>NW_028327172.1:132184302-136984302 GCF_987537825.1 Furipterus horrens
CTGCTACTTACTAAATTCATTGATCAGTTCTAATAGTTTTGTGTGTGTTGTGTAATCTTTAGGCTTCTCTATATACATTATCATGTCATCTGCAAATAATGACAGTTTTACTTCTTCCTTTCTAATTCAGAAACTTTTTATTTCTTCTTCCTGGCTGATTGCTTTGGCTAGGACTTCCAGTACTATGTTGAATAAGAGTGGTGAAAGCAGACATCCCTACCTTGTTCCTGATTTAAGAAAAATGCTTGTAGTTTTTGCCCATTGAGTATGATGTTGGCTGTGAATTTGTCATAGATGGTCTTTATTACATTGATGTATGTTCCTTCTATTCCCACTTTTCTGATAGTTTTTATTATAAATGGGTGCTGGATTTTTTATCAAATGCTTTTTCTACATCTGTTGATATGATCATGTGGTTTTTAAACTTTATTTCATTTATGTGGTGTATTATCCTTATGGAGCTGCAGATATTGTACCATCCTTGCATCCTTAGAATAAAGCCCACTTGATCATGGTGTGTGATCTTTTTAATGTATTGCTGGATTTGGTTTGCTAACATTTTGTTGAGGGTTTTAGCATCTATGTTCACCAGAGATAGCAGCCTATAATTTTCTTTCTTTGTAGTGTCTTTATCTGGCTTTGGAATTAGGATAATGCTGACCTTATAAAATGAGCTTGGGAGCCTTCCCTCCTTTTGAATTTTTTGAAATAGTTTGAGAAGGAGAGGTGTTAGTTCTTCACAGAATGTTTCATAAAATTTACCTGTGAAGCCATCCATCCACGGCTTCTGTTTGTTGGGAGTTTTTTTATTACTGCTTCAGTTTCATTAGGTATAATCTGTCTATTCAGATTCTTTGCTTCTTCCTGATTTAGTTTTCGAAGATTGCATATTTTTAGGAATTTATTCATTTCTTCCAGATTCTCCAATTTTGCACCTCATTGTGTGGAATATTTTCTTTGTATTTCTTTTGTGTCAGTTGATACTTCTCTTTCATTTATTATTTTATTTATTCACATCCTCTCTCCTTTTTTCTTTGTGAGTCTGATTAAAGGTTTGTCAGTCTTGTTTATCTTTTCAAAGAACAAGCTGTTGGTTTCATTGATTTGGGGGGGGGCTATTTTTAGACTATATTTTGTTTATTTCTGCTCTAATCTTTATTACTTCTTTTCTTCTACCCACTTTGAGCTTTGTTTGTTGTTCTTTTTTAAGTTCCTTTAAGTGTAAAGTTTGATTGTTTATTTGAGCTTTTTTTGTTTCTTGAGATTGACATAGGCCTGTAGGGCTGTGAATTTCCCCTTTAGGATTGCTTTCCCTTTGTCCCATAGATTTTGGGTTGTTGTGTTCTCATTTTCATTTGTTTCAATGTATCTTGATTTCTTCCTTGATCTCATTGTTAACATGTTTATTGTTTAGGAACATGTTATTTAGCCTCCATATCTTTGTGTGCTTTTCAGTTTTCTTCTTGTGATCAATTCTAGTTTCGTAGCATTATGGTCAGAGAGACACTTGATATTATTTCAATCTTCTTAAATTTACTGAGACTTGTTTTGTGTTCTAACATGTGACCTGTCCTAGAAAACCTTCCATGTGCACTTAAAAAGAATGTATATTATGTTGCTTTGGGGGGAAATGCTCTGAAGATATCAATTAAATTCATTTGATCTAGTGTGTCATTTAAGACCACCATCTCCTTGTTGATTTTGTCTGTAAGATCTATCCATTTGTGTCAAAGTGTTGTTAAAATCCTCTACTATGACTGTATTATTGTCAATCTCTCTCTTTATGTCCATCAAGATTTGTCTCACATATTTAGGTGTTCCTATGTTGAGTGCATAAATGTTTACTAAGATTATATCTTCTTGTTTGATTTGCTCCCATGATTATTATGTAGTGTTCTTTGTCTCTTACTATGGCCTTGATTTTAAAGTCTATTTTGTCAAATATAAGTGCTGCTTCCCCAGCTTAAAAAAGAACCGAAGAAACTCTGCCATTGCCAACTTAGTTTTCAAACAGAAACTTTGAAACTGCATGTTCTCTGTATAGAAACCTGATAGTAGAAGCACTTTGAACTTTGAAACTTTCCCTATCTTAGACTTCTGATTCCTGTCAGTGCTTTGAAGCATGGCGCTTACTTTCAAATTCTGTTGTTGTTGTTTTTTTAATTTAGTCTTTGATAAAAAGAGATGTTCCTTTAAGAAATCACATAGGAAGTTATTGAAAGAGTAGGAATTGGAATGGTCAAACTCCACCCCACTCCTCTAAATATTATTTAAATTCTTTCTTCTGTCCACTTAACTCTTAGAGGCCAAAGGTGTGGTTTCACTCATTGTGGTTCTCAGCATCTAGCCAAGGCCATTCATTTTGCAGCCATTTAATAAACACCTGGATTTAACTGTTTTGACTTTCTTGCCTGACTTTAATTCTGTGTTTTATGCACTATGTCTTCTGCACATAGCTGGGTGTAAGAGTCCACACGTTCTTGCACACAGGGTAAGAAAAAGCTGTGAAAACTTTGCTTACGAGGCCAAAACATTCTTTCTGTTGTTGTGTTTCAGAGGCATAGAATTAGATTAATCCTCATCACCCTTCCCTGATCCATGCAAAGGCTTCTTTTATTTATTTTTAATCATGTCACATTACAAATCTGCCATCAGCAGTCTATTGCCCCAGAAATGCTGCGTAACAACCAACTGCAAAAGATCCGTGGCTTACTAGTACATGGTTTATTGCAGCTGCAGGTGGTCAGCTGCGCAGCTCCTTGGACCGTGTTCATTTTGCAGGCAGCTCCAGGGGAAGTGACAGAGGCAGTGAAAGTGGCAATTGATGTGGGATATAGGCACTTCAACTATGCATACCTGTATCACAATGAGAGCGAGGTTGGAGCCAGGATCCAGTGCAAGATCAAGGAGGTACAGGTACAGCGAGTGGACCTGCTCATCATCAGGAAGGTAAGACATCCCCTGCAGGTAGAGCAGGTGCAGGTTGCTCAGAGCTCAGGTGATGAGACAGCTGACAGTGTGCAGATGATTTTCCAGGCTCCTGTAGAGCTGGTGACTTGCATTCATACTTGAACCAGACCCGATAAGGACTTCTGCTGCTTTATGCATGTGCTGGGAGTGGTGCAGGTGAAGGGGCCAGGGACAGTGTGACAAGCAGAGGGGACACCTAGAGCAAAGGCACAAGGCATGGGACAGCGTGTGGGGTACAGGGACCTATAAGAAGCCTGGTGTTCCTGGACCAAGCAATATTGACAGCAGAAACAAGGAACAGTGCAGCTGTGGCTGGTCATGGAAGACCGGGACACCATTTAAGTTCTCTTTCCCCACAGTCAAGGAGCAGCGCTGAAGGTTTTATCTTCTACATAAGCGAGAGTTGTGCTGCATATAGGAGACTGTGGAGGTGAAAGCAGCATGCATTTCAACAGGAGGTGGCAGAAGGGAGACCTTCACAGCAGTGTAGGTAGGAGAGGGTGACAGCCTGCTAGGACAGCACTAGACAGATGGCAAGGAAATGGCTAGAAAGGACAGTGAGAAATTGAGCCTTGCAGAAAATACAGGCAGAAAACCAAGAGAGTAGAGAATTAAATACTTTTGCTTTTGACTTTAAAGAAGAATGTTAAGGCCACTAGGCCAGGAGCTGTGAGTTCATGTCCCAGCTGTCCTTCCTGAGCTGTGAGAGACTGGGTCAGTCACTGGCTTTCTCAGGTCCCAGCTTCGCCAGGAGTAAAATGAGACTGCGTGATTTCCATGTTTAACTTTCCATAATTGCAAGATTCGGTGCTGTCCCTGTAGTAGCTTTGCTTTTCTGTGTCCCCTGGATATAATTTCTATAACTCATCAGTACTGTAAAAGGAGAGGCCCAGGTGTGACCTTGGCCAAGGAACCAAAATCTCTCCTGGTCCTCAAATTATGGGGGTGGGTACCTGGGGTTTGTGATTTGGGGACAGGCTGCTCCTGCCTAGATCACAGCCAGCAGAGGATGTGTGCTCATTATTCCTGAAATTTCAAAAAGTCTTGGAAATATGATTTTTTAAAAAAATAAATCACTGATATATTTACCATCTAGAAAGTGCTATTGTTAACAATATGAAGTATTCTGGTTTCTTTTTTGTAAATATACTGTGTTTATAGTTTGGTTTCATATATTTCTATCCTCTTATTTATTTTTGCTTTAGTTCTTGCTGTGATGGTTCCTTCTGTCACAGTTAATACTAAAGAGTATAAAAAAGAAAATAATGAGGGAAAAACAAATTACAAACTTTCTACTTCACAGAGGGTGCGGATGGAAATATCTAACTAAGTATAAAGAAGATGTATTAACTTGCTTTCCTAGTTTAACATGCAGAATTATGAGGCTTGGTAACAGAGAACCTTTAACATGGAGTCTGTTCAAGTGGGAAACTCAATATAGAAATTCTTCTGATTTTTTTCTCATATCTTTTCTACCTGTGGGTTTTTTTGTTTTGTTTTGTTTTGTTTTGTTTTGTTTTTTGTCCCAGTGGATCCAAATAACCAGAAGCCCTTCCATGAAATATTTCACAGTGTCCCCAACTTCCCATTAGTAGAAATCAGGCAGAAGGAGCCCAGCTTTGGAGACACACCTCCCCCCACCCCACCATGAGAATCCTGGACCATCGGAGGATGACGTCACTGCCCCATTGTATTTATGGCCACCTGGTCTTGGATGTTTTTCGTCTTCCAGATCCTGGATTTGTGGGACTCAGGGGCAGATGCTGTGTCAACACTGGCTCTGTGGCCAATTGTCAGCACTTTTCTTCCCCCTTATAGCTCTGGTGCACCTGCCATAAGAAGTCCTTGGTGAGAGCAGCCTCTCCAAGACTCTGAAGGCCTTGAAGTTGGAGTACTTGGACCTCTACCTCATACACTGGCCCATGGGTTTCAAGGTACCACCCAGGCCTGGTGAGATCCCCCACTGGCAGCCTTCCTTCCTGGTCATGCCCCCGTGGGTGGTGGAAAATGCTGAGCCAGCAGCCAGGGCACATAGGTTCTGGGGTTGTGTCGGCCACACACACATGTTCAGTTATCTGAGGGCCTCAGCTCAGACAGGCTTGGACTCGAGGACCTCTAACCTCTAATAGATTCTGCTTCCAAGCCTGTCATTTCTCCTCCAAGCCAAAAGAGCAGCCCATTTTCCCACAGGTCTCTAGGTGAAAGCAGGAATCAGACAGAGGACTCGCTGAGCTTGAAGCTGCAGCTCATGTCACTTCCCAAGACCCAGGGAAATCCCGGGCCCTGTCTCCTCCCGCAGGTTGTGTTCTTTTGGGGGAGCTATGGCTGCTTTGTGATATGGGAGACATCTGCTCATTCACCTGCAGTGGGTCCAGAGGGTTCTGGAGGGAGATTATAGTTGTCCTTCTCTATATCGTGGTTCACTTATCGCAACCTCACTGTATCACGGTATTTTTTTAAACTATTATATTTTTCATCGTGGATTTTTCACTATATCGTGGGATTTTTGCAGTACTGTATACGTATGTTGTTAAAGTTATGTAGGTTTAAGAATGTGGAATGTGTTTAAGAACATAAGTAGTGTTTATAAAAGTGTGGAAAAGGTTAATAAGGGAGTGGGGAAGGTTAATAAGGGACTGGGAACAGTTTATAAGTGTGTGGGAAGGGTTTATAAAGCCTTAAAAAGTATATAAATACTAAAATAAATGTAAGGTTCCTACTTCGTAAATTTTCACCTACCGCGGGGGAAACCCCGCAATAAGCGGGAGAATACTGTCATCCTCTTTTTGGTGCTATTCTTCCACTGGATTGCATCTCACACACACAACCCTCCCACCCTCCTGCACCCTGCTCAGTTGTTTCCTAGACTCAGTCTCACAATGGTCCTGGCCCAGATGTCCCTGTGAGGCTGCCTGACCAAGGACTCAGTCACACCAGTGGCACTGGGCAGCCTTGAAAGGACGCTCTGCCACACTGGAGGGGGTGATGGCTGCACAGTGTGTGCCAAGCTGTCAGGTTTCTTTTGAAATTAAACAACAAAAACCACTTCATTTCTAGTATAGATTGGCTTTTAGACTTGTGTTTAATTTCAATAAAGGATGTAGCAACTGCTCATCAGTCACATTACTGGAGAACAGAAGATGCCCAGAAAGCACAACAAGAGAGAATGATTCAGGAATGGTTTCTGTCTGTGACATCAGTGCACCCAGAGGGTGAGACTTATCCCAGACCTCTCCTTATTCTTAAATGCTTATTTTTTTATTAATCAATATTATAAGGTCATAATACAAACTACAGAAGAATATAAAAATAACAAAATTAAAATTTTATTTTTCTCTACCACATCTAGTATTTTATAGTTCCTTTAGCTTTTTTTAAGCATTTCAGAAGGAAAACTTTGGCAGACGGTGAATTGGGGTGGCTTTGGGAAACGCATGGAGGAAAGGTCCACATTTCAAGCCTGCTGCCAGTGTCCAGACATAAAGTGATTCTTTTTTTTTTTAAGTATATTTTATTATGTTGTTACAGTAGTTCTGATTTTTTTCCCTTTAGCTCCCCTCTGCCCAGTAACCCCCTTCCCTCCAGCAATCCCATCCCCCTTAGTTCAAGTCCATGGGTCGTGCATATAAGTTCTTTGGCTTCACCCTTTCCTATATTATTCTTAACTTCCCCCTGTCTATTTTGTGCTAATAAATTATGCTTCTTAATCCCTGCACCATATCCCCATTTCTCCCCCTCCCCCCTCCCAGCTGATAACCCTCCAAATGATCCCCATACCTATGAGTCTGTTCCTATTCTGGTTTGCTTAGTTGGATTTTGTTTTTATTTTTTAGATTCAGTTGTTGACAGTTGTGAGTTTGTTGTCATTTAGTGTTCATAGTTTTGATCTTCTTTTTCTTAAGTAAGTCCTTTGACATTTCATATAATAATGGCTTGGTGATGATAAGCTCCTTTAGCCTTACCTTGTCTGGAAAGCACTTCATCTGCCCTTCCATTCTAAGTGATAGCTTTGCTGGATAGAGTAATCCTGGTTGCAGGTTGCCTTTCATTATATTGAATACTGCTTTCCAGTCCCTTCCTGCCTGCAAAGTGTCCTCTGAGAAATCAGCTGATAGTCCTTTAGGCACCCCCCTGTAGGCAACTCTCTGCCTCTCTCTTGCTGCCCCCAGGACTCTCTCTTTATCTTTCATCTTTGACATCTCAATCATGATGCATCCTGCTGTGGTCCCATCTGGGACCAGCTCACCGGGGACCCTTTGTGCTTCACAGACCTGTATGTCCATCTCCTTCACAAAATTTGGGAAGTTTTCCTCATTTTTTTCAATACTTACTTTCTCATTCTGCACTGGTTGACTGTTTTTTTCTTCCTTATGTTCCAAATCACTGATTTGAACCCTGGTTTCCTTCCCTTCACCATTAGTTTTGTGTGGATTTTCCTTCATTTCACTTAGCATAGCTTTCACTGCTTCTCTTTTGCGTTTGCTGTACTCAAGCATATCTGTCAAGCCTCTAAGCATCTTTATCACCAGTGTTTTGAATTCTGCATCTGTTAGGTTGTCTATCTCCTCATCTGTGAGGTTGGCTATCTCCTCATCGCTTAGCTCTCCCACTGGAACCTTGATCCGTTTCCCATTTTGGGCCATACTTCTCTGTCTCCTCATCTTGACAGGCTCCTGTGCTTGTTTGCCTCCATGTCCCAGGTAGAGTTGTCACTCCTGTTACGTTGTAAGGGGCAGAGCTTTAGGGAATCATCAGTGCAGGGTGACCTGTTTCACCACGTTTTGGCACTGCATGTGGGGGAGGGGTCTGAGAGGGAACAATGCCGCCTGCCCAGCACTTGCCCCTTTTCCAGGCACCTTTCCCACTTCCGCACTGGACTGGCACCCCTCTAGCTGCTGCCCTGGCTGTTGTTCCCAGAGTGGGTGTGTCTGCGGATGCTCCAGGACCATGGGGGCCCTCCAAACAAGCGGACTCTGCCGAGAGATCAGCAGCCTCTGCCTCCACCCCAACCCCCACTGGTCTGCAGTCAGAAGCAATGAGGCTTGATTTTCCCTGGTTCTGGGACCATGAGCTCCTAGGTTTGGTGAGGAGCTGGGAACGCTCCCCAGATGTTCATCCTGACTTTAAAACGTGTCGCTGTGCTTTTTGCCAGCCTGCTGCTGCCACTGCTTTTGCCGCCACCACATCGCATCCTCTCTACCCTGTCTGCCCCTCCTACCTGTCTGGATGAGTATTTCTTCTTTATATCTTTGTTTGCTGGACTTCCATGCAGTTTTATTTTCTGGAACTTCTGGTTGTTTCTAGTTTTGAGGTAGTTGTATTCCTTCTTAGTTGTGGAGGGAGACACAGCGTGTCTGTCTATGCCTCCATCTTGGCTGGAAGTCTCCCTAGTGCTGCCTTCTTTGACTCTTGGTCTGCCCTTCAATTTCCTTGGGATGTAGGTGACATATCCTTCTGGAGACATTAGCAATGTGTGATTGCCACTTGCTTAAGGGATGTCACTGCTTCTAATAGATTTTGGGTTTCTGGTCCATGTTTAATGGGGGAATTCCTAGCAGTAGGGAGTCCCCTTTCCCTATATATGGCAGCATGACTATGCAGAACAAGGAAGGCATATTTGGAATCTGTAACCCCTTTTGCTCCTTCTAGAATGAGAGCTCAGATGAGGGCCACAATTTCAGCCTTTTAGGCTGAGGTCAAGGGTGCAAAGCATTGTGCCTCAATGGTGCCATATAAACTAACTACTAAACATCCCACTTTTTACTGCCCATTCTGTACTAATTGCTTCCTCAGTGAACCACTCTTCATGAGGGTGTTCTAAGGATTGGTCTAACAAGTCAGTCCTGCTGGAATGGGTAAGACTGATAGTCTCTTAGTAGGAATGAGTCAAGACTGGAGATAATTCTGTAGGCATTAATGAGGTTGGATTTAAGGTATCACAGGTTTTTATAGTTACTTCAGGATTGTCCAGAAGAAGGGCCTGATATCTGGTCAAACTATTTCCTGTTAAATTGAAATGCGTTTTCATTTCTAATATTCCTTGTACCTGAAGTGAAGACATCTAACTTCTGCCTGAGAGTTAACTTAGCTACTTCCTCAGTTATCATGGCTGTAGCTGCAACTGCTCTTAGACAGAGGCCACGTGGTTGCTACATTGTCTAGCTTTTTAGAGAAATACACAACCTGTTGGGGGCTTAAGTCGGAGATACCTAGGGCTGGGACTATGACTAGGGCCTGCTTGATTTTATTCAAAGCCTGATTGTGTTCCTTTCCCCATATAATGGATTTGGTGTCTCGTCCATTAGCTTTGTACGAAGGTTTTGCAATTAATTCAAATCTTGGGCTCCAAATTCTACAAAATCCAGGCATTCCTAAAGAAGAGTGGAGTTGTTGTGTGGTAGAAGGTGGTGTTTGCTCAGTGATTGCTTTTATTTATTTATTTTTGTGTGTGACAATTGTCTAGATCCTAAATTTAGGATATATCCTAAATAGTTTACTTTTTGTCTGGTAATCTGAGTCTTTTTCTTAGAGACTTGATATTTCCAGTCCCCAAGGAATTTCAGAGTTTAGATACTGTTACGATCTGAGGCTTCACTCAAGGAGCTGCAGAGTAGGATATCACCTACATATCATAAGAGAGTTCACTCTTGTATTTGTAATTTCCTTAGATCTTTTTTCTAATGCTTTTGCAAACACATAGGGCAATCTCCAGTCCCGTGTGGTAGTACCATCCATGTATATTGCTAATGGATCATTGTTTTTGGGTCTTTCCACTCAAATGCAAACAGGTATTGAAAATCTAGGTGGAAGGGGAGGCATCTTTTAAGTCTAAAACTGTATAACACTGAGTGTATTCTGGTATTTGGGTGAGTATGGAGTAAGAGTTGGCTACAGAAGATGTATTGGAACAATAGCCTTGTTAACTAGTCTTAAACCTGGTCAATCCATATTCCCCTGTTGGTTTAAGAATGGGGAGGATTGGATTATTGCGGAGGGATTGACAGGGTACTAGCAGCCCATGTGTTACAAATTTCTCTATAATGGGCTGTATACCCTCCAGAGCCTCCTGTTTGATAGGATACTATTTCCTATGGGGATAGGCTATCCCAAGCTTTCAGCAAGTATGAACTGGTTGGGCAGTCTTGGCTTTTCCAGGAACCCCAGAGTCCCAAACTAGTGGACCTGCTTTTTGTAAAATTTGTTCTGGGATGCCATTTTCTAGTTTACTTTCATTGGCTAACATAATTTTAAAGATCTTAACTGGGACCTTCTGAAATATCAGAGTGCCAAGAACTCTCATCCTAGCAATAGTAGAAGACATAGTTGATTAGGAAAGAATGTTTTAAATTTTGGCTTTCAAATTGATAGGTAACAGGGTGTATGTGAAAACAAATATGAGATTTTCCTTCAACCCCCATAGTATTAATTGAATTAGAAGAGAGAGGTCCAGTGTAAGAATTGAGGACAGAGGAAGTGGCCCCAGTATCAACAAGAAAATTAATTTTCTTACCTGCCATATCAAGGGCTACCAGAGGTTCCTCATTAGAGATCGAGATGCAGGTGTAAGCTGGGGCCACTCCCCAGGCACCTTCAGTCCTCAAGGGCTGCCATGGCCTGAGGTGATGACCTTTCTCCACTCTGGAATGGAGACAGCCTACCTTCCAATACCAGGGAACAGGGATTGTACCTTTGCAAATCGGACATGGCCCTGGGAGTGGTCTAGTGCAATCCCTTACCCAGTATCCAGGGCATTTGCACTTAAAACATGTTCAGTCTTTTTGCCCTTGGAATTTTGTGGCTTTCCCGGGTTACCTTCAGGTGGCTGGCCATTGCCAATGGCACTGCTAACAGTTAGCACTATTAGTTTGGCCTGCTTTTCCTCCCTCTTTTTCTCATCCTGGCTTTGCTCTTTCTTGTTCTCTAAGGCACGACTGTTAAAGGCTGAGAAGGCAATATCTATCAGCTGGGCCATAGGAATCTGTGGGCCCATTTGTAATTTGTGGAGCTTTCTACAAATATCAGGGGTTGACTGGCTATAAAGTGTTGTCCTATTAATACTTGGCCTTCTGGAGAGAATGGGTCTAGATTATTATATTTCTGGAGGCCTTTACCAGTCAAGTGAGGAAAAGAACAGGATTCTTCTCCATTCCCTGTGCTATTTCTCTGATGTTATTATAGTTTGCTGTCTTTTTGAAACAATTTTTCATTCTAGCCACTAACACTGTATCAGGGTGTTTTTATTTCTATTCCCTCCCACTGTATTATAGTCCCATTCAGGGTCCTGAGCTGCAGGTCCTACATCATTGGGGTCTTGAGCAGGTAATTGTTCTTCCCAAATTTGTTGCTTTTCTTCTGGAGAGCAACAGGTGTTCAAGATCATATAAAGGTCTCTCTAGGACATAACAAAGGTAAGGACTAAGGTCTGGAAGTTACTAGTGAAGTGGAAGAGATCCTCAGGGAAATTTCCTAGTCTGTCTCTGCACTGCTGCAGGTCAGTTATTGAAAAGGGTACATGTACCTGAATGGACCTTCTCTACCTGCTACTTTACTATGGACAGGAAAGCAGGAGCGATGAAGAGATATGAGTCTCTGCTCTGAGTACGCCCTGCAGGGCTAGACTTCTTTTCAGCTGGTAATTTTGAGTATGTTGGAGAGTAGGGTGGAGGAGAGGTTGATTCCCCTGAGGTGGGAGCAGAGACTTCAGGATTCTGGGGTCTATCTGGTCCCCCCTGAGAGACAGGTGGGGAACTTAGAAGGGGATCATCTAGGATGTCATTGCTGACCCCTAGAGGGGCTGCCTCCCTTTGCCCAGAACAAATGGCTGGATTGCGACACAGGTCCTCGAAAGCTTGAACATAGGGAGCCTCTGACTATGTGCCAGCCTTCTACAAAACAGGCCTATCTGGAGTATGGTGTTATAATTTTCCTTCCATTTTTGGGCCCCATCTCCTAGTTTATCCTGAGGCCAAGCCATATTAGAAAAGAAAATTAGCCTCTATTTCTTGAGATTTCCAGGGTCAAATTTTTCCTAATTTCTAAGAATGCATCCCAATGGGGATCCTGAGGGGAGAGAGGGTGTATTCCTCAACTTGTCCATGTCATGCCTAAGGAAAATAAAAAGAGAGTGGAACTACCTGGCTCCCCTGAGGCATCCCCCTTTTTTTCTCTAAGGAGTTCTCTAGTGGGTTATGGTATGTCCCCGGTTGTCCCACTGTTCTAAGCTACCAGATGTCTCCTGTGATACAAAGGTGTGGGTGTGCTGTCTGGCAGAAAACAAACTACAGTTGCCATAGACTAATTGTACCCTCTTTCCTGGTATCTAATTCGGAGGCTTCAGTTAAATTGGACATGGTCTGCCTCAGGAAGAGTCCGAGTAAGTTGGACACCTACAAGGAGTTGTAGGGAGGGGTCTGTGCCAGGCATTTGGAACACTTTCTGAGAACGAAAGAAAAACTGCTGTTAAAAGGAAATTGATAAATTCGCCTCTGCTCCGAATAATTGATTAACTCAAACTAGTTTCTTCTGTTCTTTGTAATTGGTTTCCAGTTTATCTATTTTACAAACCTAACCTGGATTGGGAGGGCCTCCAAAAGGATTTTAAAGGTCTCACCAACCTTGACCTACGTTCAGCAAACACGGTTGCAAAAAAAAAACACACAGGAAGAGGTGCAAAGAGAGAGGCCGAAATTCAGCGGGTGAAGCAAGTCTTAGGAAGAATGCGGTTGACTTGCAAACAAGCTGACAGTACAAGAGTACAAACAGAGAAGTGCACCCAGCAACCCTTTCTGAGAGTTACAGTAGTCCTGAATGGAGAGCTGTGGGGAAGGGACAATGTTATGTTTTATAGTGTGACCTGTTGTATGGATGTTGCCTTGTGCCTGGCAGGAGTGAGTCTCTAACCCTGATTCGCAACCAGGTAATCTTCATACAGGAGTCTTTTAAGCAGCAGGTGCCCTTTTGGCTCTAAACTGCCCGACCTGTGCCCACACCAAAGCAGCAAACCCTCTTCAAGGAGCTGGCATGTGCCAATGCATAAAGGACACAGATTGAATGAAAGTCTCCTCCAGCTACCAAGGAGGGTGGAAGGGATTGTCTTATTATTCCGGCATTTCCACAGAAGTCCTCTGGGCTAGCTTGCCAAAAGCTGCAGATAGAGTCAGGGTCCAGGTTCTTGGTGATTCATGGAAACCAAGATGCTGACTGATGACAGCTGCAGTCTTTCAGGATTCCCAGTCCTATCTCCTGCCTCACAGGGAATTGGGTCCATGAGAGTGAGCACTGCAACTCCAACCCTTTCTCTTACAGGAAATTTTTTATATTACTGAACAGTAAATATGCCTGCCTTCCTCTGGAGGGAGGGACTCTTTCTCTACTCCAAGGCTGTATAAACTGCTGAAAAAAATAGTGTCTCTGCTATCAGGTATACAGAAATTTTAGAGACTGTGCAGACTTACCTCCCAACAGGCACTTCCTGTTTCTAACAGCTGAACACTCCTTATTCCCTTCAGAGTCTTCTTCCATCCCTATACTATAAACCCAAGACATTTATTATTTGAATTTAATTCTTGTCTATTTTATTTATTGATTAAACAATGTCAGGCATATGAAGAACATTCAGTGAAAACTTGCTGAATGAATAAATGAATGAAAGGTAAAATATATAAGAACTAATCACAATGTCAAAACATAGGCAAATTACTTTAAATTAAAAAATGAATAAGATGTACTGCTTTTCAAATATAATACTGGAATTTTAAAATAACATTTTATTGCTTGGAAAAAATACTTATGCTAAGTATAAAAAATGTATACAACCTGTAGGTTGAAGATTATTTCAATTTTGTAAGTAAAGACACTCACAATTTGTATAGGAAAATTATGAAAGAAAATGAACCCAAAATTCCAGAATTTTTAGATAGGCTAAGTACAGTTACCTTTATTCTCTTTTCTTCCTCTTTTATTGTCCAAAGTTTTGGAAATCTGTATGTATTATTTTAATTATCAGGAAAAACAAACATTCTTGTTTGCAAGTTTTTATTATTTCATAAAAGTAAAAACGTTTTAAAGAAGGCAAGCAAGCAGCCTGAATCTACAGAATTGCTTTTAATCACCTCCTCCAAGTCAGAAAACTTCTCCACCCCTCTAGAAGCAAGAGTTTCTGGTAGAACTCATGGCGGATATCCTGCTGGCAGTTAATACTCTTCAGAAAATGGATAATAAGGGTGATCAACAGCACTGAAAGAGAAGAAGAAATATTCATTTACAAGCTCAGTCAGTCCCATGATTCAAAAGACAGAGTTTCTCTGTGGACACAGTCAAGATGGGCTAAAAACTGTCAATTTCCAACTATGCCCTTACTTCTACCTTGACACAGACATGCAGTTCCTGGTCCGTGTGATCGATTCCCACATTCACATATAGTAGAAAAGACAAAATCATGTAGTTTGCTTAGATTACAGTTTGCCATAGGAAGTAAGAGCTGCGGATGAAATGTGGCAGTTATTTTTGTCCCACATATCACTTTTGTCCCTAAATCATGAGAACATTACACTGAGGATTATGTTGCTCTATTTCATGAATTCATTCAAGAATTCAGGGTCTCTCTGTTAAGAAATCTCTCTCTTGATGAGATAATATGTATACCTACATTACCATATCTGCCAAATGTAATATCTGCTTTCATACCATTAATTTATTTTGGGCTTTACTTATTTTTTCAAGAGGGGAAGGGAGGGAGAAAGAGAGGGAGAGAAACATCAATGTGTGAGAGAAACATCAATCAGTTGCCTCTCACATGTTCCCAACTGTAAATAGAATCTGCAACGCAGGCATGTGCCCAACCTGGATTCAAACTGGTAACCTTTTATTTTGCTGGACGACACCCAACCAACTGAGCCACACCAGTCAAGCTGCTTTCATCCAATTTATAAGAATATTTGTTATTCAATAATTAGTGTTACTGTTGTATTCCATTTTTCCCAGGTTCTTATTATCTTTTTTAAAATGTCCTTTTTTATTTGGTTTCATTAAAGAGTGCATTCTGAGGAATTCTGTGTGCCAGGAGCTGTGCCGTTGACCAAGGACCAGGAATACAAGTGCAAGTGTCAACACAGGCCTCATGAAGATCACAGATTTATACTTAAAAGCCTTGTGTACAGAAATGTTAGTTCCCACAGCTTTTTCATTTATAATGTTTTGTCTCAGAATCAAAACATATCTTTGCAAACAAGAAGGAGAATTTTGAGTTGTTTATTTTGAAACTAAATCTTTATCTCTAACTAAAGTTGTATTTTATTATTTATTAACTCAGGAAACCCAAGAAAACCAGAGGAGCTTATGCTGGTGTATGCCTCAGGGGGCACATCAGTCACTAGGGTCAATTAAATTTGTGATCCATTTAATAATTCAGTTTGGTGACATTACATGACTGAGGAAATGGGGTTTGTGAAAAGGATAAAAGACCAACAAAGAGATTAATTTGGAAGAAATGGATGGTGTCTTGTGAAAAGAATGTCCAATTATGAAGAAATGTTACAGACCCTTCAGGGAAGAGGTGGAGGCATCTTCACATTGTGATGTTCCCACATCTACACCCATTTGTCTTCATGGGCCCCTCCTCCATAAAAAATATTAATGTTGCATTCTACAGTTGTGTTAGGACAAAAATGAAGAGACATGGATAGATTCATTATTACGTGTCCACTATAAATTAACTATGTTTTCTCCTAATTTTAAAAAGACTTAAAGATGAAACATAGACTCCTATAAACAATAGAATAAATGGAGCCAGAGCTGCCTTGCCAGAGGAACTAACTGCCTTGCATCTTATGCCTCAAACTTTTTTAATGTTAAAAAGGAGAAAATATTCTTTGGACTGGGCCTAAGGGCCATTGTTCCCAGGAAACTGCCTGCAAGAATAACAAAAAGCAGTTATGAGCACTGGACTGATGAATACCAGACTGAAAATTTAAAACATTGTTTAGAATTAACATCACTGCCTTCTGTGGATGTAATATTACTCCCTTTCCCTTTCTTAAAAATATCCATTGCGCACAAGCTCCTGGCTGGTGGTGCGCCCGACTCTACAGACTCGTGAATAAACGCCTCACTCTGCTGCTTAAAACAAAAAAACAAAAAAACAAACATTGCCTTTATCTCCCAATAGAAACATTATGTGGGCTTCTGCCTGAATTAATGATCCCTGAAAAGCTATTTTTATTGATTCAATAAATGTTTGTTGCCTCTTACTTTGAATGGCCAATCAGTATAGTGGGACATAGGGACTGAACCTTCTGTGTTGAATGGATAAGTCAGATCTTTGTGGACATATAAAAGGCACAGAAATTAGGGCATAAAAGTCATGAATTCACCATGAGGCAAATGTTGGCCATTTTACTTATGGTTTGTCTTGGGCCCTGCTCACATTCTGTTGGGTCAGAGACTGAGCCTGGAGTAAACCTGTGTGAGGTCTCCAGAGGCAGCCCCTGTTCTACTTCTACACCAGAAATGAGGCCTGTCTCCCGGGTTTAAGGAAGCAGAGTTCCTCTGCTAACCTACATGCTATAGAAAACAGTCTGGGAATAACAGTCTACAAGTCACTTACAATAGTAACTTAAAATATCGGACATTTCTGTTGAGGCCGTCAATTGCTTTCATATCTTCTGGACTCAGTTCAAAGTCAAAAACCTGAAAGGAAGGAAAGAGTCACATTAAACTCTCCCGCAAGGCAGCAGACTTTCACCAGGAACATGAGAACTTTCTGTCTGGACAGAGGCAAGGAGAGCACTAGGGGAAGCGTCCCGTCACTACTTCTGCTGTACTGAGACCTCTCCTCCTGGGTTCTCCACATCTCCTTTCCCACTTTCTCTCCTCCTGTGCTCCACCTCACAAAAGAATGGCATTTACAACTCATCCATCCCAAATCTTTGTAGCAAGCTATGAAGGAAGAGCAACCCCCCCTGTAAACGCCTCTCCAAGAGGCTACTAACCTCAAGAAGAGCATTTGCTGATCAGCTATTCAACAATACACCTGCTCATTCTCTCTCTAGTCATGTTTACACCCCTATAGAAGAAAAATATTTATGATTGGTCTTTGAGACACTTACAGATCCAACATTCAGAGACCTCTCCCTTTTGAATAAAGTCTCTCAAGTTCAGATTTGTTTTTGTCTGATGATACAAATTAACTGTCCCCTAATGAAGGGTCAATTAATAAAAAAGCAGAAAGATCTTGGATAAGATGTCTTAAAACAGGAAGCTCATTATTTTATCCAGAGAACAATTTCATGGAAAACTCAGTGGCTCTATTTATACTATCTATTTATCTACCTATTATCTATCTCTCTGCCTTTTAATCATCTTAAAAGTATATCCAGGATGGATTTGGCTGTCATGGGAATACATGATTATATACCTACTTTTACCCACCCCTGTATATTAACATGTTGAGTTGAACTGAAAATTAAAATGGGATTTTTTCTGATTGGGTAACGATGAGATTTAAATTTGCCTATTACATATTTCCATAAATTGAATGAACTAAACTGAAAGCTTCAAGGTTCTGGAGTGAACATAAATAATACAATAAATAATATGCTCTAAATGTCATATTTTGCAAACATTAAACTTATAATGAAATTTTTAGCTGTCATCATAAAATGGATAGAGTTTACATAGTTTCTCATGAGGTTCACAACAAAATAAATTGAAGATCATTGATTGATCTAAGGGACCAGAAGATATATGAAGAAGAGTTTAGGGGAAAAATATATTCATTCATAGTTTAACTAGGTCAGTCTATAAACTTTTATATAGCTTCCTACCTGCCTGGAGCTCTGCTGGGGAAAAGATGCTAAAAGATGGCCCAGAGAGAGACCCTGCATTTAGCGTCTCACAGTCTAGAGGGCACCCATTCCTCACTCTGGAGAGACAGTGTGCAGCTGTACCTGGAGGTTCTCTTTGATTCTCTTCTCATTGAAGCTCTTGGCTAGGACCACCAGCCCCCGCTGCACCTGGTAACGCAGGGCCACCTGGCCTGGATTCCTATTGTGTTTCTTGGCAATGGCATTCAAGATGGGATCCTCCAGGAGAACAGGGCTATCCTGTTCCACCCTGAAAACAAAAGCAGAAAATGGAGATTTGGAGGGTGTATGACTGGAAATCAAGAGTGTGCTGCCCCTTTGCCAAAATTCCCCAGACAATCAAGAGGTGTGTGTTATGCAGTACATCTATTTGTCAACATTGGACAGCTAAGACTTATGCATGACAAGCTGTATAAACTTTATCATAAAATCATTTTAAGAATAATATTTGAGCCCTGGCTGCTGTGGCTCAGTGGATTGAGCATCGGCCTGTGAGCCAAGTGTCACTGGTTCAATTCCCAGTCAGGGTACATGACTAGGTTGCACGTCAGGTCCCCAGTCAGGGGTGCAAGTGAGAGGCAACCACACGGTGGTGTTTCTCTCCCTCTCTTTCTCCTTTCCCCTCTCTCTAAAAATAAATAAATAAATAAATAAACAAATAAATATATTATTTAAAAAAAAAGAATACTATTTGGAGTGGGGTTTGGAGTAGATGGATGTATGCATGAAACAAGAATGAAAGAATGTTGATGACCATAGAAGTTCAGTGATGGTACATGGGAGCTCACTACACTATTGTGTTTGCTTTTTATACATCTGAAGTTTTCCATAAGAAAATGATAAATATTGATTTTAGAAAAGGATTTCATCACCAATAGACTTGCTGACATAGATTAACTCTGATATTCTCATTACCACTTTGGAACTCTTTGGGATCCCAGGGCACTATAAGCAACAAGAACAATGTCCTTGGATTTGCAGAATTCCAGGAGTTTCCTCTGGTTGAGGTATGGATGGCACTCCACCTGTGAATTGCCAAGACCAGGAGGTGTCAGAATACATGAGCCAATACCATCTAAATTTGAAAAGCCTTTGAAGGAATATCTAATATTACATTAATATATGCACCATATTTTCCAGATGGGTTATTTTCTCATGCACCTTCTGATATACCTTCAAATACTATCAGTTTTCAGGAGCAATAAAACAATTTTCTGAATTTTCATTAGTATTTAAAATGATTAAAAATGGTTATACCCAGGCTGTGGCCTGTACATGTATTTGCCCATGGAAAGAAATAAAGGTTCTTTGAAAAATGGCTGATTCTACTACTGGGCCAAAAGGCTACAAATTGAACCTAGAATATCTTGCAATCTAGAAAATAAAGGAGACAGGAAGGACCCTGAGGGACATCAGAGGACCAAGCTCATTTGAAGAGGCATCTTCTGATTAAAATGGTGACAATTCAATCATCAATAAGGAAGTAACTACATTTGTTGAAATTCATGAATTCACAATTACGTATATGTGATCAAGTATTTAGATATAACCTCTAATTTACAAGAATAATGACAGACAGTAACATATCACATTGTATCACAGGCACCAATCAATAAAATAATTGAGGAAAAGTTTTAAGGAAAAAAGGCCTAGTTTCTCTCACAAATAAGTTGAGAGAGAGAAAGAGGAGAAAAGGAGTGAAGTACATATTATATTATGAATTATTTTCTACAAATAGATTTCTAGAAGTAATTAAGATGAAGAGTATAAGTATTTGAATGGTTTCTTGCATAATGGATATATAGTAGTCCCTCTATATCGCAGTTCACTTATCGCAGCCTCACTGTATCACAGAATTTTTTAAAATATTATATTTAATTATTTATCATGGGTTTTTCACTATATCGCGGGACTTTGTGGTACTGTATACGTATGTTGTTAATGTTACATAGGTTTAAGAGTGTAGAATAAATGTAAAGTTCCTATTTTGTGTGCAGTGGGGGGGGGTCTAGAACATAATACCTGTGATAAATGAGGGAATACCGTACAACTTTACATTATCATAATGATTGCGCATTGGCAACGTTGCAATTTTTATTTCTTTTATATTGTTTTTCTATTACACTTGTCTGAATTTTAACCCCATAGCTCTCCACTGCCCCAGCCCCCGACTCCCACAGTCAGTCCCTACCCTGTTGTCCATGTCCATTGGTCATTTATACTAGTTCCTGACTAAATTCTTTCTTTTAATTATGATTGTCTACGTCCTCACTTTCCACTACTTTGTTTTCTTCCTGGCTTTTTGCTTACCCATCAGTAACTGCTCCTGCAAGGTTTCCCATGAACTTTGTGTCATAAAATAACATACCTTTTCTATCCCTAGTTGCAGTGGCTGCTCCCAGCAGGATCCACTCATGGTTCACACAAACATTTTCAAGTGTTTTGTTAGGCTTCCCCACTACCACACACTCTTCATTTTCTCCCTCCCTGCCTGCCAACTTCTACTCAGTTACCTAACTGGTACCTCTTTGCCTGATCCTTAAATGTTGACATTATTGCCCTCTTCCTGTTCATTCTATGAACTTCCCTAGGAGAGGGAATCAATTTCTGTGGGTTTCATTGCCACCCATAAGGCAATGACTGCAAAATATGCACCTCTCACCCTGACCACCTGCTCGAGCTAAGACCAACACTGCCACCTGCCAACTCCACATCTCCACTTGGAAGTCTCATGGGAACCTCAGACCCTCCTCTGAATAAGTAAAGGCATGATCTTCCCATTCCATTCAACCCGTCCCTTCTCTGGAATTTCCTATCTCCATAAAAGGAACAGTCAAGTACACAGTTGTCATCAGCCAAAATCTTGGGGCCTCTCAATCAAGAAAGAGGGTATGAAGAGCAGAAGCAAAGATGTTCCATGGGCACAGCCTCACCTGGTTGCAGACGGGCTTGTACTTGAGCCCTGGCTTGCTCAGGATCATCTCGAGCAGTTTGTGATTGAAATTGGACACTCCGATGGACTTGGTTAAACCTGCATCCTTACACTTCTCCAGGGCCTGGGGAGGAAGGATATGTGTGGTTCAGCCCTTTCATCTGACAGTGAACTTTTTAGAAACTAGAAATCTGTCTTAACATAAATAACAATTTGGCTGAACCAAACAGCTTTAATACTTGGATATATTACTTCCTAATATATTTTATTCCTTGAGTCCTTGGGTCTGTGACATGTATACCCAGGGCAATAATTCGACATTAAGAGGATTTTTAAGTTCCCCACACCTCCTTGCCCCCTTCTATGGTGCATATTTTGCTGCTAGGCACATAATAATAGTTCCCTGACAAATGGTGTCATAATCAAGGGCAAAGAGTACTTCCTCCTTCCTCTTTCCTAGATTGATGAAGCAAGTGTATGGAATGAAATGCAGAAGTGCAGGCTTCACTCTCCTCCTGCTAAGCAGACAGCAGCTTCCCCTCAACCCTGGTGTGTTCATCTGTCCTGGGATAGAGCTCTAACTCCTCTGGATTTTGCTTCTGATGATATCTCTTTTAAAGCTCACAGGCTCTACTTTATCAGTGGGCAAAAAAAACCCTACTGAGAACCACAGAACTTTACATTAAAAATAGGCCACAGCTGTGATTTTGTTTGTTCCCCTTGCTTTTCAGCTGAAAACTTCAAGGTATAGAGGACTTTGGTGACATGTCTAAGGGCAGACACAGACGGGGTCAGAACCCATTTCTTCTGGGCCCCATGCAGTGATGTCCACCTTGTCACAGTGCCTTTGGGTGGCAGTAGCAGTACCTACCTCCCAAGTGTCACGCAGGTCCACTGTCTCTAAAATGACTTTCCCACTGGCATCTGTTGGCAGAAGCTCCTCTCCAGGCTGGAATACAGGGAGGAGGAAGAAAGATTTTTTTTTTTTAAAGAATAATCTTACTGGTGCCGAAGTAGTTTGGTAACATAACATTGAAGAGGCTGTCATTACTAAGCAAAGAGTGTGTGTGATGTGTAGGGCAGGCTTTGGAAGACTTTTGAAAGGAAGACCAGAATCACTTGAGAGACTGTAGCAAAGTACCTCTCCCTCAATTACCTCCACTTTCCTGTCCAAATGCCTCCCCCACTTCACCCCCCCAAATTCACTAAGAGTTCATTACCGTTTGGTGCTATTGATTTTGTTTCACAAGGACAGGCTGAGGCTAAGTTGTGCAATACAAACCATCCCATGGGGTCTCCCTCTTGATTGGGCTGAGAGGTCCTTATTCAAGGGCCCCTCCTCCTAAAGAGGTGTGCACTTCCCATTGTGTCTCTACTGTCATTTGTACTCAGCTTTCTTGAGAACCCTCATCACTAAGGGACTACAGACAGGAGCACATCACTTAGATGTGGAGGGCAGTGACCTCAATCCTTTGAGGTGGAGGCAGTGAGATCACTGATTGTCATCCTTCTGAAGGCTCTGGGATGAGGATAAACACTCTCGATGGTGAGGAAACACAACTCTCAAGGAGAGTTCATTGAGCAGTTCTATCCACCACACTCACATCTGCACCTCTTGGTAAGAACCCAGAAAATCTAGCTGGAATCCGAGAGTGGAGGTGCAGCAGCTGTGCAGAAATACTCTTGGGCGTGACAAGGAAAACAAAAGCTGACCTTCAGAGCTATTGGAGAATGAATGATGAAGAGATCTACATAGTCCAGTTCAAGTTTCTTCAGTGATCTTTCCAAGGCTGGTCGAACCAGTTCTGGTCGAAGGAAAGTAGCCCAAAGCTGTAGTAACCAAAAGAAATTTAAAAATGGCTTATGATGTCACACATTTGGGAAACAAAACTAAACATCATATAGTTAAGAGATTGAGACATAAGTAACAAACCACTGTGGTGGTTTAAAAATAGGAAGTTCTGGGGCTAAACTTATGTTACTTAGTATAAATGAGGTTCTTAATGGGATATTTAGATTTGAGTGACTGTAAAAAAAAATAAAACCTGTAAATACAAGTTAATGAGCCAGGAAAAGCAACCAAATGTTTCAAGGATTAGAAAAGTCATCTTTGAAGGAGAGTGGAGAAATGTCAGGCAAGGGAAAAAGGAATCCACTGCCCTACGTAATAAATGCCTCGAAACAGGGCCACTGAGAGGTTCACATTCTGAAAACAAGTCATCATTGATATAGACACACAAAGGACCATTTGGGAGAGACCATGGCTCTTGTTATGTTGGAGCAGGGTTTTCCACCTAAGAACATTTTTACAGATTTCAGTAACTCACTGCTGACTTGAAAACAGTATTTCCTAGTCTGGCTCCCCTCTTGGGATAATATGTCAGCATTCCTTGGATATGTCCTGAGAGAATTTGCTGAAAAATAAAGGAGTGGACCCACTCTGCAGTGGCTCAGTCAATGCACACAGCAGACGAAGAGCGTGAGTATCTTTATTCCTATTTCACATGTGAATGCTGACCCATTTCAGAGGGGCTGAGTAAATATATCGCACCCTTAACACATTCCAGAACATGGAAATCCTTTTCTGTTTTCCTATAATGGGCCTTAGCAATGTTAGGAGGTAAATGAATTATTCAAACCAAGACCAAAGACTTTTGATATTTTTTGTTTGTTTGTTTTTTCAAAATAATGTTTCTGTTCTGACAGCAACACCTCAGCTCTCATCCACAGCACCTTGGTGGTGTAGAACAGGTCCTCTCTCTTCACAGTGCCATCCGCGATCTTCTCTCGAATGGCCGTGCCGACCTCCTCCTCGTTTTGATAGACGTATGCCGCATCAATGTGACGGTAACCTACATCAATTGCCACTTTGGTGACCTCAACAGCCTTGCTCTTAGGAACCTATAACATGTAAATAAGGAGGTTTGGCAATTAGCCTGACTCAGAGAGAAGCAATTTATTTCCTTAAGAGTATGTTTACCAGCTATTTCTACGTGACTCCTCTTCCTGTTGGATGGAGCAAGCCTTGGTAACAAACCTGGATCCTGGAGGCATGGATTAAACTCCTGTATAACCTCTAATATAAAATGAATTAGTGAAATGGTCTTCACCATGCAACATGGGAAATCAAGTCAGTCAATAAAGGATTTGTTCAGTGTGCACAAGAAAGACATAGTACCTGGCATGCTCTCTCCTCCTCACTCTCAGTTTCCCACTTAGGGGATTTCTGTTGCCTGTTTGCTCAAATTCAGGATCTGCCAGTTTTAAGAACCTGGTTCCCAGTGAGGAAATCCATCAACCAGGTGGCACAGGAAGGGTTCCACCTAACCCAATGCCATGGCTGCCCCTAGTCACTCGGGGTCCACCTGCCAACAGATTCTGAGTTTACAAGACAATTACTAAATGGACAGTGGCGACTGAGCCTGCTTTTCAGAAGTAGATAGAGTGGCCTCTATATGCTGGCGGCAGGAAGGAGCATGTCTGGAGTTCAGGCAAGTCACTAGGGCAGCTCTTGGTGCTTGCATGCCTGGGAGTAAGCATGAATGAACAACGTTAGCAATTACCGCTGGGCAAGGGTGTGGTAACCAGGTGCTCAGGCTGTCAGTGATTACTCCATTAGGCAAACGACCTAGGCCAGCAGAAGTACTGCCTGAGTGTGACAGGGGTCTAAAAGGGTTGGCAGTGGGGACAAGGAAAATTATAATGGAATTTAACCAACTGGAGCAGTAGGGAATTTTAAATCATGGTTTTGTTGTTGTTGACTGCATATAGAGATATAATATTTAATGACAACATCATGAATAATTTTTAAATCTCCAACTTTTAAATGGGTCGTTAAATTAATTCTCCTTTCCAATAAGAAAACATTACGAGTCCTCTGCCTGAAGTTCATACATTCTACATCATGTAATTTTTTTATCCTTCTGTTTCACACAAGGTGGGTAGGGGTGTCTTGGTCAGCATCAGAGCTTCTGTGAAGGAACTGAAGTAGAAGTGTGCCTCTTCTACTTGAATGAAGCCCATCTCACTGCTCATTAGAGTGCCTGTTTCTGACATCAAGCCTTGTTTAAGCTCAGCTCACCTCCTCCTTGAAGCCTTCCCAGAACACCCTAGTTCACATCAGCCTCCCTCTTTCCAAACATCTCAACTTCCCCAAGAATTTAGTGATATAGTATCAGCATTGTTAGGTAGCTGTTTGCCATGCATCAAATGTCTTTATCTAGTTGTCCAAACTCCAGAGAAGCAGAACTATGTTCTGTGCAAACTTCCTCTACTGATAGTATATATTTTAATATTATGGAGAAGTTTATTCTTGGTTGTGGAGTTGGTTACTTGATTTAATTAATAATTACATATTCTACCTGGATTATTTTGAGAGCCACACACATAAAATCAAAGAGTTCATTGTTCCTCTCTGCCCACTAGGCCAAACACTGGTTTATTCATCCTGATATTTATCCTAGGCTCTGAGGTGGCTAAAATCAACATGCTGGTTTCACAAACAAGGGGTTACATGAGGCTGTCCCTTGGTCAGCATCAGAACTTCTGTGAACGGACTGAGAGAACAGGACACTGGAGCCAGATCCAGGACAACCCTAGCAAGAGCAGGTGGATGCAGAATGAGCTGCTGCTCCTCACCTCACCACACAGGCACTTCCTGGAGGCACAGTTGGCACAGCATTTATACAGCCTGCCTCAAATTTCCAGTGTTACATGCCTTCACTACTGACTGGGACACTGAGTTTGCAGGTTTCCCAGAAAACACACCTGACTGGTCAGAAGGAGGCACAGGCACACATGCTGGCCCACGCCTCTTGTTTCTGCCATGACCCTCAGTAAACTGGTGTTGTGATTGGGGGAGTTGCATTTAGAAAATAACTCTGATGAGGGTGTAAAAGAAGTTTCTATTTCGCTTAGCACCTTTTGTACTGTACTCAGCAGATGTACATTCTTATACGGGGATTATGAGATGTTTTGTTCTACTCTCAGCCTTTAACAAGAGTATTGGGTTGGCCAAATGTTCGTTTCATTTCCTCTGTTAAATAAAAAACACATTTTTAATTTTCACCAATAACTTAATTGATTTGTATATTTTGAGTATGTCAGCTATCTCCCATGTGGTATAACATTTATTGTTCTTAACGTCTTGATTTGATCATTGTCAACTTCAACTAGTCTACTGGACCGTGAAACATTCTCCAGTGAGAAGCATCCAGCAAGAAACTTCGCAAACTACTTTTGACATGTTTGATCAGTCACAGCACCTTCTTCATACACTGCACACACACACACACACACATATATATATATATCGTCGGCAGCGGCGGCGGCGGCGGCAGCCATCTGTCTCGAGAGACTATGGTGTAGCTTCTTAAGAGTCTATCTGCACCGCCGGGAATGGTTGTGCAGTCCGACTCGGGAGTGACATGGTATCTGTCTCCTCCCGTGTTGAATCGACATCTTGCGATGACGCTGGAGTGTCCTCTCCAGTGAAGCTGAAGCTACAGAGCCTGGGCAGGGTGATATGGAGGGTCTGCTGTTGCCCATGCAGCAGACCCCCCCTCTCTTCGCAGCTGAAGGGTCCAAGGGAAAGACGGAGTCAATACAGCTTGGTTTCAGGTGCGCCGCAGGAGTTGCCGGTGTTGACTACAGCGTCAAACCGCCTTAGGGACTCCGGCTCCGGATTTTCTGTCGGGGTTTACTCCCTTAGCCTTTCCCCTGAAGAGGTATGCCACAAGGCAGTGGAGGTTTTTTGGAGTCAGAGTTTTCCTTCTCTGATGTGCCCTGACTGGAAGATCGAACCAGCGACACTTAGCTCGCAGGCCGACGCTCAATCCACTGAGCCAAACCAGCCAGGGAAAATATATATATATATATATGTATATATATATATATAGCATTTCAGTTGTGCTTTTACCTTTCTTGATAATAAAGCCTAATATGCTGAAAATGTTGTGTATTTTATTTCATCTACAATATTAAAATGGCTACACAAAAATCCACCAATTTTGATACGTTTTCTTAAATGCATACTGATATAATAGTTGTCAAAATACAATCTAATAAAATCCTTTTGAATAAAGTTAAAGACAACTGAGCACTACTAGAGCCATCTTACAGGAAAAAACAAACAAATGAATGAACAAACTTTTCGGCCAACCCAATAATAAGAGTTAAATATAATGTATGTCAGACATACCCTGCACTTGAGCCATTACAGTAGATACATGGAAAATCATGAGATTGCAAACAAACTGGCTCTGTCTAACAGTTATTAGCTATTGATATTTTATGTCATAGCTCTATGGAATGGATTGGTCTCTGTAATTTATGGGGTCAATGCCTCCCAGGCAACCACAAAGCTGCCCCTTCCCCACAGTGACCAGAGTTTGACAATTTAAGTGCTTTGCAGTCAACCACACAGATGAGCAAATAATACAACTGACAGGAAGCACAATTCGGACTCAATTGCTACACATGCCTCCTCAGGTTTCCTTTCTAAATGCCTAAGGCTTGTTACAATTGTGGCTCCTTAAATGACAGAGGTTTCAGTGACTGAAATCCTCTGGCAAATCCTTCTAGCCTCACAAACCCTCAGCAAAGCTGCCAGAAGCAGTCACGTTAGCTCTCCTCTCCTCCTGGGTCCACTGCCCATCAGGAATTTTTGCAAAGAGCAGAGTGACCCTGACCAAGGAGCAGATGGGTCCAGAAAGAGCAGCCCAGCTTAGATTTTAAACAATAAGAAATAGGAAGAATCATACTACTTCCACGGGCTACTTGCTGAGGAATTAAAGAAAATGATGCAGGTAAAGTGTGTAAAATACATTGTAAGCATTTCATATACACTAAGTAACCAAAACAATAGTAACAATAGTGATAATAGAGATAAATCACCCTCAGAATTATCACCTCTGACTCCCCAAAGTCAACAGCTCATCGTCCCACTTAGTACAAAGTCAGAGATGGTGAAATGGAGGCCACATAAGTCTTTCCAAATCACCCAGCATGAACTAGGCCGTTCTAGAGCTGTTTGCCCTCTGGTCCTCTGGGTTTGACTTACGTCTTCAGGCGCATAAGTGCCAAATCCAAGAACTGGCATGAAGTGCCCATCATTCAGTTTCACAGAACGACTACGTTTGGGGTCCATTACCATTCACAGTCTTGGGTAAGCTGACTCTGTTCCCTTCCTATCACTGACTGCAAACCAAGTACAAGGCGAGACCCCAGCATTGTTTATTTCTACCAACCACAAGTGAGGCGGGGCTAGGATTGCAGCTGTCCGGAAGTTCACATTGAGACAAATCAATCAGCTGACTTCCTTGTACCTCTTCCAAGTCCTGGCAGGCACAGCTCTGGAAATACTGTACAGAAATGTCACACACACTACAGGAGCTGGATTTTCTCTCCAGTATTTCTCATCTGGACTCCTAAGTTAAAAAAAGAAATTCAACGTATCAAGTTGTCCTTGATATCACATTAGACTTACTCTATGAGATGCAAAATAGCCATTAGACAGGCCGTTTCTAAACACTAATTCTACTATAAGAACTTGGTTAGGTCCGTCACCCTGCATTTGGTCAAAAATACCACCAAAGAAGACATTATTCAGAATTTCCTTAACCAACTTCAACGCCTGGATTTCAACACACATGTAACAAAATCCTTTAATTAGCTCAACCCTTAATTTCATTATCTTTTTCCCTCTATCAAAACCTCACTCCATGTTCTGATTCTCTGTGTCTTATTTCTTTGAATCACTTTGCAAGATAAAAACTGTCTGAGCTCCAGGATGAATTTATGTGATTTCGTTTTAGTTATAGCAAGGCTTCCTCCTGGAACAGCCTACATAGTCCTCACTTATTCCCATCAGCCATAAGAGCTCTGACTTACCTAAAAGCTCATGCTCTTGCCCCCATCTTTTATGACTTCATCAGAGGGGGAATCACTCTTTCTTGTATGGCCTCACGTGGTTATAGCTTCTATTAATGCAATTCAAAAAATCAAATTAATAAAATTACACTCACATCTAATAAGAAACATCTGCTAGATAAAACCCCTACATGTTGCTTTGTTTAATGTTACTATTTTGCCATGCTTCCCCCATCCTGTATTTATTTGTACAGTTGGCATTCTGCAGCCAACCACAGGGTATAACATGGTAATTTATTTTCAACCCATCCCTCTGGCTGGTCAAGGTCAGAATTCTACCGGATTCTATTATTCCATGTATTTAGTATTTATCACAATGATAAATTTGATGCATATGACTTTTATATTTTCATTGCAAGAGTAGGGCTATCTATGTTCTGTGTCAGGTCACAAGAAAATTCTCACAAGAGACGTTAATAGCTTTGAGCACTTCATTCAACGTGTTATAAATTTGTCTTACACCACCTGCAATATTTACCTGTAATTTGCACTAAATGCCTTGTTAAAGTGCAGAGACAGTCTTTCTTCCTTTCTTCTTGATTCAGCAACCTAGGAACTTTGTCAGTAAGAGAGAATGAGTCAAAGTCATACCAGGCTCCCTGCTTCTCCTTTACAAAGGTCTCATAAAACTTGCATTTAAACATTATACTAAAACATTTCTAGAGACTGATATAATGCCTGACAGCATTGGGTTTTCAGAATCCATCTTTCCTTGCAATTAGAAAGATATTTAGTGTTTGCTATTTTCTAAGATTTCTCAAAGGCTGCCAGTGAGAGAGGATGCTCCCATGGAGCTAGCTCATGGCCCATCAGTGGAGCAGTGGGCACATCAAGCTGGCCCCCATGGTGCCTATCTGCTGCTATCCATGCTTTGGTGCAATACTGTCTTCTTGAGTGTGACTGGTACTTGTGACGTGCTTCTAATCACTAGAATATTATAAGGTAAAAGGTTAATATTTTCATTATCAGGCTATATAAGATTGTGATGTCTACCTCACTGATTAACTCTATTGCTTCTCAGTCTGAATACTTTGATAAAATAAGGGCCATGCTTGAAAGGCCCATGTGGCAAGGAGTTGGGAATAGAATTTGGACACCAGCCAGCAAGGAATTGAGACCTTCATTCCAACAGCTCCCAAGGATACGAGTTCTGTCAATCACTGTCTTAAAATCAAACCCTTCCCCAGCTGCGCCTTCTGATGTGACCCAGCTTTGGCTGACACCTTGATGGCAGCCCACTGAGGAATCTGAGTAGAGGATCTCGCTCAGCTGTGCCATGCTGTATAACACATTATCACAACCCTCGCAGCTTGAAACTAATACAGGGAGATGGGATAAATGATAATTATAATCCAGTATAAGGAGACAGGACATATAGATTCCTAGGAGAACATAAGAATATGGGAGTGGGTGGTGGGTTTGGGGAGCAGGGGAGAGCAACAGGGGAAAAATTGGGACAACTGTAACTGAACAACAATAAAAAAACAAATGAAATAAAAAGAAGTCAGATAATCCAGTCTGAGTGTTAGAGATGCTTTTACAGTGGCCTCTTCTTGATTCTATGATGGCCTCTGAATATTCAAGAATTGTATGAAAGTGTATTTCATTTAATAATACATATTTAATCAAGTAGCTATAATGTACAGGACATGGTTGTAGGCATTATGAACAAAACAGACAAAAAATAAATCTCTGCCCCTTGGAGGTGATGTTACAGTATTAAGACAATAAACTAATTAACATAGAAAATGAAGATCATGTTATTGATATATGATGAGAAATGCCGGTCGAGAGAAGTAACTACTGCAGATCTTCACTAAGTATGAAGAGAGGCATTGTGATATTTCTTGATCCAGATCACAGATTCCTCTCCTTTCTCTTACTCTGAGTACCTGCTCCACCTCTCCTTGCTTTTCTGGATGTTGGTACACTTTTTCCCCACCCCATGTACTCTCTCTTCTATTTCCCGTGAACGCCAGGACAAAACTGTAACTGCTAACCATGGTGCCCTAAGAAAATTGTTTTCTTTTCCCAGAGAAAATCCTATCTACCAGCATCACCTTTGTACCTGCACCGAGAGAGATGCTTGCTGGGTTTTCTCTCAGGACCCAACAGCTAGGATGATGCAATGAGGGATTTCTCCTTTTCCATACCAAGTCAGCTACCCTGAAGGAAGAATGGTGTCCCAGCCCTTCAGTATTAAGTACTGACTAAGAAAAGACCAGATTGTATTAAAGCTTTTTGCTGGAAGGAAAGAACAATACTTATTGACACAAAACTTAAGAAGAGCAGGATGGAGTCCAAGTTACTCTAAAATGAAGCATCCATTTATGATAAAAACTCTTAGCAAAGTGGGAAGAGAGGGAAAATAACTAAACATAATAAAGGCCATATGTGACAAACCCATAGATAATATCATACTCAACAGTCAAAAACTACAAGTGTTCCCCTTAAGATCAGGAATAAGACAGGGATGTCCACTTTCACCTCCCTTATTAAACATAGTACTGGAGGACCTAGCCATAATAATCAGATAAGAATAAAAATTATTAAAATGGGACTTCCAGCCAAGATGGAGGCATAGACAGACACGCTGCATATCCCTTCAAAACTAAGAAGGAATACAACTACCTCAAAACTAGAAACAACCAGAAGTTCCAGAAAATCAAACTGCATGAAAGTCCAGCAAACAAAGACATAAAGAAGAAATACTCATCCAGACAGGTAGGAGGGGTGGAAAGGATGTGGTGTGGTGGCGGCAGCAGCGGCAGCAGCGACAGGCCAGCGGAAAGCACAGTCACACATTTAAAAAAGTCAGGAGGGACACTTGAGGAGCGTTCCCAGCTCCTGACTGGAGCACGCAGCTCAGGGTCCCAGCACTGGGGAAAATCAAGCCTTATTGCTTCTGACTGTGCAGACCAGTGGGGGTTGGGGTGCAGGCAGAAAATGCCGGTCTCTCAGCAGAGTTCGCTTGTTTAAAGGGCCCCCACAGTCCTAGAATGTCTGCAGACCCACCCACTCTGGGAATGACAGCCAGGGGAGCAGCTAGGGGGGTGCCAGTCCCATAGGTAAGTAGGAGAAGTGCCTGGAAAAGAGGCGAGTGCTGGGCAGGCGGCATTGTTCCCTCTCGGACCCCTCCCTCACATACAGCACCACAACATGGTGAAACAGGTCACCCTGTACTGACGAACCGCTAAGGCTCCGCCCCTTACAACATAACAGGAACGACAGCTATGCCTGGGACATGAAGGCAAACAAACACATGAGCCTGTCAGAATGAGGAGACAGAGAAGTATGACCCAAAAGGGGGAACGGATCAAGGTTCCAGTGGGAGAACTAAGCGATGAGGAGATAGCCAACCTCACAGATGAAGAATTCAAAACACTGGTGATAAAGATGCTCACAGGCTTGACAGATATGCTTGAGTATAGCAGACACATAAGGGAAGAACTGAAGACTATGCTAAGTGAAACGAAGAAAAATCCACACAAAACCAATGGTGAAGGGAAGGAAACTGGGGTTCAAATCAATGATTTAAAACATAAGGAATAAAAAAACAGTCAACCAGTGCAGAATGAGGAAGCAAGAATTGAAAAAAAATGAGGAAAACTTCCCAAATTTTTCTAAAGAGATGGACCTACAGGTCTGGGAAGCACGGAGGGTCCCAGGCGAGCTGGTCCCAGATGGGACCACAACAGGACGCATCATGATTGAGATGCCAAAGGTGAAAGATAAAGAGAGAGTCCTGGTAGCAGCAGGAGAGAGGCAGAAAGTTGCCTATGGGGGGTGGGGGGTGCCTATAGGACAATCAGCTGATTTCTCAGAGGACACCTTGCAGGCAGGAAGGGACTGGCAAGAAGTATTCAATGTGATGAAAGGCAACCTACAACCAGAATTACTCTATCCGGCAAGGCTATCATTTGGGATGGAAGGGCAGATGAAGTGCTTCCCAGACAAGGTCAAGCTAAAGGAGTTCATCATCACCAAGCCATTATTATATGAAATGTCAAAGGGACTTACTTAACAAAAAGGAGATAAAAACTATGAACACTAAAATGACAACAAACTCACAATTGTCAACAGATGAATCTAAAAAATAAAAACAAAATCCAGTTAAGCAAACCAGAATAGGAACAGAATCATAGGTATGGGGATCATTTGGAGGATTATCAGCTGGGAAGGAAGAGGGGGAGAAATGGGAATATGGTGCAGGCATTAAGCATAATCGGTTGGTACAAAATAGACAGGGGGAAGTTAAGAATAATATAGGAAAGGATGAAGCCAAAGAACTTATATGCACGATCCATAGACATGAACTAAGAGGGGAGGGATTTCTGGAGGGGATGGGGGTACTGGGTGTAGGGGAGCAAAGGGGAAAAAACTGGAACTACTGTAACAACATAATCAATAAAATATCCTTTTAAAAATATAAATAAATAAATAATTTTAACAACATTAAAATGGAAAAAAGGAAGTAAAACTGTCATTATATGCAGATGATATATTACTGTATATAAAGAACCCTGAAGATTCTGCCATGAAACCACTAGAACCAATAAATGAATTCAGCAAAGTAGGAAGATACAAAATTAACAACCAGAAATCAGTTGCATTTTTCTACGTCAGTAATGAACTATCAGAAAGGGAAATTAAGAAAACAATCCCATTCATGATTGCATAAAAAAAATACCTAGGAATAAATCTAATAAAGGATGCAAAAGACCTGTACTCAGAAAATTATAAAACATTGAAGAAAGAAATTGAAGAAGATACAAATGAGTGGAAGCCACACTGCTAAGACAGGGAATCGAAGCAGATTTTTTCCTAATACACAGAAACAAACATAGGGAGGCTGGCAAATTGAGGAGACAAAGAAAGATGGCCCAGATGAAAGAACAGATCAAAACTCCAGAGAAAGAACTAAATGAAATCGAGATAATCAAACTGTCAGATGCAGAATGAAAAACACCGGTGATCAGGATGCTCAAAGAACTCTCTGAGTAGAGCAACAAAATTAAAAAGACTCAGGAAGAAATGAAGGTTACACTAAGTGAAATTTTTTAAAAGACTACAAGAAACCAACAGTAAAGGAGATAAAGCAGGGATTCAAATCAACAGTTTGGAATATGAAGAAATAAGCATTCATCCAGAACAGCAAGAAGAAAAAAATAATTCATGAAAATGAGGATAGTATAAGGTGCCTCTGGGACATCACACATACCAACATCTGAATCATAGGGGTGCCAGAGGAGAACAGGAAGAGCAAGAAATTGAAAAGTTATTTCAAAAACATAATGGAGGAAACCTTCCCTAATTTAGTGAAGAAAATAGACATTCAAGTCCAGGAAGCACAGAGAGTCCCAAACAAGTTAGACCCAAAGAGAACCACACCAAGACACATCATAATTAAAATGCCAAAGGTTCAAGATAAAAAGAGAATCTAAAAGCAGCAAGAGAAAAGCACAGAGTTACCTACAAAGGAGTTCTCATAAGACTGTCTGCTGATTTCTTGAAAGAAAAGACGTATGCTAGAAGAGACTGGCAAGAAGTATTCTCAGTGATGAAAAGCAAGGGCCTACAACTTAAGTTACTCTATCCAGCAAACTATCATTTAGAATGGAAGGGCAGTTAAAGTGCTTTCCAGACAAGGTAAAGCTAAAGGAGTTCACCATCACCAAGCCCTTATTACATGAAATGTTAAAGGGACTTATTTAAGAAAAAGAAGAAGATTAAAACTATGAACATTAAAATAGCAACAAATTCACAACTATCAACTACTGAATCTAAAAAAACAAACTAAATAAATAAGCAGAACAGGAACAGAATCATAGATATGGAGATCATTTGGAGTGTTATGAGCTTGGAGGAGGAAGGAGGAGAATGGGGTGAAAAGTACAGGGATTAAGAAGCATAACAGGTAGGTACAAAATAGACAGGGGGATGTTAAGAACACTATAGGAAATGAAGAAGCCTAAGAACTTAGTGCACGACCTATGGACATGCACTAAGGGAGGATTGCTAGAGAGAACTGGAAAGAGGGGGCAAAGAGGGAAATAGTGGAACAATTGTAATAGCATAATCAATAAAACATATTAAAAATAAAAATAAAATCAAGGGAAAGAAGGATAAAAAGAATCACTGATATACACACCAACTAAAAAGTGCTGTTGTTAACAATAGATGTATTACAGTTTCTTTTTTATAAAAATACTATGTTTATATTTTGGTTTTATATATTTTAATCCTCTTATTTTTGCTTTAGCTCTTGCTGTGATGGTACCTTTTATCACAGTTAATACTAAATAGTATAATAAAGAAAATAATGAGGAAAAAACAAATTACAAATGCTCTACTTCACAGAGGGTGTAAATGGAAATATCCAAGTAAGTATAAAGCTGGGTTATAGTCCCAGCTGACCTTGGGATTGAGGAACCCAGTGAGAGAGTGGGTGTTGGGAGCCATGAGAGAGAAGAGAGGTGGCTGACATGCTGGACCCACAGCCAAGTGGAGTGGGCTCTGTTTGGACCCTTCATAGATGTGAGGACTGTTTCTAGCCTATGTGGCTCCAACATAGCAGAGAGGGAGCTGAAGCACCGGCCACACCAATGGCATTCAAACCTAGCCCATCAGCCAGCTGCCTGGACGCTTCAGACAGTATGAAATTAGGGAAAGAGACATGCTAAGGGGCCAGCATTCCAGCCAGGCCATGGCCACCCAGACACCTGCTCTGCGCCCAGCACCACTCATTAACACTGTCCCTGGGGCTGCCTACCCTGATGGGAGGGAACCACCCATATTGTTCCCATCTCCCCTCAACCCAAACGCCCAGGGCCCAGCTTCCCACTCCAGGCACAACTGCTGACATGGAGTCCCCGGTTTCAACTAGTTATTGGAAGGGGGGTCTGCCCTGGGTAGAGGCAGGCCAGACCCTGTCCCAACCTGGATGAAGATGGACTGGTGCCCTGCACCTTCATGCCTGGTTCTAACTGGTATATCAAAGTTGGCTCTCCCATGTGAAAAGCTGTGATTGTAGGAGCAAGTCAGTGTCCTTAGGTGTGTTAGGAGTCAAGTAAGCGGTCAGCTTAGAATACATTTTAGAAGGAACAGAAAGTGAATACTAAAATTATGGTGTGTTATGGCTCTTAGGCATAAGACCTGGGTTCCAGGAATTCAGGTCTAATTTTAACAAGCCTCCAATCCATCTGCCGCCCCCGCAGTAACTGCTGTTGCCAGTGACCGCCTATGCCCTGCAAAGATATCTTTGTCTGCTGACAAGAATTTAGTATCTCCTCTGTTCTCAGAGCCAACTCCTCCAGAGCCATCTTCAGAAAGTCCCACCAACTCCCACACCTCTTAGAAACCTTCACCTTGCTGCTACTCACTGCTGACACCACTTTGGTCTCAGCCTGCCTGTTTGCAGCTGGCCCAATAAATCTCATAAACTCATTGCCTGTTCTCCTATCATTTCTCCTCTCACTCTATTGAACCTAACAACGGCTATTGTTAGAGTTAATGGTCCCAAGGACCAGCATTTCCCTAACTGCTAGGGTGTGTGGAACAAATGTTTGCGTTCTTTTTAATTTGAGGTTTTGTTTTGTTTTGAGAAGTGGGAAAAATTCTTTGCCGCACCTTCTGCCTCTTCTGTTATGCTCCTCACTCCTACAGGACTAACGCAGCACACATCTCCTCCTTCCAAGACTCGACCGTAGCCAACGCCAGTGCTTTCTGGGAACCGGGGCTGAAGGTCCAGGAATGTGCCAGGGGTCACATGAAGTGTTTCTTTTACATATTTGTGTCCCTCACACTTCTGATATAGATCTTTCCTGATAACCTGTGCTTGGTTATGTGTTCACTGAACTGGTTTCCCATGAACATTTTATTTTGGTTCCAGGTATTTGATTTTGAATTAACAGACCAGGATATGAATGACCTCCTCAGCCTGGACAGGAACCTCCAACTGACCATGTTCGCCATGTAAGTAAAGCGCCTTCACTACTTTCAAAATAGAGGAAGCAATATTCAGATTGAGCGACTGGTCCCTGGGAGGGTACTTATACACATTTTAAGTTAATGGAATCTTCTCAGAATTCTTTCCTATTTGGGAATGGGCCAGTGAGTGACCCCAGAGATGAATTTCATAGACTAGGGAGTATAAAAGTATGAATCATGTCATTTAAAGTATCTTTCTTGACAATAGTAACCCCCCTCCCCTTTTATTTTGGTACTTGCGTTTTTATTTCTTTTCCATGGGATTATTTTTTAATTTAATTTATTATTATTTATTTCCTAAAATATGCTTTATTGAGTATGCTGTTACAGTTGTCCCAATTTATTTTCCCTAGTTCCCCTCCACCCAGTAACCCATCTCCCTCCAGTTTTCCCCCCTCTTAGTCTATGCCCATTGGTTGTGCATATAGTTCTTCTCAACATCTTCCTGTCTACTCCACCCCCTCCTATTATGCTTCTTAATTCCTGTACCATCTCCCTCCCTTTCCTCCCTTGTCCCTCCCTGCTGACCTCCCCCCATAATGTTCCCCATACCTATAATTCTTTTCACACTGTCGTTGCCTACTTAGTCTGCCTTTGTTTCAATTCCCTAGCTTCTGTGGTTGGTTGTTGTGATAGTTTTCATTTTAATGTTCATAGTTTTGATCCTCTTTCTCCTAAACAAGTCCCTTTAATATTTCATATAACAGTGGTTTGGATCTGATGAACTCCTTCAGTTTTACTTTGTCCTGGAAACACCTTCTCTGCTCTGAATGACAGCTTCTCTGGATAGAGTAATTGTGGTTGTAGGTTTTTGCTTTTCATTACTTTGAATATTTCTTGCCAGTCCCTTCTTGCCTGCAGAGTTTCTTTTGAGAAATCAGCTGATAGTCTTATTGGGACCCCTTTGTACGTAATTCTCTTCTTCTCTCTTGCTGTTTTTAAGAGTCTCTCTTTATCCTTAATTTTTGACATTTTGATTATAATGTGTCTTGGTGTGGTTCTCCCTAGGTCCAATTGTTTTGGAACTCTTTGTGCTTCCTGGGCCTGTAAGTCTATTTCCTTCCCCAAGTTAGGGAAGTTCTGGTTCATTATTTTTTTACATAATTTTTTCATTTCTAGTTCTTCTTCACCTTCTGGCAACCCTATGATTCAGATGTTGGCCCACTTATAGCTGTCCCATAGGTTTCTGATCCTCTCCCCATTTTCCTCACTTTTTGTTTCCTCTTTCTGCACTGGTTGACTGTTCCTTCCCTATGTTCTTATTTGTTGATTTGATCCCTGGTTTTCTTTTCCTCACCACTAGTTTTGTATGTGTTTTTGTTCATTTCAGCAGAACTAGCCTTCATTCCTTCCCCATCTTGTTTAAGATCTGCTGTTAGGTCTATAAGCATTCTTATAACCAAAGCTCTGAACTGATCCTCAGAAAGATTTCCTATCTGCTGCTTTGCTAGATTAGATATTTGCTGTCCGGTCATCTCTGTCACTGGGATCTCTATCACGATCTGTTCCATCATGACAGTTTTGTGTTTATCTTTGCTTACTGAGAGGGGCTGTCATACCTCCTACGCTATAGGGGGTGGAGCCTCGTGCACTTGTCACAACTGGGTGACCCTTCTCACCACGCTGTGGCGTTTTCTGTGGGGGTGGGGGTCCAAGATGGCGTCCTTCCATTCACTCTCTGCTGAGAGACTGGGAGCCTCCTCCTCCATCCCCACCCCCTCTGGGCCTCACAATTCAAGGCAATGGGGGTCTACCTTCCCTGGCATTGAGATTGCAAGCTGATGGGTCTGGTCTGTAGCCAGGGGTGTTCCCCAAGCGCTTCTCACCTCCCTTTAAATATCAGTGTCTGTGGTTACTGCCGTCCCACCACCATCACCGCTGCTGCCACCACTAGCACAGCTTGACCTCTCCACCCTGGCTTCGCCCCTCCTGCCTGTCCAGACAAGCACCACTTCTTTATAACTTCATATGTTAGGACTTCCATTTACTTTTTGGAACTTCTGGTTATTTCTGGTTTTGCGGTAGTTGTATCCCTTCTTAGTTGTGGAGGGAGATAGAGCATATCAGTCTAGATCTCCATCTTTGCCAGTAATCTCCTGTGTGTGTTTGCCTCTGTGTCTTAGGTAGAGCTGTTGCTCCTGTTACATTGTAAGGGGCGAAGTCTTAGGGATTTATCGGTATAGGGTGACCTGTTTCACCACGTTGTGGTGCTATATGTGGGGGAGGGGTCTGAGAAGAAAAAATGAGGCTTTCCCAGCACTCCCCCCTTCTTTAGGCACTTCTTCCACTTCTGTATGGGATTGGTGCCTCTTTAGTTGTTGCCCTGGCTGTCATTCCCAGAGTGGAGTGGTCTGCAGATGTTCTAGGACCATGGGGGCCCTTTAAACAAGCAGACTCTGTTGAGAGACCAGCAGTTTTTGCCTCCACCCCAACGCCCACTGGTTTGCACAGTCAAAAGCAATGAGGCTTGATTTTCCCCAGGGCTGGGACCATGAGCTGCGCAGTCTAGTGAAGAGCTGGGAACACTTCCCAGGTGTCCCTCTGACTTTTTAAAAGGTATAACTGTACTTTCCATTGGCCTGCCGCTCTGCTGCTGCCACCACCACACCATGTCCTCTTCACCCCGACTCTGCCCCTCCTGCCTGTCTGGATGAGTATTTCTTCTTTATATCTTTGTTTGTTGGACTTCCATGCAGTTTGATTTTCTGGAACTTCTGGTTGTTTCTAGTTTTGAGGTAGCTGTATTCCTTCTTAGTTGTGGGTTGTGGAGGGATATGTAGCATGTCTGTCTACACCTCCATCTTGGCCACAATTCCTCTTTCACTCTTTTTTTATGTTTTTGACTTATTCTCTGGTTTCCAGAGCTGTAGATCACAAGGACTATCCTTTCCTATAACGTACCAAGCCAGCTGCTGCTCCCTCCTCCCGCGAGGCCCAGACAAGTCCAGGTATCTGAACAGCTTGTCCACCCACAAATAGAGCACAGGGCACTGCTTCAGCCTTACAGGCAGCTTGGCCAGGGATGGGAAGGGAGAACTTCCTGAGAAACCCTCAGAATCCACATGGTCTGTGATTCAAGGAGGAAGGGTCCTGAGAGCATGCTCACCCCACAAAAAAAACAATACAGGCTTACGAATCCCACAAGCACAGTGTGGTGGGATTCTTACACGTATTAGCAGACCAGCATGAAGAATTTCTACAGCCACGACTCAGCTTCAGCAAACAGCCCTCCCAGTTGATTTTACAGTGAAAACCTTACCATCCACCTGGAAAGGAAGACTGGGTGAAACTAGGGAGCTGTCCTAGTTCCACACAGAGAAATTTTCTTTCTTTCTTAAAATCTAAATTATAATTTTTAAATGCTATTGTCTAAGAAAGTCTTCCAGGAAATCAGATTATACATGTGAAAACATCAAGTCAGAGATGCATGTGGTCACTCCCCCTCATGCACTAAGTGTACCAGGGGAAGGAGTCCTGTCCTCTTACAAAAGGACAGGCTGGGTGTACACACAGGCTTGATCAGATCAGTGTGTAATCTTGTCCCCTGCACATCACTTCCAGCTTGGCCCAGGTGTGCTCAGTCCCCTGAGACCTGGGGCCAGGCCTTCTGGATGCATCTCCATAGTGCATCCTGCACAGCTCCAAGCCCCACCACACACACATCTCCAAGGATGTGACTACTTGACCCAACTTCCCCAAGGGCTGAGCTTCTGTCCACAGCAGTTAGTTACTGTAGGTGGTCCACCCCAGGCGCCCCCATCTCAGGCTACCATCCATGCCCCTGACCCTGTGCTGGGGCTTCATCATCCAGTGGTGAAGGTGTCCCTTTGGAGACCAGCCAGCCACAGACTTGACTTCTTTTCTACTGTTTCTCACTAGGTCCTCCTTTCTGCCTCCATTTTGTGAAGCTGTCCTTCTTGCTCTCTTTGGTGCTCCCAAGAATAGGCACCACCCACCCTTCCTACATATTCAAGCCTTGGTGCTAGTCAGGGAGGTAATATGGGGGAGTTCTTGAAGTCCCTAGAATGCTGGCAGGAGCAACAGGATGTTGAGCTTTTCCACATCTGCTCCTGAAGCTGACTAGCCAGCAAGGGTCTCGGAGCTGGAGTCCCTGGGGTCTCCCACCATCATGTCCTGTGTGTGATGAGCATGGTGGGGTGGAGACCACACTCCCCACTAGAAGGTCGTCGAGAGCCAGGAACACAGTGGGACTCACTTGCCCCAGACTCTAATGTGCAAAGGCTGAGTCTCCTGGCTGTTCCCAAGCACATTCTTGGTCAGAACTATGGATTAAGAAGCAGACTCCAGGCTTTGGTCTGTAGACATTGCCTGTCTACCTGGGAAACAAAGGTGTGGACCAACCAAGCCATGGGAGCCCTCAAGCCCTGAAGGTTCAGCTTCGCACGTCCTGCCTCTGCTTGCACTCATTTGTCTGCTTGGGGCCTTGGATTCTACTGTTGGGTTCACAGAAGAAGGGGTCCAGCCAGACCCCTCTCCTTTCTGGGGTTGGTGGGGTGCATGGAGACAGAGTCTCTTCTTTTATCTAGTCTCCAGTTTCCAGATCACCCATCACTCCCAGAGGACCTGCAAACCATGCATGATAGGAAAACAAGTTTTCTCCGCTGAGTGTCAAGAAGAAAGGCTGTGCTTTCCCTTCTTTTGGTCATGCATGTGTGACTGCAGAGGTGAGGGTGGCTCTGCTGTAAGTCTGGGTCTTCGTTCCTGAGAAAGAAGCCTGTGTCTCAGCCCATCCTTAGGCACAGAGGATTCTCATTATCCATGGTGGTTGTGTTCTATGAAGTCAATGCTAACACAAAACTAGCAGGCACCGAACCACTGCTCAGGGAAAGTACTGGGTTAGGTATCCTCAAGCCTCTGGTCACAGCATTTTCATCATCCAATCGTACATCACCTGTTCTATGTGTGTTTCTATCTAAAGGCACCTTATTTTGCATAGGTAGTGTTGAATCATTAGCACTGAACTCACAGCAAACAGCACTATAACTCATGCCTGGACAAAGCTTATCTAACAGGCATTTTCTCCATAAAACACAGCACAGCCTTCTTGCTCTTAGGAACAGTAAACAGCACTTCAGCACTACTTTGGGGACCATTTTTTAAGCTGCTATAAAATACTTTATTATGTTAGATTAAAAAGGCTAATTTTCATAAAATGATTGCCAGATGGTCCTTGTTTATGTTAAGCATAAGAAAAATTCTGCACTCTTGGCTAATATAGCTTTTTATTAATCATAACAGTATTTTTCTACTTAATAAATTTATTTTATTTACTTCAGAATGCAAAGAAAACAGAAAACCTCAATGAAAGAAAATTTTAAAAACCTAAAATACTAATATTCAAGAAGAATCATCTCTGCAGTGGATCCTTCTAATTTTTGCTCATGTCTATGATATATAGAGATAGATCAATTATATAAAATATGTAATATATACACATGTAATTATTGTGCATAACCATATCTCACAAAACTGATCACATAGAGCATATGTTATTTGTAATTTTCTTTTTAAAATTACAAACACATACTGGATATACAGTTCATTCAACTGTTCACTTAATAAACATCAATAAATATTATGGAGCCTTTAGTTTTATATGTTTTAACTACATAATTATAACTTATTATAGTATCGTCTAAGTGATCTTCATGTGTTACATGGTCTCATTACCATAAATAATTCATACCTTCCCAAAGCCCTGCATGCTGGAGAGAGGATTTTCACCTTCATACTTTAAACTTTGGTGTTGATGACTGTCAATTCACATCCACAAGAGTGGAGAGACTACACAGTGTCTGCGTACCATAGTTTCAACAATAGCTACCAATTTTATAATCACTTTATATTTTATAGAAATGTTTTTACAAATTTTTCAATATCTTTTTCACTAGGACCATTTTAAGTAGCAAAATCGCCAACAAGAATCATACAAAATAGAAGCATTTGGCACTAAGTAGACCGTATATGGGACATGTGTACACAGTGAGAACTGAAAGAAGGTGCAGAATTGCCTTGTTCCACCCCAGAGGGAACCAGCTCAGGTGGCCTCAATTTTTGTTGCTCTATGCACTTCTGAGAATGATCAGGAAAGCTCCAAGAGTGTTGTTTTTGTATTACAAATAAATTTTAGCATATAAGCAAATGCTCAAATATGGAATCCTGAATAACCAATGTACGTATACTTGTCTTTGCATTTACGATCTATCTCCGAGCCAGCATCAGAGCTGTTGGCTAAATCTGCCAGCAGGTGGCGAGAGAGACCAACTAAGGTTTAAGCTCAATGAGGATCTGCTGGTAGTTGGTGCTTTTGCAATGCCTGTTCGATTTTAAGGGATTTTATTTTTGTTTTATTTTTAAACATTTTATGAGTCATTGGGAGGAAAGAAACAACAGGCAGCAAAAATAAGCAAACACTAGGGAATTAGGAAGCTTAGGACGTTTCACAGAGTTTATGCAGTGTGGAAGAAAAGGGCCATAGTGAAAACTTTATAACTAAAAGCAGTTTTTGTCAGGTAATTGTGTCCTAGGTCAGTATTTTTCCATAACAAAGGTCAGTCTTTACCTTAACTGAGTCTGTCTGTTATCTTTTTGCATCTATGATATCATGCCTTTGGAATATCCAATTTTCTTTTACAGAACCCCTCAAAGCACAGGCACCGACCCTGGAAGAGACCACAAATCCCATCATTGTTATTGTTAGCGTGTTAACTGATGACTATTTACTATCTTGTACCCACATATATAAAATAAGTATGTGTCGATCCATCACTTTACTTTTTATCCAATACCAGAAGTCCCCGCACCCACCCCTCTTGCTTTCTCCTGCCTCCCTAATCTATCACCGATGGATTTCTTGTAATCTCATTATGCCTCCTCTTTTGATTGCAATATATAAAATAATGTGCTAAACTGCCATTCTCTGGAGCATTTCTCAGTTGGTTGAGGTTTTGCTTCCCAGCAATTGCCATCAGTTTGGCTCAAATAAAGTCACAAACTTTCTCTACAGGTTTGAGTATTTCTTACATTGACAGCAGGCACATCCTTCATCCGTTTCCTACTTGCCTGTTCACAGGGTACCCGAAAGCTCTGTGTGTGTGGCTCCTGTCTCTCAGGCCCTCCTCCCTGGGACCCTGCTTTTCTCTAGATAGCCTGACTTCCCCACTCCAGGGCCCACAGGCACAGGCTCCACGGGGAGGGGTGTACGCTTGTCCCCTTCAAGGGGCCTGCTTGTGTCAGATGGCTGGCTGGTGTTTCTGCGGACTTTAGAATGGGGGAGAGGTGCTCAGCTCAATGAATATCTGTCCCATTGGGCATTTTGTCCTTTTGCTGGAATGGAAACCTGAGGATTCATGGAAAATTAGAGGCATATCCAGCATGGAAGAAAACAGCCTAAGCAAAGTCGTTAGACTTGGCCGTATGTGTACAGACATTAGGGATGATTGACAAAGAAGGTGAAGCAGGAAATTAGGGAGAAAGCAGGAAAAAGAATCAGGTAGTGAGAGCCCTTTTTTCAACCACATCGTGGGACCCGGGCCTCTTTAATGACAGCCTGGACTACCTACACTGCAGATGTCTAACGGGTCACTGTCAGGGTTACACGCGCCTAAGTTATCACTTTCTTCTTTGAAGGGAAATGGGAACTCCTGGCTGTAATGGCAGCACAAAGTAGCAGAGCACTCTCATTCCTGCTGCCCTGTCCTTTGTCCTAGTGCTTCCTCCCCTGGTGTGACACATGAGAGAAGATTGTTATTTTTCCTTTAAATAGTCAGTGTTCCTTTAAAGAATTTCAGCCACGGGGAAAATATCTTCTACATCTTCCGATGTTTGTACAGTACCATTTCCCCTGCTCTCCACGCCTCACTGTGCATCTGGGTTCCCATGGGCACCGTTTCTCCTCAAGCTAGAGAAATTCCTTTGGCGTTTCTTCATTGAAATGTTCTCTTTTTTCTTTTGTCCCAGTTTTGTAGTTGCTTGTTGAAACAGTTGTGTTATGATGGCTGCTTTAAAACACTGTCTCATGATTCTAATATCTGGGTCATCCTGGTGCAGGAATCTCTTGCTTGTCTTTCATTCAGTTTGATGCCTTCCTTATTCTTGGTATTATGAGTAATTTTTAATGGAAATCTGGACAGTTCAGGTATTTTGTATTAAGTTTTAAATCTCCTTAAGTGGTCTGATCAAAGTTTATAGTGTGGCAAATTCAGAGAATAGAAGAGAGAAGATAACACAAGAACTGTAAGACAAAGTGAAAAAGTGGACTTTGAAAGTTTGAAAGCATAGTAAATGCTTAGCTTTTTTTGAGAGTTCATATCCTATAATTAATTCCTGGGATGTCAGCATGTCAACCGCAGAGGCACGGGGAGGAAACAAAACAAAATAAAACAAAACAAATACACAAAAAAGTCAAAGCAGTAGTAGATTACATTGTTTGAACTGTATCATTTTTTATTTTGGGGGGAAATGATTGGATTTAGAGACTTTTATTTCCTGATTCAGGGACTCAAGCCATATTGTGACTGACCAGGGTAAGGGGCATAGAATAAACCAGACACCTCATCCTTGAGATTTTCTCCAATCATCAACCAAAATTAAAAATGGAAACATCCTCAGACACTGTTGTTACTATTCATCATAAAATGGATAATCTGGATGATCAGCAAAACTAAAAGATAAAAAGAGAGTCTTAGTCAAGTAACTGTTTCTGTGTTGGATAAAGAGAGGTTTGTTTTAAACTGGCTTAAGTATAAGTATTAATATAATTTTCTTTTTGGAGAAGTACAAACACAACTAGTTTTATAATACCCTGTGTGGTTGCATTACACTGTAATAAATGCATTGTAAAAAATAGATATACTTTCATTTCAGCACCTGCACAAAAATAAACTAATATAGTCTATTATTGGCAGGTATATAATTCTACAGCTTAAGGAAATGAAATTATTAGTGTTGCTATTTTAAACTCTCAAGAGGGCATAAATGAATTATTCCTTCTTTTAAAATAATGGCAAATTGTTTTAATATATGAAGTTAACAAATATTTCAAGATGATGATGAGGAAAGTGATAAAAATATCACCATTGTTCAATTTCTTCCAAGTACTCAGAAATAATTTATCTATGACTTTACTGGGTGAAAAATTATATATTAGACCTAGAGCTGGATACAGTGGTTATAAATAAGTCAGTTCAACAGAGAGCTTCTAGTTAGCAAGGGAAGTAAACTCACTCTATAAACATAATCATTTTTGTAATAGAAAATGCTAAATCACTGAATAATTATTAAGTAAAATTACCGATACTGTTAAGGGTTCTTCTATTCTCCCTTCCTCTTACCCTTCTATCATTTTGTTATATATTCACTCAATCAATATTTATTGATTATTCAGGGAAATTAGCTTTTTGAAAAACCTGCCCTAGGAATCTAACATTCTGTGGTCAACAAAAAATAACCAAATAGGTTAGTGAACTATGGTATGTTAATTAGGGATAGTTGCCAAAAGAAAAATAAATCAGAACAGAGGGAATGAAAATGTGGCAAGGGATGGATTTTTAGATAAAGTGACAGAGAAAGTATTACAGAAGTGACATCTGAGTTAAGACTTAAGGAGGTAGAGGAGTGAACATCCAGCTACCTGGAGCAGGAACATTCTAACAGAGAGAACAGCCAGTGCAAAGGCCCTGAGATAGACTTAGCATATGTGAAGAGCAGTGAAGGGCTCATTGGAGTCAGAGAGAGTAGTAGAATGTGGAGGCAAAAATGTAGGGAGGGAGCACATTGTTGGCTCCTGTAGATCGTGTAAGGAACATGTCCTTTGCTCTGAGTGAGATGACAGACCACCAGATATCACAGGGAGGGGTATCTGATCAAGTCTACTATGTAACCTGTTGGCTCTGGCTACTATGCATGGGGATGAAGTAGAGAAACAGGGAGAACAAAGAGCAGCCAATGACTTGATATTAATATGAGTGTATTTGGTATGTGTATGTGTGGAAGGGGCCCTGCAGATACCATCATGGGTGATAAGTTTGAGATGCTTGTTAGACATCCATGTAGAGCTGAGTAAATGGATCTACAACTCTGGGTCCATGGCCTAGGTCTGGTCTGGAAGTAATTTGGGGGAGTCTATATTTAGATGGAACTAGATGAAATCACCAAGTATGTGGATGCGTATAGAAAAAAGAAGAGGTCTGGGGTTGAGCTTAGGTCATTCCAATGTTAAGAGGTCAAGTAGAGAAGGAGAAACCAGCAAAAGACATGAGATTATGAAATGAAATGGCCAGCGAGGAAGTGAAAGAGGGAAGGGGGAACCAAAACAGCCAGCCATAAAGAATTAACCCTTTGAGTGCCATGTGTAATTCGAAATTTGGATCAACATGAGAAAAATTATATCAATATATAACCTGAGGTACAAAAAAAAAGAGAACAAAACATAAAAGGCAAATTATTCCATTGTTATTTACATTTATAGTCATAGAAAAAAGAGTCACTGGGAGCAACGCTGGCACTTTTGGGAAAATTTGTCAGCATCGTTCACAATGATATTGGCTCTCAAAGGGGTAAGCTAAGGAAGTGTTGCTTAGAGGGTAAAATAAGGTGAATGAGAATTCTGGTTTCAGCAAAGGGGAAGTCATGGTTAACCCTGATAAGATAGCTGGCAATGTGGAGACCAAATGCCTGACTGTAGGTTCGAAAGAGAATGAGAAGAGAGGCACTGGGGGCACAATTGTCCCCATCTTCAAGAAACTTTTATACAAGAAGAAGCAAAGTGCAGTTGGGGAGTGAGGTCAGATCAAGAGAAGATTTTTCTTCAAGGTGAGCACACATTTGAATGCCTCGAGGAATAACCTTGTGGAGAGGAAAACACATATGATGTGAGCAGAGATGGGCTTAGATCAATGAGTATGACAGAAAAAGAGAAGGTCAAGAGTTGAGGGAATATGCAAAAGATGTTAAAAAATTGATTGATCCTGGAACTTAAGTAGCATTAGGAAAGGGGAACACGAGGGTAACAGTGTAAAGGATACCTGACAGTTTGAAGAAAAAATAATTTCCAACAACTTCCCTACAGGAAGAGGGAAGAGAAGACACTGCCCTTGTGGACTGGAATAAACTGAATTCATCACTGTCCTGCTCCCAGTGTCTTCAGTGAAACAAGCTACTTACTCAGTATATTTGAAATAACGAATGTTCCTGTTGAGGCCATCTAGAGTTTTTATATCCTCTGGTGTCAACTGGAAATCAAAAACCTATCAGAAATGTGAGAAGATCAATTCAATTTCCCTGAGGAAATTACTCCTCATTGCCCATCCCACCTCCCAGACACAGACACACAAGTAGGAATTTGTGTAGGCTTTATGAGAAGGTTGTCATGAATCTGGAGGTCATTCCCTGGCAATTCAGAGACTTCTATGGGGCGGCTGTGATTATAGCAAAGGAATCCTGGAAATATTTGAGACTAAATCTCACCACATCTAACTCCCTCATTTTGCAGCTGAAGAAATTAAGAGATTAATTACCCAGGACCTTGCAGTTGGGTTAAAAACCAGGATCAAGACAAAACCTAACCCATTTTAGTGTTCTTTCTAACCCCCTACACCCCGCCACCCTGCAGCACTTGGAGGACCGAACAGTTAAATACAGCGCTTCTATGAACAGAGTACAAGGAGACAAGCTTTGTCCCAACCTGCATCGAGATCTCACCACCAACCTGCACCAGGGGCAGTGCTGTGCCTGTCAGTCCCTGCTGCCCACAGCCCACATGCACCTGGAAGTTCTCTCGCATTCTCTTCTCACTGAAGCTCTTGGCCAGGACCACCACCCCCCGCTGCAGCTGGTAGCGCAGAGCCACCTGAGCTGGGGTTCGCTGGTGCTTTTCAGCAATGGCATTGAGTACTGGGTCCTCCAGGAGAACTGGGTCATTCTTGCTCACCCTGGGAAGGAGGCAGAGATGCTGTGTGTCTGAGGCTACATATCCATTTCACTAGGGGCTGCTCATTCAGGCTGGTGTTGGCTAGTCCTCTAGAATCTTCCTCATTACCCCCTGGCTATCTCAAGGTCTGCTTTTGCTTCTGTTGGTAAATTCAAGGAAGAAGAACAAGAGAAAATAAGGCAGAAAGGGAAACAGCTACTTTTTTTTCACTTTTAAAACATTTCTGAGAAATTTAGTAAACGATAGAATAAGTAAAAGAAATTGTCCAAACTAATAACCACCATCATAAAAAATAACTAGCTAGCTCAAAAGAACTTGATCTTTCAAAAAAAATTGCTTTGAATTAATTCTCTCAGTTTTGTCATCAAACACTAAAAGATTTATCATTTGTATTTCTCTTAAAGAGATAAACTAAAACCTACAGAAGGCATTGCTTGTCTCACATCACTCAAGTATTAAGTGTCAGAATCATGGCTTGGGCTGGCTTTGTCACTCTTCAAAGTCCAAACTTCTGAATTTTATGAACATTTTAACCAGTAATGATATTATTTGCTAAAGTTTTATTGAGTCTTTATAATGCAGGCTAGGGGAAGGGTTGATAGAGATGAATTATTCCTGTCTATCCTTAATTTCTCCCAGAAGGTACAGCATTTATATGAGAGTAACTTTCTAGAAACTGTTACCAATGCTTCCTGGGGTCGGAGCCCAGGGCAGCATATGCAGTGAGGACAATGTCCCTGGACTTGCAGAATTCCAGCAGTTTTCTCTGGTTGAGGTACAGGTGACATTCCACCTGCAAAATTCCAAGCAGAAGCACTACAAGGAACATCAAGTACTGTGTTACATAGTGGAGGGCTCACAATACCAGAAATTTTGTGTTTAGCAATACAAAGCCATTGTAATCAAACTGCCTGGTACTGGCACAACAATAGGCATATCGATCAATGAAACAGAACAGAGAGCCCAGAAATCAACCTACACCTTCATGATCAGTTAATATTTGACAAATGAGGAAAGAGCATTAAATGGAATCAAAACAGTCTCTTCAATAAATGGTGTTGGAAAAATTGGTTAGGTACATGCAAATAAATGCATCTAGACCACTAATTTACACCATACACTGGAATAAACTCAAAGTGGGTTAAAGACTTAAATGTAAGTCAGAAAACCATAAAAATCCTAGAAGAAAGCAGTAAAATCTCAGACATCTCACATAGCAATATTCTTGCCGATATATCTCCTAGGGCAGGGGAAACAAAGAGAAAAAATAAAAGGGACTACATCAAACCAAAAAGCTTCTGCACAGCAAAAGAAACCAACAAAATAAAAAGAGAACCCATTAAATGGGAGAATATATTCACCTTTGACACATCTGATAAAGGGCTCATTTCCAAAATATATGAGGAGCTTATATAACTCAACACCAGGAAGACAAATAATCCAGTAAAAAAATGACAAAGGACCTAAATAGACAGTTCTTCAAAGAGGTCATACAAGTGGCCAATAGACATATAAAAAGATGCTCGATATCATTAATAAATAAGAGAGATGCAAATTAAAACTACAATGAGGTATCACATCATACCAATCAGAATGGCTACCATCAATAAATCAACAAACAACAAGTGTTGCCAAGGATGTAGAGAAAAGGGAACCCTAGTGCATTGCTGGTGGGAATGCAGATTGGTGCAGCTGCTATGGAAAACAGTATGGAGTTTTCTCAAAAATTAAAAATGGAACTGCCTTATGACCCAGAAATCCCACTACTGGGAATATCCTAAGAATCCCAAAACACCAATCAGAAAGAACACACACACCCCTCGGTTCACAGCAGCACTATTTACAGTAGCCAATATCTGAAGACAGCCCAGATGCCCATCAGTAGATGAGTAGATGAAAAAGATGTGGTACATTTACGCAATGAAATACCATGCAGATGTAAAAATGAAGGAAATCTCGCCTTTTGTAACAGCATGGATGAACCTGGAGATTATTATGCTAAATGAAATAAGCCAGTCAGAAAAACCCAAGTAGCATATGATCTCACTTATATGTGAAATCTAATAACAAAATGAATTGATGAACAAAATAAGATCAGAGGTATGTATGTATACATGGAACACTGGCAGATTTCAGAGGGGAGGGGAGTGAGGGGAATGAAAAGAAATTAGCCAAAGAACATATATGCATACATGTATAGCCCATAGACACAGACAACAATACAGTGAAGGCCTGAAAGTGGGATCTGGGTAGAGGGGAGCAATGGGGGTGGGAATGGAGGGGTATCTGTAATAGTGTCAACAATAAAACATTATTTAGGAATACCAGCAACATGGGAGTGAACACATGATTGTCAACAACAGCTGTGCCACTGAAGCTTCTAGAGGTTTAACTCTGCCTAACTGCCCAGAGATTGCATCAAAATATTGATTAATGAGCTTGGTGTTTATGAAAGACAAGTTCAGATAATGAGATCAGAGATCTCTCAGACTCTCAGGCTAGAAACCATGGTGATATCCATGGGTTTTCCTCAGGTATTAAAGCTTTTCATGCCCTTATGAACTCCCTTCAACCAATCAGCCTCGAGATGACCAAATTCTCTCTCCCCTTTAAAGCTCAGGTAATGTCCAGCTTCTCCCTTAATTCTTCACCAACTACTCCAGTCAACCCAACTTTCTTTTTGCCACAACATGGATGGAACTGGAGAGTATTATGCTTAGTGAAATAAGCCAGGCAGCGAAAGACAAATACCATATAATATCACCTAAAACAGGAAACTAATGAACAACAAAAACAAATGAGCAAAATTGAACCAGAAGCTTGTAAGCAAGGAACAGACTGACAGTGACCAGAGGGTAGGGGAGAGGGGGAAAAGAGGAGAAAGAAGGGGAAGGCTCTAGTCAAGGAACTAGTATGAATGACCCAGGGACATGGACAGCAGTGTGAGGATTTACTGTGGGAGAAGGGGTTGGTGGGTAGGGAAGAACAATGTGGGGAAAAATGGGACAACTGTAATAGAAAAACAATAAAAATCAAAAAAAATTTCTTTCCTTTCTCTTAATTGGCAGTGTCCAAGTGGAGGTAAACCTCCCAAGAAACAGAGAGTGCAACTTTATAGAACACTTATTTGTATTTTTTGTCTAAAAATAAGAAAAATAAAAAGCCTTACTAATATTTAATATATAGTTTGACTATCATCCTCTCAGTTTGCATGAAGAAATTTAAAAGGCAATAGGCCTCCGCTAGTATGGCTCCGTTGGTTGGATGTGGTCCTGCAACAGAAAAGTCCCTGGCTCTGTTCCTGGTCAGGGCACATTCCTGGGTTGCTGGTTCAGTCCCAGGTCAGGTGTGTACAGGAGGCAATCAATCAATGGTTCTCTCACATCGATGTTTCTCTTCCTCTCTTTCTCCCTCCCTTCCCCTCTCTCTGAAATCAAAATAAAATATAATTTAAAAAATTATAAAAGGAAATGAGATAATCCAGGGAGTGTGGGCCCTCCAATATGCAGAAGTGTTGCCAGTCATTTCTACACTCCTGGTTTCTTTCATTATTCTCCAAGACAAGTACATGTATGTTACTCATTAAAGTGGATTTATCTTAACAAGTAGTCTTTTTAATTTAAAAAATGTATGGTGCTAAAATACACACAACATAAATTTACTACTTAAACTGTTATTCAGTGTACAGATCAATGGTATTAAGACATTCATATTGTTTGGGAGTGATTTTGGGCCATCAAGAGGCCCAATGTTTTTTGTGGCACAGAACTCAAGAGTTGTTAGACTTAAAGATGAATCACCCACTTTCTTTTACCCACAAGTGTTCCAACTTTACTGACCTTTTATGAGATAAGAAAAGTCACTAGTCTGCTAGCTCTAAACTTTTCTCACAAATCACCAGGACACCTAATAGATGATGCTCCATCCTGATCCTTAAATGTCTTTATATATTGTTGACTGGTCATGAAAAACCTCGTGTTGTCAAGCCCAAATGTTGTTGACTGATAATGAGATAACTCATGTTTGCACTTGCATTAGCTTATACAATTCTTAAAACTGAGAGTAATATAGGATTTTGTTTTTAAAATGTGTAAATTGCTTCATTTTTATATTCAATTACAAAAAAATAGCCAATGATATGGAATAGATTTTGTATAAAATTGCCAGTCAACAATGTTAATACAGTGGCATGGCCTTGGGAACAGTCTTCAACAACTAGAAATACATTCTACTCTCTCAAAGCAGCTAATGTCTGAAGGTGCAATAATGAGGGCAAGTACCATTGGACACTTGTGGAAATGAGAAAAAGTAAGCTGAAGAGGAAGGAGAAGTCAGAGAGGTATTGGTAAGACTCACCTGGTTGCAGACAGGCTTGTACTTCAGCCCTGACTTATTCAGGATCATCTCCAGCTGCCTGCAGTTAAAGTTGGACACACCAATTGACTTGGCCAATCCTGCGTCCTTACACTTCTCCAGCGCCTGGGGAGGAAGGGGTTATGTGCTCAGTACTTAGTGCATCGCGGGCACTCAATAAGTATTTATTAAGTTGTTAAATGGATGAATGGTGACAACTGAGGCAAAGGGGCATTCAGGGACTTGCCTGGTTCTACACAGGTGGCAGAATGAGATTAGATCCACCTTTCCTGAATTCCTACCCTTCCTCTTTCCTTGAAGGTGCAGAAGCTGTACTCACCTCCCACATGGTGCAGAGATCCACTGTGTCAAAAATGATTTTTCCATGTGTGTCTTTTGGGAGAATCTCCTCACCAGGCTGGAACATAGGAAGGAAGAGAAGGATCAAAGGCGGATTTAACAGCAGGTGCACCGGGCGCACGCCCTGGGCCCCAACTTCTGAAGGGCCCCGTGAAACCCCAACTTTACACTTTTTTCTAATGACACCAAGTTTGGTTTCATTACTACGCTGCACAGAATATGGTTAACATGTATTTTTATTTTCCCTGTCTCTCTCTCTCTTTTTTTTAAGGGGCCCAATATTTTCTTCTGCGCCTGGGACCTCAACCAACCTTAATCTGCTTCTGAAGAAGGTTGTAAAATGTAAAGTTATTTCTGGCTTCAGCCAAGCTCTTTGGATCCTGTAAGTCTTGAGGATAATGAAATAGTCTATCCTTATTTTTGAAATTAATTTTAAGGTTAGAATAAGGGAAGGGAAGTATATTTAGAAAGTACACTTCCTAGAAATGTCTTCAGCTGCTAGAAGTTTAATAAATATTGTTTGTGTCAAAGACAACTTGAGACACCCAGGAGAGAGCCTGGGTGGAGTCATGATCAACAAGCTCCTTGGTCCTGGGCCCCCTCCCTTCTCGCTTCCCACCAGGAGATGGTCAAATGAGAGGGTGACCCATCAGATTCTCAAGGGCTGAGTCTCATTCTCTTTGAATTTCCTGGGTCTCAACTGACCTAAGTGGGCATGGGGTTCTGATTCAGGAGCATGGGGCATCCACAAGATTGAGGCAAAGCCTTTGAAACAAGTGAACTCCTATCACTCTGGGGTTGAAATAGTGAATTTAGATGAAGATAGTTTCAGCAAAAAAATAAAAAAGGAGAATCTTAAAATGTTATGTATGTTTCTTCTCATTTTTGCAAACTATACCATCTCTTCTGTTCAGCTACAATTTTAATATTGATAAGCAAAGTAAAATAACTTTTGCTAACCTTCAAAGCTACTGGGAGATGAATAAGAAAAAGATCCACATAGCTTAGCTGAAGTTTCCTCAATGACAATTCCAGGCCAGTTTGGACCAATTCTGGGCGGGAAAAGGTGCCCCACAGCTGCAATAGTTGAAAGAGAAGGGGTATGAGATTCTTTCTTTTTTTTTTTTTTTTTGTCTGTTTATTTATTTATTTATTTATTTTTAGAGAGAGGGGAAAGGAGAAAGAGGGAGAGAAACATCTCTGTGTGGTTGCCCCTCACTTGCGCCCCCAACTGGGGACCTGACATGCAACCTAGTCATGTGCTCTGACTGGGAATCGAACCAGCGACACTTGGTTCACAGGCCGACGCTCAATCCACTGAGCCACACCAGCCAGGGAAAGATTATTTCTTTAAGAGATTCATAAAATAGTAAATAAGCATCAACAATCATAATCCACTTAGAGTAGATGTGAAGTGACAATCACCCAGTGAATCTCTTAATTTTATGATCATGATAACTTATTTTCATACAAAATTAAGACAATGCAGTAAATGAAAATATGGTTCTATACAGAGGTTCTCAAATTTTAAAATGTAAAACCATTATTTGGGTTTCTCGTTAAAAACATATTCTTGGGTACTACCTCCAAACATCATAAATTACAATTATCTGAGACTGGGCTGGGAAATTATATTTTAAATGAGAACTTCATTTGGGGGGTACTTTAGTTACCTCATTTTAAGAAGTAATATTCTAAGGAAAACTATGAAAATTATTAATAATATGGAAACCAACAGATCCTATGAAGAGACTAAAAGATGAGAGTAAGAAGGTTAGCGCTATAGCGATACCACCTCTAAACATAGTCATGTGGAGGGATTCATATTCTGGAGCTTGAAGAAATATCCATTTACAGCCCTGCATAGGATTCACTTGCATAGACCTCAACTGTCTCTGCAGAGCTACTTCCCCTCAAATGTAAATGTCTTTTCTCTAGCAGCAGTCAGTTCAATGAACACTATGGAAAAATTTTCACATGGGTTTCCTTTTCCATTCTGAATTAAAGACCTAAATTCTTTTTCCCCCCCCATTTTTAAAAATTTTGTCGGTGTTCAATTACGTTGTCCCAATTTTCCCCCCATTGCTCTCCCCTGGCCTGCCCTCCCTTTCCTACAGTCAATCCCCACCCTGTTGTTCATGTCCATAGGTCCTTTATACTTATTCCTTGTCTAGACTTTTCTCCTTCTTACCCTCCCTTCTGGTCGCTGTGAGTTTGCTCCTTATTTTTTGTCACTGGTTCTATTTTGCTCATTTGTTTGTTTTCTTCATTAGACTTCACTTGTAAGTGAGATCATATGGTATTCATCTTTTACCACCTGGCTTATTTCACTTAGCATAATACTCTCCAATTCCATCCATGCTGTCCCAAAGGGTAGGAATTCCTTCTTTCTTTCTGCTGGATAGTATTTCATTGTGTAAATATACCAGTTTTTTTGATCCACTCATCTAAAGATGGGCACTTAGGCTGTTTCCAGCACTTGGCTATTGTGAATAGCACTGCTATGAACATTAGGGTGCATAGGTTCTTTTGAATTGGTATTTCAGGATTCTTAAGGTATAATCCCAGCAGTGGGATCACTGAATCAAAAGGCAGTTCCATTTTTAGTTTTTTGAGGAAAATGCATACTGTTTTCTACAGTGGCTGCACCAGTCTGCTTTCCCATCAATAACGCACTAGGGTTCCCTTTTTTCCACATCCTCACCAGCACTTGTTGTTTGTTGATTTGTTGATGATAGCCATTCTGATCAGTGTGAGGTGTGTCTCATTGTGATTTTAATTTGCATTTCTCTGATGGCTAGTGATATTGAGCATCCTTTCATATGTCTATGTGTATGTCTTCCTTGGTGAAGTGTCTGTTCAGGTCCTTTGCCCATTTTTTAATTGGATTGTTTGTCTTCCTGGTGGTGAGTCTTATACATTTTGGAGACCAAATCCTTGTCCAAGGTATCATTGGCAAATATGTTTTCCCATATGGTTGGTTCCCTTTTCATTTTGCTGAAGTTTTCTTTAGCTGTGCAGAAGCTTTTTAATTTGAGGTAGTCCCATTTTTTGTTCTTTCCTTTATATCCTTAGCCCTAGGAGATATATTGGCAAAAATATTGCTGCACAGGATATCTGAAATTTTACTGCCTATATTTCCCTCTAGGACTTCTATGGTATCATGACATTTTTAAGTCTTTTATCCATCTTGAGTTTATTCTGGTGTATGCTGTAAGTTGCTGGTCTAGTTCCATTTTTTTGCATGTACATATCCAGATCTCCCAACACCATTTATATTCTTTTATTTTTGTTTCAGCTATGATGTCAGTGGATTTGAAGAATAATTAGGATAAAATGGGTCAAGAGTTTAAGTAAAGTACTTTTATAAACATGAATTTCATCCTCATATCAATTTTGTGAATTTATTTCTACTTCATAGGAAAGAGAAATAAATGTTTTTGTTGCCCACATAACAGGGTGAGATAAAATGGCTTAAAGAGAGTATGACACATTTTTTCATTATAAAGTTTCACAGAGCCAAATATATAAAATATTAAGAAACTAAAACTTGTTATTAGTTTCCAAAAACTTCCTTTTTCTGACTAAATTGCATTACCTCATATGATAGCTAAGAAAGATTAAGTCACTTTGTCAAAACTTAAGTATATCTAAGTTGGGAAAGCCAAATTCACTTCTGAATTTAAAAAAAAATATGACATCATATAAGAACAGTATTTTAAACATTTAAAAATATATCAAATGCTTTTCTAAAAGCTTTAAATGTACTTTTTATGTAACACTCATGAAAATCCTGCGAAGTAAATATCTTCACTTTACAATGAAGTTTAAGTAAGTTTAAGTCCAAGGTCACACACTTAGTAAGATTCAAATACAGGAAGTCTGACCACAGAACCCACATTCCCAACCAGCATGCTCCTAATCAGTCTTCCATAGCCCTAGGTCTGAGAGTGAATCCAAATTAAACCAATGAGAGGAGAAATTTGCCAAGAAACTATTTAGCTAAGAGTGAGCTTCCCACAGATACATATGCAACTCTATAGAGCACCTTTGAAGTGAAGAATATGTCATCTCTCTTCACAGTACCATCAGCAAGCTTCTTCTGGAAGGCCCTCCCAATCTCTTCTTCATTTAGGTACACATAAGCTGAATCAATATGGCGATAGCCAACATCAATTGCTGTATCGATGGCTTCTTCCACCTTACTCTTAGCAACCTAGAAGAGCATAAAGACCCACTTGATTCAAGAATGCATAACCAATTCCATAAGCAGAGCTAGTCAACAGAGCCTATTGCTTTTCTAAGGGCTAGGAGCTAGAGGTGACAAAGTTAACTGTTGACTTATAACTGGTGATAAGTGTTTAATAACTGACCCTAAAGGAAAGTTCTGATGTGTAGAATTTGCCAGTTTCTATGGTGAAAATTCTACCCCCATGGCTAATTTCAAGCTATCAATATGGGGAAAACATGCTCACAACAGAATCTTGTGATCCTACAAACTGGGCCCAGAACATGGCTGGGTTTAACCCTCTACCTCTGGATTTATATTCTCTATGTGATCTCTAGATTTGCACAACCTTTAGATTTACATTCCTAAATTAATTCACTCTATAAGTTTATTAAACTGGTTTCATCCCAGAAACCCAATGCTAAAAATTATCTATCAACACAATAAAGATGTAAATTTATATGGACTATATTAGTGATTTACCTATGTAAACTTGGAGAAACACCTCAAACAACATCTGAGGAAGGAAAAAAGTATAAAGGAAAATAAATTATTTTTTTCTTCAGAAATATCTCATAATTATTTTTTGGTTACTAAGCTGGTCATCAGGCAATCATTTCTGCTTTACAACTTTCTTATTTTTCTTAGCTGCCTACTTTTCTCCTGTCCCATCAGGCTGAACTTTATAAGTTCTCAATTACCCCCTTCTACCTAACCCTGTGTTTAAAATGTCTTGGTTACATTTTTACATTCTCAACTCCTGATGAGTTAACTGGTCCCATGGAGATTACCTGACTGTTCACAGACCAAAGACCCAAATCAAAGGAAAGCAATGCTCTGTGCCAGTGTCCTTGCCACAGTCCTCAACATTCACACCACATGGCTCTTGTGCTAAAGAACCAATCCTACAACTTTCCTTAAACAGCCATAAACTTCACTAAGAACCACTAAAGCTGAGCTCTTGTAAGGTTGCAGTGCTTGAACCAAAAACATGCATGGAGTTCAATCTTCCAAAAAGAGAGAGAATTTCCAAGTGCCACTTGGCCCTCCCCTTGGCACACAGCCTGGCCACTGAGAGACTATTGCCACCTCAGACCACCAGGTCCTTTTGCCATGGAGATTGTTCTCAATATTCTGAGTAGTGACAAACAGGGACAACTTGGACATTAGAATTTACAGAGAAACTTCATCACAAGCAAGCTTGCTGTGAAATCTCTGATCTATGGTTACATGACAACTGGGTTCCATTCAGTTTAATATACTGTGAAATGGCTACAACTGGACAGAGGTGAGAATAACAGGAACACACTTGCCCACCCTCGAATTGCTGAAAGGTGACACCCTTCCACCTCCCTTGATACAACACTACTGCTAGTGTGGTCCTTGGACAAGCAGCAGCAGGAATCACTTGGTAGCTCTTTAGAAATGTAGACATTTGCGCCTTCTCCCTGATCTATTCAATCAGAAACTTTGTGAGTGGAGCTCCTAAACCTGCATCTCTAACTCCATCCTCGGATATTTTAGGCCTATTAAAAGTTGAAAAGCACTGATTTGCTACCCAAAATAACCTAACCTGGAGCAAAAGCATCCTGTCAATGAAGAAACAAAGGCCCATCTGAATCCCCCCAGTTCACTCAGTGGCTAGTTCTGATCAGGGCTTTACTTGCTCCCCCTCCATCTCCAGTGCCATTATGGTTACCTCATGAGGAGCTGAGGTGCCAAATCCCAGAACAGGCATGAAATGTCCATCATTCAGTTTCACAGAAAAGAGCCTTGTAGCACTCATCTCCTGTTCACTCTTTTGGTTAAGCAAACTGATTTTCTTTATTAAAAGAAATTTGCAGAGAGATGAAAACAGCACAATTACTATTTTTAACAACTTTAATGAGGTATAAGTCACATACCATAAAATCACCCTCTTAATTATACAATTCAGTGGCTTTTAATATATTCATAGAATTTTCACCATCTCGAAAGAAACCCCGTACTCATTAGAACAAGTTCCCATTCCTCCCTCCCTTTAAGCCCCTGGCAACTACTTTCTTTCTCTATAGATTTGTCTATCCTGGAAATTTTATGTAACTGCATTCACACACTATATGGCATTTTGTGACTGCCTTCTCTCACTTAGCATAATGTTTTTAATGTCCATCCATGTTGTAGTATTTACCAGTACTTTTTTCCTTTTAATGACTAAATGTCACCTGTTTATATGACTATACCACATTTTGTTCATGCATTCATCAATCAATGAACGGTTGGCTTTTTCTAATTCTTGCCTATTGTGAATAATGCTTCTATAAACTTTCATGTACAAGATTTTGTATGGACATACATTTCCAGTGAACATGAGAAAGCTTTCCATTTATTTGTGTCTTCAATTGCTTTCATCATTTTGTAGTTTTTAGTACACAGGATTTTCAACTGCTTCACTAAGTTTATTCTAAGCAGTTTATTCTTTTTGCTGCTATCATAAATGGGGTTGTTTTTCTAATTTTTTCTTCAGGTAGTTTGTTGTTAGTGTATAAAAACACAAAAGACTCTTCTATATTGATTTAGATGCCTTGTATTTCTTTTTCTTGCCTAACTGCTCTAGCTAAGACTTCCATTACTATGTTGAACAGAATTGGCAAATGGGGCATTCTTGCCTTGTTCCGGATCTAGATACTGTCTATGTCTCCCCTCAGTTCTGCCAATATTCACATTATATATTTAGGTGCATATGTTTATAATTGTTATATCTTCCTGGTGTCCCGGTGGATTGACATTTAATTTTTGTTGTTGTTTTTTGTTTATTTGTTTTTGTTTTTAATTCCAGGGAGAGAGGAATGGGAAGAGAGAGATAGAAACATTGATCAGCTGCCCTCTGTATTCACCCCAACTGGGGACCAAACCTGCCACCAGGCATGTGCCCTGACCCAGCATCAAACCTGCATTGTCATAGGACAATGCTCCAACCAACTCAGCTTGGGCCCTTTTATCGTTTTATAATGCTCCTCTTTGTTTCTTGGGACAGTTTTTGACTTAAAGCCTATATTGTGTGATATAACTATAGCCACCCTTGCTCTCTTCTGGTGTTTTTTTGTTTTGTTTTGTTTTGTTTTTTGTTTGTTTTTGTTTTGCACACTTTTTCTCTCCCTTTGCTTTCAGCCTGTGTGCTTTGCTCTGAAATCTAAAGCAGTCTATTGGAGACAGCATATAGTTGAGTCTTGGTACTGTTTGTTGTTTGTTTTAATTCACTCAGTCACTCTGTCTTTTGATTGGGGAGTTTAATCCACTTACATTTAAAGTAATTATTGATAAGGAAGATTCTACTATGCCATTTTGATAGTTGTCTTCTGTTAATCTTGTTCTTTCTTTTGCTTTAAAAATTTTTTTTTCAATTACAGTTTACATTCATTGTTATTTTGTGTTAGTTTCAGCCATCTGTCTTTTCCTCTCTTGATGTCTTCCTCATGTTTTGTTGATTTCCTGTAGTGATTTCCTTTTAATTCTTTTTCTTTTGCATAACTTCTGTAGGTATTTGTTTGTGATTACCTTGGGGCTTATGTAAAATATCTTACAACGGCTAGACTACACTAAATCCGTTGTAGTTTCAAGGCTGGTAAGACAGAAACTATAAACTTTGGTCAGCCCCTGAGAAGATGGAGCCCTGAGTGCATAAATCAACTTTTTTCCTCCCAGGGGAAGCTGAAATCTGGAGCTTTGTATCAGCTTACTCTGTGCTGAGCAGAGGGAAGGATCTTTAGTGTCTGCCAGCTCATGCCACCATCTTCGTCTACACTAAGTGGCTAGACTGTACCAGACCTATCAGAGATCCAAGATTGGTGAGGAAATGCTAATTCTTTGGGAATCCCTGGAGAATTAGATGAACTGGAGATAAAAGGATAGAAATTGGGAGGTTAAAATGCCACAAAACTCACTGCTCTTATTGAAATTCAGTGATTTTTTTCTTGAATTATTTTGTCTTTGGTTAATTTACAGTTTTTAAAAGTTGATTTTGACTATTTTAGCCATTGCTTAATTGTTCCTGTGGAGATCACATTTTCAGAGGTCTTTATTCTGCCATTCTAGAAGTGATTTCCTGTTGCTGTTTTATGTTTATATTTTATTTTAAAAATTAAAAACAGCCCTGGCTGCTGTGGCTCAGTGGATTGAGCGGCGGCCTGCGAGCCAAGTGTCACTGGTTCAATTCCCAGTCAGGGCACATGACTAGGTTGCATGTCAGGTCCCCAGTTGGGGGCGCGAGTGAGAGGCAACCACACAGTGATGTTTCTCTCCCTCTCTTTCTCCTTTCCCCTCTCTCTAAAAATAAATAAATAAACAAACAAATAAATAAATTTTTTAAAAAATTAAAAACATACACAAATGAAAAATAACATAGTGAACCTCCATCCATGTACCCATCACTCTGCTTCAACAATTATCAGCATTTTTATAATAGAAAAAACAATAAATAAAATTTTTAAAAAATAATAACAATAATTGATGCTTTATGTCAAATGCCATAGCGTAAATGTGGCTTCCTTCAACTTGCTTTTGGAATCTCTAGGAATTCAGTAAAAGTAGAAAATACAAAAAACAAAACAAAACAATTATCAGCACTTTACCGATATTATTCCGTCTCCCATATTTGTTTTGCTGGAGCACTGCAAAGCAAATCCCATGTATTACATCATTTCATCTTTAAATAAATCACTTTTAATCTGATGAAGTGATACAATATTTGCTATTAACACAATTTACAAAATTAATAATAATTCATTAACAACACCTTCTATTTCATCCATATTCAAATTTTCCTGATTGTCTCAGCAATATTGTTCTACATTTATATGTATGTATGTATATATAAATTGCCTTTGGTTTACTGCAAGGATCAGATCAGCTGTCTTAGAGAATGTTCTACTGTTCTGTTATCAGATAGAAATCAGTCCTGCAGCAGGTCTGCCTCAGGCTGGCCTGTAGTGTGTAGGTGCTTGATATTGTGTAAGGAAGATTTCACAACATAAGTCCAGGTGATTTTGAGAGTACATTTATTATAGCTTGGGACAGTGAAACAAATGAAGGGTTTAGGGTAGAAGAAGCAACGGGAGAGAGCCTAGATGGTGCTGGTTTGGCTTTCTAGAAACGAAGTGAGCTATACTGAGCTGTGTGAATTCACTGAGAAGTAAGGGTCATAGTGGCAGAAGTGAGCCAAGGCAGGGCTGCTTTTAGCTTACTGCAAAGTCAGAGAAAAGGGGGCCTTGAAGACAAGTCCAGGAGGTAAGGCTGAGACGTGTTGCCACTGCCCCCTGGTCTCCTGGTTGCAAATCATGTGGGGACCCTTACGGTTTAGGAAAAATAAGGTAAAAGTTCATGCCTGAGAAAAGAAGTGGGTATGCTCCAGAGAGCCCACACTGGGCCCTTTATCTTAAGGCTTCTATCTCTTTCTGGGGGGCTGGAATCCCAGGGGTGGTCTCTGGTGAGGGTCTTAACAGAATATTCATTAATTTTCCAGGTGTGTCCTTCAATATGTTGATTCATCAAAATGAGTGTATTGAGGGGTCAGGGTCATTCTCTGGTCGGTTTCATCTTTAACAAATGTCATTGAAAAGGGACCAGACCAAGGCATTCTGCCCTGGCAAGGTCTGGAATGTGTAAATTATTTGCTCCTAAGTGTCCTCAGTTAGGGAATATTAGACTTTGTGATTCACTAGCTGATATAAATTGCTCAAATTGTTTGGCCTTGTTTAATTATTTTCTCTCAGTGTCCCTATTCCACTTGACAAGAAATTTTCCTAGCTTCTTAGTACCCTGCCTCCGTTCCACATTTGGTTCCTTTGTTCTTTCCCTGAAGTTGTCCATCCATCCTTTTAATTTCCTACACATGGGAATTGGATCTAAATTCTTGATTAGATTCAGTTTTTGTTGTTGTTGTTGTTGTTTTTCAAAACTACTTTCTATTGCATCACATCATGAGGCAAATAATGCCTGGATTTCAACTGCTTCCTTAATTTATTAGTTGAAACATAGAACTTCATTAAATAGCTTAAAGAGAAAATAATTAAAGATTAATCATTCTAAGACCATGTTTGAATAATACAAATTATTGGGGCTGTCAAATTACTTTCTACCATGTATCATCCCTAATAATTAGAGATTTAATTAGAAGAGGCTGACAAATGTTAGATTAATTTCTGGATTCTAACTAGCTCTGTTTTAATTTTTCAAGTCCCTTCCTTCTCATGCCAGATTTGGTGCATTAAAACATTCCCCCATTGTCTCCCCCCCCATGAGCATGACAAATTACTAATAAATATATTCAACCTCACTTGGATATATGAAATACACATTAAATGTGTGTTAACTAGACTTCTTGTGGGGATCATTTCACAATATATACAAATATTTAATCACTATGCTGTACAACTGAACTAAGAAATGTCTTATGTGAATTATACCTTAATAAGGATCATGTTTCTATGCAAATAAGTATACATTTAAAATGAAATATCACCTTCATTGATCTGTTTAGAATTTTTAAATGATGTATCCCAATGCTGTTACAATCCATGAGAAAGGAATTTTCATGCTTTGTTGATCATAGTATAAACATTGGGGGCAGCCTTTTGAGAAACTGGTTTGGAAATATGAGATAAGAGTTTCAAAATATAGCATATCTTTGATAAAAAAATATTCATTTTCTAGTGTTCTATCCTAAATAAATTCTCTATTAAAAATATACAAGCAAAGAAGTTTTTTGCAGCATTATTAGTAATAGAGAAAGTTGGTGTATAGTCCAATGATTAAGGATTTCAAAATCACTATAATTCAGTACATCAGTTAAAGTAGGAGGATAATATAACAATAATAGAGTAATATACAAACATAGTAAACAATATATACAAATGATGTTTATCAGATTTTATAATAAAATGGGAAATTATTAAATTGTTAATAAAAGCATCAGGTACAGAGATGTGAATGAAGTAGATTTAACTATGTAAACTATGCATACAAGCAGTATGAAACTCCAAAATGTTGACAATTACTATAATTTTGTTTCATTCCTCTTTTGTTCTCTTATCTATAAGCCAATTTATAAGATTTATAAATGAAAATGTATTACTTTTGAAGAAACAGACTACAATATATTATAAAATTACCTGGATTTGCAGACTTTATTTATTGCACAATTGGCCACAAGGAATTTCCTGGCATGCACCCAGCCTCCGTGTTTAGATTCCTTAAATGCTGTCTTCTCACTCAGCTTGCAACTGTTCTCTCTTCAGACCTCTCTTTGTCCTTTCACTTGGACATCTGATCTTAGCCCCACTGCCTGAAACTGCTTCCGTAGAAATACTTGTGAGAAATTTGAGTTGGGACAAAGTCAGCTGGGCGAGTGCACAGGTCACACCAGAGCTTGCGTAATTCTGAAACACATGTTGGTATTTTGCCCTCTCCAATACAGACTGCCACCTTGTCCCTGCCCTGTGCGGTTACCCCTCAATACTTATTCTCAACGTTCTTTGTACCTGAGTCCTTTTTGGCCCGCTGATTCCCTTACTAAAGCCACTATATCAACATAGTAGATAATGTTAGTGGTTGACAATACCTCACACTGTATGAAACAAAATGTATTACATTGAAAAATTATGTGAAATCATACCTTTAAAACAAGATCTCTAGCTCTGCTTCTCCTAAAGTAGGTAAATAGTATTACTGGTAGCACATTTACCCATCACCAGTTTCCGTATGCAATACTAGTGACCAGAGGTTGCTCTCTAACTCTACTTCATCCTTAAAAAAATTCAGCCAAGACAGAGCAGGCTCTGAAAGGGAGGTGGTAATCAGCACCTGGAGCAACTTCCTGGAGCCCCAGAATGCAGCAGAAGAGCTTTATGGAAGCTCTGTCTAGTGATGGCAAGGGTGGCGTTGAGAAATGGAGGCACTCTGGACAACATGTGGATGATGAGACATCACTGGAGGTTGTTGACCAGAGGACAACAAAATTGTACACCAGAAAAATCAGTTAAGTACGCTGTACAACTAGAGTTAGAAAGAAGACATGGAGACATGGTTTGGCAGTTTTAAAAATCATTTTGAAAACACTCAGTTTCATTTTTCTTTGCTCACCATAGTACTAACAGTCAGGCCTTAGTAAATAAATATTAAATATGAAATTTTAAAAAGGAAGATCCATCTTCTTGGAGCATAACTATTTGTATCTTTCATCAGGAAATTCAAGACAGAACTAAATATTGTTGCCAGAAACCACAGCTGGTTACAATGGTCTCCAGAACAACTCTGGAAAAACAAAGGCACCTACTGAGGAAATCCTGTCAGACAAGCCATGATAATTGGAAAATGAATAATGCTACATTGTTATTTAGAAAAAGTTGAGTCTGTGGAAAGCCATGAGTTCATAATTATACTGAAAAAAATAAAATTAAGATGAAGTTTATGAAAAAGTAGTTGAAATGCATAATTTTATTTAAAAAAGGATAAACAAAAATAAAATACATTTAACTTCTCACTGATAATAAGTTAGGGAAGGTAAATGTATATGAGGTGGGTTTTTTTTTGTATATTAATATCAGGTTATAAAATTGAGCTATGTACTCTCTGTTTTTGTCAACAAAAAACTGAGCTCAAGCTGAGAAGTTGTGAAAGTGCCACATGCAGGAAGGACCATAGCAAGTCCACTGGCAGGAAATGTGCCAGAAAAGGAACAATCTGGTGAGACCTTGGTAGTGTTGGCACAACTAGAAAATACAAGAGATTCTAATATAAAAAATTACTCTCATATACCAGAGACTTTTGGTATTGACTGGATACAAGACTAGTACACAAAACTTGTGCCAAAGCACCTCAAAATGGAAATTTATAAAATATTGCCTTCATTCTAATGATAACAACTTCAAAATACTTAGAAATCAATTTACAAAAATTATACAGCTTCTACAGGGAAAAATTACTATAAAATATCATTGAAGGCATAAAATAATATCTGAATAAGTAAAAATGTATACAAACTTTTTGGATAGAAAGTTTGTAAAAATTTAAATTCTCATAAAATAATATATACATCCAAACAATTCTATTTAAAATTCCAACACGATTTTTAAAATTAGATACAAATTTTTTCAAGTGTATATAAAAAAATCAACGCCAGAGAGAAAAATTATGAAAAAAAAAAAACAAAACAGTGAAGGAAACTTTTTTATTGTTTTTCTATTAAAGTTGCCCCAATTCTCCCCCATTGCTCTTCCCTGCCCTGCTGTCCCCAATGTCTGCTCCCACAGTCAATCCTCACCCTGTTGTCCATGTCTATGGGTCATTTATACTTGTTCCTTGACTAGACCCTTCCTCTTCTTTCCCCATTACTCCCTGCCCTCACCCTTCTGGTCACTGTCAGTTTGCTTCTTATTTTTATGTCACTGGTTCTATTTTGGTCATTTGTTGGTTTTGGTCATTAGATTCCACTTATAGGTGAGATCATATGGTATATGTCATTCACCACCTGGCTTATTTTACTTAGCATAATGCTCTCCAGTTCCAGCCATGCTGTCATGTGAAGAGGACTTTCTTTACTGGTTCTCAGAACTTATTACAAAGCCAATATAATTAAAACCATAGTACTGGTATAAGGTTACACAGAAATACCAGTGGAACAGAAGACAAAATTCAAGATTAGTTTTTAGTTATATGAGAATTTAAGATATGATTTAAAGCATAGTGTAATAATTTTCATATATGATGCTGGAACAAATGGCTATTGACCTTAAAGAAAATAGAATGGGATTTCCCCGCTTACATCATATATGTAAATAAATTCCAGATATGTAAATGAAAGTGTTGTCAGGTCAAGAATTGAGAACCAAAGTTTTGTTCAGCAAATTGTTCAAGAAAATAAAAAATTATTTGAGAAGGAAGAAAAATTCCAAGAAACAATAATGTATAATCTTGTGTGAGAGAAGACCTTGTTAAATAGACCAAAAAATAAAATTCTATGAAAGAATTAATAAACATATTTGACTATATAAACTTTTGAATGGCAAAAGTTCATAGAGTTAGTAGGTAAATGATACATTTAGAAAATATTTATAAACCAAATGAAAAGGAGCTGATATTATAACCTAAGAGCACTCTAAAAATTTATAAGAAAAAGACAAATAAGTTTAAAAGTTGACTAGAATTATAAGAAGACACTACACAGAAGAACAATTTCAATGACCACAAGCATAGTATCATACTAGGTGTTTAGATTCATTAATACAGTAGTTAAGGGAAAACAAATTAGAGTAACAAGGAGATTTCAGTTTATAGCCACCTAACTGGCAAAAATTTAAGAGTGGCATTATCTCCTGTGGATAGAAGTGTGGATAAGAAAGTAATCTTATATATTGCAGCTAGATGTTTGAAACTGAATTGAAAGCAATCTGGCAACAACTATTGAAACTAAAAGTTCATATACTCTTAACTCAGAAACACTGATCCTACAGAAATAAAAGTCCCTGTGTAACAGTACATGTATAAGGCTATTTTACATAAGCATATTTAGTGCCATCCTTGGGCACCAAGTGAACAGTCACCCATGGGAAGTCAGTGAATGATTATGGTGCACCCACCCCATGTAGTATTTGCTACACTAGTGCACGTGAAAGAATTTCCATGTGGTGAACATAGGAAACTGTGTACAGTCATCCCCCCCTTATCCATAGGGGATCTGTTCAAAGACCCATAGTGAATGCCCCAAACCACAGATGTACCGAACCTTATTTATACTATGTTTTTTCATATATATATATATATATATATATATATATATATATATATGTGATAAACTTTTAATTTATAAATTAGGCAAGTCAGAGATTAATAATGATAACAAAGATTAACAACAATAACTAAAAATAAAATAGAATAATTATAACAAAATACTATAATACAATTTATTTGAGTGTGGTCTCCCCCCTTTCAAAATATATTGTACTGTACTCTCCCCTCTTGTGATGATGTGAGATGCTACAGAGCCCACCTGGTGAGATGAATTGAGGTTGGACACACTGGAATGATTCACATTCTGGGTAGGACGGAGCAGGAAGGCACAGAATTTATCACACTACTCAGAATGGTGGGCAGTTCAAAAGTTAGGAACTGTTCTGGCTGGGTTGGGGAAGAATGGGGTGGTCTGTGGGCTTCACTTTAAAATGGGTTTCTCTTTTCTATCCTAATGGCTTGGACAGAAAAGGCCCAGAGGTCTGAGAGGGGGAAAAACCTAAACTATCTACCTCAGCCCAAACTAAGTATAATGGGCAAAAGGGTTTTGGACAGGCGAGATGCGCCTAGCACACCTTCTTACAAAGAAGCTTTTTTTTCCCCTAATATGGAACATTGAAAAATTAATCCCTGCCTTTTGTCATCTAGTAGTTATGGATTGAATGATGTCTTTTAACCCTTTTCGCCAAATCTGTTGCCCCCAGAACACAACAAGGACACCAGCCTGTTAAACCAAGCACGCCGTTGACCGGAGACAGCCAACTGACCTGGAGTCTGCACGATCCTTCCCCATGTGGGAAGGCCACCCTCCCCTCCACACCCCCACTCTTATTAGGGTTTTCTGGACCCAAGGGTAGGTAGGACGACAACCACGTCCAGCTTGAAGCAGCTAGAGGAGCTTGAGACCTTCGCTCATTGTCCTTTACAAGATTACAAAGGGTCCTAATATTTGAGAGGGGGGGGATAGTTAATTTTTACGAACCAGGGGTATGGACTTGGGGGGGGATTGCTGGGGGAGGGGGGTGCTGGGTAGAGGGGAACAAGGGGGAGAAAATTGGAACTGTTGTAACAATATAATCAATAAAAAACATTAAAAAAAATAAAATTAAAAAAAATAAAAAAAATAAAAAGTTAGGAACTGTTTATTTCTGGAATTTTTTTTTTTTTTTTTTTTTTTTTGGTTTTTCAATTACAGTTGTCCCCTTTTCCCCTAATTTCTCTCCCCCACCCAACCCACCCCCTCTCCCGCAATCATATCCCTCCCCGTTGTCCATGTCCATGAGTCTTTTATACGGGTTCTTTGACTAATCCCTTCCCTTACTATTTCTGGAATTTTTTATTTAGTGTATTTGGACCACGGCTAATCACCAATAGCTAAGCCCTGCAAATAAGAGAGGACTACTGTATCAGGATCTAGTTTTAAACCACACAAATTACTTTCCACATAATATTTATACAAGCATAAAGAAAATATAGAAAGCCCATATTAAGTTGTTAACATTCATTATTATGAGGAGTTGCTAAAAAGAGTCAAGAGAAGAAAAGTTATAAGAGAATCCAAGCAAAAAGGAAAATTTCAACCAGAAAGCATGTATATAATTATTTATTTAAAATTATATACTTATAATTTTTCTTTACATACAAAGAAATTAGAGTAATATCAATTACAGAGACAGTAAGTGATACAGCACTCATCATAACCTCTTCAAAGACCAAGATTACTGGGAATGGTTGAAAGAGAGAGAAACCTGATAATCAAAGATGATTTTTCATAAGTAAAGTGAATACCTCTCACATGTCCAGCTGTGAACAGGAAGAGCACAGGTAAAAGCAGAGAAGACAATGGGACAATTTTCATATGCTAACCTGCCTTTCAATATTTGCATGAGAAATTTGCAAGTCGATGTTGACTGCTACAACACTTCTGTTTGTAAACCCTTATCCCGTGACACAATTAAAGTCATAGACCATATTATGTATTATAATCAAAGAGGAAGTGGTCAAGAACAAGTTTAAACACTAGAAAAACAAAACAAAACCACCTCTGAAGTTCCTCATGGCAAACATTACCTCTTTTCAAGATGCAAAAACGTGTTCATTGACTTATCTTTCAGAAACAGGTTTGATTGTGACTTGGAAATTCAGAATTTATCCAGGCAATATACCCAGTTGGAGAATACTGACTGTCTAACATGAATACAAAATGCTATCATTTATAAAATAAAAAATTGGGTGTCATGATGTGAATCAAGCACATGAACAGTGAGAAAGATAAGTTATTTCAATAGCTGATTATTCATCCCTGACATTCTTGAAGAGCCTTCACACCTCCCTTCCTCTTCTCTTCCCTCCTTATCTATGACAAGGGGTTGTAGCTGCTTGGATTGGTGGGTGGTTGGATTCCCCAGGCTTTGAAAGACTCTGGGAAACTAAGTAGAAGTATCATTGCATCAGCCTACAAGTGGAACCTAGGTTCTCAAACTTAATTTGTTCTGGCAGATGCGATTTTTTGAAAGTTGGATCACACTCATGTTCACGCATTCTCTCCTTTGTTTCTTGAGAGACGCATTACTGGTCCTACAGGTTTCAGCATAGAAGGGTTGTTGAATAGAGAACCAAAGTGTCATTGACAACTGAGAAATTTTTTCTGTGAACAACTTGGTTGAGAACACAACTATTCAAGATGGAAGACATCAAGAACCCTCTCAGTTGTCAAACAAAACTTTGGTTCTCCATTCTTGACCTGACAACACTTTCATGCTGATACATGTATGATTAGCCATGCATCTCTCAGGCAACAAATACGATTGGGCTTTCAAACAAATCACTTCCTGATCAGTTTTCCACAACGAGTTAGGTTCAAGAACCAAGGTTCCACTGTATTCAAGCTCCAGTATTATCATGCCCCCCAGACCTGACTACAGTGGACTAGAATATCAGCACACCTGTTCAGGAGCACTGTGCTGGTGAGCATTCTAAGTCCAGGGGCCTGACCAGAGTACAAGTGGTTTCCTGCCATGTGGTGAGCTTAGGAATATCTCCTTGGACATGACTCTCATACAAGTCCATGATTTTATGAAACTGAGAACTGCAGCATGTGATCAGGCACTCACCTTGTAATTTCCTTACAGCTCTTTGAGGAAACACATCTTCTCCTGCCCCATCCTGCCCATTAGTCAGATCTCTCACCATTCACTGCTCCCTTCTGCTTCAAAAGAGGCATTTAGGTTTCTAGATCATGTAGGCTATGGTTGCTAGTGTTTTAACCATATTACTTTGGGTGAGGTATGATAAGACCAGGCACAGATGAAGAGAGAGAGATCTGGGAAGTTAAAGGTTGTTTATAGTCACAGTTTGCTGGGGACAATGCCACATGCCATACATGGCTATTCAAGAGATGCACTGGGGCTGGTCACAAGAGGCAGAAAACAAAGTGTGGGCAAGTGACTTTTGTGTGCTTTCCATGGGGAAGATTGGAAAAGACAGGGTAAGCAGGCTTAGGATTGGCTAGCTCTATCTCAAGGTGGCACCCCGCCTCCCAAGGTTCTCCAGAGAAACTGTCTGGTCAGTAGGAGCTTATGCATGACCAGTCTGGATTAATAGAGTTGGTGGGGTTCATACTTTTCCCACTTGTACACAATTGGACTGAACAGGAAAACTGTATGTCAAGAACACTCAGGACTTCCAGTCCTGTATCAGATGGAGAAAAGGGGCATAGGTGTGAGAAAAAAGAAAGTAAGAAGGCAGGAGTGACAAATGGGGTAGGAGAGGGAGAGAAAGGGGCATCCTTAAGTTATACATATACATGTTTATGTGCCACAGAAAATAATTGCTTTTAACCTCTCCTTCAGTCTCTAGAAGAGAATTGTCAGTGTATACAGAACAGCAAATACTTGCTCAGCCAAGGGTATACTGACGTGGTTAAAAAAAAAACGTTGCCAACAGTATTTATCCTTAGGAAGTGACCTATTTTATGTAAATGAATTCTCCCTGGTGAGAGTGGAGTAATTGTCAACTTCTGTGTGAACTGGTGGGAGGGGGAATGCCAAGGGGCTGTGCGGGCCAAACAAAGGTCAGAACTGCTTGCTTTGGAAAATGGAGCAGATGGTAGAAGCTGTATAGAAGGAGGGACAGGAAAGGGAGTAGGTGTAAAAAGGACAGATGAGGCACTGTTGTTGTCCTGGGAGGAACTTGGGGGAAAAGAACAGAGATGTTTAAGAAAATTTTTATGAGGTTTTAATTATGGTGTTTATTGGCTTAAAAATCCAGGAAGTTTTAAGTAAAATTCACTATTGTGTCATGGAGTAAGCTTTGTTTGAAGAATAATGTGTGTCCAAATGTGTCCTCAAGATGAGTAAAGGAGAAAGCTGAGGCTCTTTGGGGATCAGTGCTTCTTCTGCATCACTTGTTAATTTTAATACCACTCAATGTTATCATCAAATCCTTAGAATCCATCTGCTCATGCTCAGAAGATTACTCAGCAATTTTCACAGACTCTGAAGCACCTGACTACCTGCAAAGTGCAGGGGAGTTGTAAAAAGAAAATTGTTAACTTTGGTGGCTGCTTCAGTTAGGATATAACTAGACCAAGAAAAGTTATCTCAGACTGGCTTAAACACCACAGATACATGTTACCTCCATGGCAAGAAGTCCTGAGGAACGGCTGGCTCTGGGTGTCATCCATGGGAGGTCTATTTCAGCATCATCCTTGGGCTCTGTGGAGACAGAGCAGCAATTTCAGACATCACATCATGATAGACTATATCCAGTCAAAAGAGAGAGGCCACCTGTTTTTAAATATTCCTTCCCAAAAATAAATTTAAAGTAATGGAAACTCTCTTAGGAGTCCCGGCACAGTTCTTCTCACATGTCATTGGCCAGGATTGGGCCATAGTCTTCCCAAAGTCATTACATGTTAAGGGCAATTAAATTAGCATCACATGAGTGGCCTTAACAAATCTTAGGAGTAAAATGGTTGTTGAGAAGGCAAACACCTTGACAACTGAAATCATGGTAGAGTGTGATGATTTTTTTTTTGCATTTTTTCATTAAATTTATTGGGTGACATTGGTAAATAAAATTATATAGGTTTCAGGTGAGCATTTCTATGATACATGATCTCCTTATTACATTGTGTGCCCACCACCCAAAATCCAATCATCTTTCATCACCATCTATCTGACCTCATTTACCTCTGCTATCCTCACCCCCCTTCCTCTGGTAACCATCATGTTATTATCTGTGTCTGTGAATTTTTGTTTGTTTTTCTTATTTGTTGCTTTGTTGCTTTCAGTTTTATATCCCATATATGAGTGATATCATATGGCTCTTAACTTTTTCTATCTGACTTATTTTGCTTAGCATTAATATTCTCAAGATCCATTAATGTTGTCTCAAATGAAAGTATGTTATCCTTCTTGTGGCTGAGTTGTATTTCATTATATATATGTGCCACTTCTTCTTTACCCAAATATCTTGTGAAGGACACTTCAGTTGTCTCCATGTCTTGGCCACCATAAATAATACTGCAATGAACATGGGGGTAAATATGTCTTTATGAATAAATGTTTTCATGTTTTTTTGGTAGATACTCAAAAGAGGTGTTGCTGGATCATATGGTAACTCTGTTCTTAATTTTTGGAGAAACCTCCATATGATTTTCATAGTGACTCTACCAGCGTACATTCCCACCATCAGTGAATGAGGGTTCCTTTTTCTCCACAACCTATCCAGCACTTGTTCACTTGTCTTGTTGATAGTAGACATTCTAACAGGTGTGAGGTGATATCTCATTGTAATTTTGAGTTGCAATTCCCTAAGAGCTGGTGAGTTGAGCAACTTTTCATATATCTGTTGGGCATTTGTATGTCTTCTAGGGAGAAGTTTCTATTCAGGTCCTCTGCTCATTTCTTTTAACCCTCACCTGAGTACAGTAGTCCCTCTCTATATCGTGGTTCACTTATCACAGACTCACTGTATCGCAAGGTTTTTAAAAATATTACATTTAATTATTTATCGTGGATTTTTCACTATATCGTGGGATTTTGCGGTACTGTATACATATGTTGTTAAAGTCATGTAGGTTTAAAATTGTAGAATATGTTTAAGAACATAAGTAGTGTTTATGAAAGTGTGGAAAAGGTTAATAAGGGAGTGTGAAAGCTTAATAAGGGACTAGGAATGGTTTGTAAGTGTGTGGGAAGGGTTTATAAAGCCTTAAAATATATATACGGTATTCCCTCACTTATCGTGGGCATTACGTTCTAGATCCCCCCACAATAGGTGAAAATCCACGAAGTAGAAACCTTACACTTATTTTAGTATTTATATATATTTTATACTGGGAATTCAGGTCTGGTTTTAACAAGCTCCCACAGTAACTGCTGGTGTCATGAACTGCCTGTGTCCTTCAAAGATATCTTAGCCTGCTGGCAAGAATTTAATAACTTCTCTGTTTTAGTAAGCCTCTCTGTTCTCAGAGCCAACTCCCCCAAAGCCATCTACAGAGTTTCTTCAACTCCCTCCCCCCTAATCCCCTTTAAAAACTCCTGCCTTTCTTTTGTTCGCTGCTGACACCTTCCTGCCTTCCCAGTATCAGCCTGCTTGTGCAGCTGGCCAAATAAATCTTTTAGACTCACAGCCTCTTCTGTCATTTCTCCTCTCACTCTCACTGGACCTAACATTTTGATGCCAAAATCTGGGAGAGTGAGAAGGAGCAGGTAAGGAGCTGGAGCCTGCCTTCCTTTGCCTGACTTCTGCATCAACACTAGCGAAATTTACCAGGTAAGCTTTCCTCTCCCAACAGCACTCTCTTCCCAATTGGTACCAGGTGCCATTCTAGTGTCCAGGACCATTCTGCTGGAAAATCCCAGAACTGGGTGAGAGTTGCTGCCAGGTCCAGGACTCTTGGGAACTGAGGACAGTGGGATGCCTCCCTCCTCTTTCTCCCAAACCCCCATCTGACTTAGGAACCTCTCGGGTGGGACACCCATGGTGAGTCTCCTTTAGCCGGGAGAGGATCTCCTGACTCCCTGACTCCATATAAATCATGGGGAGTGATCTGTCTAAGCCATTCCGTACTGTGTACTGCTTCAGAGTCTGGGACACTTCTGTCTAAACTTCTGAAATACGGCTTGGGCAGAGTATAAATCCTGACTGACCCTGACAATTACTGTCACTGTCTGGACAGATAAAGTGAGGTTCCATATGTACAGGCCTTTTTTAAAGCTGCACAGGCATCTCCTCTCTGTTTTGGTTCTTCTATCTGCTCTTTCCCCAACCTCATTTCTGACTGTTTCCCCTCTGACTCTCTTTCGAGACTCCTTCAGATCATGTAGAGGACTGCCTCCTCTCTGTCCCTTCCATCCCCCTCCTCCGCGCACAGCCCCGGCAGACTGGGAACAGCCAGAAGCTGAGGGAAATCTCTCTCCCTTCCCCAACTCAACATAGCAGGTATCCCTCCCTATGCTCCTCTACCCCTTCCCAGCCTAGCGGGAGCAGCTGCTGTGGCTGATGATAAGCCCCCTGTTGCACCAGACTCTGCCTGAGTCAAAGCCACATTGCATCCCCCAACCTCTTAGCTCTGGCCCCAACCACAACCTATCCTTTCCTTCCAGAAGGTTGCAGAACCCCAGGAAACCCTGAGGGTATGTGTCCCCTTCTCCCTCTCTGACCTCTCCCAGGTTGAGAGCCATCTTGGTTCACATTCCTCTGACCTGACTCCCTTCATCAGGAAATTCCAATATCTCCCTGTTTTAACTGGGTGAGATCTCTATGTTATTCTCTCTCCCTGTCTGTCTGCTGAGGAGAGGCAATGTGTTTGGCTGGCAGCCCAGATGCATACCAACACCCTAAAGAGGCAGGACCCTAACAATGGCCCCATAGATGCCACAGAGCAGAATCTTTGAAACCCTGTGGCCTGCCTTTATAGCTAGATTGAGAGAAGTCCTCCAGCATTTCACTAACCTAAATCCTGATTCCCCAGAGGGCTTCCTCATTCTCCATATGCATTTTATTTCCCAGTCAGCTCCCAGCATATGCTTCAAACTCCAAAGACCAGAGACAGGCCCTCAAACCAGTCAGACGAAATACCAATAGTTCATCAGGCCTTCAAGGTCTTCAGCAATCGAGATGAAGAATATGCCCAATTGTGAACTCAGGATTTCCAATGACTGACTTCTGCTCTGAAAGAGTCTTGCAAACTGAACCCATCAAAAGGCAAAAGGCAAACCCCTCCAGCAGACTGCTTCAAGTGCAGCAAGCTTGGACATTGGGCTAAACAGTGCCCAGGTCCATGAGTCCCTCCGGGATTGCGCCTGCTGTGCAAACTAGAGGGAATTGAAAGTTCAGTGGTCTCTGAGCCTTTCAAGGCATGGAGATATCAGTTACCTACCCAGAAAGGACCACTGGCTGTAACATCCCAGAGCTTCTGGGACTTGCAGGAGAGGACTGAAGCTGCCCAGAGACTGCACAGGCCTTCAGGCCTATTTCCAGGACAAAGCCTTGGGTAACTCCTTTAGTAGCAGGTAAGCCAATATCCTTTCTTATTAATATGTCAGACCATTTACTAATTCCTCAACATCAATAGTTGGGGTTGATGGCATGGTCTCACAACCATCACTACTCTCCTCCTTCCATGCTCCTTAAAAGAACATGTTTTGCCCACTCATTTCTAGTCCTCCTTCACTGTCCAACACCAATCAACACCTGGACGAGATATTCTAGTCAAGCTTAAAGGCCAGATAATCATACTGTTACAGAAAAACAGCTTATGATGTTCTGGAATAGTTGTGGGGTCTGACTGCCTGCTGCCAAGAAGCACGATTCTCGATTAAGAAGTTTGGTGAAAGGAGGTTTATTTAAAGGTTTTAACTGCCCCCTCCTGCCAAACCAGCCCAGTTTCAAAATACACTAGTCAGAGATACCATCTTTCAGAAAAGCAGAAGTCCATGTCTCAGTATTCCCAGCCTCAGTTCAGCATTTCAGGCATTTCCCACTAATCCATGCTTGGTAAGGCAGGTCCCTGCAATTCCAGCCTCATCACTCCTGACAGCTCTAATACTTGGTTATGTTTATTCCTAGGTATTTTATTCTTTTTGTAGCAATTGTGAGATTGTTTTCTAAGTTTCCCTGTTAGTTCATTATTGGCATATAAAAATACAAGTGATTTCTGGATATTAATTTTGTTTCCTTCTACTTTGCTGAATTCATTTATCAGTCCTAGTAGCTTCTTGGTGGGATCTTTGGGTTTTCTTTGTACAGTATCATGTCATCTGCAAATAATGACAGTTTTACTTCTTTCTTTCCAATTTGGAAGCCTTTTATTTCTTTGTCTTGTCTGATCACAGTTGCTAGGACTTCTAGTACTATGTTGAATAAGAGAGGTGAAGCTGATATCCCTGTCTTATTCCTGATCTTAAGGGGAACTATTGTAGTTTTGCCTGTTGAGTATGATGCTGGCAGTGGGTTTGTCATATATGGCCTATATTATGTTTAGGTATGTTCCTTCTAATCCCACTTTGCTGAGAGTTTTTTTAATCTTAAATGGGTGCTATATTTTATCAAATACTTCTGCATCTATTGATATGATTATGTGGTTTTTATCTTCATTTTGTTTATGTGGTGTATCACATTTGCAAATGCTGCTGTACCAATCTTGCATCCCCAATATAAATCCCATTTGATCACGGTGTATAATCTTTTCATTGCATTGTTGTATTTAGTTTGCTAATATTTTGTTGAGAATTTTAGCATCTATGTTCATTAGAGATTTGTTTCCATGTCTTTGTGTGTTTTTCAGTGTTCTTGTGATTAATTTCTAGTTTCATAGCATTGTAGTCAGAGAAGATGCTTGATATAATTTCAATCTTCTTAAATTTATTGAGATTTGTTTTGTGTCCTAACATGTGGTTTATCCTAAAAAACATTCCGTGTGCACTTGAAAATAATGTATATTCTACTGCTTTGGGGTGAGATGTTCTGAAGATATCAACTAAGTTCATTTGATCTTGTGTCATTTAAGGCCGCTGTCTCAATTTGATTTTCTGTCTGGAAGATCTATTCATTGAAATCAATGGGATGTGAAAATCCCCAACTATGACTATATTCCTGCTTATCTCACCCTTTATGTCCATCAAGTTTTGCTTCACATATTTAGTTGCTCCTATGTTGAGTGCATAAATGTTTACTAGGTTATATCCTCTTGATGGATTGTTCCCTTTATCATTATGTAATGCCCTTCTTTGTCTCTTACTATAGCTGTGGTTTTAAAGTCTACATTGTTCAAAATGTTCCTTAAGCTCCTGTGTTTTTTTGTTTGTTCGTTTTTGCTGATCTGCCTGGGTTTTTTTTTTTTTTTTTTTTTTTGGTTTTTTTTTTTCCTATCTTGTCTCCAAATCACTGATTCAATCCTCTGTTTCATCTAACCTACTAGTTATTCTTTCCAATGTATTATTTATTTCATATATTGCATTCTCTATTTCTGACTGATCCTTTTTTTATGGCCTGTCTTTTTTCATGCTGTTGAGTATCTTTATAATCATTACTCTAAACTGTCTGATAAATTGATTGCCTCCATTCCATCTAGTTCTTCTGGAGAATTTTCTTGTTCTTTCACTTGGGGTCTTTTTCTTTGTCTTCCCATTTTGGCTGCTCCTTTGTATTTCTTCATCTTTGTTTTTAAACTAATCATTGATCTAGCCTTAAGTTGTAATCAGCAGCCTGAATTAAGCACCACACATAGGGAAGAGTATTTCCTGTGGGCGGGACTATTGCTTCCCTTCAGGCGGATGCCACTTGAAAAAGAGTGCTTACCCTGAGAAGGATGGCTTCTGTAGTATGGAGAATGACTCAGTCCGGGGATTCTGGTGGCTATTCCTTTAGTTCTCTCCCCAGAGCAACCAACCCCAGACTCTCGTGACTTATCTCTAGTCTACTCTGCCCACCTTCTACCAGAGACCAGGGTAGGTGGCTGCAAATGAAATTTTGTGCATTAGCCCATTAGAGGTTCTCTGCATCTACAGCCACTTCTTCCTGGAAGACAGGACCCCTGCTACTTTTCACAGCTGGACGTTTTCTGGGTTCATTTCCCAGCTCTGGTGCTATAGGCTAGGGGACCCAGCTTGGCGTTTAGACCCTACACTACTCAGGGGGAACCTCCAGTTGCTGAAATATTTTATGAGAACTCCACCACTGCTCTCATGCCTCCTCTGCTCTCCCTACCAGTCATGTTGTGGTGAAGTGATTTCTTCAGTCTGTCTGTTGTTATAAGGCTTCTTTCCAGCTAGTGTTCAGCTGGTTATTTAGGAAGTTTTTTCTACAAGTTAGTTATAATTCCAGATTGGTCCTGGGAAGAGGTTAGTGTAGCTTCTACTTATTCCTCCACCATCTTGGGCCTGGGGTTCTTTCTTCTGGAACTGGAATTTGAGATCTTCTAAGGGTTCACAGGCATAGGTGAAGTCCGGAATCTTCTGCTGGTCTGGGAGAGGATCTGCTGATTTTACTCTAGAAATATGGACCCAACTATCTACCCCTAGCAACTTTACTTCATGGGGGTACTTAGAACAACCTGGTAGGGCCCCTCCATTCAGGACTAAGTTGATCTGTAGGGGATCCCTCTTTCCAAGTTTTGAGAAGTACTCAATCCCTTCGACATACAATGGCCTGTAGTACTCCTTTGGGAGTGGATAAGAACTTAATTCCATATTCCTGTAGGGCTTTTCATACCTGTCTTAAGTTTATTATATGCTTAACTGCTTGATGGGCCTCTGTATTAGATATCAGTTCTAGAGTTAAGAAAGGCCTGCCATATATTATCTCAAATTAACTGAGTCTAGTATTGACCTCAGGAGAGCCCCTGATTCTCATGAGTGCTATAGGTAGTATTTTAACGCAATTTTCAGAAGTTTCCCAGGTCCTTCACCGATGGCCTCTTGCTGCATAGCTCGACATATCTCCCCAGATATATAGTTAGGTTTGATATCTGAAATGTTCACAGAGGAAAATAAGGCCAGCTGTCTGGCAGTCCCTAGTACCACCTTCTTTGACTCTTGGTCTGCCCTTCTATTTCCCTGGGAACTAGAGGACATATTCATCTGGTGATACTGGCAATGCGTGACTGTCACTTGCTCAGGGAACTTCACTGTTTCTAATAGATTTTGGATTTCTGGTCCATGTTTAATGGGGGAGTTCCTAGCAGCAAGGAACCCCCTATCTCTCCATATGGCAGCATGAGTGTGCAGAACAAGGAAGGCATATTTGGAATCTGTATACATATCAATCCTTTTTCCTTGTCCTGGAATGAGAACTTGGGTGAGGACCACAATTTCAGCCTTTTGGGCTGAGGTTGAGAGTGGAAGGCATTGTGACTCAATGGTGCCATATAAACTAACTACTAAACATCCCACTTTTCACTGTCCATTCTGTACTAAGCTGCTTCCATCAGTGAACCACTCTTCATGAGGGTTTTCTAAGGATTGGTCTAGCAAGTCAGTTCTGCTAGAATGGGTGAGATTAATAATCTCTGAGTAGGAACGAGTCAAGACTAGAGATAATTCTGTAGACATTAATGAGGCTGGATTTAAGGTATCACAGATTTTTATAGTTATTCAGGATTGTACAGGAGAAGGGCCTGATATCTGGTGAATCTATTTCCTGCTAGCCAGGGATGCCCTTTCATTTCTAATACTCCTTGTACCTCAAGTGGAGTTAAGATCTCTAACTTCTGCCTGAGAGTTAACTTAGCAGCTTCCTTGGTTATCATGGCTGTGGCTGCAACTGCTCTTAAATATAGAGGCCACCTGGTTGCTACAGAAGAATGCAACCTATCAAGCTTTATTGCCTAGTCATTGGACTAACACTCCTAAGGCTATTCCCTGCTTCCCTGCTTCCCTGCTTCCCTGCTATGTATAAAGAGAAAAGCTTGTTTAAGTCAGAGATTGATAGGGTTGGGGCCTCAACTAGGGCTTGCTTGATTTTATTAAAACCCTAATCGTGTTCCTTTCCCATTTAATGGGTTCAGTGTCTGGTCCCTTAGTAGGTAGGTATGCAGGTTTTGCAATCAGTCCAAGGCTTGGGGTCCAAATTCTGTAAAATTTAGGCATTCATAAGGAAGAGTAGAGTGGTTATTTAGTAGCAGGTGGTGTTAGCTCAGTGATTGCTTTTATTCTTTTTTGTGACAGTTGTCCAGATCCTAAGGCTGGATATCCTAAATAGTTTACTGCCTGAGCTGCAGGTCCTTCATCTCTGGGGTTTTGATCAGGTTTTCAGGCCTCTTCCCAAATTCATTACTTTGCTTCTGGAGAGCAACAGTTGGTCAGGATTATATAAAGGTCTCTCCAGGACATATCAAGGCAATGGTTAAGGTCTGGAAGTTACTAGTGAAGCAAAGGGACCCTCAGAGAAATTTCCTAGTCTATCTCTACACTGCTGCAGGTCAGTTATTGAAAAGGGTATATGTACCTGAATGGGCCTTCTCTACCTGCTACTTTCCTATGGACAGGAGAGCAGGAGCGGTGAAGAGATATGAGTCTCTGCTCTGAGTACGCCCTGCAGGACTAGGTTTCTTTTCAGCTTGTAATTTGGGGTACGTTGGAGAGTATGGTGGAGGAGAGGTTGATTCCCCTGAGGTGGGTGCAGAGGCCTCAAAAATCTAGGCCTACCTGGTTCCCCCTGAGAGACAGGTGGGGAACTTAGAAGGGGGTCATCTAGGATGTCATTGTTGACCCCTAGAGGGGCTGTCTCTCTTTGACCAGAACAAATGGCTGGATTGTGACACAGGTCCTCGAAAGCTTGAACATAGGGAGCCTCTGACCATGTGCCCAGCCTTCTACAAAACAGGCCTATCTGGAGTATGGTGTTGTAATTTTCCTCCCATTTTCAGGCCAAACTGCCTCTCCTCCTAGTTTATCCTAATGCCAAGCCATATTAGAAAAGAAAATTAGCCTCTATTTCTTAAGAATTATCAGGGTCAAAATTTTTCCTAATTTCTAAGAATGCATCCCAATGGGGATCCTGAGGGGATAAAGGGTACATTCCTCAACTTGTCCATGTCATGCCTAAGGAAAATAAAAAGAGAGTGGAACTACCTGGCTCCCCTGAGGCATCCCCCTTTTTTTCTCTAAGGAGTTCTCGAGTAGTTTATGGTACGTCGTCAGTTGTCCCACTGTTCTAAGCTACCAGATGTCTCCAGTGATACAAAGGTGTGGGTGTGCTGTCTGGCAGAAAACAAACTACAGTTGCCATGGACTAATTGTACCCTCTTTCTTGGTATTTAATTCAGAGCCTTCAGTTAAATTGGACATGGTCTGCAACATGGTATGTTGGACGCCTGCAAGAGTTGTAGGGAGGGGTCTGTGCCAGGAATTTGGAACACTTTCTGAGAATAAAAGAAAAACTGCTGTTAAAGGGAAGTTGATTAATTCACCTCTACTCCTCATAATTGATTAACTCAAACTAGTTCCCTGTGTTCCTTGTAATTGATTTCTAGCGTATATATTTTACAAACCTAACCTGGGTGGGTGAGGCCTCCAAAAAGATTTTAAAGGTCTCACCAACCTCAACTTACATTCAGCAAACACAATTACAAAAGAGACATACAGGGAAGAGGTGCAAATAGAGAGGCCAAAATTCAGCGATAAAGCAAGTCTTAGGAAGAACATGGTTGGCTCGTGAACGAGCTGCTAGTACCACAGGAAACAGTGGAGAAAGGAGGTGCACCCAGCAACCCTTTCCAAGAGCTACAATCATCCTGAATGGAGAGCTGTAGGGAAAGGACCATGTTGTGCCTGGCAGGTAGCTAGTCTCCACCCTGACCCATAACCACATAATCCTCACCTGGGAACCTTTAAATTGGCAGGCATTCTTTTGGCTCTTAACTGCCTGAGCCATACCCACACAAAAGCAGCAGCAAACTCTTTTCAAGTGTTTGGGGTGTCCCAAGGCATTAAGGACACAGGGAGAATGAAAGTCTCCTCCAATCTCTAGTGAGGGTGGGAGAAGTTGTCTTACCACTCCAGCAGTTCCACAGGAGACATCCTGGCTGGCTCGCCAAATTGCTGCAGAAAGAGACGTGATCCCATTTCTTGGTGGTTGATCACAAAGAACATGACTGACCACACAGATATTGTAAAGCAAAGAAAGTGGGAAATTTTTTAAGGAAAGTACACTTCCCAAGACGTGTGAGCGGGCCATCTATGGCCAGGGATGACTCTCTTCTATTGAATGGTTAAGGCTTTGTAGGGTTTTTGCTTAAGCTTCCATACATGCGATTTCCCATAATCCTTCTTGATTGCCCACTGTGGAGGAAACCATAATGCTAATTATTATCAGATATCACAAGGCGGTTCTCAGAAAACAGGATGCTGACTGATGACAGTTGCAGCATCTCAGAATTCCCTGTTCTACCTCCTTCCTCATAGAGAACCTGGATTCATGAGAGTGAGCATTAAGCATCCCACAGTTTCTCTGGAGGGAAATTCTTTCTTTATATTACTGAAGAGTAAACATGCCTTCCTCCCTGTGGAGGAAGGCACTCTTTCTCTCCTCCAAGGCTATATAAACTTCTGAAAAAAATAGTATCTCTGCTTATCAGGTATACAAATGTTAGAGACTGTGAAGACTTATGACCCAGCAATCACCCACCATTTCTAAAAGCTAGATGTTCCTTACTTCCTTCATGGTCTTCTTCCATCACTAGACTATAAATTTGAGACATTTCTTATTTGAATTTAACTCTTGTCTGTTTTATTTACTGGTAAAAATGTCTGGCACATAAAGGACATTCATTCAAGATTTGCTGAATGAATAAATTAATGAATGGTAAAATATACAAGAATTTATCACAATGCCAAAATGTAGGCAGATGATTATTAAATGAATAAGATGTATTGCTTTACAACAGCAAGATATAATACTGGAATCTTAAAATAATATTTGATTGCTTGGAAAATATACTTATGCTAAGTATAAAAAAGTGTACAACCTGCAGGTTGAAAGTTATTTCAATTTTGTAAATAAACACACTCATAATTTGTATAGAAAAACCATGAAAGAAAATGAACCTGAACTTACAGAATTTTTAGATAGGCTAATTACAGATTATCTTTATTCTCTTTTATTGTCCAAACTTTCTGTAATTTGCATGTATTATTTTAATTATCAAGAAAAACAAACATTGTTATTTGTAAGTTTTTATTATTTCATAAAATAAAAAAAAAGTTTTAAGGAAGACAGGCAAGCAGCCTGAATCTACAGAACTGCTTTTAATCACCTCCTCCAAGTGCAGAAATCTCCACACAACTAGAAGCAAGAGATTCTGGTAGAACTCATGGTGGATAGCTGGCAGTCAATATTCTTCAGAAAATGGATAATAAGGGTGATCAACAGCACTGAAAGAGAAGGAGGGATATTCATTTACTAACTCAGTCCCAAGCTTTCAAAGACAGAGTTTCTCTGTGAACACAGACAGGATGAGCTAAAAACTCTCAATTTTCAGGCATGCCCTTCCTTCTACCTTGACACACAGATATCCAGCTCCCAGTCCATGTGCTCAATTCCCACATTCACATGCAGTAGAAAAGCCAAAAAGGGGACTTCTGGCTAAGATAGTGGCTTAGATGGACACGCTCAGTCTACCTCTACAACTAGAAAGGAATACAACTACCTCAAAACCAAAGATAACCAGAAAATAAAACCACATGGAACATATGAAGTTACAAACCAGCGGTGCTTGCCTGGATGGGTAGGAGTGGTGAAATCAGAATTGGGACGGAAAGGCCAGACTGAGCTGTCCACAGTAGCCTCGGGAATAGCAGCGGGACTGCAAGAAATGCTAGGGGAGCAATCCCGGCTACAGTCGAGCCCTGGCAGCTTGCAGCCCCAACACGGGGAAAGGCAGCCCCCGACTGCCTTGGATGGTGAGGCCCAGAGGGCGGGAAGATGGATCCCAGTCTCCTAGTGGAGAATAACGGCAGGAATCCATCTTGGACCCCCAACCCCACACAAAGCACCGCAGCGCGGTGAAAAAGGTCAGGATTGCCACCGGTCACTGGGTAGTGACAAGTACATGGGGCTCCGCTCCCCACAGCCTGCCCAAGGAAGCAAAGCAAAACACAGATCTGTCAAAATGAAGGAGACAACGATTGAAATCCCGATGATGCAGCTCACCAGGCAGCAGATGAAGAACCTGACAGATGAACAAACAAGAAACCTTTCAGAGGCTCAGTTCAGAGTTATTGTTATAAGGTGGCTTACAGAATTAACAAAAGATTTGGAACAAGACAGTGAAGGAATGAAAGCCACTCATACTGAAATGAATGAAAACACATACAAGACAGTGGTGAGGAAATAAAATCCAGAGATCAAATCAACAAACCAGAACATAGAGAAGGAACAAACAGTCAACCAGTGCAGAAAGAGGAAACAAAAAGAAAAGAAAGTGAGGAGAGGATCAGAAACCTCTGGGACAGCTATAAGAGATCAGACACTTGATTTATAGGATTGCCAGAGGGTGAAGAAGAAAAACTAGAAATAGAAAAATTATGTGAAAAAATAATGAAGCAGAACTTCCCAAAATTGGGGAAGGAAATAGACTTACAGGTCCAGGAAACACAGAGAGTTCCAGAAAAAACTGGACCTGGGGAGAACCACTCCAAGACACATTATAATCAAAATGTCAAAAATTAAAGATAAAGAGAGAATCTTAAAAGCAGCAAGAGAGAAGAAAAGAATCATGTACAAAGGGGTCCCAATTAGACTATCAGCTAATTTCTCAAGGGAGACCCTGCAGGCAAGAAGGGACTGGCAAGAAATATTCAAAGGAATGAAAAGCAAAACCTACAACCATGAATACTCTATCCAGCGAAACTGTCATTCAGAATAGAAGGGCAGAGAAAGTGCTTCCAGGAAAAAATAAAACTGAAGGAGTTCATTAGATCCAAATCACTATTATATGAGATGTTAGAGGGACTGGTTTAGAAGACGGAGGATCAAAACTATGAACATTAAAATGAAAACTGTATCACAAGAACCAACAACAGAAGCTAGGGAATTGAAACAAGGGCAAACTAAATAGGCAACGAGAGTGGAAAAAGAATTATAGGTATGGGGAACATACCGGGGGGAGGTCAGCAGGGAGGGAGGAGGGGGAGAGGGAGGGAGATGGTACAGGAATTAAGAAGCATAGTAGGAAGGAGTGGAGTAAATAGGACGCTGTTGAGAAGAATTATATGCAAAACCAATGGGCATGGGCTAAAAAGGGGGGACAACTGGAGGGAGGGGGGCCACCGGGTGGAGGGGAGCAGAGTGAAGGGAAATTGGGACAACTGTAACAGCATAATCAATAAACATATTTTAAAAAAGAAGAAAAGCCAAAAAACATGTAGTTTGCTTTAGATTACAGTTTGCCATAGGAAGTAAGAGCTACAGATGAAATGTGGTAGTTATTTTTGTCCCACATATCACTTTTGTCCCTAGATCATGAGAACATTACACTGAGGATTATGTTGCTCTATTTCATGAATTCATTCAAGAATTCAGGGTCTCTCTGTTAAGAAACTTCTTTCCTGAAGAGATAATATAGATGCCTACATTACCATACCTGCCAAATGTAATTGTTGCTTTCATTCCATTTATTTGTGTATTTATTTATTTATTTATTTATTTATTTATTTTTAAAATTTTATTTTGTTTATTTATTCTTTAAAGAGGAGGGAAGGGAGGGAACAAGAGAAGAAAAGAAACATTGATGTCTGAGAGAAACATGCCCCCAACTGGGGATTGAACCTACAACCCAGACATGTGCCCTAACTGGGAATCTAACAAGTGACCTCTTGCTTTGTGGCATGATTCACAATCAACTGAGCCATGCTGGTCAAGGTGCTTTCATACAATTTATAAGAATATTTAGCCGTAACACCATAAAAGTCCTAGAGGAAAACATAGGCAGGAAAATTTCAGATATACCATGTAACAATATCTTCATGGGTACATCTCTTAAGGCAAGAGAAATAAAGGAAAAAATAAACAAATGGGACTACATCAAACTAAAGAGTTTCTGCTCAGCAAAAGAAAACATCAGCAAGATGAAAAGGAAACCAACCATATGGGAAAACATATTTGCCAATGATACCTCAGACAAGAGACTGATCTCCAAAATATATAAAGAGTTTATACAACTCAACATCAAGAAAACAGACAACCCAATTAAAAAATGGGCAAAGGACCTGAACAAACACTTCTCCAAAGAGGACATACAGAAGGTCCATAGACACATGAAAAAATGCTCAACATCACTAGCCATCAGAGAGATGCAAATAAAAACCACAATGAGATACCACTTTTCACCTGTCAGAATGGCCATCATCAACAAATCAACAAACAACAAGTGCTGGCGAGGATGTGGAGAAATGGGAACCCTAGTGCACTGTTGGTGGGAATGAAGACTGGTGCAGCCACTATGGAAAAGAGTTTGGAATTTCCTCAAAAAACTAAAAATGGAACTGCCTTTTGAACCAGCAATTCCACTGCTAGGATTACACCCAAAAAATCCTAAAACCCTAATTCCAAAGAAACTATGCACCCCTATGTTCATAGCAGCGCTGTTTACAATAGCTAAGTACTGGAAACAGCCTAAGTGCCCATCTGTAGATGAGTGGATCAAAAAACTGTGGTACATTTACACAATGTAATACTATGCAGCAGAAAGAAAGAAGAAACTCCTGCCATTTGTGACAACATGGATGGAACTAGAGAGAATTATGCTTAGTGAAATAAGCCAGGCAAAGAAAGAAAAATACCATATGATATCATCTAATACAGGAGAGTAAAGAACAACATAAACAAATGAACTAAATAGAACAAGGAGCAGAATAGCAGTCAATAGGGGGGAGGGGGGAGGGAGAGAAGGGGGATAAGTAAGGGAAGGGTTTAGTCAAGGAACATGTATAAATCACTCATGGACATGGACAACAGGGAGGATATGATTATGGGAGAAGGGGTGGGCTGCATGTGGGGGGAGCAATGAGGAAAAAAATGGGACAACTGTAATTGAAAAACAAAATAAATAAATAAATAAATAAAAAGAATATTTGTTATTCAGTAATTAATGTTATTGTTGTTTTCCTTTGATCCAGGTCTTCTCTTCTTTTTTAAATTTGTCCTTTTTGCTTCTATTTCATTAAAGAGTTCATGAGAAATCCTGTGTGCCAGGAGCTGTGCTGTTGACCAGCAGCCAGGGAGACAGGTGCAAATATCATCACAGACATACTTAAAAGCCTTGTGTACAGAAAAGTTACTTCCCACATCTTTTTCATTTACAATGTCTTGTCTCAGAATCACAACATAGCTTTGCAAACAAGGAGAGTTTTGAGATCTTTCTTTTGAAACTAAATTTTTATTGTTTAACTAAAATTATATCTCCTTAACTCTAAACACTACAAACTCCTCTCAATGAGTCTTCCTTCTCTTCAATCCTGAGACTCTCCTGTAGTAACTGAACAATGAGCCTGCTATGTTTGTGAATAAATTGAAGTCAAGGAGTTAGGGGCTTCCAGGGGCTAGTCTCCAGATGGACAAAGGTGACCCCAAGCAAGGCTTGACTCAGGAAGCCAGAGAAAACCAGAGGAGCTTATGCTGGTGTATGCTGCTGGAGACACATCAGTCACTAGGGTCAATTAATTTTGTGATCCATTTATAATTCAGTTTGGTGACATTACATGACTGAGGAAATGGGAGTTGTGATAAGGGCAAAAGACCAATGAAGAGATAAATTTGGTAAAAACGGATGTCTTAGAAAAGGAATCCCCGGTTAAGAAGAAATGATACAGACTCTTCAGGGAGGAGGTGGAAATAGCTCCACACATGATGTTCCCACATCTATGCACACTTGCCTTCATGGGCCCCTCCTCCACAAAAAGTATTAATGTTACATTTTACAATTGTGTTAGGACAAAAACAAATAGAGTCCAGGGTAGAATAATTATTACATGGTCATTAATAATATAAATATGTTTTCTCCTGGTTTTAAAAATAATTATAGAGAAACATTTTCATAGACTCCTGTAGACAATAATATAAACAAATCTGTTTAAAAATAGAGCCAGAGCTGCCTTGCCAGAGGAACTGCCTTGCACATCTTATGCCTCAAATTATTTTAATGTTAAAAAAGGGGAAATATTCTTTGGACTGGGCCTAAGCACCATTGTTCCCAGGAAACTGCTTGCGAGGATAACAAAAAGCAGTTATGAGCACTGGACTGATGAATACTAGGCTGAAAATTAAAAACACTGTTTAGAATCAACATCACTGTCTTCCTTCTGTAAATTTAATTATTACTCCCCTTCCCTTTCTCATAAATATCCATTGCTTTTATCTCCCAATAAGAACATTATTTAGACTTCAGCCTCAATAATGATTCCTAAATAGCTACTCTGGTTGATTCAATAAGTGTTTGTGGCCTCTTACTTTGAATGGCCTTTTATTTTTAGATTGGTACCCCTGAAAGTATAGTAGGCTGCAGGCACTGTGCCTTCGGTGTCGAATGGATAAGTCAGATCTGAGTGGAGGTATAAAAGGCACAGGAATTAGAGCATAAAAGTCATGAGTTCACCATGAGGCAAATGTTGACCATTTTGTCTTGGGCATCACTCATATTCTCTTGGGTCAGAAACTGAGCCTGGAGTAAACCTGTGTGAGGTCTCCAGGCAGCCCCTGTTCTACTTCTACACCAGAAATGAGGCCTGTCTCCTGGGTTTAAGGAAACAGAGTTCCTCTGCTAACCTACATGCTATAGAAAACAATCTGGGAAAAACAATCTACAAGTCACTTACAATAGTAATTTAAAAAATCGGAAATTTCTGTTGAGGCTGTCAATTGCTTTCATATCTTCTGGAGTCAATTCAAAGTCAAAAACCTGAAAGGAAAGAAAGAGTCACAAATAACTCTCCCGCAAGGCAGCAAACTTTCACCAGGAACATGAGAACTTTCTGTCTGGACAGAGGCAAGGAGAGCACTAGGGGAAGCGTCCCCTGTCACTACTTCTGCTGTACTGAGACCTCTCCTCCTGGGTTCTCCACCTCTCCTTTCCCACTTTCTCTCCTCCTCTACTTCACCTCAAAAAAGAATAGCATTTACAAAATACCTAATGATTGGACCAAACTTTAGTCTGGTCCCCTCACCAAAACCAAACACACACACCCTAGACTTTGACACAGCCTGGAGCTTAACCTGGCTATGGAAGGAAGAGCAACCCCCCTGTAAAGGCCTCTCCAAGAGGCTACTGACCTCAAGAAAGGCATTTGCTGATCAAGTATTCAACAGCACACCTGCTCATTCTCTATCTAGTTATGTTTATAATCCTATTAAAGAAACATCTTTCTGATTGACATTTGAGACTCTTATAGATAGAACATTCAGAGAGTTCTCCCTTTTGAATAAAGTCTCTCTTACGTCCAGTTTAGTTTTTGTTTGATGATACAAATTGAATGTTGCCTAATAAAAAGTCAAATAATAGCAAAGCAGAAAGATCTTGGGTAAGAAATATAAAAATAAGAAGTTCATTATTTTATCCAGGGCAAAATTTCATGGAAAACTCAGTGCCTCTATTTATATCTATTTATCTATCTATTTGCCTTTTATTCATCTTAAAAATATACTCCAGGACTTACTCGGTTGTCATGGGGATATCCATGGGGGGCAAAAGTGGGATTATAGTTGTGAGCATTTGAAACAGTTTATTCTTGTATTATTATTTATTAACTATTGTATTATTTTCTATATGAGTGAATGTAAATCTAATTGTTCCCACCTCTGTATGTTAACATGTTGAGTTGAACTAAAAATTAAAAGCAGGTATTTTTCTGATTGGCTTAACAATAAGATTTAAATTTGCCTATTACACATTTTCATAAATTGAATAAACTAAACTGAAAGCTTCAAGGTTTTGTAGCAAACACATGATAAATAACATGTTCTAAATGTCATCTTTTGCAAATTGTTAGCTGTCATCATAAAATGGGATAGAGTTTCTCATGATGTTCACAACAAAATGAGTTGAAGATCACTGGTTCATCTCAAGGACCAGAAGATATATGTGGGAGAGTTTAGGGGAAATTTTTATTCATTCATTGTTTAACTGGGTCAGTCTATAAACTTTTATGTAGCTTCCTACCTGCCTGGAGCTCTGCTGGGGAAAAGATGCTAAAAGACGGCCCAGATAGAATCCCTGCATTTAGGGTCTCACAGTCTAGAGGGCACCCATTCCTCACTCTGGAGAGACAGTGTGCAGCTGTACCTGGAGGTTCTCTTTGATTCTCTTCTCATTGAAGCTCTTGACCAGGACCACTAGCCCCCGCTGCACCTGGTAGCGCAGGGCCACCTGGCCTGGATTCCTATTGTGTTTCTTAGCAATGGCATTCAAGATCGGCTCCTCCAGGAGAACAGGGCTATCCTGTTCCACCCTGAAAACAAAAGCAGAAAATGGAGATTTGAAGGGTGTATGACTGGAAATCAAGAGTATGCTGTCCCTTTCCCAAAATTCCCCAGAGAATCGAGAGGTGTGTGTTGTGTGGTAAATCTATTTGTTGACATTAGACAGCTAAGATTTATCCATGAAAAGCTGTATCAACTTTATCATAAAAATCACTTTAAAAAATAATATTTGCAGTGGAATTTGAAATAGATGGATGTATGCATGAAACAAGAATGAAAGAATGTTGATGACCGTAGAAGTTCAGTCATGGTACATGGGAGCTCACTACACTACTGTGTTTGCTTATTTTATGTTTGAAGTTTTCCATAATAAAATGTTAAATCTTAATTTTAAAAAGTGTTTCACCACCAACAGACTTGCTGACATAGGTAAACTCTGATATTCTCATTACCAGTTTGGGTCTTTTTGGGACCCCAGGGCACTGTAAGCAACAAGAACGATGTCCTTGGACTTGCAGAATTCCAGGAGTTTGCTCTGGTTGAGGTATGGATGGCACTCCACCTGTGAATCGCCAAGCCCAGGAGGTGTCAGAATACATGAGCCAATACCATCTAAATTTGAAAAGCCTTCGAAGGAATATCTAATACTACATTACTACATGCACCATATTTTCCAGATTAGTCATTTTCCCATGCACCTTCTGAAATATCTTCAAATACTATTAGTTTTCAGAAGCAATAAAACAATTTTCTTAATTTTTATTAGTGTTTAAAATGATTAAGGATGGTTATTCCCAGGCTGTGACCTCTACATATCATTGCCTATGGAAAGAAATCAAGAGTTTTTAGGAAAATGGCTGATTCTACTACTGGGCCAAAAAGCTACAAATTGAACCTAGAACATCTTGCATTCTAGAAAACAAAGGAGACAGGGAGAACCCTGAGGGATGTCAGAGGACCAAGCTCATCTGGAGTGTCATGTTCTGATTAAAATGGTGACAATTCAATCATCAAAAAGGAAATAACTACTTTTGTTGGAATTCATGATTTCAAAATTACATATATGTGATCAAGTCTTTAGATATAACCTATAATTTACAAGAAAAACAAAAGACCATAACATATCAAATTGTATCACAGGGATCAATCAGTAGAACCAAATGTGAGGAAAAGTTTAAAGGAAAAATGACCTACTTTCTCTCACAAATAAGGTTGGGGGGGGAGGAAAGGAGTGAGGGGCATATTTTAACATATTATGAATTATTTTCTACAATAAATCCCTCGAGGCAAATAACTAAGAGAAGAGTAAAATATTTCAAAGGTTTCCTGCATAATTTTCAGACTGTTATACAGAAGGGATATACAGCTTTACAATATCATAGTAATTGATCACTGGCAACATTGTTATTTTTAAAAATTACTTCTTTTAATTATGATCTATCTATGTCCTCACTTTCCACTGCTTTGTTTTCTCTCTGGCTTTTAGCTTACCCGCAGTAACTGCTCCTGCAAGGTTTCCCAGGAACTTTGTGTTATAAAATAACATACCTTTTCTATCCTTAGTTGCAGTGGCTGCTCCCAGCAGGATTCACCCACGGGTCACATGAATATTTTCAATTGTTATCTTTGGCTTCCCCGATACCACATGCTTTTCATTAGCTCTCTCCTTGTCAACTGCCAACTCCTACTCAGTTCCCTAACCAATACCTCTTTACCTGATCCTTAAATGGTGACTTTCCTGCCCTCTTCTTGTTCATTCCATGAACTTCCCTAGGAGAGGGAATCAATTTCTGTGGGTTTCATTGCCACCCATAAGGCAATGACTGCAAAATATGCACCTCTCACCCTGACCACCTGCTCGAGCTAAGACCAACACTGCCACCTGCCACCTTCGCATCTCCAATTGGAAGTCTCGTGGGAATCTCAGACCCTCCTCTGAATAAGTAAAGGCATGATCTTCCCACTCCATTCAACCCGTCCCTTCTCTGGAATTTCCTATCTCAATAAAAGGAACAGTCAAGTACACAGTTGTCATCAGCCAAAATCTTGGGGCCTCTCAATCAAGAAAGAGGGTATGAAGAGCAGAAGCAAAGATGTTCCATGGGCACAGCCTCACCTGGTTGCAGACAGGCTTGTACTTGAGCCCTGGCTTGCTCAGGATCATCTCCAGCAGTTTGTGATTGAAATTGGACACTCCGATGGACTTGGTTAAACCTGCATCCTTACACTTCTCCAGGGCCTGGGGAGGAAGGATATGTGTGGTTCAGCCCTTTCATCTGACAGTGAACTTTTTAGAAACTAGAAATCTGTCTTAACATAAATAACAATTTGGCTGAACCAAACTGCTTTAATACTTGGATATATTACTTCCTAATTTGCCCTGGCTGGTTTAGCTCAGTGGATTGAGCGTCGGCCTGCGAGCTAAGTGTTGCTGGTTCGATCTTCCAGTCAGGGTACATCAGAGAAGGAAAACTCTGACTCCAAAATACCTCCGCTGCCTTGTGGCATACCTCTTCAGGGGAAAGGCTAAGGGAGTAAACCCCGACAGAAAATCCGGAGCCGGAGTCCCGAAGGCGGTTTGACGTTGTAGTCAACACGGGCAACTCCTGCGGCGCACCTGAACCCAAGCTGTATCGACTCCGTCTTTCCCTTGGACCCTTCAGCTGCGAAGAGAGGGGGGGGTCTGCTGCATGGGCAACAGCAGACCCTCCATATTACCCTGCCCAGGCTCTGTAGCTTCAGCGTCATCGCAAGATGTCGATTCAACACGGGAGGAGACAGATACCGTGTCACTCCCGAGTCGGAGTGCACAGCCATTCTCGGCGGTGCAGATAGACTCTTAAGAAGCTACACCATCGTCTCTCGAGACGGACGGCTGCCGACGACGACGATTACTTCCTAATATATTTTATTCCTTGAGTCCTTGGGTCTGTGACATGCATACCCAGGGCAATAATTAGACATTAAGATGATTTTTAAGTTCCCCTCACCTCCTTGCCCCCTTCTATGGTGCATATTTTGCTGCTAGGCACATAATAATAGTTCCCTGACAAATGGTGTCATAATCAAGGGCAAAGAAGACCTCTTAAGTTTTCTACTAGAGAAAGGTTTTTCTGCTTCCTCTTTCCTAGATTGATGAAAAAACCTATAGAATGAAATACAGAAGGGCAGACTTCCCTGTCCCCCTGCTAAACAGACAGCAGCTTCCCCTCAACCCTGGTGTGTTCATCTGTCCTGGGATAGAGCTCTAACTCCTCTGGATTTTGCTTCTGATGATGTCCCTTTTAGGGCTCACAGGCTCTAGTTTATCAGTGGGCAAAGAAACACCTACTGAGAACCACAGAACTTTACATTAAAAATGACCTCAGCTGTGATTTTGTTCAATTCCCTTGCTTTACAGTTGAAAACTCCTAGGTACAGAGGACTTCAGTGACATGTCTAAGGACAGACACAAACAGGGTCAGAACCCATTTCTTCTGGGCCCCATGCAGTGATGTCCACCTTGTCACAGTGCCTTTGGGTGACAGTAGCAGTACTTACCTCCCACGTGTCACGCAGGTCCACTGTCTCTAAAGTAACTTTCCCACTGGCATCCTTTGGCAGAAGCTCCTCTCCAGGCTAAAATACAGAGAGGAGGGAAGAAGATTTTTTTTAAAGAATGAACTTCCTGGTGCCTAATCAGCTTGGTAACACAACGTTGAAGAGGCTGTTATTACTAAGCAGAGAATGTGTCTGATGTGTAGGGCAGGCTTTGGAAGACTTTTGAAAAGAAGACCAGAATCACTTGAGAAACTGTAGCAAAGTACCTCTCCCTCAATTATCTCCACCCTCCTGTCCACACTCCACCAAACAAACTTCACTAAGAATGAGTTCCCCTACAATTGAAATTGATTTTGTTTCACAAAGACAAGCTGGTTTGCATGATGCAGTTTCCCTTTACTATTAGTGTGCTTTAGTTCCAGCTTATGTAACAAACCCAGACACAGCGAGAACACCGGATGTGCTTAGTGAATGTCCACTGTGATGAGAGGCTGGACCAGTGATGCCCAAAGAGCTCAGTTGTACAATATGAACCACCCCAGGGTGCCTCCCACATCACTGGGGCCTTCCTACTAAAGAGGTGTGTGCTTCCCATTGTCTCTACTGTCATTTGTTCTCAGCTTTCTTGAGAACCCTCATCACTAAGGGACTACAGACAGGAGCATGTCACTTAGATGTGGAGGGCAGTGACCTCAACCCTTTGAGGCGGAGGCAGTGAGATCACTGATTGCCATCCTTCTGAAGGCTCTGGGATGAGGATAAACACTCTCGATGGTGAGGAAACACAACTCTCAAGGAGAGTTCATTGAGCAGTTATATCTACCACTCTCACATCTGCGCCTCTCGGTAAGAACCCAGAAAATCTAGCTGGAATCTGAGAGTGGAGGTGCAGCAGCCGTGAAGAAATACTCTTGGGCGTGACAAGGAAAACAAAAGCTGACCTTCAGAGCTATTGGAAGATGAATGATGAAGAGATCTACATAGTCCAGTTTAAGTTGCTTCAGTGATCTTTCCAAGGCTGGTCGAACCAGTTCTGGTCGAAGGAAAGTAGCCCAAAGCTGCAGTAACAGAAATAAATTTTAAAATGAATTGTAAAATAAATAAAAATGGCTTATGATGTCATATATTTGGGAACCAAAATTAAACGTCATTAGAAGAGATTATGTTGTAACAAACCAATGTATTGTCCTAAAAAAAGAAGTCGTGACCAGAAAAAAAGAAGTTCTGGGGCTAAACTTATGTTACTTAGTATAAATAAGCTTCTTAATAGGATACTGAGATTTATTTGAGTGACTGTAAGAAAACAGTAAATAAAACATAGATGGGCCAGGAAAAGCAACAAAAATGTTTCAAGGATTAGAAAAGTCATCTTTGAAGGAGAGTGGAGAAATGTCAGGCAAGGGAAAAAGGAATCCACTGCCCTACATAATAAATGCCTGGAAACAGGGCCACTGAGAGGTTCACATTCTGAAAACAAGTCATCATTGATATAGACACACAAAGGACCATTCGGGAGAGACCATGGCTCTTGTTATGTTGGAGCAGGGTTTTCCACCTAAGAACATTTTTACAGATTTAAGTAACTCACTGCTGACTTGAAAACAGTATTTCCTAGTCTGGCTCCCCTCTTGGGATAATATGTCAGCATTCCTTGGATATGTCCTGAGAGAATTTGCTGAAAAATAAAGGAGTGGACCCACTCTGCAGTGGCTCAGTCAATGCACACAGCAGACGAAGAGCGTGAGTATCTTTATTCCTGTTTCACATGTGAATGCTGACCCGTTTCAGAGGGGCTGAGTAAATGTGTCGCACCCTTAACACATTCCAGAACGTGGAAATCCTTTCCTGTTTTGTTTTTCTATAATGAGCCTTAGCAATGTTAGGAGGTAAATGAATTATTCAAACCAAGACCAAAGATTTTTGATATTTTTTGTTTGTTTTTTCAAAATAATGTTTCTGCTCTGACAGCGACACCTCAGCTCTCATCCACAGCACCTTGGTGGTGTAGAACAGGTCCTCTCTCTTCACAGTGCCATCCGCGATCTTCTCTCGAATGGCCGTGCCGACCTCCTCCTCGTTTTGATAGACGTATGCCGCATCAATGTGACGGTAACCTACATCAATTGCCACTTTGGTAGCCTCAGCAGCCTTGCTCTTAGGAACCTATAACATGTAAATAAGGAGGTTTGGCAATTAGCCTGACTCAGAGAGAAGCAATTTATTTCCTTAAGAGTATGTTTACCAGCTATTTCTACGTGACTCCTCTTCCTGTTGGATGGAGCAAGCCTTGGTAACAAACCTGGATCCTGGAGGCATGGATTAAACTCCTGTATAACCTCTAATATAAAATGAATTAGTGAAATGGTCTTCACCATGCAACATGGGAAATCAAGTCAGTCAATAAAGGATTTGTTCAGTGTGCACAAGAAAGACATAGCACCTGGCACGCTCTCTCCTCCTCACTCTCAGTTTCCCACTTAGGGGATTTCTGTTGCCTGTTTGCTCAAATTCAGGATCTGCCAGTTTTAAGAACCTGGTTCCCAGTGAGGAAATCCATCAACCAGGTGGCACAGGAAGGGTTCCACCTAACCCAATGCCATGGCTGCCCCTAGTCACTCGGGGTCCACCTGCCAACAGATTCTGAGTTTACAAGACAATTACTAAATGGACAGTGGCGACTAAGCCTGCTTTTCAGAAGTAGATAGAGTGGCCTCTATATGCTGGCGGCAGGAAGGAGCATGTCTGGAGTTCAGGCAAGTCACTAGGGCAGCTCTTGGTGCTTGCATGCCTGGGAGTAAGCATGAATGAACAATGTTAGCAATTACCACTGAGCAGGGGTGTGGTAACCAGGTGCTCAGGCTGTCAGTGATTACTCCATTAGGCAAACGACCTAGGCCAGCAGAAGTACTGCCTGAGTGTGACAGGGGTCTAAAAGGGTTGGCAGTGGGGACAAGGAAAATTATAATGGAATTTAACCAACTGGAGCAGTAGGGAATTTTAAATCATGGTTTTGTTGTTGTTGACTGCATAGATATAGAGATATAATATTTAATGACAACATCATGAATAATTTTTAAATCTCATTCCAACTTTTAAACGGGTTGTTAAATTAATTCCTCTTTTCCATAAAAAACATTACAAGTCCTCTGCCTGAAGTTCATACATTCTACATCATGTAATTTTTTTATCCTTCTGTTTCACACAAGGTGGGTAAGGGTGTCTTGGTCAGCATCAGAGCTTCTGTGAAGGAACTGAAGTAGAAGTGTGCCTCTTCTACTTGAATGAAGCCCATCTCACTGCTCATTAGAGTGCCTGTTTCTGACATCAAGCCTTGTTTAAGCTCAGCTCACCTCCTCCTTGAAGCCTTCCCAGAACACCCTAGTTCACATCAGCCTCCCTCTTTCCAAACATCTCAACTTCCCCAGGAATTTAGTGATATAGTATCAGCATTGTTAGGTAGCTGTTTGCCATGCATCAAATGTGTTTATCTAGTTGTCCAAACTCCAGAGAAGCAGAACTATGTTCTCTGCAAACTTCCTCTACTGATAGTATATATTTTAATATTACAGAGAAGTTTATTCTTGGTTGTGGAGTTGGTTACTTGATTTAATTAATAATTACATATTCTACCTGGATTATTTTGAGAGCCACACACATAAAATCAAAGAGTTCATTGTTCCTCTCTGCCCACTAGGCCAAACACTGGTTTATTCATCCTGATATTTATCCTAGGCTCTGAGGTGGCTAAAATCAACATGCTGGTTTCACAAACAAGGGGTTACATGAGGCTGTCCCTTGGTCAGCATCAGAACTTCTGTGAACGGACTGAGAGAACAGGACACTGGAGCCAGATCCAGGACAACCCTAGCAAGAGCAGGTGGATGCAGAATGAGCTGCTGCTCCTCACCTCACCACACAGGCACTTCCTGGAGGCACAGTTGGCACAGCATTTATACAGCCTGCCTCAAATTTCCAGTGTTACATGCCTTCACTACTGACTGGGACACTGAGTTTGCAGGTTTCCCAGAAAACACACCTGACTGGTCAGAAGGAGGCACAGGCACACATGCTGGCCCACGCCTCTTGTTTCTGCCGTGACCCTCAGTAAACTGGTGTTGTGATTGGGGGAGTTGCATTTAGAAAATAACTCTGATGAGGATGTAAAAGAAGTTTCTACTTCACTTAGCACCGTTTGTACTGTACTCAGCAGATGTACATGTGACTTTTATTCTTGTGAGGGAATTATAAGATATTTTGTTCTATTCTGTCTTCAATAACTGTATTCAGTTGGCCAAAAAGTCCATATGGTTTTTTCTGTAAAATAAAAGATACATTTTTCATTTGCACCAATAACTTTATTGATTTGGATATTTTATGTTGGTTATCTCCTGTGTGGTATAATGTTTATGGTTCTCAGTTAATGTCTAGATTTGATTGCTATCAACCTCAACTGGTCTACCCAACTATGGAGCATTTTTCAGCAACAAATCTCCAGCAAGAAACTTTGCAAACCACTTCTGACATATTTGATCAGTCACAGTACCTTCTGCATACACAGCACAAATCTTTTTTTGCATTTCAGTTGCATTTTTACCTGTCTTAAAATAATAAAATCTAATATGCCAAATACATTGAATATTTTCTTACATCTTCAATATTAAAATGGCTACACAAAAATTCACCAATTTTCATGTTTTTTTAATGCATGCTGATGCGACAGCTGTCACAATACAATCTTACAAAATTGTTTTGAATGAGGTTAAAGACAACTAAGCACTACTAGAGCCATCTTATTGGAATAAAAAACAAACTTTTTGGCCAACCCAATAATAAGAGTTAGATATAATGTATGTAAGACATACCTTGCGCTTAAGCTGTAACAGTAGCTACCTGGGTAATCATGTCATTGCAAACAAACTAGCTTTGTTTGACAGCTATTAGCTATTAATATTTTATGTCACAGCTCTATGAAATGGGTTGGTCTCTGTCATTTACAGGGGCAATGCCTCCCAGACAATCGCGAAGCTGCCCCTTCCCCACTGTAACCAGAGTGTGACAATTCAAGTGCATTGCAATCAATCACACAAATGAGTGAATAATACAACTGACAAGAAGCACAATTCTACCTCCATTGTTACTTACGCCTCCTCGGGTTTCCTTTCTAAATGCATAAGGCTTAGAACAATTGTGGCTCCTTAAATGACAGAGGTTTCAGCGACTGAAATTCTCTGGCAAATCTTCCAGCCCCACAAACCCTCAGCAAAGCTGCCAGAAGCAGTCACGTTAGCTCTCCTCTCCTCCTGGGCCCACTGCCCATCAGGAGTTCTGACAAAGAGCAGAGTGACCCTGACCGAGGAGCAGATGGGTCCAGAAAGAGCAGCCGAGCTTAGATTTAAGTAAATAAGAAATAACAAGAATCATAGTACCTACCTGGGCTAGTTGTTGAGGAATTAAAGAAGACTATGCAGGTAAAGTACTTAAAATACATGCTAAACATTCCATATACACTAAGTAACCTAAATCATCATTATCATTATCATCATAAAGATAATCCATCCTCGGAATTATCACCTCTGACTCCCCAGAGTCAACAGCTCATCATCCCACTTAGTACAAAGTCAGAGATGGTAAAGTGGAGGCCACATGAGTCCTTCCAAATCACCCAGCATGAACTAGACCCTTCTAGGGCTGTTTGCACTCTGGTCCCCTGGGTTTGACTTACATCATCAGAAGCAAGAGTGCCAAATCCAAGCACTGGCATGAAGTGCCCATCATTCAGTTTCACAGAATGACTACGTTTGGGGTCCATTTCCATTCACAGTCCTGGGTAAGCTGACTCTGTGTTTCCTTCCTATCACTGACTGCAAACCAAGTACAAGGTGAGGCTTCTGCATTGTTTATTTCTACCAACCACAAGCGAGGTGGGGCTGGGATTGCAGCTGCTCAGGAATCCACATTGAAACAAATCAATCCACTGACTTCTTTGTACCTCTTCCAAGTCCTGGCAGGCACAGCTCTGGGAATACTGTACAGAAATGTCACGCACACAACTGGAGCTGAATTTTTCTCTCCAGTACTGCTCACCCTGGACTCCTAAGTTATAAAAAAAGGAAAGAAAGAAAGAAAGAAATTCACATGTCAAGTTGTCCTTGATATCACATTAGACTTACTCTATGAGATGCAAAATAGTCATTAGACTGGCCATTTCTAAACACTAATTCTACTATAAGAACTTGGTTAGGTCCCTCACCCTGCATTTGGTCAAAAATACCATTAAAAAAGACATTATTCAGAATTTCTATAACTAACCTCAACTCCTAGACTCCAGCACAGATGTAACAAAATTCTTTAATAACCCCAACCTTTAATTTCATTATCTTTTCCCCTGTATCAAGACCTCATTCCATGTTCTGATTCTCTGTGTCTTATTTCTTTGAATCTTTTTTGGCAAGACAAAAATTGTCTGAGCTCCAGGATAAATTTCTCTAGTTTTGCCTTTGTTTCCACAAGGCTTCCTCCTGAAACAGCCTACAAAGTCCTCACTTATTCCCATCAGTCATAAGAGCTCTGACTTACCTAAAAGCTCATACTCTTGCCCCCATCTTTTATGACTTCACCAGAGGGGAAATCACTCTTTCTTTTATGGCCTCACGTGGTTATAGCTTCTATTAATGCAATTCAAAAAACCAAATTAGTAAAATTACACTCACATTTAATAAGAAACGTCTGCTAGATAAAACTTCTACATGTTGCTTTGTTTAATGTTACTATTTTGCCATGCTTCCCCCATCCTGTATTTATTCGTGCAGCTGGCATTCTGCAGCCAACCACAGGATGTTAACATGGTATTTATTTTCAACCCATCCCTCTGGCTGGTCAAGGTCAGAATTCTACCGGATTCTATTATTCCATGTATGTAGTATTTAGCACAACTATAAATTTGATGCGAATGACTTTTATATTTTCATTGCAAAAGTAGGGCTATGTTCTGTGTCAGGTCACAAGAAAATTCTCACAACAGATGTTAATAGCTTTGAGCACTTCATTCAACATGTTATAAATTTGTCTTACACCACCTGCAATATTTACCTGTAATTTGCACTAAATGCCTTGTTAAAGTGCAGAGACAGTCTTTCTTCCTTTCTTCTTGATTCAGCAACCTAGGAACTTTGTCAGTAAGAGAGAATGAGTCAAAGTCATACCAGGCTCCCTGCTTCTCCTTTACAAAGGTCTCATAAAACTTGCATTTAAACATTATCCTAAAACATTTCTAGAGACTGACATAATGCCTGACAGCATTGGGTTTTCAGAATCCATCTTTCCTTGCAATTAGAAAGATATTTAGTGTTTGCTATTTTCTAAGATTTCTCAAAGGCTGCCAGTGAGAGAGGATGCTCCCATGGAGCTAGCTCATGGCCCATCAGTGGAGCAGTGGGCACATCAAGCTGGCCCCCATGGTGCCTATCTGCTGCTATCCATGCTTTGGTGCAATACTGTCTCCTTGAGTGTGACTGGTACTTATGACTTGTTTCTAATCACTAGAATATTATAAGGTAAAAGGTTAATATTTTCATTATCAGGCTATATAAGATTGTGATGTCTACCTCACTGATTAACTCTATTGCTTCTCAGTCTGAATACTTTGATAAAATAAGGGCCATGCTTGAAAGGCCCATGTGGCAAGGAGTTGGGAATAGAATTTGGACACCAGCCAGCAAGGAATTGAGACCTTCATTCCAACAGCTCCCAAGGATATGAGTCCTGTCAATCACCATCTTGGAAGCAAACCTTCCCCAGCTGCGCCTTCTGATGTGACCCAGCTTTGGCTGACACCTTGATGGCAGCCCACTGAGGAATCTGAGTAGAGGATCTCGCTCAGCTGTGCCATGCTGTATAACACATTATCACAACCCTCGCAGCTTGAAACTAATACAGGGAGATGGGATAAATGATAATTATAATCCAGCATAAGGAGACAGGACATATAGATTCCTAGGAGAACATAAGAAAGAATATGGGAGTGGGTGGTGGGTTTGGGGAGCAGGGGAGAGCAACAGGGGAAAAATTGGGACAACCGTAACTGAACAACAATAAAAAAACAAATGAAATAAAAAGAAGTCAGATAATCCAGTCTGAGTGTTAGAGATGCTTTTACAGTGACCTTTGCATGGTTTTATTATGATGACTTCTGAATATTCAAGAATCGTGTGGAAGTGTATTTCATTTAATAATACAAAAAGAAATTTATTTATAAAAAATTGTGTATTTATTCTTACATGTTTAGACTTTAGTCACTTCCAAAGTACTCTCCATGGACTCGGTACACCTATGGAACATTTTTACTACTGCATTTTGATGTCATTTAGTGCTTTTGCTGTTTTTTGTTTCACCTCTTCCAATTTGGCAAAACATTTCCTTTTGAGGACATTTTTCTATCTGTGGAAACAAAAAACTATCGCTTGGGTAAGATCAGGCAAATAGGGAGGCTGGAGCATGGGGTCATGCCGTTTTTGATCAGAAACTGCCGGACACTCAGTGTTGTGTGGGACTGTGCGCTTGTAAATCACCTGTCATGAAATAGGCAAATGCATCAAAAGAGCCTTCAAGAAATTCCCTGAAGATGATTGCAGCCTCTCACAACACTACCTGCTGTTACACTGATAAGATGGGTTCCAAGAACACTTACCTAGCAGAAAGAATCCTGTACTACAAGGGGACCAACCTCCAAAAGATAATTCCAGTTTTTTGAGGTTCTGCCTCATACATATTTAACTGAGTAGCTATAATGTGCCAGACATGGCTGTATGCATTATGAACAAAACAGACAAAAAAATACATCTCTGCCCCTTGGAGGTGATGTTTCAGTAGTAAGACAATAAATTAACTAACAAAGAAAATGAAGATCATGTTATATGATGAGAAAAACTAGTCGAGGGAAGTAACTACTACAGATCTTCACTAAGTACGAAGAGAGGACATTGTGATATTTCTTGAGCCATATCACAGACTCCTCACCTTCCTCTACCTTTGAGAACTTGCCCCGCCCCTCCTCACTTTTCTGCATATTGGTGTACCCCACATACTCCCTGTTCTATTTCCCATGAAAGCCAGGACCAAAAGTAACTGCTAACCATGGTATCCTAAGAACTACTTTAGTCCCTTTCTATATCGTGGTTCACTTATCATGACCTCACTGCATTGCGGGATTTTTTAAAAATATTATATTTAATTATTTATTGCGGATTTTTTGCTATATCACAGGACTTTGTGGTACTGTATACATATGTTGTTAAAGTTATGTAGGTTTAAGAGTGTAGAATATGTTTAAGAACATAAGTAGCGTTTATAAAAGTGTGGAAAAGGTTAATAAGGAAGTGGGAAAGGTTAATAAGGGACTGGGAACAGTTTATAAGTGTGTGGGAAGGGTTTATAAAGCCTTAAAATATATAATCGTAATCGGCAGCCGTCTGTCTCGAGAGACGATGGTGTAGCTTCTTAAGAGTCTATCTGCACCGCCGAGAATGGCTGTGCAGTCCGACTCGGGAGTGACACGGTATCTGTCTCCTCCCGTGTTGAATCGACATCTTGCGATGACGCTGGAGTGTCCTCTCCAGTGAAGCTGAAGCTACAGAGCCTGGGCAGGGTGATATGGAGGGTCTGCTGTTGCCCATGCAGCAGACCCCCCCTCTCTTCGCAGCTGAAGGGCCCAAGGGAAAGACGGAGTCAATACAGCTTGGCTTCAGGTGCGCCGCAGGAGTTGCCGGTGTTGACTACAATGTCAAACCGCCTTAGGGACTCCGGCTCCGGATTTTCTGTCGGGGTTTACTCCCTTAGCCTTTCCCCTGAAGAGGTATGCCGCAAGGCAGCGGAGGTTTTTTGGAGTCAGAGTTTTCCTTCTCTGATGTGCCCTGACTGGAAGATCGAACCAGCGACACTTAGCTCGCAGGCCGACGCTCAATCCACTGAGCCAAACCAGCCAGGGTCCTTAAAATATATATAAATACTAAAATATATATAAAGTTACTGCTTCACATATTTTCACCGATCACGGAGTGGTCTAGACCGTAATACCCATGATAAGTGAGAGAATACTGTATTTTTTTCTCCCCCCAGAGAAAATCCCAGCTATCAGCATCACCCTGTTGCTGTACCGAGGGAGAAGCTTGCTGAGTTTTCTCTCAGGGCCCAGCAGCTAGGATCAAGTACTGTCTGAGAAAAGGCAGGATTGTTTTAAAGGATTTTGCTAGAAGGGAAGAACAATAATTACTGACACAAAACCTAAGATTAGGATGAAGTCCAAGCTACTCTAAAAGGAGATTTAACAAAAGAGAGGGCAAAGTTCAATTGGGTCTCTGCAATTCTGAAGGGTGACTCAGGGTAATGAAAGAAGTATTTACATTGCATGGAATAAACTTTTGCACACAGGCAGAATCCTCCCTGAACAGGTGGGGATCTATTGTGAAGCAACAAAAAGAAACTTTTCCTAATAAGCTGAGAACCTGTTTCAACCTGACTTCACAAACATTCATACAAAGAGCAGAGATGGCCTTCAGGGCTCTTAACATGACTCCTGAAGAATCTCGTTAAGTCCATGTCCTTTCTCACTGGGCCACACGAGCAGAGTCATCCCCAACAACCTGTCTCTGTTCTGGGGCTGCTCGCCTCCCCTCACTCCTGGGCCAGGCCACACCCTAGCCAAGGCCTCCTGCTCTGGGCTTCTTGCAGGTCAGCCACTGCAAGCAGAGGCTCTGGCTCTACATGTCCGTGCTGATGGAATAGTATGACTAGGCCTTTTCCAGGTTCTCAGCTAGGAGAGCATCTGAGTCATACAACTTGAACCCCCAGCTGAGGTTCTCCCAGAGCTGCGCGGTACTCCCTCCTTCCCACCACTTTTGTCTCAGCTTCGGTGTCACCTCCTCAAAGCAGTCTTTGCTGGATCACTCTAATCAAAGTCATATCCCATTCTCCACAGCTTCTCTTCATCTCACACTTGTTTTAATTTCTTCAGAACAATTGCCATGCTCTGAAATGATCTATCTACTCATTTATTTGCCGGTGTAGTTCAAGCATATTGAATTATTTAAAACTAACCCCTGCACCTAGAAAGGCCACCAGTACATAATTGGTGCTCAATAAATATTTGTGGAACAAATGCAATTGTCCTCTGAGCAGTCACATTTGCTAGTTTTGTTATTTTCTGTTCTTAGATTCTGGGAATCCCAAACTGTTTCTAAATCTTTATTTAAACGTTCACTCAAAGTGGTGCTCTGCTCTGGGGAATAGACGGGACTACCTCACAAGGAACTCAATAACAGCATTTTCATCCCTCCCCTCAAGGCCAGTATTGATAACAGCAGTGACCGTTTTCAGCAGGTACAGTTGAACCCAGCTTAACTAAAAATCCAGTCATATTGAAAGCAGCAGCCCAGGAGGCTGTCATAACAGGTGACCACAGGGACAGAACATGAACACTTTGGTCATAAACACATGTGAGACAACAGCCCTACGGAGTTTCCAAGATTTCAGGAGGGCACAGGTTCAGCCACAAGCCAGCCAGAAAGAAAGAAATCATGCTGAAAATGTAAAAAGAGGAAATTCAACATAGGGAAGTGGTATTCACATTGTGGAACCATCTGGGAAGCAAGTCAGGGAACAATGAAGCCATTGCTTGCTGCTCATGTTGCTAAGACACAAAGGACAGGATGGTTACAAAGCCCAGGGCTGGGGTGGGGGTGGGGGGGTGCCCTGGCAGGGGGTGCAGGTATGGTGGGCCCACTGGAAGGGAGCTAGAACTACTGACAAGATGGAAGCTGCTGTTGCATTTCTCAATAAAAGAGGGAAAAACACCTCAATACGTCCCTCCATTTCTAATCTCTCCTCAGTACCTCCCAATACCCAAACCAAGCAGGAAACCAGCAAACAAGAAGCTGGACACAGCCTTCAGAGGGCAGCTCTCCCAGCTTTGGCTGCACGAAAAAGTTGAAAAGGGTCTGAAGACCAGAAGTATGATGTCAGTCAACTCAGCTGCTCCTAGCTCAGTGTTCTAAGTTCGTATTGATGAAATACAGCCTTCTTTTGTACTCAATGCAGATGGGGCCAGAACACTGGATTACATAACTGTAAGGGTGTGAACTGCACAGGTTAACTAGAATATGTTAAAACTTGCTCCTGGGGAACTGCTAACATTCTTTAGCATTTAGAAGAGTCATGTTACCTTTGTCGAAAGTTGGGATTAGCAAAGGTGGGGCTATAATCACGTCCTAACCAGATTCACTTAAGCAAACATGTGCTGAATTTTTCTTACATTCAAAACACTATTACTAAAAAAATTTTTTTTTAGGCCATGCACATAAGAACAAGTCTAAGAGTGCTGAAATTTTCTTTTGCAGGGCTGTATCCTTAACTCTTTCCTTGACTCTAAAATGGCAGCAACCTTCTTTGAAAACAAGGACATAGGAGTTATTATTTCTGGATCTTGAAGCCCCTAATCCCAGGGGTAAATCCTTCCCAAACCCAGCCTAGAAGTTCAAAGATTATGCTGTGGATTATGCTGCAGCAAACATCAGAAATGCAAGTGCCAGTGGCCCTGCCATCTGTCAGTTATAATACACTTGGCCAAGGGAGCCCAACAGATGGAATGTCTGGCTTTCATAAGGTTCAGGGAGGGGAAATCAAGCAGGGCACATCAGTCTCATTGAGTTAAGCTGATTGAAATCATAGAAGGCTAGGGAACCTGGACATTGCATGGCAGGTCCCAGAAAATAGGAGCTACCTAGCAAAGGAGTTTCAGAAATGTGCATAGGAATCCCCTTGACTGTATGACTAATTACTGAAATGTGAAACTCCACAAAGTCGCTATTGGTTGAGCAGTTCCCAGAGATGACATGGAGCTAGGACATGTTTTAGTTCTAATCAGCCAGAGTGAACAATCGTTGTTAAACACCAATGGAATTCAGTACAGACCTTAGAAGATTAATATTTTAAATTCTAGAGGAACCATAAAAATGATTAAAAGAGGTAAGCTAATAGGACAATAATAAAGCTAAATACACAATTAGTAGAGTGTTAATACAAAGGAAAATAAAAAAAACAGAAAACAAAGGAACAAAGAACAGATGAGACAAAGAGAAAACAAATAGAAAATGTTGGATTTAAACCCAAGCATATCGATGATTTTATTAGACATAAATGGTTTAGACACTCCATTTAAAAAAGAGATATTCACATTGGGTAAAGCAAAATCTTTTATATACTATTTAGAAGAAACAGACAGAAAACACTTTCTATTCACAGATGACATATTCTCAATATAGAGAGTTCCAAAAACAATTGTTAAACTAATATGTGAGTTTAGTACAAACACAGAATACAAATCAATATTTGAAAGATCAATGAGGGCATAGTAGGTGAACGCTACATTCATCTTTTCCCAAGACCAACTGGTTTTACAACTAAATTATAGAGCAATTATCCTAATAACCAACTGAAAACTAGCTTAAATCTTATAACCAAGAATTTACATAAGAAGCCATATCAAGCCTAGAAGGAAGGGTAGAGATGTGAGAAGGGCTGGGCCCTGCTCCCATGGGTGGTTGCTGAGGTTCCAGAGGGATATCTCAGCTGTGGCAGGTTTCTGGCAGGGTCCAAACCCCAAGCTGAGCTCCCAGCCCAGAGCACAAGAGCCAGGAAGAGGTGCCCACAAGTGTCTGGTTGTGAAAAGAGGCAGGATTTCTGTCCTCCGTGGAGAGACATGAGTCCACTAGGAACACAGGCACCATCTTAAAGGGCCAATGAACAAAATTTGGTTCATAGCACCTCATTTGGGGCTACAACAAAAGGAGGTCAGAGTGGGTAAGAGTCACATGAAGAGAGTTTGGAGTTTGTGGCTCTGGGGAGCTGAAGGGACAGCCACAAGGATCCCTATGCTGAGTCATTCTCCCAAACTGTAGATGCCATCTATCTTGGGTGGAGCACTCGGCTCCAAGCAGTATCAGCCTGGGGAAAAGCAATAGCCTCACCCAATCCTCACTCCACCTCACCTCTGAGTAGTTTAAGCCCTGCTGAGAGCATAGCCAGAGGCTCTTTCAGTGACTGAGCCTAACAGACAGGCAGAGCCATGCAGAAACTTTTCCTGACCTGTCCCTGGGCCCAGTGCTGATAAAAGCCAGACTTGTTATGCAGTTTGGTCCTTCCTGCATGCACCAGGGCCTAGCTGAAGTAGCCTTCAACTGTGGATCACTTGTAGCTTCAAACAGGTTGCCCAAGCCAGTCATAGGCAATATCTAACACTGGCCTGAATCAGAGTTCCTCCCAAGAGGCCCAGAACTAATAAACCCAGTGGCCAGCCTCAGACAACATCAAAGCAGGATCCAATAAGCTTGAGAAGTAGCATACCTAAAGGGAGATTTCAGCAGGTGCCAAACCCAACTGAGGCAAATTTCACTTTGTGGGGTCAGCACCAGCACAGAAGCTTGCAGGCCATGGTCAGGATTGAGACTCAGTCAGCCAGCCTGAGAGTCAATCCCATGAGCAAAGGGTCCATTAGCAGTCAATACTCAATAACAAGAGGAGGGCCCACATAACCCATTCAAAAGATATTCTTGGAGCACCCAGCTCAGGTGATCAAGAATACTTCATCATTGGACATCACAGGACACCTGCTTCACAAGGCTACCTCACAAAAACTGGGAGTCACATTAGACCTATCTAATACATAGAAATAAATGCAAAGAGGTAATAAAAATGAGAAGAAAAAGAAATAGGCCTCAAATGAAAGAATAGAAAAAAATCTCCAGAAAAAGAAATGAAATGGAAGCAAGCAATCTGTCAGATATAGAGATCAAAGTACTAGAAGCAAGCAATCTGTCAGATATAGAGGTCAAAGTACTGGCTATAAGGATGTTCAACAGCTTGAAAAAAGACATAGATCCATAAAAAAAAAAATCAGTCAAAAATGAAGAATAAAATATCTGAAATGAAGAATACACTAGAAGAAATAAACAGTAAGTTGGATAAAGCAGAGGATTGAATGAGTGATTTGAAAGTTAAAAAACTGAAAAGGCAATAAACATAACTATCAATAATACTTTATATATAAATGGCTTACATACCCCAATCAAAAGACATAAAGTAACTGAATGTGTTAGAAAACAAGACCCATATATATGTTGTCTATGAGACCCACCTCAGAATGAAAGATACACACAGACTAAAAGAAAAAGGATGGAAAAACACATTTCATGCAAATGAAAATGAAATAGAAAAAGTTGGGGTAGCAATACTTATATCTAGCAAAATAGACTTTAAAACAAAGGCTATAGTAAGAGACAAAGAAAGACACTACATAATTATAAAGGGAGCAATCCAACAAGAAAATATAATCCTTGTAAATATTTATGCACCTAACATAGGAGTACCTAAATATGTAAAGAAAATACTGATGCATATAAAGGGAGAGAAAAACAGTAATATAGTCATAGTAGAGGATTTAAACACTCCGTTTACATCATTGGATAAACCTTTAAAATAGAAAGTTAAAAAGGAAACAGAAGCCTTAAATGACACACTAGATTGATGGATTTAATTGATATCTTCAAAGCATTTTACCCCAAAGCATCAGAGAACACATGGAACATTTTCTAGGCTAAACCACTTGATAAGACACAAAATCTCAATAAATTTAAGAAGATTGAAATCATATCGAGGACCTTGACATTCGGCCAGGATGGAGATCTAGACAGACACACTGCACCTCCTTCCACAACTAAGAAGGAGTACAACTATCTCAAAACTAGAGACAACCAGAAGTTTCAGAACATCGAACTGCATGGAAGTCCAACAAACAAAGATATAGAGAAGAAATACTTATCCAGACAGGTAGGAGGGGCATAGCCAGGGCAGAGATGACACAGTGTGGTAGTGGCAAGAGCAGCGGCAGTGGCAGTGGCAGCAGTGGCATGAAGGCAGAAAGTGCAGTAACACGTTTTACAAAGTAGGGGGGGAGCTCCCTTAGAACCAGTCCAGACTGCACAGCTCACCATTCCAGTGTGGGGAAAAATCAAGCCTCATTGAGTCTGACTGTGCAAAGCAGTGGGGGTTGGGGTGGAGGAAGAAACTGCCAATCTCTCAGTAGAGTCTGCTTGTTTAAAGGGTCCCCACAGTCCTACAACATCCGCAGACCCACCCACTCTGGGAATGATGGCCAGGGCAACAGCTACAGAGGTGTCAGTCCCATACAGAAGTGGGAGAAATGCCTGGAAAAGGGCCAAGTGCAAAGTAAGTGCCATTATTCCCTCTCAGACCCCACCCCCAAAATACAGCGCCACAATGTGGTGAAACGGGTCATCCTTACTGATGAATACCTAAGGATCTGCCCCTTACAATGTAACAGGTGGGATAGCTCTACCTAAAACACAGAGACAAACAAACACAGAAGCCTGTCAAGATGAGGAGACAGAGAAGTATGGCCCAAAAGAGGGAACAGATCAAAGTTCCAGTGGGAAAACTAAGCGATGAGGAGAGAACCAGCCTAACAGGCAAGTAGATAGCCAACCTAACAGATGTAGAGTTCAAAACACTGGTGATAAAGATGCTCACAGGCTTGAGAGATATGCTTAAGTATGGAAAATGCAGAAGGGAAAAGGTGAAGGCTATGCTAAATGAAACAAAGGAAAATCCACACAAAACCAATGGTGAAGGGCAGGAAACCAGGGTTCAAATCCATGATTTGGAACATAAGGAAGAAAAAGACAACCAGTACAGAATAAGGAAATAAGAACTGAAAAAAATGAGAAGATGCTCAGGAACCTCTGGGACAACTTTAAACGTGCCAACATCTCAATCATATGGGTGCCAGATGGAGAAGAGAAAGAGCAAGAAATTGAAGCTTATGTGAGAAAATAATGAAGGAAAACTCCCCAAATTTGGCAAAGGAAATAGACATACAAGTCCAGGAAGTACAGAGAGTCCCAAACAAGCTAGACCCAAAGAGGACCACACCAAGACATATCATAATTAAAATGCCAAAGTTTCAAGATAAAGAGAGAATCTTAAAAGCAGCAAGAGAAAAGCAGAGAGTTACCAACAAAGGGGTCTCTATAAGACTGTCTGCTGATTTCTCAAAAGAAACTTTGCATGCAGAAAAGGACTGGCAACAAGTATTCAGTGTGATGAAAAGCAAGACCTGCAACAAAGATTACTCTATCCAGCAAAGCTATCATTGAGACTGGAAGGGCAGATAAAGAGCTTCCCAGACAAGGTAAAGCTAAAGGAGTTAATCATTACCAAGTCCTTATTATAGGAAATGTTAAAGGGACTTGTTTAAGAAAAAGAAGATCAAATCTATGAACATTAAAATGACAACAAACTCACAACTGTCAACAACTGAATCTAAAATATAAAAACAAAATCCAACTAAGCAAACCAGAATAGGAACAGAATCATAGGTATGAGAATCATTTGGAGGGTTATCAGCTGGGAGGGGGAAGGAGGAGAAATGGGGACATGGTGTAGAGATTAAGAAGTATAGTTGGTTGGTACAAAATAGACAGGGGGAAGTTAAGAATAATATAGGAAAGGGTGAAGCCAAAGAACTTATATGCACAACCCATGGACATGAACTAAGGGGGGTGGGATTGCGAGAGGGAAGGAGGGTACTGGGTGGAGGGGAGCAAAGGGGGGAAAATTGGGACTACTGTAACAGCATAATCAATAAAATATTATTTAAAAAAAAGAATTTTCTGAACTTAAGTGCATAGAACTAGAAATCAATCACAAGGAAAAACTGAGAAACAAGGACATGGAGGCTAAATAACATATTACTAAACAATGAATGGATTAACAATTATATCAAGCAAGAAATCAAAAGATACCTTCAAACAAATGAAAATGAGAACACAACAACCCAAAATCTGTGGGACAAAGCAAAAGCAGTCGTAAGAGGGAAATTCATAGCATTACAGGTCTAGCTTAAGAAACAAAAAAGTTCAAATAAACAGTCTAAGTTTACACTTAAAGGAACTTAAAAAGAACAAAAAGCAAAGCCCAAAGTAAGTAGATAAAAGAAAATTTTAAAATCAGAAAGAAATAAACAAAGTAGAGTAAAAAATAATAACAAGATCAATGAAACCAAGACCTGTTTCTTTGAAAAGATAAACAAGATTTAAAAACCTGTACCCATATTCACCAAGAAAAAAAGAGAGAAAAACCAAATAAATAATATCAGAAAGGAAAAAGAAGTAACAATTGACACAAAAGAAATACAAAAGAGTGTAAGAAAATATTATAAACAACTGTATGCCAACCTATTGGACAATCTGGACAAGATGGATACATTCTTACAAACATACAACTTTCCAGAACTGAATCAGGAAGAATCAGATAATCTGAATAGGTATATTAACTAGTGAAATTGAAGTAGTCATTAAAAATCTCCAAACAAACAAAAGCCTTGCACCAGATGGCTTCATAAGGGAATTATACCAAACATTCTGAGAAGTACTAATACCTCTGTTTCTCAAATTATTCCAAAAATTCAAGGGAAATGAAGACTCCCAAGTTCATTTTACAAGGCCAGCATTATCCTAATTACAAACCAGATGAAGACAGTACAATGAAAGAAAATTATAGGCCAATATCATTGATCAACATATATGCAAAAATCCTGAACAAAATATTAGCAAACAGGATTCAGGAATACATTAAAAAGATCATACACCGTTATCAATTAAGATTTATTCTGGGATTGTATGTATGGTTGGTACAGTATCTGCAAATCAATAAGCTAAGCTAGACACACTACAGAAATGAAATGAAGGGTAAAAACCACATGATCATATCTATAGATGTGGAAAAAGCATTTGATAAAAATCCACTGCCCATTTATGATAGAAACTCTCAGCAAGTGAGAAGGATGTAAATACTCAGAAGTAGTCACATTTTTTATACACAAAAAATGAACTATCAGAAAGAGAAATTAAGAACACAACACCATTCACAATTGCTTCAAAAAAAAATACATAGTAATAAAGTTAACCAAAGATGTAAAAGACCTGTATTCAGAAAATTATAAAACATTGAAGAAAGAAACTTAAGAAGACACAAATAAGTGGAAGCATGTACCATGTTCATGGGTAGGAACAATTAACATCATTAAAATGCCCATACTCCCTTTATAGATTCAATTCAATTTCTATTCAGATACCAATGGCATATTTCACTGAACAAGACCAAATACTCTAAAAATTTATATGGAACCACAAACGTCCCCAAAATAACCACAGTAATCTTGAGAAAAAAAGAACATAGTTGGAGGTATCACACTACCTGATATCAAACTATACTACAAGGCTATAGTAATCAAAGCAGCATGGTACTTGTATAAAAACAGACATACAGATCAATGAAACAGAAGAGAGACCCAGAAATAAAACCACAGCTTTATGGTCATTCAATATTTGACAAAGAGTCAAGAAGATACAATATGGTAAAAACAGTCTCTTCAATAAATGGTGTTGGGAAAATTGGACAGATATGTGCAAAGAAGTGAAACTAGACCACCTTCTTACACCATACACAAAGTAAACTCAAAATGGATAAAAGACTTAAATGTGTGGCTCAAAAAGATACAAATTCTAGAAGAAAACATAGGCAGTAAAATTTTGGACATTTCTTGTAGCAATATTTTTCCTGATATATCTCCTTGGACAAGAGAAACAAAAGAAAAACTAACCAAATTAAAACTAAAAAGGTTTTTCAGCAAAGAAAATCATCAACAAAATGGAAAGACTGAATGGGAGAACATATTCACTGATGATACATCTGATAAGGGATTAATATCCAAAATTTATAAAAAAAACTTATACATTTCAACACCGAAAAAAAACAACCACCAATTCAATTAAAAAATAGGCTAAGGACCTGAATAGACACTTCTCCAAAGGGGACATACAGATGGCCAACAGACATAGGAAAAGATGCTCGATGTGATTAATCATCAGAGAAATGCAAATTAAATTAACAATGAGATATCACTTCAACACCAATCAGAATGGCTATCATCAATAAATCAACAAACTGCAATTGTAGGCAAGGATATGGAGAAAAAGGAGCCCTTGTACAGTGTTCATAGTAATGTGGATTGGTGCGGTCACTGTGGAAAGTGGTATAGTTACCTCAAAAAATTAAAAATGAAACTTTCTTATGACCCAGAAATTCCACTTCTGGGAATTTATAAGTAACCTGAAACAATAAGAGAGAATATAAGCACCCCTATGTTCATTGTAGCATTATTTACAGAAGTCAAGATTTGGAAACACCCCAAGGATCCATCAGTAGAAGGGTTGATTTAAAAAGCTGTGGTACAATTACACAATGAAATACTATTCATCCATAAAAGAAGGAAATTTCACTTTTTTCAACAGCATGGATGGACCTGGAGAGCACTTTGCTAGGTGAAATAAGCCAGTTAGAGAAAGACAAGTACCATGTGATTTCACTCATATGTGGAATCAAATGAAAAAAATGCACTAACAAGCAAGATAGAGACAAACTCAAAGAGATCAAGCAGATAGCTTTTGATGGTGGAGGGCCTGGTTGCAAAGGTGGAAGGACTGAGCAAACAAATATAAAAAGAATAAGAGAAAAAACTCATGGACGTGAACAACAGAATGGTGACTGCCAGGATGAAGGGTTGGTGGAAGAGGAGGAGGGTATAGGGGAAATAAATGGTGATGGATGGAGACTTGACTTGGGTGATGAATACTTAATACAGTGTACAGGTGATGCACTGTAGAATTTTTGCCCCTAAAACCTGTATAATTTTGTTAACCAGTGTCACCTCAATTGTTGCGGCTACGTAGGCAAGATTGAACACTCTGAAGCAGTGTATAAAGTAAGTAAAGGATTTTAATAACTGCGAGCAGTCAGACAGAGACCCTGAGCTGGTCTCAAACAAAGCTCCATTGTCGAATGGGGTTTTAGGGCCGGGTTTATATATAGGTTGTGTTTCTTTGTTTCTTTTTTGGCAGGAAGCAGCCTTAGGAAGTGGGGATTGGGCAGGACTGCAGGAATGTCTTCGAAGTAACAGGAACAGAAGTTCGCAAGGCTATGAGGTTATCTTTAGCTTGCAGCTGCAGCCTTTTAGTTAGGTCGAATTCTTGGTAAACCAATTAATTTTGCTAAAAGACTAGACACTTTGTAAGGCATAACTTTACAAGAGTTATAAACAAGTTACAAGCAAATGGAAGAAGATAGGGGCTAAGGTGGGGTCTTTTAGCTTGTAAATCACCGAGTGGCTAGAACATTCTTCTCTTAAGGCTTTTTAGCAGGCCTTTGCTACTTCTTACAAAGAACATCTGAAGCCCCTACATGTTTACATATTTAGCAGACCTTTGAAAATTTTACAGGGACTATTTTATTGTGCCCCTACACAATAAAATCAATAAATAAAGCAAAAAAAATAAAAAAGATAATGTATTTTTATATACCAGCAATAAAATAACCAGAAAGTGGAATTTTTTAAACAGTATCATTTAGTATTTTATTAAGAAAGAAAGTATGTAAGGACAAACCTAAATATATGTGTAAAATTTGTATGCCAAGATATACGATGTATTGATGAGATAAATTAAGAATACATAACCAACACCTTCCGGCCAAGATGGAGGCATACACAGACACACTGCATCTCCCTCCACAACTAAGAAGGACTACAACTACCCCAAAACTAGAAACAACCAGAAGTTCCAGAAAATCAAACTGCATGGAAGTCCAGCAAACAAAGATATGAAGAAGAAATACTCATCCAGACAGGTACGAGGGGCGGGGCTGGGACAGAGAGGATGTGGTGTCATGGCAGCAGCAGTGGCAGCAACAACAGGCCAGCAGAAAGCGCAGTCACGTGTTTTACAAAGTCAGGAGGGACACCTAGGGAGTATTCCCAGCTCCTCACTGGACCTCGAAGCTCAGAGTCCCAGCACCGGGGAAAATCAAGCCTCATTGCTTCTGACTGTGCAGACCAGTTGGGGTTGGGGCGGAGGCAGAAACTGCAGGTCTCAGCAGAGCCCACTTGTTTAAAGGGACCCCATGGTCCTAGAACGTCCGCAGACCCACTCACTCTGGGAATAACAGCCAGGGCAGCAGCTAGAGGGGCGCCAGTCCCATATGGAAGTGCATAGAAAAGAGGTGAGTGCTGGGCAGGTGGCATTGTTCCCTCTCAGACCCCTCCCACATATACAGTGCCACAACGTGGTGAAACAAATTGCCCTGTACTGATGAATCCCTAAGGCTCCATCACTTACAATGTAACAGGAGCGACAGCTCTACCTGGGACACAGAAGCAAACAAACACAGGAGCCTGTCAGAATGAGGAAACAGAGAAGTATAGCCCAAAAGGGAAAACGGATAAAGGTTCCAGTGGGAGAACTAAGCGACGAGGAGATAGCCAACCTAACAGATGAGGAGATAGACAATCTAATCAATGCAGAATTCAAAACACTGGTGATGAAGATGCTCACAGGCTTGACAGATATGCTTGAGTATGGCAAACGCATAAGAGAAGAAGTGAAGGCTATGGTAAGTGAAACAAAGGAAAACCCACACAAAACCAATGGTGAAGGGAAGAAAACCGGGGTTCAAGTCAATTACTTGGACATAAGGAAGAAAAAAACAGTCAACCAGTGCAGAAGAAAGAAACAAGAATCGAAAAAAAAATGAGGAAAACTTCCCAAATTTTGCAAAAGAAATGGACATACAGGTCCAGGAAGCACGGAGGGTCCCGGGCAAACTGGACCCAGAGGGGACCACACCAGGACACATCATAATTGAGATGCCAAAGGTGAAAGATAAAAAGAGAGCCCTGGGGGCAGCAAAAGAGAGGCAGAGAGTTGCCTAAAGGGGGGGTACCTGTAGGACTATCAGCTGATTTCTCAGAGGACACTTTGCAGGCAGAAAGAGACTGGCAAGCAGTATTCAATGTGATGAAATGCAATATACAACCAAGATTACTCTATCCAGCAAAGCTGTCATTAGGAATAGAAGGGCAGATGAAGTGCTTCCCAGACAAGATGAAGCTAAAGAAGTTCATCATCACCAAGTCATTATTATATGAAATGTCAAAGAGACTTACTTAAGAAAAAGAAGATAAAAACTATGAACACTAAAATGAGAGCAAACTCACAACTATCAACAACTGAATCTAAAAAATAAAAACAAAAACAAACTAAGCAAACAAGAATAGGAATATAATCATAGTTACGGAGGTCATTTGGAGGGTTATCAGCTGGGAGCAGGGAGGGAGAGAAATGGGGAAATGGTACAGGGACCAAGAAGCATAATCGGTTGGTGCAAAATAGACAGGGGGATATTAAGAATAATATAGGAAAGGGTGAAGCCAAAGAATTTATATGCATGACCTATGGACATGAACTAAGGGGGGTGGGATTGCTGGAAGGAAGGGGGGTACTGGGAAGAGGGGAGCAAAGGGGAAAAAAATGGTACTACTGTAATCAATAAAATATACTTAAAAATTTTTAATTGAGCTTTAATAAATTGCTTCAGTCCAAAAATTACAAAAAGAAAAGAATACATTACCAAATGGAAAGATAGACTGTGCTCATAGATCAGAAGATTCAATATTACCAAGATGTCAGTTCTGCCCAATATGTATATCTAGATTTAATGCAATTCTGCTAAAAACTCTAGCATAATTTTATTTTAGAAATTGACACACTAATTCTAAAATTATATGGACAAGTAAAAGAGCTGGTATAGTGAAAACAATTTTGAAAAAGAACAAATTTGGAGGATTCAAAGTACCTTAATTTAAAACTTACTATAAAGGTATGGTAATAAAGACAGTGAGCTACAATGAAAAGATAGACATATACACCAATGGAACAGAATGGATTACAGGAACAAATGGACACATATACAGTCAATTGATTTTCTGTAAAGGTGCCAAGGCAATTCAAGGTGAAGGGGTAGTCTTTTCAACAAATGGTGCTAAAACAGGTGTACATATTTTCCTTCAATGGAAAAAGCTTCCCAACTAGTATCTCAGCCCCCAGTCCTTACCCTCTTCCGATCTATACCCACACAGCAGTCATACTATCCTTCCCAAATGAAGATTTCCCCTTGTAGCCCTGCATTGGCTTCCCACTGTCCTCAAGAGGAAGTCCAGTCTTTTTAATATGTAGTCTCTGTACAATACACCTCTTGAGCCTCATTATCTCGGCCTTCCTTCTGTGTGCTCTATATTCCTTCTAACCATATCAAACCACTTATAGTTCCTCATATAAACTATTACACCCCTAGAAATTTCCTCTGCCTGGCTTACAAATTTTCACATGTCCTTCAGTATAATGATGTGATAACACCTCTTCTAGAAAGCTCCCTAAGACAGTCCATGACTAGTCAGAGACCCCTCTGATATGTCTGTCTTCTTAGCTAACATGCTCACTCCTGTTAGGGATAAAGAAGCAAGCCAGTGACTCTCAAACCAGTAGGAGATAATTAACAGATGAATCATGGAAAGGGGGTGAGGAAATGACATTCTGCAGCTCCTCACACATATCTCTGGGATCAAAAGGAGGAAGATAGTTGTCACCAAACACAGACAAATGGGAAGATGTAGCTAGATAACTTTGCAAATAAGTTGGAGATAGACCTATAACCATATTACCCTTAGTTAATCACACCCTGGGTTAAGTAGTTAATCGCATTAGATTGTGAACCCTGATTAACCAGTAATGGAGAAACTGGGGAGAAGGAGAGGGGAGGGGGATCTAATTGCGTTGGGGGGGGGAGCTAATCATGTTAGTATAAAATCAGTTTTCTTTGTCTACTTTGCACACACATTCTCCTGGCTGAGGATGCACCTGACTCTGCAGACTCGTGAATAAATGCCTCACTTTGCTGCTCAAGTCATGTGTCCTGGTTTTTATTGTGAGCATTTCTCACCTTTCTAACTTTACTACTTGTCATACTTGACTATAATTGGCCATTTACTTGTCTGTCTCTCTGTTCCTTATGAGGACAAGTACTACATCTTGCTAAACTCTGGCACAGTGCCTGACATGTAGTAGGGCTCAATGTTGTGACCCAGTTATTACCTAGCCCTTTGTATTCCATAAGTAAACAGGTATGTCCAAAACATAGAACTCCTCTAAGGGGTATAAAGAGCTATACATATCCCTTGGTGAAACATTAATTTACCCTTGCCCCGACTGGTGTGGCTTAATGGGTTGGTCATTGTTCCACAGACCAAAAGGTCACTGGTCCAATTCCAGTCAGGGCACATGCCTGGGTTGCAGCCCAGGACCCTGGTTACAGGCATGCAGGAGGCATGTTTCCCTGGCACATCAATGTTTCTGTCCCTTTCTTTCTCCTTCCCTCCACCTCTCTCTAAAAGAAAATAAATAAATAAAATCTTTGAAAATAACATTAATTTAATCCTTGCTCCATCTGTGATTCATTGTCAGATTCCCTATTAGCAAGTTGTAGGTCCACTGCTATAGGTTTTCTTACATAGTCTCCCAACCTGTCATTCATCCTCACTTAGGACAGGCTAAGAACAGCTCATTTCAGCCAAAAGGGTTCAGTTGAACATTGGAAGATGGTCCTGGCCAAAGTACTATAAAGAGAAGTTTAATGTCCTCCCTCACAGGATCAATGGGTTGGCCCCACACCCTTCTGTGCAATGCTAAGAGAGGATTCCTGAAGACATTACACAACTTGAATTTCAGGGGAAAATATCTCATGAATGGATAAGCTAAATTCACTCCACCACAATCTTCATCACCAATATTTGCTGAAACAAAATAAAATTCCAAGATACGGCCTAAAGTACCTGGACTTCTCAGCACATTTTAGTCAATACTTCCCACTAGTGTGTGGCCATGACATCACATTACAGCTCAAGATGCCAATCACAGACATAAAGGAGTTTGAAGACATCTAGTGACCATTTCCAAATTCCCTTTAACTAGCTTATTTCGCAGAAGAGGAAATTGAAAACTCAGGTGTTTTGCCCCAGGTCACACAGCTAGTGGCTGGCAGAGATGACCAGACGGCAGGATTCCTGTCTTCCATCTTTTGCCACTGCAGCAGTTAACAGATAGGCAGGCAATGGTGTGAAGCAAAGGGCTCCAGGCATGAGGTGAGGCTCCCTATTAGGCTTTCAAAAATTTAACAAACATCCAGTCAAGATGGTAGCAAAGTAAACACAGCCCACCTCCTCACACAACCACATCAAAACTACAACTAAACTATAGAAAAACCATCACATGGAACTGTCAGAAATCAAGCTGAATGGAAGTCTGACAACTACAAAATTGAAGAACCAACATCCATCCATACTGGTAGGAGGAGTGGAGATACAGAATGGGCTGGTCCCACATACGCATGTGGTACGTAAAAATTCAGAGAGGATATCTGAGGAGCAAGGAGTCCAGCCCAACACCAGGCCTCCCAGCCCAGGGTTTTACTTCCAGGAAGATAAGTCCGCATAAATTCTGGCTGCATAAATCACCAGGGATTGAGTCAGTGGAAGAAACTGCTATAGTCCCAAGAAATTCCTCTTAAAGAACTTACAGACTTACCCAAACTCATTCCCTCTGAACTCCAGTACCAGAGTAGTAGCTTGAAAGGCACCAGTGGCATACAGGGAGGAACTGAAGTGTCTGACATCAAGGTGAGAGCTGGGAGACAGTGTCTCCCAGACTGAAAGGCAGACAGAGGTCATTTTCTTTTTATGATGCTTCCCCATCACAGAGTCACAGAGCCAGCAGGCAGATACCATATCTGAGACTCCATCAACTTGGCTAACAGAGTTTGTCCCACCCTGGAGATTTTTTTGGACTCCATCCCACCTAACTTACCACTCAAATTATGTGTTCACCCAAGCTGTTAACCGTGATTTTTCCATATAAATGGTTGGTCTTGGATCATGCTTCACAACTTCCTAAATCCTCTCAAACAAACAACAGCCAGCCCCAGCCCCTGTACGTCTTGCTAAGTGGCCCCAGGACCAGCATTAGCAGCAGCCAGCCTAGATTCGCAGCTTGCTTCACCTGAGAATCTCCAAACCCAGCACAATAGCAGCCATCTCAGTATGCTTTATAACACAGGCAGGGTGGCCCCAGGCAAAACACAGATGGGGGCTGACCTTGGCTTGCACCACCCAGGAAACGTCAGGGTCTGCACACCCAGTGAACAACTACAAACCACCCTGCCCCTGCACAACTGATCCTCCAGAGAGGACAGAAGTTGGTGATCAGTGGTCACAGCCAGTCCTTGCAGCTTACTGCCTGGGTAAACCCCTCCCATTGATCTACCAACAGCAATCATGGCTCATGTACAAGAGGAGGGTGTACTCAGCCCACACAAAGGGCAAACCTCAAACACCTAGCTTGAGTGATAGGGGTGGCTGTGGCACTGAACTCTACAGATCACCTACTACATTAGACCATGTTACCAAGACATGGAGTCAAAGAATCTCTACTAATACATAGAAACAAACATAGGAAGGCTGCCAAAATGATGTGACAAAGAAACATGGCCCAATTGAAAGAAATATCAAAACTAGAAAAATAACAACCAAATGGAGATAAGCAATTTATCAGATGCAGAATTCAAAACATTGGTTATATGGATGCTCAAGGAACTTAGTGAGGACCTCAACAGCATAAAAATGATCCAGTCAGAAAAAAAAAAAAAGGATACATTGATTGGAATAAAAAACAATTTACAGGGAAACAACAGTAGAGTGGATGAAGCCAAGAATCAAATCAATAATTTGGAACATAAAAAAGAAAAAAACAACCAACTAGAACAAGAAGAAGAAAAAACAATTTTTAAAAAAAATGAGGATAGTGTAAGCAGTATCTGGGACAACTTCAAGAGCTCCAACATTCACATCATAGGGGTGCCATAAGAAGAAGAGAAAGCAAAAAATTGGAAATCTATTGAAAAAAATAATGAAAGAAAACTTTCCTAATTTGGTGAAGGAAATAGTCATACAAGTCCAGGAAGCACAGACAGTCCCAAAGAAAGTGGATGCAAAGACATGCACTCCAAGACACATCATAATTAAAATGCCAAAGATGCAAGATAAAGAGAGAATCTTAAAAACAACAAGAGAAAATCAGTTAGTTTCCTACAGGGGAGTCCCCATAAGACTCTCAGCTTATTTATCAAAAGAAACTTTGCAGGCTAGAAGGGATTGGCAAGAAATAATCAAAGTCTTGAAAAGCAGGGACCTCCAGCCAAGATCACTCTACCCAGCAAAGCCATCATTTTGAATCAAAGGGCAGATAAAGAGCTTACCGGACAAGAGAAAACAAAAGTTCACCATCACCAAACTATTATATGAAATGTTAAAGGAAATTATTTAAGAAAAAGAAGATCAAGACTATGAACAATAAAATGGCAATAAATACATATCTATTAACAATTGAATACGAAAAACAAACTAAGTAAACAAGAAGAACAGAAACAGAATCATGGATATGGAGATTGTTTTGTTTGCCATCAGATAGGAGGGGGGTTTGGAGGAATAGGTGAAGAGGTGAAGGGATTAAGAAATTCAAATTGGTAGTTAGAGAATAGCCTGGGGATGTAAAGTACAATATAGGAAATGGAGTAGCCAAGGAACTTATATGCATAACCAATGGACATGAACAAAGGTGTGGGGATTGCCTGAGAAAGTGAGGAGAGGGAGCAATGGGGAAAAATTTGGGAGAACTGTAATAGCATAATCAGTAAAATATAATTTTTTAAAATTTAACAAGCTGTGAACTGCTCAGTACTTACCCCCTAGGAATTTGTAATGTAAAACAAGAAAGATTATGACATAGCTCAAACAAAAAATAATCCCAATTCATGCAAGCAGGGTCCTTGTGGGAGATAATTTGCATATTAAACCAGCAAAGCTGGAGAGTTAGCAGAGACCAAGTAATGAGGTTTTGTGCTAAACTAAGGATTTATAACTTAATCCTGGCAAGAAGGATGGCTATAGAAGGATATTAAGCAGAGAAGAACTATGATCAGGTTTTAAATTTAGGAAGTCCATTCTGGCTAAAACTGAAGGAGAGCAGGCCTGGGGACAAAAATATAAGCACAGCTTTGTTATGGTAATACAGGGTATGGGTGATTTGGAATTAAGGTAAAGACTCCTCACTTCCTAACTTAAAGAACTAGGGGTTGACAATATTGTCAAGCTTTATAGAGGACACAGGAGCAAGAAGATTTGTGAGGTCAGAGAAGTAATGACGTTGATAATGAACATACTGAGTCTAAAGGCCCTATAGGACATCCAGATAGAAATACCTAGTAGGCATTAGGCAGGCCTGGAGTTCAGATGCACAGTGTAAATTTTAGTTACAGATTAACTTAGCCATGGAGACACATGGAGGTGCCCAGGGAGGTCATGTAGAATAAGAGGACAAGAGAGCAAGGGTGGAAACCCACCTTATAGGATTAGCAGCATCCACATATGAGATAAGGAAGAGCAGTAGGGTCTCACATCACAGAAGAGAGGTAGGTAATTTCAAGACAAAAATGTGTTAAACACTGTCAGATGCTTAAAAAAATGTTAATAGTGCTGACAGATCAGGAAAGCAAGGAAAGAGAATGCACCATTAGATTTGACAATATGAAAGTAACTGGTGTCCTAGAGAACAATAATTTCATGGGAGAAAGCCCATGCGGGTGAATTCAACAAGACAGAAAGACAGGAAATAGAGATATCGAAGGCATACTTTTCAAACACTTTTTTTTAAACAGTAATTTATTTATTTGTTTGTTTGTTTATTTTTAGAGAGAGGGGAAAGGAGAAAGAGAGGGAGAGAAACATCACTGTGTGGTTGCCTCTCACTCGCGCCCCCAACTGGGGACCTGACGTGTAACCTAGTCATGTGCCCTGACTGGAAATCGACCCAGCGACACTTGGCTCACAGGCCAGGCGATCAAGCACTTTTGCCAGAAAGAGAAATGGAAAAATGATCAGTTCTCTTGCTCCCTCAAAAAAAATCTGCTCTTCAATCACAGTTTCTTTTTTTTTTAAGTATATTTTATTGATTGTGTTGTTACAGTAGTTCCAATTTTTCCCCCTTTGCTTCCCTCTGCCCAGTAACCTTCTTCCCTCCAGCAATCCTACACCCCTTAGTTCATGTCCATGGGTCATGCATATAAGTTCTTTGGCTTCACCCTTTCCTATATTATACTTTACTTCCCCCTGTCTATTTTGTACCAACCGATTATGCTTTGCTTCTTAGTCCCTGCACCTTATCCCCATTTCTCCCTCTGCCCCCTCCCAGTTGATAACCCTCCAAATGATCCCCATACCTACGATTCTGTTCCTATTCTGCTTTTCTCAGTTGGATTTTATTTTTATTTTTTAGATTCAGTTGTTGATAGTTGTGAGTTTGTTGTCATTTTAGTGTTCATAGTTTTTATCTTCTTTTTCTCAAGTAAGTCCCTTTGACATTTCATATAATAATGGCTTAGTGATGATGAACTCCTTTAGCTTTACCTTGTCTCGAAAGAACTTCATCTGCCCTTGCATTCCAAATGATAGCCTTGCTGAATAGAGTAGTCCTGGTTGCAGGTTGCCTTTCATCACATTGAATACGGCTTGCCAGTCCCTTTCTGCCTGCAAAGTGTCCTCTGAGAAATCAGCTGATAGTCCTATAGGCATCCCCCTGTTGGAAACTCTCCACCTCTCTCTTGCTGCCCCCAGGACTCTGTCTTTATCTTTCACCTTTGACATCTCAGTCATGATGCGTCCTGGTGTGGTCCCCTCTGGGTCCAGCTTGCCCGGGACCCTTCATGCTTCCCAGACCTGTAGGTCCATCTCCTTGGCAAAATTTGGGAAGTTTTCTTCATTTTTTTCAATTCTTGCTTCCTCTTTCTGCAATGGTTGACTGTTTTTTTCTTCCTTATGTTCCAAATCATTGATTTGAACCCCGGTTTCCTTCCCTTCACCATTGGTTTTGTGTGGGTTTTTCTTCATTTCACTTAGCATAACTTTCACTTCTTCTCTTATGCGTTTGCCGTACTCAAGCATATCAGTCAAGCCTGTGAGCATCTTTATTACCAGTGTTTTGAATTCTGCATCTGTTAGGTTGTCTATCTCCTTGTTGCTTATTCTACCACTGGAACCTTGATTCATTCCACTTTTTGGGCCATACTTTTCTGTCTCCTCATTCTGACAGGATCCAGTATTTGTTTGCCTTCACATCCCAGGTAGAGATGTCGCTCCTGTTATGTTGTAAGGGGCGGAGCCTTAGGGATTCAGTCTGCCATTCAGGGAACAGAAGCTGAGCCACATACCTGCCATTCAACCTTGCCTGTAAACACCTGTCTTCTCCAAGTCCTTCAGATTTTCCATTGTGCCTTAAGGTCCCTTCTAGCCATCTTTCAGGAAAACAACATTCATTTCTTCCCTGGAAAGATTACCATGGACCGCACAACCAACCAAGGTACCAGGTCTTTTTTCTCTTGGGCTTTTATTACCTTCGAAATTCAATCCTAGTTCCTCAGGATTTTTTGGTAACAACCAGAGCCCAAGCATGTCTCCTTTAGGCATGACATTCCAGTCAAAGTCTTGGTCAAAAAAACCTCTGTTAACAACTGGTCTTATTAGTTTTATGCAAAGAACCTTATGTCATTACCTACTTCTTCAGAATGCCAAATTCTGGAGGGATCAGATAGGGAGAAAAATATACAGTGTGAAGGAAAATCCTTGTCCTTCTAATATTCACTAAAATTGCATTTCCATTCTTTATATTTTCTTTTTTTCCCCCACTAAAAACTTTTTTGTTTGTTTTTCCATTACAGTTGTCCCACTTTTTTTCCCTATTGCTTCCCCGCACCCTGCCCACCCCTTCTCCCACAGTCAGTCCCCACCCAGTTGTCCATGTCTGTGGGTCATTTCTACATATTCTTTGACTAGACCCTTTCCCTTCTTACCCTCTTCTCTCCCTCTCCCGTCCTCCCTTGTCACTGTTAGTCTATTCCTTGTTTACATGCCTCTGGTTCAGTTTTGCTCATTTCTTTGTGTTGTTCATTAATCTTCTGTAATCAGTGATAGCATAAGTTATTTTTCTTTTGTTGCCTGGCTTATTTCGCTAAGCAGGATTCTCTCTAGTTCCATCAATGTTGTTGCAAATGGTAGAAGTTCCTTCTTCCTTTCTGCTACATAGTACTTCATTGTGGAAATGTACCACCGTTTTTTGATCCACTCGTCTACAGATGGGCACTTAGGTTGTTTCCAGCACTTGGCTATTGTAAATAGTGCTGCTGTGAACATAGGGGTGCATAGGTTCTTTTGAATTGGGGTTTCAGGATTTTTTAGATATAATCCTAGCAATGGAATTGCTGGTTCAAAGGCAGTTCCATTTTTAGTTTTCTGAGGAAAATCCATGCTGTTTTCCATAGTGGCTACACCAGTCTGCATTCCCACCAGCAGTGCACCAGGGCTCCTTTTTCTCTGCATCCTCTCCAGCACAAGTTGTTTGTTGATTTATTGATGGTGGCCATTCTGACTGGTGTGAGGTGGTATCTCATTCTGGTTTTTATTTGCAACTCTGATGGCTAGTGATGTTGAGCTTTCCTTCGTGTGTCTATGGACCCTCTGCATGTCCTCTTTGGAGAAGTGTTTGTTCATGTCCTTTGCCCATTTTTTAATTGGGTTGTCTGTCTTCTTGGTGTTGAGTCATATAAGTTCTTTATATATTTTGGAGATCAATCCCTTGTCTGAGATGTCATTGACAAATATAGTTTCTCATTTGGTTCGTTTCCTTTTTGTCTTGCTGATATTTTCTTTTGCTGAGCAGAAATTCTTTAGTTTGATGTGGTCTCATTTGTTTATTCTTTCCTTTAATTCCCTTGCCTTAGGATATATATCAGTGAAAATGTTACTATGTGGGATATCTGAACTTTTCCTGCCTATGTTTTCCTCTAGGACTTTTATGGTGCCATGGCTTACATTTAAGTCTTTGACCCATCTTGAGTTTATTTGGGTGTACGGTGTAAGTTGGTGATCTAGTTTCATTTTTTGCACGTCCCTGTCCAGTTCTCCCAGCACCACTTGTTCAAGAGGCTCTTCTCACTCCATTTGATGTTGCTTATATAGACGTGGGTTTATTTCTGGGCTATCTATTCTGTTCCATTGATCTACAGGTCTGTTCTTATGCCAGTACCAGACTATTTTGATTACCGTGGCCTTGTAGTATACTTTGATATCAGGTATTGTGATTCCTCCTACTGTATTCTTCTTCCTCAATATTGCTGTGGCTATTCAGGCTCTTTTTTGGTTCCATATAAATTTTTGAAGTATTTGTTCTAGGTCTGTGAAATATGTCATTGGTATTTTAATAGGGATTGCATTGAATCTATAAATTGCTTTGGATAGTATGGACATTTTAATGATGTTGATTCTTCCCATCCATGGACATGGTATATGCTTCCATTTATTTGTATCTCCCTTAATTTCTTTCTTCAGTGTTATGTAGTTTTCTGAGTACATGTCTTTTACCTCCTAGTTAAGTTTATTCCTAGGTACTTTATTTTTCTTGTTGCTATGGTAAATGGGATTTTTCTTTTAATTTCTACCTCTGAAGTTTTATTGTTGGTGTACAGAAATGCCTTCGATTTCTGAATATTGACTTTGTATCCTGCTATTTTGCCAAATTCGCTTTTTATATCGAGTAGTTTTTTCGTGAAGTCTATAGGGTTTTCTATGTACACTATCATGGCTTCTGCCGATAATGACAGTTTTACTTCCTCTTTTCCAATTTGGATGCCTTTTATTTCTCTTTCTTGTCTGATTTCTGTGGCTAGAACTTCCAAGACTATGTTGAATAGGAGTAGAGAGAGTGGACATCCTTGTCTTATTCCTGACCTCAGGGGGAATGTTCTCAGTTTTTGCCCATTGGGTATGATGTTGGCTTCAGGTTTCTCGTATACGGCCTTTATTATGTTGAGGTATGCTCCCTCTGTTCCCATTTTGCTGAGAGTTTTCATCATAAATGGGTGTTGTACTTTATGAAATGCTTTTTCAGGATCTATTGATACGATCATGTGGTTTTTTTTCTTTCATTTTGTTTATGTGGTGTATTATGTGTATTGGTTTGCGAATATTAAACCATCCTTGCATCCCTGGGATAAATCCCACTTGATCGTGGTGTATAACCTTTCTAATGTGTTGCTGGATCCAGTTTGCCAATATTTTGTTGAGGATTTTAGCTTCTATGTTCATCAGCAATATTGGCCGGTAGTTTTCTTTCTTGACCTGGTTTTGGAATTAGGGTAATACTGGCTTCATAGAAGGAGTTTGGGAGTCTTTCCTCTTCTTGGATTTTTTGGAGTAGTGGGAGGAGGATAGGAGTTAGTTCTTTTCTAAATGTTTTGTAAAATTCACCTTTGAAGCCATCCGGTCCAAGGCTTTTGTGTGCTGGGAGTTTTTTGATTACTGCTTCAATTTCACTAGTCATTATTGGTCTGTTCAAGCTTTCTGCTTCTTCTAGATTCAGTTTTGAAAGATTATGTTTCCAGAAATTTTCCATTTCATCTAGGTTGTCAAATTTCTTGTGATACAGTTGTTTATAATAATTTCTTACAATCCTTTGTATCTGTGGTATCACTTGTGATTTCTCCTCTTTCGTTTCTGATTTTATTTATTTGGGTCCTCTCTCTTTCTTTTCTTGATGAGCCTAGTTAAAGGCTTGTCAATTTTGTTTTATCTTTTCAAAGAACCATCTCCTTCTTTTGTTGAGCTTTTGAATTGTTTGTTTAGTCTCTGTGTCATTTAATTCTCCTCTGATCTTGATGATTTCCTTCCTTCTACTCGCTCTGGGCTTTGTTTGTTGTTCTTCCTCTAGTTCTTGTAGGTGTAGGGTTAAAATTTTTTATTGGAGATTCTTCTACCCTTTTTAGTTATGCTATGAATTTTTCTCTCAGGACTCCTTTCCCTGTATCCTATAGGTTTGGGGTTGTTGTGTGTTCATTATCATTCGTTTCCAGAAATTTTTTTATTTCTTCTTTGATGTCATTGTTAACCCATTCATTATTTAATAGCATGTTATTCATTCTCCATGAGTTTGAATGTTTTTGAGATTTTTTCCTTGAGGTTGATTTCCAATTTTAAGCCATTGTGATCTGAGAAGATGCTTGATATAATTTCAATTTTCTTGAATTTGTTGAGGCTTGTTCTGTGTCCTACCATGTGGTCTATCTTTGAAAATGTTCCATGTGCACTTTAAAAGAATGTATGTTTTGCTTCTTTGGGGAAAAATTCTATATATATCAACTAAGTCCATTTAATCTAGATTGTTGTTCAGTGCCTCAACATCTTTGGTGTTTCTTTGCTTCAAAGATCTGTCCATTGTTGACAATGGGGTGTTAAAGTCCCCTACTATGAGTGTGTTGCTGTCTATATCCTTTCTGAAGTCTTTCAAAATTTTCCTTACATATTTGGGTGCTCCTAAATTGGATGCATATATGTTTACAAGAGTTATATCTTCTTGATGGATTTTCCCCTTAAGTATTATGGACTGTTACAGCTACATAGGTGAGATTGAACACTCTGAAGCAGTGTATAAAGTAAGCAAAGGATTTTAATAATTGCCAGCCAGTCAGGCAGACCCTGAGCTGGTCTCTAACAAGCTCCAACGTGCAATGGGATTTAAAGGCTGCGTTTATATACAGGTGATGTCCCTTTGTTTCTTCTTTGGCGGGAAACAGCCTTAGGAAGAGGGGGCTGGGCAGGTCTGCAGGAATGTCTGGTATTAACAGGAACAGAAGTTCGCAAGGCTATAAGGTTATCTTTAGCTTGCAGCTGCAGCATTTTAGTTAGGTCAAATTCTTTGTAAACCAATTAATTTTGCCAAAAGGCTAGACTCTTTGTAAAACATAACTTTTACAAAGGTTATAATCAAGTCACAAGCAAATAGAAGGGAAGGAGATGGGGCTAAACTGGGGTCTTTTAACTTGTAAATCACTGAGTGGCTGTAACATTCTTTTTTTTTTTTTTTTAAGGCTTTCTACCAGGCCTTTGCTACTTCTTACAAAGAACATCTGAATTCCCTACATATTTACATATTTATCAGATCTCTGAAACTTTACAGGGAATATTTGGTGCTCCTACAAAATGTCCTTCTTTGTCTCTTTTTATGGCCTTTGCTGTGAAATCTGTTTTGTCTGATATAAGTATTGCTATCCTAGCTTTTTTTCATGTCCATTTGCTTGAAATGCTTTTTTTCCATCCCTTCACTTTCAGTCTGTGTAGATCTTTTGATCTAAGGTGGGTCTTTCGCAGTCAGCATATATGTGGGTCATGCTTGCTAATCGATTCAGCTACCCTATGTCTTTTGATTGGCACATTTAATCCATTTACATTTAAGGTTATTATCGATAGGTACTTATTCATTGTCATTTTCTCCCTTTGTACTCGTGTTCCTCTCCACCAAACCAGCATCTCTTGCAGTGCTGGTTTGGTGGAGATGTATCCTTTTAGCCTTCTTTTGTCTTGGAAACTCCTTATTTCTCCTTCCATTTTGAAGGAGAGCCTTGCAGGGTAGAGTATTCTTGGTTGTAGGCCTTTGTTTATCATTGCTTGGAATATTTTTTGCCATTCCCTTCTGGCTTGTAGTATTTCTGCTGAGAAATCTGATGATAGCCTTATTGGAGCTCCCTTGTATGTTAGTTGTTTCTCTCTTGCTGCTTTTGGGATTCTCTCTTTGTCTCTGAATGTTGCCATTTTCATTATGATGTGTCTTGAAGTGGGTCTGTTGGGGTTCATCTTCATTGGGACCCTCTGTGCTTCATGGACTTGTGTGACTCTTTCTCTCATCATGTTAGGGAAGTTTTCTGTCATTAGCTTTTCAAACAGGTTTTCTATCCCTTGCTCTTCCTCTTCTCCTTCTGGAATTCCTATGACACAGATATTATTACGTTTCATGTTATCCTGAAGCTGTCTTAAAACCTCTTCATTCTTGTTCAGTCTTTTTTCATTTTGTTGCACTGTCTGGGAGTTTTTGTCTACATTGTCCTCCAGCTCTAAGATCCGATCTTCTGCTTTTCATTTTTTATGTGTGGGATGTTATAACATCAGTAAATTGCTTTTAATGATGTAGAGTAACAAGGGTTTAAAAAAAAAAGTGCCTCCAATCCAACTACCCTACACTCCCATGTTCCATTCCCTGGCCTACTCTCGAGCACATGTTGTATTGTTTTCTCTATGACAGTTAATATTAACAAGAAAGAATGGGTTAGTTCGTTGGTTGGCTGGTTGACCTTTTCCCACAGAACATAAGTTCAAAGAGATGTGGGATCTTGCTTGTCCTATTCACAATTATACTCTTAGACCTTGAAACATACATGGCACATAGTAGATGATTAGTAAACATTGCTAATTTTTTTTAAAGCACACTTGCACTAAAATCACAATTAACATTTTTATTTGTGAAAACCTTTTAAAGATTTTCTGTAGTTAACTTGAGAAGTGGTTTCCTGTTGAAATATGTTGACAAAATTGGGGAAATGATGTTTTTAATTTAAAATGTGAATGTAATGTACATTGGGTACTTCCAGTTAACAAACAAAGAGAGTGAAAAGATGGAAAGATGTGGGATTTAATTCAGTGTTATCTGAAATAACATGTGAATAGTCTGCTGTGCACTGCTGGAAGACATCACTATGAACTTCAAAGAGCTGAGTGTTCTAACACCTGTTTCTGAGCTATAACCTGTTTACACCTCCTTAATAAGATGAAATTCAGTGTTTTCAGAAAGCCAATATGTGAATGTTCTAAACATATCCTGTTGGAATTAAATCTTCAGTCCTAAAAATAAAACTTTCAGTGCTCAGATGAAAGAAAATTAAAACATTTTATTTTTAAAATATGACACTGAAAATCTTAATCTAAAGTAACTGTACCAATGTGAATAAGAATATATTTTCTATCTACAGGAGGTATATATTAAATTCAAGTTTATATTTAAATTTATAGATTTGAGACTCTTCGGCTCAAAAAAATTTTTGTCATATAAAGACTGGATTCCAGGGATATCTAATAACAAGGCCATATACTTATCAGTTGGTGATTTGACATTGATAAATCTATCTTAAGTTAAAATGGCCACCCAGAGAAGTCCACTAGTGACATGGCTTATTCTGTATCTCTTACGCTAATCAAAACATGGAAAACTAGAAATCAGCATTACTGATGCTACCATTGCAACAGAAAAGCATTTGCATGAACATATTTACTCCAGGTTACAATTTCTTACAAACAGAATTCTGCTTCACTTCCAGGTTTCAGTTGTCACCAAAAGAAGAGATCATAGGAGAGTTATAGAAACACACATGGTGAAGGCTCATCAATAATGAGAAATAAAGTCAATCTTTTCCCACAAGCCATGGTAATCTCATCTATTCAAAAGATATTTAGTGAGCTTTTACTACTCGCCACATACTATGTTAGGAGCTGAGAACACAAAAAACAAAGGGAACATGATTCTTGTTCTCAAAACATACATTATAGGAGAAACAAGATGGCGGAGGAGTAAGTGGAAGCTACACTAACTTCCTCCCAGAACTAGTCTGGATTTAAAATGTAATTTTGGAGAAATCATCTGGAATAACCAACCGAACACCAGCTGGAGAGAAGTCTTATAACCACGGAGAGACAGAAAAGGCCGCTACATCACAACGTGACTGGTAGGGAGTGCGGAGACGCGGAAGGGCTGGCTGGCTCACACGGGTGGCAGCTGAAGGGACTGAGAAACAGCTCAGCAGCCGGGGGTTCCCCCTGAGAAGGGCAGGGTCTAAACCCCCAGCTGAACTTCCCAGCCTACAGCAACAGAGTGGAAAGTAAAATAGTATCCAGCTGAGAAAAGCGAAAAGCCACAGGGTTTCTTGCTAGCCGGAGAGAAACAGCTGGAGAAAAAGAGCTCTTAAGCGGATCACATACAAAAATATTTTGGCCCCCACTTACCCTGGGCTCAAGCGGAGGAAAGGCAGAGAGGACTGGAGATGCTTGGGGAGAGTTTGGTGTGGTGGCTTTGAAAGGAGAACTGGGGAAGCAGCTGACCGGGTCCCAGTGCTGACTAATCCCCACACTGCAGGCAGACCATTCCCGGCCAAGTGGCCTCAGCCTGAGGGGAAGCAAAGGCCCTGCCTACAGGAATTAAGCTGCCACACCCACGGTCCTTAAGCCTGACGGCTAATCACAGATTGAATAGATTAACAACTAAGAAGCCAGACAAAGGCAGGAGATCCCTGGAAGTCTCCAACAGGCTGCCTAGGCCCAGACTGGTACAGGATCTGACGCCACAGGAGCAGATCCAGGAAGTGCAGATCATTCTAAGAAGCACCAACAAACAATAGGAGTCACAAAAATGGGGAGACAGAGAAACAACCCCCCATCGAAAGGAAAGGTAGAGTCCCCAGAAAGAGTGCTAAATGAAATAGAGGGGAGCCAACTATCAGATATGGAATTGAAAGCATGTATTATGGAGAAGCTCAATGAGCTCAGCGGAAACTACAAAGAACTCCAGAAAAACTACAGTGAATTCCAGAAGAACTATAAGGAACTTACTGAGAATTATACCAGCATCAAAAAGGACATGGAAGCTATCAATAAGAGCCAGGAGGAAATGAAGAATATGATCTCTGAATTGAAGAACACAGTAGAAGGAATTAAAAACAGGCTAGAGGAAGCAGAAAATCGGATCAGCGAGCTGGAGGACAATGTAGACAAAACCTCCCAGACAGAGCAACAAAATGAAAAAAGACTGAACAAGACTGAAGAGGCTCTAAGACAGCTGCAGGACAACATGAAACGTAATAATATCCGTATCATAGGAATTCCAGAAGGAGAAGAAGAGCAAGGGATAGAAAACCTCTTTGAAAAACTAATGACAGAAAACTTCCCTAACATGAGGAGAGAAAGAATCATGCAAGTCCAGGAAGCACAGAGGGTCCCAATGAAGATGAACCCCAACAGGCCCACTTCAAGACACATCATAATTAAAATGCCAACATTCAAAGACAAAGAGTGAATCCTAAAAGCAGCAAGAGAGAAACAACTAATAACATACAAGGGAGCTCCAATAAGGCTATCATCAGATTTCTCAGCAGAAACACTACAAGCCAGAAGGGAATGGCAAAATATATTCCAGGTAATGAAAAACAAAGGCCTACAACCAAGAATACTCTACCCAGCAAGGCTCTCATTCAAAATGGAAGGTGAAATAAGGAGTTTCCAAGACAAAAGAAGGTTAAAAGAATACATCTCCACCAAACCAGTATTACAAGAGATGCTAAAGGGTCTGCTTTAGGAAGATGAAGAAACAGAGAGAGACAGAGAGGAACACGAGTACAAAGGAGGAAAATGACAGTGAATAAGTACGAAAAGAAAGAAGGAACTTCTACCATTTGCAACAACATGATTGGAACTAGAGAGAATTATGCTTAGCGAAATAAGCCAGGCAACAAAAGAAAATTACCTTATGCTGTCACCTGTTACAGGAAACTAATGAACAACACAAACAAATGAGCAAAATTGAACCAGAGAATACAACAAGGATGCCAGCCTGTCAAACCAAGCATGCCGTTGTCCAGAGACAGCCAACCAACCTGGAGTCTGCACGATCCTTCCCCTTGTGGGAAGGCCACCCTCCCCTCCACATCCCCACTCTTATTAGGGATTTCTGGACCCACGGGTAGGTAGGACGACGACCATGTCCAGCTTGAAGCAGCTAGAGGAGCTCGAGACCTTCATCCATTGTCCTTTATAAGATTGTAAAGGGTCTTAAGTCTGAGAGGGAGGAATTGTTATTTTTTATTGTTAAAATATTTAACTAATTAATTAATTAATTTTAAAAAAAGAAGAAGAAGAATATATGAAAGGGTGAGGCGGGAGAGCTTGTATGTACGACCCATGGGCATGGACATGGAGAGGGGATTGTTGGGGAAGGGGGGTGCTGGGCGGAGGGGAGCAAAGGGGAAAAAAAATTGGAACTATTGTAACAATATAATCAATAAAATATACTTAAAAAAAAAAAAAAAAAAAAAACAGGCTAGAGGAAGCAGAAAATCGGATCAGCGAGCTGGAGGACAATGTAGACAAAACCTCCCAGACAGAGCAACAAAATGAAAAAAGACTGAACAAGACTGAAGAGGCTCTAAGACAGCTGCAGGACAACATGAAACGTAATAATATCCGTATCATAGGAATTCCAGAAGGAGAAGAAGAGCAAGGGATAGAAAACCTCTTTGAAAAACTAATGACAGAAAACTTCCCTAACATGAGGAGAGAAAGAATCATGCAAGTCCAGGAAGCACAGAGGGTCCCAATGAAGATGAACCCCAACAGGCCCACTTCAAGACACATCATAATTAAAATGCCAACATTCAAAGACAAAGAGTGAATCCTAAAAGCAGCAAGAGAGAAACAACTAATAACATACAAGGGAGCTCCAATAAGGCTATCATCAGATTTCTCAGCAGAAACACTACAAGCCAGAAGGGAATGGCAAAATATATTCCAGGTAATGAAAAACAAAGGCCTACAACCAAGAATACTCTACCCAGCAAGGCTCTCATTCAAAATGGAAGGTGAAATAAGGAGTTTCCAAGACAAAAGAAGGTTAAAAGAATACATCTCCACCAAACCAGTATTACAAGAGATGCTAAAGGGTCTGCTTTAGGAAGATGAAGAAACAGAGAGAGACAGAGAGGAACACGAGTACAAAGGAGGAAAATGACAGTGAATAAGTACGAAAAGAAAGAAGGAACTTCTACCATTTGCAACAACATGATTGGAACTAGAGAGAATTATGCTTAGCGAAATAAGCCAGGCAACAAAAGAAAATTACCGTATGCTATCACCTGTTACAGGAAACTAATGAACAACACAAACAAATGAGCAAAACTGAACCAGAGGTATGTAAATGAGGAATAAACTAACAGTAACAAAGGGGGAGATGGGAGGAAGAGAAGTGGTAAGAAGGGGAAGGGTCTAGTCAAAGAGCATGTATAAATGACCCATGGACATGGACAACTGGGTGGGGACTGAATGTGGGAGAAGGGAGGGACAGGGTGCAGAGAAGCAAGAGGGGGAAAAAAGTGAGACAACTGTAATAGAAAAACAAACAGAAAAATTTTTAGTGGGGGGGAAAAATAAAAATATAAAGAATAGAAATGCAAGTTCAGTGAATATTAGAAGGACAATGTTTTTCCTTCACACTGTATATATTTTCTCCCTATCTGATCCCTCCAGAATTTGGCATTCTAAAGAAGTAATGACCTAAGTTTCTTTGCATAAAACTAATAAGACCAGTTGTTAATAACGATTTTTTTTTACTAAGACTTTGACTGGAATGTCATGCCTAAAGGAGACATGCTTGGGCTTTGGTTGTTACCAAAAAGCCCTGAGCAACTGGGACTGACTTTCAAAGGTAATAAAAGTCCACGAGATAAAAGGCCTGGTACCTTGGATGGGTGAGCGGTCCATAGCAATCTTTCCAGGGAAGGAACGAAGGTTGTTTTCCTGAAAGATGGCTAGAAGGGACCTTAAGGCACAATGGAAAACCAGGAGGACCTGGAAAAGACAGGTGTTTACAGGCAAGGCTGAATGCCAGGTATGTGGCTCAGCTTCTGTGCCCTGAAGGGCAGACTGAAGGTCAGCCTAAATGTTCCTTACGTAAGTTCCAGCAAAGCAGAACTAAAGATCATAAGTGATCATTTTCTGCTCTTGTTGTGTTTATGCAAATGAACAGGATAAGTTAAAAATGAACTTAATGCAGTCCCTTTAATGACAAGGAGGGTAATCTTAGGGAGAAAAATCAAGATTCAAGGAAGATCACAATGCCCAGTGGTAGACTATAAAGTAGTGCAGCTAACCGTCTTTAAAGTTTCTTTTCATTTAAAATTTGTTTTCATTTGAAAGTTAAACTATGTCTGTGGCATTATCAAAGATGTTTAATTTACAGGCAAGAAGAATGTCAAATGCCTTGCAACTGGATGTCTTTCCGATAAGACAGCCCTACAGATCTATAAACTTGTGTGTGGGTTATGTTACATAAATTAACATGTGTTTTCTGTTTTCAAAGGGCGTAAGCCTACGATCTCATTACCTGAGTGATTGTCTGTACGTATAGGCCTCACTTAATCCTGTCTGCATTGCTGCCTCCTGAGACTCAATGGTTTGGCTGAACTAAGTGGCTGGGTTGGTGAAGAACAGGGTGGTCTGTGGGCTTCACTTTAAAACTGGTTTCTCTTTTCTATCCTAATGGCTTGGACAGAAAGAGCCCAGAGGCCTGAGAGGGGGGAAACCTAAAATATTTCCCTCAGTCCAAACTAAGTATAATGGGCAAAAGGGTTTTGAACAGGTGAGATGTACCTGGCATACCTTCCTCCAAAGAAGCTCTTCTTTTCCCTAATGTGGGACATTGAAAAATTAATACCTGTCTTTTGTCATCTAGTGGTTATGGATTGAATGATGTCCTTTAACCCTGTTGCCCCAGAATACAACAAGGATGCCAGCCTGTTAAACCAAGCATGCCGTTGTCCAGAGACAGCCAACCAACCTGAAGTCTGCACGATCCTTCCCCTTGTAGGAAGGCCACCCTCCCCTCCACGTCCCCACTCTTATTAGGGATTTCTTGACCCAAGGGTAGGTAGGACAACGACCATGTCCAGCTTGAAGCAGCTAGAGGAGCTCGAGACCTTCGTCCATTGTCCTTTATAAGATTGTAAAGGGTCTTAAGTCTGAGAGGGAGGGATTGTTATTTTTTATTGTTAAAATATTTAACTAATTAATTAATTATTTAAAAAAAAAGAAGAAGAATATATGAAAGGGTGAGCCATGGGCATGGACTTGTGGAGGGGATTGTCGGGGAAGGGGGGTGCTAGGCGGAGGGGAGCAAAGGGGAAAAAATTGGAACTATTGTAACAATATAATCAATAAAATATACATAAAAAAAAAACATACATTATAGTGGAAAGTTTCCTGTTCTCATGGTTTGTTACAGCAGAAGCTACATGAATGAGGCAGAAGATATCCTAAAGCTACACAGAAGTACATCAGGAAATCAAGCTTTCTATATTAGTGTTTCCTTAAGAAGCACAGAGTAATCTGCTAAATAATCTGTTAATCTGTCTGAATGTTTGTGTCCAGCTGAAATTAATATGTTGAAATCCTAACTCTCCAGTGGTGATATTAAGAGGTGAGGCCTTTTGGATGTGATTAAGTCATGAGGCTGGAGCCCTTGTGAATGGAATTCATGCCCTTATAAAAAAAATCCCAGTGAGCTGTCCCCTGCTAACTTTTGAGGATGCAATGAGAAGTCTGTGACCTGAAAGAGTGCCCTCATCAACACATGGCCATGCTGGCACCTCAATCTTGGACTTCCAAGCTTCCAAAAATACCAGTTGCAATATTCTGTTACAGCAGCCAAATAGACAAAAAGCAGTTAATATGTTAAATACATGTACCATCTGGTAATTGGTGAGGCAATGTAAAAAAAAGTACTTATTGATGTTTAAGGCATTACACAAACATAATAAAATATTAAAGTCAACATGCAAATTATTCATTGGTATAATTTTGATAAAAATTGAGCAGCTTGCCATACACCTATCTAAAATATGTATAAAGGTAAAATTAAACAACTAACATAAAAATCAAATAGAGTTTGTTCTATGAATACAAAAAGACCTCAATACAATTTACTATATTAATATAATCATCTACATGGATGCCGAAGGGTTTTTGAGAGAATTAATCATCCATTCAGAATAGGAAGAAATTATCTTGATCTGACGAAGAGTGTCAGAGACCAATAACAAACTCTATACTTGAACAATGTTCCCTACCATGTTTCCAATACAAAAAAACAGCACCTCTCTTCTGGCTTGATAAGTTCATGCATATAATGCAGTTGTACCAATGCTTGATGCACAACAATCTTTTATACCTTTTTCATTGAAAAGTGTTAGAACTGTTCTTGGTTCATGAATCATACTAAAACAGGGCATGCGCCAGATTCGGCCAGTGGGTCATATTTTGCCACCCTTGATCTAGAACTATAAACAGAAAAAAATATCCATCAAAAATTAAGGCAAAAAAAAAAAAAAAAAAAAAACGTTCAGAAAAGAAAGTCTCAAGTATCCAAAAGGTTGCATAATACCAAACAATTTTCTAATAACAATGCTATCAAAATAAAAAAATTTTTTATTGTATTCCCAAACCATTTGGAAACTAAACAGTAACTTCTAAATAGCCATGGGTCAGAAAAGAAATTGTAAAAAAATTAGAAAATATCAAAACAATAATAAAAAAAAAACAGTAAAATTTGTGGTACATGCTTATTTTACAAAAGATTTCTTTTCTTTTTTGAATTGAGGTATAGATGTCATGTAAAATTATATTAGTTTCAGGTGTAAAACATAATGATTTAATATTTGTATTACTGTGAAATGATCACAACAATAAGTTCAATGAACATCTACCACTATACATAATTATATTTTTTCTTATAATGAGCACATTTAAGATCTCTCTTAGCTACTTTCAAATATGCAATACTGTATCATCAGCTATACTTGCCATGCTGTACATTACATCTCTATCGTATAAGTTATTTATTTTATAACTGGGAGTTTGTACCTTTTGATTTGCTTACCTATTTCTCCCACCCTGCTACCTCCTGCCTCTGGCAACCATGAATCTGTACCCTGTATCTATGAACTTGGCTCTCTTTTTGCTTTGCTTTATTTTTATTTACAGTCCACATGTGAGATCATACTCTGTCTTTTTTTGTATAACTTTTTCACTTAGCATAATACCCTCAAGGTCATTCTATGTCGTCATAAATGGCAAGGTTACATTAGTTTGTTTTTTATTTTAATGTATATTTTATTGATTATGTTTTTAGTAGTTCCAATTTTTCCCCCTTTGCCCGCCTCTGCCCAGTACCCCCCTACCATCCAGCAATTCCACTCCCCTTTGTTCATGTCCATGGGTCATGCATATAAGTTCTTTGGCTTCACCTTTTCCTATATTATTCTTAACTTCCCCCTGTCTATTTTGTACCAACCGATTATGCTTCTTAATCTCTGCACCATTTCCCCATTTCTCCCCCTCTCCCCTCCCAGCTGATAACCCTCCAAATGATCCCCCTACCTATGATTCTGTTCATAGTCTGGTTTGCTTAGTTGGATTCTGTTTTTATTTTTTAGATTCAGTTATTGATAGTTGTGAGTTTGTTGTCATTTTAGTGTCCATAGTTTTGATCTTCTTTTCCTAAGTAAGTCCCTTTGACATTTCATATAATAAGGGCTTGGTGATAATGAACTCCTTTAGCTTCACCTTGTCTGGGAAAGACTTCATCTGTCCTTCCATTCCAAATGATAGCTTTGCTGGATAGAGTAATTCTGGTTGTAGGTTGCCTTTTATCACACTGAATACTGTTTGCCAGTCTCTTTCTGCCTGCAAAGTGTCCTCTGAGAAGTCAGCTGATAGCCCTATAGGCACCCTCCTATAGGCAACTCTCTGCCTCTCTCTTGCAGTTCTTAGGACTCTGTCTTCACCTTTTACCTTTGGCATCTCAGTCATGATGCGTCCTGGTGTCGTCCCCTCTGGGTCCAGCTTGCCCGGGGCCCTCTGTGATTCCCAGACCTGTACATTTATCTCCTTCACAAAATTTGGGAAGTTTTCCTCCTTTTTTTCAATTCTTGCTTCCTCATTCTGCACTGGTTGACTGTTTTTTTTTTTTCTTATGATCCAAACCATTGATTTGAACCCCGGTTTCCTTCCCTTCACCATTGGTTTTGTGTGGATTTTCCTTTGTTTCACTTAGCATAGCCTTCACTTCTTCTCTTATGCATTTGCCATACTCAAGCATATCTGTCAAGCTTGTGAGCATCTTTATCACCAGTGTTTTGAATTCTGCATATGTTATGTTGTCTATCTCCTCATCTGTGAGGTTGGCTCTCTCCTTGTCGCTTAGTTCTCCCATTGGAACATTGATGCATTTCCCCTTTTGGGCCATACTTCTCTGTCTCCTCATTCTGACAGGCTACTGTGTTTGTTTGCCTCCACGTCCCAGGGAGAGCTGCTGCTCCTGGTACATTGTAAGGGGTGGAGCCTTAGATATTCGTCAGTACAGGGCGACCTGTTTTACCACGTTGTGGTGCCGTATGTGCGGGAAGGGTCTGAGAGGGAACAATGCCACCTGCCCAGCACTTGCCTCTTTTCCAGGCACTTCTCCCCCTTCTTCACCGAACTGGTGCCCCTCTAGCTGCTGCCCTGGCCATCGTTCCCAGAATGGGTGGGTCTGCGGATGTTCTATGACCGTGGGGGCCCTTTAAACAAGCAGACTCTGCTGAGAGACCAACAGTTTCTGCCTCCACCCCAACCCCCACTGGTCTGCCCAGTCTGAAGCAATAAGGCTTGATTTTCCCTGGTGCTGGGACCATGAGCTGCAAGGTCCAGTGATGAGCAGGGAAAGCTCCCCAGGTGTCCCTCCTGAGTTTTTAAAATGTGTGACTGCACTTTCCACCAGCCTGCTGCTGTTGCCGCTGCTGCTGCCGCCGCTGCCATCACACCACTTCCTCTCCGTCCTGGCTTCACCCCTCCTTCCTGTCTGGATGAGTATTTCTTCTTTATATCTTTGTTTGCGGGACTTCCATGCAGTTTGGTTTTCTGGAACTTCTGGCTGTTTCTAGTTTTGAGGTAGTTGTATTCCTTCTTAGTTGTGGAGGGAGATGCAGTGTGTCTGTCTACGCCTCCATCTTGGCTGGAAGTCCATATTAGTATTTATGGCTGAATAGTATTCCATTGTTTGTGTTTTATACACACACACACACACACACACACACACACACATTTTCTTTATCCATTCATGTATCCTTAGGTCATTTCCATATCTTGACCATTGTAAATAATGCTGCAATGAACATTGGGTTGCAGACACTTTCCAAGTTGGTGTTTTCATTTTGTTTGTATAAATAGCCAGAAGGGAATTGCTGGATCATATGCTAGTTCTGTTTTTAATTTTTTGAGGAACCTCCATACTGTTTTCCATAGTGATTACCACAATTTTTATTCCTACCAACATTTCTTCTATACCCACCTGGTTGAGAGATTTTACCATAAGTGGATGTTTAATTTTGTCCATATTTTTTCTGGATCTACAATTATGTGACATTTTTTCCATTTTTTTAAATTTATCTATTGATTTTCTATTACAGTTGTCTCACTTTTTCCCCCATTGCTCCCCCCAACCCAGCCCACCCCTTCTCCCACAGTCAGTCCCCACCTTGTTGTACATGTCCATGGGTTATTTATACTAATTCCTTTACTGAAACCTTCCCCTATTTACCCTCCTTCTCTCTCTCTCCCACTACCCCCTGGTAACTATTAGTCTGTTCCTTGTTTACATGCCTCTGGTTCAATTTTGCTTATTTGTGTTGTTCATTAGTTTCCTGTATCAGGTGATATTATATAATTGTCTTTCATTTCCTGACTTATTTCACTAAGCATAATTCTCTCTAGTTCCATCCATGTTATCACAAGTGGTAGAAGTTCCTTCTTTCTTTCTGCTACATAGTACTCCATTGTGTAAATGTACCACAGTTTTTTGATCCACTCATCTACAGAGGGGCACTTAGTCTGTTTCTAGCACTTGGCTATTGTAAATAGCACTGCAATGAATATAGGAGTGCATAGCTCCATTTGAATTGAGGTTTTAGGATTCTTTGGGTATAATTCTAGCAATGGAATCACTGGTTCAAAAGGCAGTTCTGTTTTTAGTTTTTGATGAAATTCCATACCGTTTTCCACAGTGGCTGCACCAGTCTGCATTCCCACCAACAGTGCACTAGGGTTCCCGTTTCTCCACATCCTCACCAGCACTTGTTGTTTTCTGATTTGTTGATGATGGCCATTCTGACTGGTGTAAAGTGGTATCTCATTGTGGTTTTTATCTGCATCTCCCTGATGGCTAGTGATGTTGAGCATACTTTCATATGCCTATGGACATTCTGTATGTCCTCTTTGTAGAAATGTTTGTTCAGTTCCTTTGCCCATTTTTGAGTTGGGCTGTCTGTCTTCTTGGTGTTAAGATGTATAAGTTCTTTATATATTTTGGAGATTCCTTATCTGAGGTTTCATTGGCAAATGTGTTTTCCCTTATGGTTGTTTCCCTTTTCATCTTGTTGATGTTTCCTTTTGATGAGTATAAACTCTTTACATTGATGTAGTCCCATTTATTTATTCTTTCCTTTATTTTCCTAGCCTTAGGAGATGTATCAGTGAAAATATTGCTACGTGGGTTATCTAAAATTTTCCTGCCTATGTTTTCCTCTAGGACTTTTATGATGTCATGGCTTACATTTAAGTCTTTGATCTATCTTGAGTTTATTATGGTGTGTGGTATAAGTTTGCCATGTGACATTTTCGTCAATGGTTCACTTCATATACAACTATGGCCCTATAAGGTTTTAATGGGGCTGAAAAAGTTTTATCACCTAGTGATGCCATAGCCAATAATAGCATCAGAGCACAATGTATTACTCATGTTTCTGGTGATTCTGGTATAAACAAACCTACTACACTGACAGTTGTTTTAAAATACAGTACATAATTCTTGATAATGAAAATAAATGACTATGCTACTAGTTTGTGCATTTACTATATTGTGCTTCTTACCATTAAACTGTACTCGTTTTTACATATAAATATGGTTATTGTAAATCAGTATGCCATGTTATGCTGGCAGCAGCCTCACATATTTCATGTTTATTATGTCTCTTGATTACCCCATTTTCTCTTGTATTGATTTAATATCATGTTATTTTATACAGTAACATGCTTTATAGACTTGTAGCCTCAGAGTAATAACCTCTACCATATAGCCTAGATGTGTAAATACACTCTATAATGTTTGCACAATGACAAAATCACCTTAGAATGCAAATCTCAGTATGTGTCCCCATTGTTAAGCAGCACCAGGCTGAATTAAGATTATCATATAATATTTATTTTTTATTTTATTAATATGGTGTTTCACACTGATTGATTTCTGGATGTCGAACCATCCTTGCACCCCTGGAATAAATCCCACTTGATCATGATACATGATCCTTTTAATGTATTTTTGAATTTGGTTTGCCAATATTTTGTGCAGTAACTGCCTCTATGCTCATCGGGGACATTGGCCTGTAATTTTCTCTTTTTGTGATGTTCTTGTTTGATTGAGATACCTGAGTAATGCTGGCCTCATAAAATGAGTTCAAAAGCCTTTCCTTCTTTTCATATTTTGAAAAAGTTGAGGAGACTAGGTAGCAATTCATCTTTAAATGTGTAACAGAATTTACCAGTGAAGCTCTTTGGTCCTAGGCTTTTGTTTGTTTGGAGGTTTTTAATTACTGACCTAATCTCATTACTAGTAATTGATCTTGCAAATTTTCTATTCTTCATGGTTCAGTCTTAGCAAATTATATGTTTCTAGGAATTTATCCATTTAAGAAAAATTAGTTTAAATCAATGTCCTCAGCCTTCATAAAAAAGAAAGCAGAAAAAGGAGAGAAAAAATATTAAAATGATGGTTAACTTCTCATCACAAAGACTGGAGGTCAAAAGGCAATGGATTAGCAGATTTAAAAAGGAAAAAGCAAAAACTGGCAATTTAAAACAGAGATCAGCAAATGAACTAGGAATCAGGAAATATTTTAGTGTTTTCCAGACAAGAGATAAAACTGAGTAACTCTTTTCACCAAAAGGCTAAGAAATAAAAGAAAAAAAGGAAAAAAGAAAAAGAGCACATTAAACCTAAGAAGGAAAACATAAGAATGAAAAACCATAGATCAAGAAATAGATTAACAATAGAGTATATCAACGAAGTGAAAATAAGGTTCTTTGGGAAAAGTAATAACATTGATGTGCCTCCACCAAGATTGATCAAGAAAACAAAAGCATCAATTATTAACATCAGGAATAAAAAGGGAAATTATGCCATAGTTATATAACTATTTTTAAAAATTTACAGATAATGGATTAAGGGTATGTTATGAGTAATGTTTTATCAACTAACATGAAAATTGATATGAAATGGAATAATTTCTTCCAAAACACCACCTATCCAAATTGACACAAAATTAAAAATAAATAAAGTCAATGCTTATGAAGGATGTTTATGTCATCATAAAATTTCCTACACACACAAGGGAAACTCTAGCCCTAAATGATTTCAATGCTGAATTCATTCATATATTTAAGGAGAATAAAAATTCTACACAAACTTTCAGAAAATGATGCAAAAAATCTCCCCAAGTCATTTTATAAAGCCAGTATATTAATAATAATACAGACCCTAATGAAAGTCCAAAAATAGAATTACAAATATCCATAATGGTCATATGATCATGGGCACAAAAATCAAGAAGATATTGTTAAGTCAAACACAGCAATAGGTCAAAGAATGATACATCATGGCTAAGAGGGGGTTCCCTCCAAGCAAGAGTGCAAAATTAGTTTCACATTCAAAAAGGTAACTCGGTACATTAACAGGAAGAGAAAAAAATGAATTGATCGCTTCAATAGAGGTAGCAAAACATCTGACAAAATTCAACAGTCTTCGAGAATTTTTTTTTAAATCTCTGTTCTTACAAACATACTAATAGTGAAATAGTTAAACCCTTATGATTGGGAGGAAAAGCAAGCAGATCCACTTTTACTGCTTTATACAACATTATAGTAAAGGTTCTAGCCAGTGTGTTAAGGAAATTAAAATATTTTAAAATTGTGTAAATAGTGGACAGTAGTGAAACTGTCAATATTAATAGATAACATGATTATGTAGATAAGATCAAGAATTTAGTGAGAATTTGGGATGCAGGATCAATATATAAAATCAGTTGTGTTTCTATATAATAGCAACAAATAATGGAAAAATGGGAAAGTATATCTCCATTTAGAAATAGCATTTTTAAAATCAAATACCTAGAAGTTAATCTAACAGAAGATATGACAGATCTCTAAACAGAAAGCTAAACCCAAAAAATAAAAACTAGAGAAACAGTTCAACTTGATTGTGTGTCTTGTTAAGCTATCTATTATCCCCTAATTGATCTTTGGATTAAACACAATTCCAATAAAAATTTTATCAGGCTTTTTAAAATAAATTAGCAAGCTGATTCTGCTATTTATATGGAAATTCTAAGACTACAGACTAGGAAAAACTCTTAAAGTAGTAAAACAAGGGTGGAGGAACTACACTAGTTTATTTCAAAAGAGTTACTGATATTAGTTATTCTGTTTATTAGTCTAGGTTTTACCATTGATCATATAATAGATTAATAGATTAATGAACTGGTATAGAGAGTCCAAAATGTAGCCACACATGTAGGATCCAGTGAGTTTCCACAAAAGTACAAGACATTTCAAAGTGGTTCATAAAAAGTTCTCAAGAAATAGTGCTGAGATAATTGTCATTGAGATAAATCATAGCCAAAAATCTAAAAATATACTAGAATAAAACCTAAGAAAATATTTGCAATCAAAGATAGTTAAACATTTTTTAAATATAAAAAGCATTAACCATAAACAATAAGATTATTTGGACCTCATTAAAATTAAAAATATTTTAATAAAAATATACCATTAATAAAATAAGTATGAAAGCCCTTCTTTGGAGAATATATTCTCAGCACCTATATATCCAGAAAGAAGTCACACTCAAAACATCTAGAGAATATCAATAAAAATATGAACAACTCCAATTTTTTAACAACAGCACTAAAAAATAATAAACCAGTGACCAATAAGCACAAGATAAGATTCTCCAAGTCCTTAACAATTGTGGCTATTCAAATTAAAAAATGAGATGTGATACCACTGCAAACTCAATGCAATGATTCAGATTTAAAAGACTGGCAACTCTGTTTGTGAGGATAAAAACAATTACAACATTGATGCATTGCCAGCAGGATTGTAAATGCAATGACCACTTTGGTAATTTCCTACATTAAACATCTAGCTACCCGGTATCCCATCAATTCTCCACCGCCCCCCACCCTTGATATATTTATGCCAAAAAGTAAATCACCATTATTATCAGAGCTGTCTTATTCATAGTAGACAAAAATCTGGAAACATGCTATATTTTGGTTTAATTAGTACCATGGAATACTACCCAGCAATGAAAAGTAATAAACTACTGAAATATGCAGCAACATAGATGAATCTTGAAAATTAATGATGGATAAAAAAAGCCAGATACAAAAAGGGTACTTTGTGATTTCATTTATATTAATTTCTAGAACAGTTACAGTTAACTTTCTTTTTTTTAAATTAATTAATTAATTAATTTTTATGAGAAAAAAAATTTTTTGTTGTTTTTTCAATTACAGTTGTCCCATTTTTTCCCTCCATTGCTCCCCCCCACCCAGCCCACAGTTAACTTTCAGTGGTAGAATTCAGAGCAGTGATTGCTGCAGAGGCACATGAGAACTTTTTAGGTGGTAATAATATTCTAGAACTTGTTTTGAGTTTATGTTGTATGAAGTCATTAAACTAATACTTAGGATCTGTATTTTTAAATTAGACCCTTAGAAGTATCATAAAATAAAAAAATATATAAAAACCAATATGTGCAGTCCTGGCCAGTGTGGCTATGTTGGAGCGTCATCCTGTAAATCAAAAAGCCATGGGTTCAACTTCCAGTCAGGGCACATACCTAGATTTTGGGTTTGGTTCCTAGTCAAGGCTCATGGGAGAGGGAACTGATTAACGTTTCTCTCTCACATCAATGTTTCTCTCCCTCTTTCTCCCTCCCTTCCCCTCTCTCTAAAATCAACGACAATGTCCTCAGGTGAGGATTAAAAACAAATCTGCAAATATGTTCTACAGAAACATTGTGAATATATTTAATGCAACTGAATTGTACACTTACAAATGGTGGAAATGACAAATGTGGTTTTAAGTATATTTTACTATGATTAAATATGTATATATTGTATAGCAAATAGTCATAAATTCACCCAGTACTGATACCAATGATCACAATGAAAAATAATATTGATGTGTGAAGGCACAAGAAACTTGACCATTAACCTGTAAACCTCACCTTTTACCTGTAAACACCCAATATTCTCATTCATGGAATTGTCTTTAACATAAGAAAAATGCAAAAAAGAATTTATGATATGATGAGTAATCCTTGAGCTCTGCACCTTTCAAACTTTCCCATCTAGTAATAGGAAAATATTCCAACAGTAAACAAGTCTAAATCTGAGCCAAAAATATTTCCCAAATTTCCTTCTGCCCATTTCCTTTTTTCTGCCCCATCCCCTTCACCTGAGCTCACTTTATCCACATAACAATGTCTACAAAGGAATCTTTCTGATAGACTCACTGTGCAGTCATCAGCAAGTTGGAAAAATGTTTTCCTAACAGCTCAGCCAGTGAGTTTTTTGTGGAAGGGAAAGTTTTCTGGTATCTTGTAATGAGCTTCAAGACAAAATTGAAGTCCTTGCCTTTTATTCACAGCTCTGGTGCACCCCTGGATTTTTTTTTTTTAATAATTTTTAAAATTAATTAATTTGTTTACTTACTTATTTTATTTTTAGAGAGAGGGGAAAGGAGAGAGGGAGAGAAACATCACTGTGTGGTTGCCTCTTGTGCCCCCAACTGGGGACCTGACGTGCAACCTAGACATGTACCCTGACTGGGAATCAAACCAGCCACACTTGGCTCCCAGGCCCATGCTCAGTCCACTGAGCCACAGCAGCCAGGGCTTTCCCTGGACTATTAATTCTTCCATCGGCTCCTTCAAAGATAGAAACTTGCCTTATACCCCTTTTTCTTTCCCCTTTCTTTTTTTCTTCCTTCCTCCTTCTCTCCTTTCCTCCTCCTCCTCTCCCTCCTTCACCTTTCTCCTCCTCCCTTTCTTTTGCCTGCTTCTCCTCCCTCTTCTTGATTTTGAGGCTCCTCCACTTAGAAATGACACTGGACTTGGCTGGTATGGCTCGGTGGGTTGAGTGCTGGCCTGCAAACCAAAGGGTCACCACTTCAATTCCCAGTCAGGGCACATGCCTGGGCTGCAGGCCAGGTCCCCAGTTAGAGGCCACCAAGCATTGATATCTCTCTCCCACTTTCTCCTTCCCTTCTCTTCCCTCTTTTCTAAAAATAAATATATTTATATATAAAGAAATAATAATAATGAAAAAAGAAATGACACTGATCCCAGAGGGAACAGCTGAGCGCCTGAAAGGCTGAGAAATGCTTCAGACAGCCCGGTAGGCCAAAGGGAGAGGCACTGAGTATGGGACCCTCGCATTGGGGAGAAGGGGCTTGCTTTAGGTTGGAAACCCAGTTTGCCTAGAAGTAAGTGTGAACTGGAAGCTGATAACCCCTCCCACGAAGCACAGTCTAGCTTCAGAGCATTTCAGTCTCTGAAATTGGACAGAAATGATCCCACATTGCTAGGGCTCTCAGGTGCCCAGCAAAAGCACATGTAAAGCCCTCTCTGGAGGAAGATAACATTATCCAGGGCCTCAAATTACTTCTATAAACAATTCTGCAACTGCAATATCCAACACAAACTAAACAGTAGCTAATCGCCAAAGGAAGCAAGAACACATAAAGGACAATTAGCAAAAATGTCGCACCATCTAATCAGACCCAAAGGAGCTGCAGATATTAATGTCAACAAAACACAGATTTTAAAATATGAATGAATCAGCCAAACAAATGGTATTTCTGTTCATAAAAATAATCCTTACTAAATTGTTGTAGGTAGGGGATTCTAAAAGAAACGAGAAGTCAGACAAGGGTCCAGAGATGCTTTGTCCTTATGTTCCATTCCTGGGAACAGAAAGGAGCAGCCTCCCATGGTGTGTGACTGTAATGGGAGTGGAGAGGGTGAGGGCCACAAATGGGAGTGGAGGAGGGAGAGTTGAGATATGGAATCTCACACTGCCCATGCTCTCCTTTAGGTGTCTAAAGTGGGATCCTAGTGTCTCGTGCCTTTTTTGGATATAATTCAGGATTATTGACCCAGAGCTTGAAAGCTTGAAGGGGTCTCCAGGACTTGAAGAATACAATAGGACATCCTTGACGACTGGAATACGAGACTTACAGGATGAATTTTGGAGTTAGACTTATTGAAAAGATAGTGGTTTGGGTATCTCCCAACATTCAGAACCAACCATAGCACTATCAGCTTTACTCATCTGAATATCATCATTGCCTACTCGATTGTGAGCTTCACAACATCTGGGATTATGCCTTTCTTACTGTGTTTTTTTTTATTATTTATCACAGGTCTAGTATTGAGCAGTAGCCCTCCTTAGCATATTTTGATGTTAATTAAATTGAACTGCATTGAGATTAACCTATACAGAGTCACTCAAGTCAGTGAATAAAGCAGTATTCAGTTCAAGAATTAATAATAACAGCTAACACCCTGGTTGGGTATCTCAGTTTTTTAAAGCAAAATTCCAATACACCAAGGTTATGGGTTCGATGCCCAGTCAAGGCATATACAAGAACCAACCAATGAATGCATAAATAAGTGTAACAACAAACTGATTTCTCTCTCTCTCTCTCTTTCTCTCATCCTTCCAATTAAAAAAAATTGTTTAAGACTTTAAAAGATAAATAAATAATAATAACAGCTAATACTTATATAATGCTAATATATACCAAGCACTAAAGAATTTTCCATATATAAACTTTTAAGGCCCATTACGCCCCTATTTAGTAGGACTTTTAGGATCCTCATTTTACAGATAAGAAAACTGAAGCACAAAAAGGCCAAGTAATTTTCCTAAGCTCACATGACTAGTGAGGGGGTGGAACTTATATTTGAATCAGGTGGTCAGGCCTCAGAGACCAAGTTATTAACCACCACTTCCAATTCAATGGAAAAATATTAAGGATTTAATCCTAGATTTCTTCTTGCTAGATGATTTTCATTATACTAGACTGCCTCCTTTCTAAAATGCAATTAGTTCAGTTGAAACTATGTTTTGACTCTGAATCTTGTTCTCTCTGCAAAAGGCTTGCCTTACATATTTGTATTTGCTTTCATAACTGTTTACTTAGAAGAATATGCATTGTGTTTATATTTAAAGCATGAAGAAGTGGTAATGTGCTGAATGAAATTGTGCTGTCCCCTAAATGAGTTGCTTTTTAGTGAAAACAAGTCAGTTCCTTCTTATCCAGCTGTGACAAAACCAACTAAAGTGACAATACTCTCTCACTCCATGAAGCTCTACTTAGAACATATTTGACTGACTTGCCAGCTATACTAAATTAATTTTTTGAAAGGAATTCATATTTTTCTAATTTAAATATGGTGTATTTTGCAATTATGGGACACAATATTTACAATGACATACAAGTTCTACTCTGCCATATTATAACTGGTCTAGTGACTGTTAAACGACTGGTCTCAATCAAGAATCCACTGCCAGCCCTGGCTGCTGTGGCTCAGTGAATTGAGCGGCGGCCTGCGAGCCAAGTGTCACTGGTTTGATTCCCAGTCAGGACACATGACTAGGTTGCACGCCAGGTCCCCAGTTGGGGGTGCGAGTGAGAGGCAAGCATATAGTGATGTTTCTCTCCCTCTCTTTCTCCTTTCCTCTCTCTCTAAAAAAATTAAATAAATAAACAAATAAATATATATATTTTTAAATAGCTAACATTTAAAAAAAGAAAGAATCCACTGCCTTGGAAACAAGGAACAGACTGACAGATCAGAGGGGAAGGAAGAAGGGGAGAAGGGGAGAAAGGGGACAGAAGGGGAAGGGTCTAGTCAAGGAACAGGTATAAATGACTCATGGACATGAACACAGGGTGGGGATTGACTGGGGGAGGGTGGGCAGTGGAGAGCAACGGGGTAAAAATTAGGACAACTGTAATAGAATAACAATTAAAAAATAAATTTAAAAGATGCTAAAAATATTTTTTAAAAATCCACTGCCTAATGTTGTACTTTGTGTAGAGGGGAACAGTCCAAATAGCCTTGGGGATAGTAAAGTATAAGTCTTCGATGCAAACATTTGTATTATATTACATTCCAAGTGTAATCTTGCTGCCATGCTATGTTATTAATAGCATAAAAATAATAAATAAAACTACCACAGGAAAATAAAAAAGACTCCTCTGCCTAAAGTGGGTATTTTCCTGTTTGAAGGCTATAGGCATGTTTGTCAGAATACTACACTGTATTTTCTCTTATATACATACATATTTTTAAAGACCTTAATTTGCTATGTCAGCACACCAATTTCAGGTAAGTATCAAATATGTACTTCATATCTGTGGTTTGATTAAATTAATATGTATAAAGTCTTCTATTCTCAAATTTATTTAGACATCAATATTGTTTTTAGCCAGATTTGTGAAAATTGTTTTCTGTTTAAGTTCAATACAGAACACAAAGTGAATTTTCACAGAATTAAATCACCATTTACTCAAATTTAAATCGAAGGAGGTACACTAAGATAATATATTATTTGAAAAAAAAAAATGCATGTTGCAAGCAATGCACAGTGAACCCAGCTGGAAAGATCTCTCCACATTTTTAAGAAGACTGGTGCAAGAGGAAAGCATTTTAGTGAGTTGAGAAATGTATTCCCTTATGAAATGAAATATCTCATTAGTGCAAATGTGGCCCTGAACTTTATATGAGGTAGACCAGAGGTCAAAAGCAATGCAATCTGCAGAATCCAATTCAGCCACGTTCCAGCTAATGTTGTACAAGTGAAGGTTTTCATGGACTCATCATTTCTTGTCACTCATTGCAGCTCCTAAAGGTCAAGATTGCTTTAACTGCATTTAAATAAAACCAAATACAAGTCAAGCAGTACTACAGTGGGCACTTGTTTACTGATGTTATGGCTTTCTTTAAGCAGTGTGAATATTCCACTGAGAAAGCACCTGCATTATAATAGAGAGTGATTACTACACCTGGTATCTCCCATTTACCCTTCAGATCCACTCTCCCTCCTTCTGCATGAATACAATAGGAGGTCACCCTGTGAGGACCACAGCAACATGTTTGCTTGCTCAGTGGCTTGCTGTTGGGTTGGCCATTTGGGAGCCCCTGCAGATGAAAGGGAGAGAGGGAAGTTGCCTCAAGATGGTTGTGTCCCTGGACAGATGTCGCAGTTTTTCTCAAAGCACATGATTTTCTCCTTGTAATTTCCGGTGCCTCTATTTTCACTCTTTTCCTTTGATCCTGGGAGGGGCACAGCCCTGCCGATATTAGCCCCAAGGTACTGCATTATCTCTTAAAATGTCTCTGTACCCTGATCACCCCTCTTCTACAGCACTTTTATAAAACATACAGCTCCCTCCCAGTGAATTATCCCAATGTGAGTGTGTCATCCAATTCTACTTGGGGCCCTGGTTTGTAAAATTAACATAAGAAATATTTTTAAGCTGTCCAGTATCATAGAATAGTATTTAGAAGTTATGATCAAATTCTTATGAGAATCAGGAAGGTATAAGTTCTCTTTTGCTTGTAAATAATTTAAAACATTTTAACTGGAATAACCAAAGAACTTACTAAATCTTTCTTCATCCTTTACTGGACAAGAAAAGTAACTTGATACTACTTAGAAGACTACTGTTCGTTTTTCTATGGAGCACCCATTGTATACCAGGCATTCTGCTAAGCCATGGAGATACAATGATTGATAAGAAACTGCCCTTGCCTCTAAGGATTTCAGGTGGATAAATTGGTAATTATAGTACCATGTGACAAGTGTGATGATGAATAAAAGAAAGGGCATTATAAAAACTCAGTCTGGGAATATAGGTGAAAATTTCTTGTTGGAAGAGAGATTCTTTTTTTTTTTTTTTTTTTTAAGATGGAAGAAACTAAATCTTTTTATAGCCTGGAGGAAAGGAGCAAATTTTGGAAAGAAATGCCAGAGTAAGAACAAAATCAAGGTGTCATAAGCTTATTGCATATCTTTTAGAAAAAAGAAATAAACAAGAGACACCTTTTGTTTACTTGGATGATGGAGGATAGAATATGTTGGTATTAAAATCAGTTCGAATGCAGCAATCCAGAAGGACTGTATCTCAAAATCAGGACTTATTATCACTCAGCCATCTGTGGCCAACAGTCCCTATAGAATTGTTCCAAATGTATTCTCCAAAGTTAAATCTATGATAGGAAGATAAGAAAAGAAAAAAAAAAACACTAACACCCTTTCAGGACGTGAATATCTGGATTCATTCTGAACAGGTAAAAACCAGATACCTGATATTTCAAATTTTAAGGACAAGGATGAATGTGGAAATCCATTTCTCTATTGTAATGAAGTAGGAAGAATTTATTAAACAAGCTGGAAGCATGTTGACTGTGGTGGGAGCGCTGAAAGGCCTACAGAATTGCAGAATACAGTTTTGAAGATTTACTAGTAAAACAGCAGGCCCCTGGGTGGGGGGAAATGTTCAGTTTAGATTTTATAGTCCCCAATTTGGTGTAAATTGAAAGATTAGTCATTTTTAAAACTTTCTGGGAAATGCGTTTTAAATTGGAATGTCTGTAAATTAGATAACATGCACGTGATCTGGTTGGCAAAGGGGTGGAGTGGACCTCATTTTCAGAGAGCAAAATATTGTTATAGAAAAACCATTAAGTAGAGCCTCCCTCACACCAAGTAACAAGGAGCATAAGGAGTTATCAGAAACCCCAGGCTGACTCTGCTGGCAGCAGTCTTGAACTGGGAAAAGCTGTCCAAATGTCTACTTTTCCATGGGCCCTGTGCTTCCTCCCAGTCCCCATAGGTATCCGTGCAGATGGACATGTCAGTTCTAATCTTCAAACCTCCTTTATAATGAACAGTAAGGACTGTGCCCTATCTTTCATGTACCCTTCAGATCCACTCTTTTTAATTAATTAATTTTTACTTAATTAGTTTTATTTTTAATTACATGCATTAGGGTGACATTAGTTAATAAAGTTATTTAGGTTTTAGTGTATAGCTCTATGATACATCATCTATATGTTGCATTGTGTGACTTAATTATTACCTAAAAAAGGGATAGAGGAAAGCGGTCCATCTGCCCAGACCACAAAATAAGAGCAAAGCAGGCCTCTAAGCTGTTCCCTCCTGGAGGGCACTAGAGACTGACTGTGTCCCTCTGCCAGAGTCTTATATTGAAACCCAGTCTCCAAGGTGATGGTATATGGAGGTGGAATCTGTGGGAGGTAATTAGGTCATGAGGGTAAACCCACATAAATGGGATTGATGACCTTTTAAGAAGAGATGTTTCCCAGAGAACTCTCTTGGCCCCTCTGCTATGTGAGGACACAGTGAGAGAAAGGACTTCTGTGAACCTGGGACTAGATCCTCACCAGACACTGAATTTGTAGGTTCCTTGATCATAGACTTTCAGCCTCCAGAACTGAAAGAAATAAGTATCTGTATTTTATAAGCAACTTAGTCAACGCCTGGCGGCTTCGCGGCTGAGTGTGTTTTATGGACCATGTGCTTCTGTGAATGTCTGAAGTACTTGAAATGCAGATTTGGAGAGACCACCATCTAAATGCTTGGCTGGATTAAGTGCCTAATTAGGATGGTTTGTCAACAGGTTGGAGTAAAAATGGAATCGGTACTTTGGTCTGGGAAGCCATATGGTTCATCTCGAAGTATCGTAAGGAAAATTGGCACTAATTTATCTCTGATCCAGTGCCCAAGAGTTCAGTTTCAGGTATATATATTTCAAAATTTTGTATAAATGTATTAGGACTATAATTAGACATGCCCTGGCTGGTTTAGCTCAGTGGATTGAGCGTCAGCCTGCGAGCTAAGTGTCGCTGGTTCGATCTTCCAGTCAGGGTACATCAGAGAAGGAAAACTCTGATTCCAAAAAACCTCCGCTGCCTTGCGGCATACCTCTTCAGGGGAAAGGCTAAGGGAGTAAACCCCGACAGAAAATCCGGAGCCGGAGTCCCTAAGGCGGTTTGACGTTGTAGTCAACACCGGCAACTCCTGCGGCGCACCTGAACCCAAGCTGTATCGACTCCGTCTTTCCCTTGGACCCTTCAGCTGCGAAGAGAGGGGGGGTCTGCTGCATGGGCAACAGCAGACTCTCCATATTACCCTGCCCAGGCTCTGTAGCTTCAGCGTCATCACAAGATGTCGATTCAACACGGGAGGAGACAGATACCGTGTCACTCCCGAGTCGGACTGCACAGCCATTCTCGGCGGTGCAGATAGACTCTTAAGAAGCTACACCATCGTCTCTCGAGACGGACGGCTGCCGACGATAATTAGACAAAGCAGCTTTAATAGTATTCTTTTAACCTTCTTAAGAATACAAATAGGAGGATTTAGAAGCACATTATAAGCCAAGCAGTGTTAATTCCCAGGTGACCTTGAACATGGTAGCCCTTGTATTACTTTAGGAGCTTCAATTACCACCATTATTTTCTTTAGTTATTACACCTTTCTCTTTCCACAGCAACTCTGTTCCTTTAGTTTATTATTAGATGTCTCTATGCATTCCATTTCAGTTGCTTTCTCCATCCTTGGTTTAAAGCTAAGCATTAATTGTGGGAACTATTGCCTTGGCAACAACAGTGTTAAGACTAAGAGGTAATTGTGGTTCTCTGAATGAGGTGATAGTCAAAACCTGAATTAGGAATGCGATTGAATGCTGAGGTCTGAGTAGTCTCTTCTAGCACCAAATCAGGGGTAACTCTACATTTTGCTTGGAGATAAATTATCTTCTTGATTTGGGCTTTTGTTCCTTATTACTGGTATAGTATTAGACATGCATCCCTGGCTGGTTTGGCTCAGTGGATTGAGCGTCGGCCTGCGAGCTAAGTGTCGCTGGTTCGATCTTCCAGTCAGGGCACATCAGAGAAGGAAAACTCTGACTCCAAAAAACCTCCGCTGCCTTGCGGCATACCTCTTCAGGGGAAAGGCTAAGGGAGTAAACCCCAACAGAAAATCCGGAGCCGGAGTCCCTAAGGCGGTTTGACGTTGTAGTCAACACCGGCAACTCCTGCGGCGCACCTGAACCCAAGCTGTATTGACTCCATCTTTCCCTTGGACCCTTCAGCTGCGAAGAGAGGGGGGGTCTGCTGCATGGGCAACAGCAGACCCTCCATATCACCCTGCCCAGGCTCTGTAGCTTCAGCTTCACTGGAGAGGACACTCCAGCGTCATCGCAAGATGTCGATTCAACACGGGAGGAGACAGATACCGTGTCACTCCCAAGTCGGACTGCACAACCATTCTCGGCGGTGCAGATAGACTCTTAAGAAGCTACACCATCATCTCTCGAGACGGACGGCTGCCGACGAGTCAACAGTATTCTGTTATAGCAGCCCCAACTCTTACAGAGTGCCATGACCCCCTGAGGTCATCCACACAAGAGTGCTGGGGATTAAGATGCCTGAGGAGGAGAGATCTCAACAAGAGGCGGCAGCAGGGCCAGTGGTGAAGGGTCCCACGTGAGAAGGCGAACCCTGTGCCCATGGCGCCTGATGACAGAGGGCAGAAGCAAGCCAGTGATGGGGGGCTCCCAGGCCACTTCTGGCTTTGTCATCAAGAGCTGCGAACATCCCTCCTTCCTTCAAAATGCAATGGGATTATCTGACATTGACTTGTGTATGAGTTTCTTTATATTTCCTTAGCGGGCATTTATAAAGGACTCTTATTAGGTTAAGTGTATGACCTTTTTAAGATCTGTAACATACATAACAACCAAAATCCATCCTAAAGAAAATGTGCCACCAACAGCCTATGAAGTGTTGCCAAATGTGAGTAGTATCATTTGTTTTATTGTAGCTGGTAAGTGAAAAATATAAATTGTATAAATCTAATGAGATTAAAATTGTTTTCCATTTATAGTCACTTGTGAGGGTGTGTGTCAATGTGTGTAAGTAGGTATTTGTGAATCAGTTGTTTTATACTGGTGTTCTTTTAAATTGGCTATATCAGTATATTATTTCTTTACAAACCAATGTCATGCCATGCTGAGTATAACAAAACTTAGTCATGGGTATCAAATAAGTGACTTTCAACTGTTTGAGAGAGGCTTTAGAGACAGCATAATATTTACGTTTTGATAGAAGAAATTTATGAATGTTTCCTCTTCCTTCCCTTCTAGGGTAATAAATAAGTCAACAGGCATAAGAAATTTGTATAGAAATGTCCTAAGTTTAGTTTAAGGTAGCCAGTTTAAAAATATTTTAGATTAAGCATACAAAATCCATTCATTCAAGAGAAGGTTGTACCTACACAGCACTTTTCTTTCCTTTTCAAAGGCAAAGTATGGGAATAAACTCATTGTCCTAAACAATGAGTAGTCTTGCTATTACCTTTTTATAACATGTCTTTATTCAACACATAATGCAATATCCATAATCACTTTGCATTTAATTTTCTTAACTACATAATGTTTCTGAACAACTCAAAATGATATTTTAAGATGGTTTATTAGCTTTCAAATTCTCCCTCCAATTTTTATTGTTAAGTCATGATGTTCCTAATTAACACAAAGTTCTTTCTTACAACTATATTTTTAGAATGAATAAAAATTTACTGTCAACATATTAGTGCAGTACTAATATAGATAATTTCAAAGCCATTACTATGTTCAAAAGTAATAGTCCTTCATACTATAATAACTTAGTCACATGTGACATTCTCACCCCTTCATTTATTGAGAAACCACTACAATCAAAGTGCATATGATTGGGGTTACCAGATTTAGGGAAAAAAAGCCCAATTAAATATCAATTCCTGGTAAACAAATAAATTTTGGTGTATATATGTCCCAGATATTTCACAGGACATATTTATATTTAAAAATATATAGTATATCAGAAATTCAAATATAACTGGACAGTAAGTAGTGTATCTGGCAAGCCAATTATGATGTAATAGAAGAGTAGTAAAAGCCATTATTTCTTGTAATACACATGAAGAGTTACATTAGTGCTATAAAACAGGAACTTAACTATGCTATGTAAGTTGAGAAGTAGGGGATTAGAGGATTTGTTAAAGACTTGTTTCTAAACTGGGTCTCAAGCAAGCAAGTCATATTTAGACAGATGATAACCACTGATGTTCCAGAAAGCAGGGAAAGTATGAGGAAAAATGGATGGGAACCAAAGGACTAGAAATATCCTGGTACTGTAGTTCATCCTGACTGGCAAGGAAGTTTATTTTGGGAGACATGAAAAAAAGGAGTACCATCAGCACTATATGTAGAAATTCAGAGTTATAGATTATGAAGGAAATATCACATTAGAATTCTAGGCTAATAATGAGAAATTCTAGGGTATAATAATTCAATAATTTATTACAGGTTGGTGGTGGTATTTCTGCAAGGGGGAAAGAAATTGTTATAGCAAGAGTAATAGCTCCCTCTACTGGTGAAACTAGAAAATCCTCCGCTGATATCAAAGATAAATGTAATGGTTTAGACAAAGACTGTACATTTCATTACAAACTATCTGGTAATATTGAAAATATCTTGGAATATCTTCATCTAAGCTAAACAGTTTTTATTTTTTGTATGTTACAATTCATAAACTTATCATTGATAAAATACTCAAAAACTTGGGGATTTACTGAAAAAATAAATAAATAAAATAAAAAATAGTAAAATGCTTAAAGAAACCTCACCAAAGTTCTTTCATCCTCACCATGGTTGTCCTTTCTACAGAATCTGACTTAGAATCAGAGCAGAAAGTAAAGCCGTTATTAAATACATTTTCTAGGTACCTGGAAGAGAGTAGGGCATAAATGGGACTCACTCTGTGAGCATGTGAAAATACTGTTTCTCTCTAAGTGCCAGAAAAGGGATTGCCAACTTTACTTTTATAAATTGCCCTCAAGTGATTTGGGAAAGCACTTTGTCGATGCACATCTTCCTTAATAAACTAAAACTCTTCAGCTACTAACTTGTTGCTCTGACACCTGATTATCCTTAATTAATTAGCACCATCTGCTTAACAAAAGTGAATAGCTCCTTATTGTCTGTTAGGCCAACTCCAAAACCTCTCCCTGGCAGGAATTCAGGCTCCTCACCAGCTGATTTTGTCCCATCTGCTCACATCCCCACGCAAGGCCCCATTCCAGCCAGGCTTCTCTCTCATCCCTCCCCACTCTGCTGTGCTTCTTCCTGCAGAACGATTACCATTGCAGGAAATGTGACTTCGCCCTTCTTCTGAGGCTTACCTCAAGTCTCTGCATCTACAGCCTTCTGTGATCTTAACTCTCCAAATGCTACATGCTCTTCATGTTTTAGACGTACTCCTGAATGCCGTATAGTAGTTATTGGTTTTTGATCAATTTATAGGACATTATATGTGTGGGCATCCCTGGCACAATATATGTGTGATTAGTTCATCTGAAAACACCAGCACTAAAGCACTATAATTGCCAAGTAATAATTAGTAAATATCCTTTCTACTATATTAAAAGCAATACTTTTTTAAAATAAGAGAAACAGAAAATTATCCAATTTTTTTCAAAAATTAAAATGCCAAGCATATTTGACACGGAACCAAAGAGAACTCCAGTAATTAGAAAATACATACACTAAAAAATGTATATATGTGTATGTATTATGTACTTGCTACAGCAGAAAACCCCAAAATGTTCAGACTTCAAAGCTGTGATGTTTACTTTTTGACATAAAATTTCTGTCCACAATTAAGTCTCTGCCACCCTGAGCTAGGATATCAAGTGTTCTGACGATGTCTATTTTATTCAGAACTGAATTTCAGCCAGAGCCCCACCCACATAGCACATGAAGTGTGGAATATATCCAATAACAGTTTGCTGCTTGATTTGAAATGGCCAACTGCCTTCACCTAAGCATGAATTTACAAGCATGAATTTGATGTGATGGCACCTATTAACCATTAACTGAATAAACAAAGAAACCAGAAGAGACAAATACAAATGTGTCAAATTTCTCTGATAAGGTCACACATGCTAGTTGTAGTAGTTTTCTGTTGCTGCAAAACCAGTTACTCCAAACTGAATGGCTTTCAGCAGGACTCATGTGTCAGCTCACAGCTGGAGAGGTCAGAAGTCCGGGATGACATGACTGGGTGTCGGCTTAGGGCTGCAGTCAAGGTGTTAGCTGGCTCCTCTGCTTTCTGAAGGACCTAGAACAATGAAAGTCAACTTTTTCATCTCGTGGCACACAGAAATTAAGTCCTAAAATTCTGCGGCACACCAAAAAATAGATTATGTTTTTGCCAATCTGGCAAAAAAAAAGAAAAAATGTATAATTTTGATTCATTCACACTGGATAGCTATTGCGTTGGCTGCTGTCATTTTTTTAATTGGACAATCTAAGGGAAAAGAGGTCAGTGCCCCTGACTAAATAGTCAGGTATTGCATGTTTTACACATTCTTGCTGTGGCACACTGGTTGAAAAATGTCTGATCTAGAAGAATCACCTTCCAAATGTATTAGTGTTGTTGGCAGAATTCAGTTCCTTTGCAGTTTTAGGACTGAGGTCCCCATTCTCTTGTTGGCTGTCAGCTGAGAACCACTCTTTGCTCCTGGAGGTCACCGGGATTCCTTGGTGACCTCAAAAACAGCATTAATACATCGAATGCCCCTCAAGCTTTGGATCTCTAACTTTCTTTCCTTCCACTAGTCAATGAAAACTCTGCTTTTAGAGTGTTTGTGAGATAAGATTATCAACTTTTTGCCTTTTTACATAATATAATCATGGAAGTGGTATCTCATCACATGCAAAAGTTTCACCACACTCAAAGGGGAGGGCATTTTATAAAGGAGAGGGTCCCTGTGGTTTCTTAGAATCTGCCTACCACATATGCCAAATGTATGACTTAGTAGTTATGCTTTGTTTTTAAAAAGATTGAGCGTGTATTTATTAATTCAACAAACATTTTTGGCACCCTGACTGCAGACCAGATGTCGTTCACACAAAGGTGTGAACCTTGACTTATGAATCAATCTGTAAACAGAGACTCTAACAGTACAGTGGTGGCATAAAGGAGGGAAAACTGGGTCTGAATCTTGATGCAGAATTTAGGTGAACAGTAGCATAAGAGGATGAGATCTAACAGCAGAACAGATCACAGAGAGCCTTACACGTCATGCTGTGGAAGTTTTACTTTATTTCATCATTGAGATAGAGCCATTGATAGTTACTAAGCAAGAGAGTGATGTGAGACTTCTCCAAACATCTGGCACACAGACTATGAAATTCTCACTAGCATATGTAGACTCACTATTATTTGTAACTACATTTAGGAGACGTGAATTCTAATGGCCTAGAAGATAGAACTGTTAGTGTAGTTTTCAAAGAACCCTAATTTATAACCAGATCATTGCCTAGGCAATGGGAAAATCTGACTCAGCCTGGCAAGTCCTCCATCACCATTCTGTGACAAATTTCTAATTTATCATAATCTACTTTGTCATACTTCCAAAATGCCATGACTTTTCCACCCACCCTCTGCCAGGCTTTTCACCAACCCACAAAAAAAAGATTTTCTTTTATAGACTAGAATTAAAACTTTGCACACATTTCTTCAAAATGCACATTTTATACCTGCAGTTGCTTCCTGAGAAAAGGTTACAGGAATCTAAAATTTTAATGAGTTAGATTTTTAGGTCTCAAATGATTTATGTCAGGAAGCATTTGAGATGTTGTAGTAAGTGCATGGTTGACATGAATTAGCATGGAGGTGTACATCATTGCACATACATTGTGCTCTTATTTTAGAGGGTAGCCAGTTTACAAAAGTGGAATAGTTGTTAAATATCGCTGTTGGATCTCTAATAACTATAAGGAACTAAATATGTAGAAAATCAAATTCCTGCTTTCTAGTTCCTTAAACGAATCATTAAGTTTCTAGATGACAAAATGCATTGCTTGAAAAAAAAAAAAAGTCAGAGAGGAAAGACTGTTTCTTGATGAAGATGAGAAGAAAAAAACTAAGTAACTCCCTTCCCATTGTCTTCTGTACTTGAACATCCACCCTCCTAACCCTCCTGTCGCCAGACATGTGGATGACTCATGAGAGTCTAGCTCAAATTTCAGGCAGGCTAGTCTCCACCCCCAACAATCCACGAGGGAGTGAAATGGAGGAGCCTGAGCATTCAAGGTTCCTGACTCTTTGCTTCTATGAATTTAGCTTTTTTAGATTCTACATATAAGTGAGATTGTACAGTATTTGTCTTTGTCTGACTTCTTTCACTTAGCATAATGCCAACAAAGTCCACTGATGATGTCACAAGTGACAGGATTTCATTTTTCTCATGGCTGAATAATGTTGCATCATGTATTCACATATATATGAATATAAAAATACATATATCACACATTCTTTGTCCATTCATCTGTTCACTTAGGTTGTTTCCATATCTTGGCTATAGTGAATAAAGTAATCTTCCCCACAAGATGCTATGTCTTCCTTCTCTGAGGATTTTTGCCTTTAATAGAGCGCTAGCCTATTCTGCTTTGTATTCCACTTATTTATGTAATTGTCTTTTTAATCTTCCTTTTCTTACCATCACAGTTAACTATACCCTACTCCACCTAAACAAGGACTCTGGGTTTCTTCTGCAGCCCTCAGCACAAGTGTTAAGAAAATATTTATTGAATAGAAATGTTCTAGTTAATTACATTTAACTGTCTGTAACTTCAGTGACTCAGTGAAGATTCCAAGTGCATGACAGAAGGAAATAGGAGAGCTACAAGGAACTTCATGTTGTCTCACAGAACCTATTACTTGTGGTTTTGTAGAGTTCTAGAAGAACCTATAATTTTGCCTTTCCCAGAGTTAGCAAAATGGCTAAAAAACATAAAGCCCATTGAATAGTACTAAGCAATGATATATTATTTGCTGATATAGTATTAGAAAAAGGATTTTCTAGAATTTAAGGGATGTCTTGTCCTATTTCAAGAATAACCCCCAGAGTCAGGTGCTCCCTAAACCAGGCTAGACAAATGTCTATGAGATAAAGCTCCTGCACAATGTACAAGCTAAAATTTAACCTCTCCTTTTTGCCTTAAAATAATTGGGTATTTTTTTCTCAATATATATAAAGTATTTAAATTTTCATTTCAGTATCAGTCGAGATATTGAACATGTTGGAGAATTAACAAATAAACACCTTTTGGAACATTGGATAATTAACAAAAAATAGTCTTCAAGAATAAAATTCAATTTGTTTCATCTACCAACGGGTCCAAATTCACCAGCGTCTGGTGCAACACTTATCTTTTGGCAGGAGTTCTGCTACCTGGCAAATAGCTTCTACTCTTGCTACCAAGAGCCAAGGGAGATGGTTTATGAATGGTTTTCTTCTTGGTAGGTACCTGTTCTTACACTTTTAACATATATAGACATATTGAAAATAAAAATAACCTCAGAAGGTTGAAAATAAGAATATAATTCCCACTCTGAACCACACTCTATGGTTCTAACTTCCACTCCCTGAAATCAGATAAAATCCTTGTTGTATCTGCAAACATCTTGGCAATATCCTCTTTTACTTAACTCCCCAATATTGATAATTATTTACATTTTGGAAGAAATTCTACCAGGGCATTGCTAGCCTAACCTATTCAACAACTCCTGTCAGGAGAAGGCTTCCAAGGGGCACCCTCTCTTAGGAAAGGATGGTGAGGTGTTGTATAAAGCTCTAGAAGGAGGGCATGAGCAAAGTCAGTTGTGCAGCTTGTGCCCAAGGTAGAGGAATTGTCCTTGCATTGAAGTAGCTGTTGTTTGGGCAACATGATTTTAACCAGATGGCTGGAGAGGAAAACTTGCTGGGTAAAATCTAATGAAAGAGGATGGGAAGGACAGCTGCCAGGACAAAGACATGCAAATACCCCAGTGGAAAAAAACTCAAGTCTCAAGGCCTTCACGGACCTTGAGCATTTCCCACAACATTAATAAGTATGTATGTTGAAAGTAAACACTAATAGTAAAATTGGCTTTTAAAACATACAACAATACAATTCTACATTAAGGAGATAGCTGCTAGTTCAGTTCATTTTAACCTTTTTAATAGTGGATTTTGTTAAACTCTTACCCAAGTCCAGCTGAGAAGAAGATATTAATTTTTGCTAACATTTTGTAAAATGATGCAGTTACTTCTTGGCAGATATCAATTATGTATACTGGTTACACTAGGTCTTTTTGTGATTTGAAACAAGAGTAGCCTTGGTTACATGATCTTTATAGGTGTTTCTGTCTTGGTTGCCATATAAAGTATCAGATTAACTTTTATGCATTTGTGTATTTACTAGTTCATTTTTGTAATAAATATTTATTAAACCACTATTATAAGTAAGGCGTTTTGCTAAAATATTATAGAAAATGATGTATTTGATTTGAAAGTATCGATCTGCATTAGAGAAAATGGAGATAAAATTCAAATATGTTAACAATATTGAGAATCATTGGTACATGGTAAGCATCTATATGTTTATTTTCCATGTCATAGATTTTAATTTAATTATACAACTAATGATTTTTCATCTTTTAAAAATACCCAGAGAGCTGTGGCTCAGTGGATTGAGCGTCAGCCTGCAAACCAAGTGTTGCTGGTTTGATTCCCAGGCTGGGCACATGACTAGGTTGCACATCAGGTCCCCAGTTGGGGGCATGAGTGAGAGGCGAACACAGTCTTGTTTCTCTCCCTCTCTTTCTCCTTTCCCCCCTCTCTAAAAATAAATAAATAAAACAAACAAACAAATAAATAAATTATTTTTAAAAAATACCCAGAGAAACAGATAAAACTAAAATGGATTTTTAAATTACCTATAACATTTTCTGATAATAAACAGTATTATGACTTTATTTTATATCTTTCAGTCTTCTTCCCATACTTATGATGTTGGATCAGAAAGACAGTGTCTGTCAGCAGAGTCCCTTGGTGCTTGCAGAATGCAGTTGCAGATGAAAGCAAGGCTATAATCCCCACTTACCTCTTTTTGCTTTTGTTGCTTGTGATTTTGATGTCATATCCAAAAAATCATTGTTTAGACCAAAATCATAAAACTTATCTCCTACGTTTTTTCTAAGAGTTTTATAAATTCAGGTGTTCCACTTAAGTCTTTAATTCATTCTTAATTGGTTTATGTGTATGGCATCAGTTAAAGGTCCAATTTCATTCTCTTGCATGTAGATATCCAGTTTTTCCAACACTGTATGTTGAGGAGACTATCTTTTCCTCATTGTGTGTTCTTGGCGTTCTTGTACGTGCATTCTGTTCCACTGGCCTGTGTGTGTTTTTATTCCAGGACCACTCTGTTTTAACTATGAGAGCTTTGTAACACATTTTGAAATCCGAAAGTGTGATACCTTCATCTGTGTTCTTTCTCAGCACTGCTTTGGCTATCCAAGGTATTTTTGTGGTTCCATATGAATTGATGCTGGAAATCAGGACTTCTAATTTGAGGTATGTTTACATGCCTCTCAGTCCAGGTGTTTAATGATCCGAGCAGCGAGCTGGACTTGCTGTTGCCAACAGTCTCTGACTGCTCAGGCCTCAGGATCTTAAAGACATCCTGGGACTTAAAAAGAATCTTGCCAAGTACTCATCTTCCCTGATGTTGATAAGGAAATCAAACAAAACTAAGTACAAATGGTGTTTAACCTCAATTGCTTTCTGAACAGGTCATCCGTTCCTTGGCCTTAAAAGAGTAAGTGATTGGATTTCTGTTTTCCTGTTTTTCTGTCTATGAATGTTATATAGACTTGTTTTTCAGGAAACGTTCTCTTCAGTGGACTTTTTGAACTTCCTCTGTTGTAAGTTTCAAGTACATTGTGATCGTTCCCAGGATGTGCCTGTGAGCTCATTCCTGAGCCCTCCCTATTGATTAGCATATCTGCAAAATCCAATAAAAGGAAGGTGCTTGCACTGCTCAGTGCTGATCCTGCCTGAGCGAGCAGCAGCCCTCCGACCATCTCTCATTCTATCTGCTGGAATTAATTCCGCGCCCTCGACCACAAAGTACTACAACAATGAATTTTAGAATTGTTTTTTCTGTTTCTATGAGTAAAAATGTGATTTTCATTTCAATAGGGATTGCACTAAATCTGTAGATCTGTTTGGATAGTATGGGCATGTTAATATTATTAAGTCTCTCAATCCATGAACACAAAATATCTCTTCATTATTAGCCAGTCATGATTCCACTTACATGAGATATCTAAAATAGACTGACACAGAAACAGAGAGTAGAATGGTGGTTTCCAAGGGCTGGGAGAGAGGGAAATGGGGTGTTGCTGTTCCATGGGTATGAGAATATAAACTGAAGAAACTTTAAGCAATATATGCTGAATATGTCACTATAAAGATTTAAACTGCAATTAAAATTTTGAAAGGATTTCACACTATTATTTATTTGAATGAGGACCAATAGGTGATTCAGCTTCATATAAGTTATATGTTCACATATTTTAGTATGACAACTGTGAGATATCTGCCCAGCCATATTCATTCCCCTTTTCTTCAGTGATAATATCAACTCCCAAAACAAAGGGCTCTTGTCAGCCAAATTTGTCTGACACAATTCTATTCCTCTGGCCATAATTAATTAACATTATATAATCATATATTCTTAGAATGTTGACAACATTTTAATATGCAGTTTAGTATTTTCCTAAGAAATTTCCCCAAAGAGGTAGTCTTTAAACCCTTGAGTCATCTTTTTAGTTTTATAATAAATCTCCCTTATTTTGCTTTGGCTAGCTCCAGTTGATTTCTTTCTTTAGCAATCAAAGACATGCACACACAGACACATTTGGTTATCTGCTATTTCTAATTCAATCAAGAATATTTGATTCTTGAATATTCCTCTGGCTGGTGTGGCTCAGTTGATTGGAGCACCATCCCATAAACCAAAAGGTCACAAGTTCAATTCCTGAGCAGGCACATCCGTAGGTTTGGGTGTGTACAAGAGGTAACTGATGGATGTTTCTCTCTTGCATTAATGTTTCACCCCTTCCTTTCCCCTCTCTCTAAGATCAATAAGCATGTCTATGGTGAGGATTAAATTTCTTTTTCATATTAATAAGTATAGCTTTACCTCATCAACATTAATTACTGCATAGTTTTGTATTAACAAATGCCCTATAATTTATTTAACCAGTCTCTATTTTTTACATAAAAAATAAGCAAAAAGCTCTCAGAAACAACCTTTATCTATATATCTTTAAATGCCTATTTGATTATATTCTTAGAACAAATTTACAGTAACACACATACTGAGTCAAAGAGTAGATACTTCTTTTAAGACTTTTTGAGACATTTTGATAAATTGTTGTTCAAAAATATGTAACAATTCATCAAAAATGCTATAAAGACTTTGATTACTGTCCATAGGAGGAAAACAAGTATCTTGTGTTAAATATAGGTCCTTTGGTTACTAGAGTAGTAGAATATTCGTGTGTAGGTTATCCTGTTTCTTCCTTTGTTATTTCTATATGTTTATATTCTTACCTCAATTTTATAAAGGTCTACAGTTTTCCTCATTGATTTGTGGAAGATCTTTAATATAAATATATTAGCTCCTTGCTTTAACACATGTCACACATATATTTCCATTCTTTCTTATTGATGCTTGATATTCTGAGTTTTATTTTAAAATTTTAAGAATTTATTATATAGCAATCTTTATTTTCTATCTTTCTTTGAGAATATGCTTAAAATTGTCCTGCATTCCAAGATTATATAACCATTCATTGGTTCTCTTAGTTTTCCTTGGGGAGATAATCATATGATCATCTCTGTTCTATTATCATAAACCTTTTTTGATGTTTCTTCTTGCCCTCTTTTTCCTTCCTCCTGCTTGCCTGCCTACCTGACTCCTTTTTTCTGTGTTTTATTACATTGACTAGAATCTGCAGAACAATGGTAAAAAAAAAAAAAGCACTGATAGTGGCACCATATGTCTTGTTCCAGAATCCAGTGGAAAAGCATCTAGTGTTTTTCTGTTTAGTAAAGTGTTTGGCAATTGGATTTTGAAATAGTCTATTTATATTAACAGGTAACTTGCTATTTATAACTTCCTGGGAGATTTTGCGAGGATCAAACATTGACCTTGCTTAATTGCCTCCTCAGCATATATAGCTAATTTTTCTCCTTTGACTTGTTGATGTCTTGAATTATATTAATAGATTTCCTGATGTTGCACCATTCTTAAAATCCTAGAATAAATCCAATTTTGTTTTTATTTATTATTTTAAGGTATGCTTTAATTTCTTTTTTTCCCTTCTTATTGACTTTATTGGGGTGACATTAGTTAACAAAATTATACAGGATTCAGGTATACAATTCCACAACACATCACCTGTACACTGTATGGTGTGTTCACCACCCTGAGTGGGGTCCTCCCATTCCATCACCATTTATGCCCCCTTTACCCTCCTCCATCTGCCCCCACACAACCTACGCCCCCAAAATCACCACACTTTTAAAACCTTAAAACCTATGTTCATAAATAATATTGATCTATGTCTTTTAAAGTACTTATAGTGTGAATGTGCTTGCTACATAAAAAGAAATTGGAGATGTTATTTCCCGTGTCTAATAACAGTTAACTATGTAGTGGAGGTCTGTTCTATGTCTCATCTATTCTCTGGTGAATTATTCCCACCCCTCTCCCTCTTGTTAACTATGTGGATGTTATTAAACTTTTCTTTTATCACAGTAATTTCAAACGTACATAAAAGTAAAAAGAATTGTAAACTGAAAAAATATCGTGAACCCATCACGTGGTCCCAGTTTCAAAAATAATTGTGCTTTTTACAACCTTTTTACAACCTTCTTTAATCTGTCCTCTTGGCTTTCTAAAGCCAGGCATCAAGTTATTTCACAGTAAATTCTTCAGGACACATGTCTCAATAATGCAGCAGAATGAACAAATAAAGTGCCTTCGTTCTTTAAGCTGATTAGAAGTTATTTCTTTGTTTTTCACTTCAAGCAAATCATCCTGATACAGAAATCACAGTTTCTGTGCCTAGAACATTTCATAGAAGTTTCCCATAACATTCCTGAATCAAATATTTTGGGTGCTCACCTTTCCAATGTTATTTTTATATTTCCATTTTTCATTTTATTAAATTGGTTGGGGTGGCATTGGTTAATCAGATAGAGGATTCAAGTGTACGTTTCTATGATTCATCACCTGTATGTTGCATGTGATTTCACCACCCAAAGTCATCTCCTTCCATCGTACGTTTAACCCCCTTTACCCTTTTCCACTGCCCCCCACCCCCTTCTCTCTGGTAATCAGCATATTGTCAGTGTCCATGAGTTTTTTGTTTGTTTGTCGCTTTCTGTTTTATATCCCACATATGAGTGAAATCATATGGTTCTTGGTTTTTTTCCATCTGACTTATTTTGGTTATTAATGCATTCAGAGTTTCTACCCTATGTTTTATGAACTTTCGAAAGAATCAGTTTTTCGATATACTACTCTTAGCTTATTACTTCCTGTTTTTCTCTCCACTCTGTCTTTCTCCTATAACTTTTGTTAGATTTTAATGTTATTATATCTTTTCAAGTGAAATTTTTACTTCATTTATGTTTATTATGCCTTTGCACTTAACAGTAAACACTAGGTCTATGAATTTCTAATATTTTCTATAGTATTTCACCTCACCTATAAGTTACATAGAAAGTAATTTATATATTGGTAAATAGTTAATTGTTATTAACCACCTGCTATTAATTTCTATTTTACTGTTTTGAGATCAAAGAATATATCCTGTATAACTAATACATTTACCAAGAAATATATTTGTGACCTAAACTATGATTATTATGAATGTTCTGAGGCACTGTTAAATAGTGTATACACTCAAAAAGAAAATTTATATATACATACATGTATGTATATATTTAACTGTAAAAATGACATGTTTTGTTCTATTGGCCACATGTATATTTCCAAAAGCAGTGTGTACAAGATATTCTGAAAATATTTTCTGATTCAAACCATCTAAAAATGAGAAAGCCAAAAATGCCTCTTTACTTTTTAAAATTTTTATTGTATTTTATTGTTTAGGCTATAACAATTGTCCCTGTTTTTCTCCATCCAGTCCCCTCCCCTTCCTCAGGCAACCCCATCATTGTTGTCTGTTTCCATGGTCATGCTTGTATGTTCTTTGGCTACTCCCTTCGCCCCTTTCATCCAGTCCCCCCACTTCCAGCAGCTGTCCATCTGTTCCATGTAGCTAAGCTTCTGTTTTTATTTTGTTAGTTTATTTTGTTCACTAGATTCTACATATAAGTGAGATCATATGACATTTGTCTTTCACTTCCTGGCTTATTCCACTTAGCCTAATTATCTCCAGGTCCATCCATGCTGCCACAAAATGTATGAGTTCTTTCTTTTTTATTGCTGCATAGTATTCCATTGTGTAAATGTACCAGAGCATTTTAATCCCATTCATCTACTGATGGACATTTAGGCAGTTTACAGATCTTGGCTATTGTAAATAGTAATGCTATGAGCATAGAGAAGCATATATATTTTTTGTATTAGTATTTTGGGATTCTTAGTGTATATTCCCAGAGGTGGAAGTGCTGGGTCAAAAAAGAGTTCTATTTTTAATTTTTGAAGATACTCCATACTGTTTTCCACAATGTCTGCACTAGTCTGTGTTCCCACCAATGGTGCACTAGAGTTTCCTTTTCTCCACATCCTCATCAATACATTGTTTTGTTGATTTATTGATGGTAGCCAATCTGAGAGGTGTGAGGTGATAGCTCATTGTGATTTTAATTTGCATCTCTCTGATAATTAGCCATGTTGAGCATCTTTTCAAATGTGTTAGCCCATCTGTATGTCATTTTTGGAGAAGTGTCTATTCAAGTCCTTTGCCCATTTTTAAATTGGATTGTTTCTTTTCTTGGGGTTGAGTTGTATTAACTCTTTGGATAGTTTGGAGATTAAACCATATCAGATATATCATTGGTGAGTATGTTCTGCCGTACAGTGGGTTACCTTTTCATCTTGCTGATGGCTTCTTCAGCTGTGCACAAACTTTACCATTGGATGTAGTCCATTTGTTTACTTTTTGTTTTTCCTTGCCATGGAATAAATATCAGCAGAAACATTACTACATGAAATATCTGAGATTTTACTGTTCATGTTTTCTTTTCTAAAATTTTTGTGGTTTTTGTGACTTATACTTAAGTATTTTATCCATTTTGAGTTTATTCTTGTGTATGCTGTGAGTCGGTGCTCTAGTTTCTTTCTTTCTTTCTTTTTTTTTTTTTTTTTTTTTTTTTGCATGTAATGGATCAGTTTTCCCAGCAGCATTATTTATTAAAGAGACTGTCTTAACTCCATTGTATGCTCTTGCCTCCTTTGTCAAATATCATAATTAAAATGGCAAAGGGCCAAGACAAAGAGTGAATCTTGAAGTCAGCAAGAGAGAGATAGTCAGTTACACTACAAGGGAGTTTCCATAAGGCTGTCAACTGATTTCTCAACAGAAACACTTCAGACCAAAAAAAATTGTCATGAAGTATTCAAAGTGGTAAAAACTAAGAACATGCAACGAACAATACTCTACCCTGCAAAAGCTATCATTCAAAATTGAAGGCTATCTAAAGAGCTTCCCAGACACACACACACACACACACACACACACACACACACACACAAGGCTAAAGGAGTTTATTACTACCAAACTAGCATTGCAAAAAATGTTAAAGGTCCTACTTTAAGAAGAAGAAATAGAGAAACAGAAATACATAGGTACAATAAAAATGGCAAAAAATAAATACCTATCTATAATCACCTTACATGTAAATGGATTAAATGCTCCAATCAAAAGACATGGGATAGCTGAATGGATAAGAAAACACGACCCATATATATGATGTCTACAGGAGACTCCACCTCAGAAAAAAAAGATTTATATAGGCTGAAAGTAGAGGGATGGAAGAAACTATTCCATGCAAATGGAAATGAAAAAAATGCTGGGATAACAATACTTATATCTGATAGAATAGACTTAAAAGCAAAATGCATAACAAGAGACAAAGAAAGTCACATAATACAAAAGACATCAATCCAGCAAAAGGATATATATAAGTCTTGTAAAAAAAAAAAATATATATATATATATATATATTTCATATAAAAGCACCTAAATATATAAGTGAACTTTAAGGAAGAGATCGACAGCATAACAGTCATTGTAAGGGATTTTAACAACCCACTGTCACCAATGGACATATCTTCCAGACACAAAAATCATTAAGGAAACAGAAACCTGAAATGACACACTAGAGGGAATGTATTTAATTGATATTTACAGAACATTTCATTCCAAAGCAGCAGACTATACATTCTTCTGAATTCCACATGGATCATTCTTAAAGATAGACCATGTGTTGGGACACAAAATAAGTCTTAACAAATTCAAGAAGATTGAAATCATATCAAACATTTTCTCAGATCACAGTGGCATGAAATTAGAAATCAACCTCTATAAAAGGACTCAAAAATATTCAAATACATGGAGGCAAAATAGCACATTATTAAATAATGTATGAAGCAGAGGATTGAACCAGCAAATTAGAGGACAAGATGGAAAGAAAATCACCCAATCAGCACAGCAAAAGGCAAAAAATTAAAAATCAGGAGGATAGTTTAAGGGATCTTTGAGACAACATGAAATGTAACATCAGCATCATAGAAGTACTAGAGGAGAGGAAAAAGAAGAAGGGATAGAGAACATGTTTGAAGAAATAATGGCATAAAACTTTCCTAACCTGATGAAGGAAAATATCACATAAGTTCAGGAAGCACAGAAAATCCCAATCAAGATGAGCCTGAAGAAATCTACAACAAGACAAAACAAAAGAAAGCTGCAGACAGCTCAACAACAAGAAAATAGACAAACACCAAAAAGCACAAGCAACAGCAACAAAAAGAATCAGAAAAGAATAAAAATATAAAATACAAAAAAGAATAAAAAAGACAACAAACAAAACAAATCATTATTTAAAAAAGAAACAGAAATGAGAATAAAGTAAAAGGAATGAAGGAAAGAAAAGAAAGAAACATTATAATAAAATAATAATGATAAAAATAGAGAGAAATAAAAAATAAAGCTCAACTAAAATAAAGAGTAGGAAGGGGAAAGCAGGAAGAAAAAAAAGAATAAAACACTGAAAAAAAGAGAAAAAAAATAGAATGAGACTAGGAAAGAGAAAATAAGGGCTGTGGATGCCAAAAAGAAAAGAACAAAAAATAAAGTATGAAAAAGAAAATAAAGATTAAAATCAGAAAATAATTCACTGCTTGAATTCATTACTATGTCATTAATAGGCCACCTGAAAACATAACAATATATCCAATTTACTTCATGGTTAATAACATCCAATTTCTATATTGAACCTAAACTCTCAGAAAATGATTGAGTAAATGAAGATAAGCTTCATGCTTCTCACCTCCTCCAAAATCTGTTGGTCTCACAGCCAGTAGCAATCCAAAAGTATAAAGGAATATGGATCTCAGAAATTATGGTAATTTAAAAATATTCCAGGTCAAAGAAAAATTTAAGGCAATTATACAAGTTATATATTTGGTTACTCTTTATTTCAGATGAGGATATGAAGGCATTTGAGATATTTTATCAAAAGCCTATGACATTCAGTGAGCAAGTGATAGCATCACGCTCCTAGGCTCTGTGGCCCCGGAGCTAGTGACCCGTGGTGTCTCCCAGTGGTAGTTATCACCAGAGTTGAGGTACATTTCATAAGTCAGCTATCCAAAACATTTAGGCACGGGAAAGATAAGTTTGTATGAACATTTGAAAGACGAGGACATAATGATCTTTTAGATGGCCCTTTTGATTGCAATGTCACACTTATTATACAAAATAAAATTGTAATCTATGTGAAAGTGCAAAATAACTGGAAAGTTAGACAAAGAAAGAATGATTCATAAAAGTGTCTGGGTACTAATAATAGAGAGAAATAATATTTACATACATTCACAATAAGGATTTAGTAGATTAAAAATATACCCCAGTTTTGTGAAAAATAAAATATAAAAAATATACAAGAATTAAATTAACAATAAAGATGCAAGATCTAAAGATGAAAACATCATTAAATTCTGGAGATGCGCAAAGTCAAATTTTAGAATCTGAATAACAGTATGAACTTGATAGACTGGCCCTATTAACAAAACATCAATGTTGTGGTGACTTGGAATAAGAATTTTGAAGTTTCTGTTTTTCATGCCCAGACATAGTTAAAACATATTAGAATTATTTGTTTATAAAGGTTTACAAAGCCCAATAAAAGCACTTCTTTTGGTAGGAGTAATGACTATTTGAAGAGTTGTATTTGTTCAGAACAAGTTGGATCACGGAAGCTAAGTTCCCAGTGCCTTTTTCTCCAATGGTGGCTACAGTGTAAGCCAACAAGAGCTCCTGGTGAAAGCAAGGGGGAGGGGGAGGTGGTGGTAGAAAAGAAATCAACATCTGTTTATGAAGAGCTATTAACTGGAAGTTTCCAGTTACAGATACACGTGACTCTACCCTGCTTTCAAGGGGGTTACATATATCTTAGGGAGATGATCGTTTTATCTCTAGCTAAAATGGTGTGAAAAGTTTATAGAATTATAACCTCCTACTATAAAACTCCCCAGTAGTATTTTTTATAGAGTATGTGAAAAGTATTTGTAAAGTGAATAACTCTATAACCAGAGCATAATGTGAATTTTATATTGAAAATAAAATTAAGTAGTGTAATTATAGGCCTGAATGTTATATATATTACATAACGCAAAACATTTCCCTTGGCTTAAATGTCATTTAAAGAGTGCTTATGATAAAGTGTAAAAAATAAAAATATATAAAATTTCTAATCCATCCAGTAGCAAATATTGTGTACATGGAAAACACAGGGCAGAATGAAAATATACAGTTAATAAAGCAAATTCATAACTTTTATCATTTGATAACAATATAAAATGTCACAACATTATTCTTTGGAAGAGGAAAAGAAATAATACATTTGAATTTAATACAAAGTATGATCAAGCATTCAGTGTTACAATGAATAAATTGTATAACTTTGTACACACTAGGTTTTCCTCATCTCATAACTCTACTTTATATAGTTCATTATAGTAAGGGAGATTCAGTTGTTATATCCCTCTGTACATATGAGAGTGTTATAAAACTAGGAATTCAACCTGGAACTCCCAGAAGTATGGCCTAGAGTACAATTCATATGGCTCAGCCATTTGATAGTAGGAAAATTATCGGCCAGTTAATGTGACTCTTATCACATCTGAGATGACCCCTGCTCTGCTTCCTGTGGATGACCATGTTCAAATAATTGAAAGACAAAATGGCCAAATACACGTCTGAATAAAGACTTGCATTAGAGTTATTCAAAGAACTAGTAAAACTCCACAATGAGAAAAAATTCCCCTAATTAAAATATAAAAGCCTAAATATTAATAGATCCCTTGCCAGCCCTGGCTCAGTTGATTAAAGTGTCATCCTGGGCACCAAAAGATTGCTGTTTCAATTCCCAGTCAGGGCACATGCCTAGGTAGTGGGTTTGATCCCCAGCTGGGGTACATATGGGAGGCGATGGATTGATGTTTCTCTCTCACATCGATATTTCTCTCTCAGTCTCTCTTCCTCTCTCTAAAACCAATAAAAACATAATTTCAAGTGAGAATTTTAAAAACTTCCTTGCCAAATAATATCGATAGATACATAGGAAACAAACATATATAAATTGTTCAATAATGAGAAACTACTGAAAAACAAAATGCATTGTTCATTAGGGAAAGCCAATTAAATCATCAAGCCAATATCTTACCCATTTATTAGAATGGCTTAAACCCAAACTGACAATAAGAACTGTGCAGTGTTCGTGGTGGCACAAGGGCTGGTGGCCTGGACCCCACCAGGAACAGGTCAGGATCTTGGAGGGGAGCCCATGGGTAAAGTAAGGGAGAAGGGCTTTTATTCTTTGAGCTGCTTAGAGTTCTTCTGAGCAGGAAGCACAGGGTGAGAAAAACTTGACATGGAATCTGAGAGACCCAAGAGTGCCTGAGGCCTGGATTAGGGAGCACAGAGAGGAGCACAGAGAGGAGCACAGAGAGGAGCACAGAAAGGAGCACAGAGAGGAGCACAGAGAAGAAGCACAGAGAGGAGCACTGAGAGGAGCAAAGAGAGGAGCACAGGGAGAAGCACAGAGAGGAGCACAGAGAGGAGCACAGAGAAGAAGCACAGGGAGGAAGCACTGAGAGGAGCAAAGAGAGGAGCACAGGGAGAAGCACAGAGAGGAGCACAGAGAGCAAGCACAGGGAGGAGCACAGAGAGGAGCACAGAGAGGAGCATAAAGAAGCACAGAGAGGAGCGCAGAGAGGAGCACAGAGAGCAAGCAGCAGAAGAAACTGGCTGGGCTGGTGCATGTGTTCTATAGGCAGCCAGCCTTTCCCAACCTCCAGCACACTGTCAGCAGGGGGCTCCTTGGCCTCTGAGGGTTTAGGCATGGGGGCTGGGCTGGCCCTGACTCAGCACCTACAGGCACACAAGTCTCACTATGTAGATGTCTCAGAATGCCCAGCCTCCGTGACTTGGCGTGGAGATGGGGTCCTGTCCCAGCAAAGAAACCCTCTAGTCTTGGAATGCATGGACCAGTGGGCCCCAGTGTGGTTTTACTACTCTTGGCCTTTTTGGGAGTCCCAGAGAGGGGCTGCCCCCTCCTTGGTGCCCAGTACCATGTTTATGAGAGCACTGCAGGACTGGCTGTGCCCACTCTCCCTAAGGGGTCCTTTCCCAAATGAGTTCCCTTGATCCTGGGTCTCCAGCTGCACCTCTTTGCTTACTGGACAGGCTGGGAGTGGGCAGAGCTCCAGGTGAAGCAGGCTTTAGTGCCTCAGAAGTTGGTGGTAGGGCCCCTTTCCAGTGCACTAGGCCCCATCAAGGAAGTCAGTTCCAAAACTCACAGAGTGGAGGGCACATCCCTTCAGTCAGCCCACAGCTCACCAGTCTCAGATAAACTGAGGGAGCCTAAAGCCTCGGAGGGCACTGGGGGTGGGGTATGCAGCATTTCACCCCCAGTGCGAGGCCCTTGGCAGCATGGGCCACACACTCACCTGAGCCTGGCCCAGTTTGAAAACTGCCCTTAAACCTATTGGTATCAACAAAATGGAAAGTAGGCACCCACGTACCCACACCTGTTCTTCCAAGGCCCCAAATGTCTGCAGTCAGGATGCAGAGCTGGGGGCATGTAAGGACTGGCTTCCAATTTTCCCTGCTTCATCCTTTCTGTCCTTAGAACTGCACAGGGACTGACCTGCTTGCTCTCTGTTCAAAGTCTGGCCACATGGGGACAGCCTGCTCATGCTCCAAAGCTGGAAAGAGCTCTCCTGAGAGTTGCTGCATCCTTGATCCCTAGAACTCCCTCCCCAGACAGGCCCCAAGCTGCAGTCCCACCTCAATTCAGCAGGGTCCTAGCAGAGGGTCTAGAAGAGACAGTGCTGCCTGGTGCCTGGCCCTCACCCCAGCCTTCTGTTCTCCCTGGCCAGGTAAGCATAGAGCCCCAGAGTCTGGAGGGTGTCCTGGCCCAGCCCGCCAGGGATCTGAGGAATGTAATCACCTCCTGAGCTGAGTAAGGGAACAGGGAGAGAGCCTGGATGAGCTACGGCCCCTTCAGAAGATGTCTGGGCCTTTCTACCATGTTGTTCTGGTCACTTTCAGGGCAGGGAAACAGTGCTGAGCTGGGGTCAGGAGTTGGATGGGGACCCCTCTTCAGGTGAGAGGACTTTGCAGGCACCCTTGTATTCTCCCCAGGCCTCATGCCTAACCTGAATCAAAGGCTCAGGGTGAGGGGTGCGGGAGTGCTGAGGCATGATAGTGAGCTTGTATGTATCTCTCTGGGCAGCAGCCCCAGCCAGGTTAGGCCAGGTGATGCCTGCCTTGGCTGGGTTAGGTGGCAGCTCCAGAGATCTGCGGTTTAGGGGCCCTTTCTTGCTCTCCCAGTGACCATCATACCCACCCTGGTCGTGAGTGGATTCTGAGCCAGCTGGGACCTGCAGCAATCCCTAGTTTCCCATGGGGACATCCAAGGAATTATGGGGAGTCTGGCAGTACGGTCAAGGGACCCCTTGAGCCCAGCGGTGCTCTGCCCAACCCACGGGGATAGATAGCCAGGTGGGTGTCTACATGGGCACAGGGAGACAGGCCCTCTAAGGAGAGTGGCACTGGGCCTGAGCTGCCAGGTGCTCAGCCTGCCACAGGGGGTAACACTCACCTAGGCCGGGAGACAGCGGAGGCAGTCAGTGAGCACCGGAGCCAGGCAGAGAGCTGCTTCTCCTGGGGCACCAGGAGCCAGGGGTGGGCCTGGGGACAAGGCTGGGGAGCCTCAGGCTCTGGGTCAGGATCGCCCTGCACCTGGGGTTGCTCCGCCTCCCCTGCTCAGGTGCAGCATGGCTCAGGCTGGGTTTGGGGGCTGGGGCACCTGGGCAGTGCAGTCCTGGGAGGCACAGCCCCCCTTTTGCCCATTCCATCCTCGCCTCCTTGTCAGGCCTTAGGGTCAGGCGCATGGCAGGTCCCCGGGAGGGGTGGGGAGAGAAGGCTTAGAAGTAGAGGGGAGCAAAAAGCTAACATTTCCAAAAAGTTTACTGAAGAGGAGAATTCCTTCCTCCTCCTAGCTAGTCCCCTGTCTCCATCTCTCCCTGTGTCCTCAGTCCTGCTCAAATCCAATTCTGGCGTGTGTGGGTCAACCGCCTTTGGCATCTGTCAGCTAGTGGCAGTGGAGGGAAGACCCCAGTGTGGGATGAGGCGGAGGGCAGGGCATGGCTGGCGCCCTGTGGCTCCACAGATGCAAGGGCAGGCGTGGCGAGGGCAGGGCAGACTCAGCCACCTCTGGGAACCCAGCAGCCCACGAAGGCCACCCAGGTGCCAGTGCCTCAGGCAGGAGGGTTCCCACAAGTGGCACCTGCTGCCCTCAGCCCTACAGGAACCCATCTACACCCACCTCATGGCACAACCATGCAGCCTGGTGCTGCCCAGTCTGGTCTGATGCTCTCCTTCCTACTGTCTAACACTGAGCCCTGGGCTCCATGCCCAGTAATTCACCTCCAAACCCTCACCGCTGGCAGGGAGCTGCTCCTCCCACACCACTGCGCACCACTGTGTGCCCTCTGTGCCCCGGCACAGGCCCGTCGCCATTGCCTGCAAGGTCCCAGGCCCAGAGCTGTGGCCCAAGGAGCTAGCAGTTGGGTGGCAGCTGCACAGTCCTGCAAGTGTGGCTCCCGCAGCCCTGGCCTCACTTGGCTGCAGGGAAGTGGTGAGAGCAGCGTGGAGTGAAATCCGTGGAGCAAGAAATCCGTGCCGTTTGCTCTTGCCACCCTTTCCTCCTACAGCCGCCTGCAGAAAGGGCACCAGGTAGCTCTTCTTAGGATCGCTGCTCCACCACCAGGCCTTCAGTCCACTCCCACTGGGCCTAAGCCTGTGGGCCTGGCCTTGCAGCGCTCAGGGTCGAGCCCCCTCCAGGTGAGTCTGGTGGGCACGAAACTTGAGACAGATTTCAGAGCTTCTACTCTCTGGGTTCGGTACTTAGATGACAAGGCCCAACAATTGTCCCTGCAGTCGTGGACTGGGCTTCTGGCTGCCAGGCAAGCAGCTCTCAGCTTCCGGAGGACTCTGTGGGCAGTTGCTCAGGGGCCCCTCTTGGCAGCCAGTCTCCTCTGCCACGTGCTCATTGCCTCGTCCACCCCCAGCCTCTGGCCCCTCTGGGTAGGAACTAGGCCCTGCATTTCATAGCTAGTGCAGCCTGCATGGGTTGTAAGTGTTCCTGTGCACGTTTGGGTCTGTGTGTGCACTGCAGGCCTTCTCAGAGTCTGGACCCCCCCAGCTGGTCAGGCTGTCACCAAGGAAGGGCTCAAAGCTGGAACAAGAAAGTGGAAAGCAGCAAACCTCTGCTGGAGTGGTGTCCCCAGGTCCTCACTGCAAGCGATAGATTGGCTCAGTGCACCCAGAGTCCTGGGAACTTCCCACACCCATGGGCACCCATCTGGCCCTCAGCTCTCATCTGTTCCACCCCTGCCAGGTGGGTAGTTTGCCTGGATAAGGCTGCGCTCAGAACCTAGAATGGGTACCTGGCAGTGAATTGCAGCCTAGCCTAGAGGCAGAGAACTGGACCCAACAGTCAGACAAAGTGTGGATTTTCCCTTTCTGGGAGTCCTTAGTGAGAAAAGGCACCCACTAGCAGGCCTGTCAGGCCCAGACCAAGCCAGAGGCAGGACTGGGGACCCCTCCTGCTTACGCCCACAGCTGGGGTAGCCATCCCCAGCTCTCTCTAGTAAGGTAGCTCAGGTCGGCACAGGACCAAGGCTGCCTGCCCAACAGAGCACAGGCGCTCCTGAGGAATTTCATTTCAGGGGACAATATTTTAGGCAGATGTGAACTTCCCTGGGGACCTGATTCCATCACATGAACCTGAGGCAGGAAGCAGCTCCAGTGCCACCAACAGAATCTCCCCCTCCCGGCCACATCTCAGCCAGGGTCAGGGGCCGGGGGTTGGCAGAGAGGTCGTGGTTATAGGCCAGTGTGCAGGGCTGGGTTCGCCTGGCAGGGGACAAGGAGGTTGGTCGGTATGACTCCCTGAGGCAGAGCTTGGAGGGGAGAGGGCATCCGGGGCTGTCAGTTTGTGTTTCCGCAGGACCCTGCTCCAGGGTTTCTTCCCTGCTTGGCCTACACACTGGCTGAGCAGGTAGCACCTTTGGGACCTGCACAGCTGAGGGCAGGCGGGCTCTGAGTTGAGCTTTCCAAGGGCAAAAGCCATGGTGGGTGTTCAGGCAAGGCTGGGGTTCAGCAGCGGGGACACCCACCAGCTCCTTAACCTGAGCCTGGAAGGCAAGGGGAAGCATGAAGACCCATTGGTCTCTGCTCCCCGTTTAATGCCTAACAAAAGCTTTGTGTTTCTGCCTCTGTTATGAGCCAGGCAGCAGGTGAGGAGTCAGCACAGCCAGGGTGCCCTCCTATTTCTTCAGGCACAGCCCCAGGGCCTCTCTGTGGGGAAGGATGGGACCCAAGGAACTGTGTCCCCCATTGAAACTGCCCAAGGCCTGATCCCCATGGAGGTGACACCACAAACCTCAGGTCTGGGGATGGCATCCCCTGGGCAGCTGCCGCCTTACCCCCAGGGTGGGGTAAGCACTCTGACCTCTGCCAGATGTAGCATTTCATGTGTCTCATGCGTGTTCCGGGGTGATGTCGGTGAGGAATGTATGTGTCTGTTACAGGGTGGGGGGACCCAGGCTCCCTCTCCAGGGGGCCCTGCTGTTCTCCACCTGCAGGGAAGTCTGCCCCTTCCTCCAGTCCTCTCCCCAGAGTCAGGGCGGCAGCCTCCTGTTGGGACACCTGGGAGGGCAGCAGCACCAGGAAATGTCAGGGGATAGGGGAGTGTCTGCCCCCACTTCAGGAAGGACATTGGAGGCCTTGGTGGGGGTGGGGCGGTACGGGGTGGGTGGGCAAGGCCAGGTGCCCTGGGCAGTGCAGTGCCTACAGGCTCTGGTTTTACCACCTGACAGCTGGTGTGCCATGACCCTAGGCCTCGAGGAGGGAAATGGGGTTGCCAAGTCCTGTTTGTGGAGTGACCTCCAGGCGGGCTCCCTAGGGAAGGGTAGCTTTGGCATTCTAGGGTCCCCAGACACCCAACGCCAAGGTCTCCCTGCCCCTGTCATCCACCAGGGTCTCAGAGCAGGTGCGGGCTGTGCCACCCAGACCCTCCTGGCCTGCGGCCCCCTCACACCCTTTCTGCTCTTTCCAGGCAGGCACAGGGCTGGGGACCTGTTAGGTTCCCCGGAGAGTCCTCCTCGCTGGTCCCTGTTCACTGTGCCACTTGCAAGGTTCCCTGTTCCGCAGCTCCCTTGGCGCGGGTGAAAGAACTGACTCAGAAACATATTGTCTGAGGAGAGAGAAGGGCGAGTGTCTCTCATAGGACATCACCGATCACTCCTTTGTCAGTCAGGGTTTTTATCGAGTTTGCTATGTGCAAAAATGCACAGGGTAAGCCTGCAGACCTCCACCAAAGGGCTGGGAGTAAGAACAAAGGGAAGCATAAATCAGCACAGGAAGACAGGCAGCAAGACTATGAGGTGCCAAGGCATAGCATAGAACTCCAGAAGCCTCGCATTACTGAAACGTTTTGTTTTCACATTCTACTGATAAGAATTTGGGGCTACACAGAGCAAGCAGGCTTCATCAGCTTCACAGAGAACATTGCATTCCTATTCTATCATACTTCTAAAGCCCCCTTGGAGTGTGGGACCAGCAGTATGGTAGGTGGGGCCCAGTGGCTATATACGGATCTCCCACAGAGCCCTGGTACCCTGTTTTTGTCGATCGGTGAAGAGTTGGCAGTGGAGCTGGCGCAGGGCTCCCCACACTGGCACCTCGGGGGAGGTGTGCGAGCTGGCTGGGCTGCCTTGGGCTCCATCATTCCTGTTGTATTTAATTGGGAGGAAATTAGGGATCTTTAGAGGGTGGAGGAGCTGGTAATTAAGGTGCTATATAATTAGAATTTCAACAGAAATTAGCCAGGATTAAAAATATTTTGAGTAATTTCATTAAAAAAATTTAAATAGCATTAAATACAATTGATCGGGTTTTGAATCAAACCCATGTAACAAGGCTTGGATGCTTCAGCTCATTTCACTGGCACTGGAGGCCAAGAAACACCCAGGGTACAATCCTCCTGCAGGAAAAGAAACCTGGAAAGGCACAGGGAGTAGCCAGGCCTCTCAGTGGGTACAGCTGGCAGCAGCAGCCACAGCCCTTGGCCACCAAGGGCTCCAAATGGTATAGGGTCTGGGGACCTTGCATTAAGCCTATGGTTGCCACTGCGGCTCCCTGTTCTCTGCACACAGTCTCTGCCAACCACTGCAGGGCAGGCAGGAGCAGCACCTGTGTCTACACCACGCAGCTTGTTTGTGGCCCTGCCTGTGCCCGATAGCCCTGACCTCAGTGCAGCCAGGGTACCGCCCTCCTCCAGAGCCGAGGTCCTGTCCCAGGAAGCCTGCACCTTGGCTTCATGGGTGGAAAAGGGGGTGGTGGTGGTGGTGGTGGTGGTGGTGGTGGTGGTGGTGTGTGTGTGTGTGTGTGTTTAATAATTCTCACAAGAGGAATTTTTTATTGCTTTTTAGAGGAAGAGAGAAATATCAGTTGGTTGCTTCCTGTACATACCCCGACCAGGGATTGAACCTGCAATCTAGGTATGTGTCCTGACCAAGGGTTGAACCTGCAACCTTTTTGGTGTATGTGACAATGGACGCTCCTATCAAGTGAGGCACCTGACCAGGGCCCCTCTTACTTTTGACTCTGGCCCACATTCTGCAGAAAGGCAGGCCCATGTTCTAGTTTTTAGTTACTTCACAGACCTGAGTCAAAAAAGACCTGGGAGAGGGCCTGGAGTATAAGTCTAGGCATTAGGGGCAGGGAGGGAATGGAGTAGGGAAACTGAGGCAGAGAATGGGGATTGAGCTTTGGAGGACCAGCCCTGTCTTCCTCTGCTGAATCCAGGGGCAATTGGCCTGAGGTGGCTCTTAGAGCCCCTGCATTTGCCTACCTCTACTGCTGGCACCTACATTCTGGGAAGGCCAGGAGCTGGTTGCAGCCTGAGCCACTGCCCCTGTCCCTGTCACACAGCCTTCAGGGAGACCATCAAGGTTACCTTAGGGGCACCTATGGTCCACATGGAAGACTTGATCCACACTCCACTCACTGACCCTGGGAGGGATGGAGCGTGGCTTAGCTGGTACCACTTTTAGCAGTAAGGAACCCAAGGCACAGAGACAGAGAGGTCAAGTCACCCATACAGGTTACAAGCAAGTTGAGTGATACTTAATGTCACTTAAAGCCCTGCCAAGTTTCTTATTTAGCATACCCTACTCCCCCTCCCCTGTCCCCTCCTAAGGGCACTACAGGTAATTCCATAGAATGTTTTGTAATGGGCCAGGGTTTCAGCATTTTCCCAAGGCCCAGTGCTAAGCTTGGAACAGGTCTGTTCTTTAAAAGCAAATAAGAAATCAATTGGCTCACCGCTTTTGAATACCACTCAGGCTCCTCCAGATTCTGTTTTTTTTTTCCACCCAGGTTCAGACTTCCCCTACCCAAGTGGGCAGAGGTGGCCCCAGGCTCAGTCCCCCCTGGCTCTGGTGTCTTCTTCCAAGGGCGGGTGCAGAATAGTGAAAGAGTTGACCACTTGCCTATACCCTCACCTCTGAGCAAATGCAGGAGGTGTAGGACATGGCTGCCTGCTCACCTTTCCACCCACACTGCAAATCTGGAATCAAATAATCATCGTTTCTTCCCCTAGGCAGCGGGGAGAGGTATTGCTGCTGCTGCATGGACCTGACTGACCACAGGGCAGGAGTTGGGCCTAGAGTCCCTGGTCCAGCCTGGCTCAACCACTGTTCCTCAAGTCAGGTACCCTCCTTGGCCACAGTGCCATTCTGGGCGGGCTAGTGCTCTTGAGCTCTTGTGGGCCCCAGGGCAGTGGAAGAGTGGCTTCTTCCTGCTCTGACCACTCTCCTTTCTTGGGGTTTTGCCATCAAATCCTCCATGGTCTGGAGGGGCCTGGGCCACCTGCCTGGGCTGTTCCCGAGACTCTGAGAAAAGGTGTCCTGGGTCTCACAGATAGGAGTGCTGCACTCCAAGATGACAACTTTGCAGTAGTTCTCTGCAAACAGAAGGTACATCAGATTCCGATGAAGGCTTTCCTTATTTTATACCCACTGTACCTATTTCTGTCCATGAAAACTGGCTTAATTATATTAATGGGATGTTTCCTTTTCCAGTCTGTAGATAACTAGTTCATTTTACCAGCCACAATTTGCTTTTTCGAAAGATAACATTTTTCATATTTTTAAAGCAAGAAAGATGCTTGTTTAAAATTCACATCAGTAGTTGATAATTGGGTAAATTCTAAAGACTTACATTCAAGTGCTTGAAGAATTACTGCCTAGAAATTCAATTACTAAAAATCTTTGCTCAGAGGTTGCTCAGGCTCATTGAAGATGAAATGATGTATAAACCAATAGTGGCACTTAAATCCCAATCACTTTGAAGACATGCTAAGATATATGGGGGTCTGTCCAGAAAGTATCCTGCCATATAATATGAAAAATAGAGACATTTATTGAACAAGATAAAGACACAAGAAACATTGTACACAGGTCAATGACGCCTCAGTCCCTTTCAAAGTAAACACCTTGGGACCTCACACAGTTCTGCAATTCACCATCAGCTGCCCCATCATTTTTTCCTGAATATCATCAACAGCCTGAAATCTCTTCCCTTTCAAAGGTGATTTTAGTTTGGAAAAAGCCAGAAGTCATAGGGCACTAAATCTGGGGGCTGTAAAGGGGATGAGTTACCTGGATGATTCGATGTTTCACCAAAAAAGTCCACATCAGACATGATGTATGAGTGGGTGTGTTGTCGTGATGAAGCTGCCAATTACCCGTTGCCCATAGTTGCAGCTGTTTTCATCATATTTCCTCTATCATCAAACGAATAACATTGAGGTAGAACTGGAGGGGCATCCTCATAATGGACAACACCTTCCCAATTAAAAAAAAAAAAGTTAACATGATCTTGGTCATGCCGTGACTTTGCTGCTCATTCTCTGGGTGTGGAGAACCAGGCGACTTTCATTGGGATGACTGGCCTTTCATTTCTAGATCACACACATAGTTGTAGACCCACAATTCACCTCCAGTTATGAGCTTCTTAAGGAACTCTAGTTCATTGGTAGCAGTTTGAATCAAGTCATGAGCAAGTGCAGCATGATGTTCCTTCTGCTCTGGTAGCAGAAGCCACAGAATGAATTTTGTCACATGTTTCATGCCAAGATCCTGTATCAAAATCTGAGACAGAGTAGTTTCTGGAACCCCCAGATCAGCTTCCAGTTCTCTCACTGCCAGTGTTCGATCTTTTCTGATTGCAGCTTGTACATGTTCAACATTCTCAGGTGTCCTGTTTGTTGTAGGACTTCTAGAATGGGATCACTTTCAGCAGATTCTCAAGCATCTTTAATGTGTTTGTGTCACACTTTTATTTGCACTGCACTCATTGCATTGTCTCAAAAAGCCTTATGAAGCATTCGAGTGGTTTCTGCAGAGGAATATTATAGCTTAACGCAAAATTTGATGCAGATTCATTGCTCTACCTGCTCAGTCATTTTGAATGCAATGGCCACACGGTACACAAGTCGTCATTGCTCACCCATGCGGACTTCAGTCTACTCTCCTTGGTTGCTAAGTTACACTAATGTTGCACAAATCTTTCTCGTTACATTAACAATGGCTGGCCTTTTTCAGGACAGACCTCCATACAGCTGTGAAGACATGCCACAAGTGGGTTCATTGGCACCAAAAAATGGTATTAAAAAAAAAGATGTCACAGTTTGATGGTATTTTATATCAACCTCTGGAGGAGATAGTAACATAGAACTAGAATACAAAGTATAAGGTCAGCACTAACTATAGACATTTCTAAAGCATGTATGTAACTGTTTAAAACATAATGTAGTGAAAATATTAGAATTTATACAAATTTAGAAATTAAAAAGTAAAGAATATCATTATTTAGTGAATTCATTCAAATGAAAGAAGCTTGAATGATAGGAAACTAAAACTATTAAAAATCTATATACAATAGAAGGTGAATATAAAGTAGCCAACTCTATATTGAACATTTCCAGCTAAAGATTCATACAAATACATATTCACCTTTTAAATTTATATATACATGACATGATGATTCTGGCAAAATAAAGTCAGAGATATTAAAAATATTCTCCAATTTTAAAGATGGTGTGGAATAAGTTTTAACAACATATAGGTATGACACACATTAGTTTATTAATAATTAAGGCATTTTGTATCTAAGTTTGGACAAAACTGTTAGTATTGATTATTTGCTATGATATTTTAAACTTTCAGTCTTTTCAACGTAAGAAAATAGCTGCACACATTTGACTGTTTTCTTTTAAAACACAGGCTTACAAAAAGTAACGATGATTGGTCTCTGTGGTTTCTAGTAAAAAGTTTTCTTACTTTTTCACATAGCATAAAGTATATTCTAATGCAGGATTACATTAAGATCCAGTAGTTTTTAAACAATGTTACCAAATAACTATAGAAATCCCAGTGCAGCAAAGGGGAACAATCTTCATAGTGCACTTTCACCTCCCTGAAGTTGAAGCTACTCCTTTCAGATATCTTTCCACTTCAACATAAAGCAGATTGTTATGGTTTTGTTAGTGTTTTCATTATGTGGCTTTTTAAAAAAAGGTTTTGATGTCTTCCACAGTTCACAGTTCTTTGATGAGACATTTTTTGGAAGTCAAATAATTCAGGGATATTTTGAATTACCAAATGCTCTTTAGTAGACTAAGTTTCTTAATGCAACTGTAATAAGTAAGAATCTACTGCCTTCGCTCTATTATCAGTATATCCTAGAGCCAAAGTAAGATGGTTTTCTTGTTCCCACTTCTACTTACATATTATTTTTAAATGTGAATAATTTCATCATTTATAATTTCTGTTTTGGATTATAGTTCTGATCACCACATTTCTATGACTGCTTGAAGCCAGTTTAAACTATTATATATTCTCCAAATATGCTTTTATGTAGTGACTTTACTAGAAATAACATGACTACACTTCAGCCAAGTGAGATGCATTGTTTTTCTTCCTGTAAACTATCGCAGAGTATAAAACCGCAACCCACCACCTCTCCAAGGTCTTCTATCCTCACCAAATAAGCTATGAGATCACTTCTACTTCTCTTTTCCCAGAAAGTTAAAGCTATATTCACTCTCAAATTCCTGCTGAACAAAACTTGTGCCATTGTTTTATGGTTCTGAGACACATGTGGGTGGGGGACATGAATGCTGTATTTTGATGATGGGCTTTCTGTCTGTAAAGAACCAGAATCACTGCTATCATGTAATTTTTCAGGCAGTTGGCCTGCAGAAGCCAGCTTATTTTCTTTATTTGCCATGTACTGCCCCAACTTCTAGGGGACTGTTTCTTTTTTTAACAAGGGTTTGGAAAAGGATGATGAACTTTCTGTAGTACATCACCGTACGTAGTTTATCTGGGCTCTTCACAGCTTTCCCAGTTGTTCTATTTATGTAGCCAACTGTTTTGTAGATTTCTTAACCTCCTTCATGCTTTGACTAATAATATTAAAGACTCCTTTTCTAGAAAGGTCAATGGAATGATCCCCAGAATTATTACAAAAGTTTCTTTTTTTTTTTTTTTAACATTGTAGGTTTCAAATGTCATAGTCTCTTGAATTCTTGAATACCGGCACCCCCGCCCAGCCCTAGCACTGATGAACTGTGCCTAGAAGCCCAGGGAGTCCCTTGGCCCCTGTGTGAGCCCCACTCGGGGTCATTCAAGTGCGGCTGTCTGCAATTTATTTTAACAGGAAAATAAACCAGTGGTATGCGGGTTCCTTGTCCCCTGAAGACAAATGCAGTGGGTGTGTTTAATTTCATTAACTACAGTGCAGCCAACAACAAAAATGTATCAAATCAGCTTCACACAGCTTACACAGTGGCACTTGAAAAAAATCATTATTGTATTGGGTGTCACACTGGTAACTCTAGAATTTAAGAACAAATATATTATTGATGTTTTTATAACCCTTTGTAAATACACTGATAAAATAATTTATCATCATTTGAAAACATGGTGGGGTCCTGGTGAATATTTTCTCTCCTCTATATAAGGCTTCCTGTTTTCCCATGTACATTTTACGTACTGACCCCTGTGCCATTCTCAACCCTAAACCCTCATCTTTCAGGGTAAAGACAGTGGAGGCTGTCTTTAAACAAACCTGATGAGCATGGGGTCACTTTTTCATTCTGGCCTGACCCTGCTCTTGAGGTAGAATATCAGGCGCAGTGACAGACTCATCTGAAACATGTGCCTGGTCATAGGGAACCCCAGGGGCTGGTGCTGCGAGAGGCCTGAGTGCACCCAGCCCCTCCTGCCACTCCTAACGTGAGAGGAGGGCTTCAGAAACACACAGCGCCACCTTTGCCCTGCTCCCCTCTAAACCCTGCTCAGGAAAGCCAGAGAACCAGTGACCTGGAACACATGCTTTCTGAAGTCTGCAGTAAAGATTCTGCAAAATAACTCTCATTAGGAAGTTCACCAGGTTGGCGTGATTCTCAGTGCGTAACAGACTTCCAGGACAGTCTGCACCCCGTCTGACCATCTGTCTCTTGGTTCTGAGATGCGCTGCGAGGAGACCTCAGTTGTGCTACTGAAGGCCCTGCAGAGTGGCAGCTGCTGCCTCTTCTCCAGTCTGGAGGTGGAGAAGGAAACAACCCATTGGCCTATGAGGGGCAAAGGCACAAGGGCTCACCCTCCTTGCCTGCTGCCACTATCCCTGTGCAGGTACCTTTTACTTCTAGAGTCTGTCTCCATTCCCATCCCGAGGTCATGCCCACAGGAATTAACAGCAAGAAAAGACATCTGTGGACTTGCGTTGAGTCCCCGAACTAGGGATGCAGGTGAGGGATGACAGCAGTTCCAAGGGGGGTTTCTTAGGGAATTTCCAGAGACGCCCTACGGCACTTTCTGCACACGTTAGGACTATTCCCTCACCACCTCCCTGTCACCCCCAGCCACGCACTCCCACACCCCCACTGGCACCCTTTAGATGGTGCCCCCAGGCCCGCACTGCCACCACTGGTGTCCGGAGTGTGGCTGCATGCCACCCTCCCGCTGTGCGCTCCCTGCCTCCCTTCTAGGCCTCTGGAGCCGGTACCTCGGGCTGGAGCGAGTCCACGCGCCCCTTGGCGCTGCATGCCCCCCTCGCCACCCCGCACCCACCCCACCCGCCGTTGGCGTCTGGGTGTAGGCACCAATGGATCCACGCGCGCGGCCGCCCTACCCAGCCTGAACAACTGTAGGTGCCGGCCCCTGGGGTCCTGAGCGCTGGAGCCGCGCAGGCTGGTGGCCGATTGGCCCAGAGTGCGGACCTGGGGCTGGGTAAAGGCTTTGTGAGGTTCAGAGCCCGGGACATGAGCGTGGTGAAAATGACTGAAGGCGAGTACATGCTGCTGCACGTGGAGGCTGCAGGGAAACGCTAGCGCTAGCTCGAGGCAGGCCTTCACGGCTCATCCTGGCGGCAGGGCGGTGGGGTGGGGGTACTTTCCAGCGGTGACAGCTGGGGGTGGGGAGCTGCAGGGAAGCGCCCCTGTCCGTGTCCGGGTCCTTCTGCCTGCCCGTGAAGGGCGTTTTCCCAGGCCCACTTCACTGGCTCCCTGCCTGGGCCACATGCACTGTTAGGGGCTGCACTGGATGCTGCTGAACAAGGCAGGCGCACCCCTTGAGGTCTCTCTCCGCTTGCAGTAGTAGCCTGCGGAGGTGGAAGGCAGGCTAGGAGTGTGAGCCGCCAGGGAGGGCGCTCCAAGTTGTGGGCCGATTTAGCCCTGTGCGGTTGCCTGAGGACCTGCTTTAGCATCCTGGCCTAGCCCAGGCCCACACTTCCGCTGGGGCTGTGGTGCACTGACCCCGACCCCCTTCCCCGCACCCCCACCCCACCCCCGGGCCGCTTACCTGCCCACCTGGGCCTTGCATTCAACAAATTGGTAACTCTTATTACACATTCATTCCAGTTAATGAATGTTCCTCTTGATTCGCAGCAGCACAGATGTACAAAGTTCCTGAAAAATAAGACAGCTGCTGCCACCACTGCTTTGCAGTTGCCTACACGCCTTCACTGTGAATAGCCGCTCAGCTGTAGGGGCTCCAACCTCTCACATAGTTCTGTAACTCCTGTTCTCTACTTGAGGCTGACAAGCATCTGGATGTGGGGTTGCCTGGAGCAGTTTCTTGTTTTCTTTCTCTTAGCAAGAAATTCAGGTCACTAAGCAGATGTTTGCATGAGTAACTGTGGGTTAAAGTACGAAAAGAAGCGCTCTGCAAACAAGCAACAAATAAGGAATCTGAGTAATAGTCATTTGGACACAGTGTGGAGGGAAAAGCCCCAGAGAGATTTAGAAAATGGCCATCGCGCCCCCTCTGCCCAGAGTGCACCTGGCAGTGTAAGGGGTCCTCACAGTCCCACCCTGGGGACCAGGCCCAGAGCGCTGGGGAGAAAGGTCTCAGCTTAGAAAGACAGGCATAACCACATGGAGACAGAAGGCAATGCTGGTGACTGATTGTCAGGTTCATCTGTAGGCACTTAGGCACCCAAGTTTATTGTTATTAGTAATAATAGGCAACTTATTGAATAAAATCAGAGGTTAGCCATTTCTATGTTCAAAGGGAGGAAAAGCTGGCAAGAGTAAATATTGCCTTTGTTTTGCTAGGTGGATCATGGACCCGCTGGGGGCCCAAGTGCTGATTCAGTAGCAGGGCTTGTGGCTTTGATTTATTACAGGAAAAGGACAGGGCAACATTTGCAAAGGCTCCAGGGAAGAAGGCCTCTGGGATCAGGGAGGGCTCCCAAGATTCCTTCCCAGGGGAGCACTTGACTCCCCAGCATGGGCTTTGGGACAAGTGAGAGGCTGCCAGCAGAGACTCAGTGCCCTGAGATTCTGTTGGGGGCCTGTGCTGTGGGCATTTCTTACCTGGCACACAGCCAAGTTCCAGATCTCAGAATGGAAAGCTGGTGTTTAATGCAAGCTACACTGTTTTCCCAAAGCGTTTTAGACACAGGGAGCCCCTCCTAACAGAAGGCAGTGGGAACCCTCCAAAAATCTGAAGTTTCCAGATGCCAGCTGGGCCAGCCTATGGGCAGGCCTTCCTGAGGACAGGGCTGCTAGCTTCCCAGCACTCTGGGTCTCATGTTTGGCCTGGCTGTTTTAAGAATGCTGGGATACAAGGAGGTTAAAATTTACTTAAGTCATTTTATCTGTAGGATTTTATGACAAAGGACTTTTTGCATGATCTGTGTAGAATCAAAAGGGAGTTAATTCTTCACTTACAGCTGGGTTTCACAGAACACAAAATTAATTAACTTAGTCATTTATTGAGTACCATGTGCTCAATAAAAAGGCCCCTAATCTCAACACTTCAGGCCCTTAGAACTTGTCTTATAAAATGCCTCAAGGTTTGGTACTGTAATCACAGTGGACACTTGGGGCTGAAACTGACCTGTCCAATAAGCATTAATGCCCTCATAGTTTGGCAAAATGACACCCTAATTACTTTTTTTCAGAGCATCATATCAAATAGATTAACATTCTCATCTCACTTGACCCACTTGGCAGGAAGAAACCTACATGCTGTGTAAGGGAGAAGATGGGAGAAGAGTTCAGAAGTCATGGAAAGAGAAAGGTGGAAGGGGCTCTGGACAGTTTACTAAACTGTGAATATCAGCAGTAGCGAATGCCCCACTTCCTAAAAGATCTGGATTATAATTTTCTGAAGTTGGGAATGAAAGTTGTTCCATATCAACTCAGGTATAATAATTCTTAGCATTTTTGTATATATATACCTTTGAGAATATGATGATCATGGTAGAATTGGCCCAGGAAAAAGGTATCTATTACTTATAGACAAAATCCTGTTCTATAAGAAGCACTGGTTATGATACTCAAGCTGGAGCCCTATTAGTCACAATACACGTATACTGTGTAATCCTGATCACTTCGCTGTCATAAAATCTTTCTTCAAGCTAACCTGGCTTTGTTCTGTAGCATAAGCCTCTCTCTACCATTTCTGTCCTGTTTGCCTAAGAAAAGATTATTAAGACCTGCTTGTATATGTTTTTCATATATGCTTGCAAAGGGTTATGAAATTTTATCATGATTTTTCTGGAAGTTGAAACTTTTCTAATCTTTCCTTGCATACTGTAGCACAGAGTGCTAGTTACTTTCCAATATCCCATTCTCCCTTCATGAGAATAGGCACCTTGTTTATCTCAGTGAAACCCAGCACCTAAACATGTGTATGGTGTGTGGTGAAAGCTCAGGTATTGAGTGGGTATTGAATGACTAAAATGAATGAATAAATGAGTTTACTCCAGATCATGTAAAACACTGATCATAAAGTCCTCCCAGAAGATATTAAGCCATCAGCAGCAAATGCAAAGTCTCTGTTTCTATCACAAAATCAAATTCTTGCTCAATTCAAATCACATTACTCCTAAGAGTCTCCCTCTGTTCTCCCAGACTTGCTACTGTTATAGGAAAGGGTTTTTTTTTCTTCTTCTTACTGCCCTCCAATGATCTCTTCAAACAAAATATTTTAAAATCTATTTCCCTAATAGTTCTTCCCATTATTTTTTTGGCTTAACAAATTTAAAATTCTTTAATTTTTAAGGTCATGCATTTCTATTTGTGTGTTAACTACAAGCACTAATTTTAAACTTAATCTCAGATATTGTTTCAGGTCTATAAGAATCATTCAAAATGGTATCTAATGGCATTCCTAAAACTTCAGACAATAATATTATTACCACAGAATGGAGTCACTAGATACTAAGGATTTAACTAGATGCTGTTTACTGAAACTGAACTTCGCCGAATCCTTTCCCATTCCACAGTGACCTCCCACATTTCAATATATTGCACATTCTTGTCACCAAACCTTACTTATATCTTTTAAACTATTAAATATTAATCAGCTCTGCTTCCCTGATTTTTGAGGTGATGTTTCTCTCCTGCTATTCTTTTAATGAAGGAGAACACTCCTCTGGTCCTTTCAGCACTTTATGTGATTAAAGGGTTCGTAAATGTTCACACTTCTTGCAATTACGTATTATTTTCTTCTTAATATTTTTTCTTTACTCTTCTCCAAAAGTTGTTGCTATTTTTTGAATATTGGGGCTAACTGATTAACCTCCTCTTCTACTTTTATGACCTGCCTATTTACAGTAGAGCTCCTTGGTTTTCACTCACATTTCTTTTCAATCTAGCCACCTTTTTGTTAGATATTTGGAGCTTTCCTGAAGTGCAGACTTCTCTACATTTATCCTCTTGATAAGGGAACTCAAGAGTTAAAGATTTTTGCCTTAGTTGATAGGCTTAAGTGGAAAGCTGTTATTCCAGGAACTGGAAGGCAGGACTCATGAAGATCATAAGCAATTCAACCTTTGTGCCCCAAGGGGTCTGCAAGCTGGTGGAGATTGTATCTGAGTCAGTCATTGTGTTCCAGGGAGGGAATTCCCAAGACACAGATAAAGAATTGTTGATCAATAGAGAAAGAAGCACTAGGTAATTCCCTTAACTTTTTTTCACAAACCCCTTACCTAACCCTTTCTTCTCCTTATGAAAAGGTTGACTTGAGATGCAATGTTAAGATGGTCCTTGAAGGTATATAATCCACAGTCTTCTCAAATCATCAGCATTTGGATTCAACCCTTGCCTCTATGTATTGGTTCTGGTAGTGACAGGCAGCACTAACTTACTTGACTTCCAGTTTCACTCTCTTTCCCAGAGTAGCTTTCCAAATAAGTAGAAGGCTATGAAAATAGAGAAAAATAGAGGTCATCAGATGAGCTCTTCCTAAATCTTCTCTCTACCAGAAATGTCTCCATGGCAACACAGTCCTTTCTGCCTCCTTGGTTTTTTATCATCCCAGAGCTAATCCATCCTTGCTCTGGAGTGCATCCCCTTCTGCCTTCTTGGGGGCCTTGCTCTGTCATTCTCCCTTGTCCTTTAACTGCATCCTTTTGTAAATTCCTCCATTAGCTCTTACCCTTTAAAATATAAATATGCTCACACCTTAAAACAAAGTATATTTCATTTGAAAATAAAGTATCCTGGCAGTGTATCTCCATCTAACTGTTGTGGAGTAAGTGCGAGAACCAAACCGTCGGAGACAATCAAATTAGAATTTAAAGAACCTTTATTAGCTGGCCAGTGACTGCCCACCAGTCCACAAGCCGGACTTAGGTGGACAGCCCCGACCTTAGGGATTGAGGGGTTTATAAAGCATTTCAGGTGCAGGAACTTGGACAGAAATACAGCTTGTGTAAGCAAAAAAAAAAAAAAAAAATTCCCACTATTCCCCAGGTCATTGCTCAAAGGAATCGGTTACTGCTATTCCCTAAGTCATTGCTCAAAGGAATAGGTCACTGCTCAAAGGAGGAACAGTTAGGTCAAGTTCCTTGTTCTGCTTGGTCGGAGCATGCAACCGCAGGGGTCTGGTTCCCAGGACCCAAGTTCAGCTGATTACCCTACCGGCTGGACATCGAAGAAATACCCTTTAACACTAACTACTACCACATCTCTTCTCAGCCAAATGGTTGGGAAGAGAAGCCCTCTGTTGCCGTCTCTCCTTTCTTACATCCTACTCACTGCCTGCCATCCTGCTGGCACACTTCTTTAGTCAGCCATCTGTCATAGCGAATGGCATTTGTAGCTTTTCTGCCCTCCCCACAACGTTTGACTATGTTTAGGGAATGATATATGGAACCCAAGACTCGGCCACATGAGTGGCTCCACAAAGTGGGGGGGGGGGGGGCAGGGTGTGGAGTGACTACAAGGTGAGGGGAGAGGGGTGGCGCATTGTGAATCACTTTTCTGTGATGTGGGCGCGTGCGGAGAATGGAGGGCGTGACCATGGAATGTGTTGTGATTGGCTGGTGCCCGCTAGGGTAGCTGCCTTCAGTTGAGAGGCTGCTGTAGGAGAAGGAGGAGCTTCGGCTGTGCTCTCTTCTTGGCAGTGGTTGTGGTTCTCGGTGGTTGTGGTTGTCAGCGGTTGTCTGATCTCCACATCTTTTCAATAAATTAGGCTGCTCGGTATCCTCACAGATTAGTCAACTCGGGAGGTGGTAGCAGCTCGATAGCATCACAGGTGGCAGCAGGGGCTGGCCGGGCCCTGAGCCCGGCCCAGCATCCCGCAGTCCACAGGCCCCTGTACTGCACGGGTCTTTGTCATTGTGTGTGTGTGGAAGGGGGCGCCGCTGAGTTTAAGTGGTGACAGCAGCAAGCAGTGGAAGCGTCTCATGGGGAACAAACTCACTTGCTGCCTAAAGCCCTGTGCCAGCCACAAGCGGGGCCGGCACAGTGAGTGTGTTACGCCAGATGATGAGTCTGATGTCTACAAGGTGGGTGACAGCAACTCAGTGGCAGCACCATCAGTTCCAGCTGCCCTGGGGTCCACTGAGTCGAATTTCGGAGCCTGCAAGAGTTACCATGTGCCACGCATCAGAGACCAGAAAGTGCTCGAAGGTAAGGAGGCAGCAGGAGTTCTCTGCTCTCAGGTGCACGTCTGACTAGGCTGCCCCCCAGAATCCCCTGGAAGGGAGCGACCACCTAAGCCTCCTTCCTGGCGCCAGAGGCTTTCCCAGGGCTGGCTCTGCCTGGCGTCCCCGTCCCTTATTCTTTTCCCATCGCGCCTGGCCAGTTTCTTTCCCTTTTCACTACCCAAATGCCCAGTTCTTCCTTCTATTCCCATTTCCAACAAGCCTGAAACACTCCAGTCTCTGCCCTTCCTATGTATAGTTCTGTTTAATGTCTGGTGGGACTCTGAGAAGACTTTTGAGCATATATTCTCCCTTTTCTCGATAAAAACTTGAATATCCCAACTTCGGAGTATCCATTCCATCTCCCTATCCAGATGGTACTTAAGTGAAGGAACCAGGTAGGGCCTGGTGGTACCCTTGCTCCCACCCATTAAGATAGTTGATACTTGGGACAGTTTAGCCTCAAGGATTTTTAGGGTTTTTTATTTCAATTCAAAATATACCATACGAGAGTCTATGTGGTGCTTTGAGTAGACTGTTTTCAGTTGCCAGGGTAGAAGCTCTTTATCCCTTCAAACTATAATCTGAACACAGAAAGAAAGAAAATGGTAGAAGAGGGAACTTAAAATTATTGAAGGATGTGAAATATTACTGCCAGTACTACAGAGAATAGTTTATTTTTGTCATGTTTTGTTTTACCCAAAAGAGAATCCATGGAGTTCTGACTACTTTAATATACCCACTTTGACACAAATATGTCCTCAGTCTTAATTCATGACTTAACAGACTTCACTTTCACATTGCCTGTTCTGAAGGAGCAGGAGGTTGGCTCACCAGAATGTTGGTCAAAAGTTTCAAAGGAGAAGAAAACAAATTTAGACTTTTTAACAGTTTTTGGAGTTAAGATGCCAGGTCCTGCACCAGAATGTTTGTCTCCATGGCTCCCTCTCCATTCTCTCCCCTCCTGCCAATAGATTCCTTTTTAACTGTAAGAATGTTGAGTTCTAAAGCACAAACTGCTAAGGGTGGGGGGAGGGAGAGGAAGGAGGAGAGATGAAATGTTTGGTTCACCCTGACCGGATAGCTCCAGTTGTTGAGAGTATCATCCTGATACGCCAAGGCTGCCAGTTCCATCCCCAGTCTGGTCACATACAAGAATCAACCAATGAAGGCATAAGTATGTGAAATAACAAATCGGTGTTTCTCTGTGTGTGTGTCTCTTCTCTCTCCCCTCCCTCTCTCCCCCTCTCTTCTACTCTCTCCCTCTCCCTTCTTCTTTCTCCCTCTCCCTCCCTCCCTCTCTCTAAAATCCATAAATTAATTAAAATAATTCTGGGTAACGATGTAGCTAATGAAGACTACATTTTATTTCGTTTCATAGAGAGGAAAATCCTTATAGCTCTTACTCTGTTTAAACTTTAGTTGAATGAAGGTTACATTTTAGAATCTCTCCATAAAGTGGGCCTATCTTAATTTAGTCCAGTTTCGATTATTTCCATTTGAAATTACTGTCTACAACTCACAAGCAATTTTTACCCTTCCATCCTATATCTATAAATGCCTTACAATGGATAAGAATGAAAGTAGACATCATGAAATAGCATGAATTTACTACATTAACTAATTGATATATTTTAAATAGTTTGTTCTGGTGACAAATTGAAGCTGAGAGTGCTCTGGACAAAGAGGGACTTTAATAGAAGCTGTTAAGAGGGCAGATCAAGTAACAAGGATTAAGAATGGGACTATAATAAGGAGTGGTATATCAGAAAAGTTGAAAAAACCAGAGTCCATTAGTATAGAATTTACATTTTTATATTAAATGTGATAGTTAAAATTTTATTTCAATTTGTTTTTAATTTTGGACGGGCACTCAAAAAAGTGATGAGAAACGTCACTTTCAGCATTTGCCTATTATTAAGTTTCCATAGAAACAAGTTCAGAACACCAAATATAAAGTCCAAGCACACTGAAAGTTTGCTTTTAATGTATTTATTTCAGACAAGCCTGTATCAGTTTCCCTGGAAACTAAGAATTACCTACTTAGATGTAAAACATTCTGGCTTTTTTACCATGCTGAATTGAATTATTTGGTTACTTACACAAAATCACACATGGCTGATGCTCTACCTTGTTCTTCTGAAACAGTGAACATGATTTCTTAAAGTCATTTCAAAGGGATACTTTTAAGAACCTAGTACAGACTTCAGATAGACTTAAGAGGATTTTTCTACTACCTTGCCTTTAACAGAATATCAGTAACACACAACAAAAGACACTAAGGGTCTGTTACCCATTTTATAATTACTCATCAACTTTTCATACAGCCTTTTATCTTCTAACCTTACAAGCTTTGCTAATTTGCCGGCTAAAGGTACCTCTCTCAAGTGACTGCTTTCTCCCCCTGCCCCTGAGGAGCGAGTAGGTAAGGAACTGGCAATATTATGTGAAAAAAACTGAGCAACAGATCTTTACTCTTTCTGATAGCTATTTTAAGCCCATTTTGTTGTTGTCGTTGTTGTTGAGAGTATTAATAAACATTTGATGTAAAAGATTTAGAAAATACAAAAAATTCACTTATGCTCAGAATATTCAGAACTTCTATTAACACGTTGGTGTTTATTCTTCATGAACCTTTTGTATGCATATAAACTTAACATTGTGTTTATTTTACAAAAATGAGGTCACTCTCTATGTGCTTCCTTATGATTCTTTGTTATAAAGAGAAGTAACAACATAAGCTCCCGGAACTGTGCATAGCAGCTAGAGAGCTCTCCAGGGTGTATTTCCAGTAGGTGCTGGAGCTCTGCTGCTGCCTTTAGTAACCGCTCAGTGCGCCATCACGTGGCCGGAGCATCACTCAGTTACTCCTCACACCCATTATGGCTGGCCATCTTTTTATTTTTTATTTTTTGTTATTTTTGTTGTTAATTGTATTTATTTATAGAGAGAGGGGAAGAGAAGAAGAAAGAGGGGAAGAGAAATATCAATGCAAGAGAGAAACATAAGTGGTTGCTTCTTGTACACACCCTGACTGGGAAAAAACTAGCAACCCATGAATATGCCCTGGCCGGGAATGGAACCGGTGACCTTTTACTCTCCATGACGATGCGCAGCCAAGCCACACTGGTCAGGGCTGGTGGACCATCTTTCAAAGTGAAACTATGCCCTGGCTGGGTGGTTTAGTTGGTTGAAGCATCATCCTGTGCACCTGTGGGTTTAATCCTCAGTCAGGATACATGCGAGAGGCAGCAGATTAATGTTTCTCTCCCACCTCAATGTCTTCTCCTGCCCCAAATCAATAAACATATCCTCGGGTGAAGATTTAAAAAACAGTGAAAAGGTACACATTTCTATTATAGTGCTTTATTCTGGGGACAGAAATGAAAGTGGATGAATAGTGCCCACCTGTAGAATTAAAACGATATACTTTGTTATAACGATTAGGATGTAATTTTTGTAGTTAAGATATTTTAGCATTAAATGTTTTTATCTCAAGTTAAAGTTATCATTGGTTTTTCTTTGGACATTAGAACTCCTCTTTTAGATTTTTGTGGGTTTTGTGTCTTTAATTCTGAATAACTACTACTCTGAAATCTGAAAGAAATGCTAATCTTAGATGACCAATCAAAAGATTGCATCAGATAAAATCTTAAAAGATGTAAAACAGTTGGGAGAAAAGGAACTGGTTTTGTGTACACTGAAACAGTGAGCTATTTATTGGGCACCATTCCAGATGCAGGACAAACAGTGACATCCAAGACCAAGCCCCTACTCTAACTCAGGGTTTTACATTCCAGAAGACCCTGGAAGCATACAGCACACCAACAATCAGGAGCAGCAGGGTGGTTGAAGACCGCTGCTCTCTTTAAGCAACACTGAGCAGTTCTTAAATGGGAGGGAACCCATGAAGATGTGGGAGGAGAGGCTTCCATGCCAAGTTCCTCAGATGGGAATAGCCAGAGTGCAGGCCAACAACAGAAAAAAAGGGGGAATGGGGAGGATGGCTGAAGCCCAGTGGAAGGGATACCAGGAGGAACATGGTAGATTAAGGCCTTGGATGCCTAGTGCTCCTTGACAGAAAATATGAAATTTAGTCTAGTTGCAACGTAGGATTACATGTAGGGAAATGATGCTAATTCTATAAAGAGCGAGAGTGACGGTGAGAGGGAGAAAGCTACTCTGTGAGAATAGGGTGGAAGCAGGGAGTCCTGGTGGAAAGCTGGTACAGTGGCTCAAGTGAGAGCCAAGAGTGCCTTGAGCAACAACAAATATATATATGTAAGGGCCTAAAGTAGGCTGATTTAAAGAAATTAAATAAAGCTAAATCTAGTAGCAAGGATATGAATGGACAAGTCATAGAAAGAAAGAAAAAAGCAGATTACCTTTAAACATGTCTTTACACATAAGAGAAATGCAGGCTTTACTGTAGTTTCTCTCCTATTGGGAGAAGATCCATAAACTTGACATTGCGTTCTTTGGTAAGGCTCTGAAGAAACAGTTACCTTCATATATTGCTGATGGAAATGCATAATGGCTTGATGTCATGAGGGGAATGTTGGCACAACTCACAAAAATGCAGGTGGCATTAATCAAGAAATCCTACTTTGAGAAATTTATTCTGAAGACAAATATGAAACCACATATTCACAAAGTTTTTGTTGAATTATTTTCAAAATAAATATTGGAAATAACTCATATCCAGTAAGGGACTGGTAAAGTGAACTGGTACATCTACATGGTGGACTACTATGGAGCTATAAGCCATTTCTTTACTGCTATGTGGTGATCTCCAGGTTAAATTACATAAGAAAAGAGACAGGACATACAGGAATCTTTGTTACAGAAGCAGGGAAAGTACATATTTACTTACAAAAAATAAAATCCCCCGCTGAGAGAAATTTTTGCTAATTGTCTGACTTTTATTCCTTTCCTTTAAAGGGCAGCCAAAGCACATATTTACTTAAGGTGGACTTTGGGTATGGGCAGTAAGTGGACATTTCATACACTTTTCAATAAAATGTTGAATGTTCATATTTTTGCTTTTGAGTTAATTTTTGAGAGCTTTGCTCATCATTTTCTGTGCTCTATATGTAGTATGTAAATTGCTCTTCCATTTCATTTGCTCCTCACAATGTTTTGAGTTAGGTAATATAGGCATTATATCTGTTTTACATGTGAGAAAACAGGCCCTGAGTGGTATAAATTGAGTTGCCCAAAGTTTGAAAAATGAAGCTTGATAGGGCAGGAATGTAAATTCCAGATCCATGGCACATAGAAATAGAATTTATAGAACGACACATCATGTGAGCAGCTTTGGGGATACTACCTTTTTCCACTCACCCCCTTTTTTAGTGTATTAAAGTAAACTTTAAGGTTAAAACAGCATTACAGAATGTGAAAAACGATTGAGGTAAATCGCTACCCAGAAATGTTCTTAAAAGTCCAAGACACTGAGAAAAGGAGTTTTTGAAAATATTTTATGAAAGCTTCATGCAAATTGACAACGTCAGGGCCCAAGTGGGTACATACATACGGTACATACACATGATAGGCAACTCGGCAAAGTGGAAATAACACTGTTCACTGTGGTAAAACTGTGTAATCAAGGAAATGGAGATTACAGGCGCTTCATTCACATAACTAGAATGTTTTTTCAAGTATCCAAAGCTCAGGTAGAAGCTAAAACTGCTATGATTGGGAACCTTAAATACTAAATGGCCCTCACCTGTTTTAGAATGCAACTTAGTATTACATATGGAGCCACTGAGCCATAAAAATGATCTAACCTTTTGGTATAGTCATCTTATTTTAAAGAGTTTTTGTAAGGAGATTTTTAAAATTGATTTAAAAATACTATATATCTGAGATTTTTTTTTTTTTTTTACAGTTGATAACAATAGATCTTTGGAAGTACTTAAACCCCAATAGGAGGTCAGCTAGGTAAAGTGTAGGAATTACACTTGGCGGGCTGTTATGTATCCATTAAACAGCAAATATGCTGCAAGTAAAAAAATAAAATCCATCTCAAAATAGCTTAAAATTTTTACAAGGACAGTATTGACTTGTATAACCAGAGTTTGCAGAGTAAAAAAATCAAGGTTCTCCTTGATTCAGGAATTAAATGATCTTCTCAGAACTTGTCTCAGTTCTGTTCTCCTGTTGACTTCTCCTGAAAAGGCTTTCTCTTCCTGCAGGCAAAGGGAATCCACAGCCCCACTGTCTCTCAAGACCTGAGTGCACTCTGTCTTTCTCTGAGGTTTTTGGGAAGTCACAGGCCAGCTGTGATTGATTGGCCAGTCCAGGGGCATGTGCCCACCCTAGAACAGGGGAAGTTTCAACTTTTTGTTTGTTACTTGAGCTAATTTTGATTTTTTTCCCCCCTGAAGGTTGTCATTTGTTTTCTTCCAGCATTTATAATTTTTTGTATTTAGAGCCTACCAGCACATCTTGGTTTGGGGCAAGTGTGTGTATGTGTGTGTGTGTAAGTGTGTGTAAGCCTGCTTCTTCTTTGATTCTGATATGTACTTTTCCTGGGCTTCCCACTGAAAAGTTCAATTAAACTTTATCATGCTACAGGTGCTGATACATAATATGACTACTTCTGCATACATTTGTTATTTTTTAAAAAAATTTAATTGCAATATATTTGCTTTATTTTTGGTAGGAAGGAGTCTTGATTTCTTTCAGAAGCCTAGGTTAGAGGTGGCTGTGATAGTCTCTGCCTATGACTTTGTGCAAACTAAATTAATCCATTTTTCCAACTAGCCAATGTTATCTAATTTTTCAAATATGTGGGAAAACACCTTTAAAATAACTTTATGGGTCTTTTACATTAGAGTATTGAATAGAATTTTTTCACAAAAAGCAATTTAAAGAATTTTCTTGAAGAAAAAGGCAGGTGGATTGGCCATATTAATTTGTGGTGTTAACAGTGCCATTAAAGTGGATGGCTCAGATGTCTGTTTAACCAGGAAGTCCCAAATTATGTTTGAGCAAAATTCTAACTGTATTACTTGGAGGACAAAAAAGGGATTCTAGTTAAATAAATTTGTGAAATGATGTGTTAGACATTATTTATTACTAGACTGATTCATTTTTAACATATCAATGAGCACTTTGATTCTCAAAGAACCAAGGATATAGTTTATTTAAATTTGATCACCGAATCCCTTTTAAAAAAATAGAACTATTATTATGTGGCTTAGGAAATATTGCCTTAACCATTACTTTATCGGTATCTTGACCCACTTTCTTGTAAGACTGGTTGAGTGGTTTGAGGTGGATATTACTGGAGAATATCATAGGGTTTGTTTCTTAAAATGACAACTTTATTATTCCATATAGTGGCAAAGTTTGCGTTATTAAAATTCAAGTACTTGTCTTGTATTCTTCCCTAAATAGAAGATTATCCCACCTTGGTGCGGGGTGGACTGCATAGGTGCAGGAAAAAAAAAAAATTTTTACAAGTGGCCTTTATAATTAACTCCAGAAAGTATTTTTATTGAAGCCCCAAATTAACTGTGTGGCATGGAAGGAAGAAGTGAGACTTGTAGCTTTGGAAATTGAGGGCATAATTTAAAAAAATGATTTTGATGAAAGTATTAAAAGTGTTCCTGTAGATGAGTGCATTGAGCTTTTATGCTCCTCTTTTAAATCTGCCAGAATGACTAGCCCCAAGTAAACCACAGCGAACCAATTGATTTTTTGAATGGAGTTAGAATTAGCCTAAATGTCTAAAGAACATTTACCAAAAGCAACTCACTTGGTTTGGACATATCTGATATATTAGCTGGTATCTGCTTCTCATTGACCTCAGTGTAGTTTGCTTCTAGAGACTGTTCCTGAAATTTGCTAGTAACATCAGCTTAAAAGAAAAAACTGTATTTCTAATTGATAAGTGGAAGGAGGAAACACATATGTGATTCACCTAAAAGTTTTATAGATTATTTAAGTGCAAGTTAAAGAAAAAGCCTAAGACATAGGCTGGTTTCCCCCTACATGTAGAGAGAGATTCTACAGTTTTATATTTCCCCAGTAGAATTTTTATATTGTTGCCTTTACTAAAATTCGCTTGTTACCATTACTAAAAAACTCTTCCCAATGCTGTTAAAAGTAATTAAAATTGATGTGCAGCTATTTTTAAAATTATGTATTTTTCTACTCAACTAAATTATTGTGCCATTTTCTCTTCCTCTTCCTCCTATACAGAATTGGCTTCAGAATTAATTCCATTGGACCACCCAAAGGCAGGCACAATTTTCCTGAAGAAATTGCAAATGGATGGTAAGTGAAGATAGGATTTAGGTCACAGTTAGGTTTTATTTGAACAAATCAAAAAATCAGTTGTCTGTCCGAGGGTTGAATTTGGGATTTTTGCTTTATTTTGATAGTTCTCAACATAATGACCCTATCTCACATCTAAAACTTATTTTTAACTTTATTTTTATTGTTGACACAATTGGAGATGTCCCATTTTCCCACCCCCCATGCTAACCTCCACCCAGCCCCCACCCCACTTCTCTCTGGCCATCCCCACACTGTTTACTGTGTCTATGGGTCATGCATATACATTCTTTGGCTGATCACTTCACCTTCTTTCATCCAGTCCCCCCTCCGCCTCCCCTCTAACTGCTGTCAGTCTATTCCACATGTCCATGCCTCTGTTTCTATTTAGATTGTCAATATGTCTTGTTTATTAGATTCCACATAGAAATGAGATCATATGGTACTTGTCTTCCTCTGACTGACTTATTTCACTTAGCATAATAACCTCCAGGTCCTTCCATACTGTCACAAAGGGTAACAGTTCCTTCTTTTCAATAGACGCTTAGTATTCCATTGTGTAAATGTACCACGGATTTTTATCCTCTCTCCTAATGATGGACATGTGGGCTATTTAGAGATCTTGGCTATTAAGCTAGTCAAAATCCTCTCATCCTAATGTAATGCTGCCAAGGTACATCAGAGCAAACATAGGCCTGTGGGGTTTCCCAGAAGCTTAGCATCAGTATGTGAAGCTAGTGGCAATTTGCTGTGTCCTATTTGTTTTAGGGCTGCCCTGGCTGGTTTGGCTCAGTGGATTGAGCGTCGGCCTGCGAGCTAAGTGTCGCTGGTTCGATCTTCCAGTCAGGGCACATCAGAGAAGGAAAACTCTGACTCCAAAAAACCTCCGCTGCCTTGCGGCATACCTCTTCAGGGGAAAGGCTAAGGGAGTAAACCCCGACAGAAAATCTGGAGCCGGAGTCCCTAAGGCGGTTTGACGTTGTAGTCAACACCAGCAACTCCTGCGGCGCACCTGAACCCAAGCTGTATTGACTCCGTCTTTCCCTTGGACCCTTCAGCTGCGAAGAGAGGGGGGGTCTGCTGCATGGGCAACAGCAGACCCTCCATATCACCCTGCCCAGGCTCTGTAGCTTCAGCTTCACTGGAGAGGACACTCCAGCGTCATCGTAAGATGTCGATTCAACACGGGAGGAGACAGATACCGTGTCACTCCCGAGTTGGACTGCACAGCCATTCTCGGCGGTGCAGATAGACTCTTTTTTTTTTTTTTTTTTTTTTTTTTTTTTTTACTTTTTTATTTTATTTTATTTTTTTTTCAGATTTAATGTGTTTTATTGATTAAAATATTACATTTGTGCCAATTTCCCTTCCCTCTGCTCCCCTCCACCCGGTGGCCCCCTCCCTCCAGTTGTCCCCCCCTTTTAGATTATGTCCATTAGTTGTGCATACAGTTCCTCCCAACCTCTCTCCGTCTATTCCATTCCCTCCTACCTTGATCCCCAATTCCTATATCATCTCCCTCCCTTTCCCCATTCCCCCTCCCTGTTGACCTCCCCCCAATATGCTTCCCGTACCCACAGTTCCTTTTCCACTCTCGTTGCCTGTTTCGTTTGCCTTTGTTTCATCTCCTTAGCTTCTGTTTTTTAAACCAGTCCCTTTAACATCTCATATAACAGTGGTTTGGATCTAATGAACTCTTTCAGTTTTATTTTGTCCTGGAAACACTTTCTCTGTCCTTCTATTCTGAATGACAATTTCGCTGGATAGAGTATTCGTGGTTGTAGGTTTTGGATTTTCATTACTTTGAATATTTCTTGCCAGTCCCTTCTTGCCTGTAGGGTTTCCCTTGAGAAGTCTGCTGATAGTCTAATTGGGACCCCTTTGTACATAATTCTTTTCTTCTCTCTTGCTGCTTTTAAGATTCTCTCTTTATCTTTAATTTTTGACATTTTGATTATAATGTGTCTTGGAGTGGTTCTCCCTGGGTCCAGTCTCTTGGGAACTCTCCTTGCTTCCTGGACCTGCAAGTCTATTCCCTTCCCCAAGTCTGGGAAGTTCTCCTTTATTATATTTTCACTCAATTTTTCAAGTTCTAGTTCATCTTCCTCATTCTCTGGCAAACCAATGATTCTTATGTTGGGCCTTTTATAGCTGTCCCAGAGGTTTCTGATCCTCTCATTGTTGCTTCCCATTTCCTCTCGCTGCATTGGTTGACTGCTTGTTCCTTCTCCATATTCCAGTTTGTTGAAATGAACTCTGGATTTTTTTTCCTCACCATCTGTCTCGTATATGGTTTTGTTCCTTTCGTTATGAAAGTTTTTCGCTTCTTTCTTATCTTTTTCCTGCTCTTTTGTGAATTCTGTAAGCCACCTGATTACAATGGCCCAGAACTGAGCCTCTGACAGGTTTCTTATCTGTTCATCTGTCAGGTTCTCTATCTGCTGCCTGGTGAGCTGTGTCACCGGGATTTCTATAGTTGTCAGCCTCATTTTGACAGATGCGTTTTGTTTTCTTGGGCCGGCTGTCGGGGGCGGTGCCTGTGTACTTGTAATGACCCAGCGACCGGCGCCGTTTGGCGTCACAAGTCAGCGACCGGCGCCTGTCTGCGACCTATTTCGCAGCCCTGTGGTGCTTTCTTTCTTTGGGGGCGGGGGTCCAAGATGGATTCACACAGTTATTCAGCTAGGAGACCGGGATCCGTCCTCCCGCCCCCCTGGGCCTCACTGTTCAAGGCGATGCGGTGGCCGCTCTCCCCAGCGCTGGGGTCGCGCACTGCCAGGGGCTTGACTGCCGCCGGGATTTTTCGCCGCCCGCAGCTCCGCAAACAGCTTTGCCCTCTTTAACTCTTACCTGCCCGAATGGCACCGCTGGTTTATAACTTCATATGTTGGGCTTCCGTGTAGTTTTATTTTCTGGAATTTCTAGTTATCCTTTGTTTTGAAGTAGTTGTATTCCTCTCTAGTTGTAGAGGGAGACTTAGCATGTCCGTCTAAGCCTCCATCTTGGCCGGAAGTAATTTTCGCAGATAGACTCTTAAGAAGCTACACCATCGTCTCTCGAGACGGACGGCTGCCGACGACGACGATTTGTTTTAGGGTAAGAATCAGAACTGTAGAATTTTAACACTTCTGTTTGCCTGCCCACTTTCTTTAATGTTATGTTAAATCAAGTTTATTTTCATGGCAGATGTGTATTTTGCCTGTTTGGAGCTGATCATTTTAGTTCGATTGCTCTATTTCTCAGTTTCTTCCAGAGCCATGGGCCGCACTCATATAGAGAGAGAGTGGTGACGGTAGAGGAAGAGCTGTCCCATGCCCCTCTCTTCAGTCCTAAGGAGTATGTGGTCAGGACGACCGCCCCACATTGAAGGAGGCAGTGTGGGAAGACAAAGGACAGCCAAGACTCTCTTTGGAGCTTTCATTCTTCTTCTGACACTTGTTAGAGCAAAATGAATTTGTGTGCTGTGATATGTTTAATTAGGTTAGCCACATTCATTTTTAAATTTAAATTTAAATGGGTTACTCTTCAAATTAGTCAAGGCTTATTTAATTTTTTTAGTGAGGTATTTTAGTTGGTTATTAATAATTGTTCAGGGTGCTTCAGGGTTGCTGGTGCATATATGGCTTAGTGCCTGCCCAGAAACTGGTTCTAAGAGCTGTCAACTGTTAGATCCCGGTGATTCAAGTAAGGTGGGTATATGCATAAATGTAAAATTAGAAACTACTACTGAGTAGTGGTTCAGATATGCAACAGGTAAACTTTTTTATTAGCTAATTTTTCCCCCTGGCCTAACTTGCTTTGTTCTTTTCTGTATGTGGAGAGACTTTTATTTGTACCTAATAGAGAATACCTGTTAGGTCAAAAAGTAAAAGTTAGATTTTGGGTTTTATTTTATGGGATTAATCTTGACAGGTGACTTAAATTATTAATTTTGTTGGAAATTATTTAAAAATGGAATAAAATTTTGTCTTGTTTTGTATGTTGTTGATTTTGTGTTTCTGTGGCATCATCATCAGAATTGATCACTCAATTTTTTTTTATTCTTAGTACGAGGAAAGCAGAACTATTCATATCATGTAAGTAAACAACTGAAAAGTTAAGTAAAAAACTAATAACTTGAATTAAAAATAGTTGGCCGTAATTAAAAAAAAGAACATAATGTACCCAATATCATTAGCATAAACCTGTTTTTGTAAATTTTCTAAATCTCTATTATCTTATCAAATGTACACATTTAGGAAAGTTTTTGGCTTGTAATGCCCCACCCCTTTTTTAAGAGTTCTGACATTTATGTTAAATTTCTATAATGAAATTGTGGTATAGAGTTACCTTAATTTTTTAACCAGGTGAAAAACATAATAGCCACGTTAATTTTTAGAGCTATTTATTGACTTCCTGCCATAGCAGGTGCAAGCTTAGCTTTCTCACGCCACCGTGGCCTTGTTTTTCTCCCTCTGTCCCCTCAACATGTATCACAGTGTTTGTTAAATCAGAATCAATGTGTACATTTTTATGACTATGCAAATGTTTTTTAATGCTGAGTCATATTGATCTCTGGCTGCACTTTCTTCTTGTATACCCTTCATTCTTTTTCTCAAATATTACTGCAATCTGAGCATTTCCACATTTCTCCAGGACAATGAAAATCCAAACCCCTCTTCCTAGTCAACATGATCTCACATAGCCAAATGCAATGAGCAGGCTGGTTTCCCTGTTTTCAAAAATGACTTCTTTCATAACTAATAATCTAGTAATATGGCAGAGAAAGAGGACTGACTACCAGACAGAAATACTACATTTACACCACATTAACTTAATGCTTAGTAAGGCTTCATTTTTGTGTACCTGGAATTAATTTTTTGACTATATACACTTTTCCTGTTTCTGACAACTTTTTTTTTTCTGAAAATGCTGTTACATTTGTCACAGGCCTGTCAAAAATATTTTCCATTTCCAAAACATATCTGTTACATTTTTTATTGGAAACAATCTTCCCCAGCCTTTTGTTATCTTACTCTAGTATAGACTGGTTTTCCCTAGGTCTGCTCTGTTCCTGTTTTTTATTGTTTTATTTTTATTTTGGGGGCATATTTCTTTGAAGTCATTTGGGATCTCACATAACTGCTCTCTGGTGTTGGATCCCTTATTTCCTAGATCAGAGATTTTCAACCTTTTTCATCTCATGGCGCACATAAACTAATTACTAATATTCTGTGGCACACCAAAAATATACATTTTTCTACTGATCTGACAAAATAAATAGGTATATTTTGATTTACTCACACTGGAAAGCTATTGTGTTGTTGGTTGTTGTCATTTTTTTTTTTAATTTGACAGTCTAAGGGAAAGGAGATCAGTGTCCCTGACTAAATAGGTATAGGTTGTTTCAAAAGTTCTTGCAGCACACAAAAATTGCTGTCTTAGATTGCATGTTTTCCTCTGTCTTGTTATATTCCCTTGTTTTACTGGAGCATGTTTTCCTGGGAAAGGTTATATAGACAGAAATTTTTAGAGATCTAGCCTCTCTGATAAGCCTCCTATTTAACAAACTATAGAATTCTAGGTTAAAATTAGGTTTTGCAGTTCCAAAGACATTTTCTCATTACAGCCTTTCTTTTAAATCTGTTACATTGTATGATATATTGCATATCACTGAGTTTCATCATTTCACCCCATCCCTTCCTTCTCTGGAAGCTTTTAGAACCTTCTCTATCCCTGGGAATCTGAAATTTTTTATGGTTTGGTACATACGTTTTCATTTCCTTGTGATCATTAAGACTGAAGATCTTGCCCTGGCCGGTGTGGCTCAGTTGGTTGCAATGTCATCATGTAACCAAACGGTCGCACATTCAATTGCCAATTCAGGTACATACCGAGGTTACAGGTTCAATCCTTGGTCCCAGTGCATACTATCCCCAGTTGGGCACATATGGCAGACAACCAGTCGAGCTTTCTCTCTCACATTGATGTTTCTCTCTTTTCCTTCTTTTCTCCCTTCCTCTCTCTCTCTCTAAAAGCAATGAAAAAATGTTGTTGGGGGAGGATTTAAAATAAAAAAAAAAAAAAGACTGCAGATCTTATTGGAATATTTTTGTGTCTTTCATATTTTTTCTATTCCTTATTTTTTCTAGTATTATTATTACTCCAATACTGGAATTCATAGACAAGTATTCCTGCATGGATCTCTAATTTCTCCCCCGCTTACTTTCCATTTTGCCTTTTTCTACTTCCTGGATATTTCCTTGACTTTATGCTCCAACTCTTCCTTTTATAATTTTTTGTTTTCTCTATTTATTTTTTAATTTAGTGTTCTCTTATATTCTGTCATTCTTCTTTAATAGCATTTCATTCTTTCACCAATGCAATTTTACCTTTCTGAGATTAAAATTGGTAAGTTTTTATTTGTTTCTGAATTTTATCACCCCCTTTAATTTCCTTTTCTTTTTTTATGCTATTGTTTTTTTACATAGGGCAACTCATTTGCTGATACCATAGATTCTAAGTTGCTCTATTAAAGTAATCATTAAAAAATGTGATGTTCTTAACTTGTAGATTTTAGGAAATGATTTTGCTATTTTTTATGAGTTGAGATTTTTATTTTTATTTTATTTTTAAGTTAAATGTATTGAGGTGACACTGTCTAATGAGATTATATAGGTTTCAAGTATACATGATCTGTGTATTACATTATTACATTGCATGCCCACCACCCCAAGTCAAATCATCTTCTGTCACCATATATTTGGCCCCCTTTGCCTTTTACTAAGTCCCCAAACCCTTTCCTATGGTAACCACCATCCTGTTGCCTGTGCCTATGATTTTACTTTTATATCCCACATATGAGTGAAACCACATCGTGGTTAGCTTTTACTGACTGACTTATTTTGCTGTTAGCATAATATTCACAGGGTCCATCCATGTTGTTGCAAATGGCAGTATTTCATCTTTTCTTATGGCTGAGTAGTATTCCATTGTGTATGTGTAGCACATCTTCTTTATCCAATCAGACACTTTGGTTGTTTCCGTATATTGGCCACTGTGAATATTGCTGCAATGAACAGAAGGGCGTATATATCTTTGCAAATAAATGATTTCAGATTTTTTTAGGTAGATACCCAGAAGAGGGGTTGCTGGGTCATATAGTAACTCTTATTAATTCTTTGAGGAAACTTCATACTGTTTTTAGTGGTGGCTGTACCAGGTTATGTTCCCACCAGCAGTGAATGAGGGTTCCTTGCTGTAACTTGTCTTCTTGGTAGTAGGCATTCTGTTTTGATCTCTCTTTCTTTCTTTTTTTTTAAATATGTTTTATTGATTTTGCTGTTACAGTTGTTCCAATTTCCTTTCCCTCTGCTCCCCTCCACCTGGTGGCCCCCCTCCCTCCAGTTGTCCTCCCCTTTTAGTCCATGTCCATTGGTTGTGCATATAGTTCTTCTCAATCTCTTCCTATCTATTCCATTCCCTCCTACTATGCTTCTTAATTCCTGTACTATCTCCCTCCCTCTCCCCCTTCCCCCTCCCTGCTGACCTCCCCCCAGTATGTTCCCCATACCTATAGTTCTTTTTCAACTCTCGTTGCTTATTTAGTTTGCCTTTGTTTCAATTCCCTAGCTTCTGTAGTTGGTTCTTGTGATGCAGTTTTCATTTTAATGTTCATAATTTTGATCCTCCATCTTCTAAACCAGTCCCTCTAACATCTCATATAACAGTGGTTTGGATCTAATGAACTCCTTCAGTTTTATTTTTTCCTGGAAGCACTTTCTCTGCCCTTCTATTCTGAATGACAGTTTCATTGGATAGAGTATTCGTGGCTGTAGGTTTTGGATTTTCATTACTTTGAATATTTCTTGCCAGTCCCTTCTTGCCTGCACGGTCTCCCTTGAGAAATTAGCTGATAGTTTAATTGGGACCCTTTTGTACATGATTCTTTTCTTCTCTCTTGCTGCTTTTAAGATTCTCTCTTTATCTTTAATTTTTGACAATTTGATTATAATGTGTCTTGGAGTGGTTCTCCCTGGGTCCAGTTTTTCTGGAACTCTCTGTGTTTCCTGGACCTGTAAGTCTATTTCCTTCCCCAAGTTTGGGAAGTTCTGGTTCATTACTTTTTCACATAATTTTTCAATTTCTAGTTCTTCTTCACCCTCTGGCAATCCTATAATCCAAATGTTTGGTCTCTTATAGCTGTCCCAGAGGTTTCTGATCCTCTCCTCACTTTCCTTGCTTTCTGTTTCCTCTTTCTGCACTGGTTGACTGTTTGTTCCTTCCCTATGTTCCGATTTGTTGATTTGATCTCTGGATTTTATTTCCTCACCACTTGTCTCGTATGTGTGTTCATTTGTTTCAGTATGAGTGGCTTTCATTTCTTCCCTGTCTTGTTCCTAATCTTTTGTTAATTCTTTAAGCCACCTTATAACTATAGCTCTGAACTGAGCCTCTGACAGGTTTCCTATTTGTTCCTCTGTCAGGTTCCTCATCTGCTGCCTGGTGAGCTGCGTCACCGGGATTTCAATTGTTGTCTCCTTCATTTCGACAGATTTGTGTTTTGCTTTGCTTCCTGGGCAGGCTGTGGGGGGCGGAACCCGTGTACTCGTCGCTACTGGCAACTGGTGGTGATCTGCAGCCTTTTTTGCTGCACTGTGGCACTTTGTGTGGAGGCGGGGGTCCAAGATGTATTCCTGCCATTATTTTCCACTGGGAGACTGGGATCCGTCCCCCTGCCCTCTGGGCCTCTCCGTCCGAAGCAATGGGGGGACTGCCTTTCCCAGCGTTGGGGTCGTGAGCTGCAGAGACTCAACTGCAGCCGGGATTGCTCCCCTTGCCACTCTGCCCACTGCTACCACAAACTGCACCACCCAACCTTTCCGTTCCTGTTCCAATTTCGCCCCTCCTACCCATCCAGATGAGCGCCACTGGTTTATAACTTCATATGTTGGGCTTCCATGTAGTTTTATTTTCTGGAATTTCTGGTTATCTTTTGTTTTGTGGCACTTGTATTCCTTTCTAGTTGTAGAGGAAGACCAAGCATCTCTGTCTAAGCCTCTTTCTTGCCGAAAGTCTCTGATCTCTCTTGTTGGCTTCCCTCAGATGGGTGGTGGTCCCTGGCTCTCTTTTTATATCTAATTGGAAGCACTAGGAGTGAGCAGAACCTTGGTTAACTGACAGGGCTTCACTGCAAGAATTTGGGGGCCACATCCTAAGTCTAGCCTGGGTTACTTGCTTTCTTACTTTTGCCCCAGGTACCCTCTTTGGGTGTCAAGGTGGTGCTTCTTCTCCTTCTTTCAGCCATGTCAGTAACAGCTCCTTTATTTAGTCTTTAACTGTCAGACATTAAAAATCAGCTGCTATTTATCTTATACTGCGTAGCTTTTTTTATGCCTTTAATTCTAATGAAATATCTCTGAAAGGAAAGGGAGAGGACATAGATTTCTGGTCAGTCCACCATGATTAACTGAAATTTAGAATCTATATTTAAAGTAAATTCAAGTTTAAAATTTTAATTCAATAAAATTACATGTTAATTCAGAGAATGTTTTTGGTTATACCTATAATTAGCATACTATACTTTTCTACAAAAGCCTTCATTAAGAACTCAATTTAAACCATGTACCCTGCCATATTGTCCCATTTATGTGCTACATAGAGCATTTTCATTAATGTATAAAGTGTTAGAAAATTTTAAGTTAATTAAAAGTCATTAATTCTTAATATCTAAAACTTGTGAAAAAGTAGAGGGAAAACAGTAAACTTCAGCTTTATTTTGTATTTTCACTTAAAGTTTTACATTTATTTTTAGAGAGGGGAAGGGAGGGAGAAAGAGAGGGAGAGAAACATCTGTGTGTGGTTGCCTCTCGCATGTCCCCAACGGGGAACCTGGCCCACAACCCAGGCAAATGCCCTGACTGGGAATTGAAACAGCGACCCTTTGGTTTGCAGGCCAGCGATCAGTCCACTGAGCCACACCAGCCAGGGCATCAACTTTATTTTTTAGTAGACATAATTCATGGAGGCATGATTTCAGCAGGTACTTGACATGATAGGAAGGTTTGGTGTGTCACTTACTAAATTTCTAGATATGATTATTTTTCCAGACTTTGCTATTGAACTTTATGTCTACTAAGTAACCCATTCCGTTTCTTGTGAAGATTGTCAAAGTCCATCCATTCTGTCATTAGTGCTGAAAATCAAGATATGGTAGGATAATTCTCTCTCTGTTCTAGTGACCAACTAAAATACCTATTAACACTAAATTTTCAATAGTATTTTGCTCTTTGATTGTATTTTTGTATTTGCATTTTTTATTTTTGTTTGTCAGTGTAGTTTATTGAGGTTGTAAGCCAGCAATAGTAAAGTTTGAACCATAAAGAACAATTGTCTTGCCCTGGCTGCTGTGGCTCAGTGGATTGAGCGTCGGCCAGCGAGCCAAGTGTCACTAGTTCAATTCCCAGTCAGGGCACATGATTAGGTTGCACGTCAGGTCCCCAGTTGGGGGTGTGAGTGAGAGGCAACCACACAATGATGTTTCTCTCCCTCTCTTTCTCCTTTCCCCTCTCTCTAAAAATAAATAATCAAACAAATAAATAAATAATTATTTTTTTAAAGAAAAGAACAATTGTCTTAAATTTTTAAGCAAGAGGGGAAAGCAAGCTTCTCATCGCCAATATATCCAGGCTTTGCTAGGAGACAATTCTACCACCCTCTAGGGGATACTAGGTACTTGATACTGAAAAGTTTGAAGAGTTGACAGTTGGCCTGAACTGATGGCAAAGTGTTCTGTGTTTCTTTGGTTGCATCTAGCCAGTAGACTCTAAGTTGTTGATTTACTGAATGAGCCTCTATAGGGCTGTGAACCATGTCTAATTAAATTTTTAAATATTTTAGGACTACTATTTTCAAGGAGAACCCAATATACATTTTTAATAGAAAAAAATTAAATAGAGGAAAATGAGAACATATATCACCCAAAGCTTTACCAACTACTCTATATTCTTTGTACTACCCTATATATAGGTTTTTGGTCATAATTGAGTTTATTATGGTATATTATATGCCATATTATACCTTTATAGTACTGATCTTAAAAGGTTACCTTCCATTTAGAATAAAAGTATTTGAGTAAATTTTTGTATTTTATGCTGTATTTGTTTTGTTTTTGAGATCCCAGAAATACATTACATGTTAACTGCATAGCTTAAGGAACATATTAAAGTTTTAGTTATAGTTAAAACATTTCTAGCTTGAAGGAACATTTATTCCTCCGAATAGTGGTTCTTGTCCAAAATATGCCATCTGGAACTTTTGGTTAATGAGGAATAAGTGGCTTTGAATTATAACTTATAAAAAAGGCAAAATGATGTTTTTTATAATGTAAAGATAATTCTGATTATTGGTTACTTGCAATTTTTAAATGTTCTGCATTTTAAAAGGTATCAGCTAGCTTGATTTTCTCCCTGTCCTAACTTTTGTGTATTTGTGGAGGATACTGATGGGAAAGGATGACAGAATGATGAAAGCTATCTTATATTAATATGAGGAAGGAAGGCTTATCTGAATTAGTTTACAAAAATACAACAAAACTGATACAGTAGGCAGTTAGGCAGACATGAACAGGATAGGAACCAGAGACCAAGTAAGGAGAGTCACCAGGGTGGAAAGCCCTGTGTACCTAGCAATAGGCAAAACTGGGAAACCAAGTGTTGTAGGGTGGTACCTTGCCCCCAGAGGTACCTCCCCTAGCATAAGGCTGCACATGTGGATTAGACCTCCTAAACTTTCGCATCACTGGTCATGTGGTTCAGACCCTCCTCTCAACTTCTCTCCCTTGGAATACTGACTCTCTTGGAGGTAGAGCCAAGGGGCCAAAGAATAGCCTCATAGGATTCCCTCACAAGCCCTAGCACCACCACACCCTCCAGCATGAGGTTCTGACCTGCATCAGTTAATCTTAGGAACAAAGCCTTAGTCTACTGGCCACAGAGAAAGTTTTGGTCAAAGTAGCTATAATATCTAGGCCTCAGCTGTATTTCAGCTCCAGGCCCAGAAAAGCAGGAAGGCCAGGTAGGGTGACCCCATGACTAACATCAGGACCAGCTACAATGACTAATGACCCCCTGCCCTGGCACCAACCCATCAGTGGAGACCATGACCTTGAGGAGACACACCTGGAAAGCTGATGAATAGTTTCTTGAGATCCTATCCTGAGACCTTGCCTAAAGTTTCTGCCTTCAGATAAAAACCCTTAAGACGAAGGACCCAGCGGGCTCTTTCTCTCCTTCCCTTCCAGCCTTCCTGCCTCTCTCTGTCTCTGTCTCTGTCTCTGTCTCTCTCTCTCTCTCTCTCTCTCTCTCTCTCTCTCTCTCTCTCTGTGTCTCTCTCTGTCTCTGTCTCTCTCTCTGTCTCTGTCTCTCTCTCTCTCTCTCTCTCTCTCATCTGTGGCTTTCCTCACCCTCTTCTCTTTGGACGCATGCCCACACCTTTCCTCCTCTACTTACCCCAGGCATGCATATCTTTGCCTTCTTTCTCCTAAGTTCCAAGGGCCCTTCTTTAGCCTCTGTAGCTTTTTCCTGAGTCCATGCAGCCCATCTGTCTCACTGCTTCCACCTCTGTGACTTTATAACTAAACTTTCTCTTATAATTGAGTTCTTGGCTCTGAGTACTTTCCCAGCCAAACTCAAAGATCAAGGTCTAACATCTGGTGCCCTTTTGCTGCTAACAAAACCAAGCATATTAAAATTGTTGGTATTCTGTGATATTAAGGTATGCTACCATTACTTTCAACTGCTTACAGTAACTGTGATTAGTTTTTGGTTTTACTTTAAGGGAATTGTTCTAATATAGTTTAGGCTGTTTCTGTATTTGATTGTTGCTGTTTTATTGGGCACCTTTCAAATCAATGGATACTGTTACAATAAATGAATATCTAAAATGTTTTCAAGGTAATTTATTTTCTAGAGGATCTCAAGAATTTAATGTCATCTCTCTGATACCACTACAGAGAAATTGTGATTTGCATCTGTAGTAAGATTTTCCTTCCAGTTGTAATTGATTTTTATATAATTTGTCAAACACCTGTTGAACTCCTAATTTGCCCCAGATTCTGTGCTCAGTAGCTGGAGGTAGGAGTAAGAGTTCTCCCTTCCCTAGAGAAGCTTACTTTTTGAGGAGGGCGATTCCCTGTAAGCAGTTGATACCAAGTAATGAGTGGTGACTTAGACACATGAGTACACACAAGGGAGAAGTTCTAGTGTGGCTGCTGGCAGAGGTATCCTGGGGGTAGATGCCCGGAGGCGGCTAAGCTAGCTGGGAAAATGGGGAAGAAAAAGGCCTTGGAAGCAGAGTGTGCAGCATGAGTGAGGAAAGGATGAATGTCAAGTAACTTAGAGAATAGGATTAATTACATTCAGAAATGAGTGGAAAGTATTCTCTGAGGTTCTCATTTGAGTAATGTACAGTTAGTCTTATTAAACATGAAGAGGGAGTAAAATTCTCAGAGTTGTTTTATATGTTTTGTTGGATGTAGAAAGATCTTAAAACAATACTCCTCTATCCTCCAGATAAGGCAACTGATGCCCAAAAAGAACTCCCAGCTTGTTAGCCATAGGGCAGCCCCAGCACAACAACACACCTCTGCCTCAAGAACATTTATTTTGTCACACTGTCTCCTGAACTACTGTTTATAATTGGCTTTCATTTACTTCCGTAAAAGTGCTCTTGCTTCATTATTTATAAAGCATTATGCTTTTTAATGTAAGAAATAGCAGAAACAGAAATCTCAGCTGCTTTTCATTTCTTAAGAAAAAACACTGAAATCTTATTCTAAATGTTTCAGATTTTTATAAAGGGAGTTTATCATAGGTGTTTGCCAGGTTTGGTTATAGGTACTATATCAAGGGTAGCATTTTATAACCGATTTCTCAAATCTCATCTGTGGAACTAAGAGTATCTAATGAATTTCCCATAGAGCCATATATGATATCACACTAAAGCAGTTCAAGGAGTAAAAGAAAAATCTTAATGCCTAATTGATTGACATTTTAACCAAGGAGAGGGGGGGACCACAATTCTGTAATTTTAACTTACTGTGACATTAAAAAAAAATTCTCTTTCCCTTCAGGTATCTCGAAGTCACAGCTCGTGCTCAACAATATTCTTAGATGACAGCACGATTTTCCAGCCTAATCTTGATATGACCATACACAGGTGAGTGCAAATAAGTGCCCAGGGTTCAGTAACAGACCCCCTTATGTAAAGAGCATCCTGCCCATATGTAATTTTAGTCATTTGATTGTCCTTTTCAGTGATGTCAATTGTTATTGATTTCAAGGACCTAAATACAAATTTTTGATTTTCATTTTACTCTTAGAGTGGATGGAAGAAGGGAAAGCCAGTTAGCGAATAAAGTATCCTGCCCCCACCTCCAAAGTATTTATCTTTATTGGATGTATTACTGTTGTTGAGACATTGCTGAACACAGTGATCGGAGAGATGCTTTTTATTGAATGTTCATAGAAAAAAAATTTCTTTTTTCTTCTTCTTTCTTTCTTTCTTTCTTTTTTTAAATGAGATTCGGGCCTAAAACAACGTATACTACTTTAGAAGCTACTCGTGGAAGAAGGGACAGCTTGTCCCCTACTGGCACCAGAGTGTATCTGAATTTTAATTTAATTGGATTTTGTCAGATTTCTCCCATTGTACATTTTTTCCCCTGCACTATTTCTGTATTAAAATTCACTTCTTCCAGGAAAAAAAAAATGCATCAAACCAGTCTTAAGGAACAACTTTTCAAGTTAATTTCTTTGTGGATAAAATTTGGTCAACTGAGGTTTTAAATTTCATAGACATATTAAATTTAGTTATATATTGATATGTATAGAGATATAATATCTCTATACATATAAAGACACTCTATCAATCCATATATAAGAAAATCACAGCAGAAAAAAATGAGACATTGGAGATACACTTTAAAAACACCCTAAGAGGAAACTTTCAAGCTTATATGGGGCACAATAAAACCAAAATAGAATGCAGAGCTTCCTGAATCCTGCTGGGATTGTCCAAGGACCATTATCAATGTCTCCGTGGGATATGTGTTGATTTTTCAGAACACAGTTTGGGAAATGCTTTTTGAAAATATTAATATTCTCATTCCTAATTTTATTTTTCAGTCTTAAAAACATAAAGGGCTTACAAAATTGATTTTGTTTTCATTGTGCCAGACTTTTTTTTTTTTTGCTAATTAAGTTATCAGTAACTTCTATTTTAATTAAAAACAACAAGTTCACAATCATAATGTAATTTTCTTCTCTCAGTCATAACAATAGTTGAGAACAGGTTGTGTTTCAGCAAAAATTGAGCCCTGTATCTCTCTAAAGTCCTGAGCTTGACACATATCACACAATCACTGAGTGTTTTTATTCAGCCTGGACATGAGTAAAAAATCCACTTGACTTTGGCTGAATTCCATAGCTTCTCTTGAATTCAAGGATTCCGATGTTACAGTATCTAATTCAAAAGTAGGTTTAAAGATTAACCTTGCTCACACAAGTAGTTTTTATGCTTCTTATCTCCAAATTAGTCTAATTTTTTAAAGTAGAGTAAGTTTATTGGCTACTGGCAATTTTTAAATGTTCTGCATTTTAAAAGGTATCAACTAGTTTGATTTTCTCCCTGTTCTAACTTTTGTGTATTTGTGGGGGATGCTGATGGGAAAGTATGACAGTGTGATGAAAGCTATTTTGTATTAATGTGAGGAAGGAAGGCTTTTCTGAAATAGTTTATAAAACTACAACTCATTAAGTTTTGGAAAGGATCATTCAGTACATTTATGGTTGATTGGTAAGATAAAGGTTTTCTGAGAAAATTAATACAGCTAATTGGCTCCTAGGAATGATTTTGAAAAAAATGTTTATTATGGGGTAGTAGTGCATTGTTCTCAATGAGGTGGGTGAGGCTTATTGGAATCACTTACGCAACCTTTTTCAAAATATGTCTCTAAACACATGCATCCCATTCTCCCTCCCCCAGCACACTCTTTCACTCTCACAAGCCTTTCGATAAGCTGAGGAAGGATGGGAGGCAAAATTACACGGGGAAAAGCATCCAGGGAGATTCTAATTTTAACCCTAACTCATGTGTTCTCAAAGTTTGCTGCCCATTGCAATCACCTGAGAAGCTTTAAAAACAATCTCACGCCATACCCAATGCCAGTTAAATCAGATCGCCTAAACGTGGAAGCCAGGCAGTTTTTAAAGCTCCGCCAGTGGTCCCAAAGTACAGTTAAGCTTGGGGACAGTGCCTGGTTAGAGTGTCTGAGAGACAACTGCTTCTCATGATTGGTGGGACCTTCAGCATGTCACTTTTAAGCCTTGATTACCTTATCTGTAAAATGATGCGTTGAATTAAATGTAATCAAAAGTTCATTTCTCCTTTTCAGCTTATATGCTCCAAATTCTGTGATTTTAAAATCAATTTGAACATGAAACTGTTTAAAGCACTATACAAGTACCCATCTTTGTGCTAATAATGTTATAGGCCTTTTTACAAGTGCTAACGTTCTACAGACCTAGTAAAAAATTCAGATTTGCTTTCCCTCAATTATTTTGAGCTTCATTTTATAATAGATACTGAGGGCAAAGAGGAAAAGCATATAACAACCTAGAGTACCCATTTCAGCACATTACTCAACATCTTGAGTAACTTAGGAATACAGTAATTTACACAGTATTTGGAAATGAATGTTATGAATATCACACTGTGTACTATTTTGCTGCATTGTTAGCACTACTTACTGTAGGAGAGTTAGACATTGACTTTGTGGGTTCTTATATTTGCTATTAGATTTCTTAATAACTATGTAAAAACCACCTTATATGATGTTATTTGGTATACGGCATTTTACTTACCTTTAGGGAAATGATGGGAAATGACTGGGTAGATGGAAAAACTACTGTATGGCTTAAATTTAAGTGTGTGTACAAATAGATATAACTTGTACAGGATGAGAAGTTCTATGGGTAGAAGGGCAAATGACAGGGGAAATGTGTAGTAACTTACATATTATAAAATTCCACCGAAACATGTCTTCTGACAACATGTCACCAAGCATTTTAGTTTTTTCTAATTTTGCTGAAAGACAAAGAACTACAACAAGGCAAAAAGTGCCCATGTGATAGTGTCCTGAGTAAGGATTTCATAGCCACTGGGCAGCTAGGAAGGTCTTCCCCCACCACAACCCCCTTTAAAAAATGTCGTCAAACTTAACATAAAGTCAATTGTTAACAATGTTTTTCTCTCCACAGCCTGACTCTCGCAATGTATTACCTCATAAAGAACAGGTGAGTTTTAAAACCTGTCTTGTTATTCTAGCTAATAAACTTACAAGACACAAAGTTTAGTGTTAGGTAGTAGCTACCGACACTATTGGAGTAAGCTATGGAGTGTTTTTATTACATTATTGAAGTGAATCATGTGTTTTTGTCTTAGGACTCTTAATGCTTGAGTTATTGAGAATCCCAAAGAGTATTTGTTTATGTGGGCTATACAGATATTTACTGTATTAAAAATTAAAATTGAGAATTAAAAAATACGACCATTGTATATCCAAACACGGTTTGTACAGCACTATTGAAGTGTTGAGCTAGATAAATCTTTGTTGTGGCCGATTGCCTTGTGCATTATAGGACACTCGCAGCATCCTGGGCCTCTGCTCTTGGGGTGCCAGTAGCACCCTCTCCCCACCTCACATTGTGACAACGAAAGATGTCTCTGACCATGGCCAAATGTTGCCAGGGGGACAAAAACCACCCCTGATTTGGAACCATAGTATTAACATAATTCGTTATAAAAAAGAATCATTTTCCTCAACAAAAAGTTGATTGGAAATTGTGTCATTTACATTTTTGCAAATCCCTTTATATCTCGGTTAATAGAAGACAGCTGTCTTCATCATTTGCAATTACTTCAATCATCTCAATAATCTGTTTTGAAGAAACAATATGAAGAAGACCCAGCCTTGTTTAACTTTGTGGCTAGAAAAGGGTGTATTTCTAAAGCCTTCAGATAACTGTGGATATTCTTTGATACTGTACCAAAAGTCCTTAAGTGCTGGTTTCTAAAATTAATTACAAGGGAATTTTAAATCATATCTGTGAACTTGTAGTAAGGTCTCTGTTCAATAAAGTCCCTGTTAAATTAATAGCCATTCATATATCTTGTATGCTGAATGGATCTTTTTCTTGTACATAGTTATATAATAATATTAATACATCGGTCATTTGGAAAGTATTGGTTCACATTTCTTCATATGGTGTTTAAACCCACTTTTGTTAGTATATTATCACCACCAGTCTTACTAGAAAAGTCCTTAAGTATTCCAAAGCTCTCAAGCTCACAAAAAGAGGTGCAAGTTTTTCTGCCCTGGCTGGCATGGCTCAATGGATTGAGTGCCAGCCTGTGAACCAAAGGGTTCACTTCCTAGTCAGGGCACATGCCTGGGTTGCTGACCAGGACCCATGTTGGAGGCATGAGAGAGGCAACTGTCAATGTTTCTCTTGCATATCAATATTTCTCTCCCTCTCTGTCTGCCTCCCTTCCTCTCTCTCTAAAAATTTAATAAATCAAATCTTTTTAAAAAAGAATATAATATAGAAAAATATTAAGATGGAAAAACAGGAAAAAACATGCATCTCATATTCACATCAACTCTTGCCCACTACTACTGCTTTATAAAATGTTCTTGTGTATTCCAATGTGAGGTTAGAGGAGTGGAAATATAGGAAATATACTTGGTTTATTTAGGGAAGGTCAATGCTTATAAAGGCAGCTCTGGGTGGTCATTACGGAAAAGATTTCACAAAATTTGATGTGCTGAGTAAGAAGAGGTCAGAAAACACTTAGATAATTCAAGAGGCGAATTTGTAAAAGGACTTTGTTGAAGGTAAAACTTCTTCCTCCACCCCTCTATTCCCAGCAGATGTGTTACTAAGACATTAACAATTCTTGAATTAGTTTTTTAAATGCATGTTCTTATTTTACAGAGATGCAAATAGATCCAAGGATATTTTTGATGAAAGACTATATCCATTTTCAGTAAGTGTCAGTTGTATTGAGGTTGTATTTTTCTCTCATACAATTGGTTTATAGTTCATGCTGATTTGCTTTGAAATTAATTACAGTACTAGAAAAAAATGACTTTCTCCAGCTTGAAGTCAAAATTGTCTTCCTTTAAGTTTTCTTCCCCACCCCACGTTGTGTCTAATTATTTTATAAAAGGAATGTTATATAAGAAATATGTTAGTAAGAACTGAGTTGCAGCTTTGTATAATTAGTGAGTAAAGGTGAGTAAACGTGCCCCTAAAACAAAAGTGTATCATTTTAAAAAATTTTATTGATTTGAAAGAGAGTGAAGCATCAATTTGTTTTTCCATTTGCAATTTACACATTCATTTTGTGTGTGTCTGTGTGTGTTTTATTTTTAGGTTTTATTTGTTTATTTTTAGAGAGGAGGGAAGGGAGGGAGAAAGAGAAGGAGAGAAACGTTAATGTGAGAGATACATCTATTGGTTGCCACTTGCACACCCACAGCGGGAGACCTGGCCCATAACTCAGGCATGTGCCCTGACTGGGAATCAAATTGGTGACCTTTTGGTTTGCAGGCTGGCACTCAGTCCACTGAGCCATACCAGCCAGGGCTCATTGGGTGTTTCTTGTATGTGCCCTGACCCGGGGATCAAACCCACAAACCTGGCGTACAGGGACAACGCTCTAACCAACTGAGCTCCTGGCCAGGGCAAAAGGTATCTCTTTATAAGATAATGTTCAGTAGCATCAAACAGTATAAATATTTGTAAATAAACCTAACAGATCTGTCACTGTCTCTGTAAAGAAAATTAAACAGCTGTTTAAATTTTGCATCAATTAGAATGACAAAAATGTTCAAATTCACTTCTTTAGATGCTCTATAGCGATACGTGGCTGGTGACTACTGTACAGCACAGCACAGCTTTAGAGCCTGATGTATTTTCAGAGTTGATTGCAAAGAATTATGACCTAGCCATCAGTAAGACTTTTGAGCCTTAAGATAGTTCAGGTAGAATTCTGTACAGGAAGGTGGGAGGGAACATATAAATTTTCTGAGGTTGTGCCTGTATTTTTTTTAAATGAGTGATGATATTGAATCCCTATTGTTTTTTAAGGTCCCATTGTTTATATTTAAAAGACTAAATAAGAGACATAAATCAAACTTATTTTCAAGGGCACATGGGCACAAGTTGAAGACAGTTATCATAGAGTACTTAAGTATTTCTCTTCAATGGATACATATATTGCATTTTTTTCTTCTTTCAGCAAAAAGTGCTTCCAGAGGAACACTTTAATCACAATCCTGATCCTAAAATCATTTACAGATTTATCCACTGTTTTTTCCATGCCACAAGGCTAAGAGTTGAATATGGAATAACAGCTTTGGTAAGATAATTCTTTCGGAAAGCTCCTTTTCTGTCTCATCCAGAGGGCATGATCTTATTTTTCAAATAAAAGTAGGTTCCTGGAATGATCATCAGAACTTTATTAAGAGAAAACATCAAAGGAAGTAAAATACACACACTTGAGCTTAATAACTAGTATAATTTAAATCACCATTGCTGTTCTTATCACAAAACAACTGCTATTAAAGGCAGGAGGAGAGATTCTGGCCTCTCCCCCACACCTCAGGAGACACACGCACATGCAGTGCACACACAGGTCAAATAAGGTGATGTCCTATCTCAGAGAGCCATGTAATTCGCAGGCAACGGGAAGAAGTTAAACTTTTATTTGTTCCATGGGAAATATTTGGCAGACACTGAGCAAGGTAGTGATGTGCGCTGCATTAAAGAGGCTCTCCTGGCCGCTTTGAGGAAAAGAGCCTGTAGCTGTGAGTCCGAGTGGAGGCCAGAAGTGAGGAGGCAGTAACAGTGATACAGATGAGAAGTGACAAACAGAGCAGAAAGGGGTCAGGTCACCAATGCTAGGTAGATTGGAGCAGGCTAAGGCAATTGGAGGTTTGTGGCCCAGCAACTGGGCAAATGGCAGTGCCCTTTCTCTTAGGCTTGGGAGTGGAGAGCTGGGATATACAACTCCAGCTTGTAAGTGCAAAACATAGATGACCTTAGCGGTAGTAGTTTCAGCAGTGTGACAGTGGCCAGGGCGGACTAAAGTGGGTTACAAAGAGAGTGGAAGATGAGAAGTAGCATCAGGGCATTTTCTGTGAGCAAAACAAGAGGAAGCATTCTAGGGGTTGTGGGGATGTGATGGGAACAATGTGAACACATTCGTATTAGGGAACATCTCTGCAGACAGGGCAGACTCTTCAAAAAGAGTTAACTGTGAGATGAACACATGTGAAAGAAATCATGAGACCTCACAAGCTACCTGGCAGGTTTAGAGGAGTACCAGGGATGCAAAGACTGGCAGCTCTGATACCACCTTGAACCCAACAGAATTGACTGAGCTTCAGGTTGTGTGAGACAGAGATGAATTTCACGAAATAGTTATGGAGATGTGGAAATTAGGAGCTATGGGAAAGATTGTCTTTTGTATGCATGTGTGTCCCTCACAAGGGCACAAAGTACAGGGACACCTGACAGTTGTCAGGCCTGCCTCAGGCACACCTGTTTGCACTATGTGTCCCACTGCACCACACAGCAGCCATTAGGAGGCGCTCTTGATGGTCAGACTTTAGCTTCAGTCTGTGTCACAAAGGACTAGTTGCTGTAAAAAGAAGATATAAATGTGCTCAGTATTACCAGGGATTCCATATCCAAATATTATATATAATCACCACATAACTACCAGCCAGGTATGACATATTCTACATGGTCGGCACTCAAGTATTTATTGAAAACTTGAATCTACGCTTAGCCTGTATACGCTGCCCTTTACAAGTGCCAAGGTAATAGCATTTCTTCAGGAAGTCCTTTGCTAAGATATCCATTCATTCCTGTGACCAAAACTTGAACTGGAAATTCACACAGGCAATGTAGGCAGTAGAAGATTCTGATTTGCAACTATTACATGGCCCCTGGCTTTAGCTGGCCAAGCAGTCCCTGTAGAGCCTAGGGATAAAAGGCATGTCAAACATATGAAATCTGTCATTCCTAAGAGTTATTATTATGGCACTGAAAATGAATTAAAATTAAAAAAAAAAAAACAGTGTTCTACTTTTGCAGATTTTCATAGAAAGACTTTTAATTTATGCGGAGATTGACATCTGTCCCTCCAATTGGAGAAGAATTGTTTTGGGGGCCATTGCTCTTGCTTCCAAGTGTTTGCACGATCAGCCTATATGGAATGTAGACTTCTGCACTTTCTTCAGGAACAATGCACTTAACATGTGAGTCTTCACAGTTTTGGTGAACTTTCTTACTATTTTCCAATACTTTATTTGCCCTATAATGTTTACATATTAAGAAATATTTTAAAGGTTACATTATGCAGAGAACTGAAATAGGCATAAAATTACATATATTTTTCTATCTGCATTTGGTATAACAATTTATATTCCTCATCATTAATTAGTAGGTCTTGAGGTGTTATTGTAATAATCTACTTGATTATTTAAATTGTATTTCTCTGGTGGTATTTGGAAAACAATTTAGAGGCTCACTTTGCAGGACAACTGTACTGGAAATATCTTTTTGGTGTAGAAACACCCTCCTGGTGTTTGGCAGGCCCAAACTCTGGGCTCTGTGGGCCCCACCCACTTTCCTACTTAGGGGATCCATCCTGCCGAGTTCAGGGAAATGATCCGGGACAGACTCGACGTGTGGTATGGGGATTGGGGAACACATTCACCATCTTCTGTGACATCTGAATGGCACATCCCACAGGAGATGCAGGGCTCCCATCGTCCTGATTCCTCCAGAAGCCCTTTCAGAAACCGTGGACCCTGAGGCTAGACTAAGACTGACAGTGAGTCAGCAGGCAGAGGCTGATGGAGGCAGACCTTGCAGTGCCTTCAGTCATTTGCTGACCCACCCCCAGGCTTTGTATTCTTCTTCTTGTTTTTCTTTGGGGGTGCTGGGGGTGGGGTGAGGGATAGAAAAAGATATTGAAAATTTTTTTTCAGATGAATAATATCTATTTTGGGGGTGGGGTGTCTTGTATTCTTATTCACTCAGCTACCATGTGTCTTTTGATTGGATCATTCAGGCTATTTATATTTAAAGTGATTGTTGAGAGGTATATATATTTAGTGCCATCTTATTCTTTCATCTTCTTCAAAAAGACCCTTTACATTTCTTGTAATTCTAGTTTTGTGTAAATGAACTCCTTTAGCTTTTCCTTGTCTGGGAAGCTTTTTATTTCTCTTTCAATTTTAAACGATAGTTTCGCTGGGTACAGTAATCTTGGTTGTAGGTCCTTGCTTTTCATCCCTTTGAGTATTCTGTGCCTGTCTCTTTTGCCCTAAAATGTTTCTGTTGAGAAATCAGTTGACAGTCTTTTGGGAGCTCCCTTATAGGTAACTAATTATTTTTCTCTTGCTGCTTTTAAGATTTTTTCTTCTTTAATCTTTGCCATTTTAATTATTATGACTTGGTGTGGGTCTCTTTGGGTTTATTTTGTTTGGGACTCTCTGCACCTTCTGGACTTCTGTGCCTTTTTCCTTCACCAGGATAAGGGAATTTTCAGTCAATATTTCTTCAAATAAGTTCTCAATCACTTGCTCTCTGTCTTCTTCTTATGGTACTCCTATGGTGCTGATGCTGTTATGCTTCAAGTTGTCTCTTAGACTGTTTGCAATTTTCTTTTTTCTTTTTTTTTTTTTTTTTTTTTGCTGCACTGATTGTTTTCTGCTATCTTGTTCCCAAATCACTGATTTGATCCCTTGCTTCACCTAATGTACTGTTTATTCTTTCAACTATATTCTTCATTTTATATATTGTATTCTTCCTGATTGTTTAAAATGATTTTTAGGTCCTTTTTTCATGCTCTTGCAGTTCTAAGTTCTGTGAACTTCCTTATAGCCATGTTTTGAATTCTGTATCTGAAAGATTGCTTACATTCATTTTATTTAGAGTTTTTTCTGGGGATTTCTACTGTCCTCTTACTTGAAGCATGTTTCTTTGTCTCCCCATTTTGGCTGTCTCTCTGTGTTTGTCTCTGTGTGTTAGGTAAATCTTCTATGTATCCCAATCTCGATATGGTGGCCTTATGTAGTAGATGTCCTGTGAGACCCAGTGGCACAGTCTTGCTGATCACCTGAGCTGGGTGCTCCAGGAATAGTTCTTATGTGAGTTATGGAAGCCCTTCTGTTGTAGTTGAGTCCTGATTGCTGTTGGCCCATTTGTGCTTGGGGTTGACCATCAGGCTGGCTCACTGTGAGGATTGACCTTAACCATAGTGTATGAGCTGCTGTGCGAGGAGATTACCACATGAAGCAGAATTTGTCTCAGCAGGGTCTGGGTCTTCCCAAGATCTCCCTTTGAATGTGTCACTTGTGGAGCTATTTGGATCTTGCTCTGATGTTGTTTGATGCCTGCCATCATGTAAGTTGGTTTTCAGATCTCTTGGGAGAAATTCAGTGCAGACCAATGTTGGACACTGCCTGTGACTGACCCTGGGTAGTAGGCTTGGGGATACAAAGTGATCCAGTTTGTGGCTGTGTATGCTTTGATTTGGTGTGCATGTGAAGGGCCAAGCTGCACACCATGGCCACCTTCCACCAGCATCAAGCTTTGGTGCAGGTCAGCAAAAGGCCCAAGGCATTCTGAGTTCCACCTTTGCCTGCCTCCTCCTGTAGGCTGCCTGTTAGGCTAAATCACTGTAAGAGCCTCTGGCAGTACTGAGTGGCATGAGTTAGGTTCTCAGTGAGTCATTAAGTACATATTCAAACTCGATGCCAAAGCTGAATAGCAGGTCACTCAGAAAAAAATCCCAGGGTACACCAAGGCTGCCTGCAAGATGCTGGGTGACCACAGTCCCCTTTGGTAGGGCAGGGTTTCAGGGAATTGTCTAACAATTGCCCAGCAGACTTATTCAGACTCAAATAGATCAAGATTTGGCCATGTGAAGGGACATCTCTGCACTGGTCAGGCATGTTAGGGAAAATTGGCCCCTGACTCAGAGCCACACAACTCAGTCTGATCCTGATTTAGCCTGGCCTTCTAGTGTCCTTGAGTTCAGCAGGGAGGACCACCAACATTTTGTAGGGTAGGACTGCTGGGTCTTCATGGGGGCAGGGGGTAAAGAACGGGTCAGGATCTAAGGAAGATGGAATAAATGGCCCCTGCCCCCAGGGCCACACAACTCAGTCTCTGACGCACCATGAATCTGCTTGGACTTCTATACCCTGGGCTCAGTGAGCTGAATTTTCCACAGGGTGTGAGCTCCACAGAACAGGAGTACAGGAAGTAGGGAGGGTAGGGCTACTGTTTTCCCTCAGGGTGATCTCATCAGAGAAATGCTCAACCCAATAAAGATAGAATCTGTGGGTAGTATGGGAGAGGAACTCAGTACAGAGATCCTGGCAGCTGTCCCTTTAGCTCTCTCCCTGGAGCCCATAACCCAGTCTTTTATCACAAGTCCACTCCGAGCTGTCCTCCCTCTGTGCAAGCTTCAAGTAAGTGGCCACAAACAAGATTTTGTGTGCTGGCTCTTCAAGAGGACAACTGGACTTCTAGAAGACTGTTGTCTCTCCCTGGAAGACAGCTGCTTATTTTCAGAGCCAAATGGGCTCCTATTACCAGCTCTGGAACTCTGGGCTGGGCAGCCTGACATGGGACTGAGACTACTTGCTTTTTAGAGGGGACCTTTGCAACTGAGATATCTCTCTGGATTCTCAGACACAGCACGTGAGAGCAGGGGCAGCCCTATTGTGGGTCTCCATCCTTCCTACCAGTCTTAATGCAGCTTCTTTGTAAATCCTTGTTTATAAGACTTCTGCTCAGCTAGTCTTCAGCTGGTTATTCAGATTGATTTTTCTATATTTTAGTTGTAATTCCAATTTGGTCCTGGGAAGAGGTGACTGTAACTTACTCTGTTACTATTTTGGATCCCATCCAACATTTTTCTGTTGTCTTTGGTCCATTTTAAGGAGCATACATCTAGCCTTTGAAATAAATGTTTGGCCACTGTTATGGTCTTAAGGCCTCATGACTATGAAGGGGATTGTTAGTTTAAACCTGAGTCACATATTATATACTTGCTGTTACTGATCTTTTCCTCCTTTTTAGATGAAGTTCTGTTGTTAAAGAAACCATGATAGAAAATTAGCTACACATAAAGGTTTAAGGTCTCTGTGCTCTTTCCTGCTTTAAAGAGCATGGCGTGTGTTTAAAAATAGGTCTGATGATTTAGGACGTTCCTACCTCTCAGGCAGTCAGAGAAGCATCACACGGCATCTTCCAGTGCCTGTCCCATTTGAGAATTTTTAGGGGCACTCAGCAAACACAGCTGTGCTTTGTGGGCGGCTATAGGTTAACCACGAGGGCGTTCCTCAGAGCTGGCATGTGAACATGGGAATAAAACTCCAAATTTAAGGAAGGCTTTAGATCTGACTACATTAACTGCTGTGAAGGGCCCCGAGGCTGAAAGTAAGGATAAGCCCAAAAGGCATTTCCCACAGAGTGTTAAAGTATCTTCTTGATGGTGAAAATGTCTTTGTGTAAAGAGCCTCAAATATATGGTGATGAAAAAAGATTTGACTTTGGGTGATACACACACAATGCAACCTACAGGACCATACACTTGAAAGCTATGTAATTTCATTAATCAGTGTCACCCCAATAAGTTTAATTTTAAAAAATTTAAATGTCTTTGTGGGCGGCGTTTAGGAAAATGTGAAAAATACCTCTTGATCATATTGAACAGCATAGGATGATTGAGATTATGTCAGGAAGTGGCAAAAGTTTGTTTCTGTTATCTTTGCTTATTACTATGGATAAGAATCACTCAGAATAATAAAAATGCACATTTATATCGAAAATGAGGACACTTGTGGCTAAGAGAAGGAACCAGAGATTATCAGTAGCTGTCAAAGTGGCTTTTGGTAAAATGCCCACTTTGATAATAGTGTCATAGTCCTGATTTTCTGATTATCAAAACATCTTATTTATATTTTTATAGACTTATGGCCATATGAACAGGAAATTAAATCTGGAAGTAGCTTCAGTTAGGTTTAAGGTTTAACAAGTGAGAAAACGTCATCTCTGCTCATAGGCTGACTGATCTCCATACAGGAGAACGTGGATAAATTATCAAAACTTTAAAACTAACAAACCAAATACATTAGGAAATAAGCCTCTCTTGTGTTAGTTCAGGTATTTATCATTTTATTAACTCTATGAGTGGGATGACTGTGGCAGTAGTACAGTTTATTCTAATTTCATCTTTACTTAACCACTTGGCAAGTGACAGCAGTTTGGTCACATAGCAAAGGACTGCTCCAAGGTTTCCTTTCCCACTTTACTGAACTCACTCCATGAGTTTCTTTTGTTCTGGCAAAGGACAGGGGTGCTGAGCATCTCGGGACTGTATTCCCAACATGGGAGAAACACTGTTTGAGTCCAGCGCTCTATCAGAGGTCATATCGCAACATGGGTTTAGTCCAGCGGAGATATCTATCTTAATCTTTCTTACTTCCAGAGTTTTAAAAGTGTATTCAATCCTGTCATAGTGACAATTTCTCACCCCAGTAATATTAAGGTGCATAAACTTGCATTATGCTCTTTGACATTAGCCTCATGCACTGGGGCAGGGGGAGAGGAGCTCTTCCCCGTTAAATGTGGCTTATTTATTTATTTACGATGAATCCTTGTTGTCTGAAAAGGTTTCTCCCTCAGAGGTAATAGTGGTGGCTTTCAATGGATCCATTTGTTGTTGCGGTGATGTGCACACTCCTTTTGATGGCACGTCTCTACTTCAGTAAGCCCCTTCCTGTTATCAGCCTGCTGAAAATGTCTTCAAGTTCTTCAGAGCTAAGAAACAGCGCACATCATTCCTTCCATCTCATCACTGTGCAAGGGAGCAAGCAGCATGAACTATGCAGCTGCACTAATGGGACTCTGAAGAATGAGCCCCAAGTGCACAAGTGAGACACAACCTCCTCCCCCTGGTGCCAAACTCAGCGTGCTGGGACGCAAAAGGGACCACAAATACCTGCACCCTGTTTGCTTGTTTGAACGTTAGTGTATTAGTACAGTTGGGTAGCCTCCATTTGTTTAAAAAAATATTCAGAGCCGGCCTGGTAGCTTTGAATGATAATTTTAAAAATAGGCAAGTTGACTAAAATTATCCTGTGTTGGTTTTGTCTTTTTTCTTCCCCAGGAACGAGCTGGAGGGGCAATTTTTATATCTACTAGATTATGATGTTAATGTTTCTGACAGTGTCTATGCCAGATACTATTTTGACCTTCGATCCTTAGCAAGGGCCCACGAACTGGCCATTGTATTTCCTCCTCGTCAGAAAGAAAGAGCACAGTCCCTACAGGTAAGTGTAAGGAATCACTGAGGAGAGCTCTCTGTCAGGCACCAAAGCCAACATCTGTGGATAAATCATATACAGCAATGATTAGGAAAATGAAAAGCTTTTTTTAGATAAACACATTGAAGAAGACTTAGTAACCCTTTCACATCACATTTCTGGTGTCTTTTGTGGTTTATATAAGAATCCCACATTATAAAAAAGTTATAGTTCTATTCTGTGACAATGAGTCAGAATATTTTAAATCAAATTTAATCTATTGATGGTTTTTTTTTTTTGGAAACAGTCCTGTTCTAACCACACATGAATAATTTCTTATAATTGTATAACATCATATCTATGGACATAATCTACTATTCTTAACTCAGTTTGTAAACTCATGTCATATATATATATATATATATATATATATCACAGTTAAGTCCTATGAGTTTATTAGACAAAGCTAACCTGAGAGACCTATACTTAGATTGTATAATATGTGTTTCAAATACTGGGTGTAGAAAGTACATGATTTTTAATGAAAATAGTAAAATTCATGGGACAAAGTAATATTATGCCTTATGACTTATGGTGAGTATACAACAAAATTATTCACAAATACGTTGGTGGCACTTCAGAATAAGACATTTTCTACTTTAATTAATGTGCAAGTGAAGTAGTACCTTATGGTGCTTCAATCATTAGAACTTCCCTACTTTTCAATAAAGTACAGGCATGTGAAATGTAACTACTTCACAATAACTAATGAAGACTACATAGAATTTATGTTGCTGCGTAAACACAGATTTTGCCCAACCGTATGTTTATTATATTTAAGGAAGCAAATATACAGGCAACAGATGACATTGTTGTTAGGAGCCTATTCTGCCTTTGGCATCGTTAAGAATACCCAGACTTTAAAAAAATTCTAAGTTCCCCTTTGCTCTTGCAATCTAAGCATAGCTTCTATAAAACTTACCTTAGCGAATTAGCATAAAGTGGAATCCCAAGGATCTATCAGTGCAGATCACAGCTATTCAAAGAGGCAGTTACTATAACCCATATAAAGAAGTGGGGCCCTGGCCAGTGTGTTTCAGTTGGTTGGAGCATTGTCCTGTAGACTGAAGGGTCACGGGTTCAATTCCTGGTCAGGGTACATGCCCAGCTTGTGGTTTCAATCCCTAGTTGGGGGTGCATACGAGAAGGCGGCGGTCAATGTTTCTCTCTCTCATTGATGTTTCTCTCTCCCTCTTCTCTCTCTCTCTCTCTCTCTCTCTCCCCAACCCCTCCCCGTCTCCCTGCCTTCCTTCTTCTCTCTCTAAAAACAATGAAAACATGTCAATGCCCTGGGATGAAGATAAACAAAAAAAGAACTGGGAATGTGTGACTTATTAGGAATGCTTGCTTTTGTAAGGCTGGAACTCCTTTTTTTTTTTTTTTTTTTTTTAACATACCTGTGTTCTATTTGATTTTTTTCTCCTAGGACATTTCCAGATGTTGTAACGATGAAAACCTGTGCAGAGCCGCTATAAAAAAATCTAGGAGTGCTGATGCCATCCTATCTGAAAAGAGAAATGAGGGGTTGTATCATCATGAGCCCCTCATCTGCAATGACGAGAGAAACATCACCTCTCCTGTTTGAAAGCCAGCAAAGCTAGAGTTTCCTCACAAAGGCACAACATAAGTTTAGTCCTGGTCATCTCTACGACATTCATTTTACATTCAGCCTTCAATCTTTATGGGTAAAGCATTCTGACACAGTACATTTAATAAGAATTGTACACTAGTTATATCTCATATGTTCATGGGCCGTATAATAGGCAGTATAAATTTTTCATTTGTTTATTTTGCTACATATGTTCTAGGTTAGTTGTTACTTGAAATCTTCAAAATTCCCTATTTGGAATATTGGCAGTGAAGCTTACCTCACCATATGCTTTGCCGAAGTATGCTTATAGTAGGGTTTTTTTTTTAAAAATATGACATCAGCAAACAGGTTACATACATCCATATTTAATTTGGATCTTTGTGCCAACAAGTGGATTGTTCCAAAATCTAAAATATTAATACTGAAGAACATATTATTATAAGGCTCATTTTGGAATCATTTCAATAAAATCTGTCATGACTTAGTTATTATAATTTCTTTACCTCTTCTGACTGGTGCTTTGGCTTCTTTTTTAGAAATCCTTTGTATTACAATAAAAATAAATGAATTTAAAAGTTTTGGATTGTCCTTTTGTAGAGAAGATTAAACTCTCAAGTGGTATAAAATACTTTTAGTTATAACATCTCCTAGAAAAATATGGAAGTTTAGAGTCAGAATTCTGCCATCAATTCTAAGATGCAATCTTAAAAAAAATTATCACTAAAAAAATAAACATGTTCAATTATAACTGCATGGTGCCTTCAGTTGAAAGATGTATCCCTATTTTATAGAAGTTAAATGTGAAAACAAAAGCATCTTAAAATAATGAAATACAGCCTATAACCGTGTTTCAATAGATTTTTCTAACACTTGGGGCTGCTCAGAGTCAGCTTTTCTCATGATCATGCTGTTGCCCACTTGCAATGTCTTGTCCCTCCTTTGGATGCTATGAACTGTAGTAGCTGCTGTCACAGATAGTGCCCCCCTTCAAAAATGGGTGGGGTGTGTATTTCGGGTGTGGTGGTGAGCACAGGAGAAGAGGGTGGTGGAGGGTGCTAAGGGGTGGATGCTGTGGGAGGATTATGCATCCCAGATACTGGAAGTTTAGGAAGGGTCTGGAAGTGTCTTTTTTCTGCTCCTTTGTGGTCAGTTCCCAGCCCAAGCCCCAGCTCCTGGCAACCACTGATCTGCTTTCTAAGTGGTTTTAACTTAAAGAATTCATATCAATGGAATCATGAAGTATATGGTATTTTGTGTCTGGGACATTACACTTGCATAACATTTCGGCACTTTTTCATGCTGTTGTGTGTCTCAGCTGTGCGTTCCTTTTATTGCAGAATAGTATTCTTTTGAATGGGTAATACCACAGTTGGTTGACATTTGGTTTGTTTCCTTAACCCAGTGGGCACCATTGAGTCTTTCACTAATGAATACGATTTTGGCTGTAGTGTTGGTTATTTTTTGATGATCTTTCCTAGTTTGCTGTGTTTAGCCTATTGATATGATGGATTACATTGATTGATTTTTGTATTTTCATATTGTTGGGTGCTGCATTTTGTTGTATTTCTTTAAAAACATTGGCCTTTGATGTGAAATGCAGTTAAGTTCATTTGAATCAGAGTCTTGCCTTTATTGCTTTGTTAGGGTGAGTAAGAGCAGCCTTCAGTCTAGGATAATTTAGCCCCGCTAATTGGGTGATTCCCTTCAGAACACTCTCTTCAATGTCTGGTGAATGCCCTTCCCTGTGTGAGCTCTTGGCATTGCATGACCCACTGCTTTATAGTGGTTCTTAACTCACCCTGGGGAGTTTCACCCAAACATATACACGTTAGGATTCAGCCAATGATTATAAATGATGCGTCTGCAGAGCTCTTGAGATTATCTCGTGAACATCTCTTTCCTTTCTCATATTCTCCCCACACTTGTAGCTTCCTCAGTCTCCCAGTTCTGTAATCTCCTTTCCTTCAATTCAGTGGGCTCTGTTTGGGTTTCCTGTATCTGGGCTGTATCCTGGGAACTGCCTCCAGGTAGTAATCTGGGCTAGAGCTCACCTTGCTTGTTCCCTTTCTCTTAGGAGCCATAGTCCATCGCTGACTGTTGCCCTACATCTGAAAAATAGTTGTTTTATATATTTTGCCTGTTTTTCTAGTTGTTGATGGTAGGACAGAAGTTCCTGTAGCAGTTACTCCTTCAGGCCAGAAGCAACAATCTACTATATACTTACACCATTTCTGACTATTACTGGAAATGTATACTTCCTTGTGATCTTTAAGATCATTTTGTCCTCTTGCAAAACCCCACTCCATAAAAATTGTAAGTTAGCCCTGGCTGGTGAATTGAGTGCCAGCCTGTGAACCAAAGGGTCGCCAGTTTGATTCCCAGTCAGGGCACATGCTCTGGTTGCGAGCCAGGTCCCCGGTTGGGGGCTTGCAAGAGGCACACATTGATGTTTCTTTCCCTCTCTTTCTCCCTCCCTTTCTCCCTCCCTTCCCCTCTCTCTAAAAATAAGTAAATAAAATCTTTTAAAAACTTATAGTATAATGTGGATTTTATATATTGTATTTGGGAAAGTTAACATTTGCACTGACGGTACAAAAGCGGTGGCAATTTTGCTGATGCATCGGCATGGATCAAAGCAGCGGCACTGAACTGTACCAGCCGTCAGTCTTTTCTTCCCCGCCTCCCGTAATCCACATCCCCCCAATTCTTTTAACATTGTTTATGTGAAAAGTGTTTTTTTTTAAGATGAATTGTTAGCTATTATGTATACAAACATAGATAAACAGTGTATTCGTGCAGGATTCCCAGCAACTATGTTTAAAGGAAGCCAAGTCCAGCAACCAGACGTTTTGCTCCAGGAGACTTGCTGACTCGAAACCGTGAAAACCAGACTTCCACTTGCCCAGAGTCAGGACCCTCACAGGAGCAGCCTGTGCTGACTTACACAGAGGAAACCTTCAACCCCTTGCTTCCTAATTTCTTGGTTCTGCTTTTCCTCTCCCTCCTGATACAGACCCCTGCCTGTGCTGGGACTTAAGATGGGCTTTAGGGTGAGAGTCTGCCATCTTCTCAGATTGCCGGCACCTGAATAAGCCGCCTTTCTGTCCATCTGCACCTTTCTCTCCAGTATTGGCTTTTGAAGGACAGGCAGCTGAACCTGACTTTGCTATCACTCCCATGCACAAAACAGCCAGCTTCACTTAAAAAATGTTCGTAATAAAGAGTAAAAAGTATTAATTCTATCAAACGTGGACACTCGAGTGGGCATCTCCCATGCACAAAACAGCCAGCTTCACTTAAAAAATGTTCGTAATAAAGAATAAAAAGTATTAATTCTATCAAACGTGGACACTCGAGTGGGCATCTTTTCAATATTCTGTGGACTGAAGCAGGAAGTGAACAGAAAGCACTTGCACTGCGTGCTCAAGTCTGATGCTCGGCTTTAGGAAAAGCAGTGAGCGACTGAATTGCAAGTTGAAGCAGCTCTTTTTCTTTCTTTCTTTTTAACGGGATACTACTTTTACTTGAAGGCTAACCAAGAGACAAACTGTGGTCATTTAGACTTGGGTATTTGGCAGGTGTCTTCTTGCAAATGAACAGTGATACTGTCGCTAAAAGAAAATGAATGAGCATGTTTGTTTCTCGTGATAAAATATGAGCTTTTTCAGTCAAAATTAGCATTTTACAATTAGCAAATTGTATCTGCCAAAATGAGCTTATTATCTTCCCAATAATTAAAAGGCTTTTCTGATGGGATGAATGTGATTTTTTAAATATTGTGTAATAAAGTGTGTCAACATTTGGAAGCTCTGTATAAATAAGTGAACTAATATTTTCCAAGTGACCAATGCATGATGCTAATGCATCATGTTACAACACCATGGATGCATAAAAGAGCCACACAAAGCACAATAATGTATTTTTTGTTGTAATATATAACACGTTATTATTTGTAAATAAGTTAATAATTTAAATTTGTGTTTTAATTTCTAAAATGGCTAGTAAAGTGCTTCCCAGATAAGGCAAAGCTAAAGGAATTCATCATCACCAAGCCATTATTACATGAAATATTAAAGGGATTTATTGAAGAAAAAGAAGATCAAAACTATGAACATTAAAATGACAACAAACTCACAACTCTCAACAACTGAATCTAAAAAGATAAAAACAAAATTCCACTATGCAAACCACAATAGGAACAGAATCATAGGTATGGAGATCCCTCGGAGGGTTATCAGCTGGGAGGGGGAAGGGAGAGAAATGGGAAATGGTGCAGGGACTAAGAAGCATAATTGGTTGGTACAAAGTAGACAGGGGGAAGTTAAGAATAATATGGGAAAGGGTGAAGCCAAAGAACTTATATGCACAACCCACAGACACGAACTGAGGGGGGAGGGATTGGTGGAAGAAGGGGGTTACTGGGCAGAGGGAAGCAAAGGGAAAACAAATTGGGACTACTGTAAGAACATAATCAATAAAATATACTTAAAAAAACAGTAAAAAGAAGCAAAGTTTTCATACGTACCAAAATAAATGAAGTATGTCGACCTTCACACAATTCGGAAGACTCGCTTTTCAGCCCACCTGCGTCTGTAGTAGTGAGAAGTGCAGGTTCGCTGCCGCAGGGCGCCGCCAGGGGCCGCTAGTCTACAGCGCCTTCGTCAACAACATGTGCGCTGGAGCGCTCTCTTTTCTCTCGCTCACCTCAGCTTCGGCCGGGAGCAGCCGCGTTGGTTATTTTCTTCCACTGTTTGGGTTCGGATTTTTTAGGGCCTTCTCCTTCCAGGACTGGTTGAGGTCTGGCCGGCGGAGCCGGAGTGGGAAACTGTGCGTAAACTTGGGTAGCGTGCACGTTCTGAAGTCGGAGATCCTCGGGAAGCGGCAGCTGGTGGAGGACCGGAACCCGTTGGTGGTGAGGACCCTTGGGGTCGTGGGCGCGGGGTCGTATAGGGGTCAGCGAGAGCGGAGGCCGGGAGTGAGGGGACCGGTACTGAGAGGACTCCGACGGGCATGGGGCTTTGCCCGAGGCCCGCTGCCCCGGCCCCTGGTGCGGCTCTGCCAGGTCCCCCCCTTGACACCTTATCGGGAGCCTTAGGGAGCAAGTGGGGGAGTTACAGGAAAACCCAAGATTTTGGCAGAATTTCTCCCAGCTGTCCCTTATTCCCTCGCAGTTTCCCAGACTGCCCCTTATACTCATTGCCATCTTTCGGTATGTTTTGGAATTCTGCATCAGTTCTCCTGGTCATTCACGTCTGTGGTTTACTTAGGGTTTGTGCCCAACTGAAGCATAGTGGAAGGGCGGACTCAGAATTAGTTTTTAAGTCTTTGAATCCCTCCTACTGGTAAAACCGGTCTTTTAAATTAATTCTCTCCCCCCTGCTCAATACACAGAAAGGTCTGTTGGTCAGCTCTTCAATGACAGGAAGGCTGAAAACTGTTGGAGAAACAGCGGAGAAAGAGGAGAAAGAATTATGTGACTTAGGAACTTCCTTAAGTTGATCTCCATTACTTCATTGCAGAGCAATAACTTAGATCACCAGTTCTCAAAGCTTTTGGTCTGGGCTTTTGTTTCTGGGTTTAGCGATACTTACTGTATTGAAAGTTAAAGCTGAGAATCTTTAAAAAATATTTATATATTGTATTAATTCACTGATTATTTGATAGTATTGGTTCAATTAGTTATGCACATCTTCCAAATGTTGATATATTTTATTACATCCTATTTTAAAAATCACATTATTTAATATCATCAGTGATGTCATGAGAAACATCTTTAAGTATTGTGGTACCATCAAGCTCGTGGTGACAGAGCTAAGATCGCCACAATTTTAATTTTCACTTGAAATCTGGAATTTTATCATAGGCAGCTAATGCTATCAGTCATTTGCTGGAAGTGGCAGGTTCACCTTGTTCACTTTTTGGAAGTTGTCTAAGTCTGAATGACTATCATTTTTAGGTATTTTTTTCTTTAAGTATATTTTATTGATTATATTGTTAGAATAGTTCCAGTTTTTTTCCCTTCGCTCTCCTCTGCCCAAGTACCATCCTTCCCCCAGCAATCCCACCCCCCCTGACCCAAGTCCATGCCAATGGGTCATACATACAAGTTCTCTGGCCTCACCCTTTCCTATATTATTCTTTAAAAAAGTAATAATTTTTTTTAACAATAAAAAATAACAACCTCCCCCTCTCAGACTTAAGATCCTTTAGAATCTTATAAAGGACAATGGGCGAAGATCCCGTGCTCCTCTAGCTGCTTCAAGCTGGGCATGGTCATCGTCCTACCTACCCTTGGGTCCAGAAATCCCTAATAAGAGTGGGCGTGTGAAGGGGAGGATGGCCTTCCCACATGGGAAAGGATCGTGCAGACTCCAGGTCAGTTGGCTGTCCCCAGACAATGGCATGCTTGGTTTAACAGGCTGGCATCCTTGTTGTATTCTGGTGGGCAACAGATTTGGCAACAGGGTTAAAAGACATCATTCAATCCATAACCACTAGATGACAAAAGGCAGGTATTAATTTTTCAATGTCCCACATTAGGGAAAAGAAGGGCTTCTTTGGAGGAAGGTGTGCCAGGCACATCTCACCTGTCCAAAACCCTTTTGCCCACTGTACTTAGTTTGGGCTGAGGGAAATATTTTTAAGTTTCCCCTCTCTCAGACCTCTGGGCCCTTTCTGTCCAACCCATTAGGATAGAAAAGAGAAACCAGTTTTAAAGTGAAGCCCACAGACCACCCCTTACTTCACCAACCCAGCCACTTAGTTCAGCCAAACCATTGAGTCTCAGGAGGGAGCGATGCAGACAGGATTAAATGAGGCCTGTACATACAGACAGTCACTCAGGTAATGAGATCATAGGCTTATGCCCTTTGAAAACAGAAAACAGATGTTAATTTAAGCAACATAACACACAAACAAGTCTCTGAATCTGAAAGACTGTCTTATTGGAAAGACATCCAGTTGCAAGGCATTTGACATTCTTCTTGCCTGGAAATTAAACATCTTTGATGATACCACAGACATATTTAAACTTTCAAATGAAAACAAACTTCAAATGAAAAGAAACTTTAAAGACAGTTAGCTGCACTACTTTATAGTCTACCACTGAGCATTGTGATTTTCCTTGAATCATGATTTTTCTCCTTAAGATTACCTTCCTTGTCATTAAAGGGACTGCATTAAGTCCATTTTTAATTTATCATGTTCATTTGTGTAAACGCAAGAAGAGCAGCAAATGATCACTTATGATCTTTAGTTTTGCTTTGCTGGAACTTACCCAAGGAACGTTTAGGGTAGTACCGGGCGACCCAATTTCACCATGTTGTGGCGCTGTATGTGGGGAAGGGGTCCGAGAGGAAGCAATGCCACCTGCCCAGCACTCGTCCCTTTTCCAGGCACCTCTCCCACTTCCGTACCGTACTGGTGCCCCTCTAGCTACCGCTCCAGCTGTCGTCCCCAGAGTGGGTGGGTCTGCAGATGTTCTAGGACTGTGGGGCCCTTTAAGCAAGCGGACTCTGCTGAGAGACTGGCAGTTTCTGTCTCCACCCCAAGCCCCACTGGTGTGCACAGTCAGAAGCAATGAGGCTTGATTTTCCCCGGTGCTGGGACTGTGAGCTGCGAGGTCCAGCGAGGAGCTGGGAACGCTCCCCAGGTGTCCCTCCTGACTTTAAAACATGTGACTGTGCTTTCTGCTGGCCTGCCGTTGCCGCCATTGCTGCCACCAGCACACCACATCCTCTCCGCCCTGGCTCTGCCCCTCCTGCCTGACTGGATGAGTATTTCTTCTTTACATCTCTGTTTGCTGGACTTCTATGCAGTTTGATTTTCTGGAACTTCTGGTTGTTTCTAGTTTTGAGGTAGTTGTATACGTTCTTAGATGTGGAGGGAGATGCAGCGTGTCTGTCTATGCCACCATCTTGGCCGGAAATTCTGATTTATCTCACAATTTTTTTTATAAAGGGTCATACAGTCGCAGACCTATAGGAACAATTGATGAATACCAGCTTACTATGTTAATCGTCTCATAAAATATTTATCTTTTACAGGGGAAAACTTTTATGCCAAAGATGTCACTTCTTCCTGTTTGGACCACAGGCCAGCCAGAGTCAGATGTCCCTCCATCACACTGCAGAGTTATGTGGCTATTGTGGTGTCTAAACCACACTGAATGGCCAATGAGCTGAGGCTCTGTGTCCTTCTTGGTTTTTACGGTACCTTAAAGAAAATTTTAAGCACAACACAAAGACTTGGGTGGAGGATGCTATTTAGTTAATATTTTCAGACACCGGGAAGCAACAACTGACTGTCTTGATCTTGGAAAGTATGTCAATAATATCAAGTACCCTATTACTTCCTATAGCTCATAAAAGAATAATATTTATGAACCTACTTTGTAATGCTTGCTGTAGCAATAGAATATCTTTGTGTCTAGGGGAAGCCATAACTGCTAGAAGCATATTTCAAGAATTGGCACCAGTTGCAAACTAGCTGTCCACCTCTTTGCACCAGGAAATTCTCTCTCCCCACGTACACTGTTAGTGTTCCATGTCTAGTGGGAAGATGTGATAGGAGAGAAAGATTTAACTGATCGAGAGAAGAACCATGAGCATTTCTAGGATTGTCCAGCTAGGGTCAATCTTAGAGGAAATCCATACAGCACTCTTGTCTCACTAAGGCCAGCAGAGTTGGGCAACTCTCCAGAGCTCACCCAGAAAGTAACTGGCAATGCTCAAGTTATAAAGGTGACTGGTGCTCTTTGCAAAATGTCACACTATCCAGGATGCAATGCCATCTAATGTACACCAGAGGGTGGGGTCTGGAGCCAGTCTGCCTGGTTCAAATCCCAGCCCTGTCACAGATGCACAGTCACCTTGAGAAGTATTCCGAACCTTTCCTTCATCTGCAATAAATTGGATGAGCTACTTGCCTTCCCTGGCCAACAACCCATAAGATTGTTGGAACGTGTGCATAGCTTCATGAAAAAGTGCTTATCTCATCATATCAATGGTGCTCAATGAATGTTAACTTTATATTATTGCCTCTCTGAGACATTCAAGTACAAGAGTTTGACAACAACTCTACCAGAAAGGAGCCTAGAGTTGTTTAAGGAAGAATAACAAGTTTTAGGGACTTCCGGACAAGATGGAGGTGTAGGTAGACATGCTGCATCTTCCTCCACAACTAAGAAAAACTACAACTACCTCAAAACTAGGGACAACCAGAAGTTACAGAAAATGAGGGAAAGAGCTAGAGAGGCACCAGTCCCATACGGGAAGCAGGAGAAGTGCCTCAAAAGGGGGCAAGTGCGGAGCAAGTGGCATTGTTCCCTCTCAGACCCCTCCCCCACATATAGCACCACATCATGGTGAAACGGGTCACACCATACTGACGAATACCTAAGGCTCCACCCCTTACAATGTAACAGGTATGGCAGCTCTGCCTAAGATACAGAGGCAAACACAGAAGACTGTCAAGTTGAGGAGACAGAGAAGTATGGCCCAAAAGACAGAGATCAAGGTCCCAGTGGGAGAACTGAGCGATGAGGAGATAGCCAGCCTAAGAGACAAGGAGATAGCCAACATAACAGACACTGGTGATAAAGATGCCCACAGACTTAACAGATATGCTTGCGTCCGGAAAATGCAGAAGGGAAAAAGGAAAGGCTAGACTAACTGAAATGAAGGAAAATCCACATGAAACCAATGGAGAAGGGAAGGAAACCGTGGTTCAGATCAGTGATTTGGAACATAAGGAAGAAAAAAACAGTCCACCAGTACAGAATGAGGAAACAAGAATTGAAAAAAACGAAGAGAGGCTTGGGAACCTCTGGGACAACTTTAAATGTGCCAACATCCAAATCATAGGGATGCCAGAAGGAGAAGGAGAAGAGCAAGAAATTGAAAGCTTATGTGAAAAATAACAAAGGAAAACTTCCCTAATTTGGTGAAGGAAATAGACTCACAAGTCCAGGAAGCACAGAGAGTCCCAAACAAGCTGGACCCAAAGTGGTCCACACCATGACACGTCAAAATTAAAATGCCAAAGTTTAAAGATAAAGAGAGAAACATAAGAGCAGCAAGAGAAAAGCAGAGAGTTGCTTGCAAAGGGGTTCCTGTAAAACTATCAGCTAATTTTTCAAAAGAAAGTTTGCAGGCAAGAAGGGACTGGCAGGAAATATTCAAAGTGATGAAAAGCAAGGACCTACAATCAAGATTACTCTATTCAGCAAAGCTATCATTTAGAATGGAAGGGCAGATAAAGTGCTTCCTAGACAAGGTAAAGCTAAAGGAGTTCATCATCACCAAGCCCTTATTATATGAAATGTTAAAGGGACTTATTTATTCAGAACTATGCACATTAAAATGACAACAAACTCATAACTCTCAACAAATGAATCTGAAAAACAAAAAGAAACTAAGAAAACAACCAGAATAGCAACAGAATCATAGGTACAGGGAGCTTTTGGAGGGTTATCCGCTGGAAGGAGGAAGAGGGAGAAATGGGGAAATGGTGCAGGGATTAAGAAGCATAACTGGTAGGTACAAAATAGACAGGAAAGTTAAGAAGAGTATGGGAAAAGGTGAAGTCAAAGAATTTACATGCATGACCCATGGACATGAATTAAGGGAGTGGGATTACTGGAGGGCAGGGGGCTACTGGGCAGAGGGGAACAAAAAATTAAAGCTAAAGCAAAGAAAAAAAAAAGAAGAGTAACAAGTTTTAAAATTGCAAAAGCTCAGTAATGACTATTCTTCACTGGAGGGCAATAGCAGAACCCAGGAACTCCTCTATAAGAACTGACAGGCCTACTTGATGCACTTGGGCTGTCATGAGCTCGCCACAGCCTGGGCTCTTGAAGGACACAAGCAACCATTTAGGGTGGCTTCAAAGTTGAGGGAAGATGGCCAAGTGCAAAACACCTTGGCTGATGCCAGGCAGCCAGCAGACCCACCAGGGGAAGGGGAACCTGGGGCCTGGTGTCAGCAGACCCTGGGGCTGGATGGGATAGGAGGGAGGTTGGAAGAGGGTGGAGGGAGGTCAGGGAGACATGAATGTAAATCATAGACAAGAACAGCTCTGAACAACCTTCAGACCAGGATCTGTTGGCCTGCTTTCAGATCTAGGTTGGGTCCCTGGGAGAGAACTGGCAAGGAGCTTAGCGAGCATAACAGTCCTGTAGGTTAATGGTTCCCTCGTAATTGGGTCTCACTCCCCACCTGTCAAACCTGATATCTTTTTGCTGAAAAGATAACAACTATGCCAACCAATATTAGAAGAGTTGTATCATTTTAAGATTATGGTTCCCAAAGTCATTTTCCACACTCTCTCAGTAACTGCCTTAAATGGAGGTTTTATCAGTTTTCCTCACTTCACTTTAACGTGAGAGAAGGGTTAGAATGTAAAGCTCAGCTGAAGAGTAAAGCACAATTCTAAACTTCTCTGTCTTCATTCCTTGGATGAATATCCATGAGCACTCAGTGTCGGGTACATGAAAAAGGTAGAGACATGCAGCACCTGCCCACACTGAGGGTCTTGGGTGCCAGGGGAGACCATGCAGTATGTGTGTTTTCTGTGTTTGAATTTAGGGTCCCTAGAAAAAACCAAAGACAGAAAGCTACATGCAGAAGTTGTGGAGCAAATATTCTTAGAAGATACAGCTATAAAGTATGAGGAAGGCAAGAATGGGTGAGGCAGAAGCTGACCTATAAAGCAGTTGCAACTGAGACCTCTGCTAATCTTCCGGAAAGCTCTAGATTTGGGATAGTCTTTCTGAGTTGTCCCAGATTGAAGCAAGGGGCTGGGCCTTGGCATACCTGCAGTAGTGGTCACTGGCAGTGAATCCCCTCTTTAGGGTGGCATTTTCCTGCTTCCAGGGGCAATTCCCAGTGAGGGGCATAGCTGTGGACCATTCTGCCCACTGAGAAATTCTATAATTATAGAAAAATCATCGAACATAATGCCACACTCTCCCCCTTACACTTTAAGAACAGCAAACATTGCGTCCCAGATGACTGAGCCAGACTTACCCCAGACCCTTAGAAAATTCCAGTGAGTTGGGCTGCATATTAGTATATCCCTCCAGGCAAGTGAGAACTCAGAGACAGCCTGATAAAATGCTTCACCATCTTTGAGAGTTTAATCACCCAGAAGACCATCTATTGCCTCATTAACCCTCTGACTGTGACCATTACAGTTAGAAAAGCAAACAGAGCAGCTGGACAATGCAAATACTACCTAGCCACCAGCAAGGTGAAGATGGAGGCTATAGTGCTGCCAGGCAGTAGTTACCTTGGCAACAAGTTGCTGGCTAATCCTGCCCCAAGTGAGCCTGGTTAAGAGGCCCTTTGTGTCTTCAAGCAGCACGGAGGGCAAGGGAAAGCAGATTAACCACTTAAATAGTTAAACTTCCCAATGGCAGCCACCAGGTGCTCCCTTTTTTTCTTCAGCTGAGGAGCATCTGAGAATATTACAGAGTCCAAACATACTGGTCTGCAGCACCATGCTGTCAAACACTTGAATGTATGAGGGGAGAGTGTAGGGCCAGGATGTGAGGTGGGAGGAGGTGAGGATGGTAGGGTGAAGAGCGAGAGGGTGCTATTACTGTGGCATAGACACTGGTGAGGCAAGCTACATCCCGTGGAAGACTGAGATGTCATATGAAAGAAGAGCAGAGGTCAGAAGATTGTCAGAATTTGTCTAGTCTAGTCCCTCATTGTATAGGAAAAAAACAGCACTAAAACCCAGAGAGGAGAGCTGACTTGTCCAAGGTTACACAGCTAGCTCATGACAGAACTCACATTAGAATTAGATTTTCTGATTTCTATTCCAGGATTCAATTATCCATGTCCCCAGAAAAAATGGAGGAAAATGAGAAAAGTAGGTCACAAAGCAAGTAAAGAGGTGAAACTAGAAATAAAAAAGGAGGAGAAGAAAGGGATGCAAGATTAAACTGGGAAAGAGGTAGAAACAAGCAAAGAATAAACAATCATCAAAGCTGATGCTGATTCTAGCCCTGACTGGTATGACTCAGTAGGTTGGGTGTTGGCCCACAAAGTGAAAGGTCACTGGTTTGATTCCAGGTCAGGTCACATGCTGGGTTAAGGGCCCCGGATCTCCCTGTCTTTCTCCCTCCCTTCCCTTCTCTCTAAAAATAAATAAATAAAATCTTTCAAAAAAACTGATGCTGGTTCTCAAATTCATGTGCAAAAGAGCACTGAAATTTAATTCTCAACTTTTCACTTTTATGTTTAAGCAAATGAATACATTACTTGTCACTCTTATAGTAGAAGGGTTTCTTGGACCAAAAGTTAGAGACCAAATGTCAGCCTATGATCCTGAGCAGGGAAAGATATTTGCTTTCATTCACATCTCAGCCCACAGGTCAGGCCAGGAAGGCACAGTCAGACCCAGGGACCAACCTGAGGGTTCTCCTCTCATCCCTCCTTCATGGTGTTTAGTGCCACTGGCTCCTCTGACTGTCCCAGAGAGGGACTATAGTTTCATCATCAGATCATCCCATTTTCCAAATGTTAGTGATGAATCTATTTTAGGTTATCAAATGAAGAAATTACATTCTTGTGGCAGTGTCACTTGGTGCTAAGTGAGAAGTCTGACTTCCGGACAAGAGACTCGTGTCATTACTCACATCACGGTCCCCATATGCCCACTGTCGTGTTCCTCCTTTCCTTGAGCTGACTCATTCTTGAGCTCATTTCTCTGCAGAGTTTCCAGAAAGGATGCACTAGGGGTCCAGATGGGAAAGAAAGTCATTTACATGTTGGTTCCCTAGGAAATTGAAACTCTGCCATGGGACTAGGGAACAGCGTGAACTGATTTCCTGTAATGTCTGGATTCTAAAGTTATTACTGAAATAATATTAAAAATGGGCAGGAAACTAGTAAGGCTGAAGAGCAGTAGTTAACTAACAGCAGGAAGAGGTGGAGGGCAGGTTGGGCATTCAGTAGAGCTGGGTGTTCAAAACTTGTTCACTTGTGTCACTTGTGAACCTGTCTCTACTTTTCTAGATTGTTCCAACCTTAAAAACCTGATTCTTGGGGTCTCCCTCATCGTCCTAAATCTGACTCTTGTTGCCCTTGGTTTGATGATCAGATCATCTGTGTTCCTGACCCTCCTTCTTACTTCTATCCTAGGATTACCTTTCCTGCTCCTGACCCAGTAACAGTATGTCATTTATTCAGTACTAGACACAGTGCTAAGCACTTTATATGAACTAGCTAATTTAATAAACTCTGGATCTCTGGCTTCAGTAGTACATGACCATACACCCAAGGTTCACCTCCTCTGCACAAAGGGCTGGTGCACCATCTCATCCAAGGGGTGTGCCCCAGAGTCACCAGGAAAACTGTCAACATAACCATACCAAACCCACCAAAACCTTCTGAAATAAAATCTATTCCTAGGAGTACCCCAGATAGTCGAAAGGGTGACTCCTGGTTAAGAGCTGTGGATCTGAGCTCTAAAGCGCATCCTGGCTTTGACTCATCCCACCACACCAGGAAAACACTAAACTCATTTGCCTGCCATAGGCACCCTACTGTGGCCCCCAGCTGGGTACTGGTGTATCTAGCTTCTCTCACACATTTCATTCCAAAGATTTTTTAAAAAGTGATTTGTGGTAATAAGGGGCAAGGAAATGGTGATTCTCAAATCAGTAGAAGATAATTAGCGGCAAAGGACAAATATACTTAAATCCTAAATCAGGGGTCTGTGAGCCAGAGTTAATAGTATCAGCACACTTACAAGTCAGGAAGGGGGCATTCCGCAGCTCAGCACAAATGCTTCTGAGGACAAAGGATATCTGAGATCAAAAGGGGGGAGATATTCATCACAAAACTCCAGAAAATGGGAAAATGTAGCTAGAGAGCCCAGCAAACAAGACAGGGAAATTTCAAAGAAGAGCTGGAGACAGACCTATAACCAGATCACCCTGAGTTAATTATCACCCTTGGTTAATTTAGTTAATCACATTAGATTGTAACTCCGGAGCATACAGCATGGAAAAATGGAGGAGAAGAGGGGGCGGGGAGTTACTCTCATGAGGATAAAAACAGCCAGCTCCATTTTGTTGGCGCGCTTGCCCCTGGCTGTCTATGTGCCTGGCTGCAGACTCATGAATAAATGCCTCGCTTTGCTGCTGAAGTCCTGTGTCCCAGTGTTTTATTGTGAGCGTTTCTCACAGGGTTAAGCATTGATTCATATAATCCATAACTCATGTCTTTTTCTTACACTGTGCTTAAAAACTCCTTTGGCAGAGACCGTTGGAGAACCTTTGAGCATGCCACACCCATAACTCAAAAGGTTTCCAAAATAAAAATGCTAATGACAACTAGAAATAGGATTGCTCTGCCCCCAGTTTTCATGGTAATAGAACACAACCTGTGAATCAGCTAATCTAAAGGGCAAGAGGCAGAGGTGGGGAAGGTTGAAGCAAAAACAAGCATGAAACGCATCAGTTGTAACAACACCCAACCCACCATTCTCTTTGATTAAGCATTAAATAAGAAAGTAACTAAAAGTAATAATAACTAATAGCTGAGCTATGCTGCTTGAAAGAATGTAAGGGAGATGATGGGGTGGTGCCCTTGACCTCACCTACTAAGAGATTAGGAAGGATTTTTCTAAATGAACAAGTTGTTGAGGAGCTGCCAAGGAAAGAAGCAACTTCCAGTGTTTTCCAAAGCAAACAAATGCCAGGATGGTGGAGCAGAGTGGTCAAGAGCAATCAGGATTTCAAACCAGACAGGCTTGAATTCAAGTCCCAATTTCTTCACTTCTTACGTATGTGATTTCAGGGAAAGATATGGCTTCTTCAACTATACATGAGTGACAAGAATCATCATACCTATGTCCAAGACAAATGTATTTTAATAACCAGACAACTTAGCTTCATAGGAAACTTCAATTAAAATGATATGTATAAAACATTTAACTCAGTGCCTACAACTGGGTAAGAGTTCAACAGATGGTTGACAATGAGTATGATGGCATAGATGTCCCCTCCCCTCCAGACTTCTGCTTCTAATCCTTTGATGAATGTTAGGCAGGGGTTTATTATTCAGAGCTTCATTTTTCCACACACACAAAAGGGAATAATTACCTCTAACCCCAATCTTAGTTAAGTCTTTATTTTCCCAAAGGGTTAAAATATGTAGGGCAATATTCAGGTTAAAAAGATATTAATTTTCAACCTTGCAAAAGAAGATCCTGCTGTTTGGAACAATATGAATAAGCCTGGAGGACATTATGCTGAGTGAAATAAGCCAGACACAGAAAAACAAATACTGCATGATACCACTTATACGTGAAATGGAAACACAGTTTTCATTGAATTAGATTTGACACTTGTTTGTGACTATTGGCATCTGAATTAAAAAAATGACCCCAGTTTTTCTCTATCACATCAACTTTTTAAGGTACCATATACCCTCCCTTTGTCCCAAAAATCATACAAAACATACATACAAAGGAAAATAAAGAAAAAAATTACCTGAATATACTGTTTATTTAGTTATTTTATTCATGTAAAGGCTATATATTGTTATTATAAGTCAAATTGTGTACAAATAATAACGTTCTGCTACCAAACATACATATCGAGGTAAAAATTTATGCTTATAGCTTTTCCTGGAGTGTTCAATCTGTGGACAATCTCGTCTAATGCTCCAACAATAGTCAGCCATCATATTACATCCCATCTACCCTGATACCATGCCTCCATGACCTTCAAATCTTGGTGGAATCATTCACCTTGCTCATCACTGACTGCACCAAGGTTTTTTGGGAAGTCAGCAAGATGGCTATGCAGAAAATACACCTTGATGCTCATGTTGCAACCAAGAATTTTGAAGCTCTCCAAGAGTTTCTGAACAATTTCAGTGTTATTCTGTGCTCGTGTATTTCCAAGAAAGTCCTTGACAAAGGTTTTGAATGACAACCAAGCATTCTTTTGGAGTTCTGACATTGTCTCGATGAAATGTTCATCTTAATGAGCTGCCGAATCTGTGGATCGTCAAACACACTGGCCTTTATCTTTTCAAACAACAGGCTAGGAAATGCCAAAGCGAGATACTTGAAACAATCTCCTTCAGTTAGCAAAGCTTTAACAAATTGCTTCATAACACCCAGTTTTATGTGCAGAGGTGGGAATAGAATGTTCTTTATGTCAACAAGTGGCTCATGTAGAATGTTGGGTCACCAGGTTTGAGGTCAGATCTTGGAGGTCAATTCAACTCCACCCAATGCTTTTCATGAGCTCTGCTGCCCCACATACACAGAAAACAGGGATACTTAGTGTATCTGCATTGCTGACCAAGAATAAAGCAGACCATTTGAAGGTCAACACAGATGATCCAGTTGTGCTTGTGATATTGCAACAGATCAATGACTCTTTATGTCTTCATATTCTTCATGAAAACAAACTGAATGGCCAATTGGGACTGTACCAAATAAATTGCCATTGTGGAGAAGGACACACTTCAAGCTCCACTTTGAGCAATCAATGAACAGTCACCATTCAGTTGTGGTCTAGGTTGGAATTCCCAATTCCTCCATTAAACCATGAACATTATGGCAATACACAAAGCCACCATCACTTCGAAAGTACTGCAGAAATGCACTTTCTCTTAATTGAAAGTAGGATGCCTTTGCTCCCTTTTCGAGCAACTTTTTCTCGTGCAGTCTTGATGCTATGAGTTCTGAAGCCTTTCTGGATAGTCCCAAATCTCGTGCCAAATCATTCAACTCATGCTGATCAAATCCCTTACAAACAGAGACATCTTTGATTTCAAAATTTTCATCATTGCTGTCACTTAGTTCTTCGCCATACTCCTGTTTTTTAAAAGAGGGTAGTTCAATGAAAACTGGTCCTGGAATTTCAGCTGAATGAGGCACTGGGCATATAGAAAAAACTTGATGTGATAGAAAAAAACTAACTGCGGTTTTGAAATCAGCATGCCTATTTAAGTCTAAAACAGGAATTATGTTAAAAATTGTTCCCAGTGTAATTGAACCCATAGAAGCAGAGAGTGGAATGGTGATTGCAGGAGCTGGAGGTGGGGGTGTGATGAAGAGATGTTGGTCAAAGGGGAGAAAGTTCCATTATATAACATGAATATGGTCTGGCAACTTAATGTACAGCAGGGTGACTACAGATAAAAATTGTGTTGTATTCTTCAAATTTTCTAAGAGGGTAAATCTTGTGTTTTCACCACACACACACACACACACAAAGGAAATGTAATTATATGAGGTGATGGTTAAGAGCTGTAGATCTGTTAATGTGATGATTATTTCACAATGACTATATCAAATCATAAAATTATACACCTTAAATATATCCAGTTTTACTTGCCAATTATACCTCAATAAAAAAAGATATTGATACAGTGTGAAATGGTAACCGCATTCTTGACTTTCTGTGACTTCTAGCAACAAGCTGTGAATCCCAATGAGTCAACCTAACAAGAATCACAGCACATCTAAAGGACACAGGAGCCAGAGAGAAGTGGTGAGACATTAAGAATACTTTCCCAATGAAGCACACTGCTGGAGGAGGAGGATAAACTTCTCAATAAAAGGTAATAAGAGTATTTAAGGAAATCAAGGAAAAGCACAAAATGACTTCCAGGGGCTTACCCAAAACCATGTTTTGAATTTTAAAATTTAGCATATGAATTAAGAAGAAGATGGTCATTCACTATGAGACCAAGTGTAAGAAATGTGGTAAAATACAGAGAAAAAAATTGAGACGAAAATCAGAGGGAAAACAGAACATACTGTTTGGAAGGAAAATTTTTTTCTCTACCTTTCTCAGCTCCTCGGGTTGGTCTAAAGGAAATTGACGTAAAACAGACTAACAAGAGAAAGTTAAATTTTATTTTGTACATATGGGGGCTCCATAAGAATACGAAGCCTCAGGCAGTCCGCCATTGACATTTATACGCCATTCTGAGCTAAGAAGAGGTGGGTGGAAATCTGGAACTTTAAAGGGAAAGAAGTCAATTGTGGGGAGATGGGGAAAGAAAATGGTTGGTAAACAAATGATTGCCATGCCCTGCAGAGACAAAGGGAGACAGAAAGGAATGTGAGTATAAAGGCCTTGGAGAATATTCTTTATAGATATCTCTGGTGATAGCTCTATTCTGGAACAGGGATTTTATCTAACTTCTTTCAGGGAGTTAAGGGGGAGGTTAAAAGGAAAAGTTATTTGCCTGAGTCTTGTTTTTTAAAAAATAATCCTCATGCCATAGAGACATGTTTTGGGGGGCAAATTTTGCTCCCCTACAATACTTAAAGGGCAGCTCCAGAAGACATAATAGTTGACAAATAGAGTTTCCAAACGAAGAAAAATAAACAGATTATGAAGGAATCACAGGGGCCACAATTACCCTCTTGCCTTAAGCCCCTGGGAAACCTGACAAAATGCATGACACATATTGCTAACAGATAGCACAGGACTGCCAGTTTCACAGGAGGATATCCTGATAAGACTTTAGATTACTATCCTCACCCCCACTCTACAGGATATATCTTCTTAATATCTGTGTGACGAAATGAAAGTTCACCTACATATCAAAGCACAGTGATGGTCCCAAGGAAAAGCACATGTGTAACTGTTTCGGTTGCAGACTGAACATGTCACTTTTCCCAGAGAGCATTATTTTTACCTGAAAGAACAACTGCCAAACTCGTTTTCTCATGCAAGGAAGACAACTAACAATATTTGATAGTTTGAGCTTTCCAGAAAAAAAACTACAGTTTTGGAAAACTTGTGTAAGCTACTAAGAGCTCACTCAAGAAGAAATAGATAATGTGACTTGTCCTATATTGATTAATGAAGTTAAAGTTGAAGCTAAAATTCTTCCCACAAAGAAAACTTCAGGCCCAGATAATTTCACTGGTGAACTCCACCAAATATTTGAAGATGAATTAATATTAATTAATACTATACAAACTCTTCCAGAAAACAGAAGAGGATACATCTCTACTTTTTTTAAGCCTATTATTCTGATACCAAAATGAGACAAAGATATCACAAGGAAAAAAGGAAACTACAGTTTCACATCAAGATGGCAGAGTGGGTAAACACAGAACTTGCATCCTCCCATAACAACAACAAAAAGGAAAGAAATCCTGCCACCTGAAAAAACATAGATGGACCTAGAGGGTACTGTGCTGTCCTACAGAGAAAGACAAATGCTATATGACTTAACTAATATGTGGAATCTAAAAAGCAAAATAAACAAGCAGAACAGAAACATACTTGTAGATACAGGGAAGATTTTGATGGTTGCCAGCTGGGAGGGGGTTGGAGGTATGGATGAAAAGGGGGCAGAGACTAAGAAGTACAAATTGGTAGTTACAGAATAGTCATGGGGATGTAAAGTATAGCATAACAAATATAGTCAAAAATATTGTAATAAGTATGCATGGTGTCAGATGGGTACTAGTTTCATCAGAGTGATCACTTCATTAGTTATATAAATGTCTAATCACTGGGTTTTACACTTGACACTGATATAGTATTATATGTCATCTGTAATTGGAAAATAAATTATTTTTAGAAAGGAAACTATAGAAAAACAGCCTCATGAACATAGATACAAAAATCCTCAACAAATATTAGCTAATCAAATGCAACAATATTAAAAATGACAATATATCATGATTAAATAATATTATATCCCAGAAACATGGAAAGAAAAAATTTTACAAATACCATTGATTCTCATTATTTTTGGTTTTTATTTTCCTTAATGTTTCTGTAAACACTGAATTAGCAAATATTGTACCAGTCCCAGGGAATTACAAGAGTAGTTTCCTGACAACCCCTGGTCACGACATTCTCATCAACTGATCAATATATAACTTTGTTTTATGTGTTTATGCTTAAGAAGACCTCATTTAATATATATATTGTTGATTCATTAATATTGAACTCATAGTCAACAGGGCTATACTATGCCTGCATGAAACTCTAACACATCTATTTTCTCCATAAACACATGTCACCCTTCTTGCACTTGGTACACTTAAGTAGACCGCACTTCAGCATTGTGCTCCGGGACCATTTTAAACAGTGTAATGACCAACAAAAAGCACAAAAATGCTAAAAATGTAGTACTTAATAGACTGTGAAAAGGGTTCTGCTTGTAGTATAAGCTGAGACACAAATGAGCACATCAGGTGACTTGAATTTTTTTTCCCCTCTGCAAGTCTGTGAATGACCAAACAAAAACACTCTGTGAGTATCAATTCTGGGGTTAAAAATAAATTGTAGCTAGTAGGAAAATTCGCAAATATAGTTTAAGTGAGTAATGAGAATAGACTGCAATGATAGAAGAAAAATGTCCATGAATTGAAGAAGTACCTGAGGCTAGGGCTCATTGAATCATAGTTGAGATTGATGAGAAAAGTTCTTAAATCAAGAGAGAAATTTGAAAACTTGCTGAAAAAGAAGAAGTTACCCATTTGGGATGGGGGGGGGACCTAACTTGCCTTGGACTTCTCCCTTGCTACCCAATAAACTGAAACATTGTGGCTGAAATTGTGGTGCACCCACTGGCAGCAGCTTTATCCCTGGAGCTTCTTAGAAATGCAGAATCTCATGCCCCACTCCAGTCCTACTGGATTAAAATCTTAATTTTAATAAGATCCCCACCTTGAACTAAGCAACCTGGTTTATATATGTCTTATATATTAAACTTGCATTTGGTAAAATAGTTTCTAAGTAAATTTGCATTTGGTAAAATAGTTTCACTGTTTTTATTTTATTTTATTTTTTAAGAAAAACATGGATGGGAGAAACTGAAAACCACTTACAATTCACTCACCTGTTCTTTTGAACTTCAAATATTGATTTCTTTTTTAAGAACAAAGTGGTGTTACTTTCCACAGCAGGCAGCCAATCTCTGGGACTTGTTTCCCTCAGAGGTGTTACGGACTGAGAAACACATCTCACATATCTTGCTCCCATATTTATTGAGTGTCTATTCTGCCAGTGTTACAGTGTCAATAAAATATGCATGATTCCTATTGCATATCTTTCCAAACCAAGTTTAAAGACAATCATGAATAGAGGCCCACAATCAGCAAAGAAAAGAGGAAAATATCTTCCTGCAAAGCATCCAAGTTAGTCCGGAAGCCCAAACAGTTAGCTTATTCTTCTTCTTGTCCAGAACACTAGCTCAGAAAATAATTATCCAGCAGTGTACATGATTGGAGCCACCCCTTATCTAATTCATCTAGGGTAGACTCAACTCCTCTTCTTCCTCCCAAAAATGCCTTGTCCCACTGTCTCCCAGTTTGGCTAGTCAAGGGCCCCTGATTGAGATGGTTGAATTATTCTTCCCATGGCATTTGGATATGTCTGGATCTCTGAGAAGCCCCAAGCCTCAGAGAAAAAAAATTTCAGTGGTTGATTCCAGACATCATGATCATTCAGTAGAGGGATAATTTTGAGCTACACTCCTAAAGTTACACCAGCAATATGCACTGCTTTCTCTCAAGTTTCCTATGGTAGGGACACAGGACAGAGGCACAGGTGCTCATTGGGACTGAATACTTAAGATGTTCCTGAACTTCCCGTGAAATTGGAAGCAGCCATTCCAAGACTCTGCCCTCACTTTATTTTAAGCTCTATTATAAATCCTTCCTATAAAGCCTGCCCCTCTCCATGCCCACTGAACCATTACCACTTCCTTCCACTACTGAAAGGGATGAAAATGACCAGCAAAACCCATGACTTAAATAAGTTTCTCTGTTCCTCAGTGATCAGATTTGACTTTGATTTTATTTCCAAGTGCAGAGAACATATATTAGTCATCATGTTGACTTAATACAATTAAAGTTCTTGTCGCCTGTCCTCATTCTGACATTGGCCTGGACCAGAAACTATGGAGGTAAAAAATAACTTTAAATATAAGCCTGGCCAGTCATCCCAGAATGGAGAATAAGATGTACCTTCCTTTCTGCCTTTGTCAGAAACCACATCCCCACCTGGAGATTGATGTCTGTCTTCCCCAGAAACATGAGGACACCAAGACAAACGTATTTTCAGTAAGCAGGCCCTCTCATGACTCCCTGCATTCAGCACTCTTCCCCTGCCCCAGCCTGCCACCCCACCTCAGGTCCAGGATATCTCTCCGAGACTCCTTTGGCCGAGGTTTTAGCCACTTGTCTCACTCCCCTTCCTGCTGATTGATGTCTTTCCAGTTTGAATATTGAATGCCAGTTTTTCCTGCTTGTCAATTCCTTTTATTTCAACTGCAGCTGGCCCATGATATTCTGAACTGCTGCCTACTCTGATGGCCAGGGGACCCTTGGCAGTCTTTCCTTTGCACCTCAGGTGCTGACTCTACCTCCTTTTGCCCACTTCTGTTCACATTTTGGCCCAACACCAAAGCTCAAATAGGATCTCACATGAGAATACATGAGAGACCTGTAGAGGTGAGCTAAATTCCTCTGGCCAATAGTCAGCTGAGCCCCATAATTGTACTGAGCCCAGTTTAGACCAGAAGGACCACCAGCCTAAATAGCTGAGCCACAGCTGGGATACAGCAATGCACAGACAATTAATCTGTTAATGCATTTTAAAATGTTTATTGGTCTCATACTACATCAGGAATAATATTTTTGAAAAAGAGAATTGCATAAGCAAACAGCTAAGGTGGGAATATGTCTGTTTGTTAAAGGAAAAGCAAGAAAGAGTATAGCAGTCTTCTTTTTTCTTTTTTGTTTTAGTCACCAATTAAGACCTCCAATATAACATTGAATAGAAGTGGTAATAATAATCATTCTTGTCTTGTTCCTGATTTTAAAGGGAATGCTACTAATATTTCTCAGTTCAAGCTGATGACTTTTATAGACTTTATACCCTTTATTCAGTTAAAGAAATTCCAATTTAATAAGTTTTTAATCAAAATTTATGTTAAGTATTATTAAATGCTTTTTCTATAGCTATTGAGATAATCACATCACATCATTTTATCTTTAATCAGTACATGTGATGAATTACACTTATACATTTTTTTTAAGATTCTGAATATATTTTGAAGGTCAAGTCTATATGATTTGAGACATGAGAGTAAAAAAAAGTCAAATATGATGCCAAAGATTTTGGTCTAAGCATGTGAGTAAATAAAATTGCCATTTATACAAACAGGGAAGGCTATAGGGAGAATGTTTGATTTTTTTTTCAAGGGGAGGTGAAAGTGGTGAAAAAGGGAGGTCTTTTGAATTAGAAGGTCAGTTTTGCACTTGTGAAATGTGAGATGCCTGAAAGACATTAAATGAAAATGCAGATGAGGCAGCTGGATGTACACAGTATAGTGAGGAGAAAGGTACAAGCCAAAGATAGGAACTTATGAATTTGCAAGTCATCAGCATTTGCAGAAATTGAGCTGAAGGAAATAGTCTTTAAAACCTACATATACAGGAGTAAATAAATCCCAAAATCATTTGCAAAATGCTTTCCCCTTCTCTTCCTCAGGAGAAAGTGCACATAAAAGCAGAATATCTATCATGTGTTATTATCCAGCAGATCCTTTTGCTCTGGCTTCAGTAATATTCCCCACCACACATGTAAGTTTTTTCTGCTGGTAGTAATTTTGCCTGACAGATTGCCTTCAAGACTCTACTGATCTGCTCATCAGAAAAATAAATCTGTAACTATGGTGACAAACGTTAACTAGACTTATTATGGTGATCATTTCATTTCTCTCTCTCTCTCTCTCTCTCACCCACACATCAATTTCTGCATATAAATTTAAGTTAAAATATTTTTTTAGAAATGCTTCAGCTTCAGAAGTTCTGCCTTTGAAGCTTTCCAAAGGTACCATCAGTCCAAAGACAAGGAATGGACTCTTCAGGTAAAATGGAAGGTCCTGGTATTTAAAAATGGGGTGGCTTAGGACTATGAACGTCTCTTTGTTATTTATGTTAAACTATGTGGAAACTGGTTGAGTGAAAGACAATGTCCTCCTATTCTACAGGTTCTTGGGTCTAACTTCATAGCATGAACTGAAGGCTGGAAGTGGCCTTCAAAGCTTGCACAGTTACCTGTAGTCCTTTCATTGTCCTGCTTCTAAGTAGTGCATCTAGGCCACTCTGAACTAAATCACCCTAACCATCAAAAGCATTCTTTTTCATACCTTTCTCTGTGAATCCAGACTTAACCAATCACTTTTATCATACAGGTAAGGAACTCAAAGTCATGAAAGTTGTCGGGAATTCATATTTTCCTTTAACATTTGCAGGATTACTTCAACATATTCATAGATGCCCTGCAGTCGTGTCTTCATATTATTTTGTTTCGTTTCTCCAAACCCAGCAAATTTATCAAATTCCTGATGAGATTACTCTAACTCCTACATCCTCTCTCCACTCATTCCATCCCTGACTGACGTGTAACCTTTTTTGACTGAATTATTGAAATCCATTAATGGTTTTATTGCTTCTGATTGCCAACATTTGCCAAATGTGCTGTGGCATTTATCAAGCTCTTGACAGTCTGGACAAGGATCACTTCCAGCACTGATTTAAGTTCCACAAACTAATTTTCCTTAACTAGTGTCAGCTCAGCTCCAGCAGTCCTGGGTAACAAGCTACTAATGAGCTTGCTCCTGAGTTTGTAACAACATCACAATAAAAACCCCACAAAATTAGCGGGTATTTAGCAAAGTTATAAGGTGATAAACCCCACAGGGAGTCCAGAGCACTGCTCTGACTGTGCCTTCATACAGAAGGGCATGGGGGCAGGAAGTTGCTTTACACCTGGGAAAGGGAAGAGGCGGGTCTCATATCCCCCTTCCCTTAACCTTACCTACCTATTACGTCAGTGTCTAGTATGCCTTCTGATAAATTCACAGCCCAAAAGAAAAAAGGCATTTACGTCAGTGTGAAATCATTGGGAAGTTGACTCACTCCTCAGAAAATGTCAAGCTGATCCCTTCACTTTATTGCTTGGGTAGCTTCAGAATATTTGAAAAAAGAGACTTGCTTTAGAAGTCAGAAGATCTAGGTTCTTACAAACTTTTGGGCAAACCATGTAACCTCTTATTTTTGGTTTGCTTATACCTTCAGTAAAGTACGTAGGATAATAAAACCTTTCCTGCTGCCAACAACAAAGTTTGGTCAGATAAATTCTGCTCAACATCACCTCCGCGATTGAAAGGTAGGAGCCCATAGATTTCACTTGGTTGCTGTCCTAATTTCAATACTCACATTGCTCCTCATTTTCAGAAGGCAAAACTTCCTTCCATGAGGGCTGGAGAAATTCACCTACATCATATTAAAAAGCATGGTTTTCATGCACAATCAGCCAAACCAAACTCAAAACCCTCCCAGGTTTGAGTAGAAGAACCATGGTGGGTAGGAGAAGCTCCAGGTGATAGGAAAGAGAGAACGGATTGAGGTCCTTGACGGTTTCTTTCAAATGGCTCTGCCCTCCACCCTAAGGCTTCTCTCACTTTATCCTTGTCACCACCGTCAGAGTTGGACCAAAGATATTGTGCTGCTTCTAACATTACTCATTCTTCTTCAGTTAGCACTTACCATCCTAAGTACTTGGCTTTGGGGTAAAGGTCCTGGGGTAAATAGGGTTTAGTCACTGACCTTAGGAAACTCACAAGATAGCAGAGGAGTTAGCTGGACAAAGAGATAATTACAGTAAAATGTGACAAATGGTATCATAATAGTAATATAAGGTGATGTGGGAGCCTTAAGACAAGGAATACTAGCCTGTGGGACACCAGTATGTATGATACAGAGGGCTGTAGCCACTGTGCCCCACATACCACTGCCAGTCCCACACTCCAGGGATTTTAGAAGTAGAATAGGAATGGAGTGTACTCTTCGAAGCTGATGAAGCCTGCTCTGCTCTGTGTAGCCCCAAATTCTTATCAGTAGGATGTGAAAACAAAATGTTTAAGGAAAAAGAGACTTCTGGAGTTCTATGATATCCCTTGGAGCCTCACAGTCTTGCTACCTATCTCCCTGTGTTGATTTATGTCTTCTCTTCATTCTTACTCCCAACCATTTGGTGGAGATCTGCATGCTTACCCCGTGCATTTCTGAACATAGCAAACTCAGTAAAAACCCTAACTGAGAAAGGAGTGATCGGTGATCTCCTATGACAGACACTCGCCCTTCTCTCTCCTCAGACAATTCGTTTCTGAGTCAGTTCTTTCACCCGCGCTGAGGGAGCTGAGGGACAGGGACCCTAGCAAGTGGCACATTGAACAGGGACTGGCAAGAAGGACTTGCCGGGGAACCTAACACTAGCCCCGCAGAAAACTTTCATAGAGCAAGTAACTTTTCTACTATGTCTTGAAAGAATAAAATGGAAGGTGCTATGTACTCCCAGAGAACCTGTAAATCTCTCTGGTGTAGTATTGACCATCTTTTGTGTGGTCTTCTCTGACAGACTGTGAACTCCTTGAGGGCAAGAATTGTCATGTTCATCTTCATGTTCCCTGAACCCTGCACAGTTCCCAGCACATGGGAGGAACCCCACCAAAGGCTGATGAATGAATGAATGAATGAATGAACGAATGGATGAATAAATGAATGAATGCGTAAAGAACAAATTAGCAAAATTGCTCATTTATTTTTGGAAAAGCATGGCTATTAAAGTAAGAAGAAAATGATAGAAAAGCAACTAAAGCAAGACCCAGAATCTAGGAGGTTTTTGATTGTTTAAGGTGGAAGCCTTGCTTGTGAGCATAAATTGAGGGGCAGGAGCTAATACAGAGGAAAAGAATGAGGGAAGGGGATCTTTGGCAAGATGAAGGGATCAAAGCACTGAAGTGGCCCTTCTGAATAAGGGCTGGATACCTTTTACTTAGCAGCAAGAGTAAAGGGGATAAAAAATGGGTAACAAATTGATAAGTGTTTGAGACTATTACAGTCTAACAGCATGAAATGAGGTAGAAGTTGATAAAATTCACTCTTGTTCCTCTGTGTGAAGTAAAAGCACCAAAATTTGCTCAGGCAGTAATGTTGGGGGATGGTGTGTAATACTTATCATGTTCCCTGATTAAATATGCCTTCTCAAATCTGGGTTCTCAAAAGCAGCCCTTATCCTCTGAAAATCCTGAAAAATTTGCCTTGTTTGAGGAATTAAGTTTACAGAATGTTTTCCATCAAGTTCTTCACAAGGTGGCATCTGAAAGGGTTTAAATGTTTGAAAAATGACAATGCCCCCAATCTCATCGGTTTGAGAAGCTGGTCTCTGCATCAGCAGGTACTAAAATCGGCTTAGTTAAAAAGAAGCTCTTTTGTTATTCTTATTTCCCTTACAGATAAACTCATTTCCTATTTCCCATTAGGTTGCCAGACATATATTTGTTGTCCAATAAATCAGAGCAGGTCTTTGACAATATAACATACGGTGTGTGTGTGTTTGTGTGGGGGTTCTCTCATGGTTGTTCATGACCTTAAATGCCAGATCAGTTCCCTGGGTGACAAGAAGGCTTTTCTCAGCTTTCCACTGATTCACTTATACTTTAAAGACTGACCATCTTTTTCTGCCTGAGCCTTTCTGTATAGGAGGAAATAGATGAGCTTCTGACAGAGCTAATCACCAAGGGTCCCTGAGGATAAGGGGCCAGCACAAATAGAAAGGGCAGTTAGGGAGTAGAGCCAGGGGCTGTGGAATTCTGAAAGGGGAGCAAATAATTGCTAGTCAGCTCAACTATCTGACTTTCCTTTTTTCACATGTGCTGTGGGCACCCAGGCAGGACACCTTGTAAAGACATCTGGAAATGCTGAAGTGCGAAGAAGGAATTAGAAGTTTTAGGTGAGTCCCAAGGTGGCAAAACAGTTCACTGCACATGAACCCAAGTGAAATATGTTTACTTTTAGGCTGGGAAGACCAACAGCAAGTGCGATTTTTATATCCCTGAAAAGTCTGTATACCTAATGAAAAATACGATGAAAACAGATGTTGGATCTTTTAAAGGCATCGCATGCAATCCACCCAAAAGAGTCAACCCTTATCTAAGGATCTGGAGGGTGACTGAAGGTTGGTCCTAGGAAAAACAGTACAGAAGGCAATGGCCCCCCAACATGCTGCTTGGTGATCTTTCTTCCCAGCCCCTGTCTTGCATCGATCTGATTCCAGATGCCAGGTGCCTTTCTGATTGCCCGTCTCTATCCAAGGAAAGCAGTCTTACAAATGGGTGATAAAATAGACAGAAATGCTCTCTCATGGGAACTCTGAGTCAACATGATGCATATGTGAGGAAGTCCCTTTGGATACAGGTGCCCTTTCCTTGCCCTCGAATCCCACAGTTTTTACTTCTGTTGATGGCCAACCAGAGATATTTATTTTTGTAAAATTCTTTACGTTTTATAAAATTCCTTTTCAGGTTTTTTCAGTAAACTTTATTTCTGTGTAAGAAAACTAGAGATCATAACTCTTTCCTTTATTCCTTTCTTCCTTCCTCCCTTCCTTCCTTCTTTCCTTCCTCCCTTCCCTCATTCCTTCCTCCCTTCCTCCCTTCCTCCCTTCCTTCTTTTTTAATGTATTTTGTGCCCACTATGGGCCACGCCTCTTGCCAGCTAGGCACTGAGCACACTCTCCACCCCTCCACAGGAGGTCACCACTGATTCATGTCACATCTCTTGAACCCTTAGATATTCATGGCACTATGCTATGTACCAGGAGCATGTTCATCTTCCTAAAATGAGTGATAGCAGCTTACCTCATTCTATTCCACACCCTTTTTTCTCAACTGGTAATCCATATATCCAAGTACTTTCTAGACAGCCATGATCAATGGTATCAAGCTCATATAGCCATGGCTTCTTTCACTGGTAGACATTTGCTCCTAGAAAGTTTGTTTTTTGCACTGAGCTGCCAATCTCCATGCTTTAATTGTCATACAAAACACTATTTTTAAGTCACAGTTAAATAAATGGGAACTATATCTAGTCTTTTAATTGGAGCTTTTGACACTATCACTTAAGTAATAATTATATATATATATATATATATATAAAACAATTATTAGACATGTCTATGTGTCTATTATTTTACTCAACAACCTTAGAAGGTAGTTATGGAATTAAAGAAATGGGTCTTGTGGGAAAGATGAAAATTCAATAGACAATGTTATATTCAATAAATATTGAATGTAATCCCATTATAAAAGAGGAACCGAAGACTGAGTGATCCATCTTTTCCAAAGTCACACAGCCAGTCACACCAGAGCCAGCCGTTCAACTCAGGCTGTCTGTCTCCCCAATCTATGCACATCACCTTCCCACACTAACTCCTGCTTAGTTTGAGGTGGCAATTTGACCCCAATCTTTCTCATCACTACCTCCCCCATCCAACCATGGGGAAAAAAATGCCTATCTGGTTGATGTCTCAAAAGAAGGACCTCTATGTGACCTGGTATAGCCCCCTCTGATCAAATCCTTGAGTGATGGAATCACCAGGAAATACAGCATCTGCCACAATCTGCATGCTAAAGCCTGTGAGTAAGGGACTAAGCTGCTGCAGGGTGAGTCAGAGGACTCACTGCTGGCATTGATGTTACCACCTGTGCTTTGCCTTAAGCATCAGCATGGAGCTACAGGAGCTTTTGGGGAACAATGATCCTTGGAAAGTACTGGTATATATAATTTTTAGATGATTAGTAGGACCATTATTATCAAAGTATTTATATGTGTTTACTTGGTAACAACAGGCACAATTTCTTCCTTAAGAATCCTGAAACAAGACTTCCGGCCAAGATGGAGGCTTAGACGGACACGCTAGGTCTCCCTCTACAACTACAGTGGAATACAACTACTTCAAAACAAAGGATAACTAGAAATTCCAGAAAATAAAGCTACACGGAAGCCCAACATATGAAGTTATAAACCAGCGGTGCCATTTGGGCAGGTAAGAGTTAAAGAAGGCAAAGCTGTTTGCGGAGCGGCGGGGCGGGGCGGCGAAAAATCCTGGAGGCAATCAAGCCCCTGGCGTGCGCGACTCCAATCAAGCCCCTGGTGTGCCCGACTCCGGCGCTGGGGAGCAGCCGCAGCATCGCCTTGAACAGTGAGGCCCAGGGGGGCGGGAGGACGGATCCCGGTCTCCTAGCTGAATAACTGTGTGAATCCATCTTGGACCCCCGCCCCCACAGAAAGCACCACAGGGCTGCGAAATAGGTCGCGGACGGGCAGGCGCCGGCGGTCGCTGATTTGTGACGCGTACGCAGGCACTGCCCCCTGCCCCCGACAGCCGGCCCAGGAAAACAAAACGCATCTGTCAAAATGAGGCTGACAACTATAGAAATCCCGGTGACACAACTCACCAGACAGCAGATAGAGAACCTGACAGATGAACAGATAAGAAACCTGTCAGAGGCTCAGTTCTGGGCCATTGTTATCAGGTGGCTTACAGAATTCACAAAAGAGCAGGAAAAAGATATGAAAGAAGCGAAAAACTTTCATAACGAAAGGAACAAAACCACATACGAGACAGATGGTGAGGAATCCAGAGTCCATTTCAACAAACTGGAATATGGAGAAGGAACAAGCAGTCAACCAATGCAGCGAGAGGAAATGGCAAGCAACAATGAGAGGATCAGAAACCTCTGGGACAGCTATAAAAGGCCCAACATAAGAATCATTGGTTTGCCAGAGAATGAGGAAGATGAACTAGAACTTGAAAAATTGAGTGAAAATATAATAAAGGAGAACTTCCCAGACTTGGGGAAGGGAATAGACTTGCAGGTCCAGGAAGCAAGGAGAGTTCCCAAGAGACTGGACCCAGGGAGAACCACTCCAAGACACATTATAATCAAAATGTCAAAAATTAAAGATAAAGAGAGAATCTTAAAAGCAGCAAGAGAGAAGAAAAGAATTATGTACAAAGGGGTCCCAATTAGACTATCAGCAGACTTCTCAAGGGAAACCCTACAGACAAGAAGGGACTGGCAAGAAATATTCAAAGTAATGAAAATCCAAAACCTACAACCACGAATACTCTATCCAGCGAAATTGTCATTCAGAATAGAAGGACAGAGAAAGTGTTTCCAGGACAAAATAAAACTGAAAGAGTTCATTAGATCCAAACCACTGTTATATGAGAAGTTAAAGGGACTGGTTTAAAAAACAGAAGCTAGGGAGATGAAACAAAGGCAAACGAAACAGGCAACGAGAGTGGAAAAGGAACTGTGGGTAAGGGAAACATAGTGGGGGGAGGCCAACAGGGAGGGGGAGTGGGGAGAGGGAGGGAGATGATATAGGAATTGGGGATCATGGTAGGAGGGAATGGAATAGACGGAGAGAGGTTGGGAGGAACTGTAAGCACAACTAATGGACATAATCTAAAAGGGGGGGACAACTGGAGGGAGGGGGCCACCGGGTGGAGGGGAGTAGAGGGAAGGGATTGATTAATATTTTAATCAATAAAACACATTAAATCTGTAAAAAAAAAAAAAAAAAAAAGAATCCTGAAACAAAATAACCCCCATGATGCTCATCTCTACGACATAATACTGTCCACTCCCAAAGCCACTGCCCTAGTTAAGACTCTCATTACCTTTCATGAAATTTTTTTGGTGCTTTGCTAATAGATCTCACTGCTTTTACATTTCTGTTCTCCAGTACTAATCTAGTCATCTTCCTAAAGCACAGCTAAACCCACACTACGGAACACACTCCTGTGCTGTTAATATCCCTTACATTGTAAACTCCTCAGCAGTCATTCAAAAAAAGAGCCCCCAAAGAAAGGTTCTACAGTTCTATCTTTCCAACACCACTCAAAACATACTATGCTGTCCCCTGAACACCCTGGGCTTTTGCTCACATTCTTTCCTCTGTTGAGAATATTTCCCATATCCCACATTCATAATCTTTGCCTTTCAAAATTCTGTCCCAATGCAAAAACACCCTCTACTATGAGGACCTTGATATCTTCTTATTCAAATACCCCTTTGAGCCTCCATATCACTGTTTGGAATTCTTCTGTGATTCTTCTCTTATTAGCATTTCACAATGCCTAGGAAAGTCACCTAACCATAGAGAACAATGCTTACCTTACATAGTTGTTGAGAGGATTAAATAAGATTGAAATACTTGAGTAGTTGCCCTGGCATAGAGGAAGTACCCCATCTATGGTAACTTTTCTAGTTATATTTTGTCCCTAATATAATACACACACACACACACACACACACACACACACACACACACACACACACACACTTACAACTATAAACCCTTGAGGATAGTGCCAAGCTCTGTTCATCTTTATATCCCTTGCTGAACTTGTCAAAAAAAAGGGGGTAAGTCTTCAAAAAACATTGGTTGAATTGAAAATGCCAATATCCCACATTAAGACACTAATTTTTGCCTGGCTGCTGTGGCTCAGTGGATTGAGTGTCGGCCTGCAAACCAAGTGTCGCTGGTTCAATTTCCAGTCAGGGCACATGACTAGGTTGCACACCAGGTCTCCAGTTGGGGACACGTGAGAGGCAACCACACATTGATGTTTCTCTCCCTCTCTTTCTCCTTTCCCCTCTCTGTAAAAACAGATAAATAAAATTTTTAAATAATAATAAAAATAAATAAAAAATAAAATAAAGTAAACTTGTTAAAAATTAATTAATTAATTTTTTTTAAGACACCAATTCTTAATGTCCAGAAGGGGGGAAGTTTTGAGAAGAGGAATAGCTCACCTACCTTGTTGATAAACCTATCCTTTATAAATATATTTCTCTTTTTTCCTTCTTGAGTAGTTTGTTGGTGATAAAAGAGGTATAGTCTTTCTTAACAAAGACATCAGCATACACCCAAGCAATATAAAAATTCCTCCATTCCTATAGCATTTAACAAACTTAATGGTATTTCTTGTGGACTAAATTATGTGATTTCTGTTTTCTCCATTTTTCTGTGGGGCATCAAGGACAGTGAAACGACCCTATTGTATCTGCTTTGTTTCCTAGACCCTAAAACAGAACCTGGTACAAAATTGTGTTCCAGAAAATTCTTTCTGAACATCGCTGTTCCAGATTTTCACTCACGTATCTCAGTGAAGCTCTGAGAGAGAAGAAACAATAGACCAGCCTTGGCACCATCAGAGGGCTCAGCCAGCTCTGATAGTGATCTTCCCACCTCAATCCTGCCATTTCCTTATTGCCCTCAGGACAGGTTGCTCAGGTTTATTTATTTTTTTTTTTAATGTTTTTTATTGATTATATTGTTACAACAGTTCCAATTTTCTCCCCCTTGTTCCCCTCCCCCCAGCTCCCCCCTCCCCCAGCAATCCCCCCCAAGTCCGTACCCCTGGTTCGTAAAAATTAACTATCCCCCCCCCTCTCAAATATTAGGACCCTTTGTAATCTTGTAAAGGACAATGGGCGAAGGTCTCAAGCTCCTCTAGCTGCTTCAAGCTGGACATGGTTGCCCTCAGGTTTATTTTTGAACAGACCAATTATTGCAAAAGTTCTTGGTTGTCCTAATGGTGATGGGGCTGTATTAAGATTTGTCACTGAGGCTTGACAGAACATATTTAGAGGCAGTTCTATAACTTTGGTGATCACAGAGTTCTGCCTTGCTAATCAATGTATCAGAAGCTGATGCTAAGAGGTATATTAAATCATCCATCACAGGTCTCTGCTTGAGGGAAACCCAATCATAATGAATGTATTCATTAAAAAGTGCTTTCTTTTTAAGTACATGATCAAGAAACAAACAAAAGCCAATCACTGTTTATGCAGAGATGGAAAAATCTTATTTTTGTCTGGGATCTGGATAGAAAAAAAATTAAAATCTCCCATGAGCCCATATTAAGTGCAAGCCTCAATGTCTAAAAATCTTTCTGTGGCTCCCAAGACTGGAGAAGGGGTCCCTTAAGATGTCCTCACAGCACCCTGGGCTTCCCTTCTTATGCGATTGGTTTTCTTTCTGTCCTGCCACTGACTTCCTTCAGCCCACACCAGCTCACACTGCAGGTGATTCAGAATCAGTGGACCCTAACCCATGTCCTTTCATATTGCTGTTAAGAGTATAAACTGGTACAGTCACTATAAAGGGCAATGGGCAGTCATTTTCAGATATTGTATCTTTTAAAAAATGACAGAGCTACACAGATTCTTTGATCCCACAGTTCTTAGACATCCAAGCTAACAATCTGAGAATTGAAAAAAGGAATAGGAATTATCCATTCTCAGTAGGAAATGAGTTCATCATTTATTCTGAGAAACACTGCTTTGAGAGCTGCTGTTCTGAGAGCAAGAATCGTGACTGTCCCGCTCAATTATTAATCTCCAGCAGTCAAGACCATCCCTCACACTTATGGGCATTCAGTCAATATTTAAGTGAATAAGTGACCTTACCAAAAATTCAGATTTTCTTCATGATGTAAATCTGTTTTTAAAAACCCAGCATGCTCCTCTTCCAAATGCGACAATTAACCAGTCCTATAAGTTTGAAATGACAAAGCAGGGTGTCTCTGAAGTACTTCCTTTGTTGAAAACTGAAACATATTTATTAGTGACATTTAAAGTTTTCTCCCACCTACTCCCCCTTGCAAATATTTCTGAGGGAAATCCATTTCTGAATCAATCCATCCTCATTTACATTTAATTCTCCTCAGACTACACTCACTGGAGGAGTATCAGAAAAGGTCAGGATGCTGGAGCAATGCGACAACCGAAGCAACAAGCATACGCAAAGCATCCACTGACAATTAGTCAGAATGGAGGAGACAAAGGAACCAGATGCTGGTTTTAACATGCAGCAAAGAACTGTTCATTATGTCTGATAGTTGCAAAGAACACAGAAAAAAAAATGTTTGTTTGTTTTTTAAATCTGGGACTCTAGATCTGTGGACATACTCCAAGCTAGAAAAAGCCTTAAGGTAACACCTGAACAGGTGAGTACAATAGGTCACCCTGTTCAAATATGGTCAGAACCAGAGCATTCCTGACTCATCTGGGAAAATACACCTTCCTTTCACTTAGCATTGTTCTAGATTAAAGTGCTTCTAAAGTACCTGCTGTGGTAGGTGATGTTGCCTCTGAATCTAATAGTAACCATTGTGAAATATTAGCATTTAAGGGCCACCTGAGAGCCTGCACCAACTCAGGCATTTAATGAAACCAAACTGATATGAAAATAACCTTCCCTTAATTTGCACAGAACCTTTCCCTATAGAAAACATGGCTGATAGAATTATGAAAAATCCTGGTGCTGAACTCTTCTACATATTGTCTGTAACAGCAAATCTCAAACTTCTTGGTCTCAGGGTCCCTTTACACTGTAAGGAGAATGACAAAGAACTTTTGTTTATGTGAGTTATATCTATGAATGTTTATCAAAATCAACATTGAAACAGAAAAAAATCTAAATATGTATTAATTTGTTTAAAAATAAAACTAGCAAACCTATTACCTGTTGACTTAAATAAAAGCATCCTATGAAGAATAACTATATAATCCAAAATAAAAACTAAATTTAGTGAGAAGAATGTCATTGTCTTATAGTATTGCAAATCTTTTTAATATTTGAGAAGGTTCTTTTATAAATATTGAATTCAAGTCCTTTGTCAGAAATTGATTTATAAGTATTTTCTCCTAGTCTGTGTCTTCTTTTCACTCTCTTACTAGTGATCTTTGAAGAATAGAAGGTCCAAGTGTTAATGAAGTCCAATTTATCATTTTTTTCAATGGTTTATGCTTTTGACATTGTATCTTAGAAATATTTGCTTAACCTAAATGCATAAGAAAGTCATTCTTATGATTTCTTCTGAAAGTTTTATTGTCTTAGGTTTTACATTTAGATCTATGATTAATTTTGAACTAATTCTTATATGTGGAGTTATGTATGAATTGAGTCTTTTTGCTTTTGAGTGAATATCCAACTGTTCCAGCACCATTTGTTAGAAACTGTCCATTCTCCATTGAATTGCTTTTGCTATTTTATCAAAAGCCAATTGATCATACATTTATGTCATTTATGGACTCAATTCTCTTCCATTAATCTATACATCTATCTTTCTCTAAAATCATGTTCTTTTGATGACTGTAGCATTACAATAATTCTTGATATCAAGAAAAGTTAGTCCTTCATTTTCAAAGTTGGTTTGCCAATTTTAACCTCTTAACATTTCATATAGAAGTGACTCATCAATTTTTAAAAATCCTTCTGGATTTCAATTGGAATTTTGTTGATTCTATAAGTCAATATGAGAATTAGCATCTTTAATATACTCTTGCAATCCATGACAATGGTATAGTTCTGCATTTATGCAGAATATTTAATACATATTTAGAATTTTTTTCTCTTTCAATGTTGATTTTGATAAACATTCATAGATATAACTCACATAAACAAAAACCAGAGTTATTTCATCAGTATTTTATAGTTTTCAATATACAGATCTCACACATAATTTGTTAGTTTTATGTCTAAATAATTTTTTAAATTTTTGGTGCTATTGTATATGATACTTTTAATTTCATTTCTAATTATTCATTGCCAATATATAGAAATAAAATGAATTTTGTATGTTGACCTTGTGTCTTGTGATTTTTACTAAACTAACTTACTGGTTTTAGATTTCTAGTATGATGTTGAATAGAGACAGCAGACATCCTTGCTTTGTTCCCAATCTTAGGAAGGAAGCATTAGTTTTGCACCATAAAATGTTAATGTTTATTAGGCTGAGGAAGTTCCCTTCTATTACTAGTTTTCTGACTTTTTTTATTATGAAGTGATCCTGAATTTTGTCAAAAGCTTTTTCTGCATCTATTGAGATAATCATATGGTTTTTCTTCTTTAATCTGTTGATATGGTTAATTAAATGTATCAATTTTCAAATGTTGAACCAGCTCGCATTCCTAGGGTAATTCTACTTGGTCATAATGTATATATTACCATTTTTAATACATATTGTTGGATTTGATTTGTTAGTATTTGTTTGAGAATTTTTGCCTCTATGTTCATGAGGGATATTAGTTCATAGTTGTCTTTCCTTTTAGGACTTATAGAATAAGTTGGGAAGTGTTCCCTCCTCTTCTCTACAGGGTTGGGCCTAGGGTGAGTCAACCAAGACACCCAAGGTACAAAATGTATGGAGGCAGTCACCCACAGGTGCTGAACCTGCACTTGCATAAGTGTTCTCTTGCTTCACCCTGGTTCCTTATAACACTGCTTCTATATTCTGAATAGTTTGTGTAGCACTGGTATTATTCCTTTTTTCAGTGTTTGATAGTATTTTCCTGTGAAGCCATCTAAGTCTGAAGTTTTCTTTGTTGAAAGTGTTTTAACTACAAATTCAGTTTCCTTAATAGATATAGAACTATTCCAGACATCTCTTTCTTCTTGAGTGGACTCTAGGCATTTGTGTCATTCAATATTTTTTTTTTATTTCATCTAGTTTGTTGAACTTATGGACATACATTTATTCATAATATGAATTATTACTCTGAATGGTCAGTAATAATGTCCCTTTTTAATTCCTGATATTGGTAGCTTGTGTCTTCTCTCTTTTTACATAGTCTATCTAGCTAGAAGTTCATGAATCGTGTTGACCTTTTGAAAGTACCAGCTTTTATTTTCATTGATTCTCTAGTCTCAATTTTACTTTCATATGTTCTCATCTTTACTATCTAATTCCTTTTGCTTGCTTTGGGTTTAATTTGCTTTTATTTATTTTTTTAGTTTTGTATTTAAAAAGACTAATAGGAGCATGTTAAGAACACAGGTGATAGCTTGAGGGGCCAACACTGAACAGATTTTGAATAATTTGAAAGTAAAAATATTATAGTAATGAATTTTAACATCTGGAATTTTAAAAACAATTTATATGTTTATGGAAATAAGAGAAAAAGGAGAAAAGTGGTGAGGGAGATAGGGGATAGGGCGTTTTCTATTTAAAAAAATTTAAAAAATGCCAGTCAATAAGTGTAAAAGAAATTGTAGAATTTGAAAATTTCATTTGTAACTTCCAATTTATAATGTGTTCAATAAAATGTTGTCGATAAATGCTAAAACTATTGGGTAAAAGGTTATGGGAAACAGGATATTCAAATGTTCTCAAAATATCAGCACGCAGATTATTTATTTACTAGAAAGGAGGAAAGGATACCTTAAAATGGAGAAACCTAGCAAAACTATCTTAACTAAGTGATCAAAATTAAAATGACTAGTAATGAAATAAACTGTTATATACTTCTTGATGAGATGTAATAAGAAGTACATAGCATCACAAAGGTGGTAATCTTGCCAAAAATGTTTTACGTAATCTAAGCATGAGGAAACAAACAAATCCATAATGTGGGGCATTTTACAAGATACCTGGCCTAGATTCTTCGTGTGTGCACGTGCACACACACACACACTTACACAAGCCAACAATTGCTTAACTAAGTAAAGATTGGGGTAAATAGAGTATGCACAGGGAGTCATTTGCATAACTTGCTTATTTTACAGAGGGGAAAGTAGAGTTGCCTTCATGGTAGAGCAATGACAAACCAGTCATCTCTTCAATAATGTTTGGATTTCTGAAAACAAGCATAGTGGAGAAGGATCAGCCAGTCAGGAACAAACAATAAATTACTGTTTAAGGAAATCTTATTTTCGCTTCTGAGCTGCCGCAGGAAGACTCTAAGGAGCAGTGATGTTCTCATTAGCAGCTTAGGTTAAGCCCAGAATTCTCTGTATTCTATATGTCTGCTGTTAGTGATATTTTCTGCAAACACCAGGACCTGAGCACCTGCCTATTGCTCAAACTTTCCTTTCCCACAGAAAAACTTGAGAAACCCCATGAAGTTCAGTGAGCCATCCCCCAATATACAGAGTGTGGATTGGGAATAGTAATGTTATTATTCCCCTGACACAGAGCGGGAAAATAACTCTCTACTGAGCAGAAACAGAAGTAGATTTTTAAATGTTTGAAAATGCAGTAGAAAAATGAAAAGGAAGAATACAAAAAATATCTATACTATGGCTAAATATACATGTAACCCAAGTTTTCCCAGGCTACAAATCCAGATACTCGTGCCCTGATCTGATTGACGTGAGACCTATGGTGACACGTCACCCCGAGGCCCAAAGATCTATTTCTGGGGATGTCTTACATGAACTACTGAGCAGTACTTTTTATTCCTCCACATCCAGCTCTTCACCATGATGACATGGTGGTCCTTCTCAAAGCTACAGACCCTAATGGGACCAAAGTGGCATTATTCCCCTCTGCTTTCACTGTGGTGAAGTCAAGCTAGGTTCCATAAAGAATTAAAAAACTGATCATTTCTAATCTTCTTGAGAGGCTCACTACCTATTTAATTGCCTGATTCCTCAAAATTGTCTACAAAAATATTCCTACAATAAGGTCATTTATTATAAGAATAATAGCTACTCTTCTCACCTGAGACTCTGGTTAAAATGCAGATTTTGGTTCATTAGCTCTGGGAGCTGAGATTCTGCATCCTAGCAAGCTCTGGAGGTGTTGATGCTGCTGGTCATTATACCACACTTTAAGCAGCAGACTTCTATAGTACTTAGTACTAAGTGTTATAGTACTAAGCACCTACGTTTGTTGTACTTAGTGGGTATCCAATAAATATGTTTTGGAGAGATGACTGAATTTATTGACTATTTCTACAGTAGTCGAATGAAGAAAAGAAACTTTATCAAGATATTTGCCTTCATCCTACCCATGTTCCTTTTTTTCTCAGAGTAAGGAGGCTAGGGCATTGCTAGGGGGTAGCAGAACTGGCAAGGGAGCCTGTTTACCTTTGGGGCTGTGAAGCAAAATAAGAAATAGCATGACTGGTTGATGGCCTTGTCCATTCTGTGCAGTGATCTGGCATCACAGTTAACCTGTTTTTCTACATGTAGCAGCTTCCATCCCTACCCTCATAACAATTACTGGCCAGAATTGCAGATTTATATGTTATTTACTCTACTCTACTTTCCCTGAACACACACACACATGTATATACAAACATACGCCTTTTAATTTAAACTGTTTCTTCTGCTTCTAATAATGAAAATTAATCATATGACCTTACACTATCAAATGCAAACTATTAATGCCTTCTAACCTAGCCCTAGCGTAGAAAATAAACCACACATCCTTCCCCCTTCTTTGATTATTAGAGATAAAATGTAATCTCAAGCTAATCTGACTCCCTATACTTGTCTTTCTGAACAAATTCCTAATAATCTCTAATTTTTATTTTATTTCAATAATATTATCTTCACTTATAGGCTCCACGTCTAAATCAATCAAGGCAAAGTTCTGTTTCCTTCTAGTGGTCAGAAAAGCAAAACATCTGGCTTTGTAAAATATAAGCCCTTTAAGAATATTCATATCAGGAGGTCTGAGCTCTGATAATAACTTGTGTGTTAACCTTATCTGAATAACTTAACACATCTGTGTCTCAGTTTCCTCTTCTGAAAAATTAGGAAGCTGATTATGTGGTCTCTTTTAAGTCAAACATTCTATGATTCTAGAACAGTTCACAAAAACAAAAGCATTTAAAATACTTAACAAATATATCTTTAGGTTTATGTGATTGATTGTATTAGAACATATATACATATATATAATTTTGCTATTTCTACCTTGTTATAAATTTTATAGAATCAGAAAAAGCTTTGATAAAATCCAGCACTCATTTATAATAAAAACTTTCAGAGAAGTGGAAATAGAGGGATCATACTTCAACATAATAAAGGCCATATATGACAAACCGGCAGCCAATATCATATTCAATTAGGCAAAAATTAAAAGCATTTTTCCCTTAACATCAGGAGTAAGACAAGAATGTCCACTTTCACCACTGTTATTCAATATAGTACTGGAAGTCCTAGCCACAGTAATCAGACAAGAAGAAGAAATAAAAGGCATGCAACTTGGAAAGAAAGAAGTAAAACTGTCATTATTCACAGATGACATGATATTGTATATAGGAAACCCTAATGACGCTACCAAAAAGCTACTAGATCTACTAAATGAATTTGGCAAAATAGCAGGATAAAAAATTAATATTCAGAACTCAGTTGTGTTTTTATAATGAACTATCAGGGGGAGAAATTAAGAAAACAACCTCATTTACTACTACAACCAAAAAAATTTATTCCTAGGAATAAATTTAACCAAAAAGGTAAAAGACCTGTACTCAGAAAATTATAAGATACTGAAAAAAGAAATGGAGGAAGATTCAAATAGGTGGAAGCATATACAGTGTTTATGGACAGAAAAAAAATTAACATTACTAAAATACCCAAAGCAATCTACAGATTCAACACAATTCCTATTAAAACATATCTAGAAAAAATATCCCCAAAACTTATATGGAACCACATGAGACCCTGTACAATCTTAGCAATCTTGAAAAAGAAGAACAAATATGGAGGTATTACACTAGCTCATATCAAACTATACTTCAAAGCCATGATATTGACACAAGAACAAGCATATAAATCAATGGAACAGAATAGAGAGCACAGAAATAAGCTCATGCCTTTATGGTCAAGTAATATTTGACAAAGGAGGCAAGAACATACAATGAGGTAAACACAGTCTCTTCAATAGATGGGAAAATTGAACAGATACATGCAAAAAAATGAAACTAGATCACCAACTTACACCATGGACAATAATAAACTCAAAATAGATTAAAGACTTAAATATAAGTAATAAACCATAAAAATCCTAGAAGAAAACATAGGCAGTAAAATTTTGGACATTTCTAGTAGCAACATTTTTTCTGATGTACTTCCTCGGGCATGGGGAACAAAGAAAAAATAAATAAACCAATGGGACTACATCAAAGTAAAAAGCTTTTACAGAGCAAAAGAAAACGTCAACAAAATTGAAAGGGAACCCACTGAGTGGAAGAACATATTTGCTGATAAAGGTTAATTTCCAAAACATATAAAGAACTTATACAACTCAACACTAAGAACACAAACAACTCAATTAAAAAATAGGCAAAGGACCCAAATAGACACTTCTCCAAAGAGAATGTACATATGGCCAATAGATATATGAAAAAATTTTCAATGCTGCTAGCCATCAGAGAGATGCAAATTAAAACCACACTGAGTTATCACCTTATGCCCATCAGAATGGCTATCATTAGCAAATCAACAGACAACACATTGCTGGCAAGGGATGGAGAAATGGTGACCCTCATGCACTGTTGGTGGGAATGCAGATTGGTGAAGCCACTATGGAGAACAATATGGAACCTCAAAAAATTTCAAATGAAACTGTCTTTTGACCCAGTAATCCTACTGCTGGGAATATATCTAAAGAAACCCAAAATATTAATTTGAAAAAATATATGCACCCCTATGTTTATTGCAATATTTACAATAACCAATATTTGGAAGCAGCCCACATGTTCATCAGTAGATGAGTGGATAAAACAACTATAGGACATTTACACAATGGAATACTACTCAGCTGTAAAAAAGAAAAATATATTACCCTTTGCAATAGCATGGATGGACCTGGAGAACATTATGCTAAGTGAAATAAGCCAGTCAAAGAGAGACAAATATCATATGATCTCACTTATATGTGGAATCTAATAAACAAAATAAATTGATGAACAAAGTAGAAACAGGGGAATGGATACAGGGAACAGACAACAGTGTAGAGTTAGCTAGAGGGAAAGACAGGTGGAGGAAGGTGGAAGTGGGCAAAGGGAGGATCAAAGGGGATGGAAAGAAACATTGCTTGGGGCAATGGGTGCATGATGCAGTGTGCAGATGATGTTTTGGTGAGTTGTACACTTGAAACCTGTATGGTTTTGCGAACCAATATCACCCCAATAAATTTAATTAAAAAATAAAAATAAAAAAGAATTAGTCAATCCAGTAGTATACAGAAAAGAAAAAATAGGAAAAAATAGGAATAAACCAAGGCAAATAGAAAATAGAAAGTAATTCAGCAGAAAATAATCCAAATACATTAGTCACCACTATTAGTATAAATGTGTTAAAGACTTGGTTAAAATGAAGATTGTTAGAGTAGATTTTTAAAATTTAAATAAATACCACTCAGAAAAGTATTTTGACACAGAAAGGACTGGAAAATAAACACCAAAAAATGTTAACCAACAGAAAACTGGAATAACTATTTTGATAGTTATTGGCATAGCAGACTTTAAGACAAAAAGAATGTTATTTGGCAGAAATGGGTTTGCAGTAAAATGATGAAAGGGACCATTTGTATGTAGCCAGCACTCCAAATATATAAAGTGAAAATGAACAGACTTAAAAAAAAATTTGTAAACCCACAAACACAGTGGGAGATTAGCACACACCCTTCAGCAACTGAGGAGTCAAACTAAAAATTAGTAAGGGAAAATAAGGGGAGAACTGAAAAACAAGCATGAAAATAATATTCTATGCCCATGTAAAACTTTATTATATTCTTACAAATACTATCCTGACATCAACCTTGTTAGAAAAATAGGGAAGGCAAAACCAGAAGCAGGAGCAAAGAATATGACCATTCCAATCAGACAGTCAAGCCAGCAACAGAGGCAGAAGTGCAAACTCTCCTTCCTGACACCAAGGCAAAACCTCTTCCTTATAAATCAAGCATCCTACAATTCTCTAATTCCTTTTTTCTATGCTTTCCTTATACCATCTAGCTCAAACATTGATTAAATAAATGATGTTATTACGATAAGTGCTTCGAGCACTTTAGAGAAAAGAGTTTTATAACTATAAGCCATTCTTATTCATCCACAAAGCCAATCAGTTTTTTCTTCCCACCCTGGACCTCCACATACTCTCTACAGGGTACTTACATTTCTAAACATCCTCCCAGTGCTGAATCCACAGAAGAGACCACTGGCTCGCACTACCAGAGAAAGTGCAAGCAGAGCAGAATGCCACACACAAACTTCAGCGAGAGCGGGAAGGGAAATCACTGTTTACTGGAAACGACACCCTGGTGGGTTTTGTTCACTAATCATCCTCTTTCTGTTCAAGACTCTGTCTAATCCTCCATTAGACATAGCCAGAAAGAGTTTGCAATTGCAAAGCAGATAGACTGCTTCTTGGGGTTTTAATCACAAAAATATTTAGGACGACATCCTTAAACCATTGCCCAGGCTTGCGAGGATCCCATGGGGCACCCTGCATGCGGGGGCTCCTGGGAGCATGGGCCAATCCCAAAGGGCCAATCCAAGATGGTCCAGTGGAGCCGATGGGCCAGCCTGTCTGGAGGAGGGGGTAGTGGTCTCATAGGACAGGCTCCAGACACTGACACCAAGATGTTGTTTAGTCCAGTGGAGCTTTGGCCTCAAGGGGGGACGTGTTCTAGGCAGTTGGGAAGAGAGAGTGCCGATTGGCAAGAAGAAAAGCCAATGTTTATTGTCTCTCTTTCTAAATACCTGCTTAAACTATGTTTAGAATAAAATCCTAACCTCTTAACCTGCATTCAGAGCACATCCCAAAATGAACCAGCATCCCAAACCCACCGCCCACCTATCTCCCACTCACCCTCCTGCCCACAAGTCCCTCTTGTCATTGGTTCTCTCCACCCAAACCTTCTCTCCATCTGAAGCCCTATGCTCTGCTCTCCTGGCACATGTCACCTGTTTTGAGTCTCTAGGACAGGGATGCTCCTTTCTGTGCTATGGCATTTGCCACTCTGAAAGTAGGCTCCATTTTTATGTATCTTTCTAAACTGCAAATATCCTGTAAGAACAGGGGCTGCAACTTCTTGAATTCCTGAAGGCCCTGGCAATATCTGGCATTCAGCAGGTGCCCTCCAAATACTGGATGAATGGATGAATAAATGGGAAAAATTAAGTGCTTTCCCACCAAAAGCTCTAGGTACACTGTGCCTGTCCCTTTGTGTGTCCTTTGATAACACAATTATATTGAGTTTTGTGAGACAACACTATGGGTCAGAATCCACAGGATTACAAGACAACAGGTGAACTTGAAGCCACCTTCTCTATTTTCAAAGCAGGCCCTGGCTGTAGATTTCCAAAAGGCCGGTTAGGGTGACAAGGATATAGAAAGCCTGAAAACTAGTAAGAATTAAGATGAGTAATAAAACTCTTCAGAGAAACTGCCTCTCAGTTCAACAGTGTTTTTTCTCTTTATCAATGAAGCAAGTTGCTAGGGCAGGAGGGGAAGTGAGAGGTGGGGAGGGCTGGGAGGAAGTGCAGGTAGGAGGGGTCAAGGATACACAGTGCCTGTCGTTTCCATGACGTGGACAGCTGCTTCTGGTTGTATTTTAAACAAAATCATCAGCATCCCAGTGTAGACACCACGTCTGGAACTACAACCCACCCTGCGATCTGTCACTTTGACATACACACACGGGGAGTGGAGCAGTCTCCATAGAGAGAAAACAATACAAGAAAAGGAGCCAGCGACCCCAGAAAAGACAGAAGTTCAGGGGGATGTTCCCAGGGCAGACCTCCTGGTCCTGAAGCTGTGCTGCCTCACTGAGCATCTCCATTCCAGAGGGAAGTCCACTTTTCGGTAAGATTTTGGTTAGAAACTTCTTTATGAAGGATGAATTTATTTGCCCGAAATTAGGCGGGAGGTGCTGGGTACTGGACAGAGTTGAGACATGAAGGTTGAAAGACAGTGCTGAACACCATGGTGTTTTAAATAAAGAGAAATGGCTCCAAAGAGACCATGGGGAAATTTCTAAAAGGGGTAAAATGATCCTCCTTTTGTTGATATAGAGACACCTGCTTTGAATAAATCAAAGGCAGAGTGGGTTCACACAAATCCATTTTTCCAAACAGAACTCAGTCATGAAATGAAAAGTGGCCCCGGGTAATAGTTTACAAATGAGGATGGGAGATAGTAGGGACATTCCCTACTGCCTGCAGGAGCAGAAGGATGCTTGCAATTATTGCTTATCATGTGCCAATGTCTTTCAACCTTCGTCATCTCCTTTCATTTTCTTAATACACCTGTGTGGCAGAAAATGTCTCCTTTTAGGATGTGGTGAGGGAATTTTCAAACCCAGGCCCTCTGCCTTCAAAGCCCAGAGTCCTTTCCCCATTGCTGCACTGGGGACATTGAAAGAAGGGGGCAGATATCTGCATGACTAGCTGGTACCATGAAGGGGAGGGGCCATAAAGATGGATGTTTGATGTCCAAGCATTCTTAGAAATCCTGTTTGCAATTGTTTCCTCAAACATAGCAATCCAGCAAACACACACACACATTCACACACACACTGCTTTTTAGAATGGATTAAATAATATGGCAGTAATACAAATTCTCCCAATGACCAGTTACCTACCTGTAACATGTCAGCTTCCCCCAGGCTGATCCTCCCTCTTTGGAGGAAGGGCCTTTCGTGTATAAACCCTCACTGCTCAGTTAGAGAGCAAACTGCTTAGAGGTATGTGAGTGAGTGAGTGTGTCACACAAACACTTTTACAAGTCTACAGAAAAAGAAAACGATTCACTCTGTACTCACTACTATACCTTTTGAAAAGCTTATAGCTTCCCTAGGTTTGCAGCCACATTTTCTCAAATGTTTTTAAATTCTTCATTCTTTTAATTCAACTTCTTACCAGTGTTTGCAGACAAATGGGTAAAATGGGGAATAACTGCCTTCCTTCTTACCCCATGCAACTGGAAAACAGAGCTGGTGGGGGCAAGATTATGGAATCAGGGACATTGCTTTCTGGCTTCACCACCCTGAAGCCTTTCCCTTGGAGTACCCTCTCCCTCATAGGTGCTCTGAATTTCAGGCTGGCCCAAGTTTCTAGGACTGGACTCTGTCACAGCTCTCAGATGTGTGCCTTTAAATGACCCAGAGAAGGTACTGCTGTAACAACTCTAAACAATGGTTGAGTTTGAGATATACAAGTGAGAAAAATATAGATGTGGAGCTTTACCCCTTAAATCTAAGTAGATGGGGCTCAATTCTTTTCATAGCAGGGAAATGTAAACATTTGTGGTGTTTCACTAGATGTGGTGGCAAAGGGACCCAAAGAATGGAAGAGGAGAAACTTGCTTAGGACTTCAGTGGAGAGCAAAGGATGGCTTTTCTGTGTGGAGAGTTTCTTTTTCTTTACCCTGCAAACCCTAAACAAAGGTAACAGTCAGGGGCAAATCTGCAACTCAGTTCTCTGAATTATTTGCGTTTCTAATAAATTTCTAGATGCTGCCGCTGCTGGTCCAGGGAATTGTTGTAGTGGAGCATTAACAAGGCTGCACTGGATTTTAACCCCTGTCCTTCTGAGCCTTGAACCCTCTCACAGTCCTTTCCACTTCCTTCATTTCTACCACAGAGAGAGATGCTCCTGCCAACCCACTTCCTGCTGCTGCTGCTGCTGCTCCTAGGAGCCCCCAGGATGGGTCTATCCCATAAGTTCTCCAAAGTGCAGTGCATCCTCAGCTGCATCAACACAGCCCTGCCTGAGGCCAAGAAGAGCCAGCTGGAGGATGCACCCCTGGTGAGCAAGAGAGGCTTCCCGTACTTGCACAGCCAGGACCCATCCTCAGGAGAGGATGAGAGGAAGGAGGAGGAGAAAGAGGATAAGAAGAAAAGGACCCTCTCTGGTCCTAGGAGTGGCAGTGAAGCTGGAAGCCCCCGGTACAAGTACCAGTCCCAAGCACAGCTCCGGGGGAGGATGTACCAGGACAAGACCAAGGGTGACCGGCGCACCAAGCTCACTCTGTCCCTTGATGTCCCCACTAACATCATGAACATCCTCTTCAACATTGCCAAGGCCAAGAACTTGCAAGCCAAGGCAGCTGCCAATGCCCATCTGATGGCACAGATTGGACGGAAGAAGTAGAATCGAGGCCAGCAGGAGGGTAGCCCATCAAGGACAAGGACAGAGATCAGGGTGGAGGGTGAGGGTTTGCCCACCAAGAGTTTGTATTTTGTGGCTGGTCCAGTTTTACAGGCTGCCTCACTGCTCAACCTCTCTGATTCTTTCCTTCCTCCTGCCCATCTCCCTCCTCTGCACAATACACAGATATGCGGTATTGTCCTACCTTCACGATGCGAGGTCATTAAGGTCTCTCTGTATGTTCTCTGTCTCTTTTCTCCTTCCCCACACTTCTCCTTGAGGAGCCCATGGCTGCGAAGGGGATAGCCAGTGCTCCTCTCCTCTCCACACACCAACCCCAGCCAACACTGGAAGACTAGGAGACACACTGATTACCACCCCAGCCCCAGATCCCTTCCCTACTCTCTTGCTTCCATTAAAACCAGTGGCTTCTTGAACCCCTCACTTGTTTCAGTTGCTCTTCCAACAGCCAGCTGCTTCCAAACCTCTGAGCTCAGAAAGGGAAAGCAAACGAGAGAGGACACAGATGAGTCAACTCCCCACCTCTCCCAGGATGGGAATGATTCTTAGAGGCCTTAGTGAGAGTAAAGAGCTTGGGAAAAATCAAACTGGCAGGACTCTGTCAGCTGTCATTCAATCTAGAGCCATTTCAATGGCTCTGGTCCCACCCATGGGGCACAGCCAGGGGTCTGCTACCAGAATGGTACGTCGGCTATACAGGAGAGGAAGCTTTCAGTTATCCCTCCTGAGAAACCTCACATCCTCCACGGCCTGCTAGGGGATAGAGCCACAAAGCACTTAATAGGTGCTCACTGAACCCACAGTAACTGCCCAGCACAGTGCTGGGCACCGGGGAGATACTGATGTGTGAGGCAAGGCCTCTGCTCTCCACGAGTCAACATTTAAGTGAATAGACAAACCCAAAATTTTAAAAAAGGCAAATACCACCATGGAATATATAAGTGATGAACTGCAAAGTGTAGCAATTGGTATAAAGAATATATGAGGAATTCAGAGATAAGAGGGTTTAATACGAGTAAAATCCACTAATAGTAAACCTCAGCAAGAACCCTCATGGCCTCCGGCAGCAAAGCCTGAGGGCCAGATTCCCAGAGAGGGACTGTGGTTCCACTCACTTCTGCCCAGTGATTAAGGTCATAAATACATAAAATGAATTTCTGCACAATGAAATAAATAATCTGCATGCACACCAGCAGCTAATGCTACCACCAGCAGCAGCAGCAAAGTCAAAATACAAATGAATGACAAATTTGGAAAAATACTTGCCACTCATATAAAAGACAAATGGCTTATTTATCAAATATATAAAGAGCTACTAAAAATTGAGAAGAAAGAAAAAAAAGAAAAGAAAAACAAGCAAAGATCTGAATAGGGTACTTGAAAAAAGTCATCAGACAATTAAAGTTCTTAAAATAAAATATATCAATTTTATAAAGACAATATAAAATATTTAAGAATGTTTATCTAAGATTGCAAAGAGGACCAAAATTCCATGTATATTTCCTTTAAAAGTGATTCTTTAAAGTTGTTAGACATAGCAATATGATTCACAAGCTGAACTTAAAAGTTTATGAAACAATTTGTTGTTTAGATTATTAATTTTAAAAACAATAGAAAAACCTGTAAGTGGCATTTTCTGTGTGTGCAAATGCACACACATGCATGCATACACACACACAGATTCCCTCCAGAACAGCAACACTCATATGAACAACTGAGCAGTTATTTAAGCATTTCACCAGTGCCCTCCAGTGTCTGAAAAGAGAAGCAATACCCATACATAAAAAAATGTTTAAGTACTTAGTAAGAACCTGATGAAAGTTCAAAGCACTACGCAGGAATGCACATGAAAAAGTGTTTCAGGCACTCAGTATTCACTACAATACAAAGTGCAACATACTTTTAGAGGTTTATGGTTGTTTGTATGGAAAATAATAAAATAATTAATAAGTAATAATGGAAGAATTAATGTCACGGTCCCCCTGGAAAAGTATTGAGACTTGGAGCCCCGTGCAGGCCAGGTGAAGGAAATGAAGGCTGTAAGACCTGACCAGAAAACTGGGAAAGCTGGGCGCATATGTCCCTCAATGCTATAGCCAGTGGGCCCCAGTGGGAATCGGGCCATGAGAAAAAATGCTTTATGTCCTTTGAAGCTTGCCCTGTTCTTCTGCCTCGCTTGATAGTGTTATTGTACCAGCAGCAGAGGTTTTAACTTTAATTCAAAGTGAACTTACCCTACTTATTTTATGGCCATCTGAAGTCTTTGTGTCCAACACACCCTGGCCTGAGGGAGATCTCAATGTTCGTTCAATTGTTATCCCTGAACAATATCTGCTTTCTGTAATCAGCACTGTTTAACATTGGTTGATGAGCTTTACATGCATGCTCTATGCCCTTAAGCTCACTGCACTCAATAAAAGACCTTGGAGGAGGGCAATCAAGGCATTTGTCTCTCAGACATTTGCCAGCCTTCTCTCCCCTAGCACAAGCTGCCTCAGAAGTCTTCATTTCATCCACGAGATCAGGGGATGTCAGCAGATTGGGGGGTCCCCAACAAATTAATTCTGTGTTTCACATACCTACAACTGTAAAACTACTTTGCCCGCTGAATCTTGGGGTGGGAGTAAATGGATAATACAGATTTCTCTGGTAGCTCAAAGAGGCAGAAGGAAGAAGAGTCCTAAGCAGCTACATGGAAAAGTTGACATCTGAACTGGGTTTGCAGTAGGAATTATATCCCATGGTCACAGAGGAAATGAGAGACAGCAATGAGAAGGAGCGAAGGCATAGGAGACGGAGAAGAATCTATGCTGAGAAGTGGGGAGAGTCTAGTTTAAATGGAATGCATGACAGCAAAGTAGAGGATGGGACTGGAAATTTAAGCTGGAACTAGTGGTGACAGGCTGTGCATGTCACATGCAGGAGTTTCCATTTTATGCCTAAAACAATGGGAAATCATTACAGCTTTGTATAGGGAGCAGAATAATCCAAGCTGTGCTTTTGAACATTCAGTCACAGAGTAGTGAGTAGGATGGATCAGGAAGACAAAGTGAGAGGCAGAAAAACATCTAGATACAAGTGTGCTAGGGACTGGGCAAGGATTTGATTACCTGAACTAGAATGGCATCAACAGGAAGAAAAAGGAAGGGTTTCTGAGCCCTGGCTGGTATGGCTCAGTTGATTTGAGTGTCACCCCGTAAACCAAACAGTGGTGGGTTGGATTCCTGGTCAGGGCACATGTCCAGGTTGTGGGTTCAATCCCTGCTTGGGTAACTACAAGAAGGCAATCAATCAATGTCTTTCTCTCTCTCTCTCTCTAAAGGCAATTAAAACATCCTCAGGTGAAAATTTAAAAAGTTAAAATAAAATAAAAGAGAGAGTAGTCAAAATAATAATGATGTTTCTTAGATTGCTTAACTGGGGAGTTGATGACATAAACAAGACAGAACACTAAAGGAAGAGAAAATTTCTTTGGAAGAAACTCATGTTTTTCTTGGAAGAAGTTAAGTATAGGCAAAACATCTGGGAGGATAGGTCCAATATGTTACATAGAAATTCCAGTATAAAACTCAAGAGAGAAGGGAAATATAGAGTTTTACAGTCACCCATATAGAGCTGATGTGGTTATGAATAAGATAAATGAAAACCAGAGAAGAGAACCAAGGGTGTCTTCATTAGGGGCAGACGATGGAGAAAAGGAGTCTGTGGAGGTGTCTGATGTGGAGGAGAACCAAGTAGTGCCACAGGAAGCAAAGGAAAAGTTTCAAGAAAAAAAAAATTAACAAAAACTTAAAAGTCAAGATAACTGAAGGCTGAGAAAGTTCTTGTTTTGACAAATCAGGTATGATCAATGGTTTTTTAAGACAATAGCTTCAGCAGAACAATGGGGAGATCACCAAATAACAAAGGCTAAAGAGTGAGCCAAAGATGAGCTGTAGGCAACAAATGTATATTCCTTTGAAAAGTTTGACAGAGTAGAAAGATGTGACAGTATGTTATAAGAGTAATAGAATCCAGCCCTGGCTGGTGTGGCTTTGTGAATTGAGAACCAGCCTGTGAGCCACAGTGTCGCAGATTAGATTCCCAGTCAGGGCACATGCCTGGGTTTCAGGCCAGGTCTTCAGTTGGGGGCATGTAAGAGGCAACCAAACATTGATGTTTCTCTCCCTCTCTTTCTCCCTCCCTTCCCTTCTCTCTAAAAATAAATAAATAAATAAATTTTTTAAGAGAGAAATAGAATTCAGAAAAAAGTGTTGGTTTTTTTAATGAGGAGACCTTGACATATAAGAAGAGAAAAAAAAAAGAAGTCAATGGTGAAAGGGAGACAGAACATATAAGAGAGGTTGAAGGAACAAGGTCATTTAAAGCAGTCAAGGAGAGAAGGTGCACAAATCATAAACGGCCTTGGAAAGAAGAGGTCTTTCTTCTAGGACAGTAGAGGATATGTGAAGACTCAAAATAATTGTAAGGGAAAATCAAAGAGAAACATCATAAGTTAAATTCAGATGGATGTGATTTAAATCAAGTAGGAAATAAGGTAATCTCCTGGTGCTTTTTAATCTAATAAATATTAAGTATCAACTCCATGCCTAATGCTGTAGGGACACAGATGAATAAGACAGTCCCTGCCTCAAAACACATTTAATTAGCACTGATACGCCTCAGACTTATTTTTTTAATTTTTTTTAATATGCTTTATTTATTATGCTGTTACAGTTGTCCCATTTTCTTTTCCCTTTGTTCCCCTCCACCCAGTGACCCCCCTCCTTCCAGTTGTTCCCCCTCTTAGTCCATGCCCATTGGTTGTGCATATAGTTCTTCTCAACATCTTCCTGTCTACTCCACTGCCTCCTACTATGCTTCTTAATTCCTGTACCATCTCCCTCCCTTTCCCCCCTTCCCCCTCCCTGCTGACCTCCTCCCATACCTATAATTCTTTCCCCACTCTCATTGCCTACTTAGTTTGCCTTTGTTTCAGTTCTCTAGCTTCTGTTGTTGGTTGTTGTGATACAGTTTTCATTTTGATGTTCATAGTTTTGATCCTCTTTCTTCTAAACAAGTCCCTTTAACATTTCATATAACAGTGATTTGGACCTGATGAACTCCAGTTTTACTTTGTCCTGGAAACACTTTCTCTGCCCTTCTGTTCTGAATGATGCCTTTGCTGGATAGAGTAATCGTGGTTATAGGTTTTTTCTTTTCATTACTTTGAATATTTCTTCCCAGTCCCTTCTTGCCTATAGAGTTTCTTTTGAGAAATAGGCTGATAGTCTTATTGGGACCCCTTTATATGTAATTCTCTTCTTCTCTCTTGCCGCTTTTAAGAGTCTCTCTTTATCCTTAATTTTTGACATTTTGATTATAATGTGTCTTGGTGTGGATCCCCCTGGGTCCAGTTGTTTTGGAACTCTCTGTGCTTTCTGGACCTGTAAGTCTATTTCCTTCCCCAAGTTAGGGAAGTTCTGCTTCATTACTTTTTCACATAATTTTTCAATTTCTAGTTCTTCACCTTCACCTCTGGCAACCCATGATTCAGATGTTGGCCCGCTTATAGCTGTCCCATAGGTTTCTGAGCCTCTCCTCATTTTCCTCACTTTTCGCTTCCTCTTTCTGCACTGGTTGACTGTTTGTTCCTTCCCAATGTTCTGATTTGTTGATTTGATTCCTGGTTTTCTTTCCCTCACCACTAGTTTCATATGTGTTTTTGTTCATTTCAGCAGGACTAGCCTTCATTCCTTCCCCATCTTACTTAAGATCTGCTGTTAGGTCTGTAAGCATTCTTATAACCAAAGCTCTAAACTGTGCCTCAGAAAGATTTCCTATCTGCTGCTTCATTAGATTAGATATTTGCTATCTGGTCAACTGTGTCACTGGGATTTCTATCATGATCTGTGCCATCCTGACAGTTTTGTGTTTACCTTTGCTTCCTGGGTGGGGCTATCACACCTCCTATGCTATAGGGGGTTGAGCTCTGTGCACTCATCACAACCAGGCTATAGGTGCACCAAATAGTCCCTGTAAAAAGTTTCAATATGTAAGTATGTAAGGGCTTTAAATGTTCTTTGTAAGAAGTAACAAGGACTTGCTAAAAGACCTTCGAAAAAGGAATGTAAGGAGTGTTATAGCAATTAGTGATTTATAAGCTAAAAGGACCTCAGCCTCTATCACCTTCCATTTACTTGTGTCTGGTTTATAACATTTGTGAAGGTTGTGCTTTGCAGAATGTCTAGCCCTTTGAAAATAAATTGCTTCGCAGGGAGTTTGTCCCTGGCTGAAGGGTTATGCTGCCGCTGGAGATAACCTTATAGCCTTGCAAATTTCTGTTTCTGTTACTGCCAAGACATTCCTGCAGTCCTACCCAACCTCCTCTTCCTAAGGCTGTTTCCCGCCAAAGAAGAAACAAAGAGACTGCAGCAGTATAAAAACCCAGCGTTTAGACTCCATTGTAGGTTGGAGCATGTTAGAGACCAGCTCAGAGTCTGCCCAACTCCTGGCCATCATTAAAAATCCTTTGCTTACTTTATACACCGCTTCCGAATCTTCAGTCTCGCCTATGTAGCCGTAACAAGGCGACCCTTCTCACCACGCTGTGGCGTTTTCTGTGGGAGTGGGGGTCCAAGATGGATTCCTGCCATTCACTCTCCACTGAGAGACTGGGAGCCTCCTCCTCCATCCCCACCCCCTCCGAGCCTCACAGTCCAAGGCAATGGGGGTCTGCCTTCCCCAGCATTGGGATCACAAGCTGACAGGTCTGGTGTGCAGCTGGGGGTGCTCCCCAGGCACTTCTCACCTCCCCTTAAATATGGGTGTCTGTGCCTACTGCCATCATGTTGTCATTGCTGCTGCTGCTGCTGCCAACACAGCTTGACCTCTCTGCCCTGGTGTCTCCCCTCCTACCTGTCCAGACAAGCACCACTTCTTTATAACTTCATACATTGGACTTCCATTTATTTTATGGAACTTCTGGTTATTTCTGGCTTTGTGGTAGTTGTATTCCTTCTTAATTGTGGAGGGAGATGAAACGTGTCAGTCTAGGCCTTCATCTTGGCCAGAAGTCTCCTGTGTTTGTTTGCATCTATGCCTTAGGTCCAGAGTTATTTCAGTCATTAGCTCAGGTGATCTCACTCTTTGAGGAAGAAAGGGCAAACATTCCCTCTCAACCCCAGATCCACATTTTAAAAAGAGTAAAGGGAGCTATTTTGTCAGGAGGAAAACTATGCCAGGTGAAATTATGGTGATGCAAGAAGGAATGAAGAGTAAGAATGAAGGAAAATCTAAGCAAACATCTACTATTTAAAAAACAACATTAATAATCAATGTCTTGTGGGGTTTAAAATATGTATGTCATTAAAATACAAGTTAAAAACACAAAAAGGCAGGGTAGTAAATGAAGTTGAAGTGTTTTATTATCTTTTTATTGCTCAGCAATGGTAAAAACACTAATGCACATCAATAAGTTGAGTTTGAATGTTGTAATTTCTAGAGTATCCACTAAAAGTACTTTAATGAATATTTAATAAGCTAATAGAGAGGAATCATGAATAATAAAGAAAAATACTTGGTAAATTTCATATTTATGTATGGCATGGTACAAGTACCAACACAAGTTAATCAATTCTTAGACTCACAAAGTCTTGGAACTGGAAAGGGTCTTAGAAATAACCTTGTCCAAGATGAGACTTTCATTATATGGGGAAGCTAAGTATATATTTCAAGATCTCATAACTGTAACAGCCCCATGAACTGGATCTATCTTTCCTAATATGTAGAGAAATATTTCTTTCATGTTACATCTTCCCTTTTACAGTGACAGATTTGATTTTTTTTTTTAAACAGCCTAAAGAAAAGTATTTGAGTCTTGATAAACACTCTCTAGGAAACCTAACCCTACAGCTCACAAGTATGTAAAGTGTCCATAGGCCATCAAATAGCTTTATTTACAATTGAGTAAGATAGATATGATTTTAAAATGCAAACATGAGAGACATAGGTTAATTGAAAAATAGAGTCTCCCCCACCCCTCAGTAATTTGGACACTAGCATAGGCTCCTTCAAGTGTTGAAGGTTTTCTTCCACACTTAAATAAAGAGCCAGACAATCCACTATTAGTCTGTTAGATTAGATGAAAGTGACAGTCAAATTCACCAAATCACTTCCTTTATTTGGAGAAAAAAAGTATATATGTATATTTTTTTCTCTAACTTTCCTCCAAATGTTTGATAAAGCAAGTCAGAGATGAGAATGAGAGTCATATTCATTACCCTGTTACTATAATAGAAGTATTGGTGCACCTTAGGATTAACTGTCCTTGGTTCCAAAGGGAACTCTGGCATGACAGTATTTTGGTGTCAGCATAGATTGAGCCCTTGGTAGAGGGCCTTGGAAGCCAAGGCCAAAGAAGAGCTAGCCAAATACTCTGAGATTTGAGGGCTGAGCAAAAATTCACTGGTAGTTGTGTGGGCAAGAAATCCATCTCTTCACAGGTATTAATATCTAAATATCATTTCCACTAAACTTGTTGTCATTGGTCTCCATGGTGACAATGGTGTGAGTTGAAAACCAGCAAAACAGTACATTGTTCAAATGAAACTCTTTAAAGCCACATCTCAGGACAGAGATTTGAGTATATAAAAGTATCCACCAGGAACATATGAAAGATTGAGCAGAAGTTCTGGGGTCCAGGTGGCACATGTAAGAAGGTGGCAGCATTGCAGTTTGGTAAATCTCACAATAATACATACAACTTTACACCTTCAGCCAAGGCTATAGGACCTACTAGACCAAAAGCCCTGACCATGTCGGGGCCAAGAGAGAGAACAACCAGAGGACTAAGGCTAAAAGGTAAATACCACAGATGAGTGAAGTCACCTAAAAACTATCTACCATCAGCTCAAGAGCAACACCAGCCCAAGCAAGCACCTTTGTAGTATCTAGTTCACCTTAATTTCAACTGTTAGGCTAAACATTGTGAATTTTTAAAATCTGGCTAGTGATTTTAATGCATTTACAGTTTTTTTTCCATTTTAAATTACAACTCATTTGAAAATGGGTTACTATCAAACAGTAATACAATTTAATACCAAAAATTAATTTCATTAAGTGTTTTTTTAAACTTCAGATCCTCAGATCACACCCCTTCAAATCCCCAAGGCTTCTCATTTAGCAAGTCTGTAGTGAAGCTCAAGAATCTACATTTTTTTCTAAACTTCTAAAATGGTTCTAATATAAGAACACCTCCTCAAAGAAGGAAAGCTGACAGAGATCACTTTCACCTCATGACCTACAAGCACACACAGATTCAAATCTGTGCAAAACCCAAAAATACTCTTGTTGTTTGTTTACTTGTTTGTATAAAAAAGCAAACTGAGAACTTAAGGCCCACATTTGGAAGGAAAAGAATCAAACTGAAAATGTTCATTATTTAATCAATGTACAAAATATAGACATGGAGGATAACATTAATAATCAATGCTGTGCTATTTTCCACCTCAGGTATAGTACATAGTGTCACGGTTGAAAAAGCAAAGAACATAGCCAGGTTTCCATTCTAAGAACAACAACAACAAAAAAAAAAAGTCCTGGCTGGTGTGAATTGAGCATCAGTCTGCGAACCAAAAGGTTGCTGGTTCGATTCCCAGTCAGGGCACATGCCTGGGTTGCAGGCCAGTTCCCCAACTTGGGGGTGAGGGGGTGGTGAGTGGCATATAATCAATGTATCTCTCATACATTGGTGTTTCTCTCCTTCTCTCTCCCTCCCTTCCCTTCACTCTAAAAGTAAATAAATTAAATATTTAAAAAAAATTTTTTTTAATCCCAGATGTCAGACATAACCCAGAAAGGACTCCAAAGCTTAGAAAGTTCACAGGTAGCAATGCGGAATTATACCGACTAGAAAAGATGTACTCATTGTTAATATTGGCTGACTTAATTTACTGTGGAGCTTTTGTTCTTGCTTGATTTGATGTCTTTCTTCTTATAATCAAGGGAACTCTACCCACTAACTGTTTGTCTTAAAAAGTAAACATGACACTTAAAATTCATTTTCACCATTACATATGCATCAGAAACTTTGCCCTGCCTCCACATAATCCTTCTCTAGGGCAGCCAGATCTTCCCTGGCCTCTGAAAACTCCTCTTCTTCCATGCCTTCCTTGAGGTACCAATGTAAAAATGCCCTCTTGGCATACATGAGGTCAAACTTGTGGTTCAGGCGGGCCCAGGCCTCTACAACTGCTGTAGTGTTGCTCAACATGCAGACAGCCTGCTGGACCTTGGCCATTTCCCCCCCTGGCATCATCGTGGGTGGTTGATTATTGATGCCCACCTTAAAACCAGTTGGACACCAATCTACAAACTGAACAGAGTTTCTTGACTTCATGGCTGCAATTGCTGCATTCACATCTTTAGGGACTACATCCCCTCTGTAGAGTAGGCAGCAGGCCATGTACTTTCCCAGTTGAGGATCACACTTGACCAGCTGGTTGGAGAATTCAAAGCAAGCAGTGGTGATATCTGACACGGAGAAGTCCTTATGGTAGGCATTGTCAGCAGAAATGATGGGGGCAAAAGCAGTCATGGGGAAGTGTATTCTCGGATAAGGTACTAGGTTGGTCTGGAATTCATTTAGGTCCACATTCAAGGACCCTTCAAACCGGAGGGAAGCAGTGATGGAAGATACTGCCTGACCTATCAACCTATTAATGATGGTGTAAGAGGGGCGTTCAACACCAAGTTTATGATGGCATATATCATAGAGGGCCTCGTTGTCCACCATGAAGGTACAGTCTGAGTGCTCTAATGTAAAATGAGTGGTGAGGATGGAGTTATAAGGTTCTACTACAGCAGTGGCGATCCTGGGGGCTGGATAGACAGAGAACTCCAACTTAGTCTTCCTGCCATATTGCATCGAGAGCCGTTCCATTAAGAGAGATGTAAATCCTGACCCAGTGCCTCCTCCAAAGCTTCGGAAAATCAAAAATCCCTGCAGTCCGCTGCACTGTTCTGCCTGGGAAAGAAAACAAGATGTAGGAACTCAGCCAAATAAACCCAGAAGCAGTGGTAATGGTGAGACACAAGTTCCCAAAACAAATCAAAACTTTCAGAAAGGACTGATTTACCATTATCAACTGCACAACAAACATTTATTTTGAAACATGCTTGAGGGTTCTTCTGGAGTGGCAAAGTACTTTAGAGATGTACTATAAGTAAAGCTTAAATATTCAACTGTCTTTTGCTGCCCTCCATAAATATATCTGTATGTGATCTAAAGCAAGGCCTTTATCAATAACAAAGAAAATGACTAGCAAAACCTTGAAGCAACATACTTTTCCCCAATAGTGAATGAAATGCCTGTCATTTGTATGCCTGGTCTACTGGGCTGGTGTAAAGGCATTGTATTACCTAATGAATATGGCAAATGCCAAAATATTTCCTTAACAAAGAGTGCTTCAGACCACAGATCCATAAAGAATTAACTGTCAGTAAATAGAGTAACTAATCTTCAAGAAGGATGTGCCTCTTGTTAACTTTACAAATAGTGGTTACTGAAGAGGAAATCAAGAAGTGCACCTGGGGGCTTGCACACACGCCCCAACACCCAGGTGCCTTGTGATTCAACTGGCCCTGACTCTCACACGAGTCCCCCTGATGCCAGCAGCTGCACACAGCTCCTGGTGGCCAGATCACAAGCCTCTGAGATCAAAGAAGCAAGAACAGTGTCTCCTTTCCCATAGTGATAGCATATCTTGTGGAACAGACCCCTATAGTTTACCACTTTGCTTTGTAAATTTGCAAAATTAACATTTACACTCACTCCGCAGGAAGAGTGTATGTTAGGCACATAAGCTTTTTTTTTTTTTTAATTCTATTTTTAGTAACGTCTGTAACTCAATAAAAGGAACGGTTGGACTGTTAGTCTTGGCTGATAGCCTGAGTGAGCTGCAGCCCTCCATTTGTTATTGATCACACATTCTGTCTGCTCGATATTACTTCCACGTCTCCATTCCACAAACTACAGCAACAGTTACTATTGAAAAATTACAAGTTTTAGGGTGCTTTGGAAATCTCTGACAAGATAAACGATGAATTAGCAGAAGCAAGAGTAGATGCAGATTAGTGATTTAAAAGAAGGAAATCCTGGTGTTTGTGACATGAAAGTACCTTGTGGGCATTATGCTAAGTGAGATAAGTCAGACAGAGAAAGACAAATACTGTATCATCTCACTCATATATGGAATCTAAAAAAGCCAAACATGTAGAAATGGAGAGTAGAATAGTGGTGTGAGCTCTGGGGAGTAGGGGAAATGGGGAGATTTTGCTTAAAGGATACAAACTTTGAGTTAGAAGATGAAGTCAAGAGCTAGGGATCTAATGTCCAGTATGGTGAATATAGTAAGCAATACTGTATTGTTTATTTGAAAATTGCTAAGAGAATAGATCTTAAATGTCTTCACCAGAAAGTTTTTTAAAAGGTAATAATTATGTGAGGGGATGGAGGTGTTAACTAATCCTATTGTGGTAATCATTGTGCAATATATCTGTATCAAATCATGATGTTGTACACCTTAAATTTACACAATGTTATGTCAATTATATCTCAATAAAAAGGAGTAAAATAAAATATTTCCTCAATAAACCTTAAAAAATAAAAGATGGGGCTGTAAAGAAATTGTAAAGGCTTCTCTGGCTTTTCCTAAATAACAAAGTGTGAACAAAGCCCACATCAGGACTATTTCCAGCACTGAGCACGGCAGGAGTCTCCAAGGAGAAAGGTTAGGTGGTGATGATGTTGCTGGTGATGCTTAGGAGGTGTCCTGCAGAATCCCAGGCACTCAGGCACTCTTCCCCCAACCCCGCTGAGGAAAAGAGAGCCACTTGCCAGCTTTCGGATTCTCTCTAGCACAAGGTCGATGATCTCTGACCCCAGAGAGTAGTGGCCTCGGGCATAGTTGTTTGCAGCATCCTCCTTCCCATTAATGAGCTGCTCCGGGTGGAAGAGTGAGCGGTGCTTGCCTGTTCTAATCCCATCTGCAGAAGGAAAAGCAGGTCAGCTACTCCACAACATCAACGTCTAGCCCTCTGCTAATTCTCGCACAGCCCTGGACCAGGACCCCTCTCTTCCCCCAATGTTGTGGTAAAGCAATGGGTTTAAACTGCTGACTTGGCCTTCCTTAATCTAGGAAAAGGTATAACTATTTCCAAGTTGAAAGTATGTTTTTCCATCATATACTCTCTATTCATTTCTTAGAGCTGCCATAACAAACTACAACAAACCGAGCAGCTTAAAACAGAGAAATTTTATTCAGGAGGCCAGCATTCTAAAAGCAAAGTGTTGGCAATGTAGATTCATTCCAGAGGCTCTGAGGGAGAATCTGCTCTGCACCTGTCTTCAAGGTCTGATGACTGTGACAATTCCTGGAGTTCCTTGGCAGGCAGCTGCATCACCCATCTCTGCCTCCATCGTGCATGCCCTTTTCCCTGGGTGTCCACTCTTCTTATAAGGATACAGATCACTGGACTAAGGACACCCTAATCCAGTATGGCATCATCTTAAGTCTAAACAAAGTCATATTCTGGGCTTCTGAGTGGATGCAGATTTTTAGGAGACACTCTTCAACTCACATCAGAGAAGGAAAACTCTGACTCCAAAAAACCTCCACTGCCTTGCGGCATACCTCTTCAGGGGAAAGGCTAAGGGAGTAAACCCCGACAGAAAATCCGGAGCCGGAGTCCCTAAGGCGGTTTGACGTTGTAGTCAACACCGGCAACTCCTGCGGCGCACCTGAAGCCAAGCTGTATTGACTCCGTCTTTCCCTTGGACCCTTCAGCTGCGAAGAGAGGGGGGGTCTGCTGCATGGGCAACAGCAGACCCTCCATATCACTCTGCCCAGGCTCTGTAGCTTCAGCTTCACTGGAGAGGACACTCCAGCGTCATCACAAGATGCTGATTCAACACGGGAGGAGACAGATACTGTGTCACTCCCGAGTCGGACTGCACAGCCATTCTCGGCGGTGCAGATAGACTCTTAAGAAGCTACACCATCGTCTCTCGAGACGGACGGGCATGGGCAACAGCAGACCCTCCATATCACCCTGCCCAGGCTCTGTAGCTTCAGCTTCACTGGAGAGGACACTCCAGCATCATCACAAGATGTCGATTCAACACGGGAGGAGACAGATACTGTGTCACTCCCGAGTTGGATTGCACAGCCTTTCTCGGCAGTGCAGATAGACTCTTAAGAAGCTACACCATCATCTCTCAAGACGGACGGCTGCCGACGATTCTTCATCTCACCACACATCCTGTGGCACTTTGGCATTTTAACACAAGTATTTCTTAACCCCAAAGAGCCAACAGTGTGCTGGAAAAGCATGAAAGAGAATATCAACCTAAATTATTACTAGTATGCTTTAAAGAGGCTTTAACAAAGAAGGCATGGCATGCTTAAATGCCCACTTGACTCAAATACAGTTAACATAAATGCATGTAGCAGGTAAATCGGTGGTAAGATGTTGGGAGTATCCAATACAACCAAGTGCAACCCTTGCCTTGTTTCATTGCCTTTTAAAACCCTGGGCAGCATGAGAAACATCACATGTTGGAGGCCCATGTCCCATTCCCCTACCTTAGAATTACTCAAGTAGCATGACTCCTAAAGAATTACACAGTGGCATTTGAGGGTTAAGTAGCCTTTTGGAATGTTGCCCTGGTTACAGTGTGATGCTGCATTGCATAGAAGTAAAGAGCATGTGTTCAAGAATCAATATCCTACATTCATATCTTGCCTTCCCCACTTAGCTATAGAATGGGTACTTACGACTCTAAGCCTCAGTTATTTCACCTCACAAATAAAGATAATAACAAGACCCACCCCCTTGAGTTATTATGAGGCTTAAATGAGATCATAGAGCATGAAGCATGACCCATAAAACAAGAATTATAAATAATGGTAAAATTGGCTCCATGACATGCATTTATGCAGATTTATCTTACTATATATATCATTGGCCTTGGCACTAGACATCCAGAGTTAGTCACAAGAAAATGCACTGATTTTCTAAGAGCAAGATGGTTCTCTCAAGTCACCTTGCTCTACTGTATATGATATGACCATGAATTTTGTACACCCCCAAATGTTTAAATTTACTAACATTGGGTTTAAATGACTTTTAACTATCATACACACACCAAAGAAAAAAAAAAAAGAAATATTACCAAAGTTGGTATTTTTAAAAACTATATTTATAAACAAGACATAAGTGAAAGGAGGGAATTTATGGAATTTATGGAAGCCTGCTTCTTCATGACAATGTCCAGTTGAGATCTTGAGGGTAGTAAGTTCCATAAATTCTTTCAGTGAAATCCACTTTCTTAGAAATCAGCAGTATCATTCTGTCCACTCAACTTTCTGGAACTTTTTCACGTTGATTAGAGACTTAGGTACCTGGCCCAGCATCCTCAGGGACTTTCATGGTTTTCAAGGATAATTATTTGACTGTTCTATGGAGTCTTTACCCCTAATGCCATTTATCTCCACTCCACTCAAATCACTACCACTCACAACTATATCCCCCCAAAATTTTAAACTTGCAAAATTCTTTCTCTGACTATACTTCCTTACTTCCCCCTACTTAGGCTCATGACTCAGACCCAACTATCTTTCCAGTCTCCTCTCCCATCACTCTCCTATTCACACTGGAATGTCCAGCCATGCTGAACTCTTGTTAAACTTGCACATTCCTCAATGCCTCTGTGAATTTTCAAATGCTGTTCCCCCAGGAGAAGACCTTTAATGACTCCTCAGTTACTCATTTTGCTTCAGTGATACCTCTGTACCTCACAGAAATTTCTATTATTATGAGGTTGTAGCATATGAAATTGACATTTTTAGGTAAAAAACAGTCATCCACTGGCAATTTTATATGGCTTAACTTAATACATTTATTAGTGTGTGTTAACTATTTTACATTTTCTTCTTCATTTGATTACACTGCTTTTCTGTTAAAAGAGAGTGGCTTTTATGAGAAGGCAAACTTGCAATCAAAGACAGTTTGACCCTGAATAATTCAATGATTTAACTAAGGCAAGTTCTAAAACCCTCCCAAGATGTAGTTTCCTAATCTATAAATCAAGGATGACAACAATATTTCCTAATGAAGTTGCTGAAATATCACTTGAGCCTTCTTAGCTGACACTACATAATCCTGCTTACGTAGACTGTATAATCTGACATTCCCACCCACTGATTCATTGATTTGTTTGTTTTGATTATGGCCCTGGTTAAGTACACTAGAACATAAGCCTTACCTTACCTATAACAGTTGGCTCTAGGTCAATGAAGAGTGCTCTGGGCACATGCTTCCCAGCTCTTGTCTCACAAAAGAAGGTATCGAAAGAGGCATACTTATGCTCCATTTTAGCAATTCCCAACCGATCCTTTTTACTGTTGAGAAGAAAGCCATCTGGATGGATTCCATGTTCCAGGCAATAGAGTTCCCAGCACGAATCCCCAATCTGGACGCCAGCTTGGCCCACATGAATGGAAAGGCACTCCCTCTGAAATAAGTCAGCATGAATTAGTCCTCTTTAGATCTCATGAGCCACGTCACTCAGCAGTTCTTACAAGTGACAGAGACTAAGCTAGCTTATGCCAACAGAAAAATTTATTATGAGGCAGATTGAAAGTATCTCATGGAAATCAAAATCCAGGATACAGGTAAGCTTTAGGAACAAATGAACCAAGGACTTTGATTCCATTAACAGGTTTCTTTCAACAACATAAATTAAGCACCTATTGTCTTATTGGTTAAGAATAAATCAAGAATATATATACACAAAATCAAGCTGTCTTTCCTCAAAAATAATCAGTTATCAGAAAGAATAAAACCAATATCAATGTATAGCCTTGGCATATATTAAAACCTGTAACAGATAAATTAATGATGTTATCTCTTCATACCTTGAGATTTTACACTTACTATCCACATGGGCTCTACCTAAAAAAGGATGCTCTGAGCTTAAAAGTAGTGAAAAATTTACCAAGGAAAGAAACAATAGATTTAACAATCCAGCTATACATAAGACAATTTTTATATACATTGATTTTTTTTTTTTTAAGCCCTTGAGATATCTGTCAGGGCAGCCTTGCTCTGAGAAATCACCCAGAGACCACTGTGGGAGCAGGCAATGGGTTTATTGAGGGAAAGAGGGGAAGAGGGTGGAGGAGAGAGGCAACTCCCAGACCTACTCGAGGGCCCATAGGAGCAAGGGGAATGGGGAGCAAGGGAATGGGGACTACTGGTCCTCCACACAGGCCCATATGAGTCCCACCTGGACTTCTGCAGGCATGCTTTGTAAACTTGCCAACTGTACATTTTAGCAAGGGAGAGTTTGCTTATTAACATATTCAGTAGGCTGTTGGCATCTCATTGCTTCCCCTTCTACCAGGTTAGTTTACATATCCTGCTGGGGCTAAGTCAATTAACATATCCTGTGGGAACCCCAGCCAGAGCCAGGTTTATTAGCATATCCTGCTGCAGTTCTCACCAAAGTTCAGGTGTGCATTCTAGCTGCCTCATGCTCTGACAATATCTACAAGATAAATAGGTAAACAGCATCAACAAATAGTCACAAATAAAAGAAATAACCTAAAAATGCAAAGATTTAGGCACAAGGGCATTCACAGTATTATAATTTATGAGTGAAAACCAAGGACCAATCTACCTAACCATTTACCTATTGTTGGCCATTTAAAGGAAGGTACATCAATACAATGGCATGTTATACAAGCCTTAAATATTTACCCAAAAAAAAGTTTGACATGGGAAATGTTTATGATAAAATATTAAGTAAAAATTAGATAAGTTGTACAAGTTATATAATGCATGATGTCAAATACATTTAAAAATAAAGAAAAGGTGTTTTTAAAATGTATCAAAATACAACTAGTTATATCTGGATAGTAAGTGTTTTTTTTTTTTTTTTCTTGTACTGTTTTCCTTCACCGTCCTCAGCATGGACTCTCCTGTCCCACATTTAAGTCACCATTTACATTTTTTTAGTCAAATAACCTTTTTAGCTGTACAGACAAATATCTACTCATCTAAGAGAGAAAAAGAAAAACTTAATCCTATAAATCAAAAGTGAAAGCGGAAGAGCAGATCATTCTAAGAAGCACCAACAAGCAATAGGAATCACAAAAATGGGGAGACAGAGAAACAACCCATCAAAAGGAAAGGTAGAATCCCCAGAGAGAGTGCTAAATGAAATAGAGGGGAGCAAAATATCCGATACGGAATTAAAAACATGGATTATGGAGAAGCTGAATGAGCTCAGTGGAAACTACAAAGAACTCCATGAAAACTACAAGGAACTCCAGAAAAACTACAATGAACTCACAGAGAATTACACGAGCATGAAAAAGGATATAGAAGCTATCAATAAGAGCCAGGAGGAAATGAAGAATACGATCTCTGAGTTGAAGAACACAGTAGAAGGAATTAAAAGCAGGCTAGAGGAAGCAGAAGATCGGATCAGCGAGCTGGAGGACAACGTACACAAAAACTCCCAGACAGTGCAACAAAATGAAAAAAGACTGAACAAGACTGAAGAGGCTCTAAGACAGCTGCAGGACAACATGAAACGTAATAATATCCATATCATAGGAATTCCAGAAGGAGAAGAAGAGCAAGGGATAGAAAACCTCTTTGAAAAACTAATGACAGAAAACTTCCCTCACATGAGGAGAGAAAGAGTCACGCAAATCCAGGAAGCACAGAGGGTCCCAATGAAGATGAACCCCAACAGGCCCACCTCAAGACACATCATAATTAAAATGACAACATTCAAAGACAAAGAGAGAATCCTAAAAGCAGCAAGAGAGAAACAACTAATAACATACAAGGGAGCTCCAATAAGGCTATCCTCAGATTTCTCAGCAGAAACGCTACAAGCCAGAAGAGAATGGCAAAAAATATTTCAAGCAATGAAAAACAGAGGCCTACAACCTAGAATACTCTACCCAGCAAAGCTCTCATTCAAAATGGAGGGTGAAATAAGGAGCTTCCAAGACAAAAGAAGGCTAAAAGAATACATCTCCACCAAACCAGCAATGCAAGAGATGCTAAAGGGTCTGCTTTAAGAAGATAAAGAAACAGAGAGAGACAGAGAAGAACAGGAGTACAAAGGGGAAAAATGACAATGAATAAGTACTTATCGGTAATAACCTTAAATGTAAATGGATTAAACGCTCCAATTAAAAGACATAGGGTAGCTGAATGGATTAGAAAGCATGACCCACATATATGCTGTCTACAAGAGACCCACCTTAGAACAAAAGATCTACACAGACTGAAAGTAAAGGGATGGAAAAAAGTATTTCAAGCAAATGGACATGAAAAAAAGCTGGGGTAGCAATACTTATATCAGACCAAACAGATTTCACAGCAAAGTCCATAAAAAGAGACAAAGAAGGGCATTTCATAATACTTAAGGGAAAAATCCATCAAGAAGATATAACCCTTATAAATATATATGCACCCAACTTAGGAGCACCCAAATATATAAGGAAAATTTCGAAAGACTCCAAGAAAGATATAGACAGCAACACACTCATAGTAGGGGACTTTAACACCCCATTGTCAACAATGGACAGATCTTCGAAGCAAAGAAACACCAAAGATATTGAGGCATTGAACAACACTCTAGATCAAATGGACTTAGTCGATATATATAGAAGTTTTCACCCCAAAGAAGCAAAATATACATACTTCTGAAGTGCACATGGAACATTTTCAAAGATAGACCACATGATAGGACACAAAACAAGCCTTAACAAATTCAAGAAAATTGAAAAAAAAAAAAAAGTGAAAGCGATTGCTGATTTTAATATAGTTAAGCTCTAACTGCAGGTGGTCCTGGGACAAGTCTAAGCAGGGGCCTTATAGGGTGATAAGCCTCTTTTTTGCATCATAGGGGCCCTTCAAGCTATTTGCCTGATAAGCTCATAGGCAACCCTGCCTTGGTATTTTCCCAAGGTCAGTGATTCAACTACAAAACAACCTTTAGTCAGAGGGAAGGAGGGAGCCCTGGCTGGTCACACCCCTTCAATTGGACTTGGATTCTATTCTTACTCAGCACATCAAACCTTGTACTTTGTTTCCTTGATTGACAAGCCATAGCACAGCCCTCTTAGCTTTATAAGAAATTCATGCTCACTAATTGAGTACCTCATTCTTGTTTCTTCTCTGTATAACCACCAGTCTCTTCTGACAAAGGATGTGAACTTGATTTAGAAAGCACTTCATTTAGTACCAACCAATAATCCAAACACTTGGGCACATAAAAATCAAAACAACATATTCCACCATAAAGAGCCTCTTCCTCACACCTCTACCTTCTATCCTGCTGGACTTTAAAATGATCTCTGTATAATAGCTACTGTAATCAGATCAAGATTCATCTAAATCCCTAGATTAAGGAAAAAATTTTAAAGTAGGGGGAGGGGAGATTCATTGTTTCCACAACTGTTGACCACCCCAGTCCACGTGGGATGCACACATGGCATTTGCTCATAATAGTCACACACACAAAAAAATCACCAACAAAACAAAAAAAATTGCTCCTGGCTGCTGTGGCTCAACAGATGGAGCGTTGGCCTGCGAACCAAGTGTCACTGGTTCGATTCACAGTCAGGGCACATGACTAGGTTGCACCTCAGGTCCCCAGTTGGGGGCGCAAGTGAGAGGCAACCACACAGTGATGTTTCTCTCCCTCTCTTTCTCCTTTCCCCTCTCTCTAAAAATAAATAAATAAATAAATAAATAATAAAATTGTTAAAAAACAAAAAAAAATTGCTGTCCTGGCCAGTGTGGCTCAGTTCGTTGGAGCATTGTCCCGTAATTAAAAGATTTAGAGTCCAATTCCTGGTCAGGGCACATACCTAGGTTTGTGGGTTCAATCCTCAGTCTGGGTGCTGTCAAGAGGTAACCAATCAAAGCTTCTCTCTTTCATCGCTGCTTCTCTCACTCCCTTCCTCTTTTCCTAAAGAGCAATAAAAAAGTGTCCTCGGGTGAGGATAAAAAAAATTTTAAATAAATAAATAAAAACAATTGCTGTTCTGTGGTCTGTTACCCAAATGTTCAGACATAAGAGTGGCACTGTCTTTTTTGAACTCAGCAGGAATATTTGGCCCAAGAAGGACTGATTTTGCCCTAACTAGTTTGAGAAGCAGCTGAGTCTGTAGCATAACTATGTCACAGGGCACAAAATGCTATTTTCACTTTATTCTTCTCTTAACCTTTCCCTCCTTTCCAAACTATCTGTTACATCGTTAACCAAATTATAGAATAACAAAAGATTATAAAATGCCCACTGAAAATCAATATTAACAAGTCATAGCACATTAATATACAGTTGTAACAAATAATTCAGAAGATCTCCTGTACCCCTTAACCATTTTCTCCAACGGAAATATTGATGGGGCACTCAAATGTTGGAAAATTTTAGTTTCAGGTAACAGCTAATAAGCTTCGTAATCAATGTATGTAAAAAGATATTGTTTCAGGTACTGGAGGTAGGACCCACCTTGACTCCAGGAAACCATAAGTAGTTCCACTTTGTGCCTCAGTAGGACTGCAAGCTATCAGGATAGTATCTGAACCATTGTACTCCAAGGTGACCACCACCCAGGACACAAAGAACAATGCCTAGGACACAAAGGCCACTGCCCAGAGCACAAGGGCCACTGCCCAGGACACAGATGAAAGAATGCTGCAGCTTTTACCTGATTTAACCTTTTCCCTGAATTCCAAACCCCTTACCTACACTTTTCTTCTCCTTACAAAATGGGTCCGTTTATAATGGAATTTAAGACAGTCTATTAGGGTACAAACCCGCTGTCTTCTCAGGTCACCAACCATCTGAATAAAGCGCCCATAGAGATTCAATACCTGTCTCTGCTTATTGGGTCTGGTAGATGAGAGGCAGCACAGACACTGGCTTTTCCGGTTTCAGTACCTTGCAAGATTATAGTAAATATCACGCCCAGAATACAGAATTAAATAGTCAAAACACATTTCCATTACCATGAGGATCACACATGTAGAAAGACATCATTTTTTAAGAGCAAAATAACTTAAACATCCTTAAAACGTTAAACAGAGAGTTGAATGAGGTGAGAAGATCAAAGATGAAAAAGCAGTTTGAAAGGTTACTTCCATTTAAAAATTAGAAATTCTGAAATCCTAAAATTACTGTGATTGAAACATAGAGATTAAAGGGAAAGTGGATTTTAAAAGATGGTCCCCAAAAGACTAAACTCAGGAGAGAATAAAGATGTTCATGCACTTTACCTGACACACACTTAGGAGCTTAGCAATGGTAACCTGGGTCTGAAGTCCCCAGAAACTCTAAAATCATAACTGAAGGTGAAGCAATTGATTTCTGCAGAAAAATCAGCACACCAGGTCTAAAACCAATGCAAAAACTAAAGGAAGTTGAGGTTCATGCTTCAGCATTTCAGTTAAAGGCAATGAACACCTGTAAATCAACTATGCTTTTGCTAAAAGCAGCAAAGCAAGAGCTGAATAAAGGAGAGCTTATTCAAATTTGCTTCAGACACCGATTTTTTTTAAAATGGTTCTTTAAAATTTTATTCTCTTGTACCAAGAAATTTATTAAGAATTGCTTGGTAAAGGAAGAGGGCCAAATATAGTAAGTAAAATTTGCTACACCAAAGCAACACTGTCAACAATGTACAGCACAGTAGCCACTTACCATGTTGAGCTGAAGGTGCCCCTTGGTAATGAGTGACAGAGTATGCCCAGGTGAACCTTATCACAGGGCAGGAAGTGACTCCACCTGAGGGCCGAGCACCTGGCTTCACTTAAAGCAGCACAGCCTCTTTTCAGTTTTTTAGCTGTGATAGCCTGAACACCCTGAGATAAAGCTGTGATTAACTGAGATTTATAAAGAAATTACAAGAAAATGAAAAAATCGCTTTTGCAATATAATTTTTAAAATGTATCATTTTTTAGTAATTCTTTCTTTCCTTGAAAAACTAAATCTTAAAAGAAAAAAGTTTCCTTAAGTAATAATAATTGATATTTCAAGTCTGGAGAAGTCTTCTGATGTGATGGTTTTATATGGCAACTTGTCTAGCATATAGTGCTTAGTTATTCAATCAAACATTAATCTAAGTATCGCCATAAGTCATTTGGTACAAGTGGTTAACACTGACAATCACTTCACTTTAAGTAAAGATTGTCCTTGATAATGTGGGTGGGACTCATCTGATCAGTTGAAAGGCCTTAAAAGCAAAAGACCAGCTTTAGCTTCAGCTTCTAAGCAAATTGCTGGTTTGACCCACCATACAATACAGCACCCATAATCACATAAACCAATTAGCACATAAATTTGCATATATAAATACACTATTCCATTAACTCAAACTTATATAAATCTCCACATATATACACACACAAAAAAATTTAAAGTCTTAAAAGAAAAAAGTATGGCCCTGGCTAGTGCTTCTTGGTTGGGTGTCATCCTGCAAAGTGAAAGGCTGCCAGTTCAATTCATGGAAAGGGCACATGCCAAGGTTGTGGATTCAGTCCCTGATCAGGGCTTGTACAAGAAGCAACTGATCAATGTTTCTACATCACATGGATGTTTCTCTTCTTCTCTCTCTCTTTCTCACTCCCCTCCACCTCTCTCTAAAAAAAAAACAATGTGTGTGTGTGTGTGTGTGTGTGTGTGTATTGCAAGTATAAAAATGAGGTGTTTAGTTAGGATTTCCTTTCTTTTCAAAGTTCCTATCTTAAGCATGTTTTTAATGTGAAACAGTCAATTCACTGACTAAGTAATGTGAAAAGGAAAACGTAAGCAAGAATTTTTTTTATTGTATTTTTTCCATTACCATTTATCTCCCTTAAACCAGCCCCCTAACCCCACAATCACCACACTGTTGTCCATGAGTCCTTTTTCCTTTTCGCTGTATCCCACCATCCCACACCCATCCCCATAGTTGCCCTCCTGCTCTCTATTTATGAGTCTCTCTCTATGCTGTTTGTTAGTTCGTTCATTCATTAGATTCTACATTTGAGTGAAATCATATGGTAGTTTTCTATGACTGGCTTATTTTATTTAGCATAATGTTCTCTAGGTCCATCCATGCTGTTGCAAAGGGTAAAATTTTCCTCTTGTTTTACAGCCAAGAAGTATTCCACTGTATAAATGTCCCATAGCTGGGTTTTTTTTTTTTAAGTATATTTTGTTGATTATGGTGTTACAGTAGTTCCAATTTTTTCCCCCTTTGCTCCCCTCTGCACAGTACACCCCTTCCTTCCAGCAATCCCACCCCACTTAGTTTATGTCCATGGGTTATGCATATAAGTTCTTTGGCTTCACCCTTTCCTATATTATTCTTAACATCCCCCTGTCTATTTTGTACCAACCGATTATGCTTCTTAGTCCCGGCACCATATCCCCATTTCTCCCCCTCCCCCATCCCAGCTGATACCCTTCAAATGATCCCCATATCTATGATTCTGTTCCTATTCTAGTTTGCTTAGTTGGATTTTGTTTGTATTTTTTAGATTCAGTTGTTGATAGTTGTGAGTTTGTTGTCATTTTAGTGTTCATAGTTTTGATCTTCTTTTTCTTAAGTAAGTCCCTTTGACATTTCCTATAATAAGGACTTGGTAATGATGAACTCCTTTAGCTTGACCTTGTTTGGGAAGCACTTTCATTCCAAATGATAGCTTTGCTGGATAGAGTAATCCTGGTTGCAGGTTGCCTTTCATCGCATTGAATACTGCTTGCCAGTTCCTTCCTGCCTGCAAAGTGTCCTCTGAGAAATCAGTTGATAGTCTTATAGGCACCCCCCCTGTAGGCAACTCTCCGCCGCTCTCTTGATGCTCCCAGGACTCTCTCTTTATCTTTCACCTTTGGCCTCTCAATCGTGATGCGACCTGGTGTGGTCTCCTCTGGGTCCAGCTCGCCCAAGACCCTCTGTGCTTCCCAGACCTGCATGTCCAACTCCTTCACAAAATTGGGAAAGTTTTCCTCATTTTTTTCAATTCTTGCTTCCTCCTTCTGCACTGGTCGACTGTTTTTGTTTTTTTTTTCTTATGTTCCAAATCACTTATTTGAACCCCAGTTTCTTTCCCTTCCCATTGGTTTTGTGTGGATTTTCCTTCGTTTCACTTAGCATAGCTTTCACTTCTCCTCTTAAGCGTTTGCCGTACTCAAGCATATCTGTCAAGCCTGTGAGCATCTTTATCATCAGTGTTTTGAGTTCTGCATCTGTTAGGTTGTCTATCTCCTCGTCTGTTAGGTTGGCTATGTCCTCATCGATTAGTTCTCCCACTGGAACCTTGATCTGTTTCCCTTTTTGGGCCATACTTCTCTGTCTCCTCATTCTGACAGGCTCCTGTGTTTGTTTGCCTCTGTGTGCCAGGTAGAGCTGTCACTCCTGTTACATTGTAAGGAGCAAAGCCTTAGGGATTCCTCAGTGCAGGGTGACCTATTTCACCATGTTGTGGCACTGTATGTTGGGACGGGGTCCAAGAGGGAACAATGCCGCCTGCCCAGCACTTGCCTCTTTTCCAGGCACCTTTCCCACTTCCACACCCGACTGGCACCTCTCTAGCTGCTTCCCTGGTCATCGTTCCCAGAGTGGAAAAAGAGCTGAATAGAGGACATTCTAGGACTGTGGGGGCCCTTTAAACAAGTGGACTCTGCTGAGAGACCAGCAGTTTCTGCCTCTACCCCAACCCCCACTGGTCTGCACAGTCAGAAGCAATGAGGCTTGATTTTCCCAGGTGCTGAGACTGTGAGCTGCGAGGGCTGGTGAGGAGCTAGGAGCTAGGATCGCTCCCCAGGTGTGCCTCCCTACTTTTTAAAACATGTGACTGCACTTTCTGCTGGCCTTCAGCTGCTGCCACCACCATACAGTGTTGTTTCCGCCCTGGTTTCGCCCCTCCTACCTGATTGGATGAGTATTTCTTCTTTATATATTTGTTTGCTGGACTTCCATGTAGTTTGGTTTTCTGGAACTTCTGGTTGTTTCTAGTTTTGAGGTAGTTGTATTCCTTCTTAGTTGTGGAGGGAGATGTAGCCTGTCTGTCTATGCCTCCTTCTTGGCCGGAAGTCCTCCATAGTTATTTTATCCACTCATCTACTGCAAGAAAGTCTTGTTTTAAAAAAATCTTCAGCTCTGAGAAATAATTCTGATGGATGTACTGACATTTTTTAGGTTATCTTGCTAATTCTTGTCAGCAGCCCTGGCTACATAAACTCAAATCACTTTCCATTGTCTTTCTCCCACCCACAATGCCTACATCTCTCCCTTTCCCTTTCTTGATCTTCCTCCGGTGTTACTAACATAATTTCATATTTTAAAGCTTCAACTGTCTCTTCAAAAATAATCTAAGCATAAAACAAATTAATATCAATCTACTTCTAATAATAGTAGTTTTTCTGGCCACACATTTTTCTTCTTATGTTTTATCCTCCCGGCAGAAGTGAGGCATGAGACTGCTAATTGCTATGATATATATACATATATATATGTATATATATATATATGTATATAACCAAGAGTTCTTCTACCTTAAAGTGATTCCAATGATTGCACTTTATAATTTTAAAATCATTTTGTGTTTCTTTACATAACTTAAGAATTTGTGTGTTTTGAGGCTTAAACTATTTCCTATTAGTATATTGTCTTACGTTAAAAAAACGTTATCCTTTTATTTAAAATGTAATTATTTTACTGTAGAAAGTTGATACAGAAAAATAAATGATTCAACCTAATACTGTAAAAACATAAAAAGGAAAAAAAGATCCAACTGTAATAATCACTTTTTAGAAAGAACTTGTATCCTTGGATACAGAAGAAACATAAATTTAGGAACTGGTAGTAAAATTTACTGACAGTACAAATCATCTTTTTACACCAAAGGCAACTTGCTTCATTAGTGATGTTTATGTACAACTTAGTAACACCTAACATTTACAGAGTTAAATAGATTGTTTTACTTATTTCTCACAAAACTACTGTGAAAATAGGAAGTTAAGCAACTTGCCTAAGATCACATAAGTAGTAAATGGTTAAAGCAGGACCCAAACCCAGGAAGTGTGAGTCCTTTCAGTTTAATCATATAAGAAAAGTATAATGTAATGATGTTATTTATTGTCTGTCATATTTTCAAAGATAAAAAAACTGATAATACAGAATCTTCTGTTATCAGGGGTGTTGACAGTGGTCATTCTCTATTTCTATTGGCAGAAATCTGGATATGGAGAGCACCTGCCCCTCTCTGCCATATTTGCCAAGCTTATATTGTTACCAATTTAGTAAATATAACAATTTAAAATAGGATTTTAAGAATATTGTCTTCATAAAAACTAAGTGGAATGGCCTTGGATAGACGGGTTGAAGGCAGGTGACTCAAAAACTTCCTATCAAATTTGGTGAGAGTTAGAAAGCTAAAGATAAATCAAGTAAAGCTATAATCATTTAGCCTTTTGCACAGATAATGCTTTGTGAGTATCATTAAGTTCTTGAGTCACTATAAAAAAGAAACCAAAAATAGAAATCATAGATGATTGCATATGCATGACTTGTAGATTTTTGTACATCTCTCTTTTTAAAAATGAATCCTCATTTTAAATGATTTTGTGGCCAATCATCACTCCTAGCCACAATATATGAAAAGGCTTTTACCATGTATTTCAAGAGCTCTATAATCATATTTTTTATTTAGTAATATGTTTATCCAAAGGAAATACATAATCAGATATTACAAATATATTGATGTCCATTTAAGTGTTTTTTTAATATATAAGAAATGGATCCATGTGTTAAAACATACTCATTTAAATCACTTTCAATGGGACTTTTAATATGTAGGAAACTATAATATTAATGACAAAATACAGAATATAAAACTAAACTGTGTTAGAGGAAAAGCTCCAGAATAATATTGGTGGTTGAAGTACTGGTGGTTTTTAAGTTTAATTTATTTTTAAAGTTAGTAATACTTGTTAGAAATACAAAATTTGGTGTAAAGGGAACATAAAGTAAAAGATTTCTTTGCTGTTTTCTAGCTTTGCTGTTCACCTCTGGAAGCATTCAGTGTTTGCTGAGATTTTTAAAGTGAAAGATAATTTTTATCCACATTTATTTCAGATTTTTTTTCTTTTATGCAACACACTTCTTTCTACTATCAAATCCTGGAGTAAGGAGTGAGAGGGAGGACAGGACATAGTCTTCCTGCGCACATCTGTTTTTCTCTCTGTCTCTTTCCCCACCCCTGACTTTCATATTACTCTTGCTGAGACAAAGTTGACTGCATCTGTAGCCATTAAAGGGAGCCCTTCCTCTAGCCCAGAGAATAATGACATGTCATTTTAACTATATCATTGCAGAACTCTGCTATATATATAGCCCATAAATAAGCTTTGCTCATTAAAGTAGTCTAGTATCTTACCTATTTCTTTTAACTCTTAATCATATAGAAAATCAAAGAGGATGGTATAATGAACATCCCAATTAACCAGCTTCAGTAGTTACCAACATTTCTAGTTTCGTTGATTTTTCCCCTACTCTCTGTAAATCCTAAACATCTCTTTTCATCTATATGTATCTCTAAGACTCTTCTTTCTTTTTTAAAAAAAGGACATTACCTCAGCATCATTATTCACTAGAAAAATACAGATTAAAACTAGAGGTATAACTAGATATAATGTATCCATTATAGTGACTAAAATTAAAATATTAATAACATCAAATGATGGCAAGTCTGTGGAGCAACTGAACTTTTATACATGGCTAATGGGAATGTAAAATGATACAATCACTTTGGAAAACAGGTTAAAGTATACATTTAAAATTCACAAAACTGAACTCTTATTTTACCTTAATAAAGCTGAATTTTAAAAATAAAGGACATTGCTGCAATACCATTCAACTAGAAGTCATTAACAATAACTAATAATAGTACTTTATGCTCACACAATGCTGATGGGAATGCAAAATGATACCGTAGCTTTTAAAAGTTTGTTGATTTTCTTCAGTTAAACATACAACTACCATGTGTCCCAGCCATTCCACTCCTAGATATTTACTCAAGAGTCATTAAGTCTGTTCATACTAAAATTTGTACATGACTGTTCATAGCAGTTTTATTGGTAATAGCCCAAACTGGAAACAACCTAGATGTCCATCAGCAGCTGAATGGATAAACAAATTGTGGTATGTCCACACAGTAGAATACTGTTCTGCAGTAAAAACGAGTGGACTATTGATACATACAACAGCATGGGTGATTCTCAAAATAATTATGTTGAGCAAATGAAACTATTACCCCCTCCTGTATGTACTACATGATCCTGTTTATATAAAATTCTAAAAAATGCAAAATATTCTGTAGTGACAGAAAGTAGATCAAATGTTTAGGGAAGGATTACAGAGTCACAGGAAATGACAGTTTACAATCTAGATTATGGTAATGGTTTTATGGGTGTATATATAAATATACTTTAAATATGTACAGTTCATTATATGTAGTTTAATTTCAGAGTTGAAAACAAATAACTCCTTAATCACGTATCCAGCCACTATTCAAAATTCCCTGTTTCTTACACTTTTTAATGGTTTTCTTATAAAACTAGGATCTAGGCAATGTCCACACATTGTATTCAGTTGATCCAGTGTTTTTTTAACATATAGGTTCCTCCTCTTATTTTTATTTTGTTTTAATCCTCTTGCGAAGATATGTTTATTTTATTTTATTTTATTTATTTATTTTTATTCTCACCCAAGGACACTTTTTTTTAGAGAGGAAGGGAAAGAAAGAAACATCTGTGCAAGAGAGGGGGCATGGATTGGTTACCTTCCTAACATACCAGAGAGCGAGAGTGAGATTGAGATCACCTGACTGGAAATGGAAATGATGCTCCAACCAACTGAACCACCTGGCCAGGGCCCTCCTCTTTATTTTTACTTTGTAAAGTATTTGTTGAGGAAACTAAGTATTTTGTCCCAAAGATTTTCTATTTTTCTAGCTTGTGTGTTCTGTATTGCTGTTAAGTTTGTAGTTGGTAACAGATGGATGAGGCTTGATTATGTTCAGGTTAGATTTTTTTGTAAGAATATTTCATGGTAGTGTTGTGTAATAGTTCCTGTGTGTCACATCAGGAGGCATATAATATCTGGTTATCTCCTTTTGTGTTGGCTAAAGTTGATTAGTGGTTTGGATCTTGTCAACCTGATCTGTGCATTATGAAATTTCCCACCAGCTTCTATACATGTTTTGCTTTCTATTTGTGCTCAAATCGAATAATATTTTCTGGAGAACTAAAAGTACGGAAATAAGAAAAGCTCTAGATTCTGATTTTTTTGCATACATAAGAGTTTTACTATGGTTGCTGAAATAGAGAGCTTTGTTTCATTTCATTTGTACAATTTCCTGTTTAGTTTTCAGGACTCAAATCTACTGTGACCTGAGATATATTCCTGGATGCTTTGGTGCCTTCCAAAGTAGGTGCATTGCTGCTGCTTTTTAGCAACCTATACTATCTACTACTCTTTTATAGCACTTATTTTATATTTATTGGCTTTCTTGTCATTCTTCCCCACTAGGCTGTGAGCTTCTTGAGAAATGGGACATGTACTTTTTTTTTCATCTATTTACTTTTTATTAGTTTATTGGCATAACATTGGTTAATAACATTATATAAATTTCAGGTGTACAACTTCATAATACAACATCTGTTGACTATTGTGTGCTCACTACCTAAAGCTTAATCTTCTGTCACCAAATATTTGATCCCCTTTCCCTTTTTTCTTTCCTCCACCCTTTCTCCTCTGGTAATCACCAGTCTGTTATCTGTATCTGAGTTTTTTGTTTGTTTTGTTTAAAACATGTACTTCTTATTCATTGCTTGATGCTTGTTAGGTGCTCAGTAAATGCATGATGAATTGAACACATGTGCTTTCTTTCCTTCAATCGTTTAAAAAAAACCCTTAAAATACTAGGACTTTGATTGTTATGGTAGTCATGTGCTCACTAGAGGACATACTCTATGTGTGTGTGTGAGAGAGAGAGGGAGAGGGAGAGAGAGAGAGAGATGTTTTGTACATATTTAACTTAACTAAGTTGTTGAATTGCCTTTTAGGTTGTGTAAATAAAGGTATGAAATCAGTCCCTGCCCATGAGAAGTTTTGCAGTCTAGTTGGCAAGAGAAAACAAACTTGGATCAGTTAGTGCCAATTATTTTTTAATTGTTGAAGTTCTAAGCTATATGATATTAACTAAGTACCATAAAAAGCAGAGAAGGAAAACTCTGATTCCAAAAAACCTCCGCTGCCTTGCGGCATACCTCTTCAGGGGAAAGGCTAAGGGAGTAAACCCCGACAGAAAATCCGGAGCCGGAGTCCCTAAGGCGGTTTGACGTTGTAGTCAACACCGGCAACTCCTGCGGCGCACCTGAAGCCAAGCTGTATTGACTCCGTCTTTCCCTTGGATCCTTCAGCTGCGAAGAGAGGGGGGGTCTGCTGCATGGGCAACAGCAGACCCTCCATATCACCCTGCCCAGGCTCTGTAGCTTCAGCTTCACTGGAGAGGACACTCCAGCATCATCATAAGATGTCGATTCAACACGGGAGGAGACAGATACCGTGTCACTCCCGAGTCGGACTGCACAGCCATTCTCAGCGGTGCAGATAGACACTTAAGAAGCTACACCATCGTCTCTCGAGACGGACGGCTGCCGACGACGACGACATTCTATAGCTGACACACCAGGTACTAATTTTTCTTTTTTCTTTTTTTTGTATTGGAATATCTGAAAGCAAACCTATATAGTAAACAGATAACTGATAAATAGATGCAAAAAATAGATTCATAGACACATAAAATAGATTTTTAGAAACAACACATACAGTATATTTCAGCCTGAAGGTGGACCTCACACAAAAACAGACCAATAAAAATCAAGACTCAATTATAACAGGAGGGCCCACCTAACCCACACAAGGGACATTCCTGGATCACCTAGCTCAGGTTGTCAAGGAGATTGCACAATTGGGTCCAACAGGATACCTACTACATAAAGCCACCCTACCAATATTAGAAATTATAGAAGACCTACTTCATACATAGAAACAAACACAAAGAAGCAGCCAAGTTGGGAAGACAAAAAAAAAAAAAAGCCCCAAATAAAATGTCAGGAGAGGTGCCCAGAAAAAAGTAGTTAAATAATATGGAGACAAGCAATTTACCAGATATAGAGTTCAAAAAAATAAAGAGAGAGAGAGAGATTATAAGGATGTTCAAGAAAATTAGTGGTAACTTCAACAAAGATAGAGCATAAGGCCAGTCAGAAATGATGAATATATACCTGTTTAGTGAGAATAGCGGAGGAAAAGGGGACGAAACGGGATTCCTGACTGGGGCGGCTGCCCGAGCTGTGGCTAGGAGTACACAAAGGCTTTTTGGCAACGACAGGCTACCCCGGAGAGGAGTCAGGAGGAGAGCGGATCTCTGCCCGCTGACAGAGATGGAACTCGACCAAGTGGCATTGGCGCTGAAGGACAGGAGACAGCGTGCTGCCGGGCAAGTGAGAACATAATTCTCCTTTATATTTTTCTCTAGTGGACGGTGGAGAGGGGAGGAAAGTTTGGGGGTGGTAGGCCATTCTTGAGGAGCGCAGGCGCAGAGGCGCGCTCATCCACTCCCCAAACCTACCCTTGGGTCCCGGGGGTGCGCATAGGGAAGTGCTCTCATTCACTGGCCCAGGTGCATGGGGCAATGAGGCCAGGCGCCCCTCGGACACTCCCCAACGGACATAAGATCAGTGCCCCAACGGGCACAGGGAGGGCCTACTGAACACACAGAGGACCGTGCACAGATACCCCTAGACAGCTCCTGTGGGCGCCGGGCCCCAGGCCGGAAAGCAGACCACTAGCGCAGGCTCTGTTCGTGCCCGCCCAGACGGGTGAGGGGAGGCGGGCGGCTGCAGCACAGGAACAGCGGGCAGCAGCAACTCACAGACGCTCACTTCCACTGTGCCCAAGTGTCTGGGCCCCACCCTAAGAGGCAAGAGACCAACTCCTGGAGCTCGGCTCAGCGGGACTAAGGGCACCAGCATGAGAGCATGAAAACACCTCGGCCCGGGGACAATAGGTGCCAATCGAGGGGCAAGCTCTCGGCCTCCCCGCCCGTGCAGAGGCGCGCGAGCAAGGACACCTCAGCTGGCTCCAGCGGGCAGCAAGGGAACGCGTCATGCTGGCAACCGCGGGCGCACACCATTGAGGCAACCACAGGCGCACACCAGTGCTGCAAGAAACAAGAACCTCTGAACCGCCACACTAGACCAGCTGCAGACGCAGAAAAAGAAGATGACACACCAAGGCTTAAATGAGTAAGAACATCCCTTTTTTTTTTTTAAATCACTTTTTTCTCTCTTTCTTCTTTCTTTCTTCCTTCTTTTTTCTTGTTTTATTTTCTCCCCAGGTATTTTTTTTCTTCTTCTTTTTTCTTTCTTATTCCTTTTCTCTCTTTCTTTCTTTTTTTTTATTGTTTTTCCCCCCTTTCAAAAAGAAAAACAAACTTGATCTCTAACGTGTTGCATATAACCTCTCCTTCTCGTCCTTTCTCTTTAATCGTTGTTTATTTGTGTGTCTAGTTTAGCCCCCCTATCACTCTAAATAATAGAATATAATTACTATATAAACCCAATACAATACAATCCCACTTTCTTACTATATTATGCATTTTTCCATCCTTTTCTTCTATTTTTATTAACATACAATGTAAATATTACCTACTGGCTTGCATAGTCTCAACTATTATTAATCTATCACCCCCTCTATCAAAAATTATATTTTTCCTCCCTAAAAACAACTCTTATCTATACTTCTTATAGTATAAAAGCTCTAATATCTTTACATTTATATTAATACGGGCTCATTGGCTGACGATAGCGGGATAGAGAGTGGGGGATATTTTTTGAGGATGTGGGTCTCCTGCCTGGGCTGTGTGTTTATGTTTTTAACAGCATCTCCACAAAAGAACTCAAGACAAAGTGGACAGAGTGACTCTCAACCAACTAGCCAGAAGGAAGATCCTACCAAAGAACATCTGGAATATAACCAGACAGCATAAACAAACGACATAAAGGGTAACTCAAGAACATCAGGCTCAGGATATCAAAGAGACTGCACCACTGAAACCCCCAGATCTCCCATAAAGAATCTCACATCACAAAGGAGGGAAGTCAAAGCAGACCATACCCCCCAAAAAACAAATAAATAAATAAAAACAAAAAGAATCCAACATGGTAAGACGCAAAAATAACCCCTCAATGAAAAGAAAAGAGGAATCCTCAGAAAAAGAGATAGATGAAATAGACATAGACCAAATATCAGACACGGAATTCAAAACAATGGTGGTAAAGAAGCTCAATACACTCAACATCCTTAAAAACAACTATGACAACCTCCAAGAAAGTTACCAGCAGCTCCAAGAAAATTATAGGGAACTTGCAGAGAACTACACCAGCATAAAAAAAGACATAGAAACTGTTAACAAGAAGCAGGAAGAATTGAAGAATTCAATCTCTGAACTGAAAAACACAGTAGAATCAGTCAAAAGCAGACTAAACGAAGCAGAGGATCGGATTAGTGAGTTAGAAGATAATGTAGAGAAAAACTCCCAGACAATACAGCAAAATGAAAAAAGATTGGAAAAAAATGAACAAGATGTAAGGGAATTACAGGATAGCATGATAAGAAATAATATCAGGATCATAGGAATTAGAGAGGGAGAAGAAAAGGACCATGGAATTGAAAAACTGAGGAGAAATAGTGACAGAAAATTTTCCGAACCTGATGAGAGGAAAAGCTATGCAAGTCCAAGAAGCACTGAGAGTTCCAATCAAGAGGAACCCCCAAAAACCCACTCCAAGGCACATCATAGTTAAAATGGCAGCATTCCAAGACAAAGAGAGAATCCTAAAAACAGCAAGAGAAAAACAGCAAATAACATACAAGGGAGCTCCGATAAGGCTATCAACTGATTTCTCAACAGAAACATTACAAGCCAGAAGGGAATGGTCAAAAATATTTCAAGCAATGAAAAACAAAGGCCTACAACCAAGAATACTCTACCCAGCAAGGCTCTCATTCAAAATAGAAGGTGAAATAAGGAGTTTCTCAGACAAAGGAAGACTAAAAGAATACATCTCCACCAAACCAGCATTGCAAGAGATGCTAAAGGGAGTGTTCTAAGAAAAGAACAAGAGAGGAGAGGAACAGATGTACAAAGGGAAATGAATAAATACACGACAATAATAACCTTAAATGTAAATGGATTAAATGCTCCAATTAAAAGACATAGGGTAACGGAATGGATAAGAAAAGAGGACCCACATATTTGCTGTCTACAAGAAACACACCTCAAAACAAAAGATTTACACAGACTGAAAGTAAAGGGATATAAAAAATATTCCAAGCAAACAGACCAGAAAAAAAGGCCGGGGTAGCAGTCCTCATATCAGACAAAATGGATTTCAAAGCAAGGGCAATAAAAAGAGACAAAGAAGGACATTTCATAATACTTAAAGGAACAATCCATCAAGAAGATATGACATTGATAAACATATATGCACCCAACATAGGAGCACCCAAATACATAAAGCAAATACTAGAAGACCACAAAAAGGACATCAACAACAACACACTCATAGTAGGGGACTTCAACACTCCATTATCAACAATAGACAGATCATCCAAGCAAAGAAACACCAAGGATATACAGGCATTGAACAACACACTAAACCACATGGACCTAACTGATATATATAGAACTTTCTACCCCAAAGAAGCAAAATATACATTCTTTTCAAATGCACATGGGACATTTTCAAAGGTAGACCACATGATAGGACACAAAACAAGCCTCAACAAATTCAAGAAAATTGAAATCATATCAAGCATCTTTTCAGATCACAATGCCTTGAAACTAGAAATCAAGCCCAGAGAAAAAAATCAAAGACACCCAAACTCATGGAGATTGAATAACATGCTATTAAATAATGAATGGATTTTAAATGACATCAAAGAAGAAATCAAGAAATTTCTAGAAACTAATGATAATGACCACAAAACAGCCCAAAACCTGTGGGACACAGCAAAAGCAGTCCTGAGAGGGAAGTTCATAGCAATACAGGCATATCTGAAAAGGATAGAAGAATCTCAAATAAAAAACCTAACCATAAAGCTACAAGAACTAGAACAACAACAACAAACAAAGCCTAGGGCAAGAAGAAGGAATGAAATCATCAAGATCAGGGCGGAACTAAATGACATAGAGACTAAAGAAACAATCCAAAAGATCAACAAAACTAGGAGCTGGTTCTTCGAAAAAATAAACAAAATTGACAAGCCTCTAGCCAGTCTAAACAAGAAAGAAAAGAGAGAAGACCCAAATAAACAAAGTCAGAAATGAAAGAGGAGAAATCACGACTGATACCACAGAAATACAAATGATACTTAGAAATTACTACAGACAACTGTATGGCAAGAAATTTGACAATCTAGAACAAATGGACAAATTTCTAGAAACATACAACCTTCCAAAACTGAATCAAGAAGAAGTGGAAAGTCTCAACAGACCAATAACAAAGAAGGAAATTGAAACAGTAATCCCAAATCTCCCTGCACACAAAAGCCCTAGACCAGATGGCTTCACAGGCGAATTTTACAAAACATTCAGGGAAGAACTAACTCCTATCCTCCTCAAACCGTTCCAAAAAATCCAAGAAGAGGGGAAAATCCCAAACTCTTTCTATGAAGCCAGTATTATCCTAATCCCCAAACCAGGTCAAGACACAACAAAGAAAGAAAACTACAGGCCAGTATCACTGATGAACATAGATGCTAAAATCCTCAATAAAATATTGGCAAACAGGATCCAGCAATACATCAAAAAGATCATACATCATGATCAAGTGGGCTTCATTCCAGGGATGCAAGGATGGTTTAATATTCGCAAATCAATAAATATAATACATCTCCTAAACAAAATGAAAGACAAAAATCACATGATCATATCAATAGATGCAGAAAAAGCATTTGATAAAGTACAACACCCATTTATGATGAAAACACTCAGCAAAATGGGAATAGAGGGAGCATATCTTAACATAATTAAGGCTATATATGAGAAGCCTGAGGCCAGCATCATACTCAATGGACAAAAACTGAGAGCATTCCCCCTGAGATCAGGAACAAGACAAGGATGTCCGCTCTCTCCACTCCTATTCAACATAGTGTTGGAAGTTCTAGCCACAGCAATCAGACAAGAAAAAGAAATAAAAGGCATCCAAATTGGGAAAGAGGAAGTAAAACTTTCATTATATGCAGATGACAGGATAGTATACCTAGAAAATCCTATAAACTCCACTAAAAGACTACTCGATATAATAAGTGAATTTGGCAAAACAGCAGGATACAAAATAAATATACAAAAATTAAGGCATTTCTGTACACCAACAATAAAATATCAGAGACAGAGACAAAAAAGAAAATACCATTTACTATAGCAACAAGAAAAATAACGTACCTAGGAGTAAACTTAACCAAAGAGATAAAAGACCTATACTCTGAAAATTACATAACATTGAAGAAAGAAATTAAGGAAGATACAAATAAATGGAAGCAAATACCATGTTCTTGGATGGGAAGAATCAACATCATCAAAATGGCCATACTACCCAAAGCAATTTACAGATTCAATGCAATCCCTATTAAAATACCAATGACAGGAGAAACAAGATGGCGGAGGAGTAAGTGGAAGCTACACTAACTTCCTCCTAGAACTAGTCTGGATTTACAATGTAATTTTGGAGAAATCATCTGGAATAACGAACCGAACACCAGCTGGAGAGAAGTCTTATAACCACGGAGAGACAGAAAAGGCCTCTACATCACAACGTGACCGGTAGGGAGTGCGGAGACGCGGAAGGGCTGGCTGGGCTCACACGGGTGGCTGCTGAAGGGACTGAGAAACAGCTCAGCAGCCGGGGATTCCCCCTGAGAAGGGCAGGGTCTAAACCCCCAGCTGGGCTTCCCAGCCTACAGCGACAGAGTGGAAAGTAAAATAGTATCAGCTGTGAAAAGCGAAAAGCCACAGGCTTTCTTGCTAGCCGGAGAGAAACAGCAGGAGAAAAAGAGCTCTTAAGTGGATCACATACGAAAATATTTTGGCCACCACTTACCCTGGGCTCAAGCAGAGGGAAGGCAGAGAGGACTGGAGACACTTGGGGAGAATTTGGCACGGTGGCTTTGAGGGGAGAACTGGAGGAGCAGCTGACTGGGTCCCAGTGCTGACTCATCCCCAGTACTGCGGGTAGACCATTCCCCTCCAAGTGGCGTCAGCCTGAGGGGAAGCAAAAGCCCTGCCTACAGGAATTAAGCTGCCACACCCACAGTTCTTAAGCCTGACAGCTAATCACAGATTGAATAGATTAACAATCAAAGAAGACAGACAACAGCAGTAGATCCCTGGAAGTCTCCAACAGGCTGCCTAGGGCCAGACTGGTACATGATCTGACGCCACCAGAGGCAGATCCAGGAAGTGCAGATCATTCCAAGAAGCACCAACAAACAATAGGAGTCAAAAAAATGGGGAGACAGAGAAAGAACCTCCCATCAAAAGGAAAGGTAGAATCCCCAGAAAGAGTGCTAAATGAAATAGAGGGGAGCGAACTATCAGATATGGAACTCAAAACATGGATTATGGAGAAGCTGAATGAGCTCAGCGGAAACTTCAAAGAACTCCAGAAAAACTACAAGGAACTCACAGAAAATTACGTGAGCATGAAAAAGGACATAGAAGCTATCAATAAGAGCCAGGAGGAAATGAAAAATACGATCTCTGAATTGAAGAACACAGTAGAAGGAATTAAAAGCAGGCTAGAGGAAGCAGAAGATCGGATCAGCGAGCTGGAGGACAACCTACACAAAAACTCCCAGACAATGCAACAAAATGAAAAAAGACTGAACAAGACTGAAGAGGCTCTAAGACAGCTGCAGGACAACATGAAACGTAATAATATCCGTATCATAGGAATTCCAGAAGGAGAAGAAGAAGAGCAAGGGATAGAAAACCTCTTTGAAAAACTAATGACAGAAAACTTTCCTAACATGACGAGAGAAAGAGTCACGCAAGTCCAGGAAGCACAGAGGGTCCCAATGAAGATGAACCCCAACAGGCCCACTTCAAGACACATCATAATTAAAATGCCAACATTCAAAGACAAAGAGAGAATCCTAAAAGCAGCAAGAGAGAAACAACTAATAACATACAAGGGAGCTCCAATAAGGCTATCATCAGATTTCTCAGCAGAAACACTACAAGCCAGAAGGGAATGGCAAAAAATATTCCAAGCAATGAAAAACAAAGGCCTACAACCAAGAATACTCTACCCAGCAAGGCTTTTATTCAAAATGGAAGGTGAAATAAGGAGTTTCCAAGACAAAAGAAGGCTAAAAGAATACATCTCCACCAAACCAGCATTGCAAGAGATGCTAAAGGGTCTGCTTTAAGAAGATGAAGAAACAGAGAGACAGAGAGGAACACGAGTACAAAGGGGGAAAATGACAATGAATAAGTACTGAAAGAAAGAAGGAACTTCTACCATTTGCAACAACATGATTGGAACTAGAGAGAATTATGCTTAGCGAAATAAGCCAGGCAACAAAAGAAAATTACCTTATGCTGTCACCTGTTACAGGAAACTAATGAACAACACAAACAAATGAGCAAAATTGAACCAGAGGTATGTAAACAAGGAATAAACTAACAGTAACAAAGGGGGAGATGGGAGGGAGAGAAGGGGTAAGAAGGGGAAGGGTCTAGTCAAAGAACATGTATGAATGACCCATGGACATGGACAACTGGGTGGGGACTGACTGTGGGGGGGGGCAGGGTGCAGGGAAGCAAGAGGGGGAAAAAAAGTGAGACAACTGTAGTGGAAAAACAAACAAACAGAAAATTTTTTAGTGGGGGGGGAATAAAAATATAAAGAATAGAAATGCAAGTTCAGTGAATATTAGAAGGACAAGGATTTTCCTTCCGATAAGACAGTCCTACAGATTTAGAGACTTGTATGTGGGTTATGTTACATAAATTAACATGTGTTTTCTGTTTTCAAAGGGCATAAGCCTACAATCTCATTACCTGAGTGATTATCTGTATGCATAGGCCTCACTTAATCCTGTCTGCATTGCTGCCTCCTGAGACTCAATGGTTTGGCTGAACTAAGTGGCTGGGTTGGTGAAGAACGGGGTGGTCTGTGGGCTTCACTTTAAAACTGGTTTCTCTTTTCTATCCTAATGGCTTGGACAGAAAAAGCCCAGAGGCCTGAGATGGGGGAAACCTAAAATATTTCCCTCAGTCCAAAATAAGTATAATGGGCAAAAGGGTTTTGGACAGGTGAGATGTACCTGGCACACCTTCCTCCAAAGAAGCCCTTCTTTTCCCTAATGTGGGACATTGAAAAATTAATACCTGTCTTTTGTCATCTAGTGGTTACGGATTAAATGATGTCCTTTAACCCTGTTGCCCCCAGAATACAACAAGGATGCCAGCCTGTCAAACCAAGCATGCCGTTGTCCAGAGACAGCCAACCAACCTGGAGTCTGCACGATCCTTCCCCTTGTGGGAAGGCCACCCTCCCCTCCACATCCCCACTCTTATTAGGGATTTCTTGACCCAAGGGTAGGTAGGACGACGACCATGTCCAGCTTGAAGCAGCTAGAGGAGCTCGAGACCTTCATCCATTGTCCTTTATAAGATTGTAAAGGGTCTTAAGTCTGAGAGGGAGGAATTGTTATTTTTTATTGTTAAAATATTTAACTAATTAATTAATTAATTTTAAAAACGAAGAAGAAGAATATATGAAAGGGTGAGGCGGGAGAGCTTGTATGTACGACCCATGGGCATGGACTTGGAGAGGGGATTGTTGGGGAAGGGGGGTGCTGGGCGGAGGGGAGCAAAGGGGAAAAAAAATTGGAACTATTGTAACAATATAATCAATAAAATATACTTAAAAAAAAATAAAATAAAATAAAATAAAATACCAATGACATATTTCACAGACCTAGAACAAATACTCCATAAATTCATATGGAACCAAAAAAGACCCCTAATAGCAAAAGCAATCTTGAGACAGAAGAACACAGCAGGAGGAATCACAACACCAGATATCAAACAATACTACAAAGCCACTGTGATCAAAACAGTCTGGTACTGGCATAAGAACAGACATATAGATCAGTGGAACAGAATAGAGAGTCCAGAAATAAACCCAGGCCTATATGGTAAACTAATATTTGATAAAGGAGGAAGGAACATAAAATTAAGTGAGAAGAGCCTCTTTAACAAATGGTGCGGGGAGAACTGGATAGGGACCTGCAAAAAAATAAAACTAGACCACCAACTTACACTGCACACAAGAATAAACTCAAGATGGGTCAAAGACTTAAATGTAAGCTGTGACACCATAAAAGTCCTAGAGGAAAACATAGGCAAGAAAATATCAGATATCTCACGTAACAATTTCTTCACGGATACATCTCCTAAAGCAAGAGAAATAAAGGAAAAAATAAATAAATGGGATTACATCAAACTAAAGAGTTTCTGCTCAGTAAAAGAAAACATCAGCAAGATGAAAAGGAAACCAACCATATGGGAAAACATATTTGCCAATGACATCACAGACAGGGGACTGATTTCCAAAATATATAAAGAGCTGATACGACTCAACATCAAGAAAACAAACAACCCAATTAAAAAATGGGCAAAGGACCTGAACAAACACTTCTCCAAAGAGGACATATAGAAGGTCCATAGACACATGAAAAAATGCTCAACATCATTAGCCATCAGGGAGATGCAAATAAAAACCACAATGAGATACCATTTTACACAAGTCAGAATGGCCATCATCAACAAATCAACAAACAACAAGTGCTGGTGAGGATGTGGAGAAACGGGAACCCTACTGCACTGTTGGTGGGAATGAAGACTGGTGCAGCCATTATGGAAAACAGTATGGAATTACCTCAAAAGATTAAAAATGGAACTGCCTTTTGAACCAGCGACTCCACTACTAGGATTATACCTGAAGAATCTTGAAACACCAATTCAAAAGAACTTATGCACCCCTATGTTCATTGCAGCACTGTTTACAATAGCTAAGTGCTGGAAACAACCTAAGTGCCCACCTGTAGATGAGTGGATCAAAAAACTGTGGTACATTTACACAATGGAATACTATGTAGCAGAAAGAAAGAAGGAACTCCTGCCATTTGCAACAACATGGATGGAACTAGAGAGAATTATGCTTAGTGAAATAAGCCAGGCAAAGAAAGAAAAATACCATATGATATCACCTAATACAAGAAACTAAAGAACAACACAAACAAAGGAACTAAATAGAACAAAGAGTAGAATAGCAGTCAATAGGGGGGAGGGGGGAAGGAGAGAAGGGGGATAAGTAAGGGAAGGGTTTAGTCAAATAACCTGTATAAATTACTCATGGACATGGACAACGGGGAGGGATATGATTGCGGGAGAGGGGGTGGGTTGGGTAGAGTAGAGAAATTGGGGGGAAATGGGACAACTGTAATTGAAAAACCAAAAATAAAAAAAAAATTAAAATAAAAAAGAAAAAGAAAATAAACTTTAAAGACAGTTAGCTGCAAAAGAAAAAAAAAGAAATGATGAATATGATATCTGAAATGAAGAATACACTAGAAGTAATAAACAGAGCAGGAAAAATAAACAATTTTAAAAATGAAAATAATTTACGGGAACTTTAGAACAATACGAAGGTAATAACATCTGCATTATAGGAGTACCAGAAGAAGAAGAGAAAGTAGAAGAAATTAGGAACCTATTGGAATAAATAATGACTGAAAAGTTCCCTAGCCTGAGGAAGGAAAAAAACTCACAAGTCCAGAAAGCACAGAGAGTCCAAAACAAGGTGAACACAAAGAATCCCACATGAAGACATATCATAATTAAAATGGCAAAGGTTAAAGACAAAGAGAGAATCTTAAAAGCAGCAAAAAAAAAAAGACTGTTAGTTACCTGCCAGGGAGCTCCCATAAGACTGTCACCTAGTTTCTCAACAGAAACATTTCAGGCCAGAAGAGACTGGCATGAAATATTAAAGTGATGTAAAGTAAGGACCTACAACCAAGACTACTTTACCCAGCAAGGCCATCCTTTAAAATTGAAGGAAAAATAAAGAGATTCCCAGATAGGAAAAAACTAAAGGAGTTTGTTAGCACCAAACATTATTTATAAGAAATATTGAAAGGTCTTCGAAGGAGGAGGAGAAGGAGAAGGAGGAGAAGAAGAAGAAGAAGAAGAAACCGGAGGAACATAATTAAAAGAATAAAATGGCAATAAATAATGTACATATCAATAATCAATTTAAATGTAAATGGCTTAAATGTGCCAATAAAAAGACATAGGGTAGCTGGATAGATAAGAAAACAAGACCCAATTTTTTTTTAAAAAAGAAAGAAAAAATAAAACAAGACCCTTATATATGCTGTCTACAAGAGAGGCACCTCAGAATTAAAGATACACACAGACTAACAGCAAAGGGATGGAAAAAGACATTTCATGTAAATGAAAATGAAAAAAAGCTGGGATAACAATACTTATATTTGAAAAAGTATACTTTAAAAGAAATGCTATAGTAAGAGACAAAGAATGACAAAATGATAAAGGGAGCAATCCAACAAGAGGATATAACCCTTGTAAACATTTATACAGCCAACATAGGAGTACCTAAACATATAAAGCAAATTTTGATGGACATAAAGGGAGAGATCAACAGTAATACCTTGTACAGTCATAGTAGAGAATTGTAACACACCATTGATATCAATGGATAGATATTTCAGACAGAAAATTGGCAAGGAAACAGTGGCCTTAAATAATACAGTAGAACAAATAGATTTAATTTATATCTTCAGAGCATTTCATCCCAAAACAACAAAAAATATATTCTTTTTAAGTGCACATGGAGCATTTTCTAGGATAGGTCACATGTTAGGACACAAGTAAGTCTCAATAAATTTAAGAAGATTAAAATCATATCAAGCATCTTCTCTGACCATAATGCTGTGAAACTAGAAGTCAATCACAAGAAAAAAACTGAAAAGCACACAGACATGGAAACTAAATAACATGTCACTAAACAATAAATGGGTTAACAATGAGATCAAGGAAGAAATGAAAAGGTACCTTGAAATAAATGAAATGAGAACACAACAAACCCAAAATGTATGGGACACAGCAAAAGCAGTTCTAACAGGAAAATTCATAGCATTACAGGCCTACTGCAAGAAACAAGAAAAAATCTCAATAAAAAATCTAAGTTTACACTTAAAAGAACCAGAAAAAGAACAACAAACAAAGCCTCAATTGAGTAAAGTTAATATATTCAATAAATGGTATTGGGAAAATTGGAAAAATATATGCCAAGAAAATGAAATTAGACCCTTTTACACCATACACTAGACTAAACTCAAAGTGTGTTGAAGACTTAAATGTTATACCCAAAACCATAAAATCCTAGCAGAAAACATAGGCAACAAAATCTTGGATAAATTTCATAGCAATATTTTTTCTAACATGTCTCCTTGGGCAAGGAAAACAAAAGAAAAAATAAACAAATGGGACTACATCAAAGTATAACATTTTTGCATATCAAAGGAAACAATGAACAAAACTAAAAGATAACCCACTGAATTTGAGAACATATTAGCCAGTGATACATTTAATAAGAAGTTAATATCCAAATTGTATTTTTTTAAAAAACATATAAAGCTCAACACCAAAAAACAATCAAATTAAAAAAGGGCAAAGGACCTGAATAGATACTCCTCCATAGAGGACATAGAGATGGATGGTCAATGGACATATGAAAAGATGCTCAATGTCACTAATCATCAGAGAGATTCAAATTAAAACCACAATAAGATATCACCTCACACCTGTCATAATAGCTCTCATCAGTAAGTCAGGAAACAAGTGTTGGCAATGATGAGAAGAAAAGAGAACCCCTAGCACTTTTTCTGGGAATGCAGACTCATGAAGCCACTGTTGAAAATAGTATAGATTTACCTCAAATAACTAAAAATGGAACTGCCTTATAACCCAGGGATTCCACTTCTGGGAATATATTCAAAGAAACCGGAGGCACTGATTCAAAAGAATGTATATAAACTCCTATGTTCATTGCAGCATTATTTACAATAGCCAAGATTTGGAAGCAGCCTAAGTGCCCATCAGTAGATGAGTAGATAAAACAACTATGAGATTTACACAATGGAATACTTCTCAGCCATAGAAAAAGGAGGAAATCTTACCTTTTGCAACAGCATGGATGGACTTGGAGATTATTATGCTAAGTGAGATAAGCCAGTCAGAGAAAGACAAATATCCTATGATTTCACCTATATGTGGAATCTAATGAACAAAATAAAGTAACAAACAAAATAGAAACACTCATAGATATAGAAAACAGACTGACATCTCTTAGAGGAGAGAGGAATTAGGGGACTGTGTGGAAAAGGTGAAGGTATTAAGCAAAAACCTAGACAATACTCATATACATAGACAATAGCATGGTGATTACCGAAGAGAAAGGGGATGGGTAGGAGAGGGTAAAGGGGGGATAAATGGCAACAGATGGGCACTTGACAGTGGGTGCTGAATGCACAATACAATATACAAATGCTGTATTATAGAATTGTACACCTGAAACCTATATAATTTTATTAATCAATGTCACAATAAATTCAATTTAAAATTTTCTATAAAGAAGGCTTGCTTCATACAATAAATTTATCATAAGAGGAAGCTTCCCATTGGCCTCTTAAGAAATCATAGCTTCCACATTATTAAAACATTCTTCTAATTCTTATTTTATGCAAAATATTAATGTGAGAATTTGATGGAAAAACTGAAATGTCTACGATGCAAAGTGATAAATTAGATATTTTGAAGTGGCAGAAGAAAAAGAACACAGAGCTGGCAAGAACTGCGCATCCTCAGCATTTTCCCTCTAAAACCCAGGTTACATAAGGCTGGCAAATACAGTAGGACCTTACTGGCTGCTGAAACCAGCACATGTATCACTTGGTAACCAGTTTTACTAAAGAGTTTGATTTACTTAGATAATGTAAGATAATAAATTTTAGGATTATTGATTTATATATTAATTTATATTAGTATACTAGTTGTTGAATATATTTAATATCAACCTACCTGATGGGTGGTGTCATTGCACATGGTCTAAGGTTTTAGAAACAATATTTGAGAAAGTTCCCAAGAGAATACTTGCAAATCTATCATTTTAAATCTATGATTGAAGAAATTTGGAAAATTTTAGGTCTAATTTAGATAATGAGAATGTCTTCTCAGAAGGCAAAACCTAGACTCTAAATATATATGAAAACTGAAAGTTAATCAATTCCTTCAAGCCCTGCCCTGAAGAATTGGTAATGGAGCACAGCAGTTTACAGGAAGCTGGGATAAAGTGGGTTCAAGGAACATTTGTCAGTACTGTTCTAGGCAGAGTAAGACATTGCCTTTGGGGGCATTGGCATTTTGACTTCAAAAAGTTTATATCTTATAGAATCAAGACACTTCACCAGATTTTTTTTTAAAGTTTTGAATGACCAACCCTCAGCATGGTCCACTTTCCTTTGCTCTGATTCTATGGTATCCAGCAATTTTATGACTAAAATTTTTCTTCTTTTTATTCTAAACCTAGTATCTAGCACAGGGTCTGGCATAGTATAGTAGGAATTCAATAAATATTTGTGAATAATTGAACAAAATAATAAGTCCCCAAATGTCTGAAAATTGAAAAGAGATGCTCTGCATAAAACAACGGTATTCTGATCACCAGAAAGAAAACCCTCCCCACTGAGAATCCCCACATCAATACCCGGGATTACCTATCACTTTGGAAATCAATTATTACAAGTTCCCAGAGGACTGACCATCTCTAATTACACCATCAAAACCAGTTTCAAGAATTGTAGAACTGACAGACTCTAACGTCTAAAGATCTCATCAAAGTATTGGGTTGAAATGAAATTGCTGTTTCAAAAGGTCAAATTTTGGCAGTTTCACACAGTGTGATCTAAATGTGTGCATCCTATGAAGCTCTGTCTGAGTAGAAACCAACTCCTTAGCCTGTATACCTGTGTTGTTTTACCAAAACTGCTACAAGAGCAATACTTCTTCATTAATTTCGAAGAAGGTAGGATAAGGTAGAACAGAGGTAATTCTAAACTATAGGCATCTTACTCTCTAATTTCTTACCCTTTTTTAAAAAATTATCATTATTTATTTTTAGAGAGAGGGGAGGGAAGAGAGAAAGAGAGGGAGAGAAACATCAATATGTGGTTGACTCTCACACGCCGCAACAGGGGACCTGGCCTGAAACCCAGGTATGTGCCCTGAATGGGAATCAAACCTGTGACCCTTTGGTTCACAGACTGGTACTCAATCCACTGAGCCACACAAGTCAGGGTTGCTTCTTACCTTTTTGAAAGCTTAAAAAATGATTTCCTTGTGCTATAAATGTAATGCAAGTGCCACATGATCAAAAAACTTATAAATACAAGAAAATTTTTTAATACTTTGACTATCTAGAGACATTTTAATACATTGACTTCATCTTTCCCTTTGTTAAATCTCTTATAATTCATAACTCTGAATAGACTAAATATACTTCTATATTCCAGGTTGTTGTGAGTTTTTTTTTAAAGATTTTATTTATTTATTTTTATAGTGAGGGAATGGATGGAGAAAGAGAGGGAAAGAAACATCAATGTGTGGTTGTCTCTTATGGTCTTCCAATGGGGGACTTGGCCCACAACCCAGTCATGTACTCTGGGAATCAAACCAGTGACCCTTTGGTGTGCAGGCCGATACTCATATATTCCAGGTTTGTTTGTTTTTTTAATTATAATATACTATTCTGCTACATGCTTCATAGTTAATTTTTAAGTATATTTTATTGATTACATTGTTACAGTAGTCCCATTTTTTCCCTTTGCACCCCTCTGCCTAGTACCCTCGTTCTCTCCATCAATCCCACTCCCTTTAGTTCATGTCCATGAGTCATGAATATAAGTTCTTTGGCTTTACCCTTTCCTATATTATTCTTAACTTCCCCCTGTCTATTTTGTACCAACCAATTACTCTTCTTAATCCCTGCACCATTTCCCCATTTCTCCCCTGTCCCCCTCCCAGCTGATAACCCTCCAAATGATCCCCATACCTATGATTCTGTTCCTCTATTCTGGTTTGCTTAGTTGGATTTTGTTTGTATGTTTTTAAATTCAGTTGTTGATATTTGTGAGTTTGTTGTCATTTTAATGTTCATAATTTTGATCTTTTTCTTAAGTAAGTCCCTTTGGCATTTCATATAATAATAGCTTAGTGATGATGAACTCCTTTAGCTTTACCTTGTCTGGGAAGCACTTTGTCCACCCTTCCATTCTAAATGATAGCTTTGCTGGATAGAGTAATCTTGGTTGTAAGTCCTTGCTTTTCATCACATTGAATACTTCTTGCCAGTCCCTTCTTGCCTGCAAAGTTTCTTTTGAGAAATCAGCTGATAGTCTTATAGGCACCCCTTTGTAGGAAACTCTCTACTTTTCTCTTGCTGCTTTTAAGATTCTATCTTTATTTTTAACCTTTGACATTTTAATTATGATGTGTCTTGGTGTGGTCCTCTTTGGGGCTAGCTTGTTTGGGACTCTCTGTGCTTCCTGAACTTGTATGTCTATTTCCTTTGCCAAATTTGGAGAGTTTTCCTTCATTATTTTCTCACATAAGTTTTAAATTTCTTGTTCTTCCTCTTCTCCTTCTGGCACCCCTGTGGTTTGAATGTTGGCATGTTTAAAGTTGTCCCAGGGGTTCCTAAGCTTCTCATTGTTTTTTCAATTCTTGTTTCCTCATTCTGTACTGGTTGACTGTTTATTTCTTCCTTATGTTCCAAATCATTGATTTGAACCTTGGTTTCCTCCCCTTCACCATTGGTTTTGTGTGGCTTTTTCTTCATTTCATTTAGCATAGCCTTTACTTCTTCCCTTACGCATTTGCCTTACTTAAACATATCTGTCAAGCCTGTAAGCACCTTTATCACCAGAGTGGCTATCTCCTCATCGATTAGTTCTCCCACTGGAACCTTGATCCGTTCCCTCTTTTGGGCCATACTTCTCTGTCTCCTCATCTTGACAGGCTCCTGTGTTTGTTTGTCTCTGTGTCTTAGGTAGAGCTGCTGCTCCTGTTATGTTGTAAGGGGTGAAGCCTTAGGTGTTCCTCAGTACAGGGCGACCTGTTTCACCACATTGTGGTGCTGTATGTGGGGGAGGGGTCTGAGAGGGAACAATGCCACTTGCTCAGCACTCATCTCTTTTCCAGGCACTTCTCCCACTTCTGTATGGGACTGCACCTCTCCAGCTGTTGCCTTGGCCATCATTCCCAGAGTGGGTGGCTCTGCGAACATACTATGGGGGCCCTTTAAACAAGCAGACTCTGTTGAGAAACAGGCAGTTTCTTCCTCTGCTCCAACCCCCACTGGTTTTCACAGTCAAAAGCAATGAGTCACTGGGACCATGAGCTGCCTGATCTGATCTGGTGCTGGGAGCGCTCACCAGGTGTCCCTCCTGACTTTTTAAAATGTGTAACTGCACTTTCTGCTGGCCTGCCGCTGCCACTGCTGCTGCTACCACCGCACCATGTCCTCTCCACCCCAGCTACGCCCCTCCTACGTGTCTGGATGAGTATTTCTTCTTCATATCTTTGTTTGCTAGACTTCCATGCAGCTTGATTTTCTAGAACTTCTTGTTCTCTCTAGTTTTGAGGTTGTTGTATTCCTTCTTAGTTGTGGAGGGAGACTCAGAGTGGCTGTCTAAGTCTCCATCTTGGCCGGAAGTCACACAGTTAATTTTTTATTACCTGAAAATATTCTTTCTAGTGCATCAACCATAATTAACCATTTCCCTATCATTGTTTTTTTAGATTGTCTTTACTTTTTTTTTAAATTATTTGTTTGTTGATTTTTTGTTTGTTTGTTTATTTATTTTTAGAGAGAGGGGAAAGGAGAAAAAGAAGGAGAGAAACATCACTGTGTGGTTGCCTCTCACTCGCGCCCCCAACTGGGGATCTGACGTGCAACCTAATCATGTGCCCTGACTGGGAATCGAACCAGCGACACTTGGCTCGCAGGCCGATGTCTTTACTTTTTCTGATGCCATTAATATCTTCATGTTGTAGGGGAAACAAAATTTTACTTCTCCCTCTTAGGGCACCTGGTTCAACACGAGAGTTAAAATAACAGAAGACAGATTAACAGGAGAAAAGCAAATAAATTTTTACATGTGCATGGAAGCCCTGATAGAAAAATGAAGACTCAAAGAAGGGGTAAAATCTTAATGCTTATAAACTAGGTCAAAGAAAGAGAGGTAACTGGGGAAAAGGAACCAAAATATATGAGGACACCAAAGAATAATAAAACCGGAAAAGCCAGTGTTTGTGCTACCTGTCATCTACCAGACCTAATAAGCGAAGACAAAAACTGAATCTTTATGGGCACTTTATTCAGATGATTGGAGATCTGAGAAGACAGTGGGTTTGTACTCTAACACACTGTCTTAAATTCTATTATAAATGGGGCCTTTTTATAGGGAGAAGAAAAGTGTAGGTAAGGGGTTTGGAATTCAGGGAAAAGGTTAATGGGATAAAAGCTTCAGCATTCTTTCATCTGTGTCCTGGGCAGTGACCCTTGTGCCCTGGGCTACGGTCTTTGTGTCCTGGGTGGTGGTCACCTCACCCTGGAGTACAATGGCTCAGATACCTGTCTTGATTGCTTGCAGCCTTCCTGAGGCACAAAGGTGGAACTGCTTATGGTCTCCTGGAGTCAAGGTGGGTCTTACCTCCAATTCCTGAAACATTAGCTTTTTACATACATTGATTACTAAGCTCATTAGCTGTTACCTGAAACTAAAATTTTGTAACATTTGAGTCCCCCACCAGTCTGTCACACACCCAAGCTTATATAATCCCAGGGGAACAGAGAAGCACTCATGCCCTCTTTCTCTCATGGTTGACCCACATTCACCCCATGCACTCACAAGCCCTCCTTCCATGGCCATGTTGTCCTAGCAGCCACATGTATCGTGCCCATAAAACTCCATATGCAGGCACCAGGAAGGAGCCTGAAACAAGACTTCAGCTGGAAACACACACTAAACTGGCTGGATGCCCAACTGGACTGTACTTTAATTTGGAGCAGAAACTCTGAACACTGACTTTTGTCATGGCCTTGCTGAGTATACAGTTGGTCCATAGCAGGATGGAGGGAGATGGGACATTGGAAACCCAGGGGGCAGCTTCTGTCCCCACACAAATAAACCATGTCACACCACAGTCTTCCACATGTGGGTGGGTCCTTGAAATGCTTTTCTCGTGACCCCATGGAAGAACCTAATTCCCATTGACAACATCTGTATCTCAAAATAATTCTAATGACAAAGTATCATATTTTGGATAGCATATTCTGCCACCCTCCAATGCAGTCATAATTTTATTTACTTGGATAGATTCCCAGAAAGAGAATTATAGTGTTAACTGGGAGGTTACCTTAAAGCCTTGGATATATGAAAAGCAATATTTAAAATCAAGGAATGTGCTCTTTAACAATTATCTTTTTTATTTGAAAAAGTCCTTATTTGATGTTGTGCCTTTTGCTACCTTCATCATTCTCTTGCTGAGGAGAGATTGTCTCTTCACCATCAGGAGACTGACTAGAGGGCTCATAATTAGATTTTAAGGGTTTCCTAGAGACAGCCCTAGGAATATATTTCCATTAACTTTGGTAATTGAGGGTTTATTTCACACGAATAATTAAGCATATGTAGCCAAAAAACAAACCTCATCTTAGGTCTCTACTTTCAACCTCTCTTGTGACTTGGGCTGCGGTAAAAGTCCTAACAGACAGTGAAATATGTTTCGAATCTTGTGGGTTCAGAAATGGAGTCAGAATAAAATCCAAGGTCACCCAACTAATCTGCAGGTGTGTCCCTTCCAACATCTCTTTCCCGCTTCCATTTAGGCTCAGGGAGCGTCCGGGAGCAGCGGTAGAAGGGCAGGGAAGGGAGAGGGGTGGGACTCACGTTTCCTAGCAACATCCCTCTGTCCCCTGATTGGCTGGTCGCAGTGCGGCCGCCATTTTCAAACAACGAAAGATGGTGGCCACGGCGGCAGCGGCGGGTTCCTGACGGAAACTTATCTTGGAACTGAAGTAGTTGGGAGCAGTGCCTGTACCGGCAGGCTTCCCGGGCACCCGGCCACTGCCCCACCTCCCTCTACGCCATGGAACCCGAGCTGGCGGCCCAGAAACAGCCGCAGCCGCGGAGACGAAGCCGCCGGGCTTCCGAGCTCTGCGCGGGCGGCACCACGGGCCCTTTGCCGGATACCCCTAGACCGCAGCCAGACAGCAGGTGAACGCGGAAGCCGGCAGCGACTGGGGACCGGGGCGTCTGTTCGGAGGTTGGGGATGGGGTTAGGGGGAACGAGAGACGGACTGGTCACTTCCCTCCTCCTTCGGGAGGCGGGCGTGGGGCCCGGCCCCAGAGATGGGTGCTTCACACCAGTGGGTACCGGCTGGAATGGGGACGGTTCCGGATTGCAAATAGACTGCGGGGTGGATGGAGAGGGATTGTTACCGGAGCTCGGTGACTTCTAACCAACACCCAACACTTAACAATGCTAGAGCCAGGCTTTCTGACCGTGAGTCCTGGTTCTGCCACTGACCTTGACTAAGGTTAATGCATGGCCCCAGCTTCTTTCATAAAGTGGGGATAGTCATAATACCTGCTCTGGGGATTATGAGTTAAAGCATTTAACTCATACTGAATAAGCATCTCAAATGCTTAGAATCCTTGTCTGGTCCAGAATAAGCATTCGACAAACATTTTTGCTGCTATCGTGTATTTTTAAAAAACTGACTTGGGCATTTTAGTGCTGAAAGAGAGGGCCTTAAAAGTTAATACAACTTCTTTGATATATTGGGCTTTTTGAAATTCAGTGAAATTTCACAGCTAAATATTGGGAAAATTCTGTCCTAACTCCTAATGTAATGTTTTGTTTGCCATGCTTCCTCCACCTAATGTCTTTAAGAGTTGTATTAGTGATCTTAATCAGTGAAACAATTACCTTCACTCACACAAACATACTTAAGGAGCTTTTTGCAAATACTATAAATATTGGATATAAATAACATTTTAATCCGTTTTTGCCTTGTGGAGCCTTAGGAGAATCAATTAAACATTACATATCACCTGTATGACAAGAATATAAATTCATAGTGGTCCTTGTAAGGGTTTTATAATATTTTCCTTTTAACAGATTTGAAGTTAATGCTATCCATTGGTAGAAAGCTAATACTGTGATCTGTGAGCTACCAGTAGTGATGGAACTTACTCTTTGAATCTTGTTTTTTCAGTAAAATTGATGAATTTGTAGCATGGATATCCAGAGTCAAAGGTAGTCTGAAGCCAGGCTAGCTGTTGTATAAACTAAGATTTGAGAATTATTGTTCCCTTTAAGAGAATTTAACTTTTGGGGTGGACTTTTTCAAAACTTATTTTAAACGAATTAGGGCATATAAACATAAATAATTGAGCCAGTTCTTGATAACCCAGGATTGTCTTTATTATTACTACTTCTAGTAATAATTAAAAGGATGCCCCACATTAACTTCTAAAACTATTTGCTCTCACATCGAATGACTACTTTTCAACAGTTTTATTGAGATGTAATTTGGCTATCATAGCATTCACTCATTGTAAGTGTGCAATTTAATGATTATTAGTAACTTTATACTGTTGTACAGCCATCCCCACAATTCACTGTTAAAACATTTCATCGCCCCAAAGATTACCTCAAGTTTGTAGTCAGACTGCACTTCCACTCCCAGGCCTAGGCAGCCATTGATATGCTTTCCATCTCTGTAAGTTTCTGTTTCTGGACATTGCATATAAATGGAGTCATGTAATATGTAATCTTTGGCATCCGCTGTTTTTACAGTTCATTCATATTATGGCATGTATCAATATTTCATTCCTTTTTATTGCAAAATAGTATTCTATCACATAAATGAATATATTACACTTCATTGGAGATTTGAATTGTTTCCAGTTTTAGCTATTATGGATAATGCTGCTTTGAACAGTTACATACAAGTCTTTCTGTGGACATGTTTTCATTTCTTTGGGGTAGATTCCTAGGAGTAGAATTGCTGGATCATATGGTAAGCATATGTTTTAACTTTTTAAGGAACTGCCAAACTGTTTTTCACAAGCTCCTAGGTTTTTAATGATGTGTGCTTTTAGATATTTTTCTCTTCCCTCACAGTTACTTGCTGCTGTCATTATCCCTGTACCCTCACTCCTGAATTTGATGCTGTAGGCAACACAACCTAATAAGTATGTTAGAATTGCATAATATAAAAGCTCGTGGCTAGCTACTCAACTGTGTTTTAGACTAGAGAGTTTTCTAAGATGTATCTGTTATTTGGGACTCTCAGATCAGGTGAGAAACCCCATATGATAGGGAATATAGTCTACATATAATTACAGCTCCTCTGGAATCATTATGAAGTGGGAGAGGAGAAAATTCCTTAGCAGCAAAGATGCTGAAGAGTCAAAAGAGTAGATGTCTACTACATCAGATATTTGACTCAAATAAATGAATTGCTTCTGTTACAATTGTCTTTTTTTTTTTGTCCAATTTGCAAAGAAATTGAAAACCTGAATAGTTCACCACCCCCAAAAATCAAAATGTGTTAAGTATAGAGCATAGTTTAAATTACTCTTGTGCATTAATGGTATCCTTGTAATTTACAGATTAACATTTTTAATTTTAGCTATTTTTGAGTTATGTATAGTAGTTTGTAATTAGGCTGAGGCATTTATTTGAGTTGCACTTGCTGATGTGTAGGAAAAGCTTTCTTAGCTGAGCAGCTACATTTCTTGTTTTCACATAGGAAGTAATTTTCCTTAACAGATCTGGAGACATCCCAAACAATTTTCAGTTATATTGGTCACATTTTGGGTGCTCTTATGCCTTAAGTCTTTCTTCTTGCTAATGTCAATGACCTATGCTGCTATATTTCTATTTTCCTTCCTTTTTTTAAAGCTACTTTTTAAATTCATTTTGGTTTTCTTTTTTTTCACTGCAAACCTGTAAAAATCTACCTTATTATAAGCCAATATCTTTACGTTTTTGTAGTTTTTTTCCTTTTTAATTGGAAGCGTTAACTCATATTGTCTGGTATATTTTACAAAAATATTCATTGATCTACCTTTCTGCCATTTATAATTCCAATTCAGCTCTTAACTATCTACCATGATAGTGAGGGCAGTGACACAAATCATAATCTGAAAATATTTTTATTAACCTTATTGAGATGACATTGGTTAATGGGATCATATAGGTTTCAAGTGTAAAGTTAAATCATATTCTATTACCATATATTTGGTGTTCGGTTCCCTTTACTCTTTACTATCCTACCCCCTTTCCTCCCATAACCATCATACTGTTGTCTGTGTCTAGGAGTTTCAGTTTTATATCCCACGTGAGTGAAATCATATGGTTCTTAGCTTTTTCTGACTAACTTATTTTGCTTAGTATCCATGTTGTCACAAATAGCAGTATTTCATCTTATGGCTGAGTATATATATATATATATATATATATATATATATATATATATATATACACCACATTTTCTCTATCCAGTCATCTATTCAAAGACACTTTGGTTGTCCCACTGTGAATAATGCTGCAGTCAACATAGGGGGGTGCATATATGCTTTTCATTGTTAGTATATAGCAGCAATTCTCAACCACTGTGCTGCAGCACACTGATGTGCCACAAGAGGCGACACTGGTGTACAGCAAGAATTTTTAAAACATGCAATACCTGACTAATTAGTCAGGGGCACTGACCTCTTTTTCCTTAGATTCTCAAATAAAATGACAGCAGCAAACACAACAATAGCTGTCCAGTTTGAATGTATCATAATTATGCCCAATTTTTTGTCAGATCAGCAAAAAATATATTTTTTGGTGGGCCGCAGTATTTTAGTAATTATATAGTTTATGTGTACCATGAGATGAAGTAGGTTGAAAATCACTGGTATATAGGAAGACAGTGGGTTTTCTAGTAGTTTTTGGTGGAGTCTTTAGAGTTGTCTATATACAGAATTATGTCATCTGCAAAAAGCAACACTTTTACTTTTTCCTTCCCAGTTTAGATGCCTTTTATTTCTTTCTCTTGCCTGATTGCTCTGACTAGGACTGCCAGAACTATGTTCAATAAGAGTGGTGAGACTGGGCATCCTTGTCTTCTTGTTCCTAAATTTGGAGGAAAAGCTTTGAGTTTTTCACCATTGAGTATGATATTGTCTGAGGGTTTATCATATATGGCCTTTATTATATTGAGGTCCTTTCGTTCTATACCCATTTTATTGAGTGTTTTAATCATAAATGGATGTTGTACTTATCAAATGTTTTCTTTCTGCACCTATTGATAAAGTTATATTGCTTTTGTCCTTTGTTGTGTTAATGTGGTGTATTACATTGATTTGCAGTCATTGAACCATCTTGTGCCCCCAGGTATGAACCCCTCTTGATTGTAATGTATTATTTTTTTAATGTATTGTTATAGTCAATTTGCTAGTATTTTATTTAAGATTTTGCATCTGTATTCGTAAGAGATATTGGTATGTAGTTTTTTGTGTGTGTGTTATCCTTGGCCTCATAAATTGTGTTAGGAAGTATTGCCTTCTCTTCAATTTTTTGGAAGATAGGTATCAAATCATAGAGTATTTGGTAGAATTCCCCAGTGAAGCCATCTTGTCCTGGACTTCTGTTTTTTGGGAGGTTTTTGATGGTGGTTTCAATTTTTTCACTATTGATTGGTCTATTTAGATTTTCTAATTCTTCATGATTCAGTGTAGGAAGGTTATATATTTCTAGAGACTTATCTGTTTCTTCTAGGTTATTGAATTTGGTGGCTTATAGTCTTTCATAGTATGTTAGTATGATCCTTTGTATTTATAATTCTGTGGTAACTTCTCTTTCAAAGAACCAGCTCTTTAATTTTTTTAATTTTATATATAGTCTTTTTGTTCCCTATTTCATTCATTTCTGCTCTAATTTTTATTTTTTCCTTTCTTCTGCTGACTTTGGATTACTTTTGTTCTTCTTTTTTCTAACTAAGATGTAATGTTAGGTTGGTTACTTGAAATTTCTGCTGTTTCTTGAGATAGACCTGTAGATATAAACTTAGCCACACATCACTACTTCTGCTACATTCCAGAAGTTTTGATATGTTGTATCGTCATTCTCATTTGCCTCTCTTTTGATCTCACCTTTTATTTCTTCTGACCTAGTCTTTTTAGTAGTATGTTGTTTGATCTTCATATATTTGTGCGTTTCTTCCTTTTTGCAGTTGATTTCTCATTTCAAAGCATTGTGGTCAGAAAATATGCTTGGTATGACTTTAGTCTTCTCAAATTTGTTGAAGCTAGTTTTGTGACCCAACAGATGGTCTAACCTTGAGAATGTTCCAAGTGCACAGGAGACAAATGTATAATCTGATATTCTAGGATGAAAGGCTCTGTAAATGTGGATTTTGTTCATTTGGTCTAATGTGTCATTTAAGGCCAATATTTCTTTTTGATTTTCTGTTCGGATGTTCTATCTAGAGCTCTAAATGAAGTATTAAGGTCCCCAGTTATGATTGTGTTTTTGTCCGTTTCTCCCTTTAGTTCTGTTAGTAGTTGCTTTATATATTTCGGTGCTCCGTGATTGGGTTCATATGTATTAAGTGTTATATCTCCTTGATGTAATGTCCCCTTTATCATTATAAAATGTCCATCTTTGGATCCTGTTACCTTTGTTATCTTGAAATTGTTTTATCAGATGTAAGTGTGGCTACACCTGCTTTTCTGTGGATATTATTTGCTTGGAGAATCATTTTCCAGTTTGAGTCTAATTTTGTATTATAGCTTAGATGTGTCTCCTGAAGGCAGCATATGTTGAGGTTTTTTGTTTGTTTTGTTTTTGATCCAGTCTGCTACTCTGTGCCTTTTTATTGGTGAGTTGTCCGTTTACAGTTAGGGTAATTATCGAAGTATGAGGCTCTCCTACAGCCATTTTTTCTTTTGTTTTCTGGTAGCTCTGCGTCTCCATTGGCTCTTTTCCTTTGTGTTTCTCTCTGTTTTTGTTTTCTTCTTTTTTATGCTGTGTGTCTCAGCTTGGGTTTTTTGTGTGTGGTTACCATTAGGCTTATGAAAAAGGAAGTTTCATATATATAGTAGACCTTTTTCTTTTGAATGCATCTAATCTCTGTCCTCTTTTGCAAATTCAGGCCTTTACCTCCACCCCTTTTAGGTTTTTGTTGTCATAAATTACCCTTGCTTATGCTGTAAGTTTGTTGGTGATCCTACTTGAATTTTGTGACCTTTTGTTCTTTGTTTCAGGTAGACTGATCCCCTGAGTTTTTGCAGCAATGAAAGTCTTCTGTATGCCTGGAAAAGTCTTTATTTCTACTTCATGTTTAAAGGATAATTTTGCTGTATATATTATTCTTGGCTGGTCTTTTTTTTTTTTTTTTTTTTCAGTAGTTGGAATATTTGTTTCCACTCTCCTCTGGCTTGTAGAGTTCTGCTGAGAAATCGAATGATAACCTAACAGGCTTTCCTTTAGAGGTTGCTTTCTTCTTTCCCTGGCTGCCTTGAGAATTCTTTCTCTGTCATCCATTTTTCAGTTGTAATACAACATGCCTTGGACAAGACCTCTTTGGAGTGAAGTAAGTGGGTGTTCTGTTTACTTCTTGGATTCGAGGATCTAGCTATGCCAAAGGTTTGGGAAGTTCTCATCAATGGTGTGTTTGAATAGGCTCTCTGTTCCCTTCTCCCTCTCTTCTTCTTTGGTATGCCTATTATTCTTAAATTGCTTTTTCTGATGGAGTCTGATAGTTCTCCAAGAGTTCTTCCATTTTCTTTTTCTTTATGCTCAGTCTCTCTTTTCTTCCCTCTATGTCATTCCTAGATTTTTATCTTCAATATCACTAATCTGTTCCTCCATTTGTTCTGTTCTATTTCCTATCTTTGCTAATTCATTCTTGATCTCTCTTATTGAGTTCTTTATCTCCAGGGTTTCTGTTTGTTTCTTTTTTAAAGTTTCAGTGTCCTGGGAAAGTACACGTTTGGTTTGTTGATTTGTTTTCTGAGCTCATTAAATTACTTGTCTGTATTTTCTCGCATCTCATTATTTTCAGAACTGCAATCTTGAATTCTCTGTCATTTATATCACTTACTTCCATGTCTTTAGGTTTGTTTTCTGGGGTTTTTTTCATTTTCTTTCTGAGCTTCCTTCCTACCTTGGTTATTCATTGTATTTGATGCATTCTTTCTCTAAGCATGTATGTGTCAGTGGCATTTTGCTAGATTAATACAAAGAAGTCTTTCTCTTATTTTCCAGTAGGTGGTGCCAAATCACAAGGGATGTGTGGTGGTGGTGGTGGTGGTGGTGGTGGTGGTGGTGGTGGTGGTGGTGGTGGTGGTGGTAGTGGGTGTCACACGCAAAATCTCGGTGCTGTCCTTCTCAGCCAGATGCTGCTGTCAGTGTAGCCATGGTGGTGGGGGAGGGGTGTGTGTGTGTGGCATGCAAAATCTCTGTGCTGTCCTTCTCAACCAGATACTGCTGTCAGTGTAGTCATGATGCGTGGGGGTGAAGTGGGCTGTCTGAACTGGCCAGCTTCTTTGTTATTTTGCCTTCCCCATAATGGCAACCTTAGACCTCGGAGGTCCCTCCTTGCACTCCTACCTCGGAATTGGTCACAGAATGGGCCCTTTGCTCACAGAAGAAAGCAATTCTGTAGTACTAGTTCTTGGGTTTGCAGATAATGTGCTCCACAATCTGACACCAAGGGCACAGGGAGGCAAGCTTCCCAGGTCTCTAGGCTCAACTACGGCTTGTACTACTCATTCCTGTAGGAATGCCCACCAAATTTCTTTGCTCCTCTCGGCAGAAGGGAGCACCAGCCACAACTAGATTCCTTCCCTCTCCAGGCTGAACCCCACTGAGAGCTCAGGCTGCAGGGTTCATCTCAGCTTGTCTTCCTTCTCATCTTTGCCTTTTGCTCCCACTTTCCCTCCTTTAGATGTTTCAGTGTGTGGATCTCTCAGATGTGCTTATGCGTTGAGCAGGGAATCCTTTTTTTGAGTTACAGCTGTTCAAATTGTTGAAGCTTCAAGCAGATCTCATGCCACCACCATTCCTCTGACATCACTCTGAAAATATAATTTGACTTAAGGATGCATTAGCAGGATGATTCTCTTGGAACATCAACTTTACCGTTGCAGCTATGCTTTGTTTAGACTATAACTAAAACACATTGTTCAAAAACACACCAAATAATAGAAAAGAAGGTATGTTCGAGTCCACGGAATAATCACAACGGGGTTAATAGGAAAAACAATTTTACATATCAAGCTATTTCCCTCATACATTATTTATTTTTATGCTTGAAATGGTATAATTGTTTGGATGTATAAAGGGATTAGAAAAAATTCTTGAAAAAATCAAGAACCATTACTTATTATTTTATACTTTAAACTTCCCTCCAAGTGGACTGTATTGTGTATCTTCTAGAAAGGGAAACTTTACTCCTAATGCTTTATGAAATCAAAATTTTCCCACAAGGATTTAAGATAGCTGTTACATTTTGACTCTGACCCCTGTGAAAAATGACTATGCCGTTCCAAGATTTTTGAAAGTTGGCATTGTCTTCCATGTTTTCTGGGCACAACTTGTTTTGGGCTTACTTTTTTCCATGGGTACTCTAAATAAGTACTTGTTATTGAAATGGGAAAAAATAGCATTACTGTAAAGCTGATTATAGCTAGTGCTGGAAAGAATTTTGTCATCCAGTTGGAAATATTTTCCAGTTTGTTTTCCTGTTTAAAATTCCTAAGAGCTATTTTTCTTTCCAGCTTTCAGACATCAAATTTATCCTGAGGTCAGTATGCTTAATTCTAGGGAATAAAGAAATAATAGCTTTGGTTTTGTGTTCTTCTTAACACTCTTCTTATACCTGAAAGGCCGTGTCTGTTGGATATTTTAAGTGCCACTATGATTACTACTTAGAATTAGAATAAATATTTCTATTAGATTAAAAATAAGAAATCATAATTGCTTTTTCTCAGCCCAATCCTCACTGAAGGCTGTGTTTAACCATGTGGTATATAGCAGCACTTACCTAGAGCAGCATTTTTTAAAAGTGTAATCTAGCCCTGACTGGTGTGGCTCAGTGGATTGGGTGCCAGCCAGCCTGTGAACCAAGAGGTCGTTGATTCAATTCCCAGTCAGGGCACGTGCCTGGGTTCTGTCACCACAAATTGATGATTCTCTCCCTCTCTTTCTCCATCCCTTCTCTTCTCTCTAAAGATAAATCTTTAAAAATATATAAATAAAAGTGTGATATACAGAATCATGGTATGAAGGTCCTGTTTTTCCTATCTTGTAGCATTATAATATTTTTACCTATGTATTGTTTAGTCATATGAATTATAATGTACTTCAGATGTCTCTTTATCTTAAAAACCTTGTTCCTGTGTTTTATTTAAAATTATACTGTTTTCTTCATTGTTGCTTGACATTTCTGCAGTGGCAAAATCATTTTTTTAAGTTATCTTGCTCAGGAAAGAAGTCCTCAAAAAAAAAAAAAATTGAGCTCCAAGAGTAATAAAAGGCTTACAGTGTTTTAATCTGTTGAAGAGAAACAACAGGCCCCAAATGGAGTCGTTTGTGCCAAGCCCCATCTCAGCAAACCAAGATTTATCATTTACCTAATTGCAGTTTCAAACACCCCCACTCCCCCCCCCCCCCATCCCAGAATGTAACCTTTAACCAGTCTCCATGGAATTACTGGTCAGCACTAGTGAGATAATCTGCTGATAGGTCTCCTCCATTCCCCTCAGGAGAGTAGCCTTGCCTGAAACAATATATTCTTTACTAATAGTGTCCTTTTCCCACCCCCTTTCTGCCTTTAAAAGCCTTCTGTTTTGTACAGCCCTTTGGCACTCCTTTCTATTTGCTAGATGGGATGCTGCCTGACTCAATAGTTCAATAAAGCATATTAGATATTTAAAATTTACCTGGTTGAATTTTTGTTAATCTTTCTCATATAATTATTTATGAAATATTTGCTTTAAATACCTTAAGATTTTTCTGCATCGATTCCTAATTTTTATTAGTGGCATCATGTTTCACTGTGTCTAGAACCTTGGTACTAACTGAACAGGCATAGCAAGGAAAAGAAAAGAAATTACCCGTTTTGTCATCAAACCCTCTTTTTAATCGTCTTTTCTCAAACCTTGCTGCTATTGCAATACTCATCCCCTTACCATCTATCCTAAGCAATATTGGAGTTTCCTCCTAACTGGTCTTCCTGACCAGTCTTGCTTTCTTCCAATCCACCTTTCTCTTTACTTAGAATTCAATAGCTAATAGCTGCCACACACTTTCAAGATTAAGCTTATTCTCTTTAAGGGTTGTGTGTAAGTCCTTTCATTATGATCTAGCCCTTATTTCTTTTGATTATGAAATATAAGGAACTACTTGGAGTTTCCTGCATATATTCATTTCACTCCTCCTTATCATGTGCTATTCCCTTTGCCCAAAGAGCCTTCCTGGCTCTTGTATGCTTTGTTAATTAGCTTTGTTTCTCTTTGATGCAGCTTTTGTATTACTTAGTAATTAATTCTTCTATAAAGCTGTTTTGACATCCTCTTTCTCCTGGAGTCTTTATTTTATGTTTCTTGTCAAAATATAAACAAAATTCTGCTTTTATTTAGCTTCAAAAACTATGGGAGCCCTTGCATTTGATTTAAATTTATAAATTATTGTCGGATAAAACAGCCATCTGTGGTGTTTCTGTAACTTACAGTGAATAAAGACCTTGAGAATCAAGGATGAGGTATGGACAATGGACTGGTAATCCAGAAAGCTAAACAGTACCTTCTATAACATTTGGCCCCAAATGACCAGGACTGGATCAATAATGCCAGCTTCCCCAATTTTTGTCATCCCTTCTAATGTAGAACCAACCAGCGCTAAGTACACCCCAATCAATTATATAAGATGCTCTGCTCCTAATTAGCCTGCCAACAGCCTCCATCAAGGCATGTTTGAAACCCTCTCTTTTGTACTATAAAGGTTTCCCTCCTTAGCTTATGTTTGAGTCTGCCTAAATAGAGGTGCTAATGCTATATAGCAAGCTCTGAATAAATAGCCTTTGCTTTTCTGATTTAGTTGGTCTTTATTTACTTCCACAAAGAAAAAAAAAACTATGTTTACATCTGAAGCAATTAACAATAAGTATAGTTTATAAACAGTTTTTTTCCTGTGCTATTTTAGTGGTTTTTCTCCATGCTTTGTAAAGATAGAGGTTTATATTTTATAAAGGTGAAGACAAGTGTTTGTCATAATGACACAGAAGTAAAATCTGTCACCTAATAATAAAAAATCCTAGTGAAATTTTAATCTTGGTTTATTAAATCTTTTTTTTTAATAGTTACATGAAAGAGACAGTGAAATGCAAATTAAATACATTTTGGTTTTTTATTAAGAATACCTTTTTCTTGTTTTTAAAATATTAGGCATGAATGTTAAATTTTATCAAGTAATTGTTAGCATAATTTACTGTTTTTATTTAACTTATTAGTGTAATATATGAAGAGATTTCATATAATCGAACAATGTATATGTTCCTAAAACTCTGCTTGGCTTTGTGAATTTTTGTTTTTAAATACTCTTAATCTATTCACTAATGTTATAAAGGCTCTGTCAACTTTGTAAAGACTCTGAAAGCGACTAGAACCTATACCCTGATTTTTTTTTTTTTTGCATACTCTCCCAGATATTTCTATGATTGAATGACTAAAAGGCTAAACAGTTTTGAAACTGAAAAAAAAAAAAAGTTGTATCTGTCTACTGCTTTATTTTTCTGACATTACTCTTAACTTATTTATTGTTTTAACTTGTATTAACAGATATTCTCTTAGGAGAGGTAGCTCCTTCACATTTTTAACACCTGGCCCCCATTGGGACTTCACTTTGGTGAGTAGATGCCTCAGTTTTTATTATTTCAAGACATTATAATTAGTTTCTGGGTTGTCTTTCAGTCTGGTGTACAGCTCAGTTGTCTATTTCTCTCAACATCTTTGGCAGCCTAATTGGATTCTTTTCCGCTAACACTCTAAAAGAAAATTTTTTATTTCAATTAAATATGAACTCTGTTTTGAAAAGTACCAGACCCATTCATCTTTAACTCTATGTAATCATTTCTCTTACTCCCACCAGTATTAAAGTTACGAGACTATGTTATAAAACTTGAACTTATTTTTATGTACATACTCTTAACAGCTATTTTCATGGTTGAAAACAATATATAAATATAAGATATAAAGAAAGAATTACTTTCTGTTATTAATCATTTTAGTATAGAGGGACTGCTTCATTATTTTTAGAATTAGACTTTACAGAGGCATCTAACTTTGTGCAAAGTGACACCAGAAAGTTAATTATTTTTGTAGTTAAAAACTTATAGTATTCATATAAATAAAGTATGTATTGGGTTGGCCAAAAAGTCTGTTACATTTTTTCCGTAAAATAAAAGACATTTTTCTATCTTTTTAAGTATATTTTATTGATTATGCTGTTACAGTAGTCCCTTCCCTCCAGCAATCCCACCCTCCTTAGTTCATGTCCGTAGGTTGTGCGCTAAGTTCTTTGACTTCACCCTTTCATATATTATTCTTAACTTCTTCCTGTCTATTTTGTACCAATCAATTATGCTTCTTAGTCCTTGTACTATCTCCTCATTTCTCCCCCTCCCCCCTCCCAGCTGATAACCCTCTAAATGATTCCTGTACCTATGATTCTGTTCCTGTTCTGCTTGTTTGCTTAGTTTGTGTGGGCTTTTTTTTTAGGTTCTGTTGTTGATAGTTGTGAGTTATTTTAATGTTCATAGTTTTGATCATTTTCTTAAATAAATAAGTCCATTTAACATTTCATATAATAATAGATTGGTGATGATGAACTCCTTTAGCTTTACCTTGTCTGGGAAGCTCTTTATCTGCCCTTCCATTCTAAATGATAGCACTGCTGGTAGAGTAATATTGGTTGCAGCTCCTTGTTTTTCATCACTTTGAATACTGCTTGCCAGTTTCTTCTTGCCTACAAAGTTTCTTTTGAGAAATCAGCTGATAGTCTTGTAGGCATCCCTTCGTAGGTAACTCTCTGCTTTTCTCTTGCTGCTTTTAAGATTCTCTTTATCTTGAATCTTTGGCATTTTAATTACAATGTGTTTTGGTGTGGTATTCTTTGGGTCTAGCTTGTTTGGGACTCTGTGCTTCCTGGACTTGTATGTCTATTTCCTTCACCAAATTTGGGGGGTTTTCCTTCATTATTTTTTTACTTAAGTTTTCAATTTCTTTCTTTTCCTCTTCTCCTTCTTGGCACCCCTGTGATTCGGATATTGGTATATTTAAAGTTGTCCCAAAGGTTCCTAAGCGTCTCCTCGTTTTTTTTTTTTGTTTGTTTGTTTGTTTTTTCAATTCTTGTTTCTTCATACTGTACTGGTTGACTTTATTTTTCCTTGTGTTCCAAATCACTGATTTGACCCCGATTTCCTTCCCTTCATCATTGGTTCTGTGTGGATTTTCCTTTGTTTCAATTAGCCCAGACTTCACTTTTTTCCTTCTGCATTTGCCATACTCATGCATATCTGTCAAGTCTGTGGCCATCTTTATCAACAGTATTTTGAACTCTGTGTCTATTAGGTTGGTGGTCAGTGGTCACATCCAGTCCTTGTAGTTGACTGGCCTGGGTAAATACCTCCCATTGATCTGCCAACAGCAACCAAGGCTCAATTACAAGGGGAGGTTGTACTCAACCCACACAAAGGGCAACCTGGAGTACCAAGCTTGGGTGATAAGGGATGCTGTGCCACTAGACCCTACAGAACACTTACTACATTAGACCATACTATCAAGACACAGAGTTAAAGCAACTCTACCCAATACACAGAAACAAACAGAGGTGGCTGCCAAATTGTTGAGGTGAAGAAATATGGTTCAAATGAAAGGACAGAACAAAACCGCAGAAAAAGAACTAAACGAAGTGGAGATAAGCAGTCTATCAGATGCAGAATTCAAAGCACTGGTAATCAGGATGCTCAGAAATGATTCAGTATAGTCACAAAATAAAGGAAGAAGTGAAGGTTATACAAAGTGAAATAAAGAAAAATATACAGGGAACCAACAGTGATGGGAAAGAAACTGGGATTTAAATCAACAATTTGGAACAAAAGGAAGAAACACACTCAACCGGAACAGAAATAAGAAACAAGAATTGGGGAAAAAAAGCAAGGAGAGGCTTAGGAATCTCTAGGACAACTTTAAACATACCAACATTCGAATCATAGGGGTGCCAGAACTAGAAGAGGAAGAGCAAGAAATTGAAAACTTATGTGAAAAAATAATGAAGGAAAACTTCCCTAATTTGGCGAAGGAAGTAGACATAGAAGTCCAGGAAGCACAGAAAGTCGCAAATTACTTGGACCCAAAGAGGACCACACCAAGACACATCGTAATTAAAATGCCAGAGGTTCAAGGTAAAGAGAGATTCTTAAAAGCAGCAAGAGAAAAGCAAAGCGTTTCCTACGAAGGAGTTTCCATAAGACTATTAGCTAATTTCTCAAAAGAAACTGTGCAGGCAAGAAGGGACTGGCAAGAAGTATTCAAAGTGGTGAAAAGCAAGGACCTGCAATCAAGATTACTCTATCCAGCAAAGCTATCATTTAGAATGGAAGGGCAGATAAAGAGCTTCCCAGACAAGGTAAAGCTAAAGGAATTCATCATCACCAAACCATTATTTAAATGAAATGTTAAAGGGACTTATTTAAGAAAATGATCAAAACTATGAACATTAAAATGGCAATAAACTTCCAACTGTCAACAACTGAATCTAAAAAAAAAAAAAAAAGGAAAGAAAAACTAAGCACACAACCAAAACCAGAACAGAATTATAAGTATGGGGATCATTTGGAGGAATATCAGCTGAAAGTGGGAAATGTTGCAGGTATCAAGAAGCATACTTGGTAGGAACAAAGTAGACAGGGGGATATTAAGAATAGTATAAGAAAGGGTGAAGGTAAAGAACTTACATGCAAGACACAGAGACATGTACAAAGAGGGGCGATTGCTGTAGGGAAGTGGGGTATCCGGTGTAGGAGAGCAAAGGGAAAAAATTAGAGACAACTCTAACAGTATAATCAATAAAATATACTTAATAATTAAAAAAAAAAAAAAGAGGACACCTAGTTACGTGGAAATATACCACATTCAAGCAAGGGAAGACTCAATAGCATAAAAATGTGAATTCTCCCCCAAAGTAATAAATTCAGTGTAACTTTGATAGAAATCCCATTGGAGTATAATAGATTTCATTCTATAATTCACATGGAAAAGTAGAAGACCCAGAACAGCAAAACTAGTGTACCAGTCAGGCAGCATATGACTTACTGTATTAGCTATTAAGACTTACTCCAAAGGTACAATAATTACACAGCATAATATGGGTATAGATATGGATTAATCAATGGAACCAAACAGAGAACCCATTAACTGACTCAGTATATTTGAGAACTTACTGTATCAAGCATTTTGAAGGAATGGTGCTCTCAACAAGTGGTGTTAGGGGTGGGCTGACATGTTGGCTATATCACCTCATACAACAAACATACAAAAATAAATTCTTGATGAACTGAATAAATATGAAAAACAGAACTTTAAGAAAATACAGTAGAATGTTTTAAAATCTGTTAATTCTTTATATATATGCCTACACACATATACAGTTTTATATAAATGCATAATTATGGTCATGTATGTGCATTTTTTCCCTCAGTATAATTGTTTTGCTTGGCAGTTTTCTGCCCTGTGTTCCTCCCTCTATAAGTCTTTCTTCCATCCCAACCTCCACTGTGACCCATGTCAGCAGCACTGTTAATGTTTCCCTCTATATTTTGCTCATATAGTTATTTACAAATACACGGCCTCACAGATAAAATATGCATATGCAGGTTTTTTACTTAGTTTGATTTTCAAAGTTAGAATTATATTGTTTATACTTTTCTTCTGCATCCTCCGGATCTTGAATTCTATTACTTCATTTTTTAGTTTTTTCTAAGTCTGATTTATGTTGGGGGTTTTTTTTTTTTTCATGTCTTATGTCATTTCTTAATGTCTTTTAGCTAAATTTGAAATAGTATGTTATAGTTTTTCTCTGCTTCTTTGAACATTGCCTTCTGAGGTACCTTCATTCCTTGTAGGATTGTTATTCTGACACTTATTCTCTTTTTTTCTTAAGAGTTATTTTGTGAAGGATGTGATTTGGAGGGTTTGCTGTTCTTTTTAGTGTGAATGTAGTTTTCCTGAACTTTTAAAAGAATGAGGCTTGGTTCAGATGGGTTTTCTAACTTGTTTTCTTGTTGGCTGGCTTCTGAGACTTTCAGGCTCCACATATTTTCCCTGCTTCTATCAGGACTTTGTCTTTCTTTTTTTCTATTGTCCCTGTCCTGCTCAATTTTGATTCTACTCCCACCACTTTCTCTTCAAGGTAATTACTTTGGGCAATGAGAAAAGCATATCTTTTTCTAGTGAAGACTCCCTTTGTCCCATAAAATAATATGTGTTCCTTTTTAAAGAAACTGTTGCCTTTATGTATAAAAACATATTTACTTTTTCTCTAACAAGTATAGGCAGCCCTTGACTTACATAAGAGTACAGTTCTGAAAAACTTTACATAAGTAAATTTTTAATAGGGTGGAATCACTTTACAACAATAAAGATTTAGTCAGGGGGTGCTATTTAGACAGTATATATATGGTGGAGGTAATTTATGAGCATCCCTCATTAAAATATTCTTCTAAATAACAACCAGAGGGCTCACTTTTTTATTTTATTTTTATTTTTTATAGTGTTCTGTACTTTTCCAAGTACAGGTCTTTTCCCTCCTTGGTTAATTCCTAAGTACGCTATTTTTCTTGTTGCTATAGTAAGTGAGGTTTTTTTTTCTAGTTTTTATGTCTGATATTTCATTGTTGGTATACAGAAATGCTTTTGATTTCTGAATATTGACTTTGTATCCCGCAATTTTGCCAAGTCCACTTATTAGGTCAAGTGGTTTTTTGGTGGCGCCTATAGGATTTTCTATGTACACTAATCATGTCATCTACAAATAATGACAGTTTTACTTCTTTCCAATTTGGATGCCTTTTATTTCTTTTTTCTTGTATGATTGCTGTGGCTAGAACTTCCAAGACTATATCGAAGAGAAGTGGAGAGAGTAGATATCCTTGTCTTGTTCCTGATCTTAGGGGAATAGGTTTAGTTTTTGCCCATTGACTATGATGTTGGCTGTAGGTTTCTCGTATATGACCTTTATTGTGTTGAGATATGCTCCTTTTATTCCCACTTTGCTAAATGTTTTTATCATAAATGGGTGCTGTACTTTATCAAATGCTTTTTCAGCCTCTATTGATGTGATCATGTGATTTTTGTCTTTCATTTTGCCTATGTGATGTATTATGTTTATTGATTTGTGAATATTATACCACCCTTGCATTCCTGGGTTGAATCCTACTTGATCATAGTGTATGATCTTTTTAATGTATTACTGGATCCAGTTTGCCATTATTTTGTTGAGAATTTTAGCCTCTAATGTTCATCAGCAATATTGGTCTGTAGTTTTCTTTCTTTGTTGTGTCCTAACCTGGTTTTGAAATTAGAATAATACTGGCCTCATAGAAAGAATTTGGGAGTCTTCCTTCCTCTTGGATTTTTTTGAATAATTTGAGAAGGATAAGAATTAGTTTTTCCCTAAATATTTTGTAAAATTCACCTGTGAAGCCATCTAGTCTGAAGCTTTTGTTTGCTGGGAAGTTTTTGATTACTGTTTCAATTTCACTAGTTGTTACTGGTTTATTCAGGTTTTCTGGGTCATCTTGATTCAGTTTTGTAAGATTATATGTTTCCAGAAATTTGTCTGTTTCACCCAGGTTGTCAAATTTCTTGTCATATAGTTGTTCATAGTAATTTCTTACAATCCTCTCTATTTCTGTGGTATTGGTTGTGTGTCTCCTCTTTCATTTCTGATTTTATGTATTTGGGTCAAAGGCTTCACTTCTTAAAGTGATTTTTCTAGTTGTATGGAATAATATGCATTCCTCCTATGTAAGAATGAACTATTTTTTGTCTTATAGAAAAGAAAACGAAGAGCAAAAGATGATGATGTCATAAGCCTTAGCAGCCTTGATCTGAAGGTAAGCCTTACTGCTCTGTAAAAAAAAGCACTTAAAAATATGCAGGCAGCATTTATTTCTGTGTTATAAGAACAATGAATGTGTTTTTGTGTTTTTACATTTTTTAAGTGTAAAACAGAATGATATTGACTGTTACAGATAGCCTCCGTTTTCTGTTCTACTTTGTTAAGAATAACTGGTGATCACATATTCATATGTCTAAGGAAACCAGGCCTAAAATATATGCAAAGAAAGGAGGTAGGATAAGGACTGTGGTGAAAGGGCACGTGCCATACCCATCCTGAAAGAGGAAGCTGCTACTCTGCTCTAGCCCATTGCTGCACGTAGGACTGTCAAAATCTGGATTTTTTGTTAAATCTCCTGAATTTTAACAGTTGGATCCAATTTTTTCTAAAAAACATGCAAGCCAAATAAGTCAGATGTGGTCCATGACACTGGAAGTGTGCGACCTGTGGAAAACTAAAACTCAATGAATGCATGCTTAAAAATAATTATGTCCTTTAGTGTACAATTGTAGTTAAGTCCAATAACCTGGTAACTTTGGGGTTACTTATTCTATTTTTATCATTTGGCAAATTTTATGGAACTGCGAATTGAACTGGCAACCCTTTGGTTCACAGGCTGGCACTCAATCCACTGAGCCATACTAGCCAGGGCCAATTATGCTTCTTAATCCCTGCACCATTTATACTTACATTGGATTTGTTTAAAAACTCATCTTCCTTTTTGTCTCATTTTTTTATCTTAATGCATTAGTCATTGTTTTTTAATTCTGAAGAAATTTTTTTTTTAATTTTTTTCTTAGTTCTATCACCTTATTTCAAATTTTCCTTTCTCTACCTAATTTCTGAGTTTTATGTTTCCTATCTTTTATGATTTTCTTTTTTAATGCTATAGAGACATTATTCTACTCTGTATTTTCTGTTTTGTTATAATATTTTTAAATGAGGTTCATGATTCCTTTTTGTTGTTCATTTACATTTTTAAGAGCCATGAGTTTTCTTGTATTTTTAGGTCAAGATAGCCTGTTTTCAGTTTCATAACTCTAGAGCTCCCTCTTCTGTTGTTTTCACAGTGATTTAAAAAAATTCTTCCTGGTGCTTTCTGAAATCTTTTCTGCTCCACTTTTATCCAAACTTTTTCTTGACTTTGCTGCTGTTGCCCTGTTCTCAATTTTAATCCTATTCCTGGAAGTTTTTCTCAGAGCAGTTTAGTTTCCAGAATTTATGTGGCCCCCCCCAGATTGCTTCAGCTCCTATAAATGCCTTGCATAGCAGTGTTATTGTCCTCAGCCTAAAAATTTGATCCTTAGAGTCCTTCCAGGTTAAACTATTATTCTAAAACTAGCATGTCATTGTGGGGGTTCCCCTAGTCTCAGGCCATGAAAGAAGCCCATTTTCCTTACCTTTATTTCTTTGTCCACGAAGACTGACACCATGAGGGGGTCACGGCTGTCTGGTCTATCTCTCACTGTCTGACAAACAAAAGATTTTGATGGAAATATTATCTCTTCATTTTGTTGTAGATTAGGTTTTCTGTTTTGCTGTGCTGTTCTATCTGCTAATTGTTTTTTTTTAAAAGTGAAGAACTATCAAAGATTTAATGTGTTAATGAATGAACCAACAGAATGGTAAAGCTGGTCAAAGGACTATAGGAAACAGTCTTGACTGGGGCTGCTAGCACACCAGGCACTGCTGTTCAAACAGCAAGTGGTTTCCTGCCTTGGAAAGCACAGTCTAACTTGAGAACCTTAGCGATAGGCATTGAAATCCTCTTCCTGGCCTTGCCAGAGACATCACACAGCATTCTTATCTACTGTAGGTACCTCAAGCTTGATCGGAATGCTGGGTCACATGGCTTGAGAAGCAGGGCAGCTTGCACCACGGCCTGGACCTGCTATAGAGACCTCTCTTGCTCTGGATCCCACACAGAACTGTCAGTGTTTCAGATTACCCTATTAATGGGTCAGAGCAGAGTTTCCAAATGCAGTATATGTGCCCTCCAGCAGGAGTTGTACCTAGTGCCATGATCCTTTCTTCATAGTAGGTGGTACAAAATGTAATAACTCATTTTTTACCATGGAGGGGAGGTCCCAAGCCATTGGCTTCATGTCATTAAACCTATTAAAACTTTTCTAATATTGTGGTCCCTGAATTTTCTTGGCATGCATTTGACTTTTTATGGTATCCAGAATCCTTGCCATTTTCTGTTCACCCGTCCTATTAGTATGATGTAATCAATATATTAGACTAACATGATGTTCTGTGGATATCAAGGTCCATGTGGACACTGGCAGAAAACAGAAAAGTAAAGAGCCTCAGAACATGAAAAATACTGCTGTTCCCACGTAAAAGCTAACTACTTTTGGTCCTCTTTACTAATGGCAATTATAAAGAATACAGGGGCTAGATCAGTAGCCATCTACCAAATGCTAGTGTATGTGTTGATCTGTTGCAGTAAAGGTTCTATATCTTGCACAATAGCTTAGGTTAAAGTTTTGTTAAGTTTTAGTTAATTTTACAGCAGTCTATGGTTAGCCATCACAATCCCTCTCATTGTAGAAGGCATACAGAGTAATTGAATGGAGATGCAGTAGAGACTACCACTCCTGCCTACTCTAACTTTGATGTCTATCTGTACATTTTCTCTTGGTGTGCAGCTTCTATTTATTATTTTGGCCCAGGTGTAGGAGGTGAAATTTTAGGGGTTCCACTGGCCTTTCTGGTCATAATGACTCGGAGAATATTATAAAGGAATATTATAAAGGTTACCAGCTGCTTTTTCAAGGCTTTTAAATCAATTAACAAAAGCCAGCCAGCTCCGCAGTTATTACAATTACTATTGCCTCTATGTTGTTCATTTGCCATGATTGCTATGTAAGCTGTTACTTCACTGCTGCATCTGTACCCAAACACACCTGTAGTCCTTACCATCATTTTACCAGCGTGACCCAGTTCCAGAATCCCATCCTGTGTGTGTAATCTCTAGGGCCAGTCTCAATGTCAGTGTTTTAGCCAGGATTCCCTCCAGAAATCAGAACCTGAACTTATATAAGTGGTTAAGCTAGTCAACACTGTAGATAACTGAGGATTACTGTAGACAACTGAGGATTGATCTTGCTGGGACCTTCTGTAGATTTATGTAATATACAGTGCAGAATTGTCTTCTCAAGGGACTGAAAGGGGAGCCTTTTATCCACTAGCTCCTGTGCTCCCTTAATCAACAGTTGCCCCATTGGGTATTAATCCCATACTCTACCAGGCTACACACAACTACATGTCACACTGGCATCCAAGAAGCCCAGGGTGGAAAGCAAGAGGTACATGGTGCAACTGAGGCACGGTGCTGTCGTGGAACTGGTTGCTGCAGGAGCAGCAACAACTGAAGTAAAAAGTGGGCTGAAAAAATAGAAGGCTGGGCACTGGCCCTAGCTGAGTTTCAGGGGGAAATCCCACTCAAAATCTAGTTACATGAACATAAGTGATCTTACATTATACTGGAAATTATTTGTTGTCCTATGTACTTGAAATAAAAAGTCACCACTAACAGTACCCCCATTTTCTTTGCAAAAAGAACCATGGTTTCAATAATACCAAACTTCTTAGCCTGTCAACTATTCTATTTGTAGTCTTTCTAGTAGTATTTAATTAATCTGAATTGATCTTTCCCAAACCAAATTTTTAGTAACGATTGGAGACACTCAACTTTTTAATCTAAATAGTTTTTTAAAACTCAGATCCACATATAACTTCATTACTAACTTCTTTGTTGTTGTTTTAACTCATTACTAGATAGCTTGGAACTCTAGTTTTTCTGAACTTGTATTTTGCTAATATTTCAGTCAGTGCTTCTTTTTTAGTAAGATTTGAAATTCTGCCCTGGCTAGTGTGGCTTAGTGGGTTGGGTGTCATCCTGCAGGCCGGAAGGTCACCAGTTTGATTTCTGGTCAGGACACATGCCTGGGTTGGGAGCCAGCTCCCTGGTTGGGGCATGCAAGAGGCAACCAGTCACCAATTGCTGTTTCTCTAGCATATTCATGATCCTCTTCCTCTCTTTCTCCCTCCCTTACCCTTTCTCTAAAAATAAATAAATCTTTTTTAAAAAAAGATTTGAAATTCTATTTTTAACTAACCTATTTTTAGTGAGATCGTACTAGTTAGTTGTATCTTGAACTCTAGAGTTTTAAAGTGGAATATAGTTTTCTTAAATCTAGAAAATCTTTTTATACACTTGTGTGATTTTTATATATGTTTATTTTAGTAGTATAAAACATGAGAGCTACACAATGCTGAGAAGATAAATTTTACTGTCATCCATATTTCTCTACAGATTAAAAGATTGTTTATGTATTCCTCCATATAAGATCCTTGCAAACAATTACCAAGTTGAAAACAGGTTGGCAATTGCGTTTCATATTATTACTTGTAGAGGGCAGCAAAGAGCTTAGATTTAGTTTTCTCTTTGCCCATAATGGCTTTCCTAGCTTAATTTCTAGTTATTTGTTATTGTTCCAGACAAAAGTAAATACAAACATAATATCTAGACTAAAAAAAGTAAAGATTATTCTTCAGCTCTAATTTATTTCTAAATTTTAGAATTCTAATTTCACATCAAAGGAAGAGAAAGGTTAAGTATAGCGTAGCAGTCCTTTTTCTATGGAGAAGGGAAGCAATGTAATCTTTCTCCTTGCCTTCTTCATTTTTTTTAGGAAATAAAGCATTGAAAGCCCCATAAAAGCAGAAGAACAGAGGCTATAACTAAACCTGGTCTTTGAAAACTAGTGACTTTACCAAAAACTTGATATTTTTTTACAAAGCTGCATTATTTTTAGATAACTCAGTTGCTTTAAGTCTATAAATGCTAGGTTTTCTACAAACATAGAGGACACTTAACCAGTCTGTACTCAATTATATCATTTGTAGAAAATTATATAAATAGTTGCTATTAATAATATAATCATTAAATAAATCACCAGTTGAAATAAGATCTTTTCTAAAACTTAAGCAATCTTTTTACTTACCTGCCTTGATATAAAAAGGCTAGAAGGCAAATAATCTCAGTTTTGGGGGTGGGAGGGAGTTCTTCCTTGTCAAATGCCAGAAGTTATTCAGCAAACACTGGCCTAAGACTAGGAGACTGAATTTTTAAACCTAGCTCTGCCCACAGCATGACAGTGGGCGCTGACTGAGCACTGAGCATGCACCCAACATGCACTAAAGGTGTTACATTTAGTGACTTCCCTGGAAGCTATATTCTAATAGGAGTTAAGCAGAACAGATTCGAACCTATCCAGCCATTGATTAAGCATTCAACTTTCTAAATTTTCTGAGTCTAGATTCATCATCTGTAAAATGGAGGTAATAATACATGTTTTATAAAGCTGATTAAAGAAGATAACATGCATAAAGCTCCTAGCACAGAGTAAGAACTCAAATTTCCCTTTCATTTCTTATGGATGTCTTTCAATTTCCTCCTAAGAAAACTGAAGAGAATGAGTTAATAATCTCAAAGGATCTTTCCAGCCCTTTGATTTTCATGGAGTATTGTTAGGGTCAAGGTTCTCTCAAGTTCATTGCACAGAGTACTAATTGAATATCCTGTGTTCGTTGTTTATTTTTTAGGTTCTGTGTACCTTTGTCTAACTTATATTTAATCCATAAACCTGAACATTACAAATGAAACTATGGTTTTAAGGTTGGTGAATTGGGATTTTTTTTGTTCTGTGACTATTACCATTAGACCCTACTTAGCCCTGTAGGCTTTTTTTAAAGACTTCTACCTTTACCTTGGGGGTCCTCAGCTAAAGGAGAGAAATGAGAGCTATCCCTTTCCCTTATTATCTTGGCCTTACCTGTCTCAGAACTGAATGGATAAATGTAGTTTGGAGAAAGACATCAGGTATGAGACTCATGAGAATGCCCTAGAGGCTTCATTCCTCTCACTGTGGACCCAAGTGGTCGTAAAGTATTGGCCTTACTTGCATGATTTTTTAACTGATTAACTGAACCAGACTGCTGGGTTCTAGTCTACTTTCTTACAACCTCTGAGGGTTTAGGCACATCAGTGTTCTTAACTGTAAAATTAGGGAATTGGATTCCATGATCTCTAAGGTGATCCCACTTAAATACTTTTATAGAACTCTCTTCTACAGTAAAGCACTGTTAAGGCCAACCACATGACATATTGCCCATGCATGACCAGGCAATAAAGGATAGATGATGAAATATAACTAATCACCAATACTTTACAAGGCATAAAAAAGTCTCAATGCAGAAAGATGAATTATTAACATCAATACAAAACATATTAGTATTTACAGAAGTGTAGCATTGGCTCTTCCTTCAAGAAATAACATCCTGCAAACCTTAGTGGATTGTTTTTTATAGATTTTTTGTCACTATAAATAGTCTGTACCATTATTTATTTGCTCTACACACTCTTCAGCCTCTATAATCTTCTGTCTTTATTCTGCTGAACTAGCACACTTGAGGTCCTCATTAAACTTATAATTACTTAAATCCAATTTCTTACCCATCTCAACCTTTTTGCTGTAATTTAACACTTCTCCCTTTGGCATCTTGCTTTGTTTCTTTCTGCCTGTTCCTTTTGCAAAATTCTTTTTCCCTTAGCATTTCTCCAAAGTTAAATCCTTGGATCCCTGTTCCTTTTGTCCAGATTTTCTCTCCCAGGCATTTCATTCACTCCCAAAGCATCAACTCTGATCTCTGTGTATCTGCCTTCCCACTCTAAATCTACACTCTGGTCTCTTCCACATCCTTGCCAAGTATTTCCAAGCACTAGCTCAGTATTTTAATTTGCATGTTCTTCCACCACCTCAGACTCATCTAAAAGGAAATTCAGAATTTTCTTTCAAAGTTTATTCCTCCATATTTCTTTATTTACATTAGCAGTTACCCTTCAGGCATGTTATCTCTTCCATATGTTATTCTTTTCCTACCTTACAGAGTTCTTGATACCTGATTGTGACTTTTGCATTGTTTCCAGTCATTTTTAAAACTATCTTAAACACAACCTTACAACGTAACTTTCACTTATCTCTTGCATCTGCTCAATAAAACCCTCTGCTCCTCTGTCTTTACCCATAGCCTGTGACCTCACACGAAGTTCATGCCCTCATGGTCCTTTGAGAAAGCCTTGCACTTTTCCCTTGCTCAGACCTATGAAAAATATAACATGGCCTTCAAGGCATGAAATAACATCTTAAAGCCTGTTCCTCAGTGTCTTTCCTCACCTCTGCTCAGAAAACTATCAGAAGTGGTTTCTCCTTCTGAACTCCTATAGCTCTTAATAGTTATATAGCTTATTTTGGAATTTTCAAAAGCTGTCTTGTATTAATTCTTTATGTGGCCTGCCTTTACACAATGGTCTATCAGCACTTTAGGAGCAAATATGAAACCTGTATTTTTTTTGTACCACCCTCAGTATATAAAATAGTGCCTTCTACATCATAGATTTTTCAGATTTTTCTGCTCCAAATAAATGCTAAGAATAGAGATGTTTTTGCAGGTTACCAGCATTATATCAGTCATAGTAGTGTATACAGTTAGGATAAAAATCCTACCTTTCACCCTGGCTGGTGTGGCTTGGTAGATTGAGCTCTGCTCTGTGAACTGAAAGGTCACCGGCTCAGTTCCCAGTCAGGGCACATGCCTGGATTGTGGGCCAGGTCCCCATTTGGGAAAGAGTGAGAAGCAACTGGTGCGATGTTTCTCTCCTTCTTTTTCTCCCTGCCTTCCCCTCTCTCTAAAAATAAAATTTTTAAAAAGAATCTTACCTTTCAAAATAGAATACAGTATTTTCTACTAAAGAAGAAAATCTGCTGCATAGCAGGCCTACCAAACCAACAGAAGTAGTGCTTTTTCATAGGGGAAAGGGTTTAGGCTAGAAATTTAGAGACATTGGGCAGGTCATTTTACCTCTGTGAACCTCACTTCTTCAGCTGTAAAATGCAAGACTTAAAGTATTTGTAACTGCTTTTAAGTCTAAGAAATACTGAACTTTTAAACTGAGGTGATTCAATTATACTTTATTTACTTCAGAAACAGAGTGACCTGAAGTGTGTTTGTTGTACTTTATTAATCTTAAGAAAAAATGGTGGGAACCAATTTCTAAAGACTTAGATAATTTTACAATTGTGTATATACATGTCGTCGGCAGCCGTCCGTCTCGAGAGACGATGGTGTAGCTTCTTAAGAGTCTATCTGCACCGCCGAGAATGGCTGTGCAGTCCGACTCGGGAGTGACACGGTATCTGTCTCCTCCCGTGTACTCATGTAATATAAAGGCAAGGCCCCTCGATAATTAGGCTTTTCTAAAGTATATACACTTATTTAACTCTGATTTATGATTTTCTTAAAGTTGTCAAATTGTCCGTACTAAATTTCTTTTTAGGTAATAGGGTTTTATAGAAAAGGTATCCCTATGTGTTACTAAGTACTAAAGTAGGTAATCTAGATAAGCAATTAAGTTTCCCTTAGGGAATGCTTTTAAATCAGGAAAAACCTTACATTTACCCAGTTTCCTTTTCCCTCTGGACTTACTGTAGACATTCCAGATCTCTTGATAAGTGCTTTCTCTTGCACAGTGAAAACTGAGAAGCCTAGGTGTGCTCTGCTGTCAGTTAGCTGGAGTCACGTGTTTATTAGGTGCCCGCCCACTGGAGCCTAGTCCGAAATTGGCCCCGCCCACAGAGCCTTGAGGTCTGTGCTTTTTCACTGCTGCTCCCAGAGGCAGTTAGTTCCACCACAAGGAAGAGGCATGGGCAAATGGCTGCCAAGGGTGGCTGAGCACTCAGAAGAAAAGCCTGTGTGTCTGTGTAGTGCTTGGTTATAGGACTGACTTGGATGTGGATTAATTCTAAAGATTTTAAGGGATACTTGGTGAAGCATGGTGGCGCGTGATGAAATTGGAGGTCTCCTACCTATTAAAAGGACTATACGAGTCCTAGATGTGAATAATCAGTGTTTCAGAGAACCAGAGGTAAGACTTAGAGAAAAATTAAGCCAAAGGCGTGTTTTCTAACTCCACAGAACTTTAAGGTTTTTAACAATTTATAAACAGAATAATTTTAAACTTTTGATCTGACTGAGTTAAAATGTGTGACTGATTTATATGCAAGTTTGAAACTTATCTAGGAATTTAGATATAAGTTTAGGAACTGTAGTATAGTTAGGTTTATACATAGCATAGCATGAGTGTATGCAAACTTTATACAAAAAAGAAAAAAAATGGAAATGTTATGCTATTCAATTTGGTTAAATTGGTCATATCTCTGATGCTTAATATAGTTACTACTTTTTTTTAACTTGCATTTATATTACCTAGTCTTAGGAAGTGCTTTATGGAGTAAGACTCCCCTGCCAGTTAATGCTGTGAACAAACTGCAGCTACAATGCTCTCTGACGTAGAGCTTATTTTTATTTTTCTTTCCGTATCTAATAAATTGTGTGAACTTTTTTCTTCTGAAAGAAAAATATGTTAAAACATTTTCTCCAATGAATTCTTATTTAGCTACTGTCACCCTTCTTGCTTTATTTGTCTGAGGTCATTCTAGTTTTTAAAAATCTTTATGCACATTTATCCAAATAAGTTGTGATTTGTATGTCATTTTATTTAATTTTGACAGTTGATTTAATATTATATGGGTATTCCATCTATACTATATGCTATCATATATGTGTAATACATAGTTCTCCTGTTTTCCATTAACTGCGTACACTTATCTTGATTGTGTTAATGGTTTTGTAGCTATATACATATATCAAAACTTATTAATTATATATTTTAAGTATGTGGTTTGTTGTATACTTCATTAAAGCTGTGTACCATACATACATAACACATTTTGCTAGTTAAAATAGCTGCCATGTTTAGGAGGTTTGCTTTCATTTGATGTGATTTAGCTTTGGTTTTGTTTTTCTGTTTGTTTTGTTTTGTTTTTTGCTTATGTTTTAGTTTTCTCAAACTAAGGATTTCCATTGATTAGAGCAAGTCATACGGGATCATCAGTGTAAATACTGAAACTGATCATCTCTTGGGCCATAAAGAACTATTCTTTTTTGTGTGGTTTCAGACACTAGCCATGTTCTTGTCATACTTTTATTCCAGAGATTAAAAACACCAGGAATATTGTCAGGTTTTTTTTTATGCTGGCCACACAGTTTTCAATAAACAACTAAATTTGACTATTTCAAATACTAAATAGAAATGGAAGAAATCCTATGCGATCTTATCTCACTTTTATCTTTTTTATAAGTAACTTTTTTTTCATTCTTCTTATTTTAAAGTTCTTGCCGATAGAGGAGAAAATTAGTTATCCAGTGACCCACACTAATAAACCCAGGCACATACTGTTCTTTAAGTGTCTTGATTTGGTTGATTGTATATGAGACCCTCCTGAAACTTATCCTCTTACATTACGCCATTAATAGAAGAAACCTTTTTCCAAAAAAAACTGAGTTCACAGCAGAACTTTTCCATATGCTTGCCTTTATATGCAAGGTACATCCCAGTAAAAGACTTTAAACTGATCTTAACACTTTTCTGTTTATAGATACTCAGAAAATACTGACATAAAACCTGACTTCAAGTGGATTAGTAAAATAAATAGATTGATTTAAAAAATAAGTTATTGCCTAGCTAAACTAGATAGTCTGGTTAAAAACTAACCTAAATAAACAACATAAGTTTATGGTAGAGGGTGTTGAATGTTTTTGCCCCATCTGTGTGAACTTTTGCCCTGGTGAAAGGTTGCCTATGATAGAAAGTTCCTTGAGTCTGTAAAACTTCTTGGTGTTCTTTGTTTGTTCACGTAGGTTTACAGATGGTCTTTTGAAGAGACTGTATAGTTTTAATATCTGTACCTGTTCTTTAAGCTTTTTGTATTCATCATAATGCTGTTAACGGCACTCCAAATAAAAATAAACAGCCACAGCAAAGCAAAACCATTATATAAACTTTATTTTGGGTGATGGTGGTAAGATAGGTAGACTCCTGCTCCCCCTTCCTTCATCATCTCCAAACCCTACCTGCATCCTATATATGTAGAGTCAAATGTAGGTTTAATACCAGTTCTCAAAAAACTTTGTCTTCAAAATATGTGTTGCGACAGTACAAATGTTTAGGTTCTTAATAACCAAACCAAGTAATTAAAATGGTTTGTCTGAACCTCTGAAGAAAAACTACTTCTAGTTATAGTTCACATGAGCCAAATGTTAACCTGTATTTTAAAAGACAAATTTTTTTCCCAACCTATGGGTGACTCATGAATGCCTAATCAATCCATATCACTTTTCCAAAATTTTTTTATGTATTATATTCTTTCAAATTGTATATGTATTCTGAAATTAGGAGTGAACCATAATTTTGTATTACATCTTCACACTTAAGTTATTCATTAAAATTTTTCATACTTTTGAAATATATGTGCTAAATGTTTGTGTCTGCCAAACACTTAATATGTCCTTTTAGTAAGGCAGGAAAGTTACTGTTGGGTCCCCAAAGTATGTGTGTCAAGTACAAAGGTGTCCTCCCACTGCCCCCACCACCACCACACACATTTCCTGATTTAGTACCATACTTTCTTACCAAAACATTTTAGGTCTCATGCTCTACTGACTGAGCTAGCTAGGAGCTCTTACCAAGGCATTTTAGATTAAATAAACTCTTATGACTAACATATATTTTGTGAAGAAGTGAGATTATAGATGGGTTTCTAAATGACTATGGAACATATTTAACCACCAGATACTGCTTAGCATAATATCTTGCCACCCTAAAGAGACTGCATAAACAAATCCATGATAGTTCAGGAAGATGCTTTAGATATATTTAGATTTAATTATCTAAATCTAAATTCTGAGATTTTTGTGTTTTTTTAATTTATTTTTTTACTTTGGGGGGTAAATTCTGAGTTTTAATTTTAAATATTCTATAAAGAATTTTTATCATTAATTTGATATTATGTAATAAAATAGATATCAAATATTCTTTTCCTACCAGCTAAACTAACTATTCCTTTCAAATTCACTAGGAATAGTACCTTTCCATGGATGTTTAAATTGAAATTAAATATTTTGTGATTTACTTAGGAAGTCAAATATGTTATGTTTTTAAACAAAGAAGAGGAATTAATTAAATAACATCTCTCTCCAAAAGTTGAACAGAACTTCTGACAGCTGCTTTGTTTCTAGTTAACGTTGGCATATCTTACTTTGTGAGGTAATTATGTCTCCATTCAAACAGAAGACTCTTTGTACTGTCTTTACTAAATAGAAAGGAATGCCTTATGGTAGACCTTCTGCCCATGCATGTGTCACTTCAGTCTTGCACAGATGTATAATATAAAGGCATTCACACATGTCATTGGCCACACAATGTGTCATTTTACAACATATCTTGAAAGTTTCTTTTTTAGTTCATTTAACATTTGCACGTTAGTGGCTTTATAGTCAGTTTTACTTTGGAGTTAATTATTTTGGTGGGGGCAGGGTTGGTCTACAGCTCCACCTCGTAAGACCATCAAAGGCATGAATTGATTATCTACAAAGTCTCTTTACTTTAGTAGGTGTCCTTCCTTCTTGATGTATATGTATACCTTTAGGAGCTCTAATAAGTCTTAATTCCGTCTCTGACTTTTTGAACCATTAAAGTTTCTTTCCAGAGAAAAGAAGAGTTAACTCTTTCTGCTACTTTATTCTTAAATTAAGTGGATTATTTTTACTCAGTTTCCACAGCCCTTATTTTTTTTATATGACTTCAGTCATATGAAAGAATTTTTAGGAAAAAATGTTTCATCTGTCATTTTTAAGTGGTAATTTTAACATAAATTTTTAATTATATATCTTTCTGAATTCTCATCAAAATTATTTTTTCAAGCATGCTACAATTGTCAAAGGCATAAGATACAAACAAATAATTATATTTCATAGACATTCTAAAGGACAGTCCTGTTTTATGATCTGGCTTTCTTTATTTCAATAGCTATATGAGTCACCTAATGGTATGCCTCCATTTTCCTAGCAGTAAAATTAGAATAATGTATTTCATAAATTTTTGAGATCCTTGAATAAGTGATGTTTGCTATACTGCTATTATTTTTAAAACAATACATGTAGAAAAATAACTATCCTGAATGTATATATTTTTTTCCTTTAAGTTAATAAATTGTATGAGGAAAAGTCTAATTATTTTTAAATCCCAGCATTTACATAGTAAGTGGAAATATTTCTAAGAAAGAATATTAGTAAGAGCTAAAACTTAGTATGTTCCAAACACTGTTCTGAGCCCTTTAAACATATCTTATTTAATCTTCACAACTTTAAAACAGAAGTTCTAATACTAACCTCATTTTACAAATGAGAAAACAGGCTCAGGATGTTACCTAGCAAGTGCTAGAACCAGGATTTGGGCCCAGTCTGATTCTAGAGCCTGAATGCTCTCTTAACCACTGTTCCGTACCTGAACACTTTCTTTGACCTGACTGCCATTAGTTGACATATTTCATTGTCAGACATGTTCATTTAAAAGCTGTTCTCTAAATGAATTATTTAAGAATGAAATGATATAAAGTCTGAGATTTGCTTTAAAATATTCCAGTAGGTAGGGGCAGAGATGAAACAAATTGCTAAAACAAAAACTATTAAAGCTGAGTAATTAAGTACATGGTTCAATTGCTAGTCTACACTTTTGTGTATGTTTGAATTTTTTCATAATAATAATGGTTTTTTAAAAGTTAATCTCTATTAAACTGAAAAGTTTTATAGGACTTCTTTTAATTTTAGTTTTTCTTCTGATTAATGATATTTGTTATGGTCTCAGTGATAATTCAGATATTTGACCTCCCTTTCTCATACCATTTATATTTTAATAAATGACTTCTCATTAGTGTTCTTAGTATTTTAACACAATCTATATTTGTTTTTTAGGAGCCAAGCAATAAAAGAGTTCGACCTCTAGCTCGGGTCACGTCCTTGGCAAATTTAATCTCTCCTGTAAGAAATGGAGCAGTCAGACGTTTTGGTCAGACACTGCAGGTCAGTGGAGAAGAGAATGGGGAGTGAGTAATGTAGTGAAGGGGACATTTTATAGAAGCCTAAGATTTGTATTTTCCTCTGAGTTGTACAAACATGTTTACCCTATTATACTTAAATATAAATTTTCTTTCTGGAATATGCTAGTAAGAAATGTAGTTACCAGAACCTATTTATATAACCTTGTTATATTAGTTTGTACCTTATGTCAAAGCATAGTCCCGGATATAAGATACAAAAAGTAATTTTGGCTGATAAATACTTCAAAATGATAGCTTGAAGCTTGGATAAATGATTATTTTATGCACTGAGAAATTTTCAGAACTTTGGTTTTAATTTGTCTTGTATTTTTTTTTTCCTTAGCAAAAGGAATAATTACTGTATCTTCCAAATCTTTTCTCTTTTATTCACCTCTTTTTCTTTTTCTTTTTCTTTTAAGTCATTTACCCTTCGTGGTGACAACAGATCTCCAGGTTCTGCCCAGAAATCATGGAGCAGATCAACAGTCCCAACACCTGCCAAAAGGAGAAGTAGTGTGCTGTGGTCAGAGATGTTAGACATCAGTATGAAGGAGTCTTTAACTGCGAAAGAAATCAAACGTCAGGAGGTATGCTGGCATTCAATAGCAAGACCTTATTTATTGATTTATATTTTTAAAAATAGTCTGTTTTTTAAACGTATGTTTTACAAGAAGAATAACAAATTTATGCCTGTGGCAAAAATCAACTTGCATTTTTATTTCAAGCAGCAGTTCATAACGCATGCTTGAGCAGCACTTTGTGATGAGTGGTGGTCATCAAACTTAACTCTTAATGAGAGGGTAAAATTATGAAACATGGCAACCTCTTTTGAGATTCCATTTGAACTAAACAGGTGTCAAACTGAGTCACTTTAAAAAGCACTGTTCAAAACATCAGTTAAACAATGGTACATATCAATTGCATATAATTTTCCTTTCTCAAAGGATGGAATGACCTATGATATTCGCTGTATTTTTTTTTTTTAGGCAATATATGAAATGTCCCGAGGTGAACAAGATTTAATTGATGATCTCAAGCTTGCAAGAAAGGTCAATAAATAATTTTTTTACCATATGCCCTAGTTTTTAAAAATTATATTTCACAAATTCTAAAGGATAGTTTTCTTACCTTTAGAATAAAAATAGAAAATATTTTCTGGTGTGAATACATTTTTTAGATGAGATTTATTAAATACCTCTTCAAATATGAATATCAGTAAGAGAAGATATATTTGAGGATTAAGATGTACTTTATTTTATGTGTAACAAGTAGAGTCCATGCTAGCTTTCATATAGTTAGTCATTCAAGGGACAGATCTGTCATTGTGTTTTATTTGCTTGATCTCTTTGTGTGACACATTTCTTCCACTCTGATAGGCCTACCACGATCCCATGTTAAAGCTGTCTATTATGTCAGAAGAGGAACTAACACAAATATTTGGTGATTTGGATGCTTATATACCTCTGCATGAAGGTAAAATATGCAACTTAATTTTCATTAGTATCTGAAGTAATTTTAAATCTAAGCTGCTCATTTAGTGCTGAATTATTTTTAAAATGAACCTATTATTGGTATTTCTGCCTTTTTCCACTTCAGATTTGTTGTCAAGATTAGGAGAAGCAACCAAACCTGATGGAACAGTAGAGCAGATTGGTCATATTCTTGTGAACTGGGTATGTAGCAAGTTGTTTGCTTCAGATAGTTTTTTACAGATATGTCATACTTGTCATTTTTGATAAATATCAGATTGATTTGATCCAGTAACTGAATATAGCTATAAGAAGTTATAATCTCTGTTTTAAAAATACTTTATGAGTGATAGTTTTTTGTTTTTATTTTCTTAAGTATGTTTCTCCTTGGACAGAATCCCCACACTATATGCCATTAATTATCTGCTTCATTCTAATGGTAGGCACTGTTCTAGGAGGGATCACTGGAGATTCAATGTGAATGACATTTATAATCTAGTGAGAGAACAGTCAAATATATAAACCATATCTGGGTTGGTGACTAATGTGGCAGAGGCACACTCAGGTGTCCTAGCAGTACAAAAGACCAATGTGTCTCGCTGAGAATGGGGGAAGAAGACATCATGAGTCTTTGATTGGATTTAGCCAAATTAGGGAAATTGGAATGGGGCATTCTGATATCAGCCAGAACACTATCCTACCCCCATTATTGCCTACAGGAAAACTTTCACAGCTTGTTAAAACTTTTCAAGAATAGCTATAGTTTTTGTGTTTTGTGTTCACAAGCTTACTAATGGACTAAATCGTAACAGAAACTTATCATACTCTTTTTTTTTTTTTTTTCCTCTCTCTCTCTCTCTCTCTTATTACTCTATAGTTGCCAGGCTTGAATGCCTACAAAGGCTACTGTAGTAACCAGCTGGCAGCCAAAGCTCTTCTTGATCAAAAGAAGCAAGATCCAAGAGTCCAAGACTTTCTCCAACGATGTCTTGAATCTCCCTTCAGTCGAAAACTAGATCTCTGGAGCTTCCTAGATATTCCTCGAAGTCGCCTAGTCAAATACCCTTTACTATTAAAAGAAATTCTTAGACACACTCCAAAAGACCACCCTGATACTCAACCTCTGGAAGAAGCTGTAAGTCAAATACATAATTCCTATGTTTTGTATATTTATATATTAGCTTCCCTTAGAAAGGTTTACAATAATAATTCTCAGATTTTATGCATCCTAAATCAGCATAGTGAAGTGTTCTATTGTTTTAAGTACCCAGTATGTTAGCGCACTGTGCCCTAAGCATAAAGAGATGTAACACATTTTATATTTTTATCACAAGATTGGACTCTAACCTCTTTCACTAGCTAGCTATGTGACTGGGCAAATCACCCAATTTGGCTGAGGCTATTTCTTCATCTGTAGAATGAAGGGAATGACTAAATTTACTGATTTCTACAGTCCCTTTAAACTTTAAAATTCTATCATTTTAATAAGACATTTTAGCCCTGTAGGGGAGTGAGATAAGTTAATAGGCTAAAAATGCTCCATAAATGTTTTGATAATTTTTAGATACTGGTAATACAAGGCGTTCTTGCTGATATCAACGTGAAGAAAGGCGAATCAGAATGCCAATATTACATTGACAAACTGGAGTATCTGGATGAAAAGCAGAAGGATCCCAGAATTGAGTCAAGCAAAATATTGCTTTGCCATGGGGAACTGAAGAACAAAAATGGGCATGTGAGTATATTTGAATGCTAATGTGAAGTGAGCTACTATTTCTATTTCCCACCCCATTTAAATTTTCCACATCAATTCTAAAGCAAGTTTGTAAAATAAATTCATTACATAATGAAAGAAGGTTACTGATTTTTTACTTTATGTTATCCATTTTGATAAAGCAAATACATGGTTTTTTTTATTACAGAATTACTTGAATGCCTCATTGGAGAATCAGTAATACTTTATTTTTTAGTTTGAAAGTGTAAGTCCTCAACTTGTTTGGTTAGGGATTTTCTTTCTAAATAAGTTGATAGATTCATAATGCTTGATAAAAAAGAATATTCAAAAATTTTGTAAAATTTATATTGATGGAAGTCATTTTTTTTAGCACTAAAATTTCTGCAGCAGATTGAATGAAAATAAACTTGTTTTTTAAATAATGACAAAAGTATCTGCTATATAAAGTATATAAACTTGAATAGTATTTTTGTTTCATAAAGTACTTTTCAGAAGCTCAATTTGTAGTTGAGGTTCTTTTTGGAAAAAGTTGAAATCTGACATCTCTGATTTTTCTCATGAGGCAGAAATTGTTTTAAAAGGCTTAAATTTGTGTATGACAAAATAGAACCATTAACATTTTTATAAGCTTGTGTTTTTTTATCTTTACTTTGTTAGGAATCTGTGGTAAACAGTACTGGTGTTTCCAGTCATGTTACTGCTGGGAATAACGTCTTTGTGGGGAAGAGCATTTACTCAGCTGCTGAATCTAATGTTACACACCAATTTAAAAGAAAGTTTTATATAGTCTAAGATTAGAAAAGTTCTCCACATAGAACATGCACAGCATTGACATCATCATCTTTATGGGGTCATTTCTAAGGATATCTTAGTAAATTAATGAAATTAATGTCAAATCAAGTTATTTTTTACAATGGATTTCACAAAGTTCCATACTTAGGAAGGATTTGTCTCTCGTTTCTCCAGAAACTTTACATTTTCCTATTCCAAGACATCCTGGTGTTGACCCGGCCTGTTACACGAAACGAGCGTCACTCGTACCAGGTTTACCGGCAGCCAATCCCAGTCCAAGAGCTGGTCTTGGAAGATCTGCAGGATGGAGATGTGAGAATGGGAGGGTCCTTTCGAGGGGCTTTCAGCAACTCAGATAAAGGTAAGAATACTAGCTTTAAAACAGTTTAAAAACAAACTCAGAACCTAAATAAATTTAGTTTTAATCTTTAAGAATTCTGTTGCTAAAAATGAAATGGATTCCATTGTCCTGTGCATACTATTACACTCATTGAGCTGTAAAGTGCTTCTCTGCTCTAATACCAGCAGGTGTATCTGGTAAGTCATATATAGGCTTTATTCCATGTTTCTACCTAATTGATTTGTATGTTGTATAAATAACCAGGACTCTTACTAAAATGTTATGACCACTTTATCTGGAATAAACTTTTTTTTTAAGTCTGCTTTTTTTCTGTGTTTGTTTGTTTCTCTAGCTAAAAATATTTTTAGAGTTCGCTTCCAAGATCCCTCTCCAGGCCAGTCACACACTCTACAAGCAAATGATGTGTTCCACAAGCAGCAGTGGTTCAACTGCATTCGCAGCGCTATCGCCCCTTTCCAGCAGGCCACTAGTTCAACCGAGCTGCAGGGTTTGCCAGAGCTCCACGAGGAGTGTGAAGAGAACAACTCCTCTGCCATGAACATCAGGGCCCAGAGAAGGGCATCCACAGTGTCCAGTGTAACACAGGTTGAAGTTGATGGAGATGCTTCAGAATGTGGCTCCACAGTGCACACAGCAGACAACATTAAGAGTGTCAAAGCACAGCGAACACAGTGTGGCTTCCGAAAAGCAAGGGACAAAGCCCAGTTCAGTGGCAAACGGAAAGAAACTTTGGTATAACTGGTGGAGAAACTGTTTATTTATAAATGTGTACAGTTTGGTTTTTTTTGTAATGTAGCTAAGAGCTTTGCAAGATTACTTAATACCAGTCTTGACATTTTCAATGTTTTTGGTTGGTTTGGTAGTTGTTCCTGTCTTTTCTATTTTTTTTTTAAGGCAGCTAAACACACACACACATATATATATATATATATATATATATATATATATATATATATAGATTACTGTTCAACTGCAATCTTTTTTTTTTTTTTTTAAGATATTTTCTCAAATGATTGAGAACATTCAAGCCTGGTATTTTTAATCAAATGGAATATTTATGAAATGGGTTTTCTCTTCATTTTGCATCATGACTTTTCAATATCAACCAATTGTGATATTTACAGTATTTGACAAAACTTACAATTTTACAAAAACCAGAATTTTACCCTTGTCTCTTTGATACGTTTTGTGTGCAGAATTTGACATCTTAACCTTGGCACCTAAAATTTACATTGGAATACATGTAATTTGTCAGAATGTACATTGAAACATAAGTTCCTTGGAAAACAAACCATGAAACGTAATAGGTTTCTTATTTTATTAACTGGAATTCTTTATATTAGTTTGTTTTTTACTACACATTCCTCATTTTTCATTCATTTTACTTGCCAATTATTTAATTTTTTTTATTGTAGTTTTTAGTGTTTGCTTTTATTTTTTTACTTGGATGCCTTTTCAGATTGGCATGTCTTTGAAGTATTTTTCTTCCTTGATTAAAAAATGTGTGTGTGTGTGTGTATATGTATAAATATATATTTTTTAAATTGTATTAACTTTACCAAGTGAAACCAAGCCATATTGTTTTTGAGCCAATTAAGAAAATTACCATTTTTAAAGTGTAGCATTTTGGGGTGATAAACACACACAAACTAACTCAGTATATTCTGGGCTACTGAAAGAAACCACCGTAAGGATTTTGTTGGAAGTTTTAGTGCTGTCTGAAAAGCAAGAGGGAAGGCAGTTGACTGGTAATAAGTTTAAAAAAAAAAAAAAGGAGGGAAAAAGAGAGTAGTTTTGTCTTAAAGGAAAAATGTCTGGTTGTGCCAGAATGTGAAAGCAGATAGTAAAAGCTAAACTTGAGGGTATGTAGTAAGTTGTAGAAGGCTTGGGGGAAGTGAACTTTTATTTGCTTTGGTCGACAATGCCTGCAAATAATGGGTTTGGAAAGACAATGAAATATGTTAAAGTTTTGACCATATTAGGTCAATTTTGGTGGATTTATTCATAAGAGGGAAAAAAAGAGACTGATTAATCTTTTACTATAAAGTATTCCTGTTCAAATGAGATCCTAATCTTTAAGAGGATACTAAAAGCTCTGTGTCATGGCAGATTTATAATGGTGATCAAATCGAGTAACTGTTGACTATTATGTGAACTCTGGCTGGTGGAAGGGAAATTTGAAAAGACTGTAAATAGATAATTTCAAGTGATTTCTCTGTATAAATGAATTATAAAATTAAAAAAAAAAAGCACACACATAATCACCCTTAAAGGTTTCTTGGCTCGTGGATATTTGGGGAACATTTGCCAAAATATGTTGGTATGATAATGGAGGTAATGGCAGACCTCACAAAAGTTTTTTTAAATTATATACTTAAACCTTTGCAATTCACTGGTAAATAAGAGAAAGATTCAGTTAGGTCATGTTGTGCATCTTATTCTATCATTTAGGATGCAATATAATAAGAAATAGCAATTGGATTGAAGAATGCTGACTATCTGGCCACTTTATGGATATGATAATAGGCTAATAGCAAAGCATCCTGATGAATTTGATTGATTTCATATTTTAATTTAGGTATCTCAGGTTTCTATGACTTAAGAGACATGTCAAACAATTGTAATGTGTAGACTTAATCAAGCAAACTTAATACAATCAGAAATATTCAGTATTGACGATATTTGAAGTTCAATAGTACTCTGATTACAGTTCCTTTAGAGACAAATTCTGAAATATTTATTGATAAAATTTATGATATCTAGGATTTTCTTCAAAATTAAAGGGCAGGAAAATGGTTGGAAGTAAAATGAAATAAGATTGGTCATAAGCTGAGAATTACTGAAGCTTGATGAGAGATGCTGAGAATTCATTATAGTCTTTGCATATCTTTTTGTATATGTTTGAAATTTTTCACTAAAAAAGGAAAAGAACTTACGGAATTGCAGGTATCTAATGAGTTTCCAACTCCTTAACCTCTTAACCCATCCAAGCCCCCAGCCTTCACTTTTCAAAGTACAGTCAGAATGTTGATCAAACACAGCGGCCTTTGCTGTCTACCATCTCACAGAAACTCAAACCTTTTGCCTAAATGCAGCACGTATCCTCTTCATTACACTTTGGCAGTAGCGTTAGACTAATCTGGACTCTGGTTTAATTCACGTGGCCCTTTCCTCCTCTTATTTTTTTCCCCCTGTACCTCTCTCCCTCTATCACTACTTGTTTTCTTTGCATACCCCTTTTCGCTAACACACAAACATCAAACCACAACTGTAGAAGATAAGATATTGGGGAAGGCATGTTTCCAGTTCACCCAATGAAGCAACTTCCATACCCAATCCCGAGAATTTCCATATTCCTGCCTCTTAAGAAAGGAACTAGCATTATAATATCTAATAATATTTGTGCTGTTGAATAGACCAGAAAGTAAGGCAAAATTAGCTACATTTAAAGAATTATGATTTCTCCATAGCTGCTGCTGGGGGCAGGGGAAAAAGTTTTTATTTCCTTCCTTCACAGGCAGAGACAGATCAATCATGTTAGGCCTGAGCATTTCAGACTGATCCTCTCCTTACCGGCTGAGGCACCAGAAATGTGAAAATATCAGGTGACTTGCCCAAGATCTTGCAACTGGTATGTGGCAAAGCTGAGATGAAAGGCAGCTATGTACCAGACCTGTGTTCTCGCTTTTGAACCAAGCATGCTTGTCACCCCAGGATCCCCCAACACCAACCCAGGCTTCCATCATTCAGGGGTCCACCTCTAGTGGAAGACCTTGACTGTACTTTACCCTCTCCCCAGGCCTCTGAGCTTACACAATTTGCCTAGTCCAGCTCATTATGCACCATAAATCTTAGGTTTCCTCTAAGAAAGTTGATTCAACCCACCATGCCGCCTTCCAAGATTAATTCACCAGATTCTATCCTTCAACAGCATATGCCTCCTTCTTTTGAAAACACTTCCTCCAACTCCTGTGCCAGCACATTTCTCCTTGTTCTACCTTCCTAGCATCTCTCCTTTGTATTCTTCTCTTCCAGACCTCTAAATGTTGGGAAGCCTCAGGGCTCAGTCCCCAGACCTCTTTTTTTAATGCTCCTGGACAGTGATCCATTTGCATGATTTAAACATCACCAACACCCAACAACTCCCAAATTTACACCTTCAGTTCTCACCTGTCCCTGAACTCCAGACTACCCAGCAGCCTATCTGACATGCCCACTTGGAAATCTGCATCTCACACTTGACAGGACCCAAGAGAACTATTGCTTGTCCATTCCTAATCCTCTCCTCCCCTAAGTTTCCTATCTCAGTAAATGCCATGACCATCCATCCAATCTGATTTCTCCTCCATGACCATTCCATTTATACACCATGTCACTTCCACTTCCACAATATATTAGAACCCTATCACTGTCCACCACTTTCATTGTTCAAAGTTAGTATTAGCTGCAGTAGCTCTGGTGTAAAGAACAGCAACCACCTCCTAACTGGCCCCCTCACTACACTCACCACTTTTCACTGCACCCTCCATATGGCAGCCAGATGAGCTTTCTAACACAAAAATCAGACCATGTTAAAATATCAGTAAAACATTGGAGCTTTAAAAATAACTTTCTGATGCTAGAAATTATACATTTTCATTATGAAATAATTGCAGAATTAAGAAAATTTTTTAAAATGACCTGAAGAGAATGAAAAGACATTCAAACCCCAACTCCATAGACTAGGAGAAAAACATTTGTAAAAAACATCTGATAAAGGACTATTATCTAAAATATACGAAGAAGAATCTTAAAGAACAAACCAATTTTAAAACGGGCAAAAGACCCAGACACCCAAGAAGATACACAGATGGCAAATTAAGCATGGAAAGGTGCTCCACATCACGTCATTAAGGAACTGCAAATTAAAGCATGAATGAGATACCACTACACACTTATTAGAATGTTGACAACCAAAACACTGACACCACCAAATGCTGGGGAGGATGTGGAGCAACAAAAATTCATTCGTTGCTGGTGAGAACACAAAATGGTGCAGCCACTTGAAACATTTTTGCAATTCTTTGCCAAATTACAAACATGATCCAGCTATCATACTCTGATATTTACTCAGAAAGCATGCCTTCAAAACCCTGCTGCTTTATGCATAATTGCTAAAACTTGGAAGCAATCAAAATGTCCTTGGGAGTAGATAAGCTGGTTCATCCAGACAATGGAATATTATTCAGTGTTAAAAAAATGAACCAGCAAGTCATGAAGAAACATGGAGAAAACAAGTGCACATGAAGTGAAAGAGGCAGACTGAAAAGGCTATATACTATATGATTCCAACTCTGACATTCTGGGAAAGGCAAAACTATAGGAACAGTAAAAGGATCAGTGGTCGTCAGGAGTTCAGAGTTGGGGAGGAATGAATAGGTGGAGTACAGAAGGTTTGTAAGGCATGAAACTACTCTGTATGATACTGTAATGGTGGGTACATGTCCTTAGACATTTGTCCAAACCCATAGAAGGTATAACGCCAAGAGTGAACGCAAATGTCAACTATGGACTGTGGGTGATCATGATGTCATTGTAGGTTCATCAATTATAACAAATGCACCATTTGGTTGGAGATATTGATAATGTGTAGGGGAATAGTTATCGGGGGAATATTAAGAATTCTATACTGTCCACTTAATTTAGCTGTGAACCTAAAGATGCTCTAAAAAATAAAGTCTTTTTTTTTTTTTTTTTTTTAAAGAATGACCCAGACCCAGAAAAAGAAATGTACCATTAGGAGTACATGTCCTTCAAGTCATATCTAGAGATCAAAACTGAAATAATACTGTGTATATTCTACAGGCAAACATAGAATGTAAATGCTTAGCAGGGGGACCTGAGCCTGTCTGGCCTCTGGGCCATGAGTCCTCACTCTCAGACTGCAGCTGCTTAAGGGAAATAGTGCCTAGAGAGGTCAGAGTCTCACTCTAACCTCTGGCCCAGCTGGCCAGAGCAGACTGCACATCCAAAGACCAAAGAATCAGAATCTAAGGCATAAATGTCACTGCAGGGCCTGCCCTTCACAAGTAGGGACAAAGGAAGTGGGAATAGAGGGAAGAAGGTGACAGGTTCACCCTACATCACAATGTCAACAGCAACACACCCATCTTTTTGTCATCCCTAGTTGAGTCTAGGACAAACTGGACTGTTTGCAGCTGAACTGGGGTTGACTAACTCCCAAGCCAGGGCCCACTGCCTTTGCAGCTCCCTTTTCTCTGCCTCTTGATAGAAGAGAGAAGCCTGGTGGGAGTCGGAAGCACCATGAAGTCGGCCCAGAACTGCAGCTCCAGCCCTCCTCCCAGCCCAGCAGGGTTGAGTGATGAGATCATGAAGGATCAGGCTGCACCCCTTTGATGGGGTTATTTCTCTCCCCGCCAGGCCCATTCTGTGCAGTTTAAACTATAACTGTCTGATGAACATGACTTGAAAGTTTGGCATCAGGCCTCCTTCCACTCTTGGAAGCTGCTCCAGGGCTGGAAAAGCGTCTATTATCTGACATCGCTTACCTTTGCCAACCATCAAGTATAGACCTTGTCTGTCTTCTCTTGGCAGAATCTACCCCAGCCTCCAACACACCCCCACCCACAGGGCCTGCATAGGTTCTCTCCATCTTGGGTGATTTCCAGGTATGAGCTCAGCCCACAGCTCTCCACTCAACTGTCCAGAGACACACATGGAATCTGTGGTGACTGGGAGAGGGGGGAAGGGTCAAATCTTGAGGGACTGGAGAGGGAGAAGGGGAAAAAGCAAAGGGCAGGAGGCACCCCTGGATCCACCCTATAGATATCAAGAAACTGGGCACAGAGTGGAGCTGCAGCCCCCCTCTCTTCCCCTGGTTTCTATCATGTTTCAGGTGCTCATGTGCCATGTCTAGGCACAGGACAGGAGGAAGGACTTAGCACAGTCACCCCAAAGGCATATGTCATTTAAGATGGTGAAGCTGACTGCAGGACCCTACACGTATAACAAATAGTGTATTATTTTTCCAGAGCATCAAAGGTTTAGCACATTTTATGGGGTGGCAGGTGTAGCTGAAAACACAGCCATTAGGCTCACCAGCGCAGGCTGGCCTATGAGTCACACTTGTTCTCTTAGACCTGTGTGTGCCTGCTGATCCCAGTGGGGAACATACTTTTCCAAAACAAAGGAAAATGACACACAGGCCTGTAAGTACACACTCCTGCACACCCCGCCTCACAGCAACTGAGGAAGGGTCCCTAAACCCATGAAACTGTGTATGCCTGCAGGGAAGAAGCATGAAATAATCTTTTCCACAAATGGAAACTATTTCCATCATTCTCTGCTGTTCTAACTTACAGCCAGGTCCTCCAGGGCTGATGGTACCAAGAATTTTCCACTGAGTTGCTTTGTTGCAGTAACTGGCAAACAAGCACAGTGGTTGGCATCTGCCTGCCTGGTGGCACATGTTCAAAGCATACAAAACTTTCCATTGGTTCTGGGAGGTTCTGAAATCAGAGCATCTGAGAAGAGGCATACTGACCCAGCAGTGCCCAGCAAGTTGCGTCTACTACAACTTCATAAAAGTTGCCAACCCTGGTTCCACTCTGTGTTTTTGCCCACATGGTCCCCCACCTGGAACGCCATTCCCCCTTCCTTTCTCCCTCCCTCAGCCTCATGACCTCCTACTCATCCTTCAAGACCCAGCTAGGCCTCAGCTGTTCTAGGGAGCCTTCCCTGACTCTCCCATTGACCAATTCTCTCTGTCGGGTCCCCACCCATCCCTCCCAGTTATCTTATTCTATTGCTGCCCAATGACTCAACACTTCCTAGTTTGAGTCTCACCTTCTCTACTGGTCTGTAGTTTATTGGTCTTTGTTTCCCTAGTATCTACCACTTCTGACACAGAGAATGTGCTCAAATGTGTTTGCTGAATGAGACAGAAAGGATAAATTATTTCAGCTCTAGGGTAGCAGGAGTCAATGGCACGAGGAACTGGCTCATCAAAGACTCACAGACTTTCAGACCTGCACGTCCTGTGGGCTCCAGTGATGCCCCTCCTGGAATTTACACCTTCTCCTGTCTCTTCCCACAATGCATCAGGTCCAATAGAGTAAGGTGGATGGATGTGACAATGTGTGACTTCCTTCTGCCTTGCTCCGCCTTAAGTCACTCACTCTGGAGGGAGATGCCATGTTGCAAGAACATTCAAGCTGGCCTGTGGAGAGGGTCAGGGGAAGAGGAGCTGAGCTTCCTACCACAGCCAACACACCAGCTTGCCCACCTGTGAGGGAGCCCCAGTGGGGAGCAGACCCACCTACTCCAGGTGGAACCTTCTGACTTCTTGACTACAACTTCATAAAAGTTGCCAACCCTGGACCCTAGCTAAGCTGCTCCCAGAGAAATGGTGACATGATGCTTGTTTATTTTTGTTTTAAGCCACAATGTTTTTATATAATTTTATGCAGTAATAGATAACTTGGATAACTAATCCAAGTCCTAGTGTAACTGAATGCAGGTTTGCCTGCCAGCTGCAACCAAGCCAAACTTGTGAAACAGGTGCTGGTGAAAAAGAGAGGTTTATTCAAGTGCCAGCCACCTAAGAAGATAGTCCAAAGCCCATCTTCACATATCAGTGCAGGCAGAGAATTTTATAAGGAGGGAGAGAGTGAGCAGAACAAAGATCAAGGGGAGGGGGTTGAAAGTTCTCTACGTGGAGATGAGCACAGTCCATTCCAATAAGGACCTCAAGACTGGTCAAGTGATGGTCTGGTGTGCGTCATCCTGATTTTATGGTTGAAGGTCAGCAAATCTCCCAGAGCTGGGATGACTGAAAGGACTCTCTCTTTTGAAGTTAGTTCCTAGAATTATTTTTTTAAGTATATTTTATTGACTATGTTGTGAAAGTAGTCCCAATTTTTTTCCCTTTGCTCCCCTCCACCCAGTACTCCACTCCCTCCAGCAATACCACCCCCCTTAGTTCGTGTCCATGGATTGTGCCTACAAGTTCTTTGGCTTCACCCTTTCCTATATTATTCTTAACTTCCCCCTATCTATTTTGTACCAACTGATTATGCTTCTTACTCCCTGCACCATTTCCCCATTTCTCCCCCTTCCCCCTCCCAGCTGATAACCCTCCAAATGATTCCCATACCTATGATTCTGGTTTGCTTAGTTGGATTTTGTTTTTATTTTTAAGATTCAGTTGTTGATAGTTGTGAGTTTGTTGTCATTTTAATGTTCATAATTTTGATCTTCTTTTTCTTAAATAAGTCCCTTTAACATTTCATAAAATAATAGCTTGGCAATAATGAACTCCTTTAGCTTTACCTTGCCTGGGAAGCACTTCATCTGCCCTTCCATTCTAAATGATAGCTTTGCTGGATAGAGTTATCTTGGTTGTAGGTCCTTGATTTTCATCACATTGAATACTTCTTACCAGTCCCTCTTGCCTACACAGTTTCTTTTGAGAAATCAGCTGACAGTCTTATAGGCACCCCTTTGTAAGTAACTCTCTGCTTTTCTCTTGCTGCTTTTAAAGTTCTCTCTTATCTTGTACCTTTGGCGTTTTAATTATGATGTGTTTGGGTGTGGTCCTCTTTGGGTCTAGCTTGTTTGGGACTCTCTGTGCTTCCTGAACTTGTATGTCTATTTCCTTCACCAAATTTGGAAGTTTTCCTTCATTATTTTTTCACATAAGCTTTCAATATCTTGCTCTTCCTCTTATCCTTCTGGCACCCTATGATTCAGATGTTGGCGTGTTTGAAGTTGTCCCAAAGGTTCCTAAGCCTCTCCTCATTTTTTTCAGTTCTTTTTTCCTCATTCTGTACTGGTTGACTGTTTATTTCTTCCTTATGTTCCAAATCATTGATTTGAACCTTGGTTTCCTCCCCTTCACCATTGGTTTTGTGGGTTTTTTTTTTTTTCATTTCATTTAGCATAGCCTTCATTTATTCCCTTATGTGTTTGCTGTATTTAAGCATATCTGTCAAGCCTGTGAGCATCTTTATCAGCCATGTTTTGAACTCCACATTTGTTAGGTTGGTTATCTCCTTGTCACTTAGTTCTCCCACTGGAACCTTGATCCGTTCCCTCTTTTGGGCCATACTTCTCTGTCTCCTCATCTTGACAGGTTCCTGTATTTGTTTGCCTCTGTGTCTTATGTAGAGCTGCCACACCTGTTACATTGTAAGGGGCGGAGCCTTATGTATTCATTAGTACGGGCAACCCATTTCACCATGTTGTGGCGCTGTACGTGAGGGAGGGGTCTGTGAGGGAACAGTGCCTCTTGCTCAGCAATTGCCCCTTTTCCAGGCACTTCTCCCACTTCTGTGTGGGACTGGCACCTCTCTAGCCTGTTGCCCTGGCCATCGTTCCCAGAGTGGGTGGGTCCACAAACATTCTAGGACCATGGGGGCCCTTTAAACAAGTGGATTCTACTGAGAGACCAACAGTTTCTTCCTTCACCCCAACCCCCACTGGTTTGCACCGTCAGAAGCAATGAGGCTTTATTGTCCCCCATGCTGGAACCGTGATCTGTGCAGTCTGATTTGGTGCTGGGAGCGCTCCCCAGGTGTCCCTCAGTACTTTTTAAAACATGTGATTGAGCTTTCTGCCAGCCTGCCTGCCACTGCCACTGCTGCCGCTGCTACCACCACCACACCGCTTCCTCTCTGCTTGGACTCTGCCCCTCCTACCTGTCTGGATGAGTATTTCTTCTTTATATCTTTGTTGGACTTTCATGTAGCTCAATTTTCTGGAACTTCTGGTTGCCTCTAGTTTTGAGGTAGTTGTATTTCTTCTCAGTTGTGGAGGGAGATGCAGCATGTCTATCTAGGCCTCCATCTTGGCTGGAAGTCCTAGTCCCTAGAATTCTTATACAAACATGCTGTTTATCTACAAGCTACATATTAGTCAGAGTCAGCATTTACAGAAACAATGTCAGAAGAATGGTGGGGTGGGTTACAATTCCCCACTGTCACACTAGAAGCTCATTGTAACTATTGTGGGGAGGCTCATGGGAGAACCAGGCCAGCAGGAGCTCATCAGTTCCCTGGGATTTGGATCAAACCAAAGAACAAATAAGTAAATTTCAGGAAGAGAAACCAAGGCTCTCCAGAGCCCTGAAACAGAGGAGTAGGTCACACAAACATTGACCAGGCATGGCTGTGGTCTGAGGCCTAAGGCCTGCTGCCCTTTGTCCCTGAATCCTACATCCCAGGGCACAAAGAAAAGAAGCTGACCTTGAATGTCCAGTCTTACTCAACCTCTCTTGGTTTCATAGTGAGGGAAATTGACTTGTCTTAATCCTGGATGTATAACAACCATGCAAGATTTGTCAAAGACATGAACATTGTGGGTCAATAACAAAACCAATAAACACTACCATTTATTAGGTATCTACTGTCTGCATGCAACCCCACCCCTACTATTTGGGGGGGAAAAACTACAAACCAAGGCTCTAGCCCACTCTGTGTTTCTTCCCACCTCCACTCTGCCGTGCACTGAGGGACCTGGCATGTGCCTAGCCCGCACATCCACATTCTGCCCACATGCCCCCAACCGACACACCACCCACTCCCCTATCCCACCCCCACCCACCCCCACCAAACAGCTGGTCCCTAGGCTGAGGTGTGCAAATGCTGCATGGGTCCCAAATGGGGACCTCCGCTGGCCAACACCTCCCCTCTCCTATAGTCAAGAGATGCTGAGAAGGCTGTTTTTATTGAGTGGCTGTGAAGTAGGCTCTGCCAGCCTGTGTTCTAAAAGACCACAGATGTTTTGCAATCATCGTACTTTACTCCCAATTGTATCTTTTGTAAACATTTTACTTTTTATTGTATTTTTTTCCATTATCATTTATCCTCCTCCCCCCTCTTCCACCTCCTTTTCTCCCAATTTTAATTCTGTGCATTCCCTAAATGCCTCATTACTCTGGCTTATTAACTTTATTTTCATAATGTAATTAAACTTCTTTTACTGTATCACAAGAAAGTGGCCAGAGAGGTATGTTCACTGACTCTCAGAGTAGGGAGTGGAATGTTCTGGCCTAAAGTCACAGGCTAAGTATTCTTGAAATTTACCGTGGAGACTGGGGCAGGCATGCAGCAGAAATCTCAAAGAGATTGACAGTGACCCTCAGCAGCTGAGTCCCACCCTCCAAAGGGACTGTGATGGGGACACACATGCTGTACATGTCAAGATGCCACGGACTGAGATAACAAGTGGGAGCTTCAAATATTAGCCGCAAATCAGAAGTCACACTCTGGATGCTCTTCTCAGAGTGGCAGGCACAGGTCTGTAATAAAGCCCCTCGCCGCAGGCAGCTAGCTCCCTTTTGCAGGGAGCAGCCTGTCCTCCCACCCTCCTGGTAGCTCTTGCATTTCACCGGGAGCCAACTCAATGTCCAGTCTGGGTAGCATTTCCCCTCACAGCCTGGGAAGCTCTGAAATCTTCCCTAGGTTTTACCTGGTGGTCTCAGAGGGCCCCTAAACTCAACCATGTACTTTCCCACCCCATCCCCAAGGGACCTGGGCAGGATTCCCACCACCCAGTCTTTGGAGATATCCTTTTCTCCTGCTCCAGAGAGAACCAGGGTTGCCTGCCAGTCTCTGACCACTGTGTTTCCACACATGGTGGGAGCTCGGCAGAAGAATAAGATGCAGGCAATCTTGGGAAAAGCACTCTCTCTCTGCACCAGCCTTCTATCTAGACTTCTATATACACTAGAAGCTTCCAGTAGCCCAAACCCCTGGCTTTAGAGCCTACACAGGTTTACTAGATGACTTGTCTGCTATCATCTGGTTATGTCAACAGCACTTCCTGCATGTCTGTCCCAAACTCCTCCTGAAGTTACTGACCTTGATCCTCATTCTCCAGCTTTGCTGATGTAGGACAAGGAGTCCTCTCTTCTTTCCTTCCTTCAAGACAGAGAGTACCAGTCCCTCTAGCAGTCCCTTGTCTCTCTGCCTCTCTTTGGGTTGATAGAAATCTACAGGTCACGGTGCTTTTTTTTGATGAGCAAAAACAGAAGTTTTGAGGCCTCAAGGAATTTTTGAAAACCTTTAGTGAAACCAATCAGATTTGGAAGATGTATTTTTAAAGGTCCCCTCAGTGGCTACAGCCAGGTTTTGGTCCTGAGCCCCCGGGCTTGAGAAAGGAACAGGAGGGGACAAGGGCTGTGCCCCTTCCCGAGGTGTGAGAGCCACAGGAAGGGAGGCCGTTTGCACGACCAGAGCAACAGAGCTCCTCTCCCCCCACCTGTCACTCGTCCCGGCAGGTGAAGTTCTCTGTCTGTTCTCTGTCTCTCTCACTCTCCAAATCCCTCACACCTTGTTCCCGTCGTACCCTGTTTTTCTCTCCTGGGACTCTGGTGAAGCCCATCCCTTGATGGCCTTGGTCCCTTCCTATGTATAAAGGAAGGTTGGGTTATATCATGTTTCTAAAAGTCTAGTCATTCAAGAACCACCACTGCAATTTTGTATTTTTGTACTATTCTCTACTTAATATTTTTGATCTACACATTCAGCATTTAGTAAATGTATTTGAAATGACCACTTTATATCACTTTTATAAGTAGAAAACAAGCTTCCCTTTCTATGAACAGAAGGAAACAATAACATTGTCCTGAAAACAAAGTCATATTAGTCGATTCAGCCTCGGAAAGGGAAGTCTGTTCTCTTCATTATGTTGGCCAGTTTAAGGCCTAAAATCACCTCCAGTACCATCCCTGCCACAGATCCCAAACTTTGGCCAACAATAGATTAGAAGGCCTCTGGGGTCCCTTTCAGAGCTTGCAAGTTAATTATATATTGTTCTCGATTTCTTTCTCCCTCTCCTTCCCAGCTCCTGGTTACATCACCCTGCGATAATTATAACACATGAATGCAATCCTTTGGTCTAAAAGTGTCTGGTTTTGTTTTCCAGTGCTACTCCACAGAACATGGGACCAGCGCTGTTTTGGAAGAGATAATGGGCTGTTTCCAACCTCCCTCCCCTCTGGCCCTGACAGATACCACAGGGATTCCTGACAGGAAATCCCCTCCACCTCATGGAAAAACCCTCGAAGGAAGCAGAGTGGCACCCCCCCCCACCCCCCCATGGACTGATCTGGCCCCACCCTGAGCTGTGGAAGCAAAAGACGTCCATCATCTGAAGCCCAGTGAGTAGCCCCTGGACTCTGATAACACTTGTAGGGACACAGAAGCCTGTGCAAAGACACGTGTCTCCTACAGGTGCATCTGCACCATGTTTCACCAGATCCAAAGTGGTTTTAACTCTAACAACAACTTGATAAAGTCTACAGAGCGGGGGCTGTTGCTAATGAGAAACCCACAACCAAGAAGCTCTACCCAAGGTCTTACTCAAGATCAGCACCAAGGTCAGCTTTTCTCCTCTCCCCTCCCTACCCCTTCCCACCTACAGTTGGCAAGACTAACACCTCACCAAATTTATTGCATGATTGCTTCTAGAACTCATAATGCCAAGCCCTCTAAGGCCACTGATGAAGTTGGCCTGAACACCTGGAGTGGGAAAGAAGAGAACCTGAGTCTGTTCAAGGGCTAGTCCACCTTCACCTTGGAGCTCCCAGTCAGCCCACCCCTCCCCTGCTGCAGAGTCTTCTCCGGGCCTCCTCCTCCTGGCGGGTGGTGCACCCTGCCCTGCCTTCTCTACCCTCAAGGAACATGAGCACACACCCCTATTCCTCTTCTCTCCCTTACTTTCTTCCCAGGGTTCAGGGAGGTGTGAAGCCAGCCTCCGCCCCATGCTCTGACCTTACTGGGCTCATGGCTGGTCACACCAGCAGTGAGCTTCCCTTCAGCTTCACCCTGTCCTACCTGTCCCTCCTTTATTAGCTCAGGCTCAGGGCATCAGATCAGCCTCCTCCAGGGCCTGTTTCTCTGCTCCCATTCATCCTGCACAGCACTGCTGAAACAGTCTTCCCACAGCACAGATTTGACCACATACCACCTCTGATTAAAACCCTCCAGTGAGTTTCCATCTCAACTTCTGGAAAACAAAATGCACTAATAATGCATATGAGTAGTTATATTACTTATATGAAACAAGCTGTTCTGAGCATTACTCTTAGCATTTTATCTGTATTACTCACTTAGGCTTCCCAACAGCATTGAGGGAGATATTATTATTATTATTATTATTATTATTATTATTATTATTATTTCCAGCCCCCCACCCCATTTAACAAGTAAGAAAACTGAGGCACAGAGAGTGTAGCTGACTTGCCCAAAGCCACACAACTGGTAACCGGCTCAATCAGAATTTGAAAAGAATTCCAAACTCCTGGCAGTCAGGCCTCTGATGGGCTCCAACATCTCCCTTCTTTCCCAGGCAGTGTGGATGTCCCCAAAGGCAGTGCATGTCCCCATTCCCATACTTTACTCTCATGGTTCCCTCTGCCAAGAGTGTCCTCTCACTTGTTGATAGGCTCACCCACCTTCAATACAGAGCCTGGGGCCACCACCTCAGCATCTCTGCCCTTTGCTGTGCACACTGGTGACACCTGCCACCCACTGTCTCTGCATATGGTCATTTATACATACATCTTATCTTCCTTAGAGGACACAGGCTGGTGTGACATCTCACTCCATGTTCCCATAGACCCATAATAAAGTGGGTGGCTCAAGGAAACACTTATGGAATGAATAAATAAATGAATGAGTGCATCACCACCATTAGCACTTCCACCACACTGTTGTGACCACCAGGCTCTGGACTAAGGAAAATACAGCTGCCATTCCTTTCTTCAAGATTTGACTTTCATTTGAGTCAAAAGTAAACCAGGCAGAAAGGCGGGAGTTCCCAGGTTGGCGATGCTCTTGGCATCAAGTGTCTCTGGGTGGCAGAGTAGGTATTGGGGCTGGCAGGTCACCAAGCAGAGCATCATTTGTTCCCAAAGTGATTCAGACTTGATTTGTGCAGCCTCCCACTGTGGAGATCTGTAGAGCAGGTGCTTACTCTGGATCCTCCCCGAGCTCTGCCTACCTGCCCAGTGGGCATGGACACCTGGTAGTCATGGTTTCCAGGGACAAGTCACAGCAGTGCTTTCATTCTTGGCTTCTCAGCCTTTCCCACAAGCAACTGAGAGCTTAAAGAAAATAACAAAGCCTGGGCTGCCCACCAGCTGGGGGTCAGAAAATCAGGGGTCCCTGACTAACTGAGGGGTCCCCACATGGCCTTTTTCAACAGTGCTCTGGGTGCTCTAATTGTGCAATCACAACAAGAAATGCTGAGTGCTAACAAAGGGCAGGCACAGGCTGGAAAGGCAGTGGGTGCCAGTGGCCTGCGGGTGAGGACTATCTGCAGTGGGAAAGAGTTGAGAGTACTCCCAGATAGGGAAGAACTACAGATAAACAAGAAGGAGCTTGCAGAGTGAGACGTTTGGGCCCTTTCCCAGATTATAGTAAAGCCAGAGAGAAGCAAGGGGAGGGGCAGGCCCTGACTTAATAGGCGTGAGGCTGGGAAAGGCTGCCTCTGCCTCCTCTAGAGCAGTGGTTCTCAACCTTCCTAATGCCGCGACCCTTTAATACAGTTCCTCATGTTGTGGTGACCCCCAACCATAAAATTATTTTCGTTGCTACTTCATAACTGTAGTTTTGCTACTGTTATGAATCATAATGTAAATATCTGATATGCAGGATGTATTTTTATTGTTACAAATTGAACATAATTAAAGCATAGTGATTAATCACAAAAAAAAAATGTAATTATATATGTGTTTTCCAATGGTCTTAGGCGACCCCTGTGAAAGGGTCATTCAACCCCCAAAGGGGTCATGACCCACAGTTTGAGAACCGTTGCTCTAGAGGGTGACTGAGCATAGTCCCAGTGAATGAGACATAGGGTGGTCATACTTAATGACCCCAAAACTCAGAACCTTGACAAGCTTACAGAAGAGAGGGAACAGGATAATTTACCTAGATTGTTCCTGGGGCTCTGGAACACACAGTTCCTGTACCTATTGAGAATCTGCTCTTGATGACTTTTCAGGGTAGGAGGGAGGGATCTTGATCTTGATCTTGACCTGAAATTTTGTAAACTGGTCCAAATGATCTTATAGCTAAATTTTTGTCTGTCCTACAGGTTACATGCCCTAGAATCTCTGTATTTGTAGACCAAGAGGGAGTGGACTGGTGGTGGTTCATTTTATATGACAACCTGCCTGGGCTAAGGGACATCCAGGTAGCTGGTGAACATTATTTGTGGGGGTGTCTGTGCAGGTGTTTCTGGATGAAATTAGCATTTGAACTGGTGAGCTGAGCAAAGTACATCACACTTTCCCTCAACATGGTGGGCATCACCAATCCACTAAGTGCCTGAACAGAACAAAGAGTTGGAGGAAGGGAAGATTCACTCTGCTTGAGCTGGGACATCCCTCTTCCTCTGCACCAGACATCAGACCTCCTGAGTCTCAGGCCTTTAGACTCAGATCAGGACTCGCACCATCAGTCCCCAATTCTCAGACCTTCAGACTTGAATTGAACCATACCACTGGCTCTCCTGAGTCTCCAACTTGCAGACAGCACAGTTGGAACTTCTCAGATGAGCTAATTTGTATAATAAACCTGCTCTTACCTCTCTCTGTATGTCCTATTGGTTCTGTCTCTCTGGAGAACCTTAACTACTACAGAACTGTTGAAATCTTATGGTCATATGGGGGCTGTTTTCATAAAAACAAGGCATAAGAGAGTCGCTCTCCCTCTTCAATCACACCTGGGGTCTTCTCTGTCCTCAGTGAGTGTGACATTGCAGAGATGCGTCTTAATCCCATGGGAACTCTGGAAGCCTGCTCTGTAGGTGGAGGTCACACCTCATGGGGGAGGGAGCCACATCTAGCGCAGGCGGTCTGGGAGGGTTACTGTTAAATCAACCACAGTCCAGGAGCCTACCTGCCCTGCATTCAGAGGTTTCAGTCCAGTGTATTGTTGATGGATTTTACTTTATTATTTAGGTTCTGAGAAAGGAGACTAGGCCTCATTCACAAGAAACTTTAATATAAGGTGCACTTTGATGAGGATTGTACAAAGGGCAGGAGGGTGGGGGCGGAGATCCAGTCACTCTCTCCCAGAGTACATATCGAGAATCTATGATGTGCCCTGTTCTGGAAAGCTCCCTGGAGGAGGAGAGATTTGATATGAACCTCATCAGGCCTGTAAGGAATAGGCATAAATTAGAATTTAAAAGACTCAGGGGAATTCAATGAAAGAAAGGTATTATTTAGTATATGAAATTTTAAACATCTGTTTTAACCAGTAGAGTAATTACTGTAAAATCAATGTACTGACTAACATCTGGAAGAATTGGGGAAAATTTTTGTTTTAGTTGAAATTAGTTGTCTTCACCCCAATCACTTCCAATAGATTTATCAGTTCAGCTCTGCTCACCTGAATGTCAGTTTTATGTTTTATTCATATTTCAGACACAAAAAATTTACAAACAGTTAAAACACACACAAATATCCATTTGACTGAGCCACTTAATAAATCTATGAATTAAAGGAAGCACTAAAGCAGCAGTCTATATTGACAATCTGTTAGAAGAGAGAAACCTGGAGTGATGCTGGGCCACAGAGCAGCCCACAGCTCGGGGCTAAAAAAAAAAAGAAGAAGAGAGAAACCTGCCCCATCTATAACCCATAAAATCCTTGATGTCAGAGACATGTACAACTATTCAATCTTGAAGGATTCATTTTCCTTCCTCCAGGTCATAGACACCGTGTTCTGAGAAAAACAGACAGACAGACAGACAGGTAGGGAAGTTTCTTCTTTGTCAGGTTGTAGTGCAATGTTTATGTGAACTGGCTGCAACTACAATAATTTATCAAGCCACAAGTAAAACTAAACAAAACTAAAATATTAAACTGGACAAAGAAAACTTCAGAGAAATCTTCAAAAACTGTTAACATATCTTGCCCAACACAAGTCTCTATAATTCTTAAAAGGTGTTTGTAAAAATAATTTTTTGATAAATTGAGAAATAATCAGCAAGTGGACAATTTGCAGAACTAGTCTTGGTGAAGTGGCTTTCAGAGAAGTGGCTTTCAGAGAATCGAGTTTCCCTGAAGTGTCTGCCCTAAAGCCGCGTTGGCTCCTCAGGGGCTTCTTGCACACTTCCTACTTCTCCTCCGTGTTCTAGACTGGGGCAGAGCTGCTGCAGGGACTCCATGGGAGGGAGTGGAGCCTGGCTCAACCCTCAGAGGTCTTCAAGGAAGTTTAGAGTCAACACTGAAGCCAGTTCTGTGTATCTCCTGCAGAGTCAGGTATAACAAGAGTCATTAAAACTCAGGATTTCCAGCTTCCAGAAGACAATCTGCCCTATAGGTCCCCACCAACCCCCTCCACCCAATCCCCTTCCCCAAGACCAGACCTTCCTAGGGCAGGGCCACCAGGTGATGTGTGAGGGTCACCAGAGGGGATGGCCCTCAGAGCCCTCAGGTCCACTCCACGTCCTTGTCTCATTTGGGACCTCACCTGGGTCGCTTCCTCTCCCAGACCCAGATTCTCTTTCTGTTCTCCTGGGGCAATAGATAAAAAGAAGTTTCTTCTGCTTCCTTCTTGCCTTGAGGCCCCAACAAGCCATTTTCAGAACAGCTCACCAGCCAAATCTCCTAGGTCCCTGGCTACAGGTGGCTTCATCTTTCTCCTCCCTTCTGTAACTTCTCATCTCTCATGTACTGCATGCATTACCTTTAGTATAACATATTTTAGACATACAACAATAGGAAGAAGCACACAACTAGCTTCCATGTAGCTGACAGCCAGCTTAAGGAACAAGACATGAGGGTATCTATCGAGGGCCTCTGTGCCTCCCTCTCTGAGGAAACATTAGTCCTGCAGTTGGAGTTCACTGTTCCCATGTGTGAGCTACATATTTCTTCAGTCAAAAAAAAAAAACAAAAACGAAAATAACACATACACATTCTTTTAAAGAAAATAAAATCCATTTTACACTCCATGAATTTGAAGAGTTACTTATTCTCAGACATTTGGACATGGTGGACCAGGAAAATGTCGAAATTAATTTTCGGCGCACGTAGGACTCTCAGAATAAAAATAACATAAAAAATTTTTAAAAACCCACAAAACTATCATCTGCTATTACAGCGGCTTTATAAAAGAAAGATCATTTAACATGAAAAATACGGAGAGCATATTCTCGGAATTTTAAAACTGAATACATCTAGGTTAGTCAGAAAGTTTTTATTTTTCTCATTTTCACATAGCATGGAAAACTTCATCTTAGCACCCTTGACATTTAGGAATCACTAATTCAGAAACTCAGACTGCTGTGACCTATGTCCCTCAGAGGATGGGGACTTTCTGGAGGGAACCACCCCCATCCTGGATTCAGGGAGCACTTTTGCCACTCAACCCTCCTCAGATCACCCCACTGGGTCTGCAGCTGCCTCTGTCCCCATTCCTTATCTCTAAGTCTTTGTCTGCAAGTCTTTATCTCCTGATGAAGACACCACACCTTCCTCCCCAACCCATCCCTGCTCTCCCTCAGAGCCCTTAGGGACCTCTGAATTCCTTCCCTTCTTCCTTCACAGTCCCCCTAGCCCTCTGGTCACCACCCAGCCCTCAAGCCCAGGGCCTTCCCTTACTGTGTCTGACCACAGGCCATGCTCTGGGACGGATATGAACAAACTCTGAGGACGGGACTAGGACAAACCAGGCAGCAATGTGTGTGGGTCACAGGAGACTGGAGTGACCCACTGAAAATGTCAAATAGGGAAGAATAAAAGAAAAATGTCATTGATGTGGCTGCCCTGCCCTGAAGACCTGGCCCCATTCCCACCCACTCCACAGGCGCTCATGTGAGAGGATGGGAGGTGCAGGGCCTGACCCAGTGTTTTGCAATAACCTCCTAGGAAGGCTGGCTCTGCCTCTCCCCACCCTGAGCTGAGAATCCCTGAGGTGACACAAACCAGGACAAGATAAAGTCAGTCATCACTGACAGTGTGGGCTCAAATTTCATTCAGTCAACAAGAACAAAAGAAAACCTCATTTCATGAAAGGGGAAGTGGAAGCCCATCATTAAATGGCACCCAGGGTCACACAGCTTGTTGCAGACAATGCTGATTGGTCCCTTAACCCCCCAGGCTTCAGTTTCTTCATGTGCAAGATGAGCTCAGATTAGACAGTCTCTGAGAACCAGGGTGAGGGAGCCTCAAAAACTCAGAGCTGGGACAAGCAGCCTCATATGGGTCTAATTTTTAAAAAGCACACAGCAATATCATAAACCCAAGTTCAATGGCGGCTCTCCTGACATCCAGGTGGGCCAGCGGCGGCCAGCAGACCCTCATCGTCCGTCTCCATCTTTCTGACTCTTCCCAGCTCTTCTGTGGAATGCACCCACAGCCTGGGAGCAACTTCAGAGCCCCCAACTCACAGAGGGGCTGCGAAGGGGAAACAACAAGGTGTTAGGTCTTGGGGGGCCAGAAGAGGAAGGAAACTTCTCAGAGATGGCTGGCTCTCTGCTTAGAAACACCCCAGGCCACGTCCCCTAGGGTCTGACTGACAAGCAGCCCCACCTCATGTGCCGCAGTACCTTTGCCCATCACAGCACCTCTGTCTTTTCTTCTTCCCGCCTGTCCTGCCTTCATTCCAGCAAGGCTGCCTCCACCTTTGTGGCTTTTAAATTTACACAACCCCACATCTCAAATACAGGACACACCCACACACACACACAAACACACACACGCTTTTTTAAAAAATCCAGTTGGCTGTATTGAAAGGATAGTAAACTTTATTGTTTGTGCTGTAGGCAGTGTCCCAGTTCTGGGGTCCAGACTCTGTCCTGGCCCAGAAGCTCAGGCAGAGAACCTTGCCTCTCCCACCCATGGCCATCTCCAGACCACGACCACACCTCCTTTGCTCCGCGGGATCAGAGGGGAAGCAACAGGCAGACATCTGGCCCGCTTGGGTTGGTTCTCCTGCCAGGACCAGTGAAAAGGGTAGAGGCTCAAAAGAATCCCGAATGCCATCGTTTGGGACCCTTCGAACATTCAAGCACCAGCCACCACATTCAGAGCTCACATTCCGTTTATTTGGACCACCAGCTGGCTTTGGGGTTCCTCACAACAGCCCTGTGAGGTAAGGAGCACCCCATTCACTGCAGAGAAGTGCAGGAGCAACCCCAGCTCCCCCAGGAACAGAGGGCTCCCAACAGCACATAACCCAGGCCAAGAGGCCAGGTGTCCCACCACCCAGACTTTCCCTTTATGTCCCCGTGTACAACAGGCAGGACCCCCATAACCAGAGTCAGGCAGAGGGGATCGGCCGGACCAGGGCCTCACTTCTCGCCGAGGATGCGCGAGAACTCCTCATAGTTCACCCGTCCGTCTTTGTCCAGATCTGCCTCCCGGATCATGGCCTCCAGCTCCTCCTGCGAGAGCTTCTGCCCCATCCGGGCCATGGCCTGCTTGAGCTCGTCTATGGTGATGTAGCCATCACCATCCAGGTCGAAGGCTTTAAACACCTCCCGCGTGTCCTGTTCGCCGCCCCAGGACTTCATCCTCTTAACCATCTCTGCCAGGAACTCCTGGAAGCTGATGGCACCATCACCATCCGTATCCACCCGGGCGATGAGCTCCTTCAGCTCGGCCTCAGACGGGTTCTGGCCCAGGGACTTCAGGACTTCCCCCAGCTCCTGCACGTTGATGGTGCCATCCCCGTCCTTGTCAAACTTGGAGAAGGCTGCCCTGAACTCAGCCACCTGCTCTTTGGACAGCTCCTCTGCCATGTCGCTTGCTGCCAACCAGCTCAAAGGGCTCTTGTCACCTGGGGACCGGTGGCTGGGACGAAGCTGTGTCTGTATGAGGGCAGAGCTCAGATGGCAGCCTTGCCATGGGGTGGGAACACCTCCTTTTCTGCAGTCGGCAAGGGAGGAGGCAGGCTCCCCACCCACCCTATGTCCTCGGGCAAAATCCTCCTCCCAGGAGGGACTGATCAGCTGTAGACCAGAAATGCAGGAATTGGAGTGGCAAGGCCCGCCCTGGAGAGGCTGGAGGGTACTACCTGGCACTGTGGGGCCTGCCAGCCTCTCCTGACCCAGAAGCTTCTTGTCAGGTGACTCCCACAGAGACCCCAGACAAGCTGAGGGGTCAGGACAGCTTCACAGTTTATAGAGCTTGAGCCTGGGAAGGGGAAGGCGCCTCCTCAGCAGACACAGCAGCCCTATGGGCGTGGGTTCACTGTGTCAGGTGTTCCTGTTCCCCTCTCTCAGGGCTGCTGTCCTGCTCTTGTCCCTCAGGGCAGGACTCGTGGAGATCAGGTGGAGCTAGGATTGAGTGGAAATTTACCAGGGTGGAACCATGGGTGTCATCAAATCCCAGTCCAAGGCTGTCAACAAATCTATAGATGGAGGAAGTGGCCAGCTGCCTGGAGCTTTGAGAAAGCAAAGAGCTGGGTGGCGTTCAGAACCTGGCACATGGGTGGTGCTGAGAATTGATTATTAAATAGATGTTCTGAGTGTGACTTAAGAGGTGAGGAAACAGCTTCCTGTCCTGCAGAATCCTTCTGTAGCTTAATTCCATTCTATCATTAAGTCCAAGGATCTCTGTGCAGACACAGGGAAGGATTGGATATTGGTTTTCATTCATAGGGTAGTCTTTCCTGAGAGCCATTGGGAGACTAGAGAGTATTGGGTGGCCCGAGCAAGCCAGCCCCTGAAGATGCTCAGGGGAAGAAGGATATAAAGTGGTGGCTGAAACTGCTAACATGGTCAAGCTTGCAGGTTAACTAAGAGTCAACCCTATGCGCAGAAGTCCAGTCTGGGAACCTCCCCAGTGCACTGTCTCATCTGTTCTTTGGAAGGAAATCCCACCGCTCTGAGTAGCAGAGTTTAAACCAAGAGCTTGGCCCTTGGGGACTGTCCTTAGTTAGTGAGACCCAAGACTGTAAAGAGACATTTGCCTTGAGGTCTCCACAGTGATTTTCTCAAGAAAAACCTTTCTCGATATTTATAAATTCCCATGAGCCCCTGGCACATCTACCTGTATGTAAGGAATAAACTCTGTCACCCTCCAACTGAGAAATGTGATCAATTCTATCCCTCTCTGGTTCAGCTCTAAGACAGACTGAGGATTCTCTCCTTCCCTGTAGGGTAGCCAGGCAAGCACCTCCCACCCCTGAGCACTGCATACCTACCCCCAGCCCATGCCTAGTCGAGGGGACCCAGATGGAGAGACAGAAAGGGGAAAAGCTCCTTTTATAAAGACATCTAGAAGAAGCATTGCTATTTCATCTTTGTGCTGAAATAGTAAGGAGGCCTTAATACATATTAAGCAACTAATTTCTCAATGAAACTGACAACCAGTATCGGTTGGAACGTGTGGATCCACTTAAGAGACCAGCACAGGGAAGCTCTGGCTTCGTAGGCGACAAGGGAAGGGTGGAGCTCCTAATAACTGGAGCAGCCCAGCTTCTTTATTTATTTTTTTAAGAACATTTGAAGATATAAATCTATATTTTAAATTTCCCTTTCTTTCATCTTATTAACAGGACTTGTGATTAAAAACCCAAGATGCTTATTATTTTCTTATTTTTCCTTGGTATTAAATAATACATGGTAAGGAAGGGAGAGTGTTTCCGATGCTACCAGATGTGGGCTCTTCATTCAAGCTCCATCTCTGATTTGGGAACTTAACCTGTGTCTCAATGTCTTCATCGGTAAAATAGGATAATATGTCTCCCATATCTGATCAGGGCACTTAGGATCAAAAGTCAAAGTACTTTGGTCAGCAGAAGATGTTATTATTCTATGACAAACCTCGTGTTTAGTAGCAAGCTGGCTTGTGTTTGATGTAAACCAACACTCCAGAAAATATCCACTTGAAGGGGAGCCTTGCTCCCACTTTTGCTATTATATCTTTCTTGATTGCACTGATATAATAGACTTGTCTGCCTGGAGATTTAGTCACATCAAACAGTCCATGCTCTGAACACTAGTCGGCTTTTGGAAATCAGTTCTAGTGGATGCAGAGGCTTCTATTCAAAAAGAGCATCTAGCTAAGAGTCGTCATGGGACAAGATGATGACCATTATTCATGTGACACCCATTCTTTCTATGTAGAGATGGGGGCCCCAGGGGGTGAAATCCTATGCCCAAGGCTACCCAGAATTTGGGGAGAGAGCCGGCTTCTGGCTGAGCATGTCTTCATCCTTGGCCCATCATTTTGGGTCCTGCTTTCTCTCTGACACAGTGCCTTCTCTGTTCAGAGCAAGAATCAACACTGAAATCATTTCTTCACATCTTCCCACCCACCCAGGCTCCTGCCTAAGTGGGCAAGTAGCTGGGTCCTCTAGGCCAGAATCAGGAATACCTCTCTCAAGTGACCAATACCACAGGGCATATGACAGCCAAAATTAGGACTGGAAAAAGGAGCATTTATTGCCATCTCTGAATAAGCTTGATGGAGCCCCTTTCTTCCTCTGTGGGTTTAATTCACATCAACCTGGGTGCAGAGCCCAGCCCTTTGGAGGGACTGGAGAAGAACTAGAAATGCCTTATATTCATGGTGTCTCACAGTCAAAGCACATCCATAGGCCTGTGAGCTCCCTGTGTATGATGGGAGTGAGGCTGTGCCCCGGCCAAGGAGCCCGGAGCTGAGGAAAGTGTCACTTGCTTGGCACCCCACAGCTGAGTCCCCTGGGGCCACGTAAGAAGCATGAACAGGTGCCAAGGAGCACAGGATAGCAGCACCTGATGAGAGTCGGTTTTGCTAAAGGAGTACCTGAAACCAATGAGTATGTGGTTTGGCAAAGAGGGGAGAAGGGGGCAGGTTTCTTAGAGAAAGCTTTGAGTCTTTTTGATGTCCTCTGTTGGAGGTCAACTCTCAAGCCCAGGACTCATTCCCTCTCCTGCCCCTCTCAGTGTATCAGCATGACACTGTTGCCAGGGAAACCTCTACTCTTCCTAATGAGAATGGCCATGGTCCTAGAAGAGAGGAGGAGAGATGAGACCTCTGCAGATGTTGCAGAAAGGAGGAAACCCTCTGCAAGTGGCTGAGTGAGTACTCAGGGGTGTTCACAAGGCCTCGAGGAAGGAGAATTATCATAGTCAGGCTGCCTGGTGTGTGTGTGTGTGTGTGTGTGTGTGTTGGGAGAGGGCTAAGGGGGTGACTGTATTCTGTTCAGATGTTTAGAACCAGTGCTGAAGCCAGCTCCAGCTTTCACAGGAGCCTGACCTCAGGAACAAAGCACACTCCAGCACTCCCATTACTCTGTGGCTTTGTGGACAAAAACCTGTGAGAAACCAGTAAGACAGGTCTTGGAGGCTCCTCTTGCTCCCCTGACTTGCCAGGACATGCTTGTCACTCACCCCTGAGCCAGTGTCTGGTGTTGACACCACCCCAAACTTGCCCAGGGTAATCCCAGCTCCTGGAAACAAGGAAGGAACCTACTTAGGAATCATTCCATGTCCACGTGAGGCCACCCTCTGTCATCCCTTTCTTAAGGAATGAGCAGAAGACAGCAGGCTCCAAGCCCCCGTTGTACCCATTCCACTTCCCACAGAGGCAAGATAACATTTGACTTTGGACCCAGGCAGCTGTGGGCAGGGTCCTGGCTTCCTGTGTCACAGGCTGTATAGCCTGGGGCAGGTGACTTCATCTCCCTAGCATCAGCTGCCTACATTGAAAAAGAGATAATACCAGAACCTGCTTTGTAAGGTATTGAGAAGGCTGAATGAGCTTCAGGGAAAGCATTAGCTCAGTGCCCAGCATCAAGTCAGTACTCAGTAAACAGGAGCATTACTATCAGTCATGTATCCATTGGGCCCAAGTCCCTTTTCCTCCATGCGTCTTCTGCCAGCCCAAGGCCTAGCATTCTTGAAGCAGATCTGGATGGCTTCTAACTTCTCAGAAAGTCTTCAGCTCAGTTAAGCACCTGGTCTCAATGACACCAGGGACAGGGAGGGTCTGTCCTGCTCACTGAGTCATTCCCATACCCGCCTCGGAGCAGGAGCTTCTGGCTGTGGAGTGAATTTTACAGATGAACCTCATTCTGCAGAAAAGATCACATCTTGAGGACTCAGAAGTTGGAGACCACCTTTCCATTTAAGATCCCTGTGCAATCACAGGTGTGGTTTCTGGACTCCCAGGGGGTCACCTGGGAAAGCGCAGAGGCCTGACTCTCATGGAGATTGTGTTCAAAGAGACACATCACGTGTCTGTGTTCTGGGGATCATGTATTTGATTGCCCTGCACTCAGAACAGTGGCTGGCACCGGCTGCTATGTGTTCAGTGCCCACAATTTGCCTGGACTTGTTGGGGTGGTTGGCAACAGCAGTCCTTCCCCCTCTGTTTTGATCAATGACACACCTGGGAACTTGGCAGGACACACACTGCTCTCTGTCCCAGACCCAGGGCTTACTCACAGTTCACACACAAGCCTGGACCCAGTGACAATGGTACCGGTTATCCAGCACCTTCGGTAAGAAGTGCTTTCAGCCAAGTGTTTTTCCAGATAACTGAAACTGATCCCACTAACCACTGAGCATTTTAATTTGAACCATCTTTGGTGGAAGTCTTTCTAAGGGTGTACTTTGTGTTTTATTTCCTGTCATTTTAAACAAATAAGGTGGAATAAAATTCCAGTGGTTACAGATGCTCGATGCAACTGCCAGTCACTATGTAGGACTGCCCATGGGGACTTTATGCAGGTATGTTTGCCACACAGTCCCAACTTGCGCTAATTTTCTAGTTGATCCCTCCCGCCTCTGTCTTCTGGTCACCTGTTAGTCTTCCATCGGTCTTAAGCTTCACTGCACAGCTATTATTGACATAACTTAAGGCAGAGCTCAAAGTTGTAAATCAGCAACTTTAATCTAAAAACAGTAATAAATCAATTCCTCTGAGGGTGGTGCTCAGTGCTGCTAATATATTCCTGGATTTAGAACCAGATCCTAAAGCTCCAAGGCTGCCATACGTCTGAGTGTGTATCAGAGCAGCCTCTCTCTCTCGTATCTCTGCTCCGGCCACTGCCAGTTCCATCTACTTGGTAAATAATAAGTAAAGGAAGGAAGCAAACCTAAGATATTGCTGCGACTAAAGGAGTGACTGTGACGCATCCAAGAGTCCCAATGCTCTGCTCAGAAAGAGTGAATTATGACACAGTGCTCCCAAAGCTGGGGGCCACAGGTTCTGTCTTCCCATAACCTGAAGTTTGCTTGGAGAACTTTAGCTGCGTTCTCCATCATCCCTACACCCTTCTCCCCAGAAAGCTATCCTCCCTTTGCCCTAAGGAGAGCCAGGCACTAAGGCAATGGGGTCTCTATACAAACAAGTGTTCACGTGACAAACTCATAGAACCTGACAATACCTACAACATCTCTCTTCTCTGCTTTCCTCTGTCCTCTCTCTTCTCTTTTCTTCTTTCGCTAGTAAAATGTCACCTATATGTGACAGCCTTTTTCTAAGTAATCTAGCAATATCTTATGTATCAAAACTAGTAAGAGGATTGTATGAGCATGAACAAAAAATCTAGGTCATACAAATGGATTGGGGAGGTCCAGACCTGCAGGAAAGGGGGAAGCTGATTTAAAAAATGAAAAGATGAAAAATGTGTCTGATATGGTCAGTATGTGTGTGTGTGTGTATAAGAAATTGGATAACTTTTTTTTAAACTTTATTTTGCTCAATACCTCCTATTTTAATAAGGACTCATTTATTTTCTTCACAATTCCAGGTCTCAGAGAGCTTCTATTTTTTAAAAAAAGAGAATCCAGAAAAGCACATGTAGCTGGATTAAATTTAAAATACTAGGTTTACATTCAAGAGCTCTTGCTAAGAGAAGCATTGTCTTCTGGAGAATTGAACCCCTCGCTGCATTCTCAGGGTGTGGGGACACCCCGTTGTGGACTGGGCATTTTCTGGAGAGCCTGGGGACAAAGCAGCCCTGGGTCTCTGGGGCTTCCAGACCAGGGGGGTTTCAGTGGGGTTCTTTTTTCCCCTTCATTTTAGATCTACCTTAAGGACTGTCTTCTCAGCTTCTCAAACTTGCCAGGACGAGATAAGCTCTTGGATTTTTTTTTTTTTAAGTTGCAAAGTTGGTGTCTTTGCGTGTATCCATGTTAAATAAATAGATATGCTCACTCCATTCAAAGAGCAAAGCCTAGGATATTCAGGGGCCTGGGCTGGCATGTGGGAAGTTATTTGATTCCCTCATCCCATAGTGGTGCAGTTGACTGTAACACTGTGTGTCACATTCCCTAAGACCAGGGACCCACGTGCATAGCTTAAGAAAATACAAGTGTTTCTATATCTGACAGCTGTTGACAGTGGTGAGGACAGATTTCCTGGCTGTGAAGCTACGCTATGACGGCCCGTTTGGCGTCTGACATGACGTATTGGAGGCCTCCTCCGGACTGGGCCATGTGGTGGAGGACATAGGCGAGATTCCAGGAAAGGAGTCAGCTTCAGAGATAAGGCAGTTTTCAAAAAACACAAATCCAAAAGCAGCCCAGGCAAGCTGAGAGCAGGCAGCGTATGCTCCTCACACACAAAGCTCCTGACAGCAGGATTCCCATGGTGCCTCTTTTGCTCTTTGCTGCTGACCCTGGTGGGAGAATATTTACATTGTCAGTTGTTCAGTTGGTCCCTGCCCCCAGGGGAAAGAGTAAGGGGCTGGGAAGGGAGGGTGGGAGGTGGCTAAAGGCACAGGAGGCGTGAGCTGCTCTGGCCTTGGCAGGCCTGTGTCTGGGTTCTTAGAACGATCAGGTCGCTGCAGCGAGGACGCGGGGGACTTGGGTCTAAGCAGGGCAGGCCCTTACAAGCTCCAGTGCTTTGAAGACACTATAGTTGGCTTTGATATCATCACTTGTAAGAGGTGACTAACACCTAACCCTTGTGCCTTGCAGAACTGTGTGAGAGTTAAATGGAAAATCATTCGTAGGAGTGCTTTGTAGCCTACAGAGCAGCCTAAGGAGGCCTGGGGTCAATTTTCCCACCTTCACCATCACTTTAACCCTCTTAGGTTTTCCTTCTTCCCCACAGGAGCTAATGGGCCTTGGACCAGCTAACCACCAGTAAATGAGTGACACTCATTACCTCCACATCCTGGGCTTGACACGAGGGTCTTCTTAACACAGATGGTGGAAAGGAAGAAGGTAATGACCCTTGGCCAGAGAGGATAGAAAGACAGCGACTAACAAAACCATGGGCCTAACAAAGCAAAGGATGGGGACTGGCACCCAGTCCTACTTGTGCTTGTCCTGGAGAACAGGTTGTCTCTCCCTTGGCAGAGACAGAGGGCACTGGCTTAAACCGGGTCAGAACTAAGAGCCTGGGAGAGCAGGACCGGCTCCACTCCAGCCTGGCAAGCTCATTGCCTAACTTCCTGGGCAGGCCATGGTAATGCGCTGCTGCCATTACCTGAGGGAGGGGGTGACTCCTAGTGACCCCCACTGACCCTCTAGGAAAGTGTCCTTAATATGCCATTTCCAGGAGGAGAGCTGGATCAGCGCAGACAACCCCTGCTGCCTCAGCTGGAGCTGTTTCCCCAGAGGCACCTGTACCTGCAGAGGAGTCCCACGCAGCAGAGGGAGTGCCAAGGCTCGCTCCTTGGGGAGCCCAGGGCGGTGCTGTGCTCAGGAGAGGAGAGGGGAGAGCAGAAGGGGTGTGGTCCTTCTCACTACAATCCCTTGACTTGGTGGGGCTTGGGGTTGCCACTCTCCATGTCACAGATGAAGCTTCAAGGGGTCAAGGAAACTGACCAAGTAACACAACTAGGTCAATAGTAGAGTCAAACCCAACCTTCTGCTGTGTAATTCCAGACTCATGTCTTACGCAGCAGCCAGGATGCCTCAGCATCAGTCCAGCTGAGTACAGGTGCTTCTGACTCAGGAGCAAGACAAGCACATCTGCATGTCAGGTGCCCTTGCTTCCAGGGCGGGGTGTCACGGGCCCAGCACCTTCACACAATTACTAAATATGTCCTGGAGCGGCTGTCCCTCTCCACTGCCTGTGAAGACCCCAGCCCTTTCTCTGGTCCCTGGATCTTCTGACTAGGAAATGATTGTGTTGAGCAGAAGAAATGTGCTTTTCTGCTAATCATTCCCTCATCTCACGTGAATAGGTAAATAAATATCAAAGTGCTTGATATTTGTTTATTAATTACCCTTTCCTCCAATTCTGGTGACCAGCTGTGGGCCAACAGTGAACCCATTTCAGAGACTGGGAAACTGAGTGAAAAGAAGGAACTGGCCCCTAGAAGCGAAGTTAGAAGTAAAATATGTGACTGTGTGACTTTGCGTGTATCATAGACTGACCATCCTATGGGTTCATTACTTTCCACATGCACAAAGCTCCTATTCCTAACCAGACATCTCGTCTTGTGGTTCTTGGAACCCACCCACCCCTATTGCTATCCAGGGCTTGAGCACCAACCACTGCCCTGGATCTCTTAATATCTTAGTGCCGAAGACTATAAGCCACGGGTCTCTACTTGGGTCACCCTGCTGTTGGGTAGACATTTAATTGTAAAAGTTATACACATATTTGCTCTTTTTATTTGCCAGTGAAATTTTCCCAACCATTTGCACTATACCACTTTCTTACAAATCTAGCTGTCCTGTAATATTCGCCCCCTAACTCTAATGTCTGTCTTCTTTTCTTCCTACAATATGCTCCTCCTATACCACTTCTTCTCTTACATCTTTTATATTCAAAAAAGCACCCCTGTGCCTTGCTGGCCCAGAGAGCTTGAGGTCTCATTGACATGATTTTCTGTGTCCCCCCTTTCATCCTCCCTAATAATAAGGCCCTACCAGCCCATTCTGTGCTGGTTTGGCTCAGTGGATTGAGCGTCGGCCTGCGAGCTAAGTGTCGCTGGTTCGATCTTCCAGTCAGGGCACATCAGAGAAGGAAAACTCTGACTCCAAAAAACCTCCACTGCCTTGCGGCATACCTCTTCAGGGGAAAGGCTAAGGGAGTAAACCCCGACAGAAAATCCGGAGCCGGAGTCCCTAAGGCGGTTTGACGTTGTAGTCAACACCGGCAACTCCTGCGGCGCACCTGAAGCCAAGCTGTATTGACTCCGTCTTTCCCTTGGACCCTTCAGCTGCGAAGAGAGGGGGGGTCTGCTGCATGGGCAACAGCAGACCCTCCATATCACCCTGCCCAGGCTCTGTAGCTTCAGCTTCACTGGAGAGGACACTCCAGCGTCATCGCAAGATGTCGATTCAACACGGGAGGAGACAGATACCGTGTCACTCCTGAGTCAGACTGCACAGCCATTCTCGGCGGTGCAGATAGACTCTTAAGAAGCTACACCATCGTCTCTCGAGACGGACGGCTGCCGACGACGACCAGCCCATTCTGTGCCTGCACAGAGGCCTTCTCTCTCTTGTCCACGGTCTCATGCAGCCAGCCCGCTGAGTTTCTCAGAAGCAGAACTGGCTTCTCCTCCTGTTTCTTTCCTTTGGGAAGTTGCTCTTTCCTGTTCTGCCACCTCATAACTGGTTTATAGTGAATGAGTGATGGTGGTGTGCTCCTATTCTTTTCTGAAGCCCCCTCGTCACAGCACAGCCCTGTGCCTGATATGACACGGCTCCTGGCATTCCTGTCGCCTTCGGTCAGGTCATATTTCTGACCGCTTTTACATCAGGGTTGCAACAACGTCAGTAGCCCCCAGCCTTTTCTTTTACTGGGTGATCCAACCCACCCTGACATCACCTCACTGCCTAACCTGGGTAAGCCACACCCATGTCTCTGCTGTCCCATTTACCTCAGAGAGAGGAGTGATGTGAATATCAATGCACTCTGCTGCTTGTAGTACCAGGTGTTGTGCCAAGGGCTTTGAGGCATGACCTCATCTTGTCTTCACTGTTTATTCCTCTGTTACAGATGAAGCAAGTGAGGCTTAGAGAAATCACACAACTGGTTTGCGGAAGAGCTAGGGATTTGCATCTCGGCTCACCTTCCTCTAGAGCCCAACCCCTCTGCACTGTGTTGGAGCCCCTCTCAGTGTCTGATAATCAGCTGTCCTTTGGGCGCCATTGAAGACAGCTGGAGCACAATTTAAGCAACTCTTGGGGAACTGCTGAGAGCTGGCAGCAAAGGCTTCCACTGGGAGGTCGCAACCTCACCGTGCACACACTGTGGCAAAGCACAGTCGTAGCATCAACCGGTGCCCCGGCACTGGGCAGGGACCTGTCTTGATCTGGCAGAAGGGCAGAGTGCTGTGGGATGATGGTAAGCCCACCCATGTGCCAGGAGGAGGTGATGTGTCAATCACGGTCCTGCCTCTCTGCACACTTACCTAATTGGAATCAATTTTAAAGTTTAAATTAGATAACTCAGTAAATGTACTTGGTACATAGACGTTTCTCAATACATATCTGTAAAATCCTTGCAAACAATTTTATCCTTTTAACATCACTTTCATCAGTCCATATTTACTTTTGTTCACCATGATCCTTCTATCTGCTGGAGCATCTGTGACAAACTGCCCTCTGACTCTCTCTTGACCTTCTCTCTCCCTTGATAACCTCATCTTTGTCTACAGAGATCTCTTTATTTGTTTTTTTCTCTACTTTTATTCCAATTTATTCACCAGTGTTTTTTAATGTCTGTGCTAGCCACTAAACATGGAGATAATGATTTGTCTTCAAAAGTTCTCTGGTCTATCTCTGGTTGGTGTGGCTCAGTGGATTGAGCGCCAAAGGGTCACCGGTTCAATTCCCCATTGGAGCACATGCCTGTGTTGTGGGCCAGGGCCCCAGCTGGGGTGTGCAAGAGGCAACTACACATTGATGTTTCTCTCCCTCTCTCTCTCTCTCTCTCACTTCCCTTCTCTCTAAAAATAAATAAATAAAATATTTTTAAAAAAAAATCTCTAACCTTTAACTCTTCTTTTTAAGTATATTTTATTGATTATATTGTTACAACAGTTTCAATTTTTTCCCCTTTGCTCCCCTCTACCCAGCACCACCCATCCCCCAGCAATCCCCCTCCCACCAGTCCATGCCTAACTCTTCTATAGAAGAGTTTTCTTCACATTTATTTACTATGTCTGACCACTTTCTGACATCTTGAAAAGAGAGCAGTTTTTTCTCCTTCCTTGAACATCCCTTTTATCCTAGTTTTAATATTTTTCCTTTCTGTCCTGGTGGGAGTTCTCATCCCCCGTACTTGCTTCTCCCAGTACATGAGCTTGGTTCTCCAGTTTGATCTTGTTTCTAGGTGTGATTAGAAAGGGCAGATATCTGCTTTCACATGTTACTCTCTCTTACCTTACACATAAATCCTGTCATGTGTGCTGGCCCATTCTCCTTTATTGAGTATATTATAAGCTGGTATCACTGAGAGTGAAATAACCTTCTTTCAGAACTAAAGTCTTCTAAACAAAATCTAAATATTTTAGTTTATAGTCAGCTTGTTTGTTTTCTCAAGGTATAACATGTTTTCTAAGATCTACTTGAAATTTCTTCCTCCAGGTATACTTTATATATATATATATGAATAAAATGCTTGACCTCTCTGACTCCATCTTGTTCAAGCCTGCTTGGTTCCCTTGGCCTTCAGGCTAACGGCTTCTGCTTAGTTCTGTGTGGAGATATGCTCATCATTAGAGGAGTCTGCTTGCAGCTGAAGTTTTACAAAAATAGCCCTTTACCAGAAGGTGCCTCCTCTGAGGAGATAAGGAAAGTATGGACAAAAATAATGATTGTTTATCAAAGATTTGCAGGAACCTTCTGACAAGCCTCACACCAACTAGCACAATCTTCCTCGGACCCTTCCTGGCACCTAGATATCTGTGGTGGTCAATCACCTCTCACCCCTCCCATTTCTCCTTCCCTGACATAAAAGTCTGAACTTTGTTAAGATAGGTTTGAGGTACCACTAGGGCTCCCATCTTCTCAGTTGGCACCTTGTTGATCAATAAACCTTTCCTTATTCCAGACTCTGATGTTTTGAGTTTTGATTTTTTGAAGCATTAGACACACAGACTTTGGACCAGTAACATAAATATATTTGTGTGTGTGTGTGTGTGTGTGTGTGTGTGTGTGTGTGTGTGGAGAGAGAGAGAGAGAGAGAGAGAGAGAGACATAGTTTTTCTATTTCTATTTCATTTTTAAAAAGATATTAGGGTGGGTGTTGGTGTGTGCAGCATGGGGCCCTTTCTCCTACTGGGCAGCATGAAGAGCCCACCTAGCCCTCACATGTCGTACACCTTCTATTTTCTTTCTCGAATGAACAAGGTGCCCACACAGGGTCTTCTTTCCCAGAGCCTCCCCTCTGCCAAGGCTGCTACAGTCTCAGCCCTACCAGGTCTAGGGGCCAGGTGCTGCTCATACCCGACCTCTCAGGGAGCAAACTGGCCGCTCTGCTGATAGACCCTGTCAGCCTCCAGCAGGCGAGAGGAAGGCCGGCTCTCCCTGCATTCCACTTGTTACCTAGAGACTACACAAGCATTGAATTCTGCTAACACCTTATTGGTGAAAATAGCGATTCTAGCTTTTAATGTCCTCCCTCCCAAGGACTCATGTCAGACACAAACACTTCTGGTCTGGGTGAGAGAAGGTGGGGTTGAGGGAAAAGTTGAGGGGGTGGATGTTAGGCTCAAGGGACAGACCCTAGGCTGGGCTTGTTCCCCTTGTCTTTCAACGTCAGTGGTGTCATTTGAAAGTCCTATCTATGGTCTCTCACAGAAACCTTCTCAGGCATCATGAGTCAGTTCTGGGGAGCCCACCCTTCCTGTACACCTCAAATGCTCTGTGCCTCTGGGGGCCAGCAGTGAACGCAACGCCCTCCCCTCCCCGCCCCACCTGCTTGCTCTGCTATTGCTCCTACTTACTTAATGGAACTCAAATATTAGTTCTCCTCTGGACCTCCTTTCCCAGGTCCTCCTGAGAGTCAGTTGCCCTATCCTCTGAGCACCCAAGGTATGCATTCATGACATGTGTACCTACACTATGAGCTCCTTGACAGTGGAGATACTATCATAACTGTCCTGATGTCCTCAGGCCAGGAAGGCACTGGCACAATGTAGACTCACATTGCAAAGTAGTCTGAGGAATAATATTTTTAATGCTTATTGATTTGAGAGAGAGAGAAACTTTGATCTCTTGCCCCCCATACTCACCTCAAACACCAGCACCCTACGTATGTGCCCTGACTGGGGATCAAACCCAAAACCTTTTGGAGCACAGGACAATGCTCCAACCAACCAAGCCAACTGACCAGGACAATAAAGTTCTTTTTCTCTCCTGATCGATTCTGCAAAATAAAATTCACTTTCTCTGTCAATCAGAAACATATATCAAACTTCTAGTTTCCAAGGAATGTGGCTGCTTCCACCTGTGTGCCTGGATCCATCTCAATGGCCTTCAGAGCAAGGGTCCAGTGGGATGTTTTCTTCCTTGGAGCCCTGAGACAGACAGCCTCACAACACACTTTCTCTGCTCCCCTCAGAGGAGGAAGCACTGTGTGCCTTCTCTCCTCTTCTCCTTCCTCTGGGGTATGCCTTTACTACACGACCACTTCCCAAGGACTCACAGGACCAGGCATTGCAACAAAGCCCTGGGGAAGGCAAGCAGCTCTGATGAGAAGCTTCATCGTCGATTCTGTCTTCTTTCCTTTTACCCCTTCTCTTGCTCTAATTCTTGGGCATGTTTTATTCTTCCCTCATCCATTAAGCTCCCTTTGCAGCTGATGCTCACCCATGGCGTGTCCTTAACCAAACCTAGAAGGAAAAAAGAAATCTCAGAAGTCAGTACACATCAGTTTCCTCCTCGCCCGCTAACTGCCATGGTCCTTGCACTTCCTCTCTGTGCTCTCTTGGGCCACACCACACCCCCACTCTTCGCCCCTTTCACCTCCTTAATAACTGCCGCATTTCCTAGGCTCATCCTCTCTCTGAATCACCAAATTTGGCCTCTTCTCAGCCCATGACACTTGATGTTCTTTTGGTCATCTCCGTGTTCCTTTAGAGATGAGATGAAGAGCTATCTGTTCCCTTCCTTGTACAAACACAAAAATGCACACACAGAAACAGCACAGAGTTTTCTGTGGTGGCACTGTCAGAGTCAGAACTGGGCCTCAGGATTCTTGGTGTGCACCAGGACACTAGATTCATGTGGTTGGTGGCATTGGTGTCATGAGCATCCTGCCCACTCCTCCCTACCACACAGCACCCCTCATGGGCCCTCCATCATCTTCCCCCAATTTTATCAGTTCATTCATCCCAGCAAATCTGAGTTCTTAACCAGCCATGCGGCTTTGGTCAAGCCTTCATCATCCACTCAACAGAGCTTTTCAACTGCCTGTGATGTGCTGGACCTGGAGGATAAACAAGACACTCTCCCCGCCCAAGGGCTTGAGGCTGATGCCCTTGGGTCCTGTTGCTAAGGATAGTCTGTCCTGGCAGCACAAAAAGGGACTGACTCAGAGCAAGAGACCCCTCTGCTATGCCCATTTTTGTTTCTCCCTGAGTAGTTGTATAGTCCTGGATAAGTGCTTACATGTGATGGGTTACAATGTCCTCACCTATAAAATGAGGGGGTTGGACTGGATAGATAAGCTTTCAGAATTTCTTTAGCAGTGGAAGCCATGTTTCAAATGAAATCTTACTCTTTCACATGATAAATAATAGTTAATATTTATAGAGCTCTTCCTGTGCTCCAGCTTCCCTGCTGAGCCTTCTTGTGCATTAATTCATGGTGCTCTTTGTCACTAGTGAGCCCATTATACACATGAGGGCACTGAGCCACAGCAGTGGCAACTTGTCCAACAATCAAGAAACAGTTGAAGGGAGCTTTCTTGGTTGACAGCGGGAAAGGAAGGAGGTTGGCACCCTGGGCCCCTCCTCTCCACGTTTCCTTGCCTCTATGTATCACCTGAAGGACCTTTGCAGAGTACATGGGTTAAAAGAACAAATTTAGCTCTCTCTTCCTTGGTGCTGCCTATGGAGGTGGCAGCCATCTCTTAGTCGGCACCATGGCTGCCCTCAGACCCCTCGTGAAAATCAAGATTGTCAAAAAGAGGATCAAGAAGTTCATCCGGCACCAGTCATACCAATATGTCAAACGTAAGTGGAAACCCAGAGGTATTGACAATAGGGTGCACAGAAGATTCAAGGGCCAGATCTTGATGCCCAATATTGGTTATGGGAGCAACAAGAAAACAAAGCACATGCTACCCACTGGCTTTCAGAAGTTCCTGGTTCACAAAGTCAAGGATCTTGACATGCTACTGATGTGCAACAAATGTTACTGTGCTGAGATTGGTCAGAATGTCTCCTCAAAGAACCACAGAGCCATTGTGGAAAGAGCATCCCAGCTGGCCATGAGAGTCACCAGTCCCAATGTCAGGCTGCACAGTGAAGAAAATGAATAGACAGATTGTGTACACATTGTATTTGTGTTAATAAAACCATAAAATTCTGCCAAAAAAAAAAGCTAATTTAGCCCTGCCCACTGTGGCTCAGTTGGTTGGAACATTGTCCTGTAAACAAAGGGTTGTGGGTTTGATTCCCAGTCAGGGCACATACCTATATTGCAAGTTTGATCCCTGCCCCAGGTGCATGTGATCACATATAGGAGGCAACAAGCTGTTGCTTCTCTCTCACATCAATGTTTCTCTCTCTCCCTTCCTCTCTCTCTAAAGGAAAAAAAGATTTTTTTTTTAAAAGAGCAAGTTTAAAACCACTGCAGGAATGGCCCCCTCAATGTGAGATCTGATTAAACTGGAACTGCCCTTTGCCTGTTTCAAATCACTTATCTAGGTACAGAGCTCACACCCCAGACTCTCCTGCTTTCTCCACACCTCCTGTACTTACCAGCAGGCACACGTGTTCACACACACACACACGTACACATGCACATGTCTTCCTGTATTAAATGCAAAGGTTTTATTACACTCATAAAATTTAAAGGCTTGGCACTTGGAAAAAATGCTTCTCCTGTCTCTTACTGAGTTCCACACTCTCAGGGAAGATCAGCTTGTTCTCTAGAATATAATCACCACCACCACCATGGTGTGGGGGCATGAAGTAAACAGGAGTCCACATAGCCATTTACCAAATATTTCTTGCTATCAAAAAATTTGTGTCTCAGAGCCTTGGCCCCTCAGCAACATCACTCCATTGAATATTTGTTTCTTAATTTTTTTTTTAAACACCAAATATCAACTTCGAAAGGTGAATAGGTGATAAGGATGAGCCCTTCCAGAATCAGCACTTGGTCCTCTCTGCTCTGCACCCCCTCCACCCTGCACACCCTTCCCCCTGCACAAAACCCCTTCACCTGCCCCAAACCCCTTCACAGGCTGACAGAGCAGGGGAGGCAGAGTGAGTGAAGGCAAGCTACTTGGGAAAAGTTACCAATCCCCGCACATATCAAAAAAAAAAAAAAAGAAAAAAACATCGCGCTTTTTCCAGGAAAGCAGAAAGTCTGGGAAGAGATATTTTACTTGTTTAACTGCTTTTATTGTGAGGTTTCTTGCTAATTTGGTTTTGTTTAGGTGGTCATTTAATCTCAATTTAATCAAAGTGGATCTCAGGAATGACAGACAGGCAACTTTTACCTCCCATAGGCCGCCTCTAAACACACTGATGCTCAAAGACCCTGAAGGTGCTAGCCGCAGCAGGCGAGTCTCTAAGGAACCTGGGCCCCAGGGGGCACCCTGGAGGCTGACATGTTACACCAGCCACCTGATGAGAGCAGTGGAAACTGAGGGGAGGACACACCAAATCAAGGAGACCCAGGAAATTCTCCAAACAACCCAGTTGTTCAGCTCCCTCTGCACTTGATGGACTTCATTCTGCAGGTGAGGCCTCAAATCGTAAAAGTGAACCACGCCTCAAATCATAAAAGTGACCGACTGAGAGGCAACCACAGCAGCTCTGGGAGCTCTGGGAGGAGCGTTCTCAAGTCCCAACCTCCTAGGTGATGATTTATCTGTTTATTCATCCGATTTCAATTGAACGACTCACAGCTTTGATCCAGAACAATGATTTCCTCCCTGAACATGAACTCCAGCCCAGCCCAGGACAGCCATTGAGGAATCCTGATGATTCACAAAACTGACCAGAAGTCATTTCAAGAGCTGGGTCATGCATGCATCAGATCTGGGGCAGCCTTTAGTGGGAAGGTGTTAAAGGAAGGCTCAGGGCTGCTGGTTCCCAAAGAAAGTTCTGCCATTAGTTGAGAGGATCCTCTCCTAACAACGAAGGTGACTAAGAAAGTGTCATTTTGCCCCATGGTTAATATAAGCCTGAAATGCAGAGCAAGGCAAGTTTATTTTCAGTCAGTGCTGGCCTTGGAAAGCAGGAAACAGCAGAGGTAGCTGGTCAATACCATGGGCAAAGACACATGCCACTGCCATCCAGGCAAGAGTGACCAACGTCATTCCTTTTTCATCGATATGTCCCCTGTTTGTCTGTATCCTTGTTGTTGCTTCTTAGACTGTAAGCTGCAGAGACCCCGTGACAACAGCCATGTACTCCGGCAAATCCCAGCATCTGGTCATCTTTGGGAGACTTAAGGGAGGTCCTGATGGAAAGTCACTGGTAGGAGCTTTAGCTGTGAGACAAAGACAGCTGGAGACAAGGGACAGCCAGGAAGAGCTCACCCTGGGAACTGTAGTTGGAACTGGGCCTCCAGGGAGCAATTTTAACTTTCCTTTTTGCATGTCTCCCAAATGACCTTAAAGTCACATGACAAGTGCCCTCCCACACAGGGAACGTTGGAGGCCCCCACCATAGAAGCTTTGGGCATGCTCCATTCCTCCCAGGGCCTCTCTGCCTCTGTTCTGACTCTGCTCCTGGTTCTTCACCTGGATGGATACTGGTTCAACTGTCTGCCTAACTTTCATGTTTGGCTTTGAAGAGAGAAGTCCCACCCACCCCTCAATCTGCTGGCCCCCATCACTTCGATTGTGCTCTGGCCTCTCTCTAAGGAGTTTGGGCAAGAGTTCTAAGGTGGTGACCATAATAAAGATCAAGTCAGATAAAAGTACCATGTGACCAGATGGCTTGCAGGGAACTAGGAGCATATGTCCATGTTCATGAGGCCCAGGCAGCACAGATGGTGGGGGGAGTGGGAGACAGAAGCACTTCCCAGAATCAGCACAGAGATGAGAAACAGAGGACAAGCCATGGGTAGGTGTCCAAAGGTGGAGCATCAGCAGCTGAAATGATACTCCCAAGAAGATGGGCCTCCAGCAATGCCCCAAGCCCACAAAGAGAGTAGCGGCTCTTTCCACGTTCTCAGGCCAGCAGAAATGTGAAAGGGGTAGAGATGGGGAGGTTGGGGAGGGCTTCCATGGGGGCAAGGGAGAAAGAGCAGAAACACCTGTCCTGCTTCACCCTGGCCTGTGAACACCCAGTGGCCTTGCAACTGCCAGACATGGAGTTGTTTGGCATTTCTCAGTGGCCACACTGGACTAGACATGAAAGCCAACCTACCCAGAGGTCTTCAGGGTTCACGTTTTGGGGAGTCCTGACTGTCTGGATGATTTGCTAACACATGCTTGCCTCAGAGTAATTGCTTAATAAATATGATGTTAATCCATACATGTTGCATTGTAAAGGTGTACTGTGGCCTGAATGTTTGTGATTCCCCAAAATTCATATGTGGAACCCTAATCCCCGGAAATGACAATATTAATGAGAGTGAAACCTTCAAGAATGGCATTAGTGCTCCTATAAAAGAAGTTCCAGAAAAATCCTTAGCCCTTTCTGCTATGTTAGCTAGTTCACTACAAGAAGTCTGCAACCCAGACTTCCGGCCAAGATGGAGGCTTAGACGGACACGCTAGGTCTCCCTCTACAACCAGAGAGGAATACAACTACTTCAAAACAAAGGATAACTAGAAATTCCAGAAAATAAAGCTACACGGAAGCCCAACATATGAAGTTATAAACCAGCGGTGCCATTTGGGCAGGTAAGAGTTAAAGAAGGCAAAGCTGTTTGCGGAGCGGCGGGGCGGGGCGGCGAAAAAGCCCGGAGGCAATCAAGCCCCTGGCCTGCGCGACTCCGGCGCTGGGGAGCAGCCGCAGCATCGCCTTGAACAGTGAGGCCCAGGGGGGCGGGAGGACGGATCCCGGTCTCCTAGCTGAATAACTGTGTGAATCCATCTTGGACCCCCGCCCCCACAGAAAGCACCACAGGGCTGCGAAATAGGTCGCGGACAGGCAGGCGCCGGCAGGTCGCTGATTTGTGACGCTTACACAGGCACCGCCCCCGACAGCCAGCCCAGGAAAACAAAACGCATCTGTCAAAATGTGGCAGACAAATATAGAGATCCCGGTGGTGCAGCTCACCAGGCAGCAGATAGAGAACCTGACAGATGAACAGATAAGAAACCTGTCAGAGGCTCAGTTCTGGGCCATTGTTATCAGGTGGCTTACAGAATTCACAAAAGAGCAGGAAAAAGATATGAAAGAAGCGAAAAACTTTCATAACGAAAGGAACAAAACCACGTACGAGACAGATGGTGAGGAATCCAGAGTTCATTTCAACAAACTGGAATATGGAGAAGGAACAAGCAGTCAACCAATGCAGCGAGAGGAAATAGGAAGCAACAATGAGAGGATCAGAAACCTCTGGGACAGCTATAAAAGGCCCAACATAAGAATCATTGGTTTGCCAGAGAATGAGGAAGATGAACTAGAACTTGAAAAATTGAGTGAAAATATAATAAAGGAGAACTTCCCAGACTTGGGGAAGGGAATAGACTTGCAGGTCCAGGAAGCAAGGAGAGTTCTCAAGAGACTGGACCCAGGGAGAACCACTCCAAGACACATTATAATCAAAATGTCAAAAATTAAAGATAAAGAGAGAATCTTAAAAGCAGCAAGAGAGAAGAAAAGAATTATGTACAAAGGGGTCCCAATTAGATTATCAGCTGACTTCTCAAGGGAGACCCTACAAGCAAGAAGGGACTGGCAAGAAATATTCAAAGTAATGAAAATCCAAAACCTACAACCACGAATACTCTATCCAGCGAAATTGTCATTCAGAATAGAAGGACAGAGAAAGTGTTTCCAGGACAAAATAAAACTGAAAGAGTTCATTAGATCCAAACCACTGTTATATGAGAAGTTAAAGGGACTGGTTTAAAAAACAGAAGCTAGGGAGATGAAACAAAGGCAAAAGGAACAGGCAACGAGAGTGGAAAAGGAACTGTGGGTAAGGGAAGCATAGTGGGGGGAGGTCAACAGGGAGGGGGAGTGGGGAGAGGGAGGGAGATGATATAGGAATTGGGGATCATGGTAGGAGGGAATGGAATAGACGGAGAGAGGTTGGGAGGAACTGTATGCACAACTAATGGACATAATCTAAAAGGGGGGGACAACTGGAGGGAGGGGACCACCGGGTGGAGGGGAGCAGAGGGAAGGGAAAGTGGCACAAATGTAATATTTTAATCAATAAAACACATTAAATCTGAAAAAAAAAACACACAATAAAGATTTTTAAAATATAAAAAAAAAAAAAAAAAAAAAGAAGTCTGAAACCCTCACTCAGCCATGCTGGCCCCTGATCTCAGACTTCCAGCATCACAACTGTGAGAAATAAATTTCTGCTCTTAAGTCACCCAGTTTTGGTATTTTGTTGTAGCAGCCTGAACACACTAAGGCAAGGTATTTATATTTACAGTCAAACCTTGGTTCTCAAATGTCTTCCATCTTGAATTCGGTTCTCTAACAAATTATTCACAGAAAAAGTGTCTCAGTTATCAAATTAAACTTTGGTTCTCTACCCAACAGCCCTTTCATGCTGATACCTGTATGATCAGTCACGTGTCTCTCAGGTGACAAAGATTCAGTTTTCGAACAAATTGCTTCTTGAACAGCCTTCCGGAACTAATTACATTCAATAACCAAGGTTCTATTGTGTACTGAGGAAAATGGAAATAAATGAGCAAATGTTAGGGCTGGCGAATGATTTAATCAAGATAGAAAGAGAGAGAGAGACTCGTGGTGACTCTCAGCCACACCATTCTAGCAGGGCACAGGAATGGAACTGGTTAAAAAGATGGGAAACCTTAATCTGTAGCTTTCTCTACAGCACGCAGAATAAAAGGTACATTCTCAAGGGTACTGAATGAATTCTTTTTAACAAAAGTTATTATAGCACCAATTCAGAGAGAGCAATACTTCGGGTCATCTTGTCTTCAAAGGAAATAGCTGGAGCAGGTGGAATCTCCCAATATGTGTTCGTTGGGGTCTCCATTAATACCATACTCTGTAAGGCCAGCACCAGCCCTGCCATGATTCCAGTGTTCTCAGTCCCTTTCACCTCTAGCCCAGGGAATTCTACACCCAGTTCAGACTGCTGCTTCCCAGCATTTAACAGCCATGGTCCTCCAAGTATATTCTGTATCCAGTTGGGGAAAGTGTGTCTCCAATACTCTTTCAGTGGATCTGGGAGGTCAAAACTCTTCTCATAATAGTACCGAGACATTATTTGCCTTTTTTATTGTGTTGATATCTTGCACTCAGGTCAAAAGCAATGGTGGATAAAATTACGAACCTTAGCATGAATTCGGTCTCCTGTACTAGTGAGTAGTTATTATATTTTTCACCACCACATAGTCTCAATTTTTTAAAAAGCCAGTTTCAACTAAGAATGTTCTTGCAGAAGTAGTAAAATTGTTTTATTAAATTCAACCTTTCAATGCCCATACTTAATATTCTACTAATTATTGAAGTACAATTGTTCCATAAGAAAAGCACTTGTGTGATTACATGAGTAGCAGGGCAAGATTTTTCATGGAATGCCATTTTTATTGGAAAGAATGTAGACAAACGATGGTCACTCAAATTTGATACTGGGCAGACATTTTCTGGAAAATAGATGAAGTGAGCCTGTCTCTTCAATGAAAACAACTGTCAGTATGTGTTACCAATGATAAAGGAGCTTCCAAGTGAAAATCAAAATTCTCAAAATATCGCATTTGTTACCAAGAGCTTGAGGCTTTCTAATACTTAAAGACTTTTCTAATGGGATTGGAGGTAATATTAATCAACATAATTTTTTCTCTTTTTTTTTTACTTCTTTTTTTAAAGTATATTTTATTGATTATGTTGTTACAATAGTTCCAATTTAATTTTTTTCTTATAGATGTAATGAATGGTCCCCGAGATTTGCAGAACCCGGTTAATCAATATACTCCAAATCATGCATGGGTGAGCGATCCATTCAAAGTACAAGAATGACCAATGGATTTTAAGGTAACAATATGAGAAGTCCATTGACCTAGTTTTGTATTCTGCACTACAATTAACATTTTAGAAATTATTGCCTGTCAAATTTTGATATGGTATCAAAGAAGAATATCCACAATTATCTAAAAGAGTTGTTTAAATGTTCTTTTCCAACTGCATATTGTATGAAGTTAGAATATCACATATTTCAAATCAAAACAATGTCTTCCCACAGATGAAGTGTAGACATGCTTCTTTAAAGCCAGACATAAAAGAGATTAGCAAAATCATTTTTTAAAGTGCCACTTTTCCCCTTATTTTTTGTTTTGGACATAGAACTATTTTTCATAAAACTATGTCATTTATGTTAACATGTAAATGGTTTTTTATTTTGATTTTTAAGTTGCAAATAAGTGTATAAAATATACTTAAATATTTAAAATTCTTCTCAGTTTTAATTTCAAACTTGGTAAGTACCAATAGGTATATTTCAAATAAATAAAAGCTCTTGGAATCCTCCCTCAGTGATTTCTAAGTGTTTAAATGGTCCTAAGACCACAACTATATTCTGTAGAGAAGGGAACCAGTGCACTGAGAAGCTGCAGGGAGAGAATTGCAGAAGCCCATGAAACCAACATTCCCTCTGTCACAGTTTCCTAACTAGAGAGTTGCGACATTTTAGCCCATCCCAGCATTATCCTTTGTGAGTCATGAGTTATACTGTTTACAATCCCTACTGAGTTCTCTCTCAGTGGGTTTTTTCAAAAAACACACTAAGGTGAAGGCTGAGTGTTTGAACCATGACACCATAATCCAGAAACCTGCAGACATCTGTTGGCCTCTTGTCCTTTTGTACATTAAGGAGGCAGGAAGCAAGAACATGTTCCTGTCTGGCCTTAAAGTCTTTGTCCATCAGCAGTACTGTCTCAGGAACAAGTTTTCCCATTATGCTAGATTCACCCTTGGTTCTCCAGGACAGTGTCAGTTACACACCCATGTCCAGCAGTTTTCCTCCTGCTTCCTGCTACTGCCCTTGTATTATTTGAGTGTCCTTTTGCTGATGAGGTTGCAGCATATGAACTTTGTGAGGGAACATATTCAGACCAGAAAATACTGTTTATCAATTCTTTCTTTCATGGGTTTTGTCTTTGATGTCATATCTAAACCCAACCCAAGTCCAAATTAGAGGCCTTGGGTTTGGGTATCATTGCCAAATCCAAACTCATCCAGATTTTCTCCTCTGTTATCTTTCAGGGGTTTTATAGTTTTACATTTTACATTTACATCTATGACCTGTTTCGAGTTATGTTTTGTGAAGGATGTAAATCCAGTTGTTCTAGAGCCATTTGTTGAAAAGTATCTTTGTTTCACTGTATTGTTGTTCCTTCATCAAAGATCAGTTGCCTATATTTATAAGGTTCCATTTCTGGGCCCTCTATTCTGTTCCATTGATCTATTTGCCTATTCTTTGGCCAATACAGTACCACACTTTGTCGACTACTATAGCTTTAGAGTAAGTCTTGAAGTCAAGTAGCATCAATCCTCCCACTTTGTTCTTCTCCCTCAATATCGAGCTGGTTTTGCTGGGCCTCTCCCAGTTCGGATTTCCATGGATCCCTACAGACAAAGCAACCTCTTCTCACTCTGGGGGTGGTCACTTTCCCTGGCTTCCTGGGAGTTGGGGAGGAGGTTGTGCACTCAGTGAATCCTTCTTCACCTTCTTAAGAATATCTCCTCTTAAAAATACCCCTTACTTCAGTGCTGGCTCCCCCAGAACAAGGGGACCAGACTTTCAGACATGCCTTTGCTTAAAACATCCAGGGATTCCTACTGATGAGGGAATAAAATGTGAGTTCCTCTCCATGTCTTACAATACCTTGATTGTGTGTCATTCTTCATCTCCTTCTCTCCCCTTTACCCATTAGGCTGCAGCCGCACTGGTCACCATTATGTCCCTTAGCCATGCCAAACCCTCTCTCACCCCTGACTTTGAGCCTCCTCAGCCTCCCTGCCTGGAAAACCTCTTCTCCCCATTCAGGTCACCCTTCAAGTGCCATCTCTGCAGGGAAAACTTCCTTCACCTTTATCATACAGGAGTAACGTCCCCATGTTCTCCCCATCATCACCCCTTTTATTTCCTTCATAGCGTTTATCAAAAATCTCCAAGTATCTTGCTTGGTCATTTAGTTGCTAACTAGCTGTCTTGTGGATGGAATAGAAGCTTCTCAGGAACTGGGAATTGCCTATCTTGTTCACAGCTCTATTTCCAAATTCTAGGGCAGTATCTGCACATAGTAGGCTCTCAATAAATTTCTACAAATGAATGAGTGAATGAATGAATTGGAGGAAATCCTCCATTCATGCTTTTTTTCTGAAGTTAAAAAGATAGTCTGCTTTCTACCTAAAGAAAAATCAATTCCCTTCTCTGAATACCCTTTTGGGAACCTTAAGGCCTTCTTTTAGGCTTTAGAAACCAAAAACAAGGAAAGAAAGTTCCTTTCAGGCAAAGAAAATGTCTGCTTTTCATCTTGCCAAAAATCTCAGCTGAAGAGGAGAAAGGGCACAGGGCTGGTTATTTTATTGAGTGAAGGGTGTGAAGATTGGAGAGAAGGGAAGGAAAAAGAAAAATTCAAGGAGGAAAAATCCAAATTAATCTCTCTAGACGTTGTCCAGCATGCCTCCCTGAAGGTGTTCTTGTGGTGAGTCCTGACAGCTGAGTGACGTGGGGTGGAAAGTCACAGCCTTTCACACAGAGGCACTGGCGTCAGCTCAATTAGCCAACCAGCCTCACTCCTGGCCCTGGACTCCTGTTCCAACAGGACCCGGCCTTCAGGCAACACAAGGCGGGGGAGTCCGAATAGTGGGGGAGAGCCCTGCTCCTTCTTAAGCGCCTGTGAGTCAAGCGACGGCTGGAACACCAGCCTGCTGTCCCGCAGAGCCAGGAGAGGAGCCAGGGAGCCACCATCTGCATCCACACCTCCACCACCACACACCCCCCATGGCCGACCAGCTGACGGAGGAGCAGTTAGCCGAGTTTAGGGAGGCCTTCTCCCTGTTCGACAAGGACGGGGATGGCACCATCACCACCCAGGAGCTGGGCACCGTCATGCGGGCCCTGGGTCAGAACCCCACAGAGGCTGAGCTCCAGGGCATGGTGAGCGAGATCGACCGGGACGGGAATGGCACCGTGGACTTCTCCGAGTTCCTGGGCATGATGGCCAAGAGGATGAAGGACAGAGACTATGAGGAGGAGATCCGGGAGGCCTTCCGCATGTTCGACAAGGATGGCAATGGCCTGGTCAGCGCAGCCGAGCTGCGACACGTGATGACCAGGCTGGGGGAGAAGCTGAGTGACGAGGAGGTGGAGGAGATGATCCGGGCAGCAGATGTGGATGGGGACGGGCAGGTCAACTACGAGGAGTTTGTCCGCATGCTGGTTTCCAAGTGAGGGGCTGGCAGGTGCTGCAGCCCCACCAAGCAGCCTCCATTCTGCTTTGCTGGGGCTCTATCTGCCTCTGGCTACCACAACAGCCTCAGGCCTTGCATTGCTTCTTTCGCCTGCCAGCGTCCTCGAGCGGCTTCTTCTGGGACAAGGTGAAGTCAGGTGCCTTCTTGCATCTCACTTTGTCTCCTATTTTCTTCCAACCTCCCCCACCCTATTCTCACCCAGAATGACACAGGCTGCTTGCAAGCCTGGCAAACCCTGAATGCTTCTGTCCCTCAGGATTAGGAGGAAAAGTGAAGACTCTCTACATGGACAATAAGCAGGAGGATCAGAAAGTTGTGACATGACAGAGTCCTCTGGGCTGTGTCCCTAAAAGGCACTTGGCACTAGGACCAGGGCAGGTGTAGCCCTAAGACTTCATCTGCTACAGGTAAAAGGAATCTTGCCCTGGTGTGAGGGTGGTGACAGAGACTCTGACAACAGAGGCCAGGCCTCCTGAGAAACAGCACTTCCCTTCCACTGGGCTCCTGCCTATTCCTCTCTGTCTTTGCCAGACCTCTGTGATTCATCTTCTGAAGGTGGGAGTAAAACAAGAATCAGTTGTGACATGTCTGTATTCATCTACTCAGACAGAAATTTTAAAGAAAGGGAGAGGGAAGCTGCAGGGGGAATAAATAAAACATTTGTGTTCCTATAATGTTTCTTTTTTTCTGAAATGATCTTTGTTAAGTCCAGGGTTTAAATGATATCAGAATCTCCACTTTTGTGTCTTTTGAAAATGCAGTGAAATCTTGTATTAGTGGGCATAGCATAAAGGGAGAAATCTGGGTAAGGTCTATTTTGAATTTTTATTTCAAATTAAATGAATTAGTTGGCAGCAGTGGTTGAAAATCCTTGCAGCTTCCTCAAGATCTGAGGCGATAATTATAGTTGGGAAGATGCTCCGATCACTGTTGGCATTTCTTCTATGTTCACTACCTGGTGCTGTGCCGGTTTGTGGTTAGAAGAAGGTGAGGGGTAGAATGTGCTGTGTGCCCAGCACGCGTGGGCGAGAGCCAGTTACTTGCATTCTACCAGAGGTTGCATTGGATAACCCAGAGGTTGAAGGGGACTCCTTAGAGATTCTTTTAGTTTCAAAGGAGGCTACTTGTTGGGGGACAGACACTACACTGGGGCTTCAGAAATGGCCACCAGCCCTGGGATGGTCACAAAGCAGCTGTTCAAACTTGGATAAGTCCTTCTCCCCTGACACAAACCCCACCCCACCAGGAGTGTTTCCTCTTACGTAAAATGAAGCATAGGGGGCCAGACAGACAGGGATTTTCTGGCCTTGTGATTTTTGCTGCTGACTGTGCTCAAATCCCTTCGCCTCCCAATGATGAGAGCTGACATTCACGCAGCCCCTCCTGGGGGCTGGGCACGGTTGTGAGCATTCCGCACGCACAGTAGCTCACTACCACCCGAAGCAAGAGCTGCTGTTGGTGGCTCCCATCTTACCAGTGAGGAAGCTGAGGTACAGAGAGCTTAAGAAACCAGCCGAATGTCCCACAGCTGGTAAGTGACAGAGCTGGGCTTGAATACAAGACTGTGCCCTTGACCACTCACTGCTACTCCATGCCCCTTTGCCTCCACTACAACCTCATGGTTGTCATGGTGCTTATCTTGAGCATTTGTGGGGATTAGAAACAGTTTTAAAACACCTGGCATGCAGTTGGTGCTTAATACACAGCAGCTACTATTGCTATCACCTGTAGGAATCCCCCTGCCGGCTCTCACATTGTGAGGCTCGGCAACATTGTTTCACCCCCAGGAATTATCCAAAGGAAAAGATGAGGCCAGAGAGGGCAGGAGCTGAGCGGGCTTCAGGGGCTGGTGTGGGATGGAATCAGCCCCATGTGATGCAGCTGTGAAGCCGGTAGAGGAAGAAAAGGTGGTGCTCTGTGACCCAGCCTTGCAGACTGGACCTGTAGCCCGCAGGCATTGGGATTAGCTGCACACCTGCATGTGCAGACGGGAACAAACCTGTGAGTGAAGGACAGAGCATCCAGATGTCACTGGACACAGCTCCCTCAGGGCACCTGTGACCATAAGAGCCAAGGCAGTCATCACCTCAGAGTTTCAGACATGCATTACAGTTCCACCTGCCGAAGGAAACGTTGACATCACCCCCAGGGGCTAATATGACCCTGATTTCAGTGTCTTTCATGGGACGTTTCCTAAATGCTGCAGGAAGAAAAGAAGCAGGCAAGGAAAAGGATGAGGTCAGGGTCTCCCATTATGAGTAGTGTCAACTGGTCTGTGGTGACCAGTCTGGACCTGGCTGGGCAGTTGGCATTTTGCCCCCTTCTTTCCTGGTGCTGACCTCATTAAGCCCTGGCCCATATGGAGACCTCTATGCCTGCTCACCTTCAGCTGCAAGGTAAGGAGGCGTCTTTCTGGGCTTCCACCTAGGCTCCTGGAGATATAGCAAAGTAATTCTTCTGTAATTGTGTTTTAATGGGCTTGAGGGACATTTGGAGAATCCGTGGATCCAGGGCAGGGACTAGGCGGGTGTTATGGAAGGGCTGCCTGACAAGCCCTGACCCTCCCTTAAGTGCTCCAGTGACAGCCCCAGATGCTGGGCCACAGACCAGGGTGCAAACAGGCTTGACGGAGGTGACCAGTTCCCCCCCATCTCCAGAGAGAGCAGAAGCCTCAGACCACCCGCCCTGTTGTTGCCACCGTTGCTCTCACGACTCTAAGCATCAGGTAGGAATCATAGCCCTTTGGGAGCCCTCAGATGCAGATTAGTAATAACGCTCTTCTGTCCATATGAGAAATCTGAGGTGACATGGTCGAGGTGGCCCCACAGACAGAGTTGAATATATGCTTCCTTCCCTTCCCTTGGGTTTCGTCGGCAGCCGTCCATCTCGAGAGACGATGGTGTAGCTTCTTAAGAGTCTATCTGCACCGCCGAGAATGGTTGTGCAGTCCGACTCGGGAGTGACACGGTATCTGTCTCCTCCCGTGTTGAATCGACATCTTGCGATGACGCTGGAGTGTCCTCTCCAGTGGAGCTGAAGCTACAGAGAGCCTGGGCAGGGTGATATGGAGGGTCTGCTGTTGCCCATGCAGCAGACCCCCCCTCTCTTCGCAGCTGAAGGATCCAAGGGAAAGACGGAGTCAATACAGCTTGGCTTCAGGTGCGCCGCAGGAGTTGCCGGTGTTGACTACAACGTCAAACTGCCTTCGGGACTCCGGCTCCGGATTTTCTGTCGGGGTTTACTCCCTTAGCCTTTCCCCTGAAGAGGTATGCCGCAAGGCAGCGGAGGTTTTTTGGAATCAGAGTTTTCCTTCTCTGATGTGCCCTGACTGGAAGATCGAACCAGTGACACTTAGCTCACAGGCCGACGCTCAATCCACTGAGCCAAACCAGCCAGGGTACCTTGGGTTTACATTCCTGAATATAAATTTTTAAAAATTATTTTTCCTCCCTCCTTTCTTGTTTGAGCAGGATTATCAGCTTGCTCAGCCACATGGTTTGGCCCTTCACCCAACCTGCTAGGCTAGGGACAGGGCTGCCAGGCCCAAGCAGAATGTGGTTCTAGGGGAGCCCCCTGCTTTGGCAGCCATGCCGACCTCCACACCAGGCACCAAACAAAGCCAACTCGTATCACACATCAGCATGGACTCAGGGCCTAGGGACACACTTCCACCCCTACCCCACTCTTGCTCCATCTTGTTCTCCTTCTTCTTCCCAATCTGTCAGGACTTGTTCTGTCCCCAAACACCTAGATGGACGTCTTGTTGATAAAATATGGTCATTATAATCACCAGACATTGTTCCCTGGCAGGGGAGTAAGGCAGGGGAGGACTGGGGCTGAAGCAGCAGAAAGGAGCCATGGAATCCTTAACCAGGGGAGGCCCTGCGGATGGGGGGAGGGGCTGGGCTGCAGAGCCATGCCCCTCACCCTTTGTTCTTCTGAAACAGACTTTGAAGCAGATCTCACCCACTTTTCTTCCACTCACTGAGTAACTGGCCTTAAACAGCTAATTCCCTTCATCCCCTCCTCCCCCCACCTCCCCAAAGGTGCTATTTGACTGCTGCTCATAACATTCCATCTGTCCTTGGGGAAGGAATTTAAAAATATTACCTCGGCTTCCATGTGCTCGCACCAAGCTTCTCATAAATCAGAGCTGAGGCTCCTGGACCTCCCAGACTATATAAAGCCACCCCTCTGCCTCCTGGGTTCCAATTTTAAATCAAACACAGCCCAGCCCTGCCGGCTCCTGTTGATCCTCACAGATTCCAGGGGAGCCTCTCAAGGGCTCCCAAACAAGCTGGCTAAAAATGGCTCCATTGTTCCCACTGGAGAAATTTTAAATTAAAACTCATGTGTGAGGTAGAGACTACCCCATGAAAAATGGAAGCAAATATATAAATATATACACATCTTAGAAAGGCCTGGGTGCAACCCATCTACCACCCACTCCACCATTCTGCTTTCCTCATGGTTGGTTCTATTGCAACCAGCTTCTCAGGAGCCTGGACCTACCCCGAGAGAGGATTAGACTGGGTCTGGAGCAACTAGTTAGTAGAAGGGATGCACTGCCCTCCTACCAGGTGCAGGGTGCTGGGTGCTGGGTGCTGGATGCTGGGCGCTGGGCAAATGGGGCACTTTCCTCCAAGTGCAGGGAAAGTCAGGGAATGGTCATGGAGACAGGTCTGGATAGACCTGGAGTGGATGGCAGTGTTTCCATACCCAGAGGAGAAAGTACCAGTGGGGACAATCAGAGAAGGAATCTCACAGTCCTGTAACCACCCTCTCAGGTCTTCCATTTCTTCCTAGTGTGACTCAGAATTACTGGCGACCAAGAAGCCAGGCTCTTAGTACAGAGGAGGGGCAGAATCTGGAGGCTAAATATTGTGCGGACCCAGGCTGTTCTTGGCTGATCACCCAGTGCTGTCCTGCAGGCCTGGGGTGACTGGACAGCAGTGGAGTGAACCCAGTGGAAACCGACCCTGTGCAATTTTGCCAGCCATGGGAAAAGCCCATCTGCCTTGTCACCAACTGAGCTGGTCTCATCTACAGCCCATTGTGTTCCCTGGGGACCCTGCTTTTGATGCTCCCAGGAAGTACAGCTCTCACTGAGGGCACACTTACATTCAGGGACCAGAGTGTGTGAAATGCTTACCATGCCCTGCATTAGCTCACAGAATCCTCAAAACAGGGGATGTGGCAGCCACTGTTTTAGCTCATTTTAAAGAAGAGAAGATTGAAACCTCAAGAGTTTAAATAACCTCCCAAGGTCACATATCTGGTAAGTTTGTGACCTGAATCCAAAGCCAATGTCCTTCACGCCACCAAAGAGAAGGCCCTCAGAGCAAATGACCTGAGACTGAAAGTAACTGGTCTAACAGAAGCTGTGAGCACCGCAGCAGAGCTGCAAGACATCCCAGCTGAGAGACGTGCATAGAAAGGCCTCAAAGTGAAGATGGTTGCTGGGCAGATAGGACCTGGACTAACACAAGACACTAAACACTGCTGGGCAACGAGGAGCCGTGAGAACTGCCATGTTGGCATTGGCGTGGGTGGCTACAGAACAGGTGCTGACAAATCACCCCAGCACTCTGGGCCCTACACGGGGCACCTCATTTCACAACCCCCTAGCAATGGAGGTCACTGCTGTCCCGAGGATCTGGAGGCAGCCACCACCACCAGGAGAGTGTTCTGCACTGACCCATGCCTTTGTGACAATAAATGTGGTCAACTCACAGTCCTGGGGAGGCGTCTCTCTGGTCAGAGCTGGACACAGGCCTTTGTCTTCAGTACAGAGGACCTGGAAAGATCTGGGCCTCTCAGCTTCTATCACAGAAGAAGTCTGCCTCCCACCCAACCTCACATTGTGGGTCCAGATGATGCAGAATGAGAAAAGACACATGTCCCCCGTTGTGGGTTGAATTGTATCCCTCCCAAATTCCTGTTCTGATCCCTAGAACCTCAAAATAAAACCTTATTTGGAAATAGGGTCTTTACAGAAGCAATCAAGTGAAAAGGAGGCCATTAGGGGTTGGCCCTGACCAATATAACTGGCATCCTAATAAGAAGGGGGAATTTGAACATAGAAACATGCACCAAGGGAAGATGATGAGAAGAGACACCGGGAGGAGACAGCTGTCTCCAAGCCGAGGAGAGAGGTCTCAGGAGGAACCAAGTTTGTCAACACCTTGTTCTCAGACAGACTTCAGCCTCCAGAACCATGAGACAGTAAATGTCTGTTGTTTGAGCCCCCCAGTCCAGGGTACTTTGTTATGGTAGCCCTAGCAAATATGCCCCCTGTAAAGATGGCTTAGAGGTGTTCACAGATTCTTTTCTTACTCTGATTCCCAGCAGGGTCACTGGGGACTTGTCTAGAACTAGCTTTCTCCTAGTCCAGTTCTGATTTCATATGAGTGATGAAGTGAGTCATATGTATTAGATTCTGAAGATGATCCAAGTACAAAGGAAGAAGAAATAATTCCTGCTATGCAGAAAAACTCATTGACACACACTGATATCACTTTGTAGACTTGAGACTTGCAGTTGGTGTTGACAGCATGGCTCATGGCCCCCAACCTCAGTGCTTCTGAGGAATAGAAACAGTCATCAGAGTTGGCATGACAGTGCACAGTGCTTTGAAATCTTGGGGACTGTTCTCTCCATCCCCATGCATGAGCATGAATGCAACGTGGCATTCTTACCACAGGGCCTAAGGTTGAAATAAAAATTGAGGGTTGTAGAATCATAGATCTGTACACCATCTTAGAGGTTATGTGGTCTAATTCCTCATCCAGAATGAAAGGCCTAGAAGCGACAACATCCTGGAGAGATGGCTATTTTGCATCTCCCTGAACATATCCATTTTAGGGAGTTCCAGGCCAATCGTCTGATGATTGGATAATTCTTATTCTCAGAAACTGTGTCGTTACATGGGTCTGAAATGAACCTCCTTGCAGCTTCACCTGTTGGCCCCTTTTTTCCTTCTGCTACATTCTAGTTATGTTCTAGAACACCTACATTCTCCCCTCTTCTTGCTAAGTAGCATTAATTCCCTCAAGAGTTTCTTATATGACACAGTTCAGCCCCCCTCACCTCTTGATGCATTTCAGCTTTTCTAAGTTCTTCTTGGTTAGGCATTGCTAGACCCCAGAGAGGTTTGACCAATGCCAGTGGCAGTAGGACCACATGTCCCTGTCCTGAACATGACACTTCTAAGAATAAAGCTCATGGTCCAACCAGACTTGTGCTCAAATGAAGTGTTACCCATTCAACAAGTAGTGTTGAACTCATGTATAATGACGTGCATGCTAGACTTTAGGAGACACAAAGACCCAGGGACGTCACAATGAGTGGAAGGAAGATCAGTAAACAAGTGGTTATGAGATCATGCACATGGGATGGATGGAAAGATGCCCTGGAAACATAGAAGAGGAAATACCTGCCACTGCTCAGAGCAAGTGTGAGGATATACTTCACAGAGCAGTGGCTGGCCACCTGGATCTTGAAGGCTTCCAGGCAGATGAGGTAGGCACACCTGCATTTGCTCTTCCCAGGCTGGAGGAACAGGGTGGGAAAAGGCACAGAGGCACAAAGAGCACAATGCCTTTCTGTGTCCTCTTTGTGTGACCACTTCCTGTCCATCCATATAAACTCAGCTCTGATGTCCAATCCTCTAGAAAGGCTGACTTTCCAATTCCCTACTCCAAGGTTAGGCTAGATACCCTACTTTCTCTCTGTTCCCATAATACTTGCTGCATACCTGTGACCCCTGCATTTACCTTATGACATTACCGTGATCTGTTTATCCCCTATCTCCCCACTGAACTAACAGCTCCTCACATTAATCAGCTTCATACCTGAATGACTACCACAGGACCTGGCACAGTTATCCAAAACAGGTGTGTTGAACAAATGACTGGAGAAGCCACCTGTATTCCAGTTAGAGCTCTCTGAGATGATCATGGAAAGGTAGGCACAGTGAGGTGGCTCCCTCTGCCCTTCTCAGGAATCTGGGTTGGATACTGCAGGCAACAGAGAGGCAATCAATTCAGGGGATTGATTTGGGCGGAGCAGGAGGACTATGCTGGCAGCCATTAGGTGGTGAAGATTAGAGTCTGAGTAAGACAGAGAAGCAAATCAGGGAATCTGCGCATAGCCCAAGAGAGAGATGACAGGGCATGAAGTGATGTTGTGGCAATAGGGAGTGAACAATAACAGAAAGAGGGAAATGGGTTAAAAAGACAAAGAGAACCTGTTGGGAATTCGGGGAAGGAAGAGGCAAGAAGAACTTGGGCAACTGACTGGGTTTATAGTATAATCCTTGTTCGAAAGCAAGAACTGAGAAAGAGGAGGGTTTCTATTTTATTCTGATTGTTGGAGAACATGGAAGGAGGGTCAAGATAACAAAGTCTAAATACTTTTTTGATCTTGTTGATTTTCAGGTAATGGGACTTCCATATAACCAGAAGTCTGTGTTTTGAGTGGAACTAGGTTGAAGATCTGGGGAAATATCAGTGGATCTGTGAACACAAAGCCATAAGAATCAGTGAGTAAAATGAGGCATGTCGAGCATGGAGAGAAATAGATCACAGATGGAATCCCAACTCACATGCTGTCATACAGGGCTCTTTCTTAGAAGAGCCCAAAGCTCGGTTTAATGCTTACTGTCACCATCTTGATATTCTTTTTTTTTTTTTTTTTTTTAATTACAAATAAGGGGACCTGCATTTTAATTCTGCGCTGGGCTCCATAGGCCATGTAGCTCATCCTGCTCACCATAATATCCTGATCTCCTGGGGCAGGGCCTGCCGCACAGGGACAGTTCAGTAGGTGAGTGGGGAAAGAGGTGCTCACAAAGGAGACAGAATTGTTGTAACCAGAAAAGAGGAGAACCGAGAGCTATGGGTTGGTGGAAAGCAGAGAAGAAGAGAGTTTCAGAGAGGAGCTGGTGGGCCACGTGCTCTTTGCCCTAGGCTATGATGAGTGAGGATGGCTGAGTGTTTGTCCCTAAGGCGCAGGATTCTTCCAGTTGAGGCCTAGAGCCACGGAGCAGCCTGCTGTTTTCATACTGTCTCTGATCCCATTGGACCCCTCCATCCTCCCTCACTAAAGAGCAAAGCAGGATCTCTGCCAAGGGGCTGTTTGTTTCCACCCAGCCTGTTGACACAACTTCAGTATGTATTTTCAGTAGCTTCTCTGTCCAGAAAGCACTGCTGGTATCAACAGATCACACCCTGAATGGTAGAGATGACTACTCTAGTGATAACAGTCCCCTATGGACTAGAGAGAACCCAAACACCAAATGATGCTTTACTTCCCCACTCCCCGCATGCTGATCAGCCTGAAAACCAGCTCATGCCTCATCCCCAGTCACCTGTCCACAGCCAGCTTGAAGCCCTAGAACTTTTCTCATCCCAGCCACGATAACAGATCTGGTTGGAACAGAGATGCTAATAACCCAGACTGTGAGATGAGCTTGGCCTGAGATTGTAAATTTTCCCCGTACCCCTCTATCCCATCACCACCACCACCAGCCAAAGAGGGAAAGAAAACACTCCACTGTGATTGGATTTAGTTCCTTCAATTCAGAAAGGGACGACGAGGCAGAAGGTCTTCTTTTCCAGTAAGGGCTAAACCACAAGAATGGTCTTAAACATCCACAGAGATTTTGATCAGAAGTGAAGAAGAATTCCACAATTGCACAGATTTTGAGATCCTTACAGGGGACACCGAACTGAAGAAAACTCAATCTGCTTGGGAGCACTGGCTATGTGGGGGTAAAGTCTCTGTGTTCATGATGCCCTGTTGCAGTGTTTTGCACGGAGTTCCTAAGGAAATGCCTGAAGTTATGCATGAGATGGCTTTTAGAACATCCCCAGAGATACCAGCTGCATTTCCAAGAGCCTGGCTTTCCAAATCAAAGCCTCAGTTCAAAGTCCTCTACCGAAATTTAAGAGTAAATGCTCAGTTCTTGAATCCAGAGTCTTTGTGGCCTTATGTAAGTCCCAGATTCTGCACGGTCACTACTTTGAAAAATAATGCCGTGTTCCCAAAGGGGACTCTCTGAGGATGGAGCAAGACTCTATTTGTAACCCAAAACCTGTGAGGAAACTTTAGTTCTGTTGCCAGATAGAGGTTTCCACTCAAGGGGAACAAAAACAGGCATAGAGGTTTTGCAACAAGCAAGCCCTCTGTTAAAAGAGCTGAGGGGACATCAGGAAATTCCCAAGAATGGCTGAAAACAAATTCTTTAACCCAGAACATAGGGACTTCAGCAAAGCGAAGGAAATTGGGCGTTAGAATCTGGAATCTGGTCTCAACAATATTCTCATCTCTCACCTTCATCAACCTGATGGAAAGGAGAGTGGGAAGTAGGGAGAAAAGAGTTCCCATGTATGGGACTACATCTTTACTGTGATCATTTCTTTTGCCATAGTGAAGACAAGGCCCTATGGATGGCATCTGGAGACTAAACATTTCATTCATTCATTTATAAATCTTATAATTATTTGTTGACTGCTACATGCCAGAGAATATGCTGTCTACTAGAGGTAAGAAACTCCTGCCTTCAGGTAGAGAACGTGTAGTAAACAGCACAAACTTGTGTCTCAAATATCTCCAGGGCTGGTGATGTGATCCGAAGGAGAACAAATGAGATGCATGGTGCCCCATGACCTCACCAGCACAGCATGGCGTGTATTTCTGATAGAGGAGAACCTCAGTTTTGATTAGGCCTTGATAGAAACTAAATCCTCTACTTACTATTTTGCATTTGATAATTGAAAGAATTTTCCCCAGCCCAGCTTCTGGCTCCGTACACTTGCAGCCTGGTTTCTCTTCCACTGCCCTACCCTTATCTCTCAGCGGCCCAGCACCACAGGCGCAGTCACCTGGCAGTAGGACCACAGGCTGTGTACCTGCATGAAATTATGCCAGTAGTGGTAGAAGTCTTCCTGAAGCCATTTTTCTACTAGGACTTCTGTGGATAATTTGACCATGCACAGAATGACTGCAAACTGCTTATGTTAGAGAGGAAGGCACCGTTGTCTTCACTGCACTTAAATAGATGACCTCTGAAAATTGTACAAAAACATATGACCATGTAAACATCTTGTAGGGCCCTCCCGGGGCTTTGGAAGGGGTCTCACAAGAGAGGGCCCTGAAGCAGAAGCTAAAGCGTACTTTTCATTACAGTAAATCCATATCTGGGTGAAGCTTCAAGCCCTTTGAATATCCTTGATTCCTGTTTTTCCCTGTGGAATACAAGGAGGCTATGTATCAATTGCTGAGAATCTCAGCCCTGAAGGTCACCTCAGGCCTATGTTCAAATCACAAACACATATTTAAATCAGGTCAATAAAAGATGTTGTGACGCTAAACCCTTTCCTCCATGTTTAGACCCGACCCCCTCTCTCCCTCTCTGTAGCCCTCCCCCATTTCCCTTACGTGTGGACTTCTCTCTGCCAGACCTTCTCATGCTGTTCATTTTCTAGTTCTAATTCTCAGTATCTCTCATTCTGTTTTTAAATCTGCTCACTGTTTTCTTTTCACCCTTTACATTTTTAGACCTGTATTACTGTCTTCCCTCCTTTCCTCTTTCCTCCTGTGCTTCCTCTTCCTCCTCTCTCTCACCTCTCTCTCTTGCATTCATTGTCATTCTTCGGTTTTGTCATCTCTGCTCCTGTCTCTATCTTTCCTTGCTTGTTACTCTAACCTTTGTCTCTGTCACTACTGGCCCTGTGCCATCATTTCTTTCTCGCTGACCCTCTCCTGCCCTCTTCCACTGGTCCTTCAACTTTTTTTTTAAATTCAGCCCAACCTCCACTCCAGCCTAACATTTTTTCCCTCTTTATTCATTACTTGATTAAGGATTTGATCTCGGGACATGGTTTTATGGCAGAGTTTTTCCTTCCTGTGGCATGGCAGCCTTTGAGCAGCCTTTTCCTCAAGACCAGAAACAGTAGGATTTTGTCCAGGGCCTCTTGCCTTTGTTTTTCCTGGCACTGCTCTGGAGGGAAGGGTTTCTTGGCACATGCAAGATCTCAGACACAACTGAGAAGCCAAGAAGAGAAGCACGTGTCAGTTGTCTGGGAATCCCTCTTAGCTATTTGTTTTTTTCTCTAATTCTATCTGTTTTTGTCACAAAACTATCACCTGTAAACAGTCAGACTTTTCGCCAAATCTGTTGCCCCCAGAACACAACAAGGACACCAGCCTGTTAAACCAAGCACGCCGTTGACCGGAGACACCCAACTGACCTGGAGTCTGCACAATCCTTCCCCATGTGGGAAGGCCACCCTCCCCTCCACAATGCCACTCTTATTAGGGATTTCTGGACCCAAGGGTAGGTAGGACGATGACCATGTCCAGCTTGAAGCAGCTAGAGGAGGTTGAGACCTTCGCCCATTGTCCTTTACAAGATTACAAAGGGTCTTAATATCTGAGAGGGAGGGATAGTTATTTTTTACGAACCATGGGTATGGACTTGGGGGGGGGGGTTGCTGGGGGAGGGAGATGCTGGGTGGAGGGGAGTAAAGGGGAGAAAATTGGAACTATTGTAACAATATAATCAATAAAGAAAAGCTGGAAAAAAAATAAAAAATAAAAAATAAAAAAAAAACATAAACAGTCAGAGGACATGTAAGTAATAAAATGTACAACACTCACTATAAATGTGCCCACTCAGAGGAGAGAGAACCCAGCGTGAGCCTGAAGAATCAAGGGAGGCTTAGTGGAAGAATGGAACTGGTCCTGCCTTGAAGTCCACAGAGGGGAAAGGGACATCTTCCAGGAGGAACAGCAGCATGAGCAAAGCCAGAGCCTCAGACACTGGCCAGGGTCCAAGGAGAGTGAGGTGATGAGAGGTAGGGGGTAGGAGGACTGGGATGTCCACACCATGGACACAAAGCACTGGGAACTGTCTCAGTCAGGTCACGCTGCCATGACGAAATACCACGACTGAATGACCTAAACAACAGAAGTTTGTTCCTCACAGTTCTGGAGGCTGGAAGGCCAAGATTAAGGTCTGCCAAAATATGGCATCTGGTAAGAGCCCACTTCCTGGCTTGCAGACAGCAGCCTCCTCACTGTGTCCTCACATGGCAGAGAAAGTTTCTCTGGGCTCACCACCATCATCAAAATCATGATTTTAAAGACAACAGCTGCATATTCATAATACATGGATGAACACGCCTATCCCCCCACCCTCCAACCGGGTTAGGGGTAACTTGAGGGAAAGGGTCCCAACACTAGTTTTGTTTCATTCAGTCAGCACAGCCAAGGGCCTTGTTAGGTACCTTCTAAATGTCAAACAAATGCAACCAACTTGAACAGAAGTGATGCCACAAACCACAGAATTTGGAGGTCCATGGAAGAAAGATCCTTCCCCAGGGTGAAAAGCAAGGTCTTTCTTGAGGATAGCTTAGCCCAAGTGCCAAGAATGTACATTTATGTCCATTATACCCAGTTCTTAAAAGTTGGTTCAGCTTTTAAGAGCATTTAAGTTCCCACAATGTGTCAGGATGTGGGCTAGGAGCACTGCCTTGCATAACTCCAAGGGCACCTTCATGCTGTGTCCTGCGTAAACTGCTCTCCCTGGACATGTGTAAGGCAGTGGTCTTCATGTAGGAGAGAAAAGATATACAAATAAATGGTGTTATTATTTAATAGGTAGAGGGTTTCCATTTGGGCTGATAAAAGTTCTAAAAATAGATACTGATAGTGGTTGCATGACATTGTAAATACTTCATGCCACTAAATTATGCACTTAAAATGGTTAAAATGATAAAAAAAAATTTATGTATATTTTACCACAATAAAAGTAAACAGAAATAACTGGGAAAGTCCTTGAACCCAAGGAAATCACAATTGTGGGGGGTGAAGGGCACATAATAAAATAGGTACAGTGTGTAAATGTGCATCAGCCACTGAGATCACAGAGGAAGGGATGGCTAGTTGCCACAGAGAGAGCAATACATGCGATATGTCGAACAAATGGGGAGCTTGGGGAGGTGGCATTCCACAGTCTTGAGAGTGGCTGAGGGGTCATTGACTGGACAGATCCTGGGTACTCTGGGACATTCTTAGAAAAGCTTGAACCATGTCTCTCCTGGTCAAGAAGTCACCATCCTCAGTGGAGAGCATGGATTCAGAGGATATACATGTGGAAAGAAAGGACCCTCCCTAAAACCAGTCGACTGTTGGCCAAAGAAGGGCAGGAGATCCTTAAGCAGGACCAGAGGTTACCACTGACAGAGTGAGAGACACTGCAGCCTGTTCCCCCGGGAGCCAGCTCAGCAATGAGTTGGCAGCCATGGAAAGACAGGAATAAGACTTTAAAATAAGTAACACTGGAGGGAACCCAGTCACCACCAAACCTGTCTGTCCCTCCCTGACACACACTGTAGGCCCCACTCCCTTCCTGCCATTGGAACATTCAGGTCATATATAACAAACTGATATCCATCTTCTTTGATTGCCATCACCTGATTTGGGGCCCAAACAGGAGTAAGGTGTATAGCAAAGGTTTGAGAATTTTTCTTCCCCTTTCAGGTGAATCTTTGAGCTCAACACATATATTTTCCTAACCAGAAATGAAATTACGTGGTGTGGTAAGTCCTCTTACACTAGGAGAGCAACCAAAACAGAACATTTGAAGTCAGTTTTCTTGAAAAAGCCAAATTAGTTACATTGCAATTATACACAAAGGCTTCCAGAAATACCTGAAGAACAGCAGTTTATGCCGAGATCTACCCACAGGCACAGTCTATACTTCAGACTCTTTTTAATTCCATTATTCTCCTATTTTCTCTTCAGTGAAAGAACCATGGGAACTTAAAAACAAATAGTTGGAAGGAACCCAAGAGAGTAAAAAGTCTAGCTTCCTCACCATAATAAAAACATCGCTATAATATGTGCACAGTGCTTTAGCGTTGCAAAGTGCTTAAACAACTGTTAGCTCTGGCTTCTGTAATAATACAACAGCTCTATGAGGTGGATATTATTATTTCATAAATGCTAACAGTGAGATGCCAGGGTCACAAGATCAACTAAATGACAGCCTGGTTTTGGAACCCATGTTTTTTTATTTTAATTAATTTATTTTTTCAATTACAGTTGACATACAGTATTATGATATATTAGTTTCAGGTATATTCTACTGCTCTCTTTTTCAAAAGCTTTTTATCTTAAAAGCTAGATTTGTTTTAAACTTTAGATAATTCAAAAGACAATAAAGAAGAAAACAAAGTTTATTCAACATTTGGTGTATGACCTTCCAGGATTTTTCTCATATATATTTTATAAATAAAACCAATCACACTCTATCTACATGTTATAATTTTTACATATTTCAGATGTTTTATTGTTTATTTTTAGAGAGAGGGAAAAGGAGGGAGAAAGAGAAGGAGAGAAGCATTGATGTGAGAGTGAAACATCCATCAGTTGCCTCTTGCATGTCCCCAGCTGGGGACCTGGCCTGCAACCCAGGCATGTGCCCTGAATGGAATCAAACCAGAGACATTTCGGTTTGCAAAACAACACCCAACTCACAGAGCCACACCAGTCAGGACATAAATTATATTTTTATATAACAATATACCATGAGCAGCTGTGGCCAGGTGGCTCAGTTGGTTGGAGCATCATCCCAGTACACCAAGGTTATGGGTTTAATTTCCAATTGTGGAGCATACAAGAAGTAACCAAGGAATGCATAAAGAAGAGAAACAACAAATAAATGCTTTTCTCGCTCTTTCTCACTCTCCCTTCCTCTCTCTAAAATCAATAAAAATTAAAAAAATTAATACTTAAGAAATGAATTAAAAATATTTATATCTCACAAGCATTTTCTCATAGTCTAAGATATACATGCCAAGCTAGACCATGGTCTTCTGGGCCACAAAACTAATATCAACATATTCAAGAAATTTAAATCTTACATGAATGTTTTATCCAACCACATGAAATCAAACAAACAAAAAGAAAATAGGAAAATCTCAAATCATTTGGCGACTAAGTAGCACTCTTGTAAGTAATCCATGGGTCAAAGAGGACATCTCAAAGTAAATTTCAAAGGAACACACTGAACTGAATGAAAATGAAAACACAACATGCTGAAATTCGTGGAACACAGCTACAGCAGCCTTGAGAGGGAAATTATAAAACTAAATAAATATATTACAAAAGAAGAGAAACCTAAATCAATAATCTAAGCTCCCACCTCAAAAACCTAGAAAAAAAATAGTAAGATACATTTTTAAAAGCAGAAATAAAAAGTTATAAAGATAAAAGCCAAAATCAATGAAATTAAAAGCAGAAAATAGGGAAAAATCAATGAAACAAAGGGCTAATTTTTATAAGAACTATAAAATTGATAAACTGCATGGGAATCTACAATGATCTCAAAATAAAAATTTAATTTTTATATTAAAAAATTAAATTGGGATACACTTTACACATGTTCTGTATTTTACATTTAATAATACATCAGGAGTATTTTTCTCATTGTCTAAAATATTCTTATATACTACCTTTATTGACTGCTTTGTATTTCCTCTGTGGATATACCATAATTACTTAATTACTATTTTTCCTGGGGATCTTATTGCTTCAAATATTTTGTTATTATTACAAAATGCTGAAAAGAACATCCTAGTGCCCTTTTTTTTTTAAGGACTATACTAAGATACAAATAGCATACCATCATCGGCAGCCGTCCGTCTTGAGAGACGATGGTGTAGCTTCTTAAGAGTCTATCTGCACCGCCGAGAATGGTTGTGCAGTCCGACTCGGGAGTGACACAGTATCTGTCTCCTCCCGTGTTGAAGCTACAGAGCCTGGGCAGGGTGATATGGAGGGTCTGCTGTTGCCCATGCAGCAGACCCCCCCCCTCTCTTCGCAGCTGAAGGGCCCAAGGGAAAGACTGAGTCAATACAGCTTGGCTTCAGGTGCGCCGCAGGAGTTGCCGGTGTTGACTACAACGTCAAACCGCCTTAGGGACTCCGGCTCCGGATTTTCTGTCGGGGTTTACTCCCTTAGCCTTTCCCCTGAAGAGGCATGCCGCAAGGCAGCGGAGGTTTTTTTTTTTTTTTTTTGGAGTCAAGAGTTTTCCTTCTCTGATGTGCCCTGACTGGAAGATCAAACCAGCGACACTTAGCTCGCAGGCCGATGCTCAATCCACTGAGCCAAACCAGCCAGGGCTAGCATACCATACAATTTACCTATTTAAAGTGTACAATTTAATGTTTTTTAGTATATTTACAGTGTTGCGAAACCATCACCACAATTTAATTTTAGAATGTTTTGTTCCCCCTAAAATAAACCTCAAGCCCCTTAGCAATCAACCCCATTCCTTCCCACTTGCCTGTCCTGGCCCTAAGCAACCACTAATCTACTTTCTGTCTCTATGAATCTGTCTATGGAGATAAATTCTGGACCTATCCTCTGAATAGAATCATATAATATGTGGTCCTCTGTGTCTGGCTTTTTTGACTCAGCATCATGTTTTCAAGGGTCATCCATGTTATAGCGGAATAATATTCTATTGTATGAATACATGACATTTTATATGTCCACTCACCAGTTTCAGAACATTAGGTTGTTTCCACTTCTTGACTATAATAAATAGTGCTGCTATAAGCATTCCCATGAAATATTTTTGTGTGGAGGTATGTTTCATTTTCTTGCATGTACACATAAGAGTGAAATTGCTGAGTCATAGCATAACTCTATGTCTAACTTTTTAACCTGGTGCATATTCCTGATTATTTCTTCAAAATACATTCCTAGTGAAAATAATTGGTCAAAGCATCTTTAAAGTTTTGAATGCATATTGCCAAATTATACTCCTAAACATTGTGCCAATTTCTGCTCCTACCAGTAGTGCAGAATGCTTTAACAGGACATGTCTGGGCTTCAGAGGCTCTTCTTACAGAATCAGGTCCAGAGTCAAGGACTCTGTTTGGACCTGTAGGGACTCTTGAGGCACCCACTCCTTATCTGGACAAAAAATAAAAGGAGTGGCCAGAAGACCTGGTTCTTTTCCCAGGCCTGCTACTTGCTAGACATACAACCTTGAGTAAGTTATTTCCTCCTTTGCAAAAGGAAGATAATACCTGTCTTGCCAACCCACTCAGTAGCTGGAGGATCCATGTAGGGACGTCGTATAAGACTCCTTTTCTAATGTGGACACATCCAGACAGAAATGAGTCTTGTCAAGTTGTTACTTTTTAAGAAGCACTGCTTAACTGGTTTGTCCACCGAGCAACAAGATTTCTGGCAAAACTTGGTGTTGGGAGTCAGTGGTTGGTTCAGATATATCTACTTTAACAGAACCCGAGGACAAACAGATCCTCCCTTTCCTATTATGAATGTGGTTGCACAGCACAATTTCAGTGTGTCCCCACTAGCACCAGCAGTTAGGTTAGGGAGGGCCAGGGAGGGTGGAGGTGCCAGGATCCCGTGCCTCGAGTGTGAAATGTTGTTATTCCTGATAGAAAGTTCTTCCCTCCAATGAAATGAAGTGTGTCCTCCAGAAATTCTAACTGTAGTCTTTACGTGCCCTCAAAACTACGGCTGTGGCCCACGCCAAGTTTCTTTTCTGGGAATCTTTCCACAAGCTCAGAGCCTCCCTTGGTGGCCCAGAGGAGATGGGAGCCAGGGAGCCCAAAGAGCCAGAGGAGATCCCATGCCTGCTCCTTGGTTGGCTCTGCCAGAGCCTGGACGGGGACCAGTGTTCCTGGTCTTCCCCAGGTAGCACAGGGCATTTGTCCTATGGTTTACAAGAGATCTGCCTGACTTTAGGGGGCGCTATGAACAAAAAAGGGGTTCTACAGAAAGTAACTTCACAGGGTGATCTGATCATAAATTCTTTTTCTTTTTTAAATCCTCACCTGAGCATATGTTTACTGAGTTTAGAGAGAGAGGAGGGGAGAGAGAAACATCGATGTGAGACCAGGGATTGACCAGGGGTCGAATCCGCAATCTAGATATGTCCCAGAGTGGGAATCGAACCCACAACCTTTTCTGGTGCGCAGGATGGTGCTACAAGTAACTGGGCCACCTGGCCAGGGCTGATCATAAATTCTTAACAGGGCAGGTAATGGTGGGAAGTCATGCCCCAGGCATATAACTCTTTAGTAAAACATTTATAGTTGCCTGAAGCAAACCCTGTCCATTGATTCTGTGCATCTTGATTAACCCACCTTTTAAATAACTAACCCCAAGGGAACATGTGATCTTAACTATCCGGTAATCCCATCCCTCAAATTGCTTTCTCCCACTTTCATGCAAATTTCCTCCTTAATCTCAAATGCATAAAAGCAACTGCAAACTGCTATTCTCAGAAGCATTTATTAGTCTGTTGAGATCTTGCTTCCAGGTATATCCTCTGTTTGGCTCAAATAAATTTTTACAAACATTCTCCGTAAGTCTGGACATTTCTTACGTCGACAGTGAAAAGGGCAGCAGAGGTCTGAAATTAGAGGACTGGTGTTCTTGGTGGTGCCCAGCATCAGAATAAGATGTGTGTGCAAACTCCAAATTAGGGATCTCTCAGAATAGACCAAGGTAAACACACGTTCTCTGTCCGGAGGGGCCACCCGTCTATAGGAAGGGCCTAAATTCTAACTCAATTTCATTTTACCAGACCCAGAGAGCTTATTTTTTATTTGAAAGATAAAGCTATCTAATTAAATAAGATTAGCTCCTAGGCAATAAGTGTCTCCTATGTTTCAGGCACTTCACATATATCATTTTTAATCTTCACAGCAATCTTGAAGGTAGCATTAGACCCAATTTACAGATAAAGAAACTGAGCTCCATGGAGGTTAGGTGATTTTCCTGAAGCCATAAGGCCAGTAAGCAACAAAGCAGACTTACAGCCAGGTCTTCCCAACTCCAAAGTCCACAATAATCCCCTCATTTAGGATGACACCAGGATGTGATATGGAACCCACTTTCAGGTCTATTCTGCCAGTGGTGCAAAAGGTCGGCCCAGTGTAGATCTTCCCTGGGCCAGGAAGGACCTGCCAAAGGCTGGCTGTGCATAAGTGGGGTGGGAGTGAGAGAGCTCATCCTGAGAATTTCTGTTCCCCCTCCTCCCCCACCTCGGGGGACATCAGCTGACCAGCCTGAGCATTCACCCAGGCCCCAAGGTTTGGCTCCCCTTGTGTTAATTCTGGCTCCTTCTCCTTCCCTCTTTCTCTGCAAAGCCCTCTGTGTAATGGGTTTTCCCTTCCAGTTCAGTTTCAAGACATGTTGAGCCAAGAAGGGACCTTGGGTCTTTGCCAGTGTTTGTTGTCGTTGACAGGAAACACTAACGGTGAGTCACTCCAAAAGCAGTGTATCAAAGAGCAGGGCAGTGCAGGACGGGCTTCCTGTGGGGTAGGTGCTGCTCTCTCTGGGGGGGACTGAGAGGACAGTGCCCCAGGGAAGAGCCTCAGGTCAGACCACAGGCTGAACAGTAGTCAGTAGAGGAGAACCGACAAAAAGCCGAAGTCATCTCAAGTCACGAATCCAATGTCCAGGAGCCCAGTGCGTCAGAGCTGAAGGCCATTCCTCCTGAAAGACAGTGCAGGCCCAAGGCCTGGCCAGAGCCCTGGGCAGCAGAGGGCTAGGCTGACCCATCTAAGCCCCTTATTTGCAAGGCTACAGGAGTTGAAGGCCACCTGCAAATGTGGGTATCCCTGGGAGACACGGAACAGTGTTAGTGTGACCACTGTCAATGTTGTCACCATAAACAGACTGTTATGGACTGAATATTTCAACATATGGACCAAATCCATATGTTGAAACCTACCCTGCAATATGACAATGGTAAGAAGGTGGGGCCTATGGGAGATGATGAGATTGATCATGAGGATAGAATCCTGACAATGGGATTGGTGCCCTTATAAAGGAGACACCAGACAGCCCTCTTGTCTCTTCCTCCATGTGAGGACACATGAGAAGATGCTATTTGTGAACCAGACAGCAGGCCCTGCATCAAATCTGCCAGTGTCTTGATCTTAGACTTCCAGCCTCCAGATCTGTGAGAAATGGATGTCTGTTGTTTATAGGCCACCTGGTCTGCAGTGTTGTCTTATAACAGCCAGAGCTGAGGAAGACACACGCTCACACACACCTGTCATTCAAAATATTCTCCATGTGTGGTGACCATGAGAAGTGGTCCTAGTGAGATCTACACTGTCTAAATTAATGCTCACCTATCTGATGAACTCCAATCCTTATTTAACACTGACTATAGTCTGTGGCTGAAGGCACAAAGAAGCAAGAAAAAAAATTACCACCCTCAAGAAACTTTGACTCACAATGGGATTCAAAATAGAGCTGTGCAAAACAGAAAACAGTGCAGAATACTACACTCTCAATTGTATGAGTGTGTGGTTATAAGCCAAATAGTATTGGATTTTAGCGAGAAGAGAAAACTATAGCATCTGGAGGCCTAGATTATAGTAATCGGGGGAGGCTTCCTGGAGGTGGTGAGGCCTGAGTGTATCTTTGCATGATAGGTTCAGAAGAGGGGAAATGAAATCCTAGGTGGGAGAAGCAGCATGAATAGTCAGTACTGAATATATAGTTAGCTCTAATTATAGCAGGTTATTCATTTCTTGGCCCCACAACCACATTCTACTCAAATAGTAGATGGTAGGATGATAGAAATCCCTGAAGGGAATGAGAATTTGTGTTTCTAAGAAAAAAAGAATGTGTGTTTCTGACAGACATCTCTGCATTTCAGATCCGAGACAGGACAGATGCCAGTTTTTCACTGTCTACTGTGTGCCAGGCACTTTACAGAAATTAACTTATTTAGGTTTCACAACAAACCTAGAGGATATTATCATTATTCCCACTTCACAGACAGGAAAACTGAGGCTTACAGAGGTTAGGAACACTGCCCAAGGTCACATAGCATAGTGGCAGAGGAAATAACTGGGCCTGCCAGTGCCCTTTTCACTGGGCTTCTGCCTTCCTCCAGCCGGTGGTGGCCAGCTTACCTTTGCCCTTTGCCAAAGGTGCCTTAGGGGTAAATGCTTTCCCTCTACTCCAACCACCACTTCCTCCAGTGGTGATCCACCATGAGATCCTTCCTGATCTTACCTCAGCCAGACGTGCTCCGTCCTTCTTTGGATTTAAAGATCCCTGAGGTCACAGTGCATCTTAGGATGGAAAGCATCTTTAAATAACATTGACAGTGGTTGCCTGGGCATAGGAGCAGGAGAGGCATGGGTAAACTTTGGGGGGTGATGGCTATGTTCATTATATTATGTGGGGTGATGGTTTCACTTGTGTATTCACATGTCAAAATGGATCAAATTGTTCACTTTAAATATGTGCAGCTTCTCATGTGTCTGTCACTCCTCAACAAAACAGTTTAAAAGCATTCTAACTCGGGCTATCTTACTCCAAAAGAAAATGGTATGATGGGCAGGATATTTCTTCAGTGGCAAAAAAGAAGGGTGTGCTCGACACGGAGACAACCTGTGGTGCTGCTCCTGAGACCCCGCTGAGAAAGCTTGCTCCCGTGTCAGCAGCAGCTTTCCCCACGGAGACGCCCGGGCACCGTGCCACACAGGTATTGTGACCTGAAGCTATGCCCAGTGATACTTCAGAAAACCCAGCCCTTTTTGGCTCTGTCTGCTTTTAAGAGCAGGTGTGGAAGAGACTTTAATCTGCCATTTTTTAACAGATAAGGAAATGGAGCCAGAAGGAAAAAGCTCATAAATGTTCACGTCACCTCTGAGTCAGGACAGAAACAACAATTGACCTTCTTCCTTCTTTAGCGGCCTTGGGATGAAACCTGGGCCTGATTGCTCCATCCCATCAGAGCCCCCCAGAAACGCCCTCCTGTCTGCCCACCTAAGGTCCAGTGCCCCTGCCCACACACTCACAGCCACCAGCCCAGCCTGCTGAGAACACAGGGCTGCCTCCTGCGGCACAACGCCCAGGAGCGGGAGGCCCTTCCTTTGTTGCCTTGCTGGTTTCTTTTCATGCAGCTGGGCTCAGTTTCTGGATTATGTGATTTAGTACCACCAGTTTTAGGAGCAAAGGCATACTTTCCCCCTAAGGACACCATTCCACATGCTGCAAGGATGAATTATTACCATTGGATTAAGCCCAGAAGCAGGACCGCCACGTTCAGGCTGCACACTGCACAACCACAGGGGGTGCCATCACACAGTGACCTGCCTGGAGGGATTTGTGATGTCATGGGAACAAACTGTACTACAGAACTCTCTTCATCATAGACTATAAAAAAGTGGAACAAGCAGACTTGTCCATGTCAATGTCATGAATGACAAGCAGTGTAGGACAAGAGGCTAAGCCCCAGCTGAGGCCCAAGAGATCTGGTTCTAGCCCCAGCTCAACCAGGAACTAGCTGTTTGACCTCAGGCAAGAGCCTTAGTTACCTCATTCCTAACTATATAAAGCATGTGCAAGTACTGTAAAAACTATGTAACTTAGTAAGTGTATATATCATTATTTTGAAAGTTAAAATCCAACTGGACTAAAACGCCTTCAAAGTCCCTGCTGGCTGGGTCATTCTACAAGATACAAAAGGTAGAATTAGGACTGGGAGAGGATTCAGTGATGCGGGAACAAGAGGGAGAGCCAGGTGGGGCTAGTCTTACCTAAATACTGTAAGAACAGGGAAACCAGCCCACACCCTCTACAACTTCTGATTTTTCTTCACCCGTCTCAGCTGGAACAAAGAGCCTTTTTGTGAGTTTAATGGAGGCTGACTTAGCAAACTTTTCCGTCTCCTTCTTCGGTTGGAGAGAAAAAAAAACAAACCTTTCTCTGCTAGGCTCCTTTGAAGGCCTGGCAGCTTTGGTTTAGGCAAACAGGAACCTGGTTGGGTGTGCCCTGCTAAATGAGCTTTTTGGCAAGACTTTCCAGGAGACCTCCTGTGTGCAGAGACTGAAGAGGGAGCAGCAGTGGGTGGGGAGGGGGCTGAGGCATGAACGGGGCAGGAGAGAGCAGGCACTGGGCCAAGCGCAAGGGGCTCTAGTTATTGTGGCTGACATTTCCGAGCGCAGGTACTTTGCAGGCCCTTCATTGTATTCATTTATTGGAATCTACCTAAGTTAGCTCATTTAATACTCTCCACCAGCCAAACTGGTGAGGACAACTGCCCATTTTCTGGATTAGGAAATGGGGGTTCAAGAGGTTGTATAACTTTGCTGGCGGCCACACTACCAGATGAGTCAAATCCAAGGCCTGGGCTCCTTCTAAGGGCCCTGTCTGCTCCCCAAAGAACCCCCAACCTCCTCCCATTCTTCTCAATCCCCCAGGCCCCAGATCGTCCAAGCAGGCAGCTTAATAGTCACACCTGAAATTGGCTCTCAGTCACTCGAGCCAGGGCACCATTTCCCCAATGTTAAGGAAAAGAAGCAAGTTCCAATTCCAACACAAGCACCTGTAAACTCTCCCTCCTCTGCTCTGGCCTCCTGCTCCAGGGAGTGTCAGCCCCTCCCTGCCTGCCCCACTCCACACTCACCTACAGTCACACTCACCCCTGCACATACACATACTCTCGCTCACTCTCACACTCACACACACACACCCCTCCCAGCATACTACAGTGAGATAAGACACAGGTACCTTCCAGGAACAAGCTATCTCTAGGTGACCTCAGGCCCTGTAAACAATTCACCCATTCATCTGAGTGACTAATGATGGGTGTATACTCAAGGGGGAGGGATGAAGTCATTTATTTATTTAGATTTCCATCCCTCCACTCTTCCCCTTTGGCAACCCCAGCTATGTCTATGTGTCTGTTTCTGTTTTTTTGTTTATTCATTTGTGGTTTTTTGTTTATTTGTTTTTAAGATTTTTGTTTATTTGTTGTAAGTGATATCATATGGTTTTGGTCTTTGTCTGACTTGTTTCACTTAGCATAATACCCTCTAATCCATCCATGTTAGGCAAATGGCATGATTTTCTTCTCTTTATGGCCAAGTATGTTTCCACTGTATATATGTACTACATCTTCCTTATCCAGTCGTCTATCGACGGAAATCTAGGTTGCTTCCATATCTTGGCTACTATAAATAATGCTGCAATGAACATAGGGGTGTATATATCTTTTCAAATTAGTTTTTTTCTTTTCTTCAAACAAACACCCAGAAGTGGGATTGCTGGGTTATATGCCAGGTCTTTAATTTTCAGAGGAATCTCCATACTGGTTTCCATAGTGGATTCTCCCATTTGCAATCTCGACAACAGTGCACGAGGGTTTCCTTTCCTCCACATTCTTGCCAGCCCTTGTTTGTTCATTTATTGATAGCCATTTTGACAGGTATGAGGTGATATCTCATAGTGGTTTTAATTTGCATTTCTCTGATGATTAGTGATATTGAGCATCTGGTCATATGTCTGTTGGCCATCTGTATGTTCTCTTTGGAGATGTGTCTGTTTAGGTCCTCTGCCCATTTTTTAATTAGATTTTTTGGTGTTAAGTTGTATGAGTTCCTTATATTTTTTGGATATTACCTCCATATCAGATGTATCATTTTCTATTATCTTCTCCTATTCAATAGGTTGTCTTTTCATTTTGTTGATGGCTTCCTTTGCTGTGAAAAAACTTTTTAGTTTGTTGAAGTTCTACTTGTTTAATTTTTCTTTTGTTGCTCTTGATCAAGAAGATATATCAAAAAATATTGCTAAGACTGATGTTAAAGAGTTTACTGCCTATGTTTTCTTCTAGGAGTTCATGGTTTCAGGTCTTGCAGTTAAGCCTTTAATTTATTTTGAGTTTATTCTTGTGTATAGTATAAGAAAGTGGTCCAATTTTTTTGCATGTCCAGTTTTCTTAACACCACTTATTGAAGAAAGTGTCTTACCCTATTGTATATCCTATATCCTTTGTCATAGATTAATTGACAATATAAGCAAAGATTTATTTCTGGGCTCACTATTTTATTCCATTGATCTACGTATATGTTTATGTGCCAGTACCATACTGTTTTGATTATTGTAGCTTTGTGTTATACTATAGTTTGATATTAGGGAGCATGATACCTTCTACTTTGTTCTTTCTCAAGATTTCTTTGACTATTTGGTGTCTTTTGTGATTCCATATAAATTTTAGGATTAGTTTTTATTCTGAGAAGAATGCCATTGGTATTTTAATACGGATTGCATTGAATCTGTATATTCCTTTGATTAGTAAGGACACTTAAACAATATTAATCCTTCCAATCCATGAACACAGTATATTCTTTTATTTATTTGTATCTTCTTGGATTTCTTTCTTCAGTATTGTATAGTTGACAAGAATACGGGTCTTTCGTCTCTTTAAATTTATTCCTAGATATTTTATGCTTTGTGATTCAGTTATGAATAGGAGTCTTAGCTTCTCCTTCTAATCCTTTGTTATTGCTGTCTAAAAACACAACAGATTTTTGTATATTGATTCTGTATCCTGCAACTTTACTGAATTAATGTGCTAGCTCTGATAGATTTTTGGTGGAAAATAAAGTCAATTTAATGCCATTTCCTGTTATTGGAGTGTCCAGAAACAAGGAGAAGGGAAGGAAGTTCTTTCAGAAGCCCACACGTGCGCATGTGCACACACAGCAGCAGCAGAATAGCCTGCTTGGCTCCCCATGCACTGTAGCACCAAGCAGATAAAAGACTGAAGACACTAAACACTATCACTGGCCAGCATTTACTGTATACTCAGGATGTGGCAGGCATTATGGTAAGCTCTTTAAACTCAGAAAAAGAAATTTCCAATTAATTCTCACAACAACCCAATGAGGCAGGAACTATTATTCCCATTTTCCAGAAGAGGATTTTAGGGTTCAGAGCTTGGGTAACTCCTAAGCTCCCATGGCTAATAAGTGGCAAAAGAGCCCTTTTATTAACCAGCTGACTCTTCCCCTTCCATATAGGGCCCTCTCAATATCATAAAAGCCTCTACTATGTGGGCTGCCTACCCTCAGGTGACAATGCTGTTTGCCCAGTCCCTGGTGTGAAGTAATTACTTTCAGTTTTTTTAGCATGTCCAGTGCCTCAATGGATGGGCTTCCAAAGCAGGACTAGACCAAGGCTACCCCAGGGCCTTTTCTTCTCCCCTTTCCTCTGCTCTGTTCTCCACGGTTTCTCATGGGCTCCACACAGTGGACGCCAAGAGAGGGTTTAAGGGGTGGCCAGGGTGGGAGGCCAGAGACCCTATTACCTTTTGCTTCCTGGCTGACGTCTGCTTTTCCCAGCAGCTCTGAGGACATGTAAGGAGGTGTGAGTTAGGGAGCCAGAGTGAAGAGAAAGGTATGGTAGCCTGAATAATGCCTTCCCACCTAAAGATGTCATCATCCTAATTCCTAGAACCTGTGATTGTTGCCTCATATGGCAAAAGGGACTTCACAGATGTGAATAAACTAAAAATCTTGAGATGGGGAAATGGCCCTGTGTAATCACAGGGTCATGGAACATGGGCCATCCATCTTGCCTTGCCCTTGTACATCTGCTCCCTGGTGCTCAGACCTTTAGGTTTGAACTGACCGCACCACCAGGCTGTTGCTCACAAGAGGCAAGCAGAAGGGTCAGCGTCAGCAGGAGGGGGTTCACAGAGGGGGGAGTAACTTGAGGAAGGGGCCTCTAGAAAAAGGCAAGGAAGTAGGTTCTTTCCTAAAGCCTCTAGAAGGAACCAGCCTGCCAAGACCTTGGTTTTAGACTTCAGACTGCCAGAACTATACAAGAATAGATTGTATTGTTTTAACTGCCTGGTCTGTGGTAATTTATTATGGCCTCCATAGAAAACCAATACAGAAGAAAACCAGAACAGTGGAGATTCACATCAGGAGAAGATAGTGGGGACTGTCTCTGTCAGCTCAGGCGCCACAGCAAAATACCACACCATGGCTTAAACAACAGACGCTTTCTTTCTTACAGTGCTGGGGGCCGGAAGTCCAAAATCAAGGCGCCGGCAGGGCTGGCTTCCTCTGTGTGCACTCTCACTCCTGGTGTCTCTGTGTCCTCATCTCCTCTTCTTATAGGGACACCAGCTTGATTGAATTATGGGCCTTATTTTGTCTCAGTCACCTCTGTAAAGGCCCCATCTCCAAATCCAATCACACTTGGAGGTCCTGGAGGTTAGGGCTTCAACAGGTGGATTTGGGGGACACAGTTCAGACCAAAGAGGACACCTCCATGCTGGCCTCATCCCAGCAAGGTCCTGACTCTTCCAGTAACTTCCCACCCACCCAAGGGCTCAGCTTGAGCCCAAGCAGCCACTGCCAGTTGAACAGGTGGCAGCTTGCCCGGGGAACTGATCAGGGTAGGCCAGCGGGACCGAGCATCCTGAGAGAGAACTCAGGTGGGGGCAGAATGACAGAGGCACAAAGGGTTCTCAGATGGGCACAGAATAATTTGGTCTGTCATCCAGGAAGACCCTCACAGACTCCTACTCCTTCAGGCAGCTCTGGAATGAATGATCACACATCAGAATGGAGTGCCGCTGGGCACCATGCAGAGGGGCCACAGTTTAGACCTGCTCTGGCTGAGTGGCTCTTTGCAGGGATGGTGGCCAGGGAGAGAAAAGGCATATCTATCAGCAGTCCCCACAGCATGCCCAGGACTCCTAATTCCTGAGAGAGGAGCATACCTAATTTCTCCTCCCCAAACCACCCAGGCCCCTTAACTGACCTATGCCTGGCCCCAGACAGCGGAAGTGACTCAGCTGTCTTCAAAGTTTGGTCCCCCTTTGCTCCTCCTCACTGACTGATGAGGCCTCCTACCTCCACAGGGGTCCCAGCAATATCTCCTCTCTCCCCTCCCCTCCAGGCCTCCTCCAGGCCAAGCTGGCATCACTCTCATGACCTGGGAAGCTCCGAAGCTCATGGTCATGCTTCAGATAGGAGACTCACCATTACTTGAATGGAGAACATTTAATACACATACTGGCATAGTATGAGATTGCTAACCTGGTGACTACAAAGGTAAAATGATAACTCTGTAGTATCACCCCTGAGGCTGAGGGAGCAAAGGGGAGAGGCTGGGATGATTACAGCTTGGAAACTTGGAGAGGAGCTTATGGGCCTCGTAATCCACCTCAGAGTATGAGATTCAGCTGGTGCTGGTGTGTCTAAAGTGGGGTGCAATGAAGTTTTTATAAGTGTTGTGAAAGTCCTAAAATGGATTCTGCTCCCCAGCCTGACCCTCTACCTCTTAGATTCTGAGTATTTCCATGGTCTCGTCATAAAAACACAACTCACCTTCACACTGGCTCCCTCCTCCTGTATCTTCACTGACCCAGTAGTCTCAGCCAAGGTTGGAAAATCTTGGAGCTCACTCTGATCCCAGAACCCAACTCTGACATTTCTTCTGTCTTGCTTCTTCAGTTTATGCGATGGTAAATTTGACGTGTCTTCCTTAAGAGGCTAAGGGATATCCAGAGAGCTGATAAAACATAATTCCTGCATATGTGTGAGGGTGTTTCAAGAAGAGATTAGCATTTGATTCCGTGGACTGGGGAAAGCAGATCACCCTTTCTGATGTGGGTGGGCCTCATCTAAAACTTCAGGGGCCCAAATAAAACAAAAGGAAGGAGGAAGAGTGAATTCTCTTTGCTTGAGCTGCTACATCCATCCTCTGCCCTCGGATATCAGTGTTTCTGGTTCTCAGGCCATCGGACTTGGATTAGATACCACCATCGGCTTTCCTCGGACTCCAGCTTGCAGACGGCAGATCAATGGGACTTCTCAGCCTCCATAACCATGTGAGTCAATTTCTATAATAAATCTCTTTCTATTTATCTGTATATCGTATTAGTTCTATCTCTCTGAGGAACCCTGGCTAATGCAGCAGCAGGCTCTCTTTGGTCTGATATTCCCCTACTTGTGGCCAGGAGATGAGTGCACACAGGACCATGGGAGCTTTTCAGTGCCATTGTGAGAGCCGGGTTCCCCAGGCAAAGGATTTCCATTTAGTTGCCCGCAGTCATTGAGGGATCGCAGGAGACAAACTGGCACTCCATTCTTATCCACCCCTCTGTGAAATGGATAGAGGCCAGCTCACCCAGAGACTGCCATAGCCAGAGTAGTGTTACTCAGTCTGGTTATGCAGTCTCCCCACCCAGCATCAGACCTCTGGTACTACAGCTCTGTTCCCCAGGGTTTTAAAAAACTTTTCTACCACTTGTTTGTTCTCCAGCACATGTGTTTGTGGAGATCTGTTCTCAGAGAATGAGACCATCAAACCTCATTTTATAGAAAATCTAAGAAAAGATAGTTTTCTAATTAGAATAATTTGAGAAGGGTATAATAAAGGGACTTGCTAAGCCCTGGCTGGTGTGGCTCAGTGGACTGAGCACCAGCCCATGGACCAAAGGGTCAATGGTTCGATTCCCAGTCAGGGCACATGCCTGGGTTGTGGGCCAGGTCCCCAGTTGGGGGAGCACGAGAGGAAACCACACATTGATGTTTCTCTTTCTCCGTCTCTTAAAAATAAATAAAATCTTTTTTTTTAACAAAACTGACAAGCTATTTAAATAAGTAAAATAAAGGGACTGCCTAAGAAGGTTTCATAGCATGTAGGGAAACCATGGTCATGTTGTGCCCCATATGACAACGGCAGAGACCTGAGGAGATGGGATATGGTCAAGTGAAAAAGAGAAAGAGATGAGAGGAGCCGTGACCTCTGGGTCAGACACAGGGAGCCTGACTTGGCCCAGCAGGGAGGGATGCAGAATAAACACCTGCACCTCATTCTTCCCACTCTGAGCTCCAGCTGGGGATCCCCACTGCACACTCACCCCAGAAGGCAGAGAATAAGCCCACGCAGGTCATTCTCAGGGCAGGGAGCAGGATGGACCTGGAGGGGCAACTGGAAGGTACTCAGGACACTCAAAGTCCCCTGGAGAAAAACTACCTTTCTATAAACAATGCTCCCTGGAAAATGGCGATTCTACCTCTGCAGTGAGGCTAAGGGCTCTTACCCCAAAGGCCTGATGGATACAGGCACAGCCCGAGTCATCAGAGGAAATCTAGAGTGACAAGGATGGTTCAGAGTCTCGGAATGATTTTGGCCACTCTTTGGGGATCTGACATGGCCCAAGGTGCCCTCACTTCCATCAAGATTCCTTCTAGTGTATATGGCGCTGCCTGTTATGAAAAGCACAGGGTCTGAACCAGGCTGCGCAGTGCCCCTCCCACCCCAGCAATCCTATTGGAGCTGGGCACCGGTTACGAGGTCCTAAACCAAACACAATCCTGCAGGAAAACTCATCAAGCTCTGCTCCAGGTCAGCCAGTCAAAAATGGATTCTGATTTCTCGGAGGCACACATGGATCATTTCTGCTAATTAAACAAATATTTTTCCAGAGCTGTCTTGGTTTCCGCTGTTGCCGTTGGCCCAAGTTGCTGGCACGCCACTGGAGCAGTGCCCTGAAAAGCAGCACAGATGAGAGGAGCTTTTGGCAAAAGACAAGGAACATGTCTTCAGAGCAGAGGAGCTCTGAGTCCAAACAGAAAGAAGGAAGAGGGAAGGAACAAGGGAGTTCTAGCTCTGAGTCACAGCCAGCTTACAAATGCTTGCGCATTCACAGACACACACACTCACACACGCTGACGGAATGCAGTCTCTCTCTCTCTCTCTCTCTCTCTCTCTCTCTCTCTCTCTCTCTCTCTCTCTCTCTCTCTCTCTCTCTCTCCATCCCTCCCACCTCCAACACACAAATAAGCAATCCGGTACAGAATAACAATCCCAAATTTGGACGCTGAAGTGTGGCTTTTATACCCACCCTGAAGGAAGTTCAGGGGCAGCTACAGATGTTACTTGGAAAAAAGAGTGCTAAGTCTGCATTCAGTTCTTAAGCCCTGTGAGAGTGTGATTATCACGACCGCCCCAGACTCCCCTGCCAAACAACCCTCGTCCAGGAGAAGCATGCACACCATGTTCCCGTACAAGGTCAGAAAGTGCAGGGTTTTCTGAAGCTGGCTTAGAGGGACCCTCAGATCCTCGGATGGCAGCTCCAGAACCCCAGTGACAGAGCAGTCAGTCCTGCACGCTGAGCAGAGTTGTTGAGGACATTATTTGTCTTTTTCAGCACCCCTTGACTGGAAGCACTTAGCATCCTGGATCCTTCTCCTGGCATGTGCCCCCTGCCCCCACGCCCAAATATACACACCCAACCCAAGCTGCCCTTTTAAACTTGGAACTCTGACTTTCCTCAGAAAAGGCTCGGTATCTCTTCAGCCCCTTATGTTGCACAGGAGCGTTATGGACACCTGCCAGGCCTGGCTGCCCTGAAGGCTCTAGGTCTGCACTAATGACGCGATACCTGCAAACCTCCTTCTCTCTTGACCTCCGGACTCCTCGTCTATAACATGAGATGCATGGGCTGCACCAGCAGCTTCACACTCTTTTTAACCAAAAGCTCTTGCTAGGCCAGACTATAAAAGCAGAACAAAGCAGAGATGCTCTAGTTGAAGTAGGGGGTGGGGACCCCATTGACCCCTAGGTCTCTGAGAAGCACAATAAGAAAATGCTGGACTAAGTGCCCTGAAGCCTATGAATGTTATAATCCTGGGTTTCCTTGGGAGTCTGCATCTAAACCATCCATCTCCCCACCAACCCACAACTCATCACTCATAAATCTGTTCCTCCTTTCTGTATCATTCTATTTTAGGTAATCTGATGAACTAGCCAGGCTTCAGGGCTCAGAGGGTATTGTTAGGTTCATAAGCCAGTGCCACTCTCAGAGGCACTGCATTATAAAAGGGATCACTTCACTACAAGTGAGAAATGTTAAAATATTTTTTTTCATTTTTAAATTCCATAAGTAACATGATTTTTATAAGCAACTGCAGTACAATAGAAATACATTGCATAAGAGTTGAAAAACTCCTACTTTGCTCCCCTCCCTGCCCCCTGTCAAATTCAAGGCCTTGAGATAAAGAAATGCTTGAGTGGCAAGCATTCTAGCAGCCTTGGCAGTCCTAGCAAAGGCCTGCTGGGGAGAATGGGGCACCTTCCCCTCCCCAGGGAGTTGGCCACCTGCAACCTAGGGCTCTGGTCTGTGCAGGGGCTGCCAGGAGACCCTTGCCCAGGGGTGCATGAATTCGAACACTGAGCCCTTCAGGTCACTCTTCTCCATCAGCTGTTACTACCTTCCTGAGATAATGGGTTAACTCCCAGCTGACCTCACAAGGGTGGGGACAAAACCGGAAAAGAATCAATTCTCTCCTGATGGAGAAATGATAATCCAGCTCGTTAAGACCAGACATTCAGGTTTGGGAAATAACCAGAGCTCCCAAACCACCAGGGGTCTGGGGACTCTAAAGACCATCTTTAAGGAGCTTTCAATTTAGTAGCGTTGACAGGAAGCATCGAGTCCAGTGCCTTGTGATTGTGCAGACTCTGCTTAAACACTTCTGGTGATAGGGAGCTTTCTACGCTGCACTGGGAGAAGGTCCTTGTAATTAGGAAAGCCCTCCTCTGCTATGCACACCCCTTGGGGCTTCTGCTGGGCTCCCCATGTATCAAAGCACCCAGTGGAAACCCAGGGACGCCCTGATCCCTGTGCTGTGCCTTGATATTTCACCAAATAAACAATTCCCATTTCACATCAAAGAAACCTCGAAGCGTTATGAGCAACTCAGCGTCTTTCAGGCCAGGTGTCTTCTCCCCTAATAACCAGGCCTTCCCTTGAGCTCAGCTCTGCCAAGTGTTTCATCTCCATGTCCTGTTTGTGGACCAGGGGAAGCGTGGGTACATCTGATCTTAGCATGTGGACCTGCCACCAAACAATACATCAAAGTCCACTTCATTGAAAAACAGAGACTATCTTATTACAATTCCAGAACAAATTCAACCTAGCATTCCAGGAGGAAATCCCAGCTGACCTCTTGCTCCCTGAATTCCTAAGACACTTCACTGTGTGTACTGTCCATTGGTCACTTCGTCATGTGCTTCCTTAGCATCTTTTCTCTTGGGAGGGAGCCCAGGTGGACAGAGTGTTTCTCCCCTTTCCCTCCCAGCCCCACATTCTGGTCACAAGCTAAGAGAGAGTAGCAGAGAGCACCTTAATTAAGCTGTCAACTGAAGGGTTGTACCCCAGGGCCCCTCCCGGCACCCATGCTTCTAGGAAGAAGACTGCTTGTAGTGCCTGCCTGGGGGGAGTATCCTGGCAGGACCAGGGGCACTGGCTGCCGTGGTCTGAGGACACTCCTGCCACTTGACATAGTGGGTGGCACAAGTCTTCCCATGTGCCAAATGGATGCTCATCTTGAAGCAGCCTAAGGTGCAGGGGTATGCACTGGCAAAGCCAGGTCAGGAGATGAGGTGGCTAGAGAGGGCATCACCCACATCAGCAAATGCTGCTGGGCTGGGACCCCAAGTGTGTGTTGTGGAGCTCCTAGAGAACAAAGCCCCCCCCACCCCCCGGGGAAGGCCAGTGATGGGTGTCTGGGCAAGGAGGCCATTCAGGAGCCCATAGTGACACCATGTCCTGCATCCCTCTTCTTCTCCCCGAACCTCAGAGGAGCCCAGGGCCCAGGCAGAGGCTCTGGTCCAGAAGCTGGGAGGGCAGCTATGAAAGTTGGGCAGAGCTGGTCCCCCTTCCTACACTGCTGGGAACATCTTTCCGTCCATGCCCTGCATGACTGGGGCCCCCAGCCTCCTCCCAGCATGGGAAAGGGACAGTGCACTACTGCTAGCTGCTCTGGAAGTGCTGACCAGCAATGAGGGGCAAGGCCCCTGTCTTCACAGGACCCTGGGAGAAGACGGGCTCCGCCTTTGTTCTCTCAGGCTTGTGCAGGCACAGAAAGGCCTCCACCGCCCTGCATGCTCTTCTCCAACACCACCCGTTTATGAAGAGGTCCCTGCCACCTTTACCAGAAGAAGATGATCTCTGTGGAGCCCTTATAGCAACTGGGCTTCTCCCAGGGGACTTACTCAGTGTGTGGTGGATCCCATTCATCTTTGAATCCCAATTGCCCTGGACAGAGAAAGCCTCCAGTACATAGAAAGTGCTCAAAAATATTCATTGAACGAAGTTTAAAACAAGAAGCCAACTCTGCAGACAGCACCATGGAACCAGCAGCTGTGTGTTCCTGTTGTCCCCTGTAAGTGATGAGGACAGCCTGTCCCAGGTCCCAGTCTTGGAGGCAGAAGAGCCTCTGGAGGATATAGGTGTTGTTCCAACTCAGGATTGTTGCATGTTTCAGTGCATGTGGACCCAGATAAATCACAAATGATATCAACCTTAATTCCCTTCCAAGAGTTTCTTCTGCGAGAGATTCATCCAGCGGCCATAACTCAGCTTTATGTAGATGCACATTTTTTTAAGTGCACAAAATTTTTTGTGGGACCTCCCCTCCAGAGAGAATGAATGCCTCAGTGCCGTGCTTAATAAATGAAGACCAATGTGTTCGCACATGTTTTAGAGTGTTGACCTCACGCAAGTTATGTGTCGACTTCGCTGTCTAAGAATTTCTAATCTTTGATTGAGTGGCTTGGGCACTTGTTTACTCTTCCAGGATCCACAATACCTCTGGGAACCTGGATGGTATCAAACTTTAATCAAATTGTACCACATGGGAATTTCAAGTATGAATGATGCAATCTCTCTCATAATAAAAACCTATTACTTCCTCATCTGGCAGTAATACTGCCCTCCCCAGACCCCCACTCGTTGCCTTTTCCTTAGCGCCCCCTACCCCCACACTGTCTGGAGAGAGAGCCAAGAGTCCTCCCAGGAAGGAAACCGTGAAGAAACAGAATGTCTAAATAAAGTCAAGTCTTCTCTGAGCACCTTGAAATCATTACTCAAAGAGCTTTCACGCTCACACTCTCACTCTGTATACAGGACACCTTCCTGGGTGGCTTCAGAAAGTCACAGGCACCGAGGCCTCATCAGGAGGCACACACATCCACAAATAACTTGTCCTTTTTGGCCAGCTTCTCATTTAACAGCAGTCTTGGAGGGAAAATGTAAAGAATATTCAACCTTTAAAAAAATGACACATAACCAAAACTAACTGGCAGGGCTTAAAGGGCTAAGTTGGGATTTATCTAAAATTAGACTCAGTGTTCTGTGACTCAGTCACTCAGGTTCTTATCTGAAATACATTTGAGTCCTGGCCTCTTTCTCTTGGTGCTCAGCTTTGTCTCCAGACAACATGCGTGATAGGAAAAGGTCAGCGGGGTGCTGGGGGAGGGGGTGACCACAAGGCCGGGAATATTAGGTTGTTCTTGCCCAGTGATTCTTTGGAAACGGGTTGGAAATGACCTTCTAAGGGATTTGAGTGTCTTAAAAGAAACATATTCTATTTTACTTACAATAGTCCTGTGGGTCAAGTAATCAACCAATGACTGTTTACTGAGAATAGCAGAAAACTAAAGCCTAACGTTGGCTCTCAAGGAGCTTATGGTGCAGTTCCCAGGAGTGAGAAGCAGAGTTCACCAACCCAAGATTAAGGAGGGGGTGAGGTCCAGCTCTGCCACTTATAATGGCTGCATCACACGATTCTTGCCTCAGAGCTTTGTTGCAAAGGTTAGGTGAGGAAGTTTGCAAGAGACCTGGCACATGCAAGTTCTCTGTAAAGGTGGGGTATTACTATCATCTATAAAATAAAACCCCAAGGACCCATGCAGGATAACAAATTAAGTGGCACAGTTATTAAGTCGTGGAAACTCAGGCTTGGAGAGACAGGCAGGGATCAAGGTGACTTAGGGACCAGAGAGGAAGATGTTCACAGAGGAAATGTTTAGCAGTGACCAAGGCTCAAAAGTTCTGGTGGAGAAGCTGGTTACTAAGCATGGTAACTATGACCTTTACTCTTCCTTAGACATGGTCAGGCAGGACTGCTTTCTTGTAAAGGATGGGATTTCAGGTTATCTGCTTCCACTCTACTGGCTTGCCTTCCTGTCCCAGACACCACACCCAGTGAGTGACTCCCAATGACATGGATCCTCAGGGTGGGTGCCCTAGGACAAGGCTGAGGAATGTCTTCAGTGGGTGCAAGTGAGACTCCTCCCAGTGAAGATGACCACCATCTTCCTCCCCATCAGAAGAGGTAGACAGGAGACAGGGGCAGAGTGGGCAAATTTCAGGCCGCGTCTTACAGTTCAAACTTCTTCAGCACATTCCTTCCCACCACCTGACTGGCCCTGGCCCAGACCTGAGGAGAAGAATGCAAGCAGACCCTTCCCAGAACTCCAGCTCTCCTCGAAATCCCGCAGAAGGGGTTAGCCAAGGGTCGTGGTATGTGGTAGTCTGCAGAGAGTCAGATAAAAGTCTCAGTTGAGCTAACACTCTCTTTTATGAAAACTTCTTATTGAACGTCTGCTGATATGTGACCATATGCCTTGAGGAAGATGTAAAAATTAAGTTAGTCCACTCCTCTGGGTTCCCAGAGATCTTGGTTCACATCTCATTGACCTGGCATTGTAGCTGTTGACCCATTGCTTTCTCAACTGGATGTTCAGGTCTGGCCATATCTTTCTCTTTTGAATCCCCGATACCCAGCCGAGGGCGCAGCACATGGTTGCCACCACTTAATGTTTGTTGAATTAAATAAACCGAGTTTATGTCTTCAGGACTGAAGAGTCCTGTGCTGTGGTTAGCACAGTTCTCAAAGGTATGAATGATACAGTCACATTAGCCATGAAAGCAGAGGCCATGGGAGTTGGGATTGGGGAGCACATGTTCTACAGAGAAGGTGACATCTGAGAAAGCCCTTGAGAAAGAATTCAAAGTGAGGACTGGAGCTTCCGTGGGTGGAGAGGAGATTCCTAGGAAAAGAGGCAGGAAAAGGGCACCAGAATGTGTGGGAAACAGCTGAGTCTATTAGGATGTGATAGGCAAGGTGAGTCAGAGCAGGTGGGAGTTTGAGCAGTTGCTCAAGGTGCTGGACTTTACTCAGTGGACAATATTCCCTCTTCTTATCATCCTTATTTGCCAACACTGATAATACTAATAAAAATAACAACAGCAATACCTAGCATTGTCTGAGTGCTTAACATGTGCGGGGTGCTGTTTTAAGCATTTTGCATGAGTGAATCCTTCAATCCTCACAAAAACTCTATGGGGAGAGCCTTCCATTTTACAGATAAAGAAACAGATGCAGAAAGGAAGCTTCCCAAAATTAATAGTTCCAAGTGGCAGAGTGAGGGTTCAGACCCAGGCATGCAACTCCAGAGCGCACTTCCCACTTCTCCTCACTTCCACTCCCAAGGTCAGGATTGCCCACGCTGCTTCTCCTTGCTCCCAGCCCAGGCCACCACCCTGTGCTCTGGTTCTAATCCTCCTCCTGGTTTTATGTGTACGGGCTCCATTTCACCACACCTTGCTCTCAAGGCTGAAAAGCAGTCTGAGTGACACGGCCCTGCCTCAGAATGATGTAATGGCTTTAGGGGTGTAGTAGGTGCCCTCTTTCACTAGTCCATCAGCTTCCACCAGCAGCAGTGCCTGCTGTATCTTGATTGTCTTGTTCCTGAAGCCTTTCGTTATCTTCAGTGTGAAGAACATCAAGCCTTTCGAGCATCAAACCACAGCTGCTGCTGCTGGCATCCCCCTTAGGGGTAACCAACGGCACAGGCTTCTGCCCCCCCCCCCAGTGTTCCCCAAACCCAAATCTCCAGGGCCATTTTGACGCTGGTATGTAATGTCTGTCCCCACCCACAGGGTCTCACATGGACTTCATGGATCAGCTGCGTAAGCTTCTGCCTGAAACTCTCTCACATGTGGCTCAAAAGACAATTTATAGGACCTGCTATCTGCTATCCTCCGTCTCTGCCTGAGGAACCAATAAGTAGAGCTCCTCCTCACTGCCCCGCCCCCCAACACGAATTCCTCACCTCAACAGCCAGAAAGGAGTGGGTGAGACCTTTGAGGTCCCACCCCAACGTAGCCTCAACAGAGACCACCCTGCCACCAGTGAGCCCCCTTATTTATGTGCAAGTCTTCAACATGAATTGTTAATGTCTGTTTTTCCTTCTCTTTTCAAACTAGTTGGCATAAGAGAAATTTAAATCACTTAATTTTCTTCCTATCTAGCAATTCTAATAAAAAGCTTTGGTCAGAGTTCCATAAAGAAATTTTTAAGAATGAAATGATGAATTATCTAGATTTGCTTAAAAACACTATGGGCAGATACGGGGACTAGAGATGAAATGAGATTGGTTATGAGTTGATTGTTGTTGATGGAATGCAGGAGTGGAATGTAGAAGAGGCTCTGTTCACTTTTCCATGCATGCAAAACCTTCCACCTACAGCATAGGAAACATAGTCAATAATATTTTAATAATTATGTGTGGTGCCAGTTGGGTACTGAAAATATCAGGAGGAACACTTTGTAAAGTATATAAGTAACTAACAACTATGCTGTACACCTGACACTAATACAAAATATTATTAAATGTAAGCTGTAATTCAAAAACATCTTTTTAACTTAAAAATAAATAAAACTTTTCAACAAAAAAGTAAAAGATATAAAATTTAAGAAAATGTTGGTGGACAAGAGGTTCAAACTTACAGCAATAACACCATTTTGGAGTTTCTCTTTTTTATTGCATTTCTTCACATAATCTCTGGCACTTTGTTAGCCAAGAACAGGTGGGCCTTGGCTGGCTGTGTGTTCCTGGTTCAATAAAACAAGACATAGTTGGAATTGAAGTCTGTGAGTTGATGCCTCCCAGCTCACGAGCCCAGACAACCTGCCTAGAGTGTTCCCCAGGCCCAGCATTACAGCAGCTTCATCAAAGCCACTGCCCTGGGTCCAGACACAGGTTGGAGTGTCAATGTCCCAGCTTCTTCTGGGTCAGTGAAATGCAGACATCAACAATGAGGTCTGTGACATTATCGCAGAGGAGTGACCTCCTAGAGGTGGCCACCAAGTTCAGACGCCAAAATAACAGACTGCTGGAGGGTGTTGAGAGGGAATGTGGAGAAAAGGGTGAAGATGGTGGCATGGGGGTTCTCTCTTGGGCCTTTCAAGTGTCCGCTTTCATATGGAGGGGCCAAAGGGACATCTGATGGCTCAGATTTGAAGAAATTCCAGGCACCCTGAGGAAGCCAAGACATCTTAATTCCGTAGCTTTCTGTGATCCAGGCCTGGTGCCTTTCATACGTATGGCAGAATGGCTCTCAAGAAAGCGGGGTGCCAGCCTTGGGGAAGCCTCAGGGTTGGAACATGTTTGTGTGACTCAGAGAATGAAGTGGCCCCAGCCTGTGGACAGCCCATCTGCATGGAGGCCTCAGTCTCCTCCACCTCACCCACCCCCTCTGCCATCTGTGAGTGCCTCAGCAGTCAGCAGTGCACTGCCTCACCTGGTTAGAGCCCTCCCGTGCCTGGCCTCTTGGGTGCTATCCTGTGACTCCATGAGGACCTCAGAGGGTACCCTCCTTTTGGTTTCCAAGGGAGTTTCAGAGATGTGAGCCACTTCTGCATCAATGTTGTCCGAAGAGCTGAGTCCAGGCTGTCCTCTTCTTTCTCCCAGAGGCTGAAAGGAACATGGAGAGGAGACAGCAGTAAATCCAGCCTGAGTCTGACCCACACCCAAGCTAGACCACGGGGGTGCTCCAAGCAGGGATGTGGGTGCCTTAATTCAGTCTACGGTCACCTATCACCAGGATCACTGCAACGGGTCTCCTTGCACCAGTCTTGATGCCTCCATTGTGTTCTCACATGGCAGGTAAATGATCTGTCTAAATGGCAGGTCAAGTTAGATCACAGCCTGCTTGCAAACCTTCAGTGCCGGCCTATTGTCTCAATCTCCCTAACAGAGTCCTCTAGGCCTGACAGCCTCAGCCCCAGCACTGAAGCCCTCTTCGCCTTCCTTGCCATCCTCTCTGGCTTCTCTCCCCTCCTAAGGGCACCTCTGCTCTGGCCTAATTGGGACCCACTCTTCACTTTGCCTGTGCCCGCCAACACCAACTCCCCATTAGGGTCTCTGATCTCCAACTCTAGATTAATGCTATTACTTAGTGGGTGATCCGGTGTGACCTGCACAGCCCTTGTCACACTGTGTTGCAATTGCTGGTGTACTTCCTTGCTGCTATGGGCTTAATGTCTGGGTCCCCCCCAAATTCATGTGTTGAAGCCTAGCCCCCCATTAGATGGTGTTAGGTGGTGGAGCCTTTGGGAGAAGATGAAGTCTTGAGGGTGGAACTCTCAGGGCAGATTAAAGAGGCTTAAGGAGTCTCTGGAGATGAAGTCATGGAATGGGGAGTCTCTGGCTGAGAAGGTGTGACTCAGGGTGGAGTCAGCTGTTCCGGCCGCCTTTTGGGTGAGGTGCGAGGAGATACCTGGGAGGCGAGAGGCAAAGACTTGAACTCTCTCTTCCTGCTCTCGTTGAGGCATATGGACATCTGGGGGAGGAGGATCGATAGGGGTGCTGGCTGACAACTCTATGTCTTAGGGGCAGAGACTCAGTTCTGGATATGAAGGTGAGCATGGATGAGCTTACAAGGATTCAGACCATTCTCCAAGGAGTGAATGGAGCTTAACTTGTGCAGACAGATCAGGAATAGGGAAAGCAAGAGAACTTTGAGGGGACCCCCCCCCCCATCCTTACCATGGCCCAGTGGTTAGTCACCTCTGAGAGTTTATTCTCAAGGCTGATGGCCTTTCTGCAGGGTTCATGGGTTACCAGCTCTGATGTCCAAGAGGAGTCCCAGGAATTCCTTGTCTTCCTGAGGGATCCTATTGCTAATGTCACTATTGGTTAAGGCAGCACTAGGTTCCAGCTGTTTAGTGGTGAGTGATCGCTCAGGCAGCCAGCCTCCTTCCCCCATCCCCACCTCACCAATGCTCTCTGGGGACATACCACCCATGGGGCCTTCAGATGCCTTCTACCCACACCTGTTTCTCACTTAGTCCTTGGGGAAGAAGCAGAGGAACAGGGAAAACAAGGCCAGGAGAATCCATTCTTCTCAGGGGTGATTGTGGTTCCTGTATCTCCTACAATTTGTAAGGTGAGGAGGTCCAGGAGATCTTTAGCCTGAGAAGAGGCAGAACAGGAAGGCTTCTGGTCATGATAATTCATGTGTAAGGAGAAGTGACTTACCAGGGGTGGGCTATCTTGTCACATTTCCGGAAAAGCCACAAGATGGAGGCACACATGTGTTCAAAGCCAGTCCGGACAAAACTGTAAAGGATCCCAATACAAAAGACGGGGACATGCTCACCATTTTCTCATCTAGCTTCAGGGCACCATTTCACTTTGACTCACTTTGATGGTTATTAACTGGCTGTGGTTTCTGGCCCCTGGCCAGTTATTTTAAAGGCCAAGTTTCCATAACTATGTGACAGACCCTGTCTCTAGGCCATCAAATACTCCCACTGCCTTCTTTTCCACCTTCTCCTATATCCATGCTTTCTCCTTTTAAGACTCATATTTCACTTTATACCAAATTTCTCTTTTCTCTTTCAGTATGTTGACTGGCAATCACCTTGGCAACCCTCCCTACTCCATGAATCTCTTTTAGAAATGAGCCCCCAGGCAGGGGCTGTACTCATCATCTCTATTAGTCACAGTGGTGATGAGCTTAACTTCCCTCCAAATTCATCATCATCTTCATGAGTGCTCCCTCAGTTTGTTTGTAGCTAGGACAACTCTGTGATTAGTGAGCTTTGGGGAGGGCGGGAGAATCTTCCCTGGGGGCAGGAAGTAGGTCAAGTTGCCTCCGGCATTAGCTCCTCCAGTGATAAAAGGGGAGCTGCTCTAGTTCTCTGTACAGTACAAAATGTATAGTGCAAGACCGTTAACCATATACATTTTTTAAGCTGTATTTTACCTATAACAAAAACTACTTTGAAGATTTTTCTCACACTCATGATCACAAACTGCTTTTGTGGGTGATTTTTCTCAAAAATAAAGCTAGCCATAAATCCACAAAAGACAGGCATGAATGAGGGTCATTTTGCAAACCTTGCTATATCTTCTGGGAAATAAATATGCTGCATTTGACTCCCCAAGATGTTATTAAAATATTTGTGAGCCAAAAAATAGTCAGAAGGTATAGAGTTAAATATACTTTGTTTACGTAATCCTCCATAAATATTTACCCAGTGATAAGGGAAAATGCCACCTTGTTCAAAACTTGTATCCCTTAAGTAATGGTTTTAAGAGACTCAGCTAATTAAATAATACCAATATTAATTTTTTCTGATATGTGCACACATTTTATCTTGTGGTATGAATGTTATCACATGTTTTATGAATATATGGCCATGTTAATGATCCTAAATAGAAAAACCCCACCCCTGCTCTGGGTATGGGAGGTAAAATCTCTCTTGAAAGGTGAGGTCATTCCTAATGTCATTTGCCAGGTATAATGAAGTCTGTTGCTCATATCGAAAATGATCAGTGGAATATGGTTATTTCACAGGTATACAAAAGGTGTCCTCCCAAGAAAACCAGAATTACCTTTCAATACTGGCTTCTCCTACTAGGTAAGTGTTCTAGGAACCTATCTTTATCAGTGTACCAGTTGGTGTTGTTGTGAGAAGCTGAGTTTGGCCTCAGTGAATTTTTTTTTGAAGATTCTTTCAGTGCATTTGTTCATTTCATCATGCATGAGTTACAAGCACACCTGCCTACACCATGCTGAATGTTCAGCAATTTTTGACCAAAAATGGCCCCGTCCTCCCTATTCACCTGGTCTCACCCCAAGTGACATTTTTTTTGTTTCCCTGGATGAAAAAAGTCCTCAAAGGGAAACAATTTGCCAATGTGGACGAGGTGAAACAAAAAACAGCAGAAGCACTAAAAGGCATCAAAATTGGTGATTTCAAAACCTCTTTTGAGCAGTGGAAAAAAGTCTCGATAGGTGTCCTGCATCAAATGGAAAGTACTTTGAAGGCGACTGAAGCTTAAACATGTAAGAATAAATACACAATTTTTAATAAATAAATTCCATTTTTGAGGGGTCCCCCCTCACATACATATGTAAGAATCCATCAACCCATATACCTTTGTACATTTTATTACATCGAGATCCTGTAGAAAAACATGATAAATGATCAGGGAGAGTGCCAAAGGTGAACTTGAGATGTGTCAAAATATCTCCTGAAGTGTTTGTGTGTGTGGGGTGGAGTTATGTCATCAAGAGCATGACATAGGTTGTTCCTGATGTTACTCCCTCTCACAATATGGGATGGTGAACGGTACCTTTTTTCTGTCTTCCCTGCATCTATTTGTACAGGTTCTTAGCCTCATCAATTAGAATCACCCACTTTTCCACAAAGAGAATTCAGATTTTTATACAAGAATACAAGAAGGAAGATGTGCGCATGGTCCATTTTCTCACTTCCCAATAGGCCCCTTGATGCCAAACTCAGAAACAGTGGTTTTGAAAGACAGCCAAAACTTTTGATTAATTCCAAGAGGAGAGTTACTTTCAGAAGAGAAAAGGCTCTTTGATAATCAAGGGGGAAGGCATGGAAGGAAGTGGGCACAGGGTTTGCCCCATAAAAATAGGCTGGAAACTCTGGAGGAAAACCTGGCTGCCCAGTCCTGGGAGGACTAGATAATGGTCACTGCCTGAGAGGACAGAGAATGGGGTGGGAAACATCAGAGGGGCCTGAAAGAAGGGATCAGATCTGGTGAATCCCATCCTTGCAGCCAGGGTACAGACAGAGGCCAGGAAGCCACACTGGGGCCGAGCTGATGTCCACAGCTCACAGTCTGATCATGCAGGGGAACCTGTTCATCCTGCTTGAGGGGGTGGGGCACTCTCTGTCCTCAGTGCCTTTGGCAAGGACTGTCCACTGCCTACTCACTCTGCCGCCCTGTGGATTACCCTGCAGAATGGACATAACCCATGGCTTAACTTTTCCAGAAATTCATCAAAATTCCTGCCTGTATTTCTTTTTGAATAGTCCAGGACAGCTTTAAGCTCCAAACCAGAAGGTCAGGTCCTTGTTACTCAGAGGGGCATGGCGGTAGGGAAGGGAAAGAGCCCCAAGCCTAAGCTCTCGGGGCCTACCCCATGGCATCCCCTGGTGTGGCCTCAGTTAGAGGGATCCCAGGGCATTCCACTGAAATGTGTTACAGACACTGGTAAAATGAGTCTTCAGTTAGAAATATGGGATAATAAAATTAAGCTTTATCTCCCTGCCCTGGCATGTGAGTCTTCTTCTAGATGACAACACTAGCCAGAGACATGACAAAATGAGTCGTAGAGAGCCAGGGGCTCAGCGGCCCAGAGCACCACCCCACACAGCCTGGGACCCTCCTTTGAGCCCCTTCTCACCCCATGCAGCCCCATGACCAAACACCGAAGGCGAAGGCCTGCTCACCATGCTTCCATGCTGTCGATGCCCACCCTAGGAATAAGACAGTGGGTTGTATGGCCGCAGAATGACAGCCTGGAGATATGAGATTATAATTACACTGAGGGACTTTGCATGATGCATGTCAAGAAGACCCACAGGAGCAAACTGTCAAAAGAGTACAACTTTTTGAAGAAGGTTCAAGAAGCCATTCTAGAAGTCTTGCCCTAAAGAAAGCCCTGGGTGGGTGACCACCAGCACTGGAGACTTCCACATGGGACACAAGCCGTCCAGAGCGATGCCCACCCCACCCAGTGGTGTGACCAACCACTGGTGCAGCACAGGGATACCTGCCGGCCAACTATGCATCAGGAAGGAAGGCTGGGGAGAAGGGAGTGACCAAGAGCACCATGAGAAGTGAGCCAGTGGGCCTGCTGCCCCATGTAGTGTCTTGGCTGTGGTCAGAATTCCACAGCAGCCACCCACTGTGGGAGATGACAATGCCTCACTTCTCACTTCTGTGTCCACTGCAGTCCAAGCAAAGTTGCCACCTGCAGGTCCTTGAAGCTGGCAGCAAGTCAGGTCAAAGAGGGGAACCCAAACAAGGCAAAGGTATCTGGTCCTGTGAAAAGTGAGGCGATGCACCATTTCTCTTTTTTAATAGTAATTCTAAAATGTCCATGACCTTTGCTCTGACCAGGTGGCTCAGTTGGTTGCAGCATCGTTCTATACAACAAAGTTTGCAAAGGTTGCGAGTTGGATTGCCTGTCAGAGTACGGCGTAGGTTACAGGTTCAATCCCTGGTCAGGGAGCATACTGGGAGCCACTGATCAATGTTTCTCTCTCCCTCCCTCTCTCTCCTCCTCTGTCTCACTCTCGCTCTCCCCCTTCCTCTCTCTCTAAAATCAATAAATATATATCCATGGGTGAGGATTAAAAAATAAAATAATGAAATAAAATGTCCATGTCCTTTGACGCAGTCATTTCACTGGTAAGAAACTATTCTTAGGAAATTATCAGAAATAAGGACAGAAGTACATATAATGATATTGTTCTGTGCTGTTTATACTAATTAAGTGTTAAAATCAAAACTTTTAACAATGGGGTGATGGTTAAATAAATTATGCTGCATACAGCCAATAAAAGATATCACCAGAAACCATTCTTAACAAATGTTTACACTAAAGGTTTACTTCTTTCAAAAAGTAAGGTGCCAAACTACCTATATGGCAATTATGTTGTCATGTGTATTCAAAGGAAAAAGACTAGTAGGAAATATGCCAACGTATACTTGGGTGCTGATGATTGCTGTCGTGCTTCTCTTATTTTCCAAATTTTCACAGTGAGCATGTGTTGTTGTCTAAGCATGGATTTTTCCAGAAAGCAAGCCTAAGGCTGAGGGCAGATAGTTCATTTTGGGAAGCGATTCTAGGGAGCAGGGGAGTGACTGAGCAGTGAATCAGGGCAGGAGAACTGAGATGGTGTATGATGGACCTCTCGCTACTCAGGGAACAAGGAGGACTCAAGTCCCCTGCAACCCAGACCTCAAATCCTCAGCCTGTGATCCCAAGAGTGACTGTGTTTTTCTCCACAGAGCCCTGTCATCTGGGTACGTGCTTTATAGCCTGACCACCAGCACAGAAGGTACCCAAATCCTCATGAATTCTGCACCCATTTGACAATACTCTAGTAATAATAATGGCTAACACTTAATATATACCAGGTGTGTTTCTAAGCATTTAGTATTCATTATTTCATTTAATCCATACAACAATCCCATTGACAGGTGATGAAACTGAGGTACACAAGGGTGAATAACTCACCTCTGCACACAAACACTAACTCCCAGATTCAAACCAGACAATTTGGCTCCAGGCACTATAACAATCACTTTGGTGCCCCTTCAAAATGGGCCCATTTAAGGTGACTTCAAATGGAATCTGCAAAGAGAGATCTCCACCAAGCTGAACCTGCTCTTCAGCTGTGCTAAGGACTGATTTGCCCCTTTCTCCTCTCTCCTGAACATCACACCTAACAAGAGCCCTGACTTCTAATCCAGCCACATTTGGGGTCTCACCTGCGGAAGTGTGATTTTGACCTGGCCTTTGCAGGTTTCTCTACACACAGTGGTCACTCAGTCAACTTTGGGTTGCTCATGGTCGGCAAGTCGGATGAATTAGTGAATTCTGCCCTATCAAAAGTCTACTTTCCCCTAAATCTCTTCTCCACCAGTCTCAGAGTCTGCCATTTCCCATATTAAGATCACCACCAGTTCAAAAGCTTAATGGAAACAAATATTTTCACTAGATCACAGAGTTATTTTCTCAGTAAAGTTGGGAACATATGAACAAGCTAAAAATTCCCCAGGACTCATTTCTCTAGTACGCCTTCCCTTTCATCTCATGTCACCCTTACCAAGGATAGGCGCACAGTGGGTGTGTTTTGATGGAAAGGAGGGAAGAAGAAAAGACCTAGAGCAGAACTTCCCACACCAGTTCCAGAAAAACTGTTGTGAATTCAGCTGCTTCTCAAATGAGCTTCTTTGTTCTTCTTTAAATGATGGAAATCTGTTGTCAAGCCCCATTCCACCTTTTTTTATTTTTTTATCTTCATCAAGGACATGTTAATTGACTTAAGAGAGAAAGAAAGGGAAAGAGATATAGAGAGAAGTATCAATGTGAGAGATAAACATCAATATCTTGCCTCTAATATACACCTTCCTCCTCCAGGACTCGGGATCAAACCCACAACCTAGGTATGTACTGTGACCAGGGATCGAACCCACAACCTTTTGGTGCATGGGGTAATGCTCCAAGCAACTGAGCCACCTGGCCAGGGCAAGGTCCATTCAATATTTTAATGTGTTACCATGATCACAATTCTCCCCAAAAGGAGAATTTCATAGGCAAAATTTCTCAAAAACACTTCACCCTAGAACCACAGGCCAGCAACATGCTCACTTGAGAAGCTCAGCACAAGGAGTGCATCCTCAAGCAGAGGGTTCAGCTTGGTGGTGCCCTGGACCACCTGGGACTCTTAAAAACACAGATTTCCAGGCCCCACCCTAAACCTTTGGGAACAGTCTCTAGGTTGGGACAGGAAAAATTCCCACCCAATGATCTGAAGGTGAGCCATTTGGGCATCTCAGCTGAAGGCCTGGGACACTGTGGGAAGGCCTGGGTGGAAGAAGCCATGGGAGTGAGGGGTGCGGGAAAGGGGAGAGCTACTTGGGAGCCAAGAATTAGGAACATACTTACAGGAAAAGTGTCATGTGTTGGGGCCAAGCTTCACCCAACTGACAATCTCCCCTGTGTTCTCAGGAGCAGAGTGGGGGCCATGTACTTTTAGAAGGAGCAGCCTCTGCCACTAAAGTGAAGAGTGCAGGAAGAGTAAAAGCATGTTGTCTTCGTAGACAAGCACAGGCATGGTGCCCACTGGCTGCTGATACAGCCAGGCCAGCCTTGGAGGAGATGCTGGGCCAAGAGCTCTGCCCACTCCTCATCTGTCTCCATCATGCACGATGGGATGGGAGGCAGCCTCAGGGCCTCCAGGGTCCGGAGCAGGCTTCAGGCTGGGTCTCAGAACCTGTTTGGGCTGACAGCACTGGGAGGCCCGTGGAGCAGTGTTGGGATGAAGCCAAAAATGCCCCCTGGCTTTGGGTTCTGATTCTTTGTCCTTGACTTTCATCAACTTCCCTCACTACCCTGCCAAACATCCCCTCCTTACTGTTTCAGGTACCCAGTGCCTAGCACCAAGTCTGGCCCACAGTAAGTATGAGATAAGTACTCATTAAATTGAGTTGAATTCTTTTTGATTGCTCTCAAGCGCCTCCATTTCTCTCATTCTGGCTTCTAACAGTTGGGCATTTGGCTGAAAGAGGGATGTGCTTCAGCCAGCACTGTGCACACAGGAAGTGTTCAGTGTGAGCTGGACTTCTGGACTTGAAATGAGCACCTTCAAAGCCCTCTCCCCTTTGGTGTGGGGTTAGTCTGGGTCCCATGTAAACTTAGCTGCCACTGTTGCTTGGGGACACACTACCATGTCTTCTTCTCTTCCTGCTTCTGTAACCTCTGCTCTCAGTGTGAACCAGAGAGAAGCCTTTTGATTGTTCTTGCCTGTATCTGACTTGAGAAGAGGGAGTGAGGTATCTCTGTTCTACCAGCTGTGTGATCCAGAACAAACTGTCCAACCTCTCTCACCTGCCACGATAGAGGCTCAGCAGGTACAAGGGCCATATGTGAAACTATCACTCAGTAGATAAAGTTCTATTTACTAATAAAGATGTGGTTTACACGTTGTCGCATTTTTGTTTGAGCATTTGCATAAACATGTGTTTGTGCTTGTTTGTGAACATGTGTTGTGTGTTTGTTGTGGGGAAATATGTGCCCTCCAGGCTTGGACACTCAAACCAATTGTCTCCCAGGCCCAGTGCCAGGTCCCTCCTGCACAAAGGCCAACATCCTTGTCCGTGGGGACCCCGTGTTTGAGTCACAGTCTTTGTTTTCAGGACCACAGGGGATGTAGGTGGCTGGCTGGCAGCTGTTGCTCTCAGGAGGCAGAGCTGGAGGGAAGAATTCTTGAAGCAGGATTAATTCAACAAATATCAATTGAACACCTAACATGTAGCATGCACTGGACTTACAATCTTCTTTAGGTGAGTGGGGGCAAAGTCAGGGCACCGAAGATATTAATATTATTTTTTACAGATTTGATACAAGTTTATTGATATTTATTGAGTGCTGTGCCCAGGATTTTCAAAGCAGAGGAAGAGGAACTCGAGCTGTGGACATAATCGGGGCCCAAGGATCTGAGAGTAAAGGAGAAAGAGCTCCTCCTGCCCACATACCTGTGGAGGTGGGCACACTAGTCATATCTGGTTCCATGCCTGGGGCCCAAGTATAGTTTTAGAAAGTCCTACAGCTGGATAAATGTACCCTTAACAGTAGGTTCTGGGAAGGAAGAAAGGGGAATGACCACAGATCCTGAAGGCTTTCTACCTGTGTTTATTTATCCTGTTCTAGGCCATGGACTTGATAAGAACAGGCCACCTAGCAGGGATCTTTCAGCAACATGTGCTTATGCAATGGGGAAGGGCCTGAACAACACCCCCGCCCCCCAAGAAGGAAGTGCCCTTATCTTTCCTGAAATTGGGTTGGAACAATGGGAGAGGTTCCTCAGAGGACAGCCAACTCAGCAGAATCTGTGCCAACCCCTTCCCCCAGGAGGAGGAGGAAGATAGGATGGCAGAAGCCTTTTTGAGGACAATGATCAAGGTTTCCAAAGAGCTACAGCTCTGTCTGGGCCTTGTTTGTGGCAGGAGGTTCTGAGGGTGTAGGGGGAAGGGGACGACGGGGCTGGGGCTGGAGGGCTCCCAGGCTTGAGGGAGACATGGCAGCCCTCTAGCCCCTCTCTCATTGTCACCTTTTCGTCTTTGCAGGACTCTGAACAAATAATCAGACTCTTGGGTTAGCCTGGTCCTTAGACAGACCAAGACCCTGATGCTAGAAGGCATCGCTCTGGGCCTCCTTGCGGGCTGGTCCCCGTGGGCCCAAGCACAGTCTCCTGGTTCTATTCATCTCTTCCACTGCTTCCTCATGCCTTTCCTTGGCACATGAGTATGGAGCAATTATTCACAGGGCTTTTAGATTCACAAAGTCTGGACCTGATTAGTTGTGCTATGCCTGCCTGCATTACAGAATCTAAAGTTCAGGGAGATTAAATACATCGCTGAGGTCAAGCAAATGGCAGTCCACTGAGTCACTCAGCTGCCTTACAAATGCTGTTTAAACAAGGACAGAGCCTGAGGGGAGGTCCCCAACAGAAATTAGACATGAAGGGAGAGAAACTATGCAGCGAGCAAGTGACTAGCCAAAAATAAAATGAGCATTGTAATTATGAATAATGCACTTGATCTCAGATGGTTTTTACCATGTGACTGGTACCTTATAGCTATCATGTGGGAATTGAGCAAGCAGGGAGGGGACTTGTAGGCCAGTGGAATATGTAGGTATTTAAGTCAGTATAATTGAGTCTTCCTGGTCATAAAGATGGGGAAATTAATGAGTGTTCAAACCAGAATTTGTGTGTGCTAAGCTTTCTGTGTGTTATCTCAGAAAATATTCACAGCAGCCCAGGAACCCCTGGTGATCAGCTGTGGTTCAGATGCACAGGGGCCCATTAAATTGCTCCCTACAGCAAATCTGGCCTCCAGCTTGTCTCAGAGGCCCCACCACTGGTGTAAGATGCTGACTCTGAGCCTGTCGCATTTAGAACAACATCCCGCCTCCAGGCACGCCTAAACCCACTGCAGCATGTGCCCACTCTGTGCCATTCACCCTGAGGAGTCCTCCCTTCCCAGCTCTGAGGTCAACTCGGAGGAGGCTGAGGACAACATGTAGCTTCTCCCTCTGCAGTGAGCAGCACATGGTGTTCTTGTGCCTGAGAAATATATCAGGAATTTTATTATCTAAGGAGGAAAGCTCCAGGCTGCCCACGCCTACTGTAGAGCTGGCCTCAAAACCACAGTCGGTAGGAAGGCTGGGTGCACCTCCGTGATTGAATGTCCCCCGTGAGGCCAGACCAGTCTCAGTCTCAGCATAAGGGACCAACAGGGACTTTGGAGAGGACTGAGGTGCTGAAAAGTTGTGGAAGTATCACTGCTGGATAAGAGTCAGAAACAAGATGGGGACCAGTATTCTGACCTTGGTAATGCAACACCACTCAACAACTAGAAAGAAGGTCTCTTGTGCACACCTATTCACTCATTCAATCCCCCCGATGCCCGCGACTCTGCAAGGCCAGCACTGCTACTATCGCCATGCCAAATACAAGGAACCTGAGGCACAGAGAAAACAGGTTGTCCAATGTCACAACAGCCAGTTTGCCTCTTTCCCATCATGACCCTGTGGTTCTTACCTGCTCCTGCACAGCCTCAACCTCCCAGCCAGAAGGGCCACCTGGTTAATAATTGACACATTCTTCAGGATCCCAGGTGTTCAGGCAGCGTGCCCAGCTACTGGCTCACCAGAACCTGCTGTTTTATAGGTGATCATAAATGTCTTATGACCATAAGGACACAGGTTAGGGGACTCTCAGACACACAGCCAACCCAGGCAGATGCTCAGACACTTCCGCCTTGTGTCTAATCTTTGCCCCCACACACCCTGCACAGCAGGAGTGCTGGCACACCATCCCCCACTGCCCACTCATGCATGACACATGTCCCCCTCCTTCATGCCTGCCTCCTCCAGAACACTGCCCACTGTTACCCTCACTGAGCTGTCCTTTCCTCCCGAAAAGCTTTCTCTGACCCTCCACTTCCACAAGGCCACGGTGGGCAGTGCTTAGGAGCATGACTTGCCTTAAAGCTAGTTCACTAGCCATGTGACTTGGAGTTTTGGAGGCACATAAGATTGCTGTGCCTCAGTTTCCTCATTGATAAAACTTGATGTCCATTGAATTAGACGAGCGAGTGTATATGAGGCAGGTAGTAAGCCCAGTGTCAGACACTCTCTCTTCCTAGGCCCCTTGGCCCCTGCCAACTCAGCAGTGGTCTCTGTCCCATCACAGGAGATCCCTGACGGCAGGAACTGTGTCTTAGCATCTCCCCACAGAGCAGGTGCCCAGTAAATGATGTCTCTTTTAGTAGAGCTCTTTCTTAAATATCTGTGGTGAGGGAAGGAAGCATAAACACTCCCAAACAGAAAACATTCCTTTGCCCTGGCCGGTGTGGCCCAGTTGGTTGGGGGTCATTCTGCAAAGCAGAAGGTCACCGGCTTGATTCCTGGTCAGGGCACATGCCTGGGTTGTGGGTTCAGTCCCCAGTCAGGTGCACCAATCAATGGTTCACTCTCATATTGATGTTTCTCTCTCTCTCTCTTGCTCCCTTCCTTCCCCTCGCTCTAAAAATAAACAAAGAAAACATTCCTCCTTAATGACAGGATCACACTCATGAAAAGCAGGAAAGAGCACTTCATGCATTCTCAAGTTAGAAAGGATTTTCCATTTTCTCCTGGTAAGTGTTCATCCTCACAAGGTTGTTTTCACTTGTCTCCCTTATAAACTTATGGGGCAAGTGATTCATATGCAGGCTGCTGTGCATCCTTCCTTCACCTCAGTTTCTCAAGTCACTCATCTAACTGCTCAGTGACTTGACATAAAGCTGCCCCCTCCCCGGGGCAGTGCAGTGGTCCCCAAAGCAGGGCTGGCACAGTGAGTCTAGATTCACAGGATAATCTTCACAGGAATCTGATGTGCTCACAGGAGACACCGGGCTGGAGAATGGGACGCCACCTTGCATAGCCATGGTGAAGGTGGAAGAGCCGTGGGAAAGGAACTGGCATGGAAGTTATAAGTGGGACACTGTAACAGCCTGACTGTTGGAGCATCTCTTCACACGGCACTGTTTCCCGTCCAACACCCTCCGGCTGAAATCTGGACCAGGTGCCTGAGCTCCTGCACCTCACTCGAAGGAACCATGGGCCTCCCTGACTGCTTGGTCAGGGCCTGTGGTCAGGGTCAGAGGGGACAGCTGTCTCTCTTTTCAACCAGCCTCTAAGCAATGCCCTGCTCTGCTGAATGGTCCCCTGCCCTATCTGCTTGGAAATGAGTTTGGTCACGTGGGGACAAGATGGTCTCTGCCTCAGGGGGTACAGGAGCAGCTCAGGCAAAGACAGGCTGCCCTGCTGCCTGCCGTGCCCCCACTGTCTTCTCCCCTCCCCCCTTGACCCAGGCCTTCAGGCCTGCTGCTGGCTGCTGTTTCCTCTCTCCCTCTCAACCTCTGTCCCCCTCCCTCCCTGCTTCTCTTCCCCACCCCTGTTTTCTCCCCCGAAGAGGCCACAGCCTCCTCTAGACAGCTTACTTTGCTCTTGGCCTCCCTCCAGACATTTGTTTCCATTTCCCCTCAGTGGGGATCAGGAGGGGCAGTCCAAGGGCTGTGGAGAGAGGGAGAGCTGAGACCTGCCCTCCTGGATTTTCTCTGAAATGTGAGTATTTCTGGTGGGGTTACTCAGCCTTTTCAGAGAGCATCTCCTGTTTCCTCCTCTGCTGCCTTCCGATGTGGGGCTCTGAGCCCACGTTGGCTTCTGCTGCACCGCCTAGCCTGTGCACGTCTGTGCGTGTGTGCATACTCACAGGCACACATGGAAACATACACACTCACAGGTACACACTAACATACTCATACACAGTTGCACATGCACACATGTCTAGTGCACACTCACATAAACATGCATATAATCGCACTTGCAATCTCACACAGGCACACACTGACATGCTCACACATTCACACATGAACACACATACATGTGCTTGCATGCACACACAAATATACTCTGTTCCTTGCTTGGCATTTCCATGGAGGTAAAGGGTATACATATGAACCAAAGAAGCCTTCCTAAATAATGCAAAGTATGCTAAGTAAAATATCCAATTTAATGCAAATTTCAGCAAACCAAAAATTATTATAAACGCCTAAACTTGTGGTTTGAGGCATTAGGTTTCCTCCATGATTCTCTGTCACTCCTCTAGCAACAGGGTCCCCTGACTTAAGAGTTCAGAGCCCTGGCCATTGACCCCTGACCAGGCCAACACAGGAGCACCTGTCAAGGAACAGCACGGGACACTGTGCGAGGGGCTGGTGGGCGGAGCCAGCAGAGGGACCACACTTGACATTTGAAACAATCATTCCTGAACAGTGGACCTGGCCCAACCCCTGGCCTCCCCTCAACTCTGTGACCTAGAGGCGGGTCCAGAGCCTCAGCCCTTTTCTGTTGCTTTCTTCTGCACCACTGGTTGCCTTGGCAACAGTTGCTGCTGGCCCCTGGCCTCCCAAAGCTCAAACTGCAACGTGATCTCTGGCAGGTTTGTTCTGCTCCGCTGGCTTTGAAGACAAAAAGGGGGTGCTGGGCAGCAGCTCTGGTTTCAAAACCTGTCCCCAGGGACCTCCCAAGTAAGGGGAGGGAATAGGACCTGGGAGGAAAGGTGAAGAGGGGGCCACAGGAGCAGCTCAGCTAGGAGAGAAGCAGCTGGAGGAGTGGGAGTGAGGAACTTTCCTAGGACACCCTTTGGGTAAATGGGCTGGCTGAGAGTCCACAGTGGGACTGATCTGTCATTGATTAAACTGTAACAACTGAAGAAGGTGTCTTGGCCCATCCTGACCGCTCACTGTTTTAATCAATGACTCTGTGAAAACATGGCTTTAGAGTCACAGGTAACACAAAGCTGCAAGGCAGAGCCCATGTGCTTTGATGACTAGATTGTATTCATAGGGGAGACTTTATTAGGTTGAAGTAATAGGAAGTTTGGTTGCACAAAAATTGTCTTGAGGATGCTAATCACTCATGACATCTTAGAGAACAGATGCCTCTGGAACACACTGCATGCTTGGTAATCACCTGCTTCCTACATGCATAGTGGCCAGGAGTCTCTCGGGTAAGGTGTGTAGGTCTTAGAAATTCAGGGGGATGATGGGATTGGAATTCAGGCTCCACTATTGTTTTTAGAATGTAAGTATGTAATTGTGTAACTCAGAAACTGTTTAATGTTGTGGTTAAGAACAAGAATTTTGGAGCCAAACTAGCTGGATTTGAACCCTAGCTCTAGTATTTATAAGCTGTGTGTCCTTAAGGAAGTTACTTAACCTCTCTGTGTGTCAGTTACCTCATCTATGCTATGGAGACAATAACACTACCTATCTCCTACGGGCTGGCAAGAATTGTGCCATTGACTCTACATAAAACACTTAAAAGCGTGCCTAGCACACAGTTAATGCTTATAAGTAAGTGGTTGCTACTGGCATCAGTTACTTGCCTGTGTACTTTTAGAAGCTTGATGAGTTATTTTTGCCTGGAGGGTCCAAGACTCTGAATGCCTGGCCAACCTCCATATGCTTGGACAACTCGATCTCCAAACTCCTTGTTGCCCTGATGTTGTCAGGCTGTGCCTGGCCACTCTTGAAGTGAGGTTGAGGTTTACACCCAGGTATCCCTGTCAGTAAGAGGGCCCAGGACAGCCTGAGGCTATAAGCCCCCAGTCTACACATTGCCCTGGGTGAGACCCATTCATGAGAGCGCTGTCCCTCCTTTGACTGGTATACAAGGACCCACTCTTCTGAGGGCCACACCATGGCTGTCAGGAAAGCACATCTTCCATCCCAATTCCACACCCAGCCGTCCCAGAAAGGATGGAGGAAGCCACCATCTTTATTTTCCTTCTCTAGCTAGTGGTTTCTCTTCCCCTCTGAAGCTTGGGAAGGTTGGAGAGGCCAATACCCAATGGAGATGTGATATTATATAAACATCTGCTTGTCCAGAGGAGGAAGACACTACTCTCACTCAAATCCTAGAAGATTTGTCTGTAATTAGCCCCGTACACTATCTCAGCTAAGACCTTTTTCATTGATAATTTCTCCTTGCCAACATGGCAGTGTTGATTCTGGGAGCCTGGAACCCTCGCTCTCAGAGAAATGACTACACAATGCTTTGCGAGAATGTAGGCCACTGCTCCCAGGACTGAGGCTCTGAGGCGGGCAGGACCGTGGTCTTTAAGTGAGTTTTGGAATCACATTCCTTCCTATGTGCTTGCCCACAAACCAAAGCATATTTCAAACAACTGAAACTAGGCTTGAAAAACAAAACACACGCTGGGTAACTGCCAAACTTCATTTGAAAAACTGAATACGGTCTCTTCCCGTCTGTTGTGGCCACATTTTAATTCTACTTACGTTATTTATTTTAACAGATGCTGTTCTCAGAGCTTTGCAAACAGTGCCTCCTCCTTTAATCCTCCTAATAGCTCAATAAAATAGATGTTGTCATTATCTTCATCCCCATTTTCAGAGGGGGAAACTGAGCCATGGCGAGGTTAAGCAACCTGTCCAAGGTATATAGCCAGTAAGTAGCCAATTCAGAATTCAGACTCAGGCAGCAAGTTCCAGAGTCCATAGTCTAACCCACCATCCTGCCTTTCAGTCTTCCATGCTAGTCTGCATTTTCCATAAGTAGCCTGGAATCTTCTAGAAGTCATAGCTAGTGTCTTCATAAAAACATTTTACAGTGGGTACGCAGGCAAGCAGTAAATACTTGTAATGCTGTTAACAATAGTGCCAATGACCAAGCATTGTCATTTACCTCCATGCACCACTGTGGGACACTGTGGCCCTGGAGAGCAGGAATAACCAGCTCCTCCCCCAGGGAGCTGCTGCCAGTACAGCTTGCCTGGGTACTTTAAGAACAGTGACAGTGACAGTGACAGTGTCCCAGGGGTCCTGGGAAGGGCTGGGCAGCAGCAGCATGCCTGCTCCAGCAGGAGAGACAACTTCCCTGCGGACCTCGGCCTGACCTCTCCAAGACCTGTAACCACCCCACCCTTCCAGCTTCCCCAACTGAAAACAGCATCTTCGCTTCATTGTTCTTTGAGGAAGTTTGGCAGCAGCACAGAAAGCGTTTCTTCCAGGCCCCAGGCAGGCTTGCCTCTGGACTTCTCTGCCAGGACCTGCAGCTCAGGTGACCCATCCTCAATGGAGGTGCTGAACTGGGAGGGGACAAGAGCTGGCTCCCGGTTACAATCAGGTAGCTTGCCTGGCCTGAGCCCCCGGGGCTGGGGAAGGGCAGTCACCTCTAGGTGACATGGCCCCTCTTCCCATGAATGACCCACTTGTGTAAGCACAGCCCACACCATGCTCAATCCTGTTCCTGTGGGAAGAGTGACAGCTCTCATGTCTGTGTCACACAGGACGGGGGACACACATCTCCCAGTCCTGGCTCTGGTTTACTCCCTGACCCACTGCTGCTCGGGGTGGGTGGGGGGACGTTTAGCTCACACAGGTTTTTTTCTGGTAGCCCCTGAGGTTTACAGAGCAAGGTCAGCCCTGAAGAACACAGCAGATGGAAGCCCACTTCTTCCGCACACCAGGGGCTCTCCTCCCACATACTTGCTAGCGAGGCCTTGGGCAAGGATAGATGTGTGACCCCAAGGGAAACAAGGAGGGGGCAGTCACCACCCGCTGCTCTCTGTGTCTCTACAGTCAGCTGCTTCCTTCTGGGGAGGGACTGTTTCTGTATCCCCTTCCGGAAGCAAGGGCACTTTGCAGGTGCTGCCAACACCTCACGTGCCCCATCAAGTAAGTGGCAGGTTGTGTGTTCACAGCAACTGTGCAAAGTAGAGGGTCCTGTGCCCCTTTCGCAGATGAGACACCCAGGACCAGAGAGTGACCTATCGAACGGCACCCATCCTGGCTCATCTCAGGCACCCTTCCCTTCAACACGAGGCTGTGGAGGGAGGCGACTGAGCAGGCGGTGAGGGACGTGAGGAGGGAACTGCACAAACTTTATTGAGAGGTTTCTTTAAATTTGGAGCCCAGGGAATGCTACTGGCCTCACCTGTCCCAGCCCTGTGGAACCCTGCTGTCACGTGATTAAAGGCAGGCGTCCGAGCGAGGATCCTGTGGCCACACGCCCAGTTATTCTCCTCCACTCCAAGGAGAGCCCACCCAAAACTTAGCAAGCATTTCCTCTCTGTGGGAGGAAATCATCCCCAGGCTCTCTTCTCTGCTAGACTCTGGGATGCTCCTGGAAGGATCCACCTTCCCTTTAGAAAACCAAGGGATACACAGCAATAGTCAGCCCAGGAAAGTGAGCCTGAGGGACCTTGAGGAGGTGCCCTAGATAGAGCGCTTTTGAGTGACAGCTTCTTCATGGGCACAGCTGGGACAGTGTGGAGAAATGGGGCAGCAGGAGGCAGGAGACCGGGTGTCCCCAGTAGGCTTAGCAAAGCTATTTTGCAACTGGCTTATTGGGCGGCCAGCATGGTTTCCCCACGCTTGTGTGGTGACTCAGGAGGCACTGGGTACAGGGAGAGAATGGAGAGAACAGCTCAAGGGACACCAGATCAGCCAGGGGTGAAGCAAAAGGAAGGGGGAGGGACATGTGGAGGTGAAAAAGGCAGAAGTGGTGCGACTTCCGACCGGGGGGGTGGGGGGGTGGGGGGGAGCATCTCACCAGCCTGCAGGGCCACATATCTAGCCACCTCCTGCTGGTGGTGGGTGGCAAGAGCAGGCAAGCCACGCCTCCAAGTGGGCAGGTTCTGCCCTGCAGGCAGGTCAGAGACCTCCCAAGTGAGTCTCCAGTGGCCATGGCACCATCTGTCCTGGGGGGGCACGCACCTCCTGCTGAGGCCTTTCAGGAGGCTCCTGTCCTCCTAGCTAAAAAGCCTGTGCCCAACGACCAGCCCTGCCTGGGGCTCACAGAGCTTCCCTGGCATAGTGTTCCATAGGGAACGATCAAGGGGTAAAGGTTCTTCTGCTGCGAACCATCATCTGTAACAGCCTTTCTGCCCCCGCCCCACACCTTGAGATCCCGATACAGCTGCAGAGGAGTCAGCGCCCGTGGTTCCTGTCTGTCCACAGCTGGGTGGCCATAGTCCAGAACCTGAACTGTGCTACCACACTACTGCAGCCTTACTCCCAGCATCCTCCTATTATCTCCAAGCCCCAGGACCTGCCACGTCTGAAATGGAAATGGAAATGCCCCAGCAGTACTTACCTGGCCTGTGTTGCCTTGAGTGTCAGTGTCATGATAACAATTCAGAAGCTACTGATCCTGTTGAGAAACTATGACACAGATGTCCCAAAACTTTGATTGTACGAGACACAGGCCTTGACCAAAACAGGATTACCCACTAGCTGGATAGAATGTGTGAGTGAAAAAATGAATGGCATGACCGCATAACCGGTGGTAAGAAGCAAACCAGCATTGATACAACAAGAGGGGTTACAAGAGTTCCAGAAAGGGGACACCGCAGTTCCCAATGTTGTCCAGGCCTGAGGGAAGATTAGAGGCTTGAACTGAACTCAGACCCCGTTCTCAGCGCAAAACATGGGACAGAGGTTCAGAGGTGGGAGGGGGAGGGCAGGAGTGGAAAATGATGCCTTCACAGTGTCCAGACTAGAAAATCTAATAAAGGGACGCTTGCTAATTGCCCAGTCATAGGACTTCGGCAGCCTAATTAAATTGCATCTTTTTCAGTGATTCCATAAGGACTGAGGCTGATGCCAGGAATTTCCAACACTGGTGCAACACAGTTTTGGGTGAGTTGCCCCATCTCCCAGCTCTCTTCCTAGGTGTGCACAGGACTGGGGACTGCCATCTGGACTGGAGAGACCAACGATGAAGAGAGGGAAAAGCCCTCAGGGATAGAAGAAGAAAGCCTTGTCCACCCCATAGCAGGCCCCCAACCCCAGCGTCCCTCTCCATAGTTCCCTCCCGGTCCTGCCTTTAGGGAGCGCTGGCTGTTTCTGCAGAGCACTCTGTGCACAGAAAGGGCCTGCTCTGACTCTGATGCAACCAGCCCAGGCCTTTCGGCTAGGAGTCGCAGGTTTTACTTTAAGCTTATTTGTTGCCAAGCTTAGATTCAATTCACTCCTGCTTTCTGTTACTTATCATCATTCTTCTCAAACCTGGGGGCCCAGCTCCTGTCTAAATGCCTCCCTCCTCCAAAATTTATTCCCGCTCTTCCGTCCCACTACAACTCTGTATCTACTCATCATACCCCCTCTTTACTTCTCCTGCTTTTGCCTCATTCATGTGCCCTGACATTTAGAACGTTCTTTCTGTCATATTATGCCAGCTTCAGCCAAGATGCCTTGAAGTCTACATCTTACAGACTCTCAGCATTTAGGTAGGATGCTACCAGTGCAGTTCAAACACAATTGCATTTTGCAGTTATTTCTCAATGCTGAATATATAAAACTGAAGTACCCAACTAGGCCATTAGAAAGAAGAGATGACAATCACCACTCTCTAGTGGCCTGCCTGAAGACTTGGGGAGGCTAGCTGACCAAATGAAATACTAAGTGCCCTAGGCTGCCTGGTGGATGACAGGGGTCTCTGGCGTGGAGGTGGAATGTGCTCCCTGACCTGCAGCTCTCAGGGCCCCCGACTGAGCTCCCCAGGGTCTGCCCCCACCTGTCCCTGCACTTCACCCAGCCACTGGAGAGGCCCCAGCGCAGCTTCCCAGGCCCAGACGTGGGGAACTTTTGAGGGCTGGGTCTGGAACGAAGCCTTTCTGGGTCACAGTGGCTCAGAGAGCTGGCCTCCCAGTGTGAAAGCTCTAAGCTGGAGGTCTGCACAGGCCAGGCAGAGAGGGTGGCAGGCGTAGCTAAAGGCTTCCTGGGAACAATGAGCAGGGCCTGCTTTCACCTGTTGTTCTCTGCCCTGACAGCTGTGGGAGATGAATGAGCCATGAGCTGCGCCAGCTGCAAGGGGAGGCTGGCTGCAGCCCCTGTGTGGCCTGTGTGCACACACACCATTGCAGTCACATCCTTTGTAATGTGACCAGGACTCACGGCCTCCAGTCCTCCATGCCACCACGGCTGGGAGCTTCTGTTGACAGAGCCTGAAGCTGTATTGTCACAGGATCTTGGGCTGTGTTCCTGCTTGCTGTGCCTCGAAAGAGCCCTCTGTTCTGTTTATTATATAAGTGGATCTCATGAAGGAGTCAGCACGGCTGTGGCAGTACTTCCATCAAGGTCTGTTCCAGGAGCCCCTCCAGGTCACACCCACAGCAACTGCTTCTCGGCCACCCAGGAGGCAGATGCTAACAGGTGACTCATGACAACCACAGTGTCTTGCCTTTCCCTTATATTTTGCCTGCTCACAGGTGTCATAGCCCCACATTCAGAACTCTACTTCTTTTCTGTCGTATGTACTAAACATCATCCAGGATGCCTTGAAGTCCTTATAGAGTCCCAGAATTTAGGCAGAGTGCTCTCACAATTGAAATTTGCATTGATATCTCAATGTTTAATGTATATGAAGCACCAAGCAAGACCATTAGGAACAATTTGAGTGCTAACACTGGAACAATCCAGAGAAGATGAGCATAGCCTCTGTGCAAGGATGACACACAAATTATGAGGCATCCCATATTTTAGGTTGTGTTAACTAACTTTGTTGTGACAATCATTTTGCAGTATATACATACATAAAATCACTACTTTGCACACCTTAAACTTACACAATTTTACATGTCAATTATATCTCAATAAAGCCAAAAACAACCAATAAAAGGTACTTAGAAGGAAGATAACACAATCACCACTCTGAAGTGGCTTGCTTGAAGATTTGGGGAGGCCAGCTGGCAAACAAACAGGAAATATTGCAAGGACAGCACAAGAAAGAATTCAGTTTAGTGCCCAAAGGATGTTTCGGAAATGCTATGAAATGAAGGAGAATCCACCCAGGTGTGCGTGTCAGGAAAGCCTGACTGTTATGAAGAATGAAAAAACATGATTCTATGTGAGGTGCTGATATCAATGGCAGAAATGAGGAGTGTTTGCTTTTGGGAGAGGAGTGTGCAGAGCCGCCCAAATCCCAGTAAAGGGGGTGGAAGACGGAGCACGGTTCTGTCGCTAGAAGCAGCAGGAAGCCCCTTGTGAAAAACTGCCCCCCACCACTCCCACCTGGCTCTATCATTTCTAAATTAACAACTAAATGGGATTTTTTTTTTTTTTCGCTTCCAAAATGAGTCATCTGTGTTTGTGGCTGAAAATTCAGAAAATTCAAATGAACAAACAGAATAAAGTATAAATGAGGTGTATTCTCACCTACGGTAACACTGTCCCTCCAGTCTTTTCTCTATATGAGCAAAGTTTTGCTAAATTATCATTTGTTACCATTGTTTACCTTAGATTGTGCTATTGTTGCCCATGTTCATAGGTGTTTCAGTGACAATGATGACTCGTTCTGTGTGCAGGAGGGCTGGAAAGACTTATCCTTTGGGAATGATAACCATTATTTGTCACACCATCCCTTGGATTTATCATCCACCTGGATGGATGTCTTTGTGTGAAGAAAGGCAGGACTCTACCTACCATCCCCTCAGCCAATAACACAATCATTTATGTTATTGTCCCCATTTCACCTTTGTTTTCCTTAGTGCATGTCTGTGATAGAGTGTGGAGAGTGAGACGTATTTAAAATACTTCTAACAACTTCTCTGCCTCTTGTTTAATCTCTTTGGTTCAAAAGTAATAAACCCACATGGGGCAGGAAGATGTAGAAAAATGACTATGTGCACCCAGGCATGGCCCTTGACCTCAGGGAAGAGTCCATCCTGGGAGAAGCAGCACACAGACTAAACACTCATATAATGCATAACTGAGTGTGCTCATTGGCTCGCCTAATGGAAGAGCTGGAGGGAATGCAGGAACAATCTGGTCTGTCCACCCGGCCCACCACCACTTTTATATTGCAGACGAGGAAACTGCTAGAAACAGATTTACCCAAAGGCCTCCACCAAAGCCCAAAATGTCTGTTTCTGAGCCCTGATGTAATTTCTTAGCAGTTTTTGTGCATTCAGGTTTGGGTGCACACGCATCAGACACATTTTTAGTGAGTTCATAGTAAATCACTGTGACTCATGTCCTCTTCCTCCAAAAGGTAAAATCACCCAGAGCAAGTTGGAGGATGCAGGACCTTCTCCACCCCGAAGGGTTCACTGATGTAAGTGGTGATCGCCCACTGGTGTTTGGACAGGAAAGGAACTCGGAGGCTGTTTTTCTTCTCTGAAAGCCAATCCCAGTGGAGTCGCAGGGGTTTTTTAAACCAAACGTCTTTAAAGCTTGACATGAAAAACCATGACCTCAGCCGTCACACACGCAGCCCCTGCTGTGATACATCTAGCACCACGCACTCCGGGCGTCCCGTAAATAACTCGCGTCTGTGGGGCACATGTGGGGCCGATGAGCTGCCATCAGACATGGTTTTAGTTGGAAGGCCACAGACTCCAGCCCTGCAGACCGTACAGTCATCTGTTAGCCATTTCCCACTCCCATTAAAATCAGACGCTGGACCCATGTATGTCGTGGCAGACTGTCATAAGGGATTCATTTTTATTGCTTGGGCTCTGGTTTCTGAACCACATCAATTACAGTCCTTTGTGTTACCGATGGGGGTGTGAAATGAAATGATGACAATCTCCTTGCCGTGGAACAGTTCACAGATTGTATGGAGATGGAATCCCACGTTCATCATGAGAACAGAGCAGGGATGAAAATAGATTCTAGGCTACAGAGAAAAATCTACTCCCCAAAATACGAATGCCTAATCACTATCTGAGCAAACCATATTGGGAAGTTTAGGCTGCATTAAACGTAACTTCACCAGTGTCAGGCAATGGAGACTTAAAACCTTAAGGAGTAATTTTCAGAATTATGCTATTATTATTATTATTCATAACAGCATGTAAAAAATTTACTTGTTATTAACTAGCTTCATGGAGACTAAAACCCACAAGGGACCAGCCAGAGAAAAACTGGTTTTTGTTCTGGTTCTTCCACGAATTTGCTCTGTGAAGTTGGGCATGTCATGGACATTGAGCCTCACTTTCTTCTTCTATGAGATTAAGGGTTTAGATGATGTGGATTTTCCTCCACCTCTCACTTCCTAAGACTCAAAGCACCTTTAGTAAGTGTGCACATAAAATCATAGCAGATAAAGGCATGCATGACTTGAGAAATCACTGTCCCACAGCAGTGAACAGTGCTGGGCTACTGCCACCCAAGGCAGTCAGACAGAAAGGCCCGAGCCTTCCCAGAGCCCATGACCTAAGACACCGTGACTGCAGTGACAAGAACCCTTGTGCACAGGATTGAATTGGGGTTCAAACTCCAAGTGCTGCATCATGAAGGCCTATAAAGAACTACTTTACCATGCAGCGGGGCCTCCAGACCATTGGCAACTATGTTCTGCCTTTGAGGTAACTCCAAGCCCACCCCCAGGAGAAGAGCCGAAGTTACACTGTGGGAGAAGGGACCCTGGAACATATATGAAGAATAGCTTTTTGTCTTCAGAAAACCCCTAGACCTCAGAGAACGGGCCTGACTTGGCTAAAGATACCCCCAGCTCCCCCACAGAGGCTCACCAGCCACGACAAGTCCGTCAAATACTGGAAAAAAAGGAGGTTTGCAGCCAGGAGTTTGCAAAATTGTCTTCTCTCTTGCTCTCTTTTGTTTTCTTCAAGTGACAGATGGCTGCACAGGTGAGGAAGGTCAGCCTGGTAAGTCATTTCCTCCTCCAAAGGCATCTGACTCGCCTCTGCTTCACCTCGCACAAGTCTGCTCAGGACCAGACAGTGCGCCGGGGCTTTTTCCTGAGCTGTAATCTACCGTAGTTCTTGACTGAGCCCCGCAAGTTGCGTAGCTTGTTCAGGAGGCCCGAGTCTGGGGCTGTGGGACTGAGTCCTAATCCTGTTTCTCTGCTATTAACTTGGCAGGGACCTGGAATGGGTCCTGTTCATCTCATTTCCACTCTAGGGGAACAGAAGGATAAGGCTGCCCAGACTCACAGGAGCATGGAGTCCAGTCACACGGTCCAGCTGGAACAAGACCCCACTTGTCCCGAGTGCCCATCATCACCTGGCCTTACAAGGAAACTCAACAGCAGCTCCCACCAGGCTGGACACCTACACAGCTATGAATATCACATCCTGAGAAAAAATGTCTTAATTGTCCACCAACCATGCATTTTCCGGGCTTACCCCCAAAGCTTGGAGGAGGGAACTGCAGCTGACAGCCTAGGAGAAGGAAAGCAGACACTCTTTACTATGCCTTTTTTCTCTCTACCATGTGCCTGTGGACACCCAGTAGTGTGTGTGTGTGTGTGTGTGTGTGTGTGTGTGTGTGTGTGTGTATGTGTGTCTGACTCACACACATACAGCTAGGGGTGACTATGCATCAGCAGCCCCAGCAGAATGGGCAAAGGGAACAGTGGATGGAATGAGTCTTAATGAAGAGAGATCTGCCCATGGGCTCCAGCTTGTTGGGGGTAGAAGTGACAGCTCCACTTGCAGCCCATAGAGGACGCCCTTGGCCTGTATGGAGACAACTTCTGCCCATCATACCTGTCATTCTGTGAATCATTGCTGACTGCCTACAAGATGGACCGTCATGATCTGCCTGGGCCACAGAAACAGCTGGCAGACAGCGCTCATCAGATTGCCAGGGTTGCCTCCCGGGGGTACTGATCTCACAGCTAATGCCACTGAAAACTCCAGGGGCAGCAGGTGGTCCCCTGAAGGAAGACAGAGGTGGTTGGAGAGAACCAGGCTGTCTCTGCAGATTTTCCCACCACTGGAGGGGCCTGAGCACAGGCTGGATGCCCTCAGCAGGGGAGTATTGGGACCGGGGCGGGGGGTGGGGGGTGGGGAGGGTGACAAAAGCTTCCAAAGGCCCCATTGATTCCCACATTCCAGGATGATCCCACCTCCTGGGCATCTCAGAGAGACTTAGGTCAGGATTCTCCATACATAAAACATGTGGTGCGATCTGAGAGAGGAGAGTGGCTAAGGAGGCAGAACGGATTTGGGGACACCTCTCAGTCCTTCACTTCTACCTTGAGATGCTACTAAGGCAATAGGCAAAGAGGGGAACCAGGCAGCAACATTAGGGGACATGGGGAAGTGTGAATTCTGGAGGGTTTCTCTTCTTGAATTTTCCCCTTTCTCTAATCAAATTTTATGCCTGATATCCCTAAGTAAAAGTAGCAGGAATATTAACAGCAACATTCACTGGGTACTTAGTGTATGCCAGGCACATTTATTAATAGTTCATTTAATCAAGACAGAGTAGGAAGCAGAAGTAGCCCGCACATTTTTCTGGCTTTTGTTGGGAGAATTGGAGAGAGAGCGCATCTTGAAGAAACTTGGAAGCAAAAGAATTTCCCTCTGACAAAAGATTCATTTGGCCTGTGAGAAAAAAACCACAAGAAAAAAGAGGAATGAGAGAGAAGGTCGTGGATTAGGGGGCTAGAAAGGGGTGGGGGACCTGCTGAGGAAGAGAGAAGGTAGGTACATGAGCACTTGTCCCCACCTCAAGCCTGACAAAGAAGCACAAGGCCAGAGTGGCCATGCCTGGGCAGCAGGTGTCTCAACCCTTATCCTGGGCACTGTGTGTCAGGGACCATACAACTGCTCCCAAGGCTTTCGCACTATTCAAGAGCCTCGAATATACCACAATCTTTGGATAGCGGTAGCCCGAGAAAGGCTGTGAGGGTAAGTTTCCAGCAGCTTGGCAGAAGATGAGAGTGAGATTGGGTATTACTGATTGTTGTTATAGAAAAATAAACTCAGCCCTATCTCCCTAGTAACTGAAGTTTTAGACTGAGATTCACATGTGCTACATTTATCTGAATTTCCAACCTAACATCCAGTGGTTCTTCAATAAATGTTCATTGAGTGATTGGGTGAGCACAAGTAAGAAAGGGTGCTATAGATGAGGAAAATGCAGAAACAGTTCTTAAAGTGTGGAACAGGGACCCCTGAGGGTGTCCAAGATCCTTTCATAATAATCCGAAGATTGCTTTTTTTACTCTCATCCTCTCACAGTAGAGTTTTCCAGAGGCTACATAATATGTGATGTTGCAACTGATTGACTGCAAAAGCAGATATAACAATCCCACTGTCACCTATGAAGCCAGACATTCAAACCATTTTCAAAATGTAGAATAATATCACTCTATTCACTAATATTTTTGTTTTAGAAAATATAGTCATATCATAAAATATTTAATTGTATTTTTAATGAATTAATAACGCACACTTTTAAAAATTCTCATCTTGAATTTAATTGATCCCAAGTTATTTGGGAACTATGTACTGTAACAGACAAAGAGCATGAGGGGGAATAAGATAGAGGTACAGGAAGTCATTCAACCTCTACCAAATGAAGACTCTGGGCCAAAGGCTCCAAGGTCTCTGTCCTTAATCTCTAATTTCACAGGTATAGGCAGAGATAGAAGCTCAATAAAGTCAAAAGGGCCCTGCCTAAAATTCCAACTCCCTTTAGTGCACCATGGGAATGCCACAGCATGGGTTTGCTGGCTAAAAATAATTGCCCTGAGACCAGGGGGTCAGAGGGCTCCTCAGAGAGCTGGGAGGTAAATGATGTCAGTCCTGGGAGCCCTTAGCATTCCTGGGCGGCTCAGGTCTGTGAGTGACTGCTCAGGAATCCACCATCCTTTTGTGCCTCCAGAAATGTCATCTCTAATCTCTGCCTGAGCCCAGAGGGTGTGTGTGTGTGTGTGTGTGTGTGTGTGTGTGTGTGTGTGTGTGTGTGTACATGCCATCAAAGGCTAGAAGTGAATCCAATTTAGGATCTGATGTCCTTTCAGGGAAGCCTCAACAGAGAAACAAAGCTCAGAGGCTTATTTTTCAGTTCAGCCACCCTTTGCCCCATGGTGTGGCCTCAGCAAGAAGAAATGCTGAGGAGGAGGCAGGGGTGTCCTTCCCAGAAGCAATGACATCCTTCGTTTTCTACTCTATCCCTACCAGTGCTAGAGCCCACACTCCTCTGCGTGGTTATTGGAAACTGCTCTGAAACACTGGTATAAATACCCAATAATAAATAAACATGAGTTATTTCTGAAATGTACCCAGAAATAGCCAACTGCCCAAATAGCCAAGGTTGTTCTTCAGATCCTGGAAAAAATAGAAACATGGGTATGATTTATTTTTCCAATGCCCAAAGCAGAATAATTGCTCGTACATGTCTAATTATAGTTTTCTGTTTCCATTTTTTTTAATATATCTTATCATCTTGTAGTTTGGGGAAAGAAGAGGACAGAGAGAGAAAGATTACGAGAGTAAATAAAAACTAAAAGCAGGAAAGACTTTATTTTCCCATCCAGCTCCTCGATAACATTCAGAAAAACAACATGGTCTGGGCTTTCATATTTCCTTGACCCTGGTAGGCATGATGGTGGGTGAGCCTGGAGGAATGTTATAAACTTCCAAATCCCAAAGGATCAGAGAAAAAAACAGAAAGCTGGAAAAGAAAAGAAATACCACAATAAAGACTAGAGTGACTTGAGACTGTGGGTCACTTCAAACATCTTTCTGCCTCTGTGATCAGTAAGTCACCTCGGGCCCTGCCCATAGAATGCTTGCTCATTCAGCTCTGCCCCAACCCAGCAACTTTGGGGTTTACTTCTGAGCAACTTAGTCACCAAGGCGCTGTCAGGACCATGTGCAGTGACCCAGACAGGTGCTGCTCACCTCCCTACATCAACACACAGTACATTTCTGTATCAAGCACTCTCAAGCACAAGTCCAACAGCCAAAGCCATCAGGAGCCTCCCCAGGGGGTCCTCAGAGTTGTGGCAGGTGGGGGAAGCGGTTTGCCCAAGCCAGCGCCCCGCATGTGCTCAGCTACAGTCAGGTAAGATTTTGGTCTGCAGCTCAGAATGAATGTACTTCTGAGGAGGAAGGGAAGCGGGGCAAGAAGGCTCTGGTGCAGTTGATGATCCACATGATGCAGCTGGCAGAAGGCCTCATTTTCCTTCTGGATAACTGTGCTTACTGATCAAATTCTTAATTTACCATTGGACAGGAAGAGCAGGGAAGGTAGCAAGGCTGGTGCCTTCTTTCTAAGGAAGAGAAAATGAAGGCCCAAGAAACACAGTGATTCCTCCCCAGGTGGCCCATCAGTGACAGCTGAGGGCCAAGTCCAGCTCTCCTGTGCCCAGGTCTCCCCCACTGCCTGTCTTAGGACGCAGCAAGGCCTTGCCATGATCTGTCGCACTCCTCACTGTGTGTTTACCATCCTGGACAGCCTTCCAACAGCAGGATGTGGCCAGCATTAGAGCCTGAGTAACATAACCTAAATTCTGCACACACCCCTGTGCCTGGGACCCTGATCAGTGCAGAGAGGGTCTGACAGCAAAGAGACCATTTATCACCTAAACGATGACTTCTCCAGGTTCCCACTAAAATGCTTGTGAGTTATCAGAAATAACCACAAAAGAAAATCCATTCCAGCATCTGAGCCCTCAGGCTTAGTTCATCCTGTTAATCAAAATGTTTGTAGGCTCGCACATTCTTCCTGTCTGCTCACCAGTGCAGGAGCCACAGGGTGACCAGAGTCTTTATCCCAATCACACTAGCCCTACACACACACACACACACACACACACACACACACAAAGCATCTCAGCAAATATGTTGTCCACCTGGTCTTATTCTTCCAGACACCCCAGGCCCTGCTGGACCAGGGCTGGAGGAAGCATGGTATCAGCTCCACTGTTTGTATGTCAAGTCTACACTTGTGGATGTATGTTGTGTGTGTGTGCCTACACAGATATGCACCATTTCCTGGAAGGCGACAGCTATGCCACAAAGAAGGCATAATTCACTTCTCCGCACCAGCCCTCACCAGCACTGAGGCCTGTCAGGAGCTGGCCAGAGCCAGTGCCTCGTAGTGAACGAGGACAGGGTGAATATCCAAAGGCCAGCTTACTGTGGGCCAGCACCCTGCCCAGTCCCTCAGCCACCTGGGTGGCTCGTGACAGTGAGAAGAGAATCCTGGTTTCTCTGGGTAACTGCCTCTCTCCTTGGCTTCATAAGTATAATAAATATCCAGGAATCAGTGAGAATGCAAAGGTGGGTAAGGCAACATGGCTGACCTTACAGTAAGCACTGAGACCAGCCAGGAGAGAAAGCTTCATATCACATTGAGTGTCAGGGCAGGAGGGGAAAAGGGAAACTGAGAACCTGACCACTGCTTTTTGCAAGTGAGCAGTTCAAAGAGGAATGTCTCTAGTTCTGGGTCTTCCTTGGAAACCTGAAGAAAGTGCTGGGTGTGAGGTATCAGCGTTCCTAAACAGTTCACTGTATTGAAATTATAGTCGTGACTCCTTTTCCTAACCATACACCACTGGTCACCCAGAAGCAACCCTCTTGAGCATAGACTCTAAGAGATGGGCACTATAGGGTGGTCCTGCACAGCCAGGCCTCCTAAAGTGGTGACACTGGTCCAGAAGTGGACTGGAGAAATCTGACACCTTTACACAGAAGCAAAGAAGGAAGGAGGTGAGGTCTGGAGAAGTTCTAAGCTCAGTCCTGGTCCTGGCATGGTTGTGTGTTTCTTACTAAAGCCAACAAGCCAAACCATCTCACAGGATGATATTTAATTAGTCAGAAAGCAGAGAGAAAACCATTGCTCACAACCCCCATGGCTGGCAGCTTCTCCAGGGGCCAAGATAGAGTTTTCTTTATAAGCAGGCAAGATCTGGGCAGTGGAAGAATTTTTGTTTGCTTATGTTTGGGGGGTGGAGGGAGGGCGGCCTAGAAGCAATCAAGGGTGACTGCTGACCTTTTTACCCTGTCAAAGTCCTAAGGGCCCAGTGCCCAAACATGTGAGCAAAGGTTGGGGGTCTGGTAACCAAGGGGCAGGCAGAGCCCTTCGCCTCACTAATCTGGAAACATAAAAGAGACAAACAGACCATCTCTGAAAGCCCTGCTGGCGGTCTGCATTTCCAGTTTGAGCATAATTAGGGTGGAAGACTGAGAGATGGCTCCCAAAGGGATGGTCCTTGGTCATTCACAGCCTCTCTCACCTAGAAACATGCTTCTTCAGTACCGGAGCCCACCTGAGACTGACTGGATATCTATCCAATTATCTCCTCCACCCCCTTACCCTCCTGCAAGCAGAAGGAAACAAAGAGGCAAGTTTACAAAGATGGGTTGAAAGCTCCAGTCCAGCAGGTTATGACCATGGGCTTTCTCTTTTCTTAGAACTCCAGGTGAGAAGGCTCTGGGAGGCCCCAGCCAACTGGAGAACTTGGGGAGTATCCCTGTGGATGCTAGAGAAGGACATAGGCCCTGTCTGTGCTGGGGCCAGGAGGTACACACAGTCACAAACCCAGAGAACTCATGTGGGGCTGGGAAGGTGAGCAGAGACCTCCGATGGTCTTCAGGAAGCCTTGTTTCTCAACCTCAAGGCTTATGATTATGGGGGAAAGTAGGGGAGATGATCAAGGCCATTTAGCTAAAGCTTTGGGATCACTTTGTGGAGGTTTTGCAGGAAATGGAGGTCTGCCAGGAACCGGGAGTCTGGGTGTGTTTAGCTCTGCACACTGCCCATGACACTAATGGAACAGTCCTAAAATCTACCGTGCCGACCCACCCTAAACTCAGTATTTTGGTTAGGTTTGTTTTGCACCATCTCAGCACTAACCCTGTGGTTTTTCAAATGCCTCCTCCCTGCCCCTGTTCCACTAGGTTCCTCTGACCCCAGAGGGGTCTGCTGCCCCAAGCCAAAATAAACACTGGGAGTTGGAAAAGAGGAGGGCTGGATGGGAGCAGCTGCTGCAGGTCCCTCTCTCTGTAGGGTTGACCCCATCTCCACCTGCGTCTTAGCTGCACACCACACCGGCCAAAGGCACCTCCCAGGCTCCTAGCTGTTAAGGCTCCTCAAGTTTTTCTGTGTTGGCAACAAAAGGAACAAGGTGCTGCCGCACTGGAAAATGTCATGCTCTTACATCTCTTTCAGACCACAACTCTGCGATTACAGAGAAACTGATTTCATCCCGTTCCGCCAATCATCCCAAATGTAGGATCTCTGCTCTACTTCAGGGAAGAAAGGACAAACCATTAACAGACACTCTGATCGGGGCATGGTTCACCAAGTAGGACTCCCAGGTGGCCTTTGGCTGCCTTGGATAAGGGTTCTGTTTTCATTATATCCATAAAGGATGAAGTGTGGAGTTTCCCAGACCCCAGATTTCAGAGCCACCTCTCAGGCTCAGCCCATACTCTCCCATAATAACTTCATGCAAGATAGAGAATCTTAGTTAAGTTAGCAAATATTTATCATAATAAATTCAAATAAGAGCCTGATTAGCAATTCATTCTTCTTGTGGTATTTCAGCTATTTCTTTTTATATTTTTATCCCTAACATTCTTATTATTTTTAGCAATGTTTAGATAAAGTGAGGTCTGTAAAGTCTAGGGTCATTCAATGACTACAGTCAGCAAGGTCTACCCAAGTTCTGACTTAAATCACGTTGGCAACTTAAGCAGGCATGTTTTCTCTCAAAAGCATAATTGTCTGTATTAAAAAGCCTTAGGTGGGTTTACATATATGTCATTTTGTATTGACATGGAGAGACAAAGGAGGAATGATAAGATGCTATCTCAGGAGATGAAGAGAGGTGCTCACAGTCCCAGCGTTGGAGTGAAGCTCACGAAATAATTTTTTGAATATAGATTTCAGGACTATTTCATGACTGAGCAAGTTTATACACTATGTATTATTTAATCCTCCCAACAACCTTCTGAAATAAATATTGTTATATCCATGTTCAAATCAATACATGCAGAGTCTGTGACCTTCCCAGGGTCACACAGCCACTCACAGAGAGATCCAGGTCCAGGATGGGCTGTCTGGTTCTGAGGCGTGGACTTGTGACCCCTGGGGTCTGGATCTGATTCCCTTGTTCACATACTCAGCAACTGGAGATAAATTACTTTTCTTCTACGGCTTCCATCTTCTTATTTTGCAATGGCAACTTGTCGACCACTCATTTAAGCATCATTGGAAAATGACTGGCACTGCCCTGAGCTGCTAAGTGGCTCCAGGGTTGTTACGAAGATTCAACAACATGATACCTGGCGATCGTGTAGCACAGTGCGGGCACACAGTTGGCACCAAATAGACAGGGGCTAGCTAGGCATGATGGCCCCGCGAAGCCTTGCTGGACCACCCACGGCCAGCAAACTTCTCTTCTGAACTAACTCTGTACACTCATTCAGCATCCACCAGGTGTACAACTGTTGCTGCCATGACACAGACACACCGCTTGCTGATAAGGTCCAGCTCTGGCTCATCTTTGTATCCCTCCCGCATCTCACAAAGTGCTAATGCCATAGAAGAGACCCAGAAATGCTGCTTAGTCCATTCCCAAATGCCCTCTACCGGGCAGGCACCCTTGCAATGAGCTCCACACGGCTGGTGGGATCGTTGATTGTATGTGTCAACCTGCCTGGGTGAAGGGACGCCTAAATAGCTGATAAACATTATTTCTGCGTGTGTCTGTGAGGGCATGTCTAGAAGAGACTCACTTCTGAATCACTAGATTGAGTAGAGAAGATGGCCTTTACCAAAGCAGGTGGGCAGCATCCCATCCATTAGACAGGACAAAAGCATGAATAGAACAAAAGTGGAGGAAAGGTAAATTTTCTCTCTCTGAGCTGGAATGTCCATCTACTCCTGCCCTTAGATATCGATGCTCCTGGTTCTCAGGTCTTCAGACTTGGACTAGAACTTACACCACCAGCTCTCCAGGGCCTCCAGCTTGGAGAAGGCAGATCGTGGGACTTCTCAGGCTCCATAAGCATATGAACCAATTCCTGTCATAAATCCCTTTCTGTATTTCTATATATATCCTACTGGTTCTGTTTCTCCTGTATACATTGACCAATGCAGCAGGGTCCTATTCCCTCTCCTCTTCCCAATGCAAATGATACAATCACCTACTTGGTAGAGTATAAAACAATTCTTTTTGCATAACTGCTTTTTTTCCCAGTCATTTTTGTCCTGTGGGGATTCAAGTGTTTTTAAAGACCCTTGAAGGTGGAGGAGCCTTCAGCCGTAACAACTGTTGGGGGCACTTTCTGGCCCCTCCACTGTCGGTGAGCAGCATCAGGTCCAGGCCTCTTAGAATAGGCAAAGGTTTGAGTGTTCGGGCTTGGGACTGGGCAGAGACCCCTGGCAATGAGATCATGTCTGCAGAGGCCCAGCCCCTTGGAAGGAGATTCTGCTATAATTTCTTGGAAAGAACTCTCCCTCCAGCCATTTCTGCTCACACCATCTCAGCTTTCCTCATCTGTCTGCGGCCACAAACAGCAGCCAGCACGTTCTTGCCAAATTTCCACGTGTTTACCCTCTGCTCTTCTCATGCTTTGAGTTTCTGCCCTGGAGACCAGGTGCATGTCTGACCACATGAGCCGGGATTTTAAATTATATGGTCTTCACCAATTATTTATTCTTCAGATAACTGTAATAAATGGGGACTGGGGGGTTGGGGGGAACATATTTCATTCTGGTTTTGTTTGTTTGTTTTCTTCATTTTTATGCCTTCTCTGGCTGCGTTTGGACATAGGAATCTGGGGAGCAAGGGAGAAGGAAGGGTTTTTTGGTAGGAGCTACTTGCCCATTGTGAGTACAGTCGTGTAGGCTTTAGGGACCCTTTGCCAGCCCTCAGCTGTGTGTGGTGAACCTCCTTCTGTGGGTTTCTTCTCAGTGTACTGGAGTGGACAAGGATAGGAGGCACTATTGCTCCCTGAACAACTCTAAACTTACACAGTGTTTTATAGGCATGCGTTGTTTTAGTGCACTTCACAGGTGTTGCATTTTACAAATGGAAGGTAAGACCCTCCACCAGCAAAAGGATTGTGACTCACTTCATTGCGATATTCAGTTTATTATGGTCTCCTAGAACCAAAAACAATACCTCCAAGATGTACCTATATGTCAGTTATATCTCAATATAGGAAATCAAAGAGCATGGGTCCTCACGTCCCACTCTGTTTGGAATCCCCGCTCTGCCACTGACAGGTGTGTGACCTTGTGCATATTCCAGAATTTCTCTGGGCCTCTGTTCCCTCATTAGCAACTAGGGATCATAGTAATATCTACCCAATACAGACAGCCTGAGGATTTAATGAGATAATGTGTGTAAAACACTTAGAGCCCCACCTGGCATATTATAAGACCATAAAATGAGCTATTAGGATACTCTATTTCTCCACCATTTGGCTTTGAAACTGTCTTTGGAAACTGAATAAAAACGAGCCTTTTGAGAATTTTGGTGGTAGGAACTACAACTATCCCCATGTTCCAGATAAAGAAACTGTACCTTTGAAGGCTAAATTATATGCAGAATCGCAAAGCTGTGCAAGGGTCCAGGCTCAGTTAGGACACTGGCCCACTCCTCATCACGGAGCATGACAAGGAGCAAAGATGTGCTGGCCTGAGCCTTACAGAGTGTCTGGTGTTCAGGAAGGAGCACAGAAATGTAGGTGGTCATGTCCTAGAGGACTGAGTCCCTGGAGGATGCAGGTGGGCAGAATTACAGGCAGCTATGGAGGCAGGACCCAGGCTGGTTTTATCACACCACATGGGCCTGCACTTCTCCACGCTGTGGGCAGCATTCCAATTTCCTCTTCAGAAGAAGAAGCACCCTGGACCCTGAGGTGGCTAAGCTCTTTGTGCAAGCGCAGTGGTCGGTAATCAGTCCCAGCTGTGGCTGTGGGTCGGCTGGCCCAGGGTCAAGGCTCCAGCTCCTCATGGTTTTGTAGCCTGGCCAAGCTGCTGCCAGAGCCCAGGTCTCTCCAGCCCTATGTCTGGAACGGCCGCCTGTCTATTTAAGAGTGAGCCTGGATCAGAAATACTGCAATGGTGGATGAGTGACTGAATGAGTGAAGGAAACCTCCCACCTGTTCTATCGCCTAGCTTGTGGGCCTTTCCAGCAAGTGCTGAGAAAAGGGGGTCTGCTGTGTTGGAGGACCCACCCCTCAAGCCTCATGAATCAGAGCAGCAGCAGCAGCAGCAGGCCGACCTAAGCATCAAGCTCCTTCTGCCCGAGTGACCACTCCTGCTTTCCCTTTGCGCTGCGCCCAGCAGCGAGGGCACTTCAGTGCCCAAACAGCATCTCCAAGTTTGAGCACAGGGCCCATCAGCTGCTTCCCGGAAAAGGTGAGTGGAACAGGGCTCTCCCTCCAGAAGGAGGCAGAGGAGCTAGGGCTAGGGGGATGGGGCCCCACTCTCAGCATGGAAGAAGGGGCTGAACTGCTAGCCCTGGGGCAGAGACACATGTACAGAAAGTTAACAGAAAACCCACAAGCCAGACACTGCTCTCCAGAGAGGCTGGGGTTGGCTGGACAGCCGAGGAAGGAGAGGGGAACAAGAGACTTGATTAAAAAGCAGATCTGACACTTATTCCAGTTCCTCCCCTTGATTACCACACCCCCCCCCCCCCCACCTCGTGTGAAGGAGGCTAACATTTCAGCACTATTCTGCAGGGAATGTCCTCTCCCAGCACTTCATTCCCATTCCTCCTCCGCCCCCTCCCCGACCCAAGCAGAGACCTTTCTTTGAGTCGGGGGGACCCCACCGAAGTAGAGCCCTCAGCCCACACATAGGGGCCTCATCATGTCCTTCTTTTTAGTGGTTTGGAAGTGAATTCAATTCTGAGTTTTGAGGCTAAGATACATTTTTTAACTTTCCCCCTTTCCTCTTTTGTGTGCTTGTTATGACTGGTTTTGGTGCCTGGATTATGGAGAGCGAGAGAATGCCAAAGCTGTGTAGGTGGTGTGGTCCTGATAAGGGGAGGAGAGCCTGAAGGGGGCCTGGGGACCCCTGCCTGGAAGTGGGTGGAGGGGTGGGCAGGGGTTCCAGCAGTGCCCATGGGGCCGGTGCCCCCGGCCCAGATGAGGCTGCAGCCCAAAGAGCAGAAGGGTTAGGGTCAGGGTCAGGGTGATCGCTGCCTAGAGAATGGTTTGAGGTTTAGAAGGTCGATCAAGTGAGAACGGAGGAATTCCAAGGAGGGAGCCCTCTCTTGCGAGTGCTTCATGTTGTGTTTTAGGTGTGCTCTGAGCACAGACATTATTTATCCACTCCAACTAAGTGTTTCTCAAATGCTTGGGGTAATTGAGGGACAGGATTTAGGTTCCAAACCCTGAGGCCCACCAGGTTAGAAGAAGTGCTCCCGTGACCTTAGCCAGCTCTCAGGGACACACCCAGTGGTGGCTTAGCTCCCCAGCCTTTAGGTAGAACTATGTCCCGAGTGCCCAGGAAAGTGAGGGGTGCTGGGGTGCACGGTGCCCCAGAATTACAGTGACCATAGCCCAGGAAAGGCCAGGAACACTTCTGCAGACCGAACATGCAATGGGAACAGGCTGGCTCTGAAAACTGGCTATTTTTGCATCCCCGTTTGCAGAATTCCAAGGTACTAAGATACAGTTTAAAACAAGACAAACACTAGCCCTGGCCAGGTGGCTCAGTTCGTTAGAGCATCATCTAGATACACTGAGATTGTGGGTTTGATCCCCAGACAGGGCACATATAAGAATCAACCAATGAATACATAAATGAGTCAAACAACAAATCTCTCTCTTTCTCTCTCTCCCCCTCCCACTTCCTCTCTCTCTAAAAGCAATTAAAAAAATGTTTTAAAGATAGAAAATAATAATAAAACCTACTAATGAACATTGCTGGTGCTTTGAACAACATTTCTATGGCATTATTTTACCAGGGCAGCTGGTTGAAAGAATGCAGATTTCTGGGCCCCAGCACAGACCTACAAAATCAGTCTCAGGAACAGGGCCTGGAACTCCGTATTTCAGTCAGCACCCAGCTGACTTTTTTTGCACCTCATCTTAGGGCACTGCTGCTGCTAGCCCCTGGGCTGGGTGCTGGAGACACTGAGACATATAAATACCAGAAAATTCCCAGCGGTGTGAGGGCACTTTAAGTACAATATAAAGCAACCAGTCAGCTTGACTCTTTGCAGTGGGGGGTCTGGGCAAAGCAAGTGAGAGCTCTTGTTGGAAGATATGCTGTTGGATGACAGGTAGAATCCGTGCCCTGGGCTCGGTTCCCCTGCCTTTTCTGCACCCTCGGAACACAGCAGTTCCTCAGCAGCAGCAAAGTGGATGGTTCTAGTTTTCAGGAGCGGATGACCCAGGGGCCTGCGTCCAACCAACCCCCTTCCTCTGACAGCTCCAGCCACCCCTTTCTCAGCCAGTGTCTGGAAGGGAGGTGGGAGGAGGCCAGCGTCACCTGGGCCCCAGGGACACTCCCATGGAAAGGCCTGTTTCTTACAGACAAGCAAGTGAGAACCAGAGAAGGAAAGTGATTTGCCTATTGTCACCCAGCCAAGACAATGGCAGAGTAGAAAGCACAACCATCTCTTCTGGCCCTTAGCAGTACGTGCAGCACACACTCCGGTCCCGCTCTATTTCCTGCAGAATTAAAATTTGACAGCAGAGAGGCATGAGTGTTTCAGATAAGGCGGCCGAGGCCCAGGGAGGTGACTCTCCTTCCCAGAACCACATAACTCAGTGGTGACACATGAAGGGGCAGCCAGACCCACCTCCCGGGTCAGTGTTTTCCTGGAACTGCATTGCCTTCAGTGTCTTGGAAATGATGGGAGTTACTGAAGGTGGCAGGGAGAAAGGAGTCTTCTAGACAAATACCCTACTTGGGTCCAGGCCTCAGACAGCTGGGCTAACCTTGGAGCCAGACTGAGATCCGGGTGGACAGAACCAGGCCTGGGGGTCAGAGCAGCAGGCCAGCGCGTTAGTGCCCTCATGTGGCCAAATTCTAAAATACCAGGCTGCCGTCCAGTACTGCAGGGCAACCTCCCCTGAGTGTGGCCCTAACTGGCACCTTTCACCCTTGGGTCATTGGCCAGTGAAGCTGAGGAATTCTGTGCATATGGAGACTCAGGACATAAATGTGTGCCTACCACTGGCTGATCATGATTTGGGGGTGAACCCTTGGTTCATTCATGAAAACTGAAGACATGCAGAGGACCCCAAGCTTAAAGGAGCTGAATTGTGACATGAAAAAGCTAACCTTGCCCTGGCTGGTGTGGCTCAGCTGGTTGGAGCATGGTCCTGTACACTGAAAAGTTGTGAGTTCAATTCCCTGTCAGGGCACATGCCTGGGTTGCGGGTTCAGTCCCAGTTGTGGCATGTGTGGGAGACATCTGATAGATATTTCTCTCTCCGTCTCTCCCTCTCACTTCAGGAGAGAGAAACCAAAACAAAACCTCAAGAATTTCCCCTTTGGTTCTGTCTTCAGCAGATACAGAGTCCTAGAAGAGCCAGTTCTTGCAGAGCAGCCTTTAATTCTCTCATCCCAGCACTGACTTTCCCGCTACAACCCACAGAGCAACTCACCTCCAGGCTGTCGGGGCAGTGCCTGGGCCCATGACACTTTTAAGGACCCATGAAAATGTTTTAATTTCTTTTTAAGTGAGAGGGGGAAATGAATATAATAATGAATCCAGCCTGCAGTAAATTCATTTTTGTACCAACACAGTTGTAAAATATATTTTAAATTATTTTAATGAAGAAAGGTACCATAAAAACAAGTGTCTAGTGCCCATGACCATTGTAATGTAGGACTGAAGACCCCATACCTCCAGAAAGCCCCCCCTTTTTTTTATCCTTACCTGAGGACATTTTTTTTTTCATTGCTTTTTAGAGAAAGAGGAAGGGAGAGAAATATCAATGCAAGAGAGAAGCATTGATTGGTTGCCTCCTGTGTGCCCCTGAACCAGGGATCGCATGCGCCAGGACCCGGGATTGTAGGTGCTCAGACCTGGGACTGAACCCACAAGCCAGGCATGTGCCCTGACCGAGAATCAAACCCTCAACCTTTCAGTTACAGGACGACTCTCCAGCCATCTAGCCACACCAGCCAAGGCCAGAAAACCCTTATTAAGGTAAAACTATATTTCCAGAGCTAAGAACACGATTAGGCATTTCTTTTCATGAAGTCGACTGGTTCATCCATTCTCTGAGGCAGGGCAAACAGACAACTGAGGGAGCATAGTCACACCATGAAACCAGTGGGGTGAAGTCATATGGAAAAGAGTGGAGGGAAGGAAGCTGTTTAACCTTAAGAGGAGAAAACTCAGAGAGCTGAGCAGAGGGACAGTGGGACCATCACCACAGATGTTGATGCATTAAGAAGAAACTAGAAGTTAGCTACACATGGGTCCCTCTTTGCACGCACTCTCTTTCTTAGAATAGTCTTGCGCCAATGGTTTAATCTCTCAGGATCTTCTCTCATCTGAAAAACAGGGACAATAGGAATACTTCCCTGATACAGCTACTGTGACACACAGCAGATGCTCAAGAAATAGCTTAATAATAATAATGTTACACACTAAAAGTTTGTGTCCCCCAAGTTTCCTGGATTGAATCCTTAACTTGCAATGTGATGATTTTAGAGGTGGGGCCTTTGGAAGGTGATTGGGGTTAGATGAAGCCAAGAGGGAGGAGCCCTCATGATGGGATGAGTGAGAACCCTCATGAGAAGACAAAGAGAGACCAGAGCTCACTCTCGTCACCATGTGAGGACCCATTGAAAAGGTGGCCATCTTCAAGTCAGGAAGAAGGTCCTCATCAGAAACCAAATCAGCCAGCACCTTGAACTTGGACTTCCAAGATGGGTGTCAGGGAGAGCTACCAAAGGTACATAAGAACCAGGGAATCAGGCCACCATCTGGGGCTATTCCCAAATCAAGGGGAAAAGCTCAGAGGATACATAGTGGTCTCCTATTCTGCACCAGCCCTCCTGGATTCTAATGCTAAACTTCAGGCATCTTCTCATCCTGTCCTTGTCACCACAGACTCAAAAAAAAAAAAAAAAATAGAAAAGAAAAGAAAAAGAAAAAAGCACTCATTCTGGGAAGGAGTAATGAGAAAGAGAACCAAGAGAGACTATTACACTTTAAATCCCAGGAGGACATGGGTCTCTGCGGGTCTCTGAGTTTAGGGACTTTCTATAGCACAGAACCATCTTGACCATGGTCCCTTCCCTTCCCATCTCTCCTCTCTGGCATTCTCTCTTCAACCATTTTTCGATGCATTGCTATGCATGCCTGTTGCAGACTGCATTGTGCCGCCCCCCCCCCCCCATATCCACATGTTGCATCCCCAGCCTCCCAGGTGACAATTTGAAGATGGACCTGTTGGGAAGTGATGAAAGTAAACGAGGACCAGGAGAGTGTCTGCAGGGTCTCAACTCTACTTGGGAAAGACAGAAAACAGAACAACCTGGGGCTCAAAAGAACTCCTGCCTTTTCATAAAATACTTCAGGATGAGGGAGTATTGATATGATAGTGAAGAGATGTCATGGACTCTGCCTCCCCAGACTCTTGAACAAGTGGGACAGACCATTCCTGGTCCCAATTATACATCATCAATCAGGCCCCTAAGCACAGCAGCCTTCCACATCTGCTCTCCTCCAGCTGCTAACAATCATTGCTGCGCCAGCACTACACAACAGCCTTTCTCTCCACCTCTTTCTGTCTTAGTTCCCCACCTGGAAATCGATGTAGCCTGAAAGGAGTTATTGAGGTGTTTTGTGTGTCTTTTTTTTTTTTTTTTTTTTAATAAGGATTGGAAAAATTGAGTAGTCTTTTTGCAGAGTTAGATGGTGAAGATTGTATTCGTCTCTAAGTATTTCATGATGGAGAGAAGTTAGAGATAACCAGAAACAAGTAAAATGAGGAGCCTTTATTGACAGATTAGTTGGAGACTTCACAAAAAACACAATGGTGGTAAGAGCTATGAGATGTTACTTACTATTTTTTCTTCCGTTCTTCCTTAATAGAAGAAAACATATTATTTGGGATGACAATGTGCCCAAACTAAAAAGCAAGCACTGAATGTTCCAGTCTTCTTCACGTATGCGAGAGGCCGATGAGATAAAAACAGAAGCTATTAGGTGGGAGCTCCACAAAACAAGGCTTACTTAGGTGGCAGACACCCCTTTGTCTCTGCTCCTTTCTTTTCCTTCCTGCCTGGAACACAGGCATGATAACTGGAGCTGTGGCAGCTATATTGGGACCACGAGAGCAAGACAAGAAAGTTGTAAAGACTTTGGCCCTGGCATAGTTGAACTTTTAGAGCAGGGGTTGGCAAATTATGGCCCATGAGCTGAATCTGGCCCACTATCTATTTCTATAAATAAAGTTTTATTGTGACACAGCCATACTCATTCATCTGTCTGTGGTTGATTTGTCCTGTAATGACAGAGTAGAGTAGTTGCAATAGAAACCAAATGTCCCCCCAAAATAAAAATATTTATTACGCAGCTCTTTACAAGAAAAAACATCAATCTCTGCCATAACACATGGGCAGTAACTGCCTACACACAGAATTATTATGTAAAAATATTTAATCTTATATGCCATTTTCCTGTCTAATTGGTATATACTTATACTTCAGGCACTTAGAATTACACAACTATGGAAGCAGGCCCTGATCCAATAGGACTGGTGCCCTCACAAGAAGAGGAAGAGACACCAGAGAGGCACCCACGGTGGAAGGACTATGTGAGAACACAGGGAGAAGGTGGCCCACCATAAGCCAAGGAGAGAGGCCTCAAGAGAAACCGGCCTTGAAGACACCTTGATCTCGAACTTCCAGTCTCCAGAACTATGAGTAAACAAGCAAGTGTCTGTTATGTAAGCCACCCAATCTGTGGTATATTGTTATGGCAGCCTGAGCCAACTAAGACAGCATATAAATACACCACAAGGTGCTTTGGGGTAAGTGTCCCAGAGAGGCAAATATAACAGAGCAAATAGCTTAGCTCCACGGCCTGCATGACAAGGACCTGACAGCCCACCTGCTTCCATTCGGATGGTGAGCGGTGACTGGCATGTTCCCTGAGCTCAGGCTGGCACAGCCAAACCCCTGGTTTTCCTTGATTGATGTTCTATCTAAGAAGCTGGCATAGACTTGGGAAGACGCACATTCACTTGCTCTAATTTCTTCTCTCCAGTCTGAACTAAATGGCCCTTGTCTATTTTGAGAGAGAAAAACACACTGATGAGGCACAGTTTGGGGCTTTCTTTGTTCACTTACTGCCATGCCCAAATTGATCAAGGTGAAGTGTGCTAGACTTTCAGTGTCTGTCTTCCTCTTAATGCTTGATTTCCTGAGATTATGTTATTTTGGAAAACAGTGTTTCTTAGCCTCGACTGAGCTCAGTTAGTGAATATTTCTGCTACCTTGTCTCCCTTCTCCAGGTGTCGGCATTTGGCCATGTCAGAGAAAACACAGGCTCTGCTCTGCCCGGTGGCCTGGTCCTCTCACCCACCCGGTGTCCTGCGGGGCTGGAGCTAAGTGTTAGGTTAGGAAAAGTCATCTGTGTTTTACTCCCAATGAAGACAACAAGAGCACAAACATTTGCTCCAAGAAGAACAAACCATATCCTTCCTTCCATGTTACATGGACATCAGACATCAAGGAGGCTGATTCAGACCTCTCAGGCCTGTATAACTGAGGGAACTTCGAGAAGGAGGCTATGCTTGCATGCTTTGATACACACGTTGTTCTGTGTGACATGGGACTGTGGCAGACTCGGGCTAGCTGTTACCCATTTTCGTGTTTTTATCTCCCTGCCACAGAGCTACATGATATTCTCAGCATCCTTCCTTCTAGGTGGATCCTGTTCTCCCCACTAAGCTGTAATTGGCGGTAATGTGAGTCACTTCCAGGCTGAGGCAGGTGAGAGGGGTGTGTCTCCTCCACATAGTTCTTCTCCCTTGTTTGTTGTCCAGAAGATTCAGAGGAGAATCCCAGCATCCCAGATGGTGGTGAACCTTGGGTTCCTGATCTTGACAAGGAGCAGAAAACCTCATCAACTCATGTTCCCTGTTCCATGAAGAAAAAGTAAACTCTTGAATGGAGCCCCTGGGAATTGGGGCTGTTTGTTACTGCATCTAGCCTCTCCTGACTAATACAGAGACTTAAGAATAGAGCATTGGATGGAGTCCAAGCTGTGAACTCTCAGTCTTTCAGGGAAGACAGTCCCATTCCTTCCATTCTGAGCAATCCCACTCACAAGCTGACAGCCCTGGGACCCAGAGGGTTTACAGGACAGAGTGAAAAACTGGGCTGAGTGGGATATGCCCACATTCCTCCCTCCTTTTGGGATGTGCTGTGTATGTACTACACATGGTGTTACTCAAGACAAAACAATCCAGACATTAGGAGATGCACCCCAGTCACACTACTGTGCTTTTCTTGTCAGAAGCTTAAGATCAATCAGGCCTCTATTAGTGAGCATGGGAGTCCCCTGAAGATGGTGGCCATTCTCACGAATTGTCCTGGAAGGACATCATGAGGCCTGTTCTGGGTGGGAGATGAGGACTTGGAAGGCAAGCCTTTGATGAGAACAAATGAACAGTTCCTCTTCTCTCTTTAGTTGGGTCTCTGTCCAGATAAAAGGCTTAGAAGTGGGGGCGTTCGGGTAAAGGGGGTCCACCACCCACAGGCAGCCTGGGGGTGAGACAGGCAGACCTCTGCTCTTCCGTTATCACCAAACTTGGAGTACGTTCTCACTGATAGTTCAGCCAGGACTCTCATATTTTGGGGAGCAAAGAAGACTGGGGAGCAAGGTAAGGTCTCTACCCCCAAGACTAAAAAGAGTATGACCCTGGGGATCAGTGGTGGTTCCTAGTGAACAGTGACTTTCAGAGGGTCACAGGTAGCACAAGGTGACTTTACAACAAGGCCAGACTGCAAGGATCTGAGTACTTCCTCCTACCTCAGCACCCATGGGCCAGGCTCCTGGGAAACACAGAAATTGTGGGGCCAATTTGCAGAGGACGGGGGCTAACTTCCCAAAGTTGATCTTGCCAGGGGCCCTCTTATTGTCATTTGTTGAGTTACTTAGAAGTTCAGAAGCTTAGCAATAACCAGAGAAAAAAGGACACGCTCTACCCATTGGATACCAGCAGGGACTGTGATCCTGAGCCCCTGTGGGAACAATGGAATTCCTCACTCTGGGAACCTCGGCTCCATTAATGCTACAGTCTGAGCGGTAAGTTAGACACTTGGCCCACAGGTAGGCCTCGATCCTTTGTTCTCACTTCCACCACGTCTGAGGTCTGCAAGTCATCTTTCCAGTTTTGATTTGGCCACAGCTCTGCTTCCTCCTTTGAACTCCATCAGTAGGGTCAAAAGCCTAATTGCTTCAAGAGCTGAAACATAAACCATAGGAAGGACTGTGTCTTGTAAAGAGGTCCATACTCATCCCCTCTGTCCCAGGCTAAGAGACTGCTGGGTGTCAGGAAAGTCATAGCCACTCCAGGACTTGAAGGGTAAATTCTGATTCTCTCCCCAGGTATAAGTCTGCCTGGAGGAAACTCCAGGTACCAAAGAGAGGCTGCTAAGAGCCCCAGATTCTCTCTCCACCCTCTGATGTCAAAATGGCTTTTATAGATAGAATCAGTAGGGAACAAGGAACTTAGAGCTCCGCAGTCAGGGGACTGCATATGTTTGCAGAGCAGGAAGTGCTGCAGGCAGAACCAGGATGCTAGGCTGAGTGAAGGGTGGCCACTGGCCAACCAGCTCCATCTCTTGACCCTCCTTACTTTTTTCTTTATGGCATCACCATTGTCCCAGGAACCCAGGTCTGAATCCCTGAGGCCGCCACCACCACCCAGCCATAATCCACAGAGCCACTCAGTACAGTCAATTTTATCTCTGAACTGGCAGGTACAACCTTCTCCACTTTTCTCTCTAGCTTCCATCTCTCATCACCTCCCCTCAACTCCTAAAAGAACCTCTAACACATCTCATGCCTCCAGTTTCTGCTTGTCTTCCTATCTTGCAAAACACACGTGTTTCTGGTCCTTTCCTTCCCTGAATAAAATCCTTCAGGCAAGCTCCTCTGTCTCTAGGACAGAACTCCTCTGCCCCCTGCCCCCTCCCCCCAGCATTGCGGACCCCACCTTTCTTGCCATTATATTTACTGATTCCGCACCTCACATGTCCTGTGCCACAGTAGGCAGGCTTTTCTTTTCTTCCCTGGCACTCCCTTTGTGGGGTCCTCTGTGGTCTCCTAACACCCGTTTACCCCCAGTGATTAAGCAAATCTCTGGAACTTTCTTTCTAGCAACTGGTTCAGGAATGGATATTAATACAAATCTGCTCAATGTCTGCTGAGTGGAAGGTAAGGGACATCTGCTGTAAAAAGATGAGGGACATCTGCTGAGGAGATTTAGGGATGTCTCCCACCCTACAAGGAACCACAGAAAAGAGATGATCTCACTTCTTCCTCCAGACAGTGTGCCGTCAGGGTGTGAAGCTGGCATCACAGCAGAGCTTTCTACTCCCTGGAGGGTGCAGTCAAGCTGGGACACGAAGCAGAGCTGAAGAAAGGGCTATGTGCTTGATGGCATCCTTGAGCTATTGACTCAGGCCACCCTGGAGCCTGCCCCACTGCTGAACCCTCAGTTCTGTGGGAGACAACATTCCTTTGGGCCTGGGGTTTCTCTGCAGTCCAGAACACCCTGCATGAGGGCACTTCGGCATTCCTATTACCCACCTTTATCTGCCTGCTCTATTCCCTGTGCTTGTAAAGCTCACCCCCTTCTCTCACCGCCTCTCCTATTTAAATCTTACCCACTTTTCAAAGTTCAACTCAATACTCCCTCCTCCATGAAACATCTCCAGATACATACTTTAAATTTTTTTAAAAAAGGATTCCGAAGCACCTTTTTCCTCTTGTCCAGCATTCAATCTATTCTGGCTTTTATTAAGATTGATGTTGATATTATTTACACAGCTTTTATTCCCTCCTAAATCAGAAGGTCCTAGAGGGGAACTTTGCATTCCCCTTTCCAGTACCCAGTTCAGAACCAAGTATTGGAAATTCAATGTCTATTGAATAATGCATAGAGAGATAAGTAATAGATGAAATAAGTAGATAGATAGAAAACATTAACAGCTACTATTTCTGGTCTTGTAGAGTAAGCTATTGAAGCCATGTGAAAAAAAAAAAAAAAAGTCCTGGCTGCACTGAGTGGCGAGCAGGGCAGTGGCCCCTACTCTGGCTGTATCTTCCTGAGCAGCATCAAAAACAATGCCTTCCTCGCTGTCCACCTGGGAACGTGCCACAAACCCAATGAGCCTAAGGGGACCAGACATTGCAGTTTAGGCAAAAGGACCTCCTGAGTAAATAGAGTTCAGCCAAGGCCTCAGTCTGGCAAGTTCCTAAAAGGGAGGACCACTGTCCCCATCCTGCCATGAATTTGGATGTAGTCACTTCCCAAGTTTTATTTTCACTTTACCACGCAGTGCTCCAGTGCAGAAGGATGGTGACAGCTGCTCTCCTTCACCTCGTGAAGCTGCTCAGGAGCCAGACTTGACAAAGGCCCTTAATTCGCTTGAAAACAGTCTGCCCTCTGTATTTGCGGATTCCACTTTCGCCAATTTAACCAACCTTGGATCAAAAACATTCCCCCCAAAAGCTTGATTGTTGCTGACATGCTATGTAGTTAGGCCTGTAACAGAACCCCTGGGCTGCTCCAATTGAAACAGAACCCACGGGCTGTTTAGTTAGGGGCCCGATTGCCCGCCGCCAGAATTATAACTCTGAATACCAGAGTTTGGTGAAAAGAAAAAGAATTGTTTATTTACACATGGTTCTGCCTCCCCCTCCCAGACATGGCCAGTCTTAGGAAAGTCAGAAACACTGTTTCCCTACTTCCTAGACACAGTTCAGCTTTACCAGTAGCTGCCAATCACTCAATTCTGATTGGGGAGGTCCTTTCTGTGCTGTGGTGCCCTCCAGCTCTCAATGCAGGACCACCTGGATTCTCAGCCTCCTTGTAAACTGCCTTCTTCCTGCAAACCGCATGGATCTCCTCTCCTTCCCAAAGCAGTCTGGCAAGAGCCTCTTCTTAAAGCAGCCTAGAGATCCCTTCTCCAAGCCAGATGGAGGGAGCCCACAAGAGCCAGAGAGTGAGGGCGTGAGGGCCAGAGAGAGCCTGAGAGAGAGAGCCTCCTACAGCCAGAGCCAGCCCAAAATATGTCCGCAGCTGCTACTCTTCCCCTCCCTGCCTGCTCTCTCCCCCTGCGTCCTCTCACGCAGCGGGTGTTGCAAACAGTTCTGACCATTCACAAAACCCTACGTAGGCTCTGTCTGCTTTTTCTGTACCAGCCCACAGTCCAAGATCCCTCCCATCTTCCTGAGTCTTAGAAGTAAAGCGGATCTTTGCAACAATGTTTCCAGCCACTAGCTCCAGGCATGCAAGAGCATCCTGAAAGCTGCTTCCTGTTCCCTATCTCCCAGGGGCAAACTCTGGGGCTTGTTTTTGGACTCCCCTGTTTCTGTAATAGGCCTATGATGGCTATGTCTGTACTGAATGTGTACAAACGTTTTTTTTGTCGTTATTCCCTAAACAATACAGTATAACAACTATTTACATAGCATTTACATTGTTTTAGATATTACAAATAATCTAGAGATGATATAAACTATAGAGGACGATTATGTAGGTTATATGCTCTATGTCATTTTTTGTAAGGAGCTTGAGCATCCTCAGAGTCTGGTATCTGCAGGGGTCCTGAAACTAATCCCCCGTGGATACTAAGGGATGGCCATATAAAAAACACAACAGAAAACAAAATTAATGGTGGCATGTCCTTATTCACTGATAAGATAGAGATTTTTGTGATGCTTTTGGATCTCTTCCTTTTATCAATCATGTCCTTCAGTGGTTGGAACATCCTGTGGAAAAATAATAATTCACACTAGGTCTGAGGTAATCAGCAGTCTGTTGGCACAAAGTACATACAATTACAGTGTTCAGTTCCTGAGGTTCAAATGCTTGGCTGCAGCTGTGAGTCTAAACAAATGGTGACAGAAAGACACAACTGTACTTCATGTAGCCAGTATCAGCAAAGCACATGTCCAGCCTTAGAAACTTGGGAGAAGCTCAGAGCAGGGTCTACAACGGGAAATGGCCTCAGCTGTGTCCAGCATCTCAGAATACCATGTCTCCCTAAAATGCTAGATTCCAAGGACATTTTATTAAACTGAGGCTAGAAGTGAAAATGCGAGAGCCTGGTGAAGAGGAAACTGTAGCAGAGGAGAGCAGTGGTCCTCAAAGTGTGGCTCCTTCCTACACCCCACAAGCAGTAATTGTGTCCAAGGAACTTACTAGAAATGCACATTCTTGGGCCCTGCCCCTGATCTCCTGAATCAGAAATTGTTTTAACAACCCCCCCCCCCCCAGGTGACTGACTCTGAAACATGCTAAAATTTTAAGAAGCAGTGGAGTAGAAGATTAGGAAAGTTCCAAGACCACCTTCATCCCCTCCCTGACAAATCAGGGAGTAAGATTTGATATTTCAGGTTGATCTGACCCTGAGTCCCGGAAGTCTCAACCTGGCTGCACTCCTGCATTACCCCCTGACAAACACACTGCTCAGTAGGTGGTAGACTATACTACATAGTTTAATAAATGCCAAAATTTTAACAACATTCTTGCTTGGCAAACGATGGGTCCTAGGTTCATGTTCAGTGAGCACCACCATATTGAATGATGACAAGCAGATTTGTAAAATGCTCCTTTCTTGTGTTAGAGTACTCCAGGGAAACAGAACCAATGGGTCAGAGAGAGAGAGAGAGAGAGAGAGAGAGAGAGATTACAAGTGGCTCACACAATTATGGAGGCTGAGAAGTTCCACAGTCTGCTGTGTGTGAGAGCTAGAGACCAAAGAAGCTGGTGGTGTAGTCCAGTCCAAACCTGGAAGGCCTGAGAACCAGGGGAACCAATGGTTTAAGTGTCAGTCTGAGGATAGGAGATGGTGAATGTCCCAGCTCAGCAGTCAGACAGGGAGAGCTAATACACCCTCCTCCAACCCTTTGTTCTATTCAGGCCCTCAACAGATTGAAAGAGGCCCGCCCACAGTGAGGAGAGCGATCTGCTTTACTGGGTATACCAATTCAAATGCTAATCTCTTGCATAAACACCCTCAAAGACACTCCCAGAGTACTGTTTTACTGGCCACCTGGGCATCCATTGGCCCAGTCAAGTTGCCACAAAATTAGCCATCACACTTCTCATAGAACCCCTTTCTCCTGACCCAGCCTGAGGCATCCTGTGGCTGGCTATCACTCCAGATGTAACTACGCTACGCTGGACCAAATTCCAACATCTCTGAAATCTCTGACTCATTTCCTTCTCATTCAACCTTTGTTCAATAATTTGAGAAACTTATTTTCTACTCTCATTCATTTTATCTCTCACTCTTTTTTCCATTCTTAGCCCCAGGCTGGCCTTTCTGATGATGTACAATAGTCCTGGAAGCACACCTGTGACAAGGAGAAGGAACCACCTCTACTTTGAAGTCACCTTAGAGGAATGACCCATGTTGCAAACGTCTAAAACCCTTCCAAGTACCGAGAGCCCTCCTGTGTGCAGTTAGCTGGCTCCCATGCTCCAGGTTTTATTCTTCTGTGACATGGGCAGACCCCAACAGAATGCTCTAACCATTGCAGGTAACTGATTAAATGTTTCTGGAATGCAAAGGAATATGTTGCTGCAGGCTGGTCTGGGAACTTGTAATATTTGCTTCCGTAAAGAACGTGTTTAAATAAGAATAAAAGGCCTTATCTTAATTAGAAATGTTATTTGGCTTTATCAAGTTTTGGCAATTGTGCTACCCTGTTTGGGAGCCACTAGGTGGGATGATCTGGGGAGTCCTCACAGCGTTTTAGGTGCAGCTACCTGGGCCTGGGACTTGTGGGAATTTGGGCTGAAGTCATCCAGACTTTCAGATAATATTGCTGTGATCGGTGCCATATTCATCCAAAACCAGTCTGTTCGGAGAAGAAAGTCCCTGTCCCTACAGAGTTTTGGCTGGCATTCCTCTGGTGACACCACAAAGGAGACTTGACAGACTTGTGAAGCCCAACAGCGTAGCCCAGTACCCCAAGCCCCATTGACTTACCAGTACCCTCTCTTTCCTTTCTACCCTTCCTCGGTGACTCTATCCTCCATCCTTTCCTTTGCTACCCTTCTTATCCCATTTCCAGTTGGCTGTTATTTGGAACTAAATCATATATTTGCTATGTTTCTTGAGTAAAATGCTATGCTTTTTACTTTTTTATAGGAAGTAAGGGACACCTCTGATTCCCTAAAAGAAAATAAAAAACTAACCCTTGAAACTTTGAAAGTGGCTTTTGACAGATTTTTTCTATAGCTCAGTTTATTTAAAATTTTTTAATCCTTACACAAGGGTATGTTTTTATTGGTTTTGTTTTTTACAGAGAGAGAAACATCAATCAGTTGTCTATTGTATGAACCCCAGCTGGGGATCAAAGGGATCAAACCTGCAATCTAGACATGTGCCCTGACCAGGAAAGGAACCCACAACATTTTGGTGCACAGGACAATGCTCCGACCAACTGAGCAACCCAGCCAAGGATCATTTCAATTTTTTAAAGCCACCCATATATGTTCTGCAAGCTGTAGGTTCCCACAGGCTATAGGCAAAATCCCTATGCTCCTTGCTGTAGCCCATCTGGTCCTTTGTAAAATTCTCTTCCTGGTCTTTAAAAACCATAAGCATAAGAAGGGGTTACAGTATGGGCTTAAACATCATTCTCTTATTTCTGTGCTTGGGAGAAAAGGTATGGAACAAAAGAGAAGTTGCATCCTTGAGTGTTTTGTATCTTCACACTCATTCTGAGAAAGTGCTATCAATAACCCAGGTCCTTATGTTAATGAAAAATAGCAACAGATGTTAGACCTCAGTCCTTGAGTTCTGGCTAAGAAAGAATTCAGAGTCAAGACTCAGATACAAGCAAAGGTTTATTTAGAAAGTCATAGAGGTAGAAGAAGGGAGACATAGAAGAACAGAGCCAGCTGGGCTGTGAGGACTCAGGAAATAAGTTACAATGGCAAAAAAAGAAACCTTCGAGCTTCGGGGAAAGAAAGGCAAAGAAAACATGCCTAGTACGCTGACCAGTGTGGCTCATTTGGTTGGGCACTGCCCACAAAGCGAAAGCTGGCTGGTTCGATTCTCAGGGCACATGGCTGAGTTGCAGGTTCAGTCCTGAGGTGATTGTGAGTCCCCAGTCGGGACAACCGATCAATGTTTCTCTCCCTCTCTTTCTTCTTCCCTTACACTCTCTGTAAAAATAAATAATTAAAATCTTTTTTTTTTTTCCCTTAAGATGCAGATTTACCTGGTGGAAGGAGAGGGAGCAAGGTGTGGGTGAGCTCCAGAGAGTGGGGGAAGGACTGGGTCCTTTGTCTTAGGGGGTTTTATCTGGTTTCCAAAAACAGGGATTCTAGGGTAAGTCTTAGGGTATGATCTAGATAGAATATTAATCAGCTTTCCAGATGTGTCCTCTTGGGGGTGGTCTCCACTGATTGGTCAGTTCCAGGGAAGAGAGTCATTGGTCATCACACCTGGTGCTAAAGTCAGCCATGACACGGCCCGCCTGGCCTTCCTGCTCTTCTGGGCCTGGAGCTGAAACACAACTGAAGCTAGATGTTATCTCTAGTTTGATCAAAACTCTGTCTCTGTTGTCAACAAACCTGAGGCTTTCTTCTCAAGATTATTTGACACAGGCTGATTGTCATTGTTCTGAGGATTTAAAGCTTAAGGGAGTGGTTATGCAAGTGCTTATATGGGGGTCACATGAGGCTACTATCTGGTCCCTTTGTTTCTCCTCCAAGGGGGTCTACCACACAAGTAGTGACATGCAAGGGGAGGAGAAGTCAGGAAAGAGTTCAAACCACATGACTAAGTGATATGAAAGGTCAGGGGTCTAAACTGCATGACCAGTGATATGCTAGGGGAGGAAAGGTCACCCTGGGGGAGAGGTCCCACCTACAATACTTGCCCTCCCAGTTTTGCCCATTGCCTTCAGCCCAGGTGACCTTCAGTACCTGGCCTATTGTTTCAGCTCTGCTCATGTCTGTCTAAATGCCTGTTATATCATTTACAAAGCTTTGTAAACTACACAGCACTGTGAATAAAAAAATGTTTTTCTTTATACGATTGAATTTATTGTCCCAAGATTTGAGGAAAATGTCGAGGTCATCTCTCTGTTCTTCTCTCCCAGAAGAGTGAGCCCTTCCTTCTTGTTTATTGCTTCTAGATCCAGCACTTGTTCCTGTGTCTGCTTCCTGAGAAACAGTGAGATCCTTTAGAGCCAGGATTTGTTTTTATGCTGGTGTTTTGTTTTGTTCTGTTTTGTTTTGGTTTTGTGTCCTTCGTGCCCAGGAGAGAACCTAAAACAGAGTAACTGCTTGAAAAAGGAAGAAAAAGGATGGATGGGTGGAGAAAGGGACACAAAGAATGAGTTGATGTTCCCACTTCCTGTCTCATCTAAACCTCTGTCTCTTAACAGCAGAGTGAGCCTCGGGATTCAAAATAACAGCAAGAAGCAATGAGAGTGTTCTTGTTGATCACACAGAAAGCAGAAAGCTCAGCTAATTGTATTTCTGGCTCAGAGTTCAGCTGCAAATTCTCTCTCACCTCTTAAGTCTGTGGTTCACAAGAACCACACACCTGGAGACCAGCTGCTGGAAAATAAACTTTCACATTATAAATGTATGTGTGTGTAAGAGAGAGACAACTGCCATGAATCTGCATGGATTTAAGACATTCAGCTTTTAGGAGGAACCCAACGTAAGATATATTTTCATTCAAATTGCCAAAGATCTCAAGATTTTCATTCCAACATAACTGGGGCCTAGCTGTTGATGCCATGTGGCACCAACACTGAGGATAGAGAAAAAGCAAAGACTCCAGGGTCTGGAAGTACTTTCCATGCCATTACAGGGATGACAGTAAGTGCTACAGTGCTGCCCAGAGGGTGGGAAGGCGCTCCCAGCCTGATACCCACTCAAGATCCCACAACATGACCATGCTGCTAGGCTTTGTGTTTGGAGCCAGTTTGGGGGGCATTTTCGTGAATAAAAAACTCAATTGCTCAAAAGTAACAAGTGTTGCCCCCTGGAAAGAAGGCAGGAGAGGTAGTTCTAACAAAGCAGCCCAGGGGAGGAAGTAAGACATGCAAAGCATTCTTTCTGTCCCAAACAACTTCCAAGCTCTGTGCAGACTCATCTAGGAGTATAAATGGGTTATGATACGTGGCATTTATGTTGAAAGTGGCAGTAAGGAAAGGAGCAGGAGAGGAGGCCCCACTTTCTTCCCTGGAGACCAGAGGGGACTCAGAGATGACAGGAGAGAAGGGAAGGTGGGGTGACCCACTTCTTCCCTGCACCTCCCTAGCCCTGCCTGCAGAGGGCAGGCAGCGCCCGGGAGCAAGGCTGCATCTTCCAGCTGTGAAATGGTTTCTCAGTTTAGAGGAACTGGTTTCTCTCTCTCCACGGGGTAGGATCTGAAGCTAGGGACTGGGCCCAGAGCCACATTTAGAAGGTTCACAACATCTAGGAAGCGAGTCATGCCAAAGCAGAACAGGCTGAGCAGGGACAGGGAAAAGGGACTGCACCCAGCACTTCCCTCCCCTGAGATGCAGGCGGGTTCTGTGAGCCACACAGCACATTCAGGGCTTTGAAAGTCTAGTATATTTAAGAAAGTAGCTGCAACCTCTAGCCTTGTTCAGAAATGAGGTTGGTCAAAAGAAAAGAAAAGAAAAAGAAAAAAAGGCACCAACACCTGTTGTGGAATACAAAATCTTTTAACCCGAAATATGACATTTGTAGCCAATAGAAAGCTGAAAGGTATTCTTAAACAGAATCCAGTTCATAACTGTCACACAGGTATGTTACTTTTTTTTTAAGACATGTCTGCCCTTTGTCCCTGCTCTGTACATTAAATTTCTATTATAAAACAAAAATAAAAAACAAAACCCATGGAGAATGACACCCATGTTATCTGTTCACCACCCACCAGGAACAAATAGCATTCTTCATATTTGCTTTGTATCTGCTAGGAAATGAAATATCAAAGAGAAATGAAGTCCCTTGTGTTCCTGTTTCCAAGTCACAGGTCCCTTTCTCACGCAGAAGAATAGCATGATGCTGGTATGTAGGTTCCATGACTTCATACATTTACTACACACATAGGTATCCTTAGATACCTATGCTGCTTTGCTCTTCAATTTATATAAATAGATTTGTGTTGTGCATAAATAGGTTGGCAACTTCTTTTTCATCTGCTGGTATAAGTTTCAGATCTATTTGTGTTAAAACACATAACTCTGGCTCATCTTAACTTTTGTAGCACATACGCATTACACAGATATCTTCTACAATCTCTCCCCTACCAATGGGGCCTTTTACTATTACAAAATTGCTGCATTGAACATCTACACATTCTTATGATATGTCTGAGAGTTTCTTTAAAGTATGTTTTTAAAAGTAGAAGTACTGGGCACATGTGCTACACCCTTTTAATGGTTCTAGATATCATCTAATAGCTCTCCAGAATACAAATCAATTTATACCCCATTAGCAAGCTATGAATTCCCATTTGCCCGTACGGTCCATCAACATTAAAAAGCAGTCAGACCTTTTAATATTTATCAAGCTGATGGTATCATTTTGTTGAATTAAATATTTACTAATTTGCATTTCCCTGGTTATGATCAACCATCCTTTCCTGTCAGGAGACATTTGAGGATTCCCCTTTTGTAAGTTTCCTCTTCATAATCTTTGCCTATTTTATTTTCCTATTGGATTGTTAATCTTTTTGTTAATGATTTATAAATGATCTTTATTTATTCTGATTACCAATCATTTATCTATGTTGCAAATGTCTTCTCTAAATCTGTGGGCTGCCCATTGAGTTTTAAAATGTAAACTAAGAGGTCCTCTGAATACATCCCTCCTGAAATAGGGTGCTGTCCTAAGTCAGAAGGGAATCATTTACATAGCTCTAAGATCTACGAACACCAACAAAACCATAGTCTAGCCATAATCATATCACTTTTACATTTGGGGAGCACTTTGTTTTTCAGGGCATCTTTTGATCACCTAGTTTCAGCCTCAAAAAACCAATGAGGCTTGTAGGGTCTCATTTCTCATCTGTAAGATTCAGTAGTTAATCATAGACATCCTTTTAATGATCAAAGTCTGACCTTCTATCCCTCTTCTGCAGCTGGGGAGACCCAGGCGCAGGGGAGTGGAAAAACTTGTCCAGAGTCACACCCCTACGTAAGGATATAGGCAAGTTATTTATCTATTACAGCTCACTAAGGCTGGGTGTGGGGTGGGTACAGACTGTCAGGAGGCCTAAAATCTTAAGTCACCTGATAACTCAGACAGTGTCTCTCCACTGCAGCAGGAGACAAGGAGAGAGACAGGAAGATGGGAATCAGACAGGCACAGCTCTAGCACCTCCTGACCTTCCAAAGTAGGGGGAAGATGGCAGCGGCCCCTGTGGACTCACACGGGATGAAGCTCATCCAGTGTTTCTGTTGCCAACAAGGAAAGAGCCCTGTGAACACAAGGATGGCCTCTATTCAACACCTTTTATTGAGCAGCGAGTGTGGGGCCAGAACTCTGTGTACCCACTTAGGGAAATGCTACCAGCTCATTGCTAGAGGCAAGTCTGTTACAAAGATGAAAGGACAGAACCCAACACTTTTTTTTTTCATTGTTATTAATACATACAGAAACACTGATTTACCCAGAACTTGTATTTAAGACTAACCAAAGGGAGTGGCTCTTACTCTCAGCATAGAATGAGGAAACCATGGCTGGAACAATGAGATAGAAAAACACTGCAACCAGCAGGAAACTTTCCACCAGATCTGGGGCCCCAAGTAACTGCAGAGATGCTCTGCTCATGTAGCACACTTGGCATTACCTTGGCCAATTCAGGCTCATTCTATTCCACACTGTCTGGAAGAATGTAGCGACATCCACATTTCTGGGATATTCACAAGGGGTGCTTTCTCTGTTTCCCCAAAAACCAATATGCCTGAACTAATTATGCAAGGTCCCCCAGTTTAACTCCCTGGTTTTTGGTGGTTTTTTTTTTTTTTTTTTTTTTTACTATTACAACACAGAATCTTAGACAGACAAATGCAGCCTGAATATTCTTAATACTTCACCACATGGCTTATAATGTAGAATTACTTGTTTCTATTACTATAGGAACAGATTGCAAAATTCTTTCTTTCCCTGTCTATGATGCTGATTCTGATTCCTATCCAGTTCAAAACACCAAGACAATGCATTAAGCATAATAAATGTTCCACAAGTATCTGCAGAATGCATGAATCAATGGTTGGTAATACCCATTGGGTGCTGGCAACATCTTCTTACCAATTTCAGAGCTTCAAGAAGTTAGCAAAATTTAGGGTAGGAAGAAATTTATATGGCGACCATAAAAGGCTGAAAAATAATCTCCAAAGCATTTCCTAACAATCCTTCATGTTGGAAATGACTGCTCATGGAAATTTGTGTTAACACAACTTTACATTAACTTTTGCTTTAATTCATTAACTAAATCTAAGTTATAGCCTATATATCTTCTAAAAGATTTGTTTTTTTTTTTTACCCCTGACATAAACTTTTTAAGTTGAGACCTAAAACTGAAGCAAAACTTCCTATGAAACACTGTGCTTATGGGGAGTGAAGACCCTGAGTCTTCTTCCAGAAGACCCATACAAAGCCCCTGAATTATGGGTACACCTGCACACAGGTGGACCTTGGAAAGTGCCCACCCTCAGCCCCAGAAAAAAAGCGTCCAAATGGCAGGATATCACCAATGCAGCCATCCCAGGCCATGTAGTGAGGACCTCACCTCCCACGGCCCACCCTCTGTGGCACAGGGCTGCTTAGTGCTGAATGAGTCAGAGATGGCATCATGCTCCTGGAGCTCCCAGGCATGTGGAAATCAACAGCAGTACCTGGACCCCAGCCCTGCCTGGCCTTCCCCTGTACTCCCAGAAGACTCTTTCCTGAGAGTCCTTCTGAGAAAGGTCAATGCAAAGAGGACAAATGGATGGCTGAAAACTCCAGAGTTGGAGCAAGGTTCCAGGAGAGCCAGCACAGGGCCATGACCCCAGCAGAAGCTGAGGCAGCGCCTTCCCAGTGCCTTGGAAATATTCTCCAGGAGTCTGCGGAGAAGATGAAACAGGATGGCCAACAGACATCTATACTAGCTGAGGCTTCAGACAAGCAGCACAGGGCTCAGCAAGGCCAGCTCCTGCCCCCTGTGCCTGCAGCTCAGTTGTAGGAAAGGTAAGCAATGAGCCGGGAAGGGATGTCCAGCTTGGCGATCTTCTCCAGCCCTCTGACACCGGTGGCCCTCCTAAAGCTCACCCTGCAGAGCTGTAACAGGGTTAGAGGTGTCTCTAGAGAAGGGGAACAGAAAGCACACGAAGTTAGCTTATCGTAGTTGAACAGAGATTAACATCCTTCGACTTAAAAAATATCAAGAACTGGAAACACATTCCTTTTCTTGGAAATAGGACATGCCCTCCAACTGGTCCCTGGAAGGCTACCAGGAAGGACAGCCAGGGCCCATGGAAGCAAGATTAGGGAATGGAATTCCAGTCATGTCCAGAGGGATTTCATTTTGTGGGTGTTTTGTGGGTTTATGTTTTATGTGTGTATGCACATGTGTGATTTTTGCCCCATAATGTTATAACCTGGCACAAGGATTTGTCAGCAAAGCACTAATCTACAGCTAGTAGCCTTGTTTGTCAAACTTCTAGACAAATGAGGGACAGGGTGAGAATTAGTCCTGGGTTGGTGCTGGCTGCTCTCTGCTCGCTGCTGCTGTTCCAGGCTGCAGGCTCTGCTCTGGCTACTGAGTGCCGCAGGGCACAAGGAGACCCCAACAAAATTGACACACATGGCAGCTACAGCAGAGTATGCAACACATGTCCTAATGCAGAGAGAGGGTCAGGACCTCAGGACTAAAGACAAGCCCGGGAGCTGTGGCTCAGGAATGCAAGCAAAGAGGGCTAAAGAAGGAAGATGCCTGGAGGTTCCTGGCAGCTGAGGCACAGGGGCATTTGCAAGGCAGAGGTTGGCCGCAAGGACCTGTCTTTTAGAATGATTTATGTTCGACAAAAATATAAAAACCAAAGAGAGTTTTCTCAATTTATCAAAAATTTTTAAATAAGAAGTTCTTTGAAAGAAAAAAATAAAAAGGATTACTGGTGAAATTGATTTTCCCATGTGACTTTTCCCCCACAATTATTTGCAAGAGAAACATTATTTGTCAGGAAATGTTAGCCAGCAGATATGCATAGAGTTTGCCTCTGAATTCATAATGAGTTTTGGTGGAGTAGGGCTGGCAAAAATTTGAATAGTTTTTTTTCAACTGGTAGGTGTTTGAAAGCCTCTTGTGACTCTAATTCTATGTAAACTCATTAAAAACTTGTACCCAAAGAAGACATCTTGTCCTTAGCCAGGTCATCTGTTTCCTGAAGAGTGAGGGCTGGATCTATATTCTCAGCCTTGTATGGACTGAGTCTGAGATTATTTATTTGCTCATAAATGATCTGATATATTGTCAGAAGAGAACTTCTTGCATAAGGGTCTCCAGTGCAATTCTATAATGCATTGCATCATTCAGACAACAAAGAGAGCCTGGTCTCACTTTCATAGTGCTCAAAGCACTTGGCAGGTGCACTGCTACTCCATGTGTAGTCGGAGGGCTTCTTCCCCCGGTTGTCCCGTGCATAGATGTTGCCTCCAAACTCAATCAGCATCTCAATGAGGTCCACGTTCTTCACCTTGGCTGCATGATGAAGGGCTGTCTCATGAAGCTTTGCTGCATTCACATTGGCCCCTGTAGGTAAAGTGGAAACAAGTATCACCAAGGAGAGAACTTGGAGTTGAGAAAAAGCTTTGACTTTTTCATCCAGCACAGGATACAAAAGCCATCCCCATCCAGGAAACAACATCAAGGCAGACTCTGCTGCAGCCTTTTCAAAATCTTTTTCAAAATCCAAAAGCACTAATTACTTTTTTTCTTAAGACAAGAAAGCTAAAGAAAGGTAGAAATAATAAAGAAATGTAACTGGAAATAAAAAAGCAAAATAAAACAAAAATTTCCCTGTGAGTTATGAGACAGGTCTAATGTCCTATACAGTTTGTCCCCAAGGGTCCTGAGACTGGGAGCTCAGGTTGAGCTACTCAAGCTCTCCTGCCAGACCTTGCACACACAAATGCACACACAGTCATGCACATGCACATATACATATATGTATGTGCATGCACACACACTGCAGGCATAGGACAGAGGCTCTCACACTGTGTGTTGCATGAATAAATGACTATTCCTTAAATATGAATATTCCTTTACAAAAGAGATGCTCAAATCCTTAAATATGGATACTCCTTTACAAAAGGGAAACTCAAAGAGAAAATAGGTGAGGTTCCTCAAACACCTTGGGGTTCAAATAAGAGATGAGATCTCATAACTTTGAGTTTAGCTCTGCCATCTACCTCTTACCCACGATAACAATGGCCATTCAAAAACATGCAGGCAAGTAGTAGCTAAACATAGCAGTTTTAGATGCACAAAAATACGCAGATGTGATAAAAACGTGATTTGTGTAAAATCTCATACTTAGGGAACAGCCATCACAACTCTATACAATAAAATCTTCTGGAGCCTTAGAATTGTTTTTGAAAATGCCAAGTTTTTGCATCAAACAAATAAAATAAAATACCGAGAAATAAATTTAAGCAAGGCTGTGAAAGATTTATACTCAGAAAGTTATAAGACACTGAAGAAAGAAATTGAAGAAGATACAAATAAGTGGAAGCATATACGATAGGAAGAATTAACATCATTAAAATGTCCATATTACCCAAAGCAATCTATAGATTGAATGCAATACCTATCAAGACACCAGTGGCATACTTCATAGAACTAGAACAAATATTCCAAAAATGTATATGGAACCACAAAAGAACCCAAATAGCCACAGTGATCTTGAGAAAGAAGAACAAAGTAAGAGGAATCATGCTATTAGGTCAGGAAAAAAAATCCCTCAGTTAGAAAGAAGGCTAAATTACCTAATTATTTAATTTGGCAGGTGTGTATTACAAGCAAGATATTTAAAAGCAATAGATTAAATAAACATTAAAAAAAAAAAATTTCCCTGAAATCTGACCACTGCACCATGTCAGGGATATTGTTCCAATACTTGCTATGTGAATAAATAATTGTAGTGTTGCAATCATAATGCAGATATGAACTTGAATGCTAAGCACAAATTTGTAATGAAAAATAAATTGTACACGATGAACTACCACCTCACACCTGTCAGAATGGCCTTCATTAACAAATCAACAAACAAGAAATGCTGGCAAAGATGCAGAGAAAAGGGAACCCGGGTGCACTGCTGGTGGGAATGCAGACTGGGGCAGCCACTGTGGGAGGCAGTAATGGAATTTCTTCAAAAAACTAAAAACAGAACTGCCTTTTGATCCAGCAATTCCACTGCTGGGACTATATCCTAAGCATCCTGAAACACCAATTCAAAAGAACCTATGCACCCCTATGTTCATGGCAGTGTTATTGACAACAGCCTAAGCGCTCATCATTAAATGAGTGGATCAAAAAATCTGTGGTACATTTACACAATGGAATACTATGCAGCAGAAGGAAATAATTAACTCCTACCCTTTGTGACAGCTTGAATGGAAGTGGAGAATATTATACTAAGTAAGATAAGCCAGGCAGCAAAAGACAAAGACCATATGATCTCATCCATAAGAAGAACCTAATGAACAAAACAAACAAATGAGCAAAATATAACCAGGGGCATAGAAACAAGGAACAGACTGACAGTGACCAGAGGGAAGTGGGGAGGAGGAGAAGTGGGTAAAGAAGGGGAAGGGTCTAGTCAGGGAACTTGTATTAATGACCCATGGACACGGACAACAGGATGGGGATTGACTGTGGGAGCAGGGGGTAGGGGAGGGAGGAGGGGAAGTGGAGAGCAATGGGGGAAAAATTGGGACAACTGTAATAGAACAAGCATAAAAAAAGAAAGAAAAGAAAAAGAAATTGTAAAGTCTACCAAATCTAAAGTTCAGGTAGCTTTCTCTTGGGTCATTAATTCTCGCAATATTCTTGCCAATAGGGAATAAAAATGATTGTCTATTTTAGTGACCGAGAAAGGGACATGGGGGGAGTAAAGCTACTCTCATGGTCAAGGAGAAAACTATGGCTGAAAATAGCTCTAAAAGTCATACCTCCCCTTCCATCCCATTCCATGTGGTATCTAGATTGACAAGGCCTTGGCAGGGCGACTCCAACTGATGGCCATCCCATGGTACAAAACAGGATCTCTTAAAAATGTGTTGTTGGCATCCTCTGATGGGGTATAAAGAAGACTGGTGACTAAGAGGTAAGCTGACATACTCTGCAGCAGTTGAAAACAGCAGGCCAGAGGTACACAGGGCAACATGGGTGGGTCTTAAAAACTGACAGGGCTGAGTGAAAAAACAGGAAATATAACACAATACCATTTATCTCAATTAAAAATACATGCTTCAACTAACAATGTGTATCTTTCAAAATACATACAGATAGAGCGTATATAGATACACATTGGAATGGTGGGCTGGGGGACCAGAGGAAAGAAGCAAGGGAGGAGTTGGGGTAAGAGTGGCTTTGGGAGGACTAATGATCATCATGTACCTTGAACTGAATGGGGAGAAAGAGAAAGAAGGAGAGACAGCAAAATAGCTGTCATGCTTCATGCTTCAGAGAAAACAGGTCAAAGTCTGATCACTATCAAAATCCTGATTTCAAAGCAAAACAGGACTGCAGTGGACTGAGTCAAACCTTAGCCAGCAGAGATGAAAGGCTATCATCAGCTTAGCATGCCAAGAACTTGGCACAATTCCCGGGCAGAACAGGTACACATAGCTCGGCACTAAGCTCAGCACTACGCTGGTTGAAACAGTAGCTGAGAAATGTGTAACAAGCACTGTGCTGGGAAGGTGGAAGCAAACACTGCTCAATTTGCTCCTCTGAGTGCCTCCTACAGAGTTAAATATTTACTGCTGGTGATCAGACTAAAAATTACCCCACTGTGATAACTAGACTTTGCCCTTCCCCAGCCTTCCTCCTCTGCAACAGCCTCCTATCCATCCCTGGGAGCACACATGGCCCCACAGCTCGGCTCCTCAAGCAGGGCCGGGCCCTACCTGAAATCGAGTGCAAAAGCACCTGCATGCTTATTTTTCTAGAGACATGGTCAGTGGCCTGCATTTGGTTTTCCAAGGGGTCTGTGACCAGCCCCCCACAAAGTTAAAAATAGCTATTTTAAAAAGAATCCATGCACTGTCCTCTTCGCTCTACTTTTCTGTATGTTTGAGATTTCCCACAGTTAAATAATAGTTTCCTTAAATAAGAAAAAGACTGCTTGCGATCTAAGAAGACTGTAACAGCAACAGATCACCTGAGAAGAGAAGAGCAAGGACTGAGTCTGGAGTCAACCACAGCACAGTAATTAGACACTTGCACATGGGGAGCTGTCCCAGGAGAATTCTGGTGTTCCCTCATGCAAGTTCTCAGGTGTATGGAAACTCCCTTTAAAATTTACCAGGTCCCCTGCTTCAGGCTGTAATAGACATTATGGATCCCTTCCCACTCCTTTCCAACCCCACCCCACTGAACTGCCACTCTGAGGTGTGGAGTGCAGTCCTGGGGTGGGAGAGAGCAGGACGGCCTAGCCTGCTCCCGGTGTGGGCCCACCTAGACCCAAGCCAACTGGAATCTGCAAGTCAGGCCAAAGGGACTGGATAAGGTTTTGACACAGGACCTGATTCAGGCTGATGGGACGGACATAAGGGGAGGTGTAAGGGAGACATTTGGAAGTTTTCACTCTTCTGAGAAAGCTATCAGAAGCCTCACAGAGTGAAGCTTTTGGATTTCAGCCCAGCTCTGTTGTATCCATCCTACCCCTTGGGGACACCAGGCATATGATCGAGTGAATACTGAGGAAAGGAGAAATGCAAAATTCAAAGAAAATGGGTGACACTGTTAGATCCCAAGGTCAAACTGGCCCTGAAACTAGCTCTAGTTCTGATCCTTTCGGTTATCTGTACCAAGAAACAAAGCCCCTCACCCAGGTGGAGTTGGTCTCCACTAGTTATGAAGGAGAAATCTCTTCTGTAAAGTCCTAACTAATGCAAAGAGGATGTTGGGGTTAAAACCTTTAATTTGGCCCTGGCCAGTGCGGCTCAGTCGGTTGGAGCATCGTCCCATAAACCAGAAGTTCACAGGTTCAATTCCTGGTCAGGGCACATGTTTCAATTGCATGTTTTGTACCCGGCAGGACTGCAGGAGAGGCAATCAATCAATGCTTCTCTCTGGAGTGGATGCTTCTCTCCCTCCCTCTCTCCTTCCCTTCCCCTCTCTCTAAAATCAGTAAGCATGTCCTCAAGTGAGGATTGAAAACAAAAATCTCTAATTTGGTCCCTTCCCCAGCAGCCATAACAAAATGAACTAAAAACATTAAATGAAGGTGTACTGAGCACGCATATACCAGGCACTCTGCAGAGGGTTGGTGCGCTATCGCACCTTTATTTTAAAAGCTCAACAGTAATGACAGGTAGATGCCCAGACTGAGAGAAATGGGATCCAACCATGTGATGAGTGACTTGTCTGGAAAACTTATGACTATTTCTAATCTAAATATTTTGTCATTGTATAAAAAGTAAAAACTACCCCCATGACCAACCTTACTCAAAATTAATCTTTTTCACTGAAATGACTTAAAAGTGACACTTTAAAGTAAGACTCACTAATAGAAAACTATGTATAATTTAAGCACAAATGACCATCATCTGAAGAGAATTCATAATCTTTCTATTCCCGAACAGTTGTTTTTCATCCTAAACTGCACCCACAATAGATGAGTTAAAATTTTCTCTCAATAAAATATTTAAGTTGGATTCATAATAAAAACTCCTTGCCAATACCTACTTTGGCTTCATTGTAAAACTCCCATGGCAGACAAGTTCTGAATTTAACCTTCAGTTAGTTGGGTTGTTCCTTATTTTGTTTGTTTGTTTGTTTGCTTTCATCTTGGGAACCTCTCCATTCTATTCTGAGCACTTTTTATGAACATTTATTTCACTTACAGTTGGCATACAATATTATATTAGTTTCAGGTGTACAACATAGTAATTAGATATTTATATAACTTACAAAGTGATCACCCCAATAAGTCTAGTACCCACCTGACACTGTACATAGTTATTACAATATTGACTGTATTTCCGATGCTGTACTTTACATCCCTGCGACTATTTTTCACAACTGGCAATTTGAACATTTTAATCCCTTTCACCTTTTTCACCCATCTCCGCATCTCTGCCCCCACCAGGCAACCATCAATTTAGTCTCGGTATCTATGAATTTGTTTCTGTTTTGTTTGTTCATTCATGTTGTTTTTTTAGATTCTACACATAAGTGAAATTATATATTTGTCTTTCTCGCAGTGTCTTGTGCGGGCCTCTTGAGGCTCATCTTGTTTGGGACTCTCTAGGCTTCCTGGACTTATATGTCCATTTCCCTCAAAAGGTTAGGGAAGTTTTCAGTCATTATTTCTTCAAATAGGTTTTCAATCTCTCGCTCTTTTTCTTTTCCTTCTGATACCCCTATGATGCCAATATTGGTATGCTGACGTTGTCCCAGAGGCCCTTAAGACTATTCTCAATCTTTTTAAATTCTTTTTTCTTTCTGCTGTTCAGAATGGGTGTTTTCCATTACCTTGTTTTCCAGATCACTGATTTGATATTCTGCTTCATCTAACCTGCTATTGATTTCCTCTAATGTAGCCTTCATTTCAGTTATTGTAGTCTTCATTTCTGAAGGGTTCTTTTTTATGGTTTCTCTTGTTGAAGAATAAGGAGAAACAAGCTGCTGATTGTTTGAGGTTTGTGTACATTTGAGAGATTTTAGGAAAGTTGTCAGCACAAGCTGAGTCAGGCCACTTGTCTGGAAAATCCCCTGGAAGTGGCTTGGGCAGGGCACATAAGTTGGGTGGGGTAGGGTCTTAGCAATTCACCAAGGTGGGGCTAATGGTGGTAGCTAGGCTAATGGAGAGCTCAGATTTGGCATCTGCCAGCTGGGTAGGAAAAGGGCTCAACAAAGAAACAATGGCACCTGCCAATACTTCTGTCCCCAAAGAGAGCTGCCCTGACCCCTTCCCCTACATCCCTCGCCTTGAATCTAGTTAAATCAGTTCCTCCCCATATGCCCTTGTCACTCTCTGATCTGCTACTCTCACACTGAAGCCCAAAGCAAGTGCATGTATGAGTGAGTATATGAGCAAATGAGTATGTGCTTGTGCCCCTCAAAAGGAACACTTTGGTCTCCCACAGCCCTCCACCCTCACTCAAACAGAGCCCCTGGTGGTTTTCATGACTAGATGTCATGGGGACCCCTCATCCCTGAACTGGTGGCCCAGGCTGGGGAGCCTGATATGGCACTGAGACCCCTCACTCCTCAGGGGGCACCTCGAAAGCCAAGATAACCCTCCTGATTCTTAATCACTACACTATTAATGTGAGACCTGACATTTCCACATCTCTGCCCCTCCTATTAGTCTTGATATGGCTTCCTCTGTATGTCCTTAGTTATAGGACTTCTGTTCAGCTAGTCTTCAGATAGTTCTCAGTGATGGTGATTCTATAATTTAGTTGTGATTTTGAGGTGGTTTTGGGAAGAGGTGAGCAAAGCATTTACCTACTCCATCATCTTTACCAGAAGTACCCTGAGTATTTTGGGATCACCTGACAATGACCTGGATTCCAAATACTGTCACCCCCATTCTCCACTGGGTACCCATCTCTTTCTGGTTTAGACAGCAACCTTATTAGGCAGGTTTTGTTGGTGGTTTCCTAAAAATAATTATTAGCATTTGTTGAGTACTACTATGCTCCAGATACTGCAGAAATGATATCACAAATCCTCCAAGAAACCTGCAAAGTAAGTTTTATTCTTCCAGTTTTATAGATATAGAACTGAGGCCCAAGGTCTCAGCTGGCCAATGAGAGTGCTAGCTTCAAACCTGAGCTGACTCCGCCACCTAGCTCTCTGCTGGCACACAGGGTACGTAAACACAACACACCGGCATGGAGCGCCTCAGACACCAACATGCCTGCACTGAGCAGTGCAGGTATAAACACAACGCACCTGCATTGAGCAGCACTTTGACACAGTCCAGATGCTCCCGGGCACAAGCAACGTGCAGAGGAGTCCCAAAATGGCAATCATGTGCTTCCAAATTGGCTCCAACATCAATTAGAAGCCTCACACATTCGGAACTTCCTTAAGAGAAACAGAAAAGAATGAAAATAGTCATTGACTATAAACCAGCAATTTTCAACTTTTTTTATCTCATGGCACAAAAAAACTAATTACTAAAATTCTGTGGCACACCAAAAAATATTTTTTTGCCAGTCTGATAAAAATAGGTATAATTTTGATTGATTTACAAAAAGTAATATTACCTATCATTTTTAAAAAGGATTTTTATTTATTTATTTGGAGGGGGGGGGAGAAATGGAGCAAAACATCAAGCAGTTGCCTCTTGTACATGCCCCAACAAGGCACCGGGACTGCAACCTTACCTGGAATCAAACCAGCAACCTTTCACTGTGTGGGATGATGCTCAACCAACTGAGCCATGCAGGTCAGGGCAATTACCTACCCTTTTTTCTCCAAAGTGACTTTTTAAAAAATCAGGTGCCTATACTTGTATATAAGGATATCTGGTACCAAGAATTAACTAATCAGATGCAACCTTATTATGCAACATGACCAATAAGATACAATTCTATCATATGACCTACGTATTTATGGTTCAAGACAGGGCATTCACACTGAATGGCTATTGTTATGTTGGCATCTAAGGAAAAAGAGGTCAGTACCCCTGACTAAATAGTCAGGTATTGCATGTTTTAAAAATTCTTGCAGCATACCAATTGAAAATTACTGATACATATTTGAAATAGCAATCATGACAGAACTGATGGAACAAGAAAGCCCCTTGTTTGGTTGTAGGGGCAGAGAAGAGAACCAGGACTACATCTCAAGCTAAGAGCAGTTCATAACCCCATGTAGCTCTAGGGAGCCAGTGGATGGTTGTCCTTTCTTCTGAGGGCAAAACAGTTCTGCAAGCCTGCCTGGCAGCAGCAAGAATGGAGCACACAGCCAGCCCTGTTTCTGGGAGAACAAAACATTGGGGACTATCCCTTCAGAACAGCCAGAAAAGTCTCTCTTCACTGCTCCTCAGCTCCTCAGTGGGAGAGAAGGTGCTCCCCCTTGGGGGCTGCCTCCCAAAGCTGTGTTGGGTGCACTGAGCCTGGGGTTGATGACATAAAGCTGCTGGCATCCCCCAGTCCAAGCCTCCTGGGTGGACTACTTAAACTTTCTTACCACGGGGTTCCTAGCCTACAGATACCTTTCCTGCCTCTTCCCCTGGCTCATCTATGGGTATCTTGTTTGGATGTCCTAACCACTACCAGGCCCTCACCCCCTCCTCCCTGGGGGCACATTCTTCTGGCCAATCCATCAGTCGTTGGCCTCACTCCCTGCTCAACCCTGAGTAGGTTTTGATCCCATGCTCTCCTCTCCCTCATATCAAGCCCATTAATTCTTCTCTCAGTTTTCTAAATGAATCCATCCCACTTGAACTCTAAGAGCTTTGCACTTGGATCATTGTGATGGTCCTCAACTCATCTCACCACTTCCAAGATACTCCCCCACAACCACTGTTTCAATCTATTGAAGGGTAGCAGAATATGCGACCCCAAAATATGCCACTTTAGCATAAGGTTTATTTTGAGCTGAAGACCATTCAGAAGAAACAGATATAAGAAAAGCTCTCTGCCCTCCCCTAAACTGCCAAAAAGAAGGACATATATTTGTAAAGGTGTCCCCCAGTCCTCTCTATCAGGAAAGGCAGAAGTTAATTACCGGAGACAACTCTGGGTGGCACTGCTAAAACTAGCCCCATCTACCATTAGTTCCCCCATATATTTGTCTCCCTACAACTTGCCATCCTAAAAGCTCATAGTCCTTTTCCTTTGTCTTGTCATTTCTCTAAAAATGTATTGTTCTATATAACCTCAAGTTCTAACCACCCCTTTGCGTGGCACCTTGCCAACCTCTCCCATGTGGATGCATGATGCACTACTTATATTAACAAAATTCTGTTTTCCTTGTTAATTGGTCCCTTGCCACTTAGGTGGTAGGGCCCACCCAATGAACCCTAGATAGGTAAAGGAAAAATTTACCCTCCTCTACACTGTACATGGATGCCCACTAAACTGACCTTTCAAAAATGCTGTTTTTTTGTTCATTCAATATCTGCTCAGAAACCTTCAGGAGCCACCTGTCGCAATCCCCAGTGCCTGCAAGTGGTGAAAGATGACCTAACTGTGGGAATCGGAGGATGAGGCCGCAGGGAACAGTGGCCCTGCATGAAGGCATGGAAGAGGGCACACCACACACCCCAGTGAAGTGTAACAAAGACAAATACTGTACCAGTCAAAATACAGGCCACAAGTTTGCAACCTTTGCTCAAGAGTAGAATCCAAAATCTTCAGTCTGTCATTTAAAATTTTTCCACCAGCTGGTTCCACCCTAAATTCCAGTCTTATCTGCTATTTCTTGTCTGTTGGGAGCTTCTGATCCGGTGAGACTCTGTCATCTTTCTCATACACGGCCTTCCTCTTATCCTCCCACAACCTGAAGCCCATCCATTCTGGGGGGGCAGCTGAAATCCCACCTGCTCCTTGAGCCTGTAGGACCAGTTCCCCCACCTCTGAGAAGCACCTGTCCTTGGGAAGGTATCTGGGTCTCATCTCTCAACTAGATCAGGTGTTCACAAGGCAAGATGACAGCAAAAACTGAGAGAAAGACTGCAGAGTGGACTGATCTCCAGCATTAGTGTCTGAAAGGCACTGAGCATCTGCTAAGAAGTAGGATCCTGTCGTGGAGACAACAGCCCCCTAGTTCTGGGTAAGGACTGTATCTCCAGGAGGAAAGCTGAGCATTTCCATGAACTACCAAGAGCCAGATACAAACCAGGAGTGCTTTGGGCCAGGCAATGGCTTCCACGTCCTTGACCAGATGGCTCCCTTCTACCTGACTCACCGCTCATGCAGGCCTCGTGCAGTGGGGAGGCTGTGTACAGGGGAGGGTTGACCTTGGCCCCATAGGAGAGCAAGAGCTTCACACATTCGATGCTGCCCGAGGCACAGGCATCGCAGAGAGGGGTACTGCCGTCAATGTTCCGGGCATCCACCTTGTGGGAAGAAAGAAACTGGTGTTACAGGGCCAAGGGGAAAATGTGTTTTCTCATCTTCATGCGCATTCATCTGAATAAAACACTTCTGAGTTTTTCTAAGAAATTCTTAGGTTTTCTAGTACATGCTAGGGTGCCATGGTGGGCAGAGGAGTTTATGGATCAAAGGAACTTGGGTTGGGATCACTGTCTAGCCTCCTAAACACAGGCGTCATTCTGTCTGAGGCTCTTTTCTTTCTTGGGCAGGATCAACTTATTAGCCTCACTCTCACCACCACCCTAACACCTAATGTGCACAGAGCAGGAAGGGGAGCTCCAGGTTCCAGCTGAGGCAGGCAGGGCAGAAAACAGGGCTTTGACTCCAGCCTCAGCTAAGACTGCCTGAAACTGCTTACCATGCCTCCTCTAGTTGGAAACTCATAGGAAAGGAAAAAGGCAGTCCCCCAGCTGGCAGATTTTGCCTACAATGTGCCCAAATGCAGCTGCTATTTGGGTACTTGCTGAAGCTTGCTGCACTTCCTTGTGAACTGTCTTCATGGGCAAGCTTTGGGAAAGAGTAAGCAGTGCACCCCCCTCACTCTGCCCTCACCCTGAACTCTGACATCATCCAGCCTTGGTGTGTCTGGGCCAACTTGCCTAGCCCACTGTGAAACAGCTAGCCCACTGTGAAACAGCTAGCCCACTGTGAAACAGCTAGCAATTCCACCAGCCAGAAAGCCCTGGCGGCTGAAATCAGTGTCTCATAAGTACTTACACCAGGAAAAGCAGCAAATCGGTTCAGAATCTTTTTTTTTTTTTTTTGCTACTTTTTTACCTTTTTTCCGGAGAGCAGTTTGCCAGCACCCCACTTAGTCATCCTGCTGAGCCCAAACAGCAGCTCTGAACCAAGGCCCGCCAGCCCTCCAGAAACTGGGTCTGTGATGTCCATAGCCTGCCAGGACCCCTGCCTTGTGCAGAGCACGGCACTCCCGCCACCACTTTGCTAAAACTGCCTTCTCCTTAGCCAGCCAGGACTCCCTAACAGCCAACTCCATGACCACACTCACTGGTCCTAGTGTGGGGTTGACATAGACTTCCATGCCTCTTCCTGGGGTCCCACCACACCCCATTCTGATTTCCTCCGTCCTTTCCTGTTCAGTCATCTGCAGTGGTTTCTTTACCTCCAGTTCGTTTGCAAATCACAGAATGCAAATCCCAAAATCCTTATTACCCTCTGTAGGGAACCATGAAAGCTGAAGTTACAAAAGGAAGGCCAATTCGCTTGGTTGGAATCAGCTTGATTGTCTACATTTGCTGATGGGTCAGCTATTTTTGCGAGGTCTTGCCTGACTGAATACCTTTGCAACATGTAGCCTTTTGATAAGGAAAGCTGGAGCCCTGGGGGCTGGAAACAAAGCAGGAGCAGGGAACATCCTGACTATTAGATTAGAGCAGGAGCTACTTGCAAGATATCTGAGAACACTCCGCCTACAGCTTTCTCAGGATTTTCTCATCAATTTTGTTTGTTAGAAGTTTCACTTGTTAGTTTTATCTCCTGACTGCTGATGTAATGAAACATTATAAATAAACTTGGTGGACTCAGACCAGTGTCATTGTCCTTCCATCTGAGGGCAATGGACCACCTGACCCCGCTTTGCATTAATCTTGTGTCTTGTGTCTTGCATCTGTGTTTTTCTTTTAAACTCCAGGTCACACCCCTTCTCTGGTACCTTAGGTTTTGACATGGAGCTGCACGGGTCGCGGCAATCCTCCCTCTACAAGTCCCTTGAGATGGTCCCATCTATGCTCACAGCCATAGCCAGGCTCAGTGGATGTCCTAAAGGGCCGCTCACCTGGGCCCCAGCAGCCAGAAGCAGCTGCACACACTGTGCCTGGCCCTGCAGACTGGCCGCATGCAGCGGTGTGATGGAATCCACTGTGACCTGGTTGACACAAGCGCCATTCGCGATCAGCTGCTGCAGCTCCAGGGCCTCACCATGATGGGCAGCCTCATGCACAGGGGTGCGCTCCACCCAGAAACCTGGAAAGGAAACAGACCCAGTGCTGAGACCATGTCACTTCTTTCCAGGCCAAATGAACGCATCTACAAGTCCAGCGACCTTTGACAAAACCCAGACACTGTACATGATCATGTAATTTGTCTTTGGCGGCATATCAGGGCCGTGCTCACCCCATTGACCTATCTCCCATGTTACCCCACAAACCCCATTCTCCAGTCACACTCGTAGCTCATCATTGACCCTGCTTTGTCACATCTGAGTTTCCTTGCATGTATTCTTCTCTGCTTGAAATGCCCACCTTTGTCCCTACCCCAATTGTCCATCCTGCAATCTCCCATTTTGACCCCCACATACTCTACATGAACCCAGCTGAAATATGCCCTTCTCTGGGAAACACTTCTCCCACAGTACTCACACATACACACTCGTTTACACTGTCCCCCTCCTTGCCTGGAAGTGCCTTGAAAGTAGGGACCAGGCTTTAGTTACTCTAATTTTAGTGGATTCCTCAGGATTTTCTACATACAAAATCATGTCATCTGCAATTGAGATAGTTTTGCTTCTTCCTTTCTAATTGGAATGCTTTTATTTATTTTTTTTCTTGCCTACTTGCTCTGGCTTGAACTTCTAGCACAAAGTTGAACAGAAGTTATGAGACCAAACATCCGTGCCTGGTTCCTGGCCATTGAGTGAAAGCTTTGTCTTTCACAATTAAGGATGATGATAGTGTAGGTTTTTGTAGATGAACTTGATCAAGTTGAGGATGTTCCCTTCTGTTTCTGGTTTGTTGAGTGTTTTTATCATGAGAGTGTGTTGGATTTTGTCAAATACTTTTTCTGCATCTACTGCAATAATTATGCCAGCTTTTTTTCTAAACTCAATCAAAATTGTGTATTATGTTAATTTATTTTTAATTGATTTTCAGATGTTAAACCAACCATGCATTCCTCGGATAAATCCCACTTGCTCATGGTATATAGAACCCTTTTTATATGATGCTAGATTTGGTTTTCTTGTAGTCTGTTGAGGATTTTTGTATCTATGTTCATAAGTGTCATTTTTCTTGTATGTGTCTGGTTTTGGTATCAAAATAGTACTGTGATGAGTCAGGAAGTATTCTCTCCTCTTCTAATTTTTGGAAGAATTATGAAGAATTGGTACTAACTCTTTCAGTGTTGGGTCAAATTCACCTGTGAAGACATCTGCGCCTGAGCTTTCCTATGTTAAGCTTTTTGGTTATAACAAAAAACTCTTTTTTGGTTCTAGGTCTATTTAGATTTTCTATTTTTTGAGTCAGTTTTAGTAGTTTGTAGGTTTTACCTTTTTATAAACCTGTCCACTTCATCCATGTTATCTAACTTCTTGGCATACAGTTTTTTATGGACTGAATTTTGCCCCCCCCCCCCAAATTCATAAGTTGAAGCCCTAACCACTAGTACCTTAGCATGTGACTGTATTTAGAGAAGGACCTTTACAGAAGTAATTTTGTTAAAGTGAGACCATTAGGGTGGGCTCTAATCAATTTGACTGGAGTCTTTATAAGAAGATGAGATTAGGACGCACAGAGCGACACTAGGGATGTGCATGAACAGAGGAAAATCATGTGGGGACACAAAGAGAAGGTGACTGTCTGCAAGCCACGGAGAGAGGCCTCAAGAGAAACCAAACCTGCCAGCACCTTGGTCTTGGACTTTCAGCCTTCAGATTCTGAGAAACAAGTGTGTGTGTTTTAGGCCACCTAGTTTGTGGTATTTTGCTATGGCAGCCCAAACAGACTAGTTCACAACCGCTCATACTATTCCCTTATAATCCTTTTATTTCTGTAAAGTCCACAGTAATGTTCCCTCTTTCATTTCTAATTTTGGTAATTTGAATCTTCTCTCTTCTTTTTTTTTCTTGGTCAGTTTTGTTAAAGGTTTGTCAATTTTGTTGATCTTTTCAAATAAATAACTTTTGATTTTGTGGATTTTCTATATTGTTGTCTGGTCTCTATTTCATTAATTTCCTCTCTACTTTTTGTGCTTGCTTTAGGCATAATTTCCCCCTTCTTCCAGTGTCTTAAGATGGAAGATTAGGTCACTAATTTTAGATCTTTCTTTTTCTTTAATACAGCTCTTTACCACCATAAATTTCCTCTAAGCACTGCTTGAGCTACATGTCATTAGTTTTGGTTACAAGCTCATAAAATACATGTTTCACATTTACTAAATAAACAAAGGCATTCTCCTAACCCAAAATGGAGTAAAATTCTCCCTCTTTCTCATGTAGTAGCTTACCTTTTCTCATCACTCCCTACCCATCACCTATCTCTAACTCTGGAGAATGAGGTACACAGAACGAATTACTCTGATCTCCCTTTAATCTCCAGTGCTCACATTTGAGCACCAGCATCACCTGGAGGGCTAAGTCCCAGCCCCAGAGTTTATGAGTCAGTAGGTCTCAGGCAGGGCCCAAGAATCTGAATTTCTAAGAAGCGCTCAGGTGATGCCAATGCAGCTGTCTGGGGACCACACTTTGAGAACCACTGCTTTAGACAATACTTTTCCCTCTGAATAGAAACCCTTCTCTCCCCAGCTCTGCCTCTTTAACTCAGTCCCTGCAACCACCACCACCATCCCCCGCCACCCTTCCTCTCCCTGCTCATCCTAGATAACCTACTTGCACCTTTCTTGACTGAAATCCAATGGTTCTTTTTTCCAGGAGGCCTTGCCTGCTCCACAGTCCCCATCCACTCTGGGTTAGCAGCCCCTCCTTTGGGCCCCCTCAGTAAGTGTTGTCTGTCTGTAGTATTCTATGTCCCACCCCCAGATTTGTATCTATGTATCTTGCCCACTAGCCAGAGAGCCTGTGTGACCCGTGAAGTGGGGACATGGGGGTGGGGAAAACAAAGGGAGAGCTGAAATGCGAAGGAAAATTTAATCCCCACAAAATATATAAGCCAAGCTAGTGGGACTTTATACTTACCAACCAAGAAGGGGCCCAAGTATGTTTCCCAGTAGTACTAATTAACAGTCACCTGCAGGTCTGTCTTGGGAGGTAACAAAAAGTGGCTGTGGATCACTTTAAAGTTAATCTAGGGGGAGCAACATCCCAAGGGGAGAATGAGAAGTTGCAGCCCTAAAAACGGGAGAGTAGGGTGAGGCCCTGGGACTTGTAGCAGAAAGGGAAGTGCAGCTCAGGAAGGCTGGGCACTGGGGAGACCTGTGGCTAAATGGCGGGCAGCCAGGCATGGCTCCCATGTGCATCCATCCAGCAGCTACCTAAAGAGACATGGCATCTTCCACTGTGGTGTACAAAGATGAATAAGAAGTGACAATATGCAGTTCATAGCCATAGGCAAGGGGGACATGCAAATAATTCAAAACAACATGACGCTATACTGGAGGGACATTTCAAGTTATAGGAACTCAGAAGCAAGACCACCCAAGCATCCAGGGCCAATCAGGAAAGCGTCATGGAGGAGACAAGCTGCAGTGAGTCTATGACAAGCATCACTTGTTGGCTCTATATTCCCAGAACCTGGCACAGAATATAGCTCAACAAAGATGCTCATATTCACCTGCATGTTGAATGAATAAATGAATGAATGAATGGAGGGAATTACTAGAAGAAATTATAAAGTCTGGGCATAAAAAAATTTTAAAGAAAATATAATTTTCTTTCTTTATGACAAGTCTGTAGAGGAAATGCAACTTACTGGTAACCAGTAGCAGAGATGGAGGGCAGAGATCAGAAGCAGCAGGTGCAATAACAAAGCAAAGCAAAGAAACTTGTGCACATCAAAGGGCACAATCATCAGGTTGAAAGGCAACCTACAGAATGGGAGAAAATATTTTCAAATCATATTTCAAAGGAGTTAATATCCATAATATATAAAGAACTCCTACAACTCAACAACATAGACAATCTAATTTAAAAACTGGCAAAGGACTGAAATAAATATTTCTCTAAAGAAGATATACAAATGGCCAACAAGCATGTAAAAAGACGTTCAACATCATTAACCATCAGAGAAATGCAAATCAAAGCCACAATGAGATATCACCTCACACCCATTAGGATGGCTACTGTAAAACAAAAAATAAAAAAATAATAAAATGTTGGTGAAGATGTGCAGAAATTGGAACCCCTGTGCATTGCTGAATGTAGAATGGCACAGCCACTATGGAAAAGAGTATTCTGGTTCCTAAAAAAAATTAAACATTTTACCATATGAGCCAGGAATGCCACTGCTAGGTACATGCCCAAAGGAACCGAAATCAGGATATTGAAAAGGTATCTAAACCTCCATGTTCACTACAGAATTACGCATTCTAGCCAAAAAGTAGAAGCCACACAAACATCCATGGATAGATAAATGGATAAAGAAGTGTGGTTTATCCATATAATGGCATATTATTCAGCCTTAAAAAGAAGGAAAATTCTGTCACATGCTACATGAACGAAACTTGAGGGCATTATACTAAATGAAACTTTACAAGGTCACAAAAAGGCAAATACTTATATGGTTCCACATACATAAGTCACCCAATTCATACAGACAGAAAGCAGAATGGTGGTTGCCAGGGGGAGGAGAGAACGGGCATTGAACAGGTGCAGCCAGTGTTGCTAGAGGGAAACGTTCTGGATATCTGTTGCACAACGATGTGCACCTAGTTAACACTACTGAACTGTATACTTAAAACTTAGCAGCTTAACAACTTCTATGTGGTTTTTAAACACAATTAAAACTTTAAAAATTATTTTTTTTACAAGTAACAAAAAGATGCAGGAGTCCCTGGGGGTGGGGAGGTTGTCACCTGCAGCTGGTATCAACCACAGGCTGTCATCAACAGGGGGCAGTTATAGTGGGGGCGAAGGGGGAGAGGGGAAGAATGTGACTTCAACAGCCTTTGGTGACTCCAGGAAGGGCTGAGAAGGGAGGGGAGAACTACCAGAACACAAAGAACGTGGGGGCTGCATGTGCCCCATGCAGCTGTGTGAATGAGCACTGGCTCTCGGTGGAAAGCTCAGCTTTCCCCCAGTGAAACCTTAAAGCAAAAAGATACATCTGCTTGTGGTCAGTGAACACAGCCCAGGGAAACACTACACATGACTTAGCCCAATGCCAGGCCTGACCTCAGGCTTTGTTTCCAGCTCTGTGCCTGAACCCCCAGTTGTGACATGATGCCCCACCCCCCTGGGAGAGGGGCCAGCCTGGAAACCTGAGAACCTCAGGTTCTGTGGAGTCCCCTCCGGGATGAACATTCCCCTAAATCCCAGCTCTGCCACTTAATTGGTTTCTTAGCTTCCTTCTTCCCATCACCACCTCCCTCTCATCACATCCCCCTCCAGCCTTCCCATCCCTCCCTGCACCCCTCCCCTCACCCCCTCCCTAATGCAGCTAAATCATAAGTGGGTCACGTGGATTCTGCTCAGGACTGTTCAACTGCCTTTTTCATCAGGATAAGATCCACACTCCTTTACAAACCAGGTACACAGGCCCTCCAGAATGGAGCTCTGGCCTCTTTTCCTAGTCTTCCTTCCCCCTCCCCACCACCACCCTTGCCCCTCTCATCACATCCCCCCCACCCCCGACACACACACCTACACAATTGTCTCCAATCATACTGAACTTCATATAGCTCACATAGGGTCAGGTGGTCCAGGCCCTGTGTCTTTGGGTTTACTGTTCCTGCCTGAAACACATCCCCAGCTCCCCATACTGCATCGTATGCTTGAGTGAGTAAAGTCCTCCTCAGTAAGACCCAGTCGAATGTCTGCTCCTTCAGAAGCCTTTCAACAGGCAGCTCAACCACCCACTCCCTTCTGTACCAATGGCTGTGCACACCCTCATGCCTGCATCTCATTTGCACTCCTCTCCCAACCATCCTCAAACATCTTTAGGATAGGACAAGCCCACCCTCTGGTTCCAGCACAGCACCTGGTACTCTCCAGAAGCAGGTTTGACAGCCAGACAACCTCCCTGGGTCTGCCCTCCCCCAACCCCACACATGCCAAAGCACGACCACCTTCCCTGCCCTTCATAGGCCTGCCCATCTCCTGCCACTGAGCCAGGTGCCAGGGCACCAATTAAGTAGGAATCTGTTGTAACAACAGCCAGGGCTGCAGTCTGGAAGAGCATCTGTGCACTTGAGCTCCAGACCAAAAGCTGGATCCCAGCTCATTCCTGCCTCTCACCTGTGCTTTATCTGGTTTGAGGTCATGGTGACACCTGTGTCATTCTTCATGTCGACCAGCTGCTGTCAAGCCCAAGATCATGAACTGATAAGTAAGACCTTCCTCTTGAAAACTAGAGTTTCACCAATGTCATCTACAAATCTACTGCCAGATGACAGGAGGGGTTACCCAAGTAGGAATGACAGATGCTTGGGAACTCTTTTGCTACCTTTCTGCCCCACAGTAAAACCTAATTGATTCCTCCTGTGTACCAGATGTGCACCTTTCTAGTTCTCAGCTCTGACACCCTCATTGCCTTAGCTGGGGCTCCCAATACCTCACATCTGAGAGCCCCAAGCCCATCCTTTGGGAATTAGGAAGCCCCAGCTGAGTACTTCAAGTGGGTCTGCATCGGCCTGCCCTGAGGGAGATCGTATGTGGTGACCGAAGAGCCTCAGAAATTACCCAACACCTGCCTCTGTCACTTACAAGCTCTGCAACCTTGCGCAAGCTACCCTCTCAAAGCCTCCATTTTTTCAATTATAAAATGAAGATACTTTTTGTCTACCCCACAGAGTGGCTGTGAAAACTGAATGGATGCTATTTTGCACTGTGCCCAGCCAAATGTAAGCACTCAGCACACAACAGACATTATGAATGTGGTGGGATTATTATCATCACTATGACTACTTCTGCTAGCCCTGTTGGGATCTGGGTTCCGGCTCTACCATCCATTTTTGTTCCATAACAAGCCCCATCTTGGACCCCAACTGCAGTAAATGGATCCTGTGTGAGCCCCCTGTTACTGAGCCCCTGCCCGGTTTACCAGCACAGTTCCTGGGCCCTCTGACACTGCAGCCTGTATTCCTACCAGATCCTACCAGCTTGCCATGGCCGACTGTTAAATATCCGGGAACTCCACCAACCAGAAACCAGTGGGGGCTCAAAGTCAGTCAAAGTGAGATTATTTATATCAGGAAAAGCAGCAAGTCAGAATCTTGTTTGTGTTCCTTCTTTTTTTCCCCCTCTTTTTTTGTCCAGAGAGCTACTTTACCAGTGTCCCACTTAGTCATCCAGAGACTAGAATCCTGCTCTTTGGGTCCAAACAACAGCTCTTCAGCCAAGCATCCACCAGCCCTCCCAGAGAGCCTGTGTCTATGATATGAACGGTCTGACAGGCCCCTGTCCACATAGAACAGAGGTCTGTCTCATCGTCCCTACCAAGCTCTCTAGAGACCAAAACCCAAGCCACTCTGACTGTGCTAGCCCTGTCTGTGACCCTGGTCCTGCTCCAGACCTTTCTTCCCCCAGCTGGGCAGGTCTCTCCACAGGCAGCAGCCCTACTTTGACAGACTGTTTTCCAAATGCCACAGAGAATACTTTCACTGCGAAGCTAATCCAACACGCTGGCTTTGAGTTGGGGTCAACATCCACCACGCACTCTTATATGTTGCTTGAGCCAAGAATTTAGTTCCACGTACGTCATTAAGGTCAGCCTGGGGTCCTTGCTGCAGAAAGGTCCTCCTCTGCCTCGGCTTCAGATTGAAAATAATCGGTCAGCTCTGCCGTAAACCCTTCTACCAAGTGCCCCAGTAAACATTCTTGAAGTGGTGACAGAGCGAGATAGAAGGGAGGGCAGGCCTTTCCTGCGGGGCAGCCCAGTGTGGGGGACACAGCAGCCAAGAATGAACACTGAAGTCCCAGTAGAGATGGTTTTCTGAGGCCTGCTCCCTGGGCTAACCTTCAGCTCTCAGGGGAAAGTCAGAGGTCCCAAGTGGCTCATCCACCAACGTCCCCAAAGGACAAATATGTTTGTGTAAAAGTTACCAATGAATTTTAAAATGAACGGTAAGGACCTTATAAATCCTTTATAATCAACACTTCCAGAAGTATACCCATCCCTCTGATAGTAAAGGAATAAAGAAAGAACAGGATCATAAACCTGTAAGGGCAAAGAGACCAGCGCCTAAGGATGACAATACCTACTCTGCAGTATGTTCTATGAATTAGACACTAATATATGTGAAGAGCCTAGCACAAAGTGGATGCTTAATTAAGAGTGTTTATCACAACCACCAATTTTGAATAGTACGCTCTGAATTAAAGTTTTAGTGTACTGGAAATTAGCAGTCACCTTGATTCTTAAGGGAAAACAGAAATTTTTATTTTTATATATAGAAACCCTTACTTGGGAATTGGGGCCAAGTGTTCTGTTGCTTATTTTTAAAGATATTATTTATTTATTTATTTATTTATTTACTCATTGATTCATTCATTCGTTTGTTTATTTATTTAGAGGGGAAGGGAAAAAGAATGAGAGGGAGAGAAACATCGATGTGCAAGAGAAACATCAATCAGTTGCCCCCTACAGGGGACCTGGCCCACAAACCAGGCATCTTCCCTGAACGGAAATTGAACCTGCAACCTTCTGGTTGCGGGGTGACACGCAACCCACTGGGCCACACCAGTCAAGATGTTCTGTTGCTTTTTAAGAGATTTTTCAGCGAGGTCTTTTTCAATGTTTTAATTATGAATACTCAAAATATTATTTGTCAGTAAACATGCAGTCAAGTGGCCTACAGTGTGGTTTTAAGACTTTAAATTAGTAAAAATTAAATAGAAAATGTTATCTTCCTATAGAGACAAAACAGTCAGAACTCAGTAAAGGAGGTAAAAAGAAAGTGAAAGAGAATAACTGAAAGCAAAAGTAAAAGAAAGTGAAAATAGATTACTAACAAGAGAAAAACAGCCAGGAAGAGGTATTATTGGGAGGAGGCAGCTTCTTCAGGGGGTCCCTCTGCAGGCAGATCTCCTGGAACATGATTAGATTTGCTCATCTCCAACACTCACCTCCTCCCTGGTTCCTCATCCTCTCACCTCTGAGTACAGAGGGCGAGGGCTTTGCAGCCTCACCACTAAGCAGTCACCCTCCATCTTACCCTTCTTAGCCCAGGGACTTTGGGAAGTTTTTCATTTCAAATCATCTAAGCATAAATTTTCTTATCGTTGTAGATCACATTTCGCAGGGCCATTTAATGGAGAAAATAAGAGAATGATGTACAGGTTTATTTTCAGGTGCCAGCCACCTGGAAGATGGGGGACTCACATCTCAAAGCCTGTCTCCTGGGAAGATGAGTGACTCATGTCAAAAAGCCCATCTCCACCTCTCAGTGGGGGCAGAGGTAGAGGAGAACAGAACAAAGAGATCAAGAAAGGGGTCTAAAAAGTTCTCTACATGCAGTTTCCGGTCAAGATGGAGGCATAAGAAGATACGCTTCACCTCCTTGCAAAACCATAAGGATTATAACTACCTCAAAACAAGCAACCAGAACTTCCAGAATATCGAACTGTATGGAAGTACGACAACCAAAGATTAAAAGAAGAAATATTCATGCAGAATACGAGGAGGGGCAGAGACAGGAAGCTGCGGTGGAGAAACGCAGTGTGGCAGAGGCAAAGTGGTGCTGTTAAGGCACCAGCTGCAGCTGGCAGAACGAGCAGTCCCACATTCACACGTGGCGGGTAGAAGCCAGGAGGGACACCTGGGGAGTAATCCCAGCCCCAGGCTAGACCATGCAGCTCATGGTTCTAGCGCCCGGAAAATCAAATCTCACTCTTTCTGACTGTGCAAACCAGTAGGGGTTGGGGTGGAGGAAGAAACTGCCAGTCTCTCAGCAGAGTCCACTTGTTTAAAGGGCACCCAAAGTCCTAGAACGTCCGCAGACCAACCCACTCTGGGACAACAGCCAGGGCAACAGCTAGAGAGGTGCCAGTCCCATACAAAGTGGGAGAAGTACCTGGAAAAGGGGCGAGTGCTGAGCAAGCACTATTGTTCCTTCTCAGACCCCTCCACCACAAACAGCGTCACAATGTAGTGAAACGGGTCACCCTGTACTGACGAATACCTAAGGCTCCACCCCTTACAACATAACAGGTGCAACAGCTCTACCTAAGACAGAGGCAAACTAACACAGGAGCCTGTCAAGATGAGGAGTCAGAGAAGTATGGCCCAAAAGGGGGAACAGATCAAGGTTCCAGTGGGAGAACTAAGCAACGAGGAGATAGCCAACTTCACAGATGCAGAGTTCAAAACACTGGTGATAAAGATGCTCACAGGCCTGACAGATATGCTTAAGTAAGGAAAACGCATAAGGGAAGAAGTGAAGGCTATGCTAAATGAAACAAAGGAAAATCCACACAAAACCAATGGTGAAGGGAAGAAAACTGGGGTTCAAATCAATGATTTGGAATATAAGGAGGAAAACAACAGTCAACCAGTACAGAATGAGGAAACAAGAATTGAAAAAACTGAGGAGAGACTTAGGAACCTCTGGGACAACTTTAAACATGCCAAAGTCCAAACCATAGGGGTGCCAGAAGGAGAAGAGAAAGAGCAAGAAATTGAAAACGTGTGTGAAGAAATAATGGAAGAAAACTTCCTAAATTTGGTGAAGAAAATAGATATACAAGTCCAGGAGGCACAGAGACTTCCAAACAAGCTAGACCCAAAGAGGACCACACCAAGACACATCATCATTAAAATGTCAAAGTTTCAAGATAAAGAGAGAATCTCAAAAGGAGCAAAAGAAAAGCAGAGAATTACATACAAAGGGGGTACCTATAAGACTATCAGTTGATTTCTCAAAAGAAACTTTGCAGACAAGAGGGACTGGCAAGCAGTATTCAAGGTGCTGAAAAACAAGAACTTACAACCAAGATTATTCTATCCAGCAAAGTTATGATTTAGAATGAAAGGGCAGATGAAGTGCTTCCCAGACAAGGTAAAGCTAAATGAACTCATCATCACCAAGCTATTATTATATGAAATGTCAAAGGGACTTACTTAAGAAAAAGAAGATCAAAATTATGAGCATTAACATGACAAACTCACAACTGAATCTAAAAATAAAAACAAAATCCAACTAAGCAAACCAGAATAGGAATAGAATCATAGGTATGGGGATCATTTGGAGGGTTATCAGCTGAGAGGGGGAAGATGGAGAAATGGGGAAATGGTGCAGGGATTAAGAAGCATAATTGGTTGGTACAACATAGACAGGTGGAAGTTAAGAATAATATAGGAAAGGGTGAAGCCAAAGAACTTATATGTACAACCCATGGACATGAACTAAGGGGGGTGGTGGGATTACTGGAAGGAAGAGGGGGTATTGGGCAGAGGGGAGCAAAGGGGAAAAATTGGGACTACTGTAAGAACACAATCAATAAAATATACTTAAAAAAACAAACAAAAAGAACTAAGCAGCACAGAGGTAGCCAATCTATCGAATGTGGAGTTCAAAACACTGGTGATAAGGATGTGCAGAGAAATTACTGAGTAGGACAAATGATAAGGGAAAAAATGAAGGCTACACTAAGGGAAATAAAGAAAAATCCACAGGAAACCAATAGTGAAGGGAAGAGAGCTGGGGTTCAGATCAATGAATTGGAACATAAGGAGGAAATAAACAGTCAACCACTACAAAATGAAGAAAAAGAAATTCAAAAAAATGAGGAGAGAATAAAAACACCCTGGGACAGCTCCAAAATGTGCCAACATCCAAATCATATGGATGCCAGAATGAGAAGAGGAAGAGCAAGATATTGAAAATTTATTTGAAAAAATAATGAAAGAAAACTTCCCTAATTTGGCAAAGGAAATAGACATACAAATCCAGGAAGCACCAGAGAGCCCCAAACAAGTTGGACCCAAACAGAACCACACCAAGACACATCATAATTAAAATGCTAAAGGTAAAAGATAAAAAGAGAATCTTAAAAGCAGCAAAAGAGAAGCAGAGAGTTATCTACAAAGGAGTTCCCGTAAGACTATCAGCTGATTTCTCAAAAGACACTTTGCAGGCAAGAAGGGACTGGCAAGAAGTATTCAAAGTGGTAAAAAGCAAGGACCTAGAACCAAGATTACTCTATCCAGCAAAGCTATCATTTAGAATGGAAGGACAGATGAAGTGCTTCCCAGACAAGGTAAAGCTAAAAGAGTTCATTATCACCAAGCCATTATTATATGAAATGTTAAAGGGACTTATTTAAGAAAAAGATGATCAAAACTATGAACCCTAAAATGACAACAAACTCACAGCTATCAACAAATGAATCTAAAAAACAAAAACAAACTAAGCAAACAACCAGAAACGGAACAGAATAAAAGGTATGGAGATCATTTGGAGGGTTATCAGCTGTGAGGGGAAGGGGGGAGATTGTGGAAAAAGGTGCAGAGATCAAGAAGCATAACTGGTAGGTACAAAATAGGGGGATGTTAAGAATAGTAAAGGAAAAGAAGAAGCCAAAGAACTTACACTCACAACCCATGGACATGAACTAAGACGAGGGGGGTTGCTGGAAGGAAGTAGGGTACTGGGCGGAGGGGGGCAAAGGGGGAAACCTGTAATAGCATAATCAATAAAATATACTTAAAAAGGAAAATAAATGAAATGAAAATAAAGGTTCCATTCAGGAAGTCTAAAATCCAATGAACAGGGGTGCCAGAAAGAGAAAAGAGAGCTCTCAGAGATATTACACTGAAAAGGCCCCAAATTGAAGTGGATGGGTTTAGATAAGACCGGTCCAGTGAGTAGTCGCGTGATGTATAATAAAAAGGGCCCCATTGTCATATAATTTTAGAACAGCAAGGATAAGGAAAACCCCTGAATGTTTGTAGAGAGGAAAACAACCTCATTTAAAGAATCATGAATCAGAATGGCATGTGATCTCTTAAAGCAGTTCTGGAAACTCGAGGACAGGAGTATACCTTCAAAATTCTGTGAGAAAAGGATTTCCAGCCCCGAATTCCAAACCCAGCCAGGCTGCCAATACGTGTAGAGATGGAAAAAAGACATTTGGGTACAACAAGCAAGATCTCAAATAACTTGCCTCCCTATCACTCTTTCTGGGGACATTCTTAAGAGATGTGTCCTTTTGAAATGAGGGAGTTAAATCATGAAAGAGGGAGATATGGGATGTAGGATTCAATGCAGAAGAGAAGTGTCATAAGTTCCAGGGCCTTGGGCAAGGGAGGCTCCAGGATGACATGGGCAGCAGTCTCAGAAGCACCCTGCAAAGATGGAGCAGGAAGGGGCTAGCTGCAGTGTTTATGTCCCTAAATGATCCACGAGACAAGAAAGACAGTGGAACAGGTGGGTTACCTGAGGTGCCTGAGCAGACTGAGAGACAGCCTGGGGATGAATTGTGAATAGAGAAAACTAAACAAACAAACAGAACAGAACAGTCGTTACCTCCAAGAAAAGCAAAAAGTTATACAAAGAGAGAAATGTAATCCTAGTATAGCAAGGAGTGCAGCTGTGGACAATATTCACAGTCATAATAATCTGAATGCCAGATACTGAGTTAAACAAAAAGAATAGTAATTATATTAGAGGATCATGGAGGGAAATGAATGGAAATAGAGGAGCACCAAGTGGGCAAGGGCTTCATTTCCCACAACAGGATGTCTGTAGGGAGAGAGTACTAAGTTTGAAAGTCAGGAAATTGCATTTTCAGCATGTTAGTTAGACAAATAGAGGTAAACCAGATAACAGCTGAAAGAGTTGAAGTATGTAGTTGCTTCTAAGTAGTGGAAATCAACGAGTGTTGAGAGGGGATTGGAAGACAGAAATGTTTCATGGTAAATCTTGTGGTTCCATTTAATTTCTTAAACTATGTAGAGTATTACACTTATAAAATATATTTTAAATACTAACAAGAAATCCTTTATAATCTCTCATTTAACCCATTTTAGAAAACAAATGCAACAAAAGATTTGCCTAAGATCACACAGCATAGGAATCCCTGCTTCTCTAACTACTCCAGGTTCATGCGTGTGTTTGTGTGTGTGTCCCATGTCTAGAAACTGGCCCATCTGGACATGGGACATATTTCCTGTCCCAACTAGGAGTCTTGGCTCTGGCTCCTAATAAACATGTTAAATATACTCCAGCCCAAATAGGACATAATGATTTCTGGCTTTGCCTTTCCAACCCATCAAAGTCAAATTTTCAAAGCTTAACCACTCACAAGCATCTAATGAATTTCACTGTTTGTTTATTTTTGTTTTTTACATACAAAGAAAAAGCACAGGTAACTTCGTGTTCGCATCCTTGAACAACTTCTTCCTGCTCTCTTTCTCCAGTGGGTTCTGAGTGATCTCTCATATCACTGCACAAGTGATGCTCGTTGACCCCGTACTCCTGATCCCTGGCAGGCCACCACTTCTAGCATTGCAGGGGCTTCTTTACATGAAATACAACATAAGCTTTAGAGTCCCTTTGTCCTATAATTCTATTGTCTGGAACCATGCAATAAAACTCTCCTCACACAGTGGGACACTCCTTATAAAAAGCCCCTTTTGGCATTTGACTTGGTGTAAGTGCCTTTGAAAGAGGCCCCAAACTAGCAAACTTACACAGAATTGTGTTATCTTAAAGCAGGAGGCATGTGTCTGTGCTTCTGTTAAAAATATACTGCTTCAATTACAACCATGATGGAACAGGTAAGCTCACTCCAATCTCCTATCTGAACATCTGTTAGCCTCAGCAGGTGGAAGAGTAATTTTAAATAGTGGGTATGTTAAAATACTGGCAAGCAAGGCAAATCTCAGAGCACAGACTTAGAAGTTTTCTCGCTTTTGACTACCAGTAGTCTAATCTCTATCCACACTTACACTGGCCATGAAGAGCGATTCAGAGAATTTAAATTATCTTATCACTTATAATTCTGTTCCTTAAAATATTGCTAGTGATTTGTACATCTCCAGAGATGTACTTTTCAAACTTTGCTTCAATATACTGTGTCAGACCACAATTTGGTGCTGTTTAAATCTTCAGGAAGGTAGAAACAGGAGAAGGAAAACATATTCCTCCTCCCTTCTTTCTATCTGATTCTATTAGATTACACTGATTATATCCATGGTTGACATTAGTGCTTACCTTTGTTTCCACTTAACCAACAGAAATTGGAAAGTAAGGCTTTACAACCAATATAGGTATAATACTTTCCAAAGGTGAATCCCACAAAGGCCTGGGGCCTGCTAGAAGCCTAAGGAACAAAGCTATCCAAAAGGCACGGAGAAGGAACAGACCATGGAATTCCTCAGCCAGAATTTCACAAAACAACTTCACCAGCCTCTCAAGAACTGTGAATTTACTAAACACACAAATCATTATAAAAATATTATTTTTATCCTGCCTGTTCATTTAGATAGATACTGCCCTTTTATATTCCAAATTTATTACTTTGCCCTTTTATGCCTCAAAGTCATTATAAACATTAGTACCGATGGGGCAACATGAGATTCCATGCCTAGAATTTGGAATAAGGCTGTCCTGTTCATAACTAAGACTTAGTAAGGAAAACAGGGATAATAAGCCATTTGCAGAAGCAACTCACCCCAAGAAATGGGATGAAAAGGTTTAGAGAGAAAACCCAAGAAGGTGACTGACTGGTTGTCTCCTAGGAACAACAATGTAACTTTTCCACAGCAAGCTTCTACGGAGCAGTGAACTAGTTGATAAACTCATTTTCCCCTTTGGCACACAGGGTCTCTATCAGAGATGACTATCATTAACAAAGAAGCTTAAAGCTCTCAGCATGTTGTAACATTCAGCCCAATTTCATTTTACTTACTCAATTCTGTACCAAAAATTTACCTCTTTTTGTGCTGGCATGCTTGGGTTTGCTTCACCTTCACTCCATTCTCCTCCCTAATTTCATAGAACTGTTTCAGATTTGCTCAAAATTTTCAATCTGCAATAGGCCTAGACTTACTCTGCATCAGTGGTTCTCAGCTTTGGTTGCATGTCAGAATCACCTGGGGCACTTTTAAAATGCATGGTTGCCAAGGTGTACCCCAGAGTACTTATATCAGAATCTACGGGATGGGACCTAGGCATCAGCATTTTTTAAAGATCCTCAGGTCATTCCAGCGGGCAGCCAAGATTGCAAATCACTGCTTAGTTCTTTCTCTATTGTTGGAAAGCGCTGCCTTTACCTTCCACTGTATCCTGGAACCAGCTTCCCAGAGCATCTAGCTATCCTTTCTCCTTTCCTTCTGAAGGACCTTTGTGGTCTAGCCCAAGACATCTACTTTTATCTACTATTCCTTTATTCCCAACTAAAGAAACTCCCAACACCTCCCCATTCTTCAAAGCAACAAACTTATACCAAAAAGTTAAAACTCATTTGTACTGCTATAGATGGCAGGCACTAGCAGCCACAGTGACTGCCTCAGAATCCCAATTGGTGTTAAAATCATCCTAAATAGATTTCCTTCAGGCATTTCTGTTACCAGTGTAACACAGTACCCAGAGGTTTCTCCATTAAAGGACATTTCTAGAGAATTCTAGAATGCAACTGTCTCTAAGGCAGACACAGAAACTCCAATTTGAAAAGACTTAGAGGAAGTTGACTTCTCATCCAGGGCACTGCTTATCTAGATCTCTCAAGATGCTTTCAGTACAATTATATTTAAAAAAAATTAAATTCTGCAGACACAACAGAAGGATGACTTGTATAGAGGTTTCCAGGCACCAGGAGGCTCCTGACTGTGGACCCCTGAGGCAAACACATATCTCACAGCAGGAAAGGCCATATGGTTCAATGGGGAAATGGCAAGGATGTGGTAAAGCACTCCCAGGTCTCCTGAGAAACCCACAGCAGACATATCTGTCCATTCAGTCACAAAACCTGGACAGCTCTTCAGGTAATCTTACAAATCGGTTAGAGACAGACTTATTTGATGGGAACAGTGTGAACGTTTTAATGTAATACGAGCAACAACCAAAAAAGGCCTAAAAACCCCTCCTGGGTTTAAACCTCAGCTTTGCTTCTTTCCGGCTGTGTGAACTCAGTTTTGCCTTAAATTATCAACAATAATGACTGTCTAGCAACTCTCCCAGGGCTTGTAGCTAGTGCCTGGCATATAAACTAGAAGCTCAATGGCTTTTATTGCTGTCCCAAGAGCTGCCTCTCCTTTTTCTCTTTCCATCTCATCTTCTGAACACTGTAGACAGCAATGAATTGTGTTTAGAGTTCTTGACTTAGGATAACTGAAGAACTCAGCGGCTCACGTTGCTTAGAACCCAAACTTCCTAAGGCTCCCTTTCATTTTCTACCAGCCTCTTCCTTCCAAGTTAGAACCTCTTGAGGACAGATGCTGAGTATGGGGATCACTTTTTCAACTTTGCAAATAGGCATTTACCTTAAGTCAATAATACTGTATTACATTTGCTAAGTTATAAACATCAGATTCACTTGAGGATGTGACTTGCCCTACATTCTTTGTACTTATTGACAAGACCATATTGTAAGACTGCAATCTTCACCTCTGTGAGGTGTTATTTTAAAAACTGGAAAACTTACATGCTTTGGTTGGAGTTCACTGAACACATAGAATTTAAGACCAAAATAAGCCTACAATGAGCCTATACCTCTGCTGGGATAGCAGCACTTTTTTGGATTTTCCACACACAGCTTATTCATTAGTGTTGAAATATAAATGTCAGTAGGATATACTTTGGAGAAATATATTAAACAATCAAGAATAGCCACAAACTCCAGAAACTGTGCACCCATTAGTTTAGAATGTGCTTTTCTTCTAATTAATTAATTTTAAAAACCAACCTCAAAGTCATGCTGTGCTGCTGAATGCTCTACATGACTAAAAATTTGTTTTAAAAGGCTTCCATGATTAGCTGTTTGTTGCTTATTTATATGACCCAACAAACAGATCACATTGGCAGGGTCAAAGTCTTGTGTCTGCCTGTGGCAGAATACTAAGTAAAAAACAGATGTTTATTAAATGCTTTTGATCATGTTGAAGTGGCTCTTTCACAAAATCAAAATACCTTTGCCTTGCAATGACTGCAATTCCTCTTAAGCTAAACTTACATTTAGGATTTCTCACTTTTATTCCCACTACTGTTTTTACCAGTGTAGAAATACTTTAGAGTTTCTTTCCAAGCTTTCAAAATGCTTTCACTGCTCCTTTGATTTGCCATAGTCTTACTTCATAGACAGGAAAGTTTGCTCCTGGAAAGGTCCCTTTTCCCTCAAATCCATTTCATCCTTGGGTAGCCCAAATGGTAAAGAAGGATCAGGAAGAACAAGATTTCATTTTTTACAGTGTGACAATGTCACAAGGGCACATCCTCCTTCTGGAGCTGATTCCTCCTGTCACACCTGGGTGGGTGGGGGCGGGGATGCTCATGACATTGCCACACTGCTTTCTCACAGGGGCCTGTAAGACGTTCCAGATCCCACCCTGGGCTTGTACCAAGGCTGCGCTACAAATGGTCCCTCATGGGCATGTTCCCGGGTTCTCCTTCAACTTGACCATGACTACCCACTCCACCCTACTCTTTTCCCATCTGTATCTTCCTCAAGGTTGCCAGGGCTCTGGTGGTGGGTCTGCAGTTCTTAAGTCCCACTACTGTTGGGTCACAATCATGAACAGCACTTCAGTGCGCCGGCGGGGGTCGGGGTTGGGCACATAAAGCCACTCCTTTAAGGCCATAGCCCTCCAACCAGAGTCCACCAAACTGCCCCTGACGACACATTCAGAGGGCGCACCACCGACCACAAAGGCACCTCTTCAGTCCCCGAGTGCCCGCTCCGGCGGTTCTGGCTCTTTTGCCAGCCCCCCAGCTCTGTAATCCCTGTACCGGAGCCCCGCGCCGGCTCCACCGGCGGCGCCCCGCACGTACCGACGTCGCCCAGGAAGCAGCCGTCAGCTACCCCGGGCTCCATACCGCTTGCTGCCACGCGCCCCCAGCTCCGTATCCCGGTGACTCTGGGAGCTGGGGACCAGGGCCTCTGGCCGAAATGGCCGCGAGAGCCGGGAGTTGTAGTTCCCGGGTGGTGCCGTTGAGCCTCGCGGGATTCCGGGCCAGCGCCGCGTCGTGGTCATCTGTGTCCAATTCCACTGTCGCCGCCTCCGCTTTGCTGGACAAAACATGTCCGGGTGCAAAATATATGTCCACGTGCAAAACTGCCCCTGTGTCCATGTGCATAGCGTGTCCACGTGTCCAACTGCTAAAACTTACTACCATCTTTTGCATTGATCACACTCAGCAAAGCTCCAGAGTTCCTACATGTTTTAACTTGAATGATGAACTTCCTACTGGAGCTGACATGCTACTTGTTCTTTCATCTTTTGAGAGGAAGTCATAAATCCCAAATCGTTCACATTTATTAAAACACACACACGCCCGTCCAAGTCTCATGACAGAAATAAATAACCTGTTTCCGAATGATTCCAAGTCGACAATAAGGTAAGGGAGTGTTTTGGTTTTGTTTGTTTAAACCCACCCTGACCTGACTTAAGCCTAAATATATAAGTCAGTTTGGGCTGGAAAGTAAAAATATCAGGAGTTCTCCGGTCTGGAAACAACATAAAGACAAGCAGAGAGCAGAACGTTTGATGGGTCACACAGGCAGAGGCTTTCCGGAGCACATGAATGTCCAGTTCAGGCAACAGGCACTGTATTTAGGAGAGTTTGAGCCCTGTCAGAATCCATAGCTGCTGGGAATTGAAAATCCCAGGCCTAGGAATGACATTTCATGCCAACTAGAAGTGTGTGTTTGTACACTTTTTGCCACTCGTCTACCAAAATTAGGCTCTTAAATTTTCTTTGCAAGTTTCTTTACTAAATGAGGTACATTTTTGAATTAATACATTTGGGATATAATGTTTCCCCATGTCAATGCCATGTGCTTGTGTATTTGTATTTTCTTTAATACTTCTTTCCTGACAAGGTATCTAGATCTGAGTATAGATCATATGTTCATATTTATATATGTATACACTATATATATTTATAAACAATAGATCAGTGTGCCTCAGTTTTTTGAGCATCATCCCACAAAGTGCAAGGTTCCCTGTTCGATTCTTGGTCAAGGCACATACCTGGATTGTGGGTTTGGTCCCAGTCGGGGTAAGGTACCAATGGATGTTTCTCTCTCACATTGATGTGTCTCTCCCTCTCTTACTTCCTCCTTTCCCCTCCCTCTAAAATAAATAAATTTTAAAAATCTTTTTAAAAATTTATTTAAAAAGCAATACATATTTATTTATATTTATATACTTAAGTCTATATATATGCATGCAAGTATTTGCTAAAATATTACAAAGCAAATATTTCTTATTAGCTTATTATGTTGTAACTTTTTCTTCATTCTGTTGCTCCATTCACTAGTAAATTGCAGAAAAGCTTTTTAAAGTTTTTATGTATTCAGAAATATATTGTCACAGTATTTCCTCTTTGTTTAATATCCAGAATGCATTTCCCCATCAAGAGTCAGAATATGTGTATTACTTTGTTTTGTTGTTATTAAGTCTTTTATCCATCTGGCATTTTTTGCAATGTATAGGATCTAATTTTTTTCTAAACTGAAACAGAATTATTTCTGAAATGCCATTAAATAGTAGTTTATTTGTCTAATTTTGTGTTAATCTTTTATTGCAGATTTGTTCATCTTTTTTTTTCTTTTTTTAAGTATATTTTATTGATTATACTATTCCAGTTGTCATAGTTTTTTCCCCTTTGCCTCCCTCCACCCAGTACCTCCCTGCCCTCCAGCAATCCCCCCTCCCTTAGTTCATGTCCATGGGTCATGCATATAGGTTCTTTGGCTTCTCCATTTAGTTTTCTATTCTTAATATATATATTGTAAAATGGTCACCACTGTAAGTCTAGTTAACATTCATCATCCACATATAATTACAACTTTTTTTCTTATGATGAGAAGTTTTAAAATCTACTTTCTTAGCAACCTTCAGATATTCAGTACAGTACTATTACTCACCATTCTGTACCTTTCAGCCACTTTCATCCACTTTGTGCCTCCCACCTCTGATTATCATCAATTGGTTCTCTGAATCTATGAATTCATTTTTTTTGTTTTGTTTTGTTTTAGATTCCACATATAAATGAGATGACATGGGGTTTGTCTTTATCTTGCTATTTCATTTAGTATAATGCCCTCAAGATCTATCCATGTTATCACAAATTACAAGATTTTCTTCTTTTTCTGTCTGAATAATATTCCAGTATGGAGTGTGTGTGTGTGTGTGTGTGTGTATCACATTTTGTTTATCCATTCATCCATTGATGGACACTTAGGTTGCTTCCATGCCTTGAGTATTATGAAGGATGCTGAGATGAACATGGGGATGCATATATCTTAACAAGTTTAAGTGTTTTCATTTCCTTTGGACAAATACCAAGAAGTAGAATTTCTGGATCATATGGTAATTTTATTTTAAGATTTTTGACAAAACTTCATACTGTTTTCCATAGTGGCTGTATCAATTTACATTCTCACCAACAGTGTACAAGTGTTCCCTTTTCTTCAGTGTCTTATCATTACTTTGCAGTTTTTTAAATTGAGAAGTATGAGTCCCTCTGATTTGCAGTTATTTTTATGAATTGTTTATTGGCTATCCTGGGTCCCTTGCAATTTCATATAAATTATAGAATTAGCTTTTCAATTTCTACAAAGTCATCTGGGAATATGCTAGAGATTTATGTAGTCTGTAGATCAATGTGGTGAGTATTGCCATTTTAACAATGCTAAGTTTTCTGATCCAAGAAGATGAGATGTTTTCCCAGTTATTTATATTTCTTTAATTTCTTTCAACAATGTTTTGTAGTTTTGAGAGTATAAGTTTTGCTACATTTACTCCTAAGTATTCTATTCTTCTGGTTATTGTAAATGGAATTGTTTTCTTAGTTTATCTTCAGATTGTTCATGCAAGTGTATACAAATACAATTGATTTCTCTATGTTTATCTTGTATGCTGCGACCCGCTGAACTCATTTATTACATCTAATAGTTTTTAACTGGATTCCTTAAGATTTTCTATATAGCAGATCATGTCATCTGAAAATAGAGATAGTATTACTTCTTCGTTTTTTTTCTGAGAAAAAAAAATGTTTTATTACTGTGACTTGACCATAAATTATAATTATTATCACTTATGAAAGTTACATAAATGTAGGCTGATCATCTTTAAAGTCTCAAAAAGCCAAATATAAAGCACAGAAAATAAATTTGATTGACAAATGTACTTACATAATTCTTCTACATGTTATGTGAAATTCTGGGAAGAATCACTCATTGGAATAATTATTCAAAGTAATATTAAAGGTAACAGAAGAGATGTTTGGTCTTAAATGTAAGTTTAAATGTATAGTGTCTACACTAAATAGATCAGAGCTAAAGTATATTTGCAATTTCTAACAAAAAAAGTAATTAGTTTGCAAATACTCTGTACTCTTCAATGAAAAAAGAAAGCAGATCAAGGATGAACCAGGCCACCTCTTAAAGATAATTTTTCAGGATAGCTAAAATGAGTAACAATAAAGCTCTTTATATATAATTAAATTGTTTTTTATACTAGAACCAGTAAAACTGGCCCTTGAACAACACAAGGGTTAGAGGCGCCGACCCCCTGAGCAGTGGAAAGTCCACATATGCCCTGGCTGGGGTGCTCAGCTGATTGGAGCCTCCCACCCCTACACCAAAAGGTTGTGGGTTCCGTCCCTGGTCAGGGTACACAGCTAGGTTGTGGGTTCCATTCCCCCATGCAGGCGGGTATGAAAGGCAGCAGATTATGTTTCTCCCTCACATCGATGTTTCTCTCTCTCTGTATCTCCTGCCCCTCCCCCCCTTTCTTACTCTAAAATCAATAAGCCTATCCTCAGATGAGGATTTGAAAAAAAACACATGTAACTTCAGTTGACCTTCCGCATTCCCGGATTCCCAACCTTGAATAGAAAATACTGTTTTGATCCAAGGTTTGTTGAATCCGTGGATACACAACCCCAAAATATGAAAGGCCAACTGTATATTTATTGAAAAAAAATGTCACGTTTAAGTGGATCTGGCCAGTTCAAACCTGTGTTGATCAAATATTAGCTGTATTTTTATTAGTAGAGTTTGCAAATCAAAATGTTACTAATAATTATACATCAGTATTGGTGGGAATACCAAATATTATCTCATAACTGCCACTATGTGTTTGTTCTCTGACATTCTTGGCACAGATCAAGCTTGCTAATTTTGAGACACTCACTTCCTTTAATCAACGAGCTGATAAATATTGGTAGATGATGGTGAAGAGCAATATGTTTTATATGATGATGATGTTGAAATTTCTCCTACAACTTCTGGTTATAATCTTTGGCTGCCTTTTCTCATGATGTAAGCACACCCAATTTTTCAGAAGCATTAGCTTTCCATAGATGAATGTTCATTTCATCAGCTCCGCACATAATGTATTGTACTTGCTATCAGAAGTCAATTTTACACAGATAACATGTTGCAATCTCTTTGTGTGATATACTTCCCTGCTTCTACTTTTGTCCACAGGAAAGATTCAAATAGGTTTAACAAAACTAGCAGACATGAACTCTTTCCCAGAGGGAGAGTAATCCACATCAAGCACCACAGATACATTATCCATATGCATCATTGCAGGAGTATCCAGTGCACGCATATCAAAAGTATATAAGTTGTAATCTTCATTTGCTGCAGTAAAAATGAAAGCTTACATAGGGTTTCAATAAATTATATTTGTTTTCATATCTAATATGACCTTTTCAGAGGAGTAGCTTGCTTCATATTATATAGTATTTACATATTCTTGTCAGAAGCACAACTTCCCAAAAGAAATGTCTTGATTGGGTTAAATTTAAGAGAACTTATACTGTCAAATCCCTGGGTCATTAATCATATAGGACTGGTTCTTTGTTCATCCCAAATGTTTTCTTGCTGTCCACATGTAGCAAAAATAACTTCTTCCCAGTGATAATCAATTCCTGTATACACTGTCTTTCCTAATATTGTATGCATTGGTTCTTCCTCTTCTCCAAAGCCTGGTCCATCCATTTTCCAGAGCTTCACTGTTTTGTCATCACCAACAGTAAAAAAAAAAAAAGGGGGGGGGGACTCCCACAAAAATGAGTACATGTTCCCTCTATAAAACCTTTATGTATTTGTAGTGTACAGATACAGTTTTGTCTGATCAAGTTCCAGATTCTAACCTCTCCATCACATGCCACAGAAAGGACATTAGCCAGGCTCTTTGGATACTTGGCTGAACAATTGATTCCATCTTGGTGACCACCCAGAGAAATAAGAAATTGTTTTGCAAATACCTTCCCAGTTTGGTACCATTTAAAACTTACATATTCTTGTGGGACCTCAAAATGATGTAAGGTAGGTTATATTATAGTTTCTTGGAAGTCTCTATAAGTCCAACTTGATTTTGTGGACATAGTTGTCCAGGTTTTGGCTCAGCGTCTTTACTTTCATCTTAGCTGCCAGTTCCTGCCAACTCCACGAGCCTTTCCCCTACTTCTTTGTTTCTCATCTAGATGCTTTTTCTTTCTTAATTACCATGTTAAATAGAAGTAAGAAGAACAGACACCCTTGTCTTGTTCCTGATCTAAAGCAAAAACCATCCAGTAATTCTAGTTATTATCTGTTTTTTTCTAATCTGTATTATCAAGAAATCTACACTTGAAATACGGAAACTTACAAAATTAACACATCACGTTTGGGTTAGTTATTTAACTTTGTTTTTTATAATGATGAATGCGGCTAAGTTATGTAAATGATTAATTAGGCTGCACTGATGAAAGTTTTCACTTTGTCCCTGGTATAATTTGCATTGAAATACTTTATGAAATAAAAAGGTTCTACTAGAACTAATTTTAGCACATTTCACTGAGCAAAACTATCATACTGACACTTCTTAAATTGCTTAATAGACTGAATAAATTCTGCTCCATGTTTTTTCAAAAATGGTCTTTTACCCTTAGATATGGTGTTAGAATGGGTTTCCGTAGATGTCTTTATCAAGCTGAGAAAGATCCTTCATTTTCCTAGTTTGTTGAGTGTTGGATCTTGTCAAATGCTTTTTCTATGGCTATCAAGAGAACCATGTGACTTTTGTTTTTTGTTCTATTGATATGATTTATTACATTAATTGATTTTTTTGATGCTAAATTCACCTTGTATTTCTGGGATAAATCCCACTTGTGCATAGTGTATTTTTACATGTTGCTGGATTTAGTTTGTTAGTATTTTGTTGAGAATTTTTGCATTAATATTCATAAGAGATATAGGTCTGTAGTTTTCCTTTTGTGTGATAGTTTTGTCTTTTTAAAAAATAATTTATTCATTTGTTTGTTTGTTTGTTTATTTTTAGAGAAGGGGAAAGGAGAAAGAGAGGGAGAGAAACACCGCTGTGTGGTTGCCTCTCACTCGTGCCCCAACTGAGGACCTGACATGCAACCTAGCCATGTGCCCTGACTGGGAATCAAACCAGCGACACTTGGCTTGCAGGCCGATGCTCAATCCACTGAGCTACAGCAGCCAGGGCTGACTTTTTTTTTTTTTTTTTTTTTTTATCATGGTAACACTGGACTTATAAAATGAGTTGGGAAATGTTTGCCCCTCTTTTATTTTTTGGAAAAGTTGTGAATAATTCATAATTATTCATCTTTAAATGCTTGCTAAGGTTCAACAGGGAAACCTTCTGTATGGGCTTTTCTTTGTTGGTATTTTTTAAATTACTAATTCAATCTCTTTACTTGTTAAGAGTTTCATTCAGGTTGTTTATTTCTTCTTGAGTCAGTTTTCAGTAGCTTTTTGGTATTTCTAGGTATTCAGCCAATGTATCTAACTTGTTGGCATACAGTTGTTTATTACTCCCTTATCACCCTTTTTATTTCTGTAAGGTTCATATTCATGTTCCCTCTTTCATATCTGATTCTAATTATTTGAATATTCTCTTTTTTGTGTATCAGTCTCACTAAAGGTTTGTCAATGTTTTTAATATTTTCAAAGAACCAAATTTGAATTCATTGATTTTTCTTGTTATTCTATTCTCTAGTTTCTTAATTTCTTTGCAATTTTTTGTATGTTTTATTGATTATGCTGTTACAGTTATCCCAATTTCTTTTCCCTTTGCTCCCCTCCACCCAGCAGCCACCCCTCCCTCCAGCAGTCTCCCCACTTTTTCCATGTCCATGGGCCATGCATAAAGCTTTTTTTCAACATCCCCCTGTCCATTCTGCACCCTCCTACTATGCTTCTTAATTCCTGCACCATTTCCCTCCCTCTCCCCATTTCCCCCTCCCAGCTGATCTCCCCCTACATGCTCTGCAAATCTTTATTATGTCTGTATTACTGCTTGTTTTGGGTTTAGTTTACTCATCTTTTATCAGTTTATTAAGGTGGGGGTTACATTATTGATTTGAGCTTTTCTTTTGTTTAATCCTCACCCAAGGATATGCTCATTTATTCGAGATGGAGAGGAAGGGGGAGGGCGGGGGGGAGAGAGAGAGAGAGAGAGACTGAAGTGAGAGAGAAACATCAATACATCAATTGGTTGCCTCCTGTACACACCCCAACCTGGGGTCAAACCCACAACCTAGGTATGTGCCCTGACCAGTAATCGAACCCACAACCTTTTGGTGTATGGGACAATGCTCCAACCAACTGTGCCATCCAGACAGGAAGAGTTTCTCTTTTTTCTTAATATAAGCATTCACAGGTACAAATTTCCCTTTAAACATTTCTTTAGCTACATCCCATAGGTTTTGGCATGTAGTGTCTTAATTTTCCTCAATGAAAAGTATGTTTTTAAATCCCTTTTGATTTATGTTTAATCTATTGGCTACTTAGAACTGTGTAAATTTGCACATATTTGTAAATTTCTTGATTTTTTTTCTAGCTATTGATTGCTAATTTCATTCCCTTGTGCTCAGAGAAACACACTGAATTTATTGAGGTCTGTTTAATGACCTAGAATATAGCAGTCTACCCTTAGACTGTTTCATGTGCACTTGAGAAGAATGTATATTCTGTTGTTGAGTGGAGTGTTCTACAGAGGTCTGTTAGGGTTAGTTGTGATTCCTATTTAGTTATTTTATCCATCATTAAAAGCGGAGTATTAAAATCTCCAACAACTATTGTTTAAGTTTAATTGTCTATTTCTCCCTTCATTTCTGCAGTTTTTGCTTCATGTGCTTTGGACTTCTGTTATTTCTATTTATAATTGTTATAACGTTCTATGAATTGACCCTTTTATCATTATAAAATTTCCCTCTATCTCTTAACACCTTTTTTTGTTTTAGAGTCTATTTTTTCTTATATTAGTACAGCTATTTTAACTTGCTTATGAATCCTATCTGCAGTATGTCTTTTTCCATCTATTTACTTTCAATATATTTATATCTTTAAATACAAAGTGTGTCTCCTGCAGACCCATTGGGGGTGGTGCCCACAAGCCTGTTGTGGGGGGTGATGCTGACACTTCTTCCCCTTCTTGGGGTAGCATGGGCTGAGCTCCCAGGGGAGATAGGATTTGCCTCCACCCTACAATGCAGCAACACACTCCAGAACCCATCTTGTTCCTGGACAAAAGCTTCCCTAGGGAGACACAGTCTGAAAGTTCCAGCTCTACAGGCACTCTGGTCTCCCTGGGCCACTGAACTCAGCAGAATGAGGCTGACCACGTGATTCAACAGGTGGCCGGGGGGGGGGTAGGGGGGCGCCAGCTGTACACTTGAGGCGGGGGTACACAGGCCCCCTTTCTCAAGCCACACAGTTTAGTCATTGTCCTAGTCTCTGCCAAAATTCTTCCCAGAAAATGAGGGTCCTGAAAAGTCAGTGCTGAGTGCAGCAAGTGGACCCCTCTGCAGGGCCTGAGTACACCAGCTTGGTCTCACCAGCGGTCAGATATAGGGCAGTGCACTCCCCAGGCTGGTACTGTTAACAATAGGTGTGCTCATCCCTGGGAAGGTGATGTATGGGTATCCTAGGTGAACTGAATCACCACTGATTTTCACCACCAGATGATTTGCGGGCTCCTATTCCCACCTTTGTTGCTCTGGAGTTCCCTGTGAGGGGTTGAAACCCCACATTCCTGAGGGGAAGGAAGTATTGCAGCTGAAATATCCCTCACGCTTCTGAGCCATCACAAAACCTGGATGCAGGGAACAGCCCTTTCCACATCCCCACCCTTCTTACCAGTCTCTATGTGGTTTCTTCCGTGAACCCTTGGTTATTATATTTCAGTTCAGCTAGCCCTCTGTTGGTTATTCAGGTTGATTGCTCTAAAATTTAGCTGTAAATCTGGTTTGGGGCTAGGAGTGGGTGAATGTAGCTTCCACTTACTCTGCAATCATCTTGAAATCTGGATCTTTTAAATAATTGTTTATTGATATTTTCCATCCGATGCGACATTGTCAGCATACCTTCCTTTACTTCTTTAGACTTTCCTTTAGTTTTTTAAACATATTTATAGTGGCTACTTTGAAGTCTTTCTCTGGTAAATTTAATATTAGGCACTCTCACAGGAGTTTTTGTTGCTTTCTTTTTTCTCAGTGAATGGATCATATTTTCCCGTTTCTTTGTATGCCTTATAATTTTGGTTGGAAAGTGAAGATTTTAGATAGTAAATTGCCCCAACTCTGTGTACTGGTCTCTCCTCCCCCCGTTGGTACTTGTTAATTAGTGGCTACTTTATTCACATGTATTTAGTGACCAAATGGTTTATTTTAGTGATATCTATTTCCCCATGCATACAGCATTGAGTTTCTGCTGTTTCTCTTCAGGGAGGAACAGATTTGGTTACGCCTACAGTCACCCTTGTATGACAATAGTATGGTTCGAGGTTTTGGCTGCAGGTTGGATTCCTATTTGTTCTAAGTATGTTTATTCTGAGTTCCCAGGCTGATGGGGGAATGGCCACATGAGATATGGTTTCCTCATGTGTATCATCTGAACTCAAAAGCCAAATCGAACTATACAAGCACCCTAAGACTCCTGTTTATATCATGTCTGCTCATATTCTAAAAGGCAAAAAAATTCACATGGCAGAGAACAATATTAATGAGGTAGAGAGAACCAACAGTAGAAGAGGGAAGAGTATAAATATTTGTTGAAATAAAAATCCAAATTATCATGTCCAGCATGTCAGCATGGTACACACCCAACAGAAATGATGTATGTGTGCACTGAGAGACATTAATAAGAATGTGCAAACAGCATTATTCATAATTCCAAGAACTGGAAATAACCCAAATGTCTATCAACAGTACAATGAATAAAGAAAATGTGCTACACCCACACCTACATATATGGATTTCTCCCACTATCTAAAAGTAGTGTTCCTTATGAAGAGTTTCTTAAGCCAAAATAATGAAAAGAGTATCCCCTGCTTTCAAAACATCATGTTATTTCACCTTGCTACATAAGTACACTAATGGATTTTATTTGTAGTGAAAACAGGTACTAATGTAAGTATTTCATAAAAATGAATGGCACCCAGTAGACTTCCTGAAAGTGAGGGGATACCTGTATAACAATGAAAATGAAAGAATTAAGTACACACGAAATCATGAGTCCCACAATTTACTTCAAAGAAACCAGGCACAAAATCAATTTATATAAGTTTCAAACCACTAAATGATAAAGTTTAGGGATGGTCATTGGCGCCAATTCAATGCCAACAGGAATCCCCAATTTGAGGTGCAGTGAAGAAGAAAACTTTATTCATGCAAAATAGCATAACTGTGGTACAGTGCAGCTATGAGGCAGCCCTGGTGCCAGGCATCTCTCCAGCTGGACAGCTCTGTTCTGCTCCTCCACAGTCTGCTCCGCTCTGTTCAGACAAAGATATTCCATGATTCAGCTCAGGCAGGGAAATACAGTCTTCATTGGGAAGGAAAAGTGCATTTCCAGAGCCAGATAGGAGCTAATTCACACAGATACCCCTGGTCCTTGATTGATCTGTCATTATGCAAATGAGGACTCCAAATATTTGCAGTTTGATTGGTCCAAAAGGCACTGTCCTGATTGGTCAGAATAGAGTCCCTGTGGATGATGGGTGAAGAAGCTGGTGGAGATATAGTTGCACCGGCTCCAACTGGATGGGGAAGCCTCAGTATTGGTTGAATCAGTTTTCCAGGAACTCTTTCCTAAGGGCTGGCTCAGATGGCATAAACAGTGCAGGCAGGCTCAAGTTGAGTGCAGTGGCAGGTAGTTCATTGTAAGCTTCTCCCTTAAATGCAGTTTGTATGAGAGGCCCCTGTGTAGAAATGACTACTAGGCTTTTTTTTTTTTTTTTTTTTTTCCAAATTTGAGCCCAGTTAAAATACCGGGAACCCTTCAGTAGGTAACTTCTTTCTCAGTGTCCACAAAACCTATTAAGAAAAGTAAAGGAGATTACAGTGGAAGTTAAGAGTAGTGGTTACATTTGGTGACAGAGAATGAACGTTGGTATTGATTGGGAGGTGGCACAAGGAGGAGCTTCTGGGTTTTTGAAAATATTCTATTTCTTGACCAAGTTGGTGTTTTCATATTTGCTTTGTGATAAATCAAGAGATTTGTAAATTTTGTATTGTGTATTTCAAAATATTTGTTCTATTTCATTCTCAGATTTGACATACAGCCAAGCCTTCTTCAGTTCTTGAATACACTTAATTTTACTTCTAGGGCCTTTGCACTTGCTTTGTCCTCTACTTGAAAACCTCTTTCTACCCATCTTCTAAGGACTAGTTTGGTTTGTTTTTATTATTGAAGTTTGACCTGAAATATCTTTTTCACTGAGATCTTGTATCTCTACCTGTTCTGCCCCTGGCCTCCAGCCTTCAACCCCATCCTCCAACGTTTGCAGCTTGTTTTCACAGCAGCATTGTTAAATGAAATTCTATTTTTGTTGTGTTGGTGATGGCGGTAATTTACTCCTATTTGCCATGTACCTCTACAATAAGTTTAATTATGTGCAGGGTCCTTGTCTAACTTGTACGCAACTGTAATTCTAGTGTCTAATTCAGCATCTGGCCACAGCAACCAGGAAAAGATACTATTGGATTGGCCAAAAAGTTTGTTTAGTTGTCTTCAACTTCATTCGAAACACTTCCGTTAGATTGTATTCTGACAGCTGTCACATCAACATGCATTAAAAAAAATGATCGACTTCTGGCCAAGATGGAGTCGTAGACAGACACGCTGCGTCTCCCTCCACAACTAAGAAAAAATACAACTACCTCAAAACTAGAGACATCCAGAAGTTTCAGAAAACTGAGCTGCATGGAAGTCCAACAAAGATATAAAGAAGAAATACTGATCTAGACGGGTAGGAGGTGCAGAGCTGAGGCAGAGAGGACGTGGTGTGGTGGTGGCAGCAGCAGACTGCCAGGAAGTGCAGTCACACATATTAAAAAGTCAGGAGGGACACCTGGGGAGCACTCCCAGAACCAGACCACACAGCTAACGGTCCCAGTGCTGGGGAAAATAAAGCCTCATTGCTTCTGACTGTGCAAATCAGTGGGGGTTGGGGCGGAGGAAGAAACAACCGGTCTCTCAGCAAAGTCTGCTTGTTTAAAGGGTCCCCACGGCCCTAGAAAGTCCACAGACCCACTCACTCTGGGAACAACAGCCAGGGCAACACCTAGAGAGGTGCCAATTCCATAAGGAAGTGGGAGAAGTGCCTGGAAAAAGGGCAAGTGCTGAGCAAGAGACATTATTCCCTCTCAGACCCCTCCCCCATAAACAGCACCACAACTTGGTGAAACAGGTCGCCTGCTACAGATGAGAAAGTCTAAGGTTCTTCCCCTTACAACGTAACAGGAGCAATAGCTCTACCTAAGACACAGAGGCAAACAAACACAGGAGCCTGTCAAGATGAGGAGACAGAGAAGTATGGCCTAAAAGGAGGAACGGATCAAAGTTCCAGTGGGAGAACTAAGCAACAAGGAGATAACCAACCTAACAGATGCAGAGTTCAAAACACTGGTGATAAAGATGCTCGCAGGCTTGACAGATATGCTTACATATGGCAAATGCATAAGAAGTGAAAGCTATGCTAAGTAAAACGAAGGTAAATCCACACAAAACCAGTGGTGAAGGGAAGGAAAACAGAGCTCAAATCAATGATTTGAAACATAAAGAAGAAAACAACAGTCAACCAGTATAGAATAAGGAAACAAGAATTGAAAAAATGAGGAAAGACTCAGGAACCTCTGGGACAACTTTAAACATCCAATGTCCAAACCGTAGGGGTGCCAGAAGAAGAAGAGGAAGAGCAAGAAATTGAAAACTTATGTGAGAAAATAATGAAGAAAATTTCCCATATTTGGGGAAGGAAATAGACATACAAGTCCAGGAAGCCCAGAGTCCCAAACAAGCTAGACCCAAAGAGGACCACAACAAGACACATCATCATTAAAATGCCAAAGGTTTGAGATAAAGAGAGAATCTTAAAAGCAGCAAGAGAAAAGCGGAGAGTTAACTACAAAGGGGTGTCTATAAGACTATCAGCTGATTGCTCAAAAGAAACTTTGCAAGTAAGAAGGGACTGGAAAGAAGTATTCAAAGTGATGAAATGCAAGGATTCACACTCAAGATTTCTCTGTCCAGCAAAGCTATCATTTAGAATGGAAGGGCAGATGAAGTGCTTCCCAGATGAGGTAAAGTTAAAGGAGCTCATCATCACCAAGCTATTATATGAAATGTCAGAGGGACTTACTTAAGAAAAAGATTAAAATTATAAGCATTAAAATGACAACAAAGTCACAACAATCAACAACTGAATATAAAAAATAAAAACAAAATCCAACTAAGCAAACCAGAATAGGAACATAATCATAGGTATGGGGGTCATTTGGAGGGTTATCAGCTGGGAGGGGGATGGGGGAGAAATGAGGAAATAGTGCAGGGATTAAGAAGCATAATTGGTAAATACAAACTAGACAGGTGGAAGTTAATAATAATACAGAAAAGGGTGAAGCCAAAGAATGTATATGCATGACCCATGGACATGAACTAAAGGGGGTGGGATTGCTGGAGGAAAGGGGAAAAATACTGAAACTAGTGTAACAACAATCAATAAAATATACTTAAAAATTATCAAAATAGCTAATTTTAATATTGAAGATGGAAGAAAATATGCGACATTTTCAGCATATTGTTATTATTTCAAGAAAGGTTAAAAACGCAACTGAAACACCAAAGAAGATTTGTGCAGTGTATGGAGAAGGTGCAGTTACTGAGAGAACGTGTCAAAAGTGGCTTGTGAAGTTTCTTGGTACTATTGACAGTCTGACCAAGTAATTCTTTGCTATTGGACTATCTTATGAACTGGAAGATGTTCAGCAGCACCCCTGGCCTCTACCCACTAGAGGCCAATGGCAAGAGACAGCCAACATACTGAAAATGTCCAAATCAATAGTTATTGGTGAAAATGAAAACTGGGTCTCCTGTGGAAAAAACTAAAACTTTTTGGCTAACCCAATATTTAATGAATAAATCTTTCTATGCCCATCCAGTGGCACAGGACCTTGTTCACAGTGTACTTAAAACCTCTCATTGGTAGAATTAATGCTATTTGTGGTCCTTTCAGCCCTCTACATAGATTATAAACTTCTAGTGTTGTTTTCCTAGGTAACTAGAAAAAAAACAAACGTTTCATGGATTTAAAATTTATTAAATTAAAACAAGGATTAGACTTCGTAAACGTCGCTTTTGAGCAAGACACAAAAAGGGTCACTGAGACGACTTCAGCGCGCGACGAAAGGAGATGCAAAAACACCATACCTACAGCAAGTGATGCCCCAATGCAAGCGATGCCCCAAAGCAAGCGCAAGGCCGCCATAGTGGCAACTGGGCTTCTTCAAGTGGGCAATTTCCGTATCCCATGACGTCCCAGCCCCAGGAGACTACCCGCCAAGCCTCAGCGCACGCCAGATTCCGTCATCCAATCCCGGAGTGCGCTGCGGCATGGCGCTTGCGCAGAGTGGAGAGGCGAGTGCCGCGTGGACGCCAGCCGCAGCCTGCGCTTGCGCGTCCGCTTCTCCTAAATGATTGGTTTCTACCTTTTGGGGGCTACGCCACAGTTCAATTTTCACTTTCTCTTCCCCCACCTCTTCCTGAGGCCCTGGGGTTTTACTTCCGGTTTCCAGCCCCGTCACTGGGGGGTCGACATGTTCCTTCGGGCCGCGAGGCGTCTTGGGTTCGTTTCTTTTTTATGTCCTTTGATGGGAGGGACGACGCTTGGCTGACTAGCGCGGCGGGGCTTGAAGGTTCCGAGCCTGGTGCCCGGCGGCGCCCTTCTCCCCTGCGCCTCGGGCCCGCCCTTCAAGGCCGGGACCGCCTTCCCCAAGTCTTTGGCACCAGGGCGGAGAGGAAGGACGCGCTGCGACGTGGTGGGTCCTGCGCGTCTCTCACCTGCCTGTGCTAACGGGAAGCCAAGGACGCCCATTGAAAATCCTGGAGGAGGGGAATCCCGCAAAAAGACAACTTGACGGGAAGGAGGCAAAGAAAAATATCTGTCACATTTGGCCGCGAAGATCGAGAGGAAGGAAGCTCGTGTGTGGAGGAGCGGACAACAAGAGCATGGGGAAAAAATGGAAAAATAATCCCAAATTCTCGGGAGCACCGGCAGCACAAAGGACAGGTAAAACTTCCCCGTGTGGGGGCCTCTGTTTGTGGACCTTTGTAGACACCTGGAAGGAATCGGGAGACCCTGTCCTCCGCTAAGGTGCATGGTGTAGCTATTTGGGGGTTTGTGGCTTCGCTGTTGCAGTTGAAATTTTTTAAGTTGCAACTTGCATGCTTTTTATGAATGATGAGTGTTACTAACGCGTTCTTGCCTGTTTGCCCTGCACCGGGTGAATGGGGTGGAAGAGGAGGGTGGTTGTCAGGATCGTTTTTGCCTGCTGCTTTTTAAATTTCTCCACTTTTAACCACCTGTGGCCATTCTCAGTTTCATCTTAATTTGTTTGTAGGAAGTAAGCATTTTACAGGTTTCTATGGGGTTTCAAAATTTGTCTTTCCCCCTTTTGAGGCAAAAAGTCTAGGCCAGTTTAAGTATTTCCTTTGACTTGCTTGTCAGAGGACAGCTCCATCTTTATGGACATTATAATACTTGAAGTTTTGCTCGTTTGGTTTGGACTGGCTGTTTAATTTTGTAAGCACTCTCTGTGAATCCTAAACCACACATTTCTTTCTGTAGCCACTTACTGTCCGTGCGTGACCCTTTTTTAAAAAACAAAAAACTAGGTCTTAAAGGAAGATACCTATCCATTGGGGAGGGTTATTTAGCAAACAACTGAAGTAGCGTGTAAGCAATATCAAAGTAGCTGCAACCCAGCTGTTTGTCTGTGTGGCACCAAGCTGCATTTTGTGGGAGGACTTGCAAATTAACCTCAAAATTTGAGGAAGTAACCTTGAAAATCCTCAAGTTTTATTTAATCACCATTTGTCTATTTGAAATTCAAAAATTTAAATAGACCTCTCTGACCCCTCTTTATTCTCCTTGTAAGGTAAAATTAGAATGATAAAGCTTATGAAAATAAATTCTTTAAAAAAATGTTGTACAAATTTATTGTGTTATTGTAGTAATGTTAGTGATCTAAGGGCCCACAATGTTCCCTTAAAAAGCCAGTAAAAGGGGAAAGAGTTTGTATATGACATAATATTACAGGATGTGAGATTGTTAGTAAGCCTACTCAGTAGGCTTATAACAAAACATATTTCTTAATATAAGAATGCTCTTGTGTTGAAAAACTGCCTTCTAGAACTGGATAACACTATACAATATGTTAAGTACATCAGTAAATAACTCACCCAGACTAGAGAAAAGTAAAAACTGACTGCTTATACACAAACATTTTAGGAATGACAAAGAACAGTGTTTGAAATTTTGTGTTTTCAGAACATTTGCTCAGATGTTACCAGTTCTCTTTAATAAGAGCTGTATCATGAGCATCTCTTGTAATCCAAACAGAGTTGCTTAAATGAATTAAAATCTGCAGTACCTAAAAACTCACCTGAGATAGTTTGTTAAATAAATATAGAATGATATCGACTTAGTATAATTAAGTAGGTAAGGCATCAGTTTATCAAATGAGCTTTCATTCCTCTATGAATGGATGTTTACGTTATCTTCAAGTTTTTCCTATAATGATGCTGCAGTACTTATATTTATAAACAGTGCTTCATAGCTCATTATAGTATTTCTGTAGAAATTATTCCCTATGAGAGTCCTATATAATAATACTGTTAACTTGCCCTCAAATGATTTTACCCTTTTATATTCACTCTCTCAAAAGGTGTTTTTTTAATCTCTGCTAGCCAGCACTGGATTGTAACATTTCTTAAATATTTTACTAATTTTCTAATAATTGAAAATATCTCGTTTTAATATTTATTTTCCTTGGGTAACAAGTAAATTAAACATTTTTGGCCAGGTTATTTCCTTTGCTTGTTTATTTTGGGGCCGGGTGGTTCTGAATGCTTCTTCGACCCATTTATCTATTACCACACTGTTTTAATTATTGTAGCTTTATAATATATTTTGGCACTTCCTTTTGAAAAAAGCTTTGGGCTCTTTTTTTGCATTTTTCTTCCAGATGAAATTTAGAATCATGTTTTCAAGTTCTATAGAAAATCTTGTTGGGATATTGTTTGTGATTGCATTGAATTTATAGATTAATTTGAGAAGAGACATTCTTTTGAGTTTTTCCTTCTAGGACAATAGGTATGTCTCCCTGTTTTTTCTTTTACACTATTTGTTGTGAAATATACCATTTCTGTGTAGTGTAAAAAAGAAAAGTATATGTGTAGTCAGCTTGATAGAACACTGCAGGTACCTTAGAAGCCATTAGTGTGTGCCTTTCCCCAGAAGCAAAGTATTCTTTGCTCCATCACCATGCTCATTTTGAATTTTGTGTTAATTACTCCTTTGTTTTCCTTTACAGTTTTATCATATTGTTTACTTTCACCAGTTTTTGTACTTTACGTATTTAAATAGAATCATGCTGTACATTCTGTGAATTACTTTTGTTAAACATGTTCCTGAGATTCATCCCTGTTAAGGCATGTGCTCGTATCAGCAATTCAGAAATTTTTCAGTCTGAGGACTCCTTTACACTTTTAAAAGCTATTGAGGACCCCAAGTGTGTTTTGTTTATGTGGATTATATCATATTAGACATTGAAAATGGCCAATTTTAAATTAATATATGGCATCTATTGGTATATTTATATATACCAAGAAATATACTATATGTTTATTGGTACCTCTAATACTATGATTACTATATGTATTGGTACCTCTAAAAGTAACCATAAACCTATTACACCTTAATGTAACATTTTTAATGAAAAATAACTTTTCCACAAAAGTAAAAAATTAGTGACAAGAGTGGCTTTGTTTTACATTTTTGTAAATATCTTTAACAAGTAGAGTTTCATGTCTGCTTCTGCATTCAATCTGTTGTGATACATTGTTTTGGTTAAAGTGTATAAAGAAGATCTGGCCTCAGCTGTGTAATTAGAAGTCGGTAGCAAATACCTTTTCTCTCTTTGTGGTCTTTTTTTTTTTTTTTTTTTTTGTATGTTCGTTTGTTGTGATGAGCAGAAGTTCTTGATTTACAGAATTTTCACTTTATGTCTATATACTTGGAATTGTTATTTGTGTGTAGTTTGGAACAAAAATGTAATTTAACTTTATTCTCATGTGGATAACCACTTGTGGTAGAATTTACCATTGAATCCACTTGGGTCTGAAGTTTTGCCAGTGGCAGATTTTTGGCTAGTTGATATAATATCTAATGGTTACAAGATTACTCAGATTTTTAAAATTTTGTCAGTCGTAGTAAGTTAGGTTTTTTAGGACTCTGTCCATATTGTCTAAATTTTTAATGTTTATTGTCACAAGAGTTGTTACAAGTGCCTTTTTACTACCATTAATGTTGGAAGCATGTGTAATTATGTCTCCTTTTGTCTTCTGATACTATTTTCTTGTTTCCCCTCTCTTCTTTCTGTTAATTCATTTTGCCTGTAGCTTATTAGTTAGAATTATCTTTTCAGTGAGTTTTTTGGTTTTGTGGTAATCTCTATCAAATATTCTTTTTGTGTTAATAAAATAAACAAAAAATTACTCGAGATAGCTGTAGAGTCATATGCACTTGAATGTTTTAGATATCTCTTAAAGAGCACCTGTTGGAATTTTTTTTTAAGTATATTTTATTGATTACATTGTTACAGTAGTTCCAATTTTTTTCTCCTTTGCTCCCCTCTGCCCAGTACCCCTCTTCCCTCCAGCAATCCCACCCCCTTTAGTTTATGTCCATGGGTCATGCGTATAAGTTCTTTGGCTTCACCCTTTCCTATATTATTATTAACATCCTCCTGTCTATTTTGTACCAACCGATTATGCTTCTTAATCCCTGCACCATATCCCCATTTCTCTTCCTCCCCCCTCCCAGCTGATAACCCTCCAAATGATCCCCATACCTATGATTCTGTTCCTATTCTGGTTTGCTTAGTTGTATTTTGTTCTTATTTTTTAGACTCAGGTGTTGATAGTTATGAGTTTGTTGTCATTTTAAAAAGTGTTCATAGTTTTGATCTTCTTTTTCTTAAGTAAGTCCCTTTGACGTTTTATATAATAATGGCTTGGTGATGATGAGCTTCTTTAGCTTTACCTTGTCTGGGAAGAACTTCATCTGCCCTTCCATCCCAAATGATAGCCTTGCTGGATGGAGTGATCCTGGTTGCAGGTTGCCTTTCATCACATTGAATACTTCTTGCCAGTCCCTTCCTGCCTGCAAAGTATTCTCTGAGAAATCAGCTGATGGCCCTATGGGCAACCCCCTGTAGGCAACTCTCTGCCTCTCTTGTTGCCCCCAGGACTCTCTCTTTATCTTTCACATTTGACATCTCAATCATGATGCATCCAGGTGTGGTGCCCTCTGGTCCCAGCTTGCCCGGGACCCACCATGCTTCCCGGACCTGTATGTCCATCTCCTTTGCAAAATTTGGGAAGTTTTCCTCATTTTTTTCAATTCTTGCTTCCTCCTTCTGCACTGGTTGACATTTTTTCTTCCTCAAGTTCCAAATCATTCTTTTGAACCCCGGTTTCCTTCCCTTCACCATTGGTTTTGTGTGGATTTTCCTTCGTTTCACTTACCATAGCCTTCACTTCTTCTCTTATGTGTTTGCTATACTCAAGCATATCTTTCAAGCCTGTGAACATTTTTATCACCAGTGTTTTGAATTCTGCATCTGTTAGGTTGGTCATCTCCTTGTCACTTAGTTCTCCCACTGGAACCTTGATTTGTTTCCCCTTTTGGGCCATACTTCTCTTGTCTCCTCATTTTGACAGGCTCCTGTGCTTGTTTGCCTCCGCATCCCAGGTAGAGCTGTCACTCCTGTTATGTTGTAAGGGGCGGAGCCTTAGGGATTTGTCAGTACAGGGTGACCTGTTTTACCAAGTTGTGGTGCTGTATGTGGGAGAGGGGTCTGAGAGGGAACAATGCCGCCTGCCCAGCATTTGCCCCTTTTCCAGGCACCTCTCCCACTTCAGCAGCGGACTGGTGCCCCTCTAGCTGCTGCCCTGGCCGTCATTCCCAGAGTGGGTGAGTCTGTGGATGTTCTAGGACTGTGGGGGCCCTTTAAACAAGTGGACTCTGCCGAGAGACTGGCAGTTTCTGCCTCCGCCCCAGCTCCCTCAGGTCTGTACAGTCAGAAGCAATGAGGCTTGATTTTTCCTGGTGCTGGGACTGTGGGCTGGGAGGTCTGGTGAGGAGCTGGGAACGCTCCCCAAGTGTCTGCGCTTTCCACTGGCCTGCTGCTGCTGCCGCCGCCATACCGATGTCCTCTCCGCTCTGCCTCCGCCCCTCTTACATGTCTGGATGAGTGTTTCTTCTTTATATCTTTGTTTGCTGGACTCCGTGCAGTTTGATTTTCTAGAACTTCTGATTGTTTCTAGTTTCGAGGTAGTTGTATTCCTTCTTAGTTGTGGAGGGATATGCAGCGTGTCTGTCTACACCTCTCACCTTGACCGGAAGTCCCCTGGTCCTAGAATTTCTTAATGCAATATTAAAACAATTTTAACTGGGACATATAACCTCTTTACATTTTACTACAATTGCTCTTATTTTGTGCTTTTTATTTGTCCTGGCTGTATTTTTTTAAATACTGATTCAATAATGTTTTGTCATTCCATTTTTCTCATATACTAGTCTGGAAATTCTGTACATTTTTCTTTTCAGGGTTATTTTAGAAATATGCATCTTTGACTTTCTCAAAATCTAAAAATAACCAATATTTTTCCCTTCCTCTTAGACAATATATGAACCTTAGAAGTTTAACTTCATTCAACCCCTTCATGAGTCAAGTATTACTATCATATATTTAAATTAAAAAAAAATTCTTACCAGAGGAGGAATTATTAGAATTAATAATGTTTAGAATTATTGTGTTTTACAGTCAGTGCTTATATACATTTCCCACATTTTTACTGCTTTATATATTAGTCATTGCTTCTTTCATGTTTTAGACCATCCTTCTAGGACCATTTTTCTTCTACTTAAAGTACATCCTTTGGAATGGCTTTTATGGAAGGTCTTTTGATGATGAACTCTCAGTTTACCTGAAAAAAGTCTTTTGTTTCAATGTCATTTATGGGAAATGGTTTTGCTGAATATAGCAGTTTAGTATGGCTGTCATTTTCTTTTAGTACATCGAAGATGTCATTCCTCTTTCTTTTGATTTTCATTTTTGCTATTGAAAAGTCCACTGTCAGTTTCTCAATACCTTTTTCTCTGGCTGCTTTTTTCTCTTTGTCTTTGGTTTTCTGATGTTTAACAGAAATATATATCCTTATTTATCTTGCTTGGGATTATTTGGCTCCTTAAATCTGTAAATTGGAGGTGTTTTGAAATCTGTTATTGGCTATCCATAATTCCATTTTTATATTCTGTTGATTTAGCTTAATTTTTACATAAATATTTGCTAAATGACATAGTATATATGTTCTGCTGGTATTTTGCTTTCCTTTTCACTTTGTTTTCCATAGCTTCCCCAGTAGAATGATTTACCAAACTTGTCAATTTTTGATAATCTGATAAGTGAAAAGTGAAAAAAAATAATAAAGTTCTAGGATTTGTCTTTCTGGGAGAAGGGATAGGACAGTGAGTACTCTTTCAGTTTTTTCATCATGATTGGTTTATCCTAATGTTTCTTCTATTTAGACCAGTGTTGATAAATTATATTCTTACAGTTTTCAAAATTACTGGTATAAATTGTGTATGATAATTTATAATTTTAGGAATATTTTCCCTATATTTGTGATCATACCCTTCTTTTTGTTTTCAATATTTAACTTTTTAGTTTTTCTTGATTATATTTGCCAAAAGATTAATATTTCAAAAGAACCAACTTTTGCTTCTATTGATTATATTGGTTTTTTGTTTTTGTTTTTAAATTTGGCTTCTCTTTTTAAAATTGCTACTTTTATTATAAGAAATGTGTCTGGGGCATACTTTTTATTTTTCTTTAATAGTTTAATGACACTTAATTGGAGAACTAAATCCCTAGCTAACATTCTGTGTGAAGATTCACTTTCCTCTTTGACATGGTGAAGTACCTTTGAGTACACCTGCTCCCTCATTAGGAGAAAGAATTGAGGCCTGGCTTGACCAGTCTAAGCACTTGCTTTTCTTTTGTTGTTATCCCCTACTTCTCTGTGAGCCACCTGAAGTGAACAGGCCTGTGTTTTGCCCAGGCATTTGGGATGGGATACATCTAGGAGTGGTCATAATTTGCGGGGGGCGGGGGACAACGACCCAAAACTTGATTGTGCCATGGATTAGATGTCACTCTCTCTTTTGTCATATGTAATAATTAAAAGAATCCAAAGCAGGTCTTAAAATTTAATTATGAGAGAAAGTTCATTCTTAGGATTTTCTTGTAAGAGGGACAAAGCTAATTAATATCTTTATAATAAATACATTAATGCGGCTATTTCATTGCAGACTGATAGTTTAATGCTAAAGCTCAAATTAATAAAGTTCGATGAGGATCCAGAAAAAAGATCAGTTATTTTATAAAGATGTCTAAAAATGGCACCATATAAACTTGGAAGTGATTTTCTAAAAGGTCCATAATTTTGAATACAGAAAGTATGATCTCCAAAGGAACTGTTGACTTTTTATATAGCATAGCAAGAAAGAAAACTAAATTTGACAGGTAAAAGATTATAAGTATCTGTATGATATGCAAAAATACTTTTTCCAGTTGGATTGTGTTTTGAGAATGTTAAAACAGTCTTCAAAAACGGAATATTAAATCCAAGAGTAAATAAGCCACAGTTAAATGAAAAAGTTGTATTACTGATAACTGATATATAATTTATTTTGCACAATGGATATAATCCCCCCAAAATATATTTTTTAAAAGGCAATTTCTGTCCCATTGGATATACTAAATACCCTAAGTGAATTTGTTACTTTAAATAGCACCTGATTAACTTATGTGATTCTGTATGTATTTTAGTAATTTGCTTAGTGAGTTCAGGCTTTCCTGTTTTCTATATGTACAACGCAGGAGCAGTAATGATTCTTCGGACTATCCTGATTAGATTTCCTCTTGGAAATCCAGATGCATGTGAATGTCTTAGGTTATTTGGGTAAAAAATAAGTCATAAGTAAAGATATCCTTAGGTCAGACCAAATACTTCATGCCCACCCACTCCCATTTTTAATTTTTGGTGAGTTTTGTTAGGGCTGCATTGCTTAGTGGGAGGAATTAGCACCCCCAGCAGGACTCCGTGTGTTGGTGTTACCAGCATCTCTTGGGGATCTATGGAATATCAAAGTGATATTCAGTAAGCGTTTTATTTTTGTAGATTATACAACAAAGTTCCAGGACTCAGGTGAGTTTGCTAAAAAATAATTGGAAAGCTTAACAGGGGCAATGAGTTAGAATAATATGGGGTCACTGTAGTGGAAAGACATGGATTTCCAAGTAGGTCTGGGATTTACAATCTGACTTTGTTAGTGATTCCCTGCCGACATGACTCTCCAGGAAATTGAAGCTGAGAGCCATCATTGTAAAAGAACAATAAAACCATCCACCTTCCTCCAACCCATGTGGCTTAGTTGGTTGGACTTCCTCCCTAAAAGCAGAAGGTCGCTGGTTCAGTGTCTGGTCAGGGCACATGCCTGGGTTGCAGCAACTGATCAGTGTTTCTTCCCCTCCCTTCCCTCTAAAAAAGTAAATTTAAAAAATTTTTAAAGTCCATTTTTTGGTATTAGAGGACCTCAGAAACAGGACCGAAGTCACTCAGCTTGCCTTTCCTGCCCTCAGACCACCTTGCAGCTTCCACAAATCCCCCCTGACCGGGTCTTGCGCATGCTCGCGATCTGCTGCCCTCGTTGAATTTTAAAAGGGGCCATCCGGTGCCTCCGCGTGCAGTACTGCACTGGCTGTTGCTGGCGGGAGGGGGCCTCGAAGGGCCGACATCAGTCAGGGTCGGCAGGGGCTTTGGCACAGCCCCCCCTACCCCCACCGTGCGGTAAGGAGGGCCAGTGGGTCGCCACGCCCCAATTCTGCCTCCCTTCTGCTGCCGGTGGCACCTGAATGGTCTGGGAGCTGCGTACCAGAGCGCAGGGTGCAGCGGAGACTGGTAGAAGGAACAGACTTAGGTGCCCTACCTCGAGGAGGCTTTAGGGAGTGACTTTGGTGGGGCCAGGAAGCTGAGATGGGTGAGGACACACCCCACATCCGGTTGTATGGTACTTAAAGGTTTACAGAGTGCCTTTGCTCTTAACTCATTGGATTCTGTAAGTAGGGTAGTGGGGAAACCCTTGCAGAACTGCTAAAGATGGGATCACTTCATACAGCATTTATGTGTGTGTAGACTTAGAGTATTTTAGATCATCTTTTGAAATTTAAAACTGATTCCGAATGGGCTTTGTACTTCAAATAACAGTAAGGAGTATCTTGGGATTTATTCCTTTTGTACATGATTATCGACATCAGAAAACTTTAAAACGTGTATGGCAAACACTTTTAAATATTTATGAAAAGCATACATTTCTCATTCTATAGTATTTTCTGTTTTTTAATGGGAACACTTTGCTTTATGGATCTCTTTATTACTGTTTTGGTTTATGGGAAATAGTATTTCCATTTTTTTTCTCTACTTTGTCTTCATTTAATAAACTAACTTGCTGCTACTTAGGGCTATGGCAGATCTTGTTTTCCAAAATTAAAATAGCTTTACCGCCCCCCAGTTATATTTTATACTTAATGTACCATTTCAGATAATAGTACATAAATCTGTAAAAGTGTTACAAAAATTACCTATACCCACCCAGAGACAACCTAAGTAGAGTATTGGGTATCTGCTGTGGTGCTAGGTGCTGTGCTGGACTATAAGGGACTTTGGTGAATAAGACAAAGAATATTTACCTCTATGGACCTCACATTCTAGTGGGGAAGATAGACACCAAAAAAGTAAATTGATAAAGTAATTGTAGTTACAATTAATGCTTTCAAGAAAACATCTGCTTTAGGTGGGGTGATCAGTGGTTTATCTGAGGGGACTTCCAGATTACACTAAAGGAAGAGAGGGAGTTAAGCCATGGGCAAAATGGGGGGAAAAGCATTCCAGTCAGAAATAACCAGTGCAAAGGCCTGAAGAGAGGATAGAGCTTGAATTGGAAAGATCAGTGTAACTAGAACTTAATAGTAACTCAGAAAGGTGGACCACCATGAGTATAGGAAATTAGCAGGGGCCAGACTTTCATGGCTGAGGCAGGAGTGTGCATTGTATCTGAGGGTGACAAGAAGCCACTGGAGGGTTTTAAGTAGAGAAATGATCAGGAAAATGAACTCATTCATTATGTAAATGTTTATTGAAACTTTACTGTGTACTAGGCACTATTCTGGGCACTGAAGATACAGACTGGAAAAGGACAAATTCCCTATATTTATGAAGTTATTAATCTAGTGGCAGGAGGATAATCAAAAAAACAAAAATATCAGTTATTAATAAGCGGTATGCAGAAGAATGACCATTGCTTATTTATGTATTTATTTTTTTAATCCTCACCCAAGGACTTGTTTACTGATTTGAGAGAGAGAAAGACATTGAGAAACATCAATGTGAGAAAGAAACATTGGTTGGTTCCTTCCCATTGGGGATCGAACCTGCAGCCTAGATAGGTGCCCTGACTGGACGTTGAGCCCACAATCTTTTGGTGTACAGGACAGTGCTCCAACCAAATGAGCCAGCCAGCCAGGGCAAGATGACTATTGTTTAAATTGTGCTGTGCATTCTTTAAGGACCCCCCAACTCCTTCCCCCACACAGAAACAAATGCACATGCTTTTGCTTTCTTCCCTGAGTCAATTTATGGTAGGCCATTTATTTTTTTTTTAAATATTTTATTTGTTTACTTTTAGAGAGGGGGAAGGGAGGGAGAAAGAGAGGGAGAAAAACAGCAATGTGTAAGAGCTACATGGATCTGTTGCTTCTCACATGCCCCCAACTGGGGACCTGGCCTGCAATCCAGGCATGTACCCTGACTGGGAATCCACTGAGCCACACCAGCCAGGGCTCTGGTAGGCCATTTTTCTGTGTTAAACAGCTTCCTTTTTTATTTGGGAACATCTTAATTTTGTTTTTAAGGTTAAGTATGTCAAAAATAAGACATTAATAAAAAAATGCTGTATAGCAACAAAAATTTACATACAAAGTCTGTCCAGAATGTATCCAGCCATGTAATATGAAAAACAGAGACGCTTATTGAAGAAGATAAAAGAAACATCGTACGTAGGACAATGATGCCTCAGTCCCCTTCAAAATAGGCACTTTGGGACCTCACACAGTTCTCCCAGTTACCATCAGCTGCCCTGTTGTAATTTCCTGAATCTCATCAATAATCTGAAATCTCTTCCCTTTCAAAGGTGATTTTAGTTCTGGGAAAGGGGTCACATTTGTGCTGTAGGAGGACTGAGTCACCTGAGGGCTATGATGTTTTGCCAGAACACTCTGAATGAGACATGATGTGTGAGTGGATGCATTGTTGTGATGAAACTGCCAATCACCAATTGCTCATAGCTGCAGCCTTAAGAATCATCCAAATAGTTTCCACAGTGTTATTCAGAATAGTCCCAAAGTGGAAACAACCCAAGTGTCCATCAGGTGGTGATTGGATAAGTAAAATATGGCTTATCCATAAAATGAAGTATTTGGCCATAAAAAGGATTGAAGTACATGCTACAATATGAATGAACCTTAAAAACACGCTAAGAAAGAAGCCAGTCATAAAGACCACATATTGTGTGATTCCAATTATATGAAATGGTCTAGTATAGGTAAGCCTTGAGAAACAAAGTAAATTGATAGTGATGTAGGCCCAGAGGTAGGGAATAATGAGGGGTGAGGAGGATAGCTAAGGGATAAGGGTTTGGGGGTGGTGGTGTAGTAAAAGTGTTCTAAAAATGATAGTGGTGATGGTTGCGTAATTGAATATACTAAAAGCCATCAAATTGTACAGTTTAAGTGGGTAAATTGCATATTATGAAAGGTGGGGGAGAGAAAGGGAAACATCAATGTGAAAGAAATTATCCATTGGATGCTCCCATACATACCCCAACCAGGGACTGACCCCACAACCCAGTTATGTGCCCTGACCAGTAATCAAGCCTGCAACCTTTTATTGCATGGAACAATGCTCCAACAAACTGAGCCACCTGACCAGGGCTTATACTTTATTTTTTAATTAAAATTTTAATCTAAGTACACAATTTTATATTGGTTGTATTAGTTGTGGGTGTACAATATAGTGATTCAGTATTTTTATACTTTACAATAACGTTTACCCCACTAATTCTGGTTAATCTCTCATCCTTCCCATTTTCACTCCTCACTTCTGGTAACTATCCCTTTGGTCTCCGTTTTTATGAGTCTGTTCTTCTTTTGTTTGTTTTGTTTTAGGGTTCCACAAATAAGTGAAACCATATATTATTTTTCTTTCTCTGCCAGACTTATTTCACTTAGCATTATACACTCTAGGTCATTCATTTTGTCGCAAATAAGATTTTATTTTTTATTGTGTAATATTCAATTCCGTGTATATATATCACCTCTTCTATTAGTGGACACCTAGGTTGCTTCCATATCTTGGCTACTGTAAACAATGCTGCAGTGAACAGAGGCATACATGCATGTTTTCTAGTTAGTGTTTTCATTTTCTTTGGATAAATACCCAGAAGTGGAATTGCTGGGTTGACTGTTCTTTTCAGGTTTCTCTGTCAAGGCTACGCTAGCCTTATAAAATAATGAGAAGATTTTCCTGTTTTCTGTTCTTGAAAAAAAATTTTATGTTGAAAACTTCTGGGCCAACATTTATATGTCTATAACAATTAAACAACTGTTTCAGTTACTTAATATTTATAGGTATATTCTGGTTTTCTATTTTTCTTAGGTAGGTTTTGATAAATTGTATTCTAGGCAATTCTTTCATGTTATCAATTCAAATTTTGTCATAATTGTTTCTATTTTTTTTAAATAACTTATTTTGTTTATTTATTTTTAGAGAGAGGGGAAAGGAGAAAGAGAGGGAGAGAAACATCACTGTGTAGTTGTCTCTCACTCGCGCCCCCAACTGGGGACCTGACGTGCTAGCTAGTCATGTGCCCTGACTGGGAATCGAACCAGCGACACTTGGCTCACAGGCCGACGCTCAGTCCACCGAGCCACAGCAGCCAGGGCCTAATTGTTTCTATTTTTTCCATGTTGATAGCATATATGTATAAATCACATCCCTTTTTATTTCTAATGTTTTATGTGCCTTTTAAAAAATAATTTAATGATGTATTATTTTTTCAAATAACTAATCTTCATTTTTTATTTTTTTGCCCTGCTCTGTGCTTTTTTCTTCTATTTATGTCTGATTTTATTATTTATTTCCTTCCCTTATTTTCTTTTAATTTACTGTTTCTCTATTTTTTAAGTTCTTGAATTCACACTTTATTGATTTTTCAAAGTTTTTTCTTCAATTTCCAAACATGGGCTCTTGAGATTAACTTTTTATGGTTGCATTGTAATTTTACTGGATTTTGGTCAGAGATTATATTCTATATAGTATCAGTATATAATACTTGAACACATTTTAAGTATGTAGTTCAATGAATTTTGGCAAATGTATGTACCCTGTAACAACCATGCCAGTAAAAATACAGGATATTTCTGTGACTGTAGAAAGTTCCCTTGTGCCTACCTCACTTGCAATCAATTTCTGTATTTCTGTCCTTTACCCCGGGCAACCACTGGTATGATTTTGATTACTACAGATCTGTTTTATTAGTTCTAGAATTTCATATAAAAAGGAATCCTATGGTGTGTACTCTTTAATGTCTAACTTATTTTGCCTAGCATAATGTTTTTGAAGTTCATACATGTATCAGCAGTTTTTCTTTTTTTTTTTTTTTTTTTTTTGGTGAGTAGTAGTATATTATAATTTGTGTATCCATTCACGTATTGATAAACATTTAGGTTGTTTCTAGTTTTAGCCTACTGTGAACAATGCTGCCTTGACCATTCATGTACACACATGTTTCATTTCTCTTGGGTTAATATCTAGGAATAGAATTGCTGGGTAATATCATAAGGGTAACTTTAACTTTAATTGCAAAACTATTTTCGTAATTGACTGTATAGTTTTATATTTCTATCAGGAATGTATGAGAGTCCAAATTGTTCTTCATCCTTGTCAACACTTAGTATTTTCTGTCTCTTTAACTTAAGCTATTCTAGTGGGTGAGTAGTATTTTATTTTAATTAGCACTTTTCTAACAACTAGTAACATTTACCATTTTCCCACGTACTTTTATGCCTTTTGTGACGTGTGTCTAAGAAGCCTTTATATACATTCCCTCACTTATCGCGGGTATTACGTTCCAGGACACCCCCCTCCCGCAAAGTGGGAACCTTATGTTTACATTTATTCTACACTCTTAAACCTATGTAACTTTAACAACATACGTATACAGTACCACAAAATCCTGCAATATAGCAAAAAATCCACAATAAATAATTAAGTATAATATTTTTTAAAATCCCACGATACAGTGAGGCCACGATAAGTGAACCACGATATAGCGAGGGACTGCTGTATTTTGGACACAAGTCTTTCTCAGGTATTTTCTACTTAATAATGATGTCTTTTGAAGATCATAAGGTTTTAATGTTCATAAAATTTAATGTATCAGTTTTTCTTTTATGGTAACTGGTTTTTGTGCCCTTAGAAATCTTTACACACTCCACCATCAGGAAGGTTTTTTCCTATGATCTTTTTCTAGAAACGTTATAGTTTTAGCTTTTATGTTTAAGCCTATCATTCATTTCCAGTTGAATATTATGGTTTGAGTTAGGGGTTCAGGTTTGTATATTTTTCCGTTTTGGTTGTTACAGCACAATTTGTTGTAAAGAGGTTTTTCCCTATGGAATTATAATTGGTAGTGCTGGTAAAAATTAGTACAGTATCTTTACCCTGTTCTGTTTGTTGATCTATAGGTATTCACATCAACATGACAGTCTTGACTACTTTAGCTTTGTAGTAATTCTGGAAATGGCATGATGAGTTCCTCAATGTGGTTCTTTTCCAAAATTATTTTGGCTGTTTTAAGTCATTTGAATTCCCATATAAGTTTTAGAATCAGGTCATCAGTTTCCTTACTGGAATCGTGTTCAACATCTATTGATCAATATTGTAACTCAGCATCCCCAGCAAGGCCACAAAGGTAGGCAATAGTGGTTACAAAGCTAGGCAGTAGTATTAGAGCGCTTGATTCCAGACTGAAGCTGAAAAACATAGTGTTCCACAGCAGAGGTCTCCAAAAACACTTGATGTTTCTCTCTACTCAAAAGGATATTTTTAGTTCTATAATATAATATCAGGCTGAAGTAGTAATTGGTACCTGAAAACCAAGGAGAGGCAATTTGAAAGTCAGAAAAACAAAAACATCATGTAAGAAAGGAAATTGACTACCCATTGTGGCTCACCCATGATCAGTGTATACAGTTTAGTGAAACATTGAATACTGATATAACAAAAATAATGATATTACTATGAGAAGTTGGGAGGGAGAACTGTATTTTTATGTGTGGCAGGAAGGTGTTTTTCATTAAAGGAATATCTATTTTATACAGATATTTTATTTAGAAACATGGATGTTTACCAGAAGACACGGCTAAAGTTGAAAGTGGTTGCCTAAGAGGATTGAAAATAGGGGTACTCTGGGAGGGTGGGGGCAACGACTTAAAAGCCGAGTGATATTTGGCTTGTTATTTAGTGTTTATGCTTTGTTGAAATTTATTTTTAAAAAGAAGGGAGCCCTGGCTGCTGTGGCTCAGTGGATTGAGCGTCGGTCTGCGAGCCAAGTGTTGCTGGTTCGATTCCCAGTCAGGGCTCGTGACTAGGTTGCACGTCAGGTCTCCAGTTGGGGGCGTGAGTGAGAGGCAACCACACAGTGATGTTTCTCGCCCTCTTTTTATCCTTTCTCCTCTCTCTAAAATAAACAAACAAATAAATAAATAAATAATTGCCAAAAAAGTAAATAAATAAAAGAAGGGGAAGAAAGACTGAGAAGCTTTCTCAAAGTCACAAAGCTAGAAAGACCTGGGTTCAAAATCTTGTCTTGCCAAGTCCTTTGATTCCAGAGTCCATGCCCTTAATCACTTCCCTTCAGTCTGAAGAGGAGATTGTCCTGAACACAGTTGTTCCACAAAAAATACTGAAATTATGACTAAATGCTAAAAACTACTCTTTTAGGTAGGCAGCAAGTTGTTCTTTAATTTTCTCCTGTAATCCCCAGATCTAGTGGAGAGCTATACATATAACAGGACTGTAGTAAATATCTGTGAAGACCGATTAATGTGAGCTGGAAAAATCTTAAGACATAGGAGAAGCTAGGCTTTAAATATGAGGAAAACTTAAACATAGAGTTGGGGAGGCAGGTGAAAATCAGACTATATATAACTAATGAGGGGTATTACATGAATAGTGATCAGAGTCACAGGTATTTTGTTCTTGTGCCTGGGAGGGAGATAAGATTTATTGAGTAGGTGGAAGTCAAGCAGTCCGAGGCTTTAAATAACATTTTAAATTTCAAATTTTCACAGAAGTTATATTAACTTTTATCATTCTTTGCTAATAGTAGGGTAAGCGTCTCTTCATGGCAACAAATAAAAAAGGAATTTGATAAGTTATTTAGTGCAGTGTGCAATGCTTCATACACAGCAGGCCTTCAACAAGGCATTTTGTAGAGTCACAGTGTTAGAAGAAAAGGAGTCTTAGAAAGATAATTACAACTCTTATAAATGAGGCCTTAGAATAAGTACTTTAACAAGGTTTGTAGTTATCGGCTGCCAATAAAAGTGGCTTAAACAATAAAGGACATTTATTATTTCACATATCGAAAGATCCAGAGGCAGGGCAGCTTGGGTTCATTCAACAGTACGAGGACTTCATCAAGGATCTAGAGCAGTGGTTTTCAACCTTCCTAATGCCACGACCCTTTAATACAGTTCTTCATGTTGTGGTGACCCCCAACCATAAAATTATTTTTGTTGCTACTTCGTAACTGTAACTTTGCTACTGTTAGGAATCGTAATATGAACATTTGATATGCAGGATGTATTTTCATTGTTACAAATTGAACATGATTAAAGCATAGTGATTAATCACAAAAACTATGTAATTATATATGTGTTTTCCGATGGTCTTAGGCAACCCCTGTGAAAGGGTTGTTTGACCCCCAAAGGGGTCGCTACCCACAGGCTGAGAACCGCTGATCTAGAGTCTTTCTGTTTTGTTCCATTCTTAATGTGTTGGTTGGTCAATCCCATCTTGAGTGCAGAAGGAGTTCCAGGCAACAAACACATCTTAAGACAAGGCTGTAAGGCTAAAAGAAGATGGAGTCAGGGAGAGTGAATCTTTTCCTCCTGTTCTTTTGTAAGAAACCTTTCCCAGAATTTTCTTTGTAGAGTCTATTCACCACTCATTGTTCAGATTGAGTCACATGTTTATTCCTAAAACAATCACTAACCGAAGAGAGTAAAATTACCACAATGAGCTTAGATAAATTATGATTCACATACACACCCTGCTCCCAGGCCTCCCCTGAAACATGGGATCACTCTATACCTAATTAAAATTGTTGGTTTTTAAAAAAAAATAATTTATTTATTTGTTTGTTTGTTTATTTATTTTTAGAGGAGAAAGGAGAAAGAGAGGGAGAGAAACATCACTGTGTGGTTGCCTCTCACTTGCGCCCCCAACTGGGGACCTGACGTGCAACCAAGTCATGTGCCCTGACTGGGAATCGAACCAGTGACACTTGGCTCGCAGGCCGATGCTCTATCCACTGAGCCACAGCGGCCAGGGCTCAAAATTGTTTGTTTTGGAAAAGGGAAGAAAAAGAGCATTATTATTGGGAAGGCAGTCAACTGCATCACAGGAAGATATCAGAACAAATTAGTGATAGGCCTGCAATAGAATCCTGGTTTCCTGATTCCCAGTTTAATTCTCCCCTCTTCACATAAATAACCTGTTTGCTTAATAAATGAATATAATCAATATTGCTACTTTTTCTAAGGAATTTTGAATATATCCACACAATTCTGCCTCAAGTACTTCTGGGGGGGGAAAAGTGTACTATTCAACTATTCATGCAATTTTCTTTTTTTTTTTTGTAAAGCATATTGAATTCCTCTAATAATGAATGACTTGCATTTCCCTGCATGTATCTTCTTTCTACCTTTGCATTTGCTCCTACTACTTCCATTGCCAAGAAAACATGCACACTATGCCTTTTTTTTGGCTTATCATTTGAATACTATACAGATTTCGAATATCGGTCCCTCTGAAACCTTTCTTGACATCAGTGCAATTGATTGTTTGTACCATTATGTACTCCCTATATCATGTTCTAGATTCTAGCTACACATTTATAGTACTTAGTTTTTTTACAGGCTTTTCTGATCTAATAGTTTTTTATTGTAGAGACTCTCCCCTTTGTCTGATAAATTGAGGTATAACATAATACAGGATACATAACAATTGCCAGTAATAGTTTTGTTTAATGAATGGATGCGTCATGATTACTTTGGGTATGGGGAGAGGTTTTATTTGTGTTCTGTTTGATTTTGGTATTTCCAATCAGTAGAACATGAATGTGGTTCTATAACCTCTTCATTTAGAAGTATTTTTTTTTCAGTGAAGCAAATGGGACTCCTATTAGCATAATTTATTTCTGTAAATAAAATTTTCACTATATTTTAAAAAATATATTGGAGGAAACACATTTTGTTTTATGCATGTTTCTGCTTATAGAGCAAATTCAGTTCTGTAGAGTTGTCAAAGAAGGTAAACATTACAGAATTGTACCTAATGCAACTTAGATGCTCACTAAACACTTGTTTCTATAGAAAATAGGCTGTAAATGCCACTATTCACTTTATGATTTAATTTTTTTCTTTTTTTCATTTTAGCATTTATGACATTAACAGAGAGCAGGACTATGTCAAGAACTTTGAGGGTATACTTGGTGAAAATGAATTAAGACCACCCTCACAGCTACATTTTCTCTTAGAGAAGATGAAGACAGGGTTTCATATCAGAAAAGAGTGGGTATTAAACTAAACACAATAAGTTATTAGTAATGAATTCAAAGTAGACCAGTAAAACTTCTAAAATTTTAATTTTGATCATATAAAATGAGAGAACTTTTAAAAATTATAATTTCTAATAGGTACACATTTCTTGTAATCATTAGTCCATGAATGATAAGTGATTAAGTTTTCAAATTGCATCAGAAAATTATCATGTTCCTCTATTTGTATTTTTTTGAAATTATGATTCATTTTACTTGATTCTGAATTAAGATATTTTAAATAGAAGTAATACATGTTTATATAGAAGAAACCTAAACTGTAGTAATAAGTATAAAGTAAAAAGTGTAAATTCCCTTTTTATCCACTTCCCAGCCTCAATAATCATTGGTTTAAACACTGTTAACAGTTTTGTTTCATATTCTTCTAGATTTTTATCTCTATGCTTTTAAACACATAATTTGTAATTTTTTTTTTACCAAAATGACATTAATGTGTGTTATTTACTCTGTAGTATATATTAAATATCTTTGTGTGTCAGTATATGAAGATTTACTCTAGTAGATGCAATGCAACAGTTTCCCTTTTGATGGTAATTTAGGTTATATCGCCTATGTTTTTGCTCTTATGGATGCTGGTGCATGGAATACTCCTGAACATATATCCTGTGCTCTTATGCTAGTATGTCTCAGGAATAGATCCCCAGAAGTGGAATGGTGATTCAGTGTGCACATTTAAGTTTTTATTAGGTCCTGCCCAATTGTGCTCTGTCTTAAACTGGTAATTCTTTAATATCTTAAAAATAAAGGTAATATATTTTAGAATTAGATAATTAAGGAATGTGCTCTTCTTTCAACCACTATCAAATCGCTTGCTTAGACTAGATAAAGTGCATAGGCATAGATAGTATTAGCAGATGTAGTTTGCAATCTGTCCATAGCGAACACTAAGAGCCTTTAATGGCAGATATTGTTGGTTCTGAGTATTTATATTATTGATGTGTACTGTTGTTTAATGCACATATAGGAGATGTGGTCAGGAAAGTTCTGGGGGGTGTAGAAGTGGCTGGTTTTTGTCAGAATTTTGTGGCACCGTAGTTGTTGGTATTAGTTCATCTTATTTGATTTCAGATCAGATGCCTTAGAATGAAAAAGATACCTGTGACATAGAATCAGAAATTGGTTTATCATTTTCTGATCCCTTTTATTAGAAGTTAAAAGAGAAAAGTGTCAAAAAACCAGACACTCACTGTCTCTGTGATGGATTTTGAGAAAAACGGAGATTAATGTAGGATACTTTGAGCAGAATCCACCTTGTGTCAAGTTTGACTTAACTTTTCAGATTGAATCCACAAATAGAAAAATGTGCCCAAAGCCAGGTGCTACAGGAAAGCATATTAACTCAATTGCCAGAGCCATTGTGATTGGAATTTAATTTTCTCCATGCGCTCTCTATTGGTCACTTAAGCCCTACGGGACACTTTTTCTTTCCTTTTCTTTTCTTTCTTTTTTAAATTTATTTTATTGTTGTTCAATTACAGTTGTCCCAGGGAACGTTCTTTTCATGTTCCCTTTTTAGATGTTTTACATGTGTTTATTGGTTTTGTGTGTGTGTCTGTGTTGTGCAGTAGTCTCTTCATTCTCCCAATATTCTGATAACCTTGAATGTGTAATGCAGGCATGTGTATTGCTCAGCAAATATGAGATCATTAATTTATTTCGTGCTCATATTGTACACTAGTTAGACTCTTAAATGAAAGCACATTGTGTAAGAAGAGACAATGTCATAATGTATCAATAAAACTCTCACCTATCTCCTTATTTATAGAGCAGGAAACTTGTGCTTTCTTGTGAGTATAATTGAAGTAATTTATTATGAAGTCATGAAAGATTTACTCTTGTTTTCCAACAACTTGGCTTTTGAACTGCTTTTTCTTCTAACTGTAAAATGATGCTTTTATAAATATATTGCTATTTGGAGGATGCTGACCTAAAGGGGTACATTTTTAACCATAAAGAAATAGTTTTAGAAATAAAAATATATTTGCACTAAGTAATTTATTTCCTACTTGTTTCTCCTTATTTATATTTTTAAATTTTTATTTCTTTTTTCCTTTTTTTATCCTCACCTGAGGGCATGTTTATTGATTTTAGAGGGAGATTGAGAGGGAAAGAAACCTCAATGTAAGAGAGAAACATCGATCAGTTGCCTCTTGAACACGCCCTGACTGGGACCAAATCTGCAACCCAGGCATATTACCCTGACCAGGAATCAAACCTGTGACCTTTCAGTTTTCAGGACAATGCTCCAACCAACTGAGCCATACCAGCCAGGGCTCTCCTTTTTTTATTTTATTTTATTTTATTTTATTTTATTTATTTTATTTTTTTATTTATTCTTATTTTATTTTATTTTTTTATTTTATTTTTTAATATGCTTTATTGATTATGCTGTTACAGTTGTCCCAATTTCTTTTCCCTTTGTTCCCCTCCACCCAGGGACCTACCTTCCTCCAGTTGTCCCCCTCCCTTACTCCATGCCCATTGGTTGTGCATATAGTTCTTCTCAACATCTTCCTATCTACTCCACTTCCTCCTACTATGCTTCTTAATCCCTGTACCATCTCTCTCCCTTTCCCCTCTTCCCCCCAAAATGTTCCTCATACACTCTCATTGCCTATTTAGTTTGCCTTTGTTTTGATTCCCTAGCTTCTGTTGGTTGTTGTGACAGTTTTCATTTTAATGTTCATAGTTTTGATCCTCTTTTCTCCTAAATAAGTCCCTTTAACATTTCATATAACAGTGGTTTGGATCTGATGAACTCCTTCAGTTTTACATTGTCCTGGAAGCACTTTCTTTGCCCTTCTATTCTGGATGACAGCTTCACTGGATAGAGTAATTGTGGCTGTAGGTTTTTGCTTTTCATTCCTTTGAATATTTCTTGCCAGTCCCTTCTTGCCTGCAGAGTTTCTTTTGAGAAATCAGCTGATAGTCTTATTGGGACCCCTTTGTACTAATTCTCTTCTCTCTTGCTGCTTTTAAGATTCTCTCTCCTTAATTTTTGACATTTTGATTATAATGTGTCTTGGTGTGGTTCTCTCTGGCTCTAGTTTTTTTGGAACTCTCTGTGCTTCCTGGACCTGTAAGTCTGTTCCCTTCCCCAAGTTAAGGAAGTTCTGTTTCATAACTTTTTCACATAATTTTTCTATTTCTAGTTCTTCTTCTTCACCTCCTGGCAACCCTGTGATTCAGATATTGGCCCGCTTTGGCTGTCCCATAGGATTCTGAGCCTCCCCTCATCTTCCTCACTTTTCGTTTCCTCTTTCTGCTCTGGTTGACTGTTCCATCCCTATGTTCTGATTTGTTGATTTGATCCCTGGTTTTCTTTCCCTCACCACTAGTTTTGAATGTGTTTTCATTCATTTCAACAGGACTAGCCTTCATTCCTTCCCTGTCTTGTTTAAGATCTGCTGTTATGTCTGTAAGCATTCGTATAACCAAAGCTCTGAACTGTGCCTCCGAAAGATTTCCTGTCTGCTGCTTCATTAGATTAGATATTTGCTGGCTGGTCAGCTGTGACACTGGGATCTCTTTCATGATCTGTGCCATCCTGACAGTTTTGTGTTTACCTTAGCTTCCTGGGTGGGGCTATCACACTTTCTACATTGTAGAGGGCAAGCCCGGTGCACTTGTCACTACTGGGTGACCCTTCTCACCATACTGTGGCGTTTTGTATGGGGGTGGGGTTCAAGATGGATTCCTGCTGTTCACTTTCCACCGAGAGACCGGGAGCCTCCTCCTCTGTCCCTATGCCCTCCGGCCCTCACAGTCGGAGGCAGTGAGGGTCTGCCTTCCCTGACATTGGAATCGCAAGCTGATGGGTTTGGTCTGCAGCTGGGGGTGCTCCCCAGGCATGTCTCACCTCCTCGTAAGTACGGGTATCTGTGCTTACTGCCGTCCCACTGCCGTCGCCACTGCTGCCGCCGTCAGCACAGCTTGACCTCTCTGCCCTGGCTTCGCCCCTCCTACCAGTCTGGACAAGCACCACTTCTTTATAACTTCATACGTTGGACTTCCACTTATTTTCTGAAACTTCTGCTTATTTCAGTTTTGCGGTAGTTGTATTCCTTCTTAGTTGTGGAGGGAGAATAGAACGTGTCAGTCTAGGCCTCCATCTTGGCCAGAAGTCTAAAATAATTTCCATCCTTGTTTATTTTAATTCATTATCTCTATTAATAGCTTTATTGGGAACAGTATTCTACACACTGGTATAAAGTGTTTTCTGACCACATGTATTTTGGAAACTGTTATAGGTTTTTTTCTTTTTTAATTTTTTACATTTTTCCCACTTTTACAGTTTTACGTTTATTGTACACTGACACTCAAGAATAGGGTTATATAGTGTTAAGTGCTTCTTAAAACCTGAGCCTACCTATTAACATCTTGTGGAATTTAGAGAAGTTGATAATCATAGAAGGTTGCTTTTCAAAGCTGTGATAACTTTTGTTTCTGTCACTGTCAGCAACATATTTCTCAAATTTTGAGCCTCATAGTATACTTACATTTTAACATTATATTGCCTTTTTAAAAATATTACAAGGTTTGCAAAATTATAATTTTTAAAGGAATCCTGATCTGTATTTGAGCTAGCAGTGCAGAATATTTGTAAGAAGAGTTTGCAAATACATAGGGCTCCCAGTTTGTTTGAATAATGTAGCTACCAAAAACCATAATTTTAATTATTAGCATGGGTGTTTTGCTATTTTAATCTCTTTAGAATATCTGTTTTGTACAGCACTGGTATACTGATATTGAAAGAGAAAGTGAAACTGAGAAAAAGTAAAACAGAATTGTAATAGATCAGATGTACCACTTGAGAATATTCTTAAATGTTTCATCCTCTTTTCTTCCTTGCTATTTATAATCTATCATTATCAATAAAGGGAAGTTTTCCTTATTAAAGCATTTTAAATCTACCTTTCAATTGTTAAGACAGTTTAGTCCAGATTAATTTCACTGAAATGTTTGTTTTCCTTTCTGTAAGAGCCTAGTTTCTTTTTTTCTTACCTGCTGTTCATAAGTTAATTTTAAATAATATGCTTTTTTTCTTTAACTTTTGAACTTTAACTTGCAGATTTCTGGTGAGAGTAGGAAGCCATATTTATGTACTTATTTGTACTGTATGACTAAACTGTACAGTGCTATATGAATTATTCCATTCTCATTATTTATAACTTATCAATTTGTACACCCTTCTCTGACCTTGTTAAAGAATAGAGAGGATATAAATAGAAGGGAGTAAACAATTTAAATGGTTAAATGTTAGGAGAATTCATTAGGCTTGGTTCTTGCTAAAGACTTGTAAAATCAAAAGTCACAAAGGTTCACATCAAGAGAAATTTTGGATTAAGTCAGCAATTGTCAGTGAGGAATCACAGCTCTCATGGGAAGGGCATATCAGAATATGTGGGGTAGCACATGGGTTTGTAAAAGCACTTTAAAAAAGTAATAAAGTTTTATTTTTGTAAAATGAAAAAAATGATTTTATAATACAAAGCATAAGAAATAAAGTTCAATAGACATATCTAAGCTAATGAAGAAACCCAAAAAAAACAATGATTTTAAAGAGAACTGAATAGACTGACTTGGGGATTTGATGAAAAGATGGTAAGAGTAAATTTATCAAAATATGTCATAAGTTTAAAAAATTGTAACGATGAGAAATATTGGTCTGAGTGTTTGCTGACCACCAACACGACAGTACAGTCACATCTGCCTTTACCAGTTACAGTTACAGCACCTAGCTTTAAACCACAAGCCATAAGGGATCTGGCAGGGTATATTTTACTCTTGTATTGAAAATAATTTCCCCTAAACTGTAATTCATTTACATTATTTCCTTCACCCGAGACATCTTTTAAGCTAAGACAGTACAGATATGATAGCCAAAACACATTGTAAAAGTCTTAGTTATACAGGAAGGAAATAGATGAAGTATTCAGTGATATTTAGTGTACCAATTTTAACCCCATCTTTTGGTTATCTTAAACAGTTGCATTATTTTTGTTTGTGTTTTACAGTTTTTGAGACAGTGTCATTGAGTTCAGACTCTGTCTTCCAGAGGGCAATTTCAATTCTCCATACTTCTTACTTGGACTCTGCATCTGAGCATGGTTTTCAGTACAGTCAAGTGACTTTGGTGAAAAATGACATTTTCTTAAATGAGGTGAGGTGCTTGGTACACACTGTGTCTGTGTGTTAGTTTAATTTTTAGTTTTAAAGAACCTTCATTTGGGGTATATTAGTCTAGTTCTTTTAAGCTATCCCTTTTCAGATTAGATAGAAGATCCTTGGAAAAAGTCACTTGGAAGGTAATAACAACATATTCTAGGAAGCTGAAAAATAATAAATTTTATTAGTTTTTTAGCAGGTGAAATTCATGTGATGCATTTCTAAAAATTAACTTGCAAGGCAAGATAACATATTTATAGCATTTGGTTATTCTCTTTATGCAGTATAAAACTTTTTACCAAGAAAAAAAAGCAAGTAACTACACTCAGGAAGAACTTCAAGAAACTTACGGGTTTCTTCTGTTTGAAACTGAAAATCAGGTAAGGGAATTGGGTTGTATAAAATTAATTTTGTGAATTAATGTACAGAATTAATGATTTATTATTAAGCCTAAACATTGGTGTTTTAACCATGGCTGGTGTGGCTCAGTGGATTGAGTGCCACCCTGCGAACTGAAAGGTTGCTGGTTCAATTCCCAGTCAGGACCTGCAGCCCAGGTCCCCAGTTAGGGATGTGCAAGAGGTAGCCAATCCATGTATCTCTTGCACATTGATATTTCTCCCCCTCTTTCACCTTTCCCCTCTAAAAATAAATAAATCTTTAAAAAATATATATTGGTGTTTTAATTACATAAGTATTGTAAGATTACCTGTTCATCAGTCTTTTTTTTTTGTACTTAGTTTGTTGGCAGTGTAAATGCCAGTAAAAGCTAATTATAAAAGAGATTTGATTTCTACAACTTTTTATAGGTCCTTTTTAGTTTTAAGTACATTTGTAAGCACTCATGGTGAGATGTGGATTAATACATGTGTCTTAGATATCAATAATGCCTTTTAATGGAATGAATGGATATTTCTCCATTCTCTGTCAGTTAACATAGATACTTACTATTCTTTATGGAGGTTTTTTCAAGTTCCAATCACATAGTTTTGGAGATAAGATGGACATTTTCAGCATTCTAGTTAGTTGGAATTTTTTCATACCTGTCTTTGAAGATTGAACATCCGTATTGTTGCTTGTATCTGACTTGTGGGAGAAGGAAACTGTGTGCAGGTTATGTCTCCAGATATGTGTTTGGCATCTAGATACAATTTTAACATAGTTCAAAGGTAATGTTTTGGTTGAGTTAATGATTTTTAAAAAACAAGAGTAGATTTGCTTAAAGAATATGTAATATTAGTATATAACAAAGACAGTAATACCAGAAAAGTTTACTTATTTACTTAATCATCTACTTCCAAATAAGATATGCTGTGGATTCATACTATAAAACATATTTGGGAGTAAGACATTGCTAAAACTATATTTGAAAAAGGTATATTTAAGAGGGGACTAATCTGTGATCTTGTTTAATTTGGTTTTGCTGGTGACATTTTTGTTAACAGAAATGGTAAATTTTATGAAAAACTTTGAACTATTAACCAAACACAGTTGCCTTACATAATAATCTTGCTTTGTGCCATAAATACATACAGTGTAAAGATTCTATATTTATTTGAAAGCCTGTAGATTATAATGTTATTTCATTACTTCTCCCAAGAGGAATATGATAAGCAAAGTACTATCTTGTTTAAAGGCAAAGTTGGTGTGTCAGCGTGGACTCTGTATTGGCAGCAGTGCTAGTACCACTCTGGGTGACCCAGCAAAAGGTAAGAAGAAAAACAATCTCTTCTTTTATAAGATGAAGTAGTTTATAGTTTATTTCATGAAATACCCATATTAAAAGCCAGTTTCATTAACGATAAATAATCTTTAGAATCAGAACTTTATCATATAAATAAGCTTTGAGCCTAAAACTTAAGGTTTTCCAGTAGAAGTTATACAGTCAGAACTTGTTTTTAATGGCCGGTTGGACTAGAACAGATATTGAAGATACCTTTTGGTGCCAAGAGATTATTACAGTCATCCAGGATTAATGAGGCTCTCTTCTACACTGTCATAATGGCAATAGAAATAGGGAACAGATAGAACTGACCAAATCTGGCAACTATAGAATGTGAGGAGTAAGAGAAAGGAAATAATTAAAAATAAGGATTTAAAGTTACACTACAGTGATATTGCTGACAGAAAAGAGATGTAGGAGAGGAGATTGGTAGGAATGCTGATAAAAGAGGAAGGTAATCTTATGGTTAAGAATGTGGATTAGCACTAAATTTCTTTAAGATTCAGTTTTCTATTTGTAAAATAGGTAAAACTTATCTTCTAGATTTGTTGTGAGTATATAGGAGACTGTAAAATGCTGAGCACAGTGCAAACCTAGTAAACTCTTAGTAAATGGATTCTACTACTGTCATGAGTTAAATTTGAGAAATAATGAGATCTTCAGAAGTTTTTCTGGAATATATCCCAGTAGTGGTAAAATTAATTGGAAAAAGAATTAGGAATAGAGATTGGGGGTCAAGATGGGAGTTGTAGTGTTAATTGAAGCCAGACATACTGTTACATGGGACAGTATAGAAGGAAAATATGGCAAAGAACAGAACTTTTGGGTAGTTATGAACCAAGGGTGGGGATGGAGGGAGGTGTAGAAGGAGGAGTCAAGAGCAGTCCAGTGGATGAAGAATCAGGAAATAAGAGTTTTAGAGAAAACCAGAGGATCTGTGGAGGAATATTTAGCCGTGTCAGGTGATACAGATGACCACAGATCTTTTCATAGGATGATTGCATGGAGAGGGAAAAAAAAAAAACAGAAAAACTAAGACTTCTCCATGAATGTGATACTTTATAAGACCCTAATTGAAAATTAGTCGTCAGTCAGATATGCTGTCTTATCTTAGCTCTAATGTTTCTATTCCTTTAGAATAACTCAAATAATTTTTTAAAACTAGGAGTTTCAAAACAGTTTTTAATGTTGACTTTAATTTATCTTTTGTGTTGTCTTGTTCAGTTAAAGGTAGTCCTACTTGAGAATTGTGTATGTGTAAACAGTCTTTTAAAAGTATAAATTAATATATATTTTATGCTTTTATAGGTGTATATATTTCCAAATACTCAGACTGTCTTCATGCAAGACCATGGTATCATGGAAAATCTGGTTATGTTGTAATTTTTAATCTAATTAAGGTAAAGCCTAAATGTGCTTCTGTATAATTTTTTTCTGATAATGTTCTTTCCAGGTCATTTGCTAAGCATAGTCCTCACCAGAGACAGCTTTTTGAAATCAGAAAATGTAATTGCTATTCCTGTTTTCCTTTAAAGACAAAGATTTGTTTACTTAACAGATGATCTATGAATACATTTAAAAAAAAAAAAACCTTGAAATAATACAAAAGGTACTCAGTGAAAAGTCTGCCTCTCACTCCTGTCCCATAGTGCTACTTTTCAGACATTAAATAACAGAAAACAAGTAGCTGCTTGTAAAACAATGTGGTTACAGTTTTAAGAGATGAATTTAGAAAATAGTATTTGTTGTGTGGTTTAAATTGTCAAAATAAGAAATCCTTATTTTCTTTATCCCAGAAACATCCAGACCTTATTTATAGCTTCATGTGGCATCTATAACTGATCTCAGAAATTCTTTTTTATTTTATTTTATTTATTTTTAGAAAGAGGGGATGGGAGGGAGAGAGAGAGAGATGGAGAGAAACATCAGGGTGTGGTTACATCTTGCACACCCTGAACTGGGGACCTGGCCCACAACCCAGGCATGTGCCCTGACTGGGAATCGAACCGGTGACCCTTTGGTTAGCAGGTCATCACTCAATCCACTGAGCCACACCAGCCAGGGCGGATCTCAGAAATTCTTAAATGCCCTTTTAATAATCCAATATAAGTGAGTCCTGCAATTAGAATTTTCACTCAAGTAGCAGGAAAGCACTGATTTTAGAGGTTGGTGGGCTTTTGAGGACATATTCTGTAGTCTTTTTGCTGTTTTTTGCTTTTGTTTTAGTTTTTTAAGTTCTTTGGCTATGACTCTAACAGTATTGATTTTTTTTTAAGAGTACAAATACTTCATATTTCAAAACGTGTCCCCAAGAACTGGAGGAAAAGTAACATTGCACTGGCACACAGTCACTGCTTTTCCTCTCTTAGTCCTCCCTCTCCTGCTCCATGATAAATACTGTAGTTCTGTTGCAGAAAGTATGCCTGTCAGCTCAGATAACAAATGTTTGGTTTTTTATTAAGTCAGATTACCTTGCCCTTGGTTTCTTGCCCCTGTATACCACCATGTCTGGTGGATATTGCTATTTAGTTTTTGCCTACATGCTCTTAGTCCTCCTTATACTTTACTGCTCAGAAGCCAGCCATGCTCATCATAGTAAGATGTTTGATGGAGAGAAGATATAAGTTGTGATAAATACTGTTTACGTTCTTTGGTTTCTTAAACCAAAGAATTGCCTTTGGTGGTTCTATAAATGAAGAGACAGGGCATTAACAGCAAAAAATAAAAAGAAAAATAAATAAATAAATCTTTTAAATGATTAAATTCTTCTTATAAAGATAAATTAAAAGTTGAAATCTCATACCTCATTTTGGTATATATTTTGTATATTTTTATTTTTTCCATCTATATCATGTTCAAACAGCTTTAAACTCATTGTATATTTCATGATACAGTAAACTTGACTGCTGCTTTTTTCTTCTTTTTCTGGAAGACATATAACCCTTGATGAAGAAAAATCTTCAAGGGGAAATAATATTAGCTGTTTAAAAGTCAGTCATTGGTCTGCTAAGCACTTTACTGTGTATTTTCTCCTTGCTGAATTACTAGGTCCTGATGTAATAGATGTATTTTAGTCTGTAATTTATCACTGATAACTTAATATACAGTTTGGAAACTCATCTTTTGAAATTTTATATTTTATTTGCCATTTTTATGTTATAGTCATTGAATAATCAATCTGGTAAGCTATATAGTTTTTATTTTAAAGAAATGGTTCTCTTGAATATGGGATAATTCACATATTCCTTTGCTATTCTAATAAAAGACGTGGACAGATTGGACAAAACGGAAAAAAGACTCATGGACATGGACAACAGTGTGGTGATTGTGGGGGTGGGGGGCGATGTTAAAGGGAACTAAATAGTAATAAAAAAAATTTATAATAAAAATAAAAAGAGTAGACATCTGCCCAGAAAGATGCCCAAACATATCCAGTTTTTAAATACAATTTTAAGGGGGTTCATGGATAATTAAAACTATTATGGTCTCGTAAGATAATTTTCCAGGAACCATAGTTCTGAATCTTAACACAGTTAACTGTTAGTTCAAATACATCCAAATCTTTATTCAGCTGCTTGTAAATGAATCCTAGAATAATGTTATTGCTATTTGAACACATCTGATTAGTCTTAATATTTTCATTCTAGGGAAAAGTCAAGTTTGTGTCTGAGAATTACACAACTAACTATATTAGCCCATCTTCTGGCTATGATTGCCACGTGGCTGCAAATATTAACAAGGTTTCTCACAAGACGAGTCATTTTCGTGCATTTGAACTGAGTCAGGTATCAATAATTTCCAAGATACATTTCTGCATATTATGTGTTAAGTTTCAGGACGGGGTGGGTTGAGATCAACTTGGTATATGTGGAGTTCTGTAGTGCTACCCTGATTATAATTCCTTTTCTTTCAGTATTACCTGTATGAGCTTTTGGGCAGCACTGTTATTGAACGACCTAGACAGATTCATCCTTATGTAATTGTAGCTTTTCAGTACAGAGAACCTAAAAGGATGGCAACACCAACTCATAAAAGCATGTAAGTAATTATGTACATATTTTGTTTTACTGGATTTGGTTTTTTTTTTTTTTTGCTTTTATAAAATTGCTCTTTTTTTTTTTTCCTAGACTTGAACCCAGTGAAAATGGTAAGGAATTATTTAATCAGTTCTTCTAGTTTTTTTTTTAAATATTTTGTTCATAAATAAAATAATTTTGTTTTTCTTACCCTCATTTCTTAAAGTCCTCATCTGTCCATGGAAAGGAAAATTAATTATTCAAGGCTGTCTGCTGTGTGAAATAACTCTTTGGTCCTCTTTTGGTACAATGGTTCCAAAACAACTGTAAGTACTGAACTTCTGTTCTCTACTAATGCTTGTATAATTTTTAAAAATCTCATTTTGAGTTCTTGCTTGTTGGCACTGGTGTGAAATACAGCAGTTGTATTTGGTTTTAGATTAGAGTACTTCTGGGCAGATATATAGAACATCTGGACCATGACACAGGAGACATAAATTCATATCTAAATTCTGACCTTGGCCTTTAAAATAAATTTGTTTTAAATCTTTGACAACTCATTTTTTAAATTTTAGTGTCTTAATCCATTCATGGGGAAATGATTTGATACTAGAATTTTGATTTCCCCCCCAAAAAACAAATTCGATTTGCCTAGATACAGCAGGTAATGATAGCCACTTAATTATATTATTGAGTCTTAAGATTTGCGATATCCAATTTTCTAATAGTTATCTGATTTTTCTAGACTTGGTATAGTATTAAATAGAGTAGCTGCTCCATATTTACATTATAATGAATTATAATTTCTTCTGGAGAACTGTGAAAGGCATCTTACAAAATCTTTTTTAGTCTGTTCTAGTATTGAGAACCATTGAAAGGTAGACATAGTTTAATTGAAATATAAGGTGAAAACTTGCCAGCCAAGATGGAGAACTACAGAGACATGCTGCGTCTCTTTCCACAACTAAGAAGGAATACATCTACCTCAAAACCAGAAGTTCCAGAAAATCAAGTTGCATGGAAGTCCAATAAATAAAGATATAAAGAAGAAATACTCATCCAGACAGTAGGAGGAGTGGAGCCGGGGAGGAGAGGACGCGGTGTGGTGGTGGTGGTGGTGGTGGTGGTGGCAGCGGCAGCAGCAGTGGCGGCGGCAGTAGCAGGCCGGCAAAAAGCACATTTTAAAAAGTCGGGAGGGACATCTGGGAAGCACTCCCAGCACCAGAACAGACCGCGCAGCTCACAATCCCAGCACCAGGGAAAATAGAGCCTCATTGCTTCTGACTGTGCAGACCAGTGGGGGTTGGGGTGGAGGAAGTCTCTTAGCAGAGTCCGTTTGTTTAAAAGGCCTCTACGCAGACCCATTCACTCTGGGAACAACAGCCAGGGCAATAGCTAGAGAAGCACCAGTCCCATACAAAGTGGGAGAAGTGCCTGGAAAAGGGGTGAGTGCTGAGCAACTCAGACCCTTCTCCGACATACAGCGCCACAACGTGGTGAAACGGGTCATCCTGTACTGAGAAAACCTAAGGTTCCACCCCTTACAATGTAACAGGTGCAACAGCTCTACCTAAGACACAGAGGCAAACAAACACAGGAGCCTGTCAAAAGAGGAGACAGAGAAGTATGGCCCAAAAGGGGGAACAGATCAAGGTTCTAGTGGGAGAACTAAGCAATGAGGAGATAGCCAGTATAACAAACGAGGAGATAGCCAACCTAACAGATGCAGAGTTCAAAACACTGGTGATAAAGATGCTCACAGACTTGACAGATATACTTGAGTATGGCAAACGCGTAAGGGAAGAAGTGAAGGCTATGCTAAATGAAACGAAGGAATATCCACACAAAACCAATGGTGAAGGGAAGGAAACCGGGGTTCAAATAAATGATTTGGAACATAAGAAAAAAATAGTTAACCAATACAGAATGAGGAAACAAGATATGAAAAAACTGAGGAGAGACTTAGGAACCTCTGGGACAACTTTAAACGTGCCAACATCTGCACCATAGGGGTGCCAGAAAGAGAAGAGGAAGGGCAAGAAATTGAAAACTTATGTGAGAAAATAATAATAATATAATAATGAACTCACCAAATTTGGTGAAGGAAATAGACATACAAGTCCAGGAAGCACAGAGAATCCCAAACAAGCTAGACCCAAAGAGGACCCCAGCAAGACCCATCATAATTAAAATGCCAAAGTTTCAAGATAAAGAGAGAATCTTAAAAGCAACAAGAGAAAAGCGTGAGTTACCTACAGAGGGGTGCCTATAAGACTATCAACTGATTTCTCAAAAGAAACTTTGCAGGTGAGAAGGGACTGGCAAGCAGTATTCAAGGTGATGAAAAGCAAGAACTTACAACCAAGATTACTCTATCCAGCAAAGCTATCATTTAGAATGGAAGGGCAGACGAAGTGCTTCCCAGACAAGGTAAAGCTGAAGGACCTCATCATCACCAAGCTGTTATTATATGAAATGTCAAAGGGATTTACTTAAGAAAAAGATAAAAATTATGAACATTAAAATGACAACAAACTCCAAACAATCAACAACTGAATATAAAAAAAAAAAATCCAACTAAGCAAACCAGAATAAGAACAGAATCATAGGTATGGGGATCATTTGGAGGATTATCAACTGGGAGGGGGAAGGGGCAGAAATGCGGAAATGGCGCAGGGACTAAGAAGCATAATTGTTTGGAACAAAATAGACAGGAGGAAGTTAAAAATAATATAAGAAAGGGTGAAGCCAAAGAACTTAACATGCATGACCCATGGACATGAACTAAGTGGGGCAGGATTGCTGGAGGGAAGGGTTTTATTGGGCAAAGGGGAGCAAAAGGGGGAAAAAAATTGGGACTACTGTAACAACATAATCAATAAAATATATTTTTTTAAAAAAGTGACAGAGGCAGGATTCAAATCTAAATCTGTCTATTTCCAGACATCTTAACTAGAAAAATAAATAAAAGATGAAAACTGATGTGCTGCCAGAATTCATTTTTTCCTGTTGGCCTGTTTTAAAAAGAGAGAGAGAGATTACAATCCATAGAATAAAGTAAATATTCTGTGAAGAAAGAAATGACAAAGAAGGAAAAGTTCTTTCTTCTATAGAAGGCAACTAAAAAATGTAGACAGAATGATGGAATTAGAAAATCACCAATGGCAACACCATAATAATCAGTGGATGCTTAAAGTAGTAGGTGAAAGTTTGATGGTATTTACTTATCTCACAGTATTTCCCCACAACTTATTAACTACAAAGAGAAAAATACAGGTTTTACAATAGAAAAAGAACTGCAGACACCATCTTAACTAAGAGGTTATTGTCATCAGGAATGGAATTAACATTTCTGTACACCACATGTGAATAACACGAAATCATTTCTGTGGTGTTCCTGCCACTCTAATCAGGAGGGAACAGACATGCCAAGATTAAGGGACATTCTGCAAAATAAGGGACATTCTGCAAAAAAAATGGTGTATTTCATTCAGAAATACCAAGGTTGTTAGACTTTTACAGCTTGAAAGAGACTAAACACACATGTCTGATAGGACCCTAGACTACAAAATTTTTTTCTTTTATTATAAAACTATCTTAGATAGTTGGCAAAATTTGAATAAGGTCTATAGGTTAATTAATTGTATTATACCATTGTTAATTTCTTGATTTTGCAAATTGTTTCGTGGTTGCATAAGGATATGTCCTTTTTTTAAGGAAACACAGAGAAGTATTTAAGGAGGAAGAAGGCATATATAAGTCTAAGTACTTTAAAATAAGTTTTAAAGAAGGAAAATGAATTCAGGTGAAATGATGCAAAAGCCTGGATGTGGTTCATTCTGTGACATTGCATGGTAGGCAGTGCAATATTGTCAAAGGTTTTTAATCCTTACATAGAAAACTCTCATTATAGTATGCATAATTCTTCCACACATCTGGATATTTTGGTTATACCAAAAATACATGTATTCAGAAAATGAACATATTTGCAGACCACGGTTTATGGGGTCATATATTTGAAAATTATATTTATCGATGTGTATCTGTATATTTATAGGTACACATGTTACTTGACCTTTAAGAAATTTCTTGTGGTTACAGTTTTTTTGTTAGTATTTATATTAGAAAACCAAATATTGTGTATGAAGCTCTAGATAGTTTCAGTGTTGATTACATTGCGTGATATTGTTTTGTTTTTAATAGACCACATGAACTAGATTTTAAGTATGTAATGAAAGTGTCATCTTTGAAAAAAAGAATACCAGAAGCTGCCTTTAGAAAACAGAATTACTTGGAGCAGCAAAAAGGTCTGTTGAAATACAATGATACACTATATGTGTGGGGCTTTGTTCCAGTTATTTACCCCTCTTATACGTACACTTACTTTATTTTTCCTTAAGTGGTTCTTTATAAGGATCTTTTGTGAAAATTGCTAAGTTGCTATATGGTTCAATTCCTTGGACACCAACTAGAAACTATGTAAGGTAGTTTCATCTAAGATTGCAAAGCTTAGTTTTAATATGGAATACTGAGGAATTTAAGTAAACAGATAAGCTTCCAAAATAGTTGAAGACTCATTACCATTTTTTTCAAGAAGAACAGAGTCTTCGTGGTTATCATTTTTATGTATGTGCTTCTTTTTTATTATTATAATTAAATTTATTGGGATGGCATTGGTTAATAAGATTATGTAAGTTTCAAGTGTACAGTACTATAATACGTTACCTGTATAGTGCATTGTATGCTCATCCCCCTAGTTCTGTACTTCTAAATAAAGGGGGAAAAGCAGAAAGCATGAGATGGAAATATCTGTCATTTACATTAATTCACGGAACATTGATATTTATATTATTTATATAGTGTTTTATGTGCCTTATTATAGTAGTATCAGTATAAATGAAAGCATTGTTTTCAAATACTTGATATAGTAACTTTTTATTAAGGTGTTTTATAACCAAGAACATTGGATGATAATTTTTTTGAATTGTATTCATAGTTTTTCTTTTGTCTTTTTATTATATAAAATGAATAAATTGGTTATTAAAAAAAGTATAATAGCATTTTAAAATAAGAAATGTTCTGTTTTTCTGATTTTGTCCAGTCTCTTGCCAAGATATGTGCTTCAATATGTATGAAGTTGAACTATCAAACAAAGAAGGGGGAAAAATAGATACAGTAACAGAAGTCATTAAAAATAAGCAGTTGGTAAGAATGATCATTTAAAATAATTATTTTTTTCCTTAAGTTGAAAATTTGATATTTAATTATTAGTTGCTGTGCCTAGATTAAATTATTTTAGCTTACTAAGGATTTTTATTCTTAAATATTTATTGACATATTATTGATACAATATTTATTGACTGACATTTTCATATTCTTTTTTTTTTAATGTTTTTTATTGATTATATTGTTACAACAGTTCCAATTTTCTCCCCCTTGTTCCCCTCCACCCAGCACCCCCCTCCCCCAGCAATCCCCCCAAGTCCATACCCCTGGTTCGTAAAAATTAACTATCCCCCCCCTCTCAAATATTAGGACCCTTTGTAATCTTGTGAAGGACAATGAGCGAAGGTCTCAAGCTCCTCTAGCTGCTTCAAGCTGGACATGGTCGTCGTCCTACCTACCCTTGGGTCCAGAAAACCCTAATAAGAGTGGGGGTGTGGAGGGGAGGGTGGCCTTCCCACATGGGGAAGGATCGTGCAGACTCCAGGTCAGTTGGCTGTCTCCGGTCAACGGCGTGCTTGGTTTAACAGGCTGGTGTCCTTGTTGTGTTCTGGGGGCAACAGATTTGGTGAAAAGGGTTAAAAGACATCATTCAATCCATAACTACTAGATGACAAAAGGCAGGGATTAATTTTTCAATGTTCCATATTAGGGGAAAAAAAAAAAAGCTTCTTTGTAAGAAGGTGTGCTAGGCGCATCTCGCCTGTCCAAAACCCTTTTGCCCATTATACTTAGTTTGGGCTGAGGTAAATAGTTTAGGTTTTTCCCCCTCTCAGACCTCTGGGCCTTTTCTGTCCAAGCCATTAGGATAGAAAAGAGAAACCCGTTTTAAAGTGAAGCCCACAGACCACCCCATTCTTCCCCAACCCAGCCATTTAGTTCAGCCAAACCGTTGAGTCTCAGGAGGCAGCGCTGCAGAGAGGATTAAGTGAGGCTTATGTGTACAGATAATCACTCAGGTAATGCGATCATTGGCTTATGTCCTTTGAAAACAAAAAACACGTGTTAATTTATGTAACATAACCCGCAAACAAGTCTCTAAATCTGGAGAAGAAACTTTTAAGACAGTTAGTTGCCCTGTTTTATACTCTACTACTGATCATTGTGATTTTCCTTGAATAATAATTTTTCTCCCTAAGGTTACCCTCCTTGTCTTTAAAGGGACTACATTAAGTCCATTTTTAATTTATCCTGTTCGTTTGCATAAACATAACAAGAGCAGCAAATGATCACTTATGATCTTTAGTTCTGCTTTGCTGGAACTTACCCAAGGAATATTTGGGGTGACCTTCAGTCTGTTCTTCAGGGCACAGAAGCTGTGCCACATATCTGGCATTCATCCTTGCCTGTACACACCTGTTTTTCCCAAGTCTTTCTGGTCTTTCCTTGTGCCTTAAGGTCCCTTCTAGCCATCTTTCAGGAAAACAACCTTCGTTCCTTCCCTGGAAAGATTGCTGTGGACCGCACAACCAACCATGGTACCAGGCCTTTTATCTCACGGGCTTTTATTACCTTTGAAAGTCATTCCCAGTTCCTCAGGGCTTTCTGGTAACAATCTGAGCCCAAGTATGTTTCCTTTAGGCTTGACATTCCAGTCAAAGACTTGGTCAAAAAAAAAAAAAAAGAACCTCTGTTGACAACTGGTCTTATTAGTTCTATGCAAAGGAACTTATGTCATTACTTACTTGTTTAGAATGCCAAACTCTGGAGGGATCAAATAGGGAGAAAAATATACAACGTGAAGGAAAATCTTTGTCCTAATATTCACTGAACTGGCATTTCCATTCTTCATATTTTCATTTTTCCCCCACTAAAAAATTTTTGTTTGTTTTTCCATTACAGTTGTCTCACTTTTTTAGCCCTCTTGTTTCCCTGCACCCTGTCCCTCCCCTCCCCCACATTTAGTCCCCACTCAGTAGCACCTGTCTGTGGGTCATTCATATATATATATATTTTTTAACTTTACCCATCCCCTTACACCTTTCTTTTCCTCCCCCCCGCCCCCCTTGTTACTGTTAGTCTACTTCTTGTTTACATACCTCTGGTTCAATTTTGCTCATTTGTTTGTGTTGTTCATTAGTTTCCTGTAATAGGTGACAGCATAAGGTATTTTTCTTTTGTTGCCTGGCTTATTTCACTAAGCATAATTTTCTCTAGTTCCATCCATGTTGTTGCAAATGGTAGAAGTTCCTTCTTTCTTTCTGCTACATAGAATTCCATTGCGTAAATGTACCACAGTTTTTTGATCCACTCATCTACAGATGGGCATTTAGGTTGTTTCCAGCACTTGGCTATTGTAAATAGTGCTGCTATGAGCATTGGAGTGCATAGGTTCTTTTGAATTGGTGTTTCGGGATTTTTTGGATATAATCCTAGCAATGGAATTGCTGGTTCAAAAGGCAGTTCCATTTTTAGTTTTTTAAGGAAATTCCAAACTGTTTTCCATAGTGGCTGCACCAATCTGCATTCCCACCAGCAATGCACCAGGGTTCCCGTTTCTCCGCATCCTCTCCAGCACAAGTTGTTTGTTGATTTGTTGATGATTGCCATTTTGACTGGTGTGAGGTGGTATCTCATTGTGGTTTTAATTTGCATCTCTCTGATGGCTAGTGATGTTGAGCATATTTTCATATGTCTATGGGCCCTCTGTATGTCTTCTTTGGAGAAGTGTTTGTTCAGGTCCTTTGCCCATTTTTTAATTGGGTTGTCTGTCTTCTTGGTGTTGAGTCGTATGAGTTCTTTATATATTTTGGAGATCAATCCCTTGTCTGAGATGTCATTGGCGAATATATTTTCCCATATGGTTGGTTTCCTTTGCATCTTGCTGATGTTTTCTTTAGCTGAGCAGAAACTTTTTAGTTTGATGTAGTCCCATTTGTTTATTCTTTCCTTTATTTCCCTTGCCTTAGGAGATATATCAGTGAAAATGTTGCTACGTGGGATATCTGAAATTTTCCTGCCTATTTTTTCCTCTAGGACTTTTATGGTGTCACGGCTTACATTTAAGTCTTTGATCCATTTTGAGTTTATTCTGGTGTATGGTGTGAGCTGGTGGTCTAGTTTCATTTTTTTGCATGTCCCTGTCCAGTTCTCCCAACACCATTTGTTGAAGAGGCTCTTTTCACTCCATTTGATGTTCTTTCCCCCTTTGTCAAATATTAGTTGACCATATGAACCGGGGCTTATTTCTGGGCTCTCTATTCTGTTCCATTGATCTATATGTCTGTTTTTATGCCAGTACCAGACTGTTTTGATTACCGTGGCCTTGTAGTATAGTTTGATATCGGGTATTGTGATTCCTCCTACTGTGTTCTGCCTCAAAATTGCTGTGGCTATTCGGGCTCTTTTTTGGTTCCATATAAATTTTTGAAGTATTTGTTCTAGGTCTGTGAAATATGTTGCTGGTATTTTAATAGGAATTGCATTGAATCTATAAATTGCTTTGGGTAGTATGGACATTTTAATGATGTTGATTCTTCCCATCCATGAGCATGGTATACGCTTCCATTTATTTGTATCTTCTTTAATTTCTTTCTTCAGTGTTATGTAGTTTTCTGTGTACAGGTCTTTTACCTCTTTGGTTAAGTTTATTCCTAGGTATTTTATTTTTCTTGTTGCTATGGTAAATGGGATTTTTCTTTCAGTTTCTATCTCTGAGTTTTTATTGTTGGTGTATAAAAATGCCTTCGATTTCTTTATATTGACTTTGTATCCTGCTATTTTGCCAAAGTCACTTATTAGGTTGAGTAGTTTTTTGGTGGAGTCTAAAGGATTTTCTATGTACACTATCATGTCATCTGCAAATAATGACAGTTTTACTTCCTCTTTTCCAATTTGGATGCCTTTTATTTCTCTTTCTTGTCTGATTGCTGTGGCTAGAACTTCCAAGACTATGTTGAATAGGGGTAGAGAGAGCGGACATCCTTGTCTTGTTCCTGATCTCAGGGGGAATGCTCTCAATTTTTGCCCATTGAGTATGATGTTGGCTTCAGGTTTCTCATATATGGCCTTTATTATGTTGAGGTATGCTCCCTCTATTCCCATTTTGCTGAGAGTTTTTATCATAAATGGGTGTTGTACTTTATCAAATGCTTTTTCCGCATCTATTGATATGATCATGTGGTTTTTGTCTTTCATTTTGTTTATGTGGTGTATCACGTTTATTGATTTGCGAATATTAAAGCATCCTTGCATCCCTGGGATGAATCCTACTTGATCATGGTTTATGATGTTTCTAATGTTTTGCTGGATCCGGTTTGCCAATATTTTGTTGAGGATTTTAGCATCTATGTTCATCAGCGATATTGGTCTGTAGTTTTCTTTCTTTGTTGTGTCTTGACCTGGTTTTGGAATTAGGGTTATACTGGCTTCATAGAACGAGTTTGGGAGTCTTCCCTCTTCTTGTATCTTTTGGAATAGTCTGAGGAGGATAGGAGTTAGTTATTTCCTAAATGTTTTGTAGAATTCACTTGTGAAGCTATCTGGTCCTGGGCTTTTGTGTGCTGGGAGTTTTTTGATTACTGCTTCAATTTCGCTAGCTGTTATTGGTCTATTCAGACTTTCTGCTTCTTCTTGATTCAGTTTGGGCAGACTATAGTTTTCCAGGAATCTGTCCATTTCCTCTAGGTTGTCAAATTTCTTGCCATACAGTTGTTCGTAATAATTTCTTATAATTCTTTGTATTTCTGTGGTATCAGTTGTGATTTCTCCTCTTTCATTTCTGATTTTATTTATTTGGGTTCTCTCTCTTTTTTTCTTGATGAGCCTGGCTAAAGGCTTGTCAATTTTGTTTATCTTTTCAAAGAACCAGCTCCTACTTTTGTTGATCTTTTGAATTGTTACTTTAGACTCTATGTCATTTAATTCTGCTCTGATCTTGATGATTTCCTTCCTTCTACTTGATCTGGGTTTTGCTTGTTGTTCTTCCTCTAGTTCTTGTAGCTGTAGGGTTAAATTTTTTATTAGAGATTCTTCTAGCTTTTTTAGGTAGGCTTGTATTGCTATGAACTTTCCTCTTAAGACTGCTTTCGCTGTATCCCATAGGTTTTGGGTTGTTGTGTGTTCGTTATCATTGGTTTCCAGGAACTTTTTGATTTCTTCCTTGATGTCATTGTTAACCCATTCATTATTTAATAGCATGTTATTCATTCTCCATGAGTTTGAATGTTTTTGAGTTTTTTCCTTGAGGTTGATTTCCAATTTTAAGGCATTGTGATCTGAGAAGATGCTTGATATAATTTCAATTTTCTTGAATTTATTGAGGCTTGTTTTGTGTCCTACCATGTGGTCTATCTTTGAAAATGTTCCATGTGCACTTGAGAAATATGTATATTTTGCTTCTTTGGGGTGTAAACTTCTATATATATCGACTAAGTCCATTTGATCTAAAGTGTTGTTCAGTGCCTCAATATCTTTGGTGTTTCTTTGCTTTGAAGATCTGTCCATTGTTGACAATGGGGTGTTAAAGTCCTCTACGATGAGTGTGTTGCTGCCTATATCTTTCTTGGAGTCTTTTAAAATTTTCCTTACATATTTGGGTGCTCCTAAGTTGGGTGCATATATATTTATAAGGGTTATATCTTCTTGATGGATTTTTCCCTTAAGTATTATGAAATGCCCTTCTTTGTCTCTTTTTATGGACTTTGCTGTGAAATCTGTTTTGTCTGATATAAGTATTGCTACCCCGGCTTTTTTTTCATGTCCATTTGCTTGGAATACATTTTTCCATCCCTTTACTTTCAGTCTGTGTAGATCTTTTGTTCTAAGGTGGGTCTCTTGTAGACAGCATATATGTGGGTCATTCTTTCTAATCCATTCAGCTACCCTATGTCTTTTAATTGGAGCGTTTAATCCATTTACGTTTAAGGTTATTACTGATAAGTACTTATTCATTGTCATTTTCCCCCTTTGTACTCGTGTTCTTCTCTGTTTCTGTCTGTTTCTTTATCTTCTTAGAGCAGACCCTTTAGCATCTCTTGCATTGCTGGTTTGGTGGAGATGTATTCTTTTAGTCTTCCTTTGTCTGAGAAACTCCTTATTTCGCCTTCCATTTTGAATGAGAGCCTTGCTGGGTAGAGTATTCTTGGTTGTAGGCCTTTGTTTTTCATTGCTTGGAATATTTTTTGCCATTCCCTTCTGGCTTGTAGTGTTTCTGCTGAGAAATCTGAGGATAGCCTTATTGGAGCTCCCTTGTATGTTACTAGTTGTTTCCCTCTTGCTGCTTTTAGGATTCTCTCTTTGTCTTTGGATGTTGCCATTTTAATTATGATGTGTCTTGAGGTGGGCCTGTTGGGGTTCATCTTCATTGGGACCCTCTGTGCTTCCTGGATTTGCATGACTCTTTCTCTCCTCATGTGAGGGAAGTTTTCTGTCATTAGTTTTTCAAAGAGGTTTTCTATCCCTTGCTCTTCTTCTTCTCCTTCTGGAATTCCAATGATACGGATATTGTTATGTTCCATGTTGTCCTGCAGCTGTCTTAGAACCTCTTCAGTCTTGTTCAGTCTTTTTTCATTTTGTTCCATTGTCTGGGAGTTTTTGTGTACGTTGTCCTCCAGCTCGCTGATCCGATCTTCTGCTTCCTCTAGCCTGCTTTTAATTCCTTCTACTGTGTTCTTCAATTCAGAGATCGTATTCTTCATTTCCTCCTGGCTCTTCTTGATAGCTTCCATGTCCTTTTTGATGCTGGTATAATTCTCAGTAAGTTCCTTATAGTTCTTCTGGAGTTCACTGTAGTTTTTCTGGAGTTCTTTGTAGTTTCCGCTGAGCTCATTTAGCTTCTCCATAATCCATGTTTTAAATTCTGCATCTGATATTTTGCTCCCCTCTATTTCATTTAGCACTCTTTCTGGGGATTCTACCTTTCCTTTGATGGGGGGTTGTTTCTCTGTCTCCCCATTTTTGTGATTCCTTTTGTTTGTTGGTGCTTCTTGGAATGATCAGTTCTTCCTGGATCTGCCTCTGGTAGCGTCAGATCATGTACCAGACTGGCCCTAGGCAGCCTGTTGGGGACTTCCAGGGATCTACTGCCTTTGTCTCTCTTCTTTAGTTGTTACTATACTCAATCTGTGATCAGCCGTCAGGCTTAAGGACCGTGGGTGTGGCAACTTAATTCCTGTAGGCAGGGCTTTTATTTCCCCTTAGTAGGACACCACTTGGAGGGGGATGGTCTGTCTGCTGTACTGGGGCTGAGTCAGCACTGGCTGGTCCTGGGAGGGGGTTAGTGTAGCTTCCACTTACTCCTCCGCCCTCCTGGATCTCCGTCTGTGTTGTCCTTGATGATATTTCTTTAATCTGTCTGGTTGTATTTCAGCTACTTTTTGGTGGATCTTTTTCTCTGGTTAGTTGATTGAGAGTCACTCTGCCCACCTTGTCTTGAGATCTTTTGTGAAGGTGCTGCTAAAACATAATTACACAACCCAGACAAGAAACCCACACCCTCCAATGTCTCCCCCAAATACAATCCCACTATAGGCTGCAAATGAGCCCGTGTTAATATACTTGTGGAGATACTGGGACTCTTATTTTGTAGGAGAAACAGAAAGGAGTTGTTTTAAATGAAGGAAGGGTAATTTTTGAGCTGGATGTTGATAGAGTATTAATATTAGCAATTGGGATCAAGGTTATGTAAGAGAGCAATTAACACACTGTCTATTTGAAAGGGAGGGGAGGGTTACAGTGTGGAGAGGGAAAGTGGAAGTGTATAGTATTAGGATTATATAATCGGTATATACTATATGATTAGCGTGGGAGGTAGGGTAGACACAACAGACATCCAGGTAGACAGACAGCCAGAAATTGAAAGAGAGGGCTGGGGAGGTTGGAAGGTAGGAAATAGATTGAGAGAGAATTTTTTAAGGATAAAAATACAGAGTAGAAAATAGCAAGACAGGAAGGGAGAGAGGAAAGAGAGAAAGTAGAGAAGAGAAGGGTAGGAGAGAGAACAAAAGAAGAAGGGGAGGTAGAAGAGAGGGGACTGGATTAAAATTCTTTTTTAAATTATATGTTATAAAAAAGATTAGGATATTAAAACATGATATAAAGTTTCAAGATACAGAGAAAAGGTGAATATAGAGAGAGAGGAATAGGAGATAGGAAAGCAAGAGGATTTGGGAGGAAAAGAGCTCAGAGGAGGGAAGGAAATCAGGAGGAAGAGGAGATATTAGGGAGGGGAGGATTGAAATTGAAGAGTTGGCAAAAGATAGGATGAAGGAGAGAAATACAAGAGGTAGGGAAAGAAGTGGGGGGTGGGGTAGAAAAAGAGAAGGGGTAAGAATGGGAGAGTAAAGGGAGAGGGGGATAGATTAGAATTATAATTTGAATATTAAGAGATTAGAATATAAAGTGTAATAGGGAGAGAGAGAGATTATGTATAGGGAGAGAAGGAAAATAAGGACAAGAGATGAAAGAAAAATGAATGTAGACTGAAGGGGGACAAAATAAAGAAAGAAATTTAATAAAGTTGAAGGTGCATAGCGCAGAGAAAGGAGAGGGTGAGAAAGGGAGAGAACTTAAAATTATAAAATTAACTGAGAATAGGATGCAGGGGAGAATGCTAAGGGGAGAGAAGGGAGGGAAGGGGAGTGGAGAAAAGGAGGGAGAATAAGAAGGGACTGACGGTAGGGGTAGTTAGAGAGTGAGAGATAAAAGAATGAGGATTTTAACTCAATTCAACTTTTATGCACAGTCTCTGGGTATTTTTGGTTTGTTTGTTTTTTGGTTTTTCCTTGCTTCCTTCCTGAGTCTGCTCCTATTCAAAATTCCATGAGTTTCAAATCTTTTCTGGTTGGTTGGCTGGCTGTGGGAGGGTTCTGCTTGATTCTGGGGTTGCTTGTCTTTTTTTTCGTGGGCCTACCACCGCTCTGCTGTGAGCTGCCTTTAGTTGTCCCCTCCTGAGTCAGCCTCAGCCCTCCTCAGGCTTGTCCAGCTACTCCTTCCCTCTGTTGGTCCAGCCTGTGCCTGCCAGCAATCCCCACCCTGCCTCCAGTCCTGTCTCTATTCCCAGGCTACAGCTTCTGCTCTCTTCCCTGTCTATATGCCTGCGCACCCTACCTCTCTCCCTGTCTCAAGATCGTCCTTTTGTTCTGCAGGACTCTGGCACAGTCGGTCAAAGTGCCGGGCCCAGTGGCCCTTTCCTGCCCAGGGCCTCTCCCCTAGTCTGGAGCTTTGCAGTGGCTTTCCTGCCTGTGCTCTTCTCCTTGCCCCAAAACTTTCTCTATTCCAAGCTACCGCTTCCGCTGGCTTCCCTGTCTATGGGTCTGCGTGCTCTATCTTTCTTCCCGCCACAGCACTGTCCCTTTGTTCTGTGGGACTCTAGTGTGGTTGGTCAGCGCAGCACTCTCCTTCCCCGGAGCTCTCTGCCGGTCTGGAGCTCAGCAGCAGCCCTTCCCTGCGGGCCCTTCTCCTTGCCCTAAAACCGTCTCCCCTCCAGAACCTCCACCTCCGCTCTCTTCCCTACTTACACACCCTGCACGTCCTATTTCTCTCTTAGCCCCAAACCTGCCTTTTGTTCTGTGGGATTCTAGCGCGACTAAAGAGCAAACACTGATTTCAAGAACACAGTTCTCCCCCGGTCCGGAGTTCCGCAGCAGCTTTTCTGTGCGGCCCGTCTCCTTGCCCCAAAACTGCTCCTTTGTTCTGTAGGGCCCTAGCGCAAGTGCTGGGTGCGCCCGGGATGCCGAGCTTTCCGTCGGAGGTTGCAGCTGAGGATGTTTCTCTCTAGACTCAGGTCACACAGTTTCTCCCAGTCCTGGTTGTTCACTGTTCTCTCCCTCCTCTGGCTTTTTCGGCCAAATCCTCTCCCTAGCTCCCTACAAGAATTCACTCCCGGCTAGTGAGCTCTCCGGCTTGATACTGCAAACGCACGGAGTCTCAGAATGACTCAGCCTGCAGTTTGTGATAAACCCCTCCACCCCCCTCCACGCTGCTCCCATGATCTCCTCCCCGTTCACATTATCAGATATTCCCACTCACTCAGTCATTCCTCCCCGAGTTTGTTCCTCCTGGATTGTCTCCTTAACAGGAGCGAGCTGAGAACACTGTTCCTACTCCGCGGCCATCTTGGTCCCCCCGACCGACATTTTCATATTCTTTATATCTTAGTTTGTGCTTCATTAGTCAGTTTATACGCCTAATTTTAAGACTAAAAGAACAGTTTTCCTCATTCTTTTTGTTTTTGTTTTATGACAAAAGAATTGAGTAGATCCTGTAGTGTTTTTTAATTAATCAATGACCACTTGTGAGGTAGTTATTTAAAAGCGACCCATGTCAATCTGAAGATTTAAAGGTGGAAAAAAAAGTTACTGCCTCTAGTTTTTCCTAGTGTAGACATTATTAATAGGCCTAACTTTTCAATTCTAGGTGGTAAGACAGATTCAAGTAGTGTTTGCTCAGGACTTTTCTCTTTCACCTTGACCCTCCTGTGTGTGATAATATTGCCCTGACACTGCTAGTCAGGGCTACTGCTTCCTGTTAGAGAGAGAGAGAGAGAGAGGGGAGAGAAAAGGGGAAAGGAGGGCGAGAGAAAGAGATCTGCACACCTCTCAATCAGTAACTGCAAAGGAAATGGACTGTACTAACTAGCTCATACCATTCAGAGGCCACCTTCCAGAATTGGGTATGTGGGTAGTCCCACCAGTCTGCAGTGTTAATGCACAGCAGAGAACTTGCTTTCTGTAGTAAGAAGTTGGAATCTGCAACATTGGATGCTGAGTGGAAAACTATTCAATATCTACTATAGAATTGTAGGCTATAATATTTGAAGAACGATAGTTGATTTTATTTTTGGAAATTAAAAGCAATAAAGTCCAAAGATACTTTAAGAAAATGTGTCAATGAAGAAATTTCTTGTGAATGCTTATAGTAGTATTGAAAATATTAGCGACTTAGTGCAGAACTTGGCTTTTAAACCTGTTAAGTAATAATAGTTATAGAAATTACATACCACTTAAGGACCTTCCTTCTCAGTGCTTCATGCTTTTCTTACTTCATATATTGTGAATATTTTTTACATATCAGTCTCCCCAGCTAGACATTGAGTTTCTTAAAGGCAGGTATTATGTGTTAAGCATCTTTGACATCTTAGTACCTGGTGTATAGTGGATGAGAATAAACTATGTGGGCTTGTGCCTTAGAACACTGAACTTCAAGAACAATACAGAGCAAGGTCTCTTTTTAAAAGGGTGTTGAGCACTCATGTGCCTAGATATTTTCTGTGGATAAGTGTCTAGAAGTACATATTTAAAAGATTCTGAGTTCTCTCCATGAAGGTTAAAATAGGAACTTTATATAGCCTTTTCAGCATATAATTTGAGAGACTGACAGTTTATATTACATATTTCTGTTTTATTTGCACATTTTTTGGGAAGATAAGGTATGATTTTAAGTAGACAGTGATTTTACTTTTCATCTGTTTTACAAAATCAAAATGCAGAACAGTGTAGAGGCTAATTATTGTCACTTTTACTTTTTTATATCAATAGAAAATGAAATAAGAACTATACCTGTTTTCAATCTAATAGATACCAAAGCTGTGGGTATATGTAATTATTGGTATATTTATTTAGTAATTCTTTATTGAGTGCTTACTAAGTGCCAGAGGCAGAAACAGAAAATAGTCCCTATCATCAGGGAACTTTTAAGACTGGGTAGAGACAAAACTATAACCTATGAAATGCATAGGGGCTATAATAGAAGGTATGAAAATTCACAAAAGAGGAACTCTATTTTTATAATTTAGAATGATGGCTTTTAGATAAATTCCCCAATTCACTGTAAACATTAAAATGTCAGGTTTGGTTTGTTGTTTTGCTCAAGATTCCACTGAAAACAGTGGTGGAAAAGAGAAAGAAAAAAATTTATTTTCATCTGCATTTTTTATTGCCACGGGAGCTAATTATGTTATTTTATTTTCCATCTCTTATGATGCTGTGGAAAGGATTCTTTTATTAGATAGACTCTTCCAGTCTTTCTAGTTCCAGGATTCTGTGACATATTGTGTATAAACCTGAGCTTAAGATGCTAATCATAGGTCTAATTCACGTTGAATTTGTAGTAGTTAAATGGGAACAGATTGGTTACTTAGGCAGCAGTATGAAATGTCAAGCATCTCAATGAAAAAATGAAGTAAGTCAATTCTGATGGGTTTGTCATTATCCTAAAACTAACCCTTGATCTAGTTATTATATGTAGCCCTAATAGGGCCAAGATTAATTGAGCGCTAAAGGAACTTGCAATTCCTGATACTGCAGGCAGGATTCTCCTGATCCCATAAACACTAACATTTCAATATATTTTTTTATTTACTTTTCGTTAGCTCAAAATTCACTGAATTGAATGTGGTTGAGGGAGGAGAGGAATTGAATCTTCTTTATTTTTTTTTTATGTTTAAGGCACTCATCAAATGCTTAGAAGATAGTGGGGTTTTCATTTTACTTACTTCATCATCCTTAATATCAGAAACAAGTAAGGACAACTTTTTTTTTTAATTATTTTTCAGTATGTTTATTTTTGTTTTATAAGGTCAACATCCTAACTTGTCTTCTGATTCTCATTATGTATAGATTTTGGAGATGAGCAGATGACTCTACATGGATTACATTTATTCCATTCATCCCTGTCAGCAGGTAAGGGCACAGTGACTACCAGTTCACTAAATCTGTTGCACATTTTTTTGTCTTGATCTTATATAACCTGTCAACTCTGGTAACTATTCTTTTATATAACTCTTCTTTTAACCGCCCTGGTCAATTCTTCTTCGACTCTGTTGCACACTTGTTCTTTCCTCTAGGCTTCATACCCAGTATCCACCTATCAGTTCACTTTTTCACTTAAGAGGTATCTGGTGTTCCTCAAATTCAGCATGTTCAAAACTGAATCAATTGGTATTGAACAGTAATAGCCAGTAGAATAATATTGTAATAATTGTGTATGGTGACAGATGGCTACTATACTTAATAGTGATTGCTTTGTAAGTCATGTAAATGTTGAATCAGTATGTTGTACACCTGAAACTAATATAATACTACATGTCAACTATAATTAAAAGTAAATTTAAAAATAAATTATAATTCATCTTTTAAAAAACCCACAATAGCTAGGGGATACTTTTATGATAGCCTACCAAGTAAGCAGGACTCAAGGCCTTCACAGATGCAGTTCTCTGGACTACTTGTCTCCTTTCGTTTTATTGGGTGGTGTTTACCCCTGTAGTGCAAAAAATATTACTCATACAGTAAATGAATAGATATACAGTTTATCTGTGGTATTAAAATTTTAGAGGACAGTTAGGAAATAAAATCTAAAAAGGTTCTTGGTGTTGGGGGTGTGGATAATGAAAAAAATCAAGAGAAGCTCTGACCTAGTCTAGTCTGTTATTTATATCTGCCACGTGTCAGTTTAAATATCGCTTTATTAATTCTTATCACCACTCTGACCTCGGTGAGTACCCTAAGCCTATCATCAATTGAATTTAGATACTTGTATATGATTTAATGCCTGCCTTTCTTGTATTCTATTGTATCCCTACTGCCTAGCAGTGCCAGGCACATAAAACATAATAGATGTTTGCTGAACAAGTAAAGTAAATGAGTCATTTCTTTTTGTCCTATGAAGAAATTTTCCTCCTTGTTTTAATTCTGTGTTAAAACATAAATTTGTGTATAGCCTTTATAAAGCTACAACCAATACAAAAATGTTCACTTACTGATTTTAGAGCAAGAAGAAGGTGAATGGAAGGAGAGAGAGAGGGAGAGAAACACTAGTTGGTTCTCTCATACATTCCTCTACTGGGGACCAAACCTACACCTAGGCATGTGCCTTGACTGGAGATTGAACCCACGAACTTTCAGTTTATGGGACAGTTCTTGAACCAGCTGAGCCACACCAGCCAGGGATCTAAATTCTCAAAATAATTAAGTGTTCTGGAAAAATACTACTTTAGTATGAACTATTGGTAGTACATTAGAACAATTTTTTAAAATCCTCACCTGAGGATATGTTACTGATTTGAGAGAGAGAGAGACATCAGTCCCTTGCCTCCCTATATGCACACCGACTAGGGATCGAACCTGGCTAGAGCAAGAACCTTTTCATATATTTATTTTTCTTCAGTTGTTCCTTCTTCAATGATAAACTATAAAGAAAGGAGGGTTTTTTTTTTTAAGTATATTTTATTGATTATGTTGTTATAGTAGTTCAATTTCTTTCCCCTTTGCTCCCCTTTGCCCAGTACCCCTCTCCCCTACAGCAGTTCCACCCCCGCTTAGGTCATGTCCATGGGTCATGCATATATGTTCTGTGGCTTCACCCTTTCTTATATTATTTTTAACTTCCCCGTGTCTATGTTGTACCAACCAGTTATGCTTCTTAATCTCTGCACCATTTCCCCATTTCTCCCCCTTTCCCTTCCAGCTGATAACCCTCCGAATAATCCCCATACCTATGATTCTGTTCCTGTTCTGGTTTGGTTATTGGATTTTGTTATTTTTTAGACTCCGTTGGTGATAGTTGTGATTTTGTTGTCATTTTAATGTTCATAATTCTAGTCTTCTTTTTCTTAAGTAAGTCCCTTTGACATTTGATATAAAATAGCTTGGTGATGATGAGCTCCTTTAGCTTCACCTTGTCTTACTTAGAAGCCTTCATCTGCCCTTCCATTCTAAGTGATAGCTTTGCTGGATAGAGTAATCTTGGTTGTATGTTCTTGCTTTTCATCACCTTGAATATTTCTTGCCAGTCCCATCTTGCCTGCAAAGTTTCTTTTGAGAAATTAGCTGATAGTCTTATAGGCACCCCTTTGTAGGTAACTCACGCTTTTCTCTTGTTGCTTTTAAGGTTCTCTCTTTATCTTGAACCTTTGGCATTTTAATGATGATGTGTCTTGGTGTGGTCCTCTTTGGATCTAGCTTGTCTGGGATTCTCTGTGCTTCCTGGACTTGTATGTCTATTTCCTTCACCAAATATGGGGAGTTTTCCTTTATTTTTTTCTCACCTAAGTGTTCAATTTCTTGCTCTTCCTCTTCTCCTTCTGGCACCTCTTTGGTTTGGATATTGGCATGTTTAAAGTTGTCCCAGAGGTTCCTAAGTCTCTCCTTAGTTTTTTCATATCTTGTTTCCTCATTCTGTATTGGTTAACTGTTTTTTTCTTTCTTATGTTCGAAATCATTTATTTGAACCCCGGTTTCCTTCCCTTCACCATTGATTTTGTGTGGATTTTTCTTCATTTCGTTTTGCATAGCCTTCACTTCTTCCCTTATGCATTTGCCGTACTTAAGCATATCTGTCAAGCCTGTGAGCATCTTTATCACCAGTGTTTTGAACTCTGCGTCTATTAGGTTGGCTGTCTCCTTGTTTGTTAGGTTTGCTATATCCTCGTCACTTAGTTCTTGCACTAGAACCTTGATCTGTTCCCTCTTTTGGGCCATACTTCTCTGTCTCCTCTTTTGACAGGCTCCTGTGTTTGTTTGCCTCTGTGTTTTAGGTAGAGCTGTTGCACCTGTTATGTTGTAAGGGGTGGAACCTTAGGTATTTGTCAGTATGGGCGACCCGTTTCACCACATTGTGGCACTGTATGTGGGTGAGAGGTCTGAGAGGGAACAATGCTGCTTGCTCAGCACTCACCCCTTTTCCAGGCACTTCTCCCACTTTGTATGGGGCTGGCACCTCTGGTTTCTGCCCTGGCTGTCGTTCCCAGAGTAGGTGGGTCTGTGGATATTCTAGGACTGTGGGGGCCCTTTAAACAAGCGGACTCTGCTGAAAGACCAGCAGTTTCTTCCTCTGCCCCAACCCCCACTGATTTGCACAGTCAGTAGCAATGAGGCTTTATTTTCCCCAGTGCTGGGACCGTGAGCTGCGCGACCTGGTCTGGGGCTGGGAACACTCCCCAGGTGTCCCTCTCAACTTTTTAAAATGTATGACTGCATTTTCTGCTGGCCTGCCACTGCCACCGCCACCACCACCACCACCACCACAGCGAGTCCTCTCTGCTCCTTCTACCTGTTTGGATGAGTATTTCTTTTTTATATCTTTGTTTGTGGGACTTCCATGCAGTTCAGTTTTCTGAAGCTTCTGGTTGTCTCTAGTTCTGAGGTAGCAGTTGTATTCCTTCTTAGTTGTGGAGGGAGACACAGCATGTCTGTCTCAAGAAAAGAATTTTTAATGTCTAGCCACATTTTTCTGTTTATTCATATATGTATATTCTTTTTCTTAATACCTGCTCAAATGCAAATATATTTAGCTAAGACTTACTTCATGTTTTCTTATTTTTGCAGTTACTTTTTCTTTCTTTATTTATTTATTTTATTTTATTTTTTTCAGATTTAATGTGTTTTATTGATTAAAATATTATATTTGTGCCAATTTCCCTTCCCTCTGCTCCCCTCCACCCGGTGGCCCCCCTCCCTCCAGTTGTCCCCCCCTTTTAGATTATGTCCATTAGTTGTGCATACAGTTCCTCCCAACCTCTCTCCGTCTATTCCATTCCCTCCTACCATGATCCCCAATTCCTATATCATCTCCCTCCCTCTCCCCACTCCCCCTCCCTGTTGACCTCCCCCCAATATGCTTCCCGTACCCACAGTTCCTTTTCCACTCTCGTTGCCTGTTTAGTTTGCGTTTGTTTCATCTCCCTAGCTTCTGTTTTTTAAACCAGTCCCTTTAACATCTCATATAACAGTGGTTTGGATCTAATGAACTCTTTCAGTTTTATTTTGTCCTGGAAACACTTTCTCTGTCCTTCTATTCTGAATGACAATTTCGCTGGATAGAGTATTCGTGGTTGTAGGTTTTGGATTTTCATTACTTTGAATATTTCTTGCCAGTCCCTTCTTGCCTGTAGGGTCTCCCTTGAGAAGTCAGCTGATAGTCTAATTGGGACCCCTTTGTACATAATTCTTTTCTTCTCTCTTGCTGCTTTTAAGATTCTCTCTTTATCTTTAATTTTTGACATTTTGATTATAGTGTGTCTTGGAGTGGTTCTCCCTGGGTCCAGTCTCTTGGGAACTCTCCTTGCTTCCTGGACCTGCAAGTCTATTCCCTTCCCCAAGTCTGGGAAGTTCTCCTTTATTATATTTTCACTCTATTTTTCAAGTTCTAGTTCATCTTCCTCACTCTCTGGCAAACCAATGATTCTTATGTTGGGCCTTTTATAGCTGTCCCAGAGGTTTCTGATCCTCTCATTGTTGCTTCCCATTTCCTCTCTCTGCATTGGTTGACTGCTTGTTCCTTCTCCATATTCCAGTTTGTTGAAATGAACTCTGGATTTTTTTTCCTCACCATCTGTCTCGTATGTGGTTTTGTTCCTTTCGTTATGAATGTTTTTCGCTTCTTTCTTATCTTTTTCCTGCTCTTTTGTGAATTCTGTAAGCCACCTGATAACAATGGCCCAGAACTGAGCCTCTGACAGGTTTCTTATCTGTTCATCTGTCAGGTTCTCTATCTGTTGCCTGGTGAGCTGTGCCACCGGGATTTCTATAGTTGTCTGCCTCATTTTGACAGATGCGTTTTGTTTTCTTGGGCCGGCTGTAGGGGGCAGTGCCTGTGTACGCGTCACAATTCAGCGACCGGCGCCTGTCCGCAACCTATTTCGCAGCCCTGTGGTGCTTTCTTTGGGGGCGGGGGTCCAAGATGGATTCACACAGTTATTCAGCTAGGAGACCGGGATCCGTCCTCCCGCCCCCCTGGGCCTCACTGTTCAAGGCGATGCGGTGGCTGCTTTCCCCAGCGCTGGGGTCGCGCACTGCCAGGGGCTTGACTGCAGCCGGGATTTTTCGCCGCCCCGCCGCTGTCCCAGGTGCGACCGCAAACAGCGCTGCCCTCTTTAACTCTTACCTGCCCAAATGGCACCGCTGGTTTATAACTTCATATGTTGGGCTTCCGTGTAGTTTTATTTTCTGGAATTTCTAGTTATCCTTTGTTTTGAAGTAGTTGTATTCCTCTCTAGTTGTAGAGGGAGACCTAGCGTGTCCGTCTAAGCCTCCATCTTGGCCGGAAGTCCTACTTTTTCTTTAAAAATAATATAATTCATACTTCAGTTTAGCAGGTATCAGAGGTCTTTGTTATTTTTAGGTCTTTATTTTGATAACTCATAAATTTTTGTATTTAGTCCCCTCTTTTCCCTTAAGGTTACTGATTTCCTGAAAAAATTAGCATTTCAAATAGTAAGCTAGGGAAAAGGAGTGAACACAGACTAGTCAATTTAGTTACTTAATTTTTAAAATATTTACTTGATAGAGAAGGTGATGAAATTTGGGGCTTATTTAAGGGTTTTACTTTGTTCAGTTCAGCCGGTGAGCATTGTGACTTCTCTTTTGAAGGGCCCTGGCCTGGTGGCTTGGTTAGTCAGAGTCGTCCTGATAGGCCAAGGTTGCAGGCTCAGTCTCAGGTCAGGGCACAGACAAGAATCAATGAATGAATGCGTAAATAGGTGGAACAACAAATGGATATTTCTCTCTCTCTCTCTCTCTCTCTCTCTCTCTCTCTCTCTCTCTAAAAGTCAAAAAAATTTTTTTAACAAAAAGAATTTGAAGTTATATATGGTAGAGATAAATAAGACATTTTAAAAGCATAAAATGATAATTAAGTAGAAAAGCAAATCTGTCTACTCTAAATGCCAGTTGCGGTGCTCTGATGGCACATGGAGTTCATTCTGGGCTCCTGGTCAGATGAGATGGAGCTGGAGGCAGGTCATCATTCTAACCTGGGATTGCATTTGAATGATTCTTCTCCAGTTCTCATCTCCCTCTCTCTTTCTCTCTCCCCCTCCCACCACCCAGCTTTCTCTCTCATTCTCTTTCTCTCTCTAGCTCATGTAATTACATATGTATGGATATATATATATATATATACATATATATATATATATATTCATTAAATGTACCCGTAAGTCTTTTAATATCCATTTGGATCACTGTATTGTATTTAACCATCCCATAATTTTGTATTCTAAAGCATTTTTTTCCTGCATGTTTTTGTAAAATAACAACCAAAACATTTTAGGTTTTTAATATATGTAATATATTTTAGGGCTGAAAGACTTGAAAGTTGAAGATGACATCTCATTGAAGGTGGTACCTATTTTGCCTGCTCTTAATCATGCCCTGCTAGAAGCAAAGAAATCATTTACCGATGAAGGAATCTGTCTAAACATGTTAGTAAGGCATAATTTCCAAGAATTGTGCAAGATGGAGAGAAGTCCATTGACAACTACTTCTCAGAATGGAATGAAAGAGACTGCATTTTTTGACAAACTGTGCAATGGTTTTGACTTGTTTCCTCCAGCTGAAAAGTGCCCTTTACAGTCTTTAACTCAGTTAAAGTCTTATTTTTCAGATCCTAGTGGGTACATTTTGGAAGTATCTACAGCGTTAGATTTATTGGCTGAATGTCCTCAGTCTCCTTGTATTTCAGATGGATTTTGTGATGCTGGATTTTCTTTAGTTATGACTCCAGATTCTGAATTTCTTGACTCAGAGGCAGAAGCAAGAAGAGAAACTGAAACAAAAAAGAATTCTGAAATGTTTAAAGCTAGGAGGAGAAATGTGGTTCCATTAAATCCAGCATCAAATCTGAGAGTTCAGCCGAAAAGAAAGGCCAGCATGCCACCTGTGGTGCAGAGTAAAAAAGTGAACTTGTGCCGTCCCTTCCCCAAAAGAACCGCTGGAGCAAACAAGGGTTCAGTCCCTCCAGCAACTCTCAAATTAGTTAAAGGACAGTTTCCTCAGAAAAGAAAAAGAGGTAAGCACAACTTATGGGGACTATTAAATGAGTTAGTAATAACCGTTGTATTCTAACACTGTTCCTGTCTGATCACTGTGGACTGCAGCTTTGCAGTATCAGCAATGCCAATATTTTTCTCCAGGTGATTTGTCTCCATGCTTAAGCTTGAGAAGCATTGAGGCGGATGACAGATTAAAATCAAGAAATAGGAAAAACTGTAAGATATCTCCTCAAAAGCCCACCCACCAAAGGCTATATTTCACTAAACCGCTCAAGCTGTCAGTTATTTGTATGCATTCTAGAAAGATGGTGATCTAGTTTCTGAGCCATCCTCAGACAAGAGTGGAAGAAGAGGATCTTCTAAAATCACGCATACCAATACCAGTAAAAAGTAATAACCAATAATAGCCTGAACATGTATAAAGAGGGAGGAAAATAGATGGAACTTCCAAAACTAAAACAGTCTGGGGCAGAATTTCTAATCCTTTATGTGTGTCAGAGTTTTTAAAAATGGTCACCTGGATCCTGCCATAGACCTATTGAGACAGGACGTTTAGTGGCCTAGGGACCTGTATGTTGAAACAGTTCCACAGGTGGTTTTGTTGCCCTCTAACAGTTGAGTGAGGATCAGAGTCTAGAGCCATTTAGTGTGTAGTTAAATCCACTTTAGCTGCATGGGCAACAGCAGACCCTCCATATCACCCTGCCCAGGCTCTGTAGCTTCAACACGGGAGGAGACAGATACCGTGTCACTCCCGAGTCGGACTGCACAACCATTCTCGGCGGTGCAGATAGACTCTTAAGAAGCTACACCATCGTCTCTCGAGACGGACGGCTGCCGATGACGATGATGACGATGAGTGAACGTAGCACAAGAACAACACGATTTTGCCTTAGAGCCATCTCAGTTTATAGGTAGTATATTTTGTTGAAAAGTAGAAAACTATATGCTGTGTGACCCCATAGAGAAAGGGTCAGCAAAGTGTGGTCAAAGGGCCCATCAACTAATTGTGTCTGGCTACATCACATGATGTTGGCAGATGTGACTGGTTGTTACCAAGAACATAAGACCGTCTGGTCCTTCAAAAAAAAGGTGTGGCAACCCTATCTGTACTATTTTGATTCTAGAAGTTTTGGTGTCTAAAGAAGAAACATCAGGGATATGCAGAGCCCCAGGATTCTAGATAATTAAGGTTTTACCCTGTGGTTCAACAAATAGTTATTCTTGGCCTGTTACAGTTTGTGAAAAGGGTGTATGTGTATGTATTTAGGAGCATGCTGGAAAGTATGGCAATAGAAAGCAGTGAATCAGACAATATAGCTACTTATAAATGAATCCCAGGCCAACCATACTGAGTTTCTGCTGTGTATGAAGCAATTTACTTTAAGATATTAAATAAATTTATGTATAACTTAATGTATATGTTGTCTTTCTCAAATGTTTAAATTTCATCCACTATAATAAATGTGTCTTATTTTGTAGTGCAGTACACACAAATTCACACATGACTGAAACAAAAATTTCAAAAGACATTTGCCCTGACTATGTGTAATACAATCTGATATTTTCTATACCATTCTGTTTCAGTTAAAAATGAATTCTGGTTGCAACCCATTAAATTATTTTATAATCCATCAATGGATCCTTGCATGCTTGCATGCAGTTTGAAAAACATGGCATTGAGTGATACAAGTAAGCAGACGAGTCCCGCAGGACCAGCTTGTTTCATGTTTTAGTTTTTCCTCCCAGGACCTGGATTGTGAGAGATTTCCCTCTGTGTTGTGCAGATGTTAAAAACTTTCCCCTAGGTCTTGGTCATCTCATCTCATTTTCTTTCTTCTTAGTCTTAACTGTTTTCCTGCCTTATATTCTTAATGTGTTTATATTCCCCCTTCTTTATGCTAAAACTTTGTAACTGACTGAATGATAGGATTTATTCCTTAAAAAAAAAGATTGCTGCTTTATTATTTAGTAGGGAGTGAAATAATTAGACCCCGGGACATGTACAAACATTAAGAGATTCTAAAGCTTTTTAAAAACCACTCTTTTCTCTAACCCTCCCTCCCCTCAAATGAAATGAATTGGTTTCTTCTCTACATTTTAGCAGCAATCATCACAATCTCTTAAACTGTTCTGTATCATGTTTTCTGTTCTCAATTAGAAATATTGTGTTCTGTATAGTGTAATTTAAAAATATTGATATTTGCCAACATTTATATGTGTGATTATTTTATATGATACCTTTGGGACTAATTTCTTTTGATGGAAAACAACTGAAATTATATAAAGTCAATGGGTAAAATATATTAATAAGTGCCCAAAGAGAGCACTTACTGTATTTTTTTAACTCTTAAAAGATTAAAACACTTTCTGTTCTGTTATATAAGCAGGTAGACACTAGTTGTGTTTTCCTCTTAGGCCTCCATCTTTAGCTATTTCTATGTGAGAAGCAGAGCTGAGCATTTTGTAAGAGAAATGAGCAGTTATAATACACTTATAGGAAATTAAATGAGGTGAAGACTTTATTCAGTGTGCTCTCTTTTGTCTTGTCTTTAAAAATTATTTTGGGGGTGGTATTAAGACTTAGATATTTAAAAGCAGTAAAGGGAAATATATAAGATGGCACTTTATAAATATACAATCTGTTCTATGCAGTGTGATTATAGTTTTAACCACTTCACCTTATAGGGGCTGTGTTGCTTTTGTGTACAATGCCTTATGTATCTCCGGTGTTTCGTTTTTTCTATCTTTCTTATATTACAGTTGTCCCAAATATTCCCTGTTGCTCTCCACTATCCTGCCCCGCTCCCACTCCCATCATTAATTCCTACACTGTTGTCCATATCCATGGGTCCTTGATACTAGTTCCTTGACTACCCTTCCCGTTCTTTCTTCCCTTCTCCCTCTCCACCCTCCCCTCTGGTCACTGTCAGGCTGTTCCTTGTTTCCATGCCTCTGGTTCTTCTCGTGTTAGGGACGAGCATATTCAGCCTTTTCTGCCGTATTAGGAAAGATTATGGAGATTTTTATTTTTTATTTCTTTTAAAGATTTTATTTATTTATTTTTTGAGAGAGAAGGGAAGGTAGGGAAAAAGAGAGGGAGAGAAACATTGACGTTAGAGAGAAACATTGATCGGTTGCCTCTAGCACGACCCCAACAGGGGATTGCACCAGTGAGCTTTTGCTTTTCAGGAAGACACCCAACCAATTTAGCCACATGGTCAGGGCAAATTATGGAGATTTTTAGAAAAATTTAAGTCATGTCTTGTTTTTAAAGTTATTACTCTTTTTTTTATTTTTTTATTTTTTTAAATGTGTTTTATTGATTATAATGTTACATTTGTCCCAATTTCCCTTCACTCTTCTCCCCTCCACCCGGTGGCCCCCCCTCCAGTTGTCCCCCCCTTTTAGACTATGTCCATTAGTTGTACATATAGTTCTTCTCAACCTCTCTGTCTATTCCATTCCCTCCTATCATGATCCTTAATTCCTATATCATCTCCCTCCCTCTCCCCCTTCCCCCTCCCTGTTGACCTCCCCCCAATATGCTCCCCATACCTATAGTTCTTTTTCCACTCTCGTTGCCTGTTTAGTTTGCCTTTGTTTCAATTCCCTAGCTTCTGTTGTTTCTTGTGATGCAGTTTTCATTTTAGATTTCATAGTTTTGATCCTCCTTTTTCTAAACCAGTCCCTTTAACATCTCATATAACAGTGGTTTGGATCTAATGAACTCTTTCAGTTTTGTTTTGTCCTGGAAACACTTTCTCTGCCCTTCTATTCTGAATGACAATTTCACTGGGTAGAGTATTCGTGGTTGTAGGTTTTTGCTTTTCATTACTTTGAATATTTTTTGCCAGTCCCTTCTTGCCTGCAGGGTCTCCCTTGAGAAGTTAGCTGATAGTCTAATTGGGACCCCTTTGTACATGATTCTTTTCTTCTCTCTTGCTGCTTTTAAGATTCTCTCTTTATCTTTAACTTTTGACATTTTGATTATAATGTGTCTTGGAGTGGTTCTCCCTGGGTCCAGTTGTTTTGGAACTCTCTGTGCTTCCTGGACCTGTAAGTCTTATTTCCTTCCCCAAGTTTGGGAAGTTCTGCTTTATTATATTTTCACTTAATTTTTCAATTTCTAGTTCATCTTCTTCGCCCTCTGGCAAACCAATGATTCTTATGTTGGGCCTTTTATAGCTGTCCCAGAGGTTTCTGATCCTCTCATCATTTTCCTTGCTTCCCGTTTTTTCTCTCTGCACTGGTTGACTGTTTGTTCCTTCTCTGTGTTCTGTTTGTTGATTTGAACTCTGGATTTTATTTCCTCACCATCTGTCTCGTATATGGTTTTGTTCCTTTCAGTATGAGTGTTTTTCGATTCTTTCTCATCTTTTTCCAGATCTTTTGTTAATTCTGTAAGCCACCTGATAACAATGGCCCTGAACTGAGCCTCTGACAGGTTTCTTATTTGTTCATCTGTCAGATTCTTCATCTGTTGTCTGGTGAGCTGCGCCACCAGGATTTCTATAGTTGTCTGCCTCATTTTGACAGATGCGTTTTGTTTTCTTGGACCGGCTACAGGGGGCAGTGCCTGTGTACTCGTCACGACCCAGCAATCGGAGGCAATCCGCAACCTTTCTTGCCGCGCTGTGGCCCTTTGTTGTCACAACCCAGCGACCGGTGGTGGTCCAGCAACCTTTCTCGCTGCGCTGTGGTGCTTTGTCGTCACAACCCAGCGACCGGTGCCTATCCACAACCTATTTCTCAGCGCTGTGGCGCTTTGTGTGGGGGCGGGGGTCCAAGATGGATTCACACAGTTATTCCGCTAGGAGACCGGGATCCGTCCTCCCTCCCTCTGGGCTTCACTGTTCAAGGCGATGTGGTGGCTGCTTCTCCCAGCATTGGGGTTGCAAGCTGCCGGGGTTCGACTGCAGCCGGGATTGTTCTTCCTGCGGCTGGGATTGTTCTCCCTGCTGCTGGGATTGTTCTCCCTGCTGCTGGGATTGTTATCCCTGTCACTGTCCCTGGTGCGACCGCAAACAGCACCACCCACTTTCGCTCTTCCTACCTGCCCAAAGGGCGCCGCTGGTTTATAACTTCATACGTTGGGCTTCCGTGTAGTTTTATTTTCTGGAATTTCTAGTTATCTTTTGTTTTGAAGTAGTTGTATTCCTCTCTAGCTGTAGAGAGAGACCGAGCGTGTCCGTCTAAGCCTCCATCTTGGCTGGAAGTCTAAAGTTATTACTCTTGATATTTTTCTTCTTCACCTGATAGGGATTATAGGCTGACACTTAGCAAATGCATATTTTTATATCTATATGTGAACTAGAATTCTTGCTTTGTTAAAAAAAAATCTTCTAATAATATACCCCAATTTTTATATTTTATTCCCCATTACTAAAGTTACGCCCTAAAAAACAAAAAGGAAAAGCTATGCTGATAAATATCTGAGCCCCGTACCCCTTAAAAAACGGTGTCTTTTCTACATAAGGTGCTGAAATGCTGACTGCCCTGTTTGTACAGACAGCCAAATTGGATAGGAAAAACCAAGAAGCTCCTATTTCTACAGATGTTCCAGTTACAACGAATGCTCAAAGGGCAAGGAAACGAGAGAAATCTCCAGTCAAAACTGTTTCGAGGGCTAAGTCACCTGTGAAGAAATCTCCACAAAAACAGAGAGTAAATGTAGTAAAAGGCAATCAGAATCCCAGAATCAGAAAGCAGCCAGAACCTGGTAAGAAATATTCTTCCTGTAAATTTAAATACCACATACAGAGTAATTGAGGTTGCAAGATAGTGTATTGAAATAATATAAGAACAATTAAAAGTCTATCAACAATTCTTGTTATATTCTTTAACTCAGACACTAACAGGACTAAGTAACTTGATTTCCTATTGAAAATAAATTAGGAAAGTGCAAAGGATCCAAATAGCACAAAATAGACCTACTTTATAGTTTGCATAAAGCCTAAACATGAATAGTCTACAAGAGTTATAAATGGCTGCTTTTATGACTCAATGCACAAGCAAGTAGTATCTGGCACTATTTTTGTGATAAAATCAGTTATAAAATGTAAGCTATAAATTTATTTGCCCAAAGGAAATTGTAAAAAGATTGTTCAAAATAGTAATACAGAATCCTATATTTGCTTTTAAAGGCATTTAATTTATTTTAAAAGCAGTATTACTTTACTAATTTTGCCAAGTGGATAATGAAGCTTAGTTTTATGAACAAACAACTGAGCGCTTTAGTTCTGTGTTTCAGACTGCTAGGCATACCCTGTTTACGTGGAAGTGCCATTGTCTCCACACACTTTACGTCTGAAACTGAACACACACCTGCTCTTCTCCCAGTCCAGGTCCCTTCTTAACTTTCCTCTTTCTTTGTATAGTGCAGTTCTACTTATCTCCGGTATTGAGTCCTATGGTGTGTTTTGTTTTGTTTCTAAGTATATTTTATTGATTATTTTGTTACAGTAGTCTCAGTTTTTTCCCCTTTGCTCCCCTCTGCCCAGTTCCACCCTTCCCTCCAGCAATCCCACCCCTCTTAGTTCATGTCCATGGGCTGTGCATTATAAGTTCTTTGGCTTTACCCTTTCCTATATTATTCTTAACTTCCCCCTGTCTATTTTGTACCAACCGATTATGCTTCTTAATCCCTGCACCATTCCCCATTTCTCCCCCTTCCCCCTCCCAGCTGATAACCCTCCAAATGATCCCCATACCTATGATGCTGTTTCTATTCTGGTTTGCTTAGTTGGATTTTGATTGCATTTTTTAGATTTAGTTGTTGATAGTTGTGAGTTCCTTGTCATTTTAATGTTCATAATTTTGATTGTTTTTAAGTCCCTTTGACATTTCATATAATAAGAGCTTGGTGATGATGAATTCCTTTAGCTTTACCTTGTCTGGGAAGCACTTTATCTGCCCTTCCATTCCAAATCATAGTTTTGCTGGATAGAGTAAACTTGGTTGTAAGTCCTGGCTTTTCATCACCTTGAATACTTCTTGCCAGTCGCTTCCTGCCTGCAAAGTTTCTTTTGAGAAATCAGTTGATAGTTTTATAGGCACCCCTTTGTAGGAAACTCTCGGCTTTTCTCTTGCTGCTTTTAAAAGATTCTGTCTTTATCTTGAACCTTTGGCATTTTAATTATGATGTGTCTTGATGTGGTCCTCTTTGGGTCTAGCTTGTTTGGAATTCTGTGCTTCCTGGCCTTGTATGTTTATTTCCTTCACCAAATTTGGACAGTTTTCCTTCATTATTTTTCTCACATAAGTTTTCAATTTCTTGCCCTTCCTCTCCTTCTGGCACCACTATGGTGCAGATGTTGGCACATTTAAAAGTCGTCCCAGAGGTTCCTACACCTCTCCTCATTTTTTTCAATTCTTGTTTCCTCATTCTGTTCTGGTTGACTTTTATTTCCTCATGTTCCAAATCATTTATTTGAACCCCGGTTTCAGTCCCTTCACCGTTGGTTTTGTGTTGATTTTCATTCGTTTCACTTAGCATAGCCTTCACTTCTTCCCTTATGCGTTTGCCATACTTAAGCGTATCTGTCAAGCCTGTGAGCATCTTTATCACCAGTGTTTTTGAACTCCGAGTCTGTTAGGTTTGCTATCTCCTCATTTGTTAAGTTGGTGATCTCCTCATCGCTTAGGTCTCCCACTGGAACCTTGGTCTGTTCCCTCTTATGGGCCATACTTCTCTGTCTCCTCTTCTTGACAGGCTCCTGTGTTTTTTTGCCTCTGTGCCTTAGGTAGAGCTGTGGCTCCTGTTATGTTGTAAGGGGCGCAGCCGTAGGTATTCGTCAGTAGAGGGCGACCCATTTCACTACGTTGTGGAACTGTATGTGGAGGAGGGTTCTGAGAGGGAACAATGCTGCTTGCTCAGCACTCACCCCTTTTCCAGGCACTTCTCCCCATTTGTATGGGACTGGCGCCTCTCTAGTTGTGGGACTGGCGCCCCTCTAGTTGTTGCCCTGGCTGTCATTCCCAGAGTGGGTGGGTCCATGGATATTCTAGGACTGTGGGGGCTCTTTAAACCAAGTGTATGCTGCTAAAAGATCGGCAGTTTCTTCCTCCACCCCAACCCTCACTGGTTTGCACAGTCAGAAGCAGTGAGGTTTGATTTTCCCTGGTGCTGTAACCATGAGCTGTGTGGTCTGATCTGTTCTGGTGCTGAGAGTGCTCCCCAGGTGTCTGTCCCTAGTTTTTAAAACATGTGACTGCGTTTTCTGCTGGCCTGCCACCACTGGTGCTGCCACAACCATACCGCGTCCTCTCCGCCCCGGCTCCGCCCCTCCTACCTGTCTGGATGAGTATTTCTTCTTTATATCTTTGTTTTTTGGACTTCCATGCAGCTTGATTTTCTGGAACTTCTGGTTGTCTCTAGTTTTGAGGTAGTTATATTCCTTCTTAGTTGTGGAGGAATATGCAGCATGTCTGTCTAGGTCTCCATCTTGGCCAGAAGTGTTTTTTTAAATTTGTTTTATACCTTTATATTTCTATCAATTTTCTGTCCAATCTCCTTTCTCCCTTAATATATTTTTATCTTTAAAAAATAATTATATTTGGTGAGATTTTAGAGAAAGAAACTACTGTTTTGTTGGTGTGATGGTATTTGGGGTGAGCTTGGTTTTTGTTTTCTAAGTTTTAAAAAAATATCAGTGACTGAATATTTTTTAAAAGCTCATTGTATTGTAAAACCCATAGTGCTGCAATTTTCGTATCCATACCAAAAACTCAGTTTGTCTTTCAAGGCAATTAATGTGGTCTTTACCCCTAGGGTCCATATTTCTCTCCTGCTCTCTCCTGACATGTCCCTTTCCTGGCACTGCCTCCCCACAGGCATCACACCTCTTTACACCCCTGTGCCCTTCCTCTCCACCAGTCCAGATCCTGCTCAGCTAAGTCACCTCCACAGTGAGGCATTTTCCTCCTGCTCTGATCTTCACTGATCTCTCACTTTTCTCTCATTTCTTTTGGGTTTTGGTCAACATTATGGAATTCACACTGTTTTCCTGTCATTTGCTCTCTAACATGTAGATGTATTCATATATAATACCTATATTCTTAGCCATGTCATTTGAATTCTTTATAAAATTGGTTCTTGGATAGTTGTAGACTATCCAAGAATATGAAAAGTTTTCAAAATGTGTATGGAAAAATAGGCTGACTTGTGTTGCAAATGTCTGTATATATTGTACAGCTACTTTCCAAGTTAAAATTTTAAGATTACCCCCTTTTAAGAATCTCTTTTTCTTTTATTTCTGAATCATCTCTACTAATCTCTTTCAGTTCTTATGCTTGAAATATATCAAGAGTTTAAGAAGGTTCAGTCATTTTGTTACTGAAACTAGTGTTTTTTCTGTCCTTTCTAAAGTTCTCAATATAGTTATTATTTATGGAACTCTTTCTATTTTTTTAATATATTTTATTTGGCATTTTTTACCTGTGTTTTTGAAGATAGATTATCAGTATTGTATTTTCAATTGAGTGAGAACCTCTAACAAGTTAGTAATTAAATGATTTACCTGGGACTATGCATATTTGTTAACTCAAACCCTTTTTCTTGACTTTAGTACAGTGTTCTTTGTCTTAACCATATTCACAGGTAATATTTTGTGTAAGAGCCATACTCTTAATAAAGATAGAGTGAAATTAGTCTGAACAAATTAATGTCTAAAAGATAAAATGAATTTTAAGTTTCCAATACATCCATGGAGCTAATGAGACAGTTCTAGGCCTTCAGTCACTTTCTTCCACCAAACCCCTTTGGGTTTTGCTATTTTAAATAAAAACTAGACAGTGGTTGATGAATTTTACCCTCTCTTATATATACACACACTTTTCTTACATAGACCAGAGTTTTCTTCCTTTTAATTGTATCATTTATTGGCCTTTGCAGGGAAGTTAATAATAATTCATTCCAGGTTTGCTACTCTTAACTATAAAGGGGGCACAGTTAGCTTTTCTGTTCATCTACCCACTAGCTACAGGGAATCATTGCCTAGTATTATGAAGTTTGTCCTTAATGATAACCTCATTTAAGAAGGCTGAATCTATGTCTTAAGAATGCAAGTAAACCACTTGATATTGTCAGTTTTCTGATTAAAGGCAAATGGGTTAGGTAGATTTGATTATCAACAGAGAGAATTATCAGTAGACAAGGAGATTTGCTATTTTACAGATATAGTAGAAAGGAAATGTTTTCAGTGCAGAAATTAAAGTTTTAAAAGGTGATAAAATCAGCTATCCTGAATACTCATGACTTTAAAATTTTTTATTCATATCATTGCATATTGTAACTAAACATCAGAATGGTTAATATCATTATCTGTTGAACTTATGTGATTTCTCTAATAAATCACTTGTTAAGGAAATGATTTATAAGAAAGTATTTTAACATAATATACAATTCAAACCTAGAAGTTCTTATATTTGCACTAGATTGTAAGCTCTGTGAGGGCAGGACTCTTGTTTTCTGCTTCTAGTATATGCCTTGAGTTGAGCAGCATGCCTTGTGTGTAGTTCAGGATATGATTTTTTGAAGGGTGATTTCTTGTTAATATTTACATTCCTTAGGACTTGTTTTTCTGGTAATTACATTATAGTAGATCTGAGAGTTGGAAGAGACCTCAGCTTGATAGTAAAATTTTAATATACAATTTATGCAGCATATCAAAAGGTTTTTCTTGAATGTATTGACTTTACCATTGATTTTCACTAAGCCATAGTAATATGGCAAAGATTTAATTATATGGAAATCAAATGTTATGGGTTTTTTTTTTTTTTCTTTATATTGAAGCCAAAGGAGAAACTGCTTCACAGCTTCAATCAAAAATTTCATCACATGGGCAAGCAGATGTTATTAGCATAAATACAACTCAACCAGAAAATTTCACAGAGGCTCAGGAAGCTCCAGCTGAGAACTCCATTGTCAGTTGTGACTCCCAGGCCCTAAATCTGTTAGCTGATCTAGCATTAAGCGCTGCTACCTCTACCAAACCGCCATCGGAGCCCAGAAACCTTCCCTGCTCCTCTGAATTGCCACAAAACGATGTTTTGCTTTCTAAAGAATATTCTCTGAGCAATACATCTGACCATGAATATCATAGAGGAGTTAAAAGGCAAAAAGGTGGACCATTACCTCAGCCCTCCTCTGATAAGAAGAGTAATCTGACGCCAGACTCCAGTGTCAGCCAAGAAGAAGAGAGCTTGGTTCCTGTCATTCAGGCGCCTGTTGAAGCCCAGTCAGCACTTCCTGAGGAGACACTAGAAATTTCTGATGCAAGCCAAAGTTCTTTTGTTGCTGTGGAACATTCCTATGCCCGGCTCCTTGCAGAACATTCTAAGAAGCTGCTACAGCAGAGAGGAATACCTGGCCCTGCCTTCACTAAGAATGGCACTAAAGGCCCTGAAGCAGGAACTCCAGTGGGAAAAGTAATGCCATTTCGGCATCAGCAGAACACCTCCCCTCTTCAAAAGCTATCTGAGGACCCGGTACTCAAGCGCAGGAGCAGATTGCTATCCTCCAGCTTGAGAGACTTTTACTGCTCTCATTCCGTGTTCATCTGTGACGGTTCCTTCAAGATCACTTTCAAATGTGAAACAAACTATGTATTCAGCTTAGACAGCAAATATACCAACAATGCACTGGAGAAAACTGTGCTAAGAGCATTACATGGGTAAGTAGGAATGAAACTTGATGAAAATAGAGGTGAATTTCCTATTGAGATAAGTGAAGTGAGTAGAGATACTTGTGCCAAACTTTGGGAAAGGAGAAAGCAATGTTGTATGTAAATTCAGTGAGTCAATAATAATATCAAGCAGTTATGTTTACTGACACTGAAGAATATGAGGCTGGTTCTGCCACTATCACTGATCACACGGAGAACTTTTGCAAAGGAACTTGAGCCCTGTAAATGACTTTTCATTTTGAGATGCTCCTTCATAAGCCTTTGCTGCCTTTGAATTATATTTACATGAGATCTTAATGTAAAATAATAAGATGCAAAAATAATGCTTTACAGATTGAATTTCAGAAGAAACATTTAAAGAATTCTAACTTGTGAAGTTGATCATAATGCTATGAATGAGCAGTTTTACATGGGGTTGATGTGTAAATCTTCCTCAAAAAGGGGTCATGGTAGTAATAGCAGAGTGGCAGAAAGCATGGGCTTTGGAGTGTGGACTAATGCAGTTTTTTTATCTAGGCTCTCCCAGTTACTAGCTTCTGTTACCCAGAAGTTCCTGTATTTCAGGACAGTGCTTCTCAGTCTTTATTGTGTGCACAACTCACTTAGGGATCTCATTGAACTTCAGATTCTAACTCAGTCTATTTGGAGTGGGGACTCAGAGTCTACATGTCTAACAAACTTCCTGGCTATGCCAGTGGAGCATTCAATACTTTTAAGTACGGATTTAGTAGTAGCTACATTATGAGGTTGTTACAGTGGTACCCGGGTACTCATCGTTAATTAGCTCTTGAACTCATGACAAGTGCTGAAGCCAGCGAGTAGCAAGCAAGAGACGAGTAATGAAACATTTTTTCTTGTGGGGTGGCAGTGTGACTCATACAAGTTCTAAGCAAGTGTGATGTGTCCCAAGCAAGTGCCAAGTGCTGAAACATTTTTTTTCTCATCAAAATGAGACAAGTACAGGGTTTGACAAGTTCTGAAGCCAACAAGTACTGAGGTATGAGTGTATATGCGTTAGGGTTTTGCAGTGATTGGCACATACTAATGAAAGGTAACCATTATTATCAACAGGAAGCATTAGCTGTATGAAATGACATCAAGCTATCTATTAGTGGAAAATTTGATACAAAACATAAGTGACACAGTTATGGCAGTTGCTGACACCATGATTCATATGATAGGTGTACTGTGTCCAGGAGAATTTGCATGGTAGGGAAAAAAATCTGAGACTGGGAGTTGGGAGACCTATGTTTTAATCATGTTTTCTACCACTGATGGGTTTTGTGATTTGAAAGAAGTCACGTAAAGCTTTGATTTTCAGTTCCCTTCTCTATGTAAAATGAGTAGATTAGATTCATTGTAATTATTTGTTAAATCAGCTTCATTATTATCTTATTGTTTCATGTTTATGTAATTTTTTAAATAAAAATGAACACAAAAACTAAGGTTAATGAAGACACTTGTTTATACAATAATCAACTAAAATAACCATTTTCAATAATTTTTGTATGTTTTTATTTATAATCTCAGGCCCTGGAACACTGATTTACCTGATAACGTGGAAGAAGTGAAGCTTTTACTTCATATGTGGGTAGCTCTGTTTTACAGCAATCAAAACAAAGTCATACGATCATCCCGAGAAGTAGTAGAACACAGCAACCCTGCCAAATATGTGTCTATAAATAGCACAGTAGAACCTTTTGAATTCAGTGAAATTGAGGAGTCCCCCAGTGTGGAAAGGTGTTCTACAGGCCCTTTGTTGGAGACACAGAAAGCTCCCAGAGGCCATAATGCTGACGTGTCCTTCCCTGACACTAACACCTTGCTTCCTTTCATTAAACCATCACCTGCAAGAGGCTTGGAACTCTGGGTACAGAATGAACAGAAAGAAATTTTTGCAAGAAAAGATCATCCAGATACCCTAGAAAACCAGAATTTCATCTGTTCTTATAATAATGAGGTAAGTAAAGCTGAATACTACAAATCTGACATTATTTTTGAAGACTTTTTTCCCCGTTTGTATATAAAATCACATCCAAAACAAGGCAATCATTCCTTTTAGGAAAGTAGATTCTCTAGTTTTATAAAGGATTATAATGCCCAAAACTTCGTTTTCGTAAGTGTTGCTCCAGATAGTTTGCAGGTGGAGCTTATCTATCATCCTGATTGAAGAAACAGAAGTAAAAAAATCAGATGATCTGGGAGCCAGCCATAATTGTGCCACTTGTGTTTTGTATAATTTGGGGCAGATTACCTGTTTTCTCTGAGCTTATTTTTCCTATAAAAGAAGCAAATTGTACCCATTATGTCTTCCCTAGAATCGTGTTTAAGGATCAGATGTGGTAATCATAAATATTAGAAATCTTTGATAAACATCAAAGTAAATTAATTGAATATATATTAAAATTACTTTTGAGAACAAATACTAGAACAGTAAATAAAATGCCAGACCTCTCACAAGTCTGTAGATAACTAAATAAACTTGGCTTCATACTACTTTTCTCAGATGATGTTCAACCAGGGCAGATAATCAAATTTTAACTGAAGCAAATAAAAAAGTTATATTAAGATTCTAAGTAAATGGATTGACAAAATACCTGCCTTTTAAGCTTTTGGCACAGATTTGTTTCAGAATAATTTTTCTTGGGTTTGGATACCTACAATGCCTGTCTTCACATGAGTAGACAGTGTTTCTACACTTGGGGTTACTTGGGGATTTGCACGTCCAGGGGCCTGTGAATGTCTCCAAATGCTCATCTTCATCATCAAAATAAAGACTGGTGGAGTGCTATGGGCCAGATAATGGTCTGAGCCCTTGGCTCATATTAACTCACAAAACCCAATGAGGTAAGGACCATTCTTCCCTGTCTAATAGATGAGGACACTAAGGCATAGAGGAGTACGGAAATTACCTGAAGTCACATAGTTGGTAAATTGTCAAACCAGGATTCTTAATGTCAAATTCTGTGTGCATATATATGTGTTTATATGTGTATACGTACATATGTTTTATGTGTGTATATAATTTTTCTCTTGATGGGGTTCATCAATACCTGATTCTCAAAGAGATTCATAAAATTCAGTTAAGAATTACTACCTTAGAATAAGAAAATATTTACACACACGCCTTAGAGTCTTATAAAGTATTTTTTGTTTTGGTAATATATAATTAATTATCACCAGTACTAATTTTAGGAATGGTCTTTTGCAAACATGAAATAGAGTCTTAAGAGGGAGGAAGAGCATTAAAATTAATGATTTCTAAAAATTTATATAGCATATCCTTAAAAATTATTCCATCATCTTCCTAGATACTATGCCTGTGCTTGAAAGGTGCATACACATGTGATATACCAGTCCCTTATTCTATAGGTGGGAAACTATAATCCAAAAGAATTCTAGCTCAATGGGTATTAGAAACCAATAGCATATTGCTTCTGGTTCTGTGTTTAACTTTGCAGTGCTTTCAAATAATCACACTTTGCCTTAGAAACATTACTCTTTACTATAGTCAAAAAATATGTATCAGTCTAAATATATCAAGGTTATCACACTTTGCATTTTCCTAAGACATGGTAAGAATTGGGACTTTGGTCAAACATTAACGGTCACAGTGTGGGAGGATCACAGAATAGTTCTCAGAATGACTTAGCATTAAGATTTATCTGTGTTTTGTGCCTCTTCAGTCATGTTCTCTTAAAACTCGTGAGTTTCAGCTCCACCCTGCAAATTACTCAGTTCTGTGTCTTGGGTTAAGACAGAAATGTTTTTAGTGAAGTTTGAAACACAGGTCCTGACTTCTAACATGGCTGTCATAAGACATGGCAGGAAATCTGTGACCATAATGTTCGCGAAATTACAGGTGTATGGTCAATTCTATGACCAACCCATTTTACCATTTGCTTCAGCCTTTAAAAAAAGGAAAACAAAACTAAGGCCTAGAGGAGTATGGAGTTTATCAAAATTATCCAGAGGTAGTAATGTTTAACCCAGATCCACATTGACCATCAGTCTCTTTGGTTCAGTTTATTCATGCACACTGCACTGATGCTCTGTTGAATAGAAGGTAACAAGGAGTTAGAAATTATCTCCAGTCATAAGCAAAAAAGATAGCTGAGGGATAAGGGGTTTTCATTTACCAGAATGGAGGAGACTGATACCATTGTATTCTGTGTACAAGAGACAGTAATTAATCTGTGTCCTTAGGGGAAGTTCCAGGTGACAGTATATTTATAGTCTATTGAAAGCTGGTGTTTAAAATAAAGTTATTCTTTGCTTTAAAATATTATCTTTTAATCTTACTAAAAATAATGAAAATTAATTGAGTACTTTTTCTCTAAAGCTGCATTTCTAAATTAAGCAATGCTATTTAGCAAACAGGCTGCATTTTCAAGGCTTTAAATTGGCAGTGGTCTAGCCACTTTTCTTCCTAAAAGTCCTTTAAAAAAATGGGCTCTGTAATTTGAAAGTTTTGGAGCTCTCATTTGTGTGTTGTATTATTAAAGAAAACAACTTCCTATTTGTGGAGTATTTAAAACCTGTCTAAAAAGAGAGGGATTGCTTGATCTTTACCCTGTTTTGCTCTTATAGATTAGAAGATTCAAAAGAATAAAATTAAAATTAATCTTTGTCTATTCTGTTTTTCACATGTAAACTTTTTTTAAAAAAACCTGTTTGACTCTTGATTCTTTTATTTTAACTTTTGTCATTTCAGAGGCTTGAGGAAAAAGCTGAACAAGAATCATCAGGTAAACTAGAGACTTCTAATGTTGTGCATTCTAGCATTGGAAGTACCCAAACTAATGGACCTTCTATTCCTGGTGAAGAGAGAACCTTTGAGCCACTTGATAGCACAAGAGTGACTTCTTATGATACTGTCACACAAACCACGTTCACCAAGACTTGTGATGGGATTAGCAATCAGTCAGTGATTTGTCAAAAATCTGCATATAGCACCCTTGAGAGCAAAGTTGATACTTTTCATGCAACAATGCAAGCGAAGACAAGTGGCTTACAGGCCAGAATCCAGCATAGCAGCCCCCAAAACAAAGAATGTCAACCTTCATTGGAAAAGAACGATGATATGGAGTATGTAGTGATTAATCTGGAACCAGTTACTCTGACTTTTGAAAACAATGCCTGTGTACCAATACAGACAGAAATTGTAAGTAGAACTGATAAACCTGCAGCCTTTAATATGGAGTTGATTAAACAAGTATCACCTGCTACAAATCTTAGACTTCCTGTGTCTACATTTGAAAATGTACAAACACAAAGTCTGAAGGACATTCTGTCTCCAGCACCATCAGGAGAAAAAGGCACTATGTACCTTTGTGCCTCCTCAGTAAGTGGAGAGACACTAGCTAATAATGAAACGTGTTCATTACAGAAAGAGATTCCTGTTCTAGGCTCATCATCATCATCTGATAATTCATTGGAAAAGGAGGCATTACCACTGGCTAAAAGTTCTAATTATTCAGTACCCAAAAAAGAAATGAAACTCTCTCAAGAATTTTTTCTGCAGCCTACCAGTCTCTTAAGCATGTCTTCGGAAGAGATTTTGGGGCCATCACAGACTAAAGAAGCCTCATCATCAGCCTCTGCTACGTTGGAAAAAAATTACTCACTTAACTGCATTCCATCAAGAAGTAATGCATCAAATGGTTCTTTAGAATTAAATACTGACAGGAGCGGTCTAAATAGTGAAAATAGGAACTTTGAATCATTTAATTCGTTTGCTAAACAAACCAGTCTACCTATAAATGGAGAGGAAGTCAGCCTAGAGTTAGAGGAGGATTCTGATATTGAACTAACTCTCACAATATCACCACCTACAAGTCCCAGAGAAGAAATTCCAGCTGGTGAAACAGAGCAACATCAGGAGGCTCCATTATCAAACTTAGAACTCCAGGATATGGATGAAGACATAATTGAGCCAGAAAAGGTGACTTTCACAGAAAACAGAGAAGTGAATTCTGCTAAATATACATCAGTGCCTCCCACAGTGTCAGAGAAACCATTAGATAAGGAAAGAAAAGGTGATAACTTAGAAGTGGCTACTTTAATGCTTCCTAAAGAAACTTGTGCCCTTGAGCTCACAGAGGAAGTTAATGTTACCTCAGACTTTCCCTTTGGTTCAATTGAGGAAGTATCACCAGCCTCTAGTCCTGATCCCCAGGTACCAGTTGAAGAAATAGAATCATCTCGGGCTGTGTCTCCATGTTCTTTAAAACATCCTAATATACAGTGTGAGAATGGTGAAAAATTCTTTCAGATTAAGTCAGTAGATATGGCCATAGCAGAAAAAGAAAATTCTTATGTTGGTCCTATCCATCCAGTGGGACAAGATAACTTAACTTGGGTACAACAAATACATCTTTCTCCTGAAATGCCTCTAGTATTAAATAATCATCCAGGAAAAAAAGATAGATATTTAACCCTTCTGGGTAAAGTAACAGAGAAAATTGTCCCAAGTGAACATGAGAAAGGATTCTCTTTCTCAGAGAAGGTGCCATGCTGCGATACAGAGTTAAACCAGTCTGCCTCAACCGCCGCTTACAGAGCTGACTTGAAGACTTCTCCAGAAAAATTGGTAACATCAGGAAATCCATTGCAGCCATTTAGTTTAGAGAACAGAAATTTGGACTTAAATCATATTGCCTTGGAGACCAATGAGTCTCCATTTAGTCCTAGAAAGGTTATGGAAAATAAGTCTGTCGTTGACACATTTGTTACTACAAGTGCTCCAAGTGATATGATGAAAAGCATTAAGGAGAGTTTCTTTAGCAGTGATTCAAAAACAAATGAAGGCAATTACATGCAAGTTCAGTCCTTGAGCTCAGACTGGGGAGCTGATAACACACAGGTACGCATGCACTCAGAGATCCCCAAAGTTGAGTTTTCCTCAGGTGATGCTACCTTAACCCATTTTACAAGACCCATAAACATAGAGGCAGGGTTTCAAACACAGGAAATATCAGTAGTCAGAATGACCAATTTGCTTAAGAATAGTGAAACGGAAGCTGAGTTACATGAAGAAAACATAGATCTGGATTGTTTTGGCTCTAAATCAAACACCACATCTCCAAAAAGCAAGCAAAAAAACATCCATATGCTGCAAGATATGTCAGCATGCAAAACAGAAGATCTTTTGAATGGCAGGCTTTCCCCCATGTATTTATCTGCTGATTCTTACCAAAATACAGCAGCCACCAGTGAAAATATCAAAAGGCCTTCTGCCTTTTTTATTTCCAAATCTTGTGCTCCTCCTGTTTATGGAGTCTCTAAAGAGCAAGTGGAAAATAAAAGCCCTGATGAGCATCTCAGTGCCGAGGAGGACTCTGAAACCCTGGGTGGAGACATGGATGTTAGTGTGAATTCTGATATCCATTATGAACCACTTTCTGGAGACTCTGATCAAGATTCCTTTGATGATTGTAGAAATCTCAAATTAGACCTAGAGGGTTCCTGTACTTTACAATGTAGTCACAACAAGAAAGAAAGTGCTTCAGAAGATGGGTATGACTCTTTCCTGAGCCCAAATAATAGTGATAATGAAGATAGGGGCTACTATAATCGAGTTCCAGGGTTGGAGACCAGCATACCTCCCCGAAACCGGTCCATTGGATTAAAGAAAGAAGATGTGTGTGTGCCATATTGTATACAAATCAAAGATCGTTATGGTGTCCCTAGGACTTACACTAACTTTACTATAACTAAAGAGTTCAAAGATACCAAGAGAACATTGCGCAGCCTGAGGAGGCACTCAAACATCACTGCTGAACATAGTTTGCTTAGCTCCTGGACAAATACTTGGCAGGTGGCAGACGACCTTACGCAGAACACTTTAGATCTGGAGTATCTGCGTTTTGATCAAAAACTGAAACAAATTGTAAAGAGTGGGAATTCTCAGCCTTCTGCCTCTTCCACCGTTTTTCTTAAGGAGCCACCAGTCCAAATTGCTGCTGAGGCTTTCCCTTCGCCGAAAACATCCGAGTCTCCAGTTCTCCATCCTCCATCCCGGAGCAGAAGTCCCCTCGTCGTAACAATCATGCACTCAGATGCCAGAACACAGAGCCAGCACCGGAGAGGCCACATGCTCAGTGATTTGGACAGTTCTTCCTTTTGGGAGGAAAGATGTGATCACAAGAGAAATCAACTTACAAATTCTGAAAGAAATCAGACTGTTTCCTTCCACCTCAACAAACTGAAATATAATAGTACTTCGAAGGAATCCAGGAATGACATCTCCCTTATTCTCAATGAATATGCAGAATTCAACAAGGTGATGATGAACAGCAACCAAGTCGCTTTCAGAGATAAAGAGTCAAATGTTGCTTCTGGAGAAGCCATATCTCAAGAGATATATTCATCTTTCCCAAGAAAGTCAGCCTCCTATGAAGACATGATTACAGACTTGTGTAACAGTTTGCATGTCAAACTAAAAAGTGTCATGAAAGAGGCTTGTAAAAGCACCTTTCTTTTCTACCTCATTGAAACAGGAGACAAGTCATTCTTTGTGAGAACAAAGGTAAAGTGCCAGATTTTCCTTATAGTTTATATTATTTTGATTGCTGTCTAATTTTAGCTTATTTTAAAAGTAATACATTTAGCATTCTTGGCTTCAGAAAGAGATGATATATGAAGTGGTATTTGAGTTTCACAGCTCATTTTTTTGTCTGCATACTAAATGTTATGCTACGAGGATCTGCCTTTGGTACTGTATGATGTTCCAGAATTAATGCAGTCACTATCACAAAAAGTTACAAGTATAGATATACTTAAATTCAAATGTTCTTGAGGTAAAATTCAGATTAAAAAAAATTATTACCTATCTTCATTAATATGGATTATTGAAAGGGACCTCTTTTGATTTCAGGTATTTTTTAAAAATTAAATATTAGGATAGCTTAATAAGTTATTAAGAACATGGTCCTTACTTTTAAATGATGTAACCATGGTAAAATTCTAACTTCATAGGAGCCAGAATCTGTCTCCATTCACCATGGCTTCCTCATTTTATCCTTTCAAAAAAAATTTTTTTTGAAAAAGACAGCATTCTCTCTTTTTAAAATTGATTTGTTGTTCCACTTATACATTCATTCGTTGCTTCTTGTATGTGCCCTGACTGGAGATCAAACCCACAACCGTGATGTATTGTGATGACACTAACCAACTGAGCTACCTGGCCAGGGAAATATTTTATTTTAACTTTTAAAGTATAATTTCAAATTCACATCAAGATCGTGGAAATGGTACCCTTCACCCAAATACCCCACTGTTAACATTTCTGAACCGTTTGAAAATATGTTGCAGACACAGTCTCCTATTACCTCTTAATACATAGGTGTGTATTACCTTCACATGAGACTTCCACAGAGATGTTCTTTTGTATGATCACAGTACAACCCTAAAAAAATCAGGACCTGAGCATGAATGCACCATGCTTATGTAGTACACAGATTCCATCTTTAGGTCAGCATCACATGTTGTCTTTGCTTGTCATGTCTCTTTCAGTTTTTGTCAGGTTCCTAGTATATTAACATTTTTCACTTGGTTAAGATGGTTTCTGCCAGGTCCCTCCCATGTACAATTAATAAGCATGTTATAGTTACTAGTAAGTGGGAGATACAATAGGATATGTAAATAACCTATTCTTTGTGAGACTTTCACCGTCCAGATTGATGGTTCTTGCCTGAATCACTGTGATGGTTGCCACATACTGATATTGTAATTCCATTGTTTCTTGTACCTTCATTAGTTCATTGCTGTAAGGTAGATTTTTCCATTCTCTTTCATTTGTTTATTTATTTACTTGTTGTCATTGTGGACCAATGTTCCATATTATTTTACTCAGAATTACTATTTGGTTATGTTAATGCTCAAATTGTCCCAGACCTAGCTAGTGGGAGTCCCTTTAAGCTGGCTTGTGTCCTTTTCACAAGTCACCGTAATTCTTTGGACACTTTTCGTGGTGTAGTATGATGATACAGGCTTATATTGTGTATTCCCTGACTTAGCCTTAAGCCATTTCTCCAAAGGAGCTATGATTCTTCTTAGTGAAGAATAGCATTTGGAATCAAGTCTGGGCAGTGGGTGACCTCAGTGCCACTGGCTATCATTGCATCTACATCTACCCAGCAGAAAGCCAAGAAATAGATGTGTTAAATGTACAAGTAACATGTATATGTTTGTTTTTAAAACAAAAACGGGTACATGCTCCTCCTAATTCCAATCCAGCACCACCAGGTCTGGCCTGGCCTTTGCCAGAGTGGCAGCTTCCTTCCCCAGCTATCAGAGCTCACATTGCCCTCAGTGTGCCTGCTGCTTGGCTCGGCCCCTACCCCATGTGTATTCACACTTCTGGCCCACAGCTCAGTCCTGGTCATGCCAGCCCCATCTTCACCCACTTGGAGCACCAGCCCAAAGTTGCGCCTTGCCACACTTGTGGAGGAGCCAGTTCAAATAACAGCAGTCTTCTCAGTGTCTGTTTTAGAGCCCTGATGTGTACAGGTGAGGGGAAATGAAAAATGCTGATAAAAGACACGAAAATAAGTGTAAGACTAAATATGGTAAGTACAGGTGCTTCTACATTTCTTTGAGGGCAATTGGCATAGTCAGGGAAGTCGGGGGCATTTTTCTAAAGTTAGCGAGGCTGACCTCTTGTATGGGGTGTGGACAGCTAGACTAGTAAGAGTTCTGGTTCTAAATGTTTGACTAGATTTGCTTCAGAGTTCACTATATGTCAGTACTTGTGAGAAGTCCTGTGTCAAGTCCAGAATATCTGTCACGTGATGTAATCCATATGATAAATCCATCAATGTTGAAATACTAAGTAACATTAGACACCTGACTATGTTTTTGATGTGTGACTGTCATCATCACAGAGGGCACATTAGATAGATGATGAGACCTGCATGGCAGCTTCCTGCTCTTCCCTGAAGCAGGTGTGAAGCTAGCAAACATGAGGTTCTTTGTGTCGAGGATGCAGTGGACACAGCAGACACTGTTCCTCATGGGCTGGGAGTCTGGCCAGAGAGGGAGTAGGCAGTTTCAGTCAAAGGCTCAGCACAGTAGGATGTAAAGAATAAGGGAACCCTAAGAGAGTTTCCAAAAGGGTCAAAGGGCTACAGGCTACACAGGGGCCCAGTGAAGAGAGCCAATCAATAAGCTTGGAGCATAGTGTGTATGTACTATCAAGACACATGTCTAGAGGTGTAAGGAAGGGCCATGTTAGGAAGAAGGGCCTTAGCAGAAGTCACACTAAGATATTTAGACTATTCTGAGGTCACTGGTGTGGTGCTGAAAGGTATTTCTAAAAGATGAATAGCATTTTACTTGCATTTTAGAGAGGGATCCCTTCATCTGATGTGGGGAATGGATTGGAAAAATGACAGGTAACAGGCTTTAACTGGAAGCTATCCACGCTTTCTTCTCAAAGGTGGCTGATGGCTCCTATTTTGTATCATTTAAATATGATCTTAAAATATTTAAAGCTTTTTCCAAATGTGTGGGGTCTGATCTTTTGTATAACAGATTTTTTTCTTGTTGGGGAGTCTTTTCTTCTCCAAAGTACTTCATAAATGGTTGCCAAATCTATCCCTGTACCCTCTCCCCATCATTTTTATGCCAATTTCCATGCCATTTGGTAAGCAGTGTAGTTGAAATGGTATTAAATGACCTTCAGACCTTTTTGAAGGTGGCTGCCAAAAATAACCTGGAAATTAGTTTCGTTTTACCTTGAATTAATTTTGTTTGGCTAAGTATCCCTGAGTATGCTAAAGTAAGTCTGACAGAGTTACCAGTGAGCAGAATACTTGATTTGTTTTGCTTCCATCTTTTCAAAAGCAACAGTGCAGTATCGTAGTTCTTACTTCCTTTACAGAGCACAGATGATACTCGTTTTCATGTAGGAGACAGATCATAGGTCTGGTAGGAATATAGTACTTCAAGATATCATGCCTGTTTCGATAGTAAATGTATTGTTTCACAATAATATTTTATCATGTAGCCACCATTTACAACAGAAAATAGTGTACAAAGGTAAAATTAATCTTCAAGTGAGAAAGTTCTGACACGTAAAAGAAACGGGAATAAAGAAAGTACTGTCAAAGCAAAGCTCAGAAAGCTATCCCTTCAATTCTTCAATCCTGGAGAATCATTAGTGATGAGATTAGTGATGAGATGTCAGGACCGCATTTATTTGATAAGGAAGATCTGTGAGGTCCTTTATTATTGTTAAAATTCAGAAAGCATGACAAAATAGCCCAGACCACCACAGGATTTGATGAAAACGGTGAACAGAAAATGTATTTATTCAAATCGTTTACTACTAAAATAAGTGAGGGCTAAAGATTTATATTTACATATTTTAGTGGGGTCTGTTAAGACATCTTGCCCATAGGAATTTACTTGAAAATACATTACCATACATTTTTAGCAATGAATTGAAATAGTCAAAATTTGAGTTGTTTTGAGATCCAAGGGAAACTATCTAAAGTTAACACTTTATTTTTATAAAGGAAATAGGTGATCATAAGACACCGTGCTTTTGGTATGACTAGGAATATCCAGGTGTGCAATAGAAACCTCCAGGATCCTTCAGACAAAAAGTGTTAAAATCACAAAGGAAGACAAGGTTAAAGAATGTCTTTAATTACATGAACTCACCCTTCCTATAAGGCTATCTCAGAGCTATTCTGTATAATAGATTAGTGCCTAACAACCATGCACATTTTAACATAATATCCCATGGTATTCAAATCCCATATCCAAGTTTTCATTAGTGATACTCAAAGTAATACATGGCTGTTACAGGTATTTTCAAGAGTTCTAGAAACGTTTTGACTGGAGGTGGCATTTTTGAGCGCATCTCTGTATCCCCAAGGTAATTCCCTTGAAGAATGTGAAACTCATTATTTAAGTCTGATATTTAAAAAGAATCATCCTTTTGTCCTGACCACTTGAGCTCAGTTGGTTGGGTGTTGTCTTGCAGAGCAAAAGGTTGCCAGTTTGATTCCCAGTCTGGGCACATGCCTGGGTTGCAGGTTTGGTCCCCAGTCGGGGCATGTACAAGAGGCAACTGGTTGATGTTTCTCTCCCTGTCTTTCTTCCTCCCTTCCCTTCTAAAATTTTTTTCTTTTAATATAAAGAATCAGCCTCTGATACTTCATGGACATAAGAGATTTATTATACAGTGCTTTTTTTTGCCTTTGAAATAAACTTCTAAACCCAGCTGTTCATGATACTGAGAAGTCATCTCTTTTACAGGTGAAAGCTCACTTAGTAATAAGACAAACTGCCATTTATGTTGCCTTATTAGAACATAATTTAGTAAATAGGATGTGTCTTTAGATGTTCTTAGTAAACAATAAAAGTAGTTCTGTGCAAGTATCCCTATTTTAGTAATGGCTATTTGTAAATATTTCAGAATATTCTGAGGAAAGGAGGCCATAGAGAAATTGAACCTCAGCATTTCTGTCAAGTTTTTCACCGAGAGAATGATATTCTGATGGTCATCATCAAAAATGAAGATATCTCATCACATTTGCATCAGGTAGGTTTGGAAGTACCTTTCTTACAAAGAAATGTATTCCAGGCCATTTGTTATTTGTAATTATTAGACTTGTCACAGCCCTTTTAAATTCATAGTAACTAAGGGAAAACTATAAAAAGATATTGGTAAATTTTTGTCTAATAGAAATAAATCTTTCTTTAAAAGGACTTGTAAACATTTTTAATTTATGATATTTACCTACTGGTTGAATAAAGGTGATTGCTTCTCCCAAGAAAATCTAACTTATGAGCGTAGCTACAGCCCTGCTGTCAGGCGGTAGTAACTGACCCATCCCTACAGCACCGACACCAGGTGAAGCTGGAGACAGGGAGTGATAGTGTTAGCCTATCACCTGCCTGATTAAAGGTCCCCAAAACCTCAGGTATACTCTTCCCTCACAACCTCCAGCGTGTAGAGTTGTAGAGATCACTTTGTAATTAACTAGCGTTATTAATGAGTTTGTAGCCTTGACGACAAACTGATTTAATATTCCTTACATGTAGCAGAATTACCCATCACTCATCAAGGTTAAAAGTATTTTTAGCTATTCTGAATCTTGAAACCCTTGGATAAAAGTGACAAAAGCAACCCAGTGAACCTATCTTCATTGTGGGATCCGTTTATGTTTCACAGATTCCTTCTTTGCTGAAGCTGAAGCATTTTCCCAATGTCATCTTCACTGGAGTAGACAGCCCTGAAGATGTTCTCAATTACACCTTCCAAGAGCTGTTTCGGACAGGCGGCTTTGTGGTATCGGATGACAGAATATTAGAAACTTTAACATTAGGTTAATCTTTCAATTTCCTTGCTTCTTTCTTTGAAATCTAGTCAAATCAATTCCTCCTCTCCCAGTGACCTAGTATTTCATGGAAAAGAGCAGTTTTCGTATAGTTCTCATTCCCAATGTACACTCTCTTAACCCCTTGTATTAACTGATTGTCTTCACCACCAAACCTAAGTTCCTTCTCGCAGAAGTGTGGCTAAAACAGTCATAAATTTGAGACTTTTTTTTAACATTCGACCTCTTCACTTGCTACAATCAACTCGGCTACAGATTTTGTTGTTTAGAATCAGCCCTCTTCCATTTCTGTTGCTATGGAAATCTTTTAAAAACTGGCTACTATAAGTTGTGTCAGTCATCTGGTTGAACACTAATATATATTTGACCCTTGAAGAACACAAGTTTGAATTTTATGCATCTACTTATAATTGATCTGACCAATTCATACCCATGTTCAGGGGTCAACTGGAGATTGGGTATCTGTATGCAGGGCACCTACTTAAGTTATACACGATTATTCCATTGAGTGAGCAGTCAGTGCCCCTAACCCTGTGTTATTTTGAGGTCAGCTGTATATAATCTGCTTCTCTCAGGACACTGAATTGACCTAAGGATGTCAGAGCACAGGGCAGATATTTATGTGTATGAACAAAACCTGCCACGTTAGAACTAAATGTGGATACACCATTTCTGGATTAGAGTATCAGGAGGATATATATATCTTAACAAACATGGATTGTTCATGGAAACTGGAGTTGGAAAATATTCGTACATTCTACTGTATTTAGAAACCTAGACTTTTGCTGTTGCAATTAAACCTCCTATGTGGTTTCTGTACATTCAAAGCTGTAACTGCTCGTAATCGCAGTGCTCTTTCTCTATACCGTTCTCTGCTACTGAAGTATGAGTAGGTAGTACTGAGTTGAGGGGCCACAGGTTGCTGGACCTTTGAAATGCAGTATGGGATCCTGCCCAGCTACAAAGTGACAATGATGGTATACATTCAAACATGGGTCTTATTTTTTAACAAGTAATAAATTCTGGGCTTTGAGTAGACAAGCCAAAAACCTTAAAACACAACTTACTCTATTCTGCAGTTCAACTAAAGGAAATTGTCAAAATCCTGGAGAAACTAAATGGAAATGGAAGATGGAAGTGGTTGCTTCACTACAGGGAAAGTAAAAAGCTAAAGGAAGATACCAGGTAAGGCCTGATGTCAGCTGAGGGCTTGGAGTTGGGGGTGGAGGGGAGGGTCCCTTCCCCCCTCTGACATGTAATTAGCCCTGAAATGTTCCGTGTGCTCTGGACTGGTGGGTATTCCTCAAGGTTATAGTTTGTGCTAGAATGAAAATCATCTGTATCACTAAACACAGTATTAAGGTCGATTGACTTTTTTGGATTTTGTTTTGTAGTAGGGCCTTCAGTGAAGGAAGCTGTGTGTTGTAATCAAGTTTATAGGCACAGCCCTGGCCGGGTGGCTGTTAGTTGGAGTATCATCTTGTACACCAAAAGGTTGCAGGTTTGATCCCCTGTCAGGGTGTATATGGGAGGCACTGATCCATGTTCCTCTTCTCTTTTCCTTTCCTCTCTTCTCTCTCTCTCTCATCAATAAATACCTTCCAGCAAGGATTTTTTTAAAAAAGAAAAATGTTTATAGGCACATACTTTGAGTAGTATTCTCTAGACCAACCAACAAGAGGTAAAGAAGTCAGACATAAAGGTCCTAAAATGTCCATAAAGTTCAGACTCTACTACTGTGACTTATAAAAAATAAATGAACTATGGGCAAATTGAGATGAGAATATATACTTAATTGAATTTTACCCTGAAACAGTAGCTTACCAATAGGCAAACCTCTTTATGTAGAACTGGAATTTTTAAGTATTGATTCCTTGGCTAAAGAGACTTGGAGTCTGAGGGTGCCTCCAGGTTCTAGTGAGACTGGGAAAGGAAGATCTGGAGCTCGGAGACAGACTAGGTAAAGAATAGATTTCATTTGTTAAATGATTGTTTCAGGCACTGTTAGGTGTTTTACCTAGATTATATCGTCCTAACTTTATACAGAGGAGGTAAACACCCACTTCAATGATATGGAAATGGAAGCACAGAGAGGACAGGACAGATCTGACTCAGGTCAAATATGGAGTCGGACAGTTGTGAAGCTAGGCTTCAACCCCAGAATGTTCATTACTGTGTTTCACCATACTGCTTTCTCCAGAGGAACTGTTTCACCATACTGCTTTCTCCAGAGGAACACAAACCTAGATGTGAAAACAGCCAAAATTGTGGAAGTGTGTGATATGTTGAAAGGTGGCTTAGAAGTTCAGGAAAGGCTTGTACTTAAGAGAAGCACTAGGACAGGAGGACAACCAGGAGCTAACAGGGTCCAGGGCTGTCACCACGAGTTCACGAGGAATTAATTAGCCAACCACTTTAGAAGGTTCAATTCAGGAATAATGGGAGAAGCAAATCAAAGCTCTGAGGCGCCAGAGCAGATCTATAAAATTATTAAAAATTATTTAAAAAATTAAATTTAGCATTCATAGAACTTTGGGTAGAGAAGTACGTCACTATTGGCAATTCAAATCATACTGATCTGGCATAATGAGAGCTGATCAGAAAACTCATATCCTTTGGCCTTTGGCATAATTTATCTAAAACTAAAAAACCACCTAGCTTTTTCAAAAAGCACCAAGGGTGTTTATAGCCATAGGTGGTTATCAGTAACTATGATACCAGCCTCAATTCCATCTGCAGGCTAATTTTTTTATATGAATTTTTAATATTTGCAAAATAATGCCATAAAAAATTTAACACAGTAAGTAGAAACATACAAGTTTCTGTTTATAGCAGTAAGGAATATAACACAGAAAAGTCGTTATTTTAAAATTATGTACATTATGATGCCAATCGAAAATGGGCATGTACAAAAGAAAAAGCCTGGAAGGAAATTCAACATCATGATGTAAATAGTTCCTATCACTCACTAGAGTGGTGGGGATACATACAATTTTGGTTTTCTCCAGCAAGCAGGATGGAGAAGATATAAGTGAGTGATAGAGAAGACTGGAGAGATGGAATCCAGAGCAGAGGTAGATGCAACATTCGCCTCTGAAAGAGGAAGGAAGGAAGGTAGTAAGATTTAAAAGGTGAGAAATTAAGGAAAATCTAGCTGTGACATAGTTTTAGTCAGAAGTATAGTGAAGAGGTTTTGAAGAGACTTAGAAGGTTTGGAACCATTGCTCTATAATAAAGAATGCAGTAAGAGGGCCACTTGCTGGCAACATTGTTGGAAGTAATAGTTGATGAATGTATTATATATGTCCATATTTCTTGGACCAAGGATGCTACTTTTTAAAAATCTGTATTTGCCAGAATAGTTTTGAGGGAAAGCATCAGGACATTGACCTCTAGGAAGGCAAGTGTACAGTGGAAAAAAAATAGGAACAAAGGATCTCGGGAGCTGGTTTTATTATAAGTAGATAAACCAGAAGTATAGTGAAGGCAAAATATCTAGGAATAAAACAACAGAATTAAGATACAGTATAAAAATGAACTTACACTGAATCTAAATTTAACATTTCTGTGTATTTTCCAGAGTGGATTCAATTGCACATAAGAAGAACTTAATATTGAAGTCATATCAGAGTGCAGATATCATTGAATTGCTTCATTATCACCAGTGTGACTCTCGATCATCAACAAAAGCAGAATATTTAAAATGTATGCTAAACCTGCAAATTCAGCATATTCATGCCAGGTTTGCTGTCTTCCTAACAGGTAAAAGTCACAGAGCCTTTGTTCTGCCTCAGTTTCATTTTATCAATCAGTTAATGCCAAAATAGGTCAACTCTAAAAATGTCCTTGCAAGTGGATTCATTGGGTATTGTAAGATATATGTGGTTATATCCCAGATCAGCTGTTACCCTGATAAATGCCAGGTCTAGTTAATAGTTTCCAACAGTTTCTACTAAGTTTCATCATCTCCTACGAGTACTAACTTAATTTTATACTTACTCCTAATTTTTAATGTTTTATGTGAATCTTCACCAAGCCTTTAAAAATTATTAAAGGAATGACTATAGTTGTCATTTATCAGTGGTTTTCAGCAGTTCCTCCCAGCCCCCCCCCCCCCCCCCCCCCCCATAGAAGCAGCTACTCCTAAAGCTTCAAATCTTTCTTCTCTGGAACCAGACTCCCCGCCCCCGACCTCCATCCCCAATTAGGGAGTTTCACAAAAGTTTTCTTTTTTTCAACAAAGGAGTTTCTCCTACGTTTAAAAAGGCACATTATTAACCTGTTGAATTACTCCATTGTACATCTGAGGCTAATATAATGTTGTATGTCAGCTATACATATTAAAAAGTACATTAATGAATTTTTCACCAAAAGATTTTTTTCTTTCCACAGAAAAGCCTGTCTCCAGAGAAGTCTTTGAAAATAGTGGCATCCTTGTTACAGATGTAAATAACTTTATTGAAAATATACAAAAAGTAGCAGCTCCATTTAGGAGTAGCTATTGGTAAGCACATTTTTTCTGTAACTTTCCCTTGTCAGCTGGAGTTGAAGGCCGATATTCTGACATTTGTGTCTGTGAGGGAACCAGCTGTTCAAAACTGTTCTTTACCTTATATATTTATCATGCTATAAATTAAAAATAACTTTACTTAGAGGTGGAAGTTGTATTTACCAAATTCTGAGTTTACCCAGATGATTAAAATGTAGCTTGCCTAGACATCAATGATGCCAAAAGATTAGCATTTTCCCTTTTGTTTGAAAAACTTCTTAAGACACATATATGAGTCTTTCCCTCTCATAATTGAAAAATCAATATTCTACAACTTGGGGGAAGAGTTTTCCTTCTTCTTTTTTGTTTGTATTTTCTTAAAACATCTGACTTCATTCATAGTGACCCAGTAGTTGTCCATTAGCTTTGGCTTGCAGTGTTAAATATTTTGTTTTAAATTATTTTAATTTAAAGCTATTAATTGAACCTACTGTTAAAAATAATAGTATAAACATCTTTACTCAATTGTTGCAAAAATGAGTATTTTAACCAATAGCTTTGTTTTTGTATATTAATGTCAGCAAAGCATAGGTAATGCATGTCAATCTGTTTTAAAAGTTTTAGCACCCCATTTGCTGTTACTCCAACAACACTACATAAAGTTATTAACCTTTCTTCCAAAATGGTACAAATTTATAAACTGTCATTTTTCACTTGTTTTTATAAATAGTGAACTATAAAATCAACTCTAAGCAATATACTTATTTATGATATTAGAAATAATTTCTACAGTTATCTTATGGTGAAAACCAAGCAAAAAACATTTGTAACATACAGCATCTATTTGGAACAAAGGTTTTTGTAACTAATTTGTTTCCTTTTTTAAAAAATAAAGACAACTTAAAAAAAACTTTCTGCGATTACTTTATAGCAAAAATTGGTGTTTGTCAAGAAAGCATTAGCACTTTTTAGGCCACTTAGGAATAACTAGGTCCCAGAGGACTCCTCTGGCTTAATCATTTTAGCCTTGATCCATGAAGTCTAGTCCCAGAGACCTGCCCAGTCCTTTCCCCTCCCCCGGTCATGTGCACTGAGCAACAGGCTACAGGAAGAGGACACTCACAGGACTTAACTATTTTTTTTTAACTTAATGACTTTAGAGGGAGAAACATCAACTTGTTGTTGCACTCATTTATGCATTCATTGGTTGTTCCATGTATGTGCCAACCTGACCAGACATCAAACCCACAACCTTGGCGTATCAGACAATGCTCTAACCAACTGAGCTACCCAGCCAGGGCCACAAGACTTTTCACCTGGCCCTTCTCTGGGGCTGTTAGACCTGTACAGAAATGTCTTTCAAAAGCCATTCATCTGCTTTGTATACTTCCTACCCAAACAGAAGTACTAGTTTCACTGTTATTTCCTCACAAGGAGAATAAAGTTTAATTATTTGACACTAGCTTTTGCTTAGGAAGCCACTTTATTTTACTCCAGGGGGTAAGACTCTAATAAGAGGACCATACCCTATTTGACACCCTGAATTCATTTGAAATTACTAACGAAAAAGAAACATTTAGTGAGTACCTAACTACTATTTGTCGGGTGCTATCTGCCCAACATGGTCACCTTACAAGCTGTACATCAAACATTCATCTCTCTTTGCTGAAAAGCCTTCCAATACCCAGCCCACAAAACGATCAGTTTCCATACCACCTTTTCTATATTTTAACATTTAACCAAGCCACAGAATAATGGGTCTGATCCAGACTATAGGCTCTTCCAGAAATTGTGCATTGTTATTTGTACCCCACTGGCCTGGGACACAGGTAGTATACTTAAGTGAGGAACATGCAAAAGTGCTGGGTTTTTTTCTTTCTTTCTACTTATATTAGTCCAGCTTGTGCATCTGCCTGCATTAATAGTTCACAATTTAAAATACTATGGGTAGGGAAGGGAAAGACTTGCTGGAATTTTAGGTCATCTTATCACATAGATAAAGCAGTGGTTCTCAAATGGGGCAATTCTATCCCCCAGGAGACATTACAGCATCTGGACACACTTGGTTCTCGGGCAAGGGAGGTGTTCCTGGCACCCTAGTGGCTAGGTCAGAGGTGCTATTAAACATCATACAATGCATAAGACAGTCCCCCCAACAAAGAATTATCTGGCTAAAAATGGGTAGAGATTTAGAAACTGAACTAAAGTATATCAAACAATCTGAATAATTATTACCCTGACTGCTTGAACAGATTATCTACTTTAGTCATATGTGCTTCAGACTTAACTATAAGAATCAATATTCACCCTTTAAGAATATGGTTGTCTTCATCTGATAGCTATCACACTGTATATGCTATCAAAGGGAAAGGAGGTACCAGTTAAAAAATATTTCTAATTACAATTTAAATTACATGAAAATATTAAAGCACCTATTTCACCTGACAATTCACTTATTCTCTTGTAAATGTTACTTGTAAGCAAAATTACCAAAGGCAGTAACCTGGATTTGTATGGAAAAGAATACTTGTTGTAAACCACTAATGAGAATATGTAAGTTTCACAGTTAATATTGAGTCAAAAGAATATAATTTGGGGTCTACTCACAGTGAAGCCAGATAACAGACTCTTTTATCCATCCAAGTTTGAATCTTCACAAGCTGTCAGTGACTGAGCACACACTTCACTCCAGCATCTCTCCTGGCATAGTTTCTGCTCTACTAACAGAAATAAACATGGCTGGCACAATACTTATAGCTCTTAAACACCAGGACACAAACAGACCAATTGAGAGGGAACTGGTTTCCAGAGTTTGGCTTTATTTTGCAGTAAAGAAATCATTTTGGAGACATTTTGAGGCAGACATCATTATTGAAGGAGAGGCTCTGTCAAATCAATACTGCATTGCAGCTTGGTCCGTTGAAGAAGCCACACCTGGGATACAAAGAAGCTTCTACATTTATCTGCTTTATGATAGGTCTTTCCCCTTCGCTTTCATCAATTTCATTAGGTTAAAACACCACACACAGGCTTCCTCCAAAATGAACTCTTGAAGTCTGGAGTTCTGTTAGAATTTTAGGCCCACATAAACCAATCTTTGTGGCTAGGCTACATGGGCCCTATCATAATACTTGACAGGACATAAAATGTTGTAAAGCTATAGGGAAAACTTCAGTATGCTGTCCCAAATTGTGGAATATTTGATTTCAAATCTCTTTAATATCAAGAGAACAGATGGCACACAAATTGTATTGATCCAGCTCTTCAGCAGCAGAAGCACATAACTGCAAAGGCTACACTGATAAAAAGATACAAATACTGTATCAGTTCTCTGTATCAGTATCACAATGTTTCTTTAAAACTTACCCTTCACTAGAAGAAAAAGCCAGCATTTGTTTAACAGTATAGAATGTGGTCACCTGTCAATTCTGAATAGCCACTCCATGAAAACAAGTTAATACACGATATTAGAAAGGGGAGGTATATTTACTGGTGCAGTACTCTGCAATTTCTCAGTTTGGATTACAAAAGCAGGCCTTACAATATTGATTTCATACAATATGCATTATTTGCCAAATTTTAAAGTTTGTCCCAATTATGATAACACGGTCTACTGTTAGTCTTCCCCATAGATGTCATTTTTCTTGCGCTTCATTTCTTCAAAGTCAAACTCAGATCCTGTCATCCTCTTATAGATGTCTTTAATGTCATCACAGGTTGTCTCAAAGTGAGTTGTAGCATCGTATGTACGGGAAATAAAGATCTGGAGATAAAAATTAGAAAGATTTGAAACTAGGGAAGTCTCCCAGTAAAACCTGATAATACCCTTTTCAGATCACCACACTCACCTGGCTTTCTGTTCCCAAATCTTTTGGTACAAGCAGGTCACTGATGCTGACGAATCTGGAGGAGAAAAAGAATTCAGTGAGCTGACCCCACACCCACTCACTGCTTCGCCTAAAAAGCAAATCCCAAAGGATGAACCTGGTAGAGATGATGGCTGCTTTTCTTTGTTCTCATGGGGTTTGTCCTACCATGGAGCCAAAAACCACCTAGGATTTTAGCTGATATAAATGAACACATCACTTACTTCTGTTCAATTGGTTCCAAAAGCTCCAAAGCTGGTCTGATTTCTTTCTCGGGTTCCTTGGTCTCCACAGTTGTACTGACTATGGCGATGTACTTCCCTTGTGCTGCCACGTTGTGTGCAGAGGAGATCATACAGACGTAGATATCTGGAAACAAGTAATGCCATCTCACTACCAAGGTCTGTAAACCTTGGGCATGTGGGTACATACAGGTCCCACTTGTAGTTCTTACAGGTGTGAATTAAAATTACTTGGACTAGACAATACCTTGTAAGCTTATGTATGTGGAGGCAAACAGGTTCATACATAGAATATGCAAATATTCAGCCACATTCAGCCTTTTGGAGATTAAGGATTTATATGGCAGTGAACTGTTGTACATACTTGGAAATGAGATTTCTCTTCCCAGCTCTGTCATAGCTAACTATGGAAAACTGGCAAACCATAGTAACTGCTCTGGGGCCTTCTGCCTCTCTGAACCCTGCATTTAGAAAGGTTTTGAATAACTAAGAAAGGTTTTATTAAGTACAGCTGGTCCTCAACTTACAGTGGGGTGATATCCTGATAAGCCCATTGTGAATATCATTAAGTCAAAGTACATTTAATATACCTAACCTACCAAACATCATAGTTTACCCTAGCATACTTTAAATGTGCTCAGAGCACTTACATTAGCCTACAGTTGGACAAAATCTCATTTAATTCTGTAATGAAACTGGAAAACAATAATTGTATAGTTAGTGAAAAACTGAGTCAAACCATCGTTAACTGGGGACCTTCTGCACTGATTTCTATTTAATATAAAATTATAAATCAGCAAAAATTTATTGAGTTGGCATAATAAACTCACATAATTTCATAGGTTCTACTTGACTGTATACTGCTAAGTAAGTACATCATTTCCAATACAGAAAATAATTACTGGGTTCTCTTTTCCTCTCTCTTTTTTTTTTTTTTACTTTCACAGAGATCTGCTTGGGAACCCTTTCCAGACAGATTACTTTAGTACAAGTCCCTTGGTTCTAGTAATAATCTGTGATTTGGATTCCTATATGGAAAAAAAAAAATAAAGATGGCTTTTAACTGGGTTTAAAAGCCGATAACACTTTTAAATTGAATTTTTGATGAAAGATTTAAGACTTCGGGAAGACGTAGTGGATGAAAACTACTGGTTAAAACAAACAGATTAGGAATTATGATTTTAAAGATAAAGTCTGATCTTAGAGAAATTTAAGTTGTTTTCTAGCACACTGTTAAAATCAAATATAAGTATTATATTGACAAATAATGACATTAAAAATAGCACTATCATCATTTCAAAATAGTGGAGTCAGGTAATTAATAAGCTAAACCTTCACAGGCACATAATGTTGGCACCAGGAGAGACTGGACTGCTCATCTTACTTCAGACTCTGAATTCTACATATGAAGAATCAGAGGTCCAAGGCAATGGTTGCAAGGCTAAGGCAGGACTCCTAGGCTAATTTAATTTGTATGATGATTTAGGACCTCAGCTAATTGGGATCCATCACGTTTTGTTTCCCATGTGTTAAAAACCAAGGCTGCTTTACTATGAAAGAGCAGATAAAATTGGGAATAAAACAAAAAGTAAATGATGTCTAACAAAATTCTACAAACATCTGCTGATCTTCCAAACTCACCTGACTTCCTGTTGACCTGGTTCTGCGGAATAATGATCTGGCAGGAGTTGGCGTCATTGGTGTTCTTGATGGGGTGACTGAGGATACAGATAACTCGGATCACCTGACCCACTTTTTCTACCCGATCTTTTACATAGCTGGGGTCACAGATGAGCTGCTTACAGCGAGCAATCTGTAACAAAATATTTAAAGACTTTATAATCTTCAGTACCCACGATGTTTTTAGACAGCATACTGAAGCGATTGTCCCGACTATAACCTGTTATTTTCATAAAGTTAACTGCAGAAATTTACTGAACTACATATAACTATTCAAACTAGTTTTGCCAGTAATCTCTACAAAGTTCCCTGGAATAGATCCATTAATTCTAAATCCTATTCAAGTATTAGGAAATCTGTTGCATAGCGTTCAGAAGTTTCAGAACCAAGCAGACCAGAGTTCAAATCCTGGCTCTATGCAATCTCAAAGGTTTGTTGTTAGCATTAAATGAAACACTGTAATTTACATGTGAATGTACCAAGGGTAAATGTTCTATAAATAGTACTAGTATCACAAACCAACTGAAATCATTCTAACACTATGCTTTCTAAGTAAAACTTAAGTTGCAAGATATACATGATAGTCTTCACCTTTATATCAAAGCCTTGACACTTCCTAAGAGGAAGCAGCTGTGTGACACAAAGAATGGAATAAAACTTCAATAAAAAGGACTCAGATATCAAATTAAAACATTTATCCATATCTCCTAAACACCTATTATGCTGAAAGTACAAGGTAGTTACAAAAGATATGCCACAATAATAAAAGTTCAGATAGCCAACTAGTGAGTTTGCTTATACAGTCGTAACTCATGGAATACCATCAGAAATACCAAAATATATTTTTTTAAAAATAATTTATTTGTTTATTTATTTTATTTTTAGAGCGAGGGGAAAGGAGACAGAGAGGGAGAGATGCATCACTGTGTGGCTGCCTCTCACATGCCCCCAACTGGGGACCTGACATGCATCCGAGTCATGTGCCCTGACTGGTAACCGAACCAGCGACACCTGGCTCGCAGGCTGACGCTCAATCCACTGAGCCACAGCAGCCAGGGCCTCAAAATATCTTTTTTTAACTTAGTTCTTGAGTTTCTTTTTGAGCAGTTCTATTTGTAAGAGTCGGTATTTCATGAAAGAGGGATCATCTGGTTTTTTGCAGACCAATGTCATTGGCATCACCCGAGAGCTTGCAAGAGAACGCAGCCCTACCGCGGACGAGTTAATCAGAATGTGCCCTCCAACAAAATTAACAATGATTTATATTCAATTCAAATTTGAGAAACACTGCTCAAAACTCCACCTAGGCAGCTCCACAGCTAAACCCAAAATTAAATAAATATTAATAACATTAATATTTAACAATGTATTAAGTAATAACAAAATGGTTATTATTGCCCAAGCCCAATTTCAACCAATAAGTTTTAAGTGGTACAAATAACACTAAATTTAAATGAAAATTAAAGACAGGCACCAATCCACAGGATATTTACCACTTAGAACTCATCCATATGCATATTTTAGCTTTAAGAGGAAGCAACAATCAACACTATAGGAAGTACTGATATTTTTTTCTTAAAGCACAGCCTTGGTAACTAAGTCCTTAATCATAGTGAATATGAATTTACTATAAGAAATCACATATAGTCTGAAATTTGTCCATACCAAATTAAGTACTTATTAGATAATAAAAGTTTTCTTCGTAAGAACACAGTATTTTTAAATTGTAGAATCTAGTTACCTCTCCTTCAGATTTAACACCAATCACTTTTCCATTTTCCACAATGATTTCTTCAATTGGTTTATTCAACATGTAGGTACCTCCATAAATAGCACTTAGCCTAGAAAAACAAAAAGACTTGAACAGAGATTACAGCTGTGGGTCTTGAGGACAAACGAGTCTGAAGTTTGAAACTGCCTTATGAGAGGAGCTTGGCAAACACCCTGGGCTTCCCAAAAACCCTGGGACCACACACCTGTTGTCCCAAGACTAAGAAGTTAGGCAAAATACAAAACACCCCCTTGAAAAATGGTAAAATCAAGCCTCCAAAGTTCAAAGTGAACTTGTCTAATACTCTTCAGAGAAAGACTCTAGCATCTCTAGAATGTACCCGTTATGTGTCCAATATACAATCAAAAACTGAGTGAAGAAACAAGAAAATGTGACCCAAAGTAAAGAGGAATTAGCAATCAACACAAACAGAAAAATTATTTAATAAAAAAAAAAAAAAGTCTGTTCTCACCACTTCTATTCATCATTTTTCCGTTAGTCCTAGCCAGTGCATAAAGGCAAGGGGAGCAGGGAAACACAAAGGTGGTAAGAGAAGAAGCTAATCTGTCTGTTCAAAGATGAGATAACTGTGTACAAGGAAAATTCTAAGAAATCTATAGAACTAGTAGAACTAATAAACACAAGGTCACAGGATATAAGATCAGTATACATAAATCAATCATTTCTGTATATTCGCAGCAAACAACTTTGAAATAAAACAAACTTTCATTAACAGGAACATCAAAATAATCAAACACTTTGAATAAACTTAAACAAAAAAGGTGCTAGGTCTCTACAATGAAAGCTACAAGACACTGTGGATAAGAAAATCTAAATATATGGGGAGAGCACATTCATAGATTGAAAAATTCTCCCCCAAACTGACATACAGATTTTCTTATTAAATTTATCATGGTGACAGTGGTTAATAAGATCACAAAGGTTTCAAGTGTACACTTCTATGATACATGATCTGTATATTGCATTGTATGCCCACCATACAAAGTCAAATCTTCCATCACCATGTATTTGGCTACCTTTACTACCCACCCTGATCTACAGATTTAGTTCAATCTCAATCAAAATCCCAGCAAGCAAGTTTTTCTAGAAACCGACCTGTTCTAAAATGTATGTAGAAATGCAAAGGACCTCAAATAGCCAAAACAATTTGGGAAAAGAACGAAGTTGAGGACTTGCACCACCTGACTTACAAAAAATTATAACCCTACTTCACCCCAAACACCAGTATTATTTCAAGATGAATCACAGATTTAAACACAAAGCTAAAACTACAAAAGTTTCTAGAAAAAGACACTAAGGAGCATCTGTGCTCCTAAGGTAGGCAAAGCTTTCTCAAACGGGACTCCAAAAGCACTAAACATACAAAAAAAATATATTATAAAAATTTAAAACTTCTGCCACAGACTGGGAGAAAACATGTATAATGTATATATCTGACAAAAGACTTGCTGCTAGGACACATCAAGATCTCCTACATATCACAAAGACAACCCAATCTTTAAAAATGTGCAGAAGACATGAATAATCACACCATAAAATTATACAGCCAACAAGTTCATGAAAAGATAATATTAGTCCTCAAGAAATGCAATATAATGAAACAGCATTTCACACCTTGAGTGGTTAAAAAGACTGTGGACACAAAATGCTGACAAGGATGTGGAGTGACTAAAATTCTCACACATTGCTGAGTGTCTGTAAAATGGTACCACCGCTCCCACAAGTTTCGCAGTGTCTCAGAAGTTAAACACTTGCCCTATCAGCAAGTACGGTAATTCCACTCCTGGATTCCACCCCAAAGAAATGACAGCCGCCTATGCCCATACAGACTTTTACAGAAAGCTCACAGTAGCTTCATTCACAATGCCACCAAACTGAAAACCACCTAGATGTCCATAAAGGCAAGGGGGTATAGTTGACGTAATTCACATAATGGACTATTTACTACTCGATATTTTAAAAATGAACTACCTGCATCTACATAGGTGAATCTCAAAAATATTGTTAAAGGCCAGACACAAATTACATATTGTATTATTCCTTTTATATAAACTTCAAAAACAGGCAAAAGTAACTTCCAGTCATAGAAATCACAAATGATATTGTTACAGTGTGGGTGGGGGGTGATTATGAGGTGATACACAGAACTTTCCAGAATAAAATGTCCATGACTTGATTCTGGAGTTCTGATTACACAAGTTTATACATTTATCAAACTCAACATTTTTATTGTAGCGATGGTTTCATTGCATGTAAATTTTGTTTCAATAAAAATAAAAAGCATCTCATTACTTACGGGCATATCCTATCTCATTTTTCATAGCCATATCTCATACTCCTGTTGAAGATAAGATTCAAGATCAATGGGCTTTTTATCAAACAGGTTAAATATGGATTCTTACCTTGCAAATCCTTGTGGCAGTTCTCCAAGACCATACAGTGGATAGAGGTATGGACTTTTGCCATATCTTGCCAAAGACTCACTGTAAAGTTTAATCCTATTAATGGTTTCACAACATGGTTGATCTAAATAGCTGGAGAAACGGAAATAAATATCACAAAAGGGCTTCAGTTTTCATTTTTGTGAAATCTTTTTCTGAAGTGATTTCAATTCGGTGCCTTTTTATTTTACTTAAAAGGTTCTAACATCAATTTGCAACTAAAACCTCTTCTTTCATTGTATAAAACTGCTATATACTTATTTTGTTAGAATTTCCACATTGGAAAATGGGGCAATTCAGTTAGTGTTCCAAAAAACATATAAATCTAAAAATGAAAAAACTTACTCATCAGTTCTGTAAAGTGCCAGGGCATGACCAGTAAAATCTATAACGTCTTGGCCCAAGTCAAATTTCTTATACACCTCTCGCATTGCAGTCTTCTTAGGATCAACGCCCTCAAAAGTTCTAGCATCATTTTCATCGAAGTTGGCAACATATACTAGGAATTTTCTGAAGCGACGTTTTTCAAACAGTCCCATTAAACCTAAAACAGAATTTTTTCAAAAAGCACACACTCACAATAGGACACTGGAGAAAAGAGTGAGAGAAAAAGTTTAAATATGCCACATTATTATCTGAGGCTCTTCTAACAAAATGTGCAATTTAAGATACAAGAGTTTGGACAAACTTTAAAATAAACTGACATAATTACAAAAGATCAGTCAGGTCTTCAATCTTACAGTACAATTAAATGTAGTTTTCCTAATTATGTCTCTTATTAGGTACAAGGTAAACATGACTTTGCAAAACCTTTATTCATGAAGGGATACAGCTGAATGTTGTTTGAACTACTCTGATCAATACTCAGCCAACTGCCTAAAATACTGAATGTTCTTCCTTTCCTTTTTTCTATATACTAAGATACACTCTGGCATTTAATGGGAAAGCTTAGCTACCAAGAACAAACTGACCTCAAAGAAACTTAAGAGTTGATTATCCTTACTTTAATAAAGTCCTAAATAATCAGTTTACTGCTTTGTACACTTAAAAAGCAGATGAGCCCTGGCTACTGTGGCTCAGTGGATTGAGCATCGGCCTGCGAGCCATGTATCGCTGGTTCGATTCCCAGTCAGGGCACATGACTAGTTGCATGTCAGGTGCCCAGTCAGGGGCGCAAGTGAGAGGCAACCACACAGTGATGTTTCTCTCCCTCTCTTTCTCCTTTCCCATCTCTCTAAAAATAAAATAAACAAATAAACTATTAAAAAAACATTTGTAGACTTCCAGCCAAGATGGAGGCTTAGATGGACACGCTCGGTCTCCCTCTACAACTAGAGAGGAATACAACTACTTCAAAAGAAAAGATAACTAGAAATTCCAGAAAATAAAACTACACGGAAGCCCAATGTACAAAGTTATAGACCAGCGGCGCCCTTTGGGCAGGTAAGAGCGAAAGGGGGCGGAGCTGTTTGCGGTCGCACCAGGGACAGGGGCAGGGAGAGCAATCCCAGCGGCAGGGAGAACAATCCCGGCTGCAGTCGAACCCCGGCAGCTTGCAACCCCAACGCTGGGAGAAGCAGCCACCACATCGCCCCGAACAGTGAGGCCCAGAGGGCGGGAGGACGGATCCCGGTCTCCTAGCGGAATAACTGTGTGAATCCATCTTGGACCCCCACCCCCACACAAAGCGCCACAGCGCTGAGAAATAGGTTGCGGATAGGCGCCGGTCGCTGGGCAGTGACGACAAAGCACCACAGCGCAGCGAAAAAGGTTGCAGATCGTCACCGGTCGCTGGGTTGTGACGAGTACACAGGCACTGCCCCCTATAGCCGGCCCAAGAAAACAAAACACATCTGTCAAAATGAGGCAGACAACTATAGAAATCCCCGTGGCGCAGCTCACCAGGCAACAGATGAAGAATCTGACAGATGAACAAATAAGAAACCTGTCAGAGGCTCAGTTCAGGGCCATTGTTATCAGGTGGCTTACAGAATTAACAAAAGATCTGGAAAAAGATGAGAAAGAATCGAAAAATACTCATACTGAAAGGAACAAAACCACATACGAGACAGATGGTGAGGAAATAAAATCCAGAGTTCAAATCAACAAACCAGAACATAGAGAAGGAGCAAACAGTCAACCAGTGCAGAGAGAGGAAACAGAAAGCAAAGAAAATGAAGAGAGGATCAGAAACCTCTGGGACAGCTATAAGAGACCCAATATAAGAATCATTGGTTTACCAGAGGGCAAAGAAGATGAACTAGAAATTGAAAAATTAAGTGAAAATATAATAAAGCAGAACTTCCCAAACTTGGGGAAGGAAATAGACTTACAGGTCCAGGAAGCACAGAGAGTTCCAAAAAAACTGGACCCAGGGAGAACCACTCCAAGACACATTATAATCAAAATGTCAAAAGTTAAAGAGAGAATCTTAAAAGCAGCAAGAGAGAAGAAAAGAATCATGTACAAAGGGGTCCCAATTAGACTATCAGCTAACTTCTCAAGGGAGACCCTGCAGGCAAGAAGGGACTGGCAAGAAATATTCAAAGTAATGAAAATCCAAAACCTACAGCCACGAATTCCAGCGAAACTGTCATTCAGAATAGAAGGACAGAGAAAGTGTTTCCAGGACAAAATAAAACTGAAAGAGTTCATCAGATCCAAACCACTGTTATATGAGATGTTAAAGGGACTGGTTTAGAAAAAGGAGGATCAAAACTATGAACATTAAAATGAAAACTGCATCACAAGAAACAACAACAGAAGCTAGGGAATTGAAACAAAGGCAAGCTAAGTAGGCAACGAGAGTGGAAAAAGAACTATAGGTATGGGGAGCATATTGGGGGGAGGTCAGCAGGGAGGGGGAAGAGGGAGAGGGAGGTAGATGGTATAGGAATTAAGAAGCATAGTAAGAGGGAATGGAATAGACAGAGAGAGGTTGAGAAGAACTATATGCACAAACAATGGACATGGACTAAAAGGGGGGGACAACTGGAGGGAGGGGGGCCACCGGGTGGAGGGGAGCAGAGGGAAGGGAAATTGGGACAAATGTAACACTATAATCAATAAAATACATTAAAAAAAAAAAACATTTGTAATTATTTTAAAAAAATAAAAAAGCAGATGAGTAGACAGCTATAAACTACCACATCATAAATCCTCAGTTCTTCCTACTCATCAGTATTCTTACTACTAGTATACAACTGGCAGAAAGACATGGGCAAAGGAAAAGAAAATTTTCTGATTTACCATCTCCTTCTTCCCCCTTTCCTAAATTGTACAGCTACTTTCAAAAACAACTATAGCTTTAAAAATAACAAGCTCTCAAATGTTTCTTTTATATCTGCTGACAGTTTTATGTTTTGATATTTTTAATATTACTTCCCAAGACTATAATTGAAACCAACAAAATTGAAAATTCAAATGACCCTGAGGCTATTAATGACAGCTGACTGCATTAAAAAAAAAAAATTTACAACCTAGCTTTAAAAAATGGTCAGAACGCATATACAGTAAAAGGCATAAGGCTAAAAAGAAATATGTTATCATCACATCAGCACCATAGTTAAGACACAAGCCAAACTGTCAAGAGTAGGAATAAGGGTGAAGAAGAAACATGAGTCATTACTACAATGCACGTTTAACTCGGGTATCTCATATTCTGGACAGTGCCTGTTGAAACCTACAGGTAACACCAACAGTTTACTAGGATTACTGAAGAACTTTTCAAAAAATCTACAGTGTTTTCTTAAAATTCCCCTCCCTTTCCTCTTATTTTCCTCCCTCCCCTCATCCTTATGCCTGATGGACAGAATTAGGCCTACAGGTTATATTCATGTTTCACAAAAAAAGAGATGCTCCAGCTGCTTCTCCACCCCTTTCATGTTGCCATGCATGGAGCCAACTAGTGACCTCCATGCCTAGCGCTCATGGCATCAGAACCAGATATCATTGCAATTACAAACGTTTTAAGAGATCCAGGGCTCACTCTGAAAGTCATAACTGAAAGAGTTCAAATATTATTTCCCACTGTATAATATTTGTAATTGCCAATTCTATAATGATGCCTTCCTATCGAAAATTGTAGTCTCCCCCATACTCCCTTCCCCTTTCAACTTTCTACATAGCATTATTATCACCACGATATACTTTTCCTTACTTATTTATAGCTTTTCTCCCTGAACTTCATTAGGAAAGTATTTCTTGTTTACTTTTGTCCTTCTGTTGAACTGTCCCTACTCCCAAAGCCTAGAAGGGTGCCTGGCACATAGCAAATGCTCAATAAATATTCAATCCACATTAATTAATGTCTGAAGGGAGCAAGTGTAAAAAAAGTTGATTTATTCATATACTGGGTACATCATATAGAAAGACAAATATTCAAATTAATAAAAGAATTAGAAAAAAATATTTTTCAAACTTAGTCCCCTCAGTAGTGTCTTACCTTCATTTCAAATGGTTTGACTTGACTTCATTCACTTGAACATTGAGATTTACTTACCCATCAAGACTTTTAAAACATAAAAAAGCAATAAAATCCAGAGCAGTTTCAGTAAAACATATAAGTTTTCCAATTAACTAACAGGTATAAGATTTGATCATAGAATTTAAAAAATAATTAGAGTAGAATTTTACCATAAGAAAACTAAGATACGGCACACAACACAGAATTCTAATGAGGGACCCAAATGACCTACTCCAGATTAGCAGCTGGCTGCTGCAGCAAACACAGCTCCTCAGACTGCCACAAGCCCTGGGATTCACTTATATTTGGTATCAGGAGTGACTTGTGGATGTCAAGTTGCTCCAGATAAATAAATGCCTCACAGCACTAAGAGTAAGAATAAACAAGCTAAAGATTTAACTTAAAGACAGAAGATTTTGCTGGGCACACTTCAAAGCTATTCATGAAAACTTCTCAAAATATTTCTGAACATACTATCTGCTTTCAACATTACCCTAGGGGTCATATATATTTCTCACTGATTTAACAAAAGTAACATCTGACCAAGCAACAAATATTTATTGGAAACTTGGGGGTTAGTTGGTATCAAGAACCATCACAAGAACCAACAGTATCTACAGTTACTAAAAAAAAAAAAAAAAAAAAAAAAAAAAAGAAAAGGCAATGGTAGCAGGCTACACTAATAGAAATATATTGTCCTAGGAGAGTAATAGTCCCGTTGATACCAAGCAGACAACATTTGGTGTATTATGTCTGGTCTCGCAAACCAGAGAATTTTCCCCCAAAAGTGGCCAAGAGATCTCCTATGGTATGAGAAACAAACACAGGAACTAGAAATGTTTAATACAAAGAATGAGAATCAAAAAGTATGGGATTTGTTAAAAATACTTTTAAAGCCCTACATGATGTGGCTCAGTGGGTTGAATGCCGGCCTACAAGCCGAAAGGTTTCCAGTTCAATTTCCAGTCAGGACACATGCCTGGGCTGCATGCTGGGTCCCCAGTTAGCAACTGACTGATGTTTCTCTCCCTCCCTTCTCACTTTAAAAAAAGAAAATCTGTTAAAAAAAGTATTTTTTACAACTATATCTCTATACTATATATAGTACAGTGGTAAGTGTGGGGCCTAGAGTTAGATAAATCTGACTTCCAAACAGTTCTACCAGTCAGGAGCTACATTACTTTGTGCTTTTCTTTCACACCACCATACCTCAGTTTTCCCATCTGTAAAATAAAGATAACAGCACCCACACCTCACAGGGTTGTAGTAAAGGACTACATAAAGTTAGATAACATACATGTTCAGTAAATGTGAGCTATTGGTAAAAATTCATAAAACTGTATACTAAAACAGGTAGATTCTACTGTATATAAATTATACCTCAATAAAGCTAAGCTTAAAAATATATATATTAACATATTTGCTTATTTTTGCAAAAAGAAGGATAAACCATAAATAAGTAAAAATGATTACCTATCAGGGTAGAAAAAAATGGAGTGAAAAGAAAGGAATAAGAATTACACTAAATACATCTTTTGATATAATTTTGACTTTCAGGTCATGTAAAAAAATTAAATTAAAAAGGGAAAATTAGAACTGCCGAAAGGTAAATCCTTCAATTTTTGTCAAATGAAAGAGGTGGATAAAGCTATTACTATATATAAGAACTCTAGAACTACTGAGTATCTACCCAAACAAATTGGAAACACTAATCTGAAAAGATATATACACCACTGTGTTCATTACAGCCAAGATATGAAAGCAACCTAGAAGTCCATCAATAGATAAATATGTAAGGAAGATCTCCCTCCCACCGTCCCCCCACCTCATGCGTGCATGTGCACACGCACACACATATATTACTCAACCATCAAAAAGAATGTTTTGCCACATTACATACGAATAGACCTACAAGTGAAATATGTCAAAGAAAGACAAATACTATATAATTTCACTTATGTGTGGAATCTAAAAAACAAAACACAAATACAGAGAACAAGCTGATGAACAGGGGGATGGGTGAAAAAGGTGAAGGGAATTAAGAAGTACAAACTGCCAATTATAAAATAAGTCAGGGGGAAATAATGCACAGCATAGTAAATATAATCAATAATATTGTAATAGCCATGTATGGTGCCAGATGGCACTAGACTTACCACAGTTATCACTTTATAAGTTATATAAACATCTAATCACTATGTTGTACATCTAAAACTAATGTAATATTGCATGTCAACTATAATTAAAATATGAATGGTATATAGGTAACATCTCAAAGAGAATAAAAAATGAAAGAGCACAAACTTTGTTTAAAAGGACTGTATTCAAACTCTTGAACTCTTATTTTTATCACAACACTTTATTGGATAAAATTCACTGTCACTTAAGATTTAAAATTAATTTCTAACCCATGGTTAGGACCATTCCCTTCCTTTCCCAATTGTCAATTCTATCCTAGCCACAATTGTTAGTGGAGTTTTATACTATCGAGCTATCGTGTCTTTCAACAGTTTAGGCCCAGTATTTTCTCCCCTAATAGCAAAAGGTAAATAAATGGAGTAAGAGAAACTGCCAAAATAAATGAAAAAACTTTCCCACACTTATGCCAAAATAAAATTACTGGAGAATTTGCCAATTCTTTTCCTATTTTCCCAATCCAAACCTTTCCCTCCTCTAAACTCTTATTAAACATTTAGCATATAAAACTCATCTACCCTTAAGTTTATACAAATTTGCCCTTTCTCAAACTGCTCTGCACAGTAACTAGAACACCCTAAAGGACAGAAGTCTTTTCTAAGGGTCCTTCTATTTAAAAGAGAGAGCAGAATAAAAATGTTAACCAGGAATCTTTGATTGAGCCAGTGGAGGAAAAAATTTAGAGCAGAGAATAAAATTCACTCCACATTCATTGGAAATTCCAAAAAATAGATTTTGGGGAACACCACCACCAATTAGATGGGTTTTACCAAACCCAGGGGTCTTTTCTTTTTCAGCAGGCTGGATAATATAGGCTAGGAGATCAACTTAGTACAGTGATTAAGTACACAGGCTCTGGAGCAATTCTACCAGGGTTTCAATTTCCATCCTGCTACTTAAATCACCTATGTGATTTCAGGCCTGAGTTTCCTCATCTGTAAAAGGGAAACCTACCTTATAAAGGTGTTTTCAAAGCCAAGTAAGAAAATGTGAAGTGTTTAGCACAGAACCTAACACGTAGGGGGGAAAATAGCTCTTATGAATTATTATTATAAAAAGAGCAACAAGCTACATGATACAGAGATGGTCATTTAAACTCTCTTTCAACTTCAAAAGAGTAGAGAATTCTGAGCAGTCTTTCATTAAATATTCTCGACTGCCCAGAATACTGTTTGACACATAACAGACATTCAATAAGTGTTGATTTAATGAGTGGAGGATGGATGATATACGAGATATTAAACTTCATCTCTAAGATTCATTTTCCATTGTAATATCTTAACATTCTGAGAAAATAAAACAAAATTACTTACTAGATGCCAGGGCTTCTGCTTCAGTAGAAGGAACCTTGTAGATTTTCCCTCCCTTATAGACAAAGCTCCCTTCGGTCACTTTGAAATCCAGGTAACGAGTAACTTCTGTATAAAGCAGCATCTTAACCAGCTGACCTATAAAAGTCATACAATTCACACTGTAGCTTATATCCTACTATCCTTAAAAACAGCAGAAATAGTCCTGGCAGGGTAGCTCAGTTTGTTAGAGAGTCATCCTGATACACCAACGTTGCTGATTTAATCCCTGGTCGGGGCACATACAAGAATCAACCAATGAATGCATAAATAAGTAGAATAACAAATCGGTATTTCTCTCTATCCCCTTCTCGTTCTCTCCCTTACTCTCTAAAATCAATTAAAAAAAGAAAAACCTGACTGATGGCTCAGTTGGTTGGAGGGTTGTCCCAAGCACTGAAAGGTTACGGGTTTGATCCCTGGTTGGGGCACCTACAGGAGGCAACGGATTACTGTTTCTCTCTCTGTCTCTGTCTCTGTCTCTTTCTGTCTAAAAATCAATTTAAAAACACTCCTCAGGTGAGAATTTAAAAAAAAAAAAGAAGAAGAAGAAGAAGAAGAAGAAAAACTGAAAAGCACTAATTCCTCAAAAGTTTTGCCTGAGTTTCCTCCCTCTAAAATATAATGGGAACTTTAAAGAAACCCAAACTATTTGAAGTAGTGTTATAATTCTAAATCTCATACCTTATTATTTTTGTGTGGCTTTACAAAAGCAACTTGATTAAGTTATTAACCTTGAAGCTGTAACATTTAAAATATGACTTTGGAGACTTTCTGTAGGAGTTACTGAACAATGTTAAGAAAATATTGGGAAGCCGTTGAGTATTAGTAAATGTACTTTTATTTCCGCTAGATTTTTAAAAATTGAATTTAGAGAGAGGAAGGCAGAGAAAGAAACATCAATTTATTGTTCCACTTATTTATGCATTCTTTTACAAACCAAAATATTTTAAAGCTTATATGAATGGATAAAGACACTAAGACAGTCAAATCAAGTTTTTTAAGAACTTGAAATAAGAGCTTTATGTAGCCAGATGTTAAGTACATTGTACAGTTATATTAATTGTATTAGGTAGTCCATAAATTAGTGAAAAACAATGTAGACCCACATATAAGAATTTAATATGTTATAAAAGTTTAAATCAAAGTGGAAAAGATAAATGTTGTTGAGGGACAACCAACTCACCATTTTGAAAAAATAAATTTCCATCTCTACTTCTCAAATAGGATAATAAAACAGATAATTTATAATAGAAAATAGATGGAAAAATAAAACTATTTAAAAGCAAGTATTAGTACAACCATATAACCATGAGGTGGAGAAAAAAAATAATTTAAGCATATCTTTTCAAATCAAAAATAATAAAAGAAAGATCAACCTATATGACTACATGAAATTTAAAAGCTTTTGTTCACATAAACACACAAAAATACAACGGTAATATAGAAGGCCAATCACACACTGCAAGATATTTTCAACATATTTTAAAAGGGCATTTAACAGCCTTTATAAAAAGCTCATTACATCAATAAGAAAAAACTCAAAATTTCAACAGAAAAATGTGCAAAGCACAAGGCTAAATAGTTCACTAAAAATATAAAAGCCAATAAACATCTAGATATTTTACCCTCCAATAAAGATATTTTTTAAATCCATTATTTTGACAAAAACTTGGTAAAGGAACTGAGAAAGGGGGCTGTCTCACAGTCTACTGGTGATTAGAAATATAAAGGGACAGCCTTAAGAATCATTCCCTTTATCCCCCATAATATGCTTTGAAGAGTATACAAAGAGATTTATCACACAAACTCTCTCTCATACATTCAAGGTATTATCTGTTGAAAAACATGTTGATTGGGGAGAAAAATTAAAAAATATTTATACATGGCCCGGCAGGTTATATACCAAAATATTAACCATAATTCTAATGGTGAATTCTGATTATGTAAGTTTTATTTCCTTTTTGCTTATCTATGTTTTCTAATTTTAATAAAATAATTTTCTTACATTAAAAAAGTTTGAGTTTACAATTCACCTCAAAACAATTTTTTCAGAGAAAATCCAAATAAGATCTTTGCATTAAAACAAATTACAGCCCTTGCCAGGTAGCTCAGATGGTTAGAGCATTGTCACAATATGCCAAGGTTGCGGGTTCCATCCCTGGTCAGGGTACATACAAGAATCAACCAATGAATGCATAAATAAGTGAAACAGCAAATCAATATCTTTCTCTCTAAAAATCAATTAATACATTAAAACAAAAAACCTTATAGAATATAAACTCAAAAAAAGGGGGAAAGGGTGGCACGCACTTTATTTTAGTGGACATAGACTTATACCAACAATTTAGTTTTCCAATGTCTTCTCAGAAAAAGACAATAATATCAGAGCAATTTAAAAAGATACTTTTAGTTCCTCTGATAAAAAACACAAGAAAAAATATTTAAAAAAATAACTTTAAAAGCCCACAAACTAGAAAGACATTGTTGCTGAAGGCCCAATTATCTAAGTGTCACCAAAGCATCAAGACGAAAGCCTGTTATAAATGCTTACAATTTTGATATATACATCATATCGGGCCACATCATTATTTTCTTTCTTCAGAACAAATCACTAATAAGCCACCCCATTTCCCTCCCTTATTAAAAAATCCTCATCCGAGGACATGCTTACTGATTTTAAAGATGGGAAGGGAGGGAAGGAGGGAAGGAGGAGTTGGGGGGGGGGGCAGAGAGAGAGAGGGAATGAGAGAGAGAGAGAAAGAGAGAGAGAGAGAGAGAGAGAAACATGGATCGGGCGCCTCTTGCACGTGCCCCACACACCCAGACTGGGGACAAACCCACAAATTCTTAGTTTACAGGGCGACACTCCAATCGACTTACCACACCACCCAGGGCCCCTCCATTTTTATTGCTTCCAGACACCTCTAATGCAGCATGATACTCACCATACTGTAGCCATTCAAAAAAAATCCATTTCCACATACCCGGAATAATACTCTCTGTTAATAGTTTCTATTTTTAAATCAGAATCTGTCATAAATTTAAATTAGGATTGTTTACCATTAGCCATAAGGAACTTGGGAATTAAGTCAACATTCCAGTCTCTTCCTCTCCCCATTGATGCCGGTGGCGCTCCTGGTATTTTAAACCTTTTGTATAACTAAAACCAAAACAAAAAATAGCCAAAATGTAACAAAATTTAATCTTCATTATACAATGCAACTGTGTTTGGTTTTTTTTGATGAAATGATTTTGGTAAAAAAATACCACTACATGAAGGCAAGTATAACAAGGGCATTTCACGTTTAATCATATAAAATTGTTAGTGAAGTTACAATACACAGATAAACTAAATATTATATATTACTAAACTAATGAATGCTAAAGTAAGTATTGCAGAGGTAGTGTTTGTTTTTACTATCAGAAAAGCAAGAATACAAAACAATGACACACTAGTTCTGCAGATACATTCCTTACTATTTGTAGAAATCTCTTAAACTCATTCTCTCTTGAATAGAAAGCTATCAAAAGCTCTGATGACCTAAGGCTTAATTTTGCTTCCATAGTTTTAAGAGTTATACATAAATTTTGGATTCTTCATATCAGAAAAGACAATTAAAATTAGTTCCAGTTAATTTATAATTTGTATGAGGTTAAGCAGAAGCTCTAGATCAGCGGTTCTCAACCTGTGGGTCGCGACCCCTTTGGGGGTCAAACGACCCTTTCACAGGGGTTGCCTAAGACCATCAGAAAACACATATATAATTACATATTGTTTTTGTGATTAATCACTATGCTTTAATTATGTTCAATCTGTAACAATGAAAATACATCCTGCATATCAGATGTTTACATTACGATTCATAACAGTAGCAAAATTAGTTATGAAGTAGCAACAAAAATAATTTTATGGTGGCGGGGGTCACCACAACATGAGGAACTGTATTAAAGGGTTGCGGCATTAGGAAGGTTGAGAACCACTGCTCTAGATGAAAGCTTGCCATTTAAAATTTGAGAATATTCAAATTCACATATTACTAAGGTGGAATAGAATAAGCAAAGTAGGTACATATTTACGCGATAAAAATCCCTTGCATACATTTACGAAAAAAAGAAAAGAAAGACAGCTTGCTCATCTTACTGAACATCAACTAATAAATGTGTGAGGCATGGGAGGGATGGCGACAACACATCACTCCACAGATTACTCACAAGAGGAGTTCTAGTGGTAATCATCTTACCAGGGTCAAACTTAGCATCACGAACGGTGGGGCCACCAGACATTGCAAGCCTGCTGATGTGATGCAATGTGAAGTACGTACCCAACAATATTTTACTATAAACTAGTCTGGGCTTTTCTAAACAAAAAAGAAAAAGTGGAGAGACTTCGGTAGATTAATAAGGAGAAACAACCCAAAGGTAGTGTTTAAACTGGTTTGAAAACAACTACACTATTACACAACAATAACCTTCTTGGAAATCACTGGGAAATTTGAATACGGTCTGGATATTATTAATTTTCTTAAATGTGATAACAGTATTATGTAGGGGAATGTTATTGTTAGCAGACAAATTCTGAAATATTCAGATCAAGGATCATAATGTCTATTACTTTCAATGGGTCAAAACTAACAACACAGAAAGACAGTAAGCAAATATAGCAAAATGTTAACTGTTATTGATTCAGTAATAGTATTATTTGAACTTTTTTGTATGCCTGAATATAGGAAATAAACCTTTTTGATATAAATATTGTTTATCAGTCATTATTTAAGAAGTAATTGATGGTAAGAGCATAGTACAGTTCATATCCATACATGTGGATGCTGAAACAAACATCACACAGAGAAATAAATATATTTAGTAAAACACACTTTGGAAATGGTTCGTGTGCCCACGTTCTAAAAGAGTAGGGAACAGGGCAGCACAGCAACAGGAACCAAGCTTTGGAGTCACGTAACCTACATGCACAACCCATTTCTGTGATTTTGACCCCACCAAGACTACTTTGCCTGAAAAATGGGAATAAAAATCTCTCTTTGAGTGACTGGGAAAATAAATTAGACCATGAGGAAAGCACTGGCACTGGGCCTGGCATAATTAGGTATCATCAAAAGTCTATACTTCCAATAACTTGAGAGATAACTGCCCCATATGGCAACAAAGGGCACAATTTCAATTTCTACAAGTCCCAGACTAGGAGCTCCTAAAATTATAATGCTACAGATAATCTAGTTAATTAAAAATTAAAACCATCCCTAAGGAGTAAAGTTGAGATTCACAAGTAAAAGATTTAAAATATAAAAGGCATATTAATTATTCTAATACTTACATCTTCCAGAGGTGTTAGAGATGCACTTTCTCCTCCATAATATGGGTTTCTATCCATGTGAAGAACTTTCTTTCCATTCACTGACATTATACCTGATAGGATACATTCCTACAGGGAAAGCATAAGTATCTTCAAAAGAAGGAAAGTGTTACAGCATGTTTCAAACAGATACTTTTTTAAAAGCCTCTCATGACATGTTATCTTAGTAACTAGCACATGTATATGCAATATACGGTACTTTAAGGACAAAGCCCTAAAGCAGGGTTCAAAGTGTCATCTATAGATCCCTGTGGGCCCCAACAGTAAACTATTTTTATAAAAACACTATTTTTCACTGTGTTGACATTAGCACTGAGAGTGCAAGATCACTACTGGATAAAATGAATTAAGGCAGTGGCTGTTAACTGCACTAGTTATTATATTCTGCACCACCAGGTATTAACAGTTTAAAACAAGGCAAATTTCACTTAATGTCCTTAATGAAGCATTAAAAACTACCTATTACATGTATACATAAAGTCACTCTGGCTCAAGGAAAACCTTTTGTGTGACTGATTTATAAGCTGAACTAGCTACTCTTTTTCGTGGACCATTGTTTTTATTTGAAAGAACTACTTAACAGATTTAGGTTATGTGACAGACATTTTCTCAAAAATGAATGTCAAGGATGTAACTAAGAGTATTTAAAAAGTCAAAATTCTGAATGAAAATTTGAATTCTGGAAAACTTAACATTCCTCACCCAGGGCATATGTCAGATTCCCAATACTTAAAAAATATCAGTGATGGTATCAACAAATATGAGTTTCTGGTATTGTATAATAAAATGTATCAATAATTCAGAAGCTCTGCATTACTCAGTAAACCATTATTTTCCAAAACTAATGAAATGATGTTCAAAATCACACTAGGGGATAAAAGAAGAATTCAAACTACAAGCTAGATTAATGGATTTTAATGTAATAGAATAGGAGATGTTTGCTGATGTGGCTTCAGATTTCTTGGTGTAATTTAAGTGGGGAAAAATAAAAGCTGCCACTTGTGTTTTGGTGTGAATCAAAGAATATTCACAATCTGAAACCCTACCAAAACACTTCCACCTACACATCTGTGTGAGGCCTGATATTCTTTATACTTCAGCTAAGAGAATATATCACAAAGACTGAACACCAAAGTAGGTAAAATAATCCAGCTATCTTTTAAGCCATACATTAAAGAGATGTGAAGGAAATGAAAAACAATGATACTCTTCTCATAAAGTTACTGTTTGGGGAAATACAGCTATACTTCATAAACTGTTACACATGTTGACATCTAATGGGTTTATCATGTTATCTTTAAGTGAATAAATTTTAAAGAATTTCTCAATGCTGATTTCTAATACAATAAATATTGATAGATATAGCCCTTATAAACAAAAGCTCTTCACGGTCCTCAGTTTTTAACAGTGTAAACAAATCCTGACGCCAAAGAATTTGAGAAATAGAGCCATAAAGGAAACATCCAGGATAACCATTAATAAGCTGACAATCAATAAGAGGATTATAAATGACTACTCTCAGGAAAAAGGCAAAGCATGGATATGCGAAGACATACCAAATTAAAATGGGAGGAAAAAAAAAATAAAGAATACAATTAATGAGAAGAAACACAGAGTTGGGGTACATATTCACTCATAACTGTTATACCAGAGGGTTTGGTGATCAGAGCCTTATTTTTAAAAAAAGACAAAGAAAATTCTATGTATCTTTATAAATCCTTAGTGCTTCTCATATTTATCCAAAAAAGCTCTAGACAAACAACAATCTCATTTGTCCCCTAGAAGTCTCTTTTTAAAATTCACATATATTTCAACAAAAAATAAAAAATAAATAAAATTCACATATATTTCAAAATTCCCTCCATAACCTATCTTACTCATTTTAGTATTTTTATGTTTCAAATCACTGACTATTCAGGTTCAAATTTTACTCCAGGAGGGTGCATCATTTCTTATTTAGATCAGGAAACAAAACATTTGAGCACCCCACAAGGCCACCTTGTGCCCTATTTCAGTAATAATCACACCCTACTCCCAGCCATTCTCATGACTTCTAAGAGCAGATTTCTTCTATTTTTGAACTCAGAATTAATGAATTCATGCAGTGAATTCTCTACTTTTTTATGTACCTTTTATTCAACATTATGTTTACAAGATTCATCCATGTTTTGTGTGTAGTCAAAATTTTCTTATCATCATTGCTACAGAACACAGCTTCCCAAAGTACAAAGCCAAGTCCAGGCTCTTTTTGTGAATTAGGTTTTACTGGTAAAATCCCACGCTCATTCATTTACATATTGTCTATGGCTTTCAATGTAGTTGTGCCTGTAGTTGAGCTTGTATATAGCCTACAAAACCTTAAATATTTTCTATCTAGATCTTTACAAAGGTTAGGTTAATCCTGCAAGCAGTGAATCTCAGTGTGCTTTCTAGTTGGTATCATCTGTGAACTTCGTAGAAATGTAAATTCTAAGCAGAATCTCAAATTTCAGTTTGCATCCACATCACCTAGAGGGCTGTTAAGAACAGATTACTAGGTCTCATCCCCAGAGCTTCTGAGTCAGCAAGTCTGAGTATGGGGGCCTGGGACTCCGCATTTCTTGCCAATTCCCTGGTGCTGCTAATACTGCTACTGCAGGACCAATATCAAGAGACACTACACTACTAAAGCAGTCCTGCTCAAATTTTATTCAACATAAGAATTACCTGGGGATCATGTTAAAATGTAGATTCTGATTTAGTATATCCCAGGTGACACCTAACCTGCATTTCCAGTTAAGTTCTCAAGTGTTGCAGAAGCAGGTGATCAATGGACTACACTGTGTAACAAAGCCGTAGAGGTTTCTACTGAATGGATACACCACACAGATAATCCACAATTTACCCATTCTACTATTGATAGACATCTGGACAGTTTCCAGTTTTTGACTATTACAAATAATGCTCTAAAAAACTCTAAAAATGTTTTCTATGTATGCATTTGTTGGATAAATACATATCAAGGAGAATACAAATATGTTCAACTTCAGTATATACTGTCAAACAGCTTTCCAAAATGGCTGTACCAATTTACACTTTTGTCAGCAGTGTATGAAAATTGCTATTACTGTATTTCAAAACCTTGCCCAATGCCTATATTGTTGTCCTTTTAACTTTTGCCATTCTAATTAAGATGTAGTTTAATTTGAATTTCCTGACAACTACTGAGGTGGAGCACTTGTTTAAAGTTTACTGATAATTACACTATCTTCTTTTTCAAGCGTCTATTCAAATTATTTGCCCATGTATAAAACGGGCTTTCTGTCTTTTTCTTGCTGCTATATAAAAGTTCTTTATATATTCTGGATATCTAAAAGTCCTTTACTGACTATGTATATTACAAATATCTTCTTCCATTGTGTAGCTTGCCTTTTCACTTTCTTTTTTTTTTAATGATGTTCTAAATACTACTGAATATGTAAATTAACCAGAAATATGGGCATGGCATTATTGTGATTTCATTTTTTTTTAAATATTTTTTTCTTTTATTTTTTGATTTTTCAATTACAGTTGTCCCATTTTTCCCCCATTCCTCCCCCCAACCCAACCCACCCCTTCTCCCGCAATCATATCCCTCCCCGTTGTACATGTCCATGAGTCATTTATACACACTCCTTGACTAGATCCTTCCCTTACTTATCCCCCTTCTCTCCCTCCCCCCTCACTCCTATTGACTAATATTCTACTCTTTGTCCTATTTAGTTCATTTGTTTGTGTTGTTCTTTAGTTTCCTGTATTAGGTGATATCATATGGTATTTTGCTTTCTTTGCCTGGCTTATTTCACTAAGCATAATTCTCTCTAGTTCCATCCATGCTGTCACAAATGGCAGGAGTTCCTTCTTTCTCTCTGCTACATAGTATTCCATTGTATAAATGTACCACAGTTTTTTGATCCACTCATCTACAGATGGGCACTTAGGCTGTTTCCAGTACTTAGCTATTGTAAACAGGGCTACTATGAAGATAGGGGTGCATAAGTTTTTTTGAATTAGGGTTTTAGGATTTTTCGGGTATAATCCTAGCAGTGGAATCGCTGGTTCAAAAGGCAGTTCCATTTTTAGTTTTTTGAGGTAATTCCATACTGTTTTCCATAGTGGCTGCACTAGTCTGCATTCCCATCAACTGTGCAGTAGGGTTCCCGTTTCTCCACATCCTCGGCCTTTTCGCTTTCTTAATGGTCTTGATAACTGCTAAACATCTGAATGTATTTTTACCTACAAACCAACTCCTAATACCATCAAAAAGAAATTCACTTGATCCAAAATAAAAAATCAAAAATCTAAAGAAAACTAACATTCAACATACAAGGGGGACCCCCCACCAAAAAGAAGATTTATAAAAAACTGTGGCCCTGGCTGGTATGGCTCAGTGGATTGAGCACCAGCCTGTGAACTGGGGGTCGCTGGTTCAATTCCCAGTCAGGGCATGTGTCTGGGTTGCGTGCCAGGCACAGCTCAGTGATATATCTCTTACACATTGGTGTTTCTCTCCCTCTCTTTCTCTGTCCCTTCCCTTCTCTAAATAAATAAAATCTTTTTTAAAAATTGTGTATTTATTCTTACATATTTAACTTCAGTCACCTTCAAAGTACTCTCCTTTTGATGTAATACACCTATCAAGACATTTTTATCACTGTTCAAAACAGTTTTGAAATTATTGCTATTTATGCCTTTTAGTGCTTCTGCTGTATTTTTGTTTCACCTCTTTCACATCAGCAAAACGCTTCACTTTGAGGACTTTTTTCATCCAAGAAAGCAAATAAAAGCTGCTGGGGCAAAATAGGGTGAATAGGGAGGGTGAGGCATGGTGATCATGCCATTTTTGGTAAAAAACTGTTGAACATTCAGCATAGTGTGGGCAGGTGCACTCGTAAATCACCCATCATAAAATGAGCAAATGTGTTCAAAGAGTCAAAAAAATTTACTGAAGCCAAGCACAGACTCTCACAACAATGCCAGCTGGTACACTGATACAGATGGGTAGTGGGGGGAGCCTGTACTACCAGGGGCCTGCCCTCCAGAAGATAATTCTGATTTCTTTTTTGGGGGGGTCCCTGCTCGTATATGGTTCATCATATTTATATCATAACATTTACTATCTCAAAAATAAGTAATGGCACAAACAGAAGACCAGTCACCTTTCCAGCTAACAAAAGATTTCAGGGCTCAATTTTTGGAAGCAAAATCACAGAAAGCAACTTTAGAATGTTACAGAGATTCTGTATATCTTTTCACACTCCATTTCAAACAGCTCCTCATTAGTACAGTGGTTAGTATCCCGCCTGTCAAATAAGCATTGCCCACTCACTAAACCATGGCTCTCTAGCAAGCACTGAAGGCTGAGGCCTAACAAAGGGCCCAATCATTTAAAGATTCATCAGGGTCTGGAAGAGCTGATACTCACTGCCTTTTGGCATAAATATGGCAAAAGCTAATTAAAAATCCATAGGCCCACTAATTCTTTTAAACCCCTCAGAGAAAGACTACTTTCTTCCAGTACCCAAAAGGTTGCAGGTTCGTCCTCAGTCAGGATGCATACGGGAGGCAACCGAACCATGTTTCTCTCTCACACCTGTTTCTCTATCTCTCCTCACATCAATAAAAACCTATCCTCAGGTGAGGATTTTTAAAATGAAATGAAATTTCACCACTAAAATTCATTATATCTGGGCACAGGAAGTACATTAGTGATCCTAAAATTTTACTATCTTCCAAAATTAACAACTCAGAATCAAAACCTACCACTACTATCTATCTGGTGGATACATAACAGCAAGCAAAGATATTAAAGCCAGAGAAAATACTCTAAATTAACCTCTTCTTGTTCCACTAGAAAATCTGGTTGATTCATCATGTATGTCAACAATACTGATAACTTTTTCCAGAAATTTATATATGACTATTAACCAACACATTCGTTTTAAAACCCAGAGAAGGAAAACTCTGATTCCAAAAAACCTCCGCTGCCTTGCGGCATACCTCTTCAGGGGAAAGGCTAAGGGAGTAAACCCCGACAGAAAATCCGGAGCCGGAGTCCCTAAGGCGATTTGACGTTGTAGTCAACACCGGCAACTCCTGCGGCGCACCTGAAGCCAAGCTGTATTGACTCCGTCTTTCCCTTGGACCCTTCAGCTGCGAAGAGAGGGGGGGTCTGCTGCATGGGCAACAGCAGACCCTCCATATCACCCTGCCCAGGCTCTGTAGCTTCAGCGTCATCGCAAGATGTCGATTCAACACGGGAGGAGACAGCTACTACCATGTCACTCCCGAGTCGGACTGCACAGCCATTCTCGGCGGTGCAGATAGACTCTTAAGAAGCTACACCATCGTCTCTCGAGACGGACGGCTGCCGACGACGTTTTAAAACCAACAGATGAGTACAACACATTAATTTCAATGTCATACACAAATGACCTGAGCAAGATAAGAACACAAACTCAGGTCCAAAATAACTAAAACTACAAAACCATCTTCAAAATCTAATTTTTTATGTTAATGGTATATGCCCTCCATCTGGCACTTCATGTTTACCTACATAAAAAGAACTAACCAGATAAAACTGTTTAAAGTTTAGTTGCAGCAAGGCTCTAGTAGGTATAGGTATGTGGAAATGGAGGGAAGGACCATATCAGTGATAACTTTTAAGTTCACTTCCCTTTAGCACCCTACACTAGAATTGCAATAACGATAGAATAGCTCACTTGGACAGCACCTAAACACATTAGACCAAGGACCTCTTATGTACTGAAGTGGCCTGAATAGTGTTTCTAAGGCCAACAGTACTAAACAGTATACTACTGTATCCTGAAAGTTAATGACCACTCTTTTCCTACTTAGAGAGCAACTCAGGCATGAAAGAGTACAGTCAGTGCACATTAATATTCTGATATATCTTCCAAGGGACCAAACTAAATACCCATTAAAACTAAATTCTACTGTATTTTTTAAAAGAATCATAGAGCAGTGAAAAGTGGGAGCAGCATACACCTATTCCTTTCTTTACTGGATCATATGGTAGCTCTTTTTTTTTTTACAAATTTGCTTTCCATTTTAGTTTGTACTGATTACTGGTGTACAGCTTGGCAGTTAGACAATCATATACTTTACACAGTGTTTGCCTCAATATTTTTAGTACCCAGCTGGCACCATACAGTTATCACAATATTATTAACTATATTCCTTATGCTTTACCTTACATCCCCATGACAATTTTGTAACTACCAATTTATATTTCTTAATCCCTTCACCTCTTTCACCCATTCCCCAACCCAACTCCACTCTGGAAACCACCAGCCGCTCCCTGTGTCTGTTTCAATTTTGTTTGTTTATTTATTTTGTTCCTTAGAGTCCACACAAGTGAAATCATACGGTATTTGTTTTTCTCTGACTGACTGATTTTACTGAGCATAATACCCTCTAGGTCCATCCATGCTGTCTACTACATTTCTAAATTCAGTTTTAAGAAAAAAAAGTAAATGCACAAAAAAATGTGATTAGGAAGACAATGTGCCTAATAACTAATATTAAGAAGCGTGTTTTTAAAGCTACTTACCTATAAATATGAGGAAAATGTATTAACTATTAATAAAAAAAATTTAAATCAGTTATCTCATACCTCTGTCTTACAGCAATAACATCATAAAAATGACTGTTAAGTTTTCAGCAGAATAAGTGTTTCTTTAAATGTATCTGTTCCTCTAATGTATCTCATTAAATAAGCTGTCAAAAAACTTTTCTTGAAACTTGGCTCTAATTATATTATTCCTGCTCAAAATTCCTTCCCACTGCCTAAAAGATAAAAGTTCAAATTTCTTAGCCTAGTATTGTCAACATCCTTGGTGATATGCCTTTACAACCCTATTTCCCATTATGCCTCTTCATAGCTCCTGTTTCAGGCAAAATAAACTCCCTTTTTTATGTTTCTATACACACACACATACACACAGATTTATACTGCTCTCTGCTTAGAAAATTATTCCTCCACACATTCAGAGCTTACCAATATTTTTAAAAGCCAGCTCCCTTTCTTTATGAAGCTTTTGCTGATTCCCCAGCCTGATTTCCCACATGTGTATCTCTCCTATGGCACTTACTATTTTCTCATATTAACTCATTAGTTAATCTCCTACATGAAGAGCTACTTCTAGACAGGTGTGCTTACCTTTTTATTGCCCATAATGGATCACAACAGTCACGGGTAGTTTAAATAATTGAATTTGGGGAAGCCATTACTCCAGCAAGTCTTTAATCAGGTACTATGTACGAAAGGGGAAATAGTGATATAGACATACCTCATTTTAGTGCTTCACAGATGTTGCTTTTTTTTACTAACTGGAAGCAAAAAGACCCTCCACCAGCAATATCTCTGAGGTATGCCTACATTACAGATTATAATGTGTATGAGCCAAAACATTTACCAAATGGCCCTTCAAACTCAATGTCTCACTACCACCTCTATATGCTAAAACATGTGAATTTTACTTCTATTCTTTTGGGACAGTATGCATAACGTTGATTGATCCAAAATACAGACTACCTAACAAGATATTTATACCTTCCAAAAGTAAGACATTTATACATATGGGCCCAAGACCTCTAATGCAATGGATAAAATCCTTGTCTACAGAAGTTTAAGTAGCAATTAACAGGGAAATCACAAAATTTTAATACAGAGGAACGGAAAAATGTCTGAGATGTAAAACAATTTTTTTAACATATAATGCTAAGGCTAATCTGGCTCAATATCACTAAAGTATACATCTCTATTCGTACTCCTTACTAGAATTACTATGTAGAACAAACACTTTTGGGGAGCACCCATAGCTGTGGAGGTGGTTATCCTTATTTTATATACTATTTGTACGAAAATCCCTGAATTCATTGCCAAGCCCAAGCCAATCAGAAATAGCAAATTAGGTATCCAGAGGCTGTCTGTACACACTGAAATCAAAGAGTAAAAGTTGCCAGATTAACAGCAAAGTAAGCAAAAGGGGAAATGAAAAGTAGACTGAAGAACTCACAAAGCCAAGCAGTCTGAAACTAAGTAAGAAAGGCAAGTTCCTCAATGGGTCTCAGTGGCTTCTTAACATTCTGGCACAGTGGGTTTTCAACCGCAAGAATTTTTAAAACATGCAATACCTGATCTCTTTTTCCTTAGACTGTCAAATTAAAAAATGACAACAGCCAACACAACAAGAGCTGTCTGTGTGAATAAATTAAATTTATATTCATTTTTTGTTAGATTGGCAAAAAATACATTTTTTGGTGTCCCGCCAAATTTTAGTAACTGGTTTATGTGTGCCATGAGATGAAAAAAGTTGAAAGTCACTGTTCTAGCATAACACAGTGATTAACCCTCATGATGTGAAATCTTATTTATCAAGTAAATTATGTTCCCCAGTTTGTTAAAGAAGTTGTGATATCATTTAGAAAAGCCTTTATCTAAAAGTTGTGGTTAAACAGATAACCCTCAATTTCTTAGAAAAATTCAATCGCTATACAAAATATTCCATTTCTTCTAGGCAGAAAATGGAAATTTTGCTCTAATTCATATCAAATCATTTTATGCCTTCTTTATTAAAGTTATCAATATCTGTGGATTAATGTGACCTTAATGTTTAATCTAACAAACACTAGGCAACATAAAAAAATTCCAACACTTCCTTACACTTTATTCTAAAAGTAACAAGCTAACTGCACTAAAGTACTTCACATGCTAGCATCATGTAATATTTGGTACCCATAACTGAGAGTGTATGTCTGTTTTTAGGTTCTTAAATCTCAGACACTAAATATTTATAAACTAAAATTAAGAAAATTAAATGGTATAGTCACTTCAAACACACAAAGTTATGGTAATTTTAAGTTGAGGGTTTTTAACTTTGGTGGTCTCTTAACATTAAATAATCAGAGTCCCTGTATTAGTAAAAATGAGGGTAAAAGATATCAAAATCATCCTAGCACCACTACTCCCATCCGTGATGATAATGTGATTGCTCTGAATTGAAAGAATTCTCAAAGAATATCTCATAAAACAATCTATAGGTTTATAGCGATTACTGTTAAAATCACCGCTATAAAATAACAGAAAAAAAATTGGTCTGATTTCTAGTTAATTATGCATCTACCACTCATCAAACACGTCACAATTCAAATAAAAATCTAAATAAAGAGCAATGTCTTAACTTGGTTGTTGCACAATAATACTGGGCATCTTTGATACAAAGTAATGGCTCTGAGCTAGGCGTGTAGAATCCTGCATGATGATAAATCTGCACTCATTTGTTCACACTCAACAGACCTTAATCAAGACTAAATCTGACAGATCAGCTATACCATAGAAAAAGTGGAACTAACTGGCTCTTAAATATGCTGCCAACGGGCAAGATCCATCACAAACTACTAAACTTAGTTCAAAACCCCAATTAGGCACTTAAAAACAAAAAACAAAAAGAAACAAACAAAAAAACCTGCAGTGGATAGGCCTATTCACTTCAGCATCAAACAGTCTTCCAACTCACCACCAAAAATGAAATTCAACCTAATACCTCATATTCAAAAATACTAAACAGCTTTCTAGGTAAGTAATCTCATCTATTTGGTACTATTTCCTAACCAGTCACAAGTCTGGTCAAACATAATGAAGCATTCAGAAACTAGTATCCTCCAACAATCACCACAAATCACTATAAACAGAAAAAATGACAAGCCAAAAAAATGCCATTCTGGTTCCTAACAACCTCCTCCTACAAAATTAGCCAACTGGAGGTTCAGAGGTTTTGTCCAGAGAAATCTAAAATAATTAATTTAGGGTGTTACCTAAAAAAAAAAAATTATTAATTTGATCCTGAGAGAGAATGCATTTCAGCAGATTTGAAGTGGCAGATTACATTAAATGATTCAGTTACTTTGAGGTCAGATTATATAGGATACACAAGATAAACATCAGTGTTAATCTTATTAAAATTAAGTAGCCCAAAGTAAGAATTTCAAATCTCCAAAAGAAAAACTGATAATGAAATGGTCCTCTCTTCAAATGGAATTGTTTTGCAAGATGAATAGTTTTAGTCCTTACTGTCTCTCTTTACCAGATACAACACACCTGCCTGCATTATTTGCAGAATACTATTATCTAAATGTCTCTAAGAAGACAGACACCCAAGAAGATGAATTTACAATGTAGGAATACCTGCCATTCACATTCTGCTTGCATTCTGTTACTGGTTTAACTTCTAATTCCCTGAAGAAAGCAAAGGAGTAGAGAGAGAGAACTTGGCCTCTAGCAATCCATCACCAACCATTTCTTAGGGGAAAACACTGAGACGACAATGGAAGCAAGCAACAGACTGGACACAAGGAAAAGATGGCAAAGGTCGTATGAGAAAGCACTTGATTAGCAAGTTTTGAGAAAACTCATTTCCAATTCTGCAGACGCTCAATAAGTGGAATTGGAAAGTGGTTAAAAAAAATGAATAACGATTCTCATTTGGAGTGGGGGAGGGGGTTAAGAAAACTATGGTTCTTCAAAAATTGAACTCTAACGATTACAATACAGTAATATGCAATGACTTGTCAGGAAGCCTTCTAACTTTGGCAGCCATGGACTGACTAGCACTGGCAGAAGGCTAAATAGGAAATACAAGAGTGGCTTCCACCCTTCCCCCCTCTGCCTTTTCCGTTTCCACGCAGAAGAGGCCGTCAACCCATAAGAGGTGGAAGAGCAATTCCCCAAACCGGGCTTTTTGGGGGTCTTTTCTGTAGGAGAGTGAAACTCATTTTCCACCCACTTTTAGTTCGCCGTTACTGCTCATTAAATCACGTACTTGACTGGGTTTTGCATCTCTTCGTCTCTCTTTCCACAGTTAAGAGACGACCCACTTGGCTCTGTGCGGCCGCAGGCCCATACGCCGTGCAACATGCCCCTCGCACCCAGCCCAACGCCCTTCCCCGACTCCCCTCCAAAAACAGACACGAAAAGACGACGAGAGGCTCTACTCACAAGGGGACGCTGAGGCGCTGGCCAGGGTTCAAGCGGCCCGGCCCCCAGCCACCCCTCCCTCGCATCCGACCTGCACGCCCTCCCCGGCTCCTTGGCTGTCGCCGCTGCAGCCAGGAACTCTGCACTCACCGTCAGGCCGGTGCCCAGCACGATCACGTCGTACTCCTCATTCATGGCGGGGCAGGCGCAGACAGAAGCTCAGAGAAAGGAGAAAACGCAAGATGCTAGGAGCCAGTGGTTATGTGGTCACCCCGAGGATGTGAGGGAAGCACTCCTGGCCGGTTCCGGGCCCCGAAACCAAGAAGAAGTCAGAAGGAGAGGTAAAACGGAGCTAGAGAACAGGGAGGCCAGCCGCCACCTCAGACGGAAGAGCGGGGCAGGGGTGGAGAGGGGCGGGCGGGCGGTGACCCGGGCCTCCGCAGCCGGGCGGGGCTCAAAGGAGGTGCCCTGAGGGCCGTCCATCACACCTTTCCCATTCTCTCATTGGCCACGTCCCCATCGCCCGCCCAGCCTTCTTCCTTTCTGAGGTCTCGCGAGACGAGGGCAGAACATTCCTCTTTTGGATTCTGGTATCTTGCCGGTATGCTGCGATCCTGGGGCGAAGGTAGCTGAGAGATGGCCCTTAAGGGCTAGGGAGATACGTCGCCCTCGGCGGAAGAGTGGCTGTCCAGTTCTTCCCTCCTGCCGCCATGTGGCAGCCGACGCCCCGAGATGCCATTGGACTTTGAGCCTGAGTCGGCCACGTGGGCCGGAACCGGTCAGCAGGGCCTAGGCGGGTGCGAGGAAAGCGGGCGGCAGCCTTGGGTCAGGCCCGCCCACCAGGGAGGTTACGTAAAGTGGCCTGACCCCCCACCTCCCTGGGCAGCTGCCCCCTCCCACTCCAAACGCTGCCTACTGCACCTAGTCTTGCCATTTTCAACCTGTTTGGTTTTGTTTTTTTTTGGCCTGCATCTTTTCTAAAGGAAAAAATCCAACATGTTTTAAGGAGTTCAGAAATCACATGTTTTTTTTTATCTTGTTTCCTGCCTATGTCATTCTTGCTTCGTGTTGCCCCCATGTTCAGCCTTAGGAAATTTAGGAAAAAACTAATCTTTTTTGTTGTTGTTAAGCTGATTTTTTAAAAAAATTTTTAGCGAGAGTGAGAAATAATGGATTTGTTGTTCTACTTATTTATGCCTGCATTGGTTGATTTTCGTATGTGCCCTGACCGGGATAGAAACTTTAACCTTGGCTATGGAGGACGCTCTAACCTGCCAAACTGCTTATAAAATAGAACCCTTAGCATAAATAAGAGGAAGGCCAGATTTGATTAGGAATTAAGTTTTTGCCTACAGAGAGCAACAATTTAAACCAATTATAAAAATAGTAGCTGACCAGTATATGAATAGGTTTAGGCCATGAGCATCGAAGAAAAGTTTCCATTTGCCTTCCATCTCGTCTACTCCTGTCCCATCCCACCCCCAACACACACACCCTTTTTTTAGGTGTAAGCAAAGACTTGTGTTCTCAAACAGAATAGCCTTATAGAGGCCTAGACAAATGATTTTCTTAAAGACGTTCACAGGCAGTGTTTTTATCTTGCAAACTCAGCAGCAAGAAGTGGTATTTCCTTCAAGATTTAGTCTCAAATACATCTGGTAAGTTATTCAGAGTGAATCTTGGTAGGCAGAACTGCATTCCTTCATATTTAAATCATTCAGATTTGGAAAAGAATGTAACAACTTTTTACAGTATTTCTTCACCCCATACAGAGAGTTTAAGAAGGTGTGTTATATTGGATAATGGACCTTTTGGGGGGGAGTGAAAGCAGTTTATATTTACATACAACTTTAATTGATTTGTATTCACTAGTGACCAAATGACTTTTTAATTTTTTTATTTATTGATTTTTAGAGAGAGAAAAACATTGATTTGTTGTTCCACTTATTTATGCATTCATTGGTTGATTCTTGTATGTGCCCTGACCAAGAATCAAAGCCACAACCTTGGCATATCAGGATGATGCACTAACCAACTGATCTACCTGGCCAGGGCAATGTTATCATGTTTTAAGTGAAGGATATTTCATCCATATTCAGATGGAATTACTGACAAACTTAAAGACATTGGATAAGGGAGCTGAATTTAAGTCTAATAAGTCTCTCAAGCTGATCCCTTACAATGAAGTTTAGTTTTTTTGGCAGTGCAATACTATGGCCCTGCAGAAGGACCAAAACAAAAAACAAAACTAACTGGACTCATCATCAACAGATGGAGTTCACCCAAAATTCTGTGCCTGCTCTTGCATCTTCTACCTTACCTATTCCAGTTGCCAAGGAACTTGGTAGACAATAAACATGATTTAGAGTGAAGTGGTTTGAAAGTCACTGATTGGTTCAGTTTATCAAAAGCCACAGACGACAGTTCCTGTCAAAGGGGAAGCCTTGGGTGTGGCAGAAGGAGGAGGTTGGTGGAGAAGAGTGGAAAACACCATCAATCTTGAAAATATTTCAAATCTTTATACAGAGCAAGAGTCCAATAAGAGTTGGGTACTTGGGAATAATTGGAGGTTGGTCTCCACCTGCGCTTTACAAAGGAAAAGGCTGAGTCCAGGGAAAATAAAATTAAAATGAACCTTAGTCCCATCTTTCTCTGTCATGAACTACTGCAACAGTTGCTCAACCAGTTTTCCTCCTGTCTCTGTTGACCATTATCTTCTTAAGATATGAATCTGATTATGTTCATGCTTTTGCTTATCTTTTAAATTTAGATTAAGATGCCAATCTTTTAATATGGCCTGAAAGGTATTGTTTAATCTAGCATCTGCATCTCTTTCCCACTTCACCTTGCTAGTGTTCTTGCCCACTCCAAACACATTGGTCTTTCAGTTCCTGGAATGGTCAAGCTTTTAACTACTGAAGGGCCTTTGCACTCATGTGTCCCATAGCTACAAACCCTCACTCCTGCACCTGTTCTCATGGCTAGTTCTTTCCACTTCCTTAAGTTTCAGCTGAAAAAATCTTCCCTGCCCCTTGCTCGATTGGGTGTTGACCCACAAAGCAAAAGATCACCGGTTCAATTCCGGGTCCCTGGTCAGGACAAATGATCGATGTTTCTCTCCCTCTTTCCCTTCCCATCCCCTCTCTAAAAATAAATAACATCTAAAAAAAAAAAAATCTTTCCTGACCACCTTACCTAAAGTAAGTTCCCTCAACTTCCATTCTCTATCAGCACCAGCTTCTTTCATTGCTTTTTATCACTTGGTATTTATTTCTTTTTTGTCTGCCTGCCAATTAGGATGTAAACTCCATGAGTGCAGATATATTACCCATCATGTGCACAACATTATGCCTCTTGACACCCAGAACAGTGCTGAATACTTGGCAGATGATGAGTGAGTATTTGATGAATGAAAAAGAGACCTGGAAATTGACCTCTTCATCAACAAGGACAAAATGTGATGAAATAGGCACCAGTTCCTCTTGATACTCTTGAGAAATGCAGCTGTTCTTATATCAGGAGATACTAAAATTAATATTGTAGAAGATATGAACAAAGGGATCTAAAACCTGGATAGCTAATGCTGAAGATAAAACAATCTTGGGACATCTAGGAAAAAAAGGTTCCAAAAATATATATTTCCTGGTTTATGATAGATCATTTATCCGCCCCACCATCACCAACTGTTCATCTGCTCTCCTTCCCCATCTCAGCAGTTACTGGCTCCATCCTGGGACCAAACCAGCATTCTACATATCCTTAGTTCTGCCTTCTTTCTCTCCTTCCATGTCAATTCCTGTTTTCTTTCGCTGTACGACAAACTACCCCAAAACTTAGTGGCTTGGAAAAAAAACTAGCAGCTTAAAACAAAAATGCATTATTACCTCTTATGATTCCATAACCTGAATGGGCTCAGATGGGTGGGAATTGCTTGGCTCTATGGTGCAGTTGTAAGTGGCTGGGGTGGGGTCATCTGTAGGCTTGACTGGATAAGATGTCTGAGATGGCACACTCATAGCAAACAGTTGATGCTGGCTCTCAGCTGGGAGCTTAGCTGGAGCTGTCAACCAGAGCAACTATGTATGTGTGACCTCTTCAAATGACTAGCATTTCTCAAAGTATGGTGGTTGTATTCCAAGAGTACAAGTTCTAAGAAATAAGAAATGGAAGCTTCTGGTCTTTTAATGTCCAAAACTAACACAGTGTCTCTTCTGCCATTTTCTATTTGTCAAAGCAGTTATAGAGCACACCCAAATTCAAAAGGAGGAGCTATAGGTCCCACCTATCAACAGGAAGAGAGTCAATGAATCTGTAGCCATCTTTACTCTGCCTTAATACCTCATTGCATTCCAGCCATTCCATCTCACAAAAATCTTTCCAATCCCTTTTCAAATTCACTGCTGCTACCCTAGTATAGACACCATCAAATTCTCTCCTAGATAATTGCAAAAGCTTCCTAATTTGACACCTGGGCCTTTAATTTGAGTGTCTCAAACCTGGCCTAAGTGATCTTCATAAAAAATCAAAAGCAACTAACGTGACCATGACTTTAAAATCTTTCATGGGTCTCCAGCTGTCCCACTTGGGCCCAGCATAATGACTCCCACAGAGAAAGGTGGCGAGAAGAAAGGCCATTGTGCCATCAATGTGGTAATGACTGGAGAATACACCATCAACATTCACAAGTGCATCCGAATAGTGGGTTTCTAGAAGCATGCCCCTCGGGCACTCAAAGATCTGGAAATTTGCCACGAAGGAAATGGGAACTCTAGATGTAAACACTGACACCAGGTTCAACAAAGCTGTCTGGGCCAAAGAAATAAGGAATGCTCCATATTGTATCTGGGTGCAGTTCAGAAAACATAATGAGGGTGAAGATTCACCAAACAAGCTCTATACATTGGTCACCAACGTACCTGTCACCACTTTCAGAAATCTATAAACAGTTAATGTGGTTGAGAACTGCTGGTTATCAAATCAAGTTATAAAACTGCCTTTGAAAAAAAAATCTTTCAAGAGTCTCCATTGCTCTTAGAATAAAGTTCAAACACCTGATCATTTCTCAAGATGAGCTTGAATGGCCTGGTTCTCAATTACCTAGTCAGCCAAATCTCACCACAACCTTCCTCCACCCCTCACCATATTTTCTGATTTACTGCTATTTTAGTCCTGTCCAGTCAAAAAAACAGAAACCACTCTTACGTATTTTAGACAGTGGCAATATAGGGAATTAGTTTCAAAACTTGAAAGGGATAGAGGGGCAAAAAAGATAAGGTTACCCAGAGGTTAGGAACTGCCTGAAACTCTAGGCCGGAGCAGGAGTGGAAATGGTGTTACCCAATGCTCATGTCTGCTGTACAGCTCAGGCCAACCCACTGCCATTACTGTCACTGCTAGACCAGTGGATGAGGTCACCACTGCTACCACTGTGCTGGAGCCCAGGAATCCCTATTCACTCGCTGCTATTGTTGCCACAACTGGGGATGCTACCAACAGCAGGGGGAACATGGCTTCTCTCTACCTCCTGCCAGTCGTCCGCCAGTGCTTCCATGGCAGAACCTCTCCAGAAGCCAGCTGGCAGAGGGATTTGGGCAGTGTGATTTGCTGATTCAGCCCCCTTAGATACAGCAGGAATGGTGCTCAGAGCCAACAGACAAATGATTAGCAGAGATGCTCTAAACAATTTTGCATTTCGTGAATTCACCAAGTTCTTTCCCTTCTGGGCATACTTTTCCCTTTTTCTGTAACATTCTTCCCTATCGTACTTGGCCTTGTTTTCTCCTGCTTCTTAGAATTCCCAATCTGGATTAAATTCTATTCTGGGTTACCACAATACTCTATCATCCTTCTCTAACATATATAACTTGGGTTGTAATTGGGTGTTTAATACTCTAGTCTTACCAAGTTGTGTTCCTGTTAAGGGTAGAACTACTTTTTTGCCCTTTTTTCCCTACCATCTAGAACATAGGAGACAATAAATAAATATAAAATAAAGGGTTCACAAGATGGGAGGTAATTATGATGGCTCTAAATAGTTTATAAACCCTCAGATCTGTATGCAAAATACAGTGCACATGTACATTTTTTTTTTTTTAATCCTCACCCAAGAACATTTTTCCATTGCTTTCAGAGAGAGGGTAAGAGAGAGGGGAGGGGGAGAGCTCGACACTTTGATGCGAGAGAGAAACATTGACTGATTGCCTTCTTGTACATGCTCTGGGGATCGAACCCACAACCTGGGTATGTGCCCTGACCAGGAATTGAACCCATGACCTTTCATTCTACGGTATCACATTCCAACCAATTGAGCCACACCAGCCAGGGCCACATATTAGGTTTTTGAGACAGGATCGACCATCAAATTCCCAGAGAGGTTAAGGACTCCTAAGTGATTAAGAAACCTTTTATGTATGGATAAAGGAATTCACAATAATGAATTAACAATAATGAATTCACAATATTCCTAAGACCTAGATAAAGAAAAATGTAACTTCTAGGATGAAACTGAGTGTCAAAGACCATTTCAGTGGCTTAATCTAGATCAAAATTTCTATTGAATTCCTGTATATAGAGAAATGAAATCAGTACCAAGACTGATGAGGTATATGGAAATACAAAATAATATGCAAAATAGAAATCATTAGCAAGTGTCATTAGTAGCAGCTCTATGGAGCTATGTATATAATGACTAGGAGTTGGTGAATGGGGTGGGGCTCAGTGCAGTGGCAGAGCAGGTGAGCCAGGTCTCCTGATTCTCAGAAGACTCATTAGCAAAGTGCAGAAATGTTCTAGACCTCTTTGCCCTCCGAAAAGCTTCAGTTCACTCTAACACATAATTGTAGAGAAGTTTTTTTTGGGGGGGTGGGGGGACATGGCTGTCAAGGAAAAGTAATGATAATGGATTATTTCATCTATTTGTTCTATCTTGAAAGACTAGAATGAGCTCTAAGCTGTATTAGCCTTAATATTTAAGTCAATATAAAATCATTTACTTGAATGTTTCTTGTATTTATTTAAGTTACTTTGGTTTTAAGCAACAAAAACCATGTCAGTCTATCTTAAGTATAAAAGGAGAATATATTAGAAACATAAAGGGGTAAAAATGTAGACAGGTCTCTGGAAGGAACCGGAACCAGGAATTGAAAAATTTTCTGCATTTAAGCTCAGCTCCTCTCTGCACCACTTCTTCATTATTTTCTCTCTCTCTCTCTCTACAGACTGACTCTGTTTGTTTCCCTTGAATGTGGATGGTAGATGGCTGGTGGCCCCAGTCAACTGAGTTACACAATGTCTTTTCAGGTGTTTACTTTATACAACAATGTTTCTCAGCCTCAAACTATTGACATTTAGGCCAGATAATTCTTAGTGGTGAGGGCGGTCCTGTGCATTGCAGGATGTTTAGCAGCATCCCTGGCCTCGCCTATGAGATGTTGTAACACCCAGCCTCTCCCCTGACCTAGTCGTGACAATCAAAATGTCGCCAGATCTTGCCAATGTCCCCAGGGACCAAAATTCACCTCACATGAGAGCAACTGGACTAGATCATCTAGATTTTCATAATTCAACATTGAACTTCCAGAAGAGCGAATCTGATTGGCCCATCTTGGGCTCTGTGTCCAACTTGATCCAATTAACTATCCAATAGCCAGGACATAAGAGTCATGCAGTAAAAGTACAGCTTCCAGAAATCCACACCAGTGAAAGGGGTGGTCAGTTCCCAGAAAAAAAGGGATGGACGGACACTCCAGTAGGTGTACATTTCCTTAACCCCAGAAGAAAGGTATTCTAGCCTGACTCTATCAGCGTGTGGTTTAGGGGAACATTTTCTCATAGATGTATTTATGATATCTGTATACCTTTAAATTTTTAACCCCAATCTTCTACTATCAGGCGTTTGAAGTGAAAATAGCTGATCTTTTCATTCCTTTCTTCAACAATTATTTATTGTGTCTCCTCTATGCCACGCACTGGGCTAGACCCTAGTAAGCTAAGTAGATTGGGTCCTGTCTACAGAGGTTACATTTTAATTTCAGATTTATTTATTTAATGGTTACAGTTGTGTAGTCCTACGTTGGATTTTTTTTCATTTTCAAAGCCATTTTACCTTTGAAATCTAATTACTGCTTTTAATTTTTAAGTTTTTAAATCAATTCTCCTCTTTATATCACTGTGGGGTTATCTGCCTGTCAGAAATGAATGTTAGTCTTGGCATTCTAATCAGCAATTTGTGAATAGATGCCTATGTTTTACTGGAAAAGTCACAATTTTGACTACTGAATCTCAGTTGCCCATGACCCTGGGGAAAAAAATTCCAAGGTTAGTCTTGATTCCTACCAGAAAAACAAACAAACAAACAAACAAAAAAACCAAAGTATTAGGAAGAACATCTTGACTTTTCTCAGAAAACAGAAAAATAACTTATTAGGTTGCCAGCAAATAAGGATTTACTATGCAGTAAAGGTTATATAGAATGACTCTGTTAGATTAAAACCAAGCTTGGTTCACAGCTGCTAATATAACCCCATTTCCCCAAACAGCATGCTGCTTCTCTAGTCCTGTGTGATCTTCATTAGTATACTCAGTATATTGGGAGACACTGAAGGCCTATGGTATTTTTCAAGGAAAGAGTTCCAGGGTCGTATAAGTTTGAGAAATGCCTATTTTCTCCTCCTTGGGGAGAGTCACACTTAGATGTCAAGGACTCTGAGAAATTTTCATTGCCATAGCCATGTTGGAGAGAAATGTGCTAATATTTAATGAATTTAACATGTATTAATCCTATGTTCAAGCTTTATTCCTGGGTACATACCAAAAAGAAATTTTCTGTTGTATAAGATGTGCTAAAATGTTCATCAAATTGTAAAATGTGGTAGCAAAGAGCTGGAGGCAACCTTCATGCAGCAATCAGAAGGATTAAACAACAATGTAGCAAAGTGGAAGAAGTTGAAAGCTGTGTTGAGAAAGTGAGAAACAACATGAGATTTCTAGTACAATACCATTACTGTAAAATTTTAAAACACATGCATATGTTATACCATGTTCAAAATATACTTAACCTGAGTGGAAGCTGAATTGTAAGGGCACTCATTAGAGTGGGTACATGGCAGGGGTGGTGGTGGTGGGGGGGAGGAAACAGTAATAAAAAAGACTGAATTTGAGATGGCATTTCACAGATGGCATGCCTCTGACTTGATTCCCTCCCAAAGTCTGCTAAAATGGCATTAAAATATTAAAAAGGAGAGAAACCCATGAGTTCAAAGAGAATAAAAGATCAGCCATTGAAAGAGATGATGGAATTTTGAAAGAAAGTAGATGATCACATCTATCTGACCTAAGAGGCCAGAGAAAGCTGAAATCTCAGGGCCTGCATGGAGGTAAGGCATTAAGAAGCAAACTCATTGACACTGGAGAGAGAACCAGGAGTTACTGGAAACAGGCGCCTGGAAGGCCAGACCATGAGCTGGGGTGAAAACAGAACTGGTTATGTGCAAGGAACCCTGGATTCCTGGCCCTCTCCCCACCATCAACAAAAGGCAGGCAGTCGGCTATGGACAGACAGGTTGAGGCAGAAAGGTCCTGATTCTGGCACATGGGGCACAAAGAGAAAAGACATGCCATATCCACACAAATGGGATTCTGGTGCCAGATGTTGATAATGGGGGAGGCAGGGATACATATCTGTACCTCCTGCTCAATTTTGCTGTGAACCTGAAACTGCTCTAAAAATATAGTCTGTTAAAGAAAATAAACCAGCTCTGGCCAGTGTGGCTCAATTGGTTGGAGCATTGTCCTCTACACCAAAAAGTTGTAGGTTCAATTCCTGGTCAGGGCACATACCTAGATTGTGGGTTTGGTGCCTGGTCAGGGGGCATATGGGAAACAACCAATCAATGTTTCTCTCTCCTCCCTCTAAACTTAATAAACATATTTTTTAATTCCTTAAAAAGAAAAGAAAGAAACCCAGAAGTTTAAAAGAAAATGCTTTGGGACAGAATCTCATTTTAAGAAAATACAGCGTTTTCACATAAAAAAAAAAAACAAACACAACATGTTTTGAAGCTGGGTCAGCAGGCTACTTGGTTTGCCCTGGAGTGTGGAAGCATGTCCTCTGGTACCCCACACTTTCTCTTCTACCTCTTCCTTACTTTTCTTGCCCTTTCCTCCCCTTTTCTTAGGCCTTTCTTCCTGTGGTACCTTTGACACTTTTTCATACTACTGACGTGAGAAGGTAAAATCTGCCTATGTGCGCTGTTTGGAAACATGGCATAATTAGGTGTTTCTATCCTCTGAAATGTGCCATGAACTTCCTCTGCCTCTCTCTCTGTCTACTTAGTGCTGTCAAGTGGTATGTTTGTCAGGGCTTTGTTATTTCTCCAGGGGGTCTGCCCACTCCAGTGCCAAAAATATCTTCATGGTCTGGAGTAAAAGCAATCCAGGATGTGGACTTGAAGGGCATCCCTAGCTCTGTAGTACTCTTTCATTCAGCTCATCCAAGTGCCCCCTGGGAAAACTGCTCTGAAGATTAGCATCTTGGTCAAACAGTTTTATCTGCATATTGAAGTCAGTTGCCGCATGTCCTCCTGTGGAAGTATCTGGGTATCTTGTGGTGCACAAGTACCTTCCCTCCCTTCCTGTGATGCACAAAGCTAACCTTGACGGACTCTGTGGCCTGATTGGAAGGAGAGAAATCCTCTGCTGCAGAGTCATGACCTTAAGAGCCTAACATTTCTAGGAGTTAGAAAACTTACATTGCAGATCTCACCCATCAAAAGCCAATGTTACATATTTTTAATTAATTTTTTATTTGAAAATAACACACACTTTTTAAAAATAGATGATACTTAAGAATATACAGTGGAAAGTATCATGTGTTCCTTTTCCCCACACATCCACTCTCCACTGTTAAGTTTCTTATGTGTCCTTCCAGAAACATTCTCTACAAACACAAACATAAATCCACTTGTTTATAGATGCACGGTAACACCAAGGGCGGTGTAGGTAATGCTCTGAGTCTTCCACTTTTCACTTAACAACATATTTTACAGATTGTTTTGTTTCTGCACGTATAGATCTAATTCATTCATTTTAATAGTTGTATAGCATTCTATTATTCAGATGTACTTTTTTTAGGTTATAGAATATATTTAAAAATTGAAGGTAGAAAACATTTTGGAAACACTCAGTGTAAACACCTAAATAAAACAGTAACCTGTACCACATTCCTTGCAGGACAAGAAATTTCCCCCAAGGGCATGTAGTGGGTTGAATGGAGGCCCCCAAAAGCCTCGTCCTAACCCCTGGAAAATGCACATGTAACCTTATTTGCAAAAAGGGTCTTTGCTGGTATAATTAAGTTAAAAATCTCGAGATGAGATTATCTTGGATTTAAAGTGGATCCTAAATCCTTATAAAAGGCAGAAAGAGATTTGAGATTCAGAAACAAAGGGAAGAAAGCCCCGTGAAGAGAGGGGCAAGTCACGTTGCCCCACACCAAGGCCTGGAGGCACCGGAAGCTGGAAGGGACAAGGAAGGATCCTCCCCTCCCCTAGAGCCGTTAGCGAGAACATAGCTCTGCTGACACCTTGATTTCAGACTTTTGATCTCCAGAATCATGAGAATACATTTCTGTTCTTTTATGCCCCCCAATTTGTGGTAATTTGCTAAGGCAGCTCTAAGAAACCACTATAGTGCACTAACCTAGATGTCAGGAGTCCTGGCTTCATCCCTTTCAATCATGGCATTAAAAGTATGCCCAAAGCCAAGCCACTTAACTCATTCTGGATCTCAGTTTTCTTCATAACTAAAAATGAGGAGATCAGGCCAAATAATATACAAATTTCTTTGTAGGCCAAACTGTTTCCAACCTAATTAGGTGCTAGAGATGCACCCTTGAAAGGTGAAACAATACATGGGCATATATGATGGATGATGAATCAATGAAAGGGCCAAGCCCTCCAAGTTCAGATGAGAGTAGTTTCCGTGGGCAATGTGTCTAGCAAAGGTTCATAGAAGGGTGGAAGAAAGGAAAGAAAGGCATGCTGGGTGATGACTGAGGTCAGAGGTCAGATGTTAAGGTATGAAGTATGGTGAGTGGTCTGGAGAAAATTTGACTCAGAAGGGCTCCCCCCACTGAAGCGGGATTTGTAACAATAAAATTATTTCCCTCACTCTGGGCCAGAGAAAAATGGCATCAATGAGCAGAAATTTGTCCTGAGGAAGTTAGCTTGACTTTAGAGGGGACACAAAGCAAACGTGGGGAATATTAACTTTGGGGAAGCATGGGAAACCCTTGGAGAATGAACTTTTAGTTTTCCAACCAGATGTAATTGGGAAATACCTTCAAAATAGCACACAGGTCTTGGTCATTAGAAAGAAGCCAAGGAGAAAAGCACTTATTCCAGCAATGGGGTTTATTCTGGGGTAATGAGCATATTTTGGAAATAGATAGAGGTGGTGGTTGCACAATATTACTAAATGCCGTTGAATTCTTTAATTTAAAATGGTTAATTTTATGTGATGTGAATTTCACCTCAATAAAAACACAACACAAAAGCCTCTGAAGTTGCATGTGAGTTATACAAGTATCAACCACAGAAAGAAGACAGGTGATTCATTAAATGTGTGTTGGGGTCAGGAAAGTCTTTTTGGGTAACAAAGTTCTTCTGCCCATGATTTGTCTGAGTGACTGAGGTACGCGCAACAGTACGCAGGGCCCCAAAGTTCTTGTTCCTCTTTAATTTCCAAGGAAGCCAGTGCTTCTCCCCACGGAGGTGGGTCTTCATTTCAGGGTCAGATCTGGAGTCCAGGCTGCGTTTGCTTTAGCCATTCTTTGTGTGTGTGTTACTGTGATTTAGAGGCCAGAATAAAGGACTACTATCAAAGGACTGCATGTTCCCTGCTTGATCACAGCGGGTCTGCACAGCATCCCCGGAGGCCACAAGCTTACTGGGCAGGAACAAAGATGCTGCTGTGTGGATGAAGCAGCTAGAAAGTACATTTTTCTCTGGGGTGAACTGCTGGCCCAGCAAGGCAGAAAGATTTCTTTCCATTTCACAGAGCACCTTGCTTCACATTTGAGAGATAGTGGGCCATCATGTCTACTCAGGTCTAAACTGTATGCTGCAGAGTGGAGAAATGGGAGACAAGAGGCCACTGGTTACCCTGAGCCCCAAGTTTAGGTTGTCCACGTGTTCATGCCAAGCCTGAAGCTTTCCTGGTAGGCCCTGGCCAGGTAGCTCATTTGGTTAGAGCATTGTCAGGATACTTATGGGTTTGATCCCTGGTTAGGACACATACAAAAATCAACCAATGATAGAATCACAATAAAAAGAAAAAAGAATCAACCAATAAATAAGTGAAACAACAAATAAGTATTTCTCTCTCTCTAAAAAAATCAATTAAAAATGCTTTCCTGGCAATCCCTTGATGACTGAGAAGAGAATCACAGAACCAAATGGCATGCACTCCCCAAAAGCAGTTGCAGTTGGCCTGGTGGAGGTGCAGCAGGGCCAATTCCGCCATTGTCCACCTCCTCCCTCATTGTAAAGCCCCCATTCAGATGCCTGGCCAAACCCTCCTGTTAATAAACACCTGACCACTCCTGGCTTCTCTTCCTCACTAATACCATCCCACCTGTTTTGTATTCCATTTTTCCATTCTTGCAGGGTCTTCTGACACAAAAATAAAACTACTATTTTCAGGTTCTATTTTGATTGTTCATTATCATATGATGGTTCATTTAATCCTTGTAATTACCACACACGCATATTACTAAATCTAGTATACAATTAAGGAAACAGACTCAGAGAGATTGGGATTTGGCTAAGGTAAACAGCTGGTGAGTAGTGAGATAGGATTCATACTCTAAATTTAATGTTCAATAAACTGATCCCTGCTAATAAATCAAGTATTGGAGAAATTATCCTTTCCAAATGACATACTGTCTCAACAAGAAATATAACAGACTTCTATGGTAGTAGTGGTATGCAGTGAGTCCTCACTTAACAGCATCCACAGGTCCTTGGAAACTGCTACTCTAAGAGAAACGACATACAAGGAAGCCAACTTTACCAGAGTCTAATAGGTATAAACAAGAGTTCCTTTGGCATATTCCTGGTCACAGAAACATCACAAACTTCTAAATAAAGACCTCATACACTTCTAAATAGTAAACATTGAAATAAATGTGAATTACACATATATTTAAGAAAGATGACTATAAACGAGTCAGATTATTATTTTCCTCCCTGCTGATTCCAGTTCAAGGTCAAGGTGACCAGAGTCCTTCCGGAAGCTCAGGGTCAAGGTGGGATCCACCCTGGATAGGTAGCCCTTCCAACACAGGGCCACTCACACCCATCCATATTCACTAGACAGGGAACAGTGTAGACACAATATTCACCTCACTGGGACATCTTTGGGATGTTGGAGGAAACCGAGTCCCCAGAGGAAACCCATGCAGAAATGAGAACATACAGATGACACTGAATGAGGCACTTGTTTCACTATTCCCTTACCTTATACAGCCCGTCCCTGACTTAAGATTTTTTGACTTCATGATGGTGCAAAAGCAATAACACCTTCAGCAGAAACTGGCCAAGCTAAGCTATGATTTTCAGTATGTTAGGTGTATTAAATGCATTTGACTTACAATATTTTCAACTCACAATGGGTTTATTAGGATGTAACCCCATCCTAAGTGGAAGACCATCTATCTGTACACTGGAGACCTGAATCAAGAGAAGGACTCACCTGAACTCAAGGTGAGCTGGAATGCTCTTCCCAACTCACTTCAAGTGCTATCTACTGTGAAGCCCTTAGACTCCCACAAAAGAAATGAAAGCATATTAGTATGTTCACACAAAAACCTGGGAAAGAATATTGCCCTGGCCAGCTGGTTCATTTGGTTGGAGTATTGAGTATTGTTCCATAAACCAAAAGGTTGTGCGTTCGATCCCTAGTCAGGGTGCATGCAGGAGGCAACCAATCAACGTTTCTCACATCTCTCTCTCTCTCTCTCTCTCTCTCTCTCTCTCTCTCTCTCCCTGCCCCTCCTCTCCTTCCTCTCTCTCTAAAAGCAATGAAAAAATTGTCCTCCAGTAAGGATTTTAAAAAAAACCTGTAAAAGAATGTTCATAGCAGCATTAATCATAATAGTCACAAGATGAAAACAAACCAAACTTCCATCAACTAATGAATGGATAAAAAAAATGGTTCATCCGTGCAATGGAAATTCTGATACATGCTACAGTATGAACCTTGAGAACACTGTGCCAATGAAAGAAGCCAAATAAGATCACATTAATTGATTCCATTTACATGAAATGTCCAGAATAGGAAAATCCATAGAGATGAAATGTAAAATAGTGGTTGCCAGGGGCTGGAGGTGGGAGTGAGGAGGAGTGAGTGTGATGGTTTGAAAGGCATGGCATTTCTTTTGAGTGATGAAGGTATTCTAAAATTTGTGGGGATAACGGCACTTACCTGTGAATATACTAAAAAAACACTGAATTGTATACTTTAAATGGGCAAGTTGTATGGCATGTGAATTATATATAGCTGTTTTTTTTTTAAGTTTCCAGAAGTCACGTACCCTTTTCCATATTCCTTTTTATGCATAGTAAAGTTAATTACTTGCATTTCAATTTTTAGCAATCTAATATATATTTTAAATGCCTCAAGCATTTTAATACTAAAATAATATTTAATATCAATTCTTGAGTTTTCTAAATATATAAGCCACTTAATTTCTTAACATGTGGCTTATATTTTCTATAAAATAAAATATCTACAAGGAATTTTACATTCCAACTTTCTTTTCATAATAATCCAGGCCTTTGATTCCTTTTTTTTTTTTTTTAACTGGTTTTAGGGAGAGAGGAAGGGGAAGAAAGAAACATCGATTTGTTGTTCCACTTATTCATACATTCATTGGTTGATTTTTGTATATGCCCTGACCAGGGATCAAACCTACAACCTTAGCATATCAGGAGGATGCTCTAAGCTACCAAGCCAAGGCTCCAGGCTCTTGATTTTATCTTTATGTTTAGTGTTAAGAATAAGTGTTTGCGGCATCTGCACTGGACATATCTTGTAGGGTCTCAGTGGCCTGGGGGTTCTGCAGGAAAAAAACAGTCCACTTCCTGCCTGGCCCAAAGGAACTGAACACAGAGTGAGGTAAAATTACCAGTTAGCTAAATGCTATCACAACGCAATGGGTACCCAGTCTAGCAATGCCCTCACCACCCATCCCTAGTATTCCCATGTCCTGTTGACTGAATAGATTCATGAAGGGGAAATGAATTCTGCCCTTGAGAAAAGTATCTGACAAAAACAAGAGCCTTTTGATTTTTCAGGAAGACATATAACTTGAAATTACAAAGCAACTAGAGATTCTTAAAAATGAATTTTGGCATGACTCTTGCTGTGTGCTTTATCATTCCTTCACAAGACAAGCCATGCCCACTTCCTAAGAAATGGCAGGACCTAGCCTTATGTAGCAGGATTCAGGGAGAAGTTCTTGGTTAAATGATTGACTGATTAAAACCTGTCTGTGGATGGACAGAGGCATAAAGAAAACATGAAAACGTAAAAATACTGTATTTATGTAATGAGAGTATGATTAAAATGAATTCCCTAAAATTGTCTTTTGGTATGATTAGAATATTGTTAAAGTTTGGGTTAAAATACTCACTTGCACCCTGACCTGTGTGGCTCGGTTGGGCATTGTCCTGCAAAGCCAAAGGTCACAGGTTCGATTCCCTGTCAAGGTACATGCCTAAGTTGCGAGTTCAGTGCCCAGTCCCGGTGCATGCTAGAGGCAGCCAATCAATAGTTCTCTCTCACATCTCCCTCCCTTCCCCTCTCTCTCTAAAAATAAACTAATAAAATCTTAAAAATATATTCACTTGCAATTATACCCACTGAGTGGAACCCTACACAGCAGTTAAAAATATAAGGTATGTCTATAAAGTACTAGCATGGAAGGATGTCCAAGATATAGTTATGAGAAAAGAGAAAGTAAATTTATAAAAGGAAGTACTAAAATACAGTCAATATTTAAAATCGTACCCTACCCTCGATGTGTATTTGATTGCATACATACAGAGAAAGATCTGGAAGCTGCCCATTAAGCCATTAACTCTTGTTGTTCCTGGGAGGGAGGAGAATAGGGAACTTCCTTTTTCTGTGTTCATATTTCTATATTGTTTGCATTGTTTACATGTATGCACATATATCCCTATTAGAATAAACTTTTAAAGTGTATTCTTTAGGCTTGTCTTCTTTTTTATATTTTCCTAAATTTAATTCTGTATTAACTTTGTGGCTAGCAATAAAAAAATGTATATCACCCATTTCAGCTATACTTTTGGGGGGAGGAAATTCATTTAAAAAAAAACCTAATTGTTAGAACATGTATTGAAGTTGAGGCTTACAATTTCTAATTGAACAATTTCAAGTCAGCACTGTGTGTGACTTTTCAAAGGTTCCTCAGCTCTCATGATGGAAAGAGCAACTGTTCTATCAAATAGCTTCTTCTTGCTTCAGTGAAAATAAGGAATCAACACAGGCATTTTTATCTGCATAAGTAATAATTTCCTTCCATTAATCTGTCTTCTATCTCTTATTTCCTATTAATTTGAGAGGAAACGTATGTGTATATTTGTCTCACTGTAGGTGGCCATCAGAAAGAATGATGATTAACTTTAGAGGGGAGAACAAGAGGAAATGGACTTAATTGCTGATTTTTTTTTCATCCTAATGCAAGGAGACACTTATTGATTTTAGAGAAATGGGGAGAGGGAGGGAGAGAGAGAGAAAGAGAGAGAGAAACACAACCCAAATGGTGACTGAACTTTCAATATTTTGGTGTATGTGATGACGCTCAACCAACTGAGCCACCCAGCCAGGGCATTGCTGGTCTTTTTATTCACAGTGTGCTTAAAAAACAAAAACAAAAACAAAAGAGTAGTTAACTGTGAGTCTTTGATCCAGGTATCCCTCAATTTTGAGTCATGGGAGTTGGCTTAGTGGCTCCTAATGATCTTTTCTCATCCTGTATATGGCTCAACCCAAAGGGGACCCCTTCCCTCAGGGTATCTGCTTTTCTCTCAGGGGATGTGTAGCAAACAGAATGCCATCATGATTCTTTCTCAGGGAACATCCTTTCAAATATTCCTCCAAATAAACATTCTAAATTAAAAACCTCATCTCATTCTTATCAAAGCTATTTTTTGAGCTTCCCTGTAGAACTAGGTACTTCATTTATAATATAGCCTTGAACATATTTACTTGCCAATCTGCCAGGGGGACAATCCGTATTGTAATTTGCCCTGAAATATCTAGACTAGAGAGTGATATCTTGCTTCTTGCTGAAAATAACTTGTAAAGAAGAACTAGTTCTAGATGTTCTAATGGGCTAATCATTTTGAAAGACATTGTTTGCCTGCATAGTGAACCACTTCATCTTTGGGTTAAAAAAAGATGAGAGAGGAATATTTATTGCAACCCCTGTCCCATTTTTTGACACTAGCAGATGAGCAAGATCACCCCAGTAAACTAGCCAAGGCTGCTGTACTAAGTCACAAGACTGAGATGTCTGAGAAGGTCATGTCGTGTCAGTGGCTTCTCTCTCCCTGGCCCACCCGCTCTCCCTTCTCACTTGAGAAAATATGGTAAAGATACATTAACCCAAAAACGCAGTGCTGACCTCAGAAGATTCCAAGTTATAGGGTCTCGGGTCCTATTGTTGGGTCGTAGCCAGTTCAACCTCCTTAGCTGATCCTTGACATGGCATAATGAAACCAAGTTCAAAATCAAAAACACCAAAAAGCAAAGCAGGGGGGAAAATATGGTCCAGTAGGTTGCCTGTTGTCACAGCAAACCATTTTCAGTCCAGACTGACATCTGAAATCTGAACAGTAAAAGTGTTTTGATACTATTATGGGGGGGGGGGTGTCATATGTGCTGGAAAAAATGAGTAAGATCTATGGAGGATAAGTTCAATCCCACTGAGAAGTTGCACATGGTACTGAAGCTAGTGAGAAAGGTTAGAAAATTTATCAGGTTTTTTTTTTTCCACTGGATTATATTCAGGCAATTGCAGTGAGAAACTGAAATTCCAGCCTAGGCACAATCCTGATATTTAAAAGAAAGAAAAAAAAATCCCAATTGTTTGGGGAAAGTAGAAAATGCAGCTGATCCATTCATGTGGAAACATGTGACATTTGGTGAACATTACACCCTGTTTTCTGAGGGCAGGGCACCTGCTGCTCTTTGAGGCACTTGCTGTAAAGGCTCAGCCAAGTTACTGAACTCTGCTGAGCCTTGACTGGAATCAATGGTTTCTTAGATTGAAAAATCTAAGCCATGAAACATTTTGATACTGCTGTTCTATGTTGCTACTGGGGAAACTGAGACCACACAGTAAGTCATGGAGATATCTTTAATGACAGGTCACAGAGAAAATAATAATACTGAAGTAACAACTCTTCGTTCAGTGCCTTCTATGTGCCAGGCACTGTACTGACAACACTGCAAGGTGGGTATTGTGGCTTTTTTACAAGTGAGAAAAATGTGTTACTTGGTCCAGAGTCTCATGAATAGTGATTTAAACAGAGTTCTCTGGTGCCAGAGCTGAATCTTCTGGGAACAAAGGAAGACATTTCCCAGCCCTCATGGGTCTAGGTGGAGCAACCTGTCTGGTTTTGCTACTGGAATGTGGCCAGGGTTGAGGTGGGCCATGTACAGGCCTGCCCACAGAAGAGCCAAATGACTTTTCACGCTGTCTCTTCCCAGTGTGTGAGACCAGAAACGAAGCACTTCAGGTGGTGGCACCACTTAGTGGACAACTGCTCAGGAGAGGCAAGGTTGCTACATGAATTAGCATCTGATTCAGAGTTGCCAGACCTCAAAGATGAAAATACAGGACACACCCAAGTGAATTTGAATTTCAGATCAACAACAAATCCTTCTTAAGTATGTTCCATGCAATACCTGGGACATACACTAAAAAAAGTATTTGTTGTTAATCTGGAATTCAAATTGAACTGCATCTTATCTGGTGCAATATTGTGATTTATGAAATAGTTGGTCTTCACCTATAGTTCCTGGCTCACAGCTCCCCAAACCCTTGGAATGTCCTAGGTGTTGAGAGTGAAAAAGATGTCTTTTGTTAAGGAGTGACTTTAGATTCTGCCCTAGGGTGGGAGCTGGTTATCTGGAGAACCAGTCCTATGAATAAAGGGTTGGAACTTTCAGTCTCACCTCCCCTACCCCTCCAGGAAGTGGGCAGGGGCTGGAGGTTGACCTCAATTGCCAGTGGCCAGAGACTTAGTCAGTCATGGCTATGTGATGATCCATAAAACCCAGGACAACTCATTGCCCTTTTGGGGGGCTGACACATTGGAGAACCAGAATGCTTCCGAAGTTCCTTCACTGGGGACCTTACCCTATTTCTTCATCTGGCTATTGATTTGTATCCTTTATTTTCATTTGTAATAAATAGTAATCTAGTGAGTAAGCAGGTTTTTCTGAGTTCTGTGAGCCATTATAGCAAATTAATTGAACCCGATTTGGGGGTTTTGGGAATCTCTGGCCTATAGTTAGTTGGTCAGAGGTATTGGTAACAACCTGGACTTGCAATTGCCATCCTGAGTTGGAAGGGGTCAGATCCTGGACTGTGGCTGGTATCTGAATGTTTGTTGTGGAGCAGTTGTGGGACTGAACCCTTAACCTGTGCTGTGGACTTTAATGCTATCCCCTTATAGAGAGTGTCAGAATTGAGTTGACTTCTTGCACAGCCTGCTGGTGTCTGAGAATTGTTTGTTGGTGTGGCAGAACCCAAACCCATGTTGGATTTGGGTCCCAGAACCCTATTCATCTGGCAACCCAGGTCTCATTATTTCACATCCTTTCTGTATACTCTGTTTAATAAATGAATGAATGAATAAATACATATTTAGACAGAGAGAGAGAGGAACATCAATGTGAAAGAGAAACATCAATTGGTTGCCTCCTGTACGGGCCCCAATCAGGGACCAAACCTGCAACCTAGGCATGTGCCCTGACTAGAAATAGAACCCACGACTTTTCGATATATGGACCAATGCTTTCACCAACTGAGCCACACTGGCAGTGCTGTGTTGACTCTGTTTAGAAGGCTCTTTCCCACCATCTCCACAAATCAAAATTATTTCCATCCTTCAAATCCTAGCCCAAATGCCACTTCTCTCATGAAGCTGTCTCCTATAGTCCTTCTGTGTAGAGTAGCTCTTTCATGGCCCTTATCCATTAGGTACATCACACAGTTCACTACAAGTCTTGCCATTTTAGACCAGATTCTTTTCTGGGGGGATTTGAGAGAACAATTTTTTGTTATAATAAACAGGAAATACAGTACAAGATTTCATTGAAACTGGAACAGTTGACAGAATATGATTGAACTTAAACTTTCAAGGGAAATAAGAGGGTCAAACAAAGCCAATGTATGGAGAAGCCCAAGACTGGTTTGGGATAAACATAAGAATTGCATTCAGCATGGGTATCTTCTGACCCTTCCCCAGCATGTATCTGCTGTAGATCTCCCATCCCTTTCCCCTCTGGAGTTTCTGCTTAACCACATGGCATTTTCCCTCTTTATTACAGGTGTAAGCCAACCCAATAGTGCCCCTTTAGACATGATGTAAAGGCAAGAGGAATGTTTATAAATCTTATTTCAGGGTAGAGAATGTGCACATACCCAACCCAGCATGCATTATGTGGGGTCAATGTACATGGCAGCAACTTTACTCAAATGAGAACTGCTACCATGGATAGCCTGCTATGTAGCCCTGTAGCTAGGTCAATGTTCCTAATTTACTGTACTAAAATAACGTGGCAGAATGCACTTTTTTACTCCAGATTTTCTAAACACTCCTAAAAAGCTATTAAAATGATATAGAACAGAACTGTATCTTGGAAACTTAGGCATTAGGGAGGAACATTGATGGATTCTTTTGGGGACTTTTTCAAAGTGTACAGAGATGAACAGAGGAGATGTTAGAACATCAGAGCATATATGGCAGGTGAGGGGAGGTAGAGGTGGAGAGAGGGTCAACATGTTCAAAGAGAAGTCTGGGAGAAGGAAAAAAAAAATTACAACAAAATGAAACCAAACCCAAATCATAGGAAAAAAAGGATTCATACAATACAGTATCAAACAAATAAAAGAAACACACTAAATGCACAAACTGGTGGCAAGTAAGTCTATAGCTTACTGTGATAATATTTAGAGAGGGGAAAGGAGAGAGAGAGTGAGAAAAAGAGAGAGACAGAGAGAAGAGCAGTGGGAGGAGGGGTTGAGAAACATCAATCAGGTAGGCTTCTTCTCATCTGTTATCTCGAGGTTTTACAGACATGATAACTTTAACAAGAGTCTCTCACAGGAGGGCAGGCAGGCTTCAATCATTGGTTTCGGGATCTGTCTGTGACATGTAGGTAACCAACTCAGTGTCCAAGTGTCCTTTTGTTTTCGACATGTATGCATCCAGTTGGCTGTCCAACTGCCCCTTGGTTAGCAGAGGGCAAGCAAGGGTACCGCTCCCTTGTCCACAGCCTCAGCCTTGGCCTCCAAAGCCTTCTCTTCCTCAATCTGTCATACCCCGACCTCTACCACCAATTCTGCCATGACCCACAGCTCCACGCTCTTGAGTCTCTCCCCCAGGACTTCAAACACAACCTCCTCTTTAAACCCAATGGGGGAGCTATGGCTTGTCTGCCTAGGAGGAGGCTTTGACCTCAGAGTGACATCCTGCCCCTAAATAGGGTTCTTGTAGCACATACCAATGTAGTCCTCCTCTGGGCAAGCCTCTCTGGATCATGGGTAGGTTTCATCCTCTGGTCGCTCCGCTGGCCAGGGCCGCTATAGACCAGCCTAACCGTGGATGCTACTCTTGCCAAAGTGCTGCTTTAAACTCTTAGTTGTAAGGCACCACCCTGCATGTGCCCAGCCACAGCTTGGACATACCCTTCCACAGCCACTGTCCAGACTCACATATAAAGTCTGCTTAAGTTTTAATGCTGCCTAGACAGAGGTTCTATCCTCCATACGCTGGGCCAGTATTCTGTTTCTGGCACTGGATAGCTGCTGTTGTTGCTGCATGAAAACCCAAATACTCACTGGCATCAGCTGTTTGTTCTTCAGCATATTAGCAAAGTGCTCATTTACAGATATCTTGGTGGTGTTTTTAGCACAAATTTTGGTGTTGACTACGCAGCCATCTTCAAACCTCGAGGACCAAAGGAAAAAGATGCCAGTGCTTCTCTCGGGAGTGTCATCATGGCTGCATCAGGCGGGTTAGGCCATCTGAGCCTGAGTTGACAGTGGAGGCACTCAGGTTAACTTGTTTGGCAGGTGGTTAGATGTGTAAGTGGTTGACTGCTTGGTTAGCTTGTTATTGTTGACTGGCTGGCTGGTCAGCCTGCCTGCCTGCTTGTCCTGCCAGCCCTTTCCTGCCTTCCTCTGTCCTACCACACCTGCTGCCTGCTCAGTGTCCAAACCTAGACCAGATTCTTGAGGGTATAGATATTCTTTGTGCAGTGCTCCTAGCCTATACTATTCATTCAACAGATTTACAGAGGGTCTACACTATGCCAAGCACAAACAGACATAAACACTGATCTTACAGTGGGTTTTACAGTATTGTAGGAAAGACAAACATTATTCAAGCAATCATAAATATAGTTACATGAAGGAATATTACGAAGTGCTATGAGAGAAGGGCCTATCTTTAGACTGGAGTCAGGGAAGGCTTCTCTGGGGAGGTGACATTCAGGGACCAGTACAAATAAGAGTAAACCACATGATAAGGCAAGACGAGAAATTTCCAAAAAGACAGAGGTAGAAGAAAATTTCCTCTGTTTGAGGAACTGAAAGAAGGTCTGTGACATGAAGTGTGACCTAGAGAGAGGGACTCTCTACACTGATGCATAGGAGGTAAGCTGGGCTGTGTGAATTTGTAGGCAGCCTACACATGGGTTATCCCAAGTGAAAGATTATGAGCCAGAGAGGGACATGATCTAATCTGTCATAGGTTTTCTCAGGCTGCTACATGAGAATGATATGAAGGGAAGTTCAAAAGTGGAAGTAGTAAGACCAGTTAGAGGCCTTTATAGTAATTTAGGCAAGAGAGTGGTCAAGTCTAGGTTTGGAAAGTGGTTACACAGTATTTCCGGTCCCACATGCTGTTCTAAAACTGGTCACTTTCTGTGAAGAGGTGGAGTCTATTTCCTTCCCCTTAAACCTTAAACACAGCCATCTGGGTTTAAGATTGTTGGCCAGCCTTGACAAATGGGATGTGGGGAAGTGAAAGTTATTGATTCTCAGCTGGGTAAGAAAAGGGACCAGCTTCTGCCTTCACGCACACATACCCCTTCCCCGTAATCCCATATGCTCACCCTGGGAAGCAGTCTCCACCCTGTGAAGCTCACACCAGTCTGCATGGAGAGATTTCTGGGAGGAGCCCATGTGAAAAACTCAGGCTCCAAACAAGAACATCATAGACCACCAGACACAACCAAGACCACAGTCACTATGGGGCAGATATGTCATGCCTCGTCTCAATTCCTGACCCACAGAATCCATGAGACCATTTTACCCTCTTTAATCCAGGGGACAGATGTTATATAACCACATCACCTGAAAAAGGATACTGGCTAGAACTTGTGTAGTGACAATGGACATGGAAAAAGGTGGACCTATTTGAGATGCCAAGAGGAAATAAAAGTAACAAGACAGCATGGAAGGGACAGAAAACTCCTAAATTATGAAGGTTTGAGGAAAGGACCAGATGGAATACATTTTAAAAAAATATTTCTTTACATTTTTAATGATCCATTTCATCTTGAGAGCTTGGTTTATTTGGTTTAATAATCTGATCTCAGGGACTGGTAAATGTTTACTAGGATTATATCCTCTTGTTGGAGTGTTCCCTTTATCATTATGTAGTGTTCTTCTGTGTCTCTTACTATTGTCTTGGATATAAAGTTCATTTTGTCTGATTTAAGTATTGCTACCCCAGCTTTTTGTCCCTTTCCATTTGCATGAAATATCCTTTTCCAGCCCTTTACTTTTAGTCTATGTGTATCTTTTGATCTGAGGTGGGTCTCTTGGAGGCAGCATATATATGGGTCTTGTTTTCTTGTCCATTCAGCTATCCTATGCCTTTTGTTTGGAGCACTTAAGCTATTTACATTTGAGGTGATTATTGATAGATACATATTTAGTACCATTTTATTGTTACACTATTTTCCTCTGTGTTTTTTTTTTTTTTTTTCACCTTTCACTTTTTCTTCTTCTTTAAGCAAGCCCTTTAACATTTGTTGCAGTGCTGATTTGGTGTTAAAAAACTCCCTTAGCTTGTTTCTTGTCTGGGAAGCTCCTTATTTTTCCTTCAATTTTAAATGATAGCATTGCTGGGTAAAGTAGCCTTGGTTGTAGGTCCTTGCTTTTCAGCATCTTGAATATTTTACACCACTCCCTTCTGGCCTGAAATGTTTCTGTTGATAAATCAGATGACAGTCTAATTGTTGCTCCCTTATATGTAACAACCTGCTTTTCTTTTGCAGCTTTTAGCAGTCTCTCCTTGTCTTTAAGCCTTGTCATTTTAATTATGATGCATCTCTGGGTAGGCCTCTTTGGGTCCAACTTCTCTGAGCTTCCTGGACTTGTGTGGCTTTTTCCTTCACCAAATTAGGGAGGTTTTCAGTCATTATTTCTTCAAATAGGTTCTCAATCCCTCGCTCACTCTCTTCTTCTGGTATCCCCATGATGTGGATGTTGTTATGCTTCATGATGTCCCAAAGGTTTCTTAAGCTCTCCTCATTTTTAAAAATTCTATTTTCCTATTTGCTGCTCTGCTTGGGTGTTTTTTCTCTACCTTGCCTTCCAATTCACTGATTTGATCCTCTGCTTCATCTAACCTACTGTGTATCCCTTCCAGTGTATTATTTATTTCAGGTATTGCATTCTTTATTTCTGACAGGTCCTTTTTTATGCTACGTCTTTTTTCATGCTGTTAAGTATCTTTATAATCATTACTATAACTATCAGGTAAATTACTTGCCTCCATTTCATCTGGTTCTTCTTCTCAAGAATTCTCTTGTTCTTTCATTTGGGGCCTGTTTGTCTTCCCATTTTAGCTCCTCTTTATATTTATTTCTAAGTATTAGGTAGATCTGCAAAGACTCTTGTGCAGCCTTTGTCAAACCCTGCCTGTGACTGGGCCTGGGTAACCTGTTTGGAGCTATCAGCGATCCACAGCTTTTGATTCCCTCTTCTGGGCCTGGGTGTATGCAGAAAGAACCAGGCTGCACACTAAGACCAGCTTTGACTGGCACTGGGCCTGGGGGAGTGTCAGTAAACTCTCAGATGTCCCAGAGATCCGCCTCTGTCTGCAGGCTTTCTGTTAGGATTAAAGAATGAAAATCTTCCAGCTGTAGTCCTCAACAGCAGGGCTTAAAACCACAGGGTGGAGCAGAGTAATTCCCATGGATGGGGCTATTGCTTCCCATCAGGCTGATGCCATTTGGAGAGGAGTGCTCTGCTTGAGACAGATGGCTCCTGCAGTATGGGGAATGACTCAGTACATGGATCCTGCAGATGTTCCTTCAGTTCTCTCCCAAGAGCCACCAGCCTTAGATTCTCCTGATGTGTCTCTAGTCCATTTTGCCCTCCCTTTGCTGGATCCCAGGTTAAGTGGCTGCAAATGGAATTTTGTGTGTTGGCCCTTTAAGAGGCCCTCTGCGTCTTCAACCTTCTCTCCCTGGTGGACAGAAACCCCGCTGCTTTTCACAGTCGTGTTTTTTTGGTTCCTTTCCTAGTTCTGGTGCTGTAGGCTGGGAAGCCCAGCTTGGGGTTTAGACCCCACACTTCTCAGGGGGAATCCCCCAGTTGCTGAAATCTCTCTCCAGGACTTCAGCTGCCAGCCGTGGGAACCCAGTGTGCCTCCTCCACACTCTCTACCAGTCACATTTGGTGATGTGGCTTCTTTTGTCTGTCTGTGGTTATAAGGCTTCTCTCCAGCTGGTGTTCAGTTGGTTATTCAGGATGATTTGGTTGCAATTCCAACTTAGTCCTAGGAGGAGGTTAGTGTAGCTTCCACTAACTCCTCCGCCATCTTGGGTCTCTCTTGAAGATTGGTAAAACTTGATTATTTTTTTTCATTCATTAACATCTTGGCATGGATAAAAATTGAAACTAAGTTTTTGTTTTGACAAAGAAAATGGAGGTACCTGAGCACTAAGACATGGGGTCCCTGAGGAAGGAGAAAAAAATACAAATGGTGCCTCCATAACTATTCTGGTGTCAGCCCTTCCTCTCAATCTTGCTGCTGTTAATGTTGCTGGTGCTGGTGCTATTGTTATTAATTACATCAATAACTAATATTCATGGTGCCAAGCATCACAGGCATCTCATCTTCACCATAAGCATGGGAAGCAAGGTCAAAATTCATAAATCATCAATAGCTTTTAGGCATTTGGATTACAGTTGACAATAACAGATTGCATGTACCAGTACAGGGGGCACAGTGACCAGTCTGTGTCAGAGTCTATTAAACATCTTGACGCCACACTGGCATTAGGTGTAAGGTTTCATACATTCCTTGCTAGAGATTGCTTATGTTACATTAAAGATTAAAAAAAGCAAAGCAAGTTCTAAAGCATAATAAGCATTTTTAAAATCCAATTCCCATGGAAACCCTCTGACTGGTTTTCGGTTATGTCTCCCATGCAGCCTTATGTTGAGACTTAAAGACAAGCACAGCCAGGATGCCAGCAGCAAGTCATGCTCAGGCCGGGGCTACAACTCCCTAAACCACAAGGAGTGGTTCCCTACACACAGGCATCTCATCTTCACAATAAGCATGGGAGGCAAGTGCCAACATTGCCCCTTTTACAGGAACCAAACAGCAGGGAGTTGAAGTAAGTCACATAAGGTCACATGGCTGGTAGCACTAGTGTGGGGACCCACACTCAGCTCCATGTGGCTGCAGACTATTCCTTACCCTGACACCATCTTCACAGATGGCCTCGTGTCCCTTACAACTTAAAACATCTTAATAAGCAGGCACTCTCTGCTCTCTAGAACTTTAAAACCTGAGCTTTAGGAGTGAGTGTGTATATCTCTGCTAAGAGCGTGTGGCAGAGACCCTAACTGCTTCCCAACTTTACTTCTCTTCTAGGATAATGTGGCTAAGCTGTGGTCAATGGGACTTGAATGGAAATGATACATTCACCTTCTTAAGAAAGGGGTATGACTTCTACCGTCCTCCCCTTCACTGGCTGATGAGCCATCCTGGACCCCAGAGAACACGGCCCTGTGCTCAGGATGGCAGAACCACCTAGAGTCTTGCTCACTGACCTTTCTCACCCCAGGTTGGTTTTGTCCAGGCTCTTACATAGGAGAGATGTAAACTTGTGTTCACACCACTGTTTTTTATGTCTTTGCTATGGAGCAGAATTTATATTCTAATGTAGGCTACCAAGAAAGTGTGAATAGAGTGCTATGGAGTCTCTGAGAATAAACAATTCATTTTTGGAGTGTATGTTTTCCTTTACTTGCAGATCTTTTTCTTTAAAAGTATATTTTGATTGATTATGCTATTACAGTTGTCCCAATTTCTTTTCCCTTTGCTCCCATCTGCCCAGTACCCCACTTCCCTCCAGCAATCCCACCCCCCCTTAGTTCATCATGCCCATGAGTTGTGCATATAAGTTCTTTGACTTCACCCTTTTCTAGATTATTCTTAACTTCCCCATCTATTTGCACCTATCAATTATGCTTCTCTATCCCTGCACCATTACCACATTTCTCCCCCTTCCCTCTCCCAGCTGATCATGCTCCAGATGATCCCCATACTTATGATTCTGTTCCTATTCTGGTTGTTTTCTTAGTTTGTTTTTGTTTTTATTTTTTTAGGTTCTGTTGTTGATAGTTGTGTATTGTCATTTTAATGTTCATACATTAGATCCTCTTTTTCTTAAATAAGTCCCTTTAACATTTCATATAATAATGGCTTGGTGATGATGAACTCCTTTAGCTTTACCTTGTCTGGGAAGCACTTTATCTGCCCTTTCATTCTAAATGATAGCAATGCTGGATAGAGTAATCTAGATTGTAGGTCCTTGCTTTTCATCACCTTGAGTATTTCTTGCCAGCCCCTTCTTGTCTAAAGTTTCTTTTGGAAATCAGCTGATAGTCTTATAGGGATCCCTTGCAGATAACTCTCTGCTTTTCTCTTGATACTTTTAAGATTCTCTTTATCTTTAACCTTTGGCATTTTAATGATGTGTTTTGGTGTGGTGCTCTTCAGGTCTAGCTTGTTTGGGGCTCTCTGTGCTTCCTGGACTTGTATGTCTATTTCATTATTTTTTTTCACATAAGTTTTCAATTTCTTGCTCTTTCTCTTCTCCTTCTGGCACCCCTATGATTTGTGTGTTGGCACGTTTAAAGTTGTCTCAGAGGTTCCTAACACTCTCATTTTTTTCAATTCTTGTTTCTTCATTCTGTACTGGTTGACTGTTTATTTATTCCTTATGTTCCAAATCATTGATTTGAACCCCAGTTTCCTTCCCTTCACCTTTGGTTTCATGTGGATTATCCTTCATTTCACTTAGTATAGGCTTCACTTCTTCCTTTCTGCATTTGCCATACTCAAGCATATCTGTCAAGTCTGTGAGCATTGTGATCACCAGGGTTTTGAACTCTGTATCCGTTAGGTTGGCTATAAGCTCATCTGTTAGGTTGGCTATCTCCTCATCACTTAGTTCTCCCACTGGAACCTTGATCTGTTCCCTCTTTTGGGCCATACTTCTTTGTCTCCTCAACTTGACAGATTCCTGTGTTTGCCTGTGTCTTAGGCAGAGCTGTCGCATCTGTTACATTGTAAGGGGTGGAGCCTTAGGTATCTGTTGTTATTGGGCAACCCATTTCACCACATTGTGGCACTGTATGTGGGGGAAGGGCCTGAGTGGGAACAATGCTGCTTGCTCAGCACTTTCCTCTTTTTCAGGCACTTCTCTCACTTCCTGTTTGGGACTGGCGCCTAGCTGTTGCCCTGGCTGTGGTTTCCAGAGCAGGTGGATCTGCAGATATTCTAGGACTGTGGGGGTCCTCTAAACAAATGGACTCTGATGAGAGACCAGCAGTTTCTTCCCCTACCCTAACCCCCACTGGTTTTCACAGTCAGAAGCAATGATGCTTTATTTTCTCCAGAGCTGTAACCGTGAGCTGCGTGATCTGGTGTGGTGCTGGGAGCGTGCCCCAGGTGTCCCTCTAGACTTTTATAATGTGTGACTGTGTTTTCTTTTGGGTGGCAACAGCCACTGTTGCCACTGCTGTCGCTGCTGCCACTGTCACCCCCATACTGCATCCTCTCCACCCTGGCTCCACCCTTCCTACCTGTCTGGATGAGTATTTCTTCTTTATATCTTTATTGGACTTCCATGCAGCTCGATTTTCTGGAACTTCCAGTTGTCTCCAGTTTTGAAGTAGTTATATACCTTCTTATTTGTGGAGGGAGACACAGCATGTCTACCTATGCCACCATCTTGCACTTGCAGACCTTTTACTGAGCAATTTTTATTTGTTTAATGTTAAATAGTAAAACTGAGTTAGCTAAGTGTGGGAAGAGTGTGAGAGATCCAGAGCAATGTTCCCAGAAGCAGGATTATCTGCAAGGTGTATTCTCTCCCTGGGTCTTTACATATATCCTGGATCTTAGCTGATTGTAGATTTTCAATAGAACAGGGAAAATAAGGCCTATGTATACTACAAGGTGGCCTAGATGAAAGCTCTAAAACTCTGAGAGCTGCTTTAAAGTTATCACAGACTATAATCAAAACAGAAATACCCCATCCCACCCATGTTGTTTGTGTCTTGCCAATCCAAGCATTTCAGTTATTAGCCTCCTATAATGTCCATATCAAGAGACATTTTTAAAAAAGGAGATATAACTTCCGGTCAAGATGGGGGTGTAGGAAGACATTCTTCTCCTTCTCGTGCTACCATGAAAAGAATTACAACCAGATCTCAATAACAAATAATAAACAGAACCATAAGAAAATTGAGCTACATGGAAGTCCTACAATGAAGGATTTAAAGAAGCTACATTCATTTAGATGGGTAGGAGGGGCTGAGTCACGGAGATGGGAGGAGAGGGTGTAGGTTGGACAAGCACTGGTGGTGGTGGAATGGATAGTCCCACATCCACATGTGGTGGATAAAAATCAGGAGGGATACTGTGGGAGCAAACGATGCTGTCCTAAGCCAGACTAGCCAGCCAAGGGTTCAGCACTGGTAAGATAAACTCTGGTTACCTCTGGCTATAAAAAAGTGGGGGTTGGGGCAGCAGAAGAAACTGCCAGATGGTTGCCACTTAAAGGGTCCGCATGGTCTTAGAATGTAGCAAACTCCAAGGAAGCAACTAGAAGGGCATCAGTTGCATATGGGAAGTGGGCGAAATGAGTGCCAGGCAAATAGCTAGAAGACAGGCAGCAACACTGTCCCCTCTCTGAGCGCCCCCACCACAAAGAGAGCCAGAAAGTAGTGAAGTGGGTGGCCCTGTCCTGGCAAAAACTAAGGCTCTGCTCCACATAATTTACAGGTGCCTTGCTCCATAGTCCATGTTACTAAGACATGGAGTAAAAGCAGCTCTACTTAATACACAGAAACAAACACAGGGAGGCTGCCAGATTGAGGAGGCAAAGAAAAACTGCCCAAATGAAAGAACAAAACCCCAGAAAAAGAACTAAACAAAACAGAGAGAGCCAATCTATAAGTAGCAGAGTTCAAAAACAATGGTGATAAGCATGCTCAGAGAACTCATAGAATATAGCAAAAAAATACAGGAAGATATGAGGATTACATTAAGTGAATAAAGAAAAATATACTGGGAACCAACAGTGAAGAAAAGGAAGCCAGGATTCAAATCTACAATTTGGAACAAAAGGAATAAACATTCAACCAGAACAGAAAGAAGAAACAAGAATGCAAAAAGGAAAAACAAAAACAAAAACAAAAGAAACAGGAGGCTTAGGAACCTCTGGGGCAACTTTAAAAGTATCAACATCAGAATCATGGGGATGCCAGAAGGAGAAGAGGAAGAGCAAGAAATTGAAAACATATGTGAAAAAAAAAATGAAGGAAGACTTCCCTAATTTGGCAAAGGAAATAGACATACAAGTCCATGAAGCACAGAGAGTCCCAAACAAGCTAGACCCAAAAAGGACCACATCGAGACACATTATCATGAAAATGCCAAAGGTTAAAGATAAAGAGAGAATCTTAAAAGCAGCAAGAGAAAAGCAGAGAGTTACCTACAAAGGAGTTTCCATAAGACTGTCAATTGATTTCTCAAAAAATCTTTGCAGGCAAGAACAGGCTGACAAGAAGTATTCAAAGTGATGAAAAGCAAGGACCTACAACAAAGATTACTCTATCCAGCAAAGCTATCATTTAGAATGGAAGGGTAGATAAAGTGCTTCCCAGACAAGGTAAAGCTGAAGAAGTTCATCATCACCAAGCTATTATTATATGAAATGTCAAAGGGACTTAATTAAGAAAAAGAAGATCAAAATTATGAACATTAAAATGACAATAAACTCACAACTAGCAAATACTGAATCTAAAAATCAAAAACAAACTAAACAAACAACCAGAATAGGAACAGAATCCTAGGTATGGAGATCATTTGGAGGGTTATCAGCTGGGAGGGGGAAAGGGGAGGATGCGACAAATTGTTCATGGATTAAGAAGCATAATTGGGCCCTGGCTGGTATGGTTCAATGAATTGAGCATTGGCCTGCGAACCAAAGGGTCACCAGTTCAATCCTAAGTCAGGGCACATACCTGGGTTACAGGCCAGGTCCCCAGTTGGGGATGCACAAGAGACAACCAGACAACAACACATTGATGTTTTTCTCCCTCTCTTTCTCCTTCCCTTCCCCTGTCTCTAAAAATAAATAAAATCTTAAAAGAAAAAAAAAAAGAAGAAGAAGAAGCATAATGGTAGAAACAAAATAGACAGGGGAATATTAAGAATAGTATAGGAAATGGAGAAGCCAAAGAACTTATATGGACAACCCAGAGACATGAACTAAGGGAGTGGGGTTGTTGGAAAGGGGGGAGGAGGAGAGCAAAAGAGGGTAAATTGGGATGAATGTAACAGCATAACCAATAAAATACACTTTAAAAAAGAAGAGAACATAAAAAAATAAAAAAGGAGATATATACGTTATTTTTGCAATGTTGTAGTCTGTTTTTTTCACTTATTAATGTATACCAACAATTTTATAGTTATCTGAATTTTGTGTAGAGACAATTAAGTCAATATAAAAGGGATTTTTATATATCAAGAAGACAGACAAAACACCAGTCAAAATATAATGCAAGAGATGAATTTCATAAATGGTTCCAACCAGTGACCTCCCTGTACCCAGGCACAGGGTGGTGCCTTGTCACACTGAGCTTTGGCTAATGGGATGGGAGTACCTGCACAGAGCAGAGAGCAGAAAAGGACTTGAGTCTTTCTCTTTCCCCTGCATCGGTCATAAAAATAAGGCTGGGCCAGTCTGACAGAGGAAGAGACCACATAAGCCAGCCAGCTCAAGTGACCCACCAGCTGACCACAGATGCATGAGTGAGTCCATCTACTGGCTGTGCTCACCTAGATCAGCAAAACCACCTGGTTCATCTGCAGACTCTGAGAAATAATTAACAGTTGTTGCTGTAAATCACTGAGTTTTGGAGTCATTTGCTATGAGGTAGTGGCTTACTAATACAGATAAAAATGGACAATAAACAAAACTAAAGATCTTCAATCTGATTCATAATTAAAGAAACGCAAAACTAAATCAATGAGATATTATATCAAGTTAGTATAAATGAAAAGTGGTAACACAGCTTTGGTGAAGGTGTGGAGGAATCAGCACTTTCATAGATTTTGAAGGTATTTCGGTGATTCTAAGTCAGGCGTGTCAGCATAGCATTCAAGATCTACTCCAGCCTCCTTTTAATGATTTCTTACATTGCAGAAGCCTTAAAGTTATAAACTACATTTCACAAGTGCTCCTCCAGCAAGATTTGTGGATGTGAACTGGATTCTGCTAAAGGCTTCAGTTTGAAGAGGAACTGTGCTGCTTCTGGCAGACACTGCTGGTCCACAGGCTACAGTGAACTAAGCTCTGCTGCCCCAACACTCTGTGAAGGTTTCTGGAGCAGTAAAACCCTGCACAAGAGTTAATTAGCACTGCAACCTTGTTTCTGTTGTTTCAAGTGCTTCAGATGTACCCTCTCTCCTGTATGCACCGAGCCTTTGCTAGCCTGGGAAGAAGCAACAAAGATCGGCTGATACAGAAGGCTGGCTGAAATGCCTGTATTCAGGTCAGATAAGGTGCAGTGGCAGACAACATAATTATTCTCCAGTGCTTTTTTCTCAGGAATGCCCAGGCCTGTCCACATTATACAGTGAATTACCTTTCTCTGGGATGTACTGTAGACCTTTGTCATGCACACCAGACAAATCCTTCTGTTCAGCTAAGGTCAGAGGCTAGCCCCAATTTCTACCTTTCTGGTTTTTTGTTTTTTTAAAATAACATCACTCTAATTGGCTTTTGATCCACTCTAATTGGCTCATGAAAGCAATTTTAAGAAACCTAAGAACTATCAACTATCCATTATTGTAGAAAATGTATTGAGTTGGCCAAATAGTTCATTTAGTTTTTCCCCAGATGATGGCTCTAGTAGTGCTTAGTTGTCTTTAACTTCATTTGAAACAATTTTGTTAGATTGGATTGTATCGGCTGTCATATCACTGTACATTTTTTAAAACATCAGAATTGGTGAATTTTTGTGCAGCCATTTTAATATTAAAGATGGAAGAAAATACACAACATTTTCAGTGTATTATGCCTTATTATTTCAAGGAAGGTAAAAACGCAACTGAAATACAAATGTGTGGAGAAGGTGCTGTGACTAACCAAATGTGTCAAAAGTGGTTTGCAAAGTTTTCTGGTACTATTTATATTTTGGCTAAATAATTCTTTGCTGAGGGGCTTTCTTAAGCATTGGAAAATGTTTAGCAGCACCCCTGGCCTCCACCCACTAGAAGCCAATAGCAGGAAATAGTTGACATGCTCAAAATACCCAAATTAATAGTTATTGGTGAAAATGAAAAGTATATCTTTTATTTTATGGAAAAAACTAAATGAACTTTTTGGCTAACCCAATAACATACATGTTCCATAATTCCCACACCCTCCAAATACTGATGTTAAATGAAATATGGGGGTGGCTTTCACCTGAAATTTTCCCATATCTTCAGCCTCTTTCCCCTTCCAAATGTTCCCTTTGTATGTGGAGCTCAGCAGCCCCCAACTGCCTGCAGAACTTGCCCTATCAACGAGCCTTTGCTCTCTCACTGCTTCAGTTTCCTCCTACTGCTGGATCCTTCTCCATGTCTCACCCTTTCTACAAAAATCTATCTTGTCAGACTACCTTCTTATGTATTTCTTTTTCCTCACCACTTGACACATCCAAAGAGCACAGGCCTGCTCAAGCCCCACCATCTCCCCAATCCCTTGCTCAGCCCCGATCTTCCAGGGATGGGATCCAATAGCCTTTTTTCAGTCCTCACCCGCTACATGCTGCTTTAAAACAAAAACAAAAATTTAAAAAAAAAAAAGAAGAAGAAGAAATATGGACAATAATATGGTGGAGCACTAGGGAGAGATCAAAATAATAGTTCACAAAGTTTTGAAGAGCATTAGGATATCCTTGCAATATAAAGTTATGGGGGGAAAAGGGCATATATAGTATCATCTCAACTATATACATTTTAAAGACTAGGAGAAAAAATAAACAGTGACTTCTTAGTGGAATTATAGGTTATTTTTATTTTCTTCTTTCCTTGTTGTATATTTTATAATGAGCCTTAAAAAACCATCTGGAGAAATAAAGGGGACATTTCTCTGGTCTGCCATCTGCTTGTAAATTCTAGCAATGCCATGGTTAAGTTGAATTTAGTGCCTGACCCTCCCTATCATTACCTCAACACCCTTCATATAGTCCCTCCGCCCCATCTTTTTTTTATTTGGCCAGAATTTGGTGATTTCTTTTCCATTTTGTAAGCCCCTTTCTATTTTTGTCTTGTAAATATGGTCTTGGTAATTAATATATGTCAGGTCCTGGCTATTTTCAAATGTTTACAATTCTTACCGATTTGTATATCTCTTCCCAGGACTTCTGCCTCCTTAATCTCAGGAACAGGCTGTCACAGTGGATCAGATACTCTTTCAGGACCAGCCAAAAGCTCTGAGGAAGCGACTCTTGGTTAAGGTGCTGAACCCTGGTGAGTGTGCAGGTGTCTTCTCTGGAGGGGAGACTTGGGGAGCCACCGCAGCAGTCAATGCCCTTGGTCATGTGAGTGAGAGCTCAGAGCTGTGTGGAGGATGGATTTGAAGAGAACAAGACTGAGAACATGAGGAACAGTTAGGAAACTGCTGCAACAGTGGTCTCTGGACAAGAGTCTGAGGGCTGGAATCAGGGAGTCTTAGTAGGGCTGGAGAGAAATAGATTGAACAAGAGTCACAGACTCCTGGTTTCCAACTTCGGTGACTGGGTGACTTGGAGTGTCATCAAATTAGGCAGTGAACATTGGCACACATGTAAGCAGGTTAAGGGAAAACCTAAGTTTTGAATAAATTGAGTGTGGGATAGCCTTATAATGCCTGCGCAAACAATGTACAGCAGACAGTGGAAAATAAAGGTTAGAGACTAGAGTGCCACCAGTATTAGGGTGCAGGTGGAATGAAGAGAATGGATGAGATGGCTCTGGGAACATATGTAGGATATGAACAACAGTGAGTTGGAGACAGAAGCGGGCACACAGCATTTACAGGACAGGCCCTAAAAGAGGCATTCCTTATGGAGATGAAAAAGGAAAAGTCAGAAAGAAAATCCCAGGAGAGTGTTATTGGAGGTGACAAGAAAAAGCTTCCAGAAGGTGGGAGTGATGGATAATTAAACTGAACGGATCAGTAACATGAGGGCTAAAGCTGAATTACTGGATTTGGTAATAGGGAAGTCTCTGGTAACCTAACAGAAAACACTTTGCATAGAGTAGCAGCTAGGAAGCTGGACTGCCTCTGAGTTGATGGAATGAAGAGTAGCCTTTTTAAAGGATGCTGGGTGAGAAAGGATGCTTGAGATGGAATAATAAATAGGAGGGGCTGCATTGTGCAAGGGCCAAGGCATAAAATGAGACCATCTGGGATGTAGTAAGTGTTCAAGAAACACGAATTGATACCATTCACTTGTTGGTCATATAATAATTTCAAACCTTACAATGTACCAGGCTCTGTTCTCGGCCTGCATATTTAGTAAATAAATGAGAGAGACAAAAGCTCTACCCAAGGAGCTGATATTCTAGTGGGGAGACAGACAAGAAACAAGATAAATAACTGAAAATTTATAGCATACCTGATAGTGGTAAATGCAAAGCAGAAAAGAGAAACTAAGGAAAGGAGATACAAAATGTTGAAGGAGAGAACAAAATTTTAGACTGGGTGGCTGGGAGGGCCTCAATGAGATGATCTTTAAGACCCAAAGAAGTGAGAAAAGTACCTATAACTAGAAGTAGGAAATAATACTAATTATTATCACTATTGTCATTCGCATTCTTAATACATTATTACAGTAAGATTGTTATTATATTATCACTACTATCTTCGTCACAATTGATGTTATCATCATTATTGCCATCTTTGGAACTCCTGGGAACAGACAGGTAACTAGATACTCCCTTACTGCTGCTGGGTGGTGAGCTAGGATGAGTGGGTAGAGAAGCAAAGCTGCAGTTGGGAATGGGTCTTGCAAATTAACAGCTACTTCACATGTGTGCTGAGGGGATGAAGAAGCCAGCACCAGACTGATCTTCAATCCTGTCTGCACATAACAGGGCCGTCTTCATACCCAAAGGGCAGAGACACAGACATCTTTGAAGCCACAGGAAACATAACTGCAGCTTGAATCAGCGCAAATGCAGTGTGTGTAACATAGAGGTCACAAGACAAGAGTATATAATCAAGTTGTGTTACTGCCAGATGTTTATCTGCTTGTTGGGGACAGGACTCAGCCAGTACCATCTGGGAATAATAAAGAGGAACTGGAATTTCTGGCTGTTCACCCAGCCTAGCACACGGCTGAGAATAGCTGGGTGTGTACTAAGCTTTTAAGGGATTATACTGAACAAGGGGATTATGTCTTGCTTGTGATGGATGCATTTGATATTTCAACAGATTGATTTAATTGACTAATTACTATCCTCTGCACTTCAGAGAAAAATCATCAAAAATAAATAAATAAATAAATAAATAAAAGGGAAAAGAATCTAAATGCCTGAGGGCTCATCCTATTTTCAATATGTTTGAATTGCTACAAATTTTTAAAAAGTTACATCAGTGTTCATTCCTTCACAATCACAAGCTTCAGTGGCAGATGGTATAGGACAGGAAACATGACCTGCAGGCTTTAACAACAAACCCCATTCCTCAAATGAGGTCATAGAAAAGTTTTGGAAACATCTTAGATGCTTAGGTGTATTTACTATCCGAAGGGAGTAAATACAGAACTTGTCTAATAAAAAAAGAATAATAACCTACAACCAAGATTACTCTATCCAGCAAAGCTATCATTTAGAATGAAAGGGCAGATGAAGTGCTTTCCCAGACAAGGTAAAGCTAAAGGAGTTCATCATCACCAAGCTATGATTATTTGCAATGTTAAAGGGACTTATTTAAGAAAAATAAGATCAAAACTATAAACATTAAAATGACAACAAACTCACATCTATCAACAACTGAATCTAAAAAATAAAAACAAACTCCAACTAAGCAAACCAGAACAGGAACAGAATCATAGGTATGGGGACCATTTGGAGAGTTATCAGCTGGGAGGGGGAAGGGGGAAAAATGGGGAAATGGTGCAGGGATAAAGAAGCATAATTGTTTGGTACAAAATAGACAGGGGGAAGTTAAGAACAATAGAGGAAAGGGTGAAGCCAAAGAACTTACATGCATGACCCATGGACATGAACTAAGGGGGGGTGGGATTGCTGGAGGGAAAGGGGTTACTGGGTGGAAGGGAGCAAAGAGAAAAAAAATTGAGACTACTGTAACAACATAATCAATAAAATATACTTTAAAAAAAAGAAAGAAAAAAGAATAATAACCTCAAGATCAAAGCACAGATTAACTAGCAGTACTTAGAATATAGAAACATTTTCATTAATTCCTTGCAAATGTCTGTGTAAATAAAACAGATTATAAGCACACCTTTCCTGGCTACAAAACCAAATCAAACCATTGTAGCAACCAAGAAACGCCTATGAAAGAAAGTAAACAGGCCAATTATTTATGGTTGAAGCTAATAGCAATCTGTTATATTTTTAATATTATTATCACCTTACCATATAATATTTACTATAAAACATTTCACATATACATACAAACATAAATAAAAGTATGTATGCCATATTATATTCATGCATGTTACATGCTTCTCTAAGGAGCCCAGACACTGACTTCACAAATATCATCTAAGTCCACTTGAAGGCCATGATGAAATGAAGGTAAGGAGAGATTCTGAGTGTGTCTGCCAGCTAGAAGTCAGAGTCCACATCTTCTGCGAATCTCAGCTGCAGTGGAGAGTGCAGGGGAGGGAGGGCAGAGCACACGGGCTATCGGCAGATTTCACTGAACCTGGTAATTACTAAGCAGCAGGATGTGTTACCATGAGTTTTATTGCCTTTGTTTAGAAACACCTTCACTCTGTCACACTGTGGCTGAAGCACTGAAGGATGTCTGTGCTTTGTGTGAGCTGCTGAGCCAGGGTGCCCGTGATGTCTGGAGAGTCCCTCAGCCCAGACTGCAGAAGAAACTCGACGCAGGCCACATGCTGACCTGCGCAGGCCAGGTGCAGGGCTGAGTAGAGACAGAAGTCACATGAACTTAGTGCACGACCCCCAAAGCAATACCGACCTGGTCAGTAGGTTGCTCCTAACAAAAATATTGATTGTTTCAATTGTACAGGCTTTATAGTTCCATAATCCATCTGTATGACTTTCCCTATACTAGATCAAAACATTTTCTTTTAACTTGATTGGGTTGGAAATGACTTAAAAACAACATGACCAACTGGAGAGGATTTAAGAGACTTGTCTAAAGCAACAAAGCAAGTTTATGAGTAATAGGAGACTTTAAATGGTACAGAAAACATTTTCAAAGTTTTGTGAAATCTCTGTGTAAGTAGAAGTATCACCACAAATAAGAACGTTGTGACCAAAAAACAAAAAAACCCAAATAACAAAACGGCTGACAAATCTTCCTGTTCTGGTTAGAAATTAGCACTGAAGGGACCCTGGCTTCTGTTCTCACCTTTAGGAGAAAGTCTGTGTCTCTGGACTTAGTGACCATCCTCTGTGGCCTGAGGGTGAGTAGTTATCTATAAGTTTTTTGTTTTTGTTTTTTTAAATCTGAGTCTTTGAAGCATCATGAAGCTCCCATAAAAACTCCTGTAGAATTGCCACTAATGCAGAGAATGTTACTGAGATTTATTCTAAAGTCTGAGTTTAAAGGATTAGCTCTAAAAATATCCTTTGGAGCCCTAAATTGAGAAAATTGTAATGACTATTGTTTTTAAGCACACTTCAAAGAGAGATGACCTATGAAGAATCTATAGAATACCTGGATAGTTGGTGGCATCATAGATTAAAATAGAAAGTTCTTTTATGTCATGTATATTGTTGCAGTTTAAAAGAATAAAAACAATAATAGTAACAGCAGTAGTAATGAGTAGTAGTCATCATCATTGCTATGGTAACAGCAATAGTTCTACAGCTTTGCAAACAGAGATGTTATTTTAAGAAAGTTGCTGAGCTAGTATTAGAATATTAAAACCAGTGTTCTTAGTCCTGGTCGGGTGGCTCGGTTGGTTGAAGTGTCATCCATACACCAAAAGGTTGTGGGTTTTATTCATGGCCAGGACACAAACGTAGGTTGTGGGTTTGATTCCCCAGTTGGGGCACAATTGATGTTTCTCTCTCTCTCTCTCTAATTAATAAACATATCCTTGGGTAAGGATTTAAAAAAATATATGTACAACCTTAAAAAAAATTTTTTTTAAGTCCATGTATTGTTTACATTCCATTGACTGATCATTTCAAAGGCACAAAGAAGTGGTACCTGATCGATTTCTTTCATCTTTAGAGTTGATGTCAGCACCCAAGGATACAAGCATCTGAACTGTGCTCACATGTCCTTCCTGAGGATTGAAATAAACTTGTTATCACTGTGACAAGGATCTTTAAACATAAACAGTAACGTATATATCAGGTCCTTTTTCTAAAATACTCAACTGCTAAAATCAAGTTTTCATATCTAAAAGAAAACACATTACATCACCCTCAGATTCTACTATAATTCATTAAAGATAGGTTTTGGTGATATTTAGCTATTAGAATATAGAAGGTCAACTTTGTATGCCAAACTATCAACTAAACCAGTTGGATTTCCTTCAGTGTAATTACTATTAATGATTGTGATTTCTTGTGAACACATAATTCCAAATTATCCCAAGCACATATACTCTTTGCTAAAATCTTTAAACTAGAAAAGATGGTCACCTCTCCTAGATGGGACTCTCATCATAGCTGGCATTATCATTCATGAGGCAATTTATACACTTTCTGTGTAGCCAGTTAATCCATTAGTTATGTGGTGAGACTAAAATCAAAATGGGAGGTTCAGTCTTCCTATGGATGGACCCACCAGCTTCCCACCCCCCACCCCATGGCCATAGATCACACTCATAGCCCACCCTCATTTATCTATCCACTTTCTCATAGGAGAATGCAGGAGAGAATGTGTAGCTCACTAGAAAACATTTATTCTTGTTGCTAGAAAAACAAGTGAAGGCGAGTAGCCAGTCATGTTAAAGATAATAAGCAAAAGACTCCTAGCATTTAAAAGGGGAGAATATAAGCAGCTATTTTTGTAGTGAAAACCTTTTGTATGTCTTAAATATTTTATACATTGGAGAGGCCAGTAAATGCAATTCCCTTGACTCAGTTAAAAGAAATTTTAGCTTCTGAAATCTACCGTAAGGACAGAGAGCTAGGAGTTGGATACAATGGATTTTTATAGCTTCAAATAAAACCTTCTTGAAAATGAAAACAGGGCAGGATGAAACATAAAGCTGAGGCATTATATGGAATAAAGGGTGTTTTCAGTTTCTACCTAGCAACAAATAAAGGCAGGTTTCTATTTAAAGGGACACAGGGCTTCAGAACCATGAACATTTCAGAAGCATATCATGAGCAATTTCTTTCTTCCACAAAGATGAAGCCAAAGAAACAGAACTGTGGAGCTATTCATCAGTGGAGTAAGGCAAGCCTGAAGAAGCAGGGACACCCTTATGAAAAGAAACAAACCTTAGCTGCATAATGAAGTGCTGTGAGGTGGGTTGATGTTGCTCTCACGTCTACATCAATGTCAAGTTCAGAGACCAAGAATTGGATGGCCTCATTCTGCCCAGTGACTGCTGCCCTGTGTATAGCCTGGGCCCCCAGGGAATCCTCAGCAGAAACGCAAACCTGGAAGATTGGGAAGACACAGGAACAAAAATAAGCAGAGAAACCTGGGTCCATGATCTTCTGACATTTTAGCTAAAATTTGTTGGCTATGTAAATTTTTCTGGGCCGATGTTCTATAGCTTTTGTCAGATTTTTAAAGGACTCTGTAAACAAATAAACAAAATGGTTAAGATTCAATGCTCTAAAGTGTGCTGAAAGTGCACTCAGAGGGGAGCCTGTTATTATTACTATAAAACACCTATTGTTTTTGAAATCTTACTTTGCTAACTGCTTTATGTACATTATTTTTTTTATTCCTTAGAGTAACCCTCTGAAGAATTTAAATTTGGCAGCATTTTACAGATAAAAATATTGATGCTTAAAGAGGTCAAGGGATCCCACAGGGGGACCGTGAGAGTGCTGGAATTTGAACCCAGGATATGAGTAACTAAGATTTCTGTTTGTCCTATGATCTGAAACTCACAGGAAAAACCAAAGGAATAAAACCAAACCATTGCTGTACCTTATGTTCTTCTAGGAGCAGCCTGGCTATGTTGATGTGCCCACACTGAATTGCATCCATAAAGGGTGTGAAGCCACACTTGTCTCTGCCGTCTGGTTCATACTGACACCTAGAGCCCAAACCCAAAATAACAGAGCTGAGAAAAGCCACTGCTTCAAACCCAATGAACAGCTGACTATTGACCACCACCTTGCAGTAGATGACATGGCCTACATCTGTGGAAATCTGGAGCACTCGCCTTCTGTCCCCCATCTCAGTATCAGAACTTAGCTCTTTAACAGTATGTCAATTTCCTGCAGCAAATCTGCTCCTCCTCTAACTTTTGTCATCCCATATATGGACTAGCATCTCTCCAGAAGCCCTGTAGTCATCCCTAAGCCCTCATAACTGATCTGTTGCCAGAACCTCTCAATGCTGCATTCAAAAAAAATGTTTTTTTTTAAAGATTTTATTTATTTATTTTTAAAGAGAGGGGGAGGGAGGGAGAAAGAGGGAGAGAAACATCAATATGTGGTTACCTCATGCAACCCCAACTAGGGACCTGGCCTGCAACGCAGGCATTCCCAACTAGGAATCCAATCAGCACTCCTCTGGTTCACAGGTTGGCACTCGATCCACTGAGCCTCACCAGCCAGGAATAAATATTTTTTTAATTGTACCTTTCTATCTCTGCTTTCACCCTTTAGGAGCAAGTCAATAGACAATAGCCTCCTCACCAATTTCCTCACCTTGGCTTCTGCCTTGCTAATCCATTCTCACAGCTACCAGAATAATCTTTTTACTATGCAATTGGGGTATGACCACTCCTGTTAAAAACCTTTAACTACATACTTCCCCAAACAAAGCACAAAATCTGCAACCTCAGCATGACCTCTGGTGGCCAAGATAACGTGGCACAAACTTACCTCTCCAGGTTTCTCTTGCCCGCATACCCATCACCTTGTGCTTACCACAAACTGCCCTCTCCCTGGTTGTCCTTTCTTCTAGGTCCTGCTTATTTCCAGGTCCTACATGTCCTATCTTCTTACATTCCTACATTCCTCTCCATCCTACCTGCCCCATTGTCTTCTTGGTCATACCTTCTTCTTGTCCTATCTTCTTCTCTGTCCCATTTCCTTTTCCCATTCCTATCTCCAAACTCTTGTCCTATCTTCTCAGTATCATCTCCCATCAGTCCAATCATCTTCTGTTTCTACCTTCTTCGTGGTCCTACTTGTCTTACTTTCTTTTTTTTCCTCCCTCTCATCCTACCTTCTTTTTAAAATATTTTTTTTTCCTTTTATTTTCCAGAGAGAGGGGAAGAGAGGGTGAAAGTGAGGGGGAGAGACATCAGTGTGAGAGAGAAACATTGATTGGTTGTCTCTCACACACACCCCGACTAGACCTGAAATCTGGGCATATGCCCTGACCAGGAATATTACCTGTGACCTTTTGGTTTGCTGGATGATGCCCAACCAAGCCACACCAGCCAGGGCCTGTCCTACCTTCTTCATGGTCCTGCCTTTTTCCTGTTCTCTCATTTGCCCAGCTCTTTCATGCCTTTTCACCTGTTGATCCTCTCTGCTTAGAACATTATTTCTCCATTCTTCACTTGACAAACTGCAGCTCACCCTTCAAATCACAGCTTCAATGTGACCTCCCAGAGCCCTGTCTTCTCTCCTGCATCAAGAGTACCTTTGCTTCCCCATAACCAATGTATACCTTTTCTTTGTAGTATTACAGGTTCCCCCCACTATCTGAAAGTAGAGCATACCTATGCAACTATTTGTAAGCCAAAACGGCATACTGCAATGAGTATCTCCAGCTTTCTGAAAGTTTGCATTATGTATGCCACTTCACTTTTATGAAAGATCTAGATACATTGGTATAGTAACAGCTTTTCTTGCAAAAGTGAAAATCCTCTTCTTTGGATTTCTTTTGATTAGTGAAAACAAGCAGTAATGTAGGTCTTATGTAGAGGCAAAGTGGGATAATGGGAACTTTCAGAAAGTGGGATACCTGTATTACAATTTATAATTTAATGGTATTTTTTTCTATGATTGTTTATATTTGGCTTCCACACCAGCCTACAGGGAAAGAACTGCGTTTGTTTTGCTTAACACCCAGCACCTAACGCATAGGAGATGCTTAGAAATGTTTGTTCAATGAATGAATATTTATAAGTTTGCAGACAACCAAGTACATTCCAATTGGCAGCAGACTAAGGCCTACACATACATAGCATTTTCCCGGTACTGCATTAAGCTCTCTTCTTACTATATATTGTCTCCTCAAGTAATCTCTTCGCTCTTATGAATTCAATCATTATTTCTGTGTTGATGAGGCCCACATTTGTATCTCAGCCCACACCTGTCCTTTGGGCTTCCTATCTGTGTCTCTAACTGCCCCCTTGATGTCTTTACTTGGATGTCTCACAGGTCCATGCAACTCAACGTGTCCAAAAGTGAAACTGTCATCTTCTCTCACAAAACCTGCTCCTCCTCCACTGCTCTCTACCTCAGCAAATGGCACCAGCATCATTGCACCAGTTGCTTAAGCGAGAAACCTGAAAGTCATCCTTGACTTCTCCTTCTCCCTCATTTGTTTTATTGAATTATTTCCCTAGATCTACTGATTCTACTTAAGCATCTCCAAATCTTTTTCTTCATCCCTACAGTCTGCCTCTCAGTCCAGCTACCATGATTTCTCTGTTTAACTATATATAACAACCTCCCAACAACTTTCATAGCACCCACTGTTGCTCTTCCTCCAAGTCTCTATTTTGCAACCAGAGGATCTCTGAAAATGCAAATTTCATCCACCCCCATGCTTAACCCTTCAGCGGCATCTTATAGGCTTAGAATAAAACCTAAAATCCTTCCCATGGTCTACAATGTCCCACCTGATCAAAACCTGGCCTTCCTCTCCAGCCTCACCCTGCACCATTCTCCCCCTCACTACAGGCTTCAGAGTGTTCTGGGCTTTCAGTTTCTCACATGCACTGTTTTTCCCAGGCTCTCAGCATTCCCGGGTACTGTTTCCTCTGTCTGGAATGTCCCCCAGCTTCCTACTCTCAGCCTCCTTCAGGTCACGTTTAAATATCACTGGGGCTGAGATTCCTTACTTCTAGGCCTAGCTGGGTCTTCCTGTCATACACTCCTATAGGGATCCGGCAATTCCTTGTAATGGTCACTAGACTAGCACAGCTTGTGCAGTGTTTGTGAATTCCATGAGAGGGAAACCACATTGTCTCATTTCTGTTGTAGCCCTTGTATCTAGTACATTTCATAATAGGTACTGAATAAATAGATCAATATTTGTTGAATGAACAGATGAATGATCTTCTCTCATGTCTGTTAGCTATTTTTGTTTTATGTTCTTTGAGTTATCTCCTTATATCCTTTGTTCATTTCTCCTTTGGTACCTTAGTTGCTCTCTGAACAATTTACTTGAGCTCTTCATGGAGCATTGATATTAACTGTCATAATTAGCAAATATCTTCCTCAATTTGCTCCTTTGTTCTTACCTCTGAAGAAGCACCTTTACTGCCTCTAAACAGCCATGCATTGCTGGGAGAAGAGAGTTGAGAATTAGAGCTTTTGTGTGCACAAAGAAAACACTTTCCTCCTGGCACCAGTCTCTGTCCCATCTTTTTAGCTATGACTTAAAGGAAGGTATAATTATATTAGGTACATTAATAAAAATCTGGCTGGATAATTGTAAAGAATGATGTTTTTACTGAATAGGTCCACAGCCAAAATTGATGATCTTATCTATATGAGAACTTTTATGGCAAATTTTCAATACTAAACTTATCTCCTTATTTTTGTGTTGCACCAGTTTTTGCCTAGAAAATGTAAAACATTTTAAGTGTGATCCATGACAAAATAACCGGGAATTTAATTCTCCTATTAAAAATAACTACAGTCAATAATAAAGATTTTTGACTATCTGTGCTCCACTACTTTGTGTAAATGACTGGATGCTGTTCCTCCAGAAGAGTAGAGGAGCTAGTCAAACAATCTGTGAGCTGAGAAACATTTCTACTCACTGGCAAAGTTTTAAAAAGAATTCCTTGGTTCCTACTTGCCCACTGTGGCTAGAACAAATGTATGCATATTTCCTAAACTATATCATGTCATAGGCATTGATTTTTAGAGAAACTAACAGCCCTGTATTTTAACTCGGTGCACTCACTAGAAGGCTAAAGATTATTTTCTAAATTTCTTGATCTGGACTGTTGAGCTCATTAATATCCATTTCATTTTATGCCACAGCATATTTGCTTTTTACTTATTTAAAATAATGTACAAATAGATCATTCAGAATTTAGAATAATTATTCAAAACAATGAAAACTGTACCCCAATTTATATTTGGCATTATCACTAGGCAAGTCAAATACACTCAGACCCAAGTATTTAATTATAAGCACCTATATTTATTTAAATGGATAGTACTGTGGTAGGTATTGCTGAGGATATTTAAAAAATTGTCTCTTTTCCTCCTGCCTTTAATAATAAAAACAATGTGAAAATTATCATAAAATAGTAGTAGCCAGTTCTGTGCTCAGTGTCAAGCACTGTGTTAAGGGGTTTACATACATCTGGCTCCTTAAACCTTGTAAGATCCTTGTGATATGGGCATCATTATTATCACCTTGCTGATGAGGAAACTTGCTCAAGAGACTAAGCCCCTTGCCCAAGGTAAAAGACTAAGGGAGAAACAGAACCAGCTTGCCATCTAACTAGGTGGGAAGAGCAGGAATGATATATATGACAAGTGAACTAATATAAGAAAGAAGAACATGTTAAGTACCAAATGACATTAGCTTTAGAAACTAAGTATGTGCCAAAATACCCCAAATCTGCTCTTATTCTCTGATTTCTATTTTCCAAAACACTCCAACTTGATGATATTCTGCAGTGCTGGGGAAGGAAAGCTGCACATCTATGCTTGCATAACTGCAGACCCCGGGGCCATACCTGCTGTGTGCAGAGGAGTTCTGCTAATTTTGCTCTCTGTCTTCCAGGAATCTGGGCAAACGGTGAGCAAGTACTGAAGGGTTTGAGGGTCACCTTCTCGACAGGCAATGTGGAAGCTATTCCAGCCATCTTTGTTCTTCAGAAGTGGATTTGCACCATGTGCCACAAGGTCCTGGATCACCTCAACATTCTTCCTTGTGCAAGCCATCATCAGAGGAGTCCTAAGGCCAAATAGGACAAGCTGTCAGGTGGAAGGGCAGCTGAAACATTAGAAGGGTCCGACCAGATCTTTAGAAAAACATACATCCTTGGTAGAGATGAAAAACCTAGAGGACTCAGGTCTGGGAAGCAGGAAAACTGGCAACTTCTCTGCTGTCCTAAGGACCCTGGGTGAAATAACAAGGGGAGAATGATTGTGATATAGACACACCTACACGAAAAGGATACTGAGGAGGCAAAGCTGCTTCTGATCTGGTTTACAGTATGGCACTGAATCAGGACAGGCTAATACAAACTATAAAGTGTGTCCTGAAGAATACTACATAAGGGGTACTCTGCTGGACTTATCCCATTCATTTCAGTCAGAAACCATTTATTAATTTACATTGTGCTGAAAAGGAGTTTAAAATGAGCACTTGACACAGCATCTAGCCATAGGATCATACACTGGTGAAGCAAATGCAACAGTGTGATTACAATAAATTTCTGAACTGACTTGTGTTCACAGCTATAGGAGAGTGAACTACATAAATGATTTGGGGTAAGCTATTTCACTTCCATGAGCTTTTCAGTTTTTCGTCTGCAAAACACAGGAGCTATGATTTCTGAAAAGCAGGAACAGGTCTTGTTTACCTCCTTGTTCCCAGGGTTAGAACCTGTGTCTGGCACATAGTGGGAGCTCACTATACTTGGATGGCCTCTAAGGTCGCATCATTAAGAAGGTAATGTAGTAATAAGAGTGAATGAGAGGACTTCCAGCCAAGATGGAGGCATAGACAGACATGCTGCATCTCCCTCCACAACTAAGAAGGACTACAACTACCTCAAAACTAGAAACAACGAGAAGTTCCAGAAAATCAAACTGCATGGAAGTCCAGCAAACAAAGATATAAAGAAGAAATACTCATCCAGATAGGTAGGAGGGGCGGAGATGGGGCGGAGAGGACACAGTGTGGTGGCGGCAGCAGCAGGCCAGCAGAAAGCGCAGCCACATGTTTTAAAAAGTCAGGAGGGACACATAGGGAGCATTCCCAGCTCCTCACCGGACCTCGCAGCTCCCGGTCCCAGCGCCAGGGAAAATCAAGCCTCACTGCTTCTGACTGTGCAAACCAGTGGGGGTTGGGGTGGAGGAAGATATTGCCAGTCTCTCAGCAGAGTCCACTTGTTTAAAGGGCCCCCATGGTCCTAGAACGTCCCCAGACCCACCCACTCTGGGAACGACGGCCATGGCAGCAGCTAGAGGGAGGCCAGTCCAGTGCGGAAGTGGGAGAGGTGCCTGGAAAAGGGGCGAGTGCTGGGCAGGTGGCATTGTTTCCTGTCGGACCCCTCCCCCACATACAGCATCACAACGTGGTAAAATGGGTTGCCCTGTACTGATGAATACCTAAGGCTCCGCCCCTTACAACTTAACAGGGGCGACAGCTCTACCTGGGATGCGGAGGCAAACAAACACAGGAGCCTGTCAGAATGAGGAGACAGAGAAGTATGGCCCGAAGGGGAAATGGATCAAGGTTCCAGTGGGAGAACTAAGCGACGAGGAGATAGCCAACCTAACAGATGAGGAGAGAGACAACCTAACAGACGCAGAATTCGAAACACTGGTGATAAAGAGGCTCACAGGCTTGACAGATATGCTTGAGTACGGCAAACGTATAAGAGAAGAAGTGAAGGCTATGCTAAGTGAAACGAAGGAAAATCCACACAAAACCAATGGTGAAGGGAAGGAAACCTGGGTTCAAATCAATGATTTGGAACATAAGGAAGAAAAAAGTCAACCAGTGCAGAATAAGGAAGCAAGAATTGAAAAAAATAAGGAAAACTTCCCAAATTTGTGAAAGAGATGGACATACAGGTCTGGGAAGAATGGAGGGTCCCGGGCAAGCTGGACCCAGAGGGGACCACACCAGGATGCATCATGATTGAGATGGCGGCAGCAAGAGAGAGGCGGAGAGTTGCCTACAGGGGGTGCCTATAGGACTCTCAGCTGATTTCTCAGAGGACACTTTGCAGGTAGGAAGGGACTGGCAAAAAGTATTCAATGTGATGAAAGGCAACCTGCAACCAAGATTATTCTATCCAGCAAAGCTATCATTTAGAATGGAAGGGCAGATGAAGTGCTTCCCAGACAAGGTAAAGCTAAAGAAACTCATCATCACCAAACCATTATTATATGAAATGTCAAAGGGACTTACTTAAGAAAAAGAAGATCAAAACTATGAACACTAAAATGACAACAAACTCACAACTATCAACAACTGAATCTAAAAAATAAAAACAAAACCCAACTAAGCAAACCAGTATAGGAACAGAATCATAGGTACGGGGATCATTTGGAGGGTTATCAGCTGGGAGGGAGGAGAAATGAGGAAATGGTGCAGGGATTAGAAGCATAACCGGTTGGTACAAAATAGACCAGGGGAAGTTAAGAATAATATAGGAAAGGGTGAAGCCAAAGAACTTATATGCATGACCCATGGACATGAATTAAGGGGGGTGGGACTGCTGGAGAGAAGGGGGGTACTGGGCAGAGGGGAGCAAAGGGGGAAAAAATTGGAACTACTGTAACAACATAATCAATAAAATACACTTTAAAAATTATTTTTAGACGAAGTAACTGGACTAGATTAACTAAAAATGTTATTCTTCTGGCAAAGAAAGAAAAAAAAAGAGCGAATGAGAAATTAAGAAGGAAAAACCCAGATAAATGAAGGCTGGACTCTTTGAGAGGAGCTTCACAGAGGGAATAAATGTTGAGCAAGGCAGGATGACTGGAAAAGCAGGGAAGGTATCTCAGGAAGCCAAAAAGGTAAGAATGGGAAAAATGTCTCACTGTGACTATACACATGCCAAATAGATAATCAAAGGAACCTCCTCCTTTCAGTTTTTTTTTTTTTTTTTTTTCTCTTCTTTGAGGCTGTTTCCTTATCTGAAGAATTGCTTTAAAGCATATATTAAGTCTCTGCCTCTTGGAACTGTCTTTATTTTATTTTATTTTTAAAAACTTCACCCAAGGATTTGTTTATTGATTTTAGAGATAGAAAGTGAGGAAGAAAGAATGGGGTGGGGGAGTTGGAGAGAGAGAGACAGAGAGAGAGAGAGAGAGAGAGAGAGAGAGAGAGAGAGAGAGAGAGAGAAATCTGATCAGTTGCCTCCAGGGACCAAACCTGCAACCTAGGTACCTAGGTATGTGTCCTGACCCGGGATTAAACCCACAACCTTTTGGTGTATGGGATGATGCTTCAATGAACTGAACCACCTGGCCAGGGTTTAGAACTGTCTTTAGATCAATTTACCAGCAGCACAAGAAAATCAGTCTTGGGCTTAGTCAAAGTGCAACCTTCCAAACACAACCAGGACTACTCTCCCCAGTGGGCAAAATGCACTTTACTGTATATGGCCGTCTGCTGAGTTTCTTATTTGTATCACATCAGGAACTACTTGTAGACAAGAACTTCATTATGTTATGAATCTTAAGGCATTCATAACTTCTAAGTAGCCAGACATAGTGAGTACTGAAAACAGCGTCAGTCTAACAATATGCAATTGGTTTGTGTGATAGTGAAGGTATCTTGACTGTGGAGGTGGTTATGCAAGGTAATATAGGACAAGATCATAGATAGCACCACCTACACACATGTGTATGTATACTCTGGTGAAATGTAAATAAACATATTGTTTGTAGCAATGTCAATTTCTTAGTTCTGTTATTATACTGTAACTGTGTAAGATGTTAACTTTGGGGGAGCCTAGGGGAAGAACACCTGGGACTTCCCTGAACATTTCTTTCTTTTTTAAAGATTTTATTTATTTTTAGAGAGAGGGGAAGGGAAGGAGAAAGAGAGGGAGAGAAACATGGATGTGTGAGAGATACGTGGATCAGTTGTCTCTCCCACCCCCACACTGGGGACCTGGCCAGCAACTCAGGCATGTGCCCTGACTGAGAATCAAAACCAACGACCTTGCAGTTGGCAGGCCAGTGTTCAATCCACTGAGGCACACCAGCCAGGGCCTGAAAATTTCTTTGTATGTAACTTTCTGTGAACCTATAACTATTTCAAAGTAAAAAGTTAAATCAATGCCATTGATGAAGTAATCATTTCCCTTGATGTCTGTTCCCAGAAAAACTTTGTATGCTGGGGCTCATGTAATATGTAGTACAGACAATTCATTGTCTGATATTATCCTATCTGATAATATTCTGTACTGTTCTCTGCTTTATAAAGGGAAGCAAATGCCTGGACCAGTTGACCCCACCAAGGGTAGGAACAATGTGCCCTAATGGGAAAGGCTGAGAAGCTATGCAGTAGAGACAAAGTAAATAGGACTCTATGATTCTGAGGAAAAGAGGGAAAGGGGTATCTCTCTGGAATTCCTGCCACCTACCAGTCACCCCTCTTCAGGCAGTCGATCGTGGCTCCTCGGCTCAGCAGGTACCGCACGCAGTCCCTGTGGCCCATGCAGGCAGCTTCATGCAGAGGCCGCTTGTAGTCTCGGTTGGTGGCCTCGATGTCCATGTTCCAGGTCTCGGCGAGATAGACAAGAATGTCCAGACACCCGTGGCGGGCGGCGCAGTGCAGCAGGGTGCACCCCGCCACCCCCAGGCAGCCGGCGCCCTCAACTCTCTGTAGCTCCTCCTGCAGGGTGCACAGACGGCCTTCTTGCACCAGCCTGAAGAGCCGCTTCGAGTCCCTGGGCGCCGTCATGGTCACCGGGGCCTGGCAACGTGACCGATTCCTGGCAACGTGACCGAGTCCCCTGCCCTGACCTGCGTAGGGTGGGCGTACTGTAAGCCGTCAGGGTGTCCCTTTCCCGCTCTGGACCCCGCCTGATGGTGGGCGGGGCGCGTAGAGGCCAAGCTTCCCTGCGCCGGGTGGTTAGTGCTCCTGCAAACAACTCGCCTCGCTGGTCGCTGCGAACACGCGCTCCAGGTGTGGGCTCAGCCGTGTTCGAGGACTCGCGGAATGCACGCAAGCTGCCGCCCGCACGGGTTTCATTTGGGGCAAAACACTGGGTAGTGGCGGAGCGGCTGTCAAACCCACGGCAAGGGGCGCGTGTAGCCTGGCGCAGGTCGGAGCACGAGCTCGCTCTGCGCCACAGCAGGGCTAGCCCGGGATCTGACCGCCTCCAGGGAAGGGGGTCAGTAAGGTGCCCGCACTGGTGAAGGGCTCCGATCTGGGCCCGCTCGATGGGAGCTCCGCGTCCACGAGACACCGGGGAAGGTGCCCGCCAGGAGCCGCCTCCCGTACTCTTTATCAGGGAGACACCACCCTTCAGGATGGAGTGGGCTTCCGCGTGTCCCGATTCTCTGCCAGTGCCTCACCTCCGCCCCACTGCGGCCTCTCCGAGGGTCCCCAAGAGCTCGGAGGAACTATGGGAAAGTTTTCATTGGCCTCCTCACCTTAGCGGAAGCACGGGCGGGGCGGGCCCTCCCCCCCCCCTGCTAACCGTGGCCGCGCCCCCTCCAAGCGCGCGTTCTAATTGGCCGTGGGGGATGTCTATCAGGCCCGGAGGCTGGCTCTTCCCTGAGCGGTGGCAGGGCAGAGCTGTCAGAGGAAGACCGAGGCCTGTTTAGGCTAGCGCTGCCCTGTGGATTCCGGAACTGGGCAGGCCAGGCGGCTGGGGCCCAGAGGAAACAGCAGTGGCTGGATCCCCAGTCTGTAGCTCCATAGTGCGTGAGATCACGGACGTGGCAGGGAGCGTGGGTGGGACATTGCGCTGTGGACACTTAACCTTTTGGGGTCTGAGCCAGGGTCTGGTCTCTCGGGGCGGGGTCGGGTCTGCAGGGGGTGGGGGGCGTGGGGACCCAGGGCCTGGGCTGTCTGGGGGCTAGTGAGCTGCAAGCACCGGGCGGGGCTTGTGCGCTGGAGGCCGAGGGGCGCGCCTACATTGCGTCCTTGCTCCCGGGAAGTGGGGAGCTCGTCGTTTCTTGTGGTTGTGGGAGTCACGGTGGATGTGGCCACGGCTACGGGCAAGCCAGCATTCCTTTTCTACTCTGGTATTTTGACCTTGGGCGAGTCATTTTATTGCGTCTTTTTGCCTCTTTCATTTGTATCCTCCCTCCCCCTTACCTGAATATTAAGAAAAATTGAGGTGATGTGGGAAGGCCTTGAGTTCCTGGAGGATACATTGAGATCTGAGCAAGCTGTATGGGGTGCTGGAGGGAATTTGAGTAGGTGTTGAGTTCTTTCCCGATCTAATTAGGTGCTAGTCATTTAAACCTCTTGATGTTTTCAGTTTATTTAAAGGTAAAATGGGAGGTGCTATTATTTGACAGACCTAGAAACAATTATGCTCTACGTATTATGTTGCACTCTATGGTTTACAAAGCACTTTATGTAACCTGCAAACCTGTAAAGTATGATTATAGGTGGGGAAATCGAGGCCTAAAGAACTTAGTGATTTTGCCACGAAGGTATAGCTAATGAAGTCTGATGGAAGGAAGGATGGTAGCAGCTAGTGAGTGTCTGCTAGTTCCTGGCCCTGTGCTAAAATAAGTTAAGGGAGATAAAATTTTTAAAAGACCTCTGGTGTGAGTATATGAAAACAAGCCCATTTTACCACTGAGCAATATGGACAGTCACTGGAGACAGAACTAGGTCCGCTATCAACTTTGCCAAAGTGTTTGCCATTTCAAAAAAAAAAAGAGAAGACATGAAAGTGGTTTGAAATGCATGATGTTTTAGAACATGCCAAGCATTGCTCCTGCTGCTGTTGGAGTCAATGCAAATGGAAGTGAAGGCATCTATTTGGCAGCTTCACGTTTCTGGAGCAAATGCTCCCCCCATCCTAATTATGATACAAAACAGTCCACCTTCTCTTGCCTTCTGCCTCCAGTGTCCCTGTTTTTAAAAACAAAATAGAAAGCTATCCCATGCACAATAGGACAGATTATTTTAAATCCAGATGATTGGTTACTTAACTGCTGTCAAATGCCGCTGTTTCTCTTGTCTTTTTTAGAAACTTATTTTGATCTGTAGCCCCATTTGGATAACTAGTTGATGAAGTATGCGAATTGATCCACAGCCCCTGTGATTTTATGGAGCAAAACCTTGCTGTACAGGAAGCTAATGGATGGAACTATTCTGGGCTCTTGCTAATTTTCCATTTGGGTTGCCCATTTCTTTTGTGCAGGCTTTTGAGTTTTGTGGTCTGGCCTTTACTGTCTCATTTCGCATGTAGTCACTTTGGCATTGTGATTTGCTCCTTGTCTGTCTTCTTTCCTTTCTCCTGCATTGTATTTTGTGATTATGTAGCATTCAGTGATGGTCATTGGCGTGATGAGCATTTGTCATTTTTTGTGATCTGTGATGTGTGAGCACCAAACTTCGTGTTGAATTTACAGCTCTAATTTCAGATTTGTTGTCATCCTCTTTTCTCTGCTTATCATATCCCTCTATACTTCCTGGACTGATTTTGTTTGAAGACTGAATTTGGTTCTCTCTTTGCCCTCTGGCTGTGGAATTATCTCCTTCTCCAAAGCACAAATCTTATGTCTTAACTGTCATTCACATGCCTTTTGAAGACCAGTCTCATATTTCGAAGTACCTCCTGGAGCTTTACCTGGCATTCCACAGATACCTTTAATTTTTTTTTTTAATCCTCACATGTGGATATGTTTTTTAGTTGATTTTAGAGAAATGAAGGGAGAGAAAGAGAGAAACATTGATCTGTTGCCCCCTGCATGCGCCCCAACTGGGGATCAAACACGAAACCCAGGCATGTGCCCAGACTGGGAATTGAACCCGGGACCTTTTGGTACATGGGACTACACTGCAATCAACTGAGCCACACAGCCAGGGCTCCCAGATAACTAAAACAAAGCAAACAACTATTTTCAAAACTGAAAACTTTAACCCTCCCCTCACTCCAGGAAAAAGTGATTAAAAGAAAAACACTATTTCTTCTTTACTTCTTAGTGTGGTTAATGACATTATCATTAAGTTCTAGCTGGAAATGTCAGTTATCTTTGTTCTTTCTTTTTCATCTTTCTCTTCCAGTTTTGTTAGAAAAGACTTGTTGATCTTCACTCCCCTCTACTCCCTGCCCCTCCTGCTGTTCTCGGGCCTTTAGCAAATCTTGCTTTGGTTAGTAAAGTCACAGTTCTGCCTTGTTTTCCTGACAATCTTCATGTTTACCCTACATCCAGCATTACTGTTCTAATGTGTAAAATTGATTGTACAAAATATTGACCTGCTTAAAAGGTAGATGATGCTCTCAGTTGCCTACTTGATAACGTCCAATTTCCTTACCATTATACAGGAGTTGGCAAAAATAGGTTTACAGTTTTAGTGTATGAAACAAAGAGTTTATGCTTGTATCATTTATTAATTATTGTAGTATTTTCCATATGAACAACTGTAAACCTGTTTTTGCCCACCCCTCTAATTAAGGACCTTTATTGTCTGTGCCTCCAAGTTCCTTTTCCAGCTTTGTCTCCCATTCGTGAATCTCTTGTTCTAATGAAACTCAACTTCCCACAACACTCATGCTGTGCTGTGTCTTTGTGATTTTGTACATATTGTTTCTTTTACCATACTGAATCTTCATGTTTTGAGGCTGAGCTCTTCATAAAGCCTTTTTCAACTTTCCTAACTATTCTGTTTTATTTATATACTATCACAGCACTTGATGTGTGCATTTGTGTGGAATTTGTATTGCCGTATGTATAGTAATTTGTTTTGGTAGCTATCTTATGGGAAGACTAAGCTTACTGATTTTTGTATCTTCAATGTCTAAAATAACATTTGATACCAGAGATGCCAAGAGAGGAAGCACTCATAGTGTTTATAATGCATTTTGGATATAGTGAATAGTTAAAAGTGGTTGTAGAATGAATTGACAGTAGAAAAAGCCTTTCAAATATATAAAAACATGTTCTAGTCTGTAGAAAATGATTATTTTCTTATTTTTCCTTATTTTTTTTAAGAAAACCATTCTTTTTTTTTTCCCTTGTGAGAAACATACATAGAGAAAAGCTCCCTCCATCCTAGTTTGCAATATTAAGTGAATGTGTCTCTAAGGGCGAAGCAGGTGTTTGCTGGGTGTGGGAAGACAGATGACTGAGCCTAGAGCCTAGACCTTTTGGGTTTGTAGAGAAGCACCTTTGGCACTGGGAAAGACCTGGCTTTGCATCAGGATAAGTACTTGGGAAGGGGCTAGCTCTGTGTTTATTTCTTTTAGAACTAATGGGGACAAAAATATTTTTAAGGTCTTTGTTTTGAATCTACAGTATTTAGTGATATTTCCCCTGTAGTTATGTTATTCATATACTTGCTTGTTATTAAATCATTGGTTATGACATTGCACAATAATTTTTTTCAAGTGACGGAAATTAAACCAGAGGTTTTTAAAAGATGCTTTAAATCTTTCTGTACATGGAAGGGAGAATGTTACAGCTGGAAGAACACTGGACATTCTATTACCTGCAAGTTGTGTTGTGACTTCAAGCAAGTCTTCTCTGAGACCATTTTAATCATGGCACAATTGTAGGATTGTGTAAAGATCAAATAAGGGCATGTGAAAGAACTTTAAAAGCTAAGAAACATTTAGGAGCTGAAAGATACTATAGGGTTTTGAAGATAAGCTAGACTTCTTTAAAGAGACATGCTATAGTTGTGCAGTTGTTCGTTTATTTTACAGTTATTTATGGAGTAATATGCAGTGGGTGTTGGGGCTTAGTGAGTTTCTCATTCTTTCCTCCCACCAGACTATAGAGCTTTCAGTCCAAACTTACACAAACAATTGTTAATACTATAATAATAAAATACACTCTAGTAACAATTATTTGTATGTGACACATATTAAACACATAGTTATACAAATATTTATGACAGTATCTCAGAGACATATGGGGTGGTTTAATTACAGCAGAGTGCTTCCTGCTGGAAAGAATATTTTCTACTATACTGGAATTCAGGAATAACACTGTTAATTGTGTTTAAATTGTGCTCTTAGGCCTCACAAGTGGCACCTTGGCCTGTGAAGTACTTGAATCTTTGTAATAATGAGCTACCTTGCAGAGCACCTCTGATGTCTCCACAGGAAACACAAGAAGGAAAGTGTCTACTTGTTGATCTTCACAGAGTCCCTCAGATAAAATTGAGAGACTTGTGGGGAACTAACAAGATGAGGTTAGGGACTCAGTAAGTTTTCTAGATTAGCGGAACTGCCCTCTGTGATTCTTGTTAAGGGGAGTCTTTCCGGTCGGGTACCTTGTACTAGAATTGTCTTGATTTTTAAAAAAATAATAATCTTTTCCTCCAGGAGTTGTAGATACTTATTACCTTCATCTTGTCCATTTAGGTCTGTAACCTGTAAATTTTAGAGGACTTTTTGGTATAATTATGATTAGTAAAGGTAGAAAGGCCCTGGCTGGTTTGGCTCAGTGGATTGAGCGTCGGCCTGCGAGCTAAGTGTCGCTGGTTCGATCTTCCAGTCAGGGCACATCAGAGAAGGAAAACTCTGACTCCAAAAAACCTCCGCTGCCTTGCGGCATATCTCTTCAGGGGAAAGGCTAAGGGAGTAAACCCCGACAGAAAATCCGGAGCCGGAGTCCCTAAGGTGGTTTGACGTTGTAGTCAACACCGGCAACTCCTGCGGCGCACCTGAAGCCAAGCTGTATTGACTCCGTCTTTCCCTTGGACCCTTCAGCTGCGAAGAGAGGGGGGGTCTGCTGCATGGGCAACAGCAGACCCTCCATATCACCCTGCCCAGGCTCTGTAGCTTCAGCTTCACTGGAGAGGACACTCCAGTGTCATCGCAAGATGTCGATTCAACACAGGAGGAGACAGATACCGTGTCACTCCCGAGTCGGACTGCACAGCCATTCTCGGCGGTGCAGATAGACTCTTAAGAAGCTACACCATCGTCTCTTGAGACGGACGGCTGCCAATACGAAAGGTAGAAGAAGAAAGAAAATTATTTGCTATCTGATAGCCTCAGTTCCCATGCCCTCCCCCGCCTGCCTGCAGCTGCCTGGGAGATAACGATATTTTGGGCCAGGGTTTGTCAAACCAAGCCAAGTTTGGCCTTGATCAGTCCGTAGTACTTGCAGCTGCGAGATAACCAAATGGCCACTAATCTCAATAGTTCCTTTTTTCTTCCCCCTATAAAGCAACCCCCTCCTCCCCTAGGAGATCGGAGCCAGAGCCACCTGCGGCATGGCTCCCTCCCCACATGCTGATTCTCCCAATAAACTTCTTTTTTCCTGCTCGCTGAATCTTAATGGCCTTCTGAGCGACTCTGTTCTTACATTATCAATTTCAAGTGATCCTGGAGTGATTAGGGTAAGCTTGGCTACAGTAACAGATGCAAACATGTAATGAGCTCACAATAAGAATTCAATTTTCAATCCCTTAACAATCTAAGGTATATCCAGGTAGCTGGGGAGTTGGGGGGGAGAGAGAGGAGAGGAGAGGAGAGGAGAGGAGAGGAGAGAGGAAGGGTGGGGAGGAGAGGAGAGGGGAGGAGAGGGGAGGGGAGGGAAAGTGTGTGTTGTTGGGAAGGCATGGCTCTCATAATCCAAGGACCCAGGTTGCTGGAGGCTCTTTCTTTTTGAATGTGTGTCTGCAAACGATGTCCTGGGGAATTCACTTCCTGTGTTCACTGAAAGGGAAGCAGAGAATGGAGGAACAATCCTGAGAGGGTTCTGTAGACCAGGCCTGGAAGAGGCACACATCCCTTTTATTCACTTTGCCTGGGCTCAGTCAAGGCAACATCCCCCTGTAAGCAGAACAACGAAGTGTGGACTAGCTGTGTGCTAAGGAAGAAGGGGAACTTCGGCCTTTGCCATAAAAGCCAAAGCACTCTATTTTACTTTCAGTGACTTGTTTTGTAAATTGTTCTGCAATAGAAAGATTTAAAAATGGCCCTGGCTAGTGTGGCTCAGTGGATTGAGCACCAGTCTATGAACCAAAGGCTCACCAGTTCAATTCCCAGTCAGGGCACATGCCTGGGTTGCAGGCCAGGTCCCCAGTTAGGCGCGTGCGAGAGGCAACCATACACTGATGCTTCTCTTCCTCTCTTTCTCCCTCCCTTCCCCTCTCTCTAAAAATAAATAAAATCTTAAATAATAATAACATATAAAAAGATTAAAAAATGAAACCAGGCAGATTAAAACAGAATCAAGGAATCAGCCACATACTGCTTATTCAACAAATATTTGAGTATCTGTTATTTGCAAAGTATTGTGCTAAGTGCTGTGAGGAATAAGGTGATGAGACATGTTCCCTGTCTTTTAAGAGCTTGCAGTCTGGTAGAGGTTTAGTAGGAACCGTAGTTCAAGGGAGACTGATCAGAGTCTAATCTCATCAGTGGGCATGACTGGTGGAGGATGGGGTAGGGTCCAGAAGTGGGGCTAGAATGGGACAGATCATCATAACGGCGAAGGAGAGATCAATGGTGGGTAAAGGGCCAAACTCCAGGTAATCACCACTTGAAGAGAGATAGCAAAAACCGGGAACCAGCTGTCTGAGCTGGGGGCTTTAGAAAGGGGGCCATGGAAGTGGGCGATCAGAGAGATGTCACCCTGTAAGAAAGCCATTGCAGAAAGAGTGGGGGAAGGGGCAAAATTGTGTTTGATGAAGTGATTTTCATACAGTCTCAGTTATTTTTTGTCCTAACACCTGAGGGAAACAACACATTTCTGTTAGTCACTGTGGTAGAGTCTCCAAGAGGGGTTCAAATACTCAGGTTTTGAGGAGACTCAGTTGAGCATCTTTGGGGCCTTATAGTTTGTAAAATCCGTAAGTGACTGACCTCTCTCCATGTCTTTCTTCTTACTGGTGCACATTTATCATGGAGCACTCTTTGACTTTGATCTTTGATGGATCTTGAGCAGCTTCTAACAATAAGTGTCCTTTAAGAGAGGTGCAAAATGCACTTGCTGTGTAGAGGAGGGAGGAATACCATGGGCTCTGGGGGACTCAGGAGAGGAAGAGGTAGCATTTGAGCATCTTTATTTTGATAAAGTTATATTTGCCCTGTTAGTTTGAAAGCATATTAATAAGAGTATAAGGGTGGTTAGAATTTTACTATAGTTTAAAAAATAATAATTTTGCAAGAATATTAAATGCTGTTAAACCTTATGCACCTTTTAGGAGACACTCAGAATGGTGTGGTTGATATGTAATTCTGACATTTCGCTGATAGGTTTTGTCAGCTTCAACGTGGGTGTCACAAAGTACTTTCATCTATATTGTCTCATTTGAACCTCATATAACTATTCTGTGAATTCAGTGTGGCAGGTTATTATAATCGCCATTTTTAATAATAAGGAAATCAAGGCTTTTAGTGATTAATGCACCTACCAAGTGGAGGAGGTCTTCTGACTCCAAATCTGAATATATCATGTACCTTTTAGTGAAATGATTTGTTTAACACAGGGCTCCTGATTCCAGTTCATGAATCACAGCAGCTCCTCTCTCAGAGATCTGAGAGGCAAATAAAATACAGTCTAATTTTTCTGACCTCTAGCTAAAGTCAGAAAAGTAATTTTGGACATATAAATAAAAGTGTTAGCTCTGCATTCCAGGTAAGCAGTCATGGCTCAGGAGACACCATTCCAAATGGACAGTATAGGCATCCGTATTAGTACCCGGAAGCCAGATTGCCCTGTCTATGTGCCCTTCCCCATTTATTAACCTTCTATCCTTCCATGATGGCTTCTTGTGAGAACACGTTGGAATATACTAGAACTCCGGAGGTACAACACTGTGTTCCTCCACTCACTCCCCTTACCTCTTTCTTTTGCTCCTGTGCCTTTGTTAGATTTCAAACATTTAATCCTTTTAACAAGCACTTAACATTCAGATGTATTTTACAAAATATATCCATAAATGAAAATCTATCTTTGTCCATATTACCTACTTTTCCAGAAGTTTCTTTTGGGCACTTAAAAATTATTTATTTATTTATTCTATTTTTAGACAGATTGGAAGGGAGGGAGAAAGAGAGGGAGAGAAACATCAGTGGGAGAGAGAAACATTAATCGGTTGCCTCTTGCAGGTGCCCTGACCAGGGACCGAGCCAGCTGGCAACCTAGACATGTACCCTGACCGGGTATCAAACCAGTGACCTTTCGCTTTGCAGGGTGATGCCCAACCAACTGAGCCACATTGGTCAGGGATCTTTTGAGTATTTTTGATGTACTTGTGTCTAGTGTGCTACATTTAAGGGTTCCCCTATGTAGTCTGCCCTTGCCAAGTTCTAAATGAAAGCAGTTCTACAGCAAATTCCTAGTGATAAAGGGCTCAGGTGCCTCTGCCACCAACCTTACCACTCTGACTTTGCTGTCTTCTCATCCTCCTTCATTCTTTCAGTATTTGTTGAACATGAACTGTGTCTGCCACCATGCTACATACAGAGGGTACAGCAGTGGAAAACATAGAATACTGTCTACCTTCTTGGAGTCCGCTTTGACTCTTAGGCATGTGATTAAAACATGACTGCCTAGTTGATGGTTAGTTTCAGTGCTTCTGTGTTTTTACTATGGCATCATTATTATACTTAGTTGGCTGGGGAAAGATGGGATAAAGCTATTCTTACAGACTTTTTACAGGAAACATTCCAAGGTGCATTATGTATGTATCACTACCTCTTCTATACGAATCTTCTGACAGCTTCTGTCCTGTATCATTCCAAAAACTGAATTTAGGAGTATATTGTATATTTAGGTGGGCAACTAAAGACCTGAGACAGAATTCTAGGCACAGTTGCTAAAATGTGTTGCTAAGGGAGAATATGAGATTTTCTCCTTTGAGATCCTTAAAGGTAGATTTGATCCTCTTCTACTTGGGAGCCTTGCTTATATCCTATGCACAATGCTGAGATCCTCTGGATGCTAAGAGGTGGACACTGGTCTTCTCTAGGAATTTACAAGGGCAGTTTTATTAGTCACTTGCATTCTGCTTCTGAGACTTGGAGAAGCTGGTATATGCTGTACAAGGGATGATGAATGAGTTTATTTCTGAAAAGCTATAACCAACTTTTAAATATTTATGGTTATTATGGGAGCATAAATGCCTGGCTAACATCAAGGAAAAGATGCTATATCTCAATTTATCCATTAGTGATAACTTCTTTTTGAAAGAGTATTTTATGATTTGGGCTTCTAGAAAGTATAATAAGTGGAAAAGAAGTCTTTTCAGATTCTTGTTTTAGGATTCTTTCTTAAATTTTGAGCAAGAAATGCTAACAAACTGAAAAAACTAAAAATTGATGGGAATATAGGCAAAAAGAAAAGCATCGTCTGGGGTGGCCCACAGTCACGGTGTTACTTAAAAATTAAGGCTAATTTGCTGGCTAGCTTGTAGAATTGGTGGTAACTAACAGGTGTTCCATTTCTTCCACCTTTTGGTACAAAACAGTGAGACGGTTTAAGCGGAAACATCTTACAGCCATTGATTGCCAACATTTGGCTCGAAGTCACTTGGCTGTGACCCAGCCCTTCAGTCAAAGATGGACAAACAGAGACCCAAACCATGGTCTCTATCCTAGGCCCAGAACAAAAAGAGGGTCTAGAGGTATGTCTTCTAAAGAAGTACCTTGCATTTCAGAATCTGTAGTGTGTGTGACCTTTGAATATCTCCAGTATTTATAAGTATTACAGCTGTGATTTTCTAGTCCTGTTGCAACAGTTTGACACTTTTAAAACAATTCTTCGTGAGTTTTCCATGAAAATCCCATTCTATTATATTGGTTGGTAAAGGCCTCAGGAAAATGTGAGTGAATGAACTCCATTAGCTTGCTTAGTTATAACATGGTTGAAAACACATCCTAATATCACCACTATTCCAATCTAGAACCATTATGATTTTTTGACTCTGCAGTAATCCTCTTTGTCCAATTGTCACTAGGTCCACTGTGTCATTATTTTTCTTCACAATCTTCCCTCATTCAGTGATTTCATGGTAGACTACACCCTTGCTCACCTCAGACCTGGACTGCTGCAGTAACATTTTTCCTTGCCTTTAGACTATTTCTTTCAAATCAGCTGGACCATACATCAGATTAATATTCTTAAGTACCATTTCCTATCATGCCACTGCCACTCTAAAGAACCTACAGTGAAATGTCTCCATGTTACTATTATGGACCCAAGCTCAAACTTGCCATCACCTGATACTTATTATTTATTACATATAAGTTTTCTTTCTGACAGTTCAGTTTTCTTATTACCTCTCTTTGTGCCAAATGAATTCTTACTTTTGCTAATAGCTATTAGTATGATTCAGATTACCTTATTTCCCTTTGATATAACTAATTTCAGAATCCAGCTTAAATCTTACCTAGTTATCTTTAAATATTGTAATATGTGTTTATCACTTTTGGGGATGGCTATAACCAATTTGTGAGGGAGTTTTAAACTACATGGTTATATTTTGTTTATTTTGTGTGTGTAAGTCAACTCCTCCTCTGTTGTGAGTTCTTTACAGACAAAGACTCTGTCAGCATGTGTATGTTTCAGTGGGGAGTCCTAGCACTGAGAATGTAGTAGGCTCTTAATAGGTATTGCTGTGATTCAATTCCACAATTAGAAAAATGTGAAGAATTTTTTAAAAGATTTTATTTATTTATTTTTAGAGAGAGGGAAAGGGAGGGAGAAAGAGAGGGAGAGAAATATCAAATGTGTCAATCGGTTGTCTCTTGCCAGCCAGGGGACCTGGCCTGCAACCCAGGCATGTGCCTTGACCAGGAATCAAACCAGTGACCTTTTGGTTTGCAGTACAATGCCCAATCCGCTGAACTACACCAGTTAGGGCAGAAAATGTCAAGATCTAACCCATACCTGTTGACTTCAAAACTGGGTTTTTATCAAATTGTCCCAGAAAGTTATAGTTTTTTTTCCTAATGTAGAAACAATATTAAATTCTATAAATTCTGTTAAAGGCCAAACTTAGTTTTATTCCACTCTCTCATTTTCCAAAGTGAGAATTCTGGCTATAGTCATTTAAAAAAGGAACCATATATTTTGTTTATATGATAGGTGTTTAAATACTTCATTGGCATTTTACAATAATTTATAAGAGTTTAAAATGCAGTGGTAATCTGTAAAATGATCATTTGATTCCCCTGAGTGCCTGAAAAGCCTGTGAGGTCAGGGACTATATATACCATATTTCACTTAATTTTTGTCTTAGAATCATAGATGCTTATGAATAAATATATAGAGTAGATTAGATACCACTCTAATAATATGAAGAGAATTCTGACTCCTTCCTTTTTATTTTAAAATAAATTAATGTGTCAGCTTCACAGGAGGAAGTGAAAATAAAAGGGTTTTCTAACTGCCACAGGAGAGAGTTGGTTTTACTGAATCCTGATAACATAAAGTATTTTTCCTTCTACTTAGGCAAACTTAGATTTTTTTTTTATTGTAAGAGCAAGCCAGGAGGTGTGAATTTTTATAAGTGGATGTGTGAATGAATGTGAGCAATTGCTTAATTTTTGTCTGTCCATTCATGTATTCAGTTTACATATATTACAGGGTATAATGTTGTCCTCACGCCATCTGAAGACAGGTCTCTGTCTCATTTCATACGTGTGCTTGACTATATGATAGAGCCAAATGTAACATTTTTTTTTTTATTAAGCTCTTCATATAATCAATTAGCCAATAACTGTGTACTTGTCTCTTAATTGAAAATGGTTTGTATCATTTGGGTCAATCATTATTGGGTCAGCAGCCATTATTCATTTCTCATTATTCTGTTTGGGTTCTCTGTACAGGTCAAGGATCTCAAAGATATATCACTGAATTCCTCCTAGCTGGCCAGCAGTGGTGTACCAATGATATGGCTAAAAGCAATTCTGTGGAGCAGGACAGCTCTAAGGACTCGGAGGGTGAAATGACCTTTGCTGCAGAAAGCAATTGTCCCCTGCCTCGGGAAGGTGATGGAGAAGCAAGACTGGGCTCATCAGGCTCTGCTCTGCCTGCAAGGAAGCGCTCTCGGTCCTTTGAGGATGAGCGGAATCAAGCTATAGGGACTGATCAGTGGGGTGAAGTTTCTAAGAAAACCCTACGGCATCATTTGTCCCTGTCCTGCACAAAGGCCAGGGAAGCCAGGCAAGAAGTAGAGGGCTCTTTCTCATGGCTCTCTGCAGAGTCTGAAGAATCCAGCCAGGAAGTGGAGGACATGGGTCCTGATCCCATTCCTGACTCTTACTATGGGCTTCTTGGGACCTTGCCCTGCCAGGAACCCCAGAGCCACATCTGTAGCTTGCCCAGTGAAATCCTAAGGCACATTTTTTCTTTCCTCCCTGTGGAAGATCTCTATTGGAATCTGTGCTTGGTGTGCCACCTTTGGAGGGAGATAATTAGTGATCCACTGGTATGTAAAGCACTTGGAGTTCTATGATGTTTTCTCTAAAAATTCATAGATTTACTTCCCTCAATGTATACTTCTGTTTATAGTGTTTAGTTTCCATTTGCCTCCAACTAAAATCCCAACTCCCTGAAGGCATGTAAGGCTTTCCATGTTTGTCCCACCTTGTTATCCCCGCCTCATTGCTCACTTCTCAACACATCCCTGTGTTCTGTCCATAACAAATGATTTGTTGCATCCCAACCAAAGACTGTGTATTCCTTTCCACATGTTGGTCTAACGCCTCCACCCATATGCCCACATAAGGGGTCCTTCATATACATTGATATCTTACCTCTTCTTCAAGTCTTTACCCTATTCCTTCCCATTTCACCTCCTTCCTTGTGCTACTGTAGCAATTTTTACCTGTGTTAGAAGCTTATCACATTCTGTATTACACTTTAGAGAGCCTTCTTCCCCCCCTTTAAATTATTAGCTCTTTGATAGAAGGTAGGTTGTCCATTGTCCTATCAATGTTTTCTGTATTTTCCACTGTGCCTCATGATGTTTTACTTATAGGTGAATTATAAATGAGTGTTGTCATAGGATTCTCTTATAATCCTTTTTATTTCTGTGACATCAGTTGTAATGTCCCCTTCCATTTTTGATTTCAGTTATTGAAATCTTCTCTTTTTTTTTCTTTATCTACTGAAGGATTGTCAATTTTGTTGATCTTTTTTAAAACAACAACTCTTAGCTTCATTGATTTTTAATATTTCTGCTATTCTCTATTTTATTTATCTCTGCTCTACTCTTTATTATTTCCTTCTTTCTGCTAGCTTTGGGTTTAGTTTGCTCCTCTTTTTTGTAGAGCTCTTTTTCTAGTTCCTTTGGGTGCAAAGTTAGGTTGTTGATTTGTAATCTTTCTTTTTCTTCTTTGTTTTTTGATTGTCAGTGTTCATTTATTTCTATTTTATTTTTAATTAAAATTTATTAGAGTGACATTGATTAATAAAACTATATAGGTTTCAAGTGTACAATTGTACGATACATCATCTGTACATTGTGTCGTGTGCCCACTGCCCAAAGTCAGATTTTCTTTCATCACCATATATTTGAACTTTCTTCTTTTTCAATGTAAGTGTTAACAGCTATAACTTCTTTCTTAACACTGCTTTCATTTCATCCCATAAGTTTTGGTATGCTGTATTTTTGTTTTCATTTGTCTCAAGGTATTTTCTAATTTCTTTGTGATTGCTTTTTTGGCCCATGGATTAAGAGTGTGTTGTTTAATTTTCACATATTGTGGGGTTTTTGGTTTTCTTTCTGCTACTGATTTCTAGTTTCATTCCACAGGGATTGAAAAATCCTTTAAAATTTGTCAGGACCTATTCTGTGGCCTAGCGTGTGATCTATTTTGTAAATTGTTTCATGTGCACTTGAGAAGACTGTATGTTCTGCTGTTGTTAGGTGGAGTGTTTTCTTTAAGTCTGTTAGGGTCAGTTAACTTACTGTTCAAGTTCTTTGTTTCCTAATTTACATTCTGACTGGTTGTTCTATCCATTCTTGAAAGTGGAATATTGAAGTCTCCATTGCTGTTTGTTTCTCCTTTCAGTTCTGTCAGTGTTGGTTTCCTTGACTTAGGAACTCTGTTGTTGGTACATATATATTTATAATTGTTATATCTTCTTGGTGAATTGACCCTTTCATCATTGTATAATCTCCTTCTTTGTCTCTTATAATAATTTCTGACTTAGTCTCTTTTGTATGATATTAGTATAGCCACAGCTTTCATATTATTTAATCCTTGTTGAAACTGAGCCTTTGTGTCCTTATATTTTGAAAGAGAAATTGAAGCACTAGCTTTTCCCAGATTCTATATCAAGTTAGTGACCGAACCAAAACCAAGACCTGGTTCTCCTACTTTCCAACCAAATTTTCTGTAGTGTTTGTATCCTATTTGCTCAGCTTTTAAATTGTGGGCTATAATTGCTTTTTTTTAAAACTCTTCACCTGAGGACATGCTTAGAGGAGAAGGGGGGAGAGAGAAAGGAAGAGAGACATTGATGTGAAAGAGAAACATTGATCGGTTGCTTCTTGTATGTGCCCTAACCTGGGACTGAACCCACAAAGTAGGCATGTGTGCAGACTGGGAATTGAACCCAACACCTTTTGGTTTATGGGATGATGCCTCAACCAACTGAGCCACACTGGCCAGGGCTATAATTGCTTTTTAATTGGTAGAAGGTTATCCATGTGTTTGTGGCCTAATCTGCTAATAGCCATTGCCTGCATGTTATTTTGGATTTTTTCAACTATATAGTTCATTCCTTGGAAAAAGCTCTATCATCGATACCTGATGAATGAAGAGCAAGCTGTCAGCAAAGTGGATGGCATCCTGTTGAACTATGGTATTGAGAAAGAGTCAGACATGTGTGTGCTGAACCTCATCCGGTGAGTTACTTTTCTTCTGCCAGGAAGACAGTTTCTGAAGTCTTTTTTCCATATATTATCAATTATAACCATTTTTCTCATGGACTCCTCTGTGAATGTCCTATAGCTACACAGCCACCACTAAATGCTCCCCAAATATGGATCCTGGAAGGGCACTGTGGAGTCTGAGGGATCATCTCCTCCTTCCTGAGGCAGAGGCATGCGTGCGTCAACACCTCCCTGACCTTTACGTTGCTACTGCGGTACGTGAAGGGGGTGTGGGGAATTACTGGGGAAGGTGACACATTTTTCTCATTTCTCAGTGTATTGGTGATTAAGTTTGGCTAAAGGTTGTTTTAGATTTATTTTCAGAATCTTTTTTTAATCTCTGTTTTGAAGCCTTAATCTTGATATTGGTCCCATTAGAGAAGTGAAAGGCCACATTTTTGTAGATTCTTAAACTTGGAAGAAATTTTTAAAAGCATTTAGTCCAGTGTTCTGTGGTGTCTCAACAGAGGGTGGTCATCGAACCTCTGGACACTTCAATTAAAAAAGATTTCTTTCCAGGGCAGCCCATTCCATTGTCAACAATGTAGGTTGTGTGAGGACCAGAGAAATTCAAGGTCTTGCTACAGACACACGTGAGTTAGTGAGAAGGTGAAAGTAGTCCTCAGTTTCCTGACTTGTGACTCCTCATTTAGATCATGGATTTTCAAATTATTTTAGAAGCTACATGCAGCCTCAGCCTACAACCAACAGAGGATGTTGCATTTATATTTGTGGAAAGAGACGCTGAGATTAAGTCCAGCAAGCAGGATGAGTGGCCAGCAACGAACGGAGGGCTATAACTTTCTCTGGTTATCAGCGATTATTCACAGCCCAACCATTCCTCTTATTGGGTTGCAGAAAATATTTTTTTTTTTTTTTATTTTATTTTTTTTTTTTTATTTTGGTTTTTCAATTACAGTTGTCCCCTTTTCCCCCAATTTCTCTCCCCCACCCAGCCCACCCCCTCTCCTGCAATCATATCCCTCCCCGCTGTCCATGTCCATGAGTCCTTCATACAGGCTCTTTAATTAAACCCTTCCCTTACTTATCCCCCTTCTCTCCCTCTCCCCTCCCCCCTATTGACTGCTACTCTGCTTTTTGTTCTATTTAGTTCCTTTGTCTGTGTTGTTCTTTAGTTTCCTGTATTAGGTGATATCATATGGTATTTTTCTTTCTTTGCCTGGCTTATTTCACTAAGCATAATCCTCTCTAGTTCCATCCATGTTGTTGCAAATGGTAGGAGTTCCTTCTTTCTTTCTGCTACATAGTATTCCATTGTGTAAATGTACCACAGTTTTTTGATCCACTCATCTACAGATGGGCACTTAGGTTGTTTCCAGCACTTAGCTATTGTAAACAGTGCTGCTATGAACATAGGGGTGCATAAGTTCTTTTGAATTGGTGTTTCAAGATTCTTCGGGTATAATCCTAGTAGTGGAGTCGCTGGTTCAAAAGGCAGTTCCATTTTTAATCTTTTGAGGTAATTCCATACTGTTCTCCATAGTGGTTGCACCAGTCTGCATTCCCACCAACAGTGCAGTAGGGTTCCCGTTTCTCCACATCCTCGCCAGCACTTGTTGCTTGTTGATTTGTTGATGATGGCCATTCTGACTGGTGTAAGGTGGTATCTCATTGTGGTTTTTATTTGCATCTCCCTGATGGCTAATGATGTTGAGCATTTTTTCATGTGTCTATGGACCTTCTGTATGTCCTCTTCGGAGAAGTGTTTGTTCAGGTCCCTTGCCCATTTTTTAATTGGGTTGTTTGTTTTCTTGATGTTGAGTCGTATCAGCTCTTTATATATTTTGGATATCAGTCCCCTGTCTGTGATGTCATTGGCAAATATGTTTTCCCATATGGTTGGTTTCCTTTTCAATTTGCTGTTGTTTTCTTTTGCTGAGCAGAAACTCTTCAGTTTGATGTAATCCCATTTATTTATTTTTTCCTTTATTTCTCTTGCTTTAGGAGATGTATCCGTGAAGAGATTGTTACGTGAGATATCTGATATTTTCTTGCCTATGTTTTCCTCTAGGACTTTTATGGTGTCACGGCTTACATTTAAGTCTTTGATCCATCTTGAGTTTATTCTCGTGTGTGGTGTAAGTTGGTGGTCTAGTTTCATTTTTTTGCAGGTCCCTATCCAGTTCTCCCAGCACCATTTGTTAAAGAGGCTCTTCTCACTCCATTTTATGTTCCTTCCTCCTTTATCAAAGATTAGTTGACCATAGAGGCCTGGGTTTATTTCTGGACTCTCTATTCTGTTCCACTGATCTATATGTCTGTTCTTATGCCAGTACCATACTGTTTTGATTACAGTGGCTTTGTAGTATTGTTTGATATCTGGTGTTGTGATTCCTCCTGCTGTGTTCTTCTGTCTCAAGATTGCTTTTGCTATTCGGGGTCTTTTTTGGTTCCATATGAATTTATGGAGTATTTGTTCTAGGTCTGTGAAATATGTCATTGGTATTTTAATAGGGATTGCATTGAATTTGTAAATTGCTTTGGGTAGTATGGCCATTTTGATGATGTTGATTCTTCCCATCCAAGAACATGGTATTTGCTTCCATTTATTTGTTTCTTCCTTAATTTCTTTCTTCAATGTTATGTAATTTTCAGAGTACAGGTCTTTTATCTCTTTGGTTAAGTTTACTCCTAGGTACTTTATTTTTCTTGTTGCTATAGTAAATGGTATTTTCTTTTTTGTCTCTGTCTCTGCTATTTTATTGTTGGTGTACAGAAATGCCTTGGATTTCTGTATATTTATTTTGTACCCTGCGATTTTGCCAAATTCACTTATTATATTGAGTAGTCTTTTAGTGGAGTTTATAGGATTTTCTAGGTATACTATCATATCATCTGCATATAATGAAAGTTTCACTTCCTCTTTCCCAATTTGGATTCCTTTTATTTCTTTTTCTTGTCTGATTGCTGTGGCTAGGACTTCCAACACTATGTTGAAAAGGAGTGGAGAGAGTGGACAACCTTGTCTCGTTCCTGAGTTCAGGGGGAATGCTTTCAGTTTTTGTCCATTGAGTATGATGTTGGCCTCAGGCTTCTCATATATAGCCTTAATTATGTTAAGATATGCTCCCTTTATTCCCATTTTGCTGAGTGTTTTCATCATAAATGGGTGTTGAACTTTATCAAATGCTTTTTCTGCATCTATTGATATGATCATGTGATTTTTGTCTTTCATTCTGTTTAGGTGATGTATTATATTTATTGATTTGCGAATATTAAACCATCCTTGCATCCCTGGAATGAAGCCCACTTGATCATGATGTATGATCTTTTTGATGTGTTGCTGGATCCTGTTTGCCAATATTTTATTGAGGATTTTAGCATCGATGTTCATCAGTGATATTGGCCTGTAGTTTTCTTTCTTTGTTGTGTCTTGACCTGGTTTGGGGATTAGGATAATACTGGCTTCATAGAAAGAGTTTGGGATTTTCCCTTCTTCTTGGATTTTTTGGAACAGTTTGAGGAGGATAGGAGTTAGTTCTTCCCTGAATGTTTTGTAGAATTCGCCTGTGAAGCCATCCGGTCCAGGGCTTTTGTGTGCCGGGAGATTTTGGATTACTGTTTCAATTTCCTTCTTTGTTATTGGTCTGTTGAGACTTTCCACTTCTTCTTGATTCAGTTTTGGAAGGTTGTATGTTTCTAGAAATTTGTCCATTTCTTCTAGATTGTCAAATTTCTTGTCATACAGTTGTCTGAAGTAATTTCTAACTATCATTTGTATTTCTGAGGTATCAGTCGTGATTTCTCCTCTTTCATTTCTGATTTTGTTTATTTGTGTCTTCTCTCTTTTTTTCTTGATTAGACTGGCTAGAGGCTTGTCGATTTTGTTGATTTTTTCGAAGAACCAGCTCCTAGTTTCGTTGATCTTTTGGATTGTTTGTTTAGTCTCTATGTCATTTAGTTCTGCTCTGATCTTGATGATTTCATTCCTTCTTCTTGCCCTAGGCTTTGTTTGTTGTTGTTGTTCTAGTTCTTGTAGCATTGTGGTTAGGTTTTTTATTTGAGATTCTTCTAGCCTTTTCAGATATGCCTGTATTGCTATAAACTTCCCTCTCAGGACTGCTTTTGCTGTGTCCCACAGGTTTTGGGTTGTTGTGTGCTCATTATCATTAGTTTCTAGAAATTTCTTGATTGCTTCTTTGATGTCATTGTTAGCCCATTCATTATTTAATAGCATGTTATTCAATCTCCATGAGTTTGGGTGTCTTTGATTTTTTCCTCTGAGGTTGATTTCTAGTTTCAAGGCATTGTGATCTGAAAAGATGCTTGATATGATTTCAATTTTCTTGAATTTGTTGAGGCTTGTTTTGTGACCTATCATGTGGTCTATCTTTGAAAATGTCCCATGTGCACTTGAAAAGAATGTATATTTTGCTTCTTTGGGGTGAAAAGTTCTATATATATCAGTTAGATCCATGTGGTTTAGTGTGTTGTTCAATGCCTGTATATCCTTGGTGTTTCTTTGCTTTGATGATCTGTCTATTGTTGATAATGGAGTGTTGAAGTCCCCTACTATGAGTGTGTTGTTGTTGATATCCTTTTTGTGGTCTTCTAGTATTTGCTTTATGTATTTGGGTGCTCCTATGTTGGGTGCATATATGTTTATCAAAGTCATATCTTCTTGATGGATTGTTCCTTTAAGTATTATGAAATGTCCTTCTTTGTCTCTTTTTATTGTCCTTGCTTTGAAATCCATTTTGTCTGATATGAGAACTGCTACCCCGGCTTTTTTTTCCGGTCCGTTTGCTTGGAATATTTTTTTATATCCCTTTACTTTCAGTCTGTGTAAATCTTTTGTTTTGAGGTGTGTTTCTTGTAGACAGCAAATATGTGGGTCCTGTTTTCTTATCCATTCCGTTACCCTATGTCTTTTAATTGGAGCATTTAATCCATTTACATTTAAGGTTATTATTGACGTGTATTTATTCATTTCCCTTTGTACCTCTGTTCCTCTCCTCTCTTGTTTTTTCCTAGAACAGTCCCTTTAGCATCTCTTGCAATGCTGGTTTGGTGGAGATGTATTCTTTCAGTCTTCCTTTGTCTGAGAAACTCCTTATTTCACCTTCTATTTTGAATGAGAGCCTTGCTGGGTAGAGTATTCTTGGTTGTAGGCCTTTGTTTTTCATTGCTTGAAATATTTTTGACCATTCCCTTCTGGCTTGTAATGTTTCTGTTGAGAAATCAGTTGATAGCCTTATCGGAGCTCCCTTGTATGTTATTTGCTGCTTTTCTCTTGCTGCTTTTAGGATTCTCTCTTTGTCTTGGAATGTTGCCATTTTAACTATGATGTGCCTTGGAGTGGGTTTTTGGGGGTTCCTCTTGATTGGAACTCTCAGTGCTTCTTGGACTTGCATAGCTTTTCCTCTCATCAGGTTCGGAAAATTTTCTGTCACTATTTCTCCTATCAGATTTTCAATTCCATGTTCCTTTTCTTCTTCCTCTCGTATTCCGATGATCCTTAAATTATTTTTCCTAATGCTATCCTGTAATTCCCTTACATCTTGTTCATATTTTTTCAATCGTTTTTCATTTTGCTGTATTGTCTGGGAGTTTTTCTCTACATTATCTTCTAACTCACTAATCCGATCTTCTGCTTCGTTTAGTCTGCTTTTGACTGATTCTACTGTGTTTTTCAGTTCAGAGATTGTATTCTTAAGTTCTTCCTGGTTCTTGTTAACGATTTCTATGTCTTTTTTTATGCTGGTGTAGTTCTCTGCCAGTTCCCTGTAATTTTCTTGGAGCTGCTGGTAACTTCCTTGAAGGTTGTCATAGTTGATTTTAAGGATGTCGAGTATATTGAGCTTCTTTACCACCATTGTTTTGAATTCCATGTCTGACATTTGGGCTATGTCTATTTCGTCTATCTCTCTTTCTGAGGATTCCTCTTTTCTTTTCATTGAGGGAAAATATTTTTTTAAAGTAAAACTAAACAGAAACTAAAAGGGCTCACATAGTAACAAACATTCTTTCCACTAAAAGGGATATACATTAACCTATAGAGCTACAGAACTAAAAGACTTACATGATCCCACTAAGAGGGGTAAACATTAACCTAAAGGGCTATAGAGCAAAGCGGTAAATCACAAAAAGTCCAATGGTCTGTTCCACATCTGATATAGTTGCTATGGGAGAGAGGAGACACTAATTTTCGAACTTCTTTGTTCTTAGAGACTTGTAAACCAGCCCCCAAGAATTGTGTGCAGGTAAGGGTCCAAGGGTCTACACCACATCCGATGTTATCACTATGGGAAGGAGGCTTAGGTCTTCAGCCCACTTTGTTCCCTGGCTTTTGTGACTCAGTCACCAGGAGCCGTGTGCAGCTGCTGGCATCAGCAAGACTTGCTTGCAAGTTCTTGCAGGCTGAGATGACAGGACACCTGGGTAGGGGGGCCCGCTTGCAGGCCCCCCGGCAGAGGGCTTGTGACTTTCACCTACAGAGGACCTGAAATCCATCCATGTCCATTTTTCCTTCTATCTTCAGTGAAGTGATTGTTGATGATGGAATGAGTTTTCTTTCACAGGATTGTTGTAGTGAGAGGTGCATGGAATGCGCCTTTCCTGGAATGCGGTTTTATTTTTATTTATTTTATTATTATTTTTTTTATTTTTTATTCTATTACAGTTGTCCCAGTTTTTTCCCTTTTGCCCCCTTCCACCCATGTCTATGCATTATTCATATGTGTTCTTTATCTAGTCCCTTCCCCTTCCTTCCACCATTCCCCCGCTTCCTCCTCCCCTTCTACAGCTGTCAGTCTGTCCCATGTTTCCACGTGCCTGGTTGTATTTTTCTCATTAGCTTATTTTGTTCATTAGGTTCCTGTATTAGGTGAGATCATATGGTATCTGTCTTTGGCCAGCGCTTATTTTACTTAGAATAATAGTCTCAAGTTCCATCTATGCTACTGCAAAACGTAAGAGTTCTTTCTTTCTGCTACATAGTATTCCATTGTGTAAATGTACCACAGTTTTTTAATCCACTCATTGACTAATGGGCACTTGGGCTGTTTCCAACACTTAGCTATTGTAAAGAGTACTTCTTTGAACATAGGGGTGCATAAGTTCTTTTGAAATTTGTGTTTCAGGATCCATAGAGTATATTTCCAGCAGTGGAATTGCTGGGTCATAAGGCAGTTCTATTTTTAATTTTTTGAGGAATTACCATACTCTTTTCCACAGTAGCTGCACCAGTCTGCATTCCCACCAGCAGTGCACTAGGGTTCCCTTTTCTCTACATCCTCACCAGCACTTGTTGTTTGTTGATTTGTTAATGATGGCCATTCTGACTGGTGTGAGGTGGTATCTCATTGTGGTTTTTATTTGCATCTCTCTGATGGCTAATGATATTGAGCATTCTTTCATATGCCTATGGACCCTCTGTATGTCCTCCTTGGAGAAGTGTCTATTCAGGTCTTTTGCCCATTTTTTAATTGGGTTGTTTGTCTTTCTGGTGTTGAGTTTTATGACTTCTTTATATGTTTTGGAGATTAAATTGGAATGCATTTTTAAACAGGAAGATTTGTAAAGTTTAGAATGATAAAGATGTATGTCCATTATTGACTATTTCCATGTTAGTAAATGTTTTCTTAAGAGATTACTAAGTGGAGCATACTGTGTTTGTAACAATAAATTTTCAATCATTTATTTTATATTTATTTGACTTAATATTTAATAATTATTAAATAATAATAAATAGTAAATTAATATCTGATGCCAGAGAATTGTCAATCTTGATTTCCCCCCCTTCAGACTGGCTGTTTTCTTTTGTATTGCTCACCTTTTGTGCCTCCTAGGCAGGCACCCATTTAATAGTGATCCTGTTGTGATTCATTGAGTACGTATGGACCTGAGAGCTCACCCCAAACTGGCGAGGAGGGGTGGGGAGATGAGAGCATCATCCCTCACAAGGTTCTATGTTAATTACTTTATAAATGTTATTTAATTACAGTAAGAACTTAAATCCAGAAGCAATTAGAAGACAGGAATCCAGGGCAAAAGAAAAGGTTCCCGTTGTTTCGCAAACATCATTTGGGAAGTTTGCAATCAGTTCAGGCAATCTGTAGATGACACCTGAGTTCCAAACTTAGGTTTCCTCACTGGTTGTCTGATGTGACATTTTTAAATTGTGACCTATGTTTTTGCATCTTTTCTTCCTTTCCCCGTCCATCTCCCTCCAGGGTATCAACGTGTGGGCTCTGATAGCAGCCATTGTTCTCCTCTCCGGCAGTGTGAATGACATCCAGCAGCTACTCTTCTGCCTCAGAAGACCTAGCTCCACTGTGACAATGCCAGACATCACTGAAACTTTGTACTGCATTGCTGTGCTTCTGTATGCCATGAGAGAGAAAGGAATTAACATCAGCAATCGGTAAGGTGGTGGGAGGGAAGGCGGAGACTCTGACAGTGGGAAGGTCCTAGACTTGTGATAAGTCCCAGCTCTGCCGCCTTAACACTGGGCAAGCCATAAAACTCACACTACCCAATTCTTTATCTGTAAAATGAAGGTGTTGTGAGACTTAAGTGTAGTGATATTGGTACCAGTGCCTGCAAATGTAAAGTGCTATGCAACTGTAAAAAGAATCACTGAGGCAGTTACGTACAAGGGTGTCAAAGGACCAAATGAGGTCTACTCACCAAAAGAAGCCTTCTTTATTCCTTTATGGCTACATTTTTCTAGAAAAACATTAGGATTTGGTTCCTCCATTTCTCACTTTTGGGGGGAATAGAATGTAAAAATTGTGGTTAAGTCTTGTCTGTTTATCATCTTAGAGTGAGAAAGGCTGTAGCTTGTGAATTTCAAATTCTGACTGACCATCATGGTTTCACTCACCAGCAGATATGCACAGGTCAGTTTAGAGAGGGTTGTGTACATTCAGCAAATTTTTGAGCACCTACTTACATGTCAGATAGGTTCCAGGCACTAGCAATGCCTCTCATGTGGACTGTGTTCTAGGGAGGGGAGGTAGATACTGCATAAATAAATAATTTAAACGAGAACATTTTAATGAGTGATTAGTGGTGCAAAGAAAAGCATAGGGTGATGGGCAAGGGAAATGAGGAGCACTACTTTAGTTTGGGTGAGAAAAAGCTTCTCTCAGTTGGTAACATCTAAATTGAAACCTGAATGTCAGGAGGAGCCAGCCACTTTAAGATTTGTGGGGAGAGCATTTTAGCAGAAGGAGTAGATAATTTAAGAGCCCAAAGATGGGAATGAATTTAGTATATACAAAGAACAGAAGAAGTCTGGTGACAAGAATGTAGTGAATAAGAGGGAGACTGGTATATGATTAGGAGAGGTCTACAGTGCCTAGATGAAGGAAGATGTAGGCCATGTGAGAAGTTAGAATGAAATCCAAGATTTGAAGTGCAACTACTGGAATGCCCTGACCCCTGTAGCAGATCCTGGAGAAGCAGACATTCCAGAGAGGGTTTCCAGATTTTCTGCTCTGGAATTAATGAGCCTTAGTAGGAACATTGCTGGAGGTACCAGGTGAGCTGAGGCCCAGTCATTCATGGTGAAGTTTAAGGATGGAACATTTATTCTCCAGAAAAGAGTAGTTGCTGTGTTTCTGAGATATATATCAATTCATTAGATATAGTTTATATTTCATCCCTCTCCATGGCATTGAGATGTGGGGCAAGGAGCTTTATGACATAATTAGGATGAGACAAATATTCAAATAATGAATAACGACTTTAAGTGCAAATATAAACCTACAAATCATCTGCATGTTTATATGGGCATTGATGAGGAATGGGAGATGTGATATGTTATGTTGATATGTTTTTTTCCTGCTTTACCTGGGAGATGATCTTTTTCTTTTCCACTTGTATCGAGGATTACTATCAAACTTGGGCCAGAGAGCCTCGCAGTGTTAGTGAAAAACTTGCCCCTCATGTAGCACACTACCTACACTTGTGAGTTCATCTGCCACCAGGGGCCTCAATTCCAAGCTCAACAATGTTCAGTCCTGAGAGATAATCTTAATGTGACCAGAGACTGAAATGTTGTATTATTAAAAGTATTTGTTGCATCAAAAAGATTGATGTGTGGAAATCATCTCTTCTCACTCTGGGAGTGGGGAGCAATGCCTAAATGGTACACAATTAGTGATAGAAGGTTATGAGTTTGGGTTCATGTGAACACCGAGAGGTTTGGGATGGCTTGTGATGGGACATGTTTAACCATGTCCAGTGCCTCTGTTGAGTGCACCACATCATCATTGATCTTTTGGTGGCTTTCAGGCTGTGTTGTTTTCTAGTTCTTTGTAATCTTATCTTTTTAAACAAAATTTGTTGGGGTGACATGGGTTAATAGGATCATATAGGTTTCAAGTGTACATTTCTATGACACACGATCTATATATTACATTGTGTGCCCACCATCCAAGTTAAATCATCTTCTGTCATCATATATTTGGTCCCCTAGACCCTTTACTATCCCCAACCCCCTTTCCTCTACTAACCACCATACCGTTGTCTGTCTGTCTGTATGAGTTTCCATTTTATATTCCACATATGAGTGAAACAATGGTTTCGTAGCTTTTTTATGACTGACTTAATTTCAAGGTCCATTCATGTTGTCGCAAATGGCAATATATCATCTTTTCTTGTGGCTGAGTAGCATTCCATTGTATTTATGCAACACATCTTCTTTATCCAGTCCTCTATTGAAGGACACTTTGGTTGTCTCCATGTCTTGGCCACCATGAATAATGCTGCATTGAGCATAGGGGTGCACATATCTTTGCAAATAAATGTTTTCAAGTTTTTTAGGTATATACCAAAAGAAGGGTTGCAGGGTCATAAGGGAACTCTATTCTTAATTTTTTGAGGAATTGTTGTACTGTTTTTCATAGTGGCTGTACCACTTTACATTTCTACCAGCAGTGAATGAGGGTTTCCTTCTCTCCACATCTTCTCCAACACTTGCTATTACTTGTACTGTTGATAATAGCCATGCTAACAGGTGTGAGGTGCTATCTCATTGTAGTTTGATTTGCATTTCCCTAAAAGCTGGTGAAGCTGCACATCTTTTTGTATATCCAATGGCTGTTTGTATGTCTTCTTGGGAGAAGTGTGTTCTGGTCCTCTGCCCATTTTTTAAATTGAAATGCTTGTTTGATATTGAGTTGTATGAGTTCTTCATATATTTTGGATGGTAGTCATGTCTTGTTACTCATATAGCACCTTTTCTTTGGGACTTTAAAAGAGAATGTTTGTTATGCTTCTAAACAAATAGTACCTCATGAGACTCAGGGAGCAGAACAGCAATGGAGGCTCATGAAGATAAGATGACGTTATGTTGCTGAACAAGAATCTCACCACTAGGAGCATAATTTACATTTTTTCAACTGGTTCCTACTGCTTTTGTGATTATTTGCCTCTTATGGTCACAGCTAAGGCCTTGTTCCCCAAAGGGAATGCCCTGGTCTCTCTCCTTTTGCTATTGCACCTGGAGCCAGGAGTCTTTCCCAGCACTGTGCTCTCTGAGAGGGCTTAGGTCAGCTCTGGGTTACTTGAATTCTCTTCTTTCCTTTTTTTCATAAAATGGTGGTAGGTTTCTTTCTTTTTTTTTTTTTTTGAGGAATAGTAAGGAGTCTAAATACATCTGAGAAAAAAATATGATACAGTTTGTGACTTAATTTGATAATTTCCAAATCTACTTTTTCCCTGGTAGGATTCACTACAACATTTTCTATTGCCTGTATATTCAGGAGAATTCCTGTACTCAGGCCACAGCAATTAAAGAGGAAACATCGGTTTGGCCAGGGTATGTATATAGATACATGTGTACATGTGTGTGTACGTGTGTGTGTGTATGTGTTGTCTTCCATTCTTGACACTTTCTCATACTTGAGGAGAGGTGTTTTAACAACTTTATTAAGGTGTAATTTGCATTACATAAAATTCACCATTTTAATTGTACAATTCAAAGACTTTTAGTAATTTTGCTAAGTGTGCAATCAATATCATAATCTAGTTTTAGGACATTTTTATCACCCTAAAGGGAGGAGTGTTTTTTTTTTTGTTTTTTGTTTTTGGTTAAATTTTGTTCATCTGATTTACGTGTTTGTTTGTAACAGTTCATCACTAGTCTTTTCAATTCCTTTGTATTTTTCTAATTTTTATTCTGTAATGATTATAGCAAGAAAACAGCCATCCAACTTACACATGAACAACAGCTGATTCTGAACCACAAAATGGAACCTCTCCAGGTGGTAAAAATTATGGCATTTGCAGGTAAGGGAATTCGCCAATACTGGAATAAAGAGGTTCATGACACTTGTGACTGCATTCCTCTTCCCTGTTAGCTTCCAGAGTACCTTTACCTTGATCTGTTATTGAACTACTGCAGTGAAATAATCTAAAAAGCAGTTGCCAAGTAAATCTTGCTTTTTCTTACCACTCCAGGGAGCATCCACACTGGAGATCCTGGTGAGATAAACAGTTCATAGGAGTTGGTTTGCAGAGTAGTTACCGAAGGGATTGGTCCACCCTGTCATTTATCATTGTATATGCTCAGTCACTGATTGCTTATGAACTGGGAGGTCATGTTAATGTCCTCTGAGAGAGTTTTAGTAGCTCTTGATTTCTGTTTGGAGAAGACTAGAAGGCCCTTCCACCATTTGGTTCTAACCTATATTCCTAAATATACTGTGTACTATTCTCCTGCTTCAGTCAGCTCATGTCCTTACAGTCTCCTAACGTATTTGACTATTATTTTGTCTGAAACTTTGCTCATACTATTTTCTCTATCTGGAATTGCTTCCCTCTTTTTTCTGCCTACATATCCTACTAAAAACAGCAACAACAGCCATTTCTTAAATGCCTGCCATGTGCCTGAGAGAAATTAAAATGACTTGCGCAGGCCCTGGCTGGTGTAGTTCAGTTTGTTGGGCATCATTTTGTAAACCAAAAGGTTGTGGACTTGATTCTTGGTCAGGGCACATGCCTGGATGCGGGTTCAGTCCTTGGTTGGGTGCCTGCCATGGGCTGCTAATCAATGTTTTTCTCTCACATCAACGTTTATCTCCCTCTCTTTCTCTCTCCCTTACCTTCTCTCTAAAATCGTTAAGCATGTCCTTGGGTGGGGATAAAAAAGTGACTTGCCTCAGGTTAAATAACACAGTAAAGTGAAAAAGAATATGTATTTGGAAACAAAAAATTCTCACCAGTGAAAGAAGAAAAATAGTATCTCTTTTCCAACCTTACAGGATTGTTTTGAATATGAATGACATAGTGTGGAAATAGTTATATAATGTGCATGTTGGCTATTCTTACTATAGTATATCATATACTGTATGAATTAAAATTCAAAGCTGTATTCAAAGTAGAATTCAAATTAGAATTCAAAGCTGGATTTGTTCCTCTCCAGAAACCTGCCCTTTTTCCTCTTCCTCTCCTTCCTTTTTCCTCCCCTTTCCTCTTATTCTTTAACCCCTGGCTGGTTTGGCTCAGTGGATTGAGCGTCGGCCTGCGAGCTAAGTGTCGCTGGTTCGATCTTCCAGTCAGGGCACATCAGAGAAGGAAAACTCTGACTCCAAAAAACCTCCACTGCCTTGCGGCATACCTCTTCAGGGGAAAGGCTAAGGGAGTAAACCCCGACAGAAAATCCGGAGCCGGAGTCCCTAAGGCGGTTTGACGTTGTAGTCAACACCGGCAACTCCTGCGGCGCACCTGAAGCCAAGCTGTATTGACTCCGTCTTTCCCTTGGACCCTTCAGCTGCGAAGAGAGGGGGGGTCTGCTGCATGGGCAACAGCAGACCCTCCATATCACCCTGCCCAGGCTCTGTAGCTTCAGCTTCACTGGAGAGGACACTCCAGCGTCATCGCAAGATGTCGATTTAACACGGGAGGAGACAGATACCGTGTCACTCCCGCGTCGGACTGCACAGCCATTCTCGGCGGTGCAGATAGACTCTTAAGAAGCTACACCATCGTCTCTCGAGACAGACGGCTGCCGACCTCTTATTCTTTGCCTTGCTGTGTTAACTCCCATTATTTCTCTTTTTTCTTTTCCTTTTTAACAATATTTTATATATTATTATTAGATAGAGAGAAAGGGAGAAAGAGAGGGAAAGAAATATCAGTATGTGGTTGCCTTCCATGTGCCCCCAACTGGGGACCTGGCCCGCAACCCAGGCATGTGCCCCGACTGGGAACTGAACTGGTGACCCTCTGGTTCAGCACTCAGTCCACTGAACCACACCAGCCAGGGACATTTCTGGTTTTTCTTGATGAAGACTTCTTTAGTCATTTGAGTCCTAGATGATCTCTGAACTCTTACCTAAAGTAATTATTCATATTAACTATTTGGTACCTGATTATATAGTAAAAATAGCCAACATGCACATTTTAAAATACTTCCACACTATGTCATTCATATTCAAAACTTGGTAAGATTGGAAAAGAGGTACTATTTTCTTCTTTGGTGAGAATTTTTTGTTTCCAGATTCATATTCTTTTTCATTTTATTATGTTATCATTATATTCTCATTTTGTTCTAATTGTTTCAACTGTGTTGGTATTTTATTTTTAACTAGATTATAATGTAAGGACATTGCTTTATGTCTTTTAATATACTCCCAGTACTTAGCATACAGCTGAACATGTAGTAGGTGCTCAATAAATTTTTTTAAATGAATGGTTGGATGAATGGTGGAGAGGTAGTGCAGACACAGTTCAGAATGAATCTCATTTGCATGCTCTTGTCATCAGAGCATTAATGAGCCCTAAGTCATCTGTAGCTACCATTTATTGAGTTCTTCTGCTAGTTATCTTGATGATTATCTTTATCCTGCCTGACTCTACAAGATCAGTGTTACCCACTCATGGCTGAGAAGCCAACTGAAGTTCATTGAGGCCAAGTGGCTTGCCCTGTGCTACTCAACTAAAACCTGACAGAACCATGATCCCAGCATAGGTTAATCTGGCTTAGAATCTGCTATTTTTTTTTCTCACTATACCATTGTTCATTTTTATCATTATTGAAAAATTTGTCATTGTCTGCTCTCAAGCAGAAGGTAGGATAAGTATGAATAAGACCTGATAAAGGCATCCTTTGGAACAGTTTTTTCTGGTCAGAGGGTCACTTTCTTTCCTCTTGGCTTCTCCAGGCACCGGAAAGACCTCTACCCTGGTCAAGTATGCTGAGAAGTGGTCTGGGAGCAGGTTTCTTTATGTGACATTCAACAAGAGCATAGCAAAGCAGGCCGAGCAAGTCTTCCCCAGCAATGTTACCTGCAAAACATTTCATTCCATGGCCTATGGACACGTTGGGCGGAAGTGAGCATTACGTTGCTACCATAGTTGTTATGTCTAATTATTGTTTTTCATTTTACAATCCACATGATCACATGGACTTACACCACAATAACACTAAGAAAATTTAACCCTTTTATCTCTATTAATAGGCAGGAAATAATATAGATAGGTTTAGTGATTTGCATTTTTACCCAATAAAAATACATTGTTTACAAATAATATCTCAGGGGGGAGCCAATCTCATTTCTTTAGAACTGAAGCATAGAAAGTAAAAAAGACTTTTCTAGAGTTCAGGATATCAGCAATCTGATTGGTCACTTCTAGGCTTTCCTTAGAATGGGGCCAGAGGGAGAAGACTAAGCTGAGGTGCACTTGGCCCAGCTCTCCTGAGGCCTCTGAACCAGCATTCCCTTGGACGTGAAGGCTGCAAGAAACTTTGAGTGTCTGCCTGCCATTGGGGGCCTCTTGGAGTCTGGTGCACACCTTGGAGTGGTAGATTCTGCCATAAGCCACTTCACTTCATCTTCTGGGTTATTATATATGAATTTCTGAAAACCTAATGTGAAGCCATTTCAAATACATGGACCTGGCTCAACTTCTCTGGCTTCCTTTTTTTCCTCATCTATTTGTGACACTGAGAGTGAGAGAGAAGGGGATTAGGGGTGGCAGGGGTGCATTTTACTGGCATCAGTAAGACCAAATATTGTTCATTTGGGATATGTATTACAGGTACCAATCAAAGAAGAAATTGAATCTCTTCAAGTTAACACCCTTTGTGGTCAATTCTGTCCTTGCTGAAGGGAAAGGTGGATTCATAAGGGCCAAGCTAGTGTGTAAGACTTTGGAAAACTTCTTTGCCTCGGCTGACGAAGAGCTGACTATTGATCATGTGCCTATTTGGTGTAAGGACAACCAAGGACAAAGAGTCATGGTTGAACAGAGTGAAAAACTGGTGAGTATTTAAATATCTTTAACATTAGGGATATGGGGGTAAATGGAAAGAGTTGACATGATACAGTGTTATATTTGTCTTTCATTTCTTCACAACTGCTGGCAGGAAATAAGGGTGGAGGGATGAGACTGTAGGCCAGTTGTGAGTTGTAAAGCATTTTCTGTGAAGAACACATGGACAACTCACTCAATTCTCACACTGGTCCTCCCATTCAGCACATGAGGCACCTCCAGGGTTTATAAGAGCTTTTCTTTGGGGCTGCTGAACAAATCTAAAGACTGGGAATCTCTTTTCTAATTTTTAACAAGTTTTTACAATCAGTTGCCATTCTTTTTATGAATTAATTGTTAGTCATAAATCTAGAGAAATAATCCAGCCTTTTCTGGTCATCAGATTTTGTGCTGTCTGAGCAATGTTCTGTCACTGGGCTGTTGTAGAGCTGGAGGAAGTTAGGGAAGTGACTGCCACTCACCAAGCTATGATGGTGCCTTTATTCTGACCTCTGCTTTGTATGTGGAAACAAAAAGTGTGATTTCAGGGTGCTGTCTTTTCTAGGGTCTTAAACTAGGAGTTACCACTTACTTGTTTTCTAGAACAGTGTTCTTGAAGCAAGCCGCCTTTGGGATAACATGCAGAAGCTGGGGGAATGCAAAGAAGAGGCTTACCAAATGACTCATGATGGTATGCAAGTTCCCAGATCTCAATATCTGTTAACTGTAACTGCTTTAGTTATGAGTTCTGACTCTTGCTACTCCCTTTTTTAGGTTACTTGAAACTTTGGCAGCTGAGCAAGCCTTTGCTTGCCTCTTTTGATGCTATCTTTGTGGATGAGGCCCAGGACTGTACCCCAGGTGATAAACTATGCAGGGCATCAGTAGTCTCAAATATATAGAAACAACATCATGATTATACAAGATAACATATATGTGAAATGAGTTGGTTATTCTTATTTGTCCTAAAGAAGAGGAACATATGATATTTAGTCACTCAGAAATCCCTTATTTTTTGACTTTGGATTTCAACAGTTGTCTTTCCCCTGACCCAAAGCAGATTAATTTTCCTCAAATTTTTTGCTTCAGGTTATTCTTAAAATGTTGACTAATCATAGGTCATCAGAGGATAGGGACGTAGACTCATGATAAGTGGGAAAAGATTGTCAATTTAGAGTGAATAATTTGTGTTGTATATTTTTCAAGTGGCTAATAGAAAATAGTGTGACTTTGTAGGTCATTTGGGGACCTTAGTTATAATATTAGGGAGAAAAGACAATTTACCTTTTTTTATATTTAACTGTCTGGTTTCTTATACACAATAATTTGTCTAGGACTAAAAATAATCTACACTCCTATGATTAGAAACTGTTTCCTTTGTTATTATATCATTTCTTTGGCTTAAGTGTGCCTATACTGCAGGAAAAGACAACTCTGTTGTTCAGTGTGCCTTGGCTTAGTTTCATGAAAGCATTTTCATCCTTTCTGTCAGAAATATGGTTTCTTTCTGTCATGTGGGTTGGCGTTCTTTTAGATTGTTACTTTCCCTCTTATTGGTTCCAGCAATCATGAATATAGTTCTGTCTCAGCCATGTGGAAAGATCTTTGTAGGGGACCCACACCAGCAGATCTATACCTTCCGCGGTGCAGTCAACGCTCTGTTTACAGTCCCTCACACTCATGTCTTCTATCTCACACAGGTAAGTGCTCTCTTTGCTTCCAAGTCCCCAGAAGTACATAAGTAAGCATTGTGGTTCTCCACCCTTGTTTTTCAGTGGTTACTATGTGCTAGGACCTATGCAGGGTTTTGTGTCAGGTTCACAGTATGTAGCCAGTCTTTGCTTCTGAGCAGTGTTTCTCTGGTTCTCAGGGGATCTACAAAGTCAAAACAGTTTCATAATAGTAATTTACCTTTTTCACTGTGTTGACATTTGAACCGATGATGCAAAGCAGTGGTAGGAAAAACTGCATGTGCCTTGCCATGAACCAAGGCCTTGGCACCCAGTGGTACCAGCAGTCACTGTATTCTTTACTGCCATGCACTCATACAGTTTGAAACAAACAACAGCAACAAAAACAAAAACAGTTTACTTAATAATGTACTTGATATAGCAAAAATGATTAGTTTTATTTACTGTTCTCTCGTAAAGATGTCTCTAATGTGATTGAGTAGTGAGCTACATTGGCAGCTTTTTTTCTTGTAGTAACATTTGTCATTGAAAGAACAGCTGACAACCCAACTTCTGGTTATTCAGATTTGGGTTTTTTACATTTTCAAAAAAATGAATGAAATGAGCTGTGACTCAAGGAAAACAACTGACAAGTGTTTGTTGCCAAAGATAAAATCTTTGCTTTCAAGTGAAATTGAAATTTGGGAAACTTATGTCTGCTACTGTGAGCATGACAACTCATGGTGTCCTTGATTTTCCAAAAAGTTATTAAACTTTCCTCCCCTTTCTATATGCATGTGTGTAAGGCTGAATTTTCTTCATGTTTTCCAATTAAAACAACACATCACCACAGATAGATGCAGACAGAACTGAGAATCCAGCTATCTTCTGTTCAGCTGGGCATTAAAGAGATTTGGAAAATATATTTTAAAAATTATGTTCTTTGTGTTATTATGCAATGGGCTTCTTATTGTCTTTTTATTATTTATTTTTTATTGCTTGATTTGTGAGAGAGAGAGATGCAGACTGGTTATTCCACCCATTTACTCATTCATTGGCTGCTTCTTGTATGAGCCCTGACCAGGGCTATTATTGTTATTTTTAAATGAATCCAAGTTTCTAATGATTACTCTAGTTAGATACAACTCACATAAATAAAAGCTCCTTTAGAGTATCAGCAATTTTTAAAAGTATGGAGAGTACTGAGATCAAGAGGCACAAGAACCACTGCTTTCAAGGAACTCTCTTCTAGTTAGAGGATATGAGATGTGCCAACTATTCAGGTATAATTTCAATTGCTTTGTTCTTTGATAGAATGTTCTGTAGCCTATTCTGTGACTTTATTCTTTTGAGTTCCTGTTGTATTCTACAGTGATTTAGAGTAACATCAACTCAGAGTAACTTTTTTAAATAGACTGTTTTTAGTTTCAGATTTACAGAAAAATTGAGAAAATAGTACAGAAATTTCCCATATACTGTGCATTCAGTTTTCCCTATTATTAGCATGTTAGTGTAGTACATTTGCCACAATTAATGAACTAGTATTGACAGATTATTATAAAACCCTTAGCTTATTCAGATTTCCTTAGTTTTTACCTAATGTCCTTTTTTTATGCCAGGGTCTTCTGAGGGTTACCACATTATATGTAGTTATCATGTCTTTTTAGCCTTCTGTTGGCTGTGACAGTTTCTCAGGCTTTCTTTGTTTTTGAAGACTGACAGTTTTGAAGAGTACTGCTCAGGTGTTTTGTAAGTTGCCTATATTAAAATTTATCTGATGTTTTTCTTACTATCTTATGGGGAAGATCTCTCAAAACAAAAATTGTCATCATCACAATATTGAGGGCACATACTATCATTTTCATCACATAATAATGAGGGAATATTATTTAAGACTGTTGATGTTGACCTTGATCATCTAGTGGAGGTGGTGTTTGTCAGATTCCTCCACTGTGAAGTTAATCTCCCTGCCTCCTGTCTTTCCATACTATAATGCATTGGAAGGAAGTCATTATACTTAGCCCTCACTCAAGGAATAAGTGTTGGGGTATCTATATAAATTATTTGTAATTCTGCAAGGGAGATTTATGCCTTCTCTACCATTTATTTATTCAATCATTTATTTATATCAGTATGGACTCACAGACATTTATTTTATGATTTAGATTATAGTTCACTCAGAAAAGTTTTATAGTAATGAAGTACTATGTGTTGAAAGTCTCATTTTCCTTAGACTGTATTATTGTTGTTCACCAAAGCACATACTACTTTATTACCTTAAGTTAGGCATGTATGGAAAAGACAACGAATATCATGAGTTTGGGGAAGAATGATGTCTTTCCAGCTGCAGTGGCCAAGGAATTACAGTGTGAATCAGAATTTTGAGGGGTAGGTAATTGTTTTGCCATGCATCAAGGCAGGGAGAGTGCAGGAATGCTCAGGAATGATGATTATATAATACTGGTGGTTGGTTGTGTAGCGCAGTGGTTTTTAGATTAATGTAGAGAGAATTTCAAAGGCAAGGAGAGAAACCCTCCCTAACCTTCCTTAATCTTTCATATAATTTATACTTGTAAGATTTGATTTGGAAACAAGGGTAGATTTGCTTAGAAACAGTTGCTATTGGTTTTGGGAATAAAGGGAAATAGGTTGTTCAGTCTGTGCTGAATCTTGAAAATATATTCATTACCTTTTCCTCATGTATTGCTCTTCCTTTTTTAGCAATGACATGGCTTGAGGACAGTGTGTAGGAAAGACTGATCTGACAGCCCTAGCCAGTGTGACTCAGTTGGTTGGGCATCTTCCCATAAACGAAAAGGACACGGGTTCGATTCTAGATCAGGGCACAGGCCTGGGTTATAGATTAGGTCCCTGGTCAGGGTGCATGAGAGAGGCAACCGAGTGATGTTTCTCTCTCACAACCATGTTTCTCTCTCACTCTTTCCCCCTCCCATCCCCTCTTTCTAACCAATAAGTATGTTCTCGGGTGAGGATTAAAAAAAAAAAAAGGTTGATCCAACAGAGGTGTAGAGAGGTGTTTGGCAGTGGGAGGAGACTGGAGGGGAAAAGACCAAGTAGGTGAGGCATGAAGTTTGTGTCTCTGAGCTGACCTGACAGCAGTGGTTAGAAAAATAGTATAGAAGATATGGTGGATAAATTGTCAAGATTTGGATTTGGGGACAAGAGGTAAAGAAAAATAGGTAACTCTAAGGTTTCAAGATAGAAAATGCTATTCTGAAAACTTAGAAATAAAGTCAGTGATTCTATGTCAAGCTCTTACTCAGTACAGGGGGGTTTAATGGTAGGGAATTTCCAAATACGCTTTCCAGGTAAGGTGAATCAGGAATGATCAGTTTGGCAAGGCTGGGACTTGGCAGTGATAGGAATATGCTAACGTACTTCAGAGAGAGGTTTTTAACTCCTTTTGTTTTGCTGTTTTCCAACAGAGTTTTAGATTTGGTGTGGAAATAGCTTATGTGGGAGCTACTATCTTGGATGTCTGCAAGAGAGTAAGGAAAAAGACTCTGGTTGGAGGAAACCATCAGAGTAAGTCTTTCATTTACTCTTCTTTTATTTGTTACAAAAATTAGTTTTCCTCTTTATTTGAATTTGCCATAGAGTTTGTGCTCTCTCCCAAAAGGTGGCATTAGAGGTGATACAAAGGGACAGGTGGCCCTGCTGTCCCGGACCAATGCCAACGTGTTTGATGAGGCTGTACGGGTGACCGATGGAGAAGTACCTGCAAGGATACATTTGATTGGGGTAAGAGTAAATTTCTCTTGACTGCCTCATGCACAGAAACATTGCAGACAAACATAGCCAATGAAAACATTTAATTTAATTGGGATTATTATGTAAGCAAGCATTTGGGTTTTTGACAATTTTCACCATCTGTGCTGTGACTGAAGTCTTTCTCCCTGAACATTCTGGTTATGCTAGCCAAACATTCCTGTAAAGTCAGGTCCAGCAAGAACTTTGAGGATCTTTTCTCCTAGTCTTTAAAAAATAAAAGCCCTTCTCACCTTTGTCTCTGCAATGAGGCGACTGGCTATCTGTGAGTGTTCTGGTGTGTGTTGTCCTTTAGTGTAAGAACCAGTGAGGCAACAGCACAGCTCGGACAGGCTAGTGGGCACTGGAGGAAAGAGTGTGTATACCTGGTTCTAGTTCGGGTTCTGTCACTAACCGTGTGGCTTGCGGCAAGTCACAATTTCTGTGTGCCTCATTCTCTCCATCTCTAAGATAAAAATAATGCCTTTCCGTTACCTGTTTCACGGGGAAATTAGGGTTCAGTGATGTGTATGGCACTTTTGACTTCAAAGCAAAGTTTTATGACTAAAAGACATTCATTCATTTATGAAAATATCTTTTCTCTGTGTAGGCACTCAATAAATGTATTGAGTGAATTATAATCAAAAGATGTTCTGACTTTTTATTTATAAAGATTATATAACCAAGTTATAGGAAAAAATTCAGCCTTAATCTCAGTATTCCATATAATTCTCATTTTTGCCAATTATTTGTCATTGTTCTTCTAGATGTATATTTTTACGTAATTATAATTATAGGGTACATTAAAAATATGCTGTTTTAAATCAACACATATTTTCTTTTATGTTGCTACTATAATGATTACAATAGTTCATGTAGTGGTTATAGCATAATTTAGCCATTTTTGTTATTTTAAGAAAATAGTACATACTTGGGAAATATCATCCATGCTGGGCATGATATAAAGTAAGTTGCTCTCTTCCCTTCTCTGTATCTACTCATCACCCATAGCGTGTATCATTACACATGATCACATCTGATTTCCAATTATGTATACTGTCTTATTTTAGTCTCTGTTTTATGCTAATGTGTTATGTGTCCCTTCTCAAAATGACAATAAAGCATTTGACGTGTGTTTTTTCTGTACTGGAACCTGGAGCCATGCACCAGCCAGTGCTTAGTACATGCTTCCAGGTAAAATTGGGTTGAACTGTGATATAGTCAGACCTGCTCCTTCAGGAGCTAATAACCTTTTAAAATACAATCATCTGGACCTGTAGACATTCTGTAGTTCTTTTCTCAAAAGAAACAATGGTAAGTATCCATATTTTATTCTTTGTATTTAGATATCATTTTATTCTTCATTGCAACCTTTTATATTCTTGGAAGGTAAATGATTTAAATTGCCCTTTTTTGACAAGAAAAAGTGCAGCTAGTTTCTTACCTTTTTTAAACATAGGACGAGTTTGAGGTAGCAGCTGAATTTCTAGGCTGCATTATAGCCTAGTGCTTTCATGCCTGCTCAAGTTTCCTGCTTACTATCCTTATGCTTTGGGTGCAATTTGAGATTTGTTTCCAAGAAACCATCTAATTTCAAAATCACATCTCTACATTTGGTTTACTTGTGTTTTGTTAAGTCAACAACAAAACGAAAAACAACAAAAACCTCAAAAATCCCACCAAAAAACTTTTTCAGGGGATTAAATCATTTGGATTGGACAGAATCATTGATATTTGGATCCTTCTTCAGCCAGAGGAAGAACGGAAGAAACGTGAGTACCTTCCTGGCCATGGTGCAATGGACGGAAGCACACCGGTGACAAGGGATGGGAGAAGGATGGGCCTATTCTGAGTCAGAGTTCTTGAATTCTGGAGAAGTGTGGAGCTAGTGTTGCTCTTTTCCCATCAAGACTGGGATGCCTAAGGCTTCCTGTTTTCAGAGGTGCTGATAGCTTTTTCCAGATGCTTCTCTCAGGACTCTAAATTTCTTTCTATTGTTGGCCCCTTAGGCTATCTTCCCTCATCATCTTTTCTGTCTGCCTGGGCAACTTTACACATTGAAACTTCTGCATGTGCCCCAAATGATCATTGCTAACATTTCTATTACTTTTCATTACCGTGCTATTTCAAATCCCTGTGAAGTAGGTAAGGATCTCAAGGGTAGGGCTCTTGATCCTATCCTCAGTTTGAAGACGGAGAGGCTAAAGCACAGGTCATTTCACTGACTTGCCCAGGAACACACAGTAGGTTAGTGATGTAGTCAGGACTAGAACCTGGATTTCCCAACCTTAAGACCATTCACTTATGCTGTTGGTTAGGAATGTGTAGCTGCTGCCACCTTATGTCAGTATAGCCTGTATCACATTAACCTGTGTCTGTATTTTCCTTAGGAAACCTCATTATTAAAGACAGGTTTATTAGAAGATGGGTGCACAAAGAAGGCTTTAGTGGCTTCAAGAGGTATGTGACCACAGCCGAGGATAAGGAGCTTGAAGCAAAGATTGCTGTTGTTGAAAAGTATAATATCAGGATTCCAGAACTGGTGGGAAGGATAGAAAAATGCCACATAGAAGACTTGGACTTTGCAGGTAAGGAAAAATTAGTTCTTCACTTCTCACCAAGAGAAGGAACAGATGGTCTTCTGATGATTCTTGCCTGTATGAATATCATGTGTGATCAAGGGTGGCTTTGTTGCATTCCTGGCATTGCCTAAGAGAAGGGAGCAGAGCTGCCATTCTTCCTTAGGGGCCCTTTGCTTCAGGCTGGTAGAATGGGACTTTCTGGTCCCAACTCTGCTGCTGTGTGTCTTTGGGCAAACCATCCACTCCTCCTCCAGGCCTCTGTCCCTTCATGTGTCAAGCACAGGAGGTGGTCTAGTCACTGAGCTCTGGAATGTGGTTCTCAGATGCAGTAACTGACCTACAACGACTATTCTCCTTTTCTCCTTATCTTTTTTTTTTCTTTTCTCTTTTTCACTCTTTCTTTTTCTTTTTTTCTGACTGTATTTTCTTTCCTCTTTCCTGCTTTTCCCACAAAGCTGCACACAGGTGGGAAAATAAAGTTAGTTTTAAGGTTACAGTAGGAAGAGTACATTTTTTCCCCTTCTCTTGTTTCTTCTCCTGTCTAGCCCCCATCTAACGCTATGCTGTGTTTTCATTCCAGAGTACATTTTGGGTACTGTGCACAAAGCCAAAGGCTTGGAGTTTGATACCGTTCATGTTTTGGATGATTTTGTGAAAGTGCCTTGTGCCAGGCATAACCTTGCACAGCTGCCCCACTTCAGAGTTGGTAAGACAGGTTGCATGCACTGAGGAGCCTCTTTAAGAATTGACTAGGGATGCTTCCTTGGGATGCCTTGCTTTTTGTTGGATGGTGTGGCCTCTTGGAAGGATTCTTCTAGAAGAAAAAAAAGCATCTCCTGGTCTTAAATTTTTTATTCATATACTATATTTTTTAGAAGCTATACTTCCAGAGCCCACCTCCCTTGGTGCTGCTTCTAGGCTAGTTATGTTTATAGTGTCCTTATTTAGACTGCATCAACTCTTCAACTTCGGATTTTTACCATCAGACTCATAAAAGCTTTAAAGCGTACAGCTTACCTGTTCACCAGGTGTTTTTTTCTTTAATTAACTCTCTTTTGTATTAAAGAGGCCAGAAAATCATAAAAGGTGAAATAGTAAGCACTCCATTATTTGTCTGCTTTTGTATAAATTTATACTAAAGACTAGTTGTTAAACTGTAAGCATCAGTGCTATTGCTTTAGTTTTAACTCTTAGCATAAAATCATTTGAAGTTTTCCTACAAACGAACAAATAAAAGCTCTCTGTTAACTGTGAATTCAAAATCTGGGGCATAACATACATTGGCAGGCTAAAATAGAAATACTAAGACTCCTAATGTCTGATGAATATATACATAAAATGAGAGCAAGACATGGTATTGAATATAAATTAAAGTGGAGTGGAGAAAAATGGCCATAGAGAGTTATCACTTGCTTTATATTGGGGGAGAGAAGTTTGTTTAATATACTACTACCCTTTTTGCCCTCTGGTGGTTATTCCACATTTACATGTATGTATTTTGGGGAACAGCTTTTTGAGACATGATTCACAACCATACAATCCATTGATTTAAAGTACACGATTTAATGGCTTTAGTGTATTCATAGATCAACTGTTCTTTATTGAGTTTTTACCATTGTGCTAGGTGTTATAAATGAGAGAACTGAGGCGTAAGGTAGGCAGTAATGACTTGTAATTTGTTTTTCTCCTCTGGTTGTCCTGTGACACCGTAAGACATTTCCTCATTGGCCCAAGTAAGAGGGAGAGTGTCAGGAAAAGGATAGAACTTGGGTTTTAGAGACTTGGGTTAAACTCCTGGACCCTTGATTAGCTACGGCTTATTTGTTCAAGTGCCTTGCCCTCCGTAAGCCTCAGTTTCTCCATCAGTCCCACAGGGTCATAGTGAGTGAAACTGGGAGAATGGACAGGAAATATGCACTGGAACACATCACAGGTGTTGAATAACCAGTGAACCAGTTCCTAGGATTTACCAGTAGTAGTACTAACTAAAACTCACTGCTTTGTGCCACTAGTCTGTTAGGTTTTTGTTTATTTTTGGAGTTGGTGTTTGTAGGAAAATTTTGTATATCTTGCCAGCAAATTTGGGGTGGTGTCTTTTTTTCCTGGGGGCGGGGGGGTGTGCTGGGTGAGTGGTACTTAACATTTAGATGAGAACATAAATTTTTGTGCGCAGGCTTCTGAGTTGATATATTTTCTCCCCTTCACTTTATCTTTAGAGTCATTTTCTGAGGATGAATGGAATTTACTGTATGTTGCAGTAACTCGTGCCAAGAAGCGGCTCATCATGACCAAATCATTGGAGAACATTTTGACTTTGGCTGGGGTAAGAGAAACCGATAGCACAAGTTAGTTTACAACATTGGGATTTTATTGGGTTTGAATTAGGGATTAACCTATCCTGAGATAGAAGAGAAGGGCTTCTCTTTCTTGAGTGCACAGAGGCCAATTGTTAGTGCAGGAAGCGTCCTAACTAAATAAACAAAAACGTGGGTTCCTTTCTAAATTCTTTCTTAATTAAGTTTTAAAAGTTCTTTTAGCCCTGGCTTGGGGGCTCAGTTGGTTGGAGCATCGTCCTGTATACTAAAGGGTTGCGGGTTTGATCCCCAGTCAGGCACATACCTAGGTTGTGGGTTTGATCCCCAGTTGGGGGGTGCATATGGTAGGCAACCAGTCAATGTTTCTCTTTCACATAGATGTTTCCTTCCCCCTCCCCCTGCCTTCCTATTTCTCTAAAAATCAGTAAACATATCCTTGAGTAAGGATTTTTTTTTTAAATTCTTTTAAAAAGTACCAACTATGTTCATGTGTTTTTAAATTTCTCCCTTACTCAATTCATGCTCAACATTCTTAGGGAAAAAAAAAACAGCAAGAATGATTTCTGCATTTGAACTTCTTCCCCTCACTCCCTAGTTCCTCTTGAACTGGCAACTGCTGCTGCCACCAATAGACTTCTCTGAAAAGCACGTGTTCTCGCCAGGGGAGAATGTGTATTCAGACACCTGGCCTCTTGTCTCCAGCTGAGATGCAGAAAAGTATTGGCACTCACTCTTTACCCCTACACACTGACCTTCTCCACCACTCTCATTTTCACCTCCTTTCTGCCTTTCACTGGCTAGAGTATAAGCCATTGAGTCTTTTCAACCCTGTTGGGAATTAGAACAGAAATTTGAGCTAACAGTTACTATTTAGTCCATCTTTTCCTGAACCCCTAGACACTTAAGCCTGAAACCTAAAACTTAAATATAGAGGTTGTTATAAATACTCTTTCTTCCTTAGCTAGTTCCAAAATTATATAAGATTTTGTATAGCAGGATGATTTAGTCCAAGTGCCATACTGCATATTTTGTCAAGGAGGTGAGACTTTGTGGACCTGTAGAATCTAAGCATTGCTGCCATGGCTTTGAACCTCTGGATGAGGTAGATAGAGGTGTGGGACAGTAATCATTTTTTAATAAATGGTGTTCACAGTCTCAGATTTGTTAAGTGGTGGTAAAACAGAACCCTGATACTCAGAATTGAATATTTATTGAGTGCTTCATATATGCCAAGCACATTTCTATGCTCTAGAGTTATAATGGTGGGCAAGGGAAATTCCTGCTCTCACAGAGCCCACATTATAGGAGAAAAGACAGACCGGAGACAAGTAAACAAATAATATTTCTCTTTACATTTTGAGGAAGAGAATATCAGCTTAAAGGGGAGAAACTTTGCAGGTAAATACTCTTTATGATCAGTCAGAACAGCAAAAGCTTCTTGCCTAAGACCAATTACCTTGCATTTTTATTGAGCTTTATTCTTTCAAGCCTCCTTCTCATTTTTTTCCAAGCCTCTCTTGAGTCAGGCGTATTTGGCCATAAGAATGTTTCTGCAATTTGAAATCAGCTGCATGTTTTCCCAAGCAGTGTTGCTTCGCCTGCCTCACCCTGTATGACGTCTTGCCTTGTGTGGCAGCTCGCGTGGCAGAGCTTGGACTGAAGACCTTTTCCTTGAGTGCATCCTCAGTGGCACCTGGGTCACCACTGGAGACGACTTAGAGCAGAGCTCTGTAAAGATCCAGACAGTAAATATGCTAGGCCATGGTATCTCTGTTGCATCTACTCAGCCCTTTTGTTGTTGTAAGAGAGCAGCCACAGGAATGCATTAATAAACCAGTGTGGCTGCATCCCAATAAAACTTTATTTACAACAGGTGCTGATCTGGTTGTAGTTTGCTGACCCCTGGTTTAGAGATAAGTATGGCTTTCCCTAATTTTAGGGAGTAGAATAGAATAATAATTATTACATACAAGTAATCTCTACCTATCACATGACTTTTTCTATAAACTTTGATCTTGAGTTTACCTGCAGTATGGTTTTCTAATAGAAATAGTGTTACATTAGTGGTTAGATCTATAACAAAACCAAATTGTGATGTTGGTAACTTTTAATGAAGGTATTGTAGAGCAGTAATATCACTTCACAACATAGGTTAAATCTAATTTTTCTTTTATTTGAGGCATTTAAAAGTTGAGAAAATGATATATTAAATTACCATATACAAATCATCCTGGTATATATTTGGAGTACACATCTCTAATAAAATATGGGCCATTTTTTTCATAGCCAAAGTGCCATTATCATCTTATAAAATTTATAATAATTCCATGTGGCCTCTACTGCCCCATCCATAATCACACTTTTATGATAATCTCAAAAATGCTTTTTTACAGTTGGTTTGTTCAAATCAGTATCCAAACATTTGGTTGTTAGGTTTCTTAAGTATCTTATATAGAGTGGTCAAGACCCCCTTCCTCCTTCTTATGCTTCTGGATTTTTGCAGAAACTGAGTCATTTTTCCAAGATAATGTTTCACATTCTAGATTTACTTCCTTGTGTGGTTGTATAACTTATTCTACCACTGCCTACCCTGGATTTCCTATAACTGGATGTTGGCCATAGAGGCTTAATTAGATTCAGGCTTAACTTTACTGGCAGGAATCCTTTATTTGGGGGGTCACACAGGGGCTTTGCTTTGTATTGCCTCACATCAGAAGGCAGTGATGTCAGATTAGCTCCCTTTTAGTGATGCTGAGATTGTTCAACTTTTTAGTAGACAGAGGTAGGAAATCCATATTTTTAAAAAGAAAGAAAAGTCAAGAGTTCATACTGATAATTTCAACTTTCTGTTTAAACCTTTTATGGTTAATTATAACACAGATCTAGAAAACAGATGTGCACTTTATAGTTCTGATGACTGAATGCTCACCCAGGTCAGGAGATTGGACTTGCCAGCTGTCCCAGGTGCCTTCCAGGTGGCCCCTCACGTGGCCCCTCACAGTCAGCAGCCCCCACCCCACCTCGTGAGAGTCACTGCCATCTTAGCTTTTCCCACGAGGACTGTTTTTTACTTTTCCTCATAGTATCTTACCAAGTGTACACCACCACCAATATGAATAATAAAAACATTTTGGCACACATGTCTTCATCCTTTCATTACCGTAAGGCTGTCCCTTGTCTGCATTGTCAGAGCCTGAAGCCATTTACATTTATAACTCTTATCAGTTATAGTCTACAATCCAATTCTGATGAGCATTAAGGTATTTTTACTTGAAGCTTTTCTCTTACACTGAAAATCTTGGTTCCAAGCAGTATTTGTTAATTGCTTATTTACACTAGTCTGTATATAAAATTTTTAAAATAATACCAATATTACTGCATACTGAATGGAATTTAAGATTTCCTAACAGTTCCATTTCTCCATATTCCACTAAGAATGTATATGAGAATATCATATTCTTTTCTTAAATATTTTTTTAATTTATTTTTAGAGAGAGGGGAAGGAGGGAGAGAAACATCAATGTGTGAAACATTAACTGGTTGCCCCTTACATGCCCCCAGCTGGGGACCTGGTCCACAACCCAGGCATGTGTCCTGGTGGGGAATTGAATCAATGACCTTTTGGTTCACAGGCAGGCACTCAATCCACTGAGCCACACCAGCCAGGGCAGAATATCATATTCTGAAAGCAAGTGAAATAAGTTCTTTTCCTCTGTAGTTTGAGTATCAATTCAGTTACAGTTAGATATACATTGTTTGTTTATAATCCCTATAGGAATTGCTTGGCTTCTTTTTGACTTAATTATCTTTTTTCGAATGAGTAGGACATTGATGTTTTTAACACCACAGTTTTGTAACATATCAGAGAAGTCTCATTCCACCCCTGTCCCCTTCAGACTTTCCCTCTATCATTAATAGCTTATTTTTAAATTAGTTTTTGATGTATCCTTTGGTATTTTTTACAAAGTTGTATATATTTTTATATCCTACTTTTTCCCCAAAGGTATCATTCTATTTATAATGTTCTGTACTTCACTGTGTCACTGAGAAATATGCATGGAAATCATTGTCAGTTCATGAAGCTCTTTCTCATTCCTTCTTATAGCCGAGTAGTATTCACTGTGTTGACATATCATGATTTTCGCAGTTTCTCACTGACGGATACTGGGTTCTTTCCAATATTTTGCTTTAATAATAATGCCACAGTGCATAGTCATTTTCTATTCTTGCCAGTGCATTTTGAGGGATACACTTCTAGAATCTAAATTTCTGGGCAAAAGAAAAATAGATATGTGATTTTTCTAGATATTGCCAAATACTTCACAGATTGTATACCTAGAGTCCTACCAGTTTATGCGTAAGAGTCAAAAGGCTTTTTAAAGCTAATTGGAAGCTTATCAGTTGATTACTGCATACATTGTTTGTGGAAAATGAGTTTTCTTTACAAAGAAATAAGAAAAATAAGGGGGAAGAAATACTTCCCCCTTACTGAGACTGGGTTGGGAAACATCTGTTGGCCCACAAGGGTCTCTAAGGAAGCCTGGATATATGGCCCATTTGTGTGAACAGATGTTTATAAGTTTGAGAGACCTTGTGTGAAGTATGGGTACTTATGCTTTTTCTTTATGATAGCTTATGAATCAATTTGGGGGCATGCTATTTCAGAAGTAGCTAAGTTCACCTTCAGCTCAGAGAGGAAGGCTATTGGGAATCTCAAAGGCTTTGAGGGAGAGGAGGTTTAATAATTTAGATAATATGAAAGCACATTGTGAACAGTAGAGTCGTGCATGCTGAGGGTTTAAAACAAAAGTGAGCCGTTGTTTCCCACTTCGTAGAGTGATGAACCACTTGGTCTCCCCTGTAACCAGGAGTAGGGCAGGCAGCCTACTTTTTCTCTGACTCTCTTAGAAAATCTAGCCAATCACCAGGAACCTTTTTGTTCCTTTGCTTATTTCAGGTTTTGAGGAAGGAAAGGGAATCACTGCATTATTGAATTTGAAGTGACATGGAGTTATGCTACTTGCTCAGGGACAGCTTCTTAGCCTCCCAGAATCTTAAATTAGGAATCCAGATCTCACAGGCATGTCCCTAGAACAGTGCCTAGCATATGGTTGGTGTTTGTCGAATGGATGAAAGCAGCGTCCTCTCACTCTTAGAATGGACATGGCCCAATTCCACAGGCCTCAGATCAGACTGCCCCAGCTCATATCCCAGTTCTTCCAGCTGGACACTGTGTGACTTTGGGCCAGCTGCTTATTGCTCTGTACTTCTGTGTCCTAATCTGTCAAACTGGCATAGCAGCACTGACTGCACCTCTGAGGAGGGAGATGAAGGGCCACATGGAACTGGTGAAATAACTGCTTTACAATCAGTTGAGGAAAGCAGAGGGGACACTCAAAGGCAGTTAGTTTTCTTCGAAACTCTGAACCCTAAGAGTGAGGTATCAAGGGGAGAACTGGCATTTGCAGCGGAGCCGTGTGGTCATGGCATGCATGTGCTCATTTATTCAGCAGTAATTTTGAGCACTTTCTATGTGACAGAAGTGCTGTTGAGTCAATTTACCTTTGTATCCAGAGATTATAGGCGAGATGGAGAGACAGAGAGATGCTCTGTTGCTTGGTGATTACGAGCACAGGCTCTGGACTTGGGCATACCCGGGTTTGAGCCTCACACCTGCTGTAGTCTAGCTCTGTGATCTTTTGCACAAGTGACTTAATTTCTCAGTTCTCATGCCTTCATGTATGCAGTGGGGATGAGGACAGTATCACCCCCAGGAAATCATTGGTGAAGATTTTATGTACAGTGCTTTATAAGCAAAGGACCTAACTGCTAGTAGGGAAGCAAGGCATTTGAAAACAAAACAGCCTGGCATGATTAAGGAGGGAAGTGTAGGTGGTGGCATCATAGGCCTTTGGATTCCTGAAGGCCAGGGGTTCCAGTGAAGCTTTCCCCCCTGTGATAATGTTTACAATAGCTGGCAGTAGTCCATCTGCCCATATATTACACGATTTGATGTATGCCCTTCACAGTTCTTTGAGTGATGGTTGCTTCCCAACAGTTACTGGTCTTCATACCTGTAAAAGTATGAGATACCCAAGATGTCACTAAAGGATGTGGGTGGCTTAATTCGTTGATTTACCTATTTATTCAGTTGACAAATATTAATTTATAGAGCCCTGTTATGTGCCGAACACTGTAGTTAGTACTGGGTGGTTTTGGTAACAAAATTAGTGAGATGCTTTGTGATCTCATGGAACTTACAGTCTAGGGGAGAAGCCATTAGGCAGCTTTAGATCTAGCAGCAAGATTTTGGGAGCTGGAGTGTTTTCAGCTCCTTAGCTATTAGAGTTTCCAGGTAGAATGTGGCATAGATGTTGCTATTATTCTCTTTCTCACTTTTTTCTTTCCAGGAGTACTTCTTGCAAGCAGAGCTGACAAGTAATGTTTTAAAAACAGGAGTGGTTCGCTGCTGTGTGGGGCAGTGCAGCAACACCATTCCAGTGGATACTGTGCTCACGATGAAGAAGCTCCCCATCACTTATGTATGTGCTCTTGGCTGCAGCTCTGGCTTTCTGTAGAATTTAATCTCATCATTTGTGTTTTATTGCATGTGAGCTATGTGCTTTCTGGGCTGTGGGTGAGGGAGATAAAAGAAATTTATGTAATCCTTCTTAGGACCTTTTCATATATAAGGCACAAGAGATGCCAGATCTACCTCTGTATCAGAGATGATGATAACATAATTAGTGTGGGTAGCATAGGCCGAGAGGTTGGGTTGTGACCAACACTCTGAGGAGAACTACTTACCTAGAAGGCCAGGTTAACTTGTTTTTGACTCTTCATCCCTTTCCTTAATAATTCCATTTTCTGCTGTAAGGGAATTTGAAAGAGTTGAGCCTACCCTAGATGACCATGTAGTGGGAAGTACAGTGGTACCTCGGTACTCGTCGTTAATTCGTTCCAGAACTCGTGACTAGTGCTGAAACCGATGCATACTGAGCAAGCGCCTAGTGATGAAGCATTTTCTCTTGTGGGGCAGTGTTGTGACTCATCCAAGTTCTAGCAAGTGAGATGAGTCTCAAGTAAGCACCGAGTGTTGAAACATTTTTTTCTCATCAAAATACAACAAGTACAGGAATGGACGAGTTCTGAAGCTGATGAGTACCAAGGTATGACTGTATTACTTAAGAGGTTTGCACAAGTCTGAAAATATCGTAATCATAATACATAGTTCCTTGGCAGTGTGACAGCAGTTCAGCACTTCCTGGTGGAAAATCCTTGTGTTTTGATTGTTCCTTTGCCCTCTTCTTCTTATCCCTCACTACAGAGCAACAGAAAGGAAAACAAGGGTGGCTACCTCTGCCACTCCTGTGCAGAACAGCGCATTGGGCCTTTGACCTTCTTGACTGCCTTCCCTGAGCAGGTGCACTCAATGGACCGCACCATCGAGAACATAGTGCTGCCCAGACATGAGGCTCTGCTTTTCCTTGTCTTCTGAAAGCCAAGAGGAGCATTCTCCATGGTACAGATTGCCTTGTGTGAACTTCAGTTACTTGAAGAAAGCCACTGGGGTAGGGTTCTCATTCACCTGAGACTCTGAATTCACTCACAGAGCATTTTTGAGGAAGATGAAGCCAACCAGAGTTGGACCTGCCATTTCTCCATTCCTTATAGGTCACCAGTTTCCACTGCCCCTCCTCCATGCACACAGGCTGGGGATGTGAGGGATGTTCTTTTGATAAAAAACAAAAAAACAAAAAAACTCACAACATTTTATGTATTTAAACTTTTATTACAAGATTTCAATTAAACGAACATTATAGAACTGATACCTGCTTTCAGCCCTGCTGTTTTGAACTTTCTCCAGCTTTCTCTTTTTCCCACTTACTGTTTTTAACAGCTCAGTCACTATTCACATGACACACCAAGCGGAATATGAGACTTAGTATCCAGTGTGATAATAGGTGCTTCAAAAGTGAGATTTTCTTGCTGGGGAGACCCATACTTGTATAAGATATAGTGGGTGCTTTCGTCATCACGGGGCTCACAGTCCAAACAAGGAGGCAACATCATATAGAAAAAGACAAGCACAAAGTGACAATAGCTAGGCTTCTTGTGTTTCCCACAAGTAGAACTGAAGATCAGAAATGCTTGAGAATCGCTTCTCGGCCTTTTGGCTAAGATCAAGTGTAGAAATGCTTGAGAAGGAATGAGTGAAAGGGGTCAAAGGTAAAAAGATAAAAAATAAATACGTACATACATAAATACAAGCATTACTGAGCAACACCAGGAAATGCCTTACTATTTAGTGATTTGTAAACAAAAGAGAAAAAAAATACTTGAGAGGAAAGTGGAGTTGGCCAGCCAAGGGGTTGGAGGCGGGGGCATGGGAATAGGTAGAGATGGAAGGTTGGTTCTTGGTTTGCTGCCTGGGGATGTGGGGTGGTTTTAATAAAGCTATCGTTACAGAAACCAATGCAAAATACACATCACTTAGATGTTAATAGATCTGGTATTTTTACATTTTTGCCATACAGTACTTCAGGGATGCAGATGGCAGGTGAGGGAGTTGGCACGGCATTGCCCAAAGAGTTCACCATATCTAGTGTCGGTGCCAGTCGAGTGGAGTCCGAGAGCAGACCCCTAGCTTCAGTGGTCTCAGGCTCCCTTTAACCTCTCCTACATCAGGCCTCTAGTGGAACTTAGCGGGCAGGCTGGTGAGTACAGCAAGGGTGCTGTTGTATTGGGCCAGGGTTGCTTGGAAAGGGTGAATGCCAAGACAAAGTTTGCATGTTGAGGAAAATTCACAGAATTGGACCTGAAGACAAATTTAATGATAAAGGGAAGGGGCTGTTTCATACACTTGGCTGGTATTCCTGGCCTAGCCTCATTTGATGCTTATGGATGACTCACAATAAAAGAGCAAGTGAAAGGAAGTTATTTGAATTTACATTGGTCACAGTATTCAGTGTTGTTCAAAAGAGTGCTTGAGGGGAAGGGTGGCAAGGGATGGCTCATTAACATGTTTCCTGATGATCTGATTTTGCCAACCAGAGTGGAAGCAATTTATTTATTGGAGGACAAGTAATTAACTCAGTGAACCTTCACTGAGCACCTGTTGCATGGCAGGTGCCATGTTAGTGGGTATATGGAATCAAAATGTGGTCCCTTACTTATGGAGATTGCACTCAGTGTAATTGTAGTTCATGCTGAAAAGTAGTTGGAGAGAGGGCTGCGTAAGTGCTCTGGGGGTGGGAGTACTGGGCTAAGGGCTGCCCAAAGGGGATGGTGCTGCAGCTGTGTTTAATAATAGCTATTAATGAATGAAAGTACTCTGAGAAGAAGGAGCCACATGAAGGGCACAAAGAATGTATATGGTAATTTCACTACAAGAGCAAAATATCAGTCAGTACTAGTATTTTGATACTTATTTTGAAAAGTAACAGAATCTAGGAATTTGAATTGGTGTTTCATTTTTAAAAGAATTAGTACTGGTATTCATTTTTAAAGAATTTTTTTAATATGCTTTATTGATTATGCTGTTAAGTTGTCCCAATTTCTTTTCCCTTTATTCCCCTCCACCCAGTGACCCCCTTCCCTCTAGTTGTCCCCCCTCCTTAGTCCATGCCCATTGGTTGTGCATATAGTTCTTCTCAACATCTTCCTATCTACTCCGCTTACTCCTACTATGCTTCTTAATTCCTGTACCATCTTCCTCCCTTTCCCTCCTCCCTCCTCCCAGCTGACCTTCCCTCAGAATGTTCCCAATACCTATAATTCTTTTCCCACTCTTGTTGCCTACTTAGTTTGCCTTTGTTTTGATCCCCTAGCTTCTGTTGTTGGTTGTTGTGATAGTTTTCTTTATTTAAAAAAAATTTTTTTTTTAAATTTATTTTTAGAGAAAGGGGAAGAGAGGGAGAGAAACATCAACGTGTGGTTGCCTCTTGTGCGCCCCCAACTGGGGACCTGGCATGCAACCCAGACATGTGCTTGGAGTGGGAATTGAACTGGCGACCCTCTGGTTTTCAGGTCGGCGTTCAATCCACTGAGCCACACCAGCCAGGACCAGTTTTCATTTTTAATGTTCATAGTTTTGATCCTCTTTCTTCTAAACAAGTCCCTTTAACATTTTATATAACAGTGGTTTGGATCTGATGAACTCCTTCAGTTTCTCTGCCCTTCTATTCTGAATGACAGCTTCGCTGGATAGAGTAATCGTGGTTGTAGGTTTTTGCTTTTCATTACTTTGAATATTTCTTGACAGACCCTTCTTGCCTGCAGTTTCTTTTGAGAAATCAGCTAATAGTCTTATTGGGACCCCTTTGTACATAATTCTCTTCTCTCTTGCTGCTTTTCAGATTCTCTCTTTATCCTTAATTTTTGACATTTTGATTATAATGTGTCTTGGTGTGGTTCTCCCTGGGTCCAGTTGTTTTGGAACACTCTGTGCTTTCAGGACCTGTAAGTCTATTTCCTTCCCCAAGTTAGGGAAGTTCTGTTTCATTATTTTTTCACATAATTTTTCCATTTCTACTTCTTCTTCTTCACCTTCTGGCAGCCCTATGATTCGGATGTTGGCTTGCTTATAGCTGTCTGATAGGTTTCTGATCCTCTCCTCATTTTCCTCACTTTTCGTTTCCTCTTTCTGCACTGGTTGACTGTTCTTTCCCTATGTTCTGATTTGTTGATTTGATCCCTGGTTTTCTTTCCCTCACCACTAGTTTTGTATATGTTTTCATTCATTGCAGCAGGACTAGCCTTCATTCCTTCCCCATCTTGTTTAAGATCTGCTGTTATGTCTGTAAGCATTATTTATAACCAAAGCTCAGAACTGTGCCTCAGAAAGATTTCCTATCTTCTGCTTCGTTACATTAGATATTTGCTCGCTGGTCAGCTGCATCACTGGGATCTCTATCATGATCTGTGCCATCCTGACAGTTTTGTGTTTACCTTTGCTTCCTGGGCAGGACTGTCACACCTCCTACGCTATAGGAGGCGACCCTTCTCACCACGCTGTGGTGTTTTCTGTGGGGGCATGGGTCCAAGATGGATTCCTGCCGTTCACTCTCCGTGGAGAGACCGGGAGCCTCCTCCTCTATCCCCTCCCCCTCCGGGCCTCACAGTGCAAGGCAATGGGCGTCTGCCTTCCCTGGCATTGGAATTGCAAGCTGATGGGTCTTGTCTGCAGCCAGGGGTGCTCCCCAGGCGCTTCTCACTTCCCCTTAAATGCGCGTGTCTGTGCTTACTGCTGTCCCACTGCAGTTGCTGCTGCCGCCGCTGCCAAAACAACTTGACCTCTCCACCCCGGCTTCACCCCTTATACTTGTCCGGATGAGCACCACTTCTTTATAACTTCATACATTAGACTTCCATTTATTTTCTGGAATTTCTGGTTACTTTTGGTTTTGCGATAGTTGTATTCCTTCTTAGTTGTGTCTAGTGCTCTACTCTTAAATCAGTGCACTAAACCAAGGATTTCCAAACATCTTAATAGAAACTCCAGGGTGAAGGTTTGGTGTCAAAACAGAGAAGAATCAACTTGGAAGAAACAGTCTATGCAAGGAGAAGGAAACATCTAAATATCTTAAATATATTTAGGTAATAAGAGAAAATACTGCACCTGTGAAAAAAGTCATATTTAGAGACAAAATTGAAAGAAATAAAAACCTAATAGAAAAATAAGTTGAGAAGATATCCAGAAAGTAGAGAAAAACAAAGACTGGAAAAAAGAAAACAAGTAGAATCAATTGAAGTTTAGCATCTGAATAATAAAGTTTTAGGGCGAGAAGATAGAGGCTGTCAATTTTTTTTTTTTTAATCATGAAAATTATCCAGATCTGAATATATGAGTTTCCAGATTCAAATGCTCAGCGAAGTGTATGAAAATAGACAGTATTGTGTTGAAGTCATCTGCAAAGGTCCGAGACCCAAAATGTTTTCAGGTTGTGCAATAGCAGCATTGTGGAGCTGTAACTTATGTACCTGTACCTTCCATCCTCCATGTGAAAGGACACACAGTCTTACAATGAAGTCTAAATTACATCACCTTCCTACTTAAAACCCTTCAGAAATTCCTCACTGTAATCAGAGCATGAGTCTGACTTGGGCTGCAGGCAGAAAAGACCTCTCAGCAAAACCATATTTTCTTCCTTACAGTTATCCCAAGTTCTTTTATTTATTTACTCATTCATTTTATTGGTTTTTTAAATTAATTTCTTTTTTTGAGAGGGAGAGCGAGAAAGAACTTGATTTCTTATTCCACTTATTTATGCACTTATTGCTTGCTTCTGTGTGCCCTGACCCAGAGACCTAACCCACAGCCTTGGAGTATCGGGACGACACTAAGTAACTGAGCTACCGACCAGGGCCCCAGGCTCATCTTTTATTTTTATTTTTTAAGTATATTTTATTGATTATGCTGTTACAGTAGTCCCATTTTTTCCCCCTTTGCTCCCCTCTGCCCAGTACCCACATTCCCTCCAGCTATACCACCCCACCTTAGTTCATGTCCATGGGTCGAGTATATAACTTCTTTGGCTTCACCCTTTCCTATATTATTCTTAACTTCCCTCTGTCTATTTTGTACCAACCAGTTATGCTTCTTAATCCTTGCACCATTTCCCCATTTCTTCCCTTTCCCCCTCCTGTAGGGAACCGCTCCTTGTAGTTTAGGGAATTGTAGCCCCAGCCGAGCATGACCTGCCGCCGGCATTCCGGCTGTGCTTGTCTTTAAGTCTCAACATAAGGCTGTGCGGGAGACATAACCGAAAACCAGTCAGAGGGTTTCCATGGGAATTGGATTTAAAGATGCTTATTATGCTTTAGAACTTGCTCTGCTTTCCTTATTTTTAATGTAACATAAGCAATCTCTAGCAAGGAATGTATGAAACCTTGCACCTAATGCCAGTGTGGCGTCAAGATGTTTGATAGACCCTGACACAGACTGGTCACTGTGCCCTCTGTACCGGTACATGTAATCTGTTATTGTCAACTGTAATCCAAATGCCTAAAAGCTATTGACGATTCTTGAATTACGACCTTGTATCTCCTATGTATATCCTCCTCAATGAAAGGCATGAGAAAAGGAGGTCTGATTGTTGTTCTCCCCCAGAGAGAGCAGCCACCTTCATACCCCCAGACATAATAAAATGTCCTGGGTAAATTTTTTCCATGGTCACAAAGCCTCTGCTGGACAGAGTAGTTTGCAACCGAGCCTAGGGTGTTGGAGGTAACTTCGCCTTACCCTCCCAGCTAATAACCCTCCAAATGATCCCCGTACCGATGATTCTGTTCCTATTCTGGTTTGCTTAGTTGAATTTTGTTTTTATTTTTTAAATTCAATTGTTGATAGTTGTGAGTTTGTTGTCATTTTAATGTTCATAGTTTTGATCTTCTTTTTCTTAAGTAAGTCTCTTTGACATTTCATATTATAAGGGCTTGGTGATGATGAACTCCTTTAGTTTTACCTTGTCTGGGAAGCACTTCATCTGCCCTTCCATTCTAAATGATAGCTTTGCTGGATAGAGTAAACTTGGTTGTAAGTGGTTCTCAACCTTCCTAATGCCGTGACTCTTTAATATAGTTCCTCATGTTGTGGTGGCCCCCAACCATAAAATTATTTTGGTTGTTACTTCATAACTGTAATTTTGTTACTGTTATGAATCATAATGTAAATATCTGATATGCAGGATGTATTTTCATTGTTACAAAATGAGCATAATTAAAGCATAATGAGTAATCATAAAAAAAAACAATATGTAATTATATATGTGTTTTCCGATGGTCTTAGGTGACCCCTGTGAAAGGGTCTTTCGACCCCCAAAGGGGTTGCGACCCACAGGTTGAGAACCGCTGATGTAAGTCCTTGCTTTTCATCCCCTTGAATACTTCTTGCCAGCCTCTTATTGCCTGCAAAGTTTCTTTTGAGAAATCAGTTGATGGTCTTGTAGGCACCCCTTTGTAGGTAACTCTCCTTTTCTCTTGCTGCTTTTAAGATTCTTTTTTATTTTAAACCTTTGGCATTTTAATTATGATGTGTCTTGATGTGGTCCTCTTTGGGTCTAGCTTGTTTGGGGCTCTCTGTGCTTCCTGGAGTTGTATGTCTATTTCCTTCACCAAATTTGGGGAGTTTTCTTTCATTATTTTCTCACATAAGTTTTCAATTTCTTGCTCTTCCTCTTCTCCTTCTGGCTTCCCCTATGGTTCAGATGTTTGCATGTTTAAAGTTGTCCCAGAGATTCCTAAGCCTCTCCTCATTTTTTTTCAATTCTTGTTTCCTCATTCTGTACTGGTTAACTGTTTTTCTTCCTTATGTTCCAAATAAGTGATTTGAACCCCGGTTTCCTCCCCTTCACCATTGGTTTTGTGTGGATTTTCCTTTGTTTCACTTAGCATAGCCTTCACTTCTTCCCTTATGCGTTTGCTGTACTTAAGCATCTCTGTCAAGCCTGTGAGCATTTATCACCAGTGTTTTGAACTATACATCTGTTAGGTTGGCTATATCTTCATCTGTTAGGTTGGCTATCTCCTCGTTGCTTAGTTCTCCCATTGGAACCTTGATCCGTTCCCCATTTTGGGCCATACTTTTCTGTCTCCTCATCTTGACAGGCTCCTGTGTTTGTTTGCCTCCATGTTTTAGGTAGAGCTGTCACACCTGTTATGTTGTAAGGGGCGGAGCCTTAGGTATTCATCAGTACAGGGCAACCCATTTCACCACGTTGTGGTGCTGTATGTGGGGGAGGGGTCTGAGAGGGAACAATGACTCTTGCTCAGCAATCGTCCCTTTTCTAGGCACTTCTCCCACTTCCATATGGGACTGGCGCCTCTCTACCTGTTGCCCAGAGTGGGTGGGTCTGCGGATGTTCTAGGACCATAGGACCCCTTTAAACAAGCAGACTCTGCTGAGATACCGGCAGTTTCTTCCTCCGCCACAATTCCCACTGGGCTGCACAGTCAGAAGCAATGAGGCTTTATTTTCCCGGCGCTGGGACTGTGAGCTGCATGGTCTGGTCTGGTGCTGGGAGTGCTCCCCAGGTATCCCTCCTGACGTTTTAAAACGTGTGACTGCATTTTCTGCCAACCTGCTGCTGCTGTGGCCACTGCACGGCGTCCTCTCCACCCCAGCTCCACCCCTCCTACCTGTCTGGATGAGTATTTCTTCTTTATATGTTTCTTTGTTGGACTTCCATGCAGCTTGATTTTCTGGAACTTCTGGCTGTCTCTAGTTTTGAGGTAGTTGTATTCCTTCTTAGTTGTGGAGGGAGATGCAGCATGTCTGTCTAGGCCTCCATCTTGGCTGGAAGTCAGACTGCTGAATCTCCAGGCTCATCTTTTAAAGGACCTTACTGAGGCCCCAAGAAATAGCCAACACAACATGAACGTCCTGGGGTTTTTTCCCCACTTTTTTAATGTCCAATTCAAGGGTTCTGGATTTTTTAAAGTAATCATTTTACTAATACTACATTTTCCTAATCTGTACCCAGAGTAAAACAGATAACATTTTAATGAGTTGTTTCATAACTACATAACATAGGGACACTGGCTTCCTAAACTAAAGTGGGTACCTTACTAGCCTCTGTCCTACCTCCTCTGCTCAGCAGTTACTCATTTTAGGGTCTATTGTAATATCTCCTATTACAAGTACTGAATTCAGTATCAGGACATTTGGGGATATGAGTAACCTTCCCCCCTACCCCAAAGTCTCACAGGCACTGAAGAGAAACTGTTACAGTTTCACCTAGGACTGTCAAGGAGGGCAGGCTGTAAGGTGGTGACATCAGTTGCTCAGCACTGTTTAGAAAGCCAGGTTCTTTTGCCTCTTCTTTGCCCCAGGCTGGCTTCTCTGCAACAAGCTGTTTGCAGCAGTTCCAGGCACCTCCAGACTCAGCTGTGTCAGAGAGAAGAAAGCCTATCTTCTGTGTCCTTAGGAGTTAGGAAACCTTTCCCAGAAGCCTCCCTAGTCAATCTCTCACCTCAGGGGTCAGAATGGGGTCATTTGCCCATTGCTAAGCCAATCACTAGCAAAGAGCATGGTTTAAAATAATCAGTGTTTCCTTTCCTGAAGCTTGAAATGAGGTGTGCTTCCTTTGATGCACATGACTGTGTGGAAGAGGATAAGCATGCAAAATGTTGGGACTCACTAGAGGATGAAGAAAAGGAATAGGCTGCTGCCAGTACCAGATTATCCAGTATCTAAATAGATCTCATTTAGGGAATGAATTTAGCCTTTATTAAGTACCTCCTACATGGTAGACACACTTAGGAATTTGTGTACATTATTTAATTTAGCTATCACAGTAAAGCTGGAGGAGCAGATGATGAAACAGGCTCTGTAGTGCTTGGGCCCAGACAGCTATGCTCTAGCTAGCACATAGAGTAGAGCTGAGGTTAAAATTCCAGTGCTATCCCAAACCCATGGTTTTTCCACTGCTATCATATAAACAGGTGGAGCTAGAACTTAAACACACACACACACTCTCTCTCTCTCTCTCTCTCTGTCTCTCTCGTTAAAAACAGAAAGCATGGATGTTTTCAGCCATGACACTCTTCAAATCACATTTTACCCCTGCTTAAAGAGTGTAGATGCTATAATTAGACAGGACTGGAATTTTTTCTAAGCTCCCCACCCCCACCCCATCCCTGGATAACCCCTAAGGTGCCTCAGGATCCTCTGAAGCTTCATGGAACATGCCGAAGACACCATCATTCACAAGCAACCCAGGTGACCCTGGACCACTGGGTCCTGGAGCAACTCAGGTGCCCTCTGGATTGCATTGATCTCAAAGGGATTGTAAAGATTACATGCTTGTTTTATACTTAGTGCTTTGGCTCTCTGCCCAGAGAAGTGACAAAACAGCCCTGGAATTTAGATAACTATCTAATTTCATGGTGATGACATCTGCCAGAAGGGGGCCATTGGGCAGAGCCAGGGACTTGGGAAGAGACCTACAGTTCTGCGATTCCATTCAGTCCCTGCAATACCTTCGCTCTTTAAGGCTCCTTTAAAAAAAAAAAAAAAAATTTACTGAGCAATCCTCCTGGAACCCTAGCTAATGTTATATATAATCCCAGGGGGTTATAACAGAAGCATGATTCTTCACAATCTGACTCTCATGTTGTCCTAAAAATAGTTTGCCATTCCAACTGCTTTGCTCTTTCTTCTCTGAACCTGTCACTTGCATTCCCATTTGTCTTTGCCTGTGTCAGTCCCCCTGTTTAGAACCCTCCTTGCTTGTTTCTGTTTACTAAGTCACATCCATCCTTCAACTCAAGTCCCATTATGTGTAAAATATTCCTCAAATATCCAGGCCAATAAAATGCAGCAGAAGCAATACATGCCAGTTCCTACTCTAGCCTATAAGGGGCCTGGCAGTTTCTTCTTGCAATCACCATGTTAGCAGTCTGACTGCCCTGAGGCCACCACACTGTGAGGAAATCCAAGCTAGCCATGTGCAGAGGCCATGCAGAGGAGCGCTGAGGCACCAGACAAGCAACTGAACCCTTCTTAGACCTTCCAGCTCAGTCCAGCCACTAAATGAATGCAGCCAAGTGAGTGACTTCAGTTGATGCCACATAAGACAAAACTGCCTGACTGAGCCCCATTGACATGGAGATAAGAAAGAGTGGTGGTTTGTTATGCAACAAAGGATAAATAGAGCAAGCAGCATCACAGCAGGTCAGTTAGCGGGACTCTTCCCAGGTAGGCTGAATCTGAGTCTTTCAGGCGGCATGGGAAAGTGGTGACCTTGGAGATCTCTGGCGGATAAGGGATATGGGTGTGGATTAGGAACGGGGCCCTGATGCGCAGAAGAAGTGTGCCTCGGTTCCCTAGTACTATTTATCCACTTTTCCAGCATAACTTGTTGTTATTCTCCATGTACTTCTCCACGCTTCCAGGTCACACTGTGCCTTCCCAAGCCAAACCCTCTGGTCAATTACTATTTGTGTGTTAAATGGGGGACAGATGTATGTAGAACTTGAGGCAGTGCTTGGAACTGTCAGAGAAGCATAGGGAGATAGGATGCACAAAGAAAAACAGCTGAGTGCCCCAAATATCACCTCCTTTGTAGCTCTGCCTGACAACGGATTACCCACTCTCAGAAACTTTTGCCATACTTTGGTTAGGAAGCTTCTCATTTATTGATCTAGCATTTTTAAGCACTTTCTGGACACTGCATTAGTCTCTGAGAATTCAAAGGTGAAGACGGTCTTACTTTTGAGATGTTCATCACTGCTTGATGGATAAATTCTGGGGCCATAGTATGTTTGACATTGTAAAGGTTATTTTAACGTTTTCTAGAAGAACTACACCACTTGGTTAAAGAATTCATTTTACCCCTTTAAGTCTTTGGGGGAGAAAAATCATGACTTGTTTATTTACTTATTTATCTACCCCATTCCACCCTCCCTGCTCCTTTCAGACCTCAATTCCACCCCACCCTGCTTACTTCCATGTCTAGATCTAATTTTCTAGATCTAATTTTTGTCATATAATTTACTCAGCTTGAACTTGGTTGGTGACTGATGGATCATGGGTTGCTTTTGTGATTATCTGAACCAGTGATTTCAAAGCTCCAAAATGAGCCCCCAGAAGATACCATATTACTCGCGTCTCCAAAGACAATGGCGAATTCAAACCACAAATCTATGAACTAGCCCTGAGACTTGACCCTCTTACACTCAATAGAAATCTTTCAAAATTGGGTTCCATTGAACATTTGCCCAATTTTTTATGTAAGTTGTGTTTTCTGTTATATTAGTTTTATAAATAACAAGGGTTAAACTCTTAAAACTTCTTATAAAGAACAAACTGGATCCAGCCCTAGAAACATAGGGGCAAGCAGCTGAAGAGTTTAAATCAGGCAGATTCAGGATAGTGAAGTAATTAAAGCCAATAGTGAATAAAATGGCTCAGCTCACGTGTTAGCAGTGAGGTTTTCTACTTTTTGAAAAGGGTATTTGCAGGCAGTGAAAACTGTGTGGCTCTAAAATTCCAAGCACCAGCCATTAAAATTCCTACCCTTCCTTTGCTTTTGATGAAACCATCTAAATTGGTGACATGAAGAAGTTAAGGGCACTTTGAAAGCTTCTAGCAGAGCATAAATTGGTTGCTAAGCCCGGCCTTGCAAGTGCTTGTGATGGCTACTTGGCTACACCTGGCTGCATGATTGGGCAGTTGACAGCTGGTTTGTGGTCAGGACTGCTATTCCCTGCCCCTCCCCTCATTCCTAATTCTGTCCAAACTCTAGCATTAATTGAGCCATGTGGCCTTGGGCAAGTCAACTTCTCTGGGTCTCAATTTTCTCATTTATAAAATGAGGAGGTGGGAATAGGTCCATGATTTTATTTTTAAAATGTTATAAACAGCAAAGAAAGAAATAGAAGAACAAGTCAGAGCAAAAGCATGTGTGTACCAGGCATACCTGGCTGTAACCTGCTATGTATGGCTTGTCATATAGAAACCTCATTAGAAATTCTTTAAAACTGTGATCTGATCCAAGATTTTTTTTTCTCCTTTTATAAAAGCTGAGCTCCACCATTTGGGACTCAGCATTCCTGCTCTTTCTCCTCTTATTTTTTGTTTTGTTTTGGGTGTGTGTGTGTACATTTCTTCTCAGTGATTCTTTTACTGCATTTTTAATTGAAAATAAACATTTTATTTTATTTATACAAGGTACAATTTCAAAATGCAGGTCATATAATATGTAGCTATAATAGATAAGAAAGTATAAATATAAATGTATATTATATGGAAAATGTCACTGAGTTGTTTTTTTCCTGAATCCTTAACCCTTTGAGTGCCAATGTCACTGGGAGCGATGCTGACAAATTTTCCCAAAAGTGCCAGCACCGCTCCCAGCGACTCTTTTTTCGATGGCCATAAATGTAAATAACAATGGAATAATTCGTGTTTCATATTTTGTTCTCTTTTTTTGTGCTTCAGATTATAGATTGATATAATTTTTTCTCATGTTGATCCAAATTTTGAATTACACATGGCTCTCAAAGGGTTAAATCAGGAGGATTCATTTGGGCACAATATCTCTTTACTCCCTTTCAGTACATGCTGAGCACTTAAATGGTGAGAGTTTTAGGAGCTGAAAACCTGATGTCAGTCATCCTAATAGATTTCTCCCAAGCCAAGAGGAGCCTACTAAGTTCACTTAGAGCCTCAGGTATATATATTTTTTCTTTGTAAACTGCAAGCCAAGAAGAGGGACAGAAGAGATAGTCAAGCTGATAAGCTACCCTGAGTAAATGTCATAATGAAATAAAAGCCCTGATAGGAAGACAGCTGGGACTTGGGTAACTCGGCCCTGTATCTGCAGCAGGGCCTGGCATCGACTTTCCATCCTAAGCCTGCAGAACCCACTCATACAGGCCGTGTCTTGGGTAGGCACGGTTGACAGAATGCTGCCTGGACATTTTAGCATCCTGGCACCTTTTCCCTGGTGGCCAACTCGCTGAGTCTTTTCTAGGTCCCCCCTGGCCAGAGCAGAGTTGGTACCTTCGCTCTGGCACTGGCTGGTTCCGGTGTTCCCCTGGGGTTTCCTAGGTTGTGTGGTAGTTTTCTGTGTCCTCCTCTCCACTGTTGGTTCCCCTGGTCATTGGCATGTCTTCCATATTTTCCATCTGAACACTGGGTGTCTGGGAAATTTGCCTGTAAAGCAGATAATTGACAGGTTTTGAAAAGAGGAGTTGCCCTCAAATTAAGTAAACAGTCCCTGTTGAACAGTCAAATGGAGAAAACTCTATTCACAGGTACTATTTAAATCATATTTTGCTATTTTTAATCCCCTCATCCACCAGAGATTTCCCAGTGCTGTTGGAGCAACTTGCCCCACCTTGCCAACTCTGCTAAAGAGTGGTAGCTCAAGTGGCGAGAACAAGAGAGTAACTTGGAGCCAAGCTAAGCTAAATGTGATAATCCTAATAAAAATGATGTAAATCTATAAAGTTTTAAAAACAGTTCTTGGCACTTAGTGTTAAATAAATAAACAAATAAATACTTTAATCAGTTCCCAAGTACCCAAGAGACGGGGACACCTTAATTCCATGTTTCTGTCTTGTGTTGAATGATATGTTTTTTAGGCCATGAGTATCTGAGTCAGCAATTTCTTTCATGGATTATTTAATCCACCTCCTGAGGATAAGCACTTTTTAGGACATTTAAAAATAAACACTTTCAGCTTCTTGGTGGTTAACCGATTCTTAAAGATATGTTTATGAATATTTCTCTAACATAGTCTGTAAATATTGATATTTCCTCTTATGAGCATATTTATTGGCCATATATACCACATTTTCAAATTCTTTTTAAGAATATATATACATTAAAGATTTTACTTATTTATTTTTAGAGAGATGGGAAGGGAGAGAGAAAGAGGGGGAGAGAAACATCAACATGTGGCTGCCTCTCTTGCGCCCCCAGCTGGGGACCTAGCCAGCAACCCAGGCATGTGCTCTGATTGGGAATTGAACCGGCGACCTGTTGGTTCGCAGGCCAGTGCTCAATCTACTGAGCCACACCAGCCAGGGCCTAAGAATATATTTTTAATGTATTATTATTTTTAAAGATTCTTTTTTCATATAGTCAATGAATATAGTGATTACAATCTCCTTAGAATGTAACTCCAAATGCAGCATTTAACCAAATACAACATTTTATATGGAAATTATTATAATGATATTTTGAAAATCCTTCTAATAATAATTTATTTTGCCAACATTTTAACATTTTTTGTTTTTTTTGACAAGTGTTTAAGTAATATATCATCCTTAGTTTGTTAATTTCTAAACTATGAGGTTTATGACATTTCTTATTGGTTAAGATGGTATTGTCAGGTTCTGAAGATTTATGTAAATTTTTACATGATGTTTTCATTTTGGCTTTACAGTAGCATTTCATAAAATGTTCACTTTTTTCAAAGTTAGGCTCAAAGGGTGGTATAGTCATTATATTGATGTGATATTTAGAAAAGAGAATTTTTTTACTAGTAACTAAAAGTTTATTTTCAACAAATTTGATATCCATTCATTGTATAATGCTGAGGAAGGATCCAGAGCAACCGTATTAATATGGAATGCTGAAATACTCGTTACTGATTGATAAAAGTATAAAAATAAGGCTAATATGTCATTTGAAACTTTAATGAAAGAATGATAAAAATGACTGAAGACTAGAAAAATAATAAGATGTGAAATTTCAGCAAGTGGCAGAAACAATCTTGTCACAAATGCTGAAATGTAGAATTTCAATTATTATAAATATAACAGTAAGGCTGATATGAATAAGTATATTTGTATATTTATAAAAAGGTATATCCATAGTTAATATAGTCAAGGAGAATATATTCATGACTACATGATAAGAATTGATACAAACTGCATTTATATCAAATTGGTTATTTAGCACAGTCTTTCCTTCTGAGTTGGCTCCTGGTAAAATTGTCCCTGTGTCATCAGTTAGGCTCTGGCTGCTCCATTTCTGATGAGTGGCCTGCTTTGGACAGTGAAGGGCTCCCTGGGACTGGCTCAGAGACTGCTCAGCTCCAACACTTCTTTTGGCCACATAGAAGGGGGTAAGAGTGAGAGCCTGTGCCTTTGGCCAGAGTCATGATAATGAAACTCTTTTCCTGGAGAAGAGGAGGGATTTTGTCCAGTGTGATTCTCCCGTGCCACTCACCTTGGTTTTTTGCAGTAACGTACCAGAAGAAATACCACACATACTCCACAAAGTACAAGAAGAGGTGTGGAGACTAACACTGTAAAAGAAGAGAACTAAGCTGGTATCATACTGAATGTCCCGGAAGCAGATTCATTTCCAAGAATCTGAAAATTTTTTACAATTTTCACTCCTGAAGAGATATCCAAACACCTTCCCAAACAACTTACTGTTACTAACATTTCTTAAAGTCCGTGTAATTCAATCTATTCTACACCTGGGCAGAAAGTTTATTTTTTTCCCACCAACACTGCCAGTTCAAACTGTCCACCTTCATCTTATGCCAAGTCCTCTGCTCCAAATCCTTGTGCTTCCTGAGCTGAGTGACATGGTGATGGGCAGGGACAGGAGTAAGTCAGGAGGAGAACAGAAGCTGGGGTAGATGTATGATGGTGAGGAAGCCAGCACTTCGTGAGAAGAAATGCTGCTAATTCCAAAGTCAGGAAAATAATAGATGTGGCAAGGGGCCTCCTCAGTTGTCCTCAGACACAACTCCCCCCTTTTCTGCAGCTTCGCAGAATCCTTAGACGTGATGGCTTGCAGTGCCATTTTTCTTCCAATTTCATGATCATTATTTATTTATTTGTTACGCTTTATGACAGAGAAACGGTGATAAGGAGAAGGAAGAGGTGTTATAAGAGATGTCTTACAGATGAGAGAAGAATAGGTAATGCTTAGGAAAAGGAAAAAACACATTGACTGAGCTGGAAGGAAAAGCATGGAGTGGTGGGAGGAGTTAAGGGTGGAAGGCCAGAAGCCACGACAGCGTCTGAGATTTATTAGGTGGCAAGAGTGGGATCTTCATGTGGAAACTAAAGGCTTATTTTATGGGCAGAGTAAACATAACTATTTTTAAAACACTTGTGTCAATAATAAGCTCCAAACAAATTTGGCCAATTTGCCTTGATGTTATGAAATTTCCCTGCAGAAATCGTCTCGCTGCCCCATGTGCAAGATGACAGCCCTGAACATCTGAAGAGCCAGCTGACTCACTGTGGACCATGAGTCCCATACATCTAGACTGTTAAGTTTTTCGAACCTGTGCCCATACAACCAACACACAACCTGGTAGGCAAGAGTAATTTCCCATGGCTCAGCCTTCAAAACACAACCTTCTTGAAAAACAGCTAAATATGTGGATGTGGGGAAATACTCAGATTCTCCCCTGGGTAGGCGTGTAAATGGTTACAGTTTTTCTCAAGGGCAATTGGCAATATAACAAAAGCTTCAGAGAAGACCATATCCTTTGACTCTCCAATTCTACTTCTAGGAATTTATTCTAAGGAAATATATATAGGAATATTCACTGAAGTATTGCTTAAAGTAATTTTAAAATGTATATCTATATCTCTTATCAATAGAAAATTAGTTAAAATATGGTACACCCATCCAATGGAATATTTTTCAGCTTTTAAAAATTATAAAATGAGTCCTGACGGTGTGGCTCAGTTTGTTGGGCATTGTTCTGCAAAGTGAAGGATTGCTGGTTCAATTCTCTGATCAGGGCACATGCCTGGGTTACAGGTTTGGTCCCAGGTCAAGCATGTACGAAGCAACCGATCGATGTATCTCTCTGTCATCGATGTTTCTTTACCTCTCTTTCTCCCTCCCTTCCCTCTCTCTAAAAATAAATAAAACCTCAAAAAATTATGAAATGAGTCTATATTAACATGGAAAGATATCTATGATATCATAAGTGAAAAATGCTGATTGAGATAAAAATGAACCAAAAAAATAATCTACAGTAAGCCATGTATGTATCTAAATGTACAGAAAAGTCTTCAAGAATATATACCAAAGTATTAAGTAATGGTGGGATTGTAAATCTTTTTTTTCTTAAAAAATTTTTCTGATATTTTTGCAATGCTACTGTAATCAGAAGAAACAGTAAAGTTGTAAAAACAAAACTACTTGCAATAGAAGTAAACATGGAGGAGTTGTTCCAAAAGAAGGAACAGAAAACATAGGAAATTAGTGAAAGATATTTTGAGTTTTCAAACTTAACATTACTCATCAGAATAACTAAAAATCAGAAATCTTTTATTAGTAAAGATATTGCAGCCTATGATAAACTATTTTTTCACATTGACTAATCAGCTTGGCATGCATTTACTGTTCATAGAGAGATTTATTGGAAAAGGCAAGTTGACATAAACAATAGTTGTGTTGTGAAATAGTTGTATTTCACAACACTTCTTCCTCTTTCTTTTCAATGAGAATAAAAACTACAGACTCAGACTCAAGTAAGAAGAGGTCTCCTGGGTCAATGACACAAACAAAGCAATTTGAATTTAGTGATTTAAACTCAAACCCTTGGTCTCTTCCTCAATTATATCAGACAAATTTAGTAGAGAAAATGAAATCAGAATCACTAAATCAGCTGCCAAACTTCTCCACCCTTCAGCGTTTCCTGGGGGGTGCATAGATTAGAGAAAAAGGAAGTGAACGGGATTCAGTGAGATAAAGGAGGAGAGAGGAAGATTAGAGTCTGAGGAACGGAGGAGAAAAAGTGGGTTATTGGACAGGAGGCCAGAAAGGCCAGTAGTTGCCTGCTTTGAGTTCAGCCTACAGTGCATGTTGGGTCTGGGGCTGAGAAGACGACCTAGACAGCCAGTGGCCACTGTTCGATGTGGATGATGAAATGTCCTTTGTGAATATACAGGGAATTGCCATTCCTTAGCAGTACCTGCAAACTACATCAGTCAGGTAGTAGTATGTATTTCTGATGTTGCCATGCCCAGGGTCCTTGTGTGTTTGCATTTGATGAGGGCAATTTTGAAGTAAAAATGTCAATTCATTAAATTCATTATGCCTGGGCAATTTTGTTAGTTTCTTTTCTATCTCTTACTGTACTAAGCACATTCTAAGTATTGGGTTCAGAGTATACTCAATCAATACTTGATTGAATTAAAATTAACATTCTATAAGTTGAAGTATGTACATTTAAAGTACCATTTACATTTGACTTGGGGTGGTGAACACACAATACAGTGTACAGATGATGTGTTGTGGAATTGTGCGCCTGATGCCAGTATAATTTTGTTAACCAGTGTCACCCCAATATATTCAATAAAAAAGGAAAAAAGTTAAAAAAAATAAAGTGCTATTTGCTTTTTAATGAGAAATCTGCATTTCATTGCAGTTTAGGACCATATCTGGCACAAAGTAGGATCTCAATTTATATTGGATGAACATATGAATGACAGAGAAGTACCTCCTTTTAAAGGCTGAGAATATTGAGTGAAGCAAACTTATTTCAGATGTGCCAGACTAGAGCTGTAACACATTCAGAAAAATGAACCCCTCACTCCTACCATACTAAATGAATATGACTATGTAAATTCTGTCATAGATAACATTCTGACCTTTTATTTTACAATTGAGACTATTCAAGAATAGCTTAGCCAAGAATCAGAGGCCAGATATTGGAATAATTGAATAAAAATATTGATGAAAAAGGCTACCAAGTGAGGCAGTAGATATTTAAGACAATGAAATAATGAGCCACACTTTCTGAATATTTATTTAAATGTTAAAGTCCTCAAATTTACTTACCCATTTGTGCATTTATTCAGTATTTATTCAGAATCTACTACTTACCACTTTCTATAGAACTAAAAACAGCAACTTTAAAAATTGTGATGTCTTTTATCTTATTTTAAAAATCAAATTATGATATTGCTAGTATCAATGGGCTGATTAAAACATTAAGAAAACATTTGCTGAGCAACCACTATAGTAAAGCATCATTTATATTTTCTTACAAAGATGAACTCAACTGATTGCTTATTCATGTGGGAATACCAACACACACCGATGCCCAGGGAACCAGCAAATACCTCTGTCACTGGTACCTGACTTGGGCATACTCGTAAGTCTCGGGTGCCTGCAATTGTATGTCACATACTTTGAATGCATTATCACTGAGTGTTTTTAGAAAATATGCATGCTTTTAATTTTAGCATTTACCTTCTTAGCAGATGAAGCTCAAATAATACATAATGAAATATATCTAGTTTTCATCTACTTGCTGAAATTACTTGCTCTGTCCTATAGTTGTTAACATGTCTATCTTTGTATTTTAAGCAACTTGAAAGGTGAAATTCTTACTCATATATATGGAAGGTTTAAAGTTTATTTTTTCTTTTAAATCTCTGTATTTTCATAGTTCCTTGAACATAGCTATCTCTGTCTATTGTACATGTTCAGTTAATGTTTATTATATTAATTTCAGAATTTGGGAGTGAGTTTCTGATAGTTCAATCCAGTGAAAGACATAAATTGGATAAAATATTATAAATTATAGCCCATAATCAAATAGTTTGAAAGTCTGTATAGAAAATATTGCCCCAAAATTTTATGTGTAGAATTTTATCCTATAGGTATAGTTGCACATATGTAAAACAATAGAAGGCTTTACAATTAACCATTGTTTGTACTACAGCCAAAGAATGTAAGCAATCACATTTCCAAATAGGCGTGTGGCTGAATAAATTGTAGCAAATCCATACTATGGAATACTTTGAAGCTATTAGAAAGACTAACATGATTTTATGTATTGATGTGGAAGGATCTCCAAGTTATACCATTAAGTGGACACAAACAGAGTGCAGAACAATGAAAATAAAATACCTAACTGGTTAGCATATGCCTCCTCTATGTGCTGTTTACATCCTGACTTTTTCTGAAAAGACCCACAGAAATCTGCGAGCAGGAGTTTCTTCCTTCTGGCAAGGGGATTTTTCAGAGATAGGGCTTCGTTTTTACTATATATATATATCCTTTTATAATGTTTAGAAAATTTTAAACCATGTGAAAATATTACCAATTTAAAAATATGAATAGAAATTCTAAAAGTTTGTAGAAAGATTAATGTAGTATGTGATATGAAAAGAAAAATTAGACTGGCTTCTTTATTTATTGGTCTCCTCTTAAATGATAAACATATTTTTGTTTCCATGTTCTTGTTATTAAGTGCCATAGTTTCTCTAAGAAAATACTCTCAAAAGAGCCTTTCAAAAATGTTTTGCCTTTGCATATATATTGATTTAAACAAAAACAAAAACAAAAACATTCTAATCAACTAACTGCTGAAATGACCAAAGCCACTTGGTTTTTTCCCAGATGACACCAATGCAGATAAAGTGTAACCACAAAAATATGAATCCTTCTGTATCAGGAAAACTTGTAAGTCAGAAATAGAAATAATTTTTGCCCATGTGGAATTAGAGTAGTTTTCTGGTTCATTTGAAAACCTGTCAGACAAAAACATTAGATCATTTCTTATTATACTTGCATTTCTCTCCTTTTGCCTCTGTTTCTCTTTTTCTCTCCTCTCTTCTCTGAGCTCCCCTCCCCTCCTTTCATCTTTTTCTTTCATCCTTGCTAACACTTTTTCATTTCCTTCCTTACATTTCCTGGGACAGTCTTTCTCTCCTAGCCTTAGTGTTCCGTGTGTCTTCTGTAAAAAGAAGCCTTCTAAACTGAGAAATGTGAACCGTCTGGCTGTACATACATGGTGCTAACACTCTGGGAGAGTAGTGCAACCTATGTGTCAACACAACATCATCTCAATGATGCCAGCACTCACTCATGGATTTCTAATAAATTCTGGACAGAAGGGTGGCCCTGCTTAGCAGAATCGAATTGCTGAATAGGCCCTTATTGTGATGTGTCTACTCTCTGGTTTCCATATCAGGAGCATGACAGAGAGAAGGTACCAATATAAAAACAGTGATGTCAAATAAAGAATCCCATAAGTAGGGTGATCATGTAACTGACTCCCTAAACTGAGAACTTTTGAACGTGAAAGGAGATGCTGGTAGTGATCCTGCTGGGACAGCAGGTACAAACCAGGGCGGTTCAGCTTCCTGGGACTGAGGTCCTATGAACATCAACACTGACATGACAAAGGAAAATACTTACCAGTGACAGCTGTGGAATTGTATGAATATGCACCTGCAGAGAAGAGATTGCAGCTTAGTTATGACTGTAGTCCTGAAGGCACTGTTCTCATTAAAAAGGAGAAATTCTGGACATTTTGGTTCCCATCTTAAAGCCTTAAGAAATTCACGGCTGGCAAAGCTAAACTCATTTTAGCAAAGAACAAGCAAGGTAATTACTTCATTTAGATTCTGGGCCACACTTAAGAATCAGAGATGCCCTTACAGAAGATACAGATCACCAAGAGTTTCTCCATCCCATAGATCGTCACTCCAGATGGTGGAAAGCTTCCTCTGTCCTATATTGTGAGGAGGTAGATATTCAGATTCTTGGCAAAGCAGGTTAATAACGGTGAGCCTTGCCACATATAGGAGATAGACTTTCTTTTTCACCTGGACTGAGCCAGGGCAGAGCACAAAAAATAGAGACCAGAGCAAGAAGGCTGTGGCAGACAGAGAGCAAGTGGCAAAGGGTTGCTAAGTTGTCCTGACTTTGGATGGTATAATGTCATGCAGGCAGAGCTGACCTCTCCTAAAGTATGCGAATCCAGTGCTAACCTGGCTTCTCCAGAGAGGCAGAGGGCGTATGTTCCAAGGCTTTTGCTGTTGTTTGAGATTGGTCTTGAAAGGGCTCATTCCCAACTACCCGTGTGGTTTCTGCAGAAGGAGGTTTTGATGGTGTTAGCGTGGAGCCTGGTGAAGTAGCTGGCTTTGTGGCCACTGCAGTGTCTGACTTGGAAGTGAAAGCTGCCTCTGTAGGAACGTGCAACACATAGAAAACATAAATGTTTAGAATGGTCGCTTTTTCAGCTCCTGAAAAGAGTGAATTTAATACCTGCTATAATGAGCCCACCCTGGACCAGCCCTCCCCCAGCACACTGTTCCACAGCTCCTTATGAAAATCCCTTAATGGCCACAGACCTTTGAGGATGCTAGAGGATTTACAGTGATTTATTATGGGGCACCTAAGTTAAAGACCCCAAAGGTTAGAGTAGAGCCAGGTTTGTTTACTAGACAAGACTGATATCAAAAAAAAAAAAAAAAAAAAAAAAAAAATGGGGAAGCTGTGTTTGCCAAAGATGTCTGGGATGCTGATTTTAGATTATTTTATACATGTTTTCACAAAACTTCTAAATAAGGGGAAGCCCGAAATTCAGTCCATCTCAACTATAGAGTGTATTTAAAGGATGTTCTGGCTTTGCCCCAATTTCAGCTTCTGTGGCCATCTGACCACACTGTTTGGGCCACTTTCCCATGCACTTCCAGCCACAGATGCTGTGAGAAATCATCATGCCCTTTAATCCTTTGTCACTTCCTCACACTGCCCAGGCTGCAAGCACTCTGGGTACTTTGTATATAGAGTTCCCCCAGAGCATTCTCATCCAAGTGCCCATGGCCATGTCACCCTGCATCAAATATGACACCCTCACATCTGAGATTTCAACTGTTCAGTTTCATCTGATCAAGGGTTTGGCACACGAAGGCAGGACTGGGAGAGGCCACTTAATTATTCTCGTGATTTGGGTGAACCAGATGTGACTCTGATCAAAGGAGCTTTAGAATTATCCCAAACTTAAATATATCCAGTATCTCAAGTCCTTCCTTCTGTTTGTAGCCAACTAACCAGGAGGAAACATTTTTCTGGCCTCTCTACCCTCCCTTTAGCAGTGGTTCTCAGCCTCAGCTACCCACGAGTCACCTGCAGAGCCTCTAGAATTCTGATTCCTAGATTGCTCTCCAGAGTTCCAAGGTGATTTCAGTGGACAGCCAAGCTTAGGAACCAGTGCCCTAGGGAAGGCATGTCAAGCATGGGAGGGGAGGAGACAACGGCCAGGAAAAGCCACAAACTGGATAACGGGACACAAAAATCAAGAGTTAAGTGTAAAGTAAGGCTATCATAGGATACGGGGCACATTGTCCCATGATATTTGGCACCCAAGATTGTGAATTTCTTAACATTGAGACAGTGCTGAGGAAATTGGGATAGATGACTACTTAAGATTCAGTGGAAATCTGGAACATAGGCAGCTTTGTGCAATGCTTCTACACTAGGGCCTTCATAGTTAATTTGCTGGTGTTTAGTAATGTTGGAGGCAATTCTGCATGGGTCTCTCATGTTTCTGCAAGTCATTTCTTTCTTTGTTAACCCTTACAGAGCTCCTTGTAGGACCAGAATTTATTCACTGTTTTTTGTTGTTGATTTAAAACAGAATCATAGATACGGAGATCATTTGGAGCATTACCAGCTGGGATGGGGAAGGGGGAGAATGGGGAAAAAGGTACAGGGATTAAGAAGCATAACTGGTAGGTACAAAATACACAGGGGGATGTTAAGAATAATACAGGAAATGGAGAAGCCAAAGAACTTATATGCATGACCCATGGACATAAACTAAGGGGGCTATTGCTGGAAGGAAGGGAGGTACTGGGTGGAGAGGGGCAAAGGGGGAAAATTGGGATAACTATAATAGCATACTCAATAAAATATAGTTAAAATTTTATTTATAATTTACGTACAGTATTATATTAATTTCAGGTGTACAACATAGTGATTCGACATTTACATACTTTACAAAGTGATGGCCACAACAAGTCTTTGATCCCGGAATGTTGTGTTTTCTGCCAGTACCCCTAAAACTGTGGCAGCCTAACATGCAAGGCAGGCAAAATCCCAGACCTTCCCTGGTTTTGGTGAGGATAGCAATCTACAATTAAATTAGGTCTGACATAGTAAGAGTGGATTTCAAACCATTATTAATCATGCACATATAAGACCCGGATATCAAGCCCCTTTGATTTAAAACAAAATTAAGCTAAAATAAGTTTTTGTTCTTGACTTTAAAAAATTTTGTTCTATTACATAAGTTTTTAGTGGAATTCCCGCAGTGGTCCATGAACCTGAGGGATTTGTGGGGACCTGAGTGTTAAAAGGGAATGAAAGTCCTTAAAAAGTTTCCAACATTCCTACCTTTTCTAGAAGGGGAAGGGCTGTCTGGCTCTGGGGTCACCCCTGCTGGCGCTATTGTGGAAGGTGGCCTTTGGCGAGTCAGGGAAGGGTCTCCTAGAGAGAGGACAACCACATGGCATTTATGATCTTGAGGGTGGAACCTGGGGTGGCTTCAGAACTGGATATAAATAAAAAAATAAATAAACATATTTAAAACAGATACACCTGGCTTCCTAGGACAGATCAGAAACACAAGAAATAAACTACAAATAATGTTTTCCAACATGCAGTTCTGATGCAAATGCAAACACAGACTGCAAACACAGCAGGCAGCAGGAACATCAGCAGGTTTGCATCAATTCCCTCATCCCCAAGCCCCGAAGAGGCTACACGGTTGGGCCTAAACAGATACATCCAGCAGGTTGCATTATAGCAGAGGAAGCCTGAGCTCAGGGAACCCAAGTCTCTTATTAATGGCATCACCATGTCTGCCTTTTTCCCAGAAGGAGGTGCTGTCTCCATCTTCCAAGACTATATATATATAAACATCATTGAAAAGATAGCCTGGGAAAGGGTCCACCAGTCCTTTGCATCAAGTACTTCCTCCTCACCCTGTCTCTGATATCTGTGTGGCAGTCATGCGAAGAGATGAGGAGGGGCCACCAGGTGATCTAAACACTACAAATTCAATGAGAAAGTGTGGCTCTCCAAGGAGTCCTACAACTGAGTGACTTTCCTATGGAACAACTCCTCTCTTCTGCTTCCCCCATGGAGAAGTTGGGATTTTCACAAATGTTATTGAGAAAATATTGGTCTCGCTGCTGGACATACACCATGGAAGCAATAAATGTTAAGTCAGAATTCTTTTGGAAGACTATAGGTTAATCTTCATTTTGCTAGAGTAAGTGGATTAGTATTTCTGGAAATGGCACAATTGGTTTCTACCACAAGATTAATTGTCTTCTGGCATGGTTATCCAGTTGTAGATGGTTTTTAAAAAATTGATTCTGGCCACTTTCCCTCACATTTGCTCTGGAGCACTGACTGGGCACCAGACCTGAGTGACCAAGTTAAGGGAATCTGTGCCCCATGTGTCTCCCCAGTCTTCTGGGGTAGATACCAATGGAGAAAAAGGGCAATGATTTCCCTTCAGGCTCTCTCCTAGGGAGGAACTGGAAAATCACTCTGAGAAACAAGCACGCTTGAGCACACACCCTTGTCTACGTCAAATTCTTGCTACCAAAATCTTAAAGCATTGATGGTAATAATAATTAACATTTACCAGGTTTCACTTAATCCTTCTGCAAGCCACAATGTTGACATCAGGTCCACTTTCTAGATGAGAAACCTAGAGTTTAGAGATATTAAGGCCCTTGTCCAAGATCTCACAGTTAGGTTAAGTGGCAGAGCCAAGGTCTGAACCCAGAATTGCCTAAGCCCCCTCCCCACAAAGCCCATGTATTTCCACGCCCAGGAAGTGTTGTTTAGAGGACGATTGGTTTTTTTAGACTCAAACCTTAACACAAATCCCTTGGCCTCTCAGATGGGCTCTTTTAGTGACCCATAACGCAGCAGTGCTGGCTGTGTGTCCTTGGTGACTGTGGAGAGGAGGGACAGGGCAGGGACAGCTACTTACTGATGCACTTGAGACTGGGAATTGTCCATTGGGTAATGTTTGTATCCTCATTCCGCAGGCACTTAGTCAGGCTGGATGTACCAGCTTTACGCTTGAAACCAGAGTTACAAATATACCGCTCCCTGGAGTTCTCATTGTAACTCTTAACCTGGATATTTGCATGTTCAATAGATGTGGGAGTCGAGCATGTGGCACCTGCAAAAGAATAGATATGAGGGGAGAGATGAACACAGTTCAGCTTGTTCAGGAATCTTCCAGAAACCTTGCCTTAGGTGCCAGCCATCCAGCATAGCTAGAGAGAGAGGTGTTATCAATGTAAACCTCCTTCGCCTCACCGTCCACTTCCCATGCATCCCCAACCTCGATCTCTTTCAAAGGTATCCATCTCTCTGTTTCTCTTCTACCTCATCCACACCAAGCCTCTGAGCTCTCTTGCCTAAACAAACACCAGTAGCCTCCAGGCAGCCAGCATCATCTTTAGAAATGCATATTTCATGGCTTCACTCTTATCTGACTTTCTGCTGCTCTTAGAATAAAAGTTAAAATCCTTAAGTCTTCAAGAATCTTCCAGCACTGGCTGTGCCTGCCTGTCTAGCTATTCCTCCTTGGCCACATGGGCCTTTGGTCCTCCCTCTGCCACTCACAAGGCCCCCCATTCTCTTCTCACCCCACTCTAGGCTGGCTATCTGCCATCCTTCCTCAGGAAAGTCTTCCTTCACCCCCACAATCAGTCAGGTCACATGGTTCTGTTTTTCCCTGTGCAGTTGTTTCACAGTTGTATTTAAGATATTGAGGTGATGTAATAAGTGTATGTCTCACCATCTGCAGTGCAAGCCATAGAGGGTAGAGGTCACATCTGTTTTGTCAACATTGTATTTTCTGAGCCTAATACAGTACCTGGCAAGAGCAGGTGCTCAAGAAATACTTGTTTAAAGAGTGAATAGATTAACTCTCTTCCTCAACACCAGGCTTAAGTCTGACCTTCTAATAAAAGAGGCAAAATTAATTTCCCCAGACAGTTCTACTTTTGTGGTAGCTGGAATTAAACTCTGACTCCAAAATTTCAGCTAAAAATACTGGATATAGGGCTCTAGCTCTGTTTTGTGGAAATAAAGAGATTTACAAGTTAGTATCAGAGGATATTTGCTGTAAAAAAACACGAAGGACTGAAATGTTGACCATTTCCATTTTGAGGATGCTCCAACCAACTGAGCCACCCAGCCAAGGCTGTCTGCCCATTTTTGAATTAGGTTTTGCTTTGTTGTTGAGTTTTAGGAGTTCTCTATGTATTCAGGATGTTAATCCCTTATTAGATATGCGATTTGCATAATCTCTCTCCCCTTCTGTGGGTTGATTTTTACTCTGTTGATAGTCTCTTGATACAGAAATTTTAAAAATTTTCTCCAAATCCAATATCTCTATTTTTTCTCTTGTTACCTGTGCCTTTGGTGTTATATCCAGGAAATCATTGCTAAATTCATTATCATAAAGAGTTTTTTCTATGTTTTATTCTTTTTTCTTAATGTATATAACATCAGTTAACTAATTCATTGAGGCAACATTGGTTAATAATATTATATAAATTTCAGGTGTACAACATTATAATTCAATATCTGTATACTCTATTGTCCCCCTGGCTGGTTTGGCTCAGTGGATTGAGCGTTGGCCTGCGAGCTAAGTGTCGCTGGTTCGATCTTCCAGTCAGGGCACATCAGAGAAGGAAAACTCTGACTCCAAAAAACCTTCGCTGCCTTGCGGCATACCTCTTCAGGGGAAAGGCTAAGGGAGTAAACCCCGACAGAAAATCCGGAGCCGGAGTCCCGAAGGCGGTTTGACGTTGTAGTCAACACCGGCAACTCCTGCGGCGCACCTGAAGCCAAGCTGTATTGACTCCGTCTTTCCCTTGGACCCTTCAGCTGCGAAGAGAGGGGGGTCTGCTGCATGGGCAACAGCAGACCCTCCATATCACCCTGCCCAGGCTCTGTAGCTTCAGCTTCACTGGAGAGGACACTCCAGCGTCATCGCAAGATGTCGATTCAACACGGGAGGAGACAGATACCGTGTCACTGCCGAGTCGGACTGCACAGCCATTCTCGGCGGTGCAGATAGACTCTTAAGAAGCTACACCAACGTCTCTCGAGACGGACGGCTGCCGACGATACTCTATTGTATCCTCACGACCAAAAGTCTACTTTCCTTCAATTACCATATATTTGACCCCCTTTATTCAATTTGCTCTCTCACTGCCCCCTTCCCTATGAACCACCATTCTGTTGTCTATATCTATGAGTTTGTTTTTATTTTGTCTTATTATAAAGAAGATGTGATATGTGTGTGTGTGTTGTGTATGTTTTATGTGTATACACACACAATGGCATACTACCCAGCTATAAAAAAGAGATAAAATGATGCCATTTGCAACAACATGGATGGACCTTGAGTGTATTATGTTAAGTGAAATAAGTCATATGGCAAGAGACAAAAACCATGTGTTTTCATTCATATGTGGAATATAAAAAAAAAAAAAAAACTAAAAGAACTATGTTTTCTTCTAATATTTTTATTGTTTTAAGTCTTACATTTAGGTCTTTGATTCATTTTGAGTTAATTTTTGTATATGGTATAAGATAAGATTTCAACTTAATTCTTTTGCAGTTGTATGTTCAGTTTTCCCACAGGTTGAAAAGACTGTTTTTCCCAATTGAATGTGGTTGGTACCCTTGTCAAAAATAATTTGGCCATATATGTTTTGGCTTATTTTGGGGCTCTCTGTTATATTCCACTGGTTTATATGTCTGTCTTTATGCCAATACCATACTGTTTTGATTACTGTAGCTTTGTACTAAGTTTTGAAATAAAGAAGTGTGAATTCTTTACTTTTATTTTTCTTCTTCAAGATTGTTTTGGTTATTTGAGATTCCATGTAAGTTTTAGGATGGGTTTTTCTATTTCTGAAAAAAAATCATTAGGATGTTAGAAATCAGATGAGAGAGCAGGTGAATTCACAGTGGTATGGCCTTGTCATTGGAATTTGGGTAGGGAGTGCATTGAATCTGTAGATCACTTTAGGTAGTATCAACATTTTTATAGTATTAACTTTCAGTAGTGTTTTATACTTTTTATGTACAAGTCTTTCACATCCGTGGCTAAGTTTATTTCTAAGTATTTTTGTTCTTTTTGATGCTATTTGAAAATGGAATTGTTTTTGTAATCTCCTTTTCAGATTGTTCATTAATGTGGAGAAATGCAAATGGTTTTTCTGTGTTGACTTTGTATCTTGCTACTTTGATGAATTCATTTATTACTTCTAACAGGTTTTTGTGACATGTTTACCTTTCTACATATAAGATCATAACATATACAAACAGAGATAATTTTATTTCTCTCTTCCAAATCTGTTAACTTTTATTTCTTTTTCTTGCCTAGTTGCTCTGGCTAGAATTTCTAGTGCACTGCTGAATAGAAGTGGTGAAAGCAGGCATCTTTGATATGCTCCTGATCTTACAGGGAAAACATTCAGTCTTTCACCATTGAGTATGATGTTCACTATGGATTTTCCCATATATATATATATATATTTTTTAGCATATTTATTCTTTGTTACACAAAGTGATGCAGTAATAAAACTAGAATGTTCATTTGCCTAGGGTCACCAAGATGGTGATTTAGGCATTATCTCTCTCTCTTTTTTTTAAAGTATATTTTATTGATTATGTTGTTACAATAGTTCCAATTTTTTTCCCTTTGCTCCCCTCCACCCAGTACCCCACTTCCCTCCAGCAATCCCACCCCCCTTAGTTTATGACAATGGGTTGTGCATATAAGTTCTTTGCCGTCACACTTTCCTATATTATTCTTAACTTTCCCCTGTCTATTTTGTACCAACCAATTATGCTTTTTAATCCCTGCACCATATCCCCATTTCTCCCCCTCCCCCTCCGAGCTGATAACCCTCCAAATGATACCCATACCTATCATTCTGTTCCTATTCTGGTTTGCTTAGTTGGATTTTGTTTTTATTTTTTAGATTCAGTTGTTGATAGTTGTGAGTTTGTTGTCATTTTAATGTTCATAGTTTTAATCTTCTTTTTCTTAAGTAAGTCCCTTTGATATTTTATATAATGATGGCTTGGTGATGATGAACTCCTTTAGCTTTACCTTGTCTGGGAGGCACTTTATCTGCCCTTCCATTCCAAATGATAACCTTGCTGGATAGAGTAATCCCGGTTGCAGGTTGCCTTTAATCACATTGAATACTGCTTGCCAGTCCCTTCCTGCCTGCAAAGTTTTTTTGAGATATCAGCTGATAATCCTATAAGCATCCCTTGTAGGCAACTCTCAACCTTTCTCTTACTACCCCCAGGACTCTCATTATCTTTCACCTTTGTTATCTCAATCATGATGTGTCCTGGTGTGGTCTCATCTGGGTCCAGCTCGCCCTGGACCCTCTGTGCTTCCCAAACCTGTATGTCCATCTCCTTCACAAAATTTGGAAAGTTTTCCTCCATTATTTCTTCACACAAGTTTTCAATTTCTTGCTCTTCCTCTTCTCCTTCTGGCACCCCCATGATTCAGATGTTGGCATGTTTAAAGTTGTCCCAGAGGTTCCAAAGCCCCTCCTCATTTTTTTCAATTCTTGCTTCCTCATTCTGCACTGGTTGACTGTTTTTTTCTTCTTTACGTTCCAAATCACTGATAAGAACCCCGGTTTCCTTCCCCTCACCATTGGTTTTGTGTGGATTTTCCTTCGTTTTATTTAGCATAGCCTTCACTTCTTCTCTTATGCATATGCCCTACTCAGGCATATCTGTCAAGCCTGTGAGCATCTTTATCACCAGTGCTTTGAATTCTGCATCTGTCAGGTTGGCTACCTCCTCATCTGTTAGGTTGGCTATCTCCTCGTCGCTTAGTTCTCCCACTGGAAGCTTGATCTGTTCCCCCTTTTGGGCCACACTTCTCTGTCTCTTCATCCTGTGCTTGTTTGCCTCTGCGTCCCAGGTAGAGCTATCACTTCTGTTTCGTTATAAGGGGTGGAGCCTTAGGAATTCATCAGTACAGGACGACCTGTTTCACCACGTTGTGGCGCTGTATGTGGGGGAGGGGTCCGCGAGGGAACAATGCCGCCTGCGCAGCAGTTACCCCTTTTCCAGGCACTTCTCCCACCTCCACACTGGACTGGTGCCCCTCTAGCTGCAGCCCTGTCCTTCATTCTCAGAGTGGGTGGGTCTGTGGACATTCTAGGCCTGTGGGGGCCTTAAAACAAGAAGACTGTGCTGAAAGACCGCAGTTTCTGCCTCCACCACAACCCCCACTGGTTTGCACAGTCAGAAGCAATGAGGCTTGATTTTCCCCAGTGCTGGGACAGTGAGCTGTGAGGTCTAGCGAGGAACTGGGAACGCTTCTCCAGGTGTCCCTCCTGACTTTCTAAAACATGTGACTGTGCTCTTTGCTGGCCTTCCACTGCCACCGCTGCTGCTACCACCACACAGCATCTTCTCTGCCCCGGCTCCGCCCCTCCTACCTGTCTGGATGAGTATTTCTTCTTTATATCTTTGTTTGCTGGACTTTCACATAGTTTAATTTTCTGGAACTTCTGGTTGTCTCTTGTTTTGAGGTACTTGTATTCCTTCTTAGTTGTGGAGGGAGATGCAGTGTGTCTGTCTACGCCTCCATCTTGGCCAGAAATCATATATGGCTCTTATTATGTTGAAGTAATTGCCTTCATTCCTAATATTTTTAGCAGTTTTAATTGTTGTTAAATCATGTGTGTTGAATTTTGTCAAATGCTTTTTCTGCATCAATTGATATAATGATGTGTTTTTTTCCCTTTATTCTGTCAATGTGGTCTATTACATTGATCAGTTTTTTGTTTCTGTTTTTATATGACCATGTGTTTTTTTTTTCTTTCATTTTATTTATGTGGTGTATTAAGTTTATTGATTTTTGAATATTAAACTATCCTTGCATCCCTAGGATGAATCCCACTTGATCGTGGTGTATGATCTTTTTAATGTGTTGCTGGATCCGGTTTGCCAATATTTTGTTGAGGATTTTAGCATCTATGTTCATCAGTGATATTGGCCTGTAGTTTTCTTTCTTTGTTGTGTCTTGATCTGGTTTTGGAATTAGGGTAATACTGGCTTCATAGAACGAGTTTGGGAGTCTTCCCTCTTCTTGGATTTTTTTTTTTTTTTTTTTTTTGAATAGTCTGAGGGGGATAGGAGTTAGTTCTTTCTTACATGTTTTGTAGAATTCACCTGTGAAGCCATCTGGTCCAGGGCTTTTGTGTGCCGGGAGTTTTTTGATTACTGCTTCAATTTCACTAGTTGTTATTGGTCTGTTCAGGCTTTCTGCTTCTTCTTGATTGAGTTTTGGAAGGTTATATGTTTCCAGAAATTTGTCCATTTCCTCTAGGTTGTCAAATTTCTTGCTATACAGTTGTTCGTAATAATTTCTTACAATCCTTTGTATTTCTCTGGTATTGGTTGTGATTTCTCCTCTTTTGTTTCTGATTTTATTTACTTGGGCCCTCTCTCTTCTTATCTTGATGAGCCTGGTTAAAGGCTTGTCAATTTTGTTTATCTTTTCAAAGAACCAGCTCCTACTTTTGTTGATCTTTTGAATTGTTAGTTTAGTCTCTATGTCATTTAATTCTGCTCTGATCTTGATGATTTCCTTCCTTCTACTCGCTCTGGGCTTTGCTTGTTGTTCTTCCTCTAGTTTTTGTAGCTGTAGGGTTAAAATTTTTATTAGAGATTCTTCTAGCTTTTTTAGGTAGGCCTGTATTGCTATGAACTTTCCTCTCAGGACTGCTTTCGCTGTGTCCCATAGGTTTTGGGTTGTTGTGTGTTCATTATCATTAGTTTCCAGAAACTTTTTGATTTCTTCCTTGATGTCATTGTTAACCCATTTATTATTTAATAGCATGTTGTTCATTCTCCGTGAGTTTGAATGTTTTTGAGTTTTTTCCTTGAGGTTGACTTCCAATTTTAAGCCATTGTGATCTGAGAAGATGCTTGATATAATTTCAATTTTCTTGAATTTGTTGAGGCTTGTTTTGTGTCCTACCATGTGGTCTGTCTTTGACATTGATCAGTTTTTATATGTTGAACCATCCCTACATTCCAGGAATAAATCCCACTTGGTCATGGTGTATAACACTTTAAACATGCTGCTGAATTCAGTTTGCTAGTATTTTGTATAAATGTTCATAAAGGGATATTGGTCTGTCATTTTCTTATAGTTTTTTTTGTCTTTTCTGGTTTCAGGGCAATGTGGACCATATAGAATAAGTTAGAAAGTGTTCCCTTTTCCTCATGTTGTAAGAAGTTTAAGAAGGATTTGTATTAGGTCTTTAAATGTTTTGTAGAATTCGTAAAGTGAAGCCAGGGCTTTTCTTTGTCAGGAGTATTACTAGTTATAATAGGTCTTTTCAGATGTTCTATTTCTTCATGACTTAATCTTGGTAGGTTTTGTGTTTCTAGAATTTGCCCATTTCATCTAGGTTATTCAATTTGTTAGTGTGCAATTGTTCACAGTACTCTTATAATCCTTTCTTACTATAGAATTGGTAAAAATGCACCCACTTTTATTTCTGATTTTACTAATATGATCCTCTCTTTTTTTCTTAGTCTATCTAAATGTTAGTCAATTTGTTGATTTGTTCAAAAACCAACCTTTATTTTCATTGCTTTTCTCTATTGTTTTTCTATTCTCTGTTTTATTTATTTCTTCTCTGGTCTTTATTATTTCCTTCTTTATGCTGGCTTTGGGTAAGTTTGTTGTTTTTCTTGTTCCTTGAGGTATAAAATTGGGTTGCTGACTTAATTTTTCTACTATTCCTTTAGTTTTTTAAGGTAATTGTTTTGAAGTCTTGTATAGTATATCTGCCATCAGGTTTTCTTCAGGGACAATTTCTATTGACTTGTATTTTCTTTTGAATGGGTCAGACTTTCCTGTTTCTTTCTATGACTTGTATTTTTTTGTTGAAAACCGGACAATTGAATCTAATAATGTGGTAACTCTGGAAATAAGCTTTGCTCCATCCCAGGGCTTACTGTTTTTTTTTTTTTTTTTTGTACTTTTTAGTTGTTGTAGGCTGTTTCTGTGCTAAGGGTCAAACTGAAGCAAAAATTTAAGATCTTTCAGACCTTTTCTGACCTTTTCCCAGAGCTTACATAGGGGCTTCTTTCTTTTTAAAAAATTGAATATATTGGAGAGACACTGGTTAACAAAATTATACAGGTTTCATGTGCATAATTCCACAACACACCATCTATACACTGTACTGTGTGTTCACCACCCCAAGTCAAGTCTCCTTCCATCACCTTTTGCACAGCCACTTTCTAACTTTTCCTGTATATGCAGTTGTTTCTGAATGTCCTAATTGTTAATATCTAGCTTCCAAAAGAGGAAAGAGAAAAATGTAGAGGAAACAGGGGTGCTAGTCCTTTAAATTCCCTGGAAGTCACTTCAGTTGGTCTGCGAGGGGTTTGCAATAACAGGAAGAGATATAACAACAATGGCTACCACCACCTCTCTGGCAGCACCTTTGTGATCAGAAGCACCAATTTGTGATCCTAGCACAAATGCCTGATATATGAAGAACAGGGTCCGTTTTTGCTTACCGTGGCTCCTGCAAGCTATGTGCAAGCTGATCCAGAAACACATGACAACTGCCTGTTGACCACAGCTGACCACAATTTAATATCCAGTTCCTCACCTGGAAACTGCAAATCTTCAATAGACTTTAGGGTTCCGATGTAGTTTTATCAGACAGATTCTGCCAGTGCAATTATTGTCTAGGTGGGGAAATAAATTCTTGATGATTCCTACTCCACCATTTTCCCAGAATCCTATTTTACCCTACTATTTTGAATGAATGATTCCCTGGGTACACAATTCTAGGCAGATGGCTTTTCTTCCCAGCATTTGAAGTTTCTTGCTTTATTATGGCTGTTGCTTTGAAAAGCCCATTATGAGTCTAATTATTGTTTGTCAATAACGATCTTTTCTTTCTGGATATGTAAGGTCTTCTCTTTGTCTTTGGTGCTCTACAGATTCATTACAGTGGTTCTTGGTATAGGTTTCTTTTTGCTTATCCTGCTTGGTGATGTTTCCCCAATTTGATCTTTTGTGTTTTTGATGCCTTTGATCAGTTATGGGCAATACTCTGCTATTATCTTCTTGATTATTTTCTCTTCTTTGTTGCTTCTATCCCCCTTTTCTGGAACTCTGATCATATGATTCTTATTCTCTCTGTCTTATCCAGTTAAGGCTGCTATAACAAAATGCCATAGACTAAGTAGCAACAAATATTAATTTCTAACATTTCTGGAGACTGGAAATCCAAGATGAGGGTGCCAGCATGGTAGGGTTCTTGTGAAAGTCCTATTCTTAATTTAAAGACCACCACCTTCCTGCTGTATCATCACATGGTGGAGAGAGAGAGCTCTGTTCACTTCTCTTCTTTTAAGGGCACTAATCTCAACATGGCTCCACCCTCATGACTTCATCTAAACTAAATTGTCTCAGAAAAGCCCCACCTCCAAATATGATATGGAGATTAGGGCTTCAACAAATGAACTTGGGGGAACACAGACATACAGTAGGTAGCTCTATCTTTTATATCTTTTAAACTCTCCTATTCACCATCTGTTTCTCTATGCTGTACCCCGAGTGATTTATTCAGTTCTATCTTACAGTTTACTAATTTCTCTTTCCCAGTGTGTTATTTGACACTTAGCTTCTCTATTGATTTTTTGAATAAGTATTTGAATATCGATTATTTGCAGTTGATTGTATCTATTTATTGTTGACAAGCATCTACCAGATTAGGTCAATAATTAGTCAGAGAATTTGTATTTGAGTCAGAATAGCAGCCTAAGAGCATCCTCTTCCTCCTCTGTACATTCTCAAAACTATTTTATTGTGAAAATTACACATATAGAATTATATAAAATGTTTAGGTGCAATTTAAGGATTAATTATTAAATGAAGACTCATGTATGTACTAATCCATTTATGAAATAGAATAATACCAGTAACTTAGACGATACTTGAGTGCCTTCTCCAGCTCCACCCCCCAACTTTATCTCTGCAAAAGATGAACACTATGCCAATGTTTATAATAATCATTTCTTTGCTTTATTGATGGCTTTCCAAATTCCCAAATAACATATTGTCTAGTTGTTATGTTTATAAATTTTTATAATTTGAATCATATTACACATATTATTCTATACCATTCTTCTCTCACACAATGTTATATTTCTCATTGATATGGATACATATGGCTGTAGTTCATCCATTTGGGGTATTAAACTATTCTATTGTGTGAATATGCAACAGTTTTTTTCATTTTACTGTTATACATTTGTGTCATTTCCAGTGTTTTTGCTATTACAAATAATAATGCAGTGAATGTTCTTGTATATGTCTCTTGATGCACATGAGAAAGAGTTTCTTTATGTTATTTTCTTAGCAATGGCATTGCTGGGACATAGCACATGACACTATCACTTTAACTAGATAATACCAAATTGTTTTCCGAAGTGACTGTACCAGTTTACACTTCTACCAGCAGTAGGTGAATTCTTGTTCCACAATTTCACTAACAATTATCTGATTATTTTTTGTTAAATTGATGAATATGACATTATACTGTATCTCATGGTACCTAATTTCATTTCCCTATTATTAATAAGAGGAAGCAGCATTTCATGTCCTTACAACCCACTTTTATATTTATTAGTAAAGTTCCTGTATGTTTTCAAGAATTTTACTATTAGGTTATCTTTTATGCCTTTTGATTATTACACATTTTTTAAAAATGTATTCTTGATACAAATTCTTTGTTATTTCTTTATAATTTTTAATATAGTTTGCTGATTATGCTATTACAGTTGTCCCAGCTTTCACTCTTTGCCCACCTCCGCAGGTATCCTCCATTCCCTCCAGCAATCTCCCCCACCCCACTTAGTTCATGTCCATGATCATGCATATAAATTCTTTGGCTACTCATTTCCTATTCTGTTCTTCCTTTTTTAAAAGTATATTTTATCGATTATATTGTTACAGTAGTCCCAAAATTTTTTTCTCTTTGCCTTCCCTCTGCCCAGTACCCCACTTCCCTCCAGAAATCCCAGGCCCCTTAGTTCATGTCCATGGGTCATGCATATAAGTTCTTTGGCTTCACCCTTTCCTATATTATTCTTAACTTCCCCCTTTCTATTTTGTACCAGTCAATTATGCTGCTTAATCCCTGCACAATTTCCCCATTTCTCCTCCTCCCCACTCCCAGCTGATAACCCTCCAATGATCCCTATACCTATGATTCTGTTGCTATTCTGGCTTGCTTAGTTGGATTTTGCTTCTATTTTTTAGATTGAGTTGTTGATAATTGTGTTTGTTGTCATTTTAATGTTCATAATTTTGATCTTCTTTTTCTTAAGTAAGTCCCTTTGATATTTCATATAATGATGGCTTGGTGGTGATGAACTCCTTTAGCTTTACCTAGTCTGTGAAGCACTTTATCTGCCCTTCCATTCTTAAATTATAGCTTTCCTGGACAGAGTAATCTAGGTTGTAGGTCCTTGCTTTTCATCACTGTGCCAGTCCCTTCTTGCCTGCAAAGTTTCTTTTGAGAAATCAGCTGATAATCTTATAGGCACCCCTTTATAGGTAACTCTCTTCTCTTCTCTTGTTGCTTTTAAGATTCTCTCTTTATCTTCACCTTTGGCATTTTAATGATGATGTGTCTTGGTGTGGTCCTCTTTAGGTCTAGCTTGTTTGGGACTCTGTGCTTCCTGGACTTGAATGTCTATTTCCTTCACCAATATGGGGAGTTTTCCTTCAATATTTTCTCACATAAGCTTTCAAGTTCTTGCTCTTTTTCTTCTTCTGGCACCTCTATGATTCGGATGTTGGCATGTTTAACATTGTCCCAGAGATTCCTAAGCCTCTCATTTTTTTCAGTTCTTGTTTCCTCATTCTGTACCGGTTAACTGTTTTTTCCTTCCTTATGTTCCAAATCATTGATTTGAACCCCAATTTCCTTCCCTTCATCATTAATTTTGTGTAGATTTTCCTTCATTTCATTTAGCATAGCCTTCACTTCTTCCCTTATGCATTTGCCACACTTAAGCATATCTGTCAAGCCTGTGAGCATCTTTATCACCAGTGGTCTGAACTCTGCATCTGTTAGGTTGCCTATCTCCTCATCTAGTTCTCCCACTGGAACTTTAATCCATTCCCTCTTTTGGGCCACACTTCTCTGTCTCCTCATCTTGACAGACTCTTGTGTTTGTTTGCCTCTGTGTCTTAGGTAGAGCTGTTGCACCTGTTATGTTGTCAGCCTTAGGTATTCGTCAGTACAAGTGACTTATTTCACCATGTTGTGGCACTGTATGTGGAGGAGGAGGAGTCTGAGAGGGAACAATGCCGCTTGCTCAGCACTCACCCCTTTTCCAGGCACTTCTCCCACTTCTGTATGGGATTGGTGCCTCTCTAGGTGTTGTCCTGGCCATCATTCCCAGAGTGGGTGGGTCTGTGGATGTTCTAGGACCATGGGGGTCTTTTAAACAAGTGGACTCTACTGAGAGACTGGCAGTTTCTTCCTCTGCCCCAACCTCCACTGGTTTTCACAGTCAGAAGCAATGAGGCTTTATTTTCCCTGGCACAGGAACTGTGAGCTGTGTGGTCTGGTGCGGTGCTAGGAGGGCTACCCAGGTGTCCCTCCCTACTTTTTAAAAAGTGTGACTGCGCTTTCTCCTGGCCTGCCGCTGCCACCAACACCACACCGCATCCTCTCCACCCCAGCTTCACCCCTCCTACCTGTCTGGATGAGTATTTCTTCTTTATGTCTTTGTTTGTTGGGCTTCCATGCAGCTCAATTTTCTGGAACTTCTGGTTGTCTCTAGTTTTGAGGTAGTTGTATTCCTTCTTAGTTTGAAGGGAGATACAGCGTGTCTGTCTAAGCCTCCATCTTGGCCAGAAGTCTCCTATTCTGTTCTTAATATACTCTAGTCTAATTCGTACCTACCAATTTGTATTTCTTAAGCCCTGCACCTTTTCCCCATTCTCCCCCTTCCCCCACCAACTGATAACCCTCCAAATGATCTCCATATCTATGGTTCTGTTTCAGTTCTGCTTGTTTGTTTTTTAGATTAGATTGTTGATAGATATGTATTTATTGTCATTTTAATGTTCAGTTTTTATCTTCTTCTTTTTCTTAAATAAGTACCTTTACTCTTTCATATAATAATAGCTTGGTGATGATGAACTCCTTTAGCTTTACCTTGTCTGGGAAGCACTTCATCTGCTCTTCCATTCTAAATGATAGCTTTGCTGGATAGAGTAATTTTGGTTGTAAGTCCTTGCTTTTCATCACCTTGACTACTTCTTGCCAGCTCCTTCTAGCCTGCAAAGTACTTTTGAGAAATCATCTGACAGTCTTATGGGAACTCCTTTGTAGGTAATTTTCTGCTTTTGTCTTTCTGCTTTTAAGATTCTCTCTTTATCTTTAACCTTCGGCATTTTTTTTTTTTTAACCTTCGGCATTTTTATTATGATGTGTCTTAGTGTGGTCCTCTTTGGGTCTAGCATGTTTGGGACTCTCTGTGCTTCCTGGACTTGAATGTCTATTGCCTTCACCACATTAAGGGAGTTTTCTTTCATTATTTTTCAAATAAGTTTTCAATTTCTTGCTCTTTCTCTTCTTTTTTCAGAAACCGTATGATACAAATGTAGGTACCTTTGAAGATGTTCCAGAGGCTCTTTAGCCTATCCCCATTTTAAAAAAATTCTTTTTCTTCTTGCTGTTCTGATTGAATGTTTTTTTCTTCCTTATGTTCCAGATCATTGATTTGATTCTTGGCTTCACCCACTACACTGTTGGTTTCCTGTAAATTTTTCTTTATTTCACTTAGTGTAACCTCCATTTCTACCTGGGTCCTTTTCATGCTGTTGAAGTACCCAATGAGTTTCTTGAACATCCTAATAACCAGTGTTTTGAACTCTGAATCTGATAGATTGCTTATCTCCATTTCATTTAGTTCTTTTTCTGGACTTTTGTTCTTTTCTTTCACTTAGGCCATATTTCTTTGCCTCCTCATTTTGGCAGCCTTCCTATTTTTGTTTCTGTGTATTAGGTAGAGCTGCTTTGACTACTTGTCTTAGTAGCATGGCCTATTGTAGAAAAGTGCACCAGTAAGTTGGATGGAGCAGAGCCTTAGGTTATTGCCAGCACAGGGTAATCTGTGTTGCTGCTCTGTGGCTCTGTGTAAGGGAGGGCTCAGAGATGGGACAATGCTGTTGCCTGGCCTCTGGAATTTTTTCTGGGAGAAAGCTCTCTCTGGGCATTTGTCCTGATGCCAGATATTTCAGTTTCTTCCTGTATGCCTCTGGTGCCCTTTCAGCTGTTGTCCTGGTGCTGAAGACCAGAGGGAGTGAGTTTGTGTAAGACCTAAGTCCATTGTAGGCTCCTTAAGGGGAGACTCCTGAGAATCTCACAGTTTCTTCTGCCTCCCCAACCCCCACTGGTTTTTACAGCTAGGAGTTATAGAGACTTATCTTCCTGGCGCTGGCACCCTGGGTTGGGTGGTCTGGTGTGGGGCTGGGATCCCCTGTTTCTGAGGTATCCCTTCCAACTTTTATCCACCATACATGGGTGTGTGACCATGCACTCCACATCTGCATGTATCTGTGCCTCTCTCGCCTCTACCCCTCTTACCTGTCTGGATGAATGTGGCTTCTTTAATTCCTTCGTTGTCAGACTTCCATACAGCTCTATTTTCTGACAATTCTGGATGATATTTGTTTTGTAGTCCAGTTGTAATTTTTGCTTTGTTTGTTCGGGGAGGTGAGTCATGTTTACCTATGCCTCCTTCTTGACTGGAGCAAATTCTTTGTTATTTAGATAAGTTACAAATAACTTCTCCTAGGTTATGGTTTGTCTTTATTTTTTTTATGGTGCAACTGGATGAACAGGAGTTTTAAATTTCAATGTAGTGAAATATATCAGTGTTTTCCATTTAGGATTAGAGGTTTGGTGTCTTACTTAAGTTTTTCCTAACTCAGGGTTATAGAGATTTTTTTACATTTTCTTCTAAGAGTTTTATATATTTACCTTTGATTAAGTCTTCAGTCATTCTGCAGTTGATTTTTGTGTATGATGTGAAGGATTCAATTTCATTTTTTTTAAACAAAGATAGGCAATTATCTTAAGATTTGTTATAAATAGTGCATCTTTTTCAGCTCTATCATTAATTAAGTTGTTATATTTTGTCTCGCTCTAGGCCATTTTATTTCATTGATTTGGTGTTCTAGCTCTACACCATAATTTAGATAGTAAGTTTTGATAGTTAATAGGGCAAGCCTAGTTTTGGGAGAATTGACATCTTTAAGATATTTTCTTCTTACCTGAAAACAGTATAAATCTTTTTACTTATTTAGGTTTCTTTTAGAAAGTTTTTTATAATTTTCTACATATGGGACTGACATGTTTTGTTGATTTATTATTAGGTACTTAATTTTTGGTGGTATGTGCTTTTATAAATTAATTGTGTATGCTGCAACCGTTCTAAACTCACTTATTCTAAAAGTATCTCAGTAGTTTCCATAGGATTTTCTACAAAAATGATCATGTCATAGATTGTGTTTCATGATTCTATTTTATCTCTCTGATTGGCTTATTAGTTACAACTCTTTGTTGTATTATTTTAGTGGTTTCTTTAAGGTTTATAGTATATATCTTTACTTTATCATGGCTTACCTTCAAGTGACATTATACAACTTCTCATATATAGTGTAAGAACCTTAAACAATATATTTCCATTTTTCTCCACCCAGCCTTTCTGCTATTGTTGTCATACATTTTGCTTCTACATATATTATAAATCCCACAACACATTTTTATTATTTTTGCTTTAAGAAGTTATGAACTATTTAGTTGATTAGGGATTTTAGTAGATGTTTTCTCTATTTAACTAATCATTTCTGGTTGTTTTGTAGCAGGAGGATTTTTCAGAATGTCTACTTTGTCGTTTTGATGAACAAGAAAATCTAGTAGTTTTCCCATTGTGAAACATCCTCAAATAAAGATAAACACATGAATAGTTGATATATGAATGCACAAGAATATCAATGTACTGCAGCCAACCCAGTTGGCTAGTTACTTACTTTACAAAGCTAAACTCTCTCATAAGTATATTATAGATAATGCTGTTGATTGTATCAATAATCTTTCATTGAGGCCTTAATTACATCTTTTGATACTTCAATGATAATTTCTCTTTATATTCATTTTTTTATAACATTGTTCCCTAGATATTCAATATAAGCAAGTCTCACCTTGTTTATAATATTGTAAACTCCTTGAAGGGGGTGAATATATTTTAAAGTCCTCTGGTACTCAAAATGCTAAGCCTGACATGTCATAGGTGTTTTCTGAAGTTAGTGGCTTATGAATATATAGACTGGAATAGATGAATTAGTGGAAATAGGAGTAAACTTAAGATTCTGGGATTTTCAAAACTCTTAAGTAGTGAAAAAACATATATAGCAAGTCCTAACAATCATTTAAATGAAGTCATTAAAATAGTGCTTGGGATCACACCTCTTTCTACTTCTGAGAACTTGTGAATCAGGCTTTTTATTAAGTTGGCTTATACAATCGAATCTGAGTAAGTAGCTCTGGCCTACTTTCATATTCAGAGTTCCAAAGTTATCAGGTTCGCATGCCCTTCCCATTCTTTAAGGAGAGTTGGAACCCCTTCCAATATTTTCTTTCTCTTATTCTACATTTAAATGCCTAAGGAAGGCTAATTTGTAGGATACAAAGAAGTATGCCATATGATTTCTGCTTTCAAGAAGTGCACTGTGAAGCTGACATGATAAAAGCATAAAGCCTTCTGTGTTCACAGTAATCTATTTTATATAATTATTTTTATAAGTGAAATGCCAGCCAAGCCAACACACTTCCTTCTGGCACTCGCTATAAGTACAGACTGGACTCAGGTCATTGCCCTTAACTCATCTATTTTTTCTGTCTCAGGCTCATTAACTGAGTTTGCCAACATACCTTTTCCATGATAGGCAAATTTATCATACTTCAGGTCCTTAAGTAATGATTTTTGAGAGCTTACATGAGTTCAATGGCTATAGGTTAAAGAGCAAACAAAAGGGAAAGAATGAAATACATTTTATACTGATAGAACTCAGGAGGAAATCTGCCTGCTCCTCTTTTCCTTATTGACACTGTCTTGGTTTAGGATTTCATCACCACTTACTGAAACTATTGCAAAAGCCTCCAATTTAGCTTCCTGCCTCCAGATCCCTTAACTACTGGTTAGTCTTCACATTTCTTACAAGTGTAACCTTACACCATTGAGCTCCAATGATGTCCCCTTTGCCCAGAAACATTTGATGGTTCCCCACTGTGCAGAAAAAAAGTAAGTCTTTCCAAATAGAAAACATTCAGGTCACATCAACCCTGTGTAATGAGTCCAAGAGTATATAGTTGGAGATTTTACACATTTATTCACATAGTTATATACTCTTTGATAAAATCAATTTGGCAAAGGTGATTTAGCCCAATGCCAGTTAGTTGAAATGATTTGGTTGAAAAAAAAATCCCCAGAAACATTGTAATTTTTTAGAATTCAAAGAATTTCCCCTTGCCTTTTTTGCTCTATATAGATAGTTTTATTCAATTATTCTTACTCTGTGCTGTTTAGAACATCAAACATTTTGAACCAACCTAAATATCCAACCATTTAGAGGCAATTGAAGCCTACACACAGCTTCAACAATAAGGAGTTGCTTAAACAATTTGTAAAGGATTATAAAATGTATGTATAGTATGCACGAGTGTTATATGAAGTAATTTTTTAGTATCTTATTTTGAGAAATTTACAAAATATACAAAGTCATTGCCAAATAAGGAGATCAGCTATAATTTAAAATGAATTCTAAAACTCCAAAATTCTAGGTCTTTTTTGTGTTATTTTGTGGTTATTTTATTTTTCTAATTACAAAAACAATTCAAAATATTAGCACCCACATAATCCACATCTTTCTGCTACTTCTATATAGTCTAGTAAAAACTAAGTCATATTATGCAACTCCATTTTAATTATGCAGTCCTGCACTTTTGAACATTTAGGTTGATTTCAACAAATTCTATATTTTTGTACATTTAAGTTTTTACCATTTTTTTGCTATCAGTAGTAGCACAAAGCAATAATAACTAGATACAACTGATTTGAAATTAAAAAATTAAGGTTTGGGCAAAACTCGCAAGACTCCTGAAAAATGGTTTAAAAATGTTTAAAGACATAAGCTGTAAAACCACACCTAAGTGTACTAATATTCTTTACAAACCAGAGCTGATGAGCTGGGGATATTCATCTTCATCTTTCAGGTTGTGAGAAGTTTTAAGAAGTAAACGACCTTTTGCCCAAGATGATGAATTCCCTCCAAATCAGGTCTTTTTAATAAGGACCCATTAACCATAACTTGCTGTCTAGTAGCACTGTAAACTATCAGGATCATGTCTGAGAATATATTATTTTCTCAGCTAAGGATAAGGAATGGGCTGCTTTTTATACTTAATGACCAGGATCATACTACCAAGTAGCAAATTTAATCATTTGGGTCTCTTCTAAACTCTTTTAGAAAACAAAATATATCCTTGTTCTATTAGCTCTTTGTCCATCTTACACCACTACCACATTGTCTCAATAACTGTAACTTTATAATGTCTCAAAAATAAGAAGTGCTCTTCTAATTCTGTTCTTTTTCAGAGTTGTTTTGGCTATACTAGCTCTTTTGCATTTTCATGTGAATTTTGGATCCAGTTTGTTAATTTTTGCAATAAACCCTGCTGGAATTTTGATTTGGGAAGGACTGACACCTTAATGATATTGATTTGTCCAATCCATGAACATGGTATGTCTCTCCATTTGTTTAGATCTTTACATTTCTCTCAGCAATGGTTTCTCCCAGATAAAAAGATGGGCAGAGGCCACTGTCCCATTTTTGAACCCTCCCAGAACCACAGAGCTGACAGGCTAGAACCATATCTGAGACTCCATCAACCTGGCTAACACTGTTTGCCTTGCCCTGGAGATCCCCTGAGATTCCATCCCACCCATCTTATGGGCCCACACAAACTCTTAACCCTAACTTTTCAATATGAATGGCTGGTCTTGGCTCATGTTTCACAACTTCCTAAATCCTCTCAAACAAGCAGAAGCTGGCCTCAGTGAGCCTCCAGGCTCCAGTCCTGGCACTAGCAGCAGCCAGCCTAGAGTCACACCATGGCTTTGCAAGCCCAGCACAAGTAGCAGCAATCTCATATTGCTTTATAGCTCAGGCAGGGTGGCCCTGGGAAAAACACAGGTAGGAGCTAAACTTGGCCTGCACCACCCAGGAAACCCCAGAGCCTGCACACCCAGTGGATAGCTACAGACCATATCAAAGCACCACCACCTTGTCCCTATCCCTGCATGGCTGATCCTCCATGGAGGACTGAGGTTGGTGGTAAGTGGTCACAGCCAGTCATTGCAGCAGACTGGTTAAATCCCTCCCATTGGTCTGCCAACAGCAACCAAGGCTCAGCTACAAGAAGAGGGTGTACTCAGCCCATATGAAAGATGTACCTTGAGTATTCAACTTGGGTGATAGGGAAGGCTGTGGCACTGGACTCTATGGAATACGTACTATATTAGGCCACAAATGTCCATTAACAAGTCAATAGGGAGTCATAGCAGTTCTATCTAATACATAGAAACAAACCAGGAAGGCTGCCAAAATGAGGAGACAAAGAAACATGGCCCAAATGAAAGAACAGATCAAAACTCCAGAAAAAAAGAGGTAAATGAAATGGAGATAAGCAATCTATCAGATACAGAGTTCAAAACACTGGTTATAGGGATGCTCAATAAACTTAGGACCTCAAAAACAAAAAAGATCCAGTCAGAAACTAAGTATGCACTGATTGAAATAAAAAGCAATTTAAAGGGAAACAACAGTAAAGTGGATGAAGCCGAGAATCAAATCAATGATTAGAACATAAGCAAAATAAATAAATAAATAAATGAATGAACGTATAAATAAATAAATAAATAAATAAATATATAATCTGAACAACAAAAATAAAAAAGAATCCAAAAAATGAGTCTAGTGCAAGCAGTCTCTGGGACAGCTTGAGGCATTCCAATATTTGTATCATAGGAGCCAGAAGGAGAAAGAAAAGAACAAGAAACTGGAAATTTGTTTGAAAAAATAATGAAAGAAAACTTCCCCAATTTGGTGAAGGAAATAAACATGCAAGAACAGGAAGCAGAGAGAGTCCCTGACCAGATGGATGCAAAGAGGCCCACTCCAAGAAATATCATAATTTAACATGCCAAAGGTTAAAGATAAAGAATCTTAAAAGCAGCAAGAGAAAAGCAGATAGTTACCTACAGGGGAGTTCCCATAAGACTGTCAGCTGATTTCTCAAAAGAAACTATGCAGGCTAGAAGAGATTGGCAAGAAATATTCGAAGTCATGACAAGTTGGGACCTACAGCCAAGATTGTTCTACCCAACAAAGCTATCATTTAGAATCAAAGGGCAGATAAAGAGCTTCCCAGACAAGAAAAAAATAAAGGAGTTCATTATCACCAAACCATTATTATGTGAAATGTAAAGAGACTTATTTTAGAAAAATAAGATAAAACTATAAGCAACAGGTGAGCCACCCAGGGCCTTCATGATGGAGAAGTGAGCTGCTCCTGCTGCTCATGGCTGCTGCAGCCTCTTCCTAACGAAACCTTCTCCTGCTGCCCCCTTGGCTAGGGTATGCCCTGGGGTCAATGAGGGGCATCCTGGTCTCTGCCCCCACCCTGGACAACCTGGCTGCTAAGGGAGGCAGTGGCAGGGGAAGTTCTTAGCCCATGATGGGGTCATAGCCCCTGAGCCTGCCCAGGACCCTGCACTTTATCCAGCATGAGTGGGCTTGCTTTGAGTCAGAGAAGGCCCACTGGGAAGCTGAGTGGACAAGTTGTAGGCTCAGTTAGCTTTTCTCCAGGTGGAAAGTAAGGAGTAAGAGAATCTCAAGACAGACCTGGTGCGTGGATCAAGATGTTAGAATATGTGCTGAATTAGGAGTGAGCCAAATATCATAAATTGAAGTTTGAGACAGACCCAAACCAGGGGGAGAAGAAACCAGAACTGTCAGAACAAGTCGCCAATGGCCCTATGGAGACAGTCACCCTGGAGAAGAGCCCGCTGGCATGGAAGTAGGGGTGACAGCTTCTTTGACAGTACCTGGAAGAGGGGGGCTACACAGACACCATCTTGGACATGCAATCCAAGCACATGCGATCCCTACTGAAATGTTTGTTGGAGCTCAGTGGGTCTGTGGAGCCCAGCGAAGGGGGTCCCAGGGCCACATTGGGCCCTGGGGGGGCTCAGTGGTGGGGAGTTGCTGCTGGTGAAACAGATCGAGGAATGCAGCAGGCAAAGATGGGAAAGAGTGCTTGGGTGGGTCAGTGCTGGAACAAATCCCCTTCCTGCAGAACTCTGAAGACGAAGATAGCAAGGATGACAAACTAGACAGTATGCAGCAGAAGAAGTAGTGTGTGAAGCTGCCAGCCAAGGCTCTAGTGCCCAAAATGGAGGATGAAGATGAGGAGGATGACTCAGAGGGTGTCATCAAGGAGTCTGATTTCCTGGGCTTTGGAGAGGATGGAGAGGGTGCTCCAGACCCTCGGCGATGCACTAGAGGGGGCTCCACTATGAGCTGGAAAGCCTGAAGGTCAAACTCTAGGGAATTTTGGCTGACCTCCAGGATATGGATGGATTTCCCCCCAAAGTGACTGGCCTGCCTCCTGGCACACCCCAGCCCAGCCACATGAAGACATTTTCATCATGGACATTATTGGGGGCAGGGAGGTGAGCCTGGGGGACTTGGCAAATCTCACTGTCATCAATGACAATGACCTCAGCTGTGACCTGTCTGACAGCAAAGATGCCTTTAAGAAAATGTGGAACCCCAAATTCACCCTCTGTTCACACTAGGATGGCATCCGCTCCCTGGCTATCCACCACAGCCAGTTGGCTTTGCTCACCACTTCCAAGGATGGCTCCAGCTGTGGAATCTGCAGAAGGCTGTCACAGCCAAGAAGAATGCTGCACTAGACATGGACCCTATCCATGCCTTCCAGGCTCACAGGGGCCCCGTGTTGGCAGTAGCCATGGGCAGGAACAGTGAATACTGCTACAATGTTGGGGCAGAGGCCCACATCCACAGCTGGAAGACTCTAGACCTCAACATGGACTATGATGGTTACAACCCGAATGTGCTGAGCCACATCCTGGAGGGCCATGGGGACACTGTGTGGGGCCTGGCTTTCAGTCTCACCTCCCAGTGCCTAGCTTCCTGCTCAGCCAATGGCACCATCTGAATTTGGAACCCCAGCAGCAGCAGCCCAACCTGCCTCTGTACCTTCCCCACAGTCAGTGATCACAGGATCCCTACCTTAGTGGCCTTTACCAGCACTGAGCCTGCTCACAATGTGGCCTCCTTCCGCTCTGATGCACAATCCTGTATGACCTGGAGACTGGCAATGCCCTCCTCATGCTGGAGTCCCAGGAGAACAGTGGCCCAACCCAGATCAACCAGGTGGTGAGTCATCCAAACCAACTCCTCACTATCACCACCTATGACAACAGAGGCATTCACTTCCTGGACAACTGGACAGGGTAATGTATGCACTCCATGGTTGCCCACATGGACATAGTTACCTGCCTAGCCAATGGTGTATTACTGATGTCAGGAAGCCATGACTGCTCCCTGAGTCTGTGGAGACTGAAGAAAACGTGTGTGCAGGAGATCATAGCCTATTGCAAGAAGCATGAGGAGTCCATCCATGCTGTCGCCTGCCACCCCAGCAAAGCCCTCATCACCAGTGTGGGTGCCGATGCCCTGGCCAAGATCTCTGTATAATGCCCACCTGACCCAGCCCTGGCTGGGAAGCAGGGCTGAGCAGGTGGGACTAAGATGACTCAGCCACAGTCTGGAGGCCTGGTCTCATCCCACTTGTCTCAAGCCTTGTGGTGCTAAAGGACCTTTCCCCAGGTGGCCCTCCCCCATGGCCTGCCCTTCCCTCAGCAACCAGCCTGGGGAGTAGAGCCTCCTTCAGCAATCACCCTCCAAGATGGCCTCTGGGACTTTCATCTTTGCCTTGACCCCAACTCCTGGCATCCTGGCTGCCTTCTGGGGCAGCACAACTGGGGCTGGGTGTCCTTGGGGATCAGGTTTTCCAGGACTCCAGAAGGTACCAGGTTCTTTATTTGAACCCCCATCCCTCCTCTTCATCCTTCCAGACCAGGGTGGGAGCTGTGCTGGGAGGAACCCCAGATGCTTCTGCTGTGGGTCCACCAGTCGGCCACGAGGGCAGCTGGACCCAGGCTGTCCTCAGTGGAAGTGCTGGGCCTGGCCCACCCCAGAAGCTCACCCAGTCCACCACCCTCCCCTCCAGTTCCTTCAGCACAGCTTTGCAGACACTACCCAATGTCTCCAGGGCCAGTCACTGCCTGGGGAGCAGGCAATGCCCTCTGGGGAGGAATCTTCCCTTACCACCCTCACAGGGTCACTCCTCTAAGGGCAGCTGCTTACCCCTCAAGGGGTCACACATGAGAAGAGATGGTCTGCTCTTGCCCCCTCCCTGGGGCATGGAGGGTGGAGTGGGGTCCCTGGTGTCCCCCATCCCCTGTATATCTGTATAAATAAGTGGGATTTTAATGCCCCCTCACCTACATGTCATTATCACTGTGTGATAGTCTGTCAGTCTCTGCTCCTGGCCCTCTGCTCTTTCATTCTATTTATTTCACTCTCTGTTTTTGGGTTCCACCCTGAGCCTTTGGGTCCCCTTCCAGATTCCTGTTTATAAGTTCTATCCCCTCTGTCCTGGCCTTGCATGTGAAATTTGACTCAATAAACCCTTTGGAGAAAAAAACAAAACAAACAAACAAAAAACTATGAACAATAAAATGGTAATAAATACATATCTATCAACAATTGACTCTAAAAAACAAACTAAACAAACAAGAAGAATAGAGACAGAATTATGGACAGAGAGCATTTTGATGATTGCCAGATGGGAGAGGGTATGGGGGAATGAGTGAAGAAGTGAGGGGATTAAGAAGTATCAATAGGTAGTTACAGAATAGCCATTTATATAACATTCTAGAAGATGCAACAAATTAATAGTGACAGAAAGCAGATGGTGGTTGCTTGGGAGACAGGGCCCCTTTGGTGGTAAGGAGTATGAAGGGCATGGAGAAACTTTTGGTAGTGATGATTGTAAACACAATCATGGTGATTCATGAGCATATACATTTACCTCTAAATTAATCAAATTGTGCAATTTAAATGTATGCAGTTTATCTGTCAGTTACCCTCAGTAAAGCTGTTTAAGAAAAACTAGAAAACATCAAGAGTTACCAGATGGCAGTGATAACTTCATGAGATTAAAGAGCTGTAGTTCGATGAGCTTTAGAGATCTTGACTGCAGTGTTCCTCTCTGCACTTGGACAGTTCATCTTTGCTGGGTTCTGACTAAAGCTGCATTTCACTTTCACAGTTGCCTCAGTCTACTGCATCTTCTACAGGATACTGGTTAGTCAGCTCAAGCCACCAGCTTGACTCAGATTCTTGGATGGAGAGGGGGATCCAAAGACAGTCTTACGAAAATAAAACTTCATGAAATCCACAGAGCTATGGTATTCATACCAATCCCGCCAGGATGGATGGCTCTGACTAAGTACTGGCTACACTGGTCTGACAGACTGGATGTAAATGACTGGGAATATTGCCTTAGATAAACACACACACACACACACACACACACAGAGAGAGAGAGAGAGAGAGAGAGAGAGAGAGAAGTGAGAGATATAATGGATTTGCTAACTCCCCTGGAGAGTCCATTGATGGCCTTCAGTGGGTCCATTACCCCAAAATTATATGCAATTTGTGTAAGTATTTGCATTCATGCATTTTTCTGGGGAGAGGGTTCATAACTTTCATCAGACCCCCGAGGAGCTCCCACACTAAAAAGATTAAGAAGCATGAACATGCATAAAGCCAAACCCATCTATCCTTTCTTCTCGCTCCACTCTAGCTCCCAGGAGAAAAACCTATCAGTCACTCATTAGATTCTTCCCCCTGAGATTACATCTATGCAGCCCACATCAAACCATCACCGATTTCATTTCTTCCACTTTGCCTAGGAATACTACTCCAGGCTGCCCCACTACCTTGCTCCCTCCCGCAGTTTCCTGCTGCTTCAGAATTTGGAGCTGTTTCCAAATTCCCCAGATGTGCAACCTGTCCGACACGTTTTCTCTCCCCAGGGACGCAATCCCTACCCCGTCCTAACACTACCCACCAGTGTCATTTGCTTTTGTCTGAGAGTATTGATGGGGTCGTCTCCCATGATATCTTCCGAGATTGCCTGCTTTTCAACATACGCACAGCTTTCCTCCTAGGGCTCCGAGAAGAGCGCTCACGATTTCTCAAAATTGCAGTAAAACTCCAACTCGGATTTCCCACTACAAACTCCGGGTTTTTCCCTTTGCCTCTCGGGAGGAGGACCTTGCATTAAAAGCCTGGCCTCGCAGCTACCTCCCTTGAGGGACCTGGCCATCCAGGGTGGGTGGGGGCGCAGGGACCGGCGCCTCGCCACCACTCTCTCCACGTGTTCCCCGCGAGCTGGTGCAGCGTCCCCTCGCAGGTCAGCGCACACCCCTTTCCTCCCAGACCGACTCGCCGCCGCCTTAGGTTGGGTGCTCAATGCGGTCTACAGGCGGCGCCCGGGCCTCTTCCGCCGCCCTGCCAAGGGCTCACGCCTCTCCTTACCCGGCGTCGCGGGCGGCCGGAGCAGCAGCAGCAGCAGCAGCAGCAGCGTGTGGAGGTCGCTGACCCGGCAGTCCCGGAGCCTCAGGCGGGCCATGGCCTTACCCTGGACCACTACCTCCTCGCACAGGCCAGGACGCCCCGCCACCCCAGGGTGCCGATGACCAATGGTCCAGGAGGAGGTGACAGGCGAAGCGCCCGGGACTAGCCGCCCTGCAAGTCGCATTCGCTTTCACTTTTGCTTTAGCCCCCGGAGGGCTGAGGAGAGGTGAGAAGCATGACACATTTATGACTCAGCATTCCCACCCCCTCCTCTAGAAAAAGCCCCGGCTGATCCCAGTGCCGCCGCCCCAGCCCCAGTCGCCGGAGCGCCGCGGGCCGCCCGGAGCGGAGATCCGGAGCGTCACCTGCGGGGGACTGCATTCCTCCCCACTTCTCTCCTCGCTGCTCCTCACCACAGAAGTCCGTTCGGTCTCGTGTCCCCACTCAGAGGGAGTGGGCAAAGCCTTTGGGAAGCAAGGTCTTTCTAGTAAATGCGGGCCAGTGGGCGTCAACACCTGACTTCCCCTCCTCTTGGCGACCTCCCTCAGCTTGTCTCCGCCTGTCCGCCTGTCCGCCTGTCTGCCTCTCTGCCTGTCGCTCTGACTTCACCTTTCCAAGTTTCCCTGCACTTTTGAACCTTGGGCTGGCGGGCGAGTGGCCCTGCACTCCACCAGTCTGGTTGATCACGGTGGGGGAACGAACCTCACTGATGGATGACAGCCAAGGGGGTGACCGCGGTGCCGCTGACCTGGGCACCTGCCCCGAGAGTGCAGCCCATGCCACCTGCTCACACCTGCCAGAGACAAGTGAGGGGAGATGACCAAGTGGAGCCATGTTTACTGGAAAATATAGTACATCACAATCAGGAAATTGACACTGACGCAAGCCATAGCCATATTCAAATTTAGTCAGTTTTCTATGCATTCACTTTTGTGTATTTAATTCTGTGTATGTGGGAGAGTTCCTATGGCAGGATCACTCCTGCTACTCTTTCATAGCCACAGCCACCTTCCTCTCTCCCCTTGTGCCTAAGCCTTGGCACCCACTTACCTTTAGTCCATCTCTATAATTTTGTCATGTAAAGAAAGTTATATAAATGTAACCATACAGTCTGTAACCTTTAAAGGTGGACACTTTTTTTTTTTCACTCAGTGTAATCCCTTGAAATCCATTCAAGTTGCTGTTTGTATCAGTAGTTCATTCCTTTTTATAAGCAGTACTGATAGTTTCTTTTTTAAATGTTTGAATATCTGCCATCTACACACAAACAACCTGCTGCTTATATATTTGTATTAGTTTCCTAGAGCTACCATAACAATGTACCAAGTGAGGTGGCTTAACCAAAATTAACAGAATTAATAAAATAATTTGGTAAAGAAGCAGGATACAAAATTAATATATAGAAATCTGCCATGTTCCAACAAACTAATAATGAAAAATCAGAAGGAGAAATGAGGAAAACAATCCCATTTATAATTGCATCAAAAAGAATAAAATATCTAGGAATAAACGTAACCAATGAGGTGAAAGACCTCTACTCTGAGAACTATGACACTGAAGAAAAAAATTGAAGAGGACACAAATAAATGGAAGTATATACCATGCTCATGGATAAGAAGGATTAATATTATTAAAATGATCATACCATCCACCCAAAGCAATTTATAGATTCATTGCAATTCCTATCAAAATACTAATGTCATTCTTCTCAAAACTAGAACAAATAATCCTAAAATTTATATGGAACCACAAAATATCCCAAATAGCCAAAGCAATCTTGAAAAAGAAAAACAAAGTTGGAGGTGTCATGCTCCCTGATCTCAAACTGTATTACAAAGCTATAATAATCAAAATAGTGTGGTGCTGGCACAAAAACACATAGATCAATGGAACAGAATAGAGATCCCAGAAATAAACCCTCACTTATATGGTCAACCAATCTATGATAAAGGTCAACTAATCTATACAACGGGAGTAATAACAGTCTCTTCAACAAGTAGTGTTAGGAAAACTGGACATATATGTGCCGAAAAGTGAAACTGGATCACTCTCTTACACCATATACAAAAATAAACTCAAAATGGGTTAACAACTTAAATGTAAGGCCTGAAAACATAAAACTCCTAGAAGAAAACACAGGAAGTAAACTGACATCAGTCTGAGTAATGTTTTTTTTGGATACATCCCCTTGAGCAAGAGAAATAAAAGAAAAAAATAACCAAATAGGACTACATTAAACTAAAAAGCATCTGCACGGTGAATGAAAGGAAACGTTCAACAAAACAAAACAAAAGCAACCTATTGACTGGGAGAATTTATTTGCAAATGATATATCCGATAAGGAGTTGATATCCAAAATATATAAGAAATTCATGCAACTCAATAACAACAAAAAAACACTACAATTGAAAAATGGGCAGAAGATATGAAAATATGTTTCCCCAAAGCAGACATACAGGTGGCCAATAAACATATGAAAAGATGCTCAACATCAGTAATCAGTAGGGAAATGTGAATCAAAACCACAATGAAATACTACCTCACACCAGTCAGAAAGGTTATTATCAAGTCAAAAAAATAAAATGTGTTGGTGAAGATGCCGATAAAAGGGAACCCTTGTGCAAACTGGTACAGCACCAGTCATATTCAATTAGGACCCACCCTAATCCTAATGACTTCATTTTAATTTGATGATCCCTGTAAAGGTCATATTCTGAGGTACTGGGGGTTAGGACTTCAACATATCTTTTTGGGTTGACACTTCTGCCCATAATAATATGGTGTCTTTATTTCTGAAAACAGAGTTTATTTTCTGAGGCCAAGGGAAAATGCATTGGCTGCAGGAAGGCTAGAATCCTGAGAAATAGTGTCCACACTTTCAGGGGTGACTCAGGTGGGAGTTATTTGGGGGTCCAAATCAGAGAGCTCATACAAGGGTGGGGAACTTGGCCAGCAGCCATCACTCAGAGCAGAGCTGAAGTGAAGGACAAAGTTGGGGGGGTCAAGAAACACAATGCCCAATAGCCGGGTCTTCAGCTATAGGCTGTCCTCTGGGGGGGGGGCAGACATACACAGTGGGCCCTCAGAATTGGAGGTTAAGATATCAGGCTGAGCCACCAAGAAGGGTATAGCTGTAGCTCAAGGCTAATGGATTCTTATTCTCCCTCTTCCTCCCTCTCTTTCCCCTCCTCTTCCTCCACCTCCTGTTCTTTCTTCTTGATTCAGAATCTTAAACTTTTAAATTGAGATGTAATTTACATACATAAAATTTACCATTTCAAAGCATATACTTCAGTGCATTTTAGTATATACATGATATTGGGCCATCACCACTGTCAAATTTCAAAATATTTCCATCACTCCAAAAAGAAACCCGTACCTGTTAGGAGTCACTCCCAATTTCCCCTGTCCTTAGTCCTTGGCAACTCTAATCTACTTTCTGTCATTATGGATTTGCTATTCTGAATAGTTCACATAAATGGAATCATACAGTATGTTCTTTGAGGCTGGTTTCTTTCACTCGGCACAATTTTTTCAAGGTTCATCAATGTTATAGCATGTATCAGTACTTTATTTCTTTTTATTACTGGATCATATTCTATTAAATAGATATTCCACATTTTGTTTATTCATTTACCTGTTCGTGGGCATTTGAATTGTTTCTACTTTTTGGCCATTATGAATAATACTCCAATGAATATTCATGTACAAATTTTGTGTGTGTTCTTGGGTGTATACCTAGGAGAGCAATTTCTGGGTCTGCAGAGTAATTCTAAGATCCTTGAAGGCCAGTAAGAAGACTCAGAGAGCCATTTAGGAGCCAGGCACAACTCGCTCTCACACTGGGAGTGTGTTGGTGATGTAGTTATAGTGCTCAACAAATGACAGTGTATTTGGCTTTGGGAGATATTGACTTAGGAACTAAGGCAAGATAAGCCTGCAGGAATCAGCATAAAGGCATCTAGCTGCTGCAGCTAACCTAGGCAGTAAAACCAAGGCCATAAAAATGAGGTAGAGGAAATTAAAGAAAATAAGACTACTCACAAAAGGAGTTTTGCTTAAGAGTAGAAAAAGAAACATCGGCTATAAGAGGAAGAATTGATATGCAAAACTCAAAGTATAAGTACCACATTAACTTATTTTTGTAAATCACATCACATCTGGCTTCAAGCTTCCACTTGCCAAGATCAACAAAAATCTGTTATCGTTCACACTCCACCCCACACCCATGGCAAACAATTCTCTTCCTTTCCCTTAGGATTTGCCAGGACCCAGGAAAAATAGGGAGAGACCTGTGACCTGTGTCTTTTTTGTTACTTCCAAATGATCATTGTCCAGACCCACCCTCCAAGCTCTGGTCTCTGTAATCCCACCTGACTTCCTTTTAAATGGCCCATCCCCATTCTCTTCAAAACATTTTTTGCATATCCCTTTCTCCTCACAGAGAATTTAGGCTCTTTATCTCAGTTAGCCTAGGTCTTCCTCCAGAAAAGGTCTATTTGGGTCAGCCTCCTCGGTGTCCTGAGCTCAAATAAACAAATGCCAAACAAATAAACAATGTGTAAATTGCATCCCTGGGGTGGGAGAGCCCCAAATTCTAGAACATAAAATCTTGCCTGCTCTTGGAGAAATCACCCTTTTCTTCCCTGTGATGAATCTTTGGTAGCAAAAATCTCCAAGAGACCAATTCATTTTTTGATAGCTCAATTTTATTAATTTGGAGCCTCATAACCAGACCTTAATCAACTTTGTAGTTGAAAATTTAAACTATGAAATAAATTTTGATTTTTAAATATTTAAGTATATCAATGTAGCATGAGTTTAGCAACTTTTTAAGTTTTATTATTTTTTAACTCAAAAGTTGTTTTGGAATTTCACTTTTTAATTATCATTGAAACCATATTCTATCTTGTCGTGGATATATGGAGATAATAGGACCTAAACCATAGGGTAGTTGTGAGGAGTAAATGGGTTAATAAAAGCATTTTGAACAGTGTCTGACGTATAATAAATGCTCAATAAGAAATAAATAATGCACAATGTATAATATTTAATATGTTGTCCTTTGTAAACTACTTAACACGATTGTAGAGAAAATTGTCAGCTAAAAATGTTAAATACAAGTTAGGGGTTGAATAAGTATTCAGAGAAATGTTATCTATGATACTGAGCCAAACCATCTGTCAAGGCAGATGCCAGAGCACCAAGGAGTTGGATGAGAGGCCCCATGGACAGATGGTGAGGATAGTAACTCCACCCTGGGTGGAACTTCCAACAGCTGGGACCCAAGTTCTCACTTCGGTGTGACTTCCTACAGCCAGGCTACACCAAACTAAAACTTGTAAACTACTCCACAATGAAGCAGTTTCATGTTCCACTCCCAATTATACCAGGAGCATCTACTGACCCTCATCTACCTAAGAGCTCAACATAATGTGTGGTGTCACCCCCTGGGGCTCTCTCTTCATGTTAATGAAATACATCTGCCCTTTCTCTTCTGCCCCACCTCCTTCTCTACCTTCATTACTCCATCTCCTGGTGAGAACTTGAAAGAAGAGGAAAACCTTTGAAGAAACTTCTGCTTCCACCTCTGTTTATTTGTTTGTTTTATTCCTAAACTCAGATAAAACCAAGAAATTGATGGAATAGCAGGGTTTTAAAAATATAAACCCAAGATTTATTTGGGAGTTCCAAACTCAAATGTCTACAGGGCTGGTGAGCACAAGGCAAGAGGAAGAGAGTGATGTGTGTCCAGTGACACTACATTTTTAATATTTGAAGAGACTTTGAAAATATAGGAACCATATGTGAAATCTCCCCATTTACAACTAGTGATTATTGTTTTGGAATGAAAGTCAAAACACCAAGCAAGCCAGACAAAGCCCACCTGTAGGTTTTACAAATCTAATTTATAGTAGTCTTTTTATTCAAACAGCTATTAAGTGTTTCTATTCCTCTACCTTGCTAGAAATCAGAAATATTAACTTACTAGAATAAATTTGGGTCATGAATTTTAAAATTTTAGATCCATGATCAACTAAAATAGGTGGCCCATGACCTCTTAAAACATTTTGCACAAAGTTTATTGGAGTGTGCACTTTTCTGCAGAAAAGACCCATAGAGTTCATCAGCTTTTTCAAAAGGGTCCTTGACCTAAAATATTAAGAGTAAAATGTCTACAATATGTAGTATTTTATACACATTGCATTTTTAAATGTAAGAACTTATAGATTTTTTAAAATTTAATTTTCTCTATTACAGTTGATATTCAATATTTTATATTAGTTTCAGATACACAGCATAGTGGTTAGATAAGTTTATATTTTATAAAGTGATCTCCCCAATAATTCAAGTACCCACCTGGCCCCATATATAGTTATTACAATATTATTAACTATATTCCCTATGTTGTACTTCATATCCCTGTGACTATTTTGTAATTACCAATTTGTACTTTTTAATCCCCTCACCTTTTTTACTCAGCTCCCCCAAACCCATCTTCTCTGACAACCGTCAGTTTGTTCTCTGCACCTATGACTCTATTTCTGTTTTGTTTATTTATTTATGTTGTTCTTAGATTCCACATATAAGTGAAATCAGATGGTATCTGTCTTTCTTTGCCCAACTGATTTCACTTAGCATAGTACACTTTAGGTCTATCCACACTATCACAAATGGTAAGATTTTTATCCATTTTTTATGGCTGAGTAATATTCCATTGTGTATATGTACCACAACTTTTTGTCCACTCATCTATTGATGGGCACTAGTTTCCTCTCATATCTTACGTATTGTAAATAACACTGCAATGAACATAGGGGTGCATATGTTCTTTCCAATTAGTGTTTTGGGTTCCTTCAGATATATTTCCAGAAGTAGAATAACTGAGTCATAAGGCAGTTCCATTTTAATTTTTTGAGTAACCTCTATACTGTTTTCTATAGTGGCTACACTAATTTGCATTCCCACCAAGAGTGTACAAGGATTCCCTCTTCTCCATATCCTTGCCAGCACTTGCCATTTGTTGAATGATTGATGATAGGCATTCTGGCAGGTGTGAAGTGGTATCTCATTGTGATTTTAATTTGCATTTTTCTAGTGATTAGTAATGTAGAGTATCTTTTTATGTCTATATGGCCATATTGGCAATATGTCTATTTGAATAAGAGTTTATTCAGGTCCTCTGTCCATTTTTTAATTGGATTGTTTGTTCTGAGGGTGTTGATTTGTATGAGTTTTTTATAAATTTTTAATATTAACCATTTATTGGGTATATTATTGGCAAATATCTCTTCTGATTCAGTAGGTTGTTTTTTCATTTTGTTGATGGTTTGCTGTGCAAAAACATTTTGGTTGGTGTAGTCCCATTAGTTTATTTTTCTTTTGTTTCCTTTGCTCAAAGTGACATAAAAAAAAAAAAAAAAAAAAAAAAACTCTGCTAAGAGAAATGTATGAGAGTCTACTGCCCATGTTTTCTTCTAGAAGTTTTATGGTATCGAGTTTTACATTTAAGTCTTCAATCTATTTTGAGCTTATTCTTGTATATGATGTAAGAAGTTGGTCATTTCATTTTTTCTGCATTTTTTGCCTGATTTTTTCAATACCATTTATTGAATAGACTGTCCTTACCCGATTGTATGTTCTTGTCTCCTTTGTCATATATTAACTGACCATATAGGCATGGGTTTATTTCTGGGCTCTCTATTTTGTTCCATTGATCCATGTGTTTGTTTTGTGCCTGTGCCATGCTGTTTTGATTGTAGTTTGGCATCAGGTAGCATGATACCTGCAACTTTGTTCTTTCTCAAGATAAATAAGCATAATTGGTAGGCATAAAATAGACAGGGGGGGTGTTAATAATAGTATAGGAAAGGGTGAAGCCTAAGAACTTATATGCCCAACCTATGGACATGAACTAAGCAGGAATGATTGCTGGAGGGAAGGGGAATACCAGGTAGAGGGGAGCAAAGGGAAAAATTTGGGACAAATGTAACAGCATAATTAATAAAATATACTTTAAAAATGAAAAGATGAACAAAATTGATTTTTAAAAAATCTTTAACCAGACTCATCAAGAAAGAAAAAAAGGGACCTAAATAAATAAAATCAGATAGAGGAGAAGTGACAACTGACACCACAGAAATACAAAGGATTATAAGAAAATACTATGAAAAATTATATGCCAACAAATTGGACAACTTGGAAGAAATGCACCAATTCCTAGAAACATGCAATATTCCAAGACTGAATCAAGAAGAAATGAAAAATCTGAACAGACCAATTATGATCAATGAAATTGAAGCAGTAATTGAAAACTCCCCACAAACAAGTCATAAACCAGATGGCTTCACAGGTGAACTTTACCAAACAGTAGTAGAAGAATGAGCACTTATCCCTCTCAAACTATTGCAAAAAAGTCAAGAGAAGGGAAGGCTCCCAAGCTCACTTTATGAGACCAGCATTATCCTCATTCCAATACTTAACAAAGACATTACCAAAAACAGAAAATTATAGGCCAATATTCCTGATGAACATAAATGCAGAAATCCTCAATAACATATTAGCAAACTGAATTCAGCTATATATTAAAAAGATCATACATGATGATCAAGTGGGATTTATTCCTGTAGTGCAATGTTGGTTCAATATCTGCAAATCTATTAAAATGATATGCTATGGAAAATAAAAGATAAAAACACATGATTCTATCAGTAGATGCAGAACGAGCTTTTGACAAGACCTAGCACCTATTTATGATAAAAACTCTTTGCAAAGTGGGAAGAGAGGGACTATACCTCAACATAATTAAGGCCATTTATGGCATAACCACAGCTAACCACATATTCAACAGGTAAAAGCTGAAACTATTTTCCTTAAGATCAGGAACGGGACAGGGATATCTGCTTTCATGACTCATATTCAACATAGTATTGGAAGTTCTACCCACAGCAATCAGACAAGAAGAAATAAAAGGCATCCGAATTGGAAAGGGAGAAGAAAAACTGTCATTATTTGCAGATGACATGATACTATACATAGAGAACATTAACAATTTCACCAAAAAACTTCTAGAACTAATAAACAAATTCAATAAAGTAGAAGAATATAAAATATTTAGAAATTGGTTGCATTTTATACACCAATAATGACATCAAAAAAAGAAACCAAGAAAACAATCCCATTTATAATTACATCGGTAAGATAAAATAAAATGCCTAGGAATAAATTTAACCAAGGAAGTAAAAGACCTGTACTCAGAAAATTATAAGGCATTGAAAAAATAAATTAAAGGAGATACAAATAAATGGAGACATAGTCGGTATTCACAAGTAGAAAGAATTAACATTGTTACAATGTCCATACTACCCAAAGCAACATATAGATTCAATGCAGTCCTTATCAGGATACCAATGGTGTATTTCACAGAACTAGAACAACTACTCCAAAATTTTATATGTAACCACACAAGACCCTGAGTAGCCACAGAAATCTTGAGAAAGCACAAAGTTGAAGGTATCATGCTACCTGATGCCAAACTACAATCAAAACAGCATGGCACAGGCACAAAACAAACACATGGATCAATGGAACAGAATAGAGAGCCCAGAAATAAACCCATGCCTATATGGTCAGTTAATATATGACAAAGGAGACAAGAACATACAATGGGGTAAAGACAGTCTATTCAATAAATGGTATTGAAAAAATCAGGCAAAAAATGCAGAGAAAATGAAATGACCAACTTCTTACATCATATACAAGAATAAGCTCAAAATAGATTGAAGACTTAAATGTAAAGCTCAATACCATAAAACTTCTAGAAGAAAACATGGGCAGTAGACTCTCATACATTTCTCTTAGCAGAGTTTTTTTTTTTTTTTATGTCACTTTGAGCAAAGGAAACAAAAGAAAAATAAACAAATGGGACTGTAGTACTATCAATATCTCCCTTTATGTTAATCAATATTTGCTTTATATAGTTAGGTGCTTCTTTGTTGGCTGCATAAAGATTTATAGGGGTTTAAAGGATTGTTTGAATATATGTATATTATTGTACACTTTAAATTTACACAATGTTATTTATCAATTAAATCTCAATAAAGGTAGAAAAATAAAAAATAAGAAAAGGTTTGTTGGTGTGGCTCCTTTATCATTTGTGATGTCCTTCATCATTCTTGCTGGCTAAAGTGCAGACATAACAACTGGAGCTCCAGAAGTCATATTAGACCATGAGACTCTTGAAAATGCAAATCACAAGCCATTTATAGAGTAGAAAGAAGATGGAAAGAGCCTGGTCCCTGACACCAGGAGGACCACACGAGTTTGGACTCTGTACCTTTGGACTTTTTGAACTTGAAAGAGAAATAAAAATCTCTTGTTTGTCATTGTTACTTTTTGTTTTTATCTTATGAACAACTAAACTTTCCCCTAACAACAACCCTTAAAAGAGAAACTAAATGTCAGATAGGCTTGGATTTTTTCCCTGATATAGATTTTCTTTTTATCTGCCATGGTATTTTCATTTCTCTGATGGAAAGAAAAATGTAGAACCATGGTGTGAGGCATGAAGAATTCTTCAACAGGCTTATTAGCACAATGGACACAGCACAGGAAAGAATCAGTGAATTTGAAAATAGGTCAACGCTGAAACATAAGAAGTAAAAAGGCAGAACAAAACAATAGCAGCATTCAAAACTGTGGAATGGTATGAAATGGTCTAAACACACATCTGAGTCCTATAAGAATAAGAGAGAGAGGAAGAAAGAAGATAATAGCTGAGATATTCCCAAAATGAACGAAAAACAACAAATGTGAGATCCAGGAAGCTCAGAGAACTTCAAGCAAAATAAGTACAAATAAAAATACAAGTAGTGACTTCTCGTCAAGATGGAGGCCTAGATTGACACGCTTCATCTACCTCACAACGAAGAAGGAACACAACTGCCATAAAACCATAAATAACCAGAAGTTCGAGAAAATAAATGGAAGTCCAATGTATGAAGTTATAAACAAGAGGTGCTCATCCAGACGGGCAGGAGGGGCAAAGCCGGGGTGGAGAGGTCAAGCTATGTTGACGGCGGCGGCAGCAGCGGTGATGATGGCAGGACAGAGGTAAGCACAGACACCCGTATTTGAGGGGAGGCAAGAAACACCTGGGGGGCACTCCTGGCTGCAGACCAGACCCATCAGCTTGCGATTCCAACACTGGGGAAGGCAAACCCCCCATTGCCTTGGACTGTGAGGCCCGGAGGGGGTGGGGATGGAGAAGGAGGTCTCAATGGAGAGTAAACAGCAGGAATTCATCTTGGACCCCCACCCCCACAGAAAACGTCACAGCGTGGTGAGAAGGGTTGCCCGATTGTGATGAGTGCATGGGGCTCGCCCCCTATAGCGTAGGAGGTGTAACAGCCCTGCCCAGGAAGCAAAGGTAAACACAAAACTGTCAGGATGGCACAGATCATGATAGAGATCCCAGTGATGCAGCTGACCAGCCAGCAAATATCTAATGTAATGAAGCAGAAGATAAGAAATCTTTCTGAAACACAGTTCAGAGCTTTGGTTATAAAAATGCTTACAGACATAACAGCAGATTATAAACAAGACAGGGAAGGAATGAAGGCTAGTCATGCTAAAATGAATGAAAACACATACAAAACTAGTGGTGAGGGAAAGAAAACCAGGGATCAAATCAACAAATCGGAACATAGGGAAGGAACAGTCAACCAGTGCAGAAAGAGGAAACGAAAAGTGAGGAAAATGGGGAGAGGCTCAGAAACCTATGGGACTGCTCTAAGTGGGCCAACATCTGAACCATAGGGTTGCCAGAAGGTGAAGAAGAAGAACTAGAAATGGAAAAATTATGTGAAAAAATAATGAAGCAGAATTTCCCTAACTTGGGGAAGGAAATAGACTTACAGGTCCTGGAAGCACAGAGAATTCCAAAAACACTGGACCCAGGAGAACCACACCAAGACACATTATAATCAAAATGTCAAAAATTAAGGATAAAGAGAGAATGTTAAAAGCAGCAAGAGATAGGAAGAGAATTATGTACAATGGGGTCCCAATAAGACTATTAGCTGATTTCTCAAAAGAAACTTCAGGCAAGAAGGGACTGGCAAGAAATATTCAAAGTAATGAAAACCAAAAACCTAGAATCACAATTACTCTATCCAACAAAGCTGTCATCCAGAATAGAAGGGCAGAGAAAGTGCTTCCAGGACAAAGTAAAACTGAAGGAGTTCATCAGATCCAAACCACTGTTATATAAAATGTTAAAGAGACTTGTTTAGGAGAAAGAGGATCAAAACTATGAACATTAAAATGAAAACTGTATCACAACAATCAACAACAGAAGCTAATAAACTGAAACAAAAGTAAACTAAGTAGGCAATGAGAATCAGAAAAGAATTATAGGTATGGGGAACATTTTGGGGGAGGGGACAGATGGGAGGGGGAAGGGGGAAAGGGAGGGAGATGATGCAGGAAATAGGAAGCATAGTAGGAGGGAGTGGAGTAGATAGGAAGATGTTGAGAAGAACTATATGCACAACCAGTGGACATGGACTAAGGGACAACTGGAGGGAAGGGGGTCACTGGGTGGAGGGGAACAGAGGGAAAAGAAATTGGGACAACTGTAACAGTATAATCAATACAGCATATTAAAAAAAGCCTTCAAACAACAACAACAACAAAAACACAAGTAGTCAAACTGCTGAAAATCAGTTATAAGTGAAAAAAATCTTGAAGATGGCAAGAAAATAACGAAATAGTCTATAAAGAAGACATTATATTCAGCAGACTTGACAGCAGGCACTGTGCAAGCCACAAGATAATGGAGTGACATATTTAAAATACACATGGTTTCCGCTTATGATAGTGTGACTTGCAATTTTTCAACTTTACAATGATACAAAGTGATATGCATGATAAGTTACATGAGATGGACAATACTTTATTATAACTAAGCTTTGTGTTAGATAAACTAGGCTTTGCAGGATGATGCTTAACCAACTGAGCCACACCAGTCAGGGCTGTCAGATTGGATTTAAAGAGCAAAACTCAACTGTATTATCACTATAAGAAACCCATTTTAAATATAAAGACACAAATGGGTTAAAACAATGGGAAAAGACACATCATGCTAATACTCTCAAGAACCCTGGAGCTATATTAATATCAGACTTTGAATTCAAATAATTTGAATAAAAAATAAGACTATTACCAGGGATAAAAAAGGACATCATATACTAAGGATAAATTAATGAAGAAGACACTACAATTTAAATGTTAAAGTACTTTATAACAGAGCTTCAAAACACATTAAACAACTGAGAAGACTGAAAGGAGAAAGAAACAAATATTTGGAAAGCCAATAAAACATTTCTAAATAATTCATGGGTCAAGTTGGAAATCACAAAATAAGATAGAAATGATATGATGATATATTTCAAAAATTGTGAGCAACAGCTAATGCAAGCTTAGAGGCAGATTTATTATATTGAATGCCTATATTAAAGAGAGAGATTTCAAATCAACAATCTCAACTTCCACCTAAAGGAAGTATAAAATAAGAGCAAATAAAACTAAAAGTAAGAAGAATGAAGAAATAATAACTATATTAGCACATCACTGAAAATGAAACAGAAAATCAATGGAGAAAATCAAGGGCACTAATACGTAGTTTTTTGAAACCAGTGATAAAATTGACAAACTGATAGCCAGACTCAATTTTTAAGAAGTGACAAGAGACACAAATGACAAATAATATGAATTAAAGAATACATGTCACTATAGATGCTACAGACAGTAAAAGGATAATATTTATGAGTAGTAATTTGATGACATAGATGAAATGAACAAATTCAATGAAAGACAGAAACTCAACCCAAGAAGGAATAGATAATCTGAATATAGTTTGGGGAAGGTAGTTAAACACATCCCCCAAAGAAAACTCCAGGCACTGATGGCTTCAATAACAAATTTTTATAAAAAGTTTGAAGTATTGCTCTTGTCCCCCAAGTCCTTCACTCATCTGGAGTTAATTTGTTTGCATAGTATGAAGTAAAGATTAATTTCATTTTTTCCCATAGGGAACACCCACTTTTTCTAGCTTTGCTTATCAAACAGTCCCCCTTCCATGCTCCACCATTCTCATGTGCCCTATATGCATGGGTCTGCAAGTTAACTCTCCCATGAATGAACTATGCCAGGTGAAGTGTGCCCCCATGGGATTCCTGTCAGTGGAGATCAGGAAGGGCATCATCTCTGGGGAAATATATTGGGTGACTCAGATGGACACTAACTTTTTATTTCAGTCATCCAAAACAACAAAAAGCTAAAGTGTATACATTTGTCAATACATACATACATACATACATACATACATACATACATACTGGGTGTGAAATGATGAAGAAAACTTGATGACTGATAGATGCCTATGAAATCTAGAAATTGCTTGCCATTCTGAAAAGCTTTTCTTCCTCACCATATTTAATGAGAGGTCTAGGGATCCATGCAAAGAGGAGTGATCTTGACTTCCTTATGATGAAACCATGGAGAACAAGATTTTATCCTTCATTTCAAACCTGAGAAAGTTGAGGGAACAAGGCTCAGATTCTTGCCATAGATAAAGAAATGGACACTCAGCCAGGCATGTTCTTTCTTAATTAATACTCTGTTGAGAATTCCCCAAATCATTCTATGAAATCAGAGAGATTGTTTTCAGAAACACCTGGAAGAGTACATTTCTCTTTTCATTCAGTTAAGATCCAGATTAATTGTAGAAAACTTGATCCAAATAGCAAGGATAGAAATTAAAATAATCACTGGGTCCCTGAAGAAATATTTATATTATTGTACTGGATTCAGAATTATGGTTCTCCTAGGGGTCTTCTCCCAGGGAGTGCTCCAAGGGAGGTGCTGGGTGACAGTGCTATGCCATAATGCCACAGTGCTCTGTGATGACTGTCAGCCTATAGGTTTTCAAGCCAGAGTTCAAGGTACTTGAGTTTGAGTTTTTCTACACACTAGCTATGACTTAGCCTCCTGCCTCCATTTTCTCACCTGTAAGTTGGGAACAGAAGTGAGGTTGTTGTAGGTTGCAGCCCCCTCCAGAATGTCTATGAAGCCTGTTTGAACCAAGATAAAGCTGGGTCAGTAGGGAAGAGCTATCAGGGGTGGTGCTGGGACCTAGAGAGATTAGAGCAATTTAATGACCATTGCAGCTGCAGCTGAGAATTCTAGCTGGATGATCATGTCAGGGTCTGGAGATACAGGGGATGATGGCCTTCTAGCACCTTGGCTGTTTTCCATGGGCATGAAGTTGCATGAACCATCACCACCACCCCTGCCCTCCACACATTACTTGGAAACCATTTTAGGGCAAAAAACAAAAAAAACAAAACAAACAAACAAACAAAAAAAAAACAGAAAAAGAGGATATTTGAGACATTGTGCGTTTCTATTAAAGAGAGACTGAACATTACCTACAGAGATTGTTTAAATTGGATGGGACATTTTGTTAATTCTCCTGTCAACTAGTAGGTGGGGTCAGCCAGATTCATTATAGACTTATTATAGATGATCAAAGTTATAATTTGTGTGCATCACTGAATGGTAGTGTATCAGTCAGAGTCAGGCAGATTAGGCTTCAGTGACAAACAGCCCCCAAATATTAGTGGCTTAAAAAAACACAAGTTTTATTCAAGTTACATTTTATCATAGTTTGGCCAAGATTCTGAATAGGTTGCCTTCATATTGAGACCCAGACTAACCAAGAAACTTCTGTCTGGAAAATTGCCATGGTGAAGCATGTGCTGTCTCTTAAAGCTGAGCCCAGAGGTGACACCCATGCTTCTCATGTTTATTAGTCAAAGCAAGTTAAATAGCCATACCTGAGTTTAAGAGGGTGGACAACAGAATTCTCCTGTACAATGAGGCACTGAACATTTGGGAACAACTGTACCTATTAGAGGTATAATGTGACCTGCTATACTTGCAGCTTATTTATTCACTAATATCATTGTCTTGTAGGATTCCTTTGAGCTGCAGCAGATAGTTTGTTAATTTGTAATGACTGATAAAACTCTAAGGAGAGGAACTATTGAAAAGGAAAGGAAAAAACTGTGAATCCCAAAGGTGTACTTTGGGAAGCAAAGATGCCATCTGATTTTTTTTCAGGCAAAGCAAGTAGTTAGTTACCCTTGCAGGGCCCAGGGTGGCAACAGCTTTTTAGAGTCATGACATTTAATTTCTGATTCTATATCTCTCATTTGCCTGGTGCCTTCAATTGAATCTTACGCACTCTATGTTTCCCTTCTGTCTGCTTCATTAATTTCTCAGGCCAATTATTAACTCAGGCAGAGTTTAGCTCAAAATTCTACCTCAGGTTTCCATTCCTTCTTCCACCGTTACTACTGTCATGGCACAAGCAGTCTGGGATTCTGAGAGGAAGAGAATGGTGGTGGTTACACCTGGCCACACATTGTGCAGGTGTGTGTGGGGGTGGGGGGTGGGTATTCTCTCTTCCGTTTCTGCCACAGATGTCTCCATTGCTGATGATTTCTTATTCTAGGTCCGGGCAGGTAGCAGCATGCAGGTCTGTGGGTGCCATTCATTCCTGGCCCAAAGATCTATGGAAGTTCTTGGCCTCCACTCCCGTGGGGTCTATAGAAGGTTCTCAGGCTGCTTCCTTGGTGATGCCCTGGAAAGAGTGCCTCTCCATGCCCTAAGTTAACCTCTCTTCTCAATGAAGAAACATGGGGATCTTTAGGTCCTGTTCAGGCCACATTTGTCCTGAAGGAAACTCAAAGGCCTCTCTGGAAGCTCTTTCTTAATTTTCCCACTTCTAGTGGTACAGGACTGGTACTCCTGGCTGTGCTCTCTAAATGGCCAGAGTCCCCTAGAGCCTTTCCCCCAACCCCTTTAACAGCTTTATTGAGATATTTTTGACATACAAATTGTATATACTCGAGGTGTACAACTGGATGTTTTGATACATGTGTATGCATTGTGACGAGATCACTACAATCAACATAATTAACTCCTCGATCACTTTACATAGCTGCCTAGTTTCCCAGCCGTCTCAGTTTAATGAGGTACTGTGTATCAGAACCTCCCCTTGCTCCACAGACGCCCAAGCAGGCGGAAGGTGGAGGCATTAAGCACAGCTGTCACTGTCTCCTTTCTGCTTTTCCTTCACAGCTTGGGCAGGGAGAATGGCCTAGGGAAGGAAACCAGTTCTTCTAGTTGTCCCATATTTCCCCACCTATTTCATCCCACACCCAGTGGAGTGTTCTTTGAACCCAGTTGATTAGAATCTGGTGACGTTGTTTTTATGAGTCTAAATATAGGTGGTTGCAGGGGTGTGGAACATAGTGTGATATCTTTTTATTCTTTTTATTTTTTTGATAACTGTTGAAGCTAGGGGAGCTACACATGTTTTTATTATACTAAGAAAAGTTTTAAAAATTATAGATAAGTAAGGGATCATACAGATAAATTTTAGCACATACTGGGGCTTGAGGCTATTTCATATAATCATTCACTTTATTGTCTAGCACAGAGGTGGTCAAATTTTGATAAAATAAAAATTTTAAAAAAACAAACAAACCACTCACTCTGAAGCCCCTCTTACTGGTCTAGGTATTATTCCCAACCAGACTCCTTGACCAATCATCCAGCTCTTTACACATACACAGTCTTACGCTTTTCCAACAAGTATTTATTATTAGTTAAGCCATGATTCAGGATTCTAGGGTGGGATGTACCCACGTCCCCCTTCACCTCCCTGGGAGAAAGATGGAAGATGGAGGACACGTGGGTTGCAGCCAGTTCAGATCTCCCCAGGAGACATGCCTTCTGCCCAACGGTCATCCCAGGTCGACACCCAGGATGGGGGGCAAAGGGACTTGTACACACACCGGTACCATTCATACATGGAGACATCACCCCCTTTAGCAGTCATTTCCTTCTCACAGCGGTGGAAGTCCAGGTAGTTCTGCCAACAATTCCTGGTCTGGTTCTGGTTGGGGAAGCAGTTATCAAAAGGGGCAGTCTTGTAGTTCTTAATTTTGGTTTTGATGTCGTCTGCCATGTTGCTAACTCCCAAGGACGCCCCTGCAGTAGCACACAGTTCAATGTGACCCTCAGCAAAGATGCCTCTGTCTGAACAGAAATGGAATTTCCATAGTGTGATGTCTTAGTTTCTAACTCTGCCAAAATATAATACTTGGCATATCCACCTATTCCACCAGCTACAGAGCCTTCTTTCTGTTTGCTGGTTTTCTCTTGGGAGTGGTGTTTCGTGCTTGTAAAATGAATACTTGGAGGTAGTCCCGCCCCAGAAGTAGCCCTGAGCGGGCCCTGGTGACACCTGGGCAGTGGTGGCCAGTGTGGCTGCCTGTCACCCTGCGGAACCTGCCAACGCACCAAACCCTGCACCAGGTGACCCCGCTGCGGGATGTGCTGCTTGTCCAGCATGAATAGGGCTGCTTCTTCATAGTTCTCGGGCAGTTCTGCACTGGCCAGTGCATCGTCTGGGCCTCCCTGGCATGGCAGACTTGGCTCAACCCAGTCCCAGCGCGGCAGAGTTCCAGGCTGGGACTGCTTGGACTTGCACTCCATGCTCTGGTGCTATGGCTTACCCATCGGCTGAGGTGCCACCTGTACCCTGGTACTTGTGCTGATCTTCTCCCTCTTCTCTATGCATTCAGTGATGCTATACGAGAGCCCAGGCTACAGTCGGGCAGGCAACCCTTACCACTCACACCCCTTTGTCTTAGGTGCCCACGTCAGTGTTCCCTTGAATCAGGTATCCTGCATGGCCCAATGGGGTGAAGTCCCTGCCCTGTTGCCTCTGAAGGTCAAAGGTCAATGCTTCCATTTCTTGGACAAAGCTGGGCACTTCTCCAACATGGGAAACTCTTTGACAACACTGTGGTTGCTTACCATAGCTCGTGAGAAAACGACCTCAGGACATTCACCCTTCCCAGGGCAGAATAAAAACAACATTAGGGATGGGGTGACAACCAGAGTTACACAGGGGGGGCCAAGATTCATGAACAAAAAACAAAAGCAGTCATCCCAAGTACCTGAAAAACAACAATAACAGAAAAACAAAACAAAATAAGTATGTGAAGAACTTAAATCCAGAGGCCCTAACAGATGTTTCAACAGTCTTCTTGATATATATGGATTGGAAGTTGCACTCTCTTGAGCTGGCCCATGGAATTCATATCTCTCTGTGCATGTCTGATGAGCCTACATGGCAGGATGCAGGAATCAATTTGCAGTTGTAGAGGAGTGAGCCAAGGGGAGAGGAGTAGGGAGGAACAGAGAGGACATCCTGGTGCTTGTCTGAGACTGTTCCATTGGTCTGGCCCCTTGGCCATGTTTGAGAGCCTGATGGAAAGAAAAACTATAGGCATAACCTGAGAATACATGTTTCATGGAGAACTTGGTGGGTCTCTAGGGCACAAGTAACTTGTTCTAGTGTAAATGCAGTCCTGCCAGCTGGATCCTGGAGATGCCCCAAAGTATCAGAATGAGACTCTGTGGGTGTGTTTATGTGCATGGATGTATGTAGTGCTGAAGTTCTACACTAGCAGGTAGAACAAGGTCAAGGAATTATGGGTTACTATAAATAGCTTGACCTCATCTGAATCTACCAGCTGGTGAGGCCAGGGAACATTTCAGTCAGAGACCAACCTCACCACCAACAAATAAAAAAAGAAACTGACTAAAAACCCCACAACTCCAGAAACTGGCCACAAAATTTCAGAGGTGATTTTTTTTTTAATACAAAGAGTTTTATTGGGGGTTTAGTTGGCATGCAGAAAGTGCACATATTTGAAGCATACAGTTTGATGAGTTTTGACATGTCTACACCTGTAAAACTGCAATCAAGACAATGCCACTTCCTAATCCTCGCTTCTGCCCCTTCATCTCCTCTCCTCTGACAATCTGCTTTCTGTCACTGTACATTGGTTCATATTTTCCAAAAATTTATGTAAAATAAATGGACTCAAACAGTAAATACTGTTGTTGTTTTTTTTTAGAAAATTTTGGTAAAAATATATAACACCAAATTTACCATTTTAACCATTTTTAAGTGTATAATTTGTGGCATTAAGTACATCCACATTGTTGTGCAACCATCACTGCTATCCATCTTCAGAATTCTTTTCATCTTGCAAAACTGGAACTCTGTCCCATTAAACAGTAACTCCCCATCCCCTACTTTCTACAGACCTGGCAACCACCATTCTACGTTCTGTCTTTAAGATTTTGACTATTCCAAGTAACTCATATAAGTGGAATCAGGCAATATTTGCATTTCGTAATTGGCTTATTTTATTAGTATAATGTCTTTGAGGTTCATCTGTCCTGTAGCCTATTACACAATTTCCTTCCTTCTTAAGGCTGCATAACATTCCATTGTATGTATAGAGCACATATTGTTTATTTATTCACCTGTTGATATATGGGTTGCTCCCATGCTTTAGCTATTTCACAGGGGAATAATTTTTAACATAATTCCTGTTGAGTTAAAATTTTCAGCTGTTTTAGACTTAAATAGGCATGCTGATTTCAAAACCGCAGTTAGTTTTCCTCTGTCATGTCAAGTTTTTCCTCTACAGCTTATCTTAATGTGACCACTCTAGGCTGGATTGAACCTGGATCAAGGGAAGCACTAGTGCTCTCCTATTGGCTGAGAGCAAACCTCCCTCAAGTGGGGAGGCGTGGGGGATGACCTTGGAGACCAGCGACAGGTTCACACTTGTCTAGGCTATTCAGTTACACATGAGACAGTGTGCTGAGAGTTTGTGTGCCGCTCTATATAGTGAATCGTATTCCAAAGTGTAGTCTGAGTTCTTGTCTGTATACCAGGAGTTAGCAGGATTAATTTTTTTATTTACATACATACTTATTTCCTTTCCTTCAGATCGTGTCTGCCTCTGCTGTTTCTCATTGTAAGTGCCTTAACAATCCTGATTCATTTTGTTATATCTGTGCTAGTTTCACCATTCCCAGTCAAAGGACAAACATCAGCCCATTTGTCAGGCAAGCCTATTTTGCACATTTTAAAGTAAAACTTGGTGATCAAGATAAGTCTTGGGCCCCTCACAAGGTGTTCAAGTAGTGTGTCAAGAATTTATGAATGTGGACAAAGAGAACACGTGATAAATTACCATTTGGTATACCTATGGTTTGGCAAGAGCCCAGAGATCATTCAAGTGACTATTACTTTTGTGCAGTGAAAACGTCAGGATATAACAAGAAAAATAAATGTAAAACAGAGTATCCTACTCTACCATCAGCTATACGCCCAGTGCCTCATTCAGCTGAAATCCCAGTGCCAGTTTTCATTGAACTACCCTCTTTTGAAAAACAGGAGTATGGTGAAAAACTAAGTGACAGCAACAATGAAGATTTTGAAATTGAAGATGACTCAGTTCATAAGGGATTTGATCAGCATGAGTTGAATTATTTCACACGAGATTTGGGACTATCCCAAAAGGTTTCAGAACTCCTAGCATTAAGAGTGCATGAGAAAAAACTTGCTTGAAAAAGGAGCAAAGGCGTCCTACTTTCAATCAAGAGGAAGCGCATTTCTGCAGTACTTTCGAAGTGACAATGGCTTTGTGCATTGCCATAATATACATGGTTTAATGGAGGAATTGGGAATTCCAATCTATAACACAACTGAATGGTGACTGTTCATTGATAGCTCAAAGCAGAGTGTGAAGTATGTCCTCCTCCACAATGGCAATTTATTTGGTGCAATCCCAATTGGCCATTCAGTTTGTTTTCGTGAAGAATATGAAGACATAAAGAGAGTCCTTGATCTGTTGCAATATCACAAGCACAGTTGGATTATTTGTGTTGACCTTAAAACGGTCTGCTTGCTTGTTGGTCAGCAACGTGGATACACCAAGATCCCTGTTTTCTGTGTATGTGGGGCAGCAGAGCTCCTGAGAAGCATTGGGTGGAGTCAAATTGGCCTCCAAGATCTGACCTCAAACCTGGTGATTCAAACATTCTACATGAGCCACTTGTTGACAGAAAGAACATTGTACTCCCATCTCTGCCCATAAAACTGGGTCTCATGAAGCAATTTCTTAAAGCTTTGCCAACTGAAGTAGACCATTTCAAGTATCTCATTATGGCATTTCCTAACCTGTAGTTAGAAAAGATAAAATACCTTAGTATGTATTTTTGGTAGCAGAACTTCACTACTTGTACACAATTTGACTTACAGTAACAGTATATAGCCTTTATTGAATAAAATAACTAAATAAACAGTAATTTTTTCTTTATTTTCCTTTGTATGTACATTTTGTATGATTTTTGGGACAAAGGGAAGGTATCCTGTACCTTAAAAAGTTGGCATGATAGAGAAAACTGGGGTCATTTTTGAATTCAGATGCCAAAAGTTAGTCAAAAACAAATGTCAGACCTAACTCAACGAAAATTGTGTTCCTCAGTGTTATGAATAATACTTGTATAAACATGGGTATACAGATAGTAGTTCTATTTTTAATTTTTTGAGGAACCTCTATAACTGCACCATTAGCACTGCACCATTTCAATGGTGCACAAGAGTTCCAATTTCTTTGCCATCACTTGCTATTTTCTGTTTTGTTTTGTTTCTAATAGCCATTCTGATCGGTATGAGGTGGTAATTCATTGTAGTTTTGATTTGCAATTTTCTTAAGGATTAGTGATATTGAGGATCTTTTCATGCACTGTTTTTTCATTTTTTGTTTTTTTAGCCTTTTTCCCTCTGTGTTTTATTTTGGATAGCTTCTTTTGAATTCTTCCCAGAGTTCATAGTTGTATTTTGTAGTTGCTGTTGTTATTATTTCCCCCCACCCCTGTGTTTTATTTTACATGCTTTCTATTGCTATGTCTTCAAGTTCACAAAGTTTTTCTTCTGCAATATTTAATTTGCTGTTAATCCCATCCAGTGTATTTTAAAATCTGAGATAGTATAGTTTCAAGTGTGAAAGTTTTATTTGGGGTTTTAAAAAATTACCTCCTACATCTCTGCTTAACATGTTTGATCTTTCCTCTAGCTTTTTAAACTAATGAAACAAAGTTATTGTTACTGTTTTGAATGTGCTTGCCTGCTAATTCTAGCATCTATCTCAGTTCTGCTTTGTTTTTGATTGACCATCATATCACTGTGAGTCATATTTTCCTGTTTGTTTTCATGGCTTGTAATTCTTGACTGAATTGTGGATTTTACCTTCTTGGTCAATGGTTATCTTTTGCATTCCTGTAAAAGTTCTTGAGCTTTGTTCTGGGATGTAGTTAAGTGCTTGGATAGATCTTGATCCTTTGCAGTCTTGCTTTTAAGGTGTTAGGCAAGATTAGAGTACCTTTTAGTCTAGGGATAATTATTCCCCACTACTGAGGCATGATCCTTCTCAGTGCCCTACCTAATAATGCTCCATGAATTGTGGACTTAGAAGGTGACTCCAGCTGCCTTGTAGAAACAGGCATTATTCTTGACCCTTTATAAGCTGAGTGTTGTTCTCTCTAATCATTTAGGGTAGCTCTTTTCCTGGCCTTGAGTAGTTTCCTCATACACATATGGTGATCATATGGTGAAGTTTAGGACACTAAAGCAGTCTTTCATAATCTGCAGGTCTCTGCATGATCTCTCAGTGCTGCCTTTTCTGCATGTCTTTCTCTCTATGAATTCTAACAGCCTTGTTCTCTCAGGACACTCAGCTCCTTCTCCAACTTGGGAATTCTCTGGTCTCCACCTGGGCTCCTCCCCCCGGCACAATGCCGGAAAACTCTCTTAAGGTAGCAAACTGGGACTAGCATAGGGCTCACCTAGTTTTTTTCCTATCTCTCAGGGATGAGATTCATTGCTTCATAGCCAATGTCTTAAAGATTGTTATCTCATACATTTTGTTCATTTTTTGACATGAGGGCAAGTTTTTTCCCTATTACTCCATCTTGGCCAGAAGTGGAAGGCTAAATAGAGCTTTTTAAATACAGGTTATCTGGTTACAAAAATGTCTGAAGGGCTGAGGAGCAAAATAGAAATAACTCAGAAATTTGTACTGTGGGAAGCAAGATCTGGAGGAACAAAAGGAAGAAGGTGATGTTACATGAGTCTAGAAGCACTTAGTGGACACTGGTGGACACAGTTGCTGCTGTTAAAATCAATGCTGCTATAGCTGCAAAAGTTTTCAGAGCCTGAAACACCCAGAAGCTGACTGTGGTCAACAACTGCTCTCTTTGCTGGACCTGCCAAAGGCTCCTGGAGCCTGGAACCATCTCTTGCTGATAGAGATGCCACCAGAAGTAGATAAAAAGGAAGGATTATGTCTTCTCTTTTTTCATCTCCCTTCCAGTTCTTTTTAGGATTTGCTATTGGCCAAACCTACCCAGAAGCAAAGGCTAGATCATCTGGGAAGTGAAATTTGCAAAGATTCAGCCCCTAACCTTGGAGAATAGGGCACGGAAGGACAGGAATGCTTCAGTACTTCTGCTGTTGCATCTTTTACTCCTTTGACGTTTAATGGTACTACTTTCACAATTAATCACTTTGCTCTAAAGCACTATTCCACCTAAAATGCTGAAGATTTCAAACACTTAGTGTCTTCTTATGTTAGGTCCTATTTTTCAAGTTTATTTAAAGAGCTTAAACCAAATTTTCTCTTTTGATCTAACTAGAAATGAAAAACACCTAGCTGTCCACCTTGCCTGACTGCTCAAAGACAGCTAGTTAGCTATTAGTCTATTTTTTCAGATGCTTTATTCTATTAGTGATGTTTCCATAATATTTTGTCATTTAATCCTTGTATAACTTTTTCCTTGCTGGTCTGTTCAGGGTACCAAGCACAAAGAATATAAGAGAAAAGAATTATTAATGGGCACTAATAAGGACCAGGAGCTACATCTAGAACTCTAGGGGAAAGCTCAATGTATCTGTACTCTTCTGACTGATGCTCAATCAATAGATGTTAATCTCTAGGTCTAATGAAGTAAGAAACCATTCTTTCCTCAAATATTAAGGGATTTCTAGTACTTGCCTAGCCCTAAGGTATACTATGGAATTCTATCACATGCAACTAGCTCCAATTGCGGGGGAGGGCAGGGAAGAAAAATAAAATACAAAAGGTTTACTCACATGATACAGCCATTATGAAAATGATATCCAGGTTTCTCAAAAATTAAAACAAGAACTATAATACTATAAGCATTTCTACTTCTGAGTATATATCCAGAGGACACAAAACTAGTATATTGACAAGATATCTGCACTCCCATGTTCACTGCAACATTATTCACAATAGTCAAGATACAGAAACAACCTATGTGTTCATCAGCAGATAACTACACAAAGAAAATATGATACACACACACACACGCATGCATGCATGCACTTACAGAATGGAATATTAATCAACCTTAAAAAGAAAATTCTGTGTTTGTGACAACATGGATGAAACTGGAGGTACAATAGAATAAATGAAATAAGCCAGACACAGAAAGACAAATACTGCAATAATCCCACTTATATGAGGAATCTGAAAAGGTCAAATTTATATAATTAGAGAGCAGAATGGTAGTTAACAGGGGCTGGGGGTGGGGAAATGGGAGATGTTGGTCAAGGAATACAAAGTTTTGGTTATCCAGGATGAATAAGTTTTGGAGATCTAGTGTTAACATGGCAATTATAGTTAATACTATCTTGTGTATTTGAAACTTGCTGAGAGAGCAGATCTTAATTGTTCTCACATACACACAAAAAGTAACTATATGAGATGATGTATATGCTAATTACTTGATTGTGGTGATCATTTAATAATATTTATATACATAAAATATCAGATTGCACACCTTAAATATATGGGGGGGTGTTAACTGAGAATAACTGTCAAATAAGTGCAAGTGAATACCGAATTGAGAGGACAAGACTGTGATTGGCACATGGCAGAGCTCTTAGGCAGTGGGACTTGAAATGGCTCTGGTAGAAGGACAGAAGTGAAATAAGGAGAGTAGTACTGATGTTTGGAGGACTGCATGTAATACGGCAGCTTGGTCAGAGTGGAGGGTAGGGCAGTTCCAACTGGCATACTGAAGATTATGTACCTTATCTTATAGCTGATGGAGTCTGAACTTTCTGAGCAAGAGATTGATGGAGAAGAGGAAATAATCATTGACATGGAATCATGGAGCATGAGGAGGTTTGGGCACACATCATAGATTCTGTCAGTGCTGAAAGGCACAGAGCTGTGTCCCTGACCATGCACACACATGGAAGAAGAGGAGAACATTTTCTTAGCATATTTCAACCCTTTTCCCTCCCCACTCCCCATCTCCAATCTCTATACTGTAATTTGCTGATGCCTGCTTTTTAATATCAAGATTCAAGTGCTTCTGAGTCTCCACCCTCCCTTCTTGCACGCAACCCAATACTCCCATCCTAATTCCACTCCAGTCAATAGTGATACATCTCAGATACTGAGTCCAAGTTTTGCTTGGACAGCCTAGCACATTGTCAATGGAAGAACAACAAAGAAGTTTTCCTACACCCTTAAAAATTCCCATATTCCAGTCCTAACACATTTTTTGTCCACATTTTTTTTCTATTCCCATGAGTGAGCTTTGACCTAGGTCTTTCCAGGCTTTGTGATAGTATGATTGATGTGAAAATTTAGAATTTTTTAAGTAGAATAATGCTTCCTTATAGGTGATAAAGAAAAGTATGTTTGCTTATCCCTACATCCATTCTCCCTTCTTTTGGTAACAACGCACTTTTCATTTGTTTTTTATAATTCTCCCTATTCCAAGCAGCCAATGAGGGAAACTGATTTCACTCTTAGTTCTAGGGGTGGGATATGTGGGTCAGGCCTAAGGAAGTTGTTTCATTTTACATCCTTTCGCTACAGTGCAGAGTAGACATGAGGCCTAATTTGAGCCAAAAAGACTAAAGAAGCCATTTCCTGGAACCTCCTTAGGAAAGAAGCTCTTTTTGTTTGTAGATACGGTGATCTGATAAAAATTCTGGAATATGTACAGCCTATTTGACACCATGAAATTAATTTTGTTTTTGGATAAAGCTGACATCACTAGAAACAGAGAAGAGATAGGGGGAAAGAAACCCAAAACTACGTTATTGGTAAGATTGTTGAGCTATGAAAGAAACTAATTCTTATCTTTTGACCACATACATTTCTTTTGTCCCTACTCCCATAGCAGTAGTATAACTACAAAAGCATATTTCTCAATATTGTAAAAGAAGAGGACATTCTTCAAAGGAGGAATGGAGATGACAGGGATTCTCTTTGAAAATCTCAGCAGCTCTCTCTTTCTGATTCTTGACTTGGCCAGAAAGCACCATCTGACAGCAACATCTGTTGTGAGTCAGCATTGTTGGAAAGCCTTCAGGGACAGTGTAAATTAATTGCAGTCATTCTCCGAAGACAAGTAAGGGAGCAATTAAAGAACTGACACCATTTTTTTCTGATATACTTATTTACCTCCTGGAGGAAAAAATTTTAAGGTAATATTTATGGAAACAAAAACATGTAGTTACTTGAGTCTGCTTGAATGTTTAAAGCTAATGCTTGTCCCATTTTCTATTGAAAATATTTTAATGTTAATATTATGGTATTAGCTAAATTTGGGGGAGGGGCATATATATGCCAGATATTAGTAGGGATAGGTAATTGTTTTTTTTAAAGATTTTAAATTTTATTATTTATTTTCAGAGAGAAAGGAGAGGGAGGGAGAATGAGGGGGAGAGAAACATTGATGTGTGGGGACCTAGCCCAGGACCCAGGCATGTGCTCTGACTGGAATCAAAACAGCAACCCCTCACTCAATCCACTGAGCAACACCAGCCAGGGTGGGATGAATAATTGTTGTAGGATGCTGGTATAGCTGCTCTAAGAAGGTCAAAAACCACAGTGGCCTGAATTGGAGGTTATTTCTGTCTGAGGTACAATACAAGTGTAAGCAGTCCTAGTGTGGCACCTCCCTCGTGTCAGACATCCAGGCTCCTTTGGTTTTGTTTCCCAGACAAACTTAACATGCAGTTTCTCTCATTAGTAGTTCTAACTCCCACCACCAAGACCACCGTACAACTAGTGGAACAAAGACACATCCTGAAAATTTCAAACTTTACTTCTGCTCATGTCTTAATGGTCAGAACTTAGTCATGTGACCAGACTTAGCTGCAAGGCAGGCTAGCAACTATTATCCTTAGCTAGGGAGAGGGGTGTGTTCCACTGAAGCCTGGGGCTTTTATTACCAATGGAAGAACAGATTTAGAGGGACATAACAATATGTGTCAGAATGATTTATTTCCCATAGTTGTTTTAAATCTCCAGTCTGATAATTCCAACATCTCTGCCATAGCTGAATTTGGTTCTGATACTGGCTTTGTCTCTTCAAACTGTGCTTTTGCCTTTTAGTGTATCTTGTAATTTTTTGTTGAAAGCTGGACATGACATAGTAGGTGAAAAGAACTAAGGTAAGTAGGCCTTTGGTGTGAGGTTTTACGCTGATCTGGCTAGGAATTAGGCTGTGTTACTCTTGGCTGTTGCTGTGGTGTTAGAGGCAAAATTTTCTCTAGTGTCTTTGTGTTTGTCTCCCCTATTGTCTCTGGGTTTCCTTAGCAACTTCTTAAATAGGGTGTGAGACCTGCAATTCTCCCCTCTTGCTATACAAAGTGCTATTGATGTTATGCTAAGGTGTGGGGGAGGGAACTGTTCCATGTCCTACAATTAGGGATTAGTTTTCAGTCTTTTTTAAAGTATATTTTATTGATTATGCTATTACAGTTGTCCCAGTTTTTCCTCCCTCTGCTTGGTACCTCCCTTCCCTTCAGCAATCCCCCCTCTTAGTTTATGTCCATGGGTCATGTGAGTAAGTCCTTTTGCTTCTTCATTTCCTGTGCTTCTCTTAACATCCCCCTGTCTATTTTATTCCTACCAATTATGCTTCTTAATTCCTGCATCATTTCCCCATTTTCCCCCTTCCTCCTCCCAGCTGATAACCCTCCAAATGATCCCCATACATAGGATTCTGTTCCTGTTCTGGTTGTTGGCTTAGCTCTGTTTTTTAGATTCAGTTGTTGATAGTTGCGAATTTGTTTCCTTTTTAATGTTCATGGTTTTGATCTTCTTTATCTTAAATAAGTTCCTTTAACATTTTCTGTAATAATGACTTGGTGATGATGAATCCCTTTAGCTTTACCTTGTCTTGGAAGCACCTTATCTGCCCTTCCATTCTAAATGACAGCTTTGCTGGATAGAGTAATCTTGGTCGTAGGTTGCTTTTTATCACTTTCAATACTTCTTGCCAGCCCCTTTTTGCCTGCAAAGTTTCTTTTGAGAAATCTGCTGATAGTCTTATGGGAACTCCTTTGTAGTTAATTCTCTACCTTTGTCTTTCTGCTTTTAAGATTCTCTCTTTATCTTGAAACTTTGGCATTCTAATTATGATGTGTCTTGGTGTGGTCCTCTTTGGGCCCAACTTGTTTGGGACTCTCTGTGCTTCCTATACTTGTATGTCTATTGCTTTCACCACATTAAGGGAGTTTTCTTTCATTATTTTTTCAAATAAGTTTTCAATTTCTTGCTCTTCCTCTTCTCTTTCTGGAATCCCTATGATTCAGATGTTGACTCATTTGAAGATGTCCCAGAGGTTCCTAAGCCTATCCTCATTTAAAAAAAATTTTTGTTTCTTCTATTTGTTTCAAATCATTGGTTTGAATCCTGGTTTCCTTCCCTTCTCTGTTGGTTTCCTGTGGATCATTCTTTATTTAACTTAGTGTAACCTTCATTTCTTCCTTTATTATTATTATTATGTTCTCTGAGCATCCTGACAACCAGTGTTTTGAACTCTTCACCTGATAGGTTGGCTATCTCTGTTTCACTTAGTTCTTTTTCTGGTGTTTTTTTCTGTTCTTTCATTTGGGCCATATTTCTTTATCTCCTCAATTCGGCAGCCTCCCTTTGTTTGTTTCTGTGTGTGAGGTAGAGCTGCTTTATTCCCTGTCTTAGTTGTGTTACCTATGTAACAAAGGCACCTATAAATTGTGTGGGGAAAAGCCTCAGGTAATTTTCAGGGCGGGGCAATCTACTTCACCTCTTTGTGACTATGGGGAGAGCTTGGAGAGGGTGCAATGCCACTGCTTGGCTTCTGGTGGTTGCCCCATTTCCAGTTACCTCACCCCCTTCCTGTGTGTAACTGGCACCCTTCCACCTGCTGCCGTGGTGGTGAATCCTGGAGTGGGTGGGTTTGCATATGTTATAAGATCATTCTGGCCTTTTAAGCAGTGAAAATCTGGTGGTTTCCTCTGCCGCTCCAACCCCCACTGGTTTTTATGGCCAGAGGTAATTGGGATCTATCTTCTCAATGCTGGAACCCTGGGCTGTGTGGTCTGGCCTGTGGCTGGGATCACTTGCTCCCAAGGTGTCCCTCCCTTCTGTTCTGCTACCACTGCCACTGCCACCACCTTTCTGAGCCACAACACCTCTCCACCCAAACCCGTGATTCCACCCCTCCTACCTGTCTGAATGAATATGTCTTCTTTAAATCCTTGGTTGTCAGACTTCCATACAGCTTGATTTTTCTGATGGTTCTGAGTGTTATTAGTTTTGAGATCTAGTTGTAATCTTTCTATGGTTGTGCAAGGAGGCAAAGCATCTCTACCTATGCCTCCATCTTGACTAGAAGTCTAGTCAGGTTTCAGTGTTTTAGTGAGATTGTTGTTGTGTTTATCATCCCATAAAAAGTCACACCCATTAAGCAATCACTTTCTCCAGGCACTGGTAAGCACTGATTTACTTTCTGTGTATGGATTTGCCTATTCTGGATATATCATATAAAAGGAATCATACAACATGTGACCTTATGTATCTGGCTTCTTTCACTTAGCATTATGGTTTTGAGGCTCATCTACCTGTTAGCATGTATCAGTACGTCATTCCATTTTATGGCTGAATAATATTGCAGTATATGGATCTACTACAAGTTCCTTAGCCATGCATCCGTTGAAGGGAATTTGGGCTATTTTCACCTCTTGGCTACTTGGCTATTATGTTTTTATAAATAGTCACATACAAGTTTCTGTGGACATAGGTTTTCATCTCTCTTGGGTATATACCTAGGAGTATAACTACTAATATGTGATAATTCAATGTTTAAGTTATTGAGGAACTGCCAACCTGTTTTCCACAGTGGCTACATTATTTACATTCCCAGAAGTAATGTATGAACATTCTTAGTTCTCCATATCCTAGTCAACATTGCCTTCCTTCCTTCCTTCTCTTCTCTTCTCCTCCTCCTCCTTCTTCCTTGTTCTTCTTCAAGTCACTTCACTGTGGTTTTGATTTGCATTTTGGAAATGATAATGTGCTTGCTAACTATTTTTCAGGACCTCTGTATAATATTAAAAGTATTGAGGATCCCAAAGAGCTTTTGTTTATATAGTTATATCTAGTGATACTTACCATATTTAGATGCTATAATCAAGAAATTTTTAAAAATATTGTTTATTAATTCATTTATAAACAATAGTAATAAACTCATTGTATGTTAACATCAGAGTGATGACATGATAACATATCACGTAGCTTCTGGAAAACTCCACCATACACTTGTAAGAGAATGAGAGTGTAAAAGGTAAATAAATATCTTAATTATTACAAAAAATATTGATATCATAGTCCTCCCTCCCCCAAAACGAGTAGTCAAAATTTAACTTAATTTTACTCAAGTAAGATAAGTAAGGTTAAAAAAAATTTTTTTCCTTAGTCTAATAGTCCTCTCAACCTTAGTTTGACCACAAAACACAAATTTGGGGTGCTTGTGGTGGGGATATTGACAATGGAATCCATATGGTACTTGGTGGGTCACAGAAAGGACAGAAAATAGTTCTTTAATCTGAATATATACCTGCTGACACCTGCCCATGTTTTTTCATAACAGTTTCCTGCCCTTCCAGAAATGAAAACTGGTTACAGGTTTAAACTTCTCATTAATTGCCTTAGTTATGTGATTTTTGTCTAACTGGTACATCTGAAGTCAACCAGTTTTAGCACTGAGCTCTAATGCAAAAGGTTATACAAGAAATTTTACTGAAATCCCAGCATCTGGAGCTGATTTTTTTAGTAGGCATTGAGGATCAATGAGTATTGAGAGGTATAACCCAGTGGTTCTCAAAGTATGGTACCTAGGCCAGAATCATCAGCCTCACCTGGAATTTGTTAGAAATGTAAATTTTCAGGCCCACCCCAGACCTGTTGATTCTGAAACTCTGGAGATGGGCCTAGCCATCTATGTTTTATTATTTTTTTAATATTTTTATTTATTTATATTTAGAAAGAGGGGATGGGAGGGAGAAAGAGAAACATCAATGTGAGAGAGAAACATCAATCAGTTGCCTCTCATATGCACCCTGACCAGGAACTGAACCCACAACCCAGTCATGTGCTCTGAATGGGAATTGAACAGGCAACCTTTTGAATTGTGGGACAATGCCCAACAAATTGAGCAACACTGTTCAGGGCAGCTACCTGTGTTTTAACAAGGCCTCCAGGTGATTCTGATTTGCTAACAGTTTGAAAACACTGGTATGTCCTTTTATATAGTTACATCCTGTCAGTATGATCTTCCTCCCCATCCTCAATTCCTTCTTCTTTCTTTCCTTATTTCCATAAACATTGAATGTATTGATCTTTTATCGGTATTTCTATGACACTTATCTGGAAATGTACATACATGCACATCGTATGTCTGTCTATAAACATCAAATTCTTGCAGGACAAATTCAGAGTATCATTTATAGGAACCCCAAAGAAACTAACTCTTGAAGAAACCTATTAGTAATGAATTGTTGAAGCTTTTTAATAGGTATAATTCATTACCTGGAACCTAGTTTATCCTTTTTTTCTGACATGAACTCCACTAAAATTCTTTCAAGTAATGGAGCTCTACAATTCCAAGACCTTTATTGCTCTGTTTTTGTGTTACTCAAAGATAATTCTGCCATGGCCTCTATTCTTTTGAAATTAAAAATTGAAATTTCAATGGAAGGGGGCTAGTTTAGAGGATTGACCTAAGAACAAAAGTATGCAGTCAAGTTATCAGTCCAGAGTTCTTAGAGGGTGTTCATTAAGGAATGTGATCAGGAGAATGGGCTTGTCAACCAGAGGTTGGGAAAGGATCTATGCAGATCAAGACCTAAGGTCCTATTACATATGCTAGGGAGTTTGTGTGTGTGTTATTTAATTAGTGCTGGGGCTTTCCTTGGGATGTCTAAACTAGTAAGTTGGGATAAAATTAACATTAAGTTATATTCTTTATACTGTATAGGGTATGGAGAGCATTTCTTGCTTATCAAGCTTTACATACACATGAAAATAAGAATTAGAGTTCTGGCTGTTCCTCCTGTTCCTCCAATGAATGATCTTTCAATTGCTACTTAGAAGCAGACTGATCCCACTCACTGATACTCCAGAGCTGCCTTCATGATGGGGTTGTAGTTGCCATTTGTCCTGTGATGTGACTTCAGAACTTTTCAAAACCTGAGGAATCACAGGAGATGCAGCTTGGGAGAGTGTTTAACTTCTTTGATTTTGCTTGTGCTTTATGACTACTGTGAGCTGTTCTTGGCTTCTTACCACTCTGGCTTTCTAGATTGTTCTTCTCCTCTTCCTCCTGTAGTGATATATAACTAAGTCATAGTCATCAGTGTAATACTGCACCAAGAAAAATGTGGTTCTACCTTAAACTGATGTGGGTAGAACATTCAATTAAGCCCACATTGAGCTGCTAACTTTAAATTCCACCCCAGGATGTTATTACCATTCCACATGCTAACATCTGACATCAAGGCTTCTCCATCCCGCCAAGACCGCCCATTGTTCTTACAGAATGAAAATTAATTCATTGTGCAGTGAGGCAATCTGAGGAAGAGCCTGAGAAAGCCCTTCCATTTCCCTGGCAGTTCCAGGACTGGACCATTACAGGATGGAGGCTGAGAATGTCCCAGATAATGGACTACAGGATGGGCTCTGCTTGGGGGTTAATCCCCAAGGGTTATACCACCTTAGATCCTCACTTTTCATTTCACCCCAGTGCATAGTGACTACTGGGTCCTACTGTCACACTCTAAAACCTGGACTCATCCCTGAGTCATCCCACTTCCTTAACCCTCATTTCCAATCAGCTTTCTTGACTTCCTTTATATATTTCTTGATTTTTTTTTTTTTTTTTTGCTTTTTTTTAAGTTGTGCCCACTTACCTAGTTCATGCTGTCATCAGCTCTGTGTGGATGTTCTCCATTGTAACATAATCAGACTGCCACCACTATTACCCACCTTAAATCCAGCCTCAGTTGCAGCCAGACCATTCAAAGGGCTGATGCTAATTTGTCTCAAAAGTAAAACTTTTATGGTGCTCTCTGTTGCCCTCTGATAGGGTCTATATCCCTCAGTCTGGCCTAATCTTCCATGATTTGGTCACTGTCCATTTCCAAAGGATCACTGTCACCACTGCCCCATGTACTTTGCATTCAGAACTGTGTGGTTTCTCCCAAATATTATTATGCTCCTTCTCACTGCTTCTCTCTGCACATGCTCCCTCTGCCCAGTCCCTAGCTCCTGCCTTTTAAAATCTGGCCTCAGGCGTCTTAAGCAACTTCAACTCTAAAGCCTTCTTGGCACCCCCATGTAGGGTTAAGTGTCCTTTCTAAACTTTTTATTTATTTTTAAGTATATTTTATTGATTATGCTATTACAGTTGTCCCATTTTCTTTCCCCTTTGCCCCCTTCTGCCCAGTACCTCCCTTCCCTTCAGCAATCCCTGCTTCCCTTAGTTCATGTCCATGGGTCGTGCATATAAGTTCTTTGGCTTCTCAATTTCCTTTACTGTTCTTAACATCTTCCTGTCTATTTTGTACCTACCAATTATGCTTCTTGATCCCTGCACCTTTTCCCCATTTTCCCCTTCCCCCACCGCACTGATAACCCTCCATATGATCATCTCCTTTTTCTTTGCTCCTGTCACACCTCAGTCTTAGGCTTTCACAAATTATACTTAAAATTTCTATTTTTTCCCCTTCTCCTCTACTAGTCTGTAAGCTCCTGAAAGGCAGAGGCATTTATATTTATCTTTGAGCCCCTGATAAGTGCCTGGCACATGTTAGATATTCTTTAAAAAAAAAGAAAAGTATATATACAGGGGTGAGCAAAAGCAGGTTTATAGTTGTGAGTATACAAAACACAGTTTATTCTTCTATTATTATTTATTTATTATTGTATTACTTATTTGTATTATTTTTCTTATTATTGTTATTATTTTGTATCCTTACTTATCGTTTATCTTTTAGGTAATCATGGCTGGTAATTTAACTTATTTTGCCCACCCCTGCATATTTTTATTAAATTTATTGGTGTTACATTGGTTAATAAAATTCAGATATTCTTGTAATAGTTTTTTAAAGATATAATTGACATATAACATTCTTTGAGTTCAAGGTATTAACATGTATGATTACCACCATAGCATCAGCTAACACCTCCATTGTGTCACATAATAATCATTTCTTTTTTGTGATGAGAATGCTTTAGATCTAGTCTCTTACACACTTTGAAGTATATAACACAATATTATAGACTATAATCACAATGCTGTGCATTATATCCCTAGAACTTATTAATCTACTAATTAATTGCAGGATTCTGTTTGGCCATAAGAGGGCGCTTTCAGCTGAAATTTGATTTTAGGCGGAATTTGGACTAGTCTCTGACAGGGATCAGTTTGAGTCTCCTGAAAGGTTGTAATTCTGGAAGAGCTTATGGGAACTCAATTTTAGGCTGTTCTTTCTTTGACAATATAAATTCCAAAACCTTTACCACTCCCAAATAGCTTCATCCCTTTGTGCCTGCAGGCTTTTGTTCTTTAAGCTACTGAAATGGAACGATCCTGGAGATGTATTCTCTTGTCACTGACGGAAGGAGGGGGTCTAACAGATATATTCTCAGGGTCTTACTGTTGAGTTTACATTAGGATTGGCAGAGTGCACTCTGGTGTGCCGGTAGGGATTCCCTGGTTCCATAACAGAAGTATCAGGATAATGTGGGAATTTGTTAGAAATGTACATTTTCAGAATCTATCCCAGACCTGATGAATCAGAAACTCTGGGGGTGGAGTTCACAGTCTGTTTGAACAAGCCTCCCAGGAGATGCTGATGCCCACTCGAGTTTGAGAGTCACTAGTTTAGTGTAGAGTTATCAAAATTGGATGCATATGTATTTGATGCATCTGAGGAGACTTTTAAAAGTACTTATTTACTAGTCACACAAGGTTGTATATAGTGTGATTCCATTTATATGAAATGTCCAGAACAGGTAAATCCACAGAGATGGACAGCAGGTGAGCGATTGAGTGGTGGTATATATACAACACTGCTAAAAACCACAGAGATACGCACTTAAAATTGGTTGAAAAAATGAATTTTATCTCAATTGAAAAGAAAAAAGTACTGGTGTCTGGTGCCCACCCCTAGAGTCTAGTTGGGGCCCAAGCATTGGTATTTTAAGAAATACCTCTTGGTTGTTCCAATATGTAGCCAAGATTGAGAATCCAAATTGGTGCAAATAAGGCCACACATGGGCCACATTTCCAGTCAAGGGGGCTCTGGTGTGAGTGTCTGCCGGAGGTGGGGTGGGGAGCACAGGAGAGAAGCTCAGGGTGGGCCTAGTTTCCTTCCAGCCAGGTGATGGGGCAGAAGGGTCATGGGCTCTTGATTCAGATTATAGTTTGGGCCTCTGCTGTGCAATGTTGTTCATGTTACTTAATCTGTCTAAATTGTAGCTATGAGAAGGTTCCTGAGAAGATAGATTGTGATAATGCTTATTTGATAAGCATTGAGCCTGGTATACAGTAGGTGCTCAACAAATGTTAGTTTCCTTTGCTCTCCCAGTTCCCTGTGGCTTTAATTCCTGTTGACTGATCTTTTGGAAGTGCATATTTTGGCCATTTCTCCCTCTACTATTCCCCAAAGTGCTGGTGGGTAGTAAGACGATGGGGTGGCCTGGGGGTGTGGGTATCTCTGCCCTGGTGCTTTTCCTGCTCTGGCTTCACCGATAGCTTGGGCAAGAGCTTCCTTAATATGGGACTCACCATCTCTGCTGCCAGGTGAATGCACTCAGAAGGAGGACACTGATCAGCAGGAGAATGCAGCCACCCACTGTCAAGAGAAAAGGAGTTCATTCATCAAAGGTGTGCCCTTGGCTAGGTCACAGAGCAGGCTGAGAAAATCCTCCATGAGCAAGGATTTTCTGAAGAGGTGAGCTCTGCAGTTTCTGCTTTTCCTTTCCAGAATGCAGCTCCCTTCTGCAATGATTTCTTAGGGGGCTCAAGGATGGGGCTAGGACTGAGTGAGGGTGGCGAGGATGGACAAGGGCATGGTGCCTTTCCTCAAAGGCTTTCAGGTGAGATTCAACTGACAGGCACTCTCTTCAGAAAGGTTCAGAGGTCAGGCCTCAGTTTAAAGAGGTCGTGAGTGAGGCCTGTGATTGGTAAAAGAAATATTGAAATATAAAGATAAATGATAAACACTTTAGCATCTTTTGAAAGTGTTCATATTTCCCAAATAGTACTGGAATGAGCCACCAATCTATCTATGTATGTATCTACCTACCTACCTATCTTAGATGTGCCTCAAAGCCTGTTTTTTTTCTTTTTTTCCCTGGCTTCATTGAGATATAATTGACATATACATTGTGTAAATTTAAGATGTACAGCTTGTTCATTTAATACACTTACATATTGCCATATGATTACCACCATAGCATTAGCTAACACCCCAATCATGTCACATAATTACTGTTTCTTTTTTGTAGTGAGAAAAGGTATGATCTAGTCTCTTAACTTGCAAATATACAATGCCGTATTATTAGCTCTCATCACCCCGCAGCACATTCTGTACCCAGACCTTATCTTGTAACTAGAAATTTGTGCCCTCTGACCACCATCTCCACACTTGCCCCAGTCCCAGCCCCTTGTGATCACCATTCTACTCTTGTTTCTGGGCTTGTTTATTTATTTATCTTTTTAATTTTTTTTCTTGCTGCAAGGCATGCTCCCCCCACTCCTGCCCCCTTACCAGGAAACAGCTATAGAGTTTAAGGATTTTTTTTTCCTTTGCCTGGTTATACAGCCTCCCTCCTCCTTTGCCTCACCCCTCAATTCCAGTCATGTGGTATTTTGACATTTAGAATCCATTCAGGAGGAACTGATTGGGGCAGGTTTGAGACTTTACTCATAACTTACTGTAACTGATTATTGTGACATTAAGTTATGTTAATTTCTGGATTAGTCTTTTACTTTCATAAATGTATAGTGTAAATAGGGAGTCATTTTAAACAACTAACCAATCCACCCACTGAGCAACGTGCCCTACAATCTTTCTGGTATACATTTTGTCAATAACAGAAGTGATTCCTACCCACCTGCTATCTGATACTCAGTGGTAAATATGAACATCTTCGTGGTAGTAGCCACTTCTGTATGTTTTTGAATACCTGTGCAAAATAGAGAGGGGAAGATGCTCTGTTTATGCAATTATCCGACTGCACGGGCTAGAGGGTGTTAGGCCTTCTCCATAAGCTAGAACCTCTGAGAGTCATGGAAGGGATGTAACAGACAAAGGAGGCCATGTGCAAGTATTTCATTCTTCTGCCTTGATATACCACCCTCAGTCCAGTTTCTCTTCTTTCTGACACTTGCTTTTTAGCATTTGAGTGTTGGAAGGTTGGGTACAGATGGCTGATGATCTTTAACATCCGTGGAGCAGCTCTGAACCATCTGCTGGAGGGGCTACTCCAGGCAAACTGTTGTTTTTTTTTTTTTCTCCCATTATGATTTAATGGTCAAGCTTTTATCTTCATAGAAACAAAACTCTACCCATACCTGTAGTAGTGCCCATCGTTATTAAGGGGCAGGAAATTTCACTCCCAGAAGGAGTATCTGTGCTTGCCTGAGACTCTTCATCACCTGGAGGAGAGAGTAAGCAGTGTTATAGAACTGAAGGTGGGGGGACTGTGGAGTCTCATATCCAACCCCACCTGCCCTCCTCAGCTGACTTCAGACACTAGCTAAGGTGTGATTCTCAGTTCTGGGTGTGTTATCTGTGGGTGCCATATCGCATAGCTCCATATCAGAGTCACAGGGAGGTGGGTAAGTTGCCCCAACAGAGCCTAGTAAAAGTGAATTGTAATTGTGACTCTGGTTTTCCACAGAACTCTGAGAAACACTTACTCCCCAGGCTGTCTACTCAGCCCTGGTTTCCATCTGTGGCTTGGGAAACAGGTCATAATAATACAAGTACCACTGAACCATCAAACAAAGTAGAAAGGCACCAAAAAGTACTTTTCTCTGTGATAGGCCCCCCATTTCTAATGGGTGTTGTCAGTTACCTAAGATACTGCCCCACTTTGTCATCTTTTTACAGAGGAAACCAGGGACAGTCCATGGCCAGCAATGTGGCTCACTGAAGACAGGCTATGGGAAAGAAACACAGAATTTCTAAAGAATCCAAGAAGAAGACATGGGGTTTGGAAAAGGGTAGAGAACAAAGAAACTGATAAACCATAGTTCAATGTAAGTGACTTTTGATTGTATAAATAGTCATACGATTTCAGAATGAAAATAGCAGACCTTAATATAGGTGGGTTGTGTGTATGCGTGAATGAGTGTGTGTGTATGTGTGTGTGTGTATGTGCATGTTTGTGCTTGAATAAGTCTCTTTCTAGCACATTTGCACTTTTATCAAAGCTCAGTGGGAATTATACAAGGGAAAGTTGCATGCCAAAGGTGTAGTGCTGTACAAATAATGAATTTACATTATGTTTCAGTAAATTAGAAATGTGTGAGTTGCAGGCTGGACTTTCTCTTTTGAAAAAGAGGAAGTCTTGTAGCTTAGAAGTGGAATTTCAGGATCAGCTAGGAAAGGGGAAGAATTATTGCCATTGAGTGATCTGGGGGCTTTGGAACACTCAAAGATCTTCTCTCCTCTTCCATCTCCTGCTACTTATCCTCACTCAGGGTACAGAAGACCTTAAGTGTAGAGACCTTGGAGTTTATATAGTCTTTTTTCTAGACTGAGAAAAAAACAGAGGCCCAAGGAGATTAACTGGCTTGCCCAAGGTCATATAGCTGGTGGGTCAGGAGTTCCGCCCTGGTTGGCCTGATGGAAAAAGCAAAGTAACGAACTAAAAAATGAACCACTCTACCTAGAGACTGGTTGTTCTTACTTTCTCTTGTGCACTTGAGCTGGGGCTGTGTCCACTCCACCTTCCCACAGATCATTTTGCAGATGCTCTTGGCAGGACCTCTCTGTAGGGCCCTGAATCCCTGGACACACTCATAGTGAATGGTCTGCCCCACCACGAAGTGATAAATTCTCTCTGAACCTTCATGTTCCCATGGTGGAGGCTCCATGCAATGACCTGGAGGAGGGAAAGAAAATTCCAAAGACAATTTGGGGAAAGCAATGTGAATAAAACCAAGTTTCCCATTCCTAGAGAATGGACCTATGTTCTTATTCTTTTGTTCATTCATTTTATTTCATTTAACCTATGTGTATTGAGAATGTCTGAGTATCAGGAACTTTGGTGAGTACTTTGTGGGAAGGCACAAAAATCCAGTCACTCCTGCAGAAGAGGTCAGTCAATTGGGTAAGAAAAACATATGAAGGCAGATGTGCTGGGTATAAAAGTTAAGGAACAGACGCTTGCTACATAGAGGAATAAGTAATTACTCCTGACGATAGTGAGAGTTTTCATAAGTGGACAGGAGTGGGAAAGAAGGTCTCAGCTGAGGGATAAGGGCAGGCTCAAGCCAATTTGGGTCACTGATAAGTGAAGACCACCCTGGATCTTCACTGCTGATTGAAGAAGCTACATCTTCGGGTTGCAGCTAATGGTCACCTTGGGACCATGGCAGGACTGGGGACAATATCAAGACCACAAGAAGAGAAGGGCTGATAGAATCTCAGAGAACTGGAGCCTGATCTCTGATCAAACTACACCTGAAGCTTGCCATATGTGAGCCCTATCAAGGCCTCTGAAAATTTCCCATGTCTAGGAACTTTCCACTCACCAACTTAAACCAAACTCTGACTGACCTTTAAACCCAGAGATCATGACCTGCTCTAATTTAATCTCAGGATTTCCCACCCCACTCCTTATTTGATCATATGGAACCACATACATGTACCTTCTATCCCCACACATGTGAAGCTACACATATTCTCTGACCTCCCAGAATTCCCACAACCTGACTACCCAATATAAACTCTACAAATACACTATATAACCTCTCTACCCCAACAGGAAGCCCAGTGGTTCTGTCCTGAGGGTCTGCACTGGTATAGCACTTAGCAAATCATGACTGAACTTACGTTTTAGGCTCAAAAAACTTCTTGTACAGCCAGTGAAATCCATAATGTCTGAATCTGTTTGAATTGGGTTTGCTTCTTTTAAATAAAAACATCCTAATTAAGGCAATCTGAAATATCCCTTAGCTAGAACCAGCTGTTTATCTATTGAGTAAGGAAAATATTGACCATTTGAGAAAACTTTTAATAATTGTGGAGGGTAACATGGGAGAAGTAAACAAAAACAAACAAATGGATAAAAATGTCATGTTGCAACAATGCCCCTGGATTAGTGTTTGTTTTTTTAAATAATGGAAGCTGCAAATAAATTCAAAAGCAATCTAAAATAAATAATCCATAGAAAGATCCCTAGACTAATTCAGGAGACCCAAGGTCTTATTCTTAAATTATGTGAGTTGAGACAAGTCTTCTATCTTCTCAATGTCTCAATTTTTCTTCAGTAAATTGAAGTAATACTCCTGCTCCACGAATCACTGAGTTCAAGTGAGATAATATACAATATGATAAAGTTCTTTGTAAAGTTATAAAATCAGCATGGGACCACAGGGTTTCATAAGGTTAGTTGGTTCCCCCCAAAGCTCAGGCTTTCCTAATGGACTCTACTTCCTCCTGACATTATGATGACTTCAATCAACATGATTCATTGTGGAAAGTTGTGGTAGCAATTGGGTAGTTATGGTGTTCACTCATCCACCACCCATTAGGGAGTTGGTATTCGTCTGCAGCTTGAGACTCACTAGTATGGCGCAGCACATGTTACAACCCCGTGGTGAGAAACATCTTGAAGTAAATTGCTTTGCTGACAGTTCATTATCTTCTACTTAGGGGAAAAATAAAGTATTTTTTTAGAGCAGGAACTATTATCTGGTCATGTTTGTACCTTCTTTGGCAGTGTGTGGCACCTTTAGTCCCAACACCTGCTTTTTGAATTGAATTGAATTGAATTATATTCAGCCAGCTCCCAAACCAGGAATAAACCCAGAGCCTGGGCTGGCTACTGTGAGAGTGATTTGAAATACTGAGGCAACAGCCTGCAAATGCTGTTCAATAAATAGTTCTTGTTGACATGATATCCTTAGAGGAGAGGATAGTGGGATAGACCTTCTTCCTTTGGGGAGCATATTACATACCTGCAAGAAAAAGTTTGGCTCCTAGTACTCAGCTAGACAACAGCATTCAGATTCACTTCTTACCTATGTTAACTTGGTCTGTGGTCTGCATTTGGCTTTGCATTTCTGTGGTTTTTCTTTCCTTCTCTTCCTCAGGTTTAGGAGTAGCTTGTTTTTGTGTGTTTCTGAGGGCTAGAAAATATGAATAGAAAGAAGCAAATAACTTCACAAAGGTTTGTAATAGTAAACATTCTTTATGTATTATTTACTCAGAATGAGTGTCTTTGTGGTGTGCCAGGAAATGTGTAGATGCTGGGCTTACACAGATGAGCCATACATAAGCCCTGCTTTTGGGTGCTCTCAGTAGGCCATGCTCATGTCAAGCCCAGGAGGGCACTGGCCTTCAGTATCCATGTATGTAATGACAATGGCCTTCAGCATATTTCTGAAAGGACTAAAAGATTTCCTGGTGGAATTTTGTGTGTCTGTGTTTGTCCACCAAAGAGACTCCATTCTGGCCATCAACCCTGCCAGCATTGTGCATGAATGTGTGCCTGTGTGATGGCTTTGAAGAGTGATCTGACTCAACAATCCATGACTCTTTTGTTTCCCTAAAGCAGCTCAATTAAAAGTGAGAGAGATGCAATCTTAAAGTAATGAAAAGAAGACCTCTCTACAGCCTTCCTCTCTATTGTGAAGAGTTTGGCAAAGGAGTTGAGTAAGGGCACCAAAATGACGGGGAGTTGGGATTCTAACTTAGGGTTAGGGAGGGGATCTTCTTGGCAAAAAGACTATTGGGTACTTCAGCAGAGCAGCAGTCTCCAGACTTTGCAGTCCATATGTGGTTTGGGTGGGATAAAAGTCACTGCAGCTCACCAACACCATCTCCAGGGTTAAGAAATAAAAGGACACATGAACCCACCACTATTAACCACTTTCTAATATAACAGAGTAGATAAAGGACCTTGTAGGGATATTGGACTCATGAGAGAATTTCCAGGATTCAAAGAAGAAAATTAAATGGCAAAATCATGGTATCAGATCAACTTAGTTTTAGAAAGCATCTTGGGGGTCGTTTCCTTCAGTTCCATTCCAGGGGGTGATCTGCCTACAATATCCTGGCAAGTAGCTCTGCCATCTCTTCTTGCCCTCTCCAGCAACTAGGAGGCTGCGACACTTTGTCTACCAGTGACTCCAGCCATGTCTGGCAATGAGGGCTACGAGCTCTCAAACCATGTTTTGAAATTCAGACATAAAGAAATCCTAAGTGAACAGCTTCCTCTGCCTCTCTGCTTCTCTCATGCTGATTTGGGGCTTCACCCACACACAAACCAATCTGACCTGCCTGTGGCTTGTTATTCTGACCCCAGCAAGGGGCCTCTGGGGAATATTCCTCATGCTCTGGAATACCAGTTACTGACAGTAGGCTGGGGAAGGCCCTGCATGGACAATATACTTCTGCTTTACAATATGTCTCTTCCAAAGAAATCTCCAAAAGGCCCCATGGTACCCAGAGTGAAAAATGTCGGTAATAGATAAGTCTCTAGAATTCAGTAGCATGAGCTTCTATTTCCATTTTGCCCTCCTCAGGGGAGGAAATGCCTATCCCATTGCTCCTGTTTTCGTACCTAGAACTTTTTCCTTAAGTTTGCAGAGGTGGTAACTGAAAAGGAGGGGTGAAGAGGGGTCATGGGGTGTTTTTAGGAATTTACACTGCTGTGTTTCTGAAGGTGGAGCTAGAATAAGTATATTTCATCAACCAGGATATTGGTGGTGTGAAATGTGAGTGTGAGTTTTGGAAATCAGAACACAAACAAGTTAATGCATCCTTATAGGTAGATATTACCCACTAGAATTGTTTAATAAATATATATATAAATATATAGGCTCATTGAGACAATTTTTTAATGTGATAAAATAGACATAACATAAAATTTACCATACCAATCACTTCAAGTGTACAATCACTTCAATGGCACTAAGTACATTCACATTGTTGTGAACTAGAATTACTTTTTAATTGTTCGGTAATTATTAGTGTAATGTCTGTTCCCTCCCTGCCCTTGAAATATGTTTCTTGAGTGCTAGGTATCCTGTGTGCCTAGACCAGTCCATGGAACTAGAAAACACTCCTTAAATATTTGTTTAGTGAATGAATTCCAGGAACCACTCAAATTAGTTATCACATGGTTCAGACTGGCCAATTTTTGTCTACCAGGTAGAGTGAACAGAAGCAGGAGATTTCTTTGCTATAGTTCTTCTCTTGTCCTTACTAGTTACAAAAGGAAACACTTACAAGTGTTTGAGCACTGACATTGATTTTCCCAGGAAGTGCGACCAGAATTTCCTATACATTTCATATAGGGCATCCTGTTGCTTATTCTGCGGAAGCCTTTCTTGCATTCACAGTTTATCAGGGTGCCAATTTTGTACGTGAGGGCTTTGAATGTGGCATTGCCGACATTTGGTGGCTTGTGAACACAAAACTCTGCAAAGGAAAAAGAGCATGTTAGGAGTTCAGGAGGGTCCAGTCAAACATTCACACATTTAACCATGTAGTAATTTAATCACACATTTCTTTGTTTTATTTAAAGGATTTATATACTCCCCACTTTTTCCTAGAAAGAAACTTAAGGCTGTTGCCATTGTTCTTTAGAAACTTTTGTATGAGAGACAGTTCAAAATTTAATTTCAACTAAATTCCTCTTCAAATTACAATATATTTCAAAGCAAATAAATAGAAATTAATGAGGTTTTATTCAGAATATGCCTCATGCTGAGCAAGTAGAGAGGGGAAGACCAGGGATATGAGGAAAAGGAGAGAGGAAAGCCATGTAAATTTAATTAAAGGGTACAATGTGTGTGAGAAATATGAACTTTTCAGGAAGTAAGAATTGTCTAACTTTCTATAATTAATGATTCTGCACCATCTAAAAAAATAGAAATGTAAAGTACTTCACTCAATGTCTGGCTGGTATGAAGTGTGTATTTTATTTACACCCTCCTACGCACTGGTGTTTTCCAAATTCTTTTTTTTTTTTTTTTTTTACTGCCAAGACTTGACCCTTACTCAGCTCAAAAATGGACACTAGTTTTCCACACTTGATGTAGTGGCCAAATGCCCAACTATTCAGGGGAAAAAGGCATTGGTCTAATCAGAAAGATGACTTCATTGCATATCTTGCAATAAGTTCTCCTGGTTCAAAAAACTAGACTTTTAGGGAAGAAGTCACCCACTGGATAAAAGAAGTGGATAGGAAGGACCACAGGAAACAGGAAAAAGTGAGCGAGCAGGGGCCTCTAGCACAGCCAGCTTCTCCATCCACCGGAACAGGCTCCGAATCTGAGCTGGTTGTTGCACTCATTGCTGGCAGAGGACCATATGCCAATTACTTATTAATCACCAGGGTTGTAGTGAAGCTTCTCTGCCTTACACTCTGCCCAGTGTCTTGTCATCCTAGAGGCCACCCCCATCCAAGACTTAGGGCACTCCTATTACCCCCAGAAATAGAAGGTGAGGAGACCGTGAACAGCTTGCCCCACCTCTAAACAAGAAGGAATTAAATGAAAGCAATTTGAATGGCTCAGTGGACCAGCAACTGTAGAAGAATATGTACCATAAGCACTCAATAAATTTTGGTAATTATACTAACATAATACTAAGGCAAGGAATGCAACATGGTGGAAAGGGGAGAAAGATGGTTTTCTAGATTCTAGCTCTACCAATTTACTAGTTATATAGCTTTAGTTTTATTTATCTAAGATCTGACTTCCTTTTCTGTAAAGTTGGCACTATAATAATTATTTTACTGATTTGTTTTAAAGACTATATGATACAACATACTAAGGTAACTTACAGAGCACCTGGCACAAAATAGGCATAGGTAGATACTAGTTCTGCTTTTTCCTTTTTTCCTCTGTCCAGAAAAAGAGGATAGTATTTCACATGGAGACTGGGCTGAAGTTTATTTTATCCCTTGACTTCTGCAAAAGGGCATCTCTCTCTATAGCCCGTATCACAAGTTCCACTCACTGGCACTTGTAAGACATCAATACCAACCAACTTTTATCAGATGGTAAATCTGTTGCTAAAACAAGATATGTATAATAATCAGAAAAACCAATGGAGGAACATGGCAAGGATGTTACCTTTAACTGCTGCTTGTTAACATTGTACTAGAAGTCCTAACCAATGTAACAGAAAAGAAAAGGAAATAAAAGATATACATGTTTGGAAGAAAGAAATAAGATTGTGTTTGCAGATGTCACGATTGACACTGTAGAAAATCTGAAAGAACAGACAAAAAGAAAAAAAAAAAAACCCTCTTCATACTAATAAGCAATTAGAGCAAGGTTACAGGACACAAAGCTAATATACAGAAGTCAATTGCTTGGCTATATAGCAGCAATAAACAAGCAAATATTGAAATTAAAAATACAATAACATTTAATTAACACTAAAAAATAAAGTACTTGGATATAAATCTAGCAAAATATGTGTGGGATCTATATGAGGAAAAATAGAAAACTCTAATGAAAGAAATCAAAGATGAACTAAATAAATGGAGAGATACTCCATGTTCATGGATAGGAAGATTCAATATTGTCAATATCTCAGTTCTTTTCAACTTGATTTATAGACAATGCAATCCCAATCAAAATTCTAGCAAGTTATTTTGCCGATATCAACAAACTGATTCCAAAGTTTGTATGGAGAAGCAAAAGGCCCAAAATAGCCAACACAATATTGAAGAACAAAGTTGGAGGACTGACACTACCTGGCTTCAAGACTTCCTATAAAGCTACAGTAATTAACACAGTGTGGTATTGGTGAACAAACAGACAAAAAGATTTATGTGACAGAATAGAGAGTCCATAAAATAAACCCACATGACAAAAGAACAACAGCAATACGATGGAACAGAGAGAGTCTTTTCGGCAAATGGTGCTGAAACAACCGGACATTCGCATACAAAAAATGGATCTAGAAAAAGACTCTATGTCTTTCACAAAATTAACTCAGAGTGAATCAGAGGCCTAAATGTAAAACACAAAACTATAAACTCCTAGAAGATAACATAAGAGAAAGTCTAGATGACCTTGGGTTTGCTAATGACTTTTTAGATGCAATACCAATGACATGGTCCATGAAACAAAGAATTAAGAAACTAGATTTCATTAAAATAACATATTTATGCCCTCAAAAGAATAAAAAGATAAGCCACAGACTGGGAGAAAATATTTGTAACAGATGTATTTTATAAAGGACTGTTATATAAAATATGCAAAGAATGCTTAAAACTAAACAATACAAAAATTAACAACCTGATTTTAAAAATAAGCCAATGACTTTAACAGCCACCTTACCACAGAAAACACACAGATGTCAAATAAGGATATGAAAATATGCTCCAAATCACATATCATCAGGGAAACGCAAATTAAAACAATAACTACACCCCTTTAGAATGACCAAAATCTAGAACACCAAATGCTGGTGAGAATGTGAAGCAATAGAAACCCACATATGTTGATGGTGGGGATGCCACTTTGGAATACAGTTTGGCAGTTTCTTACAAAATTAAATATACTCTTATTGTACAATGCATAATCATGCTTCTTGGGATTAACCCAAATGAACTGAAAACTTGTCTATGCAAAAACTTGCACATAGATGTTTATAGAAGTTTCATTAATAATTGACAAAACTTGGAAGAAACCCCTTAGATGTTCTTCAGCAGGTGAATGGATAAATAAACTGTGGTACATCAGACAATGGAATATAATTCAGCATAAAAAAGAAATGAGATGTCAAGTCATGAAAAGACATGGAGGAAACTTAAATGCATATTACTAAGTGATAGAAGCCAATCTCAAAAGGCCTCATATTGTATAATTCCAGCTATATGATATTCTGGAAAACACAAAACTGAGGAAACAGTACAAAGATCAGTGCTTGACAAGCATTTGAGAGGGGGTAGGATGTGTAGATGGAGCACAGAGAACTTGCAGATCGGTGAAAATATTCCGTATGATACAATAATGGTGGATACATGTTATTATACATTTATCCAGATCCATACAATCTGTAACACCAAGTGTGAACCCTAATGTCAGCTATGGACTCTGAGTAATACTGATGTGTCAATATAAGTTAATCTATGTAACAACTAAGAAACAGATAGCAAGAAGATAGACTTAAAGCCATTTATATCAGTAATTACATGAAACAGAAATTAAAAGTTAGAAACTTTCAGACTGGATAAAACAGCAAAGCCCAACTATATGCTATCTGCAAGAAAACATACTTTAAATATAAGGGCAAGAATAGTTTAAAAATATGATATTTTGTACAAAGATGCACATAAGAAAGCTGGTGTGGCTATATAAATGTCAGAAAGTAGATTTTAAAATCAGAAACACTATTCACAGATGACTTGATTGTTTACATAAAATTAGTAAGAAGTCTACAAACTGACTACTAGAACATAACAAATTTAGCAATCTCAATATACAAAAATCACTTGTGGTTAGTTCTAAATATTGGAAGGAACTAATTATAAAATTTAAAAATTTTAATAATTCCATAGTATCACAAACATAAAATACTCATGAATAAACTTACCAAAAAATTTGCAAGACCTCTAAACTGAAAATTCTGAAATATTGACAACATAAGTTAAAGAACCATATAAATGGAGAAATGTATAATTGTCATGGGTTGGAAGATTCTTTTTTTTAAGAAAAAGATATCAATTCATCTTAAATTGATCAATAAATTCAATGTAATTATAATTTTAAAAATCCAGCACACTTTTGGGTAGAAATTTGGCAGGTTGATTCTAAAACTTCTTTGGAAACACAAAAGACCTAAAATTTCTCAGATGGCCTTAAAAAGATGTACAAATTTGGAGGATTCACATAATATAATGTCAAGACTTTTTATAAAGATACAATAACTAAGACAGCACATATTAGTAAAAGATTGACAGAATAATAGAATAGAATAGAAAATCCAGAAATAGATTAACACATGTAGATTCAGCTGATTATTTTACAAACATACCATGAAAATTCAATGAAGAAAGGAAAATCTTAACAAATCCTCTGGAAAAAATGGATAGATATATAGTGAAAAAAGAACCTCATTCTGTATACAAAAATTCATTTTACTGTATAGCTAAATATTTATACACTAGATCTATATATTGTAGATATAAACATAAAAGTTAAACTATTATGCCAATAAAGGTAAATAGCTTTGCAGTCTAGGTATAGGCAGAGAGTTCCTAGAGAGAACTAATCATAAAAGAAAAGTAAATTAAAAACTTCTACTTATCTTAAGACATTAAGACAATGGAAAAAATAAGCGATAGAGATAGACTTGAAGAAAATGTTTGCAACACATGTATGTGATAAAAAGGGTTATGTCCACATTATATAAAGAACTACAAATCAATACAAAAAGGCAAACAACAAATGAGTAAGTAGGCAAAGACTTGAAGGATCACTTCACCAAAGAAGATATATGATTACCAATAAGCACTTGAAAGACTACTTAACATCAGTAGACATAAAGAAAAAGCAAATTGGGAACTACCATGAAATAGCCCATTAGAAGGGGTAAATTAGATAAAAGAATGACACTACCAAATGCTGGAGAGGAAGTAAAGCTACTGGGACTCTCTTATATTACTAACAGGAGTATAAAATAATACCATTACTTTGAAAAATTGAAATTTTTAAAAATTAAATTAAATATATATAGCCACACCATTCCTAGATGTTTGTCTAGAAGGAATGAAAGCATATGTCTATAAAAAGGCATACAAAATATATATGGTAGTTTTAAATAATTTCAAAAACATTCAATTGAAGAAAAGAAGATAGACACAAAATACTACATACTGTTTGATTCCATTTATATGATATTCAAGGAAAGACAAAACGAGTATACAGAAAGAAATCAGGTTGCTTGTGGTGGGGGGGATTGGCTGGAAGGGGGGTGATAGAGATGTTGATTATATGGATGTACATATTTGCCAAAACTCATCAAACTGTATGCTTAAGATCTGTGCATTTCACTGTCAGTAATTTTACCTCAAAAATCATTAAGACATATACATAGCAACTCTTGTAATTATTAATTACAGATAATCAAGGGTTGACCTCAGATGTGTTTGGAATCTGGATAACTCAACCACAAACCAAGAAAATTTCTAAACACATAAATTTGAAAAAAAGCGTACAGATGTCCTTAAAAACTCTTTAATTACATAATAGCATGCTTTTCCAATTAAGGCCATGGAAATTTCCAGAGTCATTACAAATTAGCCAGAGTATATGAGGAAGTCATGTGGGGATAAAGGGAAGTTCCAGAACTTCTTACTGCTGTAGACTTCCCTTTCATAAAAGCACCTTTTCTGGAACTCAGAAACACTGAAACTTCCCTCGTCTATAGCTAAGAACCAGTAGATTGATTATAATTATTTTCCCTAAAATGTCTCACTAAGGGTGTTCCAAATACCATCTGAAGAAATTGGGAGGTAAAAGAGTGCATGGGTAAGGTAGCCCTGGAGCTTTGTTTCTTTTTACTCTAATGGAAATAAATCTGGACTATGTTTTGGCCCTTCTCAGCATGATGTCATAAAAGAAACAGCAGTACAACATCTTAAGAAAAAAAAAAGAATTGAAAGTACTTTGCCTATCCTGAAGTCTTGCAGAGGAATAACAAAGAATTCCATTTACATGACTCAACAAAATGTAAATATTCTTCCCCTTTATTATCCCTTAAAAATGTCTTCCCACACAGGATAACAGTTTTGCTTGTTCTCTGCATTTACTCACTAAAAACTGAAAATTGTTTTTCAAAATTCAGCTAACAGGGAGGGCCTTTCCTCTGCCCTTCCTCTTGTACCCTTCTCATTCCTATCAGTGGCTCTCACTCTTCAGCAGGAATTGCCCTGTGCTCTGATCTCTAGCCCTTCCCCTGACCTGTACCACAGTGGGCCCAGAAGCTCAGGAGGCAAACGCAGGATTTTCTTTAGAAGGTTGGAAGGGAAATATTTTTCTCTCTGTAATTTTTAAGTATCAGTACAATTCTGGATTTAGATGTCATTTTCTCTCCTGAGAGTATTTAAAGAGTCTGCTGCTGATGGCTGCCAACCTGTTGGTCTGTGAAGGTTGCCAAGGAGATCCCTAGCCCCCAATCCCTGCCCCCGCCCCTCATCCAACCGTTCATGAGATGCTACGATCACTGTCCTTCATTTAGTCATCCTTTCCTTGAGGAATTTCTCTCCTTCAGCATCCTCTTTCCAGTGCTAGAAATTTTAGAAGATCATTTATCATTGACTCTTTGTTGTCAGCTGAATCACAGCTCCCAAATTTGTATGTTGAAACTCTAACCCCCAGAATCTCAAAATTGGCTGTCTTTAGAGAACTGGCCTTTAAAGAGGTAATTAACATTAAATTAGGCCATATGGATGGGCCCTAATCCAATCTAACTTGTGTCCTTACAAGAAGGTTAATTTGCACATGCCGTCAATGCCAGGGATTCTCAGAGAAAAGACCTTATGGAGAGGGAATGAGAGAGGGGGTGTCTGCAAGCCAAGGAGAGAGGCCTCAAAGGAAACCAGCCCTGCTGGCACCCTTGATCTTGGTCTTTCAGCCTCCAGAGGTTTAAGAAAATAAATTTCTGTTGTTTAAGCTCCAAAGTCTGTGGTATTTTATTAAGGTAGCCTGAGCAGACTACTACCACCCCTTAATGTAAATTACTTTATACAATCCTCTGCTCTTCGCTAACTAGTTGAGTATGGGAGGCCGGTATGTATGGTACAAGAGGCTGTGACCACTGCGTGAGCCCAGACTGAAGCACAAGCCCATAAGCCTTGACCGAAAATGGGAAGCAGATGGTGAATGTGCCCCACATACCATACTGCCAGTCGCACACTCTGGAGGGTCTTAGGAGTAGAATAGGAATGCAATGAACTCTTTGAAGCTAATAAAGCCTGCTCTGCTCTGTGGAGCTCCAAATTCTTATCAGTAGAATGTTGAAACAGAATGGTTAACTAAAAAGAGCCACTTGGACTTTCATAATATGCCTTGGTGCCACAAAGTCTGACTGTCTCCCTATGTTTGATTTATATTCTTTTCTATCATTCTTCTTTGATATTGGGTAAAGGGTTGCTTGCTTACCCCATGCATTTCTGCACGTAGCTCTGACAGAATATTCAGGAGTGATCTCCTCCGAGAGACACTCTCCCTTTTCTCTCCCCAGACAATTCGTTTCTGGGTCAGCTCTTTCATCTGCGCCAAGGGATCTGCGGGAACGGAAACTCTCGCAGTTGAGGTTTGGAACAGAAACAGGAAACCAGTTCTTCCCAAGAAGGGAAAGGTCTGGATTCCCAAAGAATTATAGGAGAGCTAAGCATATAAGAAGGGTGATGAATCGGAAGTAAGAGACAGAGAAGGAAGAAGGCTCATATTATCACTAATATGTGACATTTGTATAGGATTATTCGACTCCAAAGGGCTTTCACATTAGCATTTCATCCTGACAACAGCGTTTGAGGGAAATATTGTCTCCATTTCACAGATGAAGAGCCAGAATCTCACAGAAGATGTGTGGCTCACTCAAGGTCATCCTCAGAACCTGAACTCAGACTCAGTACCATTGAGTCTCACAGATGACAGGCGTCTTTGGCTTTCCAAGTTTGCTGTGGCCGCCCTGTGCATCTAGCTGGTGCCGCCACTGTGCAGCCTTCCCAGCTGGTGCGATCTTGACTTTTTCAGGAACAAAAGGCCAAACCACCAGTCAACCCAATTGTTTTATATTGCAACCCCCTACCACAACTGGGACCCACTCTGGGGCCAGAACTGTGTCCTAGTCCCCTTGGCAGCCCCTTGCAATGCCTGATAGAGAGTCTTACACAGATGAGCACATTATTTATTGATTGAACCAATATGGCCTTCCTTTATTTCTTGCAAAAGTGAGGTCTGGATTAATCCAAAGCCAGTCCCAAACTTTAAAACCAGCCTTGTGATACAATATTATTCATGTGGCAGTGTGTTTGGAAAAGTCAGAGTTCATTTTCCAATTAATGTTATAAATACATATCAAAAGCCATGGATGTGTTTATAATCATTGGCCCCAGAATCCCACTCCAAGGGCATGCCCTAAGAAACCAATTCAACAGGAAAGAGAGCAAAGATGTTCAGTGATTGTTCTTGTTTTTAAAGCACAAGCCTGAATACTATTGATTGTGCCATAAAGATAAAAAAGGTTAAATAAGAGAAATCAGTGCGTTGTGACATTATGCAAATACTAAAAACCATTGTGACGTTGCCTGGGAAATAGCTATGGTAGAGTCAGAAGATATATCTGGTATGTGGACCGAGATGGTGCTATATGATTTTTGAGATAAAATTGGAAACAACAAGCAATGCAAAATTGAGTTAGTTCTCTGCGTCAGTGCAAGGGAGCTCTTTAACTCAAATGCAGTTAATTTAATCATTTCATCCTCAGTTCTAGGGCCTGAAGACAGACTCTGCAAAAGGAAAACTGAAGAGAGAAAATATTGAGGAGGAGGGGGAGGCAGAGGAGAAAAAACTTCCAACCACTTTGTTGTTAGTTGATATTTGCTTTAATATTTATCTCAAACTAAGCTTACTTCTTTAGCTTCCTAAATCAATGCCTTCCCTGAATTACAATTTTTATTTTATTTTATATCTTCCTGCAGTTGAACACAAGATTCTCTCTTCAGTTAGTATTATTGTAAAACAAATCTATGGGTGTCAATGAATACTTGATTTAAAATTTTAAAAGTGCTGCTTATACTTGTGGAGTGGAGTAAAACTTTAGACTACCTACCTGGTGTTGGGAGATGGGGATAAGTAAGTGCTCAGAGCTTGGAAAGTGGGCTCCCAGAAGTGGAGTCTTACCACAGGTGCAAGGGTACATTGATGTGGTCTTACCTCTTAGCTCTTGTACCATTTATGTGGGCAGTGGGAAAAGGAGACAGCTGACACTTATTGTTAATCCTGAAAATCCTGAGGGCTTCAGCACCCACTAAGAGAGTGTTAAACTGAGCTCTTCTGATGTTGAAAATGTTTTGCATCTTATTTCATATTTTTTCTATGAATGGTAATTTGAAAGATACAGGCAGGACCCCAGAGTTCCACTCCCTTCTCACACCCACCTCCATCACTGACTCTGAAATACTATCATGGGTGCATCTTACCTTGGGATATTTATGGATTTGTTGCCTCCTACTTAACTGAAGTATAACTCTGTGGGTGCTTTTAGCTTCTTCAGCTGATACTAGTGACAATCACTGAGAGCCACCTTCCTCTGGCTTGTATCTCCGAAGAGGTCTGGGGAGAAAGCTGGGTGAGGGTGAGGGACCCTTGGATACTCTTTTCACTGTTGATTTTTTGTCATTGTTGTTTTCTCTCCAATGGATTCCTGGAGACTCAACTTCTCCATCTCACTCACTGTGCCCATGCTGGGTTTGGGAAGATTAGGCATTTGTAGGATACACAGCAACAGGTTTAGGGGTTCAAACCAGCTTTCCTGTCTCCTATGTATCTGTTGTCTCCTTTTGAGTGTTAGACCATATCGTCAACCATCCATCACTGTTCCCAGAGAAACAAATGTGCAGCTTCTACTGCTTGGGTTTCAGATAAAGGTGAGAAACATGGTGAAATGGGGTACTCCCTTTTCTTCCTGCGAGTGTCCCCATCCCACAGTAAGAAGGACAGGAGCAAGAGATCCAGGAGTTCTTAACTGGACTTGGAATCCTGATACCCCTTTATTTTGTTTGCCAACTCCTGTATAAAGCTATCCCTTTGTTTTTTATCTTTTTGTTTTTAAAAAGGAATAGAACTAAAATGAGTTTTGTGCTGAGATACTTTTGTGTCTCTTGAGTTAACTAGAAATATCAACACTTGGAGGTCATTTGATCTGGGAGAGTTTAAGTTCTTACCAGCCAGTAGAATTTATGTTTAAGTTGTTCGCAGCCACGCTTCTCAAACTTTCATGTGTACACAAGTCCCCTAGGGGGTCTTGTTAAAATGTTTATTTGGATTTCCTAGGCAATGAGGAGGCTAACAATATCTAACAAGCTCCCAAATGCTGCTGGTCTGCAACCACACGCTTAAAGTAGCAATAGCCGCTGCAGCCTTCCTCTCTAGCTGCCCTCTTCCTAAGGACCACCACCCCCAGCAGACAGTGAGCAGGGGCCCAGGTACTATGCAGCCTGCTGACAGAGCATTTTGTTCTCAGGCACTTCACTCAGTGTCTAAGAGTGTGCAAGAAAAATTTCCTTGACTGAAGGAAAGATGGGTGGGTGAAAAATGGTTGTGAGATAGGTGATAATTTTTTTAGTCCGATGTTTAAAATGAGAAAAATTAGCTGACCCTTGTGGCCCATGTGAACAACATGAACTATAAGAAAAAAGGAAGGGGCTTCAAAAGGATGTGGACAGAGTCTGAGATAAGATTCTTTGCTCTGTGGGTGAATCAAGGTCAAGTTATGCTTATCCACAGCCCAGCTAGTTTTGTTTCCAAAACTGTGTAAATGGCTTCATCTTTGTGCCTCTCTCCTTCTCCATCTATACAAGAAGGACAGGGGATGAATATTGGAATAACTCACTAAGCACAGAAACTTCTAGATGATGATTTACTAAGCTTTACACAAGGGATATAGAAGTACATCAAGAGCCTGCGGCATCTGATAAAGAAATGACTTGGCGCTTGACCTAAAACCATTCATCTGTGTGAGATCTAAGAAGAGCCACAGTGATACACCTAATGTCAAACATGGTATCCAACTTCCGTAGGAAACCCAACCGGCAAAACCAAGTACTTCTGGTGCAAAATACCATAGAACATGTTGAGTATAACTCTTAATAGGATCCTAAGATCTGAGAACTTGGAGAAACCCTCATCATTTAGGCCAACCTCCACATTTTGTGGATAAGGAAACAGGCTGGGTGTCATTCCTCCGGCGTGGCACCCCTGATTCCTAGCGCAGTGCTTTCCCAGGGTGTAGAACCATAACGTTCAGGAATGAGTGTGCTTTTCACCCAGCTATGGATGGTTCTTTCTTGTGGAGAAGTAGAGCTGTGTCTAAACTATCTGGGTCACTGGAAAGTGTTTGTGAAATGTTGTGGTTTAATTCAGATCATTATCTTTGAAGAAGTCAGAGGGCTCAGGTCCTCCAACTGGGGCATTTATAGTAACTACACTATGTGAGCCTGCCTCTGTGTTGCTGCTTTGTCTAAGAGCATTTAATGTTCACTACAGCCCTGAAAGGTAAAGACTATCATCCCAACTTTACATAGCAGGAGATTGAAGTTCAGAGAGAGGTAGGGGGACAAAAATCACAAGAATACCTACTATTGCCGCCGTCTTTTCTGCCTTTAAAACGTTTTCACTTTTGCTTTAAGGAAATTCTTTCAAGTGACAAACTGTGTCAGGAAGAGAAAATGATGAAGAGGACAGAAGTGTTGACAAAAAAGTTTGCATTGACCTTAAGAAACTATAAAAGCTCAGAGGGTGATGCCATTTGGGTTTTGTGCAAGAGTGAGATTCAAAATATTGAACAAGCGAGATAGCAGGGTCAGTAACAACTGCGAAGGGACGCCAATGTAGGATGAAATAAAAGGTTCTGGAGCTCCTGTGGGCCAAGCATTAACCCTTTAGTTACTGATGAGTAGGAGGGGCCAAGATAATGAGTGGGGAGAGGTCATTTGAGAAGCTTAAAGTAGATATTTATCAATAAACTTGGAAGTATTTAAATTTTTTAACAACCAGTTAGACTAGGGTAGTGAGTCTCAAACCATTTGGTATCAGGACCCTTTCACACTCTTAAATGTAATTAAGAAACCTCAAAAGCTTTTGTTTTTGTTGGTTATATCAATCATTGTTTACCATATTTGAAATTAAAACTGAGAATATTTAAAAGCATGTACTTAATTCATTTTACAATAATGAGCTATTACACCAACAAGTAATTTTTATAAAAATGACTAAAATTTCTAAAATTTAGTGAGAAAAGTGGCATTGTTTTACATTTTTGCAAAGTTTTAAATTTTCTGGCTTAATAGAAGGGGTATTTTCACATTTGTTTCTAGATTCAAGCTACTGTAATATGTTGTTTTGCTTAAAGTATATGAAGAAAATTTAGCCTTTCACTGTTTAAAAAGGGGGGGGGAGTATTTTAATAGCCTTTTCAGATAATTGCAGGTATTTTTCTCTCATATTAACTCAATACATGGTAGTTTCTTCATTGTAAGTTGCAGATCAATGATCTGTTAGATTAAAATCCATGGGTCTATCTTGCACTTTGAATGGGTCTTGTGCTTATACCTGATTTTGTATCAGTCATTTGGGGAAAAAAATGGTTCACTGAGCTATACAGAGCTTCCAAATATTGGCACATTTATTATATAATACCAACAAATCAGATTTGTTAATGTTACCTCTGATCTCATCAGAAAAATCTTTTAAGTATTGAGAAATAGTCAAACTCACAGTGGCAACACAAGGTTTTCAAAATTTAATTGTACTCAAATTTGATCATTTTATCAAAATGTATCATTTAGCAGTATCAAACTTTGAAATTTATCATAATAAATACTATGATTCTTTTTCCCTTGAAATGGGAGGCTCATTGTTCAATTTCAAGAAATGCCTGCAAACAATACTTTGAGAACTCCTCTACTAGGGTATACGAGGTGGATGTTAGTTTTGCTCCTCAGCTTCTGCATTTGCTAGAAATGGCATAGGACTAGAATTAATTCCAAGATTCACGTATGACAGGTTGTTAACTGTTTTGTTCTATTAGATGTTTGGTTCAGTTAACTTTTCTAAAATCTGTGTTGATTATATATAAACACAATTCTGTTCCTTTTAAAGAGATCCATACTCCTTGAGTAGTAACAAATTAGCGTGAAATTCCAGCTTCCTCCCACAAACCTGCCCTGAAGTGTTTCAGGAACAAAAGGGCTCTTAGAGATCTATGACACTAGTATAGACACGGTGGAAAGTGGTGGGGTCTTTCTTTCAGTCTGTTTTTGTGTGTAGGAGACATGAGGCAGCCAAGGTTAGGGAATGGGAAGCCATGCAGAGTTTTTAATTGTGTCCTTATCTCTCCCTTACACTTCCTTCTCCATCACCTCTCTAAGGCAGTAAATCAGTCCAACACTAGATGGGTGAAGTGGATTTACCCAGGGCCAACTTTAAAAAAGGGAACCTAATGAACAAAACAAACAAAAGAGCAAAATAGAACCAGAGGCATAGAAACAAGGAACAGACTGACAGTGACTAGAGGGGAGGGGGAAGAAGGATAAGGAAGGAATTAAGGGGAAGGGTCTAGTCAATAAACTAATGTAAATGACCCACGGACAACAGGGTGGAAATTGACTGGGAGAGGGGGCAGGTGGGAGGGGCAGGGGAGAGCAATGCGGGAAAAATGGGACAATGTAATAGAACAAAAATAAAAAAAAAATGGCTGGGTGAAAAGAGGGACAGTGACTGATGTGGGGGCTGGCTGGCCCCTGGGCATTCTCTCCTCTGGCTGCTCTCTTTGTGTCCAAGGCTAAGTGAATACCACTGAGAAAGACACCTCTTGGAGAAGCGCAGTGCCATTCTCTACAGAGAGGCTGCCTGAGAGAGGTGATGTGGCCAACATGGGAGAAAAAGACACAGATTATAGCAATGGACCTCTTGGGCCTGAAGAATGTTCTTCCCCCTCCCAATTTTAATTCAGCAGCTGGCCACATCTGGGGCCCAGCCTTTGCCTCTTTTAGGGCATTTGAGTTGAAACCCCCAGGAAGAATGATGTCAAAGGGGAAAATAAAACAAGTGAGGATTGCCACCATTAGGAAGGAAAGAGCAACAAACTGAAAGGCCTACATTTGCCAAAGGAGAATAAATAGAACAGCAAAAGTGAGAATTTTTGATAAGTTTTTAATGCCCTAAAGGGGATGAGAGGGAATATGGAGAATATGAGGCAGGAATAAAAAAACATAGAGATTGGTTAAAAGAGCTGATATAAAGTACTCACAGATGGATCGAACATGAATATAGCAGTAAAATGAATTAGGAGTTTGACAAACCATAGTGAGAAAGTTTCAGAAAGCACCAGGTAGGGGTAATGACAAATCAGGTGACATAGAGACTAGAATTAGATGTGTCGACATCTCTGGATTTGTAAACTCATCTTACGGTTTTGTCAAGTTTTGTTTTATGTATGTTGAAACTATATTATTGGTTGCATACAACTTTATATGTTCCTGGTGTATTGAAATTTTATTAATATTAACTGACCTTTGGATTTCTATTAATTTTTTTAACTGCAGAGTTGGTCCATTTACATTGCTTAAAATTACTAATGCATTTGGATTGATCTCTACTATGTTACTTTGTTTTAATGACGTATTTCAGAAAGAAAGGTAACAAACCCAGAAAGAAAGCATGAGTTGCAAGAAGAGATGGTGAGCAAAGGTAAAGGTAAACTTGTCAGTGAATCAAAATTAATATTAATAAAACAATCAAAATGTCTCTTTTGTAGGGTTAAAAGATATCAAGGTAGAACTAAACTCCTGGAAGCCAGAAAAGTGAGTAAAGTTAAAGTATTCTAAGGTTATTTATTATGTGTAAGGAGGGTTATGACAGTGATTAAATTTGAACTTTTTAAATTCTGGGTTCATGTTAAAAATTTGAAAGTGACACCTAAAATGACAGAGTAAAGTAAATACATTAAAAACTAGTAAAGGGAAAAGAATTAATTGAGTAAAAACTTATTTAAGACAAAAGAAGGGAGGAAAATGCACAAAAAGAGAAGAGCAAAAATGAAGAAAATAAGACAGTGGGAATCAATTCAAATATATCAACAATGTGAACCAATGTATTGAACTAATTCTGCAGGTAAAGAAAAAGAAATTTAAAACATAAAGTTAGATGATGTTTATAAGAGACATGCTTAAAGCATAAGGATTCTGAAAGTTTGAGCAGAAAAAAGAATGGGTAATTATAATCCAAAAGAATGTTGCATTAATTAATATCAGACTTAAAGGTGAAAGCAGTAATAGGAATCCAGAAGTCAGTACAAATTGTTAAAGGAACACAGCTTCAAAATATACAAAGCAAACACCAAGAAAACATAAAAATTATTTACTTGTATGGACCAAATAACATAGCTTCAAAACATATGAAGCAAATATTGATGGACAATGATAAATTTATAAATCTACCATCATAATGAGAGATTTACAAATCCTTCCTTTGTGGTTGATAAATCAAGCAGACAAAAAATAAGTAAAAATATTTAAAAACTGATCAACATAATTAAAGTTGATATAATGGACAACTCTAAGAAACTACTCCAACAAAAGCAGAATCCACTTTTTTTTCATGCATACATGAAACATTTATATGGTAGTCAAGGAGTTAAAGGCTAACTAGAGACATAAAAGAGGGTGTTTGTGGGGAAAATGAAAGTCTAAATAAAGAATAGAGAGAAGGAAAACAAAAAGAAGAGAGGAATGTTGCATGAGAACAGTGTACCATGAACAGATTATAATGATTAATTCAACTCTTGATCTCACTCTAAAATGAGTGAATGAATGAATGAATAAGTAAATAAAATTAAAACCAAAACAAAGGTTTAATGTAAAGTTAATGGGTCTCCAGAGCACAGTAAGAGTGGCTCAAAAAACAAGGAGAGGTTTTTCTATTCTAGCATCAAGGGATGGTTGTTTCTAAAAATGTGCTCCAGCTCCCAAGATGAAAAACTTGCTCAAAGGACCTTTTCCTGGGAGAAATCATACCTAGAGACTGTGATAGAAAAATGGGGAAAAGAGGGAAAATTATTCCTCCCTGGGTGTGAATTGCTTCTGCTTGTTAAAAAACAAAAAAACTCAAGTTATTTTGCAACCCAGGAAAGAGGTGATTAACAGCATTGAGTTCCTGATGGATCTGTAACAATATCACTCTTCAAAGGGCATTATTGATATGCCTTAACTGCTTTACAGCTGACAGTGAACTAGATCGCAAAGTAGGCCATAGATAGCACTGTGTATTGAACCCTTGCTGAGGCCTGGGGATTAGAATGAACAACAAAGATAGGCCCCTGCTCTCATGGAACTTATATTCTAGGTAGATATTATATTAAGATTGATATTAAATAAACTTTACAAATAAGCCAATAGTTACAAAGATGTGAAATGCTACAAAGATGTAGTATAAGCTACTGTCAGAGTGGATTTATATTTGGCATTTTGCCCTTTTGCTTTATTTGATAGTGACATTCTGTCTACAATTGGTGATGTGAATTAATTTTGGTCCCTTATGAACTATTAATCCAATGACTGTTTTCTAAGCATTCATGACCCAAGAAGATAACTAAAAAAATGAAGTGCACAGCAAAAAAAGCCATCACCAAAACAAAAAGGCAACCAACCAAATGGGAGAGGATATTTGCAAAAACGCATCCAAAGGGGTTAATATCCTAAATATATGAATAACTCATACAACTTAACAATAAAAAAAAATCCAGTTAAAAAATGGGCATTGGACCTGAACAGACACTTCTCCTGAGAAGACATACAGTGGCCAACAGATCTATGAAAAGATGCTCAACTTCACTAGCTATTAAGGAAATAAAAATAAAAACTACAGTGAGATACCACCTCACACCTGTTAGAAATACTATTATCAACAAGACCAGTACAGTCACTATGGAAAAGAGTATGGAGGCTCCTCAAAAAATTAAGTATGGAGTTGCCATATGACCCAGCAACGCCTCTTCTGGGTACCTATCTGAAAAATTTGAAAACATTTATTTGCAAAGATATGTGCATCCCTATGATCATTGCAGCATTATTCACAGTGGCCAAGACATAGAAACAACTGGAGTGTCCTCTGATAGATGATTGGATAAAGAAGATGTGGTATATATATATAATGGAATATGCCCAACCATAGGAAAGGTGAAATGCTGCCATTTGTGACAACATGGACAGATCTTGAGACTATTATTCTAAGTGAGATAAGTCAGATGGAAAAAGTCAAGAACCATAAGATATCACTCACATGTAGGATATAAAACTGAAGCAACAAATGAACAAACAAGACAAAGAAAAACTCTTAGACAGAGACAACAATATGCTGGTTACCAGAGAGAAAGGGCGTTGGGAGGGAGGTACTAAAGGGTAAAGGGGGTGAAATATATGGTGATGGAAGGAGATTTGACTTTGGATGGTAAGTACAGAAGGCAATACACAGACGATATATTATAGATTTGTACACTTGAAACCTGTATGAATTTACCAACAAATGTCACCCCACTAAGTTTTTTAAATGAGCTGTATTCCCTGCCCCCAGGTCTTTGTAATTTAGTGAAAAAGATAAGGATAGGTATGCAATTTTAAGGCAAAGCAGAAAAGTGATAACTGGTAAGAAGAAAAGAACAAATGCGAAGTGATATGAGTTCCCAGAAGGAAGCAATTGCTTTTGTATGGTAGGTAGGACAGTGGAAAGAAAACAATGGAAATAACAACTCTGTCAGCAGAGTCTGGAGGGATAAAAAAAATTTCCCAGACACAGATTGGTAGAAGAAAGGGCCTAGCATGAAAGAGGCAAGGTGCCATGTTGGAGAAATACTGTGCATGTATGAGGAACTGAAAATAGTCCCATTCAGTTCAGGTCAGTATTGAGTCTCAGCACTCAGGATATTTAGCAGAGAAAGCAAGGAAGTAGATGGTTAAGACAAAATCATGGAGGAAATCATATGAACATCACCAGGGAGCCATGTAAAGGTTTATGACTGTGGGGTGCTGTACTCAGATCTATTTTTAGGAAGAACATTTTTTGGTAGCAGTGTACAGATGGCTAGCTGCAGGCAGCAGCAGGGCAGACAGAGGTGGGAGGTAGGGTGACCAATTGGGCTAGTGCTTCTCAATCTTTTGTGTGCATGTGAATTACATGGGGGGAGATTTATAAAAATGCAAATTCTGATCCAGCAGGTCTGGAGTGGGGCCTGAGAATCTGTGTTTATCCCAGGGCTTGCTGATGCTGTTCCAACCACAGTTTGAAGAGTAAGGAATTAGTAAACCATTATAATAGGCTGAGTGAGAGCTAAGAGGAGCCTTGGGAATGGGAAAGAGCAGAGGTGACAGATAAATTGGGGAGGTGGGAGAGAAGGGATATCAGGAAGACTGGACAACCACTGGCAGGTGGGGAGCAAAGGAAGAGAAAAAATGGGAAATAACATCATGGATCCCAGTGGAGCAAAGACACTTGCTGGTGCAGTTCTTAGAGTGGATGTTGGTGGGGTAATAAATGAGAATGCTTTAAAAGAAAACACTTTGTCCTCATTTTAAAATGTCAGGTGTTTAGCATGATGACCTTGGGTTGAGAGTCTATTGGCTCATTTGGGTCTACCACCTGAGTGTTGAAGGAAAGCAAATCAGTTCTGAGTGTCAAAGGCCCAAGTCTTCTTCCTGTTCCACTCATTGGTTCACTGTGGCCTCACCCTGGGTGCTTGCCCACAAGATGGAGTAGGAAGAATTCCTCCCAGGTCCCTGGTCAAATTTCACAGTGCCTCAAGCTCATCTACCCCACTGGAGGAAATCCCTGTCAGGGGGTCAGAACCCATGGAATGAAAGGCCATCTATGAGAGTTGGGTGAAGTTTATGAGAATTTGAGAACCCTTAGGTGGGATCTCCTAGTTTTAAAATTGTAATATTATCTTTTGGCACACAGATCTTTTTTAAAAATTTACCCAAGATTTTTCATGATATGCTTTTGAGAGGAATTCTAATCTCACTCATAGATGAAGAAATGTAGCCTAAGGGTCTGTCTGAGTAGTTTATTCAAAGTTATACAGCTAGTGGTGCAGAGCCAGTGCCAGAAGTCAAAATATGAGGCACATTCTGCCTTCTACTGTCACCCCAACCCTTAGGGATACTAAGAATTTGGTCAGGTGAAGTATGTGCTTCATTGCCCTTTCTCACTTGCCTTCTACTTTCTCCCTTGTTTTTGAATTTCTTCAACTTTCCTTTCAATATCTCATAATGGCCCCATCTTTACTCATCATTCCAGCTGCTCTCTCTTTCCACATGCAACATATTCTTGATCTCTTTAAAGCTGACATCAATGTGCCTTGGATCACTTCTTCCCTACAGCCTCTGGAGCTGTGCTCTCTCAGCTGTCCCTGCTCCAGCATCCCCACTCTCACCTCAGCCTATAAGCATCTCAGTTACTTAAAGCACTCCCACCCCCAATAAATCCTTACTTCTTTTCCTCCTAATTCAGTATCTCATAAGGATAGTTAACCTCATTGTTTAGATTTCCTGCCTACCCACTCATTCCATAACCATTCAGCGTGACTTCTGCTTCCACTGGAACTATTTTCTTCAGAGCACACTAAGAAGCTACCAGTTGTCAAGCCCAATGGTTCTCATTCTCTTCAAAGTCTGTTTAGCATATGTTCCCAAATTTAACTCTTCCTTTTTGAAGTTTCACTTTTGGTATTGTAGGACATCATGATTCCTTGATTCCTCATCTCTTTGGCTTTCTTTCTCTGAATACTTACTTAACTCTCATTTTATAAATTCCCTGACCCAAGATTTCCTTATTACTGATATCTTACATTAGGATGGTACATTTGTCACAGCTAATGAACCAATATGAATGCATTATTATTAACTAAAGTTTATACTTTATTCATGACCCTGGCTGGTTTAGCTCAGTGGATTGAGCGTCGGCCTGCGAGCTAAGTGTCGCTGGTTCGATCTTCCAGTCAGGGTACATCAGAGAAGGAAAACTCTGACTCCAAAAAACCTCCGCTGCCTTGCGGCATACCTCTTCAGGGGAAAGGCTAAGGGAGTAAACCCCGACAGAAAATCCGGAGCCGGAGTCCCTAAGGCGGTTTGATGTTGTAGTCAACACCGGCAACTCCTGCAGCGCACCTGAACCCAAGCTGTATTGACTCCGTCTTTCCCTTGGACCCTTCAGCTGCGAAGAGAGGGGGGGGTCTGCTGCATGGGCAACAGCAGACCCTCCATATCACCCTGCCCAGGCTCTGTAGCTTCAGCGTCATCGCAAGATGTCAATTCAACACGGGAGGAGACAGATACGATGTCACTCCCGAGTCGGACTGCACAGCCATTCTCGGCGGTGCAGATAGACTCTTAAGAAGCTACACCATCGTCTCTCGAGACGGATGGCTGCCGACGATACTTTATTCATATTTCCTCAGTTTTCCCCGAGTGTCCTTTTTTTCTTGTTCCAAGATCCCATCCAGGGGTCTGAATTACACTTAGTTGTCATGTTCCCTTAAGCTTCTCTTGGCTATGGAGAAGATATGATAGTTTCTCATTCTCCTATTTTTTTTAAAAAACGTCCTCGACAGTTCTGAAGAATACTGGTCAGGTATTTTGTAGAATGCCTCACTATTGCAATTTGTCTGATGTTCTTGTCATGATTAGACTAGAATTAGAAGGACGATAGCTTTCATAAGATTCTCAAAGTAATCCATGACCAAAACATTGTAAAGACGGATTTAGTCTAAGAGTTTTCCAATGGTATGACCTTGGCTCTTGTCATTCTATTCTTTCTAGGAAGTCTCATTGTTCTAGTTCTCACCTCTATGCTGATAGCTTCCAAATGGTTTTTAAAAATATAACATTTTTTGAGTTCTCACCAAGTTCCAAGAGCTGACTCTTTATATATATTAACTAATTTAATTGTAAAAACTATATTGTGAAGTAAATGTTGTAAATATTACTGCCATTTTTCAAATGAGACATTGAGGTCCTGGGAGGTTTGATAAATTGCCTGAGGTGATCTCTAGTGAGGTCGCACAGCCAGAGGACCCACAGTAATGGAGCTGGGAGTCTCATCTAAGCTTCAGAGCCCATGTTCTTAGCAATGAAGCTATGCTGTCTCTTCCAGATCCACACCTCTAGCCCTGAGCTCCAGTCTAGACATACTCTGTCCCCTTTTATCTTCTACCTCAGCCATCTTCTTGTACTGCAACTCTATTTAAACTTTGTTCCTAGGTTACTATTTTATTTTTGTTCCTAGAATTCTATTTTATCTTCTACTTAACATTGCCATTGCGGTTTTAGCCAATGCAATCAGATAAAATAATGTAGAGGCATAAAAATTGGAAATAAAAGAAATAAAACTATCTCTGTTTACAAATTGTATGATAGTATATCTAATAGATTCAAGAGAATCAATAATGAAAGTAATAAAATAATTTTAAAAGACAGCAATCCATTGTGATACTAAAAAACCATGTGGTGGAAGTGGGAGGGGAGAAAGCAGTCCTTTACAGGATAATGCCAGCTAAGGATGTAGAAAGATGAATCTCAAGGGACTTAAGATGAGTGAAAAAAGTCAGGTTCAAAGGTTACATATTGTATGATTCCATTTATATAGCATTCTTAAAATGACAAACTATAGAAATGGAGAATAGTTTAGTGGTTGTCAGGGATTAAGAAGGAAGGAGGTAGGTAGGTGGCTGTGGCTACAACAGGGAAGCAGGAAGGATCTTCATGATGGGAATCATTGTGTATCTTAACTGTGGTGGAGGTCATGTGACTCTACACATGTGAATAGAACTAAATACACACATACACTATTGAGTTTGTATAAAACTGGTACAATCTGAATAAGATTGATAGATTGTATCGATGTCAGTTTCCTGGTTGTGATATGGTGCTATAATCATGGGGGAAACTGAATGAAGAATATATGGTATTTCTATTATTATTTACAACTGCATGTGAATCTACAATTATTTCAAAATTAAAAGTTAAAAACAAATACACAAATAATCTTCTGATCTCCTTCTTGAACTTGTTTCTCTTAATGACCCTCACAGTCTCCCAAGCTTGACCCTTCTGCATCCATTTAAAATTCCACATCTTCTTTGCCCTCATATCAAATAGCTTCCCAAGAGTCATTATTTGACCTGCACAATACTCTTGTTCACATCCTTTCCCACCTCTACTTTCATTACCTCCTGTTCACCTGCCATAGCAACAGTATTTTATTATTTCTTTCTACCTTTCACCTCTCCATCCTTCCAATGTGCCTTTAAAATATTGTCAAATCAAGCATCCTACAGTACAGAACTGACTGTACCAGCAGCATAATAAGTGGCCTAGAGGTGAGGTTTCATTTGTTCTCTGGTTGCAACAAGAAAAGTCTCCCCCCCCCTTTTTTTAGAGAGGGGGGGGGAAGGAAGGGTGAAAGAGAGGGAGAGAAACATCAATTCAAAAGAGAAGCATCAACCAATTGCCTCCTGTATGCACCCTGACCAGGGACTGAACTCACAACCCAGGCACATACCCTGACCAGGAATTGAACCTGCGACCTTTTGGTTTACGGGGTGACACTCTAATTAACTGAGCCACACTGGCAAGGGCCTCCCTTCTTTTTCTTTTGACTCAGGAAGTGGGTTCTCTAACACAGACTATGTTTTTCTTCAGAGGTATTGACTGCATTTCGTTGCTTTGCTTTGGTGACTGAGTTTGCCAGTGAATGAGCAGATAGCAGATTCCTCAGAGCTATTAACCAACATGCAACCAAAAGAGCTTCTTAGACAACCCAAGTTGTTGCCTTTGGCCATACTGATTGGTCCTCTGGGTCTCCTGACATGGTACCCCCTGATGGGGAATCTTACCCCTGCTCATGAGCCAGATAAGGAGAAAGGCTGCTCTTGACTGTACCATGTTTGAAAGGTGAATAGGGTTTCACCTGGCAGGTTCAACTAAATAGCTCACCTGGCAGAGGGAGTGTTGTGTTCAGAGGACTGTAAGTACAATGTTTTGCGAGAGTGTGAATTGCAATGTTATGAATGACAAAAATATATCAGTGGAAATAATATAAGGAAAAGAATCTTAAAATCTGTAAAAAGTCCCATAAATCCTGTGTATTGCCTTTATAATGCCTCAAACAGTGATGTTTTCAGGATAAAATGCTAAGATATGTAAGGTTGTTTTGTGAGCTGGAATAAATTATTTAACATGTCAGTTACTTAAAGCTTCATTGTGTCAGAGCATGGAAATGGAGTTTCTTTTGAATTCATCTTCTATGAACTATTTATGATAAGTCTATATTAGTTTTCTTCCTCCTACCTATATTCACTTGAATAGTTTATAATGGATTTTAAGTCTGTTATAATATGGTCAATTCTCTGATCACTGCCAACGAAGTCACTGTGGTTTAGTTTGAATACTTACAGTCACTTTGCATTGTTGTTGGCTGCCCACATTATTTCTTTAACCTGTTTCATCAACATAGGTGGCAATAGACACTGAATAAATAGTTGGAAGTACTATATTGCCAGTGGTACTGTGTACTGTTCGTTAACTCATTTATTCAAACAAATATCCATCTCTGTTCAGCAAGGACGATGCTGAGAGGAATGTGGCAGAAGCAACATTTGGTGTCCCTGGGATGGGAGGTGGGGCAATGAGGTCCAGGGAGGGTACCATCATCAAAGAAAAGGCACCTGGTTTCCTGGGGAAATAAGAGGGAGGCTGCGTGCTCTGAGGAAGGAAGTCTCAGTGCAGTTGGGTGCATTCTGCAGTAATTAGCATCGGTCATCTGTGTGCTATCTGACCCACAGTTCCTGAGGCCTGGCTGGGCCTTGTGGGTCAAATAGTCAGAGTTTCCACAACTGAAGAATGAGTGACTCACACGGTAAGAACCTTCTGGAAAACAACTTGTGCCTTGATCAACACTTATCACCAAGAATAAAAAGGGGGAGAACAGGTGGGAATTGTTATTTTCTCTTCACCTTGGAAGGAGAAAAGAAGGCAGACAACCAAAAATATCCCTCCCAGCAGCTGTCTATAAACCAAAACAGTCATGTTTTGGGATCTAAATGCTTCTGCAGGTGAAATGTTGGGACTGGAAGTTGTCTCAGTTGATAACAAGCTTCTGTATGTGAAAGGGTTTACCACAAGTTCACCACAGAATGTCAACCTGATGAAAATTAAAGGGTTAGCAGATAAGAAAAACAAGAGGGTAGAAATATACTCTTGTTATTTCTCTGAAATCTAAAAGTTTTCCTTCAAATCTATGAAACCTATTTCTTGGGACGGAATAATATTTTTAGTAGAACTATGCTACATGGGTGAATCCCACCCACAGTCTTCTGCAAGGAATAGTTTTCCACGAAATTAGACCACAGAATTGAGGAGATTTTCAACAGGATAATGATAAAGTTTCCAGTGAGAGTTTAAACAATACTGGATAGGTACGACGCCAGGTAGACACTTCATACCAGAAGGGAAACAAAGAAAAGAGGAAGAAAGGAAAAAGTGATGTGAAACAATGGAGACTTCAGCAAAAAAGTGTTTCTCCTCAAAACTGTGATCCAGCCTGGGTGTCAGGCAAGGGCCAGGCACATTGGCACAGGCCTAATTGTGTCCAGCACATCAAATCCATGTGTATAGAACCTGAGATGACCCTGGGTCAAATGTTGCCATCAGCCACTGCTCTCCCACCATGTCCACATGCTTAGACTCTTCTCTCTGAGGCACTCCCTGCTCTCAAGAATTACACTCAGTTTTAAACCAGATACAAGTGTATACTGTTTGGACTGAACGTTTGTATCTCCCCCCTCAATTCCTGTGTCAAAACCTTACTGTCCAATGTGATGGTATTAGAAGGTGGGGCCTTTAGTGTTAGATGAGGTCATAAGGGTAAAAGGCCTCACGAATAGGCTTCATGCCATTCTAAGAGTCACGAGAGAGCTGGCTTCCTCTCTGCTGTCTGCCAAATGAGGACACAGTGAGGAGATGGCCACTGTGACCCTGAAGCAGGTCCTCCCCAGACCTCCCACCATGCTGGCCCCCTGACCTCGGACTTCCAGTGGGATTATGGGGTGGGCAACACAGGGTAGGGAGGAGGTTATGTTAAGATTGTTGATTTGATACAAAAAATCCTCTCTTGTACTCCAGGGACTGGCCTCAGAAAAGCCAACTTAACTGAAATGCTTTTGCTGAGTTCAGTCTGTGAACTCAGAATGGGCCACTCTCCCTCATCCAGGCTGAAGGAAGCACAGACTTCCATGTTCCCCAGTGCTCCCTTTGAAGTATTGGCTCTACCATTCCCGCCTTACATAAATTCTTAGTTAGCATACAAAACCATGGTCTCTGATCCTGCAATAGGCATTAATATTGGGCTTTTATAGAATTTAAATTCAAGGTGGCTTCATTTTCTAAGGACATGGGAACTTAAGATGTTACCATGATTTATTGGGAATTGCTTTGTGCTAAAAAGTAACAAATGGAACTCATCAAGGATGTGGCAATTATAGAGTGAACTAGATATACTTCCTTCCTTGCCTTACACCAATACCATCAGACCTGCTTATGAAGCAGGTAGGGGAGCTTGCTAGATCCCTGGGAGTTAAATGGCAGAGTCATCATGATGTTGAAGAGATGCTACTTTTCTCTCCACTCTAGGGCAAGTATTTATTAAGCCACAAGTCAGGACCGAAAGGGGACTTTAAAACCCCCTCTCTCAATCTGCTTGCTTGTGTGAGAGTGCACACTTTGTCCAAGCTATCTGAGAGTAATGGCATACCAGGAGCTATTCTAGGCACTTCACACATATTGACTACTCTAATCCTCTCAGTCACCTATGGAATAGGCTATTGTAAAGATTAATGCTAAAGAATACAATTATTATATTATTAAAGTATAATTAAAATATGATAAATAATACAATATACAAAATATAATAGTATAATTAATATAATTATTAAAAAAATCATTGAACACTTAATTATTAGATGAGTGGTTCTTGTTGTCTGCATTTTACAGCTGATGGAAGAGAGGCACTGACAGGTTCAGCGAGTGACCTTCCTAGAGTCACACAGTCAGTTGGGGGCAAAGGCAGCATTTGGACCCAGCAGCCTAAGAGTGGTATGTGTTTCACCTTCTCTGCCTTTGTGTCTTGGTTGCATCTGTTCCTGTGGTCACTGTAGCCTCTGATCTCCCACTGCCCCTGTCCTGCCTCTGCCCTACATTGTGGGAATGCAATTGTAGACCTTTCCTGTGGGGGCGATGTGAGAGATCATGGAGAGAGATTGCTAATGTCCAGAGATTATGAGGGCTGGAATCTCCAGGGATTTGGGGCTTGATTGGGTGTATAGGACCAGTGATAGGAAAGAAACAAGGGATTTGCCCTGGTTTCCAGGGCAGTTAAGTGGATGATGGTGTTGTCATTGAAACAGAAAATAGGGACAAAGAGTAAACCTGGAGGAACAATTCTGAATCTATCAAGTTTGAGAAGCCTGTGAGATATCCAGGTGGAAAGGTCCACTAGACCTTTGTCTGTGCAGGTTAAAAGTCTAGCAAGTCATGTTTATTGAGCACCTACTCAATTTTGGTTACTTCAGACAGGCTGTCTTATATAGCCTTGTATTCACCCAGTGAAGCTATATAGCACCCTATTCTCACTTTATTTCCACAGCAACTGAAGCCCATCCTTTCCCACCTAACCTAGCAGCTTAACTCAGTGCCTTTGAGGTCTGCCACTCCCTGCCCCTCCTCCCATCTGTCACTAATCATTCGCAATGAAGCCAGTGCCAACTTTCTAAAGTCCGGATCATGTTCTTCCCTTGCTTAAGACTGCTCTGTGGTATTCTTTTTCTCTCAGAATACAGTCCACCCCCTGTACTTGGCAAAGCTTTATGATATAGCTCACACTCAGCCTCAAAGTCTCCGGCCCGGAAGAACTACATGCAGCTCTCAGAACTCACAGCAACTTTTATCTTTGGCTTTGCTCATTCTGTATTTAAGACTTAGTTCCTACCTTCTTGACTCCTGCTTGTCCTGCAGGCCTTCCTCATTGTCATTTTTCTCTAGGAAGCTTTCTGGACCCTCCCAGCCCCGCATTATAGCATTCCTCTGCACTCCCATATTTTTTGGAGCAGGGCAGTGCTTACCACACTGTGTCCATCAGATCCGACCACCTTGCTGGTGCCTGCCGAGAATGGCACTCAACAATTGCTTTACAGGAGAGGCATGCAAGTCCAAGCTGGGATCTGAATTCAAGCCTGTAGATTCCCTAATTTGTGAGCCCTTTCTGCTCTCCCAAGATGTTTTCCAGTTGGACAGAATTCCCAGTAGGCAGGTGAGATGGGGAAGATTATTCCAGTAAATGGGGGAAGTAAGGCTCCCTTAGGAGTCAAGCTTTGAAATCACAGGTGAAGAAGTGGTGCTTGCAGACAAGGAGGAGAGCTGCTGACTGGGGTGCACAGAGCTGGGGTGCCCTCCGTGCAGAGGACATGTGGACATCCAAGTTAGAATGTGTCACATAGGCAGCAGAAAATTATCTGAGCTCTTTGATCAGGGAAAAGTCATTATGAAATTTGCTTTCAGGGAAGATTAATTTGGGAATGAATCAAGGAATAACTTCAAATGAGGGGTGGAAGGCTTGCATAAAAATCCCTGGGAAGTAACAATATCTGCTGACAGCTGCTTTCCTTGTACAAGGATGGAGCAGATAGCCTGCTTCCATTGCTTTCTTGGGCCTCGTAACTTCAGTTTCCTCATCTGTAAAATGGGAATGATAATAATGGTACCCATCTCATAGGGTTGTTATGAAGATTCCATGAGATAATAGGTGCAGACTGTGCAGCTCAGTGCCTGGCTGGCCCACAGAAAGGCTCCACAGCCGAAATTACTATTACATGAGGAGGAGGAAGGCAGGATGCTTAGGCAGCTTGGCCCACTTTGACTTAAAGTTCCTTCTGCACTGGCCTATGGCAAATTCAGACCAGAGAAGTGAAACTCAAGAACTCCTGGGAGAGGGAAACTGAAACTCATGGCCTGAGGAGTGAATGCAGTGAAAGCCAAAAGTGAAATAAATGACAAAATGATTGAATACCAAGAGCTGAATTGCTAACCCTTTGTGGTCTCCATGCTCTATTGAGTGTTAGCAGGATGTCTGAGGAAACAGCCCTTTTATTTAAAAATGGGTTTTGGGTTGTTGTTTTTCTTTCTTTTTGTAGTTGCTTGTTTTGATTTCCACTTAAAATAAGGAGTTTTCTTTTTACAAAGATCCTTTTATTCTATATTAGGCACTGAACAGAGGTGTTACTACCACAGGGCCGGAAACAGATACCACACAGATCTCAGTTGGGTTTGAAGGTTCTGCCTGTTTCGTCAGCATGGGAGGCAGAGACAGCCCCGTTCACAGGCCAGAAAGATGTCAGATGCGCCACCTCGTGTACGGTCACCCCCCAAAACTCCCGGGAAACTCAGAGCTCTGAGACAGGAAGAAGCTGATGTCATCTTACGTTTTGGGAACTTCAAGCAAAACTCTTAGAAATGATTCCTTTGCCCTTTTCTTGGTATCATAACTGATATTTCGATGAGGAGATGGGGCCACTTGGCTCCAAAGGGCTCATTGCATAAAATTAAAAAAGCAACAACACATTTTTAAAGAAACATTGTTGCTTTTCTTTTAAGTAGATAATAATATAAATCGAACTGATTAAGTTCCCTCGGAGAGGGCCATCCTTCCCGATGATTAGGATGGGGAATGGTTCACATACAACTGCGGAGGGAGCAAGCTGGTCAGCACCATCTGTAAACGGGGCTTATAAACCACTTGGGGGCTTTGGGAGAAGTCAAGCAGTTTGATCTTAAAGGACTATAAATATTCCCACCTTAAATATTCCCATTTTCCTGTAGAAGAATCTTCTGAGCAAAAGACAGCTTCTGCACATCCTACATACATTATTCCCAATTCAAAATTAGTGGTGTTGGATTTTAATAATTTTAGTTATTAGTAATGACCAGACAATGCTCTCAGCCTCATTTTGTCCCAAATGTTAGTGTAAACATGAGGTGGTTATTGACTTCAGTTGTTGGGGCTTGTGCTAAGAATGAACATCTATCTCTCTGAGTGTTCCATCACTTTCTTTACACTCATACCTTAGATCCTCTGCTATAGTTATCTGTGCAATGTATTTTTCCCCTGCCATGTGGTGAGCTCCTGGAGACCAGGAACTGGGTTACATTCATCTCTTACACTGTATCTGGCACATATTAGTTGCTCAATATGTACTTGCTGAATGAATGAAGAAAGAAAGGAATGACAAATGACCACAGGCAAGATTGTCCCCGGCCTCCCTATGGCTTCCCTCTTGCATCTGTCGCTCCCATCCTGTCTGTCAACTCTACCTTGGCAGCAACATTTTTACTCTGAAAACCTTCACAGCAGAGAAAACTCCCACCATGTTGCCTTAGAGGCACCTGCCTATCCTTGCCTCTGTTTTTTATTGCTGAGAGTACAGAAAGCAGTGAGGCTGCTGAAGGAGGTATCTATTTCGGTCCCAAACAGAAAAGAGTGGGTGATTCCGTGGGCAGAGATGGCAATTCCTGAACATGGTGCAGGTGACTCATGCCGGGAGGTGCTCAGAATTTCCTCTGTTTTGTGGGCGGCCAGGGCAGACTTGGCCCGACTGAAGTTTCTTTGAAGCACAAATGCAAGAAAGACATTTTAAGCTGCTCTTTTGAGGGCAAAACGAGCACTGAAGGGGAACAGCAAGATTCAGAGAAATTCAGACTCCAAGGACCACCTTAAGAGATCAGTCACTCTAGTGCATTAGGGGACAGGCATATTAATTCATGCACAGCCACAGGAGCAGTGGGACATACTCCATAGCATACCTATTTAAACCTTTTAAAGAGTGAAAATAAACTTCTTTGTTAACACGACACATACATCTTTGACTTTTAGCAGCAGTTTAGAAGAATAGCAAAGAACACAGGCTCTGGAATGGGACTGCCTGGCTCGCAGCCTAGGTGTGTGCCATCGGGCCACTCACTTAACCTCTGTGAGCCTCAGGTGTAAAGTGGGGATGATGAGGATTCACTGAAGTAATGCTATGTATTCACTTAATATATGAACAGTCACTCTTGTTATTATCATTACAGTTTAAAATGTTTCTTGGAAAAAGTTGAAAGCAAATACGCCTGAAAGGAAAAACTGGTGTTGGTCTTGCCTCTGTGATCCGTCTGCCTTGCCCAACCATCTGTTTTCCAGTTCACGCCTCGCTCATCAGCTCAACTTTCTCTGTCACTACAGGCGATCAGTGCCTATGGGAAACTAGTAAATTTTCCATGCTCTTTAGGGTAAAGGAGCCAATTGCCTACTTAGAACTTCCCTTTCATCTTTAGAAATGTGCTGCTTTTTCTTCTTCTTTTTTTTTTTTTTTTTTTTTTTTTTTGAGGAAAAAGTACTCAACAGCTCCTAGTCTGGCACCAGCCCAATTTTTTCACTGCATCTGGAGTGAGGGGTGTGGGGATACCTTGGGAAGGGAGAAAACATGTCTGACTGACCTGAGCCTCCCCTTCCATCATGGGCCGGGCCTGCACAGAGGCCCACGCTTCCCATCAGCGCCTCACTCCTTCCCTTTGTCTTCCTCCCAGCATGGTGACCCCCACCTATGCCACCCACACCTTGGTGCCTTAGTTTTCTGCTGCCCGCAGTCCTGCTGTACACAGGATGCCTTGCCCTGGGCTGCAGGCAGAGTTGCTGCTCAAAAGCCACAGGGATTGGGTGGTGGGGGTGGGGGTGGGAGCTGTCAGAATGGGTCCCTGGGACTCTAGCCGCTGGCATGCGGTCAGCTGGGGCAGGGCCAGGGGTAAAATTGGATGTGGGGAAATAATTTCCTGGCCTTCTTGATTGTTACCCAGAGGGGTCATGTGGCTTTGGTGACAAATGATCCAGTGGTCTACCGTGTGGATGAAGTTTACCAAGTCCCAGTGATGTGTTTAGACACTAGAGGATCCAAGTGAGATGAGGAGCACTCAAATGTCTTTTGTATGAGCAAAAGTATTTTTTTAAGTCACTAGCCACTTGAGCCTCCTTTTGCTCAGCACACACACACACACACACACACGTACAAATATTCATATATATATGTATGTGTATGTGAAATCTGAATCATTTATTTCATTGCCCTAATAAATTCTTCACTTTTCAGTTTGTTACTCACAGAGCATGGTCCACGTAAACAACCTCAGCAAAATCATTAGAAAGCATCATCCTCTAACCCATCTCCTGATATTCACAAGCACAGATTCAGAACCAATAAGTCCCAGGACCAGCTCCTCTGAGAAGCCTTTCCTCCAGGAAACATATTACTCACCTATTCTGATCGCTGTGACATGTATCAATTTTTGCCACATACTATATGCCATATGTGATCTTGATTCTTTTCCAGATTGGTTTGCCCATTTTAGCGCAAGTTCTGTGTGGATAGGCATAACTCATGTTGCTTCTCTCACATGAAGCCTTGCTACTCAGAATGGGGTCCATGCACCAACAACATGGGCCTCGTGAAGGAGCCTGTTTGAACCAGAATCTCCTGAGTCAGATTCTGCCTCATAACAATATCCACAGGAGATTTGTAAATACATTAAAGTTTGGGAAGTACTGCACCAGAGCTCCCATTCTTAGTGCATGGAAGTGAAATCATGGTATCAGACCAAAATGGGAATCATTATTTTATGGATTTCAATCCTAACTGCATCTTGAATCATTTGAAGAACTTTTTAAAAAGTAGTTGTTGTATCCAGTTATCATCCCCAGAGAATCTGAACTAATTGCTCTTAATTATTCCTGGGTTGGAGTTGGACATTATTTGTTAAAGCATCCCAGGTGCACACTTAACGTGCAGTTGATGCCCGGAACCACTGCTCTAAATACATTTCCCGGTGGGACTTGTGTTTCCTTATTGATGACATCAAATCCCAGAGTAACCTTAAAACAAGGCAAAATAGCCAAAAACTATCTGAGTAATCTCAGAGTGGAAAATACCTAAAATCCCTAGAGATAATTATATTACTCTTTTCCCCTAAATGAGTGACTTATTTGAAAGCCTGGTGGGGGCATTCAGTGATGGGCTACTGACTCATTGGCAAACACTGTTGGCTTCCCTCGTCGGTCTTCAAGACAAGAATTGCTCAGCAGATGTTTGGTCCCCATTGTTAAGCCAAAAGCATTTTGAGGTCATTGACTGTCATTTTTTTTCCATCTCAGTAATCCTGAGGCGTGAATGGATGGATGGGTACCTGTCAGTGAGGATCTGTGTAAAGACACACAGGGGACATTAGACTAGAATTTAAGAGGTCTAGATTCTAGTTCTGGCTTTGCCACTTTTCTTGCTTGCCTGGTGTCACTGGTTTGTCCTTGGTACCCTTTACTTGTGTCTTCTCTAGGCACCAATGCTTTTAGGTGGCCCTTGTCATTTATAGCTCCCTTACCAGGGAGAGTAACTTCCTTTGTCTCACTTTCTCTGTTCATGACCACGGGTGTTAAGGTATCAAATAATGTCATCAGAAGTCTTACCTGGAGATCCTGGTCATGTGTGCACATTTTTTCTAAGGAGACAGTTAATAGAACTCACCAAATTTTCTCAAGGATTTACCACTCAGAAAAGATTAAGAACCAAAAGCTAGATGAATTGTTGCTATCACATTGTTTTTCTTGTTGAGAAATTCAGGCTGTGTATATAGGAGTGATAGACAAAGTTCATCTTTATGTAGAGAGGTTCTTTGGGTTTCTTTTTTTGGCCCCCTTGATGCCACCTGGGGCAGCAGGTGACTTGATCAAACCAGAACTTTCTGCAGAAATAATCAGAGAGGGTCACCAAAGAGGAAGGTAGGATATGAGGGAGCTCTTTAAGGCTCTCCAGTTTTTCCTTATACCTGCCTAGACAAAGAATTGAACGAGAGAAGAGGGTCTTGGGAAACATAGAGATCCCCAGAGACAAAGGGCCCCCAGATGGGCCATAGGCTGATGCCAGGGTGACTACACATTGTCAGTCCAGATGGAGGGAACCCTAGATTCAAAATCCAAAGGGATCAGAGCCCTTCACTTCAGATTTCTGCTTGGTTTGAGACATCTCTGTATCATTTTTGACAAATTTTCATGTAGACTCTGCTTACATGTTTCCAGAGAAAGAGAACCCATGTCTTTGTGGAGAGGACAGGAATGGAGGAGCTCTTTACTCCAAATGTCTGGGTACTGGAAGTTCACCAAATACAGGGTGGGGCAAAAGTTAAGTTTACAGTTGTGAGTACATGAAACAGAGTTTATTCTTGTATTATTATTTACTAACTATTGTATTGTTTTCTGTAAGAAAAACTGTAAACACACTTTTGTTCCACCCTGTTCAGATGAACCCATGGTTCAAAGTTTACCTTTTTGTGGCTTCCCCTCACCCAGCCTCAGTCACCTTCCCACTCAATTCTCCTTCATTTTATATCTCTCACTGCCACCCAAAGTTCAGGGCGGAGAGCAGACAATGGATTGAAACCAAGAATCCACACTTATATGTGATCTGGATGCTTTTGGATTTGAAAAGTATGAAAGTCACACATCCCTGATTTCATTTTCTAGGCAGGGAAGTAAAAAATAGAGGTTGGAAGGCAGCAGAGGAGAACCAGAATAGATAGGTGGGAAGGAGCCCAGAGTGCTGCCCCGTCCTCCTTCCTGGCCAGCATGTGCACCCTCCATGGCATCCCACAGAAGTGGCCAGACACCCCTATTTGAACATTTTCAGGGGTGAGGGCTTATAACTATTTGAAGCAACCAATTGTATTAAGATACTCTCTCCTTTTCTCACAGGGAATGGCCTGGGATAAAGAGAAGAGAAGCAGGTTCCCACTCAGGTAAGACCTCTCCTGTGAGAAATAAGGAAATGGTTTCAGGCAAAAAGTCCTTAAACAAGCAAAGCAGGAGCAGAAGGCCTCACCGGCAGTAGTAGTGCCATTGCCTTGGCACTGACAGCAGCAACATTTGGGAGCACTGGGTCACGCCTTCGTGCAGTGGAGAGAGCTGGAAATAACCTACAGTGAGATGTCAGCTCTGGCACTTTGATACTCAAAGGTTGCTTAACCCAGACCCTGTTTTGTATGTCTTAAGTTTGGAAACTTTTTCATCCAAAAGTACCCCAGCTTGAAAATACCTTGTAAGATGAGCTTATTTTTCCTTTCCCTTTTCAAAATCCCTGACAGAGATTGGAAAGGAGCCTTGAAATCATCTCTATCAATCTTCTCATTGTCTAGAGAGAAATCGAATCCCAGAGAAGTATAGAAATGTGTCAAAAATCACATCCCTCATCTTTTCTTTAGTCCTCCAACAATTCTTGTAAGGAGATGCTTTGACCCTCTATCAGCTCCCTGCAAAGTTTAATTTCCCTCTAACTCTTCTCTCCACTGACCTCAGGTAACATGCCCTACTGCCTAAAGGAACTCTGTTTATTTTTAAGGTTTCTACTGATCATTGGGCAATGAGAGGAGCAGGGAAATTAACTCGAATGCCCACTGTGTTGAGAGAGATCCTGACTTGAGGGTGACTCTAGTGATTATAGAAATGACTTCCACTAGAAATTACACAAAAGTATCCAGAATACTCAAGGAGTTAGCAAAAAAACTCTAAAGAATACTTCTTTTGAGAAGAGTGGGGTCATGTGCTGTAGTTGTAGAGCTCATCTGCAGTTCTTTACTAGCATCTCTAACTGACTGTTAGCGAAGTCAATTCTCATGTGTCTCAGGTTTCTCAAATCTAAAATGAAGCATATGTAAAGCTGATACACAGCACTGCCCATTTAAGACACACTATTTTTTAAAAACTAGTAACTGTTTTATGAGGTACTCTCTATGCTTATCAAAGCCCTGTCTCACCAAGGTGTATATTTTTTGAAGTCTTTTTTATTGAATGATTTTAGAGAGAAAGAGAAAGATTTGTTGTTCCACTTATTCACGCATTCATTGGTTGATTCTTCTATGTGCCCTGAGCAGGAATTGAACCTACAGACTTGGCATATTGAGACAACACTCTAAGCAACTGAGCTGTCCTTCCAGGGCTCACCAAAGTATGTATGTATATGTATATATATGTGTGTGTGTGTGTATATATATATATGTGTGTGTGTGTGTGTGTGTGTGTGTGTGTGTGTGTATGTATATATATATACATATATATGTATATATATATATATATATATTTAATCCTTACCCAAGGATATGTTTATTGATTTTAGAGAAACACACAGAGAGAGAGACATCAATGAGAGAGAAACATTGATCAGTTGCCTCCCATACAAGCCTGACTGGGGATGAAACCCACAATCTTTTGGTGTATGGAACAATACTCCAAACCAATGGAGACACCCAGCCAGAGCACCAAGGTATATCTTAAAGATGAGCAATATAACAGTGGTAATAACATTTTAGGATCTAGAGAAATTGAATGATTAACTGTGAAGAGTTAAACATTTTGTCTTTTAATGATAAACATGAAGATGGGAAATTCCAGTGTGGGCAGGAGTCTTTACAAGAAGGGATAATTAGAAATATTATCTTAATGTGTTTCCGCACCTTTTTTTGTTTGTTTTTTATTTTTGAGTCTAAGGGATAAAGATTTGATTACAGAATTCCTAGAATGAAAGAAAGATGATCAAGGCTAGATAAACTCTCAGAATTTCCACAGTTCTGAGAATGGTGCCTTCAATAATGTGCCAAGATGGTAATATCAGAAGAATTCTCTTTTAACCACATCCCAGGAACCAGTAATATAGAGACTAAAAACACCCAAGTTTATTAATATATCCCCTGTAACCCATCACAATTTTAAATAGTGGCTTTGGAAACTTTCAGAATGAAAATCTGCCTTATGAATCAGCTAGAAATTGCATCTGTTGGCAGTCTGTTTGATTGTAGACCTCACCCCTGAGCATAAAGACTTATTTAGGACTGAGTTCTTGGAGAATAAAGTCTAAGCTGAGATTATTTGTTACCCAATGCATTTCATTCTTTTTAACTACCATTTCCTCACTTGCCTCTGGATGGACCTATTTCAAGAGCCTCATGAACTGCCTCTGTCCACCTAATGTCCCTCCACTCTTTGCCAGAGTCTTCACCATATCCAAGGCCTTGGATCATTAATTTGACCCTATCCTACCTTAATTCCCAATATCCTCACATCACCGTCCAGTGCTGGGGGCCACAGCAGACTACTTGCGGTTTCCTAGTGCTCTGCTGTATCTTTGCTCATGTGGTCCTCTCTGTCTGGAATCTGCACTTATGGAAATTTACTAATCCATCAGGGCTCTTCTTGCATGCCACCTTCATGAAGCCTTCTCTGATAGCATCATGCTCCCATAGATCTTATTATATTCCCACTTTATTGCTGTATTACTGTTATTATATCTATGCCTTTCTCCCTTTTACTAGGTTGCAGATCTCTTAAGGATAGAGACTGCCTTGTTCATTTTTATATTTCCTATAGTTCAGAAAAGGGGAATAAGAGGTATCGAAAAGATTTTTGGAGAACTCAGTGAATGAAAGAGTCCTCATAATACTTCCAATTGCCTCTCTGCCACCAAGAGCATTCATATCCTCAGATAAGTCACAACTTGCTAGCAATAACATGAGTTTACTTGAAATGTGCTTCCTAGAAATAGGGCATGAATCTCTCTGTTCTGGCTTGGACTGACATCCAACTTTGCAAAGACTCTGCTAAGACAGAAATTACATGAGAAGCATTCCTAAAATCATACCTACTTTAGCTCCAAAGTGAAGAAGTACTTACACCTGGGTCAGTTCACAGCCCACCATAACTCACCCACTTACTTACCCCAAACAAGCAAAAGGACTCTACATGCATTGTCACGTTTCACTTCTTAACACATCTTTCTGTGGCCAGTTAGCATTATCTCACAGGCGTGGGCAACAGTAAGTTTCTAGCTGTGAGTATGCAGAACACATAGTTTGTTCTTGTATTATTATTTATTAATTTTTGCATTATTTTCCACACAAACAACTATAATCCTACTTTTGCCCCCTTGTATGTCTAGGAAGTAAGGATATGAAATTATAGACTCAGCTACCTTACTTGTATTCCTGGGTAAGGAAGGGACGAGGTCATTAGAAAATTCACACTCATTTAGGAAGGGTGGTTTGAGGTAAAAGTTGGTGGTTCTTTCTTAAAAAAAAAAAACAACTTTGACAAAATCCATTCAAAGGATGAATAAAATACAAAATTTTCATGTATAAAAATATCATATACATATATATATATAGTACATGCATACATACACACAAGAACATAAGAAAAAGTAGTGTTCTGAAAATGAGCATGCTTATATTTCCAAAATCTCTCTAAAGTTGCACATATAAGGGGCTTCCTAGGTACGATTTCCTGAGGCAGTAAAAACCAAAGTATACATCCCTGAAGCAAAACTATTCTGAGATCTGAAATTATCCCAATATTTCATATACTAGTTACTGACAGCTCAGGCACATTTACCTGGTTTTAGAGAGATTTCTAACAGAGTTTAAGTACTACCTTAACAACTGTGAGTGCAGCAGAAAACTAAATCCATTGGGAAATAAAAGAAAATTTCTTTTCAAATATCAGGCCACTTGATTCACCCCAGAATTAACTGTCAAAAACTTTGAGTGACAGGAGAGTTCACCATTCCTAGCTCTTTATATAGATCAGGGATAACTGAGTCACGAAGTGTGGCCCGAGAGGGTTGTGGACAAGGGATAGAGCCCAGGATTCAATCCCCTTTTCTGCACTTTCTACTTAGGTGCCCTCTGTGATTCTGTGGCTGGGGAGAGATAACATCCATTAGCCTTTCCAAGCTCCTGAGGGCACCCATGACCTCTTACCTGTCATGCCGTCAGTTATCATGATGAATGTGAATAATCTCCACATCAGCAAGCTTTGCTCCATCTTCATGGCACCTGGGATAGACTGCCTACTTAGTGACAGTGAAGAGAAGATCTTTCTCTGCAAAATTCTGGGTTTCCTGTCAGCCTCTTTTTAGCATTGTGCTGGGATGATGGGAGACAAAAAGATCAATCCATTAGGGTTGTCATCCTTGGTGGTCCATCCAGTCTCTATGACAGCCAGGAGTTGCTCTTTATAAGGGTTAGGCTGATTTGTTCAGCCAGGAAATTGTGTCTGCCAGTCTCTTCTCTAGTCTCAAGATAGGAAGTGGTTTTAACCAGGTGTTTTTCAAGTTGAATTGCTGGGAGGTGTGGGCTGAAGTTGGTGAGGAGGATTGGGCTTCGTTGATGAGTCTTTTCAGCTTCACCCAGAACAGGAAAGGGAGATTCCCCTGCCGTTAAAGGAGGGTGAGCAAGCACTTCTGGGCAGTGGTCTCATCATGCACTTCATAAATTGACATCACCGTGAAATTGAGGTCTTTCCCCAGACTTGCAGCTCCCTGAGAAGTCAGCGGGGCCACAGCAGGTGGGGGAGCATGGCCATGCCAAGAGTGTGGAAGAGGAGCCTTGGCCATAGATGGCGATTTCCTAAAGCTATCTAACCACTGATCCCTTTAAAAAGTCTAGCGGACATCAGGACGGGTTTCCAATATTCAGGTATTTGAAGAGGAAGCAGCAGACTGACCCATACTCAGAATTCATGACGAATCTCCCAAGATTTATAATTGGTACTAGGCATAGTCATTTTACCAAGATGTTTTGTGTTCCCAAATGTGAGTTGTCATTTTATACTTTACCTTCAGATTAGTTTTTCTTTTTGGTTTTAAACTTCGGACTTTTTGCAAAATTAAATTAAATCTTGCTTCCTTGTTCAATCATCAGAGAACTATCTCCTGGTTTTCACAAAATGGTTGACTATGTTTTGCTATCTGGAAATTCATGTCCATTAGCAGTCATGTTGTTATAGTAAGATACAATTTTAAGAATATTAGAAAGAAAGCAAAGTTGTTGACAAAAGGAAGACTCTCTGGGCATGCCAAAGCAGTTCATGGTTCCAGTATGCATTTCTTCTACTTCTGACCCCTCAGAAAGACAACTACCTCTGAAAAGAGCACTGGGACTCTGCAAATGAAGTAAGAGTTTGCAGAGAAAAGTAGTAAACTGATCTCTTTCTTTGAGTGGTATACTTATCAAAATGTGACAAGATTATCTTTTAAGATTCCCTAACAGGCTTACCTGTACTGCTAGAAACTTTTCAACTGTGTGGAGTATACAGCAATTCCTGTCATTAAGCTGGAGATTTTTGCTGGCTATAGCATCATCATATAGTTTTGAAGCAAACTTACAGAAAAATTGGAATTTTATGACAAATAACTTTTCTCCCCTAAACCATTTAAGAGTGCTGACAATGTGATGTTTCATCGCCCTTGAATACTTCAGTGTGTATTTCTTATGAACAGGGACATTCTCTGACATCACTGCAACCATTAAAATTAGGAAATGACATTGATGCATTACTTTCATTCAGTCCTCAGACCCAGATGTCTCTAGTTGTCTCAATAATGTCCTTTGCAGCAAAAGAATCCAGCTTAGAACCACTTACTGCATTTAGTTGTCACGTGTCCTTAGCAGGTCCTCTCTCTTTTTTCTTGATTTCATGACCTGGCACTTTTAGGGAATACAAACAAGTTATTTTGTAGATCTTCAATTTGGATTTCTTTATTGTTTCCTCATGAGTAGATTCAAGTTTTGCATCTTTTTCAGGAATAACACAGTAGTGGTACTGTATCTTTATGTCACCCTTTTATCCCATTACTAATGATGTTCACTTTGATCACTTGATTAAAGCAATGTCTTCCAGGTGCTCCCACTTTAGAGCCACTACTGTCCTCTTTGTAATAAATATTTTGTGATAGGATGTTAATATCCCATTACACATCAAAACTTCAATTTATTCATTTACTTATGCACTCATGATTTTCTATTTTATTCATCGGGTTATAATCTATTCCTGTCTTTTATTTCAATGCCTAAATTGTCTCCTGTTTGTCCATTGGAAGTCCATTCAGGCTGGCTTCTATGTCCTTTTGACATGTCCCATCATTCTTTGAACATTTTCTTGCTTTGGAGTCATGAAAAAGTTTTCCAGTCTCATCTTGTGGTTTCTATGTCCAGTCCCTGATTTATTTAATCAGCCATTTATCCAATTTTTTGTGGTTCCTTTAGAGGAAAATAGTTATTATAAGCCAAGATACACTCATTGTTATTGGGGTGGCATTATTTCCAAGCTCTCCTCATGGACAGGACTAGGGATTACACACACACACACACACACACACACACACACCTTCATGTCTATACTTATTTGTATATCCAGCTACACATATTGAAAACTATGAATTCACACTGATACATTCCAACATCCCAATTCCAATCTACACCACAGCACTGAACTCTAGTTTTGTCCTTTTTTGTATTTGTAACTCCATTCCCTGACTGTGGGACATTTGGCTTCCGTTATCTCTAGCCTATTTACTTCTTGATCATCCCCATGTATGTTATCAGTCTCTCATCTCTGCCACCACACACTTCCCCATGTGGGCACCCTCTTCTCTCTGCTCAGGCTGTGAATTCTTATTCTGACTCAGTACCCAGACTCTAAGAGAATGGCCTCCTCACCATGATCAGGCTCTGACACTCCTTACCTGGCCAGCACCCAAGGTCCCATGGATATCCTCTGACCCTGTTTGGGTGCTGCAAGCTTATACTGGGCCATTCCCTTAAGAATGACCTCTATTTGCTTGGTTCTAACACCCTTTGCCACCAGCTCCCTGTGTGAACCCTCTTGAATATCTGCCTGTCTTTGTGGACCACTCTCACCCTGATCAGGTTCTCACTTCCCTCACTGGGCTGCTCTCTATGGGGACCCCTACTCCAGTCTGCCTGGGTCCTGATTCCCCATTCTAGACAGTCTTCCCATGGAGACACCCTTCTCATCCTCTAGGGCTGTGACACCAACTCCCACTTAGGGTTACTATGTCACTTCCCACTGGACACCACAGCTGCCCCTCTTGCTTTGCTCCACCTGAAAGCTTTAGGAATGAATTGTTCAGAAAGGGAAGGAGAAAAGGAAGGCTCATGGCCACTGTTCAAGAGTAAGGCAGTAAAATGGAAATGAGGCCAAAATGTCAAATCCAGACAACCTTAGATAATGAGGTCATATGTAATGAAGAAGCAAGCAAAGTCATAGTGACCTACAAGCTTTTAATGTGCTACGTATTTTTTTAAAAACTCTAGAGCATCTTGGGAATAAATATTTCTTGTTCGAAAGTAGTAATTACCTAAAGTTTACTCATGTCTTCAGTTTTACATCGGTTTCTTTTTTCTCTATGAAATTAAAGTAAAATTAAACTGAATGATATTTACTTATAAATATTTTGTGGATCAAAGAAATATTAACCAGAACTCATTATGTATACTTAGATTAAGGTAGACAGGAAAAATTAATCTCAAAGATTAATTCCTTACTATATAAAACAACCAAAATTTGGATCTTGATTTTTTTTCTTTACAACAGAGCTTTCCTCAACCCCTTCTCATAATAATTAGAAGAGCTAAACCCATTTATTTTATTAGTAACAAAGTAATAAAATATTAGCAAAATAGATTAAAAATCTTATGTTACATTTTTTATTATTTATTTATTCATTTATTTTTAGAGAAAGGAAGGGAGAAATAGAAGGAGAGACACATCGATATGTGGTTGCCTCCCACACCCTCACAACTCCCAGGCATGTGCCCCGACTGGGAATCAAACTGGTGACCCTTTGGTTCACAGGCCGGCATTCAATCCACTGAGCTACACCAGCCAGGGCTTATGTTACATTTTTATTACTCAAAATGATATGCAAACCATTAAAATAAAAATAATGATTTGGGGAGCCTTTTTAATCAAACAACTGTGACTTTTATAAGTTGTATTGCTAAGTTAGAGCCCCATATCACAGGCCACATTTGACAGTTTTTACATCCTATCCTGCACTGATACATTGGAGGAAAGAGAGGAATATAGAAGCTGCTCACAGCTCCAAAAAAATTACCAGTTGATTCACCTTGGGAAACTCACTTCTTCATTTTTAAGAAATTTCAGGTTGGGTTTTTAAATTTTTACTTTGAAATGTTAGGACTTGTTTCTTGTTTAAGTCAGTCCCAGTTGGAGAACCATGTAAAAGTCTTTTAGTCACAGAGCCAAGTCAACATGATTGTGTGATAAAAAGGTTGAATATTCATTAAACTGAATAATATCATAAACACGTGAAATTAAAACTCAATTTATGTGACAGATACCAATTAATCAACAATGTGACAGTTGGTATGATGGGGAGTGCCAGCAGCTCACCAAAATCATTCTTCCCTTCTCCTTGGGCATCTGAACAGAATACATTCCTCAGCCTCCCTTAGGAAAGTGTGGTTATGTAATGACATTCTTTCCAAGAAACATTAGCATAAGTGGTATTTAGCATTTCTGAATCATTTGTGTCACTGGAAATTCTGGTATTTCTTCTTTCCTGCCCCTGGAATGCTGTGACTAGAGTAACCTTGGAAGCTGCGTGTTGAAAATGGCAGCACTGTGCTCCACCTGGGTTCTTGAATGTTCAGAGCACAGCTACCCATGACCCATAACATGTACCTCAAATTGTTATGTAATAAAACAATAAACTTTTTTGTACATAAAACCACATAGCCCAGGTAGCTCAGTTGGTTAGAACATTGTCCTAATATGCCAAGATTGCAGATTCAATCCCCCATCAGGGCACATACAAGAATCAACCAATGAATGAATATATAAATGGAACAACAAATTGATGTCTGCCTCTCTATCTCTATCTCTCTCAAAATTAAATCAATAATAAAAGATTAAATCACATTACTGTTGGGTCTTTTGTTATGACAGCTTAGTTTTCCTAACTAATATAATTGGTCTTAATGGACAGATCAAACATCACATGTTCCTATATCAGTGATTTCCCATGGGGCAGCAGGCTTGCTTACGAATGGCTCAACAAGTTTCAAATCACATACGAACAATTGTAATAATATAATAGCTTCTGTCTGATTCATCATAAATGGGAAAAACAGCATTTTGTGAGCTTCTAATAAAAAAAATGTTTCGTCTTTTCAAAATATGAAGGCTCTACCATTTTGCTTTAAACAACAAATCTAACTAAATAACTCAATTATTTGACATGTTGTTATTAAAGGTTTCTTCCTAATTTAATTTTAAGTTTCTTATCAACATTACCTTGATATTTGAACCAACATATTGCCTAAAGTTCAAGTAGCTAAGCAAGCAGTAAAGCAGTAAAACAAATATCTTCAAGTATTTAACCTACTATAATTATAAAATATTTAAATTCATATTAATGAACAAATTGAAAATACCATATCACAAAGCCCCCACAATTTTTCTGACAAAACAAGAAGATGGACTAATGTAAAACAAATAACCTAGTTGACTGACAGTTTGCATTGAGCTGAACTTTCAGCCTTAGTGCTCAATCATTAATGATCTTGAGCTTTGTAGTTGATGTTTCACTGCACTACAAAGATGGAGAGAGAGAAGAAAGTGGATCCATTTTGTCATGAATTGTGTATAATCTTATACAGAGGCTATATATATCCAAGTTGACACCCTTAATGAACTGAGAGGGGAAGACACTTGAATGTCACCTCCTCCAGGAAGACTTTTCTCATCCTTTATACTCACTCTATCATAGTATTTGCCATGCTGCATTATAATCCATTGTTTATATGTCTTTTCTTTCCTCTGGTCTGGTGGTTAATCTTTTGGGGAGTTAAGAACCCTCTTGAGAATCTGATAAAATCTATGGTTTCTTCCCTTGGAAAAAAATGTTCATCAGCATATACTCAGTAAGTTGGCAGGCTGTTTCAGAAAAGCCAGGGACACTTTGAACTTCAAGGGTCTGAGGATCACAGATTAAAGATCTCCACACCAAGCTGGAGATCTACACCCAATTTAATTTTGGACTCATGTCACCTGCCAAGTGGGTAACACATGTGGTGTACAGCTGCTATTTGTTAAGACACATCTGCATTAAAATATCACTAACACATATTAAAGCAATTTTAGACAAATTCCTTTTGAGCATGACATGTCAAAATGTTGTTTCAAGCCTGCTGCGAGGTGGTACTTTCCAACATGTCCAGTTCAAAGATTTATTTCCTAGTAGATATATATTTTTCTTAGAAACAAAGGGTAGCTAGGTAACACTGATAGATTAGGAACATTTTGTTAAAGATAACTAAGTTTCTCACAGTACAGAGGGTCAACTGTGCAAGTTGAGTCCACGTTTATCAGAAAATTGCTCAATTCTATTATCAGAAATGCTTGGTAATTCCCAGAATAAACTGTTCATCATATCAGACTACAAATTTCTGACCCAGGCTGCCTTATCTTTGGCTTGAGACAATTTTCTAACAGTAAAAATTGACAAACACTTATGCTCATTATAAGAAGAGCAATAGAAATTCAGGAAGGGAAATGTTGCCCAGTCGATACAACTGGGAAAGGCCCAAAAATTACCCTTGAAGGATGAGTGTAGCCTCGATAAGTGGGTACTGAGGTAGCAAGGCATGGTCTGTGGTTCACCAGAATTGGAGGTATGCAGTCAGGCAGTATAAACATTAGTTGGATTTAGAGTGGGGTGGACTTTGAAGGACAGCATAAGATGTTTGGACTTCAGCCACTGAAGATGTCTAAATAGGGGCAGGACATAATCCAAGTGACATTATAATTAGCCTGAGCTGGTGCACTGTGCAGAAGAGAGTAAGGGTAAAGGGGAGATTGGGTACATAGAAATGCTAAGATGCTCTCCAGGCATGAAACAATAAGGATCTGAATGAGGTGATGCAAATTGAAATGGCAAGGTGGAATGATGTCAGAATATCTTGCAAAGGAAAAATGCAGTTTTTAATACCCAGCACATAGAGAGTGGAATCTGTGAGCTTCAGAGGAATAAAATTCACTGATTAAAATTCCATCTTTTCCTTTCTTTGAATGCTCCCTGGTGAAGACGCAAGTAAACACAAAATGAAGAGACCAGCAGGGGATATGGAAAGAGACAACAAATGACGAAACTCAGGTGCATGAGGCTGAGGTTAGGTGAGTAGCAGAAAGGTAGTACCATTAATTGATAGGAGTTAGTTGTGCACTTTTGAGTGTTCTCTCATTCCCACTATATTGGATGGTCCTTGAAGACCGAAACTTTGTTTTGGCATTTATAATCCAGACTATCCTAAACCTAGGTTCCCCAATCTTTCCCTACACTCCACTAATGAATAGTTGCACAAACTCTCCTATGAAAGGAAAATAAAAGAAGTGCAGAAATAAAAAGTAAGGAGAAAGGATGGGCTAAGGAAAAAAGAGATAAGAAAAAAGTGAACACAGTGAGAGAGTGAGTCCCACTTGATAATGGGTTACCATAGCTTGCTGACTCCTGATCATTGAGGATGGTGAGATACTGGAAACTAAGGGTTGTTAAGACATGGTCTCAATTAAATTCACTTATTACTGTTTTCACATATTAAAACACTAGTTCTCCAACGTTTGTTTGACAGAGCAGGCATGAGTATGCACATTAGAGATTACAGGACCAAGAAAACTCGCTCTACAGAAAAAAAGAAATGGCAGATGGATGATCACGAAGCAGAGTTGAGGGAGAGTGCCAGAGAAGAGGTTAGGATAGAGTGAAAAGTTAAAGGGAACTTTGGGGAAATAACAGAGACCTTAAAAGAGATTTTTAAAAAATCATTGGAAAATAATAGTTTGCGACTTGCTTTACAATGTCAAACCTTTTCCGTAACATTCCACAAAAATCTTGAATAAAATTCCCATTTTTTTGTTCATGACTTCTGGAGTTGAAATAGCTTTGATGGTGAGTTAAAATTCTGAGCACAGCATTCTCTGTGAGATAGGGTCAAGAGGGAAGCCTATCTAGTTCAGGAATCATGTGATTTCTCTTTGTCATTTCCTGTTGCTGTCCTCTTCACCACTTCATTGTTTACCAGCATCTTTACCAAGGAAGAATAAGGGGAAAGGGGAAACTCAGATAAAAGAATTTCACCTCCATCGGGTAGTCCATCAACAGATGTTCACTGAACACTTACAGTTAAAGTGTTATGATAGGATATAGGGGAGATCTAAGAAATTAAGCTCTAGGGATGCTCACAATCTACTCAGAAGAAATGGGTCCTTGACAAGGGAAATAACTAATGGGTTCTGCAGGGACCCTTTAAACACTCAGCCCTGCTCTGCCTTACCCAGCTGCACCATGTAAAAACAGCTTTGCTCTCTCATCTCATGCTCTCCTTTCCCTAGCAGAAGAATGGATTGAGCTACGGTTTCAGAGTCACAATCCAAAAAGAAAAGAACTACAGCAGTCCCTCTTTATATCGCAGTTCACTTATCGTGGCCTCACTCTATTGCAATACCCTGGCTGGTTTGGCTCAGTGGATTGAGCGTCGGCCTGCGAGCTAAGTGTCGCTGGTTCGATCTTCCAGTCAGGGCACATCAGAGAAGGAAAACTCTGATTCCAAAAAGCCTCCGCTGCCTTGCGGCATACCTCTTCAGGGGAAAGGCTAAGGGAGTAAACCCCGACAGAAAATTCGGAGCCGGAGTCCCTAAGGCGGTTTGACGTTGTAGTCAACACTGGCAACTCCTGCGGCGCACCTGAAGCCAAGCTGTATTGACTCCGTCTTTCCCTTGGACCCTTCAGTTGCGAAGAGAGGGGGGGTCTGCTGCACAGGCAACAGCAGACCCTCCATATCACCCTGCCCAGGCTCTGTAGCTTCAGCTTCACTGGAGAGGACACTCCAGCGTCATCGCAAGATGTCGATTCAACACGGGAGGAGACAGATACCGTGTCACTCCCGAGTTGGACTGCACAACCATTCTCGGCGGTGCAGATAGACTCTTAAGAAGCTACACCATTGTCTCTCGAGACGGACGGCTGCCGACGACTCTATTGCAAGATTTTTTAAAATATTATATTTAATTATTTATCGTGGATTTTTTGCTATATCGCGGGATTTTGAAGTACTGTGTACGTATGTTGTTAAAATTATGTAGGTTTAAGAGTGTAGAATAAATGTAAGGTTCCTACTTCGCTGGGGTGTCTGGAACGTAACACCCACGATAAGTGAGGGAATACTGTATTTGCTTTCTTGGATAGTGGCAGCCTAATGACCAGAGAGGGTGAAAAGAGCCTATTGTTGACATAGTTGACGTCCTTGCTCAGTTCAGTAAGAGGTTGTTCTCCCAGGCCTGTGGTTTCCCAAGTCTTTTTGACCTTTATCTTTTAGATATGTACCTGAAGTCTCCATTTAAGGTTGTACAATTTACTTTTTTCTTTTTTAACACTTCATGCACTCTTGGGTGCATTCTTTAGTATCTTTCAATTCAGTAAGTACAGACTAAGAATTCAGGAACAAGGCATTCTGCCCAAGGTCTGGGGGGGTGAAAGGATAAATAAAAATAGGGTTCCTGCTCTCAAAAAGTTCACTAGCTAAGTAGGGGATTTGGGGAGCAGAAAAGCCCTCAACTAACTGCAGACCTTCTGTCAAATTGATAATCCCCCAAATAACAAATCCACCAATGAAGAGAAGCTGGAGCATGGAGGTCTTTAGTACACGTTTGTTGAATGGATGGTGGAGGGATGTACGGTATCTGCCATAATTGATACCTTCCATCATTAAGAGATATGTAATACCACTTCAGATTTTGGCTCAGTTGGTTATATGCAAACAGTCTTATTTCTCTCAAACTGGTGTTGAGAGAATGCTACTGCTAATTCTACGTAATCTACAGGTGCATCCTGTTATTGTTACACTGAGTTGAATTTCTACAGTTTGTAATTTCCACCAGATTTTACTAGATGGGCACAGGGGTTACTGCAGAAAACCAAAATCCACTATAAATCAAATAACTCTCCCCTACTCATATGCCTAGTTCCCAAGAAGCTATTTCACTATTGTGAAATGACCCACCTATAACATACTGGAAAAGAATGCTTAGTTTATATAAATCAAAAAAAGAGTCCTCCATCTTTGATAGTTGAACAATGACTTTGTTATCATTTTGCAGCTTATGATGACCATTGTTGGATCTCACAGAGATTGTCTAAAAGTAAGATTTCTTTTCACCCCTTAAATAGGGCAGGACATGTTTGCTGGATGAATATCAGGAAAATCTCCCTCACCTCTTCCGTTGTGTCTTGAGTTTAGGTATAAATAATAACACATTTTGTATTTCAAGCCAGTACTGATCAATTACCACTGGCTGCCAGGAGCAGATCCTGGGGCTCCAGGTGAGCTCAGTGGGCTAGGTACTAGGAGGAGGCCTGTAGGTATGCCTCTGTCACTTTTTGTCTAGACATCTACCTAGCTTTCCAATGTATCTCTTCACACCTCCATCATTCTTATCCATTTCTTCCAGTTTAATCTTCCTGAAGAACACTTTTTTTTTTAACCCTCACCAGAGGATATGTTTATTGATTCTAGAGAGAGAGGGGGGAGGGGAAGAGAAATAGAGGTTGAAATGAGAGAGAAACATTGATTGGTTGCCTCCTGTATGCACCCCAACCGGGGCTCGAACCCACAACCTAAGTATGTGCCCTGACCAGTAATTGAACCCACAACCTTTTGATGCATGGGATGACACTCCAACCAACTGAGCCACCTGGCCAGGGCAACAACATTGTTATTTTTCCCTTCCCATATTCAAAACATAGTCTTAAGAATGTCTATAATGTCTGTGAGATTAAGCCCAGATTCCTTAGCCTGGCATTCAAGATCCTTCATAATCCACCCCACCCTATCTCTTTAACATGAATCCTCCAATACTCTCCTTCATACTATCTTTGAAACAGAAAAAAAAAAACAAAAAACCCACAATGAAACAACTAAAACCAACTGTTCACTAACCTCCCAACTCAAACTCTTCTTTTCTTGGTTGTCACTGCTAAATCCTTAAGTCCAAATTTAACTCACTCTAAGATCCAGCTCAAATGCCACCTCCTAAAGGAAACCTCCCCTTATCCCTATGTCAGGAAGTGCTCTCTCTCCTCATGTCTCAGTAATATCAATAATAATCACTAGCATTGATTAAACACATACTACACGGCAGGCACTGTGCTAAGTAAGCATTTTATATGTATTAGCTATCTCGTTGACTTCACACAGGAATTGGATAAGATCAGTGTACTATCACAATTTCCATTTTATAAATAAAAATTTTGAATCTCATTGTGGTTGTGAAATGCCCACACTCACCAATTATTTAGGGATGGTATCATGTCTAGATCTTCAGGTCTATCTACCTCTTAAACAATGCTACTATTCCATCACTCTGCATTTTCAAATTTATACGTTTTATCAGTCTCTGGAGACATGGCTTATCATTCCAATATGTATTTAGAGGCAGGAAATTCCTCTAAGTCAACTTCTTATTCTCAGTGCCCAGTTCAGTACCTTGCACAAAACGGATGCTCAGTAAGTATCTGTTGTATGAACAATTACATAGAGAACCCTTTTGGAGCTTTCCTTTGGGAAGACAAGATTAATATGGTACCAGCCTCAACTGGTTTTCATCAGGCTTTTGTTTTTTGGTATTAGGTTTGAGGAGAAATATTTAATTGTGGAATATCTGGGTCCACAATTATGCAATGTGTTACATGGGTTTGATTGTACCCATATTTTCAGTTTCAGTAGTTGGGATGGTCAGTATTCTCAACCATGAGTCCTGAGAATTGGATGCATTTAGCCAGCTGATGTAAGTTTGTTTCTTTTAGGAGCAGAGTGTACTGTTCTCTTTGTCTCTGGACCTGCCTCTTCTTAAGAGCAGATGAGGCTCTATAAACTGAGCTGGATAGCCTTGTCTTCTAAGCGTGAGGGCCTAGGGAGGATAAGAAAGAAAAAGAATAAAATTTTGCTTTTAGGTTTTGAACAACTTTGACCCACCATAAAAACTGACAGCTTTCGCCACAATTCTTTTCAGAACTTGAGAAAACAAAGTGAAACAAAATAAATAAAAATAAAAAACAAACAAAATAAGGAACTTTTGGGTAATTTCACATTAGGCCAACTTTTTAAAATAAATGACACCTAGAGGATTAAAATAGAACAAAGGAGCCTGTCTGAAGAATCTAGAAGTGACAGTAGCAAGTGGTTAAATTCATGGAATCCATGTATCTGTTTCATCGGTTGTGGCCAGATGGGGTATTAACAATACTTCGAATTGATACAATTTATTTTTTCTGAGAAGTTTAGAACTTTTTATTTGAGTTACCTCCTTTTTGTTCTCCCCAAACTACTGTGAAATATTCTATTTCTGGTGTAATAAACAAAGAGATTGAGATCTGTTGAGAGTAAGTTAATTTCATCCATGGTGAAGATAAGACTAATTTCTATTTCTCCACCGTTTTCTGAAAAACCCATATCTCTCCTATTATTACCCATATTTATCCATGTTGGTTACTTGTCTGTCTGCTTTATACAAAGAGGAGAATTTTTCATTTTTACTGAACTCATTTTGGTGCTCTGTTACTGCTACTGTTTATTGAGTACCTACTATGTGCCAGGCACATTGCATGAGCATTAAGTGAAAACTAAACAGATAAAATTTTTGTTACTATTGGTGCTTAAGTTCTGATGCAGCAGAAAGACAATAAGCAAATAAACAAATAAGTATATAGTGTAATGTTCCATGGTGATAAGTGTCACAAAGAAAAATAATGCAGGTAAGTAAAACATATCTGGGATGGGGGTGAAAATAATTTTTTTTTAGGTGGGGATGTCAAGAATAGTCCCTTTGAGAAGGTGACACTTGGCCAGAGACCTCAATGAAGTGACTGAATGAGCCATGTAGCTGTCTGGGGGGAAAGCATCCCTGTAGCATGAATGAGCTTGATGTCCTAGGACCAGCAAGCAGGCTGGTGAGAGTGGGTGAGCCAGAAGACAGATGTAAGAGATATAGGAGAGTAAAGCCATCAGGTTATTGCATTTGTCCAAGTAAGATGATAGTGGCTTGGTCTGAGGTGATAGCAGAGGAGATGGTGAGAAATGCCTACTTTGGGGATCTATTTTAAAAGTAGAGCCCACAGAACTGACTTGATTACTTGGATGAAGGACATAAGGGGGGAAAAAAAGAACCATGGATGACTCAGTACTTTGACTTGAGACCCCAGTGAAAGATGGTTCCATTTACCAAGATAATGAAGGTGAATAGAAGGTGGTTTAGGCTTATGAGGGACAGGTGGAATTGAGTTCTGTTTTGGCCATGGTTAATTGGCATTTAAGTGGATATTATACAGGTGGTGGATAAACAACTCCTTTGAGGAGCTATGCTCTAAAGGGGAGGCAGAGAATACAAGGCAGTAGCTAGAGAAGGAGTTGTGGGGCTACTGAATTCTTTTTAATAGACTTTTTAGAGCAGTTTTAGGTTCACAGTAAACTTGAGAGGTAGGTACAGGTGTTTCCCATATACCTGCTGCCCACCCCAAGCCTTCTCCACTATCAACATGTACTACCAGAGTGGTACATTTGTGACAATGGGTGAAGTTACATTGACGCACCATCATCACCCAGAGTCCATAGTTCACTTTAGGTCTCACTGTGGTACCTTCTAGGGGTTAGAGTATCATTCAGGGTAGTGTCAGTGAGGCAGGATAGTGAGAAGCTAGGGAAGTTCCTTGACAGGTGGAATAAGGGAAACCGAGGCAAAATAATTAAACAAAGCCAAACAATTTGAGCAATTTAGAGCCAGCTAATGAATCACACAGTTTTACTTTCCCTGACGAAAGACACTTAGGAGCAAATGGTTTGTATATTCCATACTGAGGGCAGATCGGCCTCAGTCCAGTCCCTCTTCAATAACATTCTCTAAAAATAAAACTATCAGCCTGCAAACCAAGTGTCGCTGGTTCTATTTCCAGACAGGGCACATGACTAGGTCGCATGCCAGATGCCCAGTTGGGGGCGCGTGAGAGGCAACCACACATTGATGTTTCTCTCCCTCTCTCCTTTCCCCTCTCTGTAAAAACAGATAAATAAAATAAAATAAAGTAACCTTGTTAAAAATTGATTAATTAATTAATTTTTAAAAAGAATAATTTTAATGTATTTTATTGATTATATTGTTACAATAGTTTCAATTTTCTACCTTTACTCCCCTCCACCAAGCATCTCCCTCCCCCAGTAATCCCCCCCGCCCAAGTCCTTACCCCTGGTTCGTAAAAAATAACTATCCCTCCCTCTCAGATATTAATACCCTTTGTAATCTTGTAAAGGACAATGGACGAAGGTCTCAAGCTCCTCTAGCTGCTTCAAGATGGACACGGTTGTCGTCCTACCTACCCTTGGATCCAGAAAACCCTAATAATAGTGGGGGTGTGGAGGGGAGAGTGGTCTTCCCACATGGGGAAGGATCATGCAGACTCCAGGTCAGTTGGCTGTCTCCGGACAACGGTGTGCTTGGTTTAACAGGCTGGCATCCTTGTTGTGTTCTGGGGACAATAGATTTGGCGAAAAGGATTAAAAGACATCATTCAATCCATAACTACTAGATGTCAAAAGGCAGGGATTAATTTTTCAATGTTCCATATTAGGAGAAAGAAAAAAAAGGGGGGGGGCTTCTTTGGAGAAAGGTGTGCTAGGCACATCTCCCCTGTCCAAAACCCTTTTGCCCATTATACTTAGTTTGGGCTGAGGGAAATAGTTTAGGTTCCCCCCTCTCAGACCTCTGGGCCCTTTCTGTCCAAGCCATTAGGATAGAAAAGAGAAACAAGTTTTAAAGTGAAGCCCACAGACCACCCCATTCTTCACCAACCCAGCCATTTAGTTCAGCCAAACCGTTGAGTCTCAGGAGGCAGCGCTGCAGAGAGGATTAAGTGAGGCTTATGCATACAGACGATCACTCAGGTAATGCGATCATAGGCTTATGTCCTTTGAAAACAGAAAACACATGCTAATTTATGTAACATAACCCACAAACAAGTCTCTAAATCTGTAAGACTGTCTTATTGGGAAGACATCCAGTTGCAAGGCACTTGACATTCTACTTGCCTGCAACTTGATTATCTTTGATGATATCACAGACATGGTTTAATTTTCAAGTGAAACCATATCTTAAATGAGAAGAAACTTTTAAGACGGTTAGTTGCCCTATTTTATAGTCTACTACTGATCATTGTGATTTTCCTTGAATAGTGATTTTTCTCCCTAAGATTATCCTCCTTGTCTTTAAAGGGACTACATTAAGTCCATTTTTAATTTATCCTGTTCATTTGCATAAACACAATAAGAGCAGCAAATGATCACTTATGATCTTTAGTTCTGCTTTGCTGGAACTTACCCAAGGAACATTTAAGGTGACCCTCAGTCTGTTCTTCAGGGCACAGAAGCTGAGCCACATACCTGGCATTCATCCTTGCCTGTACACACCTGTTCTTTCCAAGTCTTTCTGGTTTTTCATTGTGCCTTAAGGTCCCTTCTAGCCATCTTTCAGGAAAACAACCTTCATTCCTTCCCTGGAAAGATTGCTGTGGACCGCACAACCAACCATGGTAGCAGGCCTTTTATCTCGCAGGCTTTTATTATGTTTGAAAGTCATTCCCCATTCCTCAGGGCTTTTTGGTAACCACCTGAGCCCAAGTATGTCTCCTTTAGGCTTGACATTCCAGTCAAAGACTTGGTCAAAAAAAAAAAAAAAGGAAAAAAAAGGAACCTCTATTAACAACTGGTCTTATTAGTTCTATGCAAAGAAACTTATGTCATTACTTACTTGTTTAGAATGCCAAACTCTGGGGGGATCAAATAGGGAGAAAAATATACAATGTGAAGGAAAATCTTTGTCCTAATATTCACTGAACTGGCATTTCCATTCTTCATATTTTCATTTTTCCCCCACTAAAACAAATTTTTTTGTTTGTTTTTCCATTACAGTTGACTCACTTTTTTCCCCCTCTTGCTTCCCTGCATCCTGCCCCTCCCTTCCCCCACATTCAGTCCCCACTCAGTTGCCCATGTCCGTGGGTCGTTTATACATGTTTTTTGACTTGACCCTTCCCCTTCTTACTCCCTTCTCTCTCTCCCACCTCCCCCCTTGTTACTGTTAGTCTACTTCTTGTTTACATAGCTCTGTTTCAATTTTGCTCATTTGTTTCTGTTGTTCATTAGTTCCCTGTAATAGGTGACAGCATAAGGTATTTTTCTTTCGTTGCCTGGCTTATTTCGCTAAGCATAATTTTCTCTAGTTCCATCCATGTTGTTGCAAATGGTAGAAGTTCCTTCTTCCTTTCTGCTACATAGAACTCCATTGTGTAAATGTACCACAGTTTTTTGATCCACTCATCTACAGATGGGCACTTAGGTTGTTTCCAGCACTTGGCTATTGTAAATAGTGCTGCTATGAACATTTGAGTGCATAGGTTCTTTTGAATTGGTGTTTCTGGATTTTTTGGATATAATCCTAGCAATGGAATTGCTGGTTCAAAAGGCAGTTCCATTTTTAGATTTTTGAGGAAATTCCAAACTGTTTTCCATAGTGGCTGCACCAGTCTGCATTCCCACCAGCAATGCACCAGGGTTCCCATTTCTCCGCATCCTCTCCAGCACAAGTTGTTTGTTGATTTGTTGTTGATAGCCATTCTGAGTGGTGTGAGGTGGTATCTCATTGTGGTTTTTATTTGCATCTCTCTGATGGCTAGTGATGTTGAGCATACTTTCATATGTCTATGGGCCCTCTGTATGTCTTCTTTGGAGAAGTGTTTGTTCAGGTCCTTTGCCCATTTTTTAATTGGGTTGTCTGTCTTCTTGGTGTTGAGTCATATGAATTCTTTATATATTTTGGAGATCAGTCCCTTGTCTGAGATGTCATTGGCGAATATATTTTCCCTTTTGGTTGGTTTCCTTTTCATCTTGCTGATGTTTTCTTTAGCTGAGCAGAAACTTTTTAGTTTGATGTAGTCCCATTTGTTTATTCTTTCCTTTATTTCTCTTGCCTTAGGAGATATATCAGTGAAAATGTTGCTACGTAGGATATCTGAAATTTTCCTGCCTATTTTTTCCTCTAGGACTTTTATGGTATCACGGCTTACATTTAAGTCTTTGATCCATTTTGAGTTTATTCTGGTGTATGGTGTAAGTTGGTGGTCTAGTTTCATTTTTTTGCATGTCCCTGTCCAGTTCTCTGAACACCATTTGTTGAAGAGGCTCTTTTCATTCCATTTGATGTTCTTTCCCCCTTTGTCAAATATTAGTTGACCGTATGAACCTGGGTTTATTTCTGGGCTCTCTATTCTGTTCCATTGATCTATATGTCTGTTTTTATGCCAGTACCAGACTGTTTTGATTACCGTGGCCTTGTAGTATAGTTTGATATCAGGTATTGTGATTCCTCCTACTGTGTTCTTCCTCAAAATTGCTGTGGCTATTCAGGCTCTTTTTTGGTTCCATATAAATTTTTGAAGTATTTGTTCTAGGTCTCACCCTGGCTGGTTTGCCTCAGTGGATTGAGCGTCGGCCTGCGAGCTAAGTGTCGCTGGTTCGATCTTCCAGTCAGGGCACATCAGAGAAGGAAAACTCTGATTCCAAAAAGCCTCCGCTGCCTTGCGGCATACCTCTTCAGGGGAAAAGCTAAGGGAGTAAACCCCGACAGAAAATTCGGAGCCGGAGTCCCTAAGGCGGTTTGACGTTGTAGTCAACACCGACAACTCCTGCGGCGCACCTGAAGCCAAGCTGTATTGACTCCGTCTTTCCCTTGGATCCTTCAGCTGCGAAGAGAGGGGGGGTCTGCTGCATGGGCAACAGCAGACCCTCCATATCACCCTGCCCAGGCTCTGTAGCTTCAGCTTCACTGGAGAGGACACTCCAGCGTCATCGCAAGATGTCGATTCAACACGGGAGGAGACAGATACCGTGTCACTCCCGAGTCGGACTGCACAACCATTCTCGGCGGTGCAGATAGACTCTTAAGAAGCTACACCATCGTCTCTCGAGGCTCTGTAGCTTCAGCTTCACTGGAGAGGACACTCCAGCGTCATCGCAAGATGTCGATTCAACACGGGAGGAGACAGATACTGTGTCACTCCCGAGTCGGACTGCACAACCATTCTCGGCGGTGCAGATAGACTCTTAAGAAGCTACACCATTGTCTCTCGAGATGGACGGCTGCCGCCGCTGCCGACGATGTTCTAGGTCTGTGAAATATGTTGCTGGTATTTTAATAGGGATTGCATTGAATCTATAAATTGCTTTGGGTAGTATGGACATTTTAATGATGTTGATTCTTCCCATCCATGAACATGGTATATGCATCCATTTATTTGTATCTTCTTTAATTTCTTACTTCAGTGTTATGTAGTTTTCTGAGTACAGGTCTTTTACCTCCTTGGTTAAGTTTATTCCTAGGTATTTTATTTTTCTTGTTGCTATGGTAAATGGGATTTTTCTTTCAGTTTCTATCTCTGAGTTTTTATTGTTGGTGTATAAAAATGCCTTCGATTTCTTTATATTGACTTTGTATCCTGCTATTTTGCCAAAGTCACTTATTAGGTTGAGTAGTTTTTTGGTGGAGTCTATAGGGTTTTCTATGTACACTATCATGTCATCTGCAAATAATGACAGTTTTACTTCCTCTTTTCCAATTTGGATGCCTTTTATTTCTCTTTCTTGTCTGATTGCTGTGGCTAGAACTTCCAAGATTATGTTGAATAGGAGTGGAGAGAGCGGACATCCTTGTCTTGCTCCTGATCTCAGGGGGAATGCATCATTGAGTATGATGTTGGCTTCAGGTTTCTCATATATGGCCTTTATTATGTTGAGGTATGCTCCCTCTATTCCCATTTTGCTGAGAGTTTTTATCATAAATGGGTGTTGTGTTTTATCAAATGCTTTTTCTGCATCTATTGATATGATCATGTGGTTTTTGTCTTTCATTTTGTTTATGTGTTGTATTATGTTTATTGATTTGTGAATATTAAACCATCCTTGCATCCCTGGGATGAATCCTACTTGATCGTGGTGTATGATCTTTCTATTGTGTTGCTGGATCCGGTTTGCCAATATTTTTTGAGGATTTTAGCATCTATGTTCATCAGCGATATTGGCCTGTAGTTTTCTTTCTTTGTTGTATCTTGACCTGTTTTTGGAATTAGGGTTATACTGGCTTCATAGAACGACTTTGGGAGTCTTCCCTCTTCTTGTATCTTTTGGAATAGTCTGAGGAGGATAGGAGTTAGTTATTTCCTAAATGTTTTGTAGAATTCACTTGTGAAGCCATCTGGTCCAGGGCTTTCGTGTGCTGGGAGTTTTTTGATTACTGCTTCAATTTCACTAGCTGTTATTTGTCTATTTTTTCCTTGAGGTTGATTTCCAATTTTAAGCCATTGTGATATGAGAAGATGCTTGATATAATTTCAATTTTCTTGAATTTATTGAGGCTTGTTTTGTGTCCTACCATGTGGTCTACCTTTGAAAATGTTCCATGTGCATTTGAGAAGTATGTATATTTTGCTTCTTTGGGGTGAAAACTTCTATATATATCGACTAAGTCCATTTGATCTAGAGTGTTGTTCAGTGCCTCGATATCTTTGGTGTTTCTTTGCTTCGAAGATCTGTCCATTGTTGACAATGGGGTGTTAAAGTCCCCTACTATGAGTGTGTTGCTGTCTATATCTTTCTTGGAGTCTTTCAAAATTTTCCTTATATATTTGGGTTCTCCTAAGTTGGGTGCATATATATTTATAAAGATTATATCTTCTTGATGGATTGTTCCCTTAAGTATTATGTAATGTCCTTCTTTGTCTCTTTTTATGGACTTTGCTTTGAAATCTGTTTTGTCTGATATAAGTATTGCTACCCTGGCTTTCTTTTCATGTCCATTTGCTTGAAATACATTTTTTCCATCCCTTTACTTTCAGTCTGTGTAGATCTTTTGTTCTAAGGTGTGTCTCTTGTAGACAGCATATATGTGGGTCATTCTTTCTAATCCATTCAGCTACCTTATGTCTTTTAATTGGAGCGTTTAATCCATTTACATTTAAGGTTATTACCAATAAGTACTTATTCATTGTCATTTTTCCCCTTTGTACTCGTGCTCGTCTCTCTTTGTTTCTTCATCTTCTTAAAGCAGACCCTTTAGCATCTCTTGCATTGCTGGTTTGGTGGAGATGTATTCTTTTAGCCTTCTTTTGTCTTAGGAGCTCCTTATTTCACCCTCCATTTTGAATGAGAGCTTTGCTGGGTAGAGTATTCTAGGTTGTAGGCCTTTGTTTTTCATTGCTTGAAATATTTTTTGCCATTCCCTTCTGGCTTGTAGTGTTTCTGCTGAGAAATCTGAGGATAGCCTTATTGGAACTCCCTTGTATGTTATTAGTTGTTTCTCTCTTGCTGCTTTTAGGATTCTCCCTTTGTCTTTGAATGTTGCCATTTTAATTATGATGTGTCTTGAGGTGGGCCTGTTGGGGTTCAGCTTCATTGGGACCCTCTGTGCTTCCTGGACTTGTGTGACTCTTTCTCTGCTCATGTGAGGGACGTTTCCTGTCATTAGTTTTTCAAAGAGGTTTTCGATCCCTTTCTCTTCTTCTTCTCCTTCTGGAATTCCTATGATATGGATATTATTATGTTTCATGTTGTCCTGCAGCTGTCTTAGAACCTCTTCAGTCTTGTTCAGTCTTTTTTCATTTTGTTGCATTGTCTGGGAGTTTTTGTGTACGTTGTCCTCCAGCTCGCTGATCTGATCTTCTGTTTCCTCTAGCCTGCTTTTAATTCCTTCTACTGTGTTCTTCAATTCAGAGATCGTATTCTTCATTTCCTCCTAGCTCTTACTGATAGCTTCTATGTCCTTTTTCATGCTCGTGTAATTCTCTGTGAGTTCTTTGTAGTTTTTCTGGAGTTCCTTGTAGTTTCCCTGGAGTTCTTTGTAGTTTCCGCTGAGCTCATTCAGCTTCTCCATAATCCATGTTTTGAATTCCGTATCTGATATTTTGCTCCCCTCTATTTCATTTAGCACTCTCTCTGGGGATTCTACCTTTCCTTTTGATGGGGGGTTGTTTCTCTGTCTCCCCATTTTTGTGATTCCTATTGTTTGTTGGTGCTTCTTAGAATGATCTGCTCTTCCTGGATCTGCCTCTGGTATTGTCAGATCATGTACCAGACTGGCCCTATGCAGCCTATTGGAGACTTCCAGTGATCTACTGCCTTTGTCTGTCTTCTTTAGTTGTTAATCTACTTAATCTGGGATTAGCCGTCAGGCTTAAGGACCATGGGTATGGCAGCTTAATTCCTGTAGGCAGGGCTTTTATTTCCCCTTAGTCTGACACCACTTGGAGGGGAATGGTCTGTCTGCTGTAACTGGGCTGAGTCAGCACTGGCTGGTCCTGGGAGGAGGTTAGTGTAGCTTTCACTTACTCCTCCGCCCTCTTGGATCTCCGTCTGTGTTGTCCTTGATGTAATTTCTTTAATCTGTCTTGTTGTATTTCAGCTACTCTTTGGTGGATCTTTTTCTCTGGTTAGTTGACTGAGAGTCACTCTGCTCACCTCGTCTTGAGATCTTTTGTGGAGATGTCAGTCACTCCTCTCCGCATTCGTTCCTGGAGTCTCTCCTTAACAGGAGCGAGCTGAGAACACTGTCCCTACTCTGCAGCCATCTTCCCCTCTTTCCCAAAAAGAATAATTTAAAGAAATAAAAAATAAAACTAACCAGTAAAATAATCCTGATTCCCTTTATACAAACATTATGATGAATCAACATGTTGAAGGGCACACCTGAAAAGCTAATGAATATTCTGTTAAGACCCACCCCTGATACCTCCCTTAGGATTCTGGCCTGTGGCTAAAGAAAGATACAAAGCCTCAAGACAAAGTATCCATGATGTACTTTCTCTAGAGCATACTCATGCCTTGTAACTCTGTTGTTTTTCTCCTAAACTCTAAGGGTCTCCACAAGACTTGCAACAAAGGGAGCAGTGGGCAGTAGCAGCTTGACCTGGGCTTACCCCCTGTACCTGTCTCCAAGGCCCCCTTTTTCTCCAACTTTCTCTCTTGTTGCTTCTTCTACCATAAACCCTTCCTTTGTCTGACTATCCCAGCTTTAATAAACACACTCTCAAAGTCACCTGGACTCATGTTGTAAAATCTTTCCTATACAAAGTCAAGAATCTACACACTACTGGATGGTGTCAGGCAGACCTGCTCTGGGCCCAGACCCTGTCCGGTACTGTCATTGTCCTAAAAATCCTTTTTGTGCTCCAACTATTTATTCCTCCCTTCCCCTAACCATTGGCAATTAGTGAGGTTTCTTTAAAAAATTATTTGTTTGTTTTTTAAGAAGGGAGTTATGGTATAGTGGTATGCTGATGAAAACGCTGAAGAGAGAGAGAATAATTGTTGTTGTTGTTATTGGTAGTAGTGTTACAGGCACAAAGCCTTTGAATTAGAGAAAGGACAGAAAATTTGGTGCATAGATGAAAGAACCAGCCTGAGATAGTTCTTCTGCTATAACTGGTGGGAGATAGTCAAAGTAGGTCTGCTGGCAAATGTGGTGATGGGTGGTGAGATGAATCTCTTCTCATTGCTTAATTTTCTCAGTGAAATGAGAAGCAAAGTCATCACCTGAGAGTCTGGGGAGGACAGAGTGTATTAGATGAGAGGTTTCATTCAATAAGTTCTAATGAGTAACTGTTATGTGCCAGTCACCATTTTTGGACCTAGGGAAACAGTAGTGAACAAAATCATGTCCCTGCTTTTATGGAATTTACATTCTTATAGATTTGAGAAGGTGTGAAAGGTGAGAGTGAGTATTAGTCACCTTTGCTGTGGTAATAAATGACTCCAAAGTTTCAGCGCCTTACAACAACAAAAAACTTTTACCCATGCTGTTGTGAGCTGTGGCTCTGTTCCAGGATGAGGGGAAACTAAAACTTAGCTCAGGTTTGGTCTTCTTCATTCTCAGATGTCAGTTTTTATTTTAAACATTTTTAGGGCATGAAAACTTTCTTCTTCTTTAAAAAATTATATTAAATGTGAAAACCCAATGTTAAAATAATAAAAGCAGAGTTACTCTAGTTGACATAGTGGTGGTGCTCACTTGAGCATGCCACTTTGCCTGAGTTTTCATGAGTTCAACCAACCCAGAACATCATGCTTTTGAGGTTTTAATGGGGCCTTTATTACATCAACATCATTGATTAAATCCTTGACCATTGGTGATTAAACTCAATTTCCAGCCCCCTCCCCTAAGGTCAGGAGATGGGACTGAAAGTTCCAATCTTCAAATCACATGGTTTGTTCCCCGGGTTACCAGTCTCCATCCTAGGTGCTTTCCGAAACTCACTTCATTAACATAACAAAAGACACCTCACACTCATCTCTGGGGAAATTTCAAGGGTTTTAGGAGCTCTGTTGCCAGTACCAATGTTGAAGACAAAATATATATTTAAAAAAATTACAATATTATACTCTTTTTCTGTCACAACAGGTTCAGAACTCAGAGAGGAGAAAGAGAAAATTAATCAACTCCTGGAATCTCAACATCGTGGGTGTGATTGAAAAGATATAAGCATTGAATAAGGTGATAGGGTCTATAGTTTCTTTCAACCCTAAGATTATATGACTCTATAATGATTATTCAATTCCATCCCCTTCTCTCACTCAAAACAGCACAGACGCATGCAGGTGAGTCACTATGGCTTTTAGCAGGACAATGACCCAAATCAGGCTTGAAGATCTTTCAGGTTTTTTTTTTTTTTCTTGACTGAGATGATGTTCAGACAGATAAAATGTCTCTTCTTAGAGCAGGGAAAACCAACCATTACAGAAAAGAGAAACAAATGGATGAAAAAATTCTATTTTTCAACTGTTTTGTAATATAGAGGAGCTATGTTTTTGTATAAGGAAAAAGTCTTACATAAAGGAAATGGAGCCAAGGAAGAGAGGAGGGATACTTATGAGAAAACAAAGAATTCACCAGCATTTCTTGTTCTGTTTTTTTTTTTTTTTTTTTTTTTATTTCAAAGATCCCATTTACAGATATTTTTATAAAGACATCCTCTTTAGTGCTTGTGGTCTTTTCACGTCATGAGGGAGATACAGTTGGTACTGTTTAGTCACAGAGCTGCCACCTTACTTTGAGATGTAGTAAATGGTAGGAGGTGAAAAAACAGAAGAAAAGGTTTTCATTTTCCCCAAGGTCATCTTTATTATTTTCCTAACCACACATATGTGTGTACTCCACATTTTCATCTTGATCCTTATGCTCCCTGTTAGGAAACAATTCTCTGGTTTAAGAATATGTGTTTTGGAATATGAGAGTGAACAGTGGGCAATCATTATTTGCAGTATTAGACTAGGAAAAAGACTTTAAGTAGGATAATAAATAATCCATTGAATAAATAAATAATCTATCTCTGAGTTTGTAATTAAATATATAAAAACTGATAGGAGCACTGACTGATGTGGCTCAGTGGACTGAGTGCTGGCCTGAGAACCAAAGGGTCCCTGGTTCGATTCCAAGTCAGGACACATGCCTGGGTTGCGGGCCAGGTCCCCAGTTGGGGGCGTGCAAGAGGCAACCACACATTGATGTTGCTCTCTCTCTCTCTTCTCACCATCCCCTTCCCCTCTTACTAAAAATAAATAAATAAATAAAATCTTTAAAAAACAGAACTGATAGGAGATAATTTCTTGAGATATTTATTTCAAAAGACATTTTTATATAAGATACTAAATAGTACTATGTGGCTAGTACACAAAATCTAGAACTTAGAAATAAATTACATTCTGAAACAAAAATTAATAGGGGAATAAACCCCCATGGAAGTCAAATCAGAAATTACTGCCATGAATGTCTGGGAACACATGTTCTATGAAGATAATGTGTGTGTAAGAAGTGGAGAGAGCTGGAATATTAATGTAATTATTAAGAACTTAGCTCTGATAATTTTGGGTTGCCTATGGAAAGAATGTGCTGACAGAAGGAAGACTGACACCAGACAGTTGTTTGGTAGTTTAAAAATTTTTTTAAATTATATTTAATTGTTTATGCTATTACAGTTGTCCCAATTTTCCCCTTCATCCCCCTCCACCCAGCCTCTGCCCCATTCCCTCAGGCAATCCCCATACCATTATCTATGTCCATGGGTCATGCATATATGTTCTCTGGCTACTCTGTTTTCTATTTTTGTACTTTACATCCCCGTGACTATTCTGTAACCACCAAGTTGTATTTCTTTTTTTTTAATTGTTGTTCAATTACAGTTGTCCCAGTTTTCCCCCCACTGCTCCCCTCTGCCCACCCACACCCCTGCTCCCAGCCAATCCCTACCCTTTTGTCCATGTCCATTTCAATCCCTTCACCTTTTTCACCCATCCCTGACTCCCCTCCCGTCTGGCAGCCATCAAAATGTTCTCTGTATCTATGATTCTGTTTCTGTTCTGCTTGTTATTTTATTTTATTTTTTTATTCAGTTGTTGATAGATACGTATTTATTGCCATTTTGTTGTTCATATTTTTTATCTTCTTTGTCTTCTTAAAGAAGACCCTTTAACATTTCATATAATACTGGTTTGGTGATGATGAACTCCTTTATTTTGTCTTATCTGGGAAGCTCTTTAGAGCAAATAATTGGAAACCTACTTGAAAAAGTAATGAAAGAAAACTTCCTTCACTTGGTGAAGGAAATAGACATACAAGTGCAGGAAGCACAGAGACTCCCAAACAAGATGGACCCAAAGAGGCCCACTCCAAGACACATCATAATTAAAATGCCAAAGGTTAAATATACAAAGAGAAAATCTTAAAAGCAGCAAGAGAAAAGCAGTTATTTACCTACAAGGGAGGCCCCTTAAGGCTGTCAGTTGATTTCTCAAACGAAACTTTGCAGGCTAGAAGGGATTGGCAAGAAATATTCAAAGTGATGAAAAGCAAGGACCTACAACCAAGATTACTCTACCCAGCAAAGCTATCATTTAGAATCAAACGACAGATAAACAGAGAGTTTCTGAAAGGGAGCCCAAAGAGAAAGACTTTGCTGTCAAAGGAGAGAGTGCTCTATTCATCCAAAGGGAGCGCTTCCTTTGTGGATGAGGTTGGATACAAGCAATATTGTAAGAATCACCTTGAGATAACTTGTCCACTGCTTGGCTTTACCTTATGCCCCCTAGGTTCCAAAGTTTCTCTTCTAGATTTGCCTCTCATTACCAGTCCCTTAAATGAAAATCAGAAGTAGAGCCTCAGAAGTAAAATGGCTCTTAAGGTCATCAGGTCATGACTTTAAATGGTGGTGTCCTGACACACTGGTGGGTCATTACCTGTAGTGAGGAATGTGGCAAGTAATTAATTACAAAGATACAAGCATTCACCAGTTTCATATATTAGGCTACAGTTATCCTTACAATGTCATTACAAATGAGCTGTGTATGGCTATTCTTTTGAGAGAAAAGTGAGTGAAACTGTGGCTGGTACCCATTCCTGGAAATCTGCTTGGGTTATATTTTGGTGTGTTTCAAGTTTGTCATGACATATCAACCTCAGTGACTCACATGATGCACCTGGAATTCCTTTACCCAATTGCCCCCTTTGTGTACCTCATACTCATTTTCAAGTGTCCTCTTTATACTCATCCCAGAGTTGAGTCATATACACAGTACAAATAAATTACCATTGATGACAATGAAATCCTGAGAACATGGAAGGTGTCACACTGTCTTAAAATGGCAATAGCACCAGAAGCAATTTAAGCATCTGCTGCCTGCCAGCCAGGAGAGCTCAAAGGTGAGAGTCCTCAGCTTCCTTCTATTAGTTACTAAATAGTTACGTCACCTTCACCTGTGCAGTTTTTAGTACTAGACCAAAAGTCTTCCAACTTTATGTTGTATGTAAGACACCCACTTTAAATATGCAGATTCAAAGTAAGTGGATGAAAAATGGAACAAAAATACACCACTCTAACACTACTCAAAAGTATGCAGGAGTAACTATACCAACTACAAAGAGAGAAGACTTCAAAGCAGGGCAAGTTATCATGGATGAAGCAGGACATTACATAATGATAAAGAGGTCAATTCTCCAGAAAGACATAACAGTTCTTAATGTGTACTTACCTCTAAACAATGACATCGAACTATGTGATGCAAAAACTGATAGGACTGCAAGGAGAAATAGAAGAATCCACTGTCATATTTGCAGACTTTAACACCCCCTCACAGAAATGAACAGATTCAGCAGGGAGACAATCAATAAGGAGATAGCTGAACTTTAACATCTTCAATAAACTGGGTATAATGGATTTATAGATTGCTTCATTTAACACCAGCAGAATACACATTTTTCTCAAGCTCACATGAAATATTCACCAAAATAGACCACATTCTGGGCCATAAAAGACACCTTAACATATTTTTTAAAAAAAGAAATTATACAATGCCTGCTCTCAGACCACAATGGAATTAAATTAGAAATCAATAACAGAAAGATAACTGGAAATTCCCCAAATATGTGGGGATTAGCACATAGGTCAAAGAAGAGATCTCAAGAGAAATTTAAAAGTATTTTGAACTAAATGAAAATAAAAACACAACTTATATGTGGATGCAGGTGAAGCAGTGCTTAGAAGTTAATTTGTAGCACTTAATGGATATATTAGAAAAGAAGAAAGATGTAAAATCAATCATTCAAGTTTCCATCCTAGGAACCTAGAGAATGGAGAGCATCATGAGCCTCAAGTAAGCAGAAGAAAATAATAAGAATTAGAGTACAAATCAATAAAGTAAGAACAGAAAATCAATAGAGAAGAATCAATGAAACTAAAAGATGATTCTTTGAAAGAGTAATAAAATCTACAATCCTAGCAAAGCTAAGGAAAAAAAAAAAGAGAGAAGACAAAAAATATTATTATAAAAAAATGAAAGTGGGAACATCATTATAGGTCCCATGGACATTAAAAGGATAATAAAGGAATACTATGAACAACTCTTTGCCCACAAATTTTATAGCCTAGATAAAATGGGCCATTTCCTTAAAAGACAAAATCTGCCTAAACTAACATTTGTGAAACAAAACATATTCTCACTATACAGTCCTTGGTATTTATCCAAAGGGGTTGAAAAACTATATTCAAACAAAAACCTGAACAGAGATGTTTACAGAACTTTTCTTCATAACTGCCAAAACTTAGAAGCTACCAAGATATCCTCCAGTAGGTGAATGGATAAATGAACTGTGGTACATTCAGACAATGAAATATTATTTGGTACTAAAAAGAAATGAGTCCTGGCTGATGTGGCTCAGTGGACTGAATGCTGGCCTGCAAACTGGAAGGTCACAGGTTTGATTCCTGGTCAGGGCACATGCCTGGGTTGTAGCGGGGTCCCTGGTTGTGGGTATGTGAGATGCAACTGTTTCCCTCATGCATGTTTCTCTCCTTCTCTCTCTCCTTTCCCCTCTCTCTAAAAATAAATACATAAAACCTTTTTTTTAAAAAGAGCTATCAAGCAATGAAAAAGCATGGAAAAATTTTAAATGCACATTACTAAATGAAAGAAGCCAATCTGAAAAGGCTACATATTGTATGATTCCAGTTATACGACATTCTAAATGAGGCAAAACTATGAAGACAATAAAAAGACAGTGGTTGCCATGGGTTGGGGATGGGAATATGAATAAGCAGAGCACATTGGGTATTTAAGACAGTGAAACTACTCTGTATGATATTATAATGATGTATATATGTCATTATACATTTGTCCAAACCCATAGAATGCTCCAGAATATTTTTAGGGTTTATCTCTCACTCTCTGCAGCCCGCAAGTCTTAAGAGAACTTGCAGCAGGGTAGTCATTTCTTTCTCTTCTGGCCCAATTAGCAAAATATCAGTGTATTGTCTGCAGGACGTATGAACCATCCAGATCTCTTCAAATATTATGACAGAGGGTAGCAGAGTTAAGATGGTCCAGGGCAAAACTGTAAATGTAGATTTCTGTCTCTTGCAATTAGTTCTGACTGAAATGAAAAAAAAAAAAAAAAACATTGGCTAAATTATAAGGCCACATGTTATGTACCTGAGGCAGTGTTAATCTCCTCTGGCAAAAGTATCAAATCTGCAATGGTAGCTACACCTGCGGTTTTTACTTGGTTGACTTTATGGTAATCTACTGTTATTTTTAAGGATCTAGTTGATGTTTTCTGAGGTCAGACTGGTGAATTTAATGGAAATATGAGAGGGACCACCACCCTGCACCATTTAAATCAAGGGTTCACAAACTATGGCCCATAGGCCAAAGTCAATCCACTGCCTATTTTTGTACAGCCTGCAAGCTAAAAATGGTTTCTACATTTTTAATCGTCACTCAAGGATATGTCTATTGATTTGAGAGAGAGAAAGAGAGAGAAAAAACATCTATGTGAGAGAGAAACATAGATCAGTTGTATCACTCACATGCCTTCACCAGGGATTGAAACTGCAACCTAGGCATGTGCCCTGACCAGGGATTGAACCTGCACCCTTTTGGCATATGGGGCAGTGCTCCAAGCAACTGAGCCACCTGGCCAGGGCAGGTTTCTACATTTTTAAATGGTTTAAATCAAAAGAAGAAGAATATTTTGTGATACATAGAAATATATGAAACTCAAATTTCAGTGTCCATATGTAAAGTCTTATGTAAATTCAGAAATATTATTTACATATTGTCTATAGGTGTTTTTGTGCTACTATAGCAAAGCCAAATGGTGGCACTAGAGACTTTATGGTCTGCAAAGCCTAAAATATTTACCAACTCCTGCTTTATAGCCTTAAGTGTGGTACTAATCTTTGCCATCTTTCACATTCCCTGGAGCATGGTATTTGTTTTGATTTTCTATCTTCATTTGGGAGAAGGGATCTTCAGCAGGGAGTGTGGCAATTCCCACATGTCAGTCTTAATTATACACTCAAAAACTGTGAAAATAGACCACGGGCAAGTTCATGTAAATATTATCTGTCCTCTTATATGCCAACTTATAAAAGGGTGCCGTATAGCCCTTCCCATTTCCAGGTATCAATGTCAACAAGAAACCTCAAAGGGTTTTGTTATTTCTCTTTCCCTAATACACTTTCCCAGTTAAAGTGCTAAAGGTCCCTTGGGTGATGGACTGGGGGAATTATTATTATGTATACGTGCAGAATTGGTATTGCAGAGTTCTTCCTCCTGGGGAACCATCCTCCTCTTATGTCAATAAATTATGGGTGTAATTACTGGCTTAGAACTGGAAATTGGGCAAGGGGTCATGACTTTTTATTGGATGGCTTCCATCAGCCTCCTGGTAAGCCATCATCTACTTCTTCTGACAGTACAAGCTGAGTAATTCTCTTGTTGGCTGCCCAGCTAGGCTCACTAATAGCAATGGGGATAATTCTTCTGTAAGAGAGGCCAGGTACTAGCTCTTAATTACCAGAAGATGGGGAGGGGAAATGAGGGGGCGCAATTATCATAATGAGCAGCAGGATTGTTGGAATGGCAGCCATGAAGGCCTTATCTGTAGAGTTATGGAGATGATTGTTGGAATATGACATCTCTAGGGACATGATCTCTGGCTGGGTTATGCTGTTCCTCAACCCTTGCTAGATTCTAATGGCTGGGGAGATGTCAAGAGAAGATTCTGTTTTATGGAGAAGAGGTCTTTGCATTGTCTTAAAACAAGGGGAGAATGTTGGTGGGGCATAGTTTTCAGTGTCCTCTGCCCTCCCACTTACTCAGGAGATGAGAGCCCCTTCATAAGTTAGTAGGGCATTTCTCTAGATTGCAAATGTGGCTTTCAGTTGCTTATTAAACACTCACAGCTTTTTTTAAATTTTATTTTTGTAAAATATTGATGGAACCTAGCAATAGTCATCTGCTATGGTCTGAATATTTGTGTACCCCAAATTCGTATGTTGGACTCCTAATCCCCAGTGCGATAGTGTTAGGAGGTAGAGCCTTTGGGAAGTGATTAGGTCATGAGAGCGGAGCACCCATGAATGGATTAGTGCATTTATAAAATGGGATTAGAATTCACAGGGCTCCCTAGCCTCTTCTTTTGAGGATACAACGAAAAAGACAGGGTCTGTGAAGCAGGAAGTGGGCTCTCACTAGACAATGAATTTGCTGGCACCTTGATCTTGGATTTACTGACCTTCAGAACTATGAGAAATAAATTTCTGTTTATAAGACACCCAATTTATAGCATTTTGTTATAGTAGCTTGAATGAACTAAGACACTATCCAATTCTATTGTCCTTGTAATTCCTTGAACTTCTCAAATAACTAACATCTCACACTAACTAGTGCATTCCTTTCCACTGGTGTACATTCCAATTCACCCAGAGAGTTCTCTAAAATTATAGCTCTGTTCATATCCATTTAGGTTTGTTCTTTGTTCTCAAAGTCTTGCCATCCAGGCCTCATACTGTGTTTTCAGCTGGGCTTATTATCAGATGTGCCACTTCCACTGTGACCTTCGCGCTAATTTCCTGAGCACAAACACCTCAGGTTTCACTTCTTTTTTTTATATACATACCGTATCTTTTCTTAAATCTCTTCTATGAGCTCTTATTTATGGAGGCCATTGCTTCATTACATTAAAAAAATTCATGGCAATGTATTTGGTCCCAGGACTCATCTCTTCCATCACAGTACTTTTCTTGGGTAACTTTACTTTCTTCCTTTCTTTTTAAGGAATAATTTTGTATTGATCTGTGGTGGGTACGTTTTCTTTCTTTCTTTCTTTCTTTCTTTCTTTCTTTCTTTCTTTCTTTCTTTCTTTCTTTTTTTTTTTGGTGGAGATTTCAATGATTCAAGTCCTTCCTAAACAAGCCACTTGCAGGGTCTTGGATAATATTCTGGGGTTGTGGTTCAGAGTAGCAGAAATTCTTAGGCATAGAGAGTTTTTGTTGGAATCCTTATAAATTTTAGCCTTTATTTCTCTCCGTCATCAGCTGCATTTTCTCTTCTCTACCCTGCTTCAGTTACAGACAGCTTCCCGCAAAAGTGCCTTGAATCCCACCTCCTCTGCTTCTTCCACATTTCATTTCTACTGGTTCAAACAAGAATATGTTGGTGTTGCTTATCAGTGTAAGCCTCTTACTCTGGAGAGCTGAGTTCTTCTCACGACTGAGATGTTCAGCTGAAGAGTGTTATCCTGTGCTATTTCTCTTTCCCTGGATATGACAATCCTTTCCCAGAGTCCAGAGTCAGGGATGCATTCTGCTTCAACATGCAGTTTGCACTTCTGTTTCTGATTCTATGTGCAGCTTTTGGTGACACCTGAGAAGATAAAGAGCAGTGCCAACTCCCATTCACTTTTAAAACTGGAGGGATAATTTAGCTTTGGCTTGGATATTCCAAGTTCTTAACTTTCTAAACTACAATATCAATCTTGGATACGTTTCTATGAAACTGGGCTCAGAAATTCCAAGATGAAACTCAAAATCTAAAGAAGCATCCAAGAATATTAAGTCTGCAATGTTGTTAGAAATAATATGTTTTCTCACACTTACAAATATTTTTTATTTTATAGAGATGGTATGTGACAATGAACTTGATCTCTGCTCATGTTTGACTAATGGAATAAGGCATAAGTTTAAGAGAATAGGCTTTGGAATTAGGAAGATCTGGGTCCAGGTAGTTAGGACCTTAGGCAAATAATTTTTCTAAACAGCCATTTCTTCACCTGTTAATGATGATGATGGCTACTTTATAGGTCTATTATGAGGAGTAAATTAGTAATATATGTAAATCACTCAGCCCAGAGACTGGTACAAAGAAAGTGCTTGATAAATGGCATTGACTATCCAAGTGGGAAGTACAGGGGAGTTCCAATGGGAGTGAGGACACTAAACTTGAGGCACCACAAACCATAGAGTGCTAGAGATACATCTGGGAGTTAGCATCACTGTCCTGCTCATTAGTTAAATTGCTTTCTCATCAGGAGGCAGCTTAATATATTAAAAAGCACACTAACTTCAGACAGTCAGGGAGACCTGGGTTCTCATCGCAGGTAAGCCATTTACTAATTGTGTAATTTCAGCAAATTACTTGACCTCTCTGAGTGTCAATTTCCTGTTCATAGTAGCACCTGTCTCATTGGGTATTTAGGGATCAATGGAGTGATTTGTATTAAAATTCCCAGCACTCGGTTAGCACTAGTTCTCCTCTATCATTCAGTGAAGGTTTTACCTCTGTGCTCAACTGTCATCACTACTCTCTGCAATGCTTCTGCTGCACGGAGGGAGAGAGTGTAACTTGAAAGGGTTACTAATCCCTCAAAACCCACTGATCACAGGTAAACTCATTTCCCGATCCTGCCACGTAAGCCTCTGATTTGGCTTTGATGACCCGATCACACATTGAGGACCACATTAAGGTTGTCACTCAAAGCTGTATTCACCATCAAAGTTCTGAAGTAAAACTTGCTTCTGCCCACATGCTCTGGGGATGGCACCAAACTACACGATGGAAAAGATAACAGATCCCACAGAGTCATTTCTCTCAGATCAAGGTGTTAGTCTCCCTGCTTGAAAAGTGGGAATAATCACTGCTGGAAAGTGATAAAAACATTTTAGATGTGTGCATGTGTAAATGCAGCATCTAAAACATATCCACATTAAAGTAAAAAAAATGCACAAAAAATTATGTCTTTAAAAATTAACTTTCTTTTTAAAAGATTAGTTTTCAATCATCAAAACAATTCAAAATTCATGGAAAATCTTATCTGACAAGGAGAGCAGACATAAATAGATAGAAAATGAAGTAAAACTTGTTAAAATTTTTATAAAATTCTACACACATTTAAAATTTTTTACTGAAAAAAATACATACAAGCAAAATTTATAAATGCAGAACTGCAATAATCCTACCTACCAGGAGAAAATCATATTGGCTAATATCCCTTAGATGCTTTCTCTGAATATATTTACATATTTTAAAAACAAAAATGGGATTCTTCCACATGAATTGTCACAAAAAATAATTGAAATTCGCTCTTTACTATCAACTATTTAGTTTGATTCTAAATTTTTGTTATTATAAACATTACAGATCAGGAATAACTGTACAGGAATGACTTAGGAAGAAAATGTAGGGGGAAAAAACAAAAAAATTCTGATAAATGGATAAAACTGCCTCAAGTTTTATAAAACTGAACAAAAATAATCCTTCACAGAGTCCCTGGGAATAATCACTTTTGATCAAATTATAATTTTGATCAAGCTGTCATCTTAACTAACTTGTTTTCCTTCTAGTGTACCCACACATTTGTTTATTTTCATTTTCCAGTACTCCTCCAGTTTCTGTCCAGCATGCTATGAAGTTTCATTCCAATAACTTCCTGCCAGCTTAAGCACCTCCTTCATCTCCTTTCTTCCTAGAACAGCTGCAATGCGCATTTCTAGTTTTTGACTAATGCTACCATCAGCTTTCTACCCTCCTCTCCCGAGGCTGCTGAGCACTGCTGGAGAAAAATCATACAACTTGTTTCACTAGGTGTCACTAGGTATGTCTGCTCTGCAGCCTGCACTGGCCCCTCGTGCCTCGTGTCTTGTCCCTCTTCTGAATCTCCACAATTTGTTCACCTTTCCTGCTAATTGCATGCCCTGGGTTACAGTCCTCCATCTTATTAAGCCTCAGATTCTCAGGTGGTAAAAGTAGGACTTCCAGTCAAGATGGCTGTGTAGGCAGACATGGCTCACCTCTTTGCACAACCACATTCAAATTACAACTAAAATGTAGACAAACCATCACTCAGAACCATCAGAAATTGAGTTGAATAGAAGTCTGACAACTACGAATTTAAAGAAACCACATCCATCCAGACTGGTAAGAGGGGTGCAGACATGGAATGGGCTGGTCCCTCACCCATGTGTAGTGGATAAAAAATCTGGAGGGATATCTCAGGAGAAAGGAGTCCCAGCCCTATTCCAGGACCCCCAGCCCAGGGTTCCAGTGCCAGGAAGATAAGTCCCCACAACTTCTGGCTGCAAAAACCAGTAGATATTGAGTCGGTGGGAAAACTGGAAGCCCCAAACAGTTCTCATAAAGAACCCACAAAGGACTCACCTACTCAGACTTATGCCCTCTGAGCTTCAGCACCAGGGTGGCAGCTTGAACGGCATCAGTGGTATACAGGGAGAAACTGAAGTGTTTAGCATCAAGGCTAGCAGAGGCCATTGTCCCTAAACTTTCCCCACACAGAGCCACTCTGCCAGCAAACTGGTGCCATATGTGAAACTCCATCAATCTGATAACTAATCCTTAGAGATCCCCAGAGACTCTGCTCCAATCGACTTACAGGCCCACCCAAGCTACTTTTCCATATGAATAGCTGGTCTTGGCTCATGCTGCATAGCTTCCTAAATCCTCTCAAACAAGCAACAGCTGGTCTCATGAGCCCCAGGCCAGGCACTAGCAGCAACCAGCCTAGATTCACAGCTTGGCTTCATCCGGGAATCTCCAAACCCAGCACAAGTAGAAGCCATTTCAGATTGCTTTATAACTCAGTCAGGGTGGTCCCAGGAAAAACACAGGTGGGAGCTGACCTTGGCTTGCACCACCCGGGAATCCCCAGGGCCAGTGGACAGCTACAGACCACATCCAAGCACCACCACCCTGCTCCTGCCCAGCTAATCCTCCATGGAGGGCTGAGGTTGGTGGTAAGTGGTCACAGCCAATTCTTGCAGCTGACTGGCCTGGGTAAATCCCTCCCATTGACCTGCCAACTGCAATAAAGGCAAAACTACAAGAGGAGGGTGTACTCTGTCCACATGAAGGTTGTACCTTGAATACCCAGGCTGCGCCACTGGACCCTACAGGACACTTACTATATTAGGCCACACTACCAAGACACAGAGTCAAAGTAGCTCTACCTAATACACAGGAAAAAAAAAAAAAAGAAAAACAAAAAACAAAAAACAGGGAGACTGCCAAAATGAGGAGACAAAGTAACATGGCCCAAATGAAAAAACAAATCAAAATTCTAGAAAAAGAGCTAAATGAAATTGAGATAAGCAATCTATCAGATGCAGAGTTCAGAACACTGGTTATAAGGATGTTTGGGGAACTTAGTGAGGACTTCAGCAGCATAAAAAAGATCCAGTCAGGCACAAAAGATACAGTAATTGAAATAAAAAACAATTTATAGGAAACAACAGTAGAGTGGATAAAGCTGAGAGTCAAAAAAATGATATGGTACATAAGAAAGAAAAAAAAAAAAAAAACACACACCAATCAGAACAACAAGAAGAAAAAGGAATTTTTTAAAAATGAGGATAGTATAAGCAGCCTCCAGGACAACTTCAAGAGGTTCAGCATTCGCATTAGGGGTGCCAGAAGAAGAGAAAGAGCAAGGAATTGGAAATCTATTTGAAAAAATAATGAAAGAAAACTTCCTTAGTTTGGTGAGGGAAAAAGACATGCAAGCCCAGGAAGCACAGGTAGTCCCAAACAAGATGAATATAAAGAGGCCCACTCCAAGACATATCATACTTAAAATGCCAAAGGTTAAAGATAAAGAGAGAATCTTAATAGCAGCAAGAGAAAAGCAGATAGTTACCTACAGGGGAGTTCCCATAAAACTCAAAGCTGATTTCTCAAAAGAAACTTTGCAGGCTATAAGGGATTGGCAAGAAATATTCAAAGTCATGACAAGTCAAGACTGCTCTATTCAGCAAAGCTATCATTTAGAATCGAAGAGTAGATAAAGAGCTTCCCAGATAAGAAACAACTAAAGGATTCATCATCACCAAACCATTATTATATGAAGTGTTAAAGGGACTTACTTAAGAAAAGATCAAAACTATGAACAATAAAATGGCAAAAAACAAAACAAAAAGCCTATCAACAATTCTAAAAAACAAACTAAGCAAACAAGAAGAACAGAGACAGAATCATGGATATGGAGAACATTTTGATGGTTGCCAGAGGGGAGGGTGGTATGGGAATGGGTAAAGAGGTAAGGGGATCAATAAGTACAAATAAGTAGTTAGAGAATAGCCCTGGGACTCTAAAGTACAGTATAGGAAATGGAGTAGCCAAAGAACTTATATGCATGACCCATGGACATGAACAATGGTGGGGAGATTGCCTGAGAAAGTGGGGGGTGCTGGGTGGAGGGGGGCAAAGGGAGGAATCGGGACAACTGTAATAGCATAATTAATAAAATATAATTTAAAAAATAAAATTAGAGTTATATCACAATAAATAAATAAATAAAAGTGATATTAATTACCTGGGACAAGAAGTGGAGGTAATAATGATGTTTCTAATGTGCTCAGAGATGAGAGGGAAACATAATTTCCTACTGAGAATTAAACTAACAAAACTCCCAAACGATGCAGGTGACTGCACCTATGGTCTGTAAATAAAAAAGGCGTCTGTCAATGTGTGATAATGATTTGGGAATGCATAAAAGTCCAACCAGAAGGAGGGCAGTGGTACTAAACAGCCTGCAAACTGGAGACGTCCAGCAAATGAGCGAGGCTTGGTAGACAACAGATTCCACTTAGAGTGTCCCCAAGGCTCCAGGTCTCAGCGTCTGGGCTTTTGCCCACCCACCTGTGCTTTGATCAGGGGGTGGGAGACCCAGTGCCGACATAGTCTGTCTTTGCTCTCCAGGTTCAGAGCCAGAAGCTATCCGAGGGACTTAGTAAATTCATGTTCTTTCTCAAATGTTCAATGAACACATTCTATTTCAAGAAGGACTTTCCCTCTCCTTTTTCACTAATCACGTTTTAAGTCTTCCTAAAAGCTTAGCCTGAGCACTCCAGTCCCAAGCCTGTTGTCTTCCTGACAGAATGGTCCCCTTCACACGGGGTGGGGAGGTGGGGGCTGATTTCCAAAGGCCTGGGAGTAACCTTATTTTAGGACCGAATTTCTGTCCTAGAGCTGTACTAATATTTTATTAAGATTTTTGGATTGAGAGTCATAAGTGAGAATAGCCTACTGTTTTCTTTGGGCTACTGTATTTCTTGGGTTTCACTTACTGAGCTAGTTCCATACAAGAAATGTGAAGCTTTCCTGCTTTTTCTGGGCTCTGAAACAGCACATCAGAATTCACTGGCCGTACAGGCCTTGCAAATTCCCCTGTGGAAACATCTGGACCTGGTGCTGTTTGGGAGAGTAGATCTTTGCTCTTCTTTCCTATTTCTCCTGTGTCAGTTGGTCTGTCTAAACTTTATTACTTTTTTAAAGTCCATTTCGAGAAATTCCATTGTCCTCAAAATTATTCATTTCATCCAGATTTTCTAATTTATTTGACAAAACTGAACAAGGTGACCTCTTAAGATAATTGTACTTTCCTCTGCATCTTAGTTAATTCTCCTTATTTCATGTTTTGTGTATTTGTGTGTTCTCCCCTTTGTCTTGTTTAGTTATCAGCTCACCTACTTATTTTCAAAGAATCAGTTCTTGCATTTTTTAACTCTATATTTTTCTGTGTTATCCATCATAATTTTAGTATTTTATCTTTATTAATTCCATCCTTTTGCTTTTCAAATATTTATTTTGTTCTATTTCTAACTTCTTACATGGGAGCTTAATTTATCTTATTATAACTTTTAAACTAATACTTATTTAAAAGCCACAAGTTTTAGTACTATTGTAGCGAAATTCCCTGGTTCTGGTGACATTTTCATTTTCATACTTTTCTAGGTGTTATTTTGTTATTTCCCTTTTTGATCCAAATGTTATCTGAACGTTTAAAAGTGTACAAGGAGTAGGAACGCTTTATTTTCTGTTTTGTCACCAATTTGTAGTTTTTAAAATTATGATAAGATATCATCCGTATGATTCTACTTATTGAAATTATTGAGTTTTCTGTTGACTAAAATAGGGAGAATCGTTCTGAGTGTTCCAAAGACTCTTGAAAAGATGTAATCTCTGTGTTAGGGTACAGAGTTTGATATATTTGATCTGCCATATTAATTGTATTTTTAAGTCCTCTTTATCCTCTTTTACCTCTTGTGCTCTGAATCTGGCAAGGACTATACCAATTGTTTCTGTCTATCTATTCTCTTTATAGCTACTATAATCTTTGTTATAAATAATGAAATTATGTAATTCAGTGCATAGATATTCCTAGGTCTTCTTCACTGTGAATTGTAACTCTTATGATTATAAAATGCCTTTTTAAATCTCATTCAGTGCTTTCTGCCATGAAATCAACCCTGTATAATAGTCAGTTTGTGATCTCTGCCTTCTTTATGTTTGTATATTTCTGGTATAGCTTTTCTATTCTTATATTTTCAAACTTTCAAATTTATATATTTTTTCTTGTATACAACATAGAGTTGTGATATGGTTTGTGCTCCAATCTGAAGCTCTATATTTATACAGGTAATTTAGATAATTTATGTTTGTTCATTAAGATGTCTGATCTTAGTTCTGTCATATTGTTTTGTTATGCTTTCTGTTTTACAATTTTTTAAAAATGTTTTACTATGTGATTTTGTTTGATTGGCTGTAGTTGTGTGTATGTATTTTGAAATTTTGAAAACTTTGTGTTTTTGGTTTTGGTTACCATAATAATTATATTATCTGTTGTCCTTTATCAACTATTACTTTAGATTGTCCATTGACTCCTTACTATATTTCTTTCTTTTCTCCTTTTTTTAATCACGAGTTTAGTTGATTATATTCTTTCTGAGTGTTTCTTTGTCCTAAGATGTATACTTAAGTCTCTACTATTTGTTTTATCAGCATGAAATATTTTACCCACAATTATACATATAAAAATTATATTTACACAAAATCCCACTTTCTCTTTTCCTCCCAACTTCCGTTACACCGTTTTAAATTGTTAGGCCTTGTAACAGTTACGTAAACTCTGTATCTACTGTTTCCTTAGTCTTACTCTTTGTTGCCGTTTGTTTTGCAACAGTTTTCGCATTCATCTCGCCTAGGTGCTTAATGTTCAGCGTTGTGCATATATTCACTAGATGAATGTTTTTGAATGAATGAGAACCAATGGCTCGAAGGTATTCTCTCCTGTTACAACACAGCTGGCTGTCAAACACTATCTTTGCAGCCTTGGAGCATTTCTCCTCCTCACCATCTGGGGTCACTGCAAACTGTCCTATGAGTCTGAAATTTCACAAACTTATGCCACTGCGACACCTCTGGGTGGAGAAGGACACCAGCCGAGAAGAGGTGCAGTGCGGATCTTCCGCGGCTACAGGGCGCCGCTGCGTGGCGACTGCCGCGCACGTGAGTCTCTCCCTGGCAACTGCCTTCCGTTACTCCGCGCGGCTCCCGTCCTGCAGACTGGCCGTTGGGATTAGCGCTGTTTGGGCGGGACCGTTATGGGTTTACGTCGAGCGAGCCTCCCCGTGGCGGCTTGGCCTTGGTGCGCCAATAAGCCTGTGGGTAGAATCAGCTTGGCGGGCCGGGTAAGTGGCGTCCCGAGCGGGACCAATGTCCCCAGGAGGCTTTGGATGCGAAGCAGCAAGCAGGCCTTTTTTTGGAGCGTCACCTCTTGCCCAGACCATATGTTACGGACAACAGATGGGAGAAGGGTAAGATTCTATCCCTGCTGTCGGAGTTTGGTCTCTAAGGAGCAATCTTTAAAACCCATGCCTGCGTTGATTCAAGGACTAGGGTGGGGTCTGGAAAGGCTTCCAAGAGGGAGCGGTGCTTGTAACAGCCCTGGAGGTGTTTTGTTAGATGTGCAAGACGCGAAAGAGGTTCCCCAAAGAGGAAAGAAGTGTAAAGTTAGCGTCTACTACTAGGAGCACCGTAGTGCATTTTGGGAGCTGCAGGTAAGGCAGAGAGAGGTTTGAAGAGAGGTGAGTCAAATCAAAAGGTTCCATGAGAAGTCAGTAAAGGAGAGCGGTTGAAGGGACTTGTTAGAATGAGGTGTATGGGTGGAAAATATATTCTGGATAAAGGGTAGATGAGCACTGGATCTCCCAGCAGCAGGTGGCATTTTTAAAGAATGAAACTCAGTTTCTACATTTTTATGGGATAAAGGCCACAGACATTTTGACTATAATGATATTCAGGGACTATGGGGTAATAAATTAGTAGCTTAAACCCAGGGTGTTTTATTTTTAGAATTGTATTAAGAAATGTGCTGTATGCTGTGCCGTTTAGAATAGATTGTCAGATAGACAAAAATACAACCTGGTGTAATAGAAGTGTTAACAGTGAAGAGCTATTCTGATTGTAGAGCTCTGGGATGACTAAGGATAGCCTTTATGAAAAATAAGAATTGGGGGAGAATTATCGCATTTTCCCAAATATAACTTTACAAAGTGCATTTCTTTTTACCCGGTTTGTTTTAAATTATCCTCATGGAACAGATGATCCAGGGCTGGTAGTCTCTCAAGACTTTAACAATAGTATATTGTGAAGGATGTACTGTGGTACTCTTGCATTATGTATTGTGGAGGGAGAAGAATAACTTATATAATCTTTTAATTTTAAAGTATAAATGTTCATGATAGATATCAGAAGAGAATAAGTTAGGATTTTGCTTATAGAAGGGCAAAAGAACTAGATGGTTCTTATTGCAAATAGCTGATAATATAGTAGTTATAAATCTGAATCAGTGAATGGTAGATGGCATTTTTTTCAGTGAATAATTTTTTCTGTTGTGTGTGCTTATATGGTTAATGCTGTTTTATATTTAAAATACTCCTATATTTATAGTCTGTTTCAGTATGGGATATGCTGAAACACAGTTTTTTTTAAAATTAAATTTATTGGGGTGACATTGGTTAATAAGATCACATAGGCTTCAAGTATGCATTTCTTTCCTTTTTTTTTTAGCTTCCATTTCTTCTGTATCTTTTTACTTTATTTTATTTTTATTGTTTTTCTATTACAGTTGTCCCACTTTTTCCCTCATTGCTCTCCCGCACCCAGCCCACCCCTTCTCCAACAGTCAATCCTCACCCCATTGTCCATGTCCATGGGTTTATACTATTCCTTGACTAAACCCTTCCCCTATCTCCCTTCTCTCCCTGTCCCCCTCCCCCCTGATAATTGTAACTCTGTTCCTTGTTCAATTTTGTTCATTGTTTGTGTTGTTCATTAGTCTCCTGTATCAGGTGATACCATATGGTATTTTTCTTTCATGGCTTGGCTTATTTCGTTAAGCATAATTATCTCTAGTTCCATCCATGTTGTTGCAAATAGCAAGAGTTCCTTCTTTCTCTGCTGCATAGTATTCCATTGTGTGAATGTACCACAGTTTTTTGATCCACTCATCTACAGATGGGCACTTGGGCTGTTTCCAACACTTGGCTATTGTAAATAGCACTGCTATGAACATAGAGGTGGATAGGTTCTTTTGAATTGGTATATCAGGCTTCCTCAGGTATAATCCTAGCAGTGGAATCTCTGGTTCAAAAGACAATTCCATTTTTAGTTTTTTGAGGAAATTCCATACCATGTTCCATAGTGGCTGCACCAGTCTGCACTCCCACCAACGGTGCAGTAGGGTTCCCATTTCTCCACATCCTCTCCAGCACTTGTGTGTTGATTTGTTGATGATGGCCATTCTGACTGGTATACAGTGGTATCTCATTGTAGTTTCTATTTGCATTTCTCTGATGGCTAGTGATGTTGAGCATTCTTTCATATGCCTATGGACCCTCTGTATATCCTCCTTGGAGAAGGGTTTGTTCAGGTCCTTTGCCCATTTTTTAATTGGGCTGTCTTCTTGGTGTTGAGTTGTATAAGATCTTTATATATTTTAGAGATGAACCCCTTGCCTGAGGTATCATTGGCAAATATGTTTTCCCATATGGTTGGTTCCCTTTTCATCTTGCTAATATTTTCTTTTGCTGAGCAGGAACTCTTTAGTTTGATGTAGTCCCATTTGTTTATTTTTTCCTTTATTTCTCTTGCCTTAGGAGATATATCAATGAAAATATTGTTACGTGGGATATCTGAAATTTTTCTGCCTGTGTTTTCCTCTAGGAGTTTTATGCTGTCACATCTTACATTTAAGTCTTTGATCCATCTTGGGTTTATTTTGGTGTGTGGTGTAAGTTGGTGGTCTAGTTTCATTTTTTTTGCATGTCCCTGTCCAGTTCTCCCAGTACCACTTGTTGAAGAGGCTCTTCTCACTCCATTTTATGTTCTTTCCCCCTTTGTCGAATATTAGTTGACCATATAGACCAGGGTTTATTTCTGGGCTCTCTATTCTGTTCCATTGATCAGGCTGTTTTGATTACAGTGGCTTTGTAGTATAGTTTGATGTTAGGTATTGTGATTCCTTCTACTGTGTTCTTCTGTCTCAAGATTGCTGTGGCTATTCGGGCTCTTTTCTGGTTCCACATAAATTTTTGAAGTATTATTTGTTCTAGGTTTGTGAAATAAATCACTGGTATTTTAATAGGATTGCGTTGAATTTATACATTGCTTTGGGTAGTATGGACATTTTAATGATGTTGATTCCTGCCATCCATGAACATGGTATTTGATTCCATTTATTTGTATCTTCCTTAATTTTTTTTCTTCAGTGTTATGTAGTTTTCAGAGTATGGGACTTTTATATCTTTGATTAAATTTATTCCTAGGTACTTAATTTTTCTTGTTGCTGTAAATGGGATTTTTTTCCTAGTTTCTATCTCTGATATTTTATTGTTGGTGTACAGAAATGCCTAGATTTCTGAATATTGACTTTGTACCCTGCTGTTTTGCCAAATTCACTTATTAGGTTGAGTAGTTTTTTTTGCGGAGTCTATAGGGTTTTCTATGTACACTATCATGTCATCTGCAAATAATGACAGTTTTACTTCTTCTTTTCCAATTTGGGTGCTTCTTATTTCTTTTTGTTGTCTGATTGCTGTGGCTAGAACTTCCAAGACTATGTTGAATAGGAGAGGAGAGAGTGGATATCCTTGTCTTGTTCCTGATCTCAGGGGGAATGCATCATTGAGTATGATGTTGGCTTCAGGTTTCTCATATATGGCCTTTATTATGTTGAGGTATGCTCCCTCTATTCCCCATTTGCTGAGTGTTTTCATAATAAATGAGTGTTGTACTTTATAAAATGCCTTTTCAGCATCTATTGATATGATCATGTGGTTTTGTCTTTCATTTTGTTTCTGTGGTGTATTACATTTATTGATTTGTGAATATTAAACCATCCTTTCATCCCTGGGATGAATCCCACTTAATCGTGGTGTATGATCTTTTAAATGTGTTGCTGGATCCGGTTTGCCAATAGTTTTTGAGGATTTTAGCATCTATGTTCATCAGCGATATTGGCCTGTAGTTTTCTTTCTTTGTTGTGTCTTGCCCTGGTATTGGAATTAGGGTAATGCTGGCTTCACAGAAAGAGTTTGGGAGTCTTCCATCTTCTTGGACTTTTTTGGAATAGTTTGAGAAGGGTGGGCATTAGTTCTTCCCTAAGTGTTTTGTAAAATTCACCTGTGAAGCCATCTGGTCCAGGATTTCTGTGTGCTGGGAGTTTTTTGATGAGTGCTTCAATTTCACTCTTTGTTATTGGTTTGTTCAGGCTTTCTGCTGCTTTTTGATTCAGTTTTGGAAGATTATATGTTTCTAGAAATTTGTCCATTTCATCTAGGTTGTCAAGTTTCTTGCCATATAGTTGTTTGTAGTAATTTCTTACAATCCTCTGTATTTCTGTGATATCGGTTGTGATTTCTCCTCTTTTGTTTCTGATTTTGTTTATTTGGGTCTTGTCTCTTTTTTTCTTGATGAGCCTGGATAAAGGCTTGTCGATTTTGTTTATCTTTTCAAAAGCCAGCTCCTACTTTTGTTGATCTTTTGAATTGTTTGTTTAGTCTCTATGTCATTTAATTCTGCTCTAATCTTGATGATTTCCTTCCCTCTACTTGCTCTGGGCTTTGTTTGTTGTTTTATGGCCTTTGCTGCGAAATCTGTTTTGTCTTATGTAAGTATTGCTACCCCACCTTTTTTTTTCATGTCCATTTGCTTGGAATACTTTTTTCCCTTCCTTCACTTTCAGTCTGTGTAAGTCTTTTGTTTTGAGGTGTGTCTCCTTTAGACAACATATATGTGGGTCGTGTTTTCATATCCATTCCACTACCCTATGTCTTTTGATTGGAGCATGTAATCCATTTCCATTTAAGGTTATTATTGACTGGTATTTATTCATTTCCTTTTGTACCTGTGTTCCTCTCCCTATCTCTTTTTATTTTTTTCTCATATCATTCCCTTTAGCATCTCTTGCAATGCTGATTTGGTGGAGATGTATTCTTTTAGTCTTCTTTTGTCTGAGAAACTCCTTATTTCACCATCCATTTTGAATGAGAGCCTTGCTGGGTAGAGTAGTCTTGATTGTAGGCCTTTGTTTTTCATTGTTTGAAATATTTCTTGCAATTCCGTTCTGGCTTGTAGTGTTTCTGTTTGCATGTTTAAAGTTGTCCCAAAGGTTCCTAAGCCTCTCATTTTTTTCAGTTCTTGTTTCCTCATTCTGTATCGGTTGACTATATTTTTCTTCCTTATGTTCCAAATCATTGATTTGAACCTGTTTCCTTGCCTTCACCACTGGTTTTGTGTGGATTTTCCTTTGTTTCATTTAGCATAGCTTTCACATCTTCCCTTATGTGTCTGCCATACTTAAGGATATCTGTCAAGTCTGTGAGCATCTTTATCACCAGTGTTTTGAACTCTGTGTCTGTTACGTTGGCTATCTCCTCGTTTGTTAGGTTGGCTATATCTTCGTCGCTTAGTTCTCCCACTGGTACCCTGATCCGTTCTCCCTTTTGAGTCATACTTCTCTGTCTCCTCAACTTGACAGACTCCTGTGTTTCTTCGCCTCTGTGTCTTAGGTAGAGTTATCACACCTGTTATCATTGTAAGGGGTGGAGCCTTAGGTATTCCTCAGTACAGGGCGACCCGTTTCACCATGTTGTGGAGCTGTATGTGGGGGAGGGGTCTGAGAGGGAACAATGCCACTTACTTCCACTTTTGTATGGGACTGGTGCCTCTCCAGCTGTTGCCCTGGCAGTAGTTCCCAAAGTGGGTGGGTCTGTGGATGTTCTAGGACTGTGGAGGCCCTTTAAGCAAGTGGACTCTGCTGAGAGACCAGCAGTTTCCTCCTCTGCCCCAACCCCCACTGGTTCGCACACTCAAAAGCAGCAAGGCTTGATTTTTCCTGGCACTGGGACTGTGAGCTGTGTGGTCTGGTCAGGATCTGGGAACGCTCCCCAGGTGTCCCTCCCTTTAAAACATGTGACTGCGTTTTCCCCTGACCTGCTGCTGCCGTCACTGCTCCCACCACACCGAGTCTTCTCCACCCCAGCTCCGCCCCTCCTACCTATCTAGATGAGTATTTCTTCGTTTTCTTCTTTTTTTTAATGAATAAATCGCAAGTTTAATGAAGAAGCAATACTTACATAGTCCCAAAGTTTAACACTTTTCTATAAAATACGAATTGATTGTGAAGTAAAAAGGAAACATTACAGAGGACAAACCAGGGATCAACATTAATATTACCAAGAATGGCACAAATAAAAATTGTAGGTGACATCACAGGATGCAATGACAAGAGTACAGCACCACTTCTGTAATGCTCTTGCTAAAAACGTATGATCTGAATCTTATCCCATGGAAGCATCAGAAATATCCACTGAAGAACATTCAACAATAGTCTTCAAAAGATCCAAGGTCCTTAAAGTCAAAGAACGACAAATGAACCGTTCCAGACTGAAGGGGACAAATAAATATGACAACGCAATGTAATCCATGGATCTGAATGGGATCTTTTTGCTTATAACAGATACTTCAGACAAGTGGCAAAAATTGAAAAGAATATGAGGATTAAGTAATAGAATGTATTAGCGTTAGTTCTCTGATAATGAAGGTTGTATGGTAGGCAAGAGGAATGTACTGACTGGTAGGAAATAAACACTAAAGGAATCAGAGGTGGAGGCATAATGTCAACAACTTACTCTCACTAGCTTCAGGTGAAACAAGTTGCTTCAAAACTTGAAACTTTCTAATTTTAAGACTGTTTCAAAATAAATAAATAATCAACAGAAACAGCTTAGGCAAACTGTATTGCACTATGAGGAAAGATCTATGAATCAGTTTAAAGTTATATCTGATAAGTCTAATGGCACTATACCAATTGTAATACATCCAAACATTGATGGTAGCCACAGCAGCAGACATCGAAATGATGTCTGTCTAACTCTTTAGGACCAAATATAGTGATAAAATTGGAAAATACAAAAAAGCTATCAACACCACTAAGGTATGAAAGACAGCTTGGCTGTTTGAGTGTTGTTTAAACAGCTGGTATTTAGCCAGCTTGAGAATGTAAAACTCAGTAGTGCTGACTTTCATTTACAAAACTGCTTAAAACTTAGATGCCAAGAAACATAGTTTAAAATACTATAGAAATTTTTATCATACATGTGTGATCTAAATATATTTTCTTTAAGAAAGATTACACGTGTTTAATGAAAAATAACTTTATATATAAAAAGTCCCAGTTTATGACTTACTATTTGGAGTTCAGAATGTATACTTTTTCTTCACAATCAATGTGTATTCTGATGATGTCTTTGAAAGTAGATTTTTACATGAATCTGCTTGATAAATTAATCACATGTGATAAGCTGTATCTTAGTGATAGTAACTCTCTGCTATTGTTTGAGGTCCATGTCCTTGAAGTAGGAATCACGAAGTTTCCTGTTGGAGTAGAATTTCCGTAAAGTACAGAACTATTACTAAGATTTACAACACAAGGTGTCTCCAGGACTGGCCTTGTATTAAGACTGTAGGGTAAAGACCTGTTCTGCTGTTTCTGCAGAAGTTCGGCATTGAACTCTGCTATCGTCTCGTTAATCTTGTCTAGTTTATTTGTAAATGACTTTCTACCTTCTCCTCTTTCTAGGTAGATTTCCTTATATTTTTCCAAATCCGTTTCTTTAGAATATTGAAAAGATTTTGTATGGGAGAGTTTAGATTCCAGGTTATTAATTCTGAGTTCCAGCTGCCTTATTATTGAAGCACTATGATTCTCTCTTAATTTCTCCAGACTTTTTTGAGTCTGTAAAACTAGACTGACTTCTGATTTTCCTTCTTTATCTTGTCTTGTTCTCTTTTTTTGTCTTCTTTTTATACTGTTCTACTTAACTGAATTCTCCCATATTCCTTGCCATGTGTCTTTTGAGGTTCACTACTTCTTGTTTCAAATTCCTTTTATTATTCTTTAGTTCTTCATATTTCTTTTCTATTGCTTTCCTAGATAATAACTCCTGTTTTTTTTTCATCCAGATGTAGACATAATGAAGATGCAGTTCCCAATTTTGCTGTAAGATCATCATTCAAATTTGTACCTAAAAGGTTTGTCTGAAGCTGTTCAATGTGGCGTGCTTGTTTTTTTACGATAACTTTTAACTTGGAGTTTTCAGTTTCAAACTTTTGCTTGTGATCTTCCACCTCCTCAGCATATCTCATGATAATCTATAGATTGATTATGTACATCTTGCAATTCACTTCTGATTTAAAATAATTTATTCTTTATAACCTCTCTCTCATCTAAATTCATATGATCACGTGATGTATCCTCCAGTGAAGCCCCTGACGTAGATTGTCTTTTTAGGGTCTCAGCCAGTTCTGATTGAAGTTGTCTTGTTACGGCAGATTCAGCGAGAATTAACCACTCGGAGACAATGGATAGGGTACGTAAGAAACTTTATTGCCAGCAGTCGGCAGAGACCCAGAAACAAGTCTCAAACAAAGCACCAACGCCGCATCAGGCTTAAGGCAGGGTTTTTATACTCATGGGTTAAAAAGGGAGAAAGGGGAAGGGATGAGGAGAGGGTCTGAGCAAGTCAGCAAGTCTGTTGCAGTCAGGAGATGCGGTCAGCACACTCCAGGAAGTTGGTTTCACCTGGCCTGAGTTCGTTCGTTGTGCAACCCCAGGTTTGATTCACTGCAGGAAGCACTGCACAAGAGAGCTCAGAGAAAAATCTAGGTTAAAGGCAAAGCTGATTGGGAGGTAGCTAGGGGGTCTGCTTGCCACTACATATTCCCTCCCCCCACCAGGCCCTAGTCTAACTTGTTGGGCAGACTAAGGGGCTAAATTAAAGTAGCATACATAGTTCCCCTCACCCCTGGGCCTCGTCGTTAAGATCAGGAGCTGGGTATCTTATGCTAGCTCTCAAGCGCTGGATGATGGTACGCAGGATGCAGGGAAAGATGGTGACTGCAAGGGGAAGAATTAGGGGTCCAATGAGACATGTCACTAGGGTAGTCAACCAGGGGCTCCAATTGAATATATTCTGATACCAGGAAGAGTTCTTTTGATGGTCATGTTCCCTCTGCTTTATGCGATTCTTTAGTTTGTAAGGTACTTCTAATAACGCCTGTGCGATTAGCATAGAAACAACAATCCTCCTCTCGTCGTCGGCAGCCGTCCGTCTCGAGAGACGATGGTGTAGCTTCTTAAGAGTCTATCTGTACCGCCGAGAATGGCTGTGCAGTCCGACTTGGGAGTGACACGGTATCTGTCTCCTCCCGTGTTGAATCGACATCTTATGATGACGCTGGAGTGTCCTCTCCAGTGAAGCTGAAGCTACAGAGCCTGGGCAGGGTGATATGGAAGGTCTGCTGTTGCCCATGCAGCAGACCCCCCCTCTCTTCGCAGCTGAAGGATCCAAGGGAAAGACGGAGTCAATACAGCTTGGCTTCAGGTGCGCCGCAGGAGTTGCGGGTGTTGACTGCAACGTCAAACCGCCTTAGGGACTCCGGCTCCGGATTTTCTGTCGGGGTTTACTCCCTTAGCCTTTCCCCTGAAGAGGTATGCCGCAAGGCAGCGGAGGTTTTTTGGAGTCAGAGTTTTCCTTCTCTGATGTGCCCTGACTGGAAGATCGAACCAGCGACACTTAGCTCGCAGGCCGACGCTCAATCCACTGAGCCAAACCAGCCAGGGGAATCCTCCTCTAAAGCTGCACATAACCCCCCTTGCTTCATGAGGGGGAGGGCTAACCCTCTCCTGTTCTGGAGGACTACTTCTGTGAGGGAGTCTATTTGATCTGTAAGCTCTTCAATAGTCTCAAGTAAAGCTAATAGATCCTAATCAGCCGCGGTGGAGAGTGCTGCAAGTCCAGCTTGAATAGTTATGAGACTTGCTACCCCTATAGCAAGGGATCCAGTTAAGGCAGCGCTAGCTAGGATGGGGAGGATGGGCACAGCTCTCCGTACTCGCGGTGTCTCAGGGGGGTGAAAGAGTAGGCTGCCTTCTTGTCCATTATAAACAGTAACTTGGGGAACAATTTGGGTTAATATATAGGGTCCTTCAGTCAGGTTTCTCTCGAACAGGCAGGAGGTGATGCTGGTCGGCCAGACGAACCTAGTCCCACTTGGGGCCTGAAGATAGCCACTAGAGAACTGAACTATTTGAGAGGAAGCCGTAACAGTGAAAGTCCCGTGGGCAGCCTTTGTGGTCGAGCCCTTAATACAAGTCCCATTTTCAAAGATTCCCTCGATTAGGATGAGTGGGATAGTGTCAACTCCTTTACACCGGGTGATGGTTGGGACAGCTGGGGTTCCTACTGCCATATAGAAGGGCGGTCTTGGCCAGAAGCATAACCAGAAGTCAGCAGCTACTTCAGGTTGGCTTATATTAAGGGCTTTGTGGGTTGCCACAACTACCCCCAAAAATCCAGGGGACTCATTCTTAGACAGGGGCTGGTTTCTCTGGTGGGAGGTTCAGGTTGGTGACAAGGGGAATGGTCTCGGGGCTGTTCCCCATAGTTGTGTCCCAGACCTTGTTTCTGGAGCCTCAAGTTCATGGTTTTGCAAACTGGGGATCTGGGGGAGGCGGTGCCACATGATCAGGGCCTAAGCCCGAATGGCAATGAAAGTTCCTGGATTGGGACCGGCACCATACTTAGCATGGAAAATGCGGAGACCCCAGATGTGTCCAGTACCCTTCCACCGAGAGTCTAATGGATTTGTAATAGTCAGGTAGTAACTGAACTCAAAGTTCTGGGTCAGTTGGAGGAATTGCTGATTATTTTTCCAGAATTTATTTCTGGCATAAAAGCCAATGTCACAACCCCAATATGGGCAGTAGTATTGAGCAATATCCGAGCAATGTTCACTGGGTGCCTTAAGGGAGCAAAAATAGAGTCCTCCTGCATAATCAAGATATTTAGTCGCGGGGTGGGGGGGGGAACTTTCCCATATGTAGGTGGAGTCGGACCTTTGCAGCGGTGGAATTCCACCATGCTGAGCTGAGCAGTTGGCCTGAATCAATTCGATACAGACTGAATAGCAGTGGTTGGGCCCCAATGACAGCAGGAAAGAGGAAGAAGAGGAAGAAGCTGGCAAACTTCTGCTTGGGATCCATGACAGCTGCCTGGCCCTTTACAGAAAACAATGAATTAATTCAAGGAGTACCCATACACAGATGTACAGAAAGCCAAAGGTTACTCTCTCCTGGAGATTCTAGTTGTCTGGGGCAACAGCACCTAGCACTATAGCAAAAAGGGCGATAGTGATATTGCCTATGATTAGGTACTCTGCAGGGCACTGCTGAGTCATTGTGATTTAAGTCGCTGTGAGCGGTGAGGCTGCTTTGGGCTGGGTTAGTCTGCAGGGTCTGAGTCAGGGCCCCCTGGTGAGCGTTCTGGGTCTGGAAGGGAACAGGTTTTTACTTGAGTGATGTACCCAGGCTGCTACACCTGACACCTTTAAAGCTGTAGGGACAGTAATGACAACAGTGAATGGTCCCTCCAACATAGGCCCTAAGGTCTGTCTTTTCCATACTTTGACTAAAACTTGATCCCCTGGCTTATGGGGATGCATGAGTGTAACTATGGGGATAGAGTGGCGTTCTAGGACCTGTTTCTGAACGGCTGCCAGGGTTTTCTGGAGTGCCTACAATTGTCTAACTAAGGATAATTCCCCTTTAACTTGTAGGTCCCCAACTCGAGGTGTGAGTGGGCGTGGTCTCCCATATATAATTTCAGATGGAATTAGCCCGTCTGAATACGGAGTACATCTGGCCCAGAACAACACGAGGGGCAAGAGTTCTGTCCATGGAGCGCCAGTTTTTTGATGAAATTTACAGAGAGTTTGTTTAAGGGTCCAATTCATGCGTTCCACTTGGCCTGCACTCTGAGGTCGATAGGCTGCATGGAGGTTCCATTTAATGTGGAACACATGAGCCACTGCCTGAATAATCTTCACTATAAAAGCCAGGCCGTTGTCAGATCCGATGCTGAGAGGCATGCTGTAGTGAGGGATGACTAGGTTTAAAAGAGTCTTTGCTACTTCTCGGGCCTTCCCCACGAGGGCCAGGTCTGCTTCAGTCCACCCCGAGTAAGTGCAAACTAGGACTAAGAGATACTTGTAGCTTCCTGGTGCTGGACTGACTTCGGTAAAGTCTACCTCTATGTCTTCAAATGGGGATGTAACTTGTCGGCGGATCGCCAGCAGCTGGGACTTGCCTGCCTTGCTGTTATTTTTCAGGCATGACTTACAGCACTTAGCAGCGGAGGCACAGATAGCCCATAGGTTTGGGATATAATATTCCTTCCCCAGAGAAGCAGCCAGGGCCCCTTTACCAAAGTGGGAAGTTTGGTGCAGTTCAATAGCTAACTGAAGGCCGACAGGATTTGGAATGAAAATCTTTCCGTCTGGGAGGATTAGCCAGCCATTCTTTTTGTGAGCCCCCTCAGCCTGGGCCCAAACCTTTTCTGCTTGGGAATAGAGTGGTGGCTTGGAGGCAATTACTAGTATGGGAGAGGTGGAGCCCACAGGAACTTGTCTTTCCCTTTTAAGGCTGCCTCCTTGGCAGCTTGGTCTGTGAGCCAGTTTCCAACTTCTGTGTCACTGTTTCTCTTCTGGTGGTCCCTGCAGTGGACTACCGCTGCCTGTGCTGGTCTCCACACAGCTTGCATTTTTAATGGCTTTTCCCTCTGAGATCAGCAAGCCTCTCTTTGTAGATGGCTCCGTGGACGTGCAGCGTTGCAAAGCATAGCAGAAGTCTGTATAGATTGTGACTTTTGTTTGTTGCCTCCTCTAGGACCCAGGTGAGGACAACTAATTCAGCACACTGAGCCAACCATCCTTGAGGTAAAGGCTCTGCCCGGACAATTCTATCCAGGGTGACTACCGCTGCTCCTGCATAGTGAATGCCACCCTTGACAAAGCTGCTTCCATCCGTGAACAGGATCTCATCGGGGTCTTGCAGTGGGACATCTTATAGGCCAGGCCGAGAGGCACATACCTGGTCTATTGTTTCCTCAGTCATGTTCTGGAGTCCCTTCCTCAACTGGGAGCAGAGAAGCTGGGTTTAGAGCTCACACAGCTTGCAGGCACAGTCAAGGGACTTCAAGCAGGGGTGGCTTGATAATGTGTGAGGTGACTGCCTGTGAGCCACTTGCACCCCATTCCCCGAAGAAGAGTTTCTACCGTATGAGGGACGCTCACCATGAAGTCCTGTCCTAAGGTGAGCTTGTTAGCCTCCTTGACAAGCAGAGCGGTAGCCGCTATTGCCTGGAGACATGAAGGCCATCCCTGGGAAACTGCATCCAGCCTTTCAGAAACATATGCAACCAGCTTCCTCCAAGGGCCTAACTTCTGGGTGAGGACCCCTCTTGCCACTCCCTTCTTTTCATGGGCATAAGGATTAAAGGGTTTAGTTATGTCTGGCAGGGCTAAGGCCGGGGCCTGGGTTAATTCTTCCTTCAATTTCTGGAAAGCTGTCTCCTCCTTTTCTCCCCACTCCAATGGGGAGCTGAGATTTCAAGTTGCCTTGTGGAGGGGCTTAGCAATAGCTGCAAGTTGGGGATCCATAGGTGACAGAATCCAGCCATTCCCAGAAATTCGCAGACTTCCTTCTTTGTCCTCGGAGTTGGGATCCGCGTAATGACCCCCTTTCCCATTTGAAGGCAAAGATGTCTTGGGACTGGGGGTGCAATGGGATGCAGAAGAAGGCATCTTTTAGATCTAGAGTAGTATACCACGTCCTGTCAGGTGGCAGGAGGCTCAAGAGGGTGTAAGGGTTTGGCACGGTCATGTGGATGGTTTCAACAACAGCATTTACCCGCCTCAGGTCCTGCACTGGCCTGTAATAATTAGTCCCCGGCTTCCGGACAGGCAGAAAGGGAGTATTCCAAGCCGACTGGCACTCCCTAAGGATCCATTCAAGGAGAAGTCAGTCTGTATGGGGCTTAATCCCTAGCTGAGCTTCCCGGGAAACTGGATATTGCCAGAGACGAACAGGCATGGCATTGCTCTGTAACTGGACCATGACAGGTGGTATGTGAACAGCTAGACCAGGCAGATTGTTCTCTGCCCACACCCCAGGAAAGGCTTTCACCAAGTCTTCTGGAATAGATTTTTACAATGACTTGGGTGATTTGAGGAGACTATATTCTTCCTCGACAGGGAGAGTGACTGCTAAAAGCATCCGAGGGCGCATCTGTAGCTCAGCGCACTCTGGAGAGAAGGAGATGTGAGCTCTGAGCTTTCGGAGGAGTTCCTATCCTCATTACGGGTTTATTGTCTTTTGAAGGTCATTCTTTTCTTTGACAACTGCAATGTTCTCAAAAAAATTTTTTTTCCATTTCCTGCTTCTAATTTATTTATTTCCAGTCTTAGCTTGGCAATTTCATCCTATAACATGTAGTCTTCACGAAATAATTTTTTTTCTTTTTTATAACTATCAGAAACCTGTGGATGGTTATTTTCACTTCCATCAAGCCTTTCTTGCTTCTAAGTCTAGTTTTGCTGACAAATCTGATCTGGATCTTTGTACAGAATTCATTTGTACTGCTTTCACTTCAGGAACAAGATCTTTCAGTTCAACAGAAGGCTTTAAGCAAGACGTTTTTTCAGGACGATCTTCTACTTGTCCATTTAGTATTGTTTTTCCTCTTTGATCTGCAGCTTCAGATTGTAGGGGCACCAAATATTCCCTGTAAAAAGTTTCAGAGGTCTGCTAAATATGTAAATATGTAGGGGCCGCAGATGTTCTTTGTAAGAAGAAGCAAAGGCCTGCTAAAAAGCCTTAAAAAAAAAAATGTTACAGCCACTCGATGATTTACAAGCTAAAATACCCCAGCTTAGCCCCTATCTCCTTCCATTTGCTTGTAACTTGTTTATAACTCTTGTAAAGTTATGTCTTACTAAGTGTCTAGCCTTTTTGAAAAATTAATTGGTTTACAAAGAATTCAACCTAACTAAAAGACTACAGCTGCAAGCTAAAGATAACCTTATAGACTTGCGAATTTCTGTTCCTGTTACTGCCAAGACATTCCTGCAGTCTTGCCCAGCCCTCTGTTCCTAAGGCTGTTTCCCACCAAAGAAGAAACAAAGGAACATCACCTGTATATAAACGCAGCCTTTAAACCCCATTGCACGTTGGAGCTTGTTAGAGACCAGCTCAGAGTCTGTGCCTGACTGCCGGCAATTATTAAAATTTTTTGCTTACTTTATACACTGCTTCTGAGTGTTCAATCTTGCCTATGTAGCCATAACAAGATAAAAGATGAACAGCCTTCTGAGGACGACTTGGAAAGGAACTCTCTAAATCCGATGGTAAATCTGTAACTTCTTGTTTTATTCCTAATCTGGATTTTTGTACAGAATTCATTCGTACTGCTTTCACTTCAGGACCAGGATCCTTCACTTTAACAGAAGGCTTTAAGCAAGACTTTTTTCAGGATGGTCATTTTCTTTTTCTTCAACTTCTGGCTCTGTTTCCTTTCCTGGATTTTTGGTTTCTTGGAAACAACATGATACATTGTCTGGTTTTGGCTTCAGAGCTTCTTGTTACATTTTCTAATGTGTTGGCATGATTTATATTTACATGAATTATATCTGAGACTCCATCAACCTAGCTGACACTGTTTGCCTGCCCTGATCCCCTGAGGCTCCTCCCCATCCAACTTATGGGCCCTGAGTATTTCTTTGTATCTTTGTTGGACTTCCATGCAGTTAAATTTTCTGGAACCTCTCATTGTCTCAAGTTTTGAGGTAGCTGTATTCCTGCTTAGTTGTGGAGGGAGATGCAGCATGTCTGTCTAGGCCTCCATCTTGGCCATAAGTCTGATGCTGTTTATTCTTTATGTGGCACATTAACTAACAGTAAATGGGAAGGCAATGTGAAATTAACTGACTGCCACGCTGTGGTCTGGTGAATAAACAAAAAGTAACGTGGGCAGTGTTCAGTCCTATTGTGAGGGATAAAGAAGCAAGCCAGTGACTCTCAAACCAGTAGGAGATAATTAACAGGTAAATCTTGGAAAAGGGGCGAGGAAATGACATTCCACAGCTCCTTACACATATCTCTGGGATCAAAAGGAGGAAGATTGTTGTTGTCAAACACAGAGAAATGGGGAGATGTAGCTAGATAACTTCACAAATAAATTGAATAATAGACCTATAACTAGATTACCCTTAGTTAATGACACCCTGAGTTAAGTAGTTAATCGCATTAGATTGTGAACCCGGATTAACCAGTAATGGAGAAATGGGGTAGAAGGAGAGGGGAGGGGGAGCTAATCGCGTTAGGAAGGGGAGCTTATCACATTAGTATAAAACCAGTTTTCTTTGTCTGCTTCTCACGCACATTCTCCCGGCTGGTGGTGCACCTGACTGCAGACTTGTGAATAAACGCCTCGCTTTGTTGCTCAAGTCCTGTGTCCCACTCTTTTTTTAAAAAAAATTATTTGTTTATTTATTTTTAGAGAGGGTAAAGGAAAAAGAGAGGGAGAGAAACATCACTGTGTGGTTGCCTCTCATTCACGCCCCCAACTGGGGACCTGAAGTGCAACCTAGTCATGTGCCCTGAGAACCGAACCAGCAATACTTGGCTCGCAGGCTGACACTCAATCCACTGAGCCACAGCAGCCAGGACCTCTGTGTCCCACTTTTTATTGTGAGCGTTTCTCACAATTTGGGGGCTCATCCGCGATCCTCTGCCTGTGTGCGGGAAGGGGCTCTGAGCTGAGGTGGGGAGACACACCCTACCCGCTTTTGGGTGGCCCGCTCGACCCAGGGCCCACCCACCTGCCTCACAGTGTACGGAAACAAAGCTGAGACTTCTTGTTGGGATAGCAGTAGACCGATGCAGGGGGGAAACAGAAGCAAACACTGTGGTAATCAGGCAACCTCACGCACGGGCCAAGGTAAGAAAATTGGACTTAATTAATGCCTGGGTGGTTGGGCATCCTTGGAGATTGAATGTGTGTGTGTGGCTGAGGGCTGTGAGCAAGAAACTTCCAATACGGGGGATTGAGCTCACAGGTTTGTGTGCAAGAAATCTACACTATGGGAGGTTGAGCACACAAAGCATGGACAAGAAACCTCCAGTAAGGGTGGCTGAGTTCATGGGCTATAAGCAAGAAACCTCTAATATGGGGGGTTGAGCTCGCAGCATTTCCGTATACAAGAAATCTCCAGTAAGGGGGGTTGAGTATTTGGGTCTGTATACAAGAAACTTCCAGTATGGGGTGTTGGGTATACAGGGTGTGAGCAAGAAACTTCCAATACGGGAGGGTTGAGCTCACGGGTTTGTGTTCAAGAAACCTCCAATAAGGGGGGGTTGAGCTCATGGGTTCATTTTAAAGAAATCTCCAGTATGGGGGGTTGAGGACACAACCAGATTCAGCTGTAGCCACAGGAATTGACTGAGGATGGAAAATAAAAATTCTAAGCCTAGGGAAACTAAAGAATTAGGGAAAATGTAAGAGCATTGGGGAGAAGATCCCCAGACCTAGAATAAAAAAACAAAACAAAATCAGAAAATAGTAAAATATTGCTGTCTCTTTTGGCCAAAGGAAACCAATAAGGGGCAATCTGTTTTCTGGCCCCAATTTGGGTCTGATGAAACTTGGGTTTATCAAGCCCTGATCTTATATGTAAGTGATCAGGCATCAGCTTCTAAGGAAGAGAAGGAATATGCTTTCTGCTAGATACAACCTACCAGCAGGTCTACAGGTCTCTTCCCTGTAAAAGAAAAAGAAAATAAAGCCTGGGACCCTCTGTCCTGTTTCCTGTCATGTTATGGCCTTGGCCAGCCGGCAGCAAACTGGGCACAGGCACCGCAGACAGACAGTACAGATGAATCAAGCCAGGGACATGTAACAGGTGCCCAACTGGTAGCTGTGCCCACGACACCCACGGCACTGGCGGGAACTTACTCTAAATTAAGGAAAGAATTAGAGCAATGTAAGCAAGACCTGAAGGACTTCCCCATTCCCTCAGTGCAGCAAATGTTTCCCCTTAGGGAGGTCTGCATGGGCCTGGGACAAATTGGATATGTCAAATGCTCATTCAACAAGCACGACAGTTAGAAACTTGAAGCGCAATATGAAGCTCTTGGTAGAGGACCCTTTTGGATTGGCAGGACAATTAGGTCAGTTCCTTGGACCCAGCATATACATGTGGATGGAATTAATGTCTATACTAGACATCTTCAGTGGGGAAGAGGGGGAATCAGATGGGCTGCTATGAGGATATGGGAAAGGGAACATCCTCCTGGTCAGGGAATGGTCCTGGCTGAACAGTAACTTCCCTGTAGAGACCCTGAATGGGATAATAACAGGCCGGAGGATAGGGCTCAGATGAGAGACCTTAGGAGCCGCGTCAGCAGGGAATCAAGGAGTCCGTTCCCCAAGCACAGAATGTCTCCAAGGCATTTGAGATACAGCAAGAAAGAGATGAAATCCATCAGCATTCCTACAAAAGCTCAGGGACCAGATGAGAAAGTATTCTTGTCTAAATCCAGAGAATGCTGAAGGGCAGGAACTCTTTAAGTCACTGTTTTAAGAGAAACTGGCCAGATATTCGTAAGAAATTGCAGAAGGTAGATGAATGGGCCAGATAGAACAATAGAAAACTACTCAGGAAAGCTCAGAAAGTGTATGTGAGAAGAGAGGAGGAGAAGCAGGAACTTCAAAAAGCTGTAGGATATCTCTGCAAATCTAGGAACCTTTAGCTGCCAGATACTGAGTTTGAGTATAGTCCTTCACAATGTGGAAAAGAACAAGGATTGGAAACATGTTGTGGTTAAATCTGAAGAAGTAAAGGGTACTTATAAAGTTTGTGAATGTTGCAGAAGGTCTGTGGAAAGTCGTAATGATGAAAAGGAAAGTTATCGAAGTTTTAAATCTGGGAAAAGGAAACCTCAGCTGCTTGTATTCTGTTTTATAAAAGCGTATTTTAGTCTGTTCTGCTGTGGAATTCTCTGTATCTGTTTTTGACTAATGAGACCTAGGAAAGGTTGTCTGTAAACTGGTCGGTGAAAATTCCTTTTGCCATCTAGGATCCAGGAAGGGTCATTCAGGACTGCTGAGTGCTCCAGCCTGGGCAAGTGAACATGTCTCTGCCAAGGGTATGTCTCTCTAGAAGGCCAGTAGACATACTCGAGAAAGGGCCTAGCTATGTTTTGAATTATTGCTCTGTTTATGCTCTGAAAGGAAAAATTGAGGTTTCCCAGGAAAAGTTAAAACTACACATGAAAGAAAGGGAACTAGGGAAAGTATAAGGTATGAAAATGGAAAGGTTTGTTAGAAGTTTATAAAGGTTTTGAAAAATTGTATGATTTTTAGTAATGGAAGGTATAATGCATGGAAATGCAGTTTTGAAGGACAAGGATTTTCCTTCATGCCTTTATATTTTTCTCCCTACCTGAACCCTCCAGTATTTGGCATTGTAAAGAAGAAATGACATAAGGTTCCTTTGCATAAAACTAATTAAGACCAGTCGCTAATGGTGGTTTTTATCAGCTGAGGCTTTGACTGAGATGTCATGCCTGAAGGAGGCATGCCTAGGCTCTGATTGTTAGCAGAAAGCCCTGAGGAATGGGAGCTGACTTTCAAGGCTAATTAAAGCCAAGGAGGAAAAAGCCTGATACCTTGGTTGGTTGTGCGGTTCATGGCAATCTTTCTAGGGAAGGAACAAGGTTGCTTTCCTGATAGATGGCTAGGAAGAACCTTAAGGCACAAGGGGAAACCTGAAGGACTTGTAAAAAGGATGGGTTTTACAGGCAAGGTCAGATGGCAAGTGTGCCGCTCAGCTTCTGTGCCCAGAGGGCAGATTGAAGGTCAACCTGAAGGCTCTTTGTGTGAGTTTCAGCAAAGCAGACTTAAAAGATTTATGTGATGAATTGCTGCTCTTGTTGTGTTTATGCGAATGAACAGGCTAAATTAAAACTGGACTTAATGCAGTCCCTTTAATAACAAGGAGGGTAACCTTAGGGAGAAAAATCATGATTTGAGGAAACTGACAATGCTTAGTGGTAGACTATAAACAAGTGCAGCTAATTGTCTTTAAAAGTTTGTTTTCAGTGGAGGGGAGAAGATGGCGGTGGAGTAGGTAGCAGTGTTGTCTGCTTGCTCCTATCGCGGAAAGGCTTAAAGTACAAACACGGAGACAAGTGAATTTTGGACAGCACGAGCAGGGAAGGGAGTATGAGAGTGGGGTGGAAAAGGGCAAAAGGCTCGCCCAGTGTCTCAAGGGGAGTCTCTGGGCCCACCAGCCAGCGCCGCTGCCGCACCACACCCCAGAGGGGCAGCTGCAGACCAGCTCACTGGCTGGAATCTGCTTGGAAACTTCTGCTTGCCTTAGGAACTGGGACCAGCGGAATCCTGGAGGGAGACAATAGGAAGGTTTCCTTGAAACAGCCGGAGGTGCGGGAGGACGGCAAGTGGCGCAGACCGTGGGGAGCTGTGTGAACTGAGTCTGGGTGGGGAATTCCTGGACTGACAGGTCTGAGTTGGTGGCCCCACGCCCCGGGTGCGCACATCGCGACGCCACTGAAGAGAAAGGAGCGGCGCAGGGCCAGGAGAGGCTCGGTGGGGGCCCCAGGCGGGCGGGCAGTGTGCACAAACGGTGAGACAATATCAGCCAGGGATGGATGCAGCGTGGTGCTGCGGCTTGGAGCACAGAAACTTCTTGGGAAGAGGAGTGAAGACAGCACCCAAGGCTGGACAGGGACCAGGAACATGTGCACTGGCTTGCCAACAGAAGAACGTTGCTAGAGAAGCCTGAGGACTGCTGGAAGGTGCCGCAGGACAAGTGGGAAGAGACTCAACTCAGCGGGGCTCACAGCAAAAAGTTGCAGCAGGCCTGCGAGTGAGAGAAAAGCAGCCACAGAAACCAGCCAGATCTCACAGCCAGCCAGCCAGAAAAAATTAGAAACTCATGGAATTTTGACCAAGTATGGATCCAGAAAAAGAAGACTGCACACAAAGTCTGAACTGAGTAAAAACTTTCTTTCTTTAAAAAAAGAAAAAATATATATATTTTTTAAATTTTTAAAAAATTTTATTTTTTCATTTTATTTTTTATTTTTTTAAACTATCTCTTTAATCTGTTTCATACCTTCTCTCCCTCCCATCCTTCTTCTTCAATTTTTGTTTGTCTATTTTGTTTAGCCTCCCTTTCACACTAAATATATAGCACATAACTGCTATATAAACCTAATACTATACACTTCCACTTTCCTACTTTATTCTGCATTCTTCCCTTTTTTTAACATACACTGTAAATATTATTTACTATCTTGCATAGCCTTGATCCTACTTGCTACTATTATTATTCTATCAACCCCCCTTTCAAAAAAAAATTTTTTTTTTCATTTAAAACAACTCTTATCTATTTCTCCTATAGTATAATAGTCTTAACCTCTCTACATTTATATTAATACTGGCTCATTTGCTGCCGAAAGCGGGATAGAGGGTGGGGGATATTTTTGAGGGTGTGCGTTTCTTGCCTGGGCTGTGTGTTTACGTTTTAACAGCATCTCCACAAAAGAACAAAAGACAAGGTGGGCAGAGTGACTCTCAATCCACTAGCCAGAGGGAAGGTCCCACCAAAGAGTAACTGAAATATAACCAGACAGCATAAACAAACAAAGGGTATCCCAAGAGTGTCAGGCTCAGGAGATTAAAAGAGACTGCACCATTGAAACCCCCAGGTCTCCTATAAAGAATCTCATACCACAGAGGCGGGAAATCAAAACAGACAAATCTAACAAACAAAACAAACAAGAAGAATCCAACATGGGAAGACACATAAACAACCTCCCAATGAAAAGAAAAGAGGAATCCCCAGAAAGAGAGGTAGATGGAATAGACATAAGCCAACTATCAGACATGGAATTCAAAATAATGGTGATGAAGAAGCTCAATGTACTTGACAATCTCAAAGATAACTATGACGAACTCCAAGGAAATTACCAACAACACCAAGAAAACTACAAAGGCTTGCAGTGAAACTACAGGGAACTTACGGAGAACTACACCAGCATAAAAAAGGACATAGAAACTATTAATAAGAACCAGGAAGAACTGAAGAATACAATTTCTGAACTGAAGAACACAGTAAAATCAATCAAAAGAAGGCTAAACGAAGCAGAGGATTGGATCAGTGAGTTAGAGGATAATGTAGAAAAAAAATTCCCAGACAATACAACAAAATGAAAAAAAAAGATTGAAAAAGTACGAAGAGGGTTTAAGAGAATTGCAAAACAACATGAGACGAAACAATATTCGAATCATAGGGATACAAGAAGGAGAAGAAGAACAAGGGATAGAAAACCTGATAGGAAAAGTAATGACAGAAAATTTTCCTAACCTGATGAGAGGAAAAGTCATGCAAGTCCAGGAAGCACAGAGAGTTCCAAAAAAGAGGAACCCCAAGAGGCCCACTCCAAGGCATATCATAATTAAAATGTCAACATTTAAAGACTAAGAGAGAATCCTAAAGGCAGCAAGAGAAAAAGAGCAAATAACATACAAGGGAGCTACGATAAGGCTATCAACCCATTTCTCAACAGAAACACTACAAGCCAGAAGGGAATGGTCAAAAATATTTCAAGCAATGAAAAATAAAGGCCTACAATCAAGACTACTCTACCCAGCAAGGTTCTCATTCAAAATGGAAGGCGAAATAAGGAGTTTCTCAAAGGAAAACTAAAAGAATACATCTCCACCAAACCAGCATTGCAAGAGATGCTAAAAGGAATGCTTTAAAAAAAGAAGAAAAAAAAAGAGAGGGAGAGAAACACAGGTACAAAGAGAAATGAATAAATACATGTCAATAATAAACTTAGATGAAAATGGACTAAATGCTCCAATTAAAAGACATAGGGTAGTGGAATGGATATGAAAACAGGACCCACATATATGCTGTCTACAAGAAACACACCTTAAAAAAAAAAAAAAGATATACACAGACTAAAAGTGAAGGGATGGAAAAAAGTATTCCACGAAAACAGGCATAAAAAAAAAAAAGCTGGGGGTAGCAATACTCCTGTCAGACAAAATGGATTTCAAAGCAAGGGCAATAAAAAGAGACAAAGAAGGACATTACATAATACTTAAGGGAACAATCCATCAAGAAGATATAACTCTGGTAAACATATATGCACCAAACATAGGAGCACCCAAATATATAAGGAAAATACTAGAAGACCACAAGAAGGATATTAACAGCAACACACTCATAGCAGGGAACTTTAACACTCCATTATCAACAACAGACAGATCTTCGAAGCAAAGAAACACCAAGGATATACAGGCATTGAACAACACACTAAACCAAGTGGACTTAACTAATATACAGAACCTTTCACCCCAAAGAAGCAAAATATACATTGTTTTCAAATGCACATGGGACATTTTCAAAGATAGACCACATGATAGGACACAAAACAAGCCTCAACAAATTCAAGAAAACTGAAATCATATCAAGCATCTTTTCAGACCACAATGCCTTGAAACTAGAAATCAACGTCAAAGAAAAAAATCAAAGACACCCAAACTCATGGAGAATGAATAACATGATATTAAATAATGAATGGGTTAACAATGACATCAAGGAAGAAATCAAAAAGTTTCTGGAAACTAATGATAATGAACATACAACAGCCCAAAACCTATGGGACACAGCAAAAGCAGTCCTGAGAAGGAAGTTCATAGCAATACAGGCCTACCTGAAAAGGATAGAAGATCTCAAATAACAAATCTAACCCTATAGCTACAAGAACTAGAACAACAACAAAGCCTAGGGTGAGTAGAAGGAAGGAAACCATCAAAATAAGAGCAGAATTAAAGGACATAGAGACTAAACAAACAATTCAAAAGACCAACAAAAGTCGGAGTTGGTTCTTTGAAAAAATAAACAAAATCAACAAGCTTTTAGCCAGGCTCATCAAGAAAAAAAGAGACAAGACCCAAATAAACAAAATCAGAAATGAAAGAGGAGAAATCATGACTGATATCACAGAAATACAAAGGATTGTAAGAAATTACTACAAACAACTGTATGGCAAGAAATCTGAAAATCTAGATGAAATGGACAAATTTCTAAAAACATATAATCTTCCAAAACTGAATCAAGAAAAAATAGAAAGTCTGAACAAATGAATAACAAAGAATGAAATTGAAGCAGTAAACAAAAATCTCCTGGCACACAAAAACCCTGGACCGGATGGCTTTACAGGTGAATTTTACAAAACATTTAGGGAAGAACTAACTCCTACCCTTCACTAACTATTCCAAAAAATCCAAGGAGAGGGAAAAATCCCAAACTCTTTCTATGAAGCCAGTATTACCCTAATTCCAAAACTAGGTCAAGACACAAAAAAGAAAGAAAGCTACAAGCCAATATCACTGATGAATATAGATGCTAAGATCTTCAAAAAATATTGGCAAACCGGATCCAGCAACACATTAGAAAGATCATACACCACGATCAAGTGGGATTCATCCCAGGGATGCAAGGATGGTCTAATATTCGCAAATCAATAAATATAATACACCACCTAAACAAAATGAAAGACAAATCACATGATCATATCAATAGATGCAGAAAAAGCATTTGATAAAGTACAACATCCATTTATGATGAAAACACTCAGCAAAATGGAAACAGAGGGAGCATACCTCCACATAATAAAGACTATATATGAGAAACCTGAAAGCAACATCATATTCAATGGACAAAAACTGAAAGCATTCCCCCTGAGGTCAGGAACAAGACAAGGATGTCCACTATCTCCACTACTATTCAACATAGTGTTGGAAGTTCTAGCCACAGCAATCAGACAAGAAAACGAAATAAAAGGCATCCAAATAGGGAAAGAGGAAGTAAAAGTATCATTATTTGCAGATGACATGATAGTATACATAGAAAATTCTATAGACTCCACTAAAAAACTACTTGATATAATAAACGAATTTGGCAAAATAGGGTACAAAATAAATATACAGAAATCTAAGGCATTTCTGTACACCAACAATAAAATATCAGAGACAGAAACTAAAAGAAATCCCATTTACCATAGGAACAAGAAAAATAAAGTACCTAGGAATAAACTTAACCAAAGAGATAAAAGACCTGTACTCGGAAAACAATGTAACACCGAAGAAAGAAATTAAGGAAGATACAAATAAATGGAAGCAAATACCATGTTCATGGATGGGAAGAATCAACATCATTAAAATGTCCATACTACCTAAAGCAATTTATAGATTCAATGCAATCCCTATTAAGATACCAATGACATACTTCACAGACCTAGAACAAATACTTCAGAAATTTACATGGAACCTAAAAAGACCCTGAATAGCCAAAGCAATCTTGAGACAGAAGAACACAGCAGGAGGAATCACAATACCTGATACCAAACTATACTACAAGGCCATGGTAATCAAAACAGTCTGGTACTGGCATAAGAATGGACATATAGATCAATGGAACACAATAGAGAGCCCAGAAATAAACCCAGGCCTCTATGGTCAACTAATATTTGACAAAGGGGAAGGAACATAAAATGGAGTGAGAAGAGCCTCTTCAACAGTGGTGCTGGGAGAACTGGACAAGGACATGCAAAAAAAAAAAGAAACTAGACCACCAACTTACACCACACACCAGAATAAACTCAAGATCGATCAAAGACTTAAATGTAAGCCGTGACACCATAAAAGTCCTAGAGGAAAACATATGCAGGAAAATTTCAGATATCCCACATAGCAATATTTTCACTGACACATCTCCTAAGGCAAGAGAATTAAAGGAAAAAATAAACAAATGGGACTACATCAAACTAAAGAGTTTCTGCTCAGCAAAAGAAAACATCAGCAAGATGAAAAGGCAACCAACCATATGGAAAAACCATTTGCCAATGATACATCAGAGAAGGGATTGATCTCCAAAATATATAAAGAACTTGCACATCTCAACACCAAGAAGACAGCCCAATTAAAAAATGGGCAAAGGACCTGAACAAACACTTTTCCAAGGAGGATACACAGAGAGGCCATAGACGCATGAAAGAATGCTCGACATCACTAGCCATTAGAGATATTCAAATAAAAACCACAACGAGATACCACTTTACACCTGTCAGAATGGCCATCATCAACAAATCAAGAAACAACAAGTGCTGGCGAGGATGTGGAGAAACGGGAACCCTACTGCACTGTTGGTGGGAATGAAGACTGGTGCAGCCACTATGGAAAACAGTATGGAATTACCTCAAAAAACTTAAAATGGAAATGCCTTTTGAACCAGTGATTCCACTGCTAGGATCATACCAAAAAAATCCTAAAACCCTAATTCAAAAGAACTTATGCACCCCTATGTTCATAGCAGCACTGTTTACAGTAGCTAAGTGCTGGACTCAGCCTAAGTGCCCATCTGTAGATGAGTGGATTAAAAAACGGTGGTACATTTACACGATGGAATATTATGCAGCAGAAAGAAAGAACTCCTACCATTTGCGACAACATGGATGGAACTAGAGAGAATTATGCTTAGTGAAATAAGCCAGGCAAAGAAAGCAAAATACCATATGATTTCACCTAATACAGGAGACTAAGGAACAACACAAACAAATGAACTAAATAGAACAAGAAACAGAATAACAGTTATTGGGGGGAGGGGGGAGGGAGAGAAGGGGGATAAGGGAAGGGTTTAGTTTAAAAACATGTATAAATGACTCATGGACATGGACAATGTGGGGGATATGGTTGAGGGAGAACGGGTGGGCTGGGTGGGGGGGAGGAATGGGGGAAAAATGGGACAACTGTAATTGAAAAACAAAAAGTTTTAAAAAACTTTTTAAAAATAAATAAAAAATTTTAAAAAGACGATTAGGTTAAAAAAAAAGTTTGTTTTCATTTAGAAGTTAAAACTTGGTTTGTAAAATCATCAAAAAAGTTAAATCTGCAGGCAAGGAGAACCTGTCAAATTGCCACTGTTAAGTATCATTCCAGCAAAGGCCCTGTGGCTGGATGTCTCTAGAGTCTTACAGATTCAGAGGCTGGTTTGTGGGTTATGTTGTGTGAATTAACATGTATATTCTTCCTTCTGTTTGCATAGGGCATAAGCCTATAATCTCATTACGTGAGTAATTGTCTGTACGTATAGGCCTCACTTAATACTGTCTGCATCAGCGGCCTCCTGAGACTCAATGGTTTGGCTGAACTAAGTGGTTGGGTTGGTAAAGTTTGGGGCAGTCTGTTGGCTTCACTTTAAAACTGGTTTCTCCTTTTCTGTCCCACAGCTTGGACAGAAAGGGCCCAGAGTTCTGAGAAGGGGGGAAATCCTAAAATATTTCCCTCAGCCCAAACTAAGTTTAGTGTGCAAAAGGGCTTTGAACAGGTGTGACATGCCTTGCACACCTTCTGCCAAAGAAGTCAATTTTTTTTCCTAATGTAGGACATTAAACATTAATGCCTGCCTGTTGTCATCTAGTAGTTATAGTTTTAATTATGCCTTTTAACGCTGTTGCCAAATCTGTTGCCCCCAGAATACGACAAGGATGCCAATTTGTTCAGCAGTGCCAGCCCTTGGAAACTGAGCATGCCGCTGCCTGGGGACAGCCAACTGACCTGAACTTTACAAAATCCTTCCCCGTGTGGGAAGGCCACCCTCCTCTCCTCACTCCCACTCTACTAGGGATTTCTAGACCCAAGGGTAGGTAGGACGATGGCCATGTCCAGCTTGAAGCAGCTGGAGGAGCATGAGACCTTCACCCACTGTCCTCTATAAGATCATAAAGTCTTAAGTCTGAGAGGGGGAATTGTTACAGAGTAAGGTCCCCCCAAATTCCCCAGAGCCTGCAGTCGGAGGGTAGGGGGAGAGGACAGCCTTCAAGATGCCTTTGTATAGCTATGGCTGGTAGCTAGTATCTCAGTTATACAAATGGCTTTGGTTCTTCCAACGGCTCAAGGAGGTGGAAGGGATTCTGACTATAAAATGGGGATGAAAAAGAGGTCAACAGCCCCTGGTGGATCATTCGATCCTCACATCTATATCGATGCCACTGGGGTCCCTAAAGAAGTTCCAGATGAGTTTAAGGCTAGGAATCAAATAACAGGGTTTGAGTCAGTCTTCTTCTGGTGGTCAACAATTAATAAGAATGTTGATTGGGTAAACTATATTTATTATAATCAGCAGAGATTTATTAATTATACCAGGGATGTTACAGAAGAAATAGCTCAACAGTTAGATGCCACTAGTCGCATGACCTGGGAGAACAGGATGGCAGTGAATGTGATTATAGCAGAAAAAGGAGGTGTATGTGTAATGCTTGGGGGACAGTGTTGCACTTTTATCCCCAATAATACAGCTCCTGATAGGACTAACACTAAGGCTCTACAGCAGGGGTTCTCAACCTTCCTAATGCTGTGACCCTTTAATACAGTTCCTCATGTTGTGGTGACCCCCAACCATAAAATTATTTTGGTTGCTACTTCATAACTGTAATTTTGCTACTGTTATGAATCATAATGTAAATATCTGATATGCAGGATGTATTTTCATTGTTACAAATTGAACATAATTAAAGCATAGTGATTAATCACAAAAACAATATGTAATGATATATGTGTTTTCCGATGGTCTTAGGCGACCCCTGTGAAAGGGTCGTTTGACCCCTAAAGGGGTCGTGACCCACAGGTTGAGAACCACTGCTCTACAGGGACTGAAAACCCTAGCAAATGAACTAGTGGAAAACTCAGGCATCGACAATCCTATAACAGGGTGGCTAGAAAACTTGTTTGGCAGCTGGAAAGGAATGATCACATCAGCTCTTGTCTCTCCTCCCTCATTGTAGTAGCAGGTGTCCTTACTGCTTTAGGCTGCTGTATTATTCCCTGTGTCAGAGGTTTAATTCAGAGATCAACTGAGACTGCACTAACTGAACAGATGCCAGTAATTTACCAACAGAATAATCTCCTCCTCCTGGAGACTGAAGAAAATCCTTGGTATGAGGCAGAGAATCGAGAAATCCTCATGAGTTTTGAAGGAAGAAATTAGAGGTTTGAGTAGTCAATTTTCCAAAAGAGACAGGGGGAACTGTGAGGGATAAAGAAGCAAGCCAGTGACTCTCAAACCAGCAGGAGATAACAGGTGAATCATGGAAAAGGGGCAAGGAAATGACATTCTGCAGCTCCTCACACATATCTCTGGGATCAAAAGGAGGAAGACTGTTGTCACCAAATACAGAGAAATGGAAAGATATAACTAGACGACTTTGCAAATAAGTTGAAGATAGACCTATAACCATATTACCCTTAGTTAATCACACCAAGTTAAGTAGTTAATAGCATTAGATTGTGAACCTAGATTAACCAGTAATGGAGAAATGGGGTAGAAGGAGAGAGGAGGGGGAGTTAATTGCATTAGGGAGGGGGAACTAATCGCATTAGTATAAAACCAGTTTTCTTTGTCTGCTTTGCATGCACATTCTCCCAACTGGTGGTGCGCCCAACTCTGCAGACTCATGAATAAACGCCTCACTTTGCTGCTCAAGTCCTGTTTCCCGGTTTTTATTGTGAGTGTTTCTCACACTATACAGTTAAGACTACATAGCAAATGGTCCAGATCAGCAATTTTCAACCTTTTTCATCTCATGGTACACATGAACTAATTACTAAAATTCCGCAGCACACCAAAAAATCTCTCTTGCCAATCTGCCAAAAAAAAAAAGAAAAAAAAAAAAAAATAAGGCTAGGCTAGATTGTTGTCTCAGCTTAGCAAAGTTAAGACATGGTTTCCAGGATGGGAAGTGAGGTGGACTGGGGGATGAGGAACCTCAATCTAGGACAGTGGGCCACAGCCACCATCCATGCAAATAACCAGCAGAAACAGTCAGGCATGGGCACAGACCACAAGGCCAAAACCAGCTTTCATGCCTTCCCAAGAGGGCCAGAATAAGTGACCACGCCACGAATCTCCACTCACCTACCTAATCAGCTGACTCAGCTCCTACAGCCTCTAACCTTGTGAACTCAGAAAGTGGGAGCACCATAGAGCCTGCATGTAGTAAATGCTCAGTGAGTGTCTCTCTATTACCGCTGCTGCTGCTAACACCACTATTGTTATCATTCAGTGAGCACACACTGCCCCTGACGACAGGGTTCATGACAACTACTTTGGCAACACTCTGATAATAACAAGGATAAGACAACTTGTATAGACTGTGCTCTTATCTGCCAGGCAGTGTGCTAAGCATTTTATTTTACTTAAAACACTACAATGACGGTGGGAGTCATGGACTACTAACTACTATTTGCAGACAAGGAAACTGAGACTCAGAAAAATTAAGTTACTCACAGTCTATAGTCAGTAGGTGGAGAGCTGAAATTCTGGCTTCAGACAGAGTCCCACTCTTACCACTGTCTGGTACTGCCACTGGTACCTGGTCAGGTAACATTTTATTTACCCACTTTCCTCTATGAACTGAGTCCTCTCAATTCCTAAAGCACAGTGGTTTATCACAATTACCTGGGTATGAATGCTACAAGATTCAGAAGTCCTGATTTGTGGAAAATCAGACCCAGGATCTACTGTAGCAAGCAGTGACAAGAGTAATGGCACTTTTCTCTTCTGCTTGGAGGGATGGAGCTGGAAATAGCAGTCCACCCCAGGTCTCATGAGGATGGAACTTGCAGGTAGTCCTATTCCAGGAAAAACGAGCAACATCAAAATGTCCCCATTCTGACTGGCTTGACAATCCATTTCCCCACCTGGACTTGGATGTGCTGAGATTACTTAATTTGAATTTCTGTCGGTATAACATACTATCTGTGTTTTGCAAACTTCTATTTCCTGTTATTCTGTGGCCCAAGACATAACAAATACGAAAATTTACACTCCTTAGAAGATTAAAAATGCAAGTTTGGAAGAAAAGGAAAAATAACACTTGGGTTAACCAAAACAATATTTACATTCAGATTCTGTATCAAGATGGCAAATGTTCAGCAACATTTAAGGACTATAAAATTTCATTGAATGGTTCCATATTTTTTGTTGAAATATATAAAAATACTTTCTGAAAATATGACATAAAAGACAATGTGGAAATCACCATATTTTACAGAAACAAGTCCATCCCAAAATGTTCCTTTTTAATCATCTAACTGCAACTTTCAGGTCTAGAGGGAGTCATTTTAAACCCCCTTCTGTGACACATTTAAATTATGGGGAAAAGTCTCTTTGATCTTAGTTTTTCAACTATTTAAAATATAAGCAAGACAAATCAGTTTGCAGTCAGATGTGATATGAACATCGAGACACTTCCTAAAACCAAGAGCTGCATTAGGTAGAACCCAGAGTCTAGAAAATCCATTTTTTTTTCTTCCTTTGTTCCTGCTGGTAACAGCAAGAGTCCATACCATGCTCCCTTAAGTTTCTTATTGTTATCTGCACAACATACACAAGTCTCAGAGGGCATTGTACTCCACACATTTTGAGGGATCTGTAGGAAAGTGCTTCTGGCAAATGGTCATTAACCTCTTCAATCCCTAGAAAATAAGGAAAATAAAGGTTATGAGACAGTTGAACTTTTCTTACTTGCCCTGCTCTGTACTCACTCCAGTATACCAATGCCCCCATTAAAATGTGGCAGTCCAGCAATACCACTCAGTTGTATACTTAGAGAAATATTTCTTCATGTGCACCCAGAGGTTTATGTACAAGGTGGTCAGAGCAGAACTATTCACAATAACAGAAGAGTTCCCATGAGACTGTCAGCTGATTTCTCAGAAGAATCTTTGCAGGCTAGAAGGGATTGGCAAGAAATATTCAAAGTCATGAAAAGTAGAGACCTATAGCCAAGATTGCTCTACCCAGCAAAGCTATCATTTAGAATCAAAGGGCAGATAAAGAGCTTCCCAGGAAAGAAAAAAAATTAAAGGAGTACATCATCACCAAAGCATTATTATATGAAATGTTAAAGGATTTATTCAAGAAAAAGAAGATCAAAGCTATGAACTATAAAAGGACAAAAAATACACATCTATCAACAACTGAATCTGAAAAACAAACTAAGCAAACAAAAAGAACAGAGACAGAATCATGGATATGGAGAGCGTTCTGATGGTTGCCAGATGGGGGTGGGTGTGGGTGAATGGGTAAAGTGATGAGGTACAAATAGGTAGTAACAGAATAGCCATGGAGATGTAAAGTACAGTATAGGGAATGGAGTAGCCGAAGAACTTATACACATGGCCCACGGATATGAACAATGGTGGGGGGATTGTCCGAGGGAGTGGGGGGTGCTGGGTGGAGGGGGGGCAAAGGCAGAAAAAGATCAGGGAAACTGTAATAGCATAATCAATAAAATACAATTTTAAAAAATAAAAATAAAGGAAACTCCCTGAATGAGTAGGCCTCATCAACGGACCTTCATCTTAGGACACTAGGGCAGCAAGTTAAGTTTTTCATTGGAGTAATACTAAACATTAGTGATGGTAAGTCCTTTCTCTTGGATCAGCTCACCTAGATGAATGCTCCAATTTCCTGACTAGAGTTCAAGGACTGGCTGTCAGCATCAGAGGAACCCGTGGTGAACACGAACTAGAAGTCTCGTTTGTCAACACATAGACTTTCAGTTAAGTCTCCTGTTCTGCTATGGCATCACCCTTTCCTGAGCAATGCAAATCCCACAGAAACTAACCCGATTTGTGCCAGAGTGGGAGAAGGACAGGAGGACCCAATTGCACAGGGGAGACGGAACCTCTGCACTATTTACCCTAATTCTCAACCACTTCATTTTCAACCCCATCCTGTGGTCTGGCCTATTAGAAGCACCTAACAGCCCAAAGTCCTGAGCCTCTCCAGAGGCTACATATTCTACATGAATGGTTCATTAATGATGTCTTTCTCACATAATATTTAATTTATTTTAAAATCAGTTATGTTTTTAGGAAATTAGTCAGCATTTAAAAGTCTATGTATACTTAAAAAATGGTTAAGAATGGTAAATTTCGTTATGTGCATTTCACAATTTAAAAAAATCCAATTGAAAACCCTACAGAATGTTCCAGATAAGGTTAAAATTATCAAATACAGATACACTTAAGTGTATCACAGCATGTGATACAGGATACAAATCCTGAATAATGAGATTTGTTCATATCTAAACAACAAACCAATTAAAACAACCTGATCCACTATTTTTGTTATTATTGCAGAAAACAAACACTTTTTAAAACCAAATGATAATAAAAACTATAATAACAACTTTTTAGCTAGGTTTGCTTTTTCTTTCATAAAATATCATTAGTTAATAGAACTTGGAAAAGTTTTTTTTTGTTTTTAAGGAACCTTTTATTAAAGTATAAAAAAGACACTTTAATCAATTATTTCTGTATCTGTCGCAAGTGTACACTATAAGAACAAAGGCTTGAAGATGAAAACACAGATCCATTTAAAGGTACAGTCTAAGAAGCTGAAGAATAAGAGAAGCTGAGTGACACATACCACCGAGCTGTTTAAAAAGTTCTGTCAGTGAATTACCAAAGTTCTTATAAAGGAATGAGTTTTACATGTGATACTTAACAATTATTCCTAATTTCAAACTAAAGGAATACTCATTTGACCTGTGTGTAATGTGATGTTCAAAAAAGGTGTACTTAATAAGTTTATTTCTATAGTTTCAACTAACATAAAAAAGACAATGCTTCAAAAACTGTAAGAATTCTTTCCACACAGGATATCACTAAAATTGAATTCATTTATATACTTCACTCTCGACTGTTCAATAACTGATCTAGACCTAGCCACTTGGAATGAAGGCAGATGAAGGTAATTCCACACTGCTTCTAATGAAAAGGCCCACTGCAAGTATTAAATGTATAAAATTTTTCAGCATTTGTGGGACTTAATGGAAAATTAAAGAAAACTTAACCTGGGACGAACCTAATCTACTTTTATAGTTTATTATAAGAAACAAAAAGCTGCTCTCATTTTTCACTTGTCTGTTTTGTATAAGAGGACATTTCCAGTTCAAAGGCTCATCATTTCATGGAAAATAACAACAAATTACAAGTGATAATTCCATTTTGAAAAAAGCACTCGCCTCTGTAGCTACATTAGGTACAAACCTCGGCCAAGTGACCAATTTGGGGAAGATTATTTATTTGACTACTAGGCTTTCACTGTACAGTGTGGTCTGACTTTTTTCCAACCATGTGGTTAAGAAACATAAGACTTAATACCCCAAGTAAAATATCTATTTGCTACCAGTTAAGCTGCCAGCTGACAAGAAGCATGGCATAGTGTGTAGAACATCATTCCCCAAATTGTGTTTCTACCCAACACTGGTGTACTGTGAGACATTAGAAACTGATGTACATGACGATAAAGACTAGCAGTACTTTTCTCTAAAAATTTGTTTTGATATGCTGGGGAATATTAAACGGGTAGACAGTTTTGTTATCACTACCATAACTTGTCTTTAAGAAATGGTTTATCAGAGCCCAGCATGCCAGGAAGTAGCAGGAAGCCATGTGACGCACAATGTATGACCTATGATGTGATACACAGGAGTGTTTACTGACCAACCGTGATGTCATGTATGCAACACATGGAACAAGTTGTGCTCACTCATTGCAGTAATTAATGTTCCTGTCATACCATTTTGGCAATACACAAATACATTATAAATGTGTAGATGTTCCATGAACAAATACATTTGGCAGTGCTAGTATAGATAAAATATGCCAAAACCTGAAATATGGATTGAGATAACTGATATAAAATGTTAGAGTGATGTCTTTATTAGGGAATTTTCAAACAACTTGCCACAAAAGAGTAACATAGGGCATTTTGCCTGCTATAATACTGAAAGTTTTAGCAAAATTATTGGGAATGAAAATTGCACCTTAATCTTCTACTCCCCAAAGAAATCTGGGTGGTAACAAAGTAAACAGGTCAAATTAATCAATACATACAAGGGAAGATATCACCAAGAAACAAAGGGCACACTCAAACTGACTAATGTGATGGTAGCAGTTCCAAGGACTTTACAAAGGAGTGGGCAGGACTTGGGACAATGAGATAGTCCAGTATCCCATAGCTGACAATACTGGGAAGTCGTAACCAGCCTGAGTTCTGAAGTAGCTTGAGAGGACAGCACGTACTAAAACCCAGAGAGGGTAACTGTATGGAGACAGGCACTGAGAGAAGATATGGCCTTGGGTAGAGGGTACAGGCATGATAACTCCATAGGTAGGAACCCAGGGAAACAGATACCCCAAACTCATTCTTCTCCTACCTGCAAAATGCCTTTTAGTCCCTCTCATTGCCTGCCCCAATCAGAAGCAAGAGGGCAAGGAAGCCTGTCCATGTTGTTTCTAAAAGCTGTGTTTCTGGGACACAGGACAAAGGAAAGAAGGATGGAGAGGGTCATCTGGAGAGGCAAATAGCCATTTGCTGTCTATTTCACCATTTCATCCTCCTCTTCTTTACCGACAAGTAAAGAACACCCAAGATATGAACCTTTTCAAGAGGGGTCTTGACATGACTGAATTATAGTCTCAAAATAATCAAGAGCTTCCTACAATCTGTATAAAAGAAGCTTTACACCCAAATCTGGGCCTAAAATTACATGTGTTTGGCAGGACAAAGTCCGCGAACTTACTGCCATCAATTTAAATCTCACCCTTAAGAGTTGAAGCTACCTAATGAGCTACACAACTTTTCTTTGATGTGCACAATGAAAAAATCCTCCCTGAAGTGTGTTTAATTTTTGTTAGAAAGGGAACACTCCAAACAACTCCACAGCTTAAATTCTAGAGGTCTGCATAAAACCCAAGGATGAAATCATATTATAGTAAAATAATCTTTTGAGTTGTTTTCTGCCATATTACATAAAACAGATATTTATCACCAGTATTTCTAAATAAAACAAATGATTACTCCATACATTGCAAGATTCTGTTGAAATGATGTCCAAAAACAAAGATAATTTAACTAATAATGACACAAGTCAGAGTAGTGGCTACCTCAGCTGAGAGGGAGGATTCAGGCTGGAAAAGGCATGAAGGAAACTTGTGGGGTGCTGCTAGAAATGTTCTATGACGAGATCTTGTTTTACATCTCGATACATATTACACATATCAAGAACCACTGCACCCTGGCCAGTCTGGCTCAGTTGGTTGGGCGCTATCCCACAAAGCAAAAGGTCACAGGTTTGATTCCCAGTGAGGCTGCCTGGGCTGCAGGTTAGGTCCCCAGTAGGGGCATGTGAAAGAGGTTTCTGAGCTATGTTTCTCTTACACTGATGTTTCTCTCCTTCTCTTTCTCCCTCCCTTCACTTCTCTCTAAAATAAAATATTTTTAAAAAAGAATCTGTTCTTTTCTTCAATGCCAGGCTCTTTCCTACCTTAACTCACACATATCACTTCTACTTTCTTGTTGTCTAAATGTGATCAATATGCCTCTCTGTATGATCATCTGAATCAGTCATTAAAGTGTTGACCAGGACAGTACTGCGGTCCCCAAGAACCTATGGCATATGTCACCAGCATGCACACGAGTAGACACAGATTCATTTTCAGCACTCCATGGCTTCCCTCACTCAACAAAGCTAGGAGTCACCTGACTATACTGTTATGCCTACATCTATCCACAGAAATATGACTGGGCTTAGGTCAGGACTTTCCCAAAGATCAGATAAAGTATATTCTCCAACTTCCCTTAATCACATTGGGAGAAAAAAAGAAAAAAAAAATTTAATATGAGAAGGTAATATTTAAAGGGGATAAACAGCTGAGGGGAGATAGATGACCATACAGCTTCCGATATAAAACACAAAGCTTTAAAAATAACTACTAGATAGATGTACTTTTTTAAAAAATCAGTTTATAGAGAGGTACCATTATTTTAAAAAAATGCTCTTTAATTAAGACATTTTATCTAATTGTATGAACTCTTATACACACTATAGCTTTGACTAGGGTATAGCCGAACACTAAGCAAATTAATCATTGGAAATTGTTTTCTATTGTTCAGGCCAAACATCTTTTTTCCCTCAACTAAAAGTTTCTGCCTTCAATACAATCATTGGTGGCTATTTTTTAAAAATGGGAATGTCCTAAAATTTCCCTATGTAACTTTGAACTCTGAACTCTACAGTTCGTATCTGGAAATCTGGTTGAAATCATTTTTTAAAATGCTAATATATGTAAATAAAGCATAATACAAATTAACATTTATCATTTGGAATAGAAATACAAACAAAAAGGTAATTCATGAGTATGGTAATGACTGTTCTCTGGCAGAAAATCTGAAGGCACTTTATACATTTTAGATGGATTTTAAATTTTAAGTAAACTTTCAGAATATCATCTTCACTTTAAAATTAACATCCATCAAAAGTCATTATACAGATACAACCTGGGATTCTTGGCAAAAGCTAAGAATAGAGTTGTTTTTTCCCACTAAGAAGAAAAATTTAACCAGTAGCAGTGCACATGAGTTCAAGAAAGGTATAAACAACTAACAAAGTAAACTATAAACACTTTAGAGCTAATGGTGTAGAAAAGTTTTGTTACACATTACTTAAAAATTATGTTCAAACTGAACTAACAAGCAAAATAGACAACACTCTCCAGGTTGATAGCACTGGGGTGAAGCTGGAGGGGGAGGGAAGGGAGGGATTGAGCACAAAAAAAATAAAAGAAAAAACTCATGGACACAGACAATAGTATGGCAGTGGAGGGGCCAAGGGAATAAATGGTGATGGAAAAAAAATTTTTTTTTTAAATTTTTTAAACTAAATTTAAAAAATTATGTTCATTAAGATAATACGTTTACTATTCATACCTGTTATCCTAGTAGATGTTAAGTCTACCTTAAAAGTAACAAAACATGACTTACAGCAAAATATTCTAAATTTGCTGCTCTTCACTAAACTTCCAAAGGAAACTAACATAGTCTTTTTTTCAATGCTAAGGTAATTAAAGTATAACCCTTCAACCTGGCTTGCATTATACATGAAACTTGAAGTTTTTATTTTATTCAGTGAAGTTGTCTTAAAAGAACTGGACTTATATCCTATCATGGTATATCTTATTTGCTATAGTTCTTTTGCTCTCAAAATACACAGTTTTGGAATTAGAAGTTATTAACCTCCAGAGAAATGTCTTTCCCTCCAAACTGCTTACCTGAATGTATTTCCTCTGTGTTTCATCATTTAAAACATGTGCAACATGCTTGGAGAAAATCTTTTCCCTACCAGTCCTGGCATGGATACCAACCATAGTGACACCAATGGGCCAAGGGGCATTTCCAATGGCCATCTGAAGATAAGCATCATTAGCCTGAAAAGAAAGATTAAGAAGAGATCAGAAGAACAGAAATATTGTGTTCAAATTTTTATTTCAAGTATTTCGCAGCTCTTTATGATGTAATTTTCATCCATCTCATAAGCACATTGAAATTACCATTTCCCTTATTCAAACAGAAGAAATTAAAATATGGGATGACTGACTGCCCTGCCCAGGACCACAGGTGTCCATGGAAAACAGAAACCGAAGCTAACCTTGTGAGTAAAAAGACAAGCATTCCTCTGCAGCCCTTGTGCACTGAAAATTAATGCACTTCAGTCTGAATTACCAGGCAGGCAAGCTGATGTACTACCAGAAACCCTAGGTTGGATCTCCTTTCTACCTAGCCTTCTCCACAGGTGGTCACACAGGAGACAGAGGCTGACTAGTTCTTCACAATCCAGCCTGAAAGGACATCCACCCCCTGCACAGCAGGCAGGCCTCTGAGAGCAGTGGGGGCTCCGCACGCTGCGCCTGTCACACAGGGCCCACGGCAGGTGCGTAGACAGAGAACAAACACTGGCCCTGAGTGAGACAGCTCAAGGGTGGGATCGGTTCACTTTGGCCCCCAAACCTTCCACCTGCCTAGAACCTTAAAAGATTGTAAAAGCTATAAAAAGGAAAGACAGAACCCAATGAAGACAAACAGCTCTTTTTTTAAACCAAGCCTAGTGACTTCTGAGGAAGGAAAAGAAGAAGAAAATCAAAATATAAGCAAGGAAATCCTAAAAGACACTGACGGTTTCAGAGAAGCCTATATATCCAGGCCTCAAAGAGATTTTAATTAAAAGAATCAAACATCTAATGTTTGACATGCAGAGCTAACTAAAAAGCAATCAGATATTATAAATCGGTTAACTGAAAGATCATTTCTTCCCTAAAGATAAATCTGAATTTGCTCTACTCAGTTTTTTTAAAAGGATGTATACACATTTTTATCACTGGTCCCCATGTGTGTAAATTTTAACACTGGCTATTAACTGGTAAAGTTTCCAATATTTAGGTTCCCTAAATTTCCAAAGAAAACTGTCAAACAGGTTATTAAAGTTTCTTGGTTCTTTGTGCAGTTTATACAGCATAAACTTCCACCTGATCCTCATATATGAGACTGAGAAACATAACAGGAGGAAAGGCAAGTGATCTGAGTTCTTTCGCAGTGATGTTGACCCTATCCATCTATTCCAATGCTGTCCTAGGTAAGCAGCAGGCAACCAACAAAAACTATCCAAGAATAAAGTTTTTAGCCATAAAACAGAAGCATTTTCTTTGAAAAAACTAACTGGCTTTCATGTAGAGGGAGTACAACAGTACTTTTAGCCTCATCAGCATGAGGCTCTGATCAGGGAGACCACCAGTCACCCAGGAATGCCAGCTGTCCCTTCTGAGCACAGACACGCGGGGCACAGGGAGAAGCAAAGTCATCCGCACTTTTCTGTCAGAGCCCTGTCTACTGTCCTGGAACTGTCACTGGAACTGCTGCACCGAAATTCTCCTCTGCGGCTCTCTTGGGAGGCACAGCCACCAGAAGCCCCTCCTCCCCCTCAGCTTACGGCCCACCAGGCAGCGTCCCATTCCCGATCGCCCCGCTGCTGCAGGGGCCCTTCCCTTCTGGTTCTGCCCCACCAACGGACAGCGCGCCCCTCTCCCTTCCTAAACTCTGCCCCAGCAGCGCTCAGACACCAGATCCCGTTCCCCATGCCACCTCCTCCCAGGGCCCATGCAGGAGGGAGCAAGGGGAAGGGCTTCCCTACAAAGGGGCTGCCACTGCTGTGATCACGACATGGCAGAGATGAATACTGGCAGCCTGGCACGAACATTTTCTCATAGAAACAGTGTAAAGGGTGGTCAAATTCCACTGCATCGTCAGTACAACAAGTCAGCTATATTATGAGTGGTAGATATTTATAGCTCCACAATATTGTTTTTACAGAAAAATTTGTCCCAAGCTGTATCCAACAATCTGCAAATTTTGAGACTCATTCCCAGTCATGAAATGCACCTTGCTCATATCTAGTACATGATCTGAAGAATCTTTACACCTACCTGAAAACTTAAAAATGACTAAAAATCACAGTGTAGTCTGAAAGTTTAATACTGAATGCCCCATATTAAGGTGACAATAAATTAAGAAAATAAAAAGTTGTTTATTTTTACTACATTTTACACTTACTCTTAAATCTCCTATGTAAAACACTCCCACACTAAATGAACATATTATGCACACAACCTAGATAGGCTCATACCCACAATTCCAATGCACAGCATGGTCACGTACCTTCACATATTCTCTCTGCAACATGAATTTAATAATATCTGTTATGGATTCTTTAATATCAGCAGGAAGATTCTGGAAAAGAAAAAGAAGCAAAATTAATTTTGGAAGCTATTGTGTGTAGTTAGAGACTGAATTTATTCTAATTTCATATATATATTTTAAGATTTTATTTCTTTTTAGAGAGGGGAAGAGGGGGAGGAAGAGGGAGATAAAAACATCAATCGGTTGCCTCTCATACACGCCCCGACCAGGGACCAGACCCACAAGCCAGGTGTGTGCTGACTGGGAATCAAACCGGCGACCTTTCACTTTGCAGGATGATACACAACCAACTGAGACACACTGGTCAGGGCTATGTTCTATTTTTTAAAAATCAGTTAAGAAAAGCATTTTTTGAGATACCTCACCCTTTTCCGTAGCTTTCTGAAAAGGGGTCTGAGATAGGATTCAGTCTGTTTCTGCGTAGCACTGTTCAGTTTACCCTGCACACTGCGCTTCACATAGTCTTCTCTGCCGTTCAGTTCTTTAGCCCAAACACCAAGAAGGAACTATAGAAAGAATGGGTCAATTTAGACTACAGAGCCTCCCAGTGGTTGAACAAGTTTAAAAGTTCGCTAACACATAAAACAGTGTACTACCATCCTTAAATTTCTCAACTGATTATACCATCATTCACTGCTTTTTCTGTACATATGTTTGAAAGTAACACCTTTGGCAATTCACAAACCTTTCTATTCTATATATATTCATAGTTCAAAGATAATCCATTTCCCCCTAAAAAGAATTACCAAATTACATGAATAAGTATTGATAGAAATAAATGTTTACATATATTTCTATCACATGAAAAGTTACTCCACCTAGATTATCATCCATAATACCATATGTGCTGTGACATTTAATCAATCCCTCAAGTATACTTGTAGTATCTGGACTTCCTACTTTTGCAGTAGAGTCAATAATTTAATTAAAAATTCCCACTAAAGCACCTAACTAAAACAGAAGAAAAGAACAAATAAAAGAAACTATGACCCATACTTGCCCCCTAACCAACCCTGGAAAACTAATGCAGTGCCCATTGGTTTACCTGTACAATGAGCACCCTTCTAGAGGCAGATAAACAGCAAAGACTGAGGAGAAAATACCTGACCAGTGGCATTCCCTATGCAATCCTATATTAAGGAGATGCTGTCATTCTATAATTCCAGTTCATAATATATAGTTCCATGCCCTATCTAGTTCTATATCTTTCCTCAATAGATTCAGAACCATTTTTTTGTTTGTTTGTTTTTATTTTTTATTATTAGAGTGGGAAGGGAAGGAGAAAGAGGAGGAGCAAAACACTGATGTGAGAGAGAAACACCAATCGATTGCCTGTCAGACATGCCCAGAACAGGGACCTGGGCATATGCCCTGACTGGGAATTGAACCAGCAACCTTTCACTTTGCAGTCCTGAACACAAATAATTTTTGAATAAATGCTAAACTGCTAAAGACAAAAGTGTTGAGAAGAAAGATGGAATGAGCATATCACAGCAAGAATAAGCAGCTGTCTGAAAAGATGAGAAAATTAAGTCTCTAAAAGGTTACTGATGTGTTTGCATTTTTCACAGCCAATGTCTTCTTCCCTCTATCCTTTCCTTACTGTCATCACCATCCATAAAAGCTTCTAGAACTCTCTCCTCATTGCAGTCCTTCCTCGGGGCTTCAGAAATATGTACAACTCTCCATATTTCTTGTTCATTCCACTGCTGTAATTCTATTGTTTGTGTTTATATTAATAAGTCAGGTATTTTTTAAAGTGCCATAGAAACATAAATATATGCTGTCTTTGATTAACCTCTATATCCAAGTACATAGCAATATCATAAATAGCGCATATGCCACAAATGCTGATTGAGCTTTCCTTCCCAGTCTTTAAGCCATGACAATCCAAAAATATAAAAACAGTAATTAATCAACCAAAATGTATTCCTTTCTAAGTACATACCTTAAGGAATTTGGTAATGATGTCCATGTCTTTATGATCATCACCTTTTCCTAAACATTCTCCCAATGCCTGAAGAAAAATAATGTTCCCGATCATTAGTAAAAAGCAACTGAATAGGCATGTTATCAACACCAGTCTAAACATGGCTCTCTTTATTACAGATTGTCCCATTTCTGTTGAAAAACCTGATGGAATACCTTGATAAATTAAAAAACAAAACAAAACAAAACACCAATTTACCATTTAAATTTTGAATGTTATCATTCATGAATCAAAAGACAGAAGAGAGGGTAAAGGAGGTGACCGGTAATGTACATGAGATTTTTTTCTCAGGTGAACAAAACTGTTCTAATATTAGAGTGTGATGATAATTGTACCACCTCATGGATATACTAAAGACCACGAAATTGTACACTTTAAATTGGTAAATTGTATGGTAGGCAGATTTCTCAATAAAGCTGTTAAGGAGAAAAAGAATGCTAGGAATGGCGGCCAAGATGGAGGCTTAGACGGACACGCTAGGTCTCCCTCTACAACTATAGTGGAATACAACTACTTTAAAACAAAGGATAACTAGAAATTCCAGAAAATAAAGCTACACGGAAGCCCAACATATGAAGTTATAAACCAACGGTGCCATTTGGGCAGGTAAGAGTTAAAGAAGGCAAAGCCGTTTGCGGAGCGGCGGGGCAGGGCAGCGAAAAATCCTGGAGGTAATCAAGCCCCTGGCGTGCGCGACTCCAATCAAGCCCCTGGCTTGCGCGACTCCGGGCGCTGGGGAGCAGCCGCAGCATCGCCTTGAACAGTGAGGCCCAGAGGGGCAGGAGGACGGATCCCGGTCTCCTAGCTGAATAACTGTGTGAATCCATCTTGGACCCCCGCCCCCACAGAAAGCACCACAGAGCTGCAAAATAGGTCGCGGACAGGCAGGCGCCGGCGGTCGCTGATTTGTGACGCGTACGCAGGCACTGCCCCCTGCCCCCGACAGCCGGCCCAGGAAAACAAAACGCATCTGTCAAAATGAGGCAGGCAACTATAGAGATCCCGGTAACACAACTCACCAGGCAGCAGATAGAGAACCTGACAGATGAACAGATAAGAAACCTGTCAGAGGCTCAGTTCTGGGCCATTGTCATCAGGTGGCTTACAGAATTCACAAAAGAGCAGGAAAAAGATATGAAAGAAGCGAAAAACTTTCATAACGAAAGGAACAAAACCACATACGAGACAGATGGTGAGGAATCCAGAGTCCATTTCAACAAACTGGAATATATGGAGAAGGAACAAGCAGTCAACCAATGCAGCGAGAGGAAATGGCAAGCAACAATGAGAGGATCAGAAACCTCTGGGACAGCTATAAAAGGCCCAACATAAGAATCATTGGTTTGCCAGAGAATGAGGAAGATGAACTAGAACTTGAAAAATTGAGTGAAAATATAATAAAGGAGAACTTCCCAGACTTGGGGAAGGGAATAGACTTGCAGATCCAGGAAGCAAGGAGAGTTCCCAAGAGACTGGACCCAGGGAGAACCACTCCAAGACACATTATAATCAAAATGTCAAAAATTAAAGATAAAGAGAGAATCTTAAAAGCAGCAAGAGAGAAGAAAAGAATTATGTACAAAGGGGTCCCAATTAGACCATCAGCTGACTTCTCAAGGGAAACCCTACAGACAAGAAGGGACTGGCAAGAAATATTCAAAGTAATGAAAATCCAAAACCTACAACCACGAATACTCTATCCAGCGAAATTGTCATTCAGAATAGAAGGACAGAGAAAGTGTTTCCAGGACAAAATAAAACTGAAAGAGTTCATTAGATCCAAACCACTGTTATATGAGAAGTTAAAGGGACTGGTTTAAAAAACAGAAGCTAGGGAGATGAAACAAAGGCAAACGAAACAGGCAACGAGAATGGAAAAGGAACTGTGGGTAAGGGAAACATAGTGGGGGGAGGCCAACAGGGAGGGGGAGTGGGGAGAGGGAGGGAGATGATATAGGAATTGGGGATCATGGTAGGAGGGAATGGAATAGACGGAGAGAGGTTGGGAGGAACTGTAAGCACAACTAATGGACATAATCTAAAAGGGGGGGACAACTGGAGGGAGGGGGCCACCGGGTGGAGGGGAGCAGAGGGAAGGGAAAGGGGCACAAATGTAATATTTTAATCAATAAAACACATTAAATCTGAAAAAAAAAAAAAAAAGAATGCTAGGAATGGTTGCTCACACCAATGATTCCAATAAAATTTAGAGTCCATAGATAGGTGTTGGGGTGAAGGGACATCCTCCTCAACTATGATACCAACATGTGCAAGAACAAGGAAAAAGGAAAAGAGAAAATAACACTTCACATTTTATTAAGTATTAAGAGCTTTAAACTAAGCCATATTGTTTGCTTGAGCTAGATATTTGGATAATACAACACTGTTCTAAATTGAGATTACATTATCATTTCATATTCAACACACTGACAAAAATGAGAAAGCACAAGTCTGCCCAGTGTTGACAGGGAGTAGAAAACGTGAGACACACCCTGCGGGTGGGGCACAGACTGGTACAGACATCTGGAGAGCAACTTAGCAGTACAGTTGAACCTCGGTTCTCGAACTTAATTCATTCTGGAAAACTGTCTGAGAAGTGATTTCTTGAAAACCTAATCTTTGTTTGTTGCCTGAGAGAAGCATGATTGATCATATAGGTATCAGCATGAAAGGGTCATCAGGTAAAGAGTCAGACCAAAAGTTTTGTTAGACAGCTGAGACATTTATTTGGTGAACAACTTGGTCGAGAACCAAATTGTACAAGAACCAAGGTTTGATTGTACTTAGACAAATTAACTACATATAAACCCAGGAATCCCACTTCTGAGTCCACGGGGGTAATGTACAAGATTATTCACCACAAAGCTGTTTGTGATAATAGGGAACTGGAAGCAACATAGTGGCCCATCATTACAAAAGAACAAAAGCAAGCAGCAGTGAATGCCACAGGGTATGAAACGTACTTCATTTAGATGTACATAGGCATCAAGGGTGGATATTAAACACACAGTTCAAAGTATATAAAGGAAAAGTCAAAAGCAGAAAGAAGAATTTCATAGCACAACACCATTTATGAAAATCAAAAACACAGGCTCCCCAAACACTACTAATTTTAGAAAACCACCAAAAACAAAACAGTGCATAACAAACATATCAGAACGACTACTTTTGAAGGCAGGAAGTTGGGGAATGTGAGTGGACAATGACAAAGAAGGAAGTTAAGAAATGAAAGCATGAAATGAAAGAAGGACCTCTGTCAAATGACCAAGGACAACAGTGTTCTCTGAACTGAGCAATGTGATAAACTCAGCCATTTGCTTCAGGGAATGAAAAGTGTGACAGGGGAGGAGGAAAGGTGGCTGTACACGTTACCTCTAACTCTTCAATTGTGGTGTTTTCTTCATGAACTTTCAAATCATTCTGTGTGTCTTCCTCTCCAGGTTCCTGACCACCCACAAGTTCATTGAGGTATTGCTGATCAATCTTATCCAAAGCTGCTTTCAGATCATTCCTCAATCCCTGAGAAAGGTGAAAAATTACATCTAGTATGAATTGTCACTGATGCCTCACTTGATTTTTCACTACTAATAAGCAGAGTTCATCTCAAACTACCAGTCAAGATGGTGGAGTAGGTAAACTGCACTTTCTACCTCCCATCTGTACTTGCCATTGAGAACCAACTGAAGATGATTCTGAATCCAAACACATTCAGAAACGCCCACTGTATACAACTAGTGTCTCCTCTATATCCTAGGCCATATCAATAAATTTCTAACACCAGCAAATCCCACATTCTATTCATATTCAGTTTGTGACCATTTAATAAAAATGGAAGCCTTAAGCTGGATCCTTACCTTATACCATATACAAAAATTAACTCCAAAGGGATCACAGACCTAAATGTAAGAGCAAAAACTATAAAACTTAGAAGAAAACAGGGGGAAAGCTTCATTACATTGGATCTGGGACTGATTTCTTGTACAGAACTCCATAAGCACAGGCAACAACAACAAAGTAGGTAAGTTGAACTTCATCAAAATTAAAAACTTTTATGCATTAAAGACACTATCAGTAGAGTGAAAAGATAACCCATGGAAAGGGGAAAGATAATTGCAAATCATGTATCTGATAAAGATTGGTATCCAGAATATACGGAAACTCCTACAACAACAAAAACCACCAACATGATTAAAAATGGGCAAAGGACTTGGATAAAATGAGATATGCAAACAGCCAATAAGCAAATGAAAAGATGTTCAACATCACTAGTAAGTATAGACAAGAAATCTAAACCACAATGAAATATCAGTTCACACCCAAGGATGGCTTTATCAAAAAACAAAACAAAACATAACAAAAGCCCAGAAAATAACAAGTGGTGGCTAGGATATGGAGAAATGGAACCCGTGGGCATTACCGGAAATGTAAAATGGTGGGGCTGCTGCGGAAAACACCACAGAAACACCTCAGAGTTAAACATACCCACACCAAGACACACTGTAATTAAAATGTCAAAAATTAAAGATAAGGAGAAATTCTTTAAAGGAGCAAGAGAAAAACAAGTTGTTATGTATTGTACAATGAAACTGCATAAGACAACACATTTTTCAGCAGGAACTTGGCAGGCCAGAAGGGAGTGGCACAATATACTCAAAGTACTGAAACAAAAAAACTTCCAACCAACAATACTCTACCTGGCAAAATTATAATTCAGAATCGAAGAAAAGATAAAGAGTTTTCCAGATAAACAAAAGCTAAAAGACTTCAGCACCACTCAACTGGCCTTACAAGAAATGTTAAAGGGAGTTTTTATTTAACTGAAGAAAAAAAAAAGGGCTCAAATCAGTAACAAGAAAATGATATGAAAGTATAAATCTCACTGGTAGAGATACATATATTGTAAAGGTGATGACTTAATCACACGTAAAGGTAATATGAAGGTTAAGACAAAAGTAGTAAAAATACTTATAACAACAATAATCAGTTAAAGGAAACTCAAGATAAAAAGATGTAAAATGTGACATCAAAAACACAATGGCTTCTGGTCAAGATGAAGGCATAGATATACAGGGCTCGCCTCCTCGCACAACAACAGCAAAAATTACAACTAGACTACAAAACAAGTATCACCCAGAACCATCAGAAAATCAATCTGTATGGAAGTCTGACAACCAAGGAGTTAAGCCACATTTATCCAGACAGGTGGAAGGGGACAAAGACGCTGAGATGTGTAGAGGTATGGAGACGCAAAATGGGTAGTCCCGCACCCATGTGTGGCGGATAAGAATCAAGAGGGATACTTTGGGAGCGAGGTATCCTAGCTGCACACCAGATCAACCAGTCCAGGGTTCAAGTGCCAAGAAGATATGTCCCCATAACTTCTATCTATAAAAGCCAGTACAGGTTGCGGCGGTGAAAGAAACTGCAGGATTTTCAGGAGTCTCTTCTTAAAGGACCCACAGCAGACTTAGAAATTACACAAAAGACACTCTCTCTGGGCTTCAGCTCCAGGGCAATAGCTGCAAGGGCACCAGTGGTACATGGGGAGAAATTGAAGCATCTGGTATGAGGGCAAGTGCTGGGAGACAGCTTCCTCCTGGACAAAACACCAAAGGCCAGGCAGTGGTGTTGTCCCAGCTCAGAGCTCTCCACCACACAGAGCCACACAGAAGCAACACCATTTTGGAGACACCATCAACCTGATTCACATGGTTTCCCCACCCTGGCGATTACCTAAGGCTCCACCTCAGTCAACTTACAGGTATGCTTTTCTACAATAGGCCATGCTACTAAGACAGGAAAAGTAGCTCTACCTAATACATAGAAACAAACACAGAAAAGCTGCCAAAATGTGGAGACAAAGAAATATGGCCTAAGTGAAAGAACAGAACAAAACTCCAGAAAAAGAACTAAATGAACTGGAGACAAGCAATCTGTCAGATTCGGAGTTCAAAACACTGGTTATTAGGATGCTGAAGGAACTCATTGGGTACTTCAACAACATAAAAGAGACCCAGGCAGAAATGAAGGTTACCCTAAGTGAAATAAAGAAAAAGTTACAGGGAACCAACAGTGGAGTGGATGAATCCAACAGTCAAATCAATGATTTGGAACATAAAGAAGAAGAAAAAAAAATTCAATCGAACAGGAAGAATAAAAAAGACTAAAAAAATGAGGATAGGCTAAGGAGCCTCTGGGACAACTTCAAACATACCAACATTCAAATCATAGGGGTTCTGGGAGGAGAAGAGAAAGAGTAAGAAACTGAAAACATACTTGAAAAAAATAATGAAAGAAAACTTCCCTAATGTGGTGAAGGAAATAGACATACCAGTCCAGGAAGCACAGAGAATGCCAAACAAGATGGACCCAAAGAGGACCATACCAAGACACATCATAATTAAAATGCCACAGGTTAAAGAGAAAAAGAGAATCTTAAGAGCAGCAAGAGAAAAGCAGACAGTTACCTACAAAGGAATTCCTGTAACACTGTCAGCTGATTTCTCAAAGAAACTCTGCACGCTAGAAGGGACTGACAGGAAGTATTCAAAGTGATGAAAAGCAAGGACCTTCATCATCCAGGATTACTCCATCCAGCAAAGCTATCATTTAGAATGGAAGGACAGATAAAGTGCTTCCCAGACAAGGTAAAGCTAAAGGAGTTCATCATCACCACGCCCTTATATGAAATGTTAAAGGGACGCATTTAAGAAAGAGAAGCTCAAAACTATGAACATTAATATGGCAATAAATTCTCAACTATCAACACTGAAATTAAAAAACAAACTAAGCAAACAAACAGAACAGAAACAGAATCACAGATATGGAGATCATTTGGAGGTTTATCAGCTGGGAGGGGGAAGGGCGAAAATAGGGTAAACGTACAAGGATTAAAAATTACAAATTGGTAGGTTCAGAATAGATGGGGGATGTTAACAGTTTAGGAAATGGAGCAGTCAAAGAACTTACATGCACAACCCATGGACATAAACTAAGGGGTGGGGATTGCTGAAGGGAGTGGGAGGTACCTGGTGAACGGTGGCAAAGGGGGAAAAACTTGGATAACTGAAATAGCATAATCAATGAAATATATTTTAAAAAAACATAAAACATGGACGAGTAAAGTAAAAATGTAGAGCTTTAGAATGTGTGCAAACTTAAGTTGTTATTGACTTAAAATAGACTGTTCCAGTATTAAAATAAACTATTCATAAGTACGTGATGTTCATCATGGTGGCTATACTTTGTGTTGCAAATCTGAAGGGTGCTACGAGAGTAACACTTAACAGGTCTCATCAAAAGAAAAGAAATTGAAGCTATGTATGGTGATGGATGTTAACTAGATTTTTCAGTGGTGATCATTTTGCAATACATACAAATAGTGAATAATGATGTTGTACACCTGAAACCAATACAATGTTACATGTCAATTATACCTAATTTTTTAAAATGTACAAATAAGAAATTATGTATTTTTGACACAGGCTTGAACAAGAGCAGGTTGTAACAAATTAATATTAAAAGCTAGAGGATTTTTAAAGTAATAAAACATGAGTAGTAAAAAATTAAATCAGATAAAAACTTAGTAGTTCACAGCATTATTTCACTGTATCTTTTAATAAGGAAAATGACTTAGGATATAGAAGAGGAATAAATGTTGGTGAAATGAAGCATTATAAAAACCACTAACCCATTCCAAGAATTTAGGATAAGCAAGTGTTTGAAAGTACCTAAAATAAAGACAAGTTGTTATTAACATTAATTGTATAAATGAAAAAATTTTTAAATTCATTTACGCTTTGGGGGAAAAAAGTTAAACATAGTATAATCAAATGATTCAGCAATTCCACTTCTGGGTATACATGCAAAAGAAGTGAAAGGAGGGACTAAAATAGGTATTTGTACATCCATGTTCATTAGCTTTATTCACAATAGACAAAAAGTAGTAACAACCCAAACATCCATCAAGGATGAATGGATAAACAAATAGGGGTTCATATATACAATGGAATATATTTCAGCCTGAGAAAAAAGGAAATTCTTTTTTTACAACATGAATGAACCTTCAAGGTATTATACTAAATTAGAAGACTGGTACAGTGGAGCCTTCAGATGACCAAGCCACTCACCTGACTGCAATCACCTGCAAGAACCCAAGCCAAAAACTGCCCAGTTTAGCTTAATCAAGCCACAGAACTGTGAGAGATTATAATAAGTTATCTTAAGTTACTAGGTTTCAGAATGGTTTTAGTCACACATGACCAAAATGATTTTACAATAATAAATTGTTTTAAGCTACTAAATTTTGGGTGGTTTGTTACATGGCCATATATAACCATACCTGTTTCCAAGGAATTAATAGAATAAGTGGATGTTAATAAGGCGCCACAGACTATCTGAACAACACTACTGTAACTGACATTCATCCAAGCATAAAATGTATTCTTTTCAAGAGCCCAAGGAATAGTCACCAAAACAGATCATAAGCTGAGCCATAAAACAATATCAAAGCCCTAAATGTAAAAGCTAAAACTTAGTAATCTTTTAGACGAAAATCTCTTCAAGACCTTGGGATAGGAAAAAATTACACCAAAAGCAATAACCACAAAACCAAATCCTGATAAAGCAGAGTTCATCAAAATTTAAAACTGTCCTCCTCAAAAGACACCAGTGAGAGAATCAGTAAGCCACAGACTAGAAAATAGTCAGAAAATATGTATGTGTGTATCTCACAAATGACTTATATTTAGAATACATAAAGAACCCGTACAATTCAAAAATAAAAAGAAAGACAACCCAATTAAAACATAAACAAGAGACTTAAACACACACTGCACAGAGAAAAATATAGCCAGTAAGTCCACCAAAAAACGCTCACTATCTTTAGATATCTGGGAAATGTGAATAAGATCATGATGACTTATTATTACACATACAAGAAAATGGTTAAAATTTAAAAGATTAATAACATACTGATGGCATTTGGAAATATTTGGCATTTCTTAAAAAGTGAAGCATACATTTGCTCTTAATATTCAGCAAGTCCACTTCCAGGTGAAATAACAGGTTCAAGAAATATTTTCGTATAAGAATGTTCATGGCAGTTTTATTCATAATGGCCGAAAGTTGAAAACATATTGTGGTATATTTATATGACTGAATACCATTAGCTACTGATATCTCCAATAACATGGAAGAATCTAAAATATATTATGCCAGTCAAAGCAAGTCAGACACTATGACTTTATCAATAAGAAAAAGTAAGACGAGTAAAATTAATCTATGGTGATAGAATTTAAAAAGGTAATTGCCTGGGAGGGGAAAAGGAAGAATATGGGATTGGACATGAAGAGGGCACAGGTGAACTTTATTGGATGATGAAAATGTTTATATCCTCACAAGGTAGTGGTTGCAAACTTACATGCATTTGTCAAAATGCACTGAACTGTATGCTTAAGATATGGGCTTTAAAAACAAACAAACAAACAAACTCACATTCACCCGCAGTGAGTAATCTTGGAAATTTTTCCATTTTTCCCTATAATAATGCAATTGCTCAAATTCCATCAAACTTCGTACTATTTTAGTTTATGTGTCACAGTGATATTCTTCCAGCTTTATGCTGACCCTCTTACCTTGTTAACTTCTGGAGTGAGAATCTCTATTTTTCTTAAACGTTGAAAAGCGTCATAATCAGTTTCTCCAAATAGTCTTATTGGTTCTCCTCTTTCTCTCAATCTTCTGATAACCTATTTAAAAAAAAAAAAATAGTAGTAATTCCTTATGTTATTAGTAATAGTAATTTCTATTTTAGGTGACCAAACACTTATTTTGAAATGTCAACGAAAAAGTTGTGTTTGTTTTCCTTTAATTTTCCATGAACAAATATATTAAGTCATTGTCACACCTTAAATAACCCTAATGGTTTAGGTCCTTTGGATGTTTCAGGGAAGTACCAATCTATGTAGTATAATACATAAGAAAAATATTCAGATGGGAGTGAGTGGTAATATTTATGTAAAGAAGGAAAATAAAGTTTGGAGCCAGCTGATAACTCAGTGACCACAGCCATAGTCAGTGGCAATACTACATTTAAACCAAACATTTGTCCCTCAGAAGAGAAGTGAGTATGATCAAGACACGGCACATGCAAGGCTTTTGAGGGGCTGATGGTACTCCGCATTTCTTGACTTGGATGATGGTTATATGGGTGTTTGTTTTAAAATTACCCATTATATTGAACATATGTGTTTTATACACTATATCCATGCTACATTTCATAGAAGGAGAAACAAAAATTATAATTAAAGGTTGATCCAAAAATTTTTTTAAGTTCAAAGAGCTCTACCTGGGAACACATTAGGAAATCACCAGTGGGGCTCCCAATGGATTAACTGAAGCTTGGTATTAAAAAAAACAAAAAACAAAAAACTTGAGAGGTTATCTATTGCTTCCTCTAATCAATGCACAAATGACCTCAAAAACACCTCTGTCAGATCGCTGTCTGACAAATGACAGGAATCATGTCTCTTCATGAAACAGCCCATCCCATTTTGGGATATGTTTTGCTTCTCAAAATAAACTAAAATCTACCGACCTTAAAATTCTACCGCATTATCTTAGCTCTACTTTATGAAAGCACAGAGAATACTAAATTCCTTTTCAAACTAGAGCTGCTGTCAATGGATGCTTTTAAAAGTCTCTAATACTCCTCTCTTCAAGCTAAGTATTTAAAATACCTTCCTCTAATTTTCACATAACAGCTTCCAGAGGCAGCCATCGTTTCCTCTTAGTTTCCTTTTGTTCAAAGTTCATTTTTGTTTTGTACCTTTTGAATCGTTTGAATTCTTTGTATCATATAAATACCCTCATCTGAGGATATGTTTATTGATTTCATTTATTATTTATTGAATGGTTTTTATTGACTTGACGGGGAGACATCAATCGGTTGCCTCCCACACGTACCCCAACCGGGGATCTAACCTTCAACATAGGTATATGCCTGGAATTGAACCTGCAGCCTTTTTGGTGTATGGGATGTCACTTTAATCAACTAGTCCCCCCACCGTAGCTCACATGGACAGCTTAAAAAATGTTTTTTTAAAGAAAATAATAGCTGATGTTGATCAGGGCATGGACAAACACTACAGGTGGGAATATAAACAGGTGTAACTAATATAAAGCCCTGTAGTATTATGCATAAAAAGTGTTGGAAATGTACAGAGACTTTAATCTTTAGTACATACACTCCAGAAATCACACTTGTAGGAAATTTTCCAATAGAAAAAATCATACATTATTATGCATGGAATTACGTCTATAGGAGGCGACTCCTCTTAGTCTGATTTAGAATAGGGAAATACTGAGGCAATCTAAATGACCATTAACAAAGAATTGATTTCTAAAATGTCTCTACATTTTGCCCTAGAAAGATGTATTAAGAGAAAGTAAGTTACAAAACAGTACGTAATTTAAAATCATTTACACAAATGATTTAGGTATATAAATTTCAGTATAATTATTTAGAATATATACATTTAAATCAATGTGCTTAGTTTTTAAAAGTTTAGAATGATAGATACTTTTAAAAGTTTACTATAATACTATCAAGAAAAGCAGAGAGAATTTAGAACTTCATGAAGAAAACTGGCTGGTGGCACAATAATTGAGTTCAGTAAGTCCTTTCTTATGGGAAATAATGACATAAAACTAGAGATAAATGTAAATGCTGTGCAGAGTCTTCTTTATGCACTAAATACTCTAAATAAACTTACCTCTTGCCTCGAAAGAGTCATGGGTAACTTTTCCTCTGCCAGTTCAAGGTCTAATACTGGATTCGATGAAGTTAATGGTTTCTGGTCTTCCTCTTTGGGCTGTATCTATAATAGCAAAAAAAGAAATGAAATTCAGATTTTAAAGTAGTTAGCATTAATAATTCTATTAGATTACTGTCCAACAAAGGTAAATATGTTTTAAATATTGAAGGTCTTCTAAATGTTCCTCCAAGGAAAGAGTTCATAATTAATGTCCAGCTTTCAAGAACTTATCAAACTTGTCCATTTCAGGGACTGCATAAATAGAAAGCATGCACATTGGAGAGAGCCTTCTTGATACCGAAGAGGGACATAAGTGTAATAGTTTCCAAAATCAAAACTTTAAAAGAGCTGAAACTGAGACTCACTTTCTCCCCCAACTGTAAAGAATTTTACTCTTTTCTTGAAAAACAATCAACCTGCTTCTCCTCTTTGACAGAATCATCTTACAGGGTTGTCTGATCCTTGCTCTAGGTTTAAAATGAAGGTCAAAGAACTGCTTTCTAACAGAAACCAGTGAAGCCTCGAGATCCAGCTTTCCCCTACCCTAATTTTTAAAAGGCAGTACTCCAAGTGCACAGAAACCACTGTTGGACATGTAGAAAAATTTCCAGTGCTATACAGAACTTGCCCACCAACAGAGCTACAATCCTTGTGAGAAGATAATGAAAAACAGCACCTCTCTACTCATATCACACAAAGAAAAGAGTGGACATACTTGTTGATAGGAACCTGCAGAGGAAAAAAAAAAATCTCTTCATATATTTTCTTGAGTCTGCCGCCCAAGTCACAGTTTGGGAAAACTGAGTTCAGCAAATTATAAGCCCCACTGTGTGGTCTGTAAAACGATATTGAAACATGGTTTCCCAAATGACCATAAGACATATATAAAATGCCAAAAGTAGTAAGATCAAAAAATATATAGAAGATGATCAACATTAAGGAAAAACTCACATTCAATTGAGAAAGGCTATATGATTAAAATTATATAACTTAACGATTTATATTGTATGGTTAATAGGTTTATCAGTAATAATAGTATAAAAGAAAATTGAGATAAAAACTATCATATTTTTACAAACCAAATCAGCATCAAGTCCTAAAAAATGGGAACTAGTAACTATAAAGGAATAAAAGTAATACATGTTGTATTTTCATTACTACCAAGAAGGAAATATTAAAAATGTTTAGAAAGAACAATCTGTGCTTTCTTTTTAAGCATAAAAATAGGTCATTTCAGCCCTGGCTGCTGTGGCTCAGTGGATTGAGCGTCGGCCTGCAAGCCAAGTGTCACTGGTTTGATTCCTAGTCAGGGCACATGACTAGGTTGCACGTCAGGTCCCCAGTTGGGGCGCGAGTGAGAGGCAATCACACAGTGATGTTTCTCTCCCTCTCTTTCTCCTTTCCCCTCTCTCTAAAAATAAATAAATAAACAAAACAAAACAAACAAATATTTTTTAAAAAACAGGTCATTTCTTCAAAACTCTTAAGGTGAAAAGTAGTTTTAATTATGGAATGGCAACTGGATTCAACATGATAAGCAACACCTTTACAGTAATTATTTTGTTTCAGTGCTTTCCTCTATATGAGTGGGAAAGTACTGCCAATATCACTGAAGCAATCTACCCAAAGCAAAAATACCACCATTTTCAAAAATTATTTTCCTACTTTGTCAAAAACGTTGAAAGGTTCAAATTTAGGGATATGGGAAAGCAACAAGTCAGAAGAGGAAACCCAGGGTAAGTAATTATTATTCCAAATCGAGCTGGAGTTAGACAATATTGGGCAAGCAAAACATGAGACTTCTTCTTTTTGGGTATCTATTCTATGGTTATTTACACAAAACATTTTAATTTCCTAAATTAGAAGTAAATGAAATCAATATGTTCATGGAAAATATCGAAATACCAATATAAACTTTCATGTTTTAGAAACCTATCAGAAATATGACATCTTTTAAAACTCGCCCTCTCCAAACACTGCAAAATGAAATCAAATGAATATACATACCATCTGCATTACTCATGCTTCCCTCTAGAAACGCTATGCCAGATAAATTAATTGCCAGAACTTTCAACATGACATGCACAAGAGGACTGTTTTATATTGGTGTTTCACAAGCAAAAGTTTATTTCAAATTTATGGTTTGGCAAAAGTATTTCAGAGTCTCTGAAATTTGGTTAGGGAGATTGCTAAAACAGATAAAGAGTCTGTTTAATTTAAACATAACTTCATCTCATAACCATTAACCCCTCCCAATAAAAAACCCAGTACGTTATTCTAGGTAATCACAAAGATAATATAGAGTCTTCCAGACAACTCTTTTGGTTCTAACAAATATTTCAATATCACATTTTCTATCCAAGAGACTGAGCAGTATTTGAAATGTGGTTTCTTATTACAAAAAGCACATAAATGTTATGGGACACTATACTTCAGGCAGAGGTACTTAGGGCCAAAAGGAATTGTTAACAATGCAAATATAAAAGCAATGGCTTAAAATATTCAGGAGAAAGTAGGGAAAATATCACTGCTAATACCATTGTTGTTGAATGAATAAAATGTTTTTAGCCCTTTAAAAATACACTTTTATTGGGAGAGGTAAGGAGAGGAGTAATGGGGAAATGAAAATGAGGCAGCATCAGATCCAGGACTTAAAAAATAAAATAAAATCAAGCTTTGATCTCAAGCCACTTCATGCTGTCCACAGAAGGCCAAACCATTCCAAGCCAAAAGTCATGCATGCGTTTTCCTGAATTCAAGATAAAAAAGGAAAAAAAAAAGAAAACAAAAACTCATACCTCTCCAGGTGGCTTCTCACTTACAGGCTAATGTATAACATTGATAAATTGAACAGAGATCAATCATTTTGTCATTTTAACAACAGCTATACAAATTTAAACTCAGAAATAGGCAATTAAACATAAAAGCAGGAATTCATACCTGGTAGCCACATCTTTCAAAATATGCTTCCTCTTCTTTTTTGGCAAGTTCACTACGCTTGAAATATTTTTTATTTTCCTATTGAAGAAAGAAACAAGTTAATAATGTATCCTTGAATAAAATTTCATGTCCCCTAGTCAACAACTGGAATACATTCCTTCAGTTTTTCAAGAAATTGGCAAAGTATTTCTGGTTCCATAGTTACTGATTTCCTGAACACGCCACCTGCCCTCAATCCCTAGTCTAAATTTGAAGTATTGTACATATTTTTCTTGTATTATCATTTTAACAGGCATGTCCACAGCAAAGTAACCAACATTTTCTAAATGTTCACACTGTTTTAATTTCCCAATATTTGAGTTCAATGATAATCTCTCTATAAATGGATTTCTTATGAACCACATAAAATGGAATGCTTTAATTATTTCTAACGGAAGTGATGACACAAAAATTATGGTATCTATAGTTAACATCTGAAATCTCATTACCAAGAGAGCTTCAAGGGTGTGTCCAAATTCTTTTCGTGATCTGGAATCTTACTGTATCAATTAATTGTATTTTAGTAATTCTGAAAATTATATCAATCAAGTCTTAAAGTAATCTAGACATAGAATGATTTCAGGGAGTCTTTTTATTAAAAACAAAGTTTGCCCTGGCTGGTGTGGCTCAATTGGTTGGGTGTACTCCCGAAAAAAGGAAGGCCGTGGGTTCAATTCCTGGTTGAGGTATACAAGAGGCACACCAATGTTCTTTTATATCAATGTTTCTCTCCCTCTCTTTCTCACTTCCTTTCCCTCTCTCTAAACCCTCTCTCCCTTTCTCTCTCCAAAAGCAATGAAAAAGTGTCCTCAGGTGAGGATAAAAAAGAAAATACCCCCCAAAAAAGGAAGTTTAAAGGCATTTTTAATATGCCTTGATGTTAAGAGGCAAGCTCTAAATCTCCTATGATGGGGGAAAAAACATTAGGTCTTCTATACCATATACAAAATTATCCTCACTATTAAATCTACAGTCCTTAATTTGGAGGCTTGTTACTTTCTACAACTCTTATTTCATTGATGACTCTGCTCAAATAAAGATATTGCCCTACTTTATTAGTAGTAATTATAATAGTACCTCAGTACCACCCCACTCAGGTATTTAGCACTTCATAGTCCAAAGCTCATTCACTCAGGCAATGACCATCAATGGATGCTAAGACCAACACATGAAAGGTTCATGGCGAGCAACGGAAAGATCAGGCTACACATACTGAAACACACTCATCAAGCCTGGCATTAACAAAACATTATGTACCTCCTATGCGATGCATGTAAGAAGTGCACAGCACTATCAGTACAGCATCCTTGCCAAAAAGGTAAATATAAATTGAATCAAACACTTAGATCTGACTTCCAGTTATCAGAAATGGAGGGAATAGAGGGATAAGCTAAATAATGCCACAGGGAAACAATCAAACACTGAGAAGTTTTACAAAACTAGGCCCAGTTTCTCCAACAAGTTAATGGCAACGAAAAGGGGTGAAGCTTGAGAAATAAAAGTGTTCTCAATTAAATGAAACCAAGAGTCATAATAAACAAATGCAATGACTGCACTTTGTGTGGATTTGATTTGAGCAAACTATAAATCACATATATGTCTACATTTTAATTCAATTGGAGATGTCTGTATGAGAAAGGACTATATCATGATATTAAGGACATAATTTTAATTTGGGGGGTGTCATTTTGTTTATATAAAAACATTCTTATTTTCTAGAATTACAAAAATATTAGGGGAAGGGGCAGACAAGGGCTCATCATACAATTCTGCTTTTTGTGTATGTTTAAAATTTTCATAATAAAGTTTTTTTTTTAAGTTCATTCATTAACTCAATAAACATCTACCACACACCAAGTACAGCTTTACAGATGTAAAGATGAAGAAGATATTACCCGGGATAAGGAACTGATTGTATCATCTGAATATCAAAACCACCCTGAGAAAGATGTGAGCAAATAACATTAATCTCATCGTAGAGGTAAGAAGCCTGAGAATTAGAAAGGTTTGGTGACATTCCCAGAACTTAATAAGCCTCATGAGTACAGACAGGACTAGAACTCTGGTCCCTGAATCCTTTGTACTATCCAGTGTTCCAAGCTACAGTTCTTCACTTCCAAAATGTTATTTCGGTATCATAAATTGCTCTTTTTGCCTATGTAGCAGGTGATTGTCATATTTCAAATTAATAAGTTGACAAACCATGTGGTATCCTTCAGAAAGAGCAGATATATAGAAAGAAAGTGAAAGGACTCCAGGCCACAGTCCATGGTCTGATCTATAACTGATTATCTTTTCCTTTCATGTCTCAGTTTCACTGAACACACCTACAAAAATCTTAAGCCTAGAACATCAGTTCTCAAAATGTGTTTCATGAACTTCTAAGAGTTCTTAGACCTTTTCAGGGATTCTGCAAGGTCAAACTTATTTTCATACTACTACTAATATGTTATGTGCCCCAGTTTCACTGTGCACACACTCTGCACTAGAGGTACTACAGCAATGGTGAGGAAAGTTACTAGAATCCAAGCATAAATAAAGGCTAAGTACATTACTTATGCAGTAGTGGTCACTGGACTCCTCAGCACTATGCACCTGCAGGAAAACAAAGAGGCCAGCTTCTCTTACGTCTCAATACAGTACAGTTTTACCAAAAATCAACCCTCAAGTACAGAGCCTTTAAATATTTGGTGTGATGAAATAAAAAATGAAACATACAAAGCACTTCTGCTACATAATGAAGTAGGATCATTGTCTAAAAAAAATCACTTGTGCAATTGATAATTCGGACTTGCATATTGGACATTTTCTCAAACTGAACAAAGCAAGTCTCGTACTTTAAGGAAAACAATGACAGTATTTATCACCTATGATAAAATTCCATCACTCAAGTGAAGATTAGAATGGTAGGAAACATGTTATCTATCACTGTGACCTTGACGGTGTCCAAAACTTAAAGGCTTTTTTGATAAGCCAGGAATAATATTAATGAATGTGATTTTATTTATATCATGTAATAAAATATATCAATATAGAGAATATCTGCTTAACTCAGCAAACCATAAGCTTACAAAGGCAAGATGTTACAAAATCATGCATAGGCAGAAGATCTATGAGCAGAATAGATCAGAATAGATGTAAAGCAGAATATATCGAAGGATTTTATATAAAAAAGTCCTTGATATGGGTCAGAATCCAAATTCTTAGCTAATTTTGAAGAAACTTACCATTTGTCTACTTTTGGTGTAATATCAAAGAACCACAATTATCTGAAGAGGGTATTAAAATAATGCCTTTTTCAATTACCTATCAGTATAAGGATGAAGTTGCATCATATAACTGACTAAAAACTGCATATTGCAGCAGGTTGAATGGAGAAACACAAAGGAGAGTCCAAGTATCTTCTAATGTGCCAGAGATTAAAGAGATCTGCAAAACTGTTAAATATGCCACTCTTTTCTCTACATTTCGTTGGTTTTGGAAAATATGGTCAGTTCTCATAAAAATTTTATGTAACTTATAATGGATTTCATTGTATTTCTTTTAGTTTTTAATAGTCATTATCAATAAACACATCCTACATAAACAAAATCTCTCTGGAACTATCAATAAAGAGTTTGTAAAGAGGTCCTGAGACCAGTAAGTGAGAACAGTGTCCTAGAAGAATCTTCCTGTTGGCTTTGTCAAAGCATGCACCTAGTGTGCTAACCAATGCCTGCCTGGGCCTCAGTGGTGCCACTGCTCCTGGTGTACTTCACCTTTCAGTTTTCTCTCCTATAGTCTACAACACTGATTGTTGTTCATTCTCCGTTCTCTCAAACCTCTTGTCCCTTCATTTCTCCCAGCATTTCCAGCAGATGACCAAACCAACCTATGAAAAAATGAAATGCTATCAAACAGAAATTTCTGCAAATTCCTCCCAGCACCAATCCCTTCTTCATTTCACAATGGAGGGGAAACCACCTCCTAAGGCCAATCACTTCTAACTTCGGTCCATCAGTTCTTCCTGCCTTTCTCGGGGAAATCTCAGAATCAATTATCTATTTTCTCCTCTGCATCTTCACCTTTTCTCTCTACAGCACCAGACGATTATCTCTTAAATATGCTCAAGACTCTGTATACGAAAGGAAAAATTCTTTACTCTGCACTGGATATCATGTTGAGCACCATTTACAGCAGAACTACACCAAAATGTTTCTCTACTCTGTTTCCATTTCCTCACCTCCAATTCTCTTTGCAGCCCCCATTCCCAACAACTGGGTGTCTGCTCTTATTGCTCTACTGAAAAGAAAAAAAAAAAATCCTCTGAGGTCATAAATAACATCCAAGGTACAAATCCAGAGGATCTGCTCTGACTCCTCTTATGCTTCCACTGCTTTCCGCACTTGGCTGCCACACAACTTTCTTAATTTTTCCTCACTTACTGGGTCATTTAGATTTTCTACTTCTTGTATTTTTTAGTCATTTACATAACTTAGATTTCCAATTTACTAGAACATATTGATACATTATTTTCCTTAATTTTTTTTTTTAATTTTTTTCCAATTATCTTCCACATTGGTTACTACTGTTTTAATATCAACATTTTGTCAACTTCTGTTACAGGAATTTTTTTTTTTAATTAAGTGGCTTTTATATTTTGAAAAATAAAAAAAGCAAGTGTAGAGAGTGGCTCTTGTGTGATACCATTTGTATTAAAAAGGAGTAAATAGACTTCTGGCCAAGATGACAGTGTAGGTAAATGCTCTGCAGGCCACCTCCCATGACCACTTCAAAACTATAATTAAATTACAAAACAAACATCATTGAGAGGCACCTAAAGAACAGCTGACCAGAAGCCCTATAACTAAGGATATAAAGAAGCAGCCACTGTGAGACTAGCAGAAGGCAGACATGCAGACCCACAGTGTGGCAATTCAGAATCAGGAGTGGTCCAACCCGAACTGGACTCCCAAACCTGGGACCCCAGTGCCAGCAATGAGTCCCCATAACATCTGCCTGCCTGCGAAACAGGCAAGGACTGCTTCCGAGGAAGAGAGAGGGCTAACGTAGCCTGAGGCATGCTCTTTAAGGGTCTGAGCACAGACTCCCTTGCTCGCAAACTCACTCACTCTACTCTGGGTTCCAATGCACAGGAAGTAACTCACAAAGTACTGGGGATATACACGGTGGAATTAAACTGACTAGATTCGGGGCAAGAACTGGAAGCACAGAGGTTAGGGCAACTCTTTCCTGGGATGGATGAACTCAAAGGTGCCATATCTGAGCTCTCCACTGACCTGGCTAACGTTCACCCCACTGCCTTGGTGATTCCTTGAGACCCCACCCCACCCAACTCACACACCTGGCTAGACCCACTTGCAGCAGCTTTTCCACATGTGGCTTGCCTATGCTGGTGCTGAGGACTTTCCTAAAATCTCTCAAACGTCCAAAAACACCAAACGAGCAGCAGCTGGCCTCAGTATGCCCTGTACTTATTGCTAACTACATCCAAGACTGGCCCAAGCCCGGCCCAAGCCCGGCCCAAGCGGCAACTAGTCTCTACTGACATAGTAACTCGCATCAGGTGGCCCCAAGCCTAACAAAAAAAGCCTCAGCTCACATCATGGGGAGTACCAAAGGCTCCCAAGGCTGACATTAGTGGCAGTTTGCCTCGGTTTATGGCAGAGCCTCTCCAAAATGACTCCAAGCCCAGCACAAGTGGCAACAATCGCAAATCCTTTGTAACTCCTACCAGGTAGCTGCAACTGTGGCACAAAGGGCTGCTGAACTGATCTGCACTGGAGCCCCTCTCAAGAGGCTCCAGAACCAACACACCCTGTGGCTGGTTTCAGACAACACCAGGGCACCACCCAACCAACACTGTGAATACCATACCTAAGGGTAGACTTAACAGGCCCCATAGCCCTACTGAAACTCCTACTCAGTATGGTCAGACCCCATACTACAGCTTTTCTGCTGTAGTCTTGGACAGCTCCCACAGCCAATCAGCCTGATAGTCAATGCTACCCACTGACATGCAAACAGTAACCAAGGCTCAACTACCACAAAGGGAAAACAACCTACGCAGGGCATCTGGCTCAGATGCCCAAGGAGACTTCCCCACTGGGCCTCCCAGGACACCTACTAAATAAAGCCACACTGCCAAGAGTGGGAGACACAGAAGACGTACATAATATATAGAAACAAAAAGCCAGGACGAGGAGACAAAGAAACATGTCCCAAATGAAAAAACTAAACAAAGCTTCAGAAAAAGAACAAAACAAAATGGATATAAGCAATCTCCCAGATACACAGTTCAAAGCACTGGTTATAATGATGTTCAATCACTTAGGGGAAAAGTAGAGGAACTCAGTGAGAACTTCATCAAAAAGACAAATCATTAAGAAAAAAAGTCAGAAATAAAGAACACAACAACTGAAATAAAAAAATAAATTAGAGGGAACCAGCAGCAGATTAGATGAAGCTGAGGGTCAAATCAGTCATGTGGAAGACTAAGTAGCAGAAGACATCCAGTTGAAACACCCAAAGAAAAGGAACTCCACCCCAACTCCACAGAAAACTGAGCCCTGACTGGTGTGGCTCAGTTGGTTGGGTGTCCACACAGAAGGCGAAAGGTCACTGGTTTGATTCCCGTTCACGGCATGTGCCTGCGTTACAGATTAAGTACCCGTTCATGGTGTGTATGAGAGGTATCCCATTGACAGTTCCCTCTAACATCTATGTTTCTCTCCCTTTCTTTCTCCTTCCCTGTTCCTCTCTCTAAAAATTAACAAATAAAATCTTTTTTTTAATTAGCAATTTAAGGGACCTCTTGGACAACATTAAGTATACCAACATTCTCATTTTATGGGTACCAGAGAGAGGAGAGAAAGAGAAAGGGATTGAAAACCTAGCAGAAGAAATGATGACTGTAAACTTCCCTAACCTGGCAAAGGAAATAGATATATGAATCCAGGAAGCACAGTGAGTTCCAAGCAAGATGAATCCAAAGACGCCAACACCAAGACACATCACAATTAAAATGAAAAAGGTTGAAGAAAAACAGAGAATCTTCACAATAGCAAGAGAATACCATTAGTTGCATACAAGGGAGATCCCATAGGACTGTCAGCTGATTTCTCAGCAGAAACTTTGCAGGCCAAAAGAGATTGGCACAAAATATTCAAAGTGATGAAAAGCAAGGACCTACAACTAAGATTACTCTTCCTAGCAAAGCTATCTTTTAGAATTGAAGAAGAGATCGAGTTTTCCAGACAAGAAAAAGCTAAAGGAGTTCATTGCCACCAAACCAGTACTACAATAAATGTTAAGGGACTACTTTAAGTAGGAAAAAAAAAAAAAAAATCAGAAACATAAATAGGAAAATACAAGAAAGAAAAAAATTCTCATTGTCAAAGACAAACAGTAAAAGCAGTGTATCAACAAACTGTAAAGCTAGTACAAAGATTAAAAGGCAAAAGTAAGATCATGTGTAATTACAAGAATAAATTAAAAGACACACACACACAAAAGAAAATAAACAATAATGACAAAAACATAAACATGGAGGGAGCTGAGTAAAAATTACAGTGATTTTTTTAATGTGTTCAAACTTAAGCAACCACCAACTTAAGATAGACTGTTATAAACATAGTTTGGTACATATAAAGCACATAGTAACCACAACAAAAATATCTACAAAGAGAAACACAGGAAATAAAGAGAAAGGAATCCAAACACAACACCTCAGAAATCATCAACATATAACAAAGCAAGAGAATAAGGAACAGACAAGAACTACAAAACTGGAAAAAAATAAAATGGCAAGAACTACATACCGATCAATAATTACTTTAAATGTAAATAGATTAAACAGTCTAATCAAAAGACATTGGGTGGCTGAATGAATATGAAAACAAGATCTGTACATATGCTGCCTACTTCAAATCAAAAAACATGCATAGACTGACAGTAAAAAGATGGAAAAGGATATTTCATATAAGTGAAAACAAGAAAACGCTGGAGTAGCAATACTTAAATCAGACAAATTAGACTTTAAAACAAAGGCTGTAGACTTCTGGTCAAGATGGCAACATATGAAGCACAGCTCGTATCCTCACAGAACTGCATCAAAATTACAACTAAGTTATAGAACAACCATCACTCAGAACCATGAGAAATCAAGTCCAAAGGAAGTCTGACAACCTCAGAATTAAAGAAAACACAGCAATACAGATTGGTAGGAGGAGCAGAGACACAGAACAGGCTGGTCCCACATCTACATGTATGGAAAAGAATTCAGAAGGGATATCTCAGAAGCAAGGAAACCCAGCTTCACACCGGGCCCCCCAGCCCAGGGTACCAGTGCCAGGAAGATAAATCTCCATAACTTCTAGCTGCATAAACCAACAGGGATTGAGGCCATGGAAGAAACTTCTGGAGTTCCAAGCAGTCCCTCTTAAAGAACCCACACATGAACTTACTCAAGACTCTGAACTCCAGCACTGGAGTAGCAGCTTGAAAGGCACCAGTGGCACACAGGGAGGAACCGTGGAGTCTGGCATCTAGGCAAGAGCTGGGGGACAGCTTTCTCCCAGACACAGAGGCGGCAGAGGCCATTGTCCCTTTTCTGAACCCTCCTCCCACAGAGCCACAAAGCCTGCATATCGGTGCCACATCTGAGACTCCATCATCCTGGCTAACACTGTTTGCCCTGCCCCGGAGATCCCCTGAAACTTCATCCCACCCAACTTACAGCTGTTAACAGTGGCTTTTCCATATGAATGGCTGGTCTTGGATCATGTTTTACAATTTTCTAAATCCTTTCAAACAAGCAACAGCTGGCCTCATTGACCCCCCTCAGGCCCTGTACCTCTTGCTAAGTGGCCCCAGGCACAGCAACACCCTAAAGGTTCCTTGTGTAAGTTCCAGCAAAACAGACGTAAAGATCAAATGTGGTCATTTGCTGCTCTTGTGTTTATGCAAACAAACAGGATAAATTAAAAATGGACTTAATGTAGTCCCTTTACTGACAAGTAGGGTAACATTAAGGAGAAAAATCACAATTCAAGGAAAATCACAATGCTTAGTGGTAGACTATAAACTAGTGCAGCTGTCTTTAAAGTTTCTTTTCATTCAAAGTTTGTTTTCATTTGAGAGTTAACCTAGGTCTGTGGCATCATCAAAGATGCTTAATTTACAGGCAAGAAGAATGTCAAATGCCTTGCAACAGGATGTCTTCCCAATAAGACAGTCTTGCAGATTTAGAGACTGGTTTGTGGGTTATGTTGCATAAATTAACATGTGTTTTCTGTTTTCAAAGGGCATAAGCCTATGATCTCATTACCTGAGTGATTGTCTGTACGTATAGGCCTCACTTAATCCTGTCTGCATCGCTGCCTCCTGAGACTCAATGGTTTGGCTGAACTAAGTGGCTAGGTTGGTGAAGAATGGGGTGGTCTGTGGACTTCACTTTAAAACTGGTTTCTCTTTTCTATCCTAATGGCTTGGAGAGAAAGGGTCCAGAGGTCTGAGAGGGGGGAATCCTAAAATATTCCCCTCAGCCCAAATTAAGTATAGTGGGTAAAAGGGTTTTGGACAGGTGTGACATGCCTGGCACACCTTCCTCCAAAGAAGCCCTTTATTTCCCTGATGTGGGACATTGAAAAATTAATACCTGCCTTTTGTCATCTAGTGATTATGGATTGAATGATGCCTTTTAAACCTGTTGCCAAATCTGTTGCCCTCAGAATACAACAAGGACGCCATCCTGTTAAAACAAGCACGCCTTTGTCCAGGGACAACGAACTGACCTGGAGTCTGCAAGATCCTTCCCCATGTAGGAAGGCCACCCTCCCCTCCACATCCCCACTCTTATTAGGAATTTCTGGACCCAAGGGTAGGTAGGACGATGACCATGCCCAGCTTGAAGCAGCTAGAGGAGCTCAAGACCTTCGCCCATTGTCCTTTATAAGATTATAAAGGGTCTTAAGTCTGAGAGGGGGGTATTATTATTTCTTATTGTTATAAAACATCAATTAATTAATTTTTTTAAAAAGAGTAATATAGGAAAGGATGAAGCCAGAGAACTTGTATGAACGACCCATGGACATGAGCTGTGGGGGGGGTAGGATTGCTGGAGGAGGGGGGGTGCTGGGTGGAGGGGAGTGAAGGGGAAGAAAATTGGAACTATTGTTAACTATATAATCAATAAAATACACTTTAACAACAACAACAACAACAACAAAAAAGACTGACAATATTTAAAACAATGTAAGGCATCTAAACTCTCTTACCTTGCTGGTGAATATGTAACATAGTCCAACCACTATGGAAAAAAGATATGCTTGCTTTTTATAAAACTAATCATATAGGTACTCTATGACCTATTAATTCCACTCCCTGGCATTTTCCCAAGAGAAGTGAAAATCTAAGACTTGTATATAAAGGTTCACAGCAGGTTTCATTATAACAGCCCATCAAATCAACAGATCAGTAGAATGGATTAACAAACTGGATATATACACACAATGAAATACTACTCAGCAATAAAAGGAATAAACAACTAATACATACAACATGAATAAAATTCAAAACATTATTCTGATTAAACGAAGTGGATCACAAAAGTACACAGTATGATCCCATTTAGGTGAGGGTCTACAGCAGGCAAAACTAAACGCTATGAAAAGAAACCAGAAGAGTGTTTGCTTCTGGGGGCCCTGAGGGCAGGGACTGATTGAAGGTGGAATGAGGGTAATATACTGTAATATACTTGATGCAGACTGGGTTACACAGACGTCTGCATTTGTCAAAATTCATTAAATGGCACACTCATGATTTGTGTATTTCTTCATATGAAAATTTTTCCATACACACCAAGAAAATATAAACAAACACTAAATGCCAAATTGTTTACAAAGGGGCAAAATGTACCACTATCTGCAACATAATCTGAAAAGCATAAAGATGAGTAAATTGTTTTCATTTCCCCAACTGCGGCTGAAAAACACTTTTTTATTAGGCCTTGCTGTTACAGAAGAGCGGCTACATCTTAGGTCATTCTAAGTGGCGTCTCAGGTTTTATCTATGATACTTAAACCCGTAACTGCTTAGCTTGTGAATGTCTCCTGCCAAAGTGGAGAAGCTGCTAAAAGAGCCTATCACCTGGATCAAAGATCTAAATATAAAACCCTGAGTAAAAGGGGTCAAATGTGGACCTGGAGGGGCCGCTCCAGGGTAGTGGCGCCGGGAACCTCCGCCTAAACCCCTTGCCCGCAGGAGTCTTCTGAGTACCAGCCTCCCTTCTCGCCGACGCCTATACAACCCCACACCCACGACAAGGCTCCTCACCACCAACAGGTTCCGGTCCTCCACCAACTGCCGCTTCCGGAGGATCTCAGACTTCAGGGTGTCCATGTCGCCCGGGTTTAAGCTAGAGTTTCTCCCCCCGGCTTCTCCGGCCAACCCGCACACAGCGGGGGAAGCTGAACTACGAACACTGCGAGCCCAAGCACTGGCGGATGACACTCACAAGGAGCGCTTCCGACCGAAGCTGACGTAAGCGGAAGAGGAAGCAGAGCGCCCAGGGCACCTCTTGTTGACGAAGACGCTGTGGATTAGCGGCCCCTGGCGGCGCACTGCGGCAGCGCGCCTGTGCTTCCCTCTGCTACAAGTGGACTGAAGCACGAGTCCGCTGAGGATTGTGGAGGTCGACAAGCTTAATTGTTAATGATATTATTGTACCTGCTTGTACCCACTAGTTCAGGTCCAAAAATCTCCCCGAAAAACACCTCAATTATTTTAGAAAAGGCCAGACTTTTACTTACTATACCTGAAGTTCATATCAGACTTTCTGAAGCTTACCTGCTTGCCGAAATTAATGTACTAGATAAGTGAGAGACATGAATAACACTACCAGCTCATTAATATGAAGGGTAGTGTTCACTGGTAGCCTGTTAAATTCCCTGTAAAGTTAAACAACTACATCCATTTAAGTTCTTTAAGAAGCAAGTATATCTTCCCACCCACTCCCCACCCCCGAACTACCTCACAGGAATACTGTAAAAATCCTGAGATGACAGATGTGAACACACGTTCTGAATTACGAAGTGCAGCTCTCACCTAAATCTGATTATAATGACCCTGGTATCCGCTGCTGTGGCTCACACCACCCCTCCCGCTGCAATCTTCTCCAACACTCTCTCTCTCTCTGTTTTGTTCGCTCTCTCTCTGTCTCTCTCTGCATGTACATACACAAATGTGTGAACAAAGAAGGTGACCCAGTGCTTTTGACTATATCCGTTAAAAGAAAAGATATACAGCTCAAATACCATAAAATTTATTATAGTAAAGTGTATAATTAAATAGATTTTATGTATCAGTTAACGGATGTTTCCATTTTGGGGCTATTATGACTAATACTTAAAATCTCCAAAATTCCCTATTTGAATTGTTGGCAGTGAAACTCTCCTCATCATATTTTTTGCCAGGTATGTTTATAGTAGGAATTTTTTAAAAATATGACATCAGGCAAACAGGTAAGTTACATTCAGCTTCAAACTAGACCACTTCTCAATGGTATTTATACCGGTACACTATTCGTCACACAATCTATTAAGGAATTCTCAACATCAGTGGTCCCCAACCTTTTTGGCACCATGGACCGATTTCATAGAAGACGATTTTTCCACAGAGTAGAGCGAGTGAGGTTTCAGGATGATTGAAACACACTACATTTATTGTGCTTTTAATTTCTATTAGTATTACATTGCAATATGCAATGAAGTAATTATACAACTCAACATAATGCAAAATCAGAGGGTTCCCTGAGCTTGTTTTCCTGCAACTAGATGGTTCCATGTGGAGGTTATGGGAGACAGTGACAGCCATAGTGTGTTGCTTACATCCAGTCTACTCCATAATTTCCTTTCGGTTGCTGTCACTGTAGAAAACACTGCTTCACAGAGATAGGATGTTGGAAATAGAAGCAGGATTTTCAGTGCTTAAGTGTCAATCTCAGGATTTTCCACCTTGAGTTTAATCCAGAACATATGGAGATTTGAAGTAGTCTCAAACATACTTTAAGGGCACCATCATTTGCAATCTCAAGCAGTTGATCCTCTTATAGCACAGACTACAATAAGTGTCAGATTCTAACTTAAAGCCCGCCACCAGATGCACTTAACTGTTATTTGCCACTCACTGAAAAGAGTTTTGATGTGAGTCTGCAAGCCATTGATTTATTATGGTCCCTGTGCAATCAAACCTCCCTGCTAATGGTAATCTGTATTTGCAGCTGCGCTCCAGCACTAGCATCACTGCCTCAGCTCCACCTCAGATCATCAGGCATTAGGTTAGAATAAGGAGCATGCAACCTAGATCCCGTGCATGCGTAGTACATAGTGGAATTCATGCTCCTATGAGAATCTAATGCACCCACTGATTTGACAGGAGGTGGAGCCCAGGCAGTAATGAAAGTGATGAGGAGAGGCTGTAAATCCAGATGAAACTTCGCTTGCCCAACCACCGCTCATCTTCTGCTGTGGGCCCTGGTTTCTAACGGGCCATGGACTGGTACTGGGGTTGGGGACCCCTGCTTAATATGATACATGTGCTCAGATCCCAATATTAATCAATTCCTCCAGTACCTTCTAGTATTTCTCATCACAATACTAATCCTAGTTACCACCAACAATCTTTTCAATTTATTGGTTGAGAAGGAGTAGAAATTATGTCATTCCTATTAATCGGCTGATCATATGGGTGAGCAGATGCTAACACTGCTGCCCTGCAAGCAATCTTATATACCGTATTCTAGCTACTGGATATCTTATATAAATAGCCTGATTCCTATTTAACCCTAACACATGAAAATTACAACAGATCTTCTTACTGAACTTTGACAATTCCAGCTTCCCGCTAACATGATTACTCCTAGCTGCTACCAGTAAATCAGCCCAGTTCGGATTACCCATGAGTATCCTCCACGAGGGCCCTACACATGTCTCTGCACTACTCCACTCAAGCAGGCATCCCTGCTAAGCTGATTCTACCCACTAACAGAAAACAATCTAATTCAAAAAATAATATTATGCTTAGGAACAGTCACTGCACTACTTATAGCACTTGGAGTCCTTGCCCAAAATGACATTAAAATAACTATAGCCTTCACCTCAAGCCGACTAGGCCTAACGATAGTAACTATCGCCAACCGTATCTAAGCATTTTGCCATGTGTGTACACATGCATTTTTAAAAGCCATACTATTCTTTTGCTCAGGGTCTATGATACACACCCTAGATGATGAACAAGATATTTGAAAGATGGACTGTTCGAAGCACTGATCTTCACTACACCCGCACTCATTATTGGAAGCCTGGCACTAACAGGAACACATTTCCTAACAGAATTTTATGCCAAAGACCTAATTATTGAAACTCATCATATATCAACACCTGACCCCTATTAATCACTCTCATCACTACATCCCTAACAAGAAAGTTATATTTAAAACATTTTTTACATTAGTCAGTGAGACTGACAATTTGGGCAGCAAACTGACATTCTGAGAGAGACTCTGGGTCCCTCGGAGTGGATGAAGAAACTACTCAGACATTCACCATCTAAGGAAGGAAGGGAAGGGGGTTTCTCTGAGGAAGATCGCCCCCATTTCTTCATTAGCCAGGGTTTTTATCTACTTTCTACATGGGAAATGCATAAGGAAAAACATGCAGCCCTTCACCAAATGGTTGGGAGTAATAACAAAGGGAAATGCAGATCAATACAGGGTTGAGGCGTCCAGATATTTTATACAAGTTGAAAACATTTACTCTTGCTCAGTCGTTCTGTTTTTTTACATCCTACTGATAAGAATTTGGGGCTATTTAGAAAAAAACAGAGCAGGTTCCCTTTTCCTTAAAAGCCACTTTGTATTTCTATTCTATCTTTAAAATCTCCCGAAGGGTGGGGTTCAGAGCAAGCCTGGAAGACAACCTGCCGGCTAACGGCCCCGGGGCGGGGGTGGGGTGGGGGGGTGGGGGGGGTGGGAGGGTGGCTCTACACAGGGGTCAAAGTCTTTTAAACCAAGCCTATCTGTTTCCCACATCTCCCCATGCCTGATTGTCCCCCACAAGATTCCTTTTCCAGTGTTAAATTTTCCTGATAGAGGCTACTGCCTTTCACTGAAAGGCAAATTTTTATTCTGTGGCTCAGTTGGTTGGAGCATCATCCCATAGCCAAAAGTTACAGGTTAATTCCAGGTTAGGGCACACACCTAGCAGTAAAATCTCAAAGAAATACATAGTGTCTAATGAATGGAAAATACATGGGCTTATAAAATCATTGCAATCACTGTGAATGATCAGCTATTAAAGGAAAACTTAGTGAGATTTGAAACGACAAAGTTGGTGCCATTTGCCCAGCAGGCCTAAGACCTTGTTAAATATAACTGTCATTCTACTCTTAGGAGCTTATGTCCCCAGGACTGGAAAGTACTGAAAAAGCAAAAGCAGAATGTGATTGACTGCTTCCCACAGCCACAGGCAAAAGATAACATTGGGGAAACTGCAACTTATACAAAACCAACTGAAAACTCCCCTGTTGCAAGGACGCTAACAGCCCAGCAGCCACACAACAGCAGCCTCCCCACCCCCTTTTATAATCCAATGAAAACTCACAGCCCTAGCCGTTTGTCACTGGTGCCTCTCATGCGCTTAGGCCCCTTTCCTCTATTGGACAGTGAATAGAACTTTTGCCCTCTACATTATCTCCTCTCTGTGAATTCTCTCACAGCCCACAGCATGGGCCACTCATGCTGAATGATGGAAGTACAGAATTCCCTTCCTTAAAACAAACTGCAAAACAAACAAATAAAAAAACAGAAAAACAAAAACACATAATTTTTTATTCTAAAAGGCCCTTTAGGTATTTGACCATTTTCTATCCATTGTTTTTATCTGGTTGAGAGCTTATAATAATATACAGTTTGATATTCTGCTTTTATTCATTTCACATTAGTGTATCATTTCATCCTATCTTAACTCAGCTCTGCAAGGTTATATAATATGACATTAGCAGAGGCATTTTAAATCCTGGATCAAGACGATCTTCCTCTGAGCAGAGCTGGCATGACAGCCAGACTCAAATTTCAGAAACAAGCTTGATACACAGTCTGGCTCCGAGATGTCACCTTCTTTCTCTCTCTTCTCTGCTCATGATGATGACACCTGCCAGTAAAACAGGCATATTTTAGAAAGAATAAGTTAGTATTTAACTGGTCCCTTCTGAATGGGTGAGACCATCAGTTTCAGAGGGAACTTAAACGTCTTCTGCTTTTTATTACTGTTTGAGTATCTTCCCAAAACATTTTGGTCTACTTCAAGGAGAGAAGCCATGTGGCAGTGGTGCCCTGGAAGACTGGCAAACATTTAACTGAATATTGTTGTTTTGCCAGGTCCAGATCTAAAGACAGATTATGTCAACTCTCAGCCTACCAGTTGGAAGCAGAACACCCGAGGCTAATGCATACCTCAGATAGTTTTTAAAATAAGGAACCTAATGAACAAAACAAACGCTAGCGAAATAGAACCAAAAGCATGGAAATAAGGAACAGACTGTCAGTGACAGGAGGAGAGGGGAGCTGGTGTAAGGGGGGAAAGAAGAGAAAGGGTCTAGTCAAGGAAGATGTATAAAGGACCCATGGACATGGTCAACAGGTTGGGGACTGACTGTGGGAGCGGGTTGGGGGATCGTGGGGCAGGGGAGAGCAATGGGGGAAAACCTGGGACAACTGTAATAGAACAACAATGAAATTTTAAAAAAATTGGTTGTGATTCATATGCATAGACATTCAAATAAGCCCTTTAATTCCTCATTGAAAGTCCTACTGATGGTAGCCTGCCACATGGCTGGGTGTTCTTGACACAAAATAAGGATTAATATTTAATTAACAATTATTCCACGGGGTTTCTCAAATAAAATTCATCCTTAGTGCAGATGGTTTTTATTGTCTTTTCAGTTTTGTTTGTCTCTCATTTAGATGATTTTAATAAACTTCAGAAATTTCATAGAGAAAGGAAATGCCCCCAAACTTAATTTTGTTTCCACCAGCCATCCTGTGTTACTGAATTGCCAATGTAGCCAAGTTTAAGACACAGCCTGCTCTGTCCTCAGCTGAATCTGAATCCATTTATGCAACTCTGTTTTTTTTTAGACATTAAAATAGAATGTTTTATTCAAGTGTTTTGACAAAACTATTAACTTCTAGTTGGGACATGGTTTGAGAAAAAAATGTTTAAATTCTGGAGTGTACCAGTGCAAAGATGATCTTTAGGTGCAAAATCATGGGATTTATGTGCTTTGAAAACATACAAAACTTAGAAAGACTGGAGTCGGTGCTACTGCAGCATATAAGAGGAACCATCTTAAAATAAAGCAAAGCCCTGGAGAGCATAATGTACATTTATTTATTCTCTATTCTAATTATTGAGGTGAGAGAAGCTCATATTTCCCTTGAAGATATCATGGCAAAAAAGTCAGCATTCCTGGGATGTTTGGCATGCAGAGGAGTGAAAGCAGTGCCCACACATCTTTGCCAGGTCAGGACTTGAGTGGTCACAGCAGATCTGGAAACACCTGTCACCAGCACCCTCTTGAGGTGGCTGAGCTGGTCTGTGAAGGACAGCTGTCAGCAGAGCATATCTGTCGGCGGGCAAAATTAGGCTGAGCCACGGGCATCTGAGTCTAACAGAAAAACAGCAAGACCTTTGGGATGGGGTCAAACGCCCATATTCTAAGTAGGGCAGGACCAGAGACAAGGTGGGCCCTGTGGACCGCAGGAGTCAGCCGCCCAGGGCCCGGCCTGGCCGCACTCACTCCCTCTCCTTAGAATTCTAACACGCCAGCCATCCGTTTGCTTTAGCAAAGGTTTTCTGATGTCATATCAAAATGAGATATCTCTGGAAGGGGTAACATCAACGTCTTGTCACATTTTCACACCTTCTCAGACTTGTCACATTTTCACACTTTCACAGACTCTCTCCCTCAGGAAACCAGAAGCAGTGAGAAGACCATGGGAACCAGTCATTGTGGTGAGGGACACGGGTTGCCCAGGGGCGACCATCACAGCCATAGTGTATGTGCATGAAAGGATGTGTCTCATGTGTGGAATTCATTTTAAAATACTCTGGTCTGCATAAGCATGTGTGCATGTTTGGGGTGAGAACAGATTTGCCCAACGTTGTTAGTTGTTGAAGCTGGATGAGTAGGTTCATAGGATTTCTTTCTCCTTCTCTCTATGTCATTGTGAGCATCAGAAGGTCATTAGTCCCTGTGCCTCTCCCCAGAGGTGCTCACTGTGGCCTTTGGAGGTACAGACACATAATCTACAGGACAGCTTGGGGACGGCCGTGATTAGTCGCTAAGGAGACCTGAGAATCACAGCAGTTAATCTTACTGAGGAAATAAATCAGGGCCAGCCTTTTCAATACCTGGAATGGATTATTTAGAATAGGCTAGATTCACTAGGGAAGGAAACAGCCCTCACTGTGGCGATTCACTGTAATTCCTGTGTAAGTGGAAACCCACTGGGGGGGACCTTGACATCCTGTCCTTGCAGGTGACCCATTGTCTCGTTTGCTTGTGTCAGGCCCAGGTTTAATTTGGAGTGAAATTGAGTTAGTGTTGGGTCAAGTGGAATTTTTGTTGCGTGTGCCCTTTGACATGCAGTTTCTATGTCATCTTCGTTTTCTGCCCTCTGAAATACTACACACACTGCATTTCAAAAGCGCTGGTTTCCTGAGGTTTGGAGTCACTTGGCAGCTCATTCAGGGCTCATGGTCTGTGGTGAGTGTGGGTGGTGGGTGCTCGTGCTCAGTACCCTGGGTTGTGGGTCAGAGGTCACCGCAGCAGCACCACCACCTCTGAGCAGAGCTAGGCACATGGGTGTGGGGCTGTGAAAGCTGGACCTACCCAGGATGAGAGCTACCAGGAAGCTGCATGATCCTCAACTCTCAATTATTCACACTAATGGGAGTGGGGGGTGCATCTTCTAGGTAATTGCATTAACACAAACTCTTGGAACTTGATTTCACTAAAAACTGGGTAGGTTGGGATACTTCACTTCAACTGAAGAACAAGCAGTGATTTGGCAGATGTTTTGAAAATTTTAGGGAAAATACTCATGAATATTTCATAATTTTTCTCCTTCCCCAAAATAATTCTTAAACCTATCTTTGGGCCCTACTTACAATAAAGTATAACAAGTTTGTTTACTAGCTCGTACCAGCAAAAGCTAATCAATGAAAACTTTTCAAACCATCTACCATAATTATTTCACTCCCAGGTTGTTATTTCTTCACAAATCAATATTTGCATACTGTTTACTAATATTCTAATTGTATTATAAATGTGAATGCTATAATTTGAAATGTTGCTCTCTCTATATCCATCAAATTTATACATTTTAAAGAACTGAGTCAAGAACTCTTCTGATGGGTCATTGTTTTATATCTGTCTAGAGCACTTTGCAGTTTCCAATATTAAAAACTGGCAAACTGTCACAATATTTTGCAAAAGGATAAAATAGTGACTGTATTACCTAAATGATTAAAAATATTATTAGAATAGGTTTGAGAAACAATCCTCTAAGGGGAAATATCTGTGTATACGTACTTCTGTTTTCCTAGGTCACATAAAATCCTGTCTGAAAAAAATAAAAAATAAACCTAGGAACAGAAACTGTTCTACTCATTTAGTAGATGGTATCTTTTAGTACTGTTTTGTCTGTGTTCACATGGCATTTCTTGTCAAACATGGCTACACTATTTTTGTGTGTGTACATTTTGAAAGGCAAGAAGAATATTCTTTTCCTGGGATATATTCCAATGACTGTGACTGAAAACATAAAAAGTAGAAGAAATATTCCAATACAAAATTCTGACTGTATGAATCTGACATTTTCAAATAGATTGTGATTAAATTAACTGATTTCTATTCTCCAGAAATAGTAAAAGCCATAAAATTTCATAAAATGCCTAATTTTTAGAATCCTGCTTTTCTCAGACAGGAATGCAGTCTTTTATATCAGAAGGATGGGGAAGAGTAATAAATTAGAGGACATTAACTGGTGCCTATATAAAACCTATTGAATTATACACTTTAAAATAGTATATTTTATGGCATTTGAGTTATATATCGATTTAGTTTGCATATTTGTGCAAATGTCGGTGTATTCCCAGTAACAAGTGGATTGTTCCACTATAGTATTAATCATCGGCGGCGACGGCGGCAGCCGTCCGTCTCGAGAGACGATGGTGTAGCTTCTTAAGAGTCTATCTGCACCGCCGAGAATGGCTGTGCAGTCCGACTCGGGAGTGACACAGTATCTGTCTCCTCCCGTGTTGAATCGACATCTTGCGATGACGCTGGAGTGTCCTCTCCAGTGAAGCTGAAGCTACAGAACCTGGGCAGGGTGATATGGAAGGTCTGCTGTTGCCCATGCAGCAGACCCCCCCTCTCTTCGCAGCTGAAGGGTCCAAGGGAAAGACGGAGTCAATACAGCTTGGCTTCAGGTGCGCCGCAGGACTTGCCGGTGTTGACTACAACGTCAAACCGCCTTAGGGACTCCGGCTCCGGATTTTCTGTCGGGGTTTACTCCCTTAGCCTTTCCCCTGAAGAGGTATGCCACAAGGCAGCAGAGGTTTTTTGGAATCAGAGTTTTCCTTCTCTGATGTGCCCTGACTGGAAGATCGAACCAGCGACACTTAGCTCGCAGGCCGACGCTCAATCCACTGAGCCAAACCAGCCAGGGAATTTAGTATTAATACTGAAGAACATATTGTCATACTCCTCTAGTTTGGAATTATTTCAATGAAATCTATTATGACTTAGTTATAACTTCTTTACCTTTTCTGACTTTAGTGCTTAATTTAGAATGGCCAAGACATGGGAAATAAGTTGTGTTCATCAACAAATGAATGGATAAAGAATATATTGAACATTATTAAGCCATAAAAAGAAGGAAATTCTGCTTTTTGTGACAACATGGATGGATCTTGAGGGCATTAAGCTAGATGAAGTATGTCAGAGAGAGAAGGACAAATACTGTATTATCTCACCTTTATGTGGAAGCTGAAAAAACAAATTGAACTCATAGATACAGAGAACTGATTGGTGATTGCCAGAGATAGGGATGTGAGGGTGGGCAAAATGGGTGAAGGTGATCAAAAGGTACAGACTTCCAGTTAAGCAAGTCCTGGGGATGTAACATACAGCATGGTGACTGCAGTTAACACTACTGTTCTACATTTCATTACAATGTTGATGAGAGGCCATAGGAAATTAACTCTTACTTATGTCAATTAGCCTATGGTAAAATTGGTTTCGTCATAGGCCATTTTGATTAATGTTGCAGAACTGATTGATAATATTAAGTGAGTACTTACTTTTTTGAAAATTGCTAATAAAAATAAATAAAGGAAATTGCTAAGACAGCAGATCATAAAAGTTCTCATTACAAAAAAATTACCATAACTGTGTGGCATAATGGATGTTAACTAAACCTGTGGTAATCCACTTCACAATATACACATATATCAAATTATCTGGTTGTACACCTTGGACTAATATCATTTTACATGTCAATTAGATCTCAATAAAACTGGAAAAAATTTAAATAGTACTGGTAAAACTTTAAGTGACTTTATATGGTCCTAGGATGGAAAAAAGACTTTCTAAGCATTGCATAAAGTGGGAAAACAATAGCACTGACACTTAAAAATTATAATTTCAGTATATAAAAATTTTAAAGGAAATTATTAGAAAAATACATAAACAATAATGTGCTGCTTAATGACAAGGATATGTGCTGAGAAATGCATTGTTGGCAATATTGTCTTGAGAGCATCACAGAGTGCACTTACAAAAATGTAGATGGTAGAACCTAGTACGCACCCAGGCTATATGGTACAGCCTATTGCTCCTAGGCTATAAGCTTGTAGAGAATGTTACTCTACAAGGATCATGAGATTAAATCAAGCACAACAAAAAATGATGCAATCAAGAGAGAAAGTAAATGCGAGATGTATGAGGCTGCTGCTCTACAGTCAACTCTTTTTTATTAAGTAGAAAGAGTACACTCTAAAAAAATGATAAAAAGTATAGTACAGTAAATAGATAAACCAGTAATATAGTCATTTATTATCATTATCAAGTATTGATATTATATACTGTAGCTAATTACATGTGTTACATTTTTATTAACTAAAATTTTTTTCTATGATAGTTGACATTCAATATTATTTTGTATTAGCTGCAGGTGTACAGCATAGTGGTTAGACAAGTATGTAATCTACAAAGTGATCTTCTGATGACTCAAGTACCCACCTGGCACCATATGTAGTTATTAAAATATTATCGGCTACATTTTTATACAACTGCCAATGCTGTAGGTTTGTTTACACCAGCATCACCACACACACCTGAGTAATGCATTGGGCTATGACGTAAGGATGGTTACAATGTCACTAGACAGCAGGAATTTTTCAGCCTCATTATAATCTTATGGGACCACTGATGTCATATAGTCGGTCCATCTTGACTGACGTGTTGTTATGCAGCATGTGACGCTATGTAGCTGACAAAGAGTTTACATCTCTACCTTGCCTCATTGGGAAAATAGACAATAGACATAGAATATAAAGGATACACATTAATGAAAGAATGCCTCTCTATGCTGTAGTTTACTTTCTGAAAATTGAGAATAAGGATAATGCACATAAAGAGTTCAGTGTGGCCCTGCACTTGAAGTTTCTAGTAAAAATGGTTTTATTCATTTCTGTGTATGTGTGTGCACATGCACAAATGCATCTACACAAACCAACTCTCCCAGTTTTCCCAGTATCCCAGGAAATTCCTCAGTTGGCAAATCAGGATAGCTGGCAGCCCTACTACATACACATGTAGCAAAGGACCTGGAAGAATGGACACCAAGGCTTTAACAGGACTTAATTCTCAGAAGAAATTGTTATAGATAACTTTTATATAATTTATTATGCTTAATAGTTACTTTAATATTTTTCCATCCGCATATGTATTGGTTTTATGATCAGAAAGAAAACCACATTTCTTCCAAATCGACATTTTAAAAAACTTGAATACAGCCTCTAGAGCTATGAATAGCTGTGGAATTATTTCCAAAATATACTGAGTCAAATGTTAGCATGGAAAACAACACATATGTGGTTTAATGAAAGGCAAGTTATGCAGTTCTATTAGTAAGCAATGTTTTTAGTGCTAACTGTCTGAGTGTCAGTTTCCTGTTCATAGTAACACCTGTCTTGTTGGGTATTTAAGGATCAATGGGATGATTTATATTAAAATTACTAGCACTAGGTCAGCACTAGTTCTCCTGTACCATTCAATGAAAGTTTTACCTCTGTGCTCAACTGTCATCACTACTCTCCACAATGCCTTTGTTGCACGGAGGGAGAGAGTGTAACTTGAAAGGGTTACTAATCCCTCAAAACCCACTGATCACAGGTAAACTCATTTCCCGATCCTGCCACGTAAGCCACTGATTTGGCTTTGATGACCCGATCACACATTGAGGACCACATTAAGGTTGTCACTCAAAGCTGTATTCACCATCAAAGTTCTGAAGTAAAACTTGCTTCTGCCCACATGCTCTGGGGATGGCACCAAACTACACGATGGAAAAGATAACAGATCCCACAGAGTCATTTCTCTCAGATCAAGGTGTTAGTCTCCCTGCTTGAAAAGTGGGAATATCACTGCTGGAAAGTGATAAAAACATTTTAGATGTGTGCATGTGTAAATGCAGCATCTAAAACATATCCACATTAAAGTAAAAAAAATGCACAAAAAATTATGTCTTTAAAAATTAACTTTCTTATTAAAAGATTAGTTTTCAATCATCAAAACAATTCAAAATTTATGGAAAACCTTGTCAGACGAGAAGAACAGACCTCAATTAAAAGAGAATTAAAACTTCTTAAAAATTTCAGAAAATTCTACCTTCATTAAGAAAATTACTGGTAAAAAATACAGTACAAATAAGCAAAAATATAAATGCAGAACTGCTATAATCCACCTACCCAGAGAAAAACCATATGGGCAAACACCCCTTAGATACTTTCTCTGCATATATTTACATATTTTGAAAACAAAAATGGGATTCTTCTGTATAAATTGTCACCCAAAAAATCAAATTTCACCATTTTTATTATTGTATCATTAGGTTGTTTGTAGATTTTTGCTATTATAAACATTACAGAGCAGAGATAACTATAGAGGATGACTTAGAAAAAAAGAAAATGTAGGAAGAAAATAAAAAATTCTGAAAAGTGGACAAAACTGCTGAGAGTTGTATAAAAGTAAGAAAAAATCATTCCTCGTGATATGTCAAAAGTCACTACACAGAGAATCCCTGGGAATAATCACTTTTGATCAAATTATAATTTTGATCAAGCTGTCATCTTAATTAACATGTTTTCCTTCTAGTGCACCTGTAACAGAACCCCTGGGCTGCTCAGATTGAAACAGAACCCACGGGCTGTTTAGTTAGGGGCCCGATTGCCCGCCGCCAGAATCATAACTCTTAATACCAGAGTTAGATGAAAAGGAAAAGAATTATTTACACAAAGTCCTGCCTCCCCCTCCCAGACCTGGCCAGTCTTACGGAAGTCAGAAACACCATTTCCCTCCTTCCTAGGCACAGTTCAGCTTTACCAGTAGCTGCCAATCACTCAGTTCTGATTGGGGAGGTCCTTTCTGTGCTGTGGTGCCCTCCAGCTCTCAATGCAGGACCGCCTGGATTCTCAGCCTCCTTGCAAACTGCCTTCTTCCTGCAAACCGCGTGGATCTCCTCTCCTTCTCCAAGCAGCCTGGCAAGAGCCTCTTCTTAAAGCAGCCTGGAGACCCATTCTCCAAGCCACATGGAGGAAGCCCACAAGAGCCAGAGAGTGAGGGCGTGAGGGCCAGAAAGAGCCTGAGAGAGAGAGAGAGAGCCTCCTAGAGCCAGAGCCAGCCCAAAATGTCCGCAGCTCCTTCTCTCTTCCCCCTGCCTCCTCTCTCCCCCTGCGTCCTCTCCCGCAGTGGGTGTTGCAAAGAGTTCTGACCATTCACAGAACCCTACGTAGGCTCTGTCTGCTTCTTCTGTACCAGCCCACAGTCCAAGATCCCTCCCATCTTCCTGAGTCTTGGAAGTAAAGCGGATCTTTGCAACAATGTATCCGGCCACTAGCTCCAGGCATGCAAGGGCATCCTGAAAGCTGCTTCCTGCTGCCTATCTCCCAGCCGCAAACTCTGGGGTTTGTTTTTGGACGCCCCTGTTTCTGTAACACACCCACACATTTATTTACTTTCACTCCCCCTGGACCTCCTCCAGTCTCTATCCTGCATGCTATGAAGTTTCATTCCAATCACTTCCTGGTAGTCTAAGCACCTCCCTCATCTCTTTTCTTCCTAGAACAGCTGCAATGCTCATTTCTAGTTTTTGACTAATGCTACCATCAGCTTTCTGCCCTCCTCCCCCCAGGCTGCTGAGCACTGCTGGAGAAAAATCATACAACTTGTTTCACTGGGTGTCACTAGGTATGTCTGCTCTGCAGTCTGGACTGGCCCCCTTTGCCTCATGTCTTTTCTCTCTTCTGAATCTCCACAATTTGTTCCCCCTTCCTGCTGATTGCATGGCCTGGGCTACAGTCCTCCGTCTCATTAAGCCTCAGACTCCCAGCTGCTAAAATAAAACTAATATTAGTTATCTTGGACAGGAAGTGGAGGTAAGAATGATGTTTCTAATGTGCTCAGAGATGAGAGGGAAACATAATTTCCTACTGAGAATTAAACTAACAAAACTCCCAAACGATGCAGGTGACTGCACCTATGGTCTGTAAATAAAAAAGGCGTCTGTCAATGTGTGATAATGATTTGGGAATGCACAAAAGTCCAACCAGAAGGAGGACAGTGGTAGTAAACAGCCTGCAAACTGGAGACGTCCAGCAAATGAGCGAGGCTTGGTAGATAGCAGATTCCACTTGGAGCACCCCCAAGGCTCCAGGTCTCAGCGTCTGGGCTTTTGCCCACCCACCTGTGCTTTGATCAGAGGGTGGGAGACCCAGTGCCGACATAGTCTACTTTGCTCTCCAGGTTCAGAGCCAGAAACTATCCGAGGGAATCGGTAAATTCATGTTCTCTCTCAAATGTTCAACGAACATATCCTATTTCAAGGAGGACTTTCCCTCTCCTTTTTCACTAATCACATTTTAAGTCTCCTTGAAAGCTTAGTCTGAGCACTCCAGTCCCAAGCCCGTCGTCTTCCTGACAGAATGGTCCCCTTCACACGGGGTGGGGAGGTGGGGGCTGATTCCCAAAGCCCTGGGAGTAACCTTATTCTAGGACTGAGGATTTCTGTCCTAATGCTGTATTAATATTTTATTTAGGATTTTCGGATTGAGAGTCATAAGTAAGAATAGCCTACTGTTTTCTTTGGGTTACTGTATTTCTTGGGTTTCATTATTGAGCTAGTTCCATACAAGAAATGTGAAGCTTTCCTACTTTTTCTAGGCTCTGAAATAGCACATCAGAATTCACTGGCCGTACAGGCCTTGTAAATGCCCTTCTGGAAACATCTGGACCTGGTGCTATTTGGGAGAGGACCTCTTTGCTCTTCTTCTCTATTCCTCCTGTGTCAGTTGGTCTGTCTAAACTTTATTACTTTTTTAAAGTTCATTTTGAGAAATTCTATTGTCCTCAAAATTATTCATTTCATCTAGATTTTCTAATTTATTTGACAAAACTGAACAAGGTGATCTCTTAAGATAATTGTACTTTCTTCTGCATCTTAGTTAATTCTCCTTATTTCAAGTTTTGTGTATTTGTGTGTTCTCCCCTTTGTCTTGTTTAATTATCAGCTAACCTACTTATTTTTAAAAAATCAGCTCTTGGATTGTTTTAATTCTATATTTTTCTATTTTATCCATCATCAGTTTAATATTTTACCTTTTTAAATTCCATTCTTCTGTTTTTCAAAAGTTTATTTTGTTCTGTTTCTAACTTCTTACATGGGTGCTTAATTTATCTTATTATAACTTTTAAACTAATACTCATTTAAAACCACAAGTTTTAGTACTATTTTAGCAAAATTTCATGGGTTTATATGTCATTTTCATTTTCATATTTTTCTACATATTATCTGTGTTGTTCATTTTATCCTTTTTGGTCCAAATTTTATCTACTTCCAAGAAGCAGAACTGTTTTATTTTCTGTTTTGTCATTAATTTCTAGTTTTATAAAAATTGTGATCAAAGATTATTCATACGGTTCTACTTATTGGAATATATTAAGATTTTCTCTGTTGCCTAAAACATGTCAAATAGTTGTGAGTGTTCCAAGGGCATTTGAATTGATGTACTTTCTATAAGTCAGGTTATAGTGCTTGCTATATTAGATCTACCATATTAATATTTTTTCATAGTATCCAAATAAAATTTAATAAATGGGTTAAATGCAGGTCTACATTCAACTTTTAAAAAATAATAATTGTGCCCTGGTCACATGGGTAAGTTGATTAGAATGTATACTGTACACCAAAAGGTTACAGGTTCGATTTAGTTTAGGGTATATGCCTGGATTGCAGATTCAGTCCTGGGTCAGGGTGCATACAGGAGGCAATAGATCAACGTTTCTCTTTCACATCAATGTCTCTCTCTCTCTCTCTCTCTCTCTCTTTCTCTCTCTGGATTTATCGTAATCACTCCATATTCTCTCCCTTGTCCTGTCTTCACTGGAATCAAATACACAAATTCTGTCTGGATGAGTATTTCTTCTTTATATCTTTGTTTGCTGGACTTCCATGCAGTTTGATTTTTCTGGAACTCCTGGTTGTTTCTAGTTTTGAGGTAGTTATATTTCTTCTTAGTTGTGGAGGGAGACGCAGTGTGTCTGTCTATGCCTCCATCTTGGCCGGAAGTCTTAATTATATTTTTAAGTCTTCTCTATCCTTATTTACTTTTGTGCCCTTAATCTGGCAAGGACTATACTAATTACTTCTGTCTATGTATTCTCTTTATATGTCCTATAATCTTTGCTATGAATAACGAAATTATGTTATTCGGTACATACATATTCTTATGTCTTCTTCATTGTGAATTGTAACTCTGGTAATTATAAAATGTCCTTCTTAATCTCTTTCAGTGCTTCCTGCCATGAAATCAACCCTGTGTAATAAGAAGTTTCTGTTTCCTGATTTCTTTATGTTTACATATTCCTAGTATAGATTTCCAAAATCATTCTATTTTATATGTTTTATTGTATACAACACAAAGTTGTGTTATGGTTTTTGCGCCAATATGAAACTGAATATTTTAAATAAGATAATTTAGTTCACTTATGTTTATTTATTATGATGTTTGGTCTTAGTTCTGTTATATTGTTTTGTTATGCTTTCTGCCTTGTGATTTTTTCCAAATATTTCACTATGTTATTTTGTTTGACTTGTTATAATTGTGTGTATGTGCTTTGATAATTTGAAAGCTTTGTATTTTTTGTTCTGGGTTAGCATAATAAATACGTTAGCTCTTGTTCTTAATCATCTGTTACTTTAGATTCTTCATTGACTTCTTACTATATTTCTTTCTTTTCTCCTTTTCTTAATCATGAGATTTAGATTATATTCTTTCTCAGTATGTTCCTTTGTCCTAAAATATGTATTTAAATATCTACTTTTTGACTTAGCAGTCTGAAATACTTTACCTCCAATTATAGATATGAAAATCGTATTTACACAAAACCCCATTTTCTCTTTTCCTCTCAGCTTTTCTTATATTGTTTTTAAATTGTGAGGTTTTATAACATGTATGTAACCTTAAACTCCATATGTACTGTTTCCTTAGTCGTACACTTAAATTCATGTTTGTTGCCATTTCTTTTGCAGCATTTTTGCGTTCATCTCACATATGGTGATTATATGGTGATTAATGTTCAGCATGGTGCATGTTCAGGAATGGTTTTGAATGGATGACAGCGACGGGCTCGGAGGGATTCTCCCCTGCTCTCCTTTTAATGGACACATGACAATACATTGTTGGCTGCCAAAATCCATTTTTGCAACCTTGGACCATTTCCCTTCCTCATCATCTGGGGTCACTGGACAATTTCCTGTGAGCCTGAAATTTCACACACTTGGGCCACTGCGACACCTCTTGGCGGAAGAAAAGCACGCCAACGGAGGCGAAGTGTAGTGAGGTCCTCCCGCCGGCAAGGGGCGCCGCAGGTAGGCGGCGCAAGTGAGTACCTCTCTCTTTCTCCCGGCCGCACGCTTTTCCTCATTCCTCAGCAGCTTGCGCCCTTGCAGCTTCGGCTTAGTGGTTGGCGCTGGGAAGCGGGCCGCGCGGTCCCGAGCTTAGGCCTAGTGGACCCAGCCTTCACTCCCCGCGGCGTGTTGGCCTTGGTGCGCCGACGCGGCCCATGGGTAGAGTCGGCCTGGCGGGCCGGGTAAGTACGTCCCGGGCGGCAGGGCGGCCCCGGAGGGTTTTGGATGCGAGGCCGTGGCTTTAGGCCGCGCCGCAATGGTGCGGGAGGTCTCCGGCTGGTCCCTAGAGCCGCAGGCACCCTGCGACTCCGGGCGACCCTCCGGTCCGGCCCTGTTCCTCTGTGCCTCTCTTTGCTCTCCGCAGCCACTTTTCTTTATTTCCCTCGGGTCACTAGGGCCTCGATCTCTTCCTCTCTTCGTTTTTCCTTTTCCCGTCTGTCTCTTAACGACTCCTTTGGACCCGAGGACCTTTTTCTCTCCCTGCCTCCATTGGTTTTGTTTTGAAAAAGTTGCTAGGTCCGTCGACTCCGGGACCCGGGTCCCAGTCACCTGAGGCCCAGCACACTTTTGACTCCTGCGAGACCCGGGGAGTGGAGAGGAGGGAAGCTGTTTACTTCCTGGGATGCAGAACTCCAGAAGTCGGTATCTCTTAAAGACAAGGGGTTACCTGGACAGGTGAAGGAAGACCTGACTCCGTTGTTACCTTGGTCCTTGTTCTTTTAAAGCCGCGTTTTAGCTCTGGAGTTTATCAGCAAGCATTTAAAAAAAATTAATTTTATTTTATTGATGATGTTGTTACAGTAGTCCCAGTTTTTTTCCCTTTGCTCCCCTCTGCCCAGTACCCCCCTTCCCTCCAGCAATACCACGCCGCTTAGTTCATGTCCATGGGTCGTGCATATAAGGACTTTGGCTTCACCCTTTCCTATATTATTCTTAACTCCCCCTGTCTATTTTGTACCAACCAATTATGCTTCTTAATCCCTGCACCATTTCCCCAATTTTCCCCCTCCCCCCTCCCAGCTGATAACCCTCCAAATGATTCCCCATACCTATGATTCTGTCCCGCTTCTGGTTTGCTTAGATGGATTTTGTTTTTATTTTTTAGATTCAGTTGTTGATAATTGTGAGTTCGTTGTCATTTTAGTGTTGATAGTTTTGATTTCTTTTTCTTAAATAAGTCCCTTTGATATTTCATATAATAATGGCTTGGTGATGATGAACTCCTTTAGCTTCACCTTTTCTGGGAAGCATTTTATCTGCCCTTCCATTCCAAATGATAGCTTTGCTGGATAGAGTAATCCTGGTTGCAGGCTGCCTTTCATCACATTGAATACTGCTTGCCAGTCCCTTCCTGCCTTCAAAGTGTCCTCTGAGAAATCAGCTGATAGTCCTATAGGCACCCCCTGTGTAGGCAACTCTCCACCTCTCTCTTGCTGCCCCCAGGACTCTGTCTTTATCTTTCACCTTTGGTATCTCAGTCATGATGCATCTTGGTGTGGTCCCCTCTGGGTCCAGCTTGCCCGGGACCCTTCGTGCTTCCCGGACCTGTATGTCCATCTCCTTCGCAAGATTTGGGAAGTTTTCCTCATTTTTTTCAATTTTTGCTTCCTCATTCTGCACTGGTTGACTGTTTATTTCTTCCTTATGTTCCAAATCATTGATTAGAACCCCAGTTTCTTTCCCTTCAGCATTAGTTTTGTGTGGATTTTCCTTTGTTTCACTTAGCATAGCCTTCGCATCTTCTCTATACGTTTGCCGTACTCAAGCATATCTGTCAAGCCCATGAGCATCTTTATCACCACTGTTTTGAATTCTGCATCTGTTAGGTTGTCTGTCTCCTCATCTGTGAGGTTGGCTATCTCCTCGTCGCTTAGTTCTCCCACTGGAACCTTGATCCATTTCCTCTTTTGGGCCATACTTCTCTGTCTCCTCATATTGACATGTTCCTGTGTTTGCTTCTGTGTCTTAGGCAGAACTGTCACTCCTGTTATGTTGTAAGGGGTGGAGCCTTAGGTGTTTGTCAGTGCAGGGCAACCTGTTTCACCCGGTGGTGCTGTATGTGGGGGAGAGGTCTGAGAGGGAACAATGCCGCTTGCTTAGCACTCACTTGAGGCAGAGTTGCCTCCAACACCCGGGCTCGTCGGAAACTACTCTGTCCAGCAGAGGCTTCATGACCACGCCGGAACAAACTTATCCAGAACATTGTATTTTGTCGGGGGGGGTGGGGGGTGGCTGTTTCCTCTAGGGAAGAAAGCGCAAGACCTCTGTTCCTCATGCTTTTTATTGAGAAGGGTATGCATGGGAGATACAAGGTCAAAATTCATGAATCATCAGTAGCTTTTAGGCGCCTGGATTACAATTGACAATAACAGATTAGAAGTACCAGTACAGAGGGCACAGTAACCAGTCTGTGTCAGGGTCTATCAAACATTTTGACGCCACACTGGCATTAAGTACAAGGTTTCATACATTCCTTGCTAGACATTGTTTATACTTAACTACAAGATAAGCAGAGCAAGTTCTAAAGCATAATAAGCATTCTTTAAATCCAATTCCCATGGAAACCCTCTGAATGGTTTTCGGTTATGACTCCCGTGCAGCCTTTTGTTGAGACTTAAAGACAAGCCAACGTGGGGCAAGTCGGGCTCATGACCGGGGTTACAATTCCCGAAACCACAAGGAGCAGTTCCCCACACTTACCCGTTTTCCAGGCACTTCTCCCATTTCCATATAGGATTGGTGCCTCTCTAGCTTTTTCCCTGTCCATGATTCCTGGAGTGGGTCGGTCTGAGGATGTTCTAGGACCATGGGGGCCCTTTAAACAAGCAGACTCAGCTGAGGACCGGCAGTTTCTGCCTCCACCCCAACACCCACTGGTTTGCACAGTCAGAAGCAATGAGGTTTTATTTTCCCTGGTGCTGTTACCATGAGCTGTTTGGTCTGGTCTGGTGCTGAGAGCACTCCCCAGGTGTCCCACCCTCTTTACTTTTTAATGTGTTACTGCCCGTTGCCTCCACCACCGCTGGCGCCACACTGCGTCCTCTCCACCCCCTCCCACCTGCCTAGATGAGTATTTCTTCTACATATCTTTGTTGGACTTCCATCCGCTAGATTTTCTGGTACTTCTGGTTGCCTGTAGTTTTGAGATTGTTGTATTCCTTCTTAGTTGTGGAGGGAGATGCAGCGTGTCTACCTACGGCTCCATCTTGGCTGGACGTCTTTTAAACATTTTTTTATTCTTTCCACTACCATTTAACCCCCCATGCCCTCTAACACCTCCACCCACCCACCTCCCCTGCCACTCTGCAATCACCACACTGTTGTCCATGTCCATTGTTCTTTTTAAAATTATAGTAAAATACACATAATATAAAACTTGCCACTTTCACCATGTTTAAGTACATAGTACTGTGGCATTACGTACATTCCCACTGTGTGACCATTATCACCATCCAGCTCCAGAACATTTTACCTACTTTTTTTTTCTAGTGGAAGCTGTGGGCATTGTGTCGTTTCACTGCTAATTCATGTGGCTAAGTAGACTTTACTTGACTATTAATATTTCAACAAATGTTTATTAAATACCTACTCTGTGCCAGAAATTGGAGATGCAGAAATGAATAAGCTAATCTTTTCCCTTCATAGTTTAGTGGGCATTTGGTTAACCTATTTCCATTGGCACCAGCATTTGTAAATACCTTCTTTGATGAAGTTCTCAAGTTTTTTTATGAAGATACTGGACTAAATAAAGAAAAGTTTGGGTTGCAAGCAAGTTTTGATCATTTATCTTTATGTTTGTAATTTCTCAGAAATCTTGGTTTATTTGTTTCCAGTGTTCTAATCTTCCATTGCCTTTATAAGAATAAAAAAAGATAGAAAAGTGAGTCCATAGTTTTTTGTAGGCTTTGGTTTGTTGACTAACTGGAAGAAGAGGGCTCAAAAAATTAAAGTAGGGTAGATTAAAGATGCATGGTCATTTTTTAAGTACTTTTTTCTGAAACCCACAGTATTAAGCTAACTTTCAGAATTGTTTTCCTTGCTCTTGCTCTGTTTAATCTTCTTGGAGCAAATTTAAAGTTTAAAGATGACTTATCTAAATTTTAATTCAGATAATAATGATTAGTTTTGAATGCCAGGTAGGCTAGGATGAAGTAGACTCCAGGGGGATTTCCTCTAAAGGTTTGAAGACAAGGTTGTATTTCAGTCACATTTAATTAAGAAATGGAGTTTGTTATTCTTTCTTCATTTAGCTTCAGTGACTCAAGCTTAACATGACAAGACATTGCCAAGTTCCTGAATAAAATGTTCACTTTGTCTTGCACTGAAGGCAGTGGGCATTTCCTTGTTGGATACCCTTTCTAGGAAATTGTCTGCTGTCAGCTAAGCTGGTGAGTTGTCACAGAAGCCTTAATGAGGAGAACATTTAGGAATCCCTGGAGTTTTAGGTGATGTATCGGAATAGTCAGCCACCAGTACCCTGGGCTGTGCTTTTATTTGCCTGCTTCTGTGCTACCTTGGGGGCCTTTCATTAAGAAAACAAAGCTTTTAGGTCATCGGAGGGTTTGAGTATTAAGAGGCAGCCACAGCTTAGTGGGGCACTGACTTCCAGGCAAAGAGGGGTACACTGCTCAAAACCAGATCAGCTATTCGGAGGGCGTCAAGTTGGTATCCACTCCGGTTACCCCAACTCCATACAAAGTGGAACCAAGGTCTGCCAAGCACTGGGGCAGCAGGGTCTCAGAATACCCATCATAGAAGGGTGAAAAAGCAGTCATACAACACAGAGAAATTTTTGCCTTGAATCTGATGTAACCCTGGGGGGAAATGAAATATATTCTTGTCTGGATCACCTTTTATTCCTGAGACAAGTATAAAGGCAGAACAGGTTTTGTATAACAGTTTCTATGGCAAAATGCTGTCTGGGCCTGGGAACCGACAGACTTTTGGAATCCATCTATAAATGGGAAGCTACCTGTGCTAAGCATTTATTTGCAATTTAGAGATTTCAATTAAAAAAATTATTTTTCCCCATCTGTGAGAAAGATTGACTTTTTTTATTTTGAGAAGTGAGCCATGTTGTGGGTTTCAGAATGTTGAGGTTTTTTAAAAGGTAGCAGTAGGGATTTACTAGCAAGGGCTGTGGCGTTCACCTAGCTGGGTTTGAAGTGGGTCTTCCCACTGTGACCTGGAGCAGATTATCTCCTGTCCCCCATCTGTAACCTAGCAAGTCTTCTACAGCAAATACTGCATTTACCACCCCCCTGGCCAGATAAGTTTTAATAAATGTTAACTATTGTTGACGTTTTTGCTATTATCTTGTATTCTTCTACTCAGCAGGGGTATTGTGTATTGATCATTCACATGTAGAATGATTATCTCTTTGTAACCAAGGTCATGAGGAAATCAGGATATTTAAGATCTAATCCTCTCCCCTCAAGAAGCATTTGGTTAACCTACTTCTGTGAGATCATTTCTGTTTTTTAAAAAATTTCTAGGCATATTTTTAAATTTTTTCTCTATAGAAGGGTAGCTAATTGTGCTGAATGAACCTGGTGTTTTTGTAAGGCTTCAACATTTTTGCTATTGAGACCAAATAGAATTTTTTAAATTGGATGTATGTAATTAATAATGTCCTGAATCTATAGCTTCTATTTTTAGCTCATTATATGTTGTAGAACAGACCAGTTTCACTCATGAATTCCTTGACCAGATGATCTTATTAATTCTAGAAGTTTATTTTAAAAATAATACATGCATATTAATTAGAGCACCGATTGGTGACATCAGCTGGCTTCTGTCAGTGAAGGTTCCTGAACTAGGGGAATCGCTTTAAATGTAGTGTTATTACCTTTAAAATGAGTTATTTTTAAAATCTATACTGTATTTTGCATTTTTAACACCCCACCCTCACCCCTTGCCTTTCAGCATTAAACTGAAAAGATGTCGCTGTATGACGACCTGGGAGTGGAGACCAGTGACTCGAAAACGGAAGGCTGGTCCAAAAACTTCAAACTTCTGCAGTCTCAGCTGCAGGTAAAGAAGGCAGCTCTCACTCAAGCAAAGGTAAGATATGCCACAGTGTGAAAGCAGAAGTCTACAGAGCAGTTTCCTCCTTAGATTAAGAATAATAATGGTTTTAGCTTGCCCTTCTGCCTTTTCATTGATTATTTAGGGTTAAACAATTATGTGGGGAGAGGCTCTGTGTAGAGAATAAGAAGGAATTTAAGGTCATTTTGCTTCTCCCAGCTACTGGGAGTAGAAGAACTATTTCAGGGATTCCAGTGAAGAAAGGCAATACTCTCGATTTCTGGCAGTGATACAGGTTTTCAAACTTCAGTATGCCTATGATTACTGAGAATTTGGTTAAAATATTGCTTCAGTAGCCATATTCCTGATAGTCTGGTAAATTCTGGTTCTGGGTTAGGGCCCCAGGTGTCTGCATTTTTGGTAGCATTCCTGCTGTTGTAGGTAGTTTGGAATCAGCACTTTGAGAAAGGAAGCTCTGTAGTGATGACTAAGCTATTATAATTGTGTGCATTATTGAGGGCTCGGATTGGTTGTGGATGTGTCAGGTGTATATAGTCTGGAAGTCAGTGTTTTTGCTCCTGTTGTATACATGTTGGGCATTGGCAACATACTTGAAATTATTTAACATGTACGACATTAAAAACATAGTTGTCCACTAGGTTTTATTAAAATGTTACTGCCAAATACTTTAGGAATGAGAATGGTATTTAGGTTTGCTTACTGTTCTAAGGGCCCTTATGTTTTAGAGCATGCTTCGCCCAGTGGAGGCTCTATCCTCCCAAATGGGGCAAGTATTGGTCCTAAGTGGGGTGGGGTGGGGTGGGGAAAAAAGCTTGCTCTTTTTATATATCAAGTACAGATAGTCATAGCAAAGGACTTAAACAGATATTAAAATTTTATGGGTAGGGGAAAAATTATTCCTAGAGGGGGAACACTGTAATGAAAAAAGTTTTCAAAGATGCTTTAGAAATATATATTGAAATATTTACTGATAAAGTGATGTAATTTCTGAGATTTACTTTAAAATAATCCATTCTGAGGCAGAGGAGATTGGGATGTACGTGAAACAGAATTGACCATGAGTTGATAGTTGTTTAAGCTGGTTGATAGAGACTTAAGAATTCTTTAATTTTTCTCTTTAATTTTATGTTTGAAATTTTCCATAATAAATGGTTTTTTTAAGTTGGAATTGTTGTTCTTTTCCTTTACCATATGAATAGGTGCTTTTATTGAAGCTCTAACATTTGATTGCTAAGTATTATAAAAGGTTCTTAGGATTAGGATACCATAGGTAAAGCAACACTGTCTTAAAATTTAATTTTGTTTTGTTAATTCTATTGATTAAAGAGTCTTTGTCTTTTTCACATTCATCATTACAAGGTTTAAATTCTTTTATGCTGTACTTATTTTTAAAGATATGCAATTTTGTCTTTTTAAAACCAGCTTTCAACCTACATGAAAGGAAGATTATTAACAAGTCTTGTTCTTCCTTTTAATTTTGAAAAATTGATTTAATTTAAAAAACTTTTTAAGTTTTATGTAACTTTGGACTTGTATATTAGGTGTATAAACAAGGTTTTATGTTTCATGTATTTTATTCTTGAAGGCTTAATCTTCTCTTTTGTAAAATGACTGGCTCCAAGGAGCAATTCTCATCTTAGTAACATAAACTCAGATGTGTGGGCAATCTTAATTCAATGGAAGATAACAAAACAGAAAATAGAAAAGCAGTCAAAATATTCTAGAGATATATAAATCAAAAACTACTTGGGATAATTTTTTATTACCAGCTTAAAAATTGTCAGCTTTTTGTATTACTTTCAGCCAATCTTTTAAAATCCTAAAAAACTTGTTTCTTCCTGCCAAGTACTTCAGGATCACTTTCTCTGTCCAGTTAGTGCATTAATTATAAACTATAGGTTAAAAGCCAGCTTGCATAAAATACAATTAAGAAGATAGATTCTTTTAAAAAATAAATGTATTAAAAAGCCAAATAAAATTTATGGATTACATACTGATTTTCTGTACCATTATTTTACTCACTTGAAAAGTAAAGAGTTGGGTGCAAGAAATTATGGTTTTATATGAAATCTAGACTCTTAGACATCTTTTCTATGATTGCTTCAGTCTAATTTATGCTTATCTTTTTACTTATTTAGATACATTAATTTCAGGATATCTGTTGAGATTTCAAATAGAATTTTTTGTAATTGGTCAAATGAAGTAATTTCTACTAACTTTCCAACATCTTTTGAGATTGCTGTGTGAAATTAATGTGTTTTTCTTGAAGGACAGTGAAGATACATTTAAGCACTACTGTAACCTAATTAAGATTTAACTCGGTTTTCAGGAATTGTAGGGCATAGAGGACTAAGTGAAACTAGACCACCAGGAATTTATGACGTATCTAGAATGTACAGCATTTTACCAGACAGTGTCAGAAAAAAAGAGACAAAAATGGTGGTGATGATGATGATGACAACAATGATGCCAACAAGGAGGGAGGATTTTCCTAAATCAAGAGACTTAAAAAACAGATGCATTGCAGAATTTTGGTAGGACCTTTGGTTCAAAATAAAATCAAGTATTTAAAGACATTTCGGGGATAGCTTGAAAAACCTGAATATTAATTGGGTAGGACATGATACAGGGAATTATTGATTTTCTTAGGTGTGGTAATAGTGTTGTGTTTATATAAGAGAATGTCCATAATTTTAGGAGGTTAAGGTTAAAGTATCCTAGTGTTTTCAAATTTCTTTGAAATTCTAAACCATTTGGTTAGTGTACAATATAGGTGTAGGGTAAAACAAATATGGTAAAATGTTAACAGTGGTTGATGGTATGTGAATGATCATGTTATCTTAAAAATTTTTTTTTCCATAGGTTCATAATAAAAGAGGTAGGGCAGGATTTTACATTCTACTGGGAGGGAAAACACTAATCCATGTGCCCCGCACATTAGAACCCATTCAATGTGAAAGATCCATGCTAGTCAAAAAGTATACATGGATCCCTCATTTATCGTGGGTATTACGTGCTAGACCACCCCCCCCCCCACCGCGATAGGTGAAAATCTGCAAAGTAGGAACCTTACATTTATTTTAGTATTTACTGTATAGTACCGCAAAATCCCACGATATAGCGAAAAATCTGCGATAAATAATTAAATATAGTATTTTTTAAAAATCCCGCGATACAGTTAGGCTGCAATAAGTGAACTGTGATATAGAGAGGGACTACTGTAATGTGCTGTTACAGATTTGCCTTCCTGGTCAAAGGAAGATATAATACTTTGTAGAGCTGATATCATATGCAAATTTAAATAAAACTGACCCAAGTTTACTATAAATCTTTTACAATGGAGGTAATTTGTGTTGTAAAAATAGAATAGGCTACTGAAACTAGTATGTGGTTATAGTAGTGATTGAATTACGAGGGAGACCCCCCAACAAACTGGAATTTATTTATAAAAAATGTGTATTTATTCTTACATGTTTAAACTTCAGTCACCTTCAAAGTACTCTCCATTTGATGCAGGACACCTATTGACACGTTTTTCCCACTACTCAAAACAGGTTTTGAACTCGTCAACTTTAATGCCTTTTAGTGCTTCTGCTGTTTTTTATTTTACCTCTTCCATATCAGCAAAATGTTTCCTTTTGAGGACCGTTTTCATCCAGGGAAACAAAAAAATCTCTTGGGGTGAGATTGGGTCAATAGGGAGGGTAGAGCATGGGGTCATGCTCTTTTTGGTCAAAAACTGCTGAACACTCAGCACGGAGTAGGCAAATGTGCCTGTAAATCACCCATCATGAAATGGGCAAACATGTTGAAAGAGTCTTCAAAAAAAATTCACTGAAGCTAAATGCAGCCTCTCACAATAATGCCAGCTGGCACACTGATACAGGTGGGTTCCTAGAGCACTCACCTAAAGGGGGAAGCCCTCCAGAAGATAATTCCAGATTTTGTTTGGGTTCCCCCCTTGTAAAAGGCTATTTTAAGATAGAGTTTTCTCATAGCTGAAAGGTTACAGAAACTCCCCCCCAAAAAGCTTTGTTACAAATAGTAAGGATTTTAATTTGAAGGTTCAGTACACTCTTCTTGTTTTTCAATGATTTTAGAGCCAGAGAACAAAACAAAGTACAGTCCTTGCCCCAGTAATTGACCTAAAGCGAGGCAGCTCTTCAGATGACCGACAGATTGTGGACACCCCGCCTCATGTAGCAGCCGGCCTAAAGGTAAGCTCACCTCTGACTTTGACGAGCTTTCCTGCTTACTGTATGTCTTATTTTATGCATATATCTCTGAACACAGTCTCCTCAATAAGCCTTTGCAGTCTAGTCAATGTCATTTTCAACTTAATTTTTATTTCTGTTTATCAGGTTTAAAACATTTAGCTATTTAAGATAAAATAGTTCATTGTAGAAAAACCAGAAACCAGAGATACACAAAAGGAAAAACAAGTGACTTCAATTCTGTCCAGAAGTTAAAAACGATTATTTTGGAATATCTTCCCATCCTGTGCCCTCTTCTACTTGTTCTCTAACTTGCTTATCTCGCTTAATATATTCTGACTGTCACTCTGTGTCAAAAAGTATTTTAATGGCTTCACTATATTCCTTCATGTGCATATACTATAGTTTACTTAATTTGCTTAGTGCTGGTTACATAGGTTGTTTATAATAAAGAGTATTAGTGTTCATTGTTTTGTCATGGATTAAAATAAATAAATAGGTTAAAAATAAAGACAAGTCTACCATCCTACCCTTTACTATCCCAGTGATTTTATATAAGATTAAAAACTAAGAAACGGACATGGACAACTATAAATGGGTTAGTGAGGATGAGGAAGATCTGGAAAAGGATAATTGCAAATCATAGTTAAAACTATACAAAATGAGGGGCAAATGAACTAAATAAGTTTTATATTTAAAATTATACCCACTGTAGGTATACATTTATTCTTCTGTAGATGTCGTTCAGATAATACGATGGTGGTAGTTTAATAAACAGCACCATGCACACAAATTGCTTCATGAAATATGACCCATAGGTTAATGATAAGATATACTGTTATTGCTGTCTGTTTCTTAGCAAGGTACTCTTCCTAGCTGCACCCAGCCCCCCACCAACTGTTAGAAAAGACCCCAGTGAAGCTGAGACACAGTTTCAGCTTCATACTCCCTCCCTTCTTTACTTCATTTATCATCCTCATAGTCTTAACTATTCTGGTTTGGAATCCACTTGCTCCCTGAACTTGCTTTTTCTTGGCTGGGAGAACTGGTATTACTGCAGGCTAATAATCTGTATAGAGAGAAGGGCACTCACAGAGGAGGTGTTTTGGGAGGGATTCTTAGTCATTTAACGTTTACCACATTCTTACCACGTACTTTTTATCGCTACATTTACTCAAAAGCTGCTTCCTCATTTTCTGTTACTGTGTATTGATTCTAGAACCTATAATATTGTACCCCCCTCCATTGAATCAAGCATTGTTTTTTGTTACAAGGTTTCACAATCAATTTTTAATTGTGACGTATTCCCATCAAGTGACTATTTTGAAATTTATATGATTTACTAACTGTAGAACCATCTAGCTCTGCTTTTATGTTGTCATCATAAATAACACTCTAATGGACATCTCCATAGAGAGTACTCTATGCATGTAAAATTATTTTCTTAGGGTAGACTTCCTGAGGTGGCATTAAGAGATCAGTCATTTTTATTGCCAATTTGTTTTAGTGCTGGCTTGTTTACAGCAGAGTTGTGTTAGTATATAATATCACCTACAATCTATGAGTATTTTAGGTTTACCCACCCTTCCCATCATTGGGGTATTAGTATTTTAATTTTTTTAAATGAATAAATTGCTTTATTTATGGTATTTAGAGGAGGATAGCTCATTGTTAAATTTAAATTTAGTAGGGTTTATACAGTAAAAAATAATTTGATGTCAAATTTCATATTGACGATTTGTTCTCTCAGAAAATTTGTGATAATGGTACTATATAAATTGAGTGGCTGATTATTAGTTTCACTCCTGTCTTAATAATAGCTGAAAGGAAATCTTGTTTATGTGCCTTTGCATTTTTGAAATGTCTTCTGTACGAATACAGATTCATTAATTGCCCTTCGGGGCCCCTGTGTTTAATAGATTTGTGTAAATTTTCCATGATAGGACTTGGGAGGTGACAACAGTTACTTTTCTAATTTCTTTTATTCATTGAATCGTAGTGTTTCCTGAGTTTTAGTTATAAGGAAAAGATGAAGTATTTGTTTTGCAATGCAGAATGTCAGATGGAACAGTCTAACATTGTAAAATGTCAAACTTAACAGGACTTGTTGGATTTAAACTTATTGATATTCAACGTAAGCTCTTATGATGTCAGTTTTCTGTTCAAAACAAAATACATTCTATAACCTTTCTGCCTTTGATAGTACTTTTTGGGGCAATGTACCTCCTGAAAGAGGCGACTAGTCCTACGTTATGCTTGTTTAAGACATCTGTGGAGACCAGTTAAGACCTCTTATTTTTACAGATAATAAAGAAGAGTTAAATGCTAAGAAAACATGGAGGAAGAAAGTATGGAGGTTTAGGAAACTTAGACCGTACATTTTATCAGGGCTTCCCAGAACCCTGTAGAGATCAAGACCACCAACCTGGGGTAAAGCCCCATTTCTCATCATGTATTTTCCAGTTGGCTGTACTCTGTCTGCCTTTTGTTTTTCTGATTTCTTTGTTAAGACTACCTCTTTTCTCCCAAAGAGTAAGTAGCCCGTTTCTCAATGTTTAGAAGAGGAATGCAAAATGCTATCATCTGAACCTGATCTTAGTGGACCTTAAAACAATTAATGACGATGTGAGGGAATTACAGGCACCTGTGCCACACTCAGCACATTAAGTGCAGCCTACCTCCAAAGGGATGTATTCCCAGAGGATCTCAAAAAGCCCAAGAGGTTGCTTTCTGCTTTTTTAAGTCTTAACTGTCCATGTAATTGAAATTGAAAGTTACTCTATTAAATGATCGCAAGAATGATTGTGTTATTTATAGGTTGCTTGGTTTTTAAGGTTTCATGGAGATATAAAAACAGAAGTATTTGTTGTTTGCTATATAAAAATCAAATTTATTGCTTAAAAATTTTCGGTGATGGCAGTTTGTTTATGAATTTCAGGAAAATGCCATAGGGTATTTATGGAATTAATACTGAACTAAGTGTTTTGTCATGGTTTTGCTGCTACCTAGTGAGATGTGTGGCCATGTCAAGTCACTAAACCTCCTTAGACATTTGTTTCCTCATCTGTAATACAAACAAAGGAGGATGATAGATGGTCATCAAGGCTACTTCCAACCCTCATATTCTTTTACCTTAATTCTGTGAATAAAATTTTAAGACATGAGGATGATACCTTGGCATTTTTATCTTCCTCAGGATCCTGTACCCAGTGGATTTTCTGCAGGAGAAGTTTTGATTCCCTTAGCTGATGAATATGATCCTATGTTTCCTAATGATTATGAGAAAGTGGTGAAGCGCCAAAGAGAGGAACGACAGAGACAGCGGGAGCTGGAAAGACAAAAAGAAATAGAAGAGAGAGAAAAGTAAGGCTCTGTTTGGATTTGGGGATATTTTGCATTTGAAATCTGTATTAGAATGTTCATGAATGAACTTCAGTGCTGTCCACAAGGCTGAAGTTAGTTTTCATGGTTGATCTGAGCAATCATCAGAAAGAATCAAACTATTTAAAAAAATTTTTAGTTGTTACATCTCAGCATGAAAACAAATTCTAGAGCAAATTTCATGTATAGATACAGAAAAATTAAAGTATATATTTCTGGCAAGTTGTTACAAAAGTAATTTAGAGTCCTAATGTTGAACATTACTTTCCTATGCTCTGACTCTTCTATAATCATAACTATTTTTGAGCCAGATAGAATTTTTAAAAATGTATGCATCTTTTATTTATGTTTTTTAAAAGTATGGGCAACAAGAATTTATATATATATTTTTTCTTTTAAAAATATTGAATATTGCCCTGGTGGGGTGGCTCAGTTGGTTGGAGCATCGTCCTGATGCTCTAAGGTTGCGGGTTCGATCCCTAGTGAGGGCACATGCAGGAATCAACTGGTAAATACATGCATGAGTAGAATAGTAGGTTGATGTCTCTGTACTCCCCCCTTAAAAAAATACTTAATTCTAATTGCTAAATTGTTTATAAAATATTAACACAGTATTTCTTGTTTATTGAATCATTTTAGGCAGTGAAGGCATGTTCTAGAGCAGTGATTTTCAACCATTTTTTTTATCTCATGGCATGCATAAACTACTAAAATTCTACGGCACACCAAAAAATAATATTTTTTGCTGATCAGACAAAAAAAATAGGTATAATTTTGATTCATTCATATTGAACAGCTGTTGGGTTCATTGTTGTCATTTTTTAAAATTTGACAATCAAAGGGAAAAGGTCAGTGCCTCTGACTAAATTGTTAGGTACGACATGTTTAAAAAAATTCTTATGGCACAACAGGGTGCTTCTTGCAGGACACTGGTTGAAAAGCACTGCTCTAGAGAATTGAAATTGTTAAACTATTACCTATGTTGATATGCTTTGAAATTGAAAGCAGTAAATGTCAAGGAAACTTTTCTTGCTACTTATACTCATATACCTATTAAACGTGTTCAATTTATCTTCTGGATTCTTCTCACTTCTCATATTTTGCTCCTTTAGTCTTCAACCAGTTGTTTGTGCATACACCCCTCCTCCCATTAATAGTTTAGTGTGAAAGGGAGGATTTGGGTATTTTCTAGCCAAGAGAAAGACAAGATGACGTCTTTTGAGTTCACGTCTCTAAATTGGCTTGTCTGTGATGAACATGGGATCTTTTATTATCACAGGAGACGTAAAGACAGACATGAAGCTAGTGGATTTTCAAGACGACCAGATCCAGATTCTGATGAAGATGAAGATTATGAGCGAGAGAGGAGAAAAAGAAGTAAGGCATGAACATAAATATTATATTTCCAATATGGTGCAATTCCACTCTTTGCTTCTCATATTCAACTTGATAACTAGTTCAGTTGACACTGATTTAGGTAATTTTCTCTCAGGAATCCCAGCAATCCACATTTGCATACAACCCTAATTTATATTGAGTTTTCACATATATTCTTATTTGAGCCTCCCACCCACTTTCTAACATTTATTAAGTAGATATTTTGAGCTTTCTTAAAATATATACACACACTTTTTTTTACTTGTAGCACAGTCACACTGACCTGTTCTCTGTGTCCAGCTTCGTTTTGGTTACGCACTGAATGGGGAGTTAAGGCACTTGTGTTTAGAACGTTTGCCACTGACCATGCATGAGATTGAGGACATCACTTAGCTTCCCTGGACTTTGATTTCTCTCAGAGTCAGCTGGAGAGCAGGAAGACAAGAATTTGAAATAGTTCATAAGGCTCCTTTTAGCTCTAAAATTTTACAAGCAGTTTGTGATTGTGTTAAGAGCTAAAGCCTTAGTGATCTCTAGACAGTTAAGCAGTGTTTGTTCTCGAGTGCTTCTTTTTTTAGCTATGTCATGTTTTGATTGCTGGAATTTCCTTCATTTCTTGACCAATTTGGTTGATAGATGGAGATTTAAGTGAGAAATTTGAATCTTCTACTTGTCTACTCAGTACCAGGCTCTGTTCTAAGCACTTTTGTATATCTCCTTGATGCCACATGACAATGTGGAGTGGGCTCTGTGGTTATCCCCATTTTAATAGGGGGAAGTCTGAGACACAGAGGGAAGAATCGCTTTATAAGATACAGGCACCCTGTTCATCTTATGCACGATCTTCATCTACCTGAAAACCTCATTATAATGTAGTCATTTTCTTTTAAGATTTTATTTATTTATTTTTATAGAGAGGGAGAAAGAGAGGGAGAAACATCAATGTGTGGTTGCCTCTCATGCAACCCCAGTTGGGGACCTGGCCCGCAACCCAGGCATGTACCCTGGCTGGAAATCAAACCAGCGACCCTTTTGTTTATAGGCCGGTGCTCAACCCACTGAGCCACCCCAGCCAGGGCTGTAGTCATCTTTAGCATACAACCTGCGAATAATGTTATCATGAAGCTGAAGTATATTTCCACATACATAAACTCTGTTTCATGTATAGCCAAGACTGTTTTAGGGTTTAATTTATATTTTAAAATACTAATTGAGTTGAAAAGGAGAGAGTCATTAATAATTTCAAATTCTTTATCTTTCAATGAAGGTATGAATTAAATACCTTCATTACACAACAACAAAATCAAGCCCATGTATGCAGAGAACAGATTGTTGGTTGCCAGGGATGGGGAGTGGGCGAAATAGGTCAATGGGGCGAAAAGGTATAAGTCATGAGGATGTAATGTATAGCATGGTGCCTGTAGTTAATACTGTATTGCATATTTGAAAGTTTCTAAGAGAGTAGATCCTAAAAGTTCTCATCACAAGAAAAAAAATGTAATTATATAGGGTGACAAATGTTAACTGGACTTACTGTGGTAATCATTCTGCAATATATACAAATATTGAATCATTATCGTGTACACCTGAAACTAATAATGGATGTCCGTTATACCTCAAGAACAACAACAAAAGAATACTAAGTACATGCTTAATATTGTCAGGAACTTTATTATTTTTCTAATAGGACTAAAGTTAACATTTTAGTGTGGTCTGTGTATCAGGTATTTTAATTTTTATATCCATTATGTCATTCATAAACAAATGTTTAGTTTCTGTTAAATTTTTGGAATTCAGTATATAGGTTGAATAATTGTTGGTCTCATTTTTCAGCTTACAGACTGGCTGTCCTTTCTGTAAGGAGGTCTGCCTTCTCTATGAAGCAGGAGCTATACATTGAATATTAGGGAATGTATACTTCTGTTAAAAGACGATGCTTGTATCTTAACCTGATCAATAGCAAATTTTTAGTAATCACCCTGAATTTTTTATACTGAACTCGATAGAGCTAATCTCAGAATCAGTCAGTAATCATTTAGGTCTTAGTGACAAGATTGAAAATTGATAATAGAGGTATTTCAGAAGAAATATAAGAAAGTTTTATTCCTATTTCCCCTTAAATATTTGTCTATTCTAAGCCTTGTTAATCATGATGTATATACACTGGCTGTGGAGAAATTTCTTTTGTGAAGTATTTCATGCTCGTGCAGCACTGGTTTTATAGTTTTGTTGTTGTTGTTGCTTATTCATTTACATTTTATTATTTTTTGGATTATTTTGTTAGTGTTTAAGTTATACCTAATGAAAAATTCCTTATATTCTCCATCCATGTTTTCTGGTTGTGTCAGATAGCAAGTGGAGTCATTTTGGTTTGTGTCCACCATTCTCTGTCCAGGAAACATGGGCAGAAATGGTGACAACACAAAACAGATTCTGTAGAAGCCAGAAGTACCCACATTTCCAAACAGGTGTTTATTTCCAGCGGTTTGCAGCCTGGAAAGGAGTGTGGTGTATTAAGGGGTAAAGCTTGGCCTCACTGGGCGCTGTGTTTTATTCTGTCTCTGCCCACTAACTCTGCTCTAAAAAGTGGACAGAGAAATACCTACTTCAAAAATTTATTAAGTCTAAATGAGATAATGTTATGAAAGAACCTGATGGTTGACACAGGAGACTTTGGTCAAGATGGAGGCCTAGATTGACACGCTCTGTCTCCCTCCACAACTAAGAAGGAATACAACTACCGCAAAACCAGAGATAAGCAGAAGTTTCAGAAAATAAATGGAAGTCCAATGTATGAAGTTATAAAGAAGTGGTGCTTGTCCAGACAGGTAGGAGGGGCAAAGCTGGGACAGAGAGGTCCAGCTGTGCTGGCGGCGGTGGTGGGACGGCGGTAAGCACAGACACCTGTACTTAAGGGGAGGCGAGAAGTGCCTGAGGAGCAGAGCAGACCCATCAGCTTGTGGTTCCAACACCAGGGAAGGCAGACCCTCATTGCTTTAGACTGTGAGGCCCGGAGCGGGTGGGGACGGAGAAGGAGGCTCCCAGTCTCTCAGCAGAGAGTGAACTGCAGGAATCCATCTTGGACCCCCATCCCCGCAGAAAACACCACAGCGTGGTGAGACGGGTTGCCCGGTTGTGACAAGTGCACGGGACTCTGCCCCCTACAGAGTAGGAGGTGTGACAGCCCCGCCCAGGAAGGCACACTGTCAGGATGGCACAGGTCACAATAGAGATCCCGGAGATGCAGCTAACCAGCCAGCAAATATCTAATCTAACAAAGCAGCAGATAGGAAATCTTTCTGAGGCACAGTTCTGAGCTTTGGTTATAAAAATGCTTACAGACCTAACAGCAGGTCTTTAAAAAGACGGGGAAGGAATGAAGGCTAGTCCTGCTGAAATGAACAAAAACACATACGAAACTAGTGGTGGGGGAAAGAAAACCAGGGATCAAATCAACAAATCGGAACACAGGGAAGGAAAAAACAGTCAACCACTGCGGAAAGAGGAAATGAAAAGTGAGGAAAATGAGGAAAGGATCAGAAACCTATGGGACAGCTATAAGCAGGCCAACATCTGAATCATAGGATTGCCAGAAGGTGAAGAAGAACTAGAAATTGAAAAATTATGTGAAAAAATAATAAAGCAGAACTTCCCTAACTTGGGGAAGGAAATAGACTTACAGGTCCAGGAAGCACAGAGAGTCCCAAAAAAACTGGACCCAGGGCCACCACACCAAGACACATTATAATCAAAATGTCAAAAATTAAGGATCAAGAGAGAATCTTAAAAGCAGTAAGAGAGAAGAGAATTACATACAAAGGGGTCCCAATAAGACTGTCAGCTGATTTCTCAAAAGAAATTCTGCAGGCAAGAAGGGACTGGCAAGAAATATTCAAAGTAATGAAAGCAAAAACCTACAACCACAATTGCTCTATCCAGCGAAGCTATCATTCAGAATAGAAGGGCAGAGAAAGTGCTTCCAGGACAAAGTAAAACTGAAGGAGTTCATCAGATCCAAACCGCTGTTATATGAAATGTTAAAGGGACTTGCTTAGGAGAAAGAGGATCCAAACTATGAACACTAAAATGAAAACTGTATGTCAACAACCAACAACAGAAGCTAGGGAACCGAAACAAAGGCAAACTAAGTGGGCAACGAGAGTGGGAAAAGAATTACAGGTATGGGGAACATATTGGGGGGAGGTCAGCAAGGAGAGGGAAGGGGGGAAAGGGAGGGAGATGGTACAGGAATTACGAATCATAGTAGGAGGGAGTGGAGTAGACAGGAAGATATTGAGAAGAACTATATGCACAACCAATGGACATCGACTAAGGGGTGGGGACAGCTGGAGGGAGAGTGGTCCCTGTGTGAAGGGGAACAAAGGGAAAAGAAATTGGGACAACTGTAACAGCATAATCAATAATGCATATTTAAAACAAAAACTTGTTAACATGCTTTCAGTAAATAAATTATGTTACTATTTTTTAACTGCTAATTCTCTGGGCCATGTTCTTTCGTCTTAAAATTCATTTATTAACTACATTCTGGGGCTCTTGAATGCCTGCTATGAAAAACATAATTTGGTTTGTCTGGCTTTTCCCAGTTTTCTACATTTTTAATCCTAAATTCAGATATTTAATTCTTTAGATGTTAGCTGGAGGGATGAAGTAGCAGGATTTTTTGTTTTTTGTTTTCTTTTTTCTTTCTTCCTTCCTTCCTTTCAGCGGGAGGCGGGTTGTGATACACAAGTGGCATATGTTACAGTCCTTGAGATACGATGTTCCTTTAAACAGTGGAATTCATGTTTTGCAGGTATGGGAGGAGCTGCCATTGCACCACCCACTTCTCTTGTAGAGAAAGACAAAGAGTGTATGTATCTGTTACTTCCCCTCTTTTATTTTTATAAAAATCTTTAACCCAGCCATTGACAGTCTTGGCTTATATTTATATTGGCCGAGTTACCTGCATGGCCAAAAGCTGGTCCTCTGGCCCTAACCCTGAGGCCCAGTGTGGGTTCTTGAGGCTGCTGCTCCCTTCCACCTCTTATACTTTACAAGTTTTAATGCCAGGCTCTCAGACTTGAATTTTTATACAGAGAGGTTCCTTTTTTAAATTATTTAATTTATTTTCTCTTCTCCAGCATTTCATATTTGGAGTTAGGTTAAAATAAATAAGTGTCTCAATTTTCAGTGTGTGTACTCTGTAGTAGAGGCTGTTAAATTGATGACCTTCCACAAGGTGGCAGTGCTTTCCTGTTTAGATTTTTCTGCCATTGGTTTTGATTTCAGTGCACAGGTTGTGTGCCTTCTTACCTTGCCAGAACACGCCCACCCACTGTTTCTCCTCCCAGTGATCTATTCTGTAATCTGGGGGTTGGAACTGAACTTTGATATTCATTCTAGGTCATTTTCCTATCCTCTGGGTTGGACCGTACCCAAACTATTGCAAGAAAATATAATCATCCCTAGTGCTTTTTAATATCTGTTGCACTATTTATTTTATCTTTTTAAAGAAAATAATTCAAAAAGTATTGTTAAATGTTTTGTGTGAAAACACTTGGCAAAACATAAGCCCAATTGAAACCAGTCTCTGGGAGTGGGACCTAGGCATCTGGGTTTTTTAAGTTAATTTATTTTTAATTGTCTTTTTTTTTTTTTTTTTAAGAACAAAACATCAATTTTTTTTTTTTTTTGTTATTGTTGTTCCACTTAGTTATGCATTCATTGGTTGATTCTTGTATGTACCCTGACTGGAGATTAAACCAGCAACCTTGGCATATAAGTACAACGCTCTAACCGAGTTACCTGGCTAAGGCATCTGCATATATATATTTTTTTAAGCTTCCTTGTTGATTCTACTGTGTATCTAGGCCTGAAAATCACTGCTCTGGTACATGGTCACTAACCTCTAAGACCTTTATTCTGTGCTAGGCTAATGAAGTAGTAAGATTAAGAGTCCTAAGACAGGTATACAAGATGCTATGGGCATCAAAAGAGAGTTCAATTGGATCTCTCTGTAATATACAAAAATCTTAAGGATTCAGACAAAAATTGTCATTAAGAGTACTTTTCAAGGATAGCATTTCAGTAACATGTAAAAAAGGACATTTTAGGGGGTAATAAACAGCTGTAATAAAGCTAGAGTTTAAAAAGTAGTGTTGTACCTCTATAATTTAATAAAGTCATGTAGAGGCTGTAAAATGGATTTTGTTTTTCTCTAACCTCAAATAGTAAAGTGAAAATATCGTTTAAATTAGTTTAAGAGAACTAATTTATGCAAGTGCAGTTTGGAATTTTTTTGTAGTATTTTGGTAAACCTATTGTATTTTTAACCAACAGTACCCCGCGAATTTCCTTATGAAGAGGATTCAAGACCTCGCTCACAGTCTTCCAAAGCTGCCATACCTCCCCCCATGTACGAGGAACAGGACAGACCCAGATCTCCAACAGGCCCTGGCAACTCCTTCCTCGCCAACATGGGGTAAAGGTTCCAAGTACTGTTGTCTCTGCAGGTGTTAGAAGGATGAGGCTCAGTGTGAAGTGTTGCAGCCCTTTTCAGTAGATGCAGCTTGTTTGAAAGGGAGGGTATTCTCTGGGTTATAGGGAGATGCTTGGTGCTTTCAGTCACATATCATTCTTGAGAATTAGTGTTTGAGCTACATGGAGGATATTGCAACATAATGCTATTTTGTATTAAACAATGCCTTCTAATGTAAGTTTTAGATGATGATTTCATTGTTGAACATTCTATTATCTAGGTAGAAACCGTTTCTGATAATTATTTACATTTATTTTCATAACATTTGCAAATAAAATAGCTCATAGGAATTATAGCTGACTTATACTATGTCCAAAGGGTAAATGACTTCTATATTTCATTTTTTTAAAGTATATTTTATTGATTATGTTGGTATAGTAGTTCCAATTATTTTTCCCCTTTGCTCCCTCTGCCCAGGATCCCCCTTCCCTCCAGCAATCCCACCCCCCTTAGTTCATGTCCGTGGGTCATGCATATAAGTTCTTTGGCTTCACCCTTTCCTATATTACTATTAACTTCTCCCTGTCTATTTTGCACCATTCAATTATGCTTCTTAATCCCTGCACCATTTCCCCATTTTCCCCGCTTCCCCTTCCCATCTGATAACCCTTCAAATGATCCCCGTACCTATGATTCTGTTCCTATTCTGGTTTGCTTAGTTGGATTTTGTTTTTATTTTTTAGATTCAGTTGTTGATAGTTGTTAGTTTGTTGTCATATTAGTGTTCATAGTATTGATCTTCTTTTTCTTAAATAAGTCCCTTTGTCATTTCATATAATAATGGCTTGGTGATGATGAGCTCCTTTAGCTTTACCTTGTCTGGGAAGCACTTCATCTGCCCTTCCTCTCTAAATGATAGCTTTGCTGGATAGAGTAATCTTGGTTGTAGGTCCTTGCTTTTCATCACATTGAATACTGCTTGCCAGTCCCTTCTTGCCTGCAAAGTATCTTTTGAGAAATCAGCTGATAGTCGTATAGGCATCCCTTTGTAGGCAACTCTCTGCTTCTGTCTTGCTGCTTTTAAGATTCTCTCTTTATCTTTCACCTTTGGCATCTTAATCATGATGTGTCTTGGTGTGGTCCCTCTGGGTCCAACTCGCCCGGGACTCTCCGTGCTTCTTGGACTTGTATGTCTATTTCCTTTGCAAAAATTTGGGAAGTTTTTCTTCCATTATTTTTTCACATAAGCTTTCAATTTCTTGCTCTTCCTCTTCTCCTTCTTGCACCCCCATGATTCGGATGTTGGCACGTTTAAAGTTGTCCCAGAGGTTCCTAAGCCTCCCCTCATTTTTTCAATTCTTGTTTCCTCATTCTGTACTGGTTGACTTTTTTTCTTCCTTATGTTCCAAATCATTGATTTGAACCCCGGTTTCCTTTCCTTCACCATTGGTTTTGTGTGAATTGCCCTTCGTTTTGCTTAGCATAGCCTTCACATCTTCTCTTATGCGTTTGCCGTACTCAGGCATATCTGTCAAGCCTGTGAGCATCTTTATCACCAATGTTTTGAACTCTGCGTCTGTTGGGTTGGCTATCTCCTCATTGCTTAGTTCTCCCACTGGAACCTTGATCTATTCCCTCTTTTGGGCCATACTTCTCTGTCTCCTCATTCTGACAGGCTCCTGTGTTGGTTTGCCTCCGTGTTCCAGGTAGAACTGTTGCTCCTGTCATGTTGTAAGTGGTGGAGCCTTAGGGATTTGTCAGTACAGGGCGACCCGTTTCACTACGTTGTGGTGCTGTATGTGAGGGAGGTGTCTGAGAGGGTACAATGCCGTTTGCCTAGCACTCGACCATTTTCCAGGCACTTCTCCCTCTTCCATATGGTACTGGCGCCCCTCTAGCTGCTGCCCTGGCCGTCGTTTCCAGGGGTGGGGGGTCTGCAGATGCTCCAGGACCGTGGGGGCCATTTAAACAAGCAGACTCTGCTGAGAGACTGGCAGTTTCTGCCTCCGCCCCAATCCCCACTGATTTGCGCAGTCAGAAGCAATGAGGCTTTATTTTCCACAGTGCTGGGACCATGAGTTGCATGGTCTGGTGAGGAGCTGGGAACACTCCCCAGGAGTCCCTTCCAGCTTTTTAAAACGTGTAACTGTGCTTTCTGCTGGCCTGCTACTCCTGCTGCCACCACACCGCGTCCTCTCCATCCCAGCTTTGCCCTCCTACCTGTCTGGATGAGTATTTCTTCTTTATATCTTTGTTGGACTTCCATTCAGCTAAATTTTCTGGAACTTCTGGTTGTTTCTAGTTTTGAGGTAGTTATATTCCTTCTTAGTAGTGTAGGGAGACCCAGCATGTCTGTCTACGCCTCCATCTTGACTCTATTTCCAACTTCTTTATTTCTTGATAAAAATGAGCCATTTGCTTTAAGGTCATGGTTCTAAAGCACTCAGTCATTTAAACTACAATCAGAGCATTTATTTACCTACGTGTAAAAATCAAATTTAAGGTTGACTCAGGTAGTGCTGGTGGAATTTCTTCTTGATCCCCATTGGATTTGCCTTCCATTTTGGTTAAAAGAATGTTTTATGTTATTTCTATGTTTCTTTCATGCAACGAGGGTCCATCAAATAAAGGATGACACTGAGCCCTTTGTTCTGTGTCCTTTAAAAGGACACTGCCTTGATAGAGATGCTGTGTCCATAGTTATCACACCAATCTGCCCTCGCCTTTATTCATATGCTTTGATTCTTAGAGCCCTTAAGAGGTGCTCATCAGGAGTTGGAGTGGGTGGCTGGGGTTCCTGGACTATGAGAGAATTTTGAATTTTTGACCTTGGTATCTATCTCCTCAATGTGTATTGTTCTCTATGGTAGCTACTAGCCATTGGTGGCAATTAATTTAAAATGAATACAATTTAAAATGTAGTTCCTCAGTTATACTAGTCTCATCTCAAGTGTTCGATAACCACACAAAGCTAACAGCTACGGTATTGGGCAGTACGGAAGAGAGCTTCCCCATCATCACAGGAAGGTTTATTGGACCACCATAGAACGTATGCTGGAGGGTGAATAGACATGAAACTTTCTTTTTTAAAGATTTTATATATTTATTTTTAGAGAGAGGGGGAGGGAGAAAGAAAGGGAGAGAAACATTGATGTGTGAGAGAAACATCAATCACTCCCTCTTGCATGCCCCCAACCGAAGAACCTAGGCTGCTACCGAGGCATGTGACCTGACTGGGAATCAAACCAGCAACCTTTTGATTCGCAGGCCGGCACTCAATCCACACCAGACAGGTCATGTTTTGTTTTTTTTTTTCCTGCTTATGATAAAAATTGACTTTTTTGCTTAATCCCCTTTTGAACAGGAATTCAGTTTTTAACTTATGCTTACGGAAGATGTTGTGTGATGCATTTCAGCAGTTTTCAGTCTTAGCCCTAGGACAGCTTCAAATGAAAATATTAAGGAAATCGCATAAACGTAAAGTAAAGTGGGTACAGTTCTAGTTGAAGCAAGGTTTTGTGGGTCAAGACTTAGGTAGCAGTGGTTGCTGGGGGGCACCCTTGAGACCTGTGAGCTACCTCTAAGCCCTGGCTGGGTAGCTCAGTTGGTTGGAGCATTGTCCCTATGAGTCAAGGTTATAGGTTCAATTCCTGGTCAGGGCACACACAAGAAGTAACCAATGAATGCATAAATAAGTGGAACAACAAATTGATGTTTCTTTCTCTCTCTCAAAATCAGTTAAAAAAAATTTTTTAGGAAGAAAGTTACCGTGGTATTAGAGAAGAAACCGTGGATTAAGAATTAAGAGTTGTGGGTTCCAGTTTCAACTCTGCCATTAACACCTATAGAAATAATTTCTAAATGTTCTGTCTTGTTTTTCTAATTAGCTTTTAGCTAGTCAGCTAATCTGGGCCTCCGTTTCTTGATTTTCCCATCAGTTAAATGATGATCTCTAGGAACTCCTGATTTATAAAGACTGTCATTGAAAACTACTGTACTAACTTAGACAAATGTATTCTTTATTAAACTTTTATTTTTCTATTACAGTTGACATACAATATTATATTAGTTTCAGGTGTACAACCAAGTGATTAGACATTATATAACTTACTAAGTGATCACCCTGATAAATCTAATGCCCTTCTGGCACCATACATAGTTATTACAATATGATTGACTCTATTCCCTGTGCAGTGTTTTACATCCCCATGACTATTCTGTAACTACCAATTTATATTTCTTAATCCTTTCATCTTTTTCACCCATCTCCCCAATCCCCCTTCCTTCTGGCAGCCATCAAAATGTTCTCTATATCTATGAGTCTGTTTCTGTTCTGCTTGTTTATTTTGTTTGTTTGGGGTTTTTTTTTGTTGGTTTTTTTTTTTTTTTTTTTTAATTCCACAACTAATTGAAATCATAGGTCATTTGTCTTCCTCTCTGTGACTTACTTCACTCAGCACAATGCCTATAGGTCCATCTGTGTTGTTGCAGATGGCAAAATTTTATCATTTAAAGTAATTGTTGATAGATATGTATTTATTGCCATTTTATTATTCGTATTTTTTATTTTTCTTCTTCTTAAAGAAGACCCTTTAACATTTCTTGTAATACTGATTTGATGATGATGAACTCCTTTAGCTTTTTCTTGTCTGGGAAACCCTTTATTTGTCCTTTGATTCTAAATGATAGCTTTGCTGGGTAATCTTGGTTGTGGGTCCTTGTTTTTCATCACTTTGAATACTTCTCGTCAGTCCCTTCTGGCCTGCAAAGTTTCTGTTGAGAAATCAGCTGACAGTCTTATGGAAGCTCCTTTGTAGGTAACTAACTGCTTTTCTCTTGCTACTTTTAAGATCCTTTGTCTTTAACATTTGGCATTTTAATGATGAAAAAGATAAAGGGACTGAGAAATATGGATCAGTAGTTACGAAACAGTCACGGGGATGTAAAGTATAGCACAGGACAGATTGTCAATAACATTGTAATAACCATGTATGGTGTCAGGTGGGTACTGGAAATTCCTAGGAGAACACTTAATAAAGTACATGGTTGTCTAACCACTGCTGTATACCTGAAACTAATACAAAATAGTATTAAAATAAACTGTAATAGAGAAAACGATAATATAGCAATTCAGATACCAGAACACACAAAAACTACTGTTTTCTAACAGTACTAGAAAAATTTTGTTAGGGAAACTAGTATTTTCCTTACCTTAAAGATAATCTAGGGATGTCCAGGGTTTGAGCATTAGTTTTTTATATTTCCTTCATCCTGAACATCCCCACAACTTCCATCTAATGGCTTGTTGTTAATTACATGTGACCTTATTGAAGTCCTTGTAGAATTTCCATTCACCTTTTCAGTAGGAGAATGATGTGATATAAAATTCAATTTGTGCTATAGCTAATGATTTCAGGTATAAAGGATCTTTCTCTTTTTCTTCCTGCCAGCGGTACAGTAGCACATAAAATCATGCAGAAGTATGGCTTCCGGGAAGGCCAGGGTCTTGGGAAGCATGAGCAAGGGCTGAGTACAGCGTTGTCGGTGGAGAAGACGAGCAAACGAGGAGGCAAGATCATTGTGGGCGAAGCCACAGAGAAAGGTGGGTCTTCCCCAGAAGCAGGGGAAATGCAGTCCAGAGGAAGAGAAATGTCCCTCTCTTGAATAGAGTAAGAGAATTCCTGATTGTGATACATTTCAGTTCTGTGTTGTGCTCATCTTTATTCAGAACGGTTGTAGAAATAGGAAGGCCCGTAGCAGAAAAAGACAATGACTTCCCCCAGAAAATAAAAAGTACTCAGGAAAGTAAGTTCATGCCTAATTCTACTAGGCAAAGAATCTTACGTTTTTATAACATGAAAGACAGAACCATATTATACAGTATGTCAGTGATTATATCTGCTATATTCCCATCCTATTAGGTTTCTGACTGGTAGATGATGCCTAGTTGGTGTTTTATTTTTGTTCTGTCAATACACAGCTTTAGGAAGCAGCCAGTCAGCCTAGAGTCGCGCTGACTTGTGGGACTATCTGCAGTTAGTCAGCCAGTGGCTGGCTAATGGGATTGATGTGCTCTGTCAACCTTTAGGAAGTGAACTAAGCAACTGTTTTAGGTAACCGGGGAAGCTTAGAAATTATGGTAAAAACCCATACCAAAGCAAAGTGAATGCTTTTATTAGAGATAAGGCTACATTTTTGTTCAGCTATAGATGCTTATAGATAACTCTAGGACATAAGCAGGTTGCTACTGAAATTAAACTATTCATTGTAACTTGGACTCAGTGCTCTAACGTATCTAAATCTGATGGTTTGTTTGCTGACAGATGCAGCCAAGAAGTCAGATTCAAATCCGTTAACTGAAATACTTAAGTGTCCTACTAAAGTGGTCCTACTAAGGGTAAGAAGCAGAAGGAAGAAATCTGTTTGCCTACCCTGATTTATGTGTCACTCCATCCTAACCTATCCCTGCATGTTTTTAGCACCACTGAGACCATAGTGGGTAAAGAAAACTGAAAATAATACTTTTGTAAATGATACTTTGGGATAGACTCCATATAAGACTGATATTTTTACTAATATTTATTTAAGGCCACAGAAATTACTTAAAAATATTTGAAATTGTTAGAGGTTTAGCTTAGTATATGCATGTTGATGCTTGCATAATTGCTCTTGTAACTATGAAGCTTAGTGTATATTTTTATTTATTTTTTAAAGAAATAGCAATTTGGGGGACTGTAAGGATAAACATTATTGTGTTATTTGGGATGGAGAACATTTGCTGTCATAAAGTCATTTATACATCTTATTTATGTATTTATAAATGATACTTGAATTTATTTATTTTTGTTTATAGAACATGGTTGGTGCAGGAGAGGTAGATGAAGACTTGGAAGTTGAAACCAAGGAAGAATGTGAAAAATATGGCAAAGTTGGAAAATGTGTGATATTTGAAGTAAGGGGATTTTCTTTTGATATTTATAACTTGTTATGATTGACAGCTTATAAAACATTTTCTACAAATAGAGATAGATACACTGCTGAAATAACATTGTCTTACTGCAGAAAGTGACAGGTGTTAGATATACTTATCTTACTTGGTTATAACAATTTTAAACATAAAGATAAGGGCTTCAAATTTTATTTGAAGAAGAAAAAAATTTTATTTTATGGTTAAGGTTTAGTTTGGTGATTGAAGACTTTGATAATAATGTGCTCAATTGTTTAGTTACTTGGACATGCCTTTGGTTTCATTCATTTGGCAAGTATGTATTTAGTCCCTTCCACGTATCTAATACTGTAGTGAGAGCATTTGAGATGTTCTCTGTACTCAGTGATATGTTCACTTGAAAAAAACAAATACATGTCCAAATATATAGACTTATTTCGTTGCTGGACTAAATAGTATTGACTAATAAGTACTGCAGTTAAGAAAAGGATTATATCAACAAAAGAGAAGGCTTTGTGACTATCAGAGGGGAGCTGAGCTTTGAAATGAATGGATAGCATTTGGATAGGAGGAAAAAATACTCAGTTTAGGGTCACAGCTTCTGGAAGATTGACGAAGGCTACGAAATGGAATGGTTGGACATGTTGGGAATTAACAGGAGACATGCTTACATAGATGGAATGGGGCCATATTATTGAGGGTGTAGAAAGCACAAGAAAGGAATTTAACGTATTACTAGAGACAGAAAGAATACAACTCTTTATCTTAAATTTCAGCTCTCATTTGTGCTTCTCTTCTGTATCATGTTGTTTATGTGTCTGCTGGCATAGGACCTCCACAAGGTCAGACTGCTCTGCTTAGCTATGCATTCCCAGCACCTAACACTGTGCGTGCCTTTTGTAAACAGATGTTTAACAAATTTTTTTATGACAAATTACACTTATTTCCTTGGTATCTGACTACTACTTATTTGTATATGATGATAATTGGAATATGTACTCTTACAGAAATCACTTAACGTGACATCTCAAATGATAACTTTACCTATTATACTTTTATTTTTCCAGATTCCTGGTGCCCCTGATGATGAAGCAGTACGAATATTTTTGGAATTTGAGAGAGTTGAATCAGCAATTAAAGGTAAGTTGTACAACTAAATATGAAGAATTAAAAAGTTGAATTTGTTATCTTGTTATAATTAAAACATTCTTGTAATGTTTTATAGGAACCTGTATTAACTGAATGTCTTTTTTTGCCTTTTAGCTGTCGTTGATCTGAATGGGAGGTATTTTGGTGGACGGGTGGTAAAAGCTTGTTTCTACAATTTGGATAAATTCAGGGTCTTGGATTTGGCGGAACAAGTTTGATTTTAAGAGCGAGAGCAAAATCTACAAGCTGAGCAGAGAAGAAAAACGTGACAGCCAGCTTGCGTGGCTGTTGGCTAAAGAGACTCTTGGAAGGACTGCTAAGATATATGTTGATTAATCCCTTTTTTATTTCGTGGTTTTTTCATATAGTATAAAAATCCTTTAAAAAAAAATCTGTGTGCCTCTGGTTGTTTCTCTTTTTATTACCACTTCTGAAGTAATTATCTTGTTTTTGCTAGGATTTCAATGATAATTCTCAAGTCTTCAGTGATACAGCATTTCTTGCACTAAAAAAAAATTTAGAAAGTTTTGGGATTTGGAGTTGTATTAAATTGTCTTTTGCTTTTCTTTTTTTTGTGTTTTTTTTAAAAATCATTTTAATAGAACCTACGAGTTACTGTAGCTTCATTAGTTCTATAATAAAGTATCATCTTGGCAGTCTGCCAAAGGTGAAAATGTCTGCTTTCTCTAACAGAGAAATTCTTATTGACTTTAGTCATAGAAAAAAATCTTTACAACCTGAACAGAGGTTGAAGAGTTGTGAACTTCCTATGACCTGTTTGGATGAATCATTTCAATTAAGCCAAGTCAGACTATTGGGTTTGTGATGGATTTAGGGTATAGGAATCATGAATTTAGCATTTGTTTTTAGATATTCAAGCATAGTCTGTAGCATAGGTCAGAAATGACAAGTTAATTCAAAAACCTCACAGGTACATTGTAAATGTTTTTGGAAATGGTTGTTCCTTGGGGTCACATTTCTACTGGCAAAATTTGCAGGAGTGTTAGTACTTTTTAAGAAAAACAAAAATTTTTTAAAAATTTAATTTATTTTTTAGAGAGGGGAAGGAAGGGAGAAAGAAAGGAAGAGAAACACTGATGTGTGAGAGAAACATCTATTGGTTGCCTCTTACATGGCCCCAGTTGGGGCCCTGGCCTGCAACTCAGTCATGTGCCCTGACTGGGAATTGAACCTACGACCTTTCAGTTCTCAGGCTGACGCTCAATACACTGATCCATAGCAGCCAGGGCAAGATTGTTATAAAATTCAGCTGCATCAGCTACTTAAACTGTACTTCCAATTAATAGAACTCTAGAATTACAAAAAACTGTACCGTTGAAGTGCAGTGGTATGTGTGACTTAAAAATAAATTTAGCATGGCCACAGAAAAGAAAACATAAAAATATTCTGTATTGGGGTTCATTGCCAGAGCAGGAAGTATATCCATAACATACTTGTGCCTGTGTTGTTCCCCGTTTGCAGTAATATTGCATGTGATTTTCCTGAGGCGACAACTGAGAGATATGCACCTATGTTGTCTCTAAGTTATTATGACATGAAAGTGTATTGTGACCCTTGGGGAAAAGAAAGGACTCAACATTTCTTTGCATCCATGGACTTGGTTTGGGGGCCTAAGGAATATTCAGACCCTTTTTAAAAAAGGATTTTCTCATGTTTTTATTTAACATAAATAAAAGAATAACATTTTCTCTTTTGTGGTATTACTTTACTGAGTAAAATTTAACTGAGGCTTGGTTTTTGTGATTAAAGTGCACATATTTTGTAAAATAAGTTTGGGTTAAAGATTATAACGTAAAAGAATTACGTAATTGAACATTTTGTAGGACTTCAGTAAGCATCAACAGCAGCCCTGAAACTTGCATAGATTTACCTATGGACTTAGCTACTGAATAACGATGCCATGTTTGGCGTACAAGTACCTAAATGTGCTTATGCTGAGTATTATGATGGCTTGGTTTAATTTGTATTATGACCTCTAATATTCTTAAAGTATAAATTCCAAACTGCCTGTGATGTCCGCAGTATTATTTTGCTGTCTATTTGCATTTAGGTGGCTTTTCCCATCATCCTCACGATCAAGAACCAGAGAAATGCAAGTTACTTACACTAATTTTCAGTAGCGTGGACACAACTTGATGACTAGCTTTCTCCCCAATATTTGGTTATTTTTAATTTATCCATGACTTCATTAATCATTTAGTGCATTATTTGCAATGAATTTCTGATACTGGAATAATTTCTGAATCTCCTGCAAGGTAGTGCTTGAGAAATTTTAAATTAATTTTCAATATTAACTAAAATTCAAATTTAACTTCAGTGTAAAAATTCCAAATAAATTAAAAATTAAAGGTTCATTTTAATAGACATTTGTCCTTCTTGGCCTACCTGTGATCTTCTGAAAGCCCTTCCTATGTTTGGGGAGTTTCCTGAATTCACTCCCCTCCCTAAATTAGAGACTAGAAACTGTTTCCCAGCCTGTTCTGCAGCTAAGGTGGGCACCGCACCCTGGGCTCTTCGCATCAGCTGTGCCATCCCAAGGCGTCAGCTTGGAGCAGAGCTTATACAGGAACCGTCCTCTTACTGGCCGGGGCAAGCACAGTGTTGTCTAGCCTTTGGGCAGTGGTAGCAGAGACTTCACCATTCCATAGTATTGTGGTGGGGCCACTTGTGTGGCATGGCAGGGCAGTCTTCAGAGCAGTTTCTAGATGTGATTTGAATTTCTTGCTTTATATAAAACCTCCAAATATGACTGCGGCCTGTCTGGAGATTCTGTTAGCTAATTTGTTTGTTTTGGGGGTGGGAGGGAGGTTAAATTCCTTTTTAGTTTAAACAAGCCAGAGTGAACTCTCGTTTGCATCTAAAAACTGACTAATAAACAAGTTGCTATTGGAATTGCAAATGACAAATCCTAGAAGGTGGAGAGGTAAAACAGAAGAACATGCTATCCTAGGTTAGTTGGTGCAACTAGTTAATTGTTAGCAAAACATTTTGCAAAATTGTTACTGGACTTCAGCGTAGAGACTAGACTGGTGTTAAGGGAAGTGATGGGGGAACTGCATGGTGTTGGTATGCGTTTGGTCACTTTTTAGACATCTCTGTTGGTGCCAGACTGCATGGGTTCAAACCCTGCTTCTGCTTACGTGTGGTGTGGCCAGGTGCCTCCACTGAAAATAGAAATGCTAATCATACCTACTTCTTAGGATTATTAGGAGGATTAAACAACTCATACATGGAAAGTCGTATCATAGAAGTGTTGAATAAATGAAAACTGTAAAGTCCTGTGAAAGAGCAAAGACTAAAGGGAGCTGGTTTGAAAACAGAGGGAAGAAAACAGCCTTGCTAAGAGAAGCTTTCTCTGCTTGCCTCCTATAGTCTGAGTAGGTGGGAAGTTGCAAGGCTTAAGAGTCCTGCTGATTTGGGAAAACCTATTGTAACTGAAACTCAAACAAGGGGCCCACCAGTGGCCGTAGGAGTTGAGATTCATGAAGGTAGTCTTGTAAAAATGTAATTAAAGATGTTGCTTTCCCACTTCAAATGATGGCTTTGGGTTGCCCCAAGACAATAGCCAGTAAGGTAGGGAGAAGAGACTGGACAGAGCTCCAGAGACCAGCTGCTATAAGACAAAATGCTCAGCTTAAAGGCCATATAAGTAAGAACTTTGGGTTGACTTGAGCATGGAAGGTGCAGTATCCTGATTGTTTTTTGTCGTCGTACATTGAAGGCAGATATCTTGGCTTCTTAGCTGTGGGTCTGCACCATGTAGGGCCACATGTGGACCTGATCAAGAAAACTGCATTTCACTCAGAAATTTTGGACTGGAGTCAAGAACTGGAAGAGACTTGAAGCTACCTTCCTTCAGTTGGGGGTGAGTGCTCCCAGAGTGTATGTATGGCAAGAACAATGACTATTTTGGGGAGAGCCAGAGAGGTAGGCTGTGGCAGACACTGCATATCCCAACATCTGTCCCAGACTCCTTTTTATTTTATGCCTCTGTTTTAAAGGCTGAAAAAATTCTTAATGTGGAGATAGGGGTGGCCATGTTCCATTTCTGGTCAATGAGGTTTAAGTGGCAATGTAGTTAATATTTACATAGTTTTACAAATGCTTTTTACTTTCCCAGTCAAGCCATGGCAGCCACTTAGTGAACTTGTGGTGATTAGCTAACATGCCAAGGATGGCGGGAGGAAAGGCCTGGTCACATCAGTGAGGTGCTGTAACGCCCAAGGCATAACTGATGGGTGGAAAAACAGCCGTTGTCTGGTGGTTTCTTTGGCTTGAAGGCAAATTTACCTCTTGCTGATACAGTCTTATCTACTTCCAAAATGTGTGTAATGTATTTCAGAAGTTGGGGGTAGGGGCAACTTTTTTACACATAATTAAAAATCACCTTTTAGTATAAAACCTTGCAAACTGTATTTGCTCATAGTTTGCTTTTCCTATAAGTAGTCCCTACATAAACTGAAAGAATTCAGTTTTTCAGTGGATTCAACAAGCATTTCTATTTATGTATTTATGTGTGTTTGTATTATTATTTTTTTTTTTGGAGAGAGTAAAGTTTTTTTTTCACTCTCTAAAAAAGGAGAAGGGCTTGGTGTGGCGAAATACACCAGCCTCAACAAGCATTTCTTTGTCTATTGCTATGTATAGGTATTGCTTTTAATACCGGGAATGAAAAAATGAATAAGGTAGTAATCCTTGGTTTCAGAGTTGGCATTTTATTTCAGAAACACACAAAAGCAAAAACAGTGCAAGGTAAATCATGCTAAGATACGATGCTTGACTGAGCTCTTTGGGGTTGATGACACAGTATTTATCTCTGGTCCCAGCATCTGATACACAATAGATTGGCGGTAAATTTGTTGATTGTGTATAAAGTACTGAGAGCTCATAGATGACCAAGCAGATTTGTTAGGAGTGGTAAAGCCTGAGATGGCAATAAAGAAGAGGTGATATGTGCTAGGTCTTGAAGAAAGAATGGGGATTGCCAGCTGGAAAGGTAAGAGGAGGGCTTTTTAGATGGAAGTGCAAGGAAAGGACAAAGGATTAATGGCACCACCCTTGTCACTGCTGCCTCGTGGCCTTTAAACACTGGGCTAGTTCTGATTTGGTTCCCAGCTCTATTACTCTCCTACCATATTCCTTTAAATAAACTATTTTAGATAAAAAGAATTATTGTGACAATAATAGAGTTCCCTTATACCAAGTTTCCCCTATACTAATATCTTACATTAGTATGGTACCACTGTCACAATTAATGAACCAATATTGGTTACATTATATATTTTATAGCCCTGGCTAGTTTAGCTCAGTGGATTGAGCGTCGGCCTGCGAGCTAAGTGTCGCTGGTTCGATCTTCCAGTCAGGGTACATCAGAGAAGGAAAACTCTGACTCCAAAAAACCTCCGCTGCCTTGCGGCATACCTCTTCAGGGGAAAGGCTAAGGGGGTAAACCCCGACAGAAAATCCGGAGCCGGAGTCCCTAAGGCGGTTTGATGTTGTAGTCAACACCGGCAACTCCTGCGGCGCACCTGAACCCAAGCTGTATCGACTCCGTCTTTCCCTTGGACCCTTCAGCTGCGAAGAGAGGGGGGGTCTGCTGCATGGGCAACAGCAGACCCTCCATATTACCCTGCCCAGGCTCTGTAGCTTCAGCGTCATCGCAAGATGTCGATTCAACACGGAAGGAGACAGATACTATGTCACTCCCGAGTCGGACTGCACAGCCATTCTCGGCGGTGCAGATAGACTCTTAAGAAGCTACACCATCGTCTCTTGAGACGGACGGCTGCCGACGATATATTTTATAGTTTATATATGTGTGTTACATATTAGACACTTTATTCAGATCTCAGTTTCTACCTAGAGTTCTTTTTCTGTTTTAGGATCCCTTCAGGGTGCAACATTTCATTTATTTAGTCTTATTTTCTTAGCCTCCTCTTGGCTATGACAGTTTCTTATACTTCCCTTGTTTTTGATAACAGCAAGTAAAATGTCCCTTAATTGGCATTTGTCTGTCTTATGTTTTTCTCATCGTTAGACTGGGGTAACCGTTTTTTTTGTTGTTGTTGTCGTTTGTTTTGTTTTGAGAGGAGACTACAGAGGAGAAATGCCATTCTTGTCACATAATATCAAGAATACACACTATAAGCATGACATCACAATGGATGTTTACATTGGTCAGCTGCCTGGAGTAGTATTTGTTGGGTTTCTCTACTGTGAGGTTACTCTTCTTCCTTTACATGCTCTACTCTTTGGAAGGATGTCACTTTGTACAGCTCACACTTAAGGAATGGGTGGTGTGTTCCACCTCCTTGAGGTGAAGTAGCTACATAAATTGTTTGGAATTCTGCATGGAAGATTTGTCTATTTTTCACCCTTTTTAAAGAATTCAACCATTTATTTATATCAGTATGAATTTATGGGTATTATCTTTTACTCCAGGTTATCCAATACCACTTTATTTTGTGGCTTAAATTGTTCCAGCTTTAGATATGGGAAGCCTTTTCAGTAGGCGCCTGGATCCCTTTGGCCTTTGACATCCCCCTTGCTGTGTGGCGTTTGCTTGCTTGTCTGTTCTTAGCTCTTACCCAGGCTCATCTTGTCATATTTCCTGCCCCAGCCCTAAAATCAGCCTTTCTCTAAGGCTGGAGAATGATAGGAACCAAGATCTGGACATTAGGTGTGCTCATTGCTATTGGGTTGTTGTTGCTTCTAGACCCTCTCAGCTAATAAAGGATGGAAACATAGTAGAACAACCCCCGTGTATATGTAACCATCTGTATCTATATTAAGGTAAACATGAGTTCATACAGATGTTTCCGACTTTGACCCCTTACTACATGAATTATCTTGCCTCCTTCCCCTTGTTCATCTGTAACCTCCCACTCCAACAGTGAGAAGCCCAACTCCCACCTTTATTGTTCAGTTTTAATACATACATAGATACATACATTTCAGAGTCACCGATCCATATCCTTGTGGGAAACTACTTGATTAACCCGAGTTCAGTGCTTATGTACAGATTATCATACCTTTATAGTCTAACAGACTTCACTCATTTCCAGAGCTACTTAGTCAACACTTTATTGCCCCATCCTAAGGGTAAGATTATGTATTCATACCACTTAAAATTATTTGTCACATTCTGCATTTCAACTTGGGATCCCCAACCACTTAAATGAGTTTTTAAAATTTTATATACATTAAGGTTTACTCTTCGTGCTGTAAACTTTTATGGATTTTCACTAATGCTTTAATGTCTTGCCTTGTATTCACCATTACTGTATCATACAGAATGGTTTCATTGTCCAAAAAAAGTCCCCTGTGCGTTATCTATTCAAATTTTCCCCCTCCTCATGCCTGACAACGACTTCTCTGTTTACTATCTATAGTTTTGTCTTTTCTGGAATGCCATATAATTGGAATCATATAGTATGCAGCCTTTTCAGACTGGCTTCCTCCATTTAGCCTTGTGCTTTTTAGAGTCATCCTATCTTTTTGTGGCTTCATTAAAGCTTGTTCTTTATTGGTGACTAATATTCTGTTTTCTGGATGTGCCACAGTTTGTTTATTCATTTCCCTGATGAAAGACATCTTGGTCACTTCCAGTTTGGGGCAATTATGAGAAAAGCTTCTGTTAACATTTGTGTGCAGGTTTTTTGAGAACATCAGTTTGTACATTAGTTGGATAAGTATCTAGAAGTGTGATTGCTGGATTGTATGGTAAAACTGTTCAGTTTTACCTCTCCCATATTTTCAAACTCCCCGTACTGGCTACTTTTCAGAAGCATATAAACGTTCTCAAATTTCTTCCTTCTTTAGGGGAAAAAAGTCAAACCCGTGAATATTTAGCTCGGTCTCCTACTCCCCAGTACCCTTACTCTTTCATTTCACAGCCAGGCTTCTCAAAGAATCAGCTATGCTACTACAGCAGTCCCTTGCTATATCGCGGTTCTCTTATCGTGGCCTCACTGTATTGTGGGATTTTAAAAAATATATTTAATTATTTATCGCGGATTTTTCATTATATTGCGGGATTTTTCAGTACTGTATATATGTTGTTAAAGTTATGTAGGTTTAAGAGTGTAGAATAAATGAAAGGTTCCTACTTCGCAAGTGGGTCTGGAACGTAATACCTGCGATAAGTGAGGGAATACTGTATCTCCTCCTTACTTTTGATCACCCCTTCAATTCATCCCACACTTAAGAAATGGGGATTGTAATGGACTACGAATTAGACCTTTACTTTCACCAGGCCTCCTGGATTGCTGTTAAAGATTTTTGTGACCCACATCTAACAATCTATTCAGTTCTCTTTCTTCAACTTTTGTGGCATTTGACATTTAACTACTTTCGTGAGGCCTGTGACCACTCTTCCTGTCCATGTTTCCCTTTGTCTCCTTCCGAGGTGAGTTGACCTACTCTCTTGGCCTTTAGTTTCTGCTGTAACTAACACATATCTTTATCTCAGCCTCATTAAAAAGCTTTAGATCTGTATACAAATGCCTATTAGATGTTCTCCTCCCACCTCAAGCACATTCCAAACTGCATTCACCCTTTCCCTTTCAAACCTCCTGCTAAATTCTCTAATTTGGAAACAATCACCTAAATGAGAAACCTAGGAATCATCCTAGATTCCTCTCCCTTAGAACCCAACCCAATCTAAATTAAGACCTGTTCATTCTATTTCTTTTTATCTTATATTTTAACGAAAAGTTCCTTGATCTCTGACCCTCCCCCATCATCTCTTGCCTAGAAGAGACTGGTCTCCAGCTGGTCTCCCTGCTCCCATCTAACACTCCTCTAATCTGCCACTGTAATGCCTCAGCTGTCCAAGTTACTCCCATCGGAAAGAATCTTTCAGTCATTCTGCAGAGACAAGTCCAGACTTCGTAAGCTAACAGGCTGGGGTGTTGTCCCCTTTCCTGTGTTTACTCATCCCACCACACCTTCACCCTATGGTCCAGCAGGTAGAAACATTGACAGGTGATTTTTTTTTTCTTCGGTTCTTTCCCCCTATTCTTCCAACAGTTATGTTGCACCTAGTGAATTACTACTCATGCAAGGCCTATTGGCACCACAGGCCTTGTAATGGAAAACAACAGTCCTCTGCTCTACTCTCATGGTAACTTCTTTTAACTGTCTTAGCTGGGTTGCCTATGGTCTCTTAAGTCCATATCTCTAAATATATGTGCTCATAAGACTACTTTCTCCTTCCCCCCACTTCCCCCATTCATGATCCTTCTCTTCCTAAACAGGTGTCCAAGAATACTCTGAATTTGGTCATGCTCATCACCTTAATTTCCATTCACGCTTCAACCTTTACAACTCAAGGAGTAATTCCAGCAAAAGATGATATCAGCTGAGGGAGATAGAGCACCCAGTACAGGAGAGAGGGAACAGTAATTCCCAAGACAGATGGTAAGAGGAAGTTTTGGTCCAGTAGCTATGCAAAGGCCTAGGGAACTCAGTCCGTGTGGGAGCAGGAAGACAAGGGCCCTCAGAAGGATGTCTCCACTCGGAAAAGGAATTGATTTATTACATACTTTGACTCAATTCCATTAAAAACCTGACTTAATATCAGGAGCCCTGGCTGGACGGCTGGGTTGGTTGGAGCATTATCCTATACACCGGAATGTGGGTTTGATCCTCGGTCAGGCTGTGTATGGGAGGCAAGCAATGCATGTTTCTCCTCCCTCCTCTTTCCTCTCTCCCTATCTCTCTCAAATCAATAAACATCCTTGTGTGAGGATTTTTTCCTTTTTTTAATGCTTAATTTCAAGCGAAGTTTATAATGAAAACCAATGATATATGACTGGCTTAGCTAAGAATAATATACAAGATATGGTAATAATATAAAAACTAATTTGTTATCTAATGCTGCTTTATGACTAACTTGAAAGAATGAGTAGAGGTAGGAAGGGGTGTTTGAAGGCTAAAGTTCCCATTTTCTAGGAAGTCAGTGGATTATTAAAATTCTCTGTCTCTCCCATATTGGATCCTGTGTGCTGGATCCTCCATCTTCATGTTTTGTTTTTGTTTGTTTTTTAATTTCCTATTTTGGTGAAACTTATCCTCTGGTAGTTTCCTGAAAAAAGAGACATGAGAGAGACATTTTTTTTTTCCTTTGAGACTGTGCATCTGAAAGTATCTTAATTCTGTCATCATAGTTAATTGATAATTTGGCTAAATATGGAATTCTTGGTTAAAACCCACTTTCCCTCAGAATTTTGAAGGCATTGCTGCCTTGTCCTCTTCCTATACTGCTCTTGAGAAAATCATTACCATCCTTTATGATCTGTTTTTCTTCTCTGGAAAGTTTTAGAGCCACTGTTCTGAAGTTTCATGATAATGTGTCTTGGTGAACATCTGTTCATTTGTGATGCTGGGCATTGGGGATGGACTTTTTCAATCTGGAAATTCATGTTCTCTTAATTTGTATCCCAGAAATTTTTCATAGTATCTCCTTAATAGTTTCCTCTCCTTCCTTCATAATATCTTCCTTCATTGTATCTCTTTCTGTGAAATGCTGTTTAGTAAGTTTCCTTTGTTTCTCTTATCAGTTAGACAGTCACAAAATAGATTTAATGTTTTCAAAGTAACCTAAAACTTTAAAGTATGAAAAGGGAAAGATTATGGAAATATTTTACGTGTAGAATGCCTTGGGTTAATGAAACTATGATAACAGAGAAAAACAATGCTGTTACATTATTATCCCTTCAAAAGTTACATGGTTTGCAGATATTTTTAAATATGTTTCAGGATACCAGCTACTTCCGGATTTGGTAACAGCTGGGGCTTTTCTTTAGCAACCTCCTTTCCCCTTCTCTGCACTTTCACACGATATTAAAAACACCTCTTCCTCCCTACCATTATCCCTCTGCCTGTTGTACTTTTCTCCCATCACTTAAGTGTCCTGACTAAGCAGTGAACACCTGAAGTTTTCAAAGTTTCTGATCACTAAAGCACTGTCCCCGGTGGAAGGCTTTATAAAAGAGCATGTGGGGCAGGTGTGCAGCTTTTGACACAATAATTTAGATGGGGCAGGAAATGGGTCCACAATAATGGAGTTGTTAAGGGAATTTTATACTGATTAATCTTGGAAAAACAGAAGGAAGAAATAGAATCAGAGGCTGATAATTTGGCAAAAAAATCTTAAGCTAGCAAAAACACTTCGCAGTTATTCACAATACTGTTTTATAGGGTCATAATTAACGAAAAAAAAACAAAACAATTCTGATACAATAGCACTTGAGAAATAAACGGATGGCAAGTCGGTAAACCATCCTAGGTGGGTTTGGGGAAAGGTATTTTATGAGGGGCCTACTCGAGTCATTCTAAAATGATTTTTACATAATTATTAACAAAATTTGGGTTGAAAACAGTTTAGTTTTAATTTTTTGTCAATATATGCACATAATTATAAAGTCAACTAAGTGCTCAAGACTGATAACAAATTATAACAGCCCTCCACCCCACCAATCCTGTGTCCCAAAGAAAAGCACATTGAACTCTTGTAACAGTCTTTTTATAGCATTTATTTCCCCATTTCTAACTCCATTGTTTATAATTCTATTTCTTGATTTATTATTTCAAAACATTTTTCTTATGGTTTTTGGTTATAGGAGAGAGGAGGATTGATTTATTCACCTCTCTAAAGCCAACTTTTTATTTTTTAAAAATTGACTTATTTATATTTATTTATCTTTAGAGAGAGGGGAAGGGAGGGAGAAAGAGAGCAAGAGAAACATTGACGTGTGGTTCCCTCTTGCATACCCCCAACTAGCGATCAGGCCCGCAACCAAGGCATGTGTCCTGACTGAAAATCAAACCAGCGACCCTTTGGTTCACAGGCTGGAGCTCCATCCACTGAGCCCACACCAGCCAGGGCTAAATCCAACTCTTCATATCACATTTCTCCTCAATTGAAATATATGTCAAAAATTTTTGGTAAAGCAATAGTCACTGCCAACTTACTAGTACATAAATATAATTCTCTTATGATCCAGGTAATCCATTATAATTACTACATAACTTTGGGGTTTTCCTGGAGTTAATAATTGCCTAGTTTTTAAAAATTGTTTAGTTTATGTACCTAACATTTTAAGTTTTTTCATCATGCTCCCATTAGTTTGTATCTTTCACTCACTATTTTCTCTCCAGGTCAGGTATATCAATTAGTCTGTCAGCGTTGTATTTTTCCTGCAGGCCTCCCTAATCAGAGTTTGCTGGCCTTCTGTCCTAGTCCGCACTGGTCACTTTCTAGGTCTGCTGCACATTGCCATCCTGAGGCTTTTCTGGACTGTGTTTCAGTGTTGAGTCCCTCATTTTTAGAGTCTCCTATTGTCTATGTTCTTGCTTTAACAAAAAACATTCCCCTAGGAACTTCATGAGAATTTTGTTATTCTTTATATGTCTGAAAGTGTTTTTATTCTATCCACATCTTCAGTTTCTATATATGTGGCTGGCTGGGTTTTAAACTGTGTTCCATCAGACTTCTGATCTATTGACTCCGTTTTAGTTTATTTCTTATGGTTAATGTTAGAAGTCTAGTGCTGTTCTGATTTTTCTTTACATGTGACATGTCTTTTTTTCTCTGGAAATGTTTAGGATCATTTCTTGATTCCCAGTGTTGAGAAATGTCATGATGTGGTTGGCTTTTTCAACCCAGAGATTTGTGTCTTTAAGATCTGGGAAATTAATCTTGTATTATGTATTATTGAGTAGTAATATTGTTTCATCATTTAATTTTTTGTTTCCTTTTTCTGAAACTCCAATTAATCAAGTATTGTATCTTAAACTCTTGTTGAACTGTTTCCTTTCTTCCTTCCTTCCTTCTTCCCTTCCTCCCTCCCACCCTTCTTCTCTCAAATATCTGTTGAATAAATGAATGAATGACAACTTCTTTGAGCTCTGAACATTTTTGGTATGGCTCTTGGACAGATAATTATTTTTGACCTTTTTACATTGTATTTTTCCATTACCATTTATCCTCCTTAGACCCTCTTCCACCTGGACCTTCCCCATCACCGCTCCACAATCACCACACTGTTGTCTGTGTCCATGAGTCTTTTTTCTTTTTTGCTCAATATGTCTACTCCCAATGCCCCCCATTCTTGACCTTTTTTAAACCAGCAAGTTAAGCCTTGCAATTTTTAAAAAAGATTTTATTTATTTTCTAGAGAGATGAGAGAGAGAGGGAGAAAGAGGGAAAGAACCATCAACATGCAGCATGCCCCAGCTGAGGACCTGGCCCGCAACCCAGATGTGTGCCCTGACTGGGAATCGAACAAGTGATCTTCTGATTTTCAGACTGGTACTCAATCCACTGAGTGACACCAGCCAGGGCCAAAATTTTTTTAAAAAGTAAAAACAAACAGGGAAATGTGCAAGAGAGGGAGAAAGGATATATGGGAACTCTGTACCTTCTGGTTAACATTTCTGTAAACCTAAAACTGTTCTAAAAATAGTCTAGTAATTAAAAAGTATAATTCCTAATTTTTTTTTAAAAAAGAGATGGCTGAAGAACTCCTGAACTGACTTCTTTTTTTTAATGGAAGATCAGAGCTGCTGCATGACTTCAGAAGCTTAAGGGAAATCATGATGCTTAATGTCTCCTGTTTTGCAAGAATACCTACACATCTAAGTTCCGGCCTCCCAAGTCCTGCCGTGAGACTCCCTGAGCTCACAGGAATCAGTGCCCCTCATTCAGTTCCCTGCATCCTGGTGCCACAGTGTCCTCTGTGTTACTCTTCCAAATGCATCTTCTCATGCCCCTCCCTAGGAGACGTTTATTAAGCACCTAAAAGTGTGAAAAGAGTTAGGGTTTCTGTGACAATCTAGTAAGTCTGGATGTTATTAGGGTAAACAAAAGAGAAGACCTTTTCTGGTGAAGGCATTATATTTACTAAAAGTAAAACCTTTAGCATTGTAGGAAGTTTTAAGGAGACGGGGACAAGGAAAGAGGAGGAGAATTTTTTTCCCTTCCCAGTCGCCTCACATTGCCTTTGTCCAGTGAGTCATCATCTTCAATTTTACTCACGGTCTCTGACTCCCTGTGTTTATTTCTCTGTCCACATATACTTTTCTTTTTTAATTAAAAATGTTTTCATTGACTGAATTTATTGGGGTGACATTGGTTATTAAAATTATATAGGTTTCAGGTGTACACTTCTATAATACCTCATCTGTATATTGTGTGTTCACCACCCCAAGTCAAGTCTTCCATCACCATTTATCCCCCCTTTACCCTCTTCTATCTCCTCCCACCCTCCTTTCCCTCTAGTTATCACCACACTGTTGTCTGTGTCTGTGTTTTTTGTTTTGTTTTTGTTTGTTTTTCTTAATCCCTTTACTTTTTTCCACCCAGCCCCCAGCCCTCCTCCCCTCTAGCACCTGTCTGTCTGTTCTCAGTATCTATGAGTCTGTTTCTATTTCATTTGTTATTTTGTTTTGGTCATTAGATTCCACATATGAGTGAAATCATATGGTATTTGTCCTTCTCTGACTGGCTTATTTCACTTAGCATAATGCTCTCCAGGTCCGTCCATGCTGTCGCAAAAGGTAAGACTTCTTTCTTTTTTAGGGCTGTCCACCTATTAACGTTTTTGCTGAAATGAGCTTTCTACCTACAAATATCATGTTCCTCTCTCAAGTTTTTCTTCATATTTTTGTCTTCTTTTTAGCCTTAATAGTATGAACAGTTGTCACTGCCCCACCAATTAACATATTTCAGGGTGCCTTGTCAAGGAGACCTCCCCACAGGAAGGTCTTAGTCATTTCTCAGGTCAAGTTCAGAACTTGGGAGGTGGGTATTGGAAGGATTGGAACTGGGATATGGAAATGGAAAGTGCCTGAGGCACATAGGTACCTGCGATTGTTATGCTTTTTCACCTGAATTTCTCCTTTTACCTCTCTCTGTCTTCCTACATATTCCCTATCTTATAGTATAATACACTCTGAATGGCAGGGCATGGTATAGGGTGGCCTTTGCTTGAGAGCTTCTAAACAAAGAATTCATCCTTTTCCTTGAGGAAATAAAAACTAGTAATTCTCACTCAGATTCTCTGGACAGTTCATAATGGACAGTTACTTATAAAACTCATGAATGCATTCACCTCAGCAATTAGGGTGGTTTATGATTTCCACATTTTGCTACATCTCACCAAATGTATTGTTTTTATAACAATGACTATGCAAGAATAATAGCAATGCTTTTCCTCCAGGCGATTAGGCAAAGTCATCTTTTCTGACAAAAATAAACCTTCCTCCTCACATGTCCTTTTAGGTTTCCCACTGATCACCCACACATTCCCTCATTCTGAACAGCTAGTCCCCTCCAACTAATAACAAACCTTTCCAGCAGACCCAGAAGTTGTTTCGAAAGACTGAAATAACATTTCCAGCTGGGTGGTGCCATCAGATCCACTGTGCTATTTGATGGCCCTTAGTGAGCCTGTGGTGACATATTTCATCTTTCCAGATATTAAAGGGATTTAAGATGTTAAACTTTTTCAAACAAGGCAATTTGGAAATATTGGGGTGGGGGGGGTAGTGATATAAATGGTTTTGTCCAGTGTTAAAAGATGCCTCTCTCTGCTTATCTATAGAGTAATAATTTAAGCCAAATCATGTAATTTGTTGATTGAGACTTAAATATATTCAGGGAAATTATCAGTGTATATATATTTTTATAACAGCCACTAAAGAAGTATTTATTAAATGCTTACCATTCTGCTATGGTACTATAATTGAGTAAAAATATATATCATGTTGAAAATATGGGCACAAATATGGTCCTAAAACATGTAAAACAAAAATGCTAGCAAACAGATAAAGGTATAATTGGCCTGATAAACATATTCAGAGCTTAGAGAAAAGGTTTTTTTCCCTCTCTCTCTCTCTCTATTTTTTGGCTCTTAGACACGTATTAAATTAACCAAAAATTCCAAAGCATGACCCTTTTAACTAAAGCCACTCTCATCCGCACCAAACCTCCCGCTCACACAGTTTTCCTGGAAAGGCAAGCAGGCTCATCCTGTCCAGCCAGAGGCAGATGAAACTTCTGGGTCTAAGCCCTCATCAGTTTCCAGTTCTCAGTCCAGCCAGCCAGAGATGGGCCATGAATCGTCCCCAGTCAGATAGCAAAGCCGTGACATCAGACTTACCAACAAGACAGCATGTCAATTGTGGACTTCAAATTCATCTTGGGAATCTGAAACAGTTCATTTTAGTAAAATGTTTTAAAATCCTTAGTACAAGATTGGTGCTTGTCTAAAACATTTACTTTGAGTAAGTTTTAAGGACTGGGATATGAAGAACCTTAAATATTCCAGAAAGAACAGGACTGAAAGGTCTTTAAACCCACTCCTCTCTGTTCAGGAGCACTGGGGAACATGTCATCGCTGACCCCCTCTTTTCCCACCTGCCCCTATTCTAGGAAACACATTTTTTTGCTTCCTAGCACCAAAGTTATAATTAAATCTAATAAAATGGAAGTACAAAATTTCTGAGGTCTTTCAAGAAAGGCTTTACTTTCCTAGTAAAAGGGAAAGATGACCTAGTGCTACTCTTCTGTCCCAGTTCAACCTTGAACGATGTGGACATGATGCCTGGAGAGGCAGCAGTGGTCAGACTGTGGGCAAGAAGGCTGCTTGCTGCAGTCAGTGGAACAGAGCACTGTGGACTCACTGCACCAGCCCTGGACTGCTTGCCTCTGGACTTCTTATAATGGAAAGAAGCCCTTTCTTGTTTAAGTAGATTCGGGTTTCTGTTACTTATGGACAGAAGCATCCCTAACTGATACAGAATTTGGAATCTGAAAAGGAGTGGCTCCCAGGATCAATTTTTGAATGTAATGCAGAGCTTAGGCAGTATTGTTTGTTTCAGTGCATTTTAACAAATATTTACTGAGTATTTTCTGTGCATTGGCAAAACTAGTGACACAGAGAAGGGCCAGATGTATTGGAGTCCAAGCCACACAGCAAGGTGAATCCATATTCAGGAGCAAAGGTAGTTTTGTGATCAACTGACTCATTCACTTAACAATTATTAGGTATCTACAGTGAACCAGGCTCTTGGAGCTGAAGATACAAAGAAGAACATCATAGCTCTAAGCTTTGAGGAGCACAGTTTTCCAAACATCCATCCTTCATCCATCCAATAAATATTCATTGACCTGCTATGTACCATGCAGGTTCAGAGCTCATGTCTTGAGGGGAAACATCTGTGAACAGGATTATGTAGGCACTCTGTTTTTGAAGAGTATCATGGTACTGAGAAGGTGGATTCAGGGAGGAATAAAATGAAGGGTGGGGGACCGTGCCTGAGGCACTTCAGTGGGTCTGCTTGCAAGAATGGCCAAAGCTCTGTCCCTGTGACGTGGGGTGGCCTGGCACTCCAGTGCAACCTGGGCTACCAGCCTCTCCCTCTTCCTTATTTCTCGTCTGGCTAAGCAATTTTCCTGGAGGCAGTGTTTTTCTCTTTAAAGCTCTATTTTCTTTAGAGTGTTTGCTGCATAAGAAATGCCTCTTGTCAGTCTGACCATCACCCTTATTCTCTCTCCTTTGCTTCCCAACTTGCCTTTCTGTCCCTTATTCAGAGAACTAAGGTCATGCTGAGACGTCCCCTTCAAGGATTCTCAGTCACTTTGCAGTCGAGGTTACTGAGGCCCAGAGAAGGGAAGGTGCTTGACCAAGGTCACCAAGTTTGTTGGTGACAGCAGTTGGCACTAGATCCAGGTCTTCTGATTCTTGGCCCTTCTGAGAAAATGCACTAGTTCTGCCTTAATGAAGCCCAGGGAACAAGCTGCTCTTCTGAACCAGGTCTGACCTTTCTCTTCAGCCCATCCCCCTTCCTTTGAGGACCACTGTCCCCCAGCTCAGAACTCAGGTTCCAGTAGGCACTGCCTTGTTCCTTGGGCCCTCTGTGATCCTGGTGCCAGTTGTTCTGCAGCAGATGCTCGTCTAATTCTGTGGTTTGGAAGTTCTGCCTTTCATCCTGCATAATCTCAGTCTTCTTCCAGAAAATTGCCCTTTTGCCTAAGTTCTTTTCAGCTCGATATCTGAAGAACCCAGAGTTCTCATTACCTCTGAGGTGCTAGTGAAGCACCTTTACTCCATGGGACTGATTTTGGCTCTTGCTTTTTCTGTAATCGTCCACAGGCCCTGTCCCTCTCTCCAGTCATTAGCTGTCCTTCCATCTGTGCAGCCCTGGGCCTGAGGAAACTTCCCAGTGGCCAGGCCGAAGCCCCAGACACAACCACTGATGCCTGCAGGACATGACACCATTCAGAAATTAATTCCCTGCCTAATTTTTTTTTTTTTTAAAGAGAAAGCTGGTTTTGTTTTGTTTTTTAATTGTTTATTTTATTTTTAGAGAGAGGGGAAAGGAGAAAGAGAGGGAGAGAAACATCACTGTATGGTTGCCTCTCACTTACGCCCCCAACTGGGGTCCTGATGTGCAACCTAGTCATGTGCCCTGACTGGGAATCAAACCAGCAACTCCCTGCCTAATTCTTTAAGTCAACTCTAAATAAGCAACACAGGCTTTGTGAAAGTTTAAAGGCTTGTGTCAAATCCCATCTTGAAACTCCCCATTGGCAGATGTATATTTTAATTTTCTTTTTGGTTTTAAACATTTTATTACAAAAATAATATAACCCACAGTTTAGAAGGCCTGGAAAACCATTAGTATGTTGTGTGTTTTTTTTCCATCCTAATCAGGGTCTTTCTGGTCTGAAAGTAACCTCAGTGCCAGGGGACAGGACTCCCAACTTGCTGGTAATGATATAATTGTTTCTATATTAATTTTTTAACCCTGGGAAAGTTTATATAAATAGAGGAATGTGAAGCAAATTTGACTCAGACTTTTGATATTTTGGGGTTAAGTTTAGGCGACCTGTATTTATATGGTATTTTAAGAACTTGCAATTTTAAGAGAATGTGACAAATTTGAATATCCAATGGATTGACCTTGTGATTCCAGTTTTTAAAAAATGTAATTAATTGATGTAGACTTGTGATTTAAGCTGAAAGGTGCAATACAATTCTATTAAAATTTTAAGCAGTATGGGAACACTTAAGTAACTTAAGATTCACCATCTGTAGCTGGTTAAGAATATAGGGAAGCAAACTGAAGTATTCTAAGGTATAAAGTATTAACCTCATAAATGTGGTTTAAAATTGTTAAGGCCATTTAAATAAATTTCTGAATGGGATGAGTCACCAAGGTTTCCCTTAACACTGTTAAATTTTACTATTTTTATAAAATAAAGTAATAAGTAGACTAAAGCAGTTCCAAGTTAAATCTAAAAGCTAAAATTTTGAAAACCTAAAATTTTGAATTTTAATAGAATGAATATTAATTGAAAATAAAAATTATTCCAAGCAGTTTTTTGTATATATAAAAGTCACCCTCAATTACAGCAAAAATATGAGGGGGAACCCCCCCAAAACACCCAGAATTTATTTATAAAAAATTGTGTGTTTATTTTTACATGTTTAAACTTCAGTCACCTTCAAAGTACTCTCCATTTTAGGCAATACACCAATCAGGACATTTTTTCCACTGCTCAAAACAGTTTTTGAACTCGTTGATACTGATGCTTTTTAGTTCTTCTGCCGTTTTTTGTTTCACCTCTTCTACATTGGCAAAACATTTCTCTTTGAGGACTCTTTTCATCACAGAAAAAAAAGAAAAAGTCACTCGGGGTGAGATCAGGTGAATAGGGAGGGTGGAACACAGGGGTCATGCCATTTTTTTTATCAAAAACTGCAGAAACACTCAGCATGGTGTGGGCAGGTGCACTTGTAAATCACCCATCATGAAACAGGTAAAAGCGTTTAAAGTCTTTTAAAAAATTCACTGAAGCTAAACAGAGCCTCTCACAACAACACCAGCTGGTACACTGGTACAGATGTGTTCCTAGAACACTCATCTAGTGGCAGAAACTTGTGCTACAAGGGGCCCACCCTACAGAAGATAATTCCATTTTGGGGGGTTCCTCCTTATATGTAACTGAATGAGTGTGTTTATGTCCCAATAAAACTATTTGTAGACAATAAAAATCCAATTTAATATAATTTTTATGAGGTAAACTTCTCATGCAATAGAGTTCATCTGATTTTTTCCAACCATTTGAAAATATAGATAACCCTTTTTAGCATTCTTAACTTGCAAGCCATACAAAAACATGTAGCTGGCCAGAGTTGGCCCATGAGCTATGTTGTTTTGCCAAATCCTGGTTTAGACATTAATATTAACTGTGTAATTATTTGTTTACTGCTTTAAGTACTCAAGTAGAAAATACATAGTCTGTGAGAACTTCATGAGGAGACATGGCCTCTGGTTTGAATGATCAAGGAAGCCTTTCCAAAGAAGTGACTTTGAGACTGAAACTTAAAGGATAAGTAGTAGCCACCAAGGGCAGAGAGAAAAGCAAAGATCCTTCCAGACAAATGAAGAGCAGTCATTTGCTCCTAATTCTGCCAACAAGTAATATTCTCTGCATTTTACAGATGGGGAAACAGAAGCAAAGGAAGGAATCAGTGGCCAGAGTGGAGGCACCAGCAGGAAGAACAATAGCCAGCACTGGACTTGGTCACATGTTCCCACCTCGTCCCGACCGGCCTTGATTGTCTTCTGTTTAGTTGGCCTCTAAAGTGCTTCTGTTACAGGTGAAGTGAAACCCCATAATGAAGAATTACCCTTTATCTCCAGAAGTGATTATGTGACTGATTTTTAAATTTCTATGACTCTTTGTTTTCCTCTTCAGCATCAATTCTAGGACCACAATGGGGATGGAAATCTACCACTTGGCCTGAGAAATTTAATCTGATTTCTGAAAATGAGGCAGCCTGGCTCCTTAGCTGTAAGTAGGTCATTAAGACTAAATACACTGGGATTGAATGGCCCTCAGGCCCATCTGAGCTAACCCTCTGAGAACTGTGACATCCCGCCCACAGGACAATGATAGGAGGAGAGAACATAGTTCCCTGGAGAAGGGCAGTGGTGCACAGTGAGGACAGTGGCATTGGTCAAGAGGCCTGGATTTAGGTCTCTGCTCTGCCTTTCCCTGGCCCAGCAGCCAGGGCAAACCACTTTCCCTGGCTGAGACTAGCTTTGTCATCAGTGAAATGGGATGAATGCTTGCCTCTACTTAAGTAAAAAATCTCTTCCTAGTTGAGGGTTACCCTTCCTTTGGAGAGAGCATGAAAGCCTTCAGCCTATGAACTAGAAAAGAAAACTGGGAAGAAGGCCCTTTTCTTCCTGCAGTAAGAAAACCAGAGGCTGTGGCCCTGGGCACTTCCTGCCCCAAGATCCAGGGAAGGTCGGTGCTCAGCTGGCACCAGTGACAGGGAAGAAGGGCGGCTCCAGGTTCTGATGTCCTTCCTCCATTGCCCTCACCTCACAGCTGAGCTCCCCTTTCCTCTTTGGTTCCCAAAGTGCCCTCTAGAACTAGCAACACCTGGAACCTTGAGAGAAATGCACATTCTTGGGCCCCACACCAGACTGACTGAATCAGGAAATGGGGCGGCGACCCAGCAAGCTGTTTAACCAGCCCTCCAGCTTGCTCCCCTGCCCTCAAGTTTGAACACCTCTGTCCTCAGGACCTCAGATGACCAGATTATGCTATTGATGGTGACCATTCTAAAATAATGATGAACTGGGGCCTGGAAGAAGTGGGAGGAAGACTTTGGCCTGGCTAGGCAGCCCTCCATGTGATTCTGGTAATTAGGCTAGATTTAAAAAAAACAAGGACAGGAGCAGTGTTAGATCAATAGTCCATCAGATGAACAAAATAAACTGATGAAGAAAATAGAAACAAAGGCGTAGATACATGGAACAAACTGACAGCTGTCAGAGGGGTGGGGACTGGGGGCTGGATGAAAGAAGGTGAAGGGATTAAGCAAAATATATATTAAAAATACATACATATATAAAATATATAGACACAGACAACAGTGTGGTAATAGCTAGGGAGAAAGGGGGGCAGGAAACGTGGAAGTGGGCAAAGGGGATGAAGAGGGACGGAAAGAGACTGCTTGGGGCGATGCGTGCGTGATGCAGTGTGCAGGTGATGTTTTGTCGAGTTGTACACATGAAACCTATATGGTTTTGTGAACCATTGTCACCCCAATAAATTCAATTAAAAAATAAAAATTTCATTTTAAAGTAAAAAGAAAGTCCATTAGACTGAGAACACAAATGTTAGCAGACACAATTGCAAGTTTGGTGAATAATGATGAAATTAGTTGGCTCTATGACTCATACTATATCATTGACAGAGAGTGGGAGTATATTCCCAATTTAAAATCGCTTCCTATCTTTTCTCCACATCAAAAAACCAGAGGGCCATGTTCCACTACTCCAGCACCTTTCCCCAACAGGTATTGGCTGCCACTTCAGCAAATCTCATCTTCCCTGCCACTCTCTTATCTCGTGTGTGAACTTGCTTTGACTGTTTCCTCCCTTCTGCAAGGGACAAGCAGAAATAATTGGAGTTATTAAACATTAACATCAGTCCTTGTCAGCTAGTTTGATTGGTGGCGAGAGAACAAATGTTCCTCAGATTATTAAACAACAACAATCTGAGAGGACTTCTCACTGAACATGGAATGGAAACAAGACAGGGATTAGTCCCAAGTTCTTTTTCCCACCCAGGATTAGACTTAAAGTGGAGCAGTCAGGTTACGGGAGTGAAATTTTTTTATTTACAAGACTTCTAATACCACATGTGTGGGGTTTTCCCACACTAACAACCAGTTAGTTCTCTAGCTCTTTGATACCAGTTGAGTATCCAACAATTCAATTCAATACTGACACTAATTACCCAGCGTTGACCTCAGACCCCACGGGTCAAGGGCTCAATCCCAAAAAACTGCCCCCACTTCAGATGTCAATTGGAAGTATTGGATGCCCAGGGTACCCGCTCTTCTATTCAACTTGGCTACAAAGTCAGGGGTTCTCACCGCTCCTTCCCTTTCAAGTTCAGTAATTTGCTAGAAAAGGCTCACAAAACTTAGATAAGGGCTTTACTTGCAATTATCAGTTTATTATAGAGGATACAACTCAGGAACAGCCAAATGGAAGAGGTGCATAGGGCAAGGTAAGAAGGTACAGGTGCACAGAGCTTCCATACCCTCCCTGAATACACCACCGGGTGCTTTCCAAGCTTTCATTTAGGGGTTTCATTACACAGGCATGGCTAATCAGCCATTGGCTATCTCCAGCTCCTCTCCCCTGCCTGGAGATGGGATAGGCTGAAAGTTCCAACCCTCTGATCATGCTTGGTCTTTCTGGCCACCACTCCCATCCTGAAGCTATCTAGTCCCTGCCCCCCCCCATCCACCCCCCCCCCCCAGCCACCAGTCCTCTCATTAGCATACAAAAAACTCATCACTCCAGAGATTTTAAGGGGTTTAGGAGCTATGTGCCAAGAACCAGCGACTGAGATCACATATATATTTTTTACTATAGAGTCCACAAAGCAGTAAAGATGTCAGCTAGGAAGAAGAAAGGCCCACCTCAAAGGGCATGTCCTCTGGCTTCACTATGACTTGCAGCTGGGCAAGTCTGAGATGTGCAGCCTTGAGCTCTTTCTCGAGCCTTAGATAAACTCTGCCTTCCATGGCAGCTAAATCCACAGAGTAAAGTGCATGTCTACTTGGCGTTTTGGTTACGGCAGGGAAAAGGGCAGAGGGAGGGGACCATCTCTTACAGCAAGGAAATCTGGGACTCTTCCTAAGTCTTTTACTTCCTGCTCATCACACAGGCTGACACCCACACTCACAGGAGCTGAAGCCTCATTGCTCACCATCTTGATCTGCCAGGCCCAGGCAACAGCATCTTTCCAGAAGGCTCTACCAGGGCTGTATCCCCAAGCCAAGGACAAGAGGTAGTAACAATTACTTCCTTTTCCCTAGGCATCTGCTCGCTTCAAAAGTGAGGAAGGAGTTTGAACTAGTACTCATAAAATATAGCAGGCTTAACAAACTGAATCTGATCAAGAAATGATTTAAAAAAAAAAAAAGCCCACTAGCTCTGACTTTTCAGCTCACTTGAATGGTTTTTCACTACACAGAACATCAGTTCTTTAAATTACAATATAAAGCAGCCCTTTTCACAGTAATTAACACTTACCTGACTGGAAGGGTGACCTGGCTTTGCAATATTTGAGCTCACCAAATAAAGCATTTTCTCAGGCACCGGGATTTACAGAAGCAAAATAAGTAGGAATGTGAGGGATAATCTTCCTCCCCTATTTCTCTAGGTTAGAGTTCCTTGAGTCCTATATTTATTATTATTAACATATTTATTGCCCTGTGTGTGAGGTAATGCTCAAAATTCCAGAGAAAGAACAGTGAACAAAAAAGAAAAAGAAAAATTTTGACAGAGGTGATGAGTGCTAGGGAGAAAAATAAAGGCCCACAGAAGAGGGAGTAGGAAGGATTTTGAATACTTTTGGGGGTGACTCCCTCCAGCCCTGATGTAATTTCAATTTAAGCTAACCAGCCATTTGGGTGGTCCCCTGTGCCTGTCCTATGCTCTTGAGGACCTAAAAATAAAAATGGAGTAAAGTTCCCCAAATCCTTCCAGGGGTGATGTCCCTGAAAAGCCCGAAGGAGTTGACCAGTGACTTATTTTCCTCCTGATCAGGATGAGCTTGGCTTCCGGTTCATTGGCATCAGGAGCAGCGGGTCGCAGCTCCGGGGGATGCTGGGGATGCTGGGCGGGCTGCTGGTGGCGCGGCCTGACGGGGAGCGCAGGGGTTAAGCGGTTTCCGCTAGGGCCGGGCCCGCCCCGCCGCGGCGCTGCTGCCTCTCTGGCTTCCTCCTGCGCGGGTGACGCGCCCGGGCTTTGCCCAAATATGTCATTTTCCCCCTCATCCTGCACCCGGCGACTACCGGTGCTCCCGAGTCGAGGGGCTGGCACTTGGACGTCACCTTGCCTTAGGGTCCTGGGCCAGCCCTGCGGAGAGCGCTCCTCCGCGATGTCCTTCAGCAAAGGTAGGCGGGGTCTCCACCCGAGAGAGCTCGGTGCGGGGCCAAGAGACCTGTGCGGGCCAGGTGCGGAACCCGCGCCCTGGGCTGCGGGCGGTGCCGAGACCGGGCGCCGCGTTGTCTTCTCGCAGCCAGCACTGCTCCTCTGTGCCCCTAACTACCCCTCGCCGGCCCCGCGTTCCAGGCTCCGGCATCGCATCGCCCCTCCCGGCCAGCGCCACCTTCCAGACCACTCGCTGGCCGACGCCACGTGCCGCAGCCGGTGCGCAGAGCGCTGGGCGAGAGTCTCGGCACTTCGAGCGCCCCCCCCCCGGTTAATGGCTCTCCGTTCAAGTTTCGAGATGCCGGTGAAACAGGGTTCTCCGGGCGGGCGATCAGGGGGTTCTGCAGTGGCGGGATCCTTACAGCGCTGGATCCCGGCTCCGCGCGGATCGCAGTCTGAGCCTACGAGGGGACCTGCGGGGCTGCGACATGGCTGGTGCGGATGGCAAAGCTGAATGAGTCCTGTTTCCTTCCTTTCCCACCTTCGATTCGTTCATTTAACCACCTGGAGCCTCAGTTTCTTCATTTGCAAAATGGGCGCTTAAATAGGGGCAGCTGTGTGGGGAACTGGTGAGACGGTGCATATAAAAGAAACACTTAGCGAGGTTAGACCGTCCTGGACTAGGAAGGTTCCCCCTGCCAACATCTTCCTCCATGTGCTGGGCATCTTGCGTGTTGCCCCCAACTTGGCCAGCCTGCAGGACCAGATGATGATGCCTCCTGGAATTTAGGCATTTCATTTTCTCTTCTGCAAGGGATGGTGGGGGTGTGTGCAAGGTCTGCCAGGGAGTCTCAGATGCTCCTGCGGTTCCTGCCTGGAAAAGGGTCGCCGTTGTATGTGGCCCCACTTTATGGGCAGGGCGATGGAGGCCCTGCTGCTCCCAAGGCACTGTAGAGCTGGGCTGGGACCCGAGTGCCCCCTCAGCTGGGAGCCTGGGGTAGGGAGGGAGACTCAAAGTTACTTTGCAGTCAGAACTATCTGACTCCTCTGTTTTTTTCTCTTTGTGTTGAGCTAGGCTTGGGCTCTGGTGACTTATTGTTACTTAAGACCTAAGGCTTCCCCACTCTCACCTGGGTACAACTGAGATGGAGAACTGAGAGAAAGCCTCAACTCTGGGGTACCTGCGACCTGGGACCATGCTGTGAGCTTTCTTCCTGCTCCACCCCACCTTTCTTGCCCTCTCTTCACTTCTCTCATAATTCAGATTGTCCAGTTAATGCTACAGTTGCTGTGACACCGTAGTGGCCTTTGTCTCTTAAACAGAGGTTGCTAAGGTGCGATTACAAGCTCCAGATTATGACGGGGGTGGCTGGCAATCCCTGTCCTGTTGGGGTTGGTGAGAAGGAAGGAAACAGCTAAGAACGGATGTTGAGCTCTCTTAGGTCCTCAGTCAGCTGATGATGTTTAAGTCCCATGGTTGTTGTCCTCAATGTCTCCATTATTCCATATATAGCATGGTCACCTTCTCTCAGGAGGTTCTCACAGAGTCCTCACCTGACCTGATTTAATTGCAGTATGGATGGTCATTTCTCCACTGAGTCGCTCACTTCCCCTGACCACTGTGTCCTTGAGGTATCTGTGGCAAACTCCTAAAAGGCCAAGATGGCTGTTTACTTGTCACAGCACTCGGGAAACCCTTATGCAGCAAGGATCAAACAACCGAGCTATTACATGATTTTTAAATATGAAGATTTCACTTTATAGCAGCATATTTTAGTAGATTATTATATCGCTCAGGACAAAATACTTACACATTGCCCACCATATTAAACTTTTTTTTTTTTTTAATCTGAATAGAACTTTGCTTCATGAAGAGGAAAATACTGTCTCTTCATTCTGTGGATGCTGATTTCTGACTCTCCCAGGGTGTGAGATACAGTTGCTGGGTTTTCTGGTGGAAACTTTGGTATAAGCCAGGGTGGAGACTCTGGAGGACTTCGAGTCTAAGGCAGAACTTCCCTATTTAGAAGCAAGCACAAATGGAAAGTACAGGGAAACAGGGTTTGTCCAATATCAGGATGAGACATCACCTGGATCTACCTGGATATAGGAAGGTCTGCCTGTGAGGGTGAGCGCAGCACCGTATTCCTGCGACTGTCACATGATGGTGATTGCAGACTCCCCCTCCCTAGGCCCCGCAGATCTCACTTTGCTCAAGTGTTTGCTTTTCTGCACACAATCTCACCATCCCTGCGCAGCAGTCCCCATTCAAGCCCTATTTTGCCAACAAAGAAACGGAGGCTCCAGGAGGTTAAATGACTTCCCGGTGTTGAAAATTATATATTTTTTGAATTTTGAACGATATGAATATATTAACTATTCAAAAAAAGCAATTTAAAAAGTAGGAAATGCGCCCTGTCTGGTGTAGCTCAGTGGATTGAGTGCCAGCCTGTGAACAGAAGAGTTGCCGATTTGAATCCCAGTCAGGGCACATGCCTGGGTTGTGGACCAGGTCCCCAGTTGGGGATGAAATGAAAATATTTTACTGTTTCTCCCCAAGCCGAGAGAAGCCAGGTGGAGGATTTCCTTCTAGCTAATCTTCTAGAACAGCGGTTCTCAACCCATAGGTCGCAACCTACAGGGGTTGCCTAAAACCATTGGAAAACACATATATAATTACATATTGTTTTTGTGATTAATCACTATGCTTTAGTTATGGTTGGGGGTCACCACAACATGAGGAACCTGTATTAAAGGGTCGCGGCGTTAGGAAGGTTGAGAACCACTGTTCTAGAAGTTTAATTAACTGCAGTTCTCTTCCCATGCTGCATTTCTGTGTCTTGACAAGTAAGACGTTGGGAGCAGCTCATTCATTCATTCATTCATTCATTCCTTTGTTCATTCTTTAGATTGAATGGCTTTCTATGAACCGGGCACACATGAAGTGCTGGGTTAATAAGACAGACTTGGCAATTCCTTCCCTGCAGTTAGACCTTTCTGCCTCTTCAGTATGGTCCACAGTGCTGTGATAATGTCAGGCAGAAGCTGTGTAGCGTGAATGGAATGACTGGTGGTGGCTGAGATTGGCCAGGGCAGCAGCTAGCAGTGACCTTCCCAGCTGGCAGGTGAGAATGAAATGTAAGTGCTGTGTTCGTGATCATGTCTTTCCTTGGCCACTTCCACGGCGATGGGTGGCTTTACTAGGGGAACAAAGTTGGATCCTTGGCCAAGGTGCTAGAAGAGGTAGGTTTTCAGATTGGTCTGAGTAAGGAGAAGGAAATGTCCCTATGTGAAACATGAAGGAAATTTGTGAGAACAGGAGGGGGCAGGAGTAAATGAGATTCTGGGAGGAAGGTCATGAACGGGGTGATTAAAGCTAGACCCTCGCTCTGAAGGATGCTGACATACTTCTTTAAAAACAGAATAACTGGTGATTTTTTTTTTCCAGGTGATTTAGGTGTGACTCTGCTCAGAGACTAGCGTCTTGACTAAATTCTTGATGTCTCTTTCAGGTTGAGAAACCTATAAAAATGTCCTTAGAGAGTTGTGCCCCAAGTATTCTTGCATATCCTACCTTCGGAAAGGACAGGAGACTAATGGGTTGAGGTTCTAATAGTAAATAACAATAGATACCAAACTAATACTTACTGAGCACCTTCCAAGTCCTTGATGCTGTGCTAAGTGCCATATATGTGTTCATTTCTCCTCACAACTACTGTCTGAGGTGCCTGATGTCATTATTTCCATTGTAAAGGTAAAGAAAGGAAGGGTTAGAAAGGTTGTGTACCTTGTCAATTCCCTCATCAAACTGGGTGCTAAACGGAGCTGGGACTTTGATGTCTGTATTCTGCCTTTCTAGCACAGACCTCATGATAGGACAGGACAGGATATGATGTGATGTGATATGATATGATATGATATGATATACATTAGGCAGAAACCGTATAATATGATATCTCTCATTATGAGCCAACAACTTCTTTCACATTAGCATCAAGTAGAGAGACAGAGTTAGATGCTAGACTCATCTGAATCTTTGAGAGATGTATGCAGACAGACCCAGATGGGCTTGTACATGAAAACAGCTGGCGTCCGCCTCTCCTGAGGTGACTCGGGACGCTGCTGTCAGCTGCTGAGTGCATAGCTCCTATTGGGAGTTGTGGAGGTGACAATAGGACAGCCAAGTGTCATACCACAGCTGCACAGTGGGCTGATGATCCCCTTGCTGGTCACAAGGTTCCAGGGTTTCCCAGAGAACGTAGGGAAAAACAAGTTATGCCATCATAGGGGAAGCAACACCTTTGAAGTTCCTGCAGGTCAGCTTCTTGCAACAGGAACTCAATCACAGATAGATCAGCATTTTTGGACCATAAACCAAGACCTCTCTTTCTATTCTCTCTCCAGTGGGAGTGCAAAGAGCAGATCCTGAAAAGACACTGTCTGGGAGGACCTGGGCTGGTCCTTCACCCTTTCCTTCCTTTCCTGAGCATGTATGCTATGCAGGGCACCATCCTCTGCTCTGGGCAGGCTATGTTCTGGGGCACTCTCTCCTCCCTTGGGACCCACCAGCTTACTGGATGAGAACAGGTCTCCCGGGCCTTTTCAGAGCTCTGCCCTGACACTACTGTGGCATGTTCCCCAAGGAAGGGGACTGAAGGACACTGGCTTTGGCTCAGTGTCTGATTGCGACCTTCTATCTCCAGGTTTCCCCTCTGTGTTTTATCTTGTGAATTCTCAGCTGACAGTGTCTTTGCAGGCCTTTCATCATTGAGCTATGCCCTTCTAACGTTTTCCTGTTAATCCTTAAAGTGCATTCTCTGCTGTGGTCAGGTGTGTTCCTCAGCATCCAATAGTGGCTAACCTAAGGCTACCCTGTGCTTTTGTAACCTGTTGCTTCCCTCTGACATCCTCTCCTTTTCTTGGACCCAGCTGCACCCTCCCAAATGCTACATTCACACATGCATGTGCATGTGCCGGTGCTCATATACATGTGCATGCGTCTCATCATTCTTTATGGCCCTCCTGGCTCAAGTACAAGTCTTCTCTGCCCCCTTTTCTATCTATTCTATGGAGATGGGACTTTTGCAGGTATGTCCTGTCCCATAACCAGAGTTTCAAGCTTGTCTTCAAACATGCTTCCTAGATGCTTGTCAGCTGCCTCGGGGAGGGTCTGTATATCATAGGGCCATGTGCTTCATAAATACTTGTGCTTTGTTGATTTGTCAAAAATTCCAATTTCCTCTGGAATAGGTAGTTGCAGAGTCAAATTAAGATAATCAGAAACCATAATCACTGAAAGATTATGGTCCTCTCCCCACATATAAATTTAAAATAAAGACAATAGCAAGCCATAAATGTAAGCAAGGTGGATACATTTCTTATTTTTACTTTGGTCACCGTGTTGGTACTTTTGGGAACTATAAAGTTCTGAACAACATTAACAATATCAACAGGTCCTGTGAGCATAAGATATAGTCTGCATATTGGTTAATTCAGATCCAGGGGCTCACACAGGTGAGAGCTAAAAATACCAGTAGATCTTTGAAGTGCCCAAGCATCTATCACATTCTTATATCCCCTGAAGTGAATTTGAGTCTCTCCTCTTAACTTCACAGGCCATTGAGACCTTCCTGAGCGTAGGGTCTGGGTCTTCATCTTTGTCCCAGCACCTGGCCTTTCTCTTTCCTCCATAACTGTAGCCAATCCCCAGGAGGTATAGGAAACCGCACCTTGGGAGTGTAAAGAAGGCTGGTCTTCCCATCCTTCCCAATTGTTGTATTTATGATGAAAGCTGGATAAAATGAATAAGGGGGTCAAAGAGGGTCACAAAACGGCATTTGTCGGGGGGGGGGGCAGGTGCAGAGGCAGTGGGGCAGAGGAAGGAAGGCGTGCCCCCAGCCCTCACCCCTGCCTGCTGTTCTGTAGGAGTTGTGGTCTGATATAATGTAAGAGTCCAGGTCTTCTATAACTTCAGCTGATCCCCCAATATGGTGGCTTCCAGGTGACTACATGTGAGACAACTCACTCATTCTGCAGGAATGTGGCCTTGTTTACAGATCAGTTAGTTTCTTAAGTATTTATTAATCCTTTGCCAGGACAGTTCTGAGAGCAGCCCTGGCAGATACTCACAGGCAGTAGAAGTGGTGATACGGAAAGCTGGATGAAGCCTGTGAGGTGTGGCAGGACACACCTCTAGTTAGGAATGAAATGTGTAGAAAACACTAGCCTGGGAGCTCAGAGTCTAGGTAGTGACAGGTCCATCTGTGTCAATAATTGGTTGGGTGATCTCAAGTAAGCTGCTTCAGGGCACTTGGCCTCAGCCATCTGTAAAAGAAAAGGTTGAACTGAGATTCCATCCAACTCTGACTCAGAGATCTATGCTTCCCAGTTGCTTGGATGCTTGTGGCAACACACAGGGAAGTGTCCCAAGCTTCTAGGCTAAGGTGGCAGCAGGCCAACTTAGGAAGAAGGGATTCCCTCTGTGCTTTGTCCTGGAACCCTGGCCTGCTCTCTCCCAGCATCTCCAGGCGAGAGGCTAAGTTTCAGGCAAGTAGCAAATGGAGAAGTCAGGGTCCTACCTTCTCTGGTCTCTGCTCCTGCAGCTTCGATTTCAGGACTGAAATTTGTGCCAAAAGGAAGTTGGTGTTGGAGTCTACCTTCTGTGGATTCACATGATACCTCTTTCCTATTAAGCCAGTCTGGAAGTCTGTCTCTGATGTTAGGCTGTCATAATCAGGTCTGCATTTCCTTTACCTAGCTCCAGGGCTAAGAACTCTGCTATCCTTCCCAGAGACTAAAGTAATCATTAGTAGCAGGTCCTCCCAGGAAGAACCTCAAGAAAGAGTGACTGTAATACACTTTCACAGAAGGTCAGGGGAAGAGATTTAATTAACTTATTTCACAAATCAGGAGCCCTATGTGTTCAATTGTAAGCAACTTGGAAAATGCAAAACACTATGAAAAAGCACAAAAATTGCTCATCATTTCATGACTTGCAGAGGAATAGTTTTACTGTTTCCTCATGGTGATTAGGCCAGTGGCGGGGACAACAGTAAGAGGGGAGGAGTGGCCCCACTTCTTGTTGGCTCCAAACAGCACCTATGGCTCCTGGCGGCATCTTGTGTCCAGGGACTTGAGCAAGTGGTGCCTGGCCTCGGGGGAAGTTTGAGGAACAAACGAGTTTGTGGCTGTCCTGCTTCATTCACAAGCAGTCCTTTCGAATGTTGCTCCGGAAAGCATCTGGTTTGACAGTTCAGCAAGTGTACTTCCCCTGCCCAGTGTTAGCTGTTAGTTTGTCAGAAAGAGAGGCTTCCTCCTCACTGTGTCATCGGCTAGATTAAAAACAAGCAGGTGTTATGGAGGTGTGGACCTTGCCCTTGCTTTCCTCCCTTGATGTGCAGGGTGCAGAGGTGTGCTAGATCTTTGAGGAAATAACTATGTTTTTTCTTAGGCCTGAGTTTCTTTGGTGTTTTGCTTATCTGCTTGATGTAATGAATTCCAGCAATCATATTCAGGAAGTCCTCCCTACGGCTGCTGAAGTCAGGAAGCTTGAGGATGTAGGCCAGTCCAGTCACAAGGCAGAGCAAGGTTTCATCAGTCAGTGGATGGTGAGCAGGGGCTTTGAGAGGTGCCCCAAAGGAAGTGTGGGCTTTGAAGCAGGAGGAGGGAAAGAGAAGATCCTGGCTATGAGAAAGATGAATTTTGATGCAGATAGACTCTAGGGAAAGCCTGCCCATCAGCACCATGGTCACCTGAATCTTAGTGGGGCCAGATGCTGGCCTGGAATAATGGGTACAGAACTACCGATTCTCCAAGAACAAAAGAACAAAACCAGATATCCGTGGCTTTTATGCCTGGCCACACATTTGAGTTAACTGGAGAGTTTTTTAAAAATTCTGATGTACCAGAAAGTCAGACTTAATAGTTCTGGATTGAGGACTGGACAGAAATATTTAAGAAATAGTACTTATCCTTAGAGTATAAGGTATATCCTAACATTTTTAGTCTATTCCATTTCATTAGAAAAAATTCTGAGCTGCTGTGTCTGTGGAGTAACTCATTTTCTGTCTCACTGCTTCACTAATGAACTCACATTCACTTAAATTCTGGTCTGATTCCAATAAATTGATTTCCAGGCCACTAATGGGGACTAAGCCACAATCTTGAAAATGCTATTCTAGTGCAACAGCTCCTATTGCAGATGCCAGGAAGCTGTCAGCTATATTTCCCAGACTCCCTTGCAGCTAAGGTTTCAGGTGTGAGTTAGAATCTCCAACAAGATGTGGGTAGTCCTGCTTTAGACTTCTGCAGTCAGGCACTGGAGGTGGACAACCTTTCTGTGGGGGTTCCCTGAGCCAGGCAGCTATGGAAGGAAGCAGTGAATCAGGATGAAAGATGGGGGCCCTGCAACAACCAGCAAGGGCCACATTTTTCTGGGGGCATTCATAAAATAAATATTATGAGAACACTAAGAAAAGGAGGGTTATAGACTTGGTAACTGAGGAAATTTGGTAGAAAAGGCAAGAAATACATTTGGAAGTTGGCTCCATCTGCCTACTGGTACCTGCCCTGGCCTGTGATGTTACTTTAGTCGCTTCCATGAGTCCTTGAATCATGTGGCAGTTGTTCAATGCCTAGTAGACCAGATGTGGGTGACATGCTGAGGGTGCAGCCTCAAACAAAGCAGACAGAAACTCCTGTCTTCTTGGAGCTTATATTCTAATGAGGGCAGATGGGCAAGAAACAGATAAATGAGAAAGAACAGATGTGCCTGAGGGGTACAAGTGCTGTGAAGAAAAGTCAAGCAAGGAAGAAGAAATAGAGTGGAAGTGAAGGCAGGGACATTTAAAAAAACGATTTGAAGAGAGAGAAAGAGAGAAAGGAAAAGTAAGAGAGAAACATCGATTTGTTGTTCCACTTACTTATGCACTCATTCTTTGACTCTTATATGTGCCCTGACCAGGGATCAACCCCACAACCTTGCCGTATCAGGACAGTGCTCTAACAAACTGAGCTACCCAGCCAGGGCTGAGGCAGGGGCCTTTGAAACAGGGTGGTTACTGAGAAGTGACCCACAGAAGAGAGTGAGGAGTGGGCTGTGTAACATCTTTTTTCTTTATTTTTTCTTTTCTTTTCCCCCCATGTGACACCTTAGGCGAGAGCTCCAGCAGGGAGCAGTGTAGGCGCAGAGATGGGGTGGGGGGGGGGCTCCTTGTGTTCAGTACTGGAGGCCACTGAGGCTGGAGCTGTGTGAGTGTTGGGCAAGTTCAGAAAGGCAGGGGGTGGGTCATGGAGATCAAGGCCACTGCAAGGCCTTGGCCTGTTACTCAGAGTGGGACAGGAAGCCCTCAGCGGGTTTTAGCAGAGGTTTGGAATTAATATCTCACACACACACACACACATGCACACACACACACACACAGTAGGTGGCTGCTTTCCTGAGAATAGCTTGTAGGGTGATGAGGGCCAAGCAGGGAGACCAGGTCTATTGAGGAACAGTGATTCTGGCTTAGGTCAGGGTGGTGGAGGGCAGGCAGGTGATTGTAAGTGATTGGATTCTGAATATATTTAGGAGGCAGAGAAGGCACGATTTGTCGATGGATTGGATGTGGGGCGAGAAGAAGAGTGAGTTGTGGATCAGTCCTCATTGCATTCTAGGTGACTTGTAGAGATGCTACTGAGAGCACTGACTGTTTTTCACAGCTATACCCACAGCAGAGGTGGAGGTTACTGTGAGTTCAGTGCAGCTCTGTGGCTGTGCTGAGTAACTACAAGACTAGAAACAGATTTTCCTGAGGTTCAGTTTCTGTCCATGGGTCAAAAGGATTGGAACTCAGCAAACAGCCTTCTAGAAAGATCCATTATGCTCTTTGCCAGTGGCCTGACAGACCCTTCTTTTAGGTAGAAACTGGCTTTCAAAATCAGGATTGATGATTATTATTATCACACCTAGGGGATTTGTAAAGTTTTGATGTGGTTTACATATGCATACTGAGCACGGGTATTTTCCAAACATTTGGTAGTTTTTCCACGATGCCAATGTTTCTATGTCAGTAGTACCTAATTAGCAGTGAAATTTCTTTCTGTTCCTCAGTTTCCTTAAACTGTGAAAAGGTCGATTGTGGGGGACAGGGAAAAACCTGCTCCAGGAAGGCTTTCTGAACAAACTCAGACCAGCCACCAGCTGACCAAGTTAGCCTCCAAATAGGGCAACCAGCTCAATCTGGTTTGCCTGGAATTTCCCCGTTTTAGCATGGGAAATCAGGTGACCCAGCAACCTCTTCAGTCACGGGCAAACCAGGATGGTCAGTCACCCTATCTACCTCCAACCAAGTCCTGAGCCATGGGCTTGATGAAAGCTAGATGACCTCATTTTAGAGAAATGGATTTTAAAACCTCATTCATGTTTGAATAACACAAAGAATCCAATTTAATTTTATGGCCCTGGGCTACAGACTTGAAACTATGGATGATATGTTTCAAAGCAGTTCTGTCAACGAATGTATTAGGATATCAAAACAAGAGTTATTTTATCATCATCGTACTGCCTCTTAATAACAACAAAGGAATCTGAATCTGCAAATTGCCTGGTTTCTGTGTGAAAAAATCTGCAACTTGAATGTCAGCCCTTTATAATAAAAATTAGTCAGTTAGCATCCACTTTACCATGAATCATGTTTGCTGTTGTTACATCATTTCCCAGATAAAAATGGAGAACAAAAAATGGAATCCACTTAAAGCTAAAATTATGTTTTGTGCAAATCCTGAATTATATAAAAGCTTCTGCTTCATTCAAAAGCTATTTGAATGAAGCAAAAGGTCATGTTGTTACTACTGCTTAATAGGAAATTCATTTCTTAACCTTACAAAACTTGAAAAAATTTATTTTGAGATGCATACCAATAAGTAATATATAGGATGATAGTAAAATCATAGTCCATTCTACAGAAGAACCAACTATACTGAGCAAGAAGATAATCCTTTTCTCTCTGTGGCTGTGTTCCTCTCGCTGGCTTCTGTTAAAAATAACTGAATGACTAGTAAAGCCTTTTTAAAAGCAGGTAGTGTGTAACATAAGGAAATAAAGAAATTTAACCTGTTCAGTGAGTAACCAGGAAAATGGAGATGGAGACTACAGTGGCAGACACAGTTTTAGCCCTGTTTGTTTGGTAGACGTGAGAAAGCTTGACAGCTTTAAGTGTTGGAGAGACTGTGGATCAGAAGGGTCTCTGGTACATGGTGGTGGGCGTGTAAATTGGCACAAATGCCTTGGAAAGAGTTTGGAATTACCTTGTAAAGTTGAAATTCACATACCCTATGTCATTCCAAGGTTTGTCACTGAGAGAAACTCATGCTCAGGTGATGTTCACAGCAGCACACTAATAGGACCACTTTTAAACAACCAAATGCACATAGACAGGAGAAGAATGAATTAGTTCTTGGTATAATCAATAATGGAATGTTATACAACAGTTCTGAAGGAGTTTCACTCTGATAGACAGCTACGTTCAATATTGCTAATGACTATTTTAAAACATTGCAAAAATATTAGATACAGTTAAAATACTTTTTATAAAATTAATTCACCTAAAACTAAACAATATGGTTTTAAGGAATAAATAGATAATGAAATGGTATTTCTTTTATAAATATTCAGACTTGTCCCTTGAATTTCAGATGTATTTTATTTGTGTATCTACAAAACATACCAACTTCGACTTATGTATGCTTGATGACTCAGAATTATAGTCTTCTTGGGCTGGTGAACACGTAATGCAATATACAGATGATGTATTCTAGAATTGTACACCTGAAACCTATATAATTTTATTAACCAATGTTACCACAATAAATTCAATAAAAATTTTAAAAAACAAAGAATTTTTATAGACTTCTGATCCACTGGGCATTAATTGTATGCTAGGAAAGTCATTTTTTGTGTAAAGGCAATGAGGGACTGTTGCCTAGGGGTATTCCATTTCTGTTTCTCTCTCCTTTTAAAATCTTTCTGATACTTTCTTTTTTTATTGTATTTTTTTCCATTACATTTAGTCTCCTTATACCCCACTCCCCACCCCCACAATCACCAATGTCAAGCCCTCAGAAAAGTTGCAAGAATGGCATAGGGGACAATCTATATAGCCTAGATTCACCAGTTGTTGCATTTATTTAGTTAGTTAGTTGTTGGCATTTTACCAGATTATTTTCTCACCTGGTTTTGTAGATATTGAATTATTTGAGAATTAGTTGCAGACATCATGACACTTTATCCCTAAATATATCAACATGTTTCTTCCAAGAACAAGATCATTCTTTTACATGATCACAATACAATTCTCATCTTAGTTGGAAATTTAACATGAATATAATAAGACTGTTATCTAGTTACAAGTCCATCAAATTTCTTCTATTATCTCAACAATGTCTTTTTAAAGATTTTTTTTTTCCTTTTTGTATCTAGGATCCAATCAAGTATCACACATTTAGGTGTTGTATCTCCCAGCCTTATTTAGTCTCTTTTTAAAAATTTTTATTTATTGAGTTGAGAAAGAGAAAAAGAAGTGGATCTGTTGTTCCACTCATTTATGCATTCATTGGTTGCTCCTTGTATGTGCCCTGACCGGGGATGGAACCCGCAATGTTGGTGTAGCAGGAGAGAGAGAGAAAGAGAGAGACACACACACACACACACACACACACACACGGGGATGGAACCCGCAATGTTGGTGTAGCAGGAGAGAGAGAGAAAGAGACACACACACACACACACACACGGGGATGGAACCCGCAATGTTGGTGTAGCAGGAGAGAGAGAGAAAGAGACACACACACACACACACACACACACACACACACACACGGGGATGGAACCTGCAATGTTGGTGTAGCAGGAGAGAGAGAGAAAGAGAGAGAGACACACACACACACACACACACACACAGGGATGGAACCCGCAATGTTGGTGTAGCAGGAGAGAGAGAGAAAGACACACACACACACACACATACACACACAGGGATGGAACCCGCGATGTTGGTGTAGCAGAGAAAGACACACACACACACACACACACACACACACACACACACAGTGTTGTTATTCCACTTATACATTTATTGGTTGATTTTTGTATGTGACCTGACCAGGGATCAAAACTGAAATCTTGGCTTATCAGGAAGACGCTCTTAACAACCTGAGCTACCCAGCCAGGGCTAGTCTTAATCTTATTTTAATAATGTTGATATTTTTGAAGATCCAGCCCCCCTCCAAGAAAGCTCCTCATTTGGAATTGCCTGATTGTTACCTTATTAGATTCAGGTCAAACATTTTTGGCAGGACAAATAGCATAGATGATGTGTGTCCTTCCTACTGCCGTCATATCAACAGACTAAGGCAGTGTTTTTTAATCTTTTTCACCTCATGGCACACGTAAACTACTAAAATTCTTCACACACCAAAAAAAAAAATTTTTTTTTTGCCAATCTGACAAAAATAGGCATAATTTTTATTCATTTTACATGGACAGCTATTGTTGTGTTGGCTGTTGTCATTTTTTTAATTTGACAATCTAAGGGAAAAGAGGTCAGTGCCCTAAATTGTGAGGTACTGCATATTATAAGAAGTCTTATGGCATAGCAGTGTGCCCTGGCACACCAGTTGAAAATCACTGTACGAGGGTCAGTTTGTCCTTTTAATCGTGATATAAATAACTGGTCATTTGTTTGTGTCATTTGTAAAGGTAACTTTTCCGTCTTTGTAATAAAAACTTCTCTTTGGTGGACCTTTTGGGAATCACGCTCATGTGAATAAAATGTCCTGTTCCCAATAATCCTTTACTCACTGGTTTTAGCACGTAATTTTGATTCTTGACTGAAACATTGTTATGGTGGCTAAAAAATGGCCACTCACTTATTCTGTCATTCTTTCAACATTCATTACTTGGCATTCTTTTGTAAAGAAGAGGCTTTTCCGCCATGGCTGGTGTGTTTCAGTGGATTGAGTACCTGCTAACTGAAAGGTTGCTGGTTTGATTCTCATTCAGGGCACATGCCTGGGTTGTGGGCTGGCTTCCCAGTTGGGGGCAGGCGAGAGGCAACCAATTCAAGTATCTCTTGCATATTGATTTTTCTCTCCCTCTCTTTCTCCCTCCCTTCCTCTTTCTCTAAAACTAAATAAATAAAATCTTTAAAAAGAGAGACTTTCCTTCCTAACCTCCCCTTTTAGCGAGAGTATTTGTATGGATTCAGGGATTTTATAAATTATTGTGTGTGTCCATTGCTGACATTATTCATTTTGATGCTTGAATTGTCCCAAATTTGGCTGATTTCCAGCTGGCTGCCATGTCCTTTTGACACATCATCATTGGTTTTTGAACTCTTCCTTACAGTCTGCCACAACCAGATGATGAAGGCTCAGCCTTGGGGTCAGGCACTTCCCCAAGGAGCCCTGATGACCTTTAGTGAAGAATGATAGAAACCAAGATCTGGGTTCTGGTGTGCTTCTTGCTGCCTGGGTTACTAGGGTCTTTTCAATGGGCAGAGCTAGGAAACAGACTTTTTAAAACTCATAAATTCTTAGTGCTCTCTCTTATTCTAGTCCAATACCAGAAAGTTCGCCCCTTCCTCCCCTATTCCATAGTTGTATCTTCCATTTGCTTTTTATATTTTTCCAGGGATTTTTTTTTAAATCTTGAATCTCCTTTACTCCTGGTATTATTAATTAGGAAGATAAAATCTTCAAGATTAATACCTAATTCTCCATGAGCAATGACATTGAGGACACCCTAAATTCAGCACTGAGGGCTACTATCAAATCTCTTGGGACTTAAAAAAAGTCTTTACAGACCAGACAGTCTGGAATATTCTATGCTCTTTCCATATAGTCCAGTCATTTCACAATTAATATATATTACTTTTTAAATAACAAATATAGGGGCGAGGAGGGCGGCGGCGCTGAGGGGAGGAGACAAAATAAATAAATAAATAAATAACAAATATAAATGTTAAAGTAAAAAGTCCCCCCATATAGATTGGATATGAACACTTTGGTGTTGTATGTTGTATAACACCAAGTATACATCCTATATATTGTAGGACAGGAAAAATAATTTTTCTTCTGTCCTTCTAGGTTGACTGAGACACCCCACCTTCAATAAAAAAAATTTAACAGGAGGAAAAAAAAACAATTTTAATTATGTATATACATACATTCAGGAGCCCCACGAAAATAAGAGACTCAAAAGGCTGTCAGGTAATTGAGGCTATGGTACCACCATCCTGAGCTAAAGAAAGGGACAGGGTCCTGGGGCTTCAAAAGAAAATTCATAGGAAGGTAAGAAGAGGAAATGTATGGTAAACAAAGCTTGCCCTGCCGTACAGAAGTCTCTCGATTGCAGTGATCTCCGGTCATTGGTAATAGCTTTTTCCTGGTACAGGCTCCCTTTCTAATGTCAATTTCCCTTGCGAAACGGTAGCTTCTGTTTTCAGAGCTTCTCCTGTTGTCTACAGTTCCTCAAGAATAAAAATCCTAAAATAATCCTTATGTCAAAGAGGCATATTTGGGGATGGCATATTCTCGTATCCTTCCATGTACCTCCTGGGAACCAGAGGTTGTGGGGACAGAGATGATCAAGGACCCAGAGATGAGGGAGAGAGGCAGAGGGAAGGACTCTGCGGGCCTCTCTCTAGGCTGGGTGGGGTGGGGTGGGGTGGGCCAGCCCAGCTATTCACGCCCTGCTTTCGGATGCCCTGCTTCAACGCGGCCCCCGCCAACCTTCAGGCAGGTCCGGGTACCAGAGGTCGCCTGTCAGGAGGGGAGCGTGGGGCAGGAGCCACCTCGCGGCCGGGGATGGGGGCTTGGGGAGAGTAGGGGGTGAGGGTGGGGGAAGGCACTGGGCCAGCCGACCCATCTCTCCCTCACGCCTGTTAACCCCGGGCGTGCAAACCAGCAGAGATCGGCCGGCCGACCCGGAAAGGTCAGTTAGGGACTCGGGACACAGCCGCGAGGGGCAGGAAGGGAAAGGGCCGGCCCCAGCGGGGCAGGGCCAGGCAGTGGACGGGCACGTGGATTGGCTGCAGGCGCAGTGTGCCAGCCGATCAGAGCACACCCCACCCCGCCTCGCGGCGCTGCACGCGGAGTTCACGTGTTGCTGCCCCTTCCTGCCTGCGCCGCCGGGTTCCGCACGTGGGTGTGGCGTGCACCCGGCTCTCTCTGGACCCTGGTAGAGGCTGCGTGCGGGTGTGCTTCCCATTCCTGTAAACTTTTCGTTTTCCTGGCCAAGGTTTCTCCCAGCCCCGTTCTCCGAGAAGCCCTGGGAGCGGCCGTGCTTTGTAAATCGCCAGAGGAAATAGGTCGGCAGGTGATTAGCAGAATCCAGGGTTGGGTGGGGCTGGGGCTGGCGGACTGATGAAGAGGAAAGAGATACAGAGAGGCGTTAAATAAAAGTTATGCTCGTGGGACATTGCATAAGGGCGTGCAGTGTTTTTATCTTCAGGGAGCAAACAGTGTGAGTGCGCCACGCTGCTTTTTCCTGCTTGGCAGAAACACGTACCAAATCCGCCGAAAGTGTACGTGATGTTCTGTGTAACTGTCAACAGCCCGCGCGGCTGCTGTGAGTCGAGGACCACAGTGGTGCCCTGAAACCGAAGCCACCTCCTGGATGTAGCTCTTCCGGCGCCTGGTTTGGGGCCCATACTCTCAGACTCACTCCCAGGGCCCAGAATGAATTGGAACCCTGACTACATCAGACTGCCTTAAAAGGGTCTGGACTTAACTTGCGGAGAGTGACTCACCTAGTGAAGGGTCGGGAAACCTTGAGGAGTGGGGGTATTTGGCCCAGACTAGAGAGACCCTGAGAACACCTGAGCTTTTATGCAAATATTTTAAAGACTTGTTAACAAGAGATTAGACTGGTCATGTTGCTGCCTGCCTGAGGGACAACAAAGATACCAGAGGTGAATTTCAGGTCAATTACAGAGAGGAGGTAGGAATGAACGTTTATGGAGTTCTATCCAGGAACTAGGTACAGCTAGGTATTTACATATATCAGTAAGAAAATTGCCAGAATCCAAAGTCCTTGCCTTTTCACGTTGCACCTGTTTTAATGGAATGGGTTACTTTGAGAATAATGATTGTGTGGAAGGGTTTCTCGCATTGGACTAAAGGATTTGTTCTGCCCTGTTTTAGCTGTGTCACTACCTCCAATGAAGCCCTAGCTGGTGTGGATTGAGTGTCAGCCTGTGAACTGAAAAGTCGCTGGTTCGATTCCTGGTCAGGGCACATGTCTGGGTTGCAGGTTAGGTCCCCAGTTGGGGGCATGCAAGAGGCAACCAATCGATGTACCTCTCACACGTACATGTTTCTCTCACTCTCTTTCTCCCTCCCTTCCCCTCTCTCTAAAAATAAATAAATAGGAAGAGGTGTCCTATCTTAGTGGCAAGTCAGACTTTCCAGCAGGGAATATTTCTGACCCATTGTCCCTGTAAGTACTGTCTCACTTGTTAAAACAATAACTTTGACATTAAGAAATGTGATCACAGTATCCTGCTGTCATCCATTTTTTTCTTGCTGCCTCCCAGCCCTTTCTTTTTTCAAATCTGACACTCTGTCCCCTTGTCCACCCCATCTACCTAGACCAGGCTAGAAGTGGGACCAACACAGCACAAGCAAGGACTGGAGGATTGCATAACTGACCCAAGTGCATGTTAGCAACACCAGCGACTGTGCTCTGAAAAGTCAGGAGGGAAGCACCTGGACTGGTCAGATTCTCTTTGTGACCCTCAATATCTGATACTTCAGACTTGAAGTCTGTAGGGAAGATGCATAAAGATCAGAGGTCCCGGACTCCTTTTATGAATTAATACCTTCTTTCTGAAAAGACAAGAGCACTTTAGGAGTCTTTTTTTGTCTCTGCTATGTGTATTGAGTTGTCAGATAAAACCCATTTTAGCATCCCTGAGCAGAAGGCAGGGGTATGGAATGGGTCTAAAGAGGCAGTATCTGGTTTTTCTTGCACCTCTAGCAAACCTGGTTACAATTTCTTACCAAAAACACAACTGGAATTTGCCTGGACATAATTTCTGGAGCTCTAGAAGCTATCTGTCTCTGAAGGTCCACCTTCCTTCATTTTAGTAAGTTACCTGGTTGTTCATCCCTAACCTCCTAGGTCTTAATTCTCTCCTCTGCTCCAGGGTATGAAGTCATTGGAGCTTTGTCAGCCCTACCCAGTCCTAAGCAAGACTTAGAAAAGGTCACTTGTTTCTCTTTGTCTGCTTCCTTCTAGTCCCTTTCTTCCTGCTTTAGTTTCTAGGTCTCAGGTACTTTCCTGTGCCCTTCTGAAAATTCCTCAGATCCCTCATTAATATCACCTTTAAGTGATAGTAGCTCAGTTTGAATTTTAACTGAACCTCAAAAATCTTTAACACAGGAGAACCCTACCCTAGTGATGGGCTTTAGGGCATAAGAAACTTAGGGTTAGAGTAGGGGCACATTGTTTTTTTGTTCCTAGCCTTCATCCTCCCTACCCCAACATTCTCTTCCTTGAACAGCTCCTGTAGGGCAGCTGTGGAGGTGGAGGTAATGAGTGTTTTGGAAGACTAGTCATGAGATTTCTGCTTTGTTCCCGTATACTGAACCAAGGCCTTGGTCACCCACCCTGATTCATTTAATAAGCTCAAACTCCCCTTTCTCCCAGGCTTTAAAACTGGAGTCTGGGAATGCAAGCAAAAGAGGTGGGGTGTTTTGTGTCGGTTCTGCAGTCAGGCTTTCTGGGTTCAGACACCAGCTCTAGCCCTTAGTAGCTGCACGACTTTTGAGAAGTTCCTTAATCTCCCTGTGCCTCAGTTTCCTCATCTGTGGTTGTGAGGATTGTACTTAAAGCACTCCAAACATGGCCTGGCACATGCTTGGTGCTCCATAGGTGGTGGCTGTTCATTTCTGTCTTGAAGGAGACCTCAGTCCAGTGATGACAGTTCTGCACTTGTTGCCACCACATGCTTCTGTGTGAGCTTAAATGGGCTCAAGGATGAGTGGTAGCCGAGCAGCTGCCCCAAGTGCTGTCTGGTCTCCTAAGCCTTCCCTGCCCCAAACCAGGCAGCCTGCAGTGAGCCACCCACCCCAGACAGCACTTCCGAGAGTGGTCCTTAGCTGAACACATCTCCCTCCTCCCCTCCCCAATGTTCTCTAACATAGTCCCCCTCTCATACTTCCTTGCCAAGATGCAGCTGCTTGGTGGTCAGTGCGCCACCAAGAGGTTCTCCATTCTTACACTCTTACCTATGGAATTGTATGGGGTTTCTGGTGGCTACAAAGCAGAGCTGAATCTTAATTTTAATAAAAAGAGGAATGATGATGGCTCACACCTGGGCCACAGTCATTGGAGTTGTTGGGAGGGGGTAGAAGACAGGAGTCACCAGTAGTAGAAACAGAGCAGACCCCACCTTCCCTTGGTATTTTTGATGTTAATCTTGGGCATATGGCCCCGAGGTCGCCTTGGGCGCTATGCTGACTGGTGGAGGGGGAGGTGAGTGAGGAACAGGGAGAAAGGGGGTTGTTGCTGAGGTCTAGAGAGAGGCCTACAAGTGTGCAGAATCTAAAAACCCTAAAAAAAACAAAACCTAACGCTCTCTAAATGTGCTCTGGCGCAAAATCCCAGTCACTGAACACCGTGTACAGAATTGGCCATGAGGGTCAGAGACCCAAGGTTTAGATTCTAGGTCTAGATACTGATATTAAGATATTTGTTGGTAGTATGTATGGCTTGCTCTCTGGAAAGACTTCTCCTATTTCCTCTTTGCAGAAACCTTAAATTAGTTACATTTTGCGAATCTTTTTGTGTTGAATTCCCTGGACTTCTGTTTGGGGTTATTTTGAAGTGAGGGGTTGGGCAGATGTGCGATTGGGGCTGACCCTCTGGTTCTTTAACGAGGAGATGGGTGGACTTGCTTTCAAGCACGGGGACCCACGGAGGAGTGTAAGGAGATGATCTTGGGACAGAATGGGTGGAGTACAGAGGAGTGAGAAGTTTCTGAAAATTCACAGAAAATTACCAGTTCCGCGACCCCAGAACTTTCCCAGCAGTTGGGCAAGGCAGGGCTTACCTCATGTGCTTCCTTGGTCCCCAAAGGATTACTTTGGGTGCAGGAAGAAAATATTACAACTTTGCTCTCTATTTATTTTTAGCACATTCTTTTTACCTTCTAATTTTTGCCTAAGTTTTATAATGTACAGTATTCCCTCACTTTTCGCAGGTATTACGTTCTAGACCCCCCCACCCCACGATAGGTGAAAATCTGCGAAGTAGGAACCTTACATTTATTTTAGTGTTTATATATATTTTAAGACTTTATAAACCCTCCCCACACACTTATAAACCATCCCCAGTCCCTTATTAACCTTTCCCACTCCCTTATTAACCTTTTCCACACTTTTATAAACACTACCTATGTTCTTAAACATATTCTACACTCTTAAACCTATGTAACTTTAACAACATATGTGTACAGTACCGCAAAATCCTGCAATATTGCGAAAAATCCGCGATAAATAATTAAATATAATATTATTTAAAATCCCGCGATACAGTGAGGCTGTGATAAGTGAACCGTGATATAGAGAGGGACTATTGTACATAACATATCGGTGCAGTAGTACATGTGCATAAGTTACAACCGAAGGAACATGTGATTGGGAGTTAGTTGTTTGTGGTAAAAAAAGTTGGATGTCACTGCTCAGAAAACGACAGCAGAGCAGCCAGACAACCAGTGCTTCTCACATTCGACTGCTGGTGACTCACTGGGGGTGTTGTTAGAATGTACATTTTTATTCAGTAGGTCTGGACTGTAGCCCAGCATTCCACAGTGGAAGGCTGACTCAGAAGCAGCAAGATGGTGTTGTTCCCTTTTGTGGTGCAGTATTCCTTCTGGTGTCTTAGTCAGAGAGGGAAACCCGGAAGCCAGCAGGGAGGTAGGAGCAGGTGCTCTGGCGTCTCCTAAGTGGAGCACCCAGGCCTTACCCGGCACTGTGAGGAAGTCCCCATGTGGTGAATCATGAGGAGTTGCAGGCATCTATTCCATAAGAGGTGTGTCATTGTTACTGTAATGGCAATTTGCTTCTTGGTCCACATGGCTCTGGTGGCCCACTTTACAAGAAGGCAAGGTAGGAGGTACAGCCAGCAAAAAGCCAAAAAGCTGACACCTTTAAGTGGGAAAAGGAGGGGGTGAGTAGATGGGCTCAGTAGAGCTGGGGGTGTTCCCTATGGCCGTCTGAGCTAGGTGGACTTGGTGTTTTACTTACCTTTCTTGCCTCAGTCCTGTGAGGCCAGTATTCTTTTTATCACTTAGCAAGTGAGGAAACAGGGCTCCAGTATGGTTAAGTGACTTATCGAAGATCTCAGGTCTTGTAAATAGTAGAGCTGGGCAAATTCTTCTGACTGCATGCTCAGTGCTGCTTTTATTTGAATAAAAACTGCTTTTATTCTGGGAGCCAGTGAAAGTTAAGAGGCTTGAACTTTTGAGGATTTCAATTCTCATTCATTCATTAAGTAAATATCTACAATGTGTCCAGTACTAAGTGTTCTGAATTCAGAAATGAACAACACTGTCCTTGGCCTTAAGGAGAGAGATGGAGAAGCAAAGATGCGTTCACCAGACTTTGTTGAGTATTATGATGGGGTTAGGTCAGTGCCTATGGGAGGGCCCCTGGGTCCACAGAATGAGCAGCAGAGAAGGTTAACAGGCAGAGGTGTCTAGGCTGAGAGCTGAAGGGTAAATAAGACTAACAAAATAAAGGGGGGAGGGCAGTACCAGTGGGGGAGTCAGTGTGCAGACATCAGGAATTTCTCCTTACTATTGCCAAAACAGAAATGATGGCAGTCAATACATTTGAAACCCAATAAAGATAATCCTAATCACTTACCCTCATCAGTTGTTGTATCTTCTTGCTGGTTTGGCCCATTCAATCACTATGACATGTCCCTCTTGAATGCTGCTAATAGTCTTTGTTCTGAAATTTACTTTGCTGTTATTATAGCTACTCCCCTCTCTGTGGATGTGTATTTGCATGGGCTGTTTCCCCCATCCTTTTACTTTTAACTATCCGTGTCTTCATATTTAAAGTGAATTTCTTATAGTTAAGCTTGTTTTTTCTTTTTATCTATTGTGATTATGTCTTTCAGTTAGTTTTTAGACCATTTATGCTTAATATGATTATAATCCCTGTTCAAGCACAAGAACCACAAACTCCCTGTCTCTCATGCCCCTCAGGGGACAAAGATGGGGGCCAGCAAAGGTTGTTCTTCTAGTCTGTTCTGCGCCAGAGCCTGGATTTGGGTTTGGCCTGCTTGCTCTAAAGATTTCCTTAGCAGTCGGCCTGAGAATCAGTGACCCGGGTGTGGATGTGGTGGAGCTCAAGTCTTCAGGTTTGGAGTGTGTTTGAGAAAGGAACTGCTGGTGAGCCATCAGCTTAGGAATCCCCCCTCTCACGCCCACATCTCGTCATTGAGGGCCTCCAACCTTTCCCCTCTAATCCCTTTCTGGCCTGAGAAGCTCACTGGCCTCATGATGACACCTCAGGATGATGAAGAGCTGATCAAAGTACAAAAGAATGAAGAGCTAAATAATGTACAATATACTTATGGAAGGCATACTACCTCAATGTAATTCTTATGGTGGTCTTGGGGTGTGGTGAGCAGCCCTGACCCAGCTTGAGAAAAATCTCTTTGAAAATTGAATTTCTAACCCTTTATCTCAAGCCTAAAATGCAATGGCCGGGCCAGGTTCAGATATCCCATAGCAGACGGGGTTGGCTCTGGGCACAGGAAAGGTGAACATCCACTGCCGTGTCTATACCATCCAAGTGGAAGGTCATCCTCCAGGTAAACTTCCCAATGCCCTGTTGATGTGTTCTTGCTCAGTGACCTTACAGTTCAGCCATTAAGTTCTCTGATCCCTGAGGAGACCCAGTGATCAATGGGAACGGGTTTCTTTCTTGTTGGGAGCCACGAGAGGCATTGGTTTTGAATGCCTTAAGTTGGAGCTGAAGACCCAGGGTTCTGAGAATCAGGGACACCTGGCAGGGTGATGGGTCTCTTCTGCAGGAGCGGTTTGCCTCAGGCACAGGTGGATTCTTTCAAAGTCACCCAGACAGGTAACAGGATAAAAATACAGGTTTCCCCCTACCCCCCACCCGGAGGTAGAGCCTTCCTGTGAAATTTTTAAGCTGAAATAGCCCAAAGTGCAGAGTATCAGGACCTGTTTTTGTTAACTGAAAGAAATCTGAAGAGGATTTTTGCTTTTATGAAAGAAGCCATTACTACACTAAGGTAAAGCTTCCATAAAAATGAAGTGACGTAAGGCAAACTTTTGGAAAGTGAGAGATGCCTGTTTCCATCTTAGAGAGGGGCACAGAGGACCAGAGCAATTTACAAGCTTGCCCAAGGCCAGACAACTTGGGGAAGAAGGAACAGAACTGAACAGAACTAGGTCTTCTACCTCTACCTGAAATGCTGGAACACATCTACCCTGTCTCTCCCAGAAAGAGGGCCCCTCTATAATAATCCTCTAAATCTCCACAACCCTTTCAGTTTCATTAAGCCCCACCCATTAGCCATCACCCACTGTAGTTATTCAGGTCTTCCCGGTGCTCTCCTTACATATGGCCTCTGCTACCACCCTCATGCCTTTGCCCACCCACTTCCTCCGACCTGGGGTGTCCTCTTCTCTCTCAACCCCTGTGCTCCACATCCCTCACTCTCACCCCACTTGGTCACTTCAGAACTCACCTCATACCACATCCTTTAAGAAGCCTTCCCCAACTTCTTTTGACAGAATTGGGGCGTTGTTTTCAGTACATCCACCAGGGCCTTATGCACTTTATCATCACGGTCATTGCTTGTGTTCAACCGTGTCCACCAGCAGCCCATAAATGGTGGAAGTGATGTTCTGTAATCTTCATGTTCTGAGCACTGAGCACACACTTCACAGGGGGAGAGCTTGTGAGGAAGGCTGTCCATATTGTTGGTTTCTCTTGCATGTTAGTCAACATATGTTTTTAGTACCTGCTTTTCATAGGAATTGCGCTGTGCACTGCATTGGATACAGAGTAGAATATTCATGCTCTGAAGAAGCTTAGAGTGTGGGTGGCAACACACTCACAACATGAAAAGGTGCAGACGAGACGCCAGTCTTTGATGTAGTATGGGAAATAAAAGATTATGTCTACAACAAGGGAAAGATGCTAACAGACATGGAGGACAGATAGGGATTAAACAAAAAGGAGAAAAGAGGGGTCTCTGGTAGAGCGCTCTGTAGAACAGCAGAGATGGGTAGGAGAGTTTGGGGGTACAAAGCAGATCAAATGGTCAGAGTGGACAGGCAATAAGGGAGAAAGGTTGCTTGAGAGCCCACTGTAGAGGACCTTCAATGAAGACTGAGGAGATTGAAAGTAGTCTTAGAGGAAGTAGGGAGCCAGTGATAGTTTCTGAGCAGGGGGAGAACAGAAGCAAAGTACAGTATTCCCTCACTTATTATGGGTATTATGTTCTAGAACTGACCCCCCCACACACACGATAGGTGAAAATCCATGAAGTAGGAACCTTACATTTATTTTAGTATTTATATATATATTAAGGCTTTATAAACCCTTCCCACACACTTATAAACCATTCCCAGTCCTTTATTAACCTTTCCCACTTCCTTATTAACCTTTTCCACACTTTTATAAACACTACTTGTGTCCTTAAACAAATTCTACACTCTTAAATCTACATAAATTTAACAACATACGTATATGGTACCGCAAAATCCCACGATTTAGCAAAAAATCTGTGATAAATAATTAAATATAATATTTTTAAAAATCCTGCGATACAGTGAGGCTGCAACAAGTGAACCGCAATATAGAGAGGGACTACTGTATTGTTTTAGAAAATAACTCTGTCAGTGCTGTGCATGATGATTCAGAATAGAAGAGGCTAGAGGGAAGGAGATGGGAATCGATGACCTATGGTCTAGGTTAGGTTTTTAGGGTTAAAATCTGAGTGGAGACAGGAGGAATGGGAAATGCATAGATTATTTATATGAGGAACATTTAGGAGTTGGTGACTAAATTAGCTATGGGAATTGGGGGCGCTTGAAGTAGCAAGTTACAGTAAAAGGAGGAATCAGTAATTGACAGTGGATCTTGCTCCAAAGCCCATACATTCTCTGCTGACCTCTCTGAGACTTAGCTTCCTTATCTGTAAAACAAGGGACTTGGATCTGTGTGACTCATTGTGGTCTCCTAGCACAGACCAGCTGTTTGCATTATTTCACTGACGCAGGCCTGTTTACCAGAAGAAATCAATATCTCCCTTCGCTCTTCCTATCTGGCCAGACAACCTATTTTTTCAGTGCAGTGTAGGGGTTCTTAGGAAAGTCACCATGCCCCCAGCACCTGGTGTGGCCATGTCACACAGTGGTCAGTCAAAACACCCTGGTACACAGCTCAAGTTCTGCAGAGTGAGGGCTTCCACAGCCTGGGCTGACCTCCTGGGCCTGCTGCCTGCAGCTGCCCACAGTCCCCTGGCCAAGGCAGCCGAGACCTGAGGCCTAGCAGTCAGGTGGATTTTTGTCTCTGAGAAGCCACGCTGGTTGACACTGGACTGCAGAGATGTAGCTGGCAGGAGTGAGCCTGTAATGAGGTACTTCCTCCTCATTTCATGTCTCCTTTGGTGGTGAGCTTCTCACAAGGCCAGAGGAAAATGCTCAATTACATGGGGGTCTCCTTGGCTGGGTGGCTCAGTGTTCCCCTTCTGTAAGTGAGTGTGGGGTCCATGTGTGCCTCATAGACAGCTTCTCATTTTTTTTCTTTCCAACTGAGATGAATTGGCCCCAGCTACTCTACTCAAACAGCACCTTCACCCTTCTTTGATTCCCATGCACAAGGGATATTTCTCTTTTTAATCAGGAGAAATATGAGGTTGCTGTGTAAGTGGTGTTGAATTAACAACAAATTGTGCGATTTCATCTCAGTCTTGCTCTGTGTCTTCCCCTCTTTCTGGGCAGTTTTGGGTGCTTCCAGGTACAGAACGCTAGGTATAACAGTAAAAATCCCAACATACTGAGCACATACAATGTGCCAAGCATTGTTCTAGATGTGTGCCCACGGTCACTCATTTGAGCTTGTGGAATAAGGTTCTGTTATCCTCATCCCCGTTTTACAGATGGCATAGCTGGGGTATGGAGAAGGGTGGACTAGCTCAGAATGACAGGTGGTCGCTGCTCGAACTGGAACTTAACCAAGGCAGCCTGGCTCCAGAACCTTTATCCAAGAGGTGGTTTTGTTCCTGTATGTAGAGATCCAGAAAAGTCACTGTGGAGAAAGAAAAAACAAAACCCAGTCAAACCAAAAATAGCTTCACATGAAAACACAGTTGTACATCTTATGGCGTTCATTAAAGAAAATATCTGAATGGCCAATAAGCAATGAAAAGCTTCTCTACTTCCTTCATCATCTAGGAAATCCAAATTAAAACCACAATCAAATACTACTATATATGTATTTTAGCCAGAATGCCTAAAAAGAAAAAGGCCAAGTATTGCCAAGATGTTGAATAACAGGAATGCTCATGTGGTAGTAAAAATTTTATATGTGTTGGGTGCTGATGTAAAGACCAGTTATGGGAAGGGCCAACATACCTATTGAAGCTCCTAAGGCTGCAGAATGATTTGGTTTCAGCCTCAGTCATATGGGGAATTTAAGAAATCCAAAATCAGTGATACCCAGCCTGTGGGGAAGAGCCATGTTTAGTCAGGTCCCCGTCTTTCTCTGCTGCGATTGCTTTAGGCCTGTCTGTGAACCTGTGGGTACACAGACTTCTACAGCCATCATTAATTCCTCCCTTCATTCATCCACTGAACAGATGTTTATGGCACATTCTCCTAGGGGGTTACTGCCTGTCACCACCTTTGAAATGCGTTGGGAAGTGGTTTCTAGTCCCAGTTTCCTCCTCCCTACCTTGGATAACCTCTATAACAGGCCTCCATCACCTCCACACTCAGTGTCCTAGGGCAAATTATTTCATCTCCCTGAGATTGTTTGCTTATCTCTAGAATAGCAATAGTACCTATCTGGTAGGGTAGTTATAAAGACTAGAGATAATCTGTTCAAAGTACCTAATGCAATGCCTGGTACATTCAGTAAGAGGTAGCTATTATGAATTTATCGGGCAAGAGTAAAAATGGCTAGTACTTCTTGGGCTCTATTTTTTATTTTATTTTTTTGTTATAGCCCAACTTATATATTTCAAATGGACAAAATTAGTATCATTTACAGTATCTTAAGATAAATTGCCTTTGAATGCGAGCTTCCTTTCCAGTACTTTGAGGTCTACAAGACGTATCTAGAAAATTTGCTACTGTGGAAAATGAAGACTGCTTTAATTGAATGGGGGAAAGGGTAGGCCTGTGGTTGTTGGTTTTGTTTTTTGTTTTTTTTTGATTAATTGCTGTAACACTGTCCTTTAGGTGGCTGAGGGAGTTTCATATTTTCTTTACACATCATTAGGCGCCGAAGCTCCTGCAGGACAACTTTGATACTATATGAATTCTGCCATTTTGCTAGCACTGATATGGCTCTTGGGTCCACCACTCCATTAGAACCATTAACTCCATTCATATTAATTTTTGTTACAAATCTTACAAAGGGGGGGTGCTTCTGGGTATTTAGGTCTACATTGTATTTTAAGGCTGTATATTCGGTTTTCATAAATTGTCCAAGCCCGTGGTGGCTGCCATCTTGTGTCGCTTTCACTCGAAGGCCGGCCCCTTGGGCTCTATTTTTTAAAGGTCTCACATATTTATTACCAATCCAACCTACTAGTGCAGAAACATTAACATAAAAGCATTTTTCCAATAATTTCCCAATGAAACACACTAAGCTGTCTAGATAGTAGTGACCTTTTCAGTGATATGGTAAGATGAAAGCAACCTGGATACAGCCTAAGTGTGCCATCTCATGTGCCATTCCCTATAGACCCACCTTGGTTCTTCTCCACTGTCTCCTCTTGGAGTTGTACCTGATTTTATCACCAGTCCCGTCCAAATCGACTGGGGAATGGGCCAATTCTGCTTTTGTTCCTTGGCCAGGAACCTCTGGAGCTTGAAAGTCTTATGAGAAGACATGGTGAAAAAGAGTCAACTGCACACACCACCTTGGTGGAGAAAGAGAGACATTTTGGGGCTCTATTATCTTACATTTCGCTGGTGAAGAAAGTAATGCACAGAGAGGTTAAGTTTTTGGTCCAAGGCCACACAGATGGTAAGTGGTAAAACTGGATTTGAACCCAGGCATTTCGGTTCCTGGGGGTGGGGGTGGGTGGGCAACAGATGAAGAGGAAGCAGGCAAAAGCTTGAACTTACCTGGCGCTGTGCTAGTTTGGGACTATTTATCCAAATCCCTTACATTTTGCTCAAAGCTTTCTGATCATTTATCAGGCAGTTAAGACCATGTCTATGTCAATGTAAGAAACATCTAAACTTGTAGGGAATTTTTTTCCCCTTCTTTCTCTGTCTCTGTCTCTCTCTCTTTTTTGATAGGGAATTTTTATAAGAATTTATTTGAAGCCAAGCTGACATCATATGATGGGGAGCAGGGTCTCAAATGCTCTAGAGAAGAACAGTTTTTCAGCTCCTTTTATGCATTTGAAATTAAGGAGCAAAGACTACATGGAGATGAGAATAAGCAAGTCAGGGACTGGGTTACAGGACAGTTAACAAGATTATGTGCTTTCCTGAGGGTGGTTATTTCTAAGGTATACTTATTTAGATTCAGAGAAGGAAAACTCTGACTCCAAAAAACCTCCGCTGCCTTGCGGCATACCTCTTCAGGGGAAAGGCTAAGGGAGTAAACCCCGACAGAAAATCCGGAGCCGGAGTCCCGAAGGCGGTTTGACGTTGTAGTCAACACCGGCAACTCCTGCGGCGCACCTGAACCCAAGCTGTATCGACTCCGTCTTTCCCTTGGACCCTTCAGCTGCGAAGAGAGGGGGGGTCTGCTGCATGGGCAACAGCAGACCCTCCATATTACCCTGCCCAGGCTCTGTAGCTTCAGCGTCATCGCAAGATGTCGATTCAACACGGGAGGAGACAGATACCATGTCACTCCCGAGTTGGACTGCACAGCCATTCTCGGCGATGCAGATAGACTCTTAAGAAGCTACACCATCGTCTCTCGAGACGGACGGCTGCCGACGACTTATTTAGATTACAAAGATAAACCCTTTATAAAAGATATTATATGCCTGGAACATGACTACCCACCATGACCTGCCCAGTTAGGAATTTCTGATCAGATCACTCTGTGAGGTTCCTTTCCATAGAACCTCTTTTCCTTCCACAATGCAGAAGGCTCTGGAAACTCTGCCAGTGTCGCATCAGATATGTGAGATGGTGAGATGGGCTAAGGCAAGCATCAGAGTAGTCTGTGCATCATGGACAAGAAAAGGGGAGTGGGAAGGAAAAGCAGCAGATGGGAAGCACACAGGTGGAGCACCTTGAATCTTAATGCCACTTCTGGCAAAAGTGGAGCCCCCTGAACTGTGGGCCTGACCCTTTCCCCAGGGTCTCCATGAGCCAGCTCTCCATGCCAGGTTCTGTGTTTCACTCTAAAGTGCAATGGGACTGGCAGAGCTGCAAGCTTCCGTCTGGGGGGCTACAAATGGAAATGTAGCAGGTCCCTGCTCCGCACCCACAGGTTTTGGGCCCCCTGCAGGCTCTGCCACACCAGGCTGAGGTATGGAGCCTTGGTTCTGAGGTCAGTGAGAGCCAGTGGAGAAGGAAGGTGAGACCGCCTCATACCCTCAGTGTCTCAGCTGGATGATGCCCAAATGTGGGTGAAGTTTGTTAACCAGTCCAGGCGCTGGGGCCAGGGTCAGGAGGGCAGAGGGCTGAGTTTCTGCCAGACAGTGCAATTTTTTATCAATGCCCTGAGGTCCCCACTTGCTCCACAGCAGAGTCAGCCAGGGTGGCAATCTGTTGCCATGGCTCCGCCCTGTTGATCTCAAGCTCAGGTGGACATGGCTGAGCCCTGCAGGGTCTGGAGCACCAGAGCTGAGAATGCGCACATGTATGCACACAGGTGGCTTAGTTCTTTCATGTCCCACCTGCTGCTCTCATCTGGGGACTTCCAGTCTCTGATAGGTGAAGGGACTGGGTGGGATAAATGAAGTTTCATGGGACTTTTCCATCCTATGATAGCAGGTGGATGGAATGTTCTCTGGAAACTACCTAGCAGTTTATTATCCTAAAAATTTATCCAGCCTCTCTTCAGAAGGTCAACCCAGTTCTTCATTCTCAAAAACAAAACAAAACAAAACAAAAAAAGTTTCAAGACTCCTAAATGGCTTGTTATAGCCATCTGGAGAAAAGACTGCAGATGCAGCAGAAACACCAATTCCAAGGGGCTCACTGATTCTAGACTCTTGATTTTTTGTTCAACGATCACTCCAAAACACTTCCAAATTCCACAATGATTTGGTTTACTAACAGTTTCCCAGGCCTATATCTCTTGTTTCCTCAACAAGATATAAAATATTTGTTAGTCAGGTGCCATATACGTCTTCCTATTCCTGCAGGCCCATTCCGAAGCTTAGCAAGGGGCTGGCCCTGTGGTTAGGTGTGGGGACAATCAACTGGAAATTGAGAAGTTCTTTTTTTAAGTTGCAAAGCCTAAGCCTCACCCAGCAGTTCTCATTTAATTGCTCTAGCATGGGGTTTACACATTGGGTATAGGTAGCCCATGAACAACATGGGTTTGAACTTCATGGATCCACTTATAGGTGGAGTTTTCTTCAGTAAACAAATTATTTTCTCTTCCATATGATTCTCTTAATAATGTTTTCTTCTCCCTAGCTTACTTTATTGTAAGGCTACAGTATACAATACACATTCTGTAACAGACAATATATGTGTTAATCTACTGTCTATGTTATTAGTAAGGCTTCTGGTTGACAATAGGCTCTACAGTATTAGTAGTTAAGTTTTTGAGGAGTCAAAAGTTACACATGAATTTCTGACTGTGTGGGAGTAGGCGGCCCTAACCCCACATTGTTCAAGGGTCAATTGTATTTTCTAAAAGTTCTCTGATGATTCTTTGTGACACTGATTTTGAAAACCAGTTAATCTACATTATAGTTTAGGTTAAATACTCAGATTTGCATGTTCACTCTTTTTTTTCCCCTCTAGATTACCTAGTGTATCATCCTGGGATCTCAATTTATTGAAACCCAAAATGTAAAACACCTGATTTTAAATAGCCAGGAGGCCAGGTTTTCGCTTTACATGATGACTCTAGTGGAAGAAATACTTAGGTGAACAGACCATGTCCCAGAGGGCTTCCTGGTGAGTCTCTTATCTGCCCAGAAGGCCTTCCAATTCTTTCCATACTTCCTCATTTCATCCCTCATTGTTCATAGAAACAACTGCTGGGTTAACCTATAACTCATTCACCAAGCGTTCCAGGATGGGCTGTTTCTGCAGGGTGGCTTTACTCACCCACTTTACGCCGATGCCTTAGGTCCAGTGGTCAGTGTGTGTAACCTGGGCCCAAGTTCTGGGCACACACTGTTGGGAGCCTGTGGCCTCTGTTTACTACATAATATATGTGTGATAACCAATTTTGAGTCATCATTTTGGGCAAAACTCTCCAAATTGTACTCCCAGAGGTCAGATATGACAGGGGCCAAGCGGTTCCATTTAGTTCATATAGAAAGGGCTGAACTGGCCCATGTGTTCTTTCAACAAATGTACGTCATCTCTGAGGCAACACAAGGGACCTCTCACTTATGGAATCCTTTGGAATAAGGCTCCTTTTAGTATGATGTAATATGTCAGTACATTTGAACATATGTCAGAAAGTGAAAGAATTACCCCTATCTAGGTACAACCTTGGTTGGTCTCTGGCTGACCAAAGCTAAGATGCTGAGTACCAGGAATTTCTTCTTTTTTCTCCAACTTCCAATGAGGGGCTCCTGAGTTCTCTGGTACAACTGCCACCTCACCCCTGCCTCCCAAGAAAAGAAAGGACTCAGACAACACCCTTGTTTACACTTGTTAATTGGCTAGTTACATATTTACTGTATTCTATTATTTTTGTTAAAGTGTTACTTAACCCAAATTTGCACTGGAGGTCACATTGAGAAATGACAGCGTCTGTCTTCCACTCAACAAAGGTTTCAGGACCAGCAAGTAGGTGAGAAGGAAAAGAGAAGCCTGCTGACCTCAGGCTCACTGGCTGGGAAGTTAAACTTCAGAAATATGAGGTTGGGGACTCCCTGAGAGCCTCTTCCCCTAGGTGACATAGGGTATCCCCATTAGCCCCTCCTTCCCAAGGTTCCCTAGCAGACCTTCTCTACCTCAGACCTGCTGATCTTCCTCTTTTCTTTTCCCCTTTAACTGAATATATATATATATTCCTTAAAAAAGATTTCAGGAGGCCAATGGGGTACAATAGTTAATAGCATGATTAACTTCAATTTTGCAATCTGACACATCTGGATTAGAATCCCTGTTGTGTGACCTGGTAAAAGATTTTTACCTCTCAACATGGATTTCTCATTTGATAAATGGTGACAGTATTACCTGATGGAGTTGTTGAGAAAATATATGTAAAAGTTTAGCAGAGGACCTGGTTTGTATTAGTAGATTTTGATGACATTCATGTTATATTACTAGTTAGGAATTGCTTTTGGATCTAGGTAACAGAATACCTGACCAATAGTAGCTTAAACCAAAAGGATGTTACTTATTGCTTACTGTAAAGAACTCGTCACATGATTACATCCAGAGAACTCACCTGCAAGGGCGTTGGGGGTGGGTGGGTAGATGAGCCCAATCACAACTCATCATTGTGGATGGGATGGGAGGCAACTTACCTTGAAATGGGATTTCTGCCTCCCCCATCTGCCAAATCAAGGCTCAATCAGCCAGGAGAAAACGTGGGGGTGGCTGCAGGGGCACAGTGAACAGCGTCTCCATGTAAACAGAAATAAACCTTCAGCTTTTTATATTATACAATTAACACATGCTATTTAACTTAGTTATGGAAGGAAAATAAATTCAAGAATAGTATTGTACATTTTAGGGTTGGAGATTGAAGTATAAACATTGATCTTGTCTGAGTGTGAAGCCTAATATCTTTTCTCACTCTTTTTTATAATAAAAGACTATATCTCTTGAAAGGCATTTGTTGAAAATTGTCATTATGCTTTATCTTTCAACATTAGGGTTTGAAATTTTAGAGACGTCATTGATTTGTTGTATAAGAACTTTGATCAGATGCATGCAATTTCCAAATCTGAGGAAGATCCTTTTGAGGTGAATGGACAGAATTTTTACCATTTTATGTGCCTCATGAACCTAAAATGCTTTGGTTTGATTTTTTTTTTTTTTTTTTTTTTTGTATGTGCATGGCTGAAGTTAGTACTAAGTTTTCATTTTGAAATAATTTCAGACTTAGGAAAGTTGCAAAAATACTGCAAAGCGTTCCAAGATAGCCTTCACCCAGATTTTGCAAATGTTAACATTTTACCCTATTTGCTTTATTACCATATTTTTCACTCCATAAGATGCACTTTTTTTCCCCAAAAAAGTGGGGGCAAATGTCTGTGCGTTTTATGGAGCAAATATGGTACCACAGACTGTGATGTGTATTACCTGACCTGTCAACTGTGGTAACAGCTGTTAGAAGAGAAAGCAGTGGGCCCACGTGAAACCCCTGGGGATGCTTAAATGTCCCATTTTACTGCTGAATTTCAGGGCGTCTGGTCGATATTGAAGATAGTGAAGAAAGTGATATCAGTGATTGTGAGCAACTGAGCTTCATAAATTCTGACACTAAGTGTTGATGAGTTCTTCGGGTTCCCAGAAAACTAGAAGAGTACTTGAACCTTAAAGTCTCTCCTCATTTGTTAATGACAGTGATGATGGTTCTTAATACCATTGTTGACTGCTGTTCACTTTACATGGCTGAAATATTATTCTGTTACATTTTATGAAATATTTTAGTACACCATTTGGTTCAGAATATTTTTTTTCTTGTTTTCCTCCCCTAAACCTAGGTGTGTCTTATGGTCATAGTGTGAAAAACATGGTATTTTCTCTCTTTCAATCTTTCCCTCACTCTTCTGCCTATTTATTATCTATCCATCTATCTACCTATCTGTCATCTATCTATCCCCCCACCTACCCTAGGTACCTCATATAAGTGGAGTAATAACAGTATCTGTCTTTTTTTGTGATTGCCTTATTTTATTTAGCACGATGGACTCAGGGACCCATATAACAGGATTTTATTCCTTTTAAAGGCTGAATAATATTTCATTGTATGTAGAGACTGCATTTGGTTTGTTTATCCATTCATCTGTGGATGCTTTGGGTTGCTTCTACCTCTTGGCACTGGGAATAATGCTGTTATAATATGGATGGGTGTACAAATCATTTCCTTGGGAACCAGGCCATATCTTTCTTAGAATATCCCTGGTTTGGGCTTTTTGTTGCTTCTTTATGATTAGATTCAGGTTCTGCATTTTTGGCAGGAGTCTCTGAAAAGTAGTAAAGTGTCTTCAGTGCATCATATTGGGAGACACATGATATCTCTGTCCCATTCCTGACGGTGTTAGCTTTGATCCCTTGCATAGGGTGATGTCAGCCAGCTTTCTCTACTGTAAAGTTTCTATTTTTTTCTTTGTAATTAATAACTGTTTGGGGGGGTATTCTGAGACTGCATATATCCTGTTTCTTGTCAAACTTTCACCCACTTGATGTTTCTGTCTGAAATAATTATTACTATGGTGACTTAGAAATTCCATCATTTCTTCTCCATTTATTTGTTAGCATTCTCCTGTAAGGAAAAGCTAGCTCATCTCTTGCACTCATTCATTCATTCATTCATTCATTTTATTTATAGTTGAATAGATTTGGGGATTCTAATTTTTCTCAAGATTGCAACTTATTACTATTATTATTCATTTTGTTGCTCAGAATGCACCAGCCTTGGCCAATGGAACCCTTTAAGGTAGGTTCGTGGGTCTTTTTTGACATGTTTTTATCATTTGGTTATGGTTTGTATTTCAACATCAGTGTTTCCTATGCTTCCCATCTTTAAACAATGATCAATTATGGGTATAAATTAAATACTAAATAACTGAAATTAAATCCATCTGAATCTGTACAATGGCCAAACCCATCACAGTGGCCTATGATAGCTCATCTGAGTGGTAAGCCAGCCAAATGTCAGGAGTACACTCACCGTGCTTCTTAAGTTCTGCACACTTGATACGCATTCAGATGCTCTTAAGCTGTTTTATTTTAATAGATAATGTACTGGTTGGGTTCTCTGGCAAGCAGACATTAAGATAGGGTTGGAAGTGCAACAGATGTATTGGGGTAATGCTTGTGAAAAAGAAAGGGGGCGCGTTGCTGGTCTGATACCTGCGGAAGGTGAGGGGGAAGGAAGTGGGAGCAGAGGGTGAGCTTCAGACTTCACAGTTGCTCTGACAAATCTCAGCTGGCCCTGGTCGGGGGGCTCAGTGCAAAGCTCCCGTTGTAGACAGAAATGGCCAGGCTCTGCTGCACTCCTGAGCTCAGTCACTGCCTGGGAGCAGCCAGGAAGAGCGTGGCCTCAGTTCAGATGCTGCCTCAGATCCCGAGGTGCCGTAGCTGGAGACTCATTTAACCACACTCCTTGCAGCTAATAAGCGAGTTTTTCATAAAGGGAAATCAGACTGGCATACCTCTAAGACTGCCATAGGAAAAATATTTAAAGATTGTTTTTATTGATTGAAAAATTAAATATTGGAACAAAACTGTTTCTACTTGGAATGTGGACCCTGATATCACACACTTTTGTAACTCCCTGAGGTTTCCGTGGTCACTAGATAGGGAATACTGAGGTAGATGTCAAACTTCTAGTCTGGAGTTTTAAGCTAGAGTCTTTGATTTGCTTGAGAGGGGCCATAATAATCTCCAACTACCATAAGATGTGGATGGAAAGAAGCTGTAGCACCATTCATATTGCGATGCTGGTAGGTTGCACTCCAAGGGGCTTGTCAAAGGAATGTCTCACCCAATCCATGGCCTCAAGGCCCTTGACTACCCAGGTTGATTAAATGTATGACTAAATACTAGATCAGCATCTTTATACCCAGATTCACTTAATATTGCAGTCCTAGACTTAAAGACTTTACAACAGAAAAGGACCATTGAGGCCATGAGATTGTTCCAGACTTGATGTGCAGAGAAGTGTCCTGCTCAAAGTCATCAAGTTGGTGAGTTGGGCTGGGGCTGAGGCCCCCATAGAATCATAGGATCCCTCATCTGCAGGGCTAGCCAGAGGCCAATTGTTTGATTGCCAGCTCTCATGTGAACTATCTACAAAGTTTTTGACCACAGGACATGTAGCTGCTGCTGGGGACTATAAGGGGGCAGGCAGTTGCTATTTTGCTGTTTGTTGTGGTCCAGTTGAGGCTCCCTCTCTGTGTCTTCCAGTAAGCAAGTTGCTTTCTGCTCATGGGAGCAACACAATGCAAGCCAGCTCCTCTTGTATTTGTAAGTGGTTATCATTTTATCTCATAATCTTTTTCTCTATCACAAATCTAGTTCTTTAGCTATTTCTCACACAGCATGGCTTCCAGATGGCTTGAACATCCAGAATTTCTTTCACTGGAGGAATATGAACTTGTTAATGTTCCTTTAAAAGATATCACTCAGGAATGAACACAGTACTGCAGTGTGGTTTTGACAGAGGCGATTACAGGCTGCTCCACTCTAATTTGAACACTATGCATTTATACAAACCCGCTGTGGTAGGTTTTCCAACATCTAATCAGCAATGTTTTCTAAAACCTGCCTTAAAACAAATATTTTTCCTTGATTGGGTTCTATTTTTAGAATGTTTTCCGCTGGGAGAAGAAAGAAGTCTGAGGGGGAACAGAGAAAGGAAAGAATGCCAATTCTGATGTGTCAATCCCAGAGTTGCACCACTCCATAGACTTGTATGTAGCACACCGTGTAAGCAGGCCTTGCAACACAGTGCTTATTCCCCACTTTCTCAACCCCGTGCTCCCCATGCGAAGCACCGTGCGGCGCTTTCCATACTCAGCAGAAAGCGGTTTCGTTGTCGGTTTCGTTTTCAGTGTCCTTCCTTACTTTTTTTTTTTTTTGATTGTCAGTTTCTGTTCTCAGGAAGTCCTGGGTGGGGGACCTCAGCTGTCCTCTGCTCTTCCCCTACCCTTTGTGTGTGTTTGTGGGGAAGCAGTCGATTTGTTGAGGAAACCAAGGGATGGAGACTGGATCACAGAGCAGTCAAGGTGAGAGAACGTCTGTGCAGATATCTCAATCACCCACCTCGGGGAGGACCTGGACAATTTCAAAATGCTAATCTTCATATATTTGTTGAGTATTTCACAGTGTTTCCAAGAGTGCTTTTTTATTCATATCTAATTTCATCCTCAACCACCTCTTGAGGTAGGCAGGGCAGCTATTATCCTCATTTCACAGATGAACCAATTGATCGCAACAGTGAGTGGCTATCTGTCCACCTTCAAGCCCCGTGGTTCCTGGAGCAGTAGTGGAAGCTACTTCTAGCACACGATGTGAACCACAGAGTCATTGCAAATATAATCATTCTTCATCAAACAAGCATATATTGAATACCTCCTATGTGCCTGGCACTATAGTAGGCTCTGGTGAGTCAAAGATGAACAGCTGTCCCTGTTTTAAGTTGCTTATAGCTTACTAATTACTGCCAAGTTTATGATGACATTTCATTGAGACCAATTAGAACCACTGGAGAAGTGGAACCAATGCTTAGAGAACATCTAGATGGCTCATCAGCAGATGAAGGAAGTGGGATCGAGAGAGGGAAGTTCTGACCTGGTATAGGCAGGGCCAGTGGTAGGGTCCAAGCTCCTAGCTCGCTGCCCACAGTCCCTTCCTCACACCGTACTGTCTCATCCATTGCCCCCCGCAACCACTGGATAAGCTCTGGAGCTCAGACAAGTCTGGTTCTCAGTAGTTGAGGATCTAAACCTAGATTATCCCTAGGTTCACTAGAGTTGCTTTTTGTCATAGTAATTTTGAGTTCCTAGCTCATTTCGTTATTTGCCATAGGCCTAATGGTGCCACTCAACATTACCTCTCCCTAGAAACATCATGAAGCAAATTCACCCATTTGGTTGGCTTTGTTCTGTGCCATGTGAAAACTGTGCTTACCCTGTTTTAAAGTCCAGGAGTGGGCCTCTTAGCCTGAAGTTTGCATGTTTTAATGGGAACATGCTAGCTGCTCACAAGTGTTGGAGGGCTGGAAGAGGGCACTGGCTTACTATGTACCCACAGCAGAATGAGAACTAGCAGGGGAAGTTGCAGGAAGATACATTTGGCTCAGTGTAAGAAATGTCTGTTTGGCTACTAACACTGTCTAGTAATGGAATGAACCTTTTTCTCTAGGCCCACCTTAGCCACTCAGCCATGTCTACCCTGCAAGTCTGAAAAATATCATTTAGCTGGGCAGCTAAAACTGAAGTACTGCTGCCAAGGAAGATGGGGAGAATGGCTAGTGGAAAACGTGTTGGTTAATCTTATGTGTCCATCTGACTGGACCAAGTGATGCGTGGATAGCTGGTAAAACATTATTTCTGGGTGTGTCTGTGAGGATATTTCTGGAAGAGATTAGCATTTGATTTGGTGGACTAAGGAAAGCAGATGGTTCTGAAGTCTAAGGTGGTAGTCATCATCCTAGCTGTGGAGAGTCTGAATAGAACAAACAGGCAGAGAGTGAGTTCGCTTTCTCTGCTTCAGCTGAGACATCCATCTCCTCCTGTCTTTGGACATAAGAGTTCCTGGGTCTCAGACTCAGATCAGGACTCATACCGACTTCTCAGGCCTTCGGACTCAGACTGAACTACACCGCTGGCTTTCCTGGCTCTCCAGGGACTTCTTGAACTCCCATAACTGCACGAGCCAATTTTTATAATGTCTCCTCTTAAATTTTTTTTTTTTTTTAAATATTTTGAGAGTACATTTATTAAAGCCGGAGACAGTGAAACAAGGAAGGGCTTAGGATAGGAGAGAGCCTAGGCGGGCTGCTTTGGATCGGTGAGAAGTAAGTCCCAGTGACAGAGGTGAGCCAAAGCGGGCTGCTGTTAACACACTGAAAAGTCAGAGAAAAGGGGGCCTTGGAGACAGGTTCATGGGGTTAGTCCTGGATGAGCTGCTGCTGCCCCATTGTTCCCCTGGTTGCAAGTCTCATGGGGACCCTTAGAATTTAAGGAGGTGCGTTCCTGAGAGGGAAGAAAGGTGTGGGCGTGCTTCCAGAATGGAGAGTGCTGCCAATAAGTCTCCTCTTATACGTACATACGTATACATATGTTTCTCTGGAGAACCGTGACTAATATAGGAAGGAATGGAACCTCCCAAATATGTGATTGATTTCACAGAGTTGGATGGAGTGGGAGAGTAGGGGAAATCAGGGAAACCCTCCATTTACTAGCTTAGATGCTACCGCCTGGTTTAGAGTTTGGGGAGAGATATGAATTCTATAGAAATCTGAAGTCTTGGTTTGCACAGAACTCCTGGCTATCAATGTTGAGCCTACTACATGCCAGGTACTCTGCTATGTGCTTCTCACATGAAAACTATTTTATATGTAGGTATTATCCCTGTTTTATAGTTGGGCAAACCCACTCTAGTATAGTGGGTCAAACCTGAACTCCAGGTGGATACATCAATGAATATGAAAAAGGTCCCTCCCTGCCCTGCAGATCATCCATTCTACTTCTCAGTGATACTAGTTTCACCCATTTCCTCTTCCTACTGGAAAATATTCAGCTATGACTAACTCCTTATAGGACTGTGCTGCCCCAGAGCTCATGAAGACATTCTATTGAAAACTTGGGGAAGACTACTATCCTGTAAAAATGTATTACTAGCAATGTTGATTTGAGATTTATCTAATAATTTGAATGGTGGAGATATAGGAATATGTCTTCTTTTTCTTCTTTTCCTTTACTGATAAATTAGGACATCTTACACAAAAAACTCAAGGCCCGCTCCACTTTTTTTTTTTTTTTTTAGGTTGATTCAGTTTCATCTCATCTCACAAAACTGTTAGTTCTTTTTAAACTGGTTCTACTTGAGTAGTGACCATGTGACCATGCCTTACATCATAAGGCAGAAGACTCTCCAGGTATGACTGCTAAAATGTAAAGGTCTGTGAATCTTTGAGAGGCTAGCTCTTTGTTTTCATATGTTAAATAGAACTTTTCATTGTAAGGTCATTTGAAAGTTTTTCATTATTAATTTGTGTAATAGTTTTTTAAGATTATTCTTATTCCCACATTATAACCAAATACTAAGTAATTTAGATTGTCATCAAAACAACTTGGGTACAAAATTTTGTTGTTGGCATTACTGTTTGAGAGGGGCACTGAACATTCTAGTAGGAAAGTAACTTAACTGGGAGAAACTTGAAGGAATACTAGGCTAGTTGAAAGATCTTGACTTTTATTCCCTGGCTTATTCACTATGTAATCATGGGCAAATAAGTAAATATTTCTGTGTCTCAGCTTCATTAACTCTAAAGAAAAAGGTACGAGTGTGTATGTGAGACAGAGACAAAGAGGAGAAAGAGAGAAAAATAGGAAGGGACACTATGAAATTCAAAAGCGAATACATAATTCTGACAAGGACCACATCTTACTTGACTTAGAGCCCTGGTACAGCTGGCTCTCAGTGAATACGTGTTGAATGTAGAAAGAAATGAGAGGCCTTAACCTTTAGTTCCACGTGTTCTCTTGAACTCAAGAGAGATAAAATGAAGAACAATGAGATGAATATGAAATTCTCAATTGAACTGGCCCCACTTTTGGGCAGACATATGGATTTATCCATAGCCTGCATTTGGTATATTTTTGCCTCCCCTAACACCTCTATCTTAGTTCCCTAGTTTTATTCGAACATGTGTACATTTCCCCACTCTGGTCTTAAATTACAAGCTCTTGGGCCTGCTAGCTATTTCTTTGTAACACTCAACATGAGGCTGAGCACAAAACATCATAATGACAGCTATTTGATCACCTACGTCTCTTCCCTGGCTGGACCCAAGATGATTGAGATTCCAGTGTAGCTTGGAATCTCCAGTGTATCAGTATCTGACACACAGCTACTGCTTGTGAGCATCTAATAAATGCTAGGTACCAGAAGATGGACAGAGACCTCAAATAGTTATTTATCTTTGTGCTTCCTTTCCCATCAGAGAAAAAGGCTCAGCCTTGACCTCTCGGAATCCTCTATTGAAGTCTGCATGATTTTCTCTTCTTCAATTTGTTTTAAGTATGCAAATTGGTGACCAAGATTACAAACCCACTGATATTCTTCCAAGATCTATTCAAAACCCAGAAATAGAATCATTCCCACATATTAAAACATTGCTTGAATTTGATTCAGTTTTTTCTCAAGTGCAGGATTTGCGCAAATTCTGTTTGTATATGTGTCATTTGCAAGAAGCAAAAGTGTTAAAGAGCTCATGCAAATCTTGACTACCTTTCTGCCAGTTCCCTTCACCCTCAGTGCCTATAAATCTATGCATTCCCCATCCCCCAGGATTTGAGCAAACTGAGCTGTCACGGATTTTAATTTTTTTAAACTTTTTATTTTGAAATACAAGAAGTTACAAAATAGAACATAGAGTCCCATGAACCCGTCACCTAGCTTCCTCTAAAGGTGACATCTTGCATGACTGGTGTAAAATATCAGAACCAGCCCTGGCTGGTGTGGCTCAGTGGATTGAGTGCTGGCCTACAAACCAAAACATCATGGGTTCGTATCCCAGTCAGAACACATGTCTGGGTTGCAGCCTGGGTTCCCCAGATGTACCTCTTGCACTTTGATGTTTCTCTCCTCCTCTTATTTCCTTCCCCTCTCTCTAAAAAGTAAATCAATAAAATCTTTTAAAAATATATCAAAACCAGGAAATTAACATTGGTATAGTACTGTTAAGTAGATTACAAAATATCTGCTTTTTAAAAAGCAGAAATATTTTTAAGTAATAAGATAATACTTTTAAACACAAATTATATATGTCTTGATATTGGGTGAGGAGATTGTAAATACTCTGAAAGCAGTAGCCAGGAGTGATGCTGGGTATGGAACACCAACAGGCAGTTTAAAGGTCATGCTCCCAAGCTCGGAGGTGTGCCCTGAGGAAAGGAGAGGCCTGCAGGAAGTGGAGCCGCATGGACTGGGCAGAGGAAAATGAAACTTGCTGGATGGTTCAGTGGGACTTCAGTTGCATAGTTTGTGTCGATTCACCCAAAGCCAGGCTGTGGCCACAAAGAAATTGTCCTCACACCCCTATGATACAGCATGTAAGTCTACTTAATTGGAGAAAAGTGTATATGATATTTGAAGAAAAATAAATGATTTTTAAAAATAAATTTTATTTTTTAGAGCAGTTTTAGGTTCACAGCAAAATTGAGAGGAAAGGCTAGAGTTCCCATATACCCCCTGCTCGCACACATGCACAATCTCCTCCGCTATCAATATCATTTTTTTAAGGATGCATTTTTTTTTAAAGGATGAACCTATACTGTTACAAACATCATTATCATCCAAAGTGCATAGTTTACATTAGGGTCCCTCTTGGCATTGTACACTCTATGGGTGTGGATAAATGTATAATGACAAGTATCCACCATTATAGTCTCATGGACAAATGTATAACGACATGTATCCACCATTATAGTGTCATACAGAACATTTTCACTGCCCTAAAAATCCTCAGTGCTCCCCTTAATCATCCCTCTTTCCTAATCCCTGGCAACCACTGATATTTTTACTATCTCCATAGTTTCCCCCTTTCCAGAATGTCTTAGAGTTGGAATCATACATTATAGAACCTTTTCAGGTTGACTTCTTTTACTTAGTAATGTGCGTTTAAATTTCCTCATGTCTTTTCATGACTTGATGGCTCATTCCTTTATAGTGCTGAATAATAGTTCCTTGTCTGAATGGACCACAATTCATTTACCCATTCACCTGCTGCTAAAGGGCATCTTGGCTGTGTTCACATTTTGGTGATTATGAATAAAGCTGCTATAAACCTTACTGTGCGGGTTTTGAACTGGGTTTTCCATCTGCCAATGTGGGTATCTGGGTCTGTGTTCCCATTCATATGTGAAGGACAAACTTTTTTTTTTTTTTTAAGCTGCCCTCTCCCCTGTCTTTGGATGGGTGGTGAGGTGAAGGTTTATTTTGGTCTTTTATTTGGTGTCTCACTGCACTGTCTTATACATAGGATGGTTCATGGGAGTACGTGATGGCACTTTGTGTCTAATTAGCAGCACTGTTTGCTCACAGCCTGCCACATCTTGTTCTTTCTCTGATTCTCTCACTGGGGAGGAGGTGGGTACTAGCATGGTTTAACTGTTTCAACCTGGCTAGCTGGCACCGAATCATGAAAATGGGGCTGCTTTTTGCTGTTTTCATGGCAGCATCAGGGAACAAGGGTAAGGGTCATGGATTGGTCAGCAGAGGGAACTGGGCAGAGAGGTGGAGAAACACTACTTCCACCATCCGTTCTCTGCCTCTAGAGCTAGCTAAAGAATTCTCCTCTATGCCCTGGCTGGTCTGGCTCAGTTTGTTGGAGCATCATCCCGTACACTGAAAGGCTGAGGGTTCAATTCCTGGTCAAGGCACATGCCTAGCTTGGGAAGTGTACTGATTGATGTTTCTCTCCCACTCTCTCTCCCTCCCCCCTCTCTAAATAAATAAGCATGTCCTTTGGGTGAGGGGGAGAATTCTCCTCTATAAGCACCTCAGCCAGGCACAACTGACTGCACAAGAAGCTCCTTCCTTGTGCATTCCTGCCAAACAGCTCAACCGTTCTGGGTGAGATGGGCTGAATCAGTGTGGTCACCCCCTTCGGGACTCCACTCAGCAACCCCTGGGGAAGCTTGTTTGTGTCAAGTAGGGGGGAAAAGTTCCTAATTGGCTGTGTTTCTTGGCGTTTGACCTAGTTCCTTAATCCCTCTAATCTCTAAACTTTCCTTTACTCACTTAAAACTTGACTGGGTTATCTAGCCTTAACAGTGGCCATGTATAGTAGACTCTCCCCTAGTACTTGGAGCTGTCCTGGTTTTAAAAATATCTTTGTATTAGAGAATATTTTGTACTCTCCGCAGCCTTTTCTTAAGGAGTGAGTTGCTGATCACCAGCCTGGAGACCAGAAAGTTGATGAAAAGCCCTAGACAGTTGGGTGAAGGTGGAGCTATTAGCAGAGCTAGGGGAAGAGTTGGGCTGTTTATAAACGGTTTTGCAGTGAAGTAATTTTATCTTCGGTAGGTTGCTACCCTAATTTACTTAGAGGCTGAAAGCCTGGCACCAACTCTAGCCGCCTTGTTTATTTTAAAGTGTGAATTCATCCTTGCCCCTCCTCCTCCCTCCACGCATTCCCAGTTTGTTTGCACTTAGATAGCAGAGGCTGGACGGGGATTAAGTGAACTTCCGTTGGTCTGCTCCCTATCAGGTGCAGGAAGTGATGAGGAAGAGCCCAGTCTTTGCTGGGCAGCAATGGCAGCCTAAGGCGTTACTGACACACAGGCAGGTAAAGTGCAGGGTCTACGTGGCGAGTGCGAGTGCTTAAGCAGGGATCTCAGACTTAACGTCTACTGCCTTGTGCCCTCAGAGCTGGACCTTGGGCAGACACATTATTATGTCAGGAGATTAAAGATGTGCCTCCAAGCTTTTGGTCTTCTCACCCTCTAAGCTGAAACCCACCAGTTATTTGCATACTTAGAGGGCGTAAGAATGCCGCCGCCTCCCCTTGCCCTGTTTGTATAAGTATGTAAAAATATCCAGTGGGAAAGGGGCAGGCATGCAGGTACACTGGCTTATCCCGGGGAGGCAAGTGTGCAGGCATCTTGGGGGTGGGGTGAGCAGCCGCTCTCACACACACAGCCGGCACCCCTTCCTCACTCCAGCGAAACCCCGGGTAGCAACTTCTCCCTGAGTTGTGGGCGCTCGCTTGTGAATGCTTATCTCTGGATCAGCGCACTCTTATTTCAAGAGTGGAGTCGGACTCTTCCTGGGGTGTTATAGACTGTCATCTCTGGCATTTGCTCCCATCGCAGAAAAAACAAGTTCAGTGAAATGCACTCGGGTTTCTCAACAGTTGCCTAGTGCTGAAACCTAACAGCAAAACTGTTGGAGAGAGCAGGGACGCAGGGGAGGGCTGGGCTCGAAGCAGGGGTAGGAGGGGGAGGGGGGGGGACAGGGAAGGGGAGGGCCCCTGCCCCCCGCCCGGTGGGCGTCGCTCGGAGCTCCTGGCCTCTGGGCTGGCTGGAGTACTGCGAACAGCCGAGGCCCGAGCTGGGCGGGGCAGGAGCAGCTGTGCCCGCCGCAGCTGTGCCGGCAGCAAGGGAGTGGGCACAGTCCCAGCAGAGCCATGCGGGACGTGAGCGACGTGTGGCAGCCTCTGCTCAGACTATTCCGTTGCAGTGTGTGTTTCAGAGAGCGCCGCCTACTTCCTTGCAATAACAGCCCAAACCGAGCGGGAGGTGTACACCTACGCAAAGCAGAGCAGCCCTTCTGTGCTGATGCATCGCGCACATTCATGTAATGCCATAGTGCCGGTGGCAGTCCCCACTAAAAGTACACCAGATCTTCACAGGCAGCCACTGGCCTGACTACACGACTGTCGCATGTCGCAGATTGGTGCAAAACTGCGAGGACCAGGGAGGCAAAAAGGACATAATAAACACCCCAAACTGGCAAGGAAGAGGATGCAGTATGGCTGTGCTGGACACATGTCACGAATTTTAGGGGTCTAATCAAGGTGCTGCTGCCTTCCAACAGTCATTCTGGGGCTTATAATCAAGTAATCATCTGCAGGTCACAATAGGATCTATTTTTATTTACTCTTCTATCAGAAATAAAAGCATGCTGAAAATATTTCCTGGGAGATACCTGGGTCCATTTGGGTCCTGCCTCCTGGGCTTCCCGCCCCCTCCTCATGCGCTGCTCTGGTTTCAGATCTTGGGACTGGGTGTTGGGAGAGCATTGTTCAGGATAAGTCAAGGTTTCAACGGGATTCAGGAGTGGAGGAGGTGAGGATGAAGGACCAGGGGAGGCGCCTCCTAACCGGTGGTAGGGGTCATGGTGGGTGAGACAAGTATTATCAGGGAGCAGCTCTGGCAAGGAGTGAACCAGTGAGCTGTGCCGCTCTCAGCATCCTCCATCAGTCTTCAACTTAACTGTGCCTAACGCAGATTGTGACAATGCAGAGTATTGGGGTCCTACTCCCAGAGAGGCCATCAGTAGGATGCATTTTAACCCAGATGATTTGGCTCCGCTCCTTTCCTCACAGCACCATTGAGGTGATCAGTCTGGGAAGCTGTGCCCGTCGTGTCTAGGGGATGGAAGGAGGAGGCTCATGAAGTGTAGGACCTTCAGCCAAGGCCAGGTTTAGGGTGTCATCTGCAGGAGGACACACTACTGACGCTGGCCTGCAGGGGGCACCAGCAGGCCGCCTCCTTGCTTGTTCACCTCCCTTCTCCGCCACCTCCCCACGTGAAGAGGAGGGGGGCTGTAACCCAAAGAATGCGTCCCCGCCCGGAGGCTGACGTGTGCATCGCTGCCGGCCGGGCTCTTAAAAGCCCAGGCGGAGCTCTGGGCATCCTAGCAGACCCGAAGAGGAGGCTAACAGGAGAAGAACGTGGAAGACTTGAGCTGGCACACGGGACCGTGGGACTGTCACTGCTCTCCGAGCAACCGGGGATTTCCTAAGTGGACGAGCCCGGCCTTGAGGAAGCTGTGGGTGCAGCCCCAGACCCCCGCTCCCTTCGAAGCGCTCCTGGAGCCTCACGTCCAGACCCTGGCGAGTGTTCGTCATTTAGCACAAAGCAAGTTTCCAAAAAGCCGTGCTAGGGAAAGCGCCCGGGCCGCGCTCCAGCGCACAACTCCTCTTTCCCTTTGTTTCGCTGGGACGATACGCTGCTCTCTCCCCCAAGACTGCATTCTTCGCAAGGGGAGGGCCGCAGAGTCCAGGCTGTGAAGATGCCCCTGGAGCTGACTCAGAGCCGGGTGCAGAAGATCTGGATCCCAGTCGACCACCGTCCCTCGTTGCCCAGATGTGAGTGCAGATGTACGCAGGGGCCGGGCTGCATGGGAGCGGCGCGCCGCATGGAGAACAAAGCCTTTGTGCTGGCTGGATGCTTTTGTGCCGACTCCTCTCGCGTGCTAGTGCGGAGCAGCGCGCCTCCTTCCAGGGCTGTCTCCGCTGGCTAGGGCCAGGAGCCTTCCACTCCTCCCCAGCGTGCGGGGCGGGGTTGGCGGCCGGGCGGGGAGGGTATGCAGTGAGCTCTTGCTTGGGCGGTGCGCCTCCCCTGGCCGGTTGCGCAGTGGCCCGGCCGGCTGTACCGCTGTGCTGCGCAGCGCCCGGGGTGGGAAGCGCAGAGCACTGCAGAGAGCCTTTGCTTCGGGACGCTTGGGAAGGGGTGCCTGCTTGTTCCCCAGCCTCGGCCATCATCCCGGGTGCCCGCTGGGCTGAGTCCAGCCAAGGGACGCGGCCATTCATACGCTCATTGTCTCCTTGGATCACTCATCTCTACCTCCCCGCCTCTCTCGGCCCCTGTCTCTTTACCTCCATTTCCTTCGCCTTTCTTAACCCCTTTATATATTTGTCTCCTCTTCCTGTCTCTCTTTATTTACGCCTTCTCTCTATATTTCCATCTTCTGTATCTCTCCTCTTTCCTATTATTTCTAATCTCTCTACTTCTCTTCATATCTATCTTCTCTCTTTTTCTCTATATTTCTGTCTCCTCTCTTTCTGCTCCCACCTCCAGCTCCTGTGCTGGGGGCCACAAGCGAGCCTGCCCTGGAACCTGGCAGCATTTCACTCGTGCATGCACACACACTCCACTTTACCTGGAATTTGCTGACAGTTCACCCATCTACCCCGTCTGTCGTTGGCCACAAATGCTTTGGAAAGGTTTATGTTTGTTTATGTTTGTTTCTGCCCGGAACTATGGAGAGAATCACTTCTTAAAAGGGTGGTTCCAATGGTTTGATGGTAACACCGCTTCTCCAAGCAACCTGCCCAGGAGCCCATCCGGTGGATAGAGTAGAACCCTGTAGTGGTTGTTTTGCCCCAGGCCAGGTTAGATTGCTTCAGAGGCAAACATGGGATCCCAGGTGCAAACCCTAGGGGTGGCTTCCAGGCATCAGTGGCAGTTGAGCAGGAGGTGGCCTGTTGGCTTTCTCTGCTGTCCCGTTTTGCAGGAGATGGTCATCAAAGCCACAGTGACAGCTCACACAGCTCACCATCTTGGGCTTTGTCCAGGTCTGAATCACAATCTCCACCCCCATCTGCCCCAGTAAGTGGAGAGAGCTGGCGTTGTGGGGCTCCTTGGTCATGCTGGTGATGGAGAGCTGGCAAGGCACTCCTGACACTGGGGCTACTCCTCCACCAGCTCCTGGCCTCTGCTGGACCTGAGGGTTCTGGGGGCCACAGAAGCCTTAAGGAGAACTAGGTTTCTTTGCAAGATAGCCTGGGGCTTGGCAGGTCAGTTTCTTTTAGATACACTCTTTAAAGAGCTTATAAACTGGGCTGACCACAGAGTGCTTGTATTTCTATAAAACCTGTTGGTGGCGAGGAATACAGTGCCTCAAATTCTGAGGGAGATTTGGCCATGGCAAGATGTAGAAACAATCTAGCTCTTTGTGACTTGGAATAAAACATATTTATGGAGTACTTTGTAAACTGTAATTGGTTATACGAATATAGGTTGGTTATATATATATGTAAATGCATGCATTTGTATGTATGTGTACACACACATATTTAGTAGTCTCCTGAGGTTCATGGTGGTGGGCTGAGATTTGGGAGAAATAACCCTGAGGTTCCGAGCAGAGGCTGCAGAGCTTGGCTGCATTTGCTGAGTCGTGTGATTCTGAGAGACAGAAGTGTGCAGTGACGCTGTTTTCCTCCAGGCGTCGGAGACCCATCCATTAGACTCTGTCAGTCTGCACATCTCACACGCAGATGAGAAGTTTACCTAAAAATCCCTGTCAGAACTTCAGAGCTTGAGGCTAGGGGGATGCTAAAGCTAATGGAATAATTCCCTTCCCCTACCTACTTCTGGAATTCTGAGTGTGGTTCTGAGGTAAAGTCTCAGATGCATTCTTTCTTGTAAAAATATCTGCAGCCCAAATAGTTATTATATGCCTTTACTTCAAGTAGTGGTGACTTTCTTGGTTTATATAGCCATATTTATCTCTCATTGGAATAGAGAAAACAGTATTTCTTTTTGGCATCTTTCCCATTCACCCCACCCCCTCTTTAATGTCATTTGGAACATTGGATGGATTTTCTTCCTCCTAAACCTGTTACCATATTTCTAAGTAGTGTCCTGATTACAGGTCTACAACCGATTCCTCTGAGAGTATGGGGAACATTACTATTACTATGCAAAAAACAAAACAACAGAAAGCCTTAGATGGATTAGTTTGTTGATGTTTCTGCTTCTGAAGCACATCCATTGGATGTCCTGTTAGTATACCCACATCGTGGTACTGAATGCTGCCTACAAAACCTGCAGCTTCCTTCAAATGCAAACCATAACTCAGGGAAACTTACTGAATGGGTGACTCAGCTTCATCAACAAGGATATCAATTAGTGACTGGTAAGGGCTGCCTATCCTGTTTATCATCAGTAAAAGTGGAGAGCCTCTGCATGCTTACCTACTCAGAACCTCAGTGTTCTCATCTGTAAAGTAGGTCACATACTGTCTACTGATAGAAGGGTTTTCATCTCAGTAGGGACTAAAAACCACGGATGGTATTCTAACTTAAGGAAGATGTAGGGGGGATTGTTTAAGAGAAATCCCTACCTATCCATAGTTGATTCTCTGCTCTGGCTGCACATTAGAATCATTGTGGGGACATTTTTGGGGGGGGGGGTAATCCACTTGGGTGCTCCAAACCAAATTAGAATTGCGTCAGGGAAGGCCTGGGCATCCTTTTTTTTTTTTTTTTAAATTATTTTTTATAATTTATTTGTTTCTTTATTTTATTTTATTAGAGAGAGGGGAAAGGAGAAAGAGAGGGAGAGAAACATCACTGTGTGGTTGCCTCTCACGCACCCCCAACTGGGGACCTGACATGCAACCTAGTAATGTGCCCTGACTGGGGATCGAACCAGCGACACTCAGCTCGCAGGCCGATGCTCAATCCACTGAGCCACAGCAGCCAGGGCTCACATCCTATTTTTAAGAGTTGCGTAGGTTCAGCCATCGGTGGAGAAAGAGCACCTAAAGGATTTCAGGTAGGAGAGACTTAGGTGAGCCCCATCCTGTCCCTTAGTACTTGTGCAGTGGGCCCTCTCCTCACTTGTGAGCCTTAGTTTCCTCATCTGGAGTTCGGAAAGCCATAAAGGCTGATACTGACATAGGCTGATGTAGAAAGCATTTCACATGTATTATGTTGTAGCTAATCCTCCCAAGAAATGTTATGAAACATCCTTCCAATGAAAGGTGAAGTCACTTGCCCAAGGTCCAAGGAAGCCAAGGGAACTGAACTGAACTCTGTCTATTTGACTCCAGGCCCTGCCCTCTAAGCTACTATGCTATTGTGTTGTCTCTCAAGGACATCAAATGATTCACTAAAAAGCCCTGTCCCTCACTGTTGCTGGCAAAGACCATGTGGGGTTGGAAAAGCCATTCGTTGGATGAAGATTAGTTCTGCAAGCATTAAAAAGTGCATGCAAAATAATAAATAAGTATGTTATTCACCAAATAGTACAGAAGAACTTTTGAAAGATGGTTGGCTTAGCTGGGTTCCCCCTACCCCTCAAAGCCTCAGGCATACGTCCCTTGGGCAAGTTCACTTAGATGTTGGTTCTTAACATCAACTAAGCTGACTCTTGGGGCTGATGTGATCCCAGGAGAGGGTTTATGTCCAGTAGACTATAGCTAAATGTTCACTACCACTTTCTGAGCCTGCATTTCATTCTCCCAGGGCCAAGTGCATACAGCCAGTTACCCAGGGGGCCCTTCTTAGGTGATGGTATAACTGCAGGGTCACAGCAGGTCTTTTTGTACAGAGTTTGGTGTGCCCTTGCCAGGTGGGAGTAGGTTTCATTGGTTACTGTAGAATGCAGTAATCAGAATTTTATTAGGCAGTGCTGGGGTCTGACCCCATCTGCATCTGTGTCTTATTAAATATCCTCTTCCATTTGTTCCCCTGGGACTTATCATTGAAGCAATAACTTTCCCTCTTGTAGAAAGAACACAAATGACTCAGCATCTTTTTGAGGTTAGTATTTTGGAGAGTGTTTGGGTAGAAGAAAGCTTGTAGGAGGGGTGGGAGCAACAGCAATGTGTCTTCCAAGGGTTTATTTTCTGAGCACAAGTTGTGGGTGTCAGTACAGCTATTGAGTGCCTGCTTGTGTCAGTGCATCACATGTTGTCAGAGAGGTCAGCAGCCTAACCTGAGTTGTAGGGCTGGGATTGGAATTGCAGCCCCTCTTCTGGCTAACCGCTTTCAGGATTGGCTGCTCAGGTCACCATAGGCGCTGCTCCCTGCACTCACCAACCAGCCTCCTGGTTATCATTTGCTTCCTGTATCCCTTTACGTGCAGGGAACTAGCCCATGAAACCAGTGTGCATGACATACTAAGAAAATGGTGTGGCTGGCTGTGGACAATCAGGTCTCAGCTCAGGTGCTATTTGAGGACGCTGACCCTGGCTACCCAATGCAAACTCACCCCCATGGCCACTGCTCATCCCATTGCTTGCACTGTCTAAAGGGATGTCTGCTCTGCCCTCATGGAATTTATTATGCTCCGAAATGCCCTTATGCTTTTGTTTGTTTGTATATCATCTGTCCCCCACCCCACACTAGATGCATCTCAGCACAGGGAGGGTGTCCACATGTGCTTTTGCTCACAAGGTACCCAGCACGTGTGTCCTTGAGTGAATGTAATGACATTAGAGAGTTGAGGGTGAACTCCCAGAACTTGGTGACTTTCTGTGAACTCTTACTCAAGTGATGGCCTTAACCATCGATGACACTTTTAGCCTGAGCACCAACCCCCCAACTTTGATCAAGGTGTTTATAGTCTGTTGTTCCAATGGTCTTTAAAACATTTGCTTCTTTGCTCCTTTAACATAGTGAACATCTATATATCCGCAATACACATTTATGTTGACATCTAAGTTGATGTCTAGATACATCTATGTATAAAAAGTTTTTTATCAAAAAGAAATTAGAATATTAAATATTTGTATAAGATGAAACACACAAGTACTCCTTGGAAAAATCCTGTGTTAAAATTCCATACTTGTATTCCCTAGTCCCTGTGCTTTGAGGAAGAAGAAGAAAAGGCTGAGCTCCAGGGAGTTTGGTACTAGAGGTGAGGGTGAGAAGAGGCTCTCTTTCCCATGGGTTAAAAAAAAGAGAGAGATTTGCAGAGAAGAAACTGAGGGTCTGCAAGGAACTGAGGATGAGGCAGGTGATTATAGGATCACAAAGGTGTTTGAGATATGCTGTGACTTTAAAAAAGAGAGGGGAGGGATGAAGGAGACTAAGACTCTATGTCAAAAGGTTTTGTGGTTTCCCTGCTCTGTTTGAGCCCCAGGAGCACCTGGGCCCAGGACCACTGCAGCCGCATTGGCAGCCCCCTTGCGGCTCCTTTGAATCTTAGTGCAAGAAGCCCAAGGAGTAGAAGGAATGATTTCTGCTTTGCCAGATAAGGGACTGATGGTTTATTTGGATTTGCGATTCAACTTGATTTTTTAGCTTAAGATATTTACCCTGCTGTGTCTTTGTGGGTTTTTTTTCTGCCAAAGCATCTCCTGCCAGAGGAGATTTGGAGATTTTTGCTTATGGTTAGTGGATAATAGAACTAATTCCTGATTTGATAAATCAATCTCTGTCTCCACTTCCTTGGTCTGAATCCAACAAGTGTTCCATGCATGTACACAGCTCAGAGATAGTGTGTGTGTGTGTGTGTGTGTGTGTGTGTGTGTGTCGCCATGTCTCTGTGCATATTTGGATGCTGTCGGGAGCAGTACTTGGTGGGGACATAAGGTAAGACCAAGGAAAAACTAATGGCTTGGGGGAAGAACTAGTAGATAAGTATTGTTTTGGAGCCCAAGTTAGAACACTTTTTTCCTGGGTCACCTACAGCTGCCACAATGCATGCAGTAGTGTGTATCTTATGTCCCCATTGGTTTTCAGGGATCCCATCATCTTTCTCCACTTGCCGGCTGGGACTCAAGAAAGCCCACTGGCACATCTTTGCTCCACTCATGTGCTCACACTGGGCAGGGGAATGCCTTTGTTTTCTAGGCACTTGTTTGTTCCTGGCCGTTGGAATCCGAAGAATCCTAGCTGACAGCTTTTGTGGCTCTTGAATGTGTCCTGGCCTCTTGATGGCCCTTTTCCTCGTCCTCCTCCTCCTCACTCTGCATGGTCACTGATGGCCTAAAACCATGAAAGAAACAGCTCCTGTATGTTGTGCTTGCGTCCTCCTTGCCCCTAGCCCACAGGTGCTGGGGCAGATCCTACAGCAGCATGGCAGGCATTTGGACACCTGACCTCAGTTTGGTCACCAGGCCAAGAATGGGACTATATATGGGGACACATCCAACTTAGGAGGAGGAGTCTTCCTTCAAGCCTGTGCCTGTCAGTGGCCTGGTAGCTTTCCCTCTTCCCCGATCCGGCATCCACCTATTAAAGAGAGACAGAGCCTCTATCTAATGCCTAGATTTGGGGTGTAACTTGAATAGCTTTGCCTGCACCCTTGTGGCTGCTGCCTTGGAAGCAACTGCATGGCTCCTCTGTGAGGTGAACTGGGCTGACTGTGGCAGCCAGTGAGTGCCGGGCAGCGCTGCTGGGCTGGGAGTGGGCAGATGGCCAGCCTCTTGCTCCCTGCGGGCAGCTCCTGGCTCATGTGCATTCATCATCACCAGGATGCTGGAGATGCCTGAGTCTTGGGGGCAAGATGTCTGTCAAGGAAATACAGTGCATTAAATGCCCAGAACAGGGCTCTTTGGGCTGCTTTCTTAAGTCAGTGAAAAGCTCTCTCCCTGGTGTTTTGTCTTATTGAGATTTTGAGGAACATGGACAGTAGCAGTTAAGCAGCCAAGTCAGAAAGAGATTCATAGGGCAAGACCTTCGGGGTTTCCCCGGGGCTCTGCCTCAGTGGGGCTTAGTGGCCTAGAGCATCTGGGACTTCATGATCTTCCGTTTCTTCCGCATCAGTCAGAACTTGGCAGAAAAGGGCAAGAGAGTCTCGGAGACAGAGGAATTTATCTGTCACCCTTTGTGGCAGTGGGGACAGCATTCCATGTACCTGACCAACTTTCATTTGATGAACTCTGACTTTTTAAAGTTGTCCGCTTTTAAAAAAAATTTTTTTTAGAAAGATCATCCAGACCTTCTGTGTGGAGGTTGGGAAATAGATAATTGGCTCCACTCTGTATTTTGGCTGTGGAGGCCCCTCCCCCATGTCCCACTCTTACCTGCCACCTCAATTTACATATTGCATTTGGAAATGCTTCTCCTACTGTGAACCTCATCCTACTTGGTTTGGGGGTGGGGGGTGCCCATTCCTTACATGCCCAGAATACCTTCTACTCTCAGGTTAGTAACTGGTTTCCCATCTGGCTTTAAGGGCCCTACAGGATCCAGCCAGGAATTAAGGTCTCTGTCATTCATCACCTGAAAGCAAGATGGTGCTGCAAGGTGTGACTAAAGGTTTTTTGGCCACCAGGGGCTGCTAGTCCCACTGGATTGTATAATGCCCAGAGCTTTCCGGTGGGACCAAAATAGGAATTTCTGTGGAATTTTTAAGTTTGTTGTGAGGCGTAGGGCTTTGTCCGTCCCCAGTCCTGTTTCATCCATGGCACCTTTCGTTGTTGCTCTTCCAGCCTGTGGGCCAAAGCTGACCAACTCCCCGACAGTGATCGTCATGGTGGGCCTCCCAGCCCGGGGTAAGACCTACATCTCCAAGAAGCTGACGCGCTACCTCAACTGGATTGGCGTCCCCACAAAAGGTGAGGCCGTGTCCCAAGACTGACAGTCACATTGTGTGCTGCTGTCCTGCTCACCAACCTCCCTCCCTATCACCGGCCACTGGGACTCATCATGCTGGGCCACTCTTGGCCTGGTCTGTCCCTGTAGTAGGGTAGGGGAGACTCTTTTTGTGTCACCTACCACATTGTTTACACACCCTTGCTTTGTGTTGGGATCTTTTCTCACTGGCTGCTCTGTTATTTCCACTGCCCTGAATCCTACATAGCTCAGCCCTGGCCTCCTTCAAAAAGTCTTCTCTAGCCACTGCTATCTATGCTGACCTTTTCCCTTTCAATTCCCAAGGCATCTAGTTGTGACATTCCTCCACTGACTGTCATAAAGTATTCCATATCAGTTGACGTTATTTTGATGAGTCTTTGCCTGGTCTTCCCAACTATACGGAAAATGTCTTAAGAACAGGGACTTATTTTTACATTTGCTGTCCCCCACTGGGCCCAGTGCAGTGCCTTGTATAGTAGGTGCCTGGGAAAGATTCAGTGCTTCCTGCGGGCACTGGCTGCCTGGATCAGCAGGAGAATGGCTGGTTAGAGCCTAGCAGTGCTCCTAGACCCCATCGACAGGAGCCACGCCCCTGTTTTCACTAGCTTTTTGACTGCCACCTGTTCTCAGTCTCAGCCTCCAGTCCCTGACCCCATGGGGCCAGACTGGGCACTGGGCCATAGGAGACGACCTGCTGAAACACAGGCAGCTCTGAGCCATGTTTGGCCTAAGGGAAGCTGGGCTGTCTTCTAGGTCAATGAAAGCACTGGACCAGGAGGTCCACTTGCTGAATCTTATTCAAGTTGGTGTGCATGTGTGTATTGGCTTGGTTTCTTTCTTTGGAGAGTGCTCCCACACCTGGGGGTCAGCTCAGGGTCATCTCTCTTCTGTCCACAGTGTTCAACGTTGGGGAATACCGCCGGGAAGCTGTGAAGCAGTACAGCTCCTACAACTTCTTCCGCCCTGACAATGAGGAGGCCATGAGAGTCCGAAAGTAAGGCTTGAGGGGATGCAGCAGGCCTTGGGTTTCAGTTTGCTTCGCTTTGGAAAGCCAGGCTCTGTAAGAGAGAGAGGAAGCTGGCCTGTAGGGTGGCTCTCCGTAGGTAGCTGTCAGGTCTGGCCCCACCTCCATGGGTATTAAGAGGAGTTTCCTGGCCTCTGAGGTTTGCTGTTTTTATCTGCTCCAGATGGTCCAGTCCAGCTGATGCAACACAGGTCAACAACAATGTTTCATTATTAAGAATGAACAAAATTGTTTTCGTGGAAAATCAGCTGTTTACACTGAAAAGGATTTCTTTTCTAAGCCCAAGGTGATCGTGAAACCTAAGGGCAATGATTTTCAACCCTGGCTACACTTTAGATTGATCTGGGAGCTTGGAAAGATCCTGATGCCAGGCCTACCCCAGACCAGTTTAGTGAGGATCTATGGTAAAGTTTTCTTGTAAGCTCCCATGGGGATTTCATGGTAACTATAGCCCTCTGTGCAGGCTTTGATGGGCTTCTGGGCCTGCCGGCCTGGGCCTTGCAGCCCTGATCAGCCTGAGCAGTTTAGCGGAGAATCTCCAGTCCCTCGGCCCTGATGGGCAGGCTCTGATGTGTGCTCTCTTTCTGTGTGTTGCAGGCAGTGTGCCCTCGCTGCCTTGAGAGATGTCAAAAGTTACCTGACGAAGGAAGGAGGCCAAATTTCAGTAAGTCCAAGGAATATGCTGGCTCTATGTCCAGTCCTGTAGTGGGATGGTGACTAGAGAGAGTGCCGTGTAGACACTGGCCTGAGCAGGGCCGAGAGCCATTGTGGAGCACCTCAAATTAGGGACAAGTGCCCCTGTCCTCAGAGCTGAGGGAAGCAGGTAGCTAGGGCAGCACAGGAACCCAAGAAGGTGGTCATCGGGGTGCACTTTGGGGCACAGCCAGCTGGGGTGCTCCACTCACCCCTCCTTTGTGTGCATTCAGCACCATACTCCAAGGCAGACTGGATCTGGGGCAGCTACAGCCATGGAGCCAGTGTCCCTTCCCTTGCATGTCACCATTGTTCGCTTGCTTTAAGGACTCTTCCCACCCCTCCCCCTCCCTCTGTGAAAGCTGGAGGTGGTGGGAGAGGGCGTGGAGGGAGGGCCGTGGGCGGGGCACAGTTTCTCCGGGAGCCACATTTTTCAGCTTCTACCTAGAAGTGACAGGCCTGCCCTACTTGGTGATTTGGTAAATACTGTTAAACTCCAACGTGGGTTCTCGTCACCATCCTTCTTTTTCCCTATCAGGTTTTTGATGCCACCAATACTACTAGAGAGAGGAGACACATGATCCTTCACTTTGCCAAAGAAAATGATTTCAAGGTGAGCCGAACTTCTTGTCTTGCCCTCGAATGCTCAGGAGAAAGGAAAACCCTCAGGAAGCTGATTTATACTGGGGCCTTCAGCTCCTGCTGCCCTGGTTTTGCTGTGTATGGACAGGGCCTTCCTGGTGCTGGCTCTTAGGGTTGCTGTCACTGGGGAGGGGAGGCATCTCTGTTGTGGAAGGACTTGAGCTTGAGCAAGTGGTTCTTTTTTATGTTTTGAGGATTTGTGAGTGGTGTCATTCCTCCTCACATGTGGTCATAACATCACAGTGATACCAAAGTTGGCCCTCTGTGTTACCATACTTACTGCCTCCTAACGCTGCTGTCTCTCTTCTTCCCAGGTGTTTTTCATCGAGTCGGTGTGCGATGACCCTACCGTTGTGGCCTCTAATATTATGGTGAGACAACGCAGGCCCCTTGCTCTCATAGCGCAGTCTGGGAAGGGCAGGGGGCCAGAAACCAGGTCTGGCCCAGAGGAAGTAACTAGACTCTGAGAATAAGCTGGCTCTCTACTCTGGTGGTTGATTTTTATCTGAGAAGTGGGATCTGGGGGAGGTCAGAAGTGCAGAGTGGTATTTAATTGAGAAGCACGTTTTGTGGCCTGGCCTGGCTTGATCCAGCATCCTTTCAGACAGTCAGCAGAAAGCAGTCTTTGTGGGACATGAGAGGTAAGGCAGGGTTTGGGAACAGTTTCTGTGGGTGGCACAGTTTTGATGGGTTGCTTGGGCAAGGGGCAGCTCATCCCTCCAGAGGGGAAAGGAGGCAGCAGGCCCTTTTACTATTAAGGTCCCTAGCAGGTAAGAATCTTCCTGCTGGCTACAACAGACCCTCCTTGCCTCCCTGTGCCAAGGGGAGGTTGCTAGAATGGTTTCAGGGTAATTGGCAGGATAATTTGATTAATTCTTAAATTGTATCACTTAATAGCAGCATATCACAAATAGAAAGTTACTGGGAAGACTTTACCATAAGTCACCTTCTCATGCTGCAGGTACTTTTCTACCCCACTTAAATACATCAGAATAAGATATAGCTATAAAGAGAAGCAGGTCTATTTCTACAGGAAATGCTGCGGTATTGCTACATGTTAAGTGTGCATCTTTAAAAGGGTACTGAGAGCTCATTAGCTTCTGGTGTTGGGCCTTTTCTCCAAGGCAATGGGAATATTTGCAAGCATTTCTAAGAAATGAGTTCCTATTTCAGGAAAGGCTATTCAAACTGGAAAATCAGTCCAGATTGGTTCAGCGGAAGAGGCTCAAAGACCGAGGAAACAAGTTATTGTAATTTAAACAAAGGGTTTTGCTGTTTTTCTTTGGTTTTGGTTCTACTAGTTCCACGTGGTGGTAAAGGGCAGAGCAGCCGCAAAGTCACTTGTTCCCCAGTGAGCAGTCACTATGTACTTGGCCAGGAGTCACTTGCCCTGACCCTCTGTGTTCAGAAGCCTCTTTGTCTGACTAACCCTCAAAGCGACTTTGCAGCTTCGGCCTTTCTGCTGTGCTCTTTACGTGGGTGGCTGTGCTAGGGAGAAAAGATTTGCTTGTAAGTGTTCAGTTCCATTGGCCTTCAGCACAGTCCCATGACGGTGCAACCACCACCACTATCAAGCTCTAGAACTTTTTCTTCCCAGAATGAAGCTCTGTACCATGAATCACCAACTCCCCATTGAACTTGGATTTTTAAAGAGTAGCTGCCTCTCTTCCATGGCTGTGGTAGCTGTTGAGTAGGAAAAGAACACATATATTAAAAAATTCAGAGTTTCCCTAAAACCTGCCAGGTTGCTCAGACCTATTGTTGTTCATTCAGAGAAGAGGGCAGGCTCTCCCTCCCGTAGAGCAAACCTTGGAAGGGATCCACGTCGAAAGCCTTAATCAGGGACCAGTTACCATGTGTTGTGCCCCTACTATGAGTAGTGGAGGAAGAATCCTACCTGACACACAGGGCCAGGGCCATCGCCAGAGCTCCCTAGTGGAGCTCTGCTCTTGGTGTGGGAAACACTGCAGATGCTTACAAGGAAGTCATTTGGATTGAGGGCTGGGATGTCAGGGTGACATGGCCACTGGATTGATCCCAAATCCTGGCCCATTCAGAGGTGTTCATTAGATGTCTTGTGGGTCTCCTGTCTCTGTTCATCTAGACAGCGATCCTTTGTCTACCGAAATGCTCTCCCCGGGTAATCATTGGGTTGTGACTCAGCACCAGCATATTTCTTTTTCTCTTAAACAGTGGGTCGGATCATTATTATTCTGAGTCTGTCTGTGCTCTCCCATTTGCCAGCCCCAAATCCTGCTTCAGCTAAGCAGAAATCCTCCAGCGTGATTCATCAGCTGACTCTTTGTGGTGTTACAGGAAGTGAAAATCTCCAGCCCAGATTACAGAGACTGCAACTCGGCAGAGGCGATGGACGACTTCATGAAGAGAATTACTTGCTATGAAGCCAGCTATCAGCCCCTTGACCCCGATAGATGTGACAGGTAATTCCTAAGGGGTGATCATCTCCGAGTCACTTACTTAAGGGCTTTTAATGTTTTCTTCAAGTTCCCACAATGCAGTTGCTCGTAGATACTTTCAGAAACTCCTCTAAAATATCTTTTAGCCTTGGCTGGTGTGGCTCGGTGGGAATGTCATACTGTAAACTGAAAGGTTCCAGGTTTCATTCCTGATCAGGGCACATGCCTAGGTTGCGAGTTTGGTCTTTGGTTGGGGCACATGTGAGAGGTAACTGACATCTCTCTCACATCAATGTTTCTCTCCCTCTCTAAAATCAATAAGCATGTATGTCCTTGGATGAAGATAAAAAATATATATCTTAAAAAAAAAAATCCTTGATTACACATTCATTGTAACTATTTCAGACACTATGTAGAAGTGTGGACCATGAATATTTGAGCCCCGTCTTACTGTGGTCCCTTTGGTATTACCTTTATTTTCTTCCATTTTCTTGCTTTTCTCTCCCCCTCTTCAGAGAGGCTAGCCAGCTTCTCGACCACACACTCATACTTACACTGACTCTCACATCAAATAGTCAGTCTGTGCCCTCAAGCAGTGTACACCAGACACTGTGGTTCTTTGGGGACTGATCTCTGCCGTTGGCGCCAGTGGGGTCATCTGACCCAGGCTGGCAGTGCTGTGCTGATGGGAGAAGGGAGTTCTGATCATCTGGTCACTTTTCTCTACAGGGACCTGTCCCTGATCAAGGTGATAGACGTGGGCCGGCAGTTCTTGGTGAACAGAGTTCAGGACCACATTCAGAGCCGCATCGTGTACTACCTGATGAATATCCACGTGCAGCCCCGCACCATCTACCTGTGTCGGCATGGCGAGAGTGAGCACAACCTCCAGGGGAAGATTGGAGGGGACTCAGGCCTGTCCAGCAGGGGCAGGAAGGTAGGAGGGGAGCAGGGAGAAAAGCAGGGGACTAAGGATGGGGTGTGTGTATGTCCCTATGTATATATGTATATATGTGCATCTCTGTATGTGTGTGTGTATGTGTGTTTCTGTATATGTCTCTGTGTGCATCTGTCTACATTTGTGTTCCTGTCCCTGTGTGTGTGTCTATGTGTCTCTGTGTATATGTCTGTGTCTGTGTATCCCTGTATGCATGTGTATGTTTCTATGTGTCTCTATCCCTGTGTGTGTATGTGTATGTGTCTCTATGTGTGTGTGTGTGTGTGTGTGTGTGTGTGTGTGTGTGTGTGTTCTTGTCCCTGTGTGTGTATCTGTATGTGTCCCTGTGGGTGTGCTTGTATTTATGTGGATGGGAAGGGAGTGTCTCCAGGGCTGTGAGAAGGAGTTTTGGGGGTAGCTTCTCAGTTGTTCTGTCTCCTCCTCACCATTTTAATGACAAGAGTGACCATTCCCAGTGTGGAGTGGGAAGGAGCTCTGCCCTGCTTCTCCAGCAGGCCCAGGAGCCTGGAGTCCAGTGTCGTCCCTCTTGTCCCATGCCCTCTCAGTTTGCCAATGCCCTGAGCAAATTTGTGGAGGAGCAGAACCTGAAGGACCTCAAGGTGTGGACCAGCCAGCTGAAGAGTACCATCCAGACAGCAGAAGCCCTTCAGCTTCCCTACGAACAGTGGAAGGCTCTCAATGAAATCGATGCTGTGAGTTCTGGGTCTGGCTGTGGCCATGGTGGGCAGGAACAAGAGGGCAAAGAAGCCTCTTCCAGCCATATCTACAGGAAGTCCTGAGAGCCCTTTCAGACCACGTGTGCTGTGTTAACCAAGTTGAGCGGGCCCTTGGGGAATGTTCCCTCCAGTGACCTCTGGTGTTTTCTCAAGGGTGTCTGTGAGGAGATGACCTACGAAGAGATCAAGGACACCTACCCCGAGGAGTACACTCTGCGTGAGCAGGACAAGTACTACTACCGCTACCCCACTGGGGAGGTACGTGTGCTGGCACTGCTCTCCCTTCCATCTAGGGTCAGTTGCCCATTCAGCAAAGGATGGTCAGGTGTGGCTGCTGTGTGCCCGGAGCTGGGGGGGAGCACACGACGGTTGTTCAGAGGCCGGGGTGTCAGGAGAAGGCTACTGTGCACCCAGGTGGACAGGTACTGGTAACAGATTACGCACAGTGAGCCCTGCACTGGTTCTGATGCTTGTTCCCGGCACTTTCACTTTCGAATCGGGCCTTCCCAAACTGAACCTTGTGAACAGCTCCAAGAGAAGTACAGTTGTATTTCCTAGTGGCACCAGTGAGGGATGTGTTTCTCTAATAACATACAGAACAGTGTGGGAAAAAAACAGCAATCATGGGTGATTATTCACCCACTGTGAGGGTTTTCCCCTTGACTACATAAGAGATGACAGACACGTCATCTCAAGCCACTTGTGCTGACTGAATGGACACTGATGGAGGGCATTCCCCAAAGGCTGTTTTATAACTCTCTTTGGCTGAGTAAGCAGCTGCTTAGAGCTCTAGACAGAGTCTGGAATGCAGCTGGTACTCTGGGGTTCACTGCGGGCCTCAGCATGGTGACAGTAGAAAGCCTTTCTGTCTGTGGCTTGTCACATTTCAGTTCCCCTATAGCCCAAGGTGATGTCCTTTTGTATCACCCTGGCCTCTGTTCCCTGGGACCTGATTAGTAAGGGAAGGAAGGGGGCCAGCAGAGAGAATGTTGTCAATGGGAGTTTTGATGGTGTTAAGAGTCATAGGCTTACCCCTTCTTTTTCAGTTTATTTTTATTGACAGTTTTATGTCAATAAGTTTTATTATATAATATAAGTTCATTGTTTTAACCATTTTAAAGTGTATAATCCAGTGTTTTTTAGTATATTCACAATACCGTTCAAACATTACCACTAATTTTAGAACATTCCATCAATCCAGAAAGAAACCCCAACCTTTTAGCTATCAGTCCCAATTCTCCCGCACCTGGCAACCACGAATCTACTTTCTGTGGAGTCTCCTATTTTGGACATTTTATATACATGGAACTGTACAATATGTGGACTTCTGTGTCTGGCTCGTCACTTAGTTTAATGTTTTTGAGGTTCATCACATTGCTGCCTGTCCTGACTTCCTTTCCTCACTCCCTTGCATAGAGAGTTGGGAAAGGGAAGGAGTAGTGAGAGAAGGAGGATGCAGATGATGTCCTCTCAGGATTACTTCTCCACATCCTTATCAACACACAACGACTTCCCTGTCTGAGGAGCCGGTCGAGGTGGCGTCCCCAGTGCCCACAAGGGTTGTGGCCCTAAAACACTCCTAGGTCTTGACTGATCGTTTGATTGGTTGTGTGTTCTCTAGTTTATAATGAGGGGTGTCTGGGCTGCCACAACACAGTGCTCGTCCCTCTGTCTTGCAGTCCTACCAGGACCTGGTGCAGCGCCTGGAGCCCGTGATCATGGAGCTGGAGCGGCAGGAGAACGTGCTGGTCATCTGCCACCAAGCTGTCATGCGTTGCCTTTTGGCCTACTTCCTGGATAAAAGTGCAGGTGCCACCCTCCCCCAAAACTTGCTTGGGGGGCAGGGGTGATTGGGAGCTGATTGTGGTTTCTCAAAGGAGAGGGGGAAAACCAGCCTGAGTTTGAGGTAGCTTTGGACCTCACCCTTCCTTACCCAACGACAGAAGTCATCTGTGGTGCTGCCGAGAGCCCTTAGGCCCAGCCCTTCCTTGCCAGCACCTGTGAAACTTCACAGCACAGGATGAGGCACAGCGGGCCTCTTGAGAGTCCTCATCCACTCACTCCTCAGGGGCTTCGGGCTGGGTGGGAGGAGCAGCTCTTCTCTTCAGCCCACCTCTATGGAACAACTGCTCAGAAAACTCTTAACTGAAAATTTATGTCTTGAGTCTGCATGAGGTTCAGCTGAATCTTGACACACCTAAGTTGTTTGGGGAATGACTTTCTTTTTTGACTGTAACTCATTCTGTGAGAGCAGGTTTAGGGTTTGTTTTGATTTTGTTTTTTGGGCTAGGTGTTTTTTCTAGGACCATCTGCCTGAGTAAGGGCCTGCATGTGAGGGGTAGGAGGTGGGGAGACACCCCTATCTGGCCAGGTCCCGAGTTCCGACCTGGTGGAGCTCTCAGTGAGGACCTGGGAATGTCCATTCTCAAGTCTCATATTGAATCACGGGGCCGTTTCTCTTTTTTTCAGAGGAGATGCCTTACCTGAAATGCCCCCTTCACACTGTCCTGAAACTGACTCCAGTTGCTTATGGTGAGTATAGTGACACAGCCCATGCCATGCAAGACCTGCTCCCTGGGGCAGTGGCTCCTGGTGACTGTGGGGCTGTATGCTGTCTGTCTCCTTTAACCAGAAGCTGCTCTCTCTCCCCTGCCCAGGCTGCCGTGTAGAATCCATCTACCTGAATGTGGAGTCAGTGAATACACACCGGGAGAGGTCAGAGGTGAGTGGAAGTTTCCTGCTTCCCGCCCTTCAGCCCCACTCCGTCCTCCATCCTGAGGTCCCTGAGTGGCGGGACCAATGTGTGTGAACTCTTGGGAAGCCCCCAGTATTGTGTTGCCTGTAAAGCAGGCAACGTTTGTCTTCCATGGGTTCCCACTGAGGGAGTTTTTTGGAACTCGGAGGGCCTGGGTGACTTTCTCCCCTCTCTTTTCTTAGCATCTGTGTGCTCCTGCCCTGTCTTTTTTATGGCTTCTTGGTGTCTTCTTTTCTCTCTTTCCTTGCTTTCTTCCCCCATTTCTACTTGACCTGAGAAGTAAGTATTAAAGAGAGAGACACACTCTGCTCTTAAATGTGACCACAGCACAAACATTGTTGCCTTTTCCTTTGGGGCCACTAAAACTACTTTCCAGTTCCAGAGTTACCGGTTACAACAGGATCAGCAAATCCACTCAGTCATCTCTATGTGCTTACGCTTAAGTACAGAATTACCAAGAAATGGTAAAAGTGCAAAAGGAAGGGAAACTGGGGAAATGAGAGGCATAGAGATGGTAGATGGAAGTTTTTCAGGAGAGTCCAGTGCCTGGTGGCATCTGATTTCCCCTGGGAGGTCTGAGATTTGGTGGTCAGCCTGGTGGACTCTCCAAGGGCAGGGCCGGTTTCTGCGCAGCCGATTTCCTCCCAGGCGGATGTTGTGGAAGAAAGTGGAAATTTACTTGGTACCAACTGTCGAAATACAGTGCTTTGCCAGCATCAGACTGACACTTCCATGTGTACCGAGTATGACATTCCCATTTGTGCGGGGGACTTTCCTGTTCCTAGGGAGCTTGGCCAGAAGATTTTGGCATTAAAAATCCTGGCTTCCACTGGCAGGTGCCTGGCTGGTTGACGGAAATGCAAGAGGATGGTGGGGTGTCCCTTGGCTCTGTGACACCCCCTTCTGAACGTGTGTGGTTGGCAGAGGCTGCATTTCCTCTAGCTCTGTGAGGAACATTCTCCCAGTCTGACCCCCTGCAGTAGAGTTTAGCTGAACTGGGCTCTGATGGTCCCTGAGCACTGTTGTGCAAAACCGGGCAGGTTCTTGGTGGAGCAGATGCCCAACTCAGGCTCCTGGGTCACGAGCTACAGTAACAGGCCATGGGATTGTTCCCATTGCATTGGCACTTGGTCAGAAGACTGGTGTTTGGCCCTGGCTGGCCATTTCTGCCTCCCTCAGGTCGTCTGTGTCTTCAGTCTCCTGGCTGGCTTTGAAACCTGCCTTTCCGGCCCTGAGCCAGGATATAATTATGAGATGCAGGAGCTGTTCCAGGTCTGCTCTGCAGACCCTGGCTCATGGTCAGCACACAGGAGTCCAGAACTGACACCTTCTCCCCCTGCCCTCCTGCTCTCCTGTCCCCTTGGTGGCTCCCCGAGCCTCACACCCAGGCCTCTCTCCCCTCCGCTTCCTTCCTTGGAGGATGGCATCAAGGTTCTTTTCTCCCACCTTGGTGTCTGCTGTAAATGAATGACTTACCGTGCAGAACTGGTCCTGCTGTTCTTCCTTCACCTGCCTTGTGAATGTTGTGTTCATCAGGGTGGGTGTCTTGGAATGATCCGGAAAAGGGCCTTGCGTGGAGACCATCCCTTTATCTTGCCGACTGGGAGATGCAAGACAAAGAGGCAACCCTGTGGTCCCAGGGCCATTCACTTTGGTCGCTCTTGTCTTGTCAGTAAAATCCAGGAGCAGAGAAAGGTGTTTTATTTGGTTTTGATTTTTTTTTTTTTTTTTTTTTGGCTTATTTATCTTTCTTCTCCACATAACTGTCGCCTTCTCTCTTTTGTCTTTGTCTTGCTTAGGACGCAAAGAAGGGACCTAACCCACTCATGAGACGCAATAGTGTCACCCCACTAGCCAGCCCCGAGCCCACCAAAAAGCCTCGCATCAACAGCTTTGAGGAGCATGTGGCCTCTGCCTCCGCTGCCCTGCCCAACTGCCTGCCCCCGGAGGTGCCCGCACAGCTGCCCGGACAAGTGCGTTACCCCCCTTTTTCTTCCTTGCCGTGTGTCTCCTGTCAGGGTGGGTGGTGGCGGGAGAGAGCATGGGGATGGCCTCGGTAGTTTGTGACATCCTAGAAGGCCATAGTCAGGTCCTTCCTGACCGTGGCTGTGAACGTGCACACTTGCTCTCTGAAGCGGCGATGTTCACTGCGCAGAACCGGGCAGAGCAGAACAAATGGCAAACTGCGTCTGTGTCCCATTCACACTCGTCAATAGGTTTTTCTAAAGAGTAGTTGAAGGCAGCCCCTGGTTTGGAAGTCAGTCTCCGTGCAGTTCTGGGCTGTTGGCCTCTGTGTGGCCCGAGGATGTCTTTCTGTCCCAGGTCCATGGCTGAGTATTCGTCCTTCCTTTCTTGCCATGGCTCCCCATTGCAGAAAAGCTGTAGTCGAAGGAGGCCCGTGGAGAGTGTCCTCACCCAGAGCCTGCATGGCCTGGCGAGAACCCAGGCCGCCTGCCTCATAGAGCTGGACGATCTGGAAAGAGCCACTTTCTCACATAGTGTAGTTACTTTAACAGGTAGTAAAAAAACTAAAAACCAACTAAGTTTTACTTTATTCGCTACGAAGTTTAAAGGCTGAAAGATCTTGGCTATTGGGCATTAAGATTTGTTTTTAGAAAAACATTTTTCTCTTCAAAGACAGCTAAGAATCTCTGAGACAAGTGAGATTTCAAACTAACAGTAACCCAGGACCCCGAGAGGGAGTGAGGAGGAGCCAGTTTGGGTTCCACCAGGGGTATCCCCCAACCTCCATCCACCTGGCCTGGTTTCTTACAAATAACTCACAGCTAAATTTTGAATTGGATTTCTTTATGAGCTCCAACTCTTCCCGCATTTTGCCTGAAGCTCATTTAAATCCCATGGTGTCTGAAAATGTGATGTGGGGGTGAGTGCTGTGCAGCCTTGGGCAGGTCACTGAACCTCTTCAGGCCTCAGTTTTCTCGTCTGTGGAATGCGAGAGTAGCACACACTGGCAAAGCAGATCAAATGAGGGAATAAGTGCGGAGCATCGAGCACAGTGGTGTCTGCCTCTCGCACTAACTGTAGGATTTTATTGTCAGGTTACATTTCTCTCAAGCCTTCAGTCTCCTTATCTTTTAAAATAAAGGGGTAGGGCTTGGAGATGTGTAATTAATACTCCTTTCAGATCTAAAATTAGAGATTTTTAAAATGAAAACTGAGAACTGAAGTCTATGACGTTGTTTTGGCATAAACTCTGGGGTCATAGTTGGAGGTTTAGAGAGCTCTGTCAACAACAGCTGGGGGGACTGGCCTGGGCTGGATTCAGTGGGGTGCGGGGCTTCACTGTCCTGGGTCACAGAGGGTGCATAGCTGGGCCTCCCCACAACTTTGACAGGACAGTCCTTTGGGTTGCTGAGCTGAATCCTCAGCGAGTCTGGAAGCTGGGCTAGGCTGGGAGGGTCCCAGCAGAGGATGTCCTGATTTCACATGATTCAGACCTTGTACCCTGTCCCTCTACTGACCTCTCTCTCTCCACCTTTTCTCTCTGCAGCCTTTGCTAGGGAAAACCTGTTTGTAAGTATTTTTCTCTGAATACTTTTGCTGCTAGCACCTCTTTCTCCTTGCTTGCCAGTTTGGCCTCCTGCCTGTTAACATGTTGAGGATAATGACAGTTGTGGAATCTGAGAGAGGAAGATGGGCATGGGAGGAGGCAGAAGGGAATTCATGAATTGTTAGCCAAGGACATGAGAAATAATTACGGCCCCGCTGCTTTCTGTGCGTCCCGATGCTGCCACTGCCACAGCTGGCTCCTCCTCACTCCTTCGAAGGGTGCTGAGTTACTGTTAGTTCTAAATCTCACTTGTTTCTCTTAGCCTCAGGTTTTGGTGGTGGGCTAGGTCTTTTGCCTGCTACCATTGTCTTTTAAGTTCTTTGTCTTCCTAGGAGAGCCCTTTCATTTTGAGAGGAAAGTTTACCCAGAGCCTAATCTGCAAAACAAATAGACCCTGCAGACTCTCCTCTCTGTCTTGTCTTAGAAGGGAGCCCCGCCCTCCACTCCGGAGAGGTCTGTTTGGAAACCATAGCTGGATCGAGTTGTTCTGTATGGGGACCTGCTTAGCCTTAATAGCCATGCTCAGGATTGGGAGCAGCTTCTGAATCGGACCCTCTTGGTTTCCCCTTTCCTGTAGCCAGAGCCTGATGCAGAGAGTTCTGGTTAGGCTTCAGCCAGTGTTTCTGTTGCTCCGGTGGTTCCAACCACAGAAGAAACAGGCCTTTATGTTAGTCTTAGAAACAGCCACCACGAAATACCACCCTCCTCAACCACACAAATCACGCCTACCCTTGTTCCCTTTTGCTGACTAGGGCACTGTGACTAATTCATGCAGATGAGGAAAGGGCTTGAGAGTTAAGACTGGTAAGCTTCAAAGCTTGGCTTGTTCTGGGAAAACAGTTATTCAACATCAAGTGTAGATTAGGTGACACCACCTGTAGTGAAATATATTTTGTCATGCTCTACAGCTCATGCAAAACGTGGTTGCACGTGTCTCATGGCTTTGAACCTTAAAATAACCCAGGACCATTTGCAAGGCAGACACTGTCCCCATTTACCAGATGAGGGCTGAAGTTAAGTCACTCACTGTGCTTTTCCTACCAGTCAGTGGGAGAACCATGACTTAACCAGGTCTCCCAGTCCTGAAGGTTGGCTGCTTTCTCTGGGCTAGATTTTGGAAAAAGCCAAGATACTACTGTTTATCTGCCCCTGTCCTGGGCAATGACCCTTTGCAGCCTGTGGGGCTTCACAGAGTTGCTTGATTTCCTTTTAGCTCTTGCAGCCTCTCTGGTGCAGCAGCTTCTCATGGCTGAGGTGTGTTTACTTAATGTGGGCGTGTCCATAAGACTGAGTCTTTAGGGGTAACAGTCCCCTGTATCCGTGCATCTCCCGTCCTTTTGATGCAGGGCCAGGTGTTGCCAGGAAAGAAATCTTCCTGCTGGGAGGGAGCCATTCTCTGGGGCCTCAATGTCCAGCCCAGCCTGGGAGAATGAGCCCATGTCTGGGGCTGCAGGTCCTAAAAAGTATTATTAAAGTCACAATGAGTCGGGTTTGGATCTTGGCTCTACTACCCTCTATCTTTGGAACTCTGGGCAAGGTAGTGTAATTCTAGGACTCCAACTTCCTCATCTGTAAAATGGCGATAGGAATGTTGCGAGGTGTTTTGATAACGTAGTGCTTATGGACTCTCTGGCATGTGGTCAGTGCCCAGTGGCTGATAGCTGTTCTCATGGGAGAGATGGTGCCCTGTGCTTTGGTGGGTACGTCCTGAGTTCTCTGCTTTGCACTCTATTCTGCACATTGCTGCCCTCCTGTCCCTTCTGCACAGCCCAGTGGGATTTCCTCTCATGAGGAGCAGGAGCACCAAGAGAATGGGAAGTGGGGGAGCCCCTGGGATCTTAAGGATTGTGGCTTGAGGATGCCAGTGAGTGGTCTCCCAGTAAAGCGGGCATGACAGCCTAGCCAGATGTGGTGCCCTGCGGTCCCTTCCTGGGGCTCTGTCAGTGCTCGGGCCAACCATTCACTGTGCATCCTTGATTTTGAAATTTCAAATGCACACTAAAAACAAAATACTACTAAAGATGTTTGTTTTGTTTTTCTTTTCCAACATGTTTCTTCCTTTGCCCCCACTATGCTTGAAAGACGAACTGTCTGTCACATTTTCTCAAAGTTTTCTCCTTATTAACCTTGGAAAGGTAAATGGCTCGGTGCATGCCCCTCTCTGTATCCCCTGCATCTCTCTGAGTCATGGCATCTCTGCCCGGCAGGGCGTCTTGGTCTGTGTGAAGACTGCCCATTGTAAAGTATGTGACTCATACACCCCGTGCCACAGAACTTGTAATTTTTAAGAGCAGCACCATTGTCTTGAGATCCCCTCTCTTGCTTCCTCCTTTCCCTCCATGTGTTCTGAGCCAAGGACACCATGAGTGAATGGTTTGACATAGCCTGTGCCTGCAACGCCTAGTGTCATTGTCTCATTGTCATCCTTTGTGGGTGCTCGGAGCCTTCGGCTTGACATGTATGAGGGTGGGTTGGAGCCAGCTGGGCAGAGGGACATGGCAGCACCTCACTCTGATCCCACAAGTTGGCTGGGTCCTCTCTGGTTTTGCAAGATGACAGGGCCCTCCCCAGCAGACTATGCCACCGCCCCACCCCACACCGCCACGCGCAGAGGCTGTCTGATGTACTTGTGGTTGGAGAGTTGGGTCGCAGGGGCTGCTGAGTCTGGCTGAAAGCAGGCTTAGATCTGGGCTTCAGTGCCACCAGCCTGGGATCCTCTTCTGTAGGGATTTCTGCACCAGGGCCCATGGCTCTGCATGGGAGGGGAGTGGGCTGAGGTGATATTTGTGTATCTGTCTGGGTTCCACTCTCTCCCCCAACCCCTTAAAGACAGTCTTACTATAGACACTTAGGATGGCAGAAAGCACTTCCAAAAAAATGTTTCCCTTTTTTGTGGGAAAATTAAAGAGGTTTGGTAAAGAGACCGCTGCTATGTGGTGGCAGCCATCATCTGTCCCCAGCTGATTGAAAGACATTTTTTTAAGTGGGTGAGGCTCTGGCTAGGATTGCTTTTGTTAGAACTGGAAGAGAGCTTTAGTGACAATGCCGACTCAGCCTGACTCCCTTGCCTGGGTCCTCCCCCACCACGTCCAGCCAACTCAACGGCACCTGTGTTCCAGCTGCTGGGCCCATGTTTCTAGAATCTGGATCCCAAGGGGCAAGGTGTGGGTCCCTGCATGAACCAAGTTGGGAGGAGAGTCCTTGTACTCCTTTAGAGGGTCCCGGAGCATCTTCTGCCTGATGTGGCCAACAAGGCTTCCCCAGGCTGGGGCAGGGGCATCCCTGGAACTCTCAAGGGCTGTGAGCTGAGGGTCTCTTAGGTGCTGACCCCACTGCTCCCCAGAACAGCTCTGACCTTCGGAGCCGCCTGCTGTCCTCACCCTCCTTCCTGCCTCGTGCAGGCAGATGTCAGGCCTCTGCCACGAGGCCCTTCTCCTGTGCAACTCTGGCCTTAACCTCCCCCTGTTCCTGGGGCCTCCCTGGGTACCTGCTAACAGTTTGGTTAATGAAGCTCTTTCGGGTTGTGGTTTTTGTCTGAGGAGAGGGACAGTGAAATCTCAATTGCATGGCTTTAATCTTTTGCTTTAGAAACCTAGGCAACAGTAATAATAATGCCCCTTCCCCACCCTCTTTTCTCCTGAAAACAGAATATGAATGGCTCCCAGAGCAGCGTCGACTCCTCCGGGACACACTGAGGCAGACCCATCGGTTCCATTCCATTTCCTTTCCTGCAGCTTAGGTAGGGCTCTTTCATCCACCTGAGGTCAACGATCCCAAGGACTTCTCCTGGAATAGGGTGGGGTGGCATAGAAGAGGGGTCTGCTGGTCAGAGTGAACTTGTGCCCCCCTACAGCATTGGGGCGGCTGAGACCCCAGCATGCCTTTCCCATGTGTGTGCAGAGTCCATGCTTCTGCATCCAGCTGCGGCCACCCCCACCTCGGGTTCTCCCCGCTGTCCAGGGATGTGTGGTCTCCCTGACTCTCCACGAGGCTTGGTGAGGACAATGAGCAGCGGAGGTGAGAGAAGGCCCTGAGAAGTGGACGTTGGATGCCTCTGCGCTGCTTTGTTTTGTTTCATTTTTGTGATCTTGGCCCGGAGTGTTCCCAGCTGGGGGGGTGACAGTGGTCCCAGAATTCTAAAATTAAAGGGGCCTAGATCCCAGTTGCTGAAGGTTCAGGGATGTTGAAAACTTTCACACGGCTTGTTTGTGCATCTTGGCCTGGGACGTTGATGTGTGAAGAAAGGATATGTGCTGGGATGGGGCCGGCTGGGAGAGCCAGTCTGGAGGTGCAGACAGAAGTCCCTGAGCCGGACTTGCTGGCTAGCTAAGTAGTGGCCCTCTGCATGTCCACACGTCTTCCCAGGGCTGTGCTTGGCCTCTGAAGATGTTGACGGACCATCTGGCTGTGTTGGCAAGAGGAAATAACACCAGGGCTTCACCTGCTGGGGGAGCTATATGGTCCCTCTACTCTCAATCCCATGAGAGGTGGCTTCCCTGGGGCCGCTTGCTTTTGCACTTTTCTCTGGCAGAACATGTGACCCGAAAGTCACACCTTCTCTTCAGGAACTTAAGACGTTTGGGTCTTGTGAACTTGGGAGCTGAAAGGATGTGAGGGGCTGGGCCATGCCCATGAGATGGGGAACTCAGAGGAATCCCAGTAAGCCGACTGGGGAGCAAGCGCTCAGCTCGTCACCAGACAGACCCTGGGAGACAGCATGGAGAACAAGGAACCAGCCTCCTTCCTTCAGGATGTTTATCACCTCCCATATTTCCCAGGTGGGGACAGTGGCCCAACCCAGGCCTCACTCTAGGCCACTTCCTCCAAGAGGCTGTTGGTGGTGTCCTGGCAGGATTCAGCTCAATCCCACATGTTGTCATGGGGTATCTGCTGTATGCCCGGCATGGTGTTTAGTCCCTTGGGGAACATCCTGTTTGTTCAAAGCAGGGATTTGGGGCCATGTGATTCTACATACCTGTAGTTTTTCCCTGCTGGTTTTCCTTGTTGCCTCCAAGTACTGGGGGAGGAAGGGAGTATCCTGAGGCCCAGAAGAAATGATTTGGAGACTCAGCATTTGTGCAAATGACCCTTTAAGAATCTTTCTAAAAGCTGGTGCCAAAGGTCTCTTTCCTTTCCTGCCCTCTGCTTTTGAGCCTGACATCCTCACCCCCTCTTGGCCTACGAAATAGCTGAGAGTAGGGTTAGGCAGGCTTAGATGGCTGGAGCTATTTTTGTTTTTGTTTTGTTTGAGAGGAGCTCCTAGAGAATGTACATTTCTCTGTTTGGGATTACGGGGGAAATGGGACACGTTTCAGATACCATACAATCAAGTTTGAGGTTTTCACACCAAATCATTCAACCTCTGTGCCCCATATTTGGCAGCCTGCCTGAGAGGATGTCTGTATGGGCATTCTGTGCGACTGAAGACTTGGGTTATTTTCCCTCTTTCCCGCTATCTTGAGTCTAGTTGACTCAAGTGTGTGTTTGTAGGTTGGTCATATTTTTAGAGGGGTCTCCTGTTCTGCTCTTGAGAATGACTTAATTGTCTCCCACCGTCTGGACTCCTCTGGGTGTGAGCACTAACTGGTTTTGGACTCCTATGGACCGTATGAGTGGGGCTGTGTGAAGGTGCTTGCCCCCCGCCTCTGACAGCCTGAGGCCAGTTACAGATGTGAACGGAGCTTTGCCTACCCCAGAACTTGGTTTGTAAGGGCCTGGGCTGGGAGACAGACATAAATATGGATAGGGAGGGTGACCTTGGAGAGAGCAGGATGCTGCTAAGGCGAAAGCTGATGATCTGCCCTGAGGGGGCATTGGATGGAGCTGCAGTCATGGAGTGACTGCCCCTTTATTGCCTCTCACCCTCTGCCCCCTGAAAAATATCTGGGACCAATTTTTTTAAACTTTACGTATTTGTTTTGGGATGGGTGTACCCCTCTCCTTTTTCTGTCGTGAGACCGTGGACGAAACTCTTCATTTGCGGGGAGAAGAAAAACTGTTTGAACCACACCAATGACGATTTTGTTTGTAATACTTGAAATTTATTTTTTTATTATTTTGATAGCAAATGTGCTATTTATTTATTTAATGTGTATAAGGAAGCCTGAAAACAGGAAGCTTTTTAGATTGGGTCTTTTGTTCATCGGTTGGTTTGGGGCCTTTTATGTGTGACCTACGACTTCTCTGCATTCTGTATATTTGTCTGAATAAATTACCTGAGATGAAGCTGTGCCAGCTTTCAAACAGGGGCTGCCTTTCAGAAATTTGTATATTTTGCAGTTGCCAGCACAATAAAATACCTGGTTGAAATACATCGAAATTCACCTCTGGTCCTTTTTTGGGGGAAGAAGAATCTTTGACACTTGGGGTCAGTGCACCAAATTTCACTCTTCTGCTCTTGATCTACCTCTCCACCCCCTTCCTTTAAACAGGACGTGCAGATAACAATCACCTAGTGCCAGCATTTGGGAAACAATACCATGTGCCAACTTTAAAAAAAATTAATAGACTTTATTTTTTATAGCAGTTTTAGGTTTACAGGAAATAGCAGGTATGATAGTATTGAGTTCTCATATGCCCTCCTCTTGTCCCTGTACTAAGTTTCCCCTATTATTAACGTACTTCATTAGTGTGGTGCATTTGTTAACAATTGATGAGCCAATATTGATACATGATTGTTCATTAGAATCCATAGTTTTCACTAGGGTTCACTCTTTGTATAGTTCTAGGGGTTTTGACAAATACATACTGGTATGTATCCACCATTACAGTATATAGTATGCCCATCAATTTTTATTCCCTTCATTCCATACCCTTTCTCCCCAGCCGCTTCAAACAGCAGCAGTTCTTACACAAGCAGTGGCGCTAGGCTGTGCCTGTGTTCCTTACTCCATGTGCTCCCTCCCTGCAGGCCAGAGTGGCTGGTAGGAGCGTCCAGCCAATTGATTCTCGTCTTTGCCCTGGACTCACCCTCCACTTTTCTCACTAGCACAGTTAAATATGTTTTTAATTTTGTTTTTTTAGAGAGAAGGAAAAGGAGGGCAAAAGAAGGAGAAACATCACTGTGTGAAAGAAACCGGTCAGTTGCCTCTCACGTGTCCCCAACTGGGGATCTGGCCTGCAAGCCAGACGTGTGCCCCGACTGGGAATTGAACCAGCAACTTTTTGGTTTGCAGGCCAGTGCTCAACCCATTGAGCAACACCAGCTCAGGCAAGAATATTTTAACTTGGAATTATTTAAAAAACAGTACCACCACAAGAATCGATGAACTATTTGGGAAGAAAAAGCTAATGAGATCATAGTATTGCACCATCCATCTTGACCTATGTGTGTGTGTGTTTGTTTAAACCAAACTGTTAATTAAAAAGGAGAAAATATTATTGATATATAATTTTCTGATGGACAGAGACCAAGCTTAAAAGCAATAAAATAAACTACAGAGGAAATACTGAGATTCCGCAATGTAAATATTTTAAGTTCAAGGTAATCGAAAGCATCGTAAACAAAAGGAAAAAAATATACTTCGAAATATTTGCAGCAAATCTGACACCCCTCCCCACCATTATCCTAAAATATACATTGGAAACACATCCAAAGCAGTAAGAAAAACATTCTTCTAGATACCTGAACAAAGGCTTTTATTTCATCCTTAGCACAAACTTTCAATGCTTTAAGGAATGAAGACAAATCAACTGAAGTCTGGTGGAGTTGAGTTCTAAAGGTGGTTTTATAAACTTAGTTTTGAGCTCACATTCTTCCATACAATGTGAGTGGCTTTGGCTTTAGTTTTTCTCTGAGTGTGAGCAGGTCTTCACAGTCAATGTGTTGATGGCCTAGGTAATCTATAAAGACACTGATTTCACACAGGTTCTGACATACTTTTAAGATGATACTCGAAACATGGTACTTTGGCCACTTAGGACTACAGAGGACCCTTTGCTCACTCTCTGAGAGACGTCTGGGCATATTTAATAGTTGGGTGTCAGTGGCAGAAGCCTCATCTCTTACGCACACACAGGGGTCATTAGCCACGTAAGAATCCACTTGTAGAACAAAAGGAAGGTTAGGAGCGGGCTCGCTCGTGGACTGTTAGAAAGAAACGTGGCGGTGGTGGGGATGAGGGTGGGCACAGTGGAGAAGTGTTTCCCGCACAGGAAAGATCTTTGTAATATTGCGTTGCGCGCAAATGCACAGTGCAAGCTGTCCATTTCCGGTTCTTTGAGGTCTAAACTTAAGCCGCAGGTGTCAGAGGAACCCTGTCTCAGATACATTGGATTAACTGAGCAAAAGGTGTCTCAGTGGGATATTCCGACACACATTTGGTGGGCAAGGGAGCAGAAGGAAGAGGCGCTCAAGGTCTGGGTGTGACTGCGTTCTGCTCCGTAAGTCCCGGCTGCGTAGTGGAATCCAGGGGCTGGAGAGAGGGGAGACGCCAGCTGTTGTGAGGAATTAGTGAGTCAACCCCAGGCTGTGGAGGTGGACAGTCCGTGGTTCACCTTTCTGTCCTACCTCATTCCAAGTGTGTGAACTAGACACGTTACTTGATATTTTTTAATTGTTCTCCATTCATAAAATGGTGAAATTTCATACTGTATTTTACTTATTTGTTTTTGAGAGAGAGAGAAATCAATTTGTTGTTCCATTTAGTTATGCATTCATTGGTTGATTCTTGTATGTGCCCTGACGGGATGGAATCCACAATCTTGGCATATTGGGATGACACTCTAACCAACTGAGCTACTTGGCCAGGGCCTCCAAACTGTATTTTTTATTATAAGATGCACCATCAGTTTATTAGCTTTTGACCAAAACAGGGCAAACGATATGCACATTGAATACAAGACAAAATTCAATTTCGGATGTGTTGAATGTAGACAAAAATACTCTTTAAAAGTAAAAAAATAACCTGGCTGCTGTGGCTCAATGGATTGAGTGTCGGCCTGCAAGCCATGTGTTGCTGGTTCAATTCCCAGTCAGGACACATGACTAGGTTGCATGTCAGGCCCCCAGTTGGGGGCGCGAGTGAGAGGCAACCACACAGTGATGTTTCTCTCCCTCTCTTTCTCCTTTCCCCTCTCTCTAAAAATAAACAAACAAATAAATAAATAACTTATTTTTAAAAAAATACCATAATTACTTTTCAGGCTTTTTGTGGGGGGCTAGATCTTATAAATGAAGATCCCTTGTCAGTTCCTGGCACAGAATAAGCACCCAAATAGTTGTTGCTAAACTAATAACGTATGCCAGATGCTTTAAATGCAAAGTAGGTCTTGTTATCCCTACTTTGCAGGTGTGGAGACTAGGAGAACTTAAGAATCCTGCTTAATTTTTCCCAACCATCCCTGGGGAAAAGCCCCAGGCCTGTCAGACTGTTAATCACACAGCCAGAGAGCCACACAGGTGCACAGGGCCCTGCTGGATGGATCCTCAACCACAGGAATGGGACTGAGTCACATTGTTCATAGGTGTTTGTGTTCCTGAGGCTATAGGGAGAGGTCTCTGAGTCCAAATGAGTAACAGCTTTTCTTTACCAAATGTCCAGTCTCCAGGGTCCTGTGCTTTCCCCCTTCCTACTGTTCCCAAGTAGGGCCTGGAGAGCAGCAAGCTCTCAGATACGCTTTTCTTAGAGTACATAAAAAACCTTCCCATGGGAATGTTACAGATCAGGGTCCACAAAGTCCCCACAGCCCACGGTTTGGAGGATGGGGGAAGAAGATAATGTAGCTTTTAAGGTACTTTGCATGTCTATGGCTGGTAGTTGGTTTCTTAGTTATGTAGATAGTTGTGGCTGCTGCCTGGCATCAGGGAAATGGGAGGAACTTTGACCATAGAGTGGCGGCAGAGACCCTGCACGAGAGGCTCACGGGGCCTGCACAAGATTCCTGTAGATGGTCATGACAGGTCGCTGTCCCCACTGCATCACAGGCCCCGGTTAGGATTTAAATGAAAGGTGGTAGCCATTTGGCACACTGGGCCACGGGTTTGAAGGACTGCAGAGGGACCCCACCAGCTCACCACGAGGTCTGGTGTGTAAGAGAGAGAGCCATGATGTAGCAGCTATGCAGTTTGTACTGAAGCTGGTTCACAGTGAGAAGGAAGAAGTAGCTCTGCAGTTTGTAGTCAGGATTTGGCCATGCGACCTGGGCTAGTAAAACAGCAGACATGCTGCTGCTTTGATCGCACCAGCTCCAGCTGACTCCGAAGCCACCAAGGACTTTACCTTGCAGACTGTGAGAAATGCTCACAATAATACACCGGGATACAGGACTTCAGCAGCAAAGCGAGGCGTTAATTCACGAGTCTTCAGAGTCGGGCATACAGCCAGCCAGTGGCATGCGTGCCTGACAAAAATGGAGCTGGCTGTTTTTAACCTAACGTGAGTAACTTCTCTGTTCTTCTATGCTGGATACTCTGGAGTTACAATCTAACGTGATTAACTAAATTAATTGAGGGCGATCTGGTTATAGGTCTGTCTCCAGCTCTCCTTTGAAATTTCCCTATCTTGTTTGCTGGGCTGTCAAGCTACATTGTCCCATTTCCCAGGGTTCGGTGATGAACCTCAGAGGCATTTGTGCTGAGCTGCAGAATGCCCCCTTCCTGACTTGTAAATATGCTAATACTGTTAACTCTGGCTCAGAGACCCTTTGATTACATTTGTCTTTTGCTGCTAATTATTTTCTATTGGTTTGGGAGTCACCAGTTTCCTTGCCCCCTTACAAGACCTGGACTCTCTCTGGACTCTTGGAACTTGGGAGATGCAGAGAGGACTCTCTTAGGTAGGACTTGAGTCTTTCCTGACTTCACCGTGATACAGTGCAACACGGCACATGCCGTGTCAATATTTGGAAGCTCTTCGTAACTCAGTGAACTAATATTTTCCAAATGACCTATGTTGGATGTTATACAGAGACTGATGACAACATACCCCAGACCCTGAAGGAGAGAGCTGACAGATAAGGGATGGGGAACTATTGGTTTTGGTTTATAGCCTTTTGGGGAGCAAGGAAAGTGTTGGGCCTTGGGGGGAAAACAGGACTCTAAGCAGGAGTGCTCACGACCCCTCCCACGTTGGAATATTGTAAATAAAGACCTGTTTTTCTCAACACTAACTGTTGGGTTATACACCAACGGGTCACAGGAAGGGGCCCCCCTTTGCTAGGTAACAGGTACACCTGAATAGATACTTTTAGAGGAATAGGTTTCTAGATCCTCAGCATCTACACTCACCCTTTCTAAAACAGTTTGGGAAGTTTGCTTATAGGCACAATAAATAGTTTCCCTGCTTTGCAAACAGAAGGCAACCACTTCACCCACCCCAAAGCCCTTATCCCCCAGGATGGAAACATCTTCAGGCCACCAACAAAGAGAAGCTCCTTTAATGATTAACCCATGTTAGAAACAAGGTCATAGTGACTCCCAAACCAGTAGCAAAGTCATTGGTAACAAAAGGCAAATGTAATTGAAGGGTCTTAAGGGCAAATGTAATTAAAGGATCTCTGAGAAGGGAGTGGATAACATTAGCATATTCACAAATCACAATAGGGGCATTTAGATGAACGCGTTAGATTGTACCTCCGGAGTATCCAGTCATGAAGAAATGGGGAAGGAGGAGAGGGGAGGGGAAACTAGTTGCGTTAGGGTGGGGAAGCTAAGACTTAAAACCAGGTTCCTCTGTCTACTTGGGGCGCACATTCTCCTGGCTATGAGGGTGCGCCCGGCTCTGCAGACTCGTGAATAAAGGCCTTGCTTTACTGCTCAAGTCCTGTGTCCCGGTTTTTATTGTGAGCGTTTCTCACACCCAGCCACTATAACCCTAGGAATTTCTTTTCTCCTCTATCTTTCTGTTAAAGGGTGTAATGTTTTGAATTTAGAACAATTGAAGCAGTATAAGTTAGTGCAGCAGCTCCCAAATTTTTGACTTCACAACTCTTTTATACTTCTTTTCCCCCCAAGTCAAATACAAATCTGACAATTTAGATTCTTTTTTTTAAATTGAGGTATAATCGACACATAACATTATATTAGTTTCAGATGTACAAAATGATGACTTGATATTTGTATATAAGACTCTTATTCTCTTAAAAACTATTAAGGACTCTAAACAGCACTTGCTTATGTGTGCTATATTGATCTATTCCATATTTAGTGTATTTGAAATGGAAACTGCAAAAACGACAAATTATTTAACAGTTTGTTTTTAAATAAACTCATTCTGTGTTATAAACATGTTTTATGCAAAATAATTATACTTTTCAAAATTAAAAATATTTAGTTAGAAGAATAGCATTCATACCTTGTATAAGTCTCTCCAGTGGCAGATTCTTGTACCTGATTTTATCTTCAACCTACTGTGATATATTGCTTGGGTTGAAGTATATGAAAGAAATTCGGTCTCATATATCAGGTTGATGCAAAAGTAATGTCCGACTTTTTTAAAAGAAAGTTTTAGATAGTATGTATTAAATTTATGCCACCTCTTATAATTTTTTGATGTCACAATGACTAATTTATACCTTATTTTTTTAGATTATCGAAGTTTTGTTCATAATCATCCGCCATATTTGCATCCATGTCTGTCCCATCTAAAGACCACATTAGAAATGTTTTATTCTATGAGTTTCGTAAAGGTGCCAATGCAAGTACAGCAGCAAAGTCTATTCAGAGCGCTTTGGGGGATGGTGCAGTGACTGAAAGAAGTTGTAGGACGTGGTTTTCCCATTTCTGAAGAGGGGATTTCAGTTTGAAAAATGAGCCAAAAGAGGCTCGTCCAAAAAAACTTGATTCTGAAGTGTTGGAAGCTGTTGTCACAGAAAACCCCACCATGACCCCTAGGGAACTTGCAGAACAATTTAATATAGCCCATACAACTGTGCTATGCCAATTGAAAAGGATCAGAGAGGTTTCAGTAGTTGGAAAATGGATCCCACACAAACTGTCTCCAGAGAATCTGCAACAGCTTGTTGCTAGTTGTGAATCATTGCTTTCATGACACCTTCAGGCACCATTTCTAGGTAGGCTTGTTACAGGTGCTAAGAAGTGGATCCTTTACCATAACGTTAAACGCCACCGATTGTGGATCAGTTGAGGAGGAAGAAGAGTTCAACAACCAAGAGGAGGACTTCATTCAAAGGAGATCATGTTGAGTGTATGGTGGGATATGGAAGGAATTGTCCATTACGAACTGTTAGACAACAATCAAACAATTACTGCTAATCTTTACTGTGAACAACTTTGTCATCTGAAAGCAGCTTGAACCTAAAGCAACCCTCCTTAGTCAATAGAAAGGGTGTCATCTTCCATCATGATAATGCTCATCTTCACAGAGCTCGAGTCACCAAAAATTTCTTGAAAGAGCTTGGTTGAGAAATATTGCTTCATCCTCCATATTCTCTTGACCTTCCTCCTTCTGATTATCACTTGTTTAGCGGACTACAGAACCATCTTGATGGTCTTAGGTTGACACCAAGAGGAGGTTGAAAATGAGTTGGATTCATATTTAGCTTCAAAACCTAAAGAATTTTACAAGCGTGGCATTTATAAGCTAGTTGACAGATGGGATGAGGTACTAGAAAGCAAAGGAGGTTATGTTAATGAGTAAATATTTTCATAACCATGGGCTTTTTCATTTTTAAAATAGACCTCGAAATCGGACATTATTTTTGCACCAACCTTATAGGTATGTAGTTGAAAAGAGAAGGTATGTTAATATCTTTTTTAGATAATTCCGAATACTTTTCTTTGATTCTCTACCCAAACTGGACGAATTATAGTTTCTTAAAGATTAGTTGTGGTGTAAAATCTGAAACCATATCAATAAAATATTTGTACTTTGTTACATTAAAATACATTTGGTCAATCTTGTCTTTGAACTGACTTTTCACTAAGACATCATTTTGTAACTTACAACATAGGTCATTTGGAGACTATTAATTCACTGATTTGTGAAGATCTTCCAAATACTGACACATTTTATAACACAATATTTAAAAATCATATTGCTTACTATCAATCTGATCTCATAAAAAAATTCTTAAAGTATTGGAAAACTATCAATCTTATAATGGTAGCTACAAGTTTTCTACAATTCTAATTTTTAAAATTGGTTTAAAAATTTTTTTTATTGATTGACTTTTAGAAACAGAGAGAAACATCCACTATTTATGCATTCCATTTATTTATGCATTCTACTTCTTTATGCATTCATTGGTTGACTCCTTTATGTGCCTTCACTGGGGATTGACCCACAACCTTGGAGTTTGGGATGCTGCTCTAATCAACTGAGCTATGCAGCCAGGGCCTACAATTCTAATTTTTAAGTGGAAACTTGAAATTGCCAACAAATACTGTTGGTTGTTTTCCTTAGAGTGATAAGGTCACTTAATTGATTTTTTTAAAGTATATTTTATTGATTATATTGTTACAGTAGTCCCAATTTTTTATTTCCTTTGCTCCCCTCCACCCAGTACCCCCCTTCCTTCCAGCAATCCCACCCCCCTTAGTTCATGTCCATGGGTCATGCATATAAGTTCTTTGGCTTCATCCTTTCCTATATTATTCTTAACTTCCCCTGTCTATTTTGTACCAACCAATTATGCTTCTTAATTCCTGCACCATTTCCCCATTTCTCCCTCTTCCCCCTCCCAGCTGATAACCCTCCACATGATCCCCAAAGCTATGATTCTGTCCCTATTCTGGTTTGCTTAGTTGGATTTTGTTTTTATTTTTTAGATTCAGTTGTTGATAGTTGTGAGTTTGTTGTCATTTTAGTGTTCATAGATTTGATCTTCTTTGTCTTAAATAAGTCCCTTTAACATTTCATATAATAATGGCTTGGTGATGATGAACTCCTTGTCTGGGAAGCACTTTCTCTGCCCTTCCATTGTAAATAATAGCTTTGCTATCATTTGCTAGAGTAATCTAGGTTGTAGGTCCTTGCTTTTCACCACTTTGAATACTTCTTGCCAGTCCTTTCTTGCCTGCAAAGCTTCTTTTGAGAAATCAGCTGATAGTCTTACAGGCACCCTTTTGTAGTTAACTCTCTGTTTTTCTCTTGCTACTTTTAAGATTCTCTCTTTATCTTGAATCTTTGGCGTTTTAATTATGATATGTCTTGGTGTGGTCCTCTTTGGGTGTAGCTTGTTTGGGACTCTCAATGCTTCCTGGACTTGTATGTCTATTTCCTTTGCCAAATTTGGGAAGTTTTCCTTCATTATTTTTTCACATAAGTTTTCAATTTCTTGCTCTTCCTCTTCTCCTTCTGGCACCCCTATAATTAGAATATTGGCATGTTTAACGTTGTCCCAGAGGTTCCTAAGCCTCTCCTCATTTTTTCCAGTTCTTGTTTCCTCATTCTGCACTTGTTGACTGTTTTTTTCCTTCTTATGTTCCAAATCATTGATTTGAACCCCAGTTTCCTTCCCTTCACTATTGGTATTGGATGGATTTTCCTTCATTTCATTAGCATAGCCTTCACTTCTTCCCTTATGCGTCTGCCATACTTAAGCGTATCTGTCAAGCCTGTGAACATCTTTATCACCAGTATTTTGAACTCTGTGTCTACTAGATTGGCTAACATCATCGCTTAGTTCTCCCACTGGAATATTGATTCATTCCCTCTTTTGGGCCATACTTTTCTGTTTCCTCATCTTGACAGGCTCCTGTGTTTGTTTGCCTCTGCGTCTTAGGTGGAGCCGTGGTACCTGTTATGTTGTAAGGGGCGGAGCCTTATGTATTCATCAGTACGGGTGACCTATTTTACCACGTTGTGGCACTGTATGTGGGGGAGGGGTCTGAGGTGGATTAATGCCACTTGCTCAGCACTCGTCCCTTTTCCAGGCACTTCTCCCACTTCCATATGGGACTGGCACCTCTCTAGCTGTTGCCCTGACCGTCGTTCCCAGAGTGGGTGGGTCTGCAGACATTCTAGGACCGCGGGGGCCCTTTAAACAAGCAGACTCTGCTGAGAGACCAGCAGTTTCTTCCTTCACCTTAACCCCCACTGGTTTGCACAGTCAGAAGCAATGAGGCTTGATTTTCCCCAGCGCTGGAATTGTGAGCTGTGTAGTCTGGTGTGGTGCTGGGAGGGCTCCCTAGGTGTCCCTCTCTACTTTTTAAAACATGTGACTGCGCTTTCCACCAGCCTGCTGCTGCTGCCACCACCACACCGCATCCTCTCTGTCCCAGCTCCACCCCTCCTACCTGTCTGGATGAGTATTTCTTCTTTATATCTTTGTTTGTTGGACTTCCATGCAGCTTGATTTTTCTGGAACCTCTCATTGTCTCTAGTTTTGAGGTAGTTGAATGCCTTCTTAATTGTGGAGGAAGACACAGCATGTGTGTCTAGGCCTCCATCTTGGCCAGAAGTAGCTTAATTGATTTTTGAGACATTGTCTAAAGGTATTGTTTTTATAACTTAATGCCTTTTATTAATTTTTTTATTTTGAGAGTATGTCTATTAAAGCTGGGGACAGCAAAACAAGGAAGAGCTTAGCATAGAAGAAGCAACAGGAGAGAGCCTAAGTAGGTCTGCTTTAGCTCACTGAAAGTCAGAGAAAAGAGGTTCTTGGAGACAGGTTTAGGGAGTTATCCCAGGACAAGCTGTCACCGCTCATTGCTCCTCTGGATGCAAGTTTTGGGGGGTACCTTAGAGTTTAGAAGATGTGTGCCTGAAAGGGAAGAAAAGTTCTGGGGAACACACACTTAAAGCCTTTTTTAAAAGAGTGGAAATCTGATTGGCCCTATGCATAAGTCCTTTCAATGGTCATTCATTTCACACACACAGACATACACACACACAAAGACAAGACATTAGCCTGGCAGGCAAAGCCACTAAGCCAGGGACCCTTCTGTTTACCTTCCAATCGCTCTTTCATGACCTTCAGGCTTTTCCACCCCAGTCCCTACCATCTGAACCTCTGTGGTTTTTGAGTGAGCTGTATTCTCTATTCTTGAAACTCTCTGCATTTTCCTCTCTCTGACTGGATCACTGGTCTTTCCCTCTAAATTCAACCAAGTCCCACTAAACTTTTAAGACTCAATTTTGGTGTCAGCCTTTCAGACTGTCTTCCCTTAGTCCCTAAGTGACGGTGAATTTTTTGTTACCTTGATTGGTCCTCAGTGTCAAATATTATTCTGGGCACTTCTGTGTGAGATTGATCTTTAAATCAATAGACTGAGAAAAGCTGGTTTAATTACTGAGACAGTTCTTATTATAAAACCAAACTCAAAAGGTGTCTACAGAGTTGGCCTTTTCTTTCCTTCTCTCACTTTAAATCAGTAGTCTAACAAGGATTAGAAAAACAGAACTCTATTTAGTGTTTCTGATAAAAGTAAAAAGAGTGAAAACATAATTATGGAAGATTTCTCTCAGGTGTTTGGGTGGAGTCTGCAAGATAAAGTACTCTCACTGCAATGCCCTGAAAACATTATTATTAAAACAGTAGATTCAGTTACTGTCAGCCTAGAGGGGTTATTCCCTCTGAAAAGATTCTGTTGAATGCCTGTTATGTGCAGGTCATTATTCTAAATATTAGAGATAGAAAATGGTTTAAGAGTTGGAACATCCTTTCATAGTAAGCAATCTAATAGATTCAGTATGGATGCTCAGGTTCTTAAAGTTCCAAGATGGCCAAGGTAGCCATGTGGAGAAAGCAAGAGCTTCAGAGAGTCTCGTTGAAGAAAAGGAGAGAGGTCACTTAAAATACCACATTATAGTGACTGGAAATGAGCAGCTGCTGGTCTTAGGACAATGAATTTAGCATCTTTTGTCCAGCTCCATAATTTTAGGAAACTCAACCCAAGACTTTACTTTGTTTTTAAATCCCAAACTGCATCAGTGGATGAAATTAGTGAGGAATAAGAATAGAGAGAAGAATAGGAAGGGGAGGTAAACTCCCTGTGACAGCTTCAGAGAAACCCTCTCTTCCCTTTGAAAGGGAGCAAGGACTGGCCACTCAGGAAAAGCTGGCCTTTGGGCGCCCTCATGCTGGCTGAGCTCATTTGCACATCTGAGCCATCAACTAAAGGCAGCTGTTTCTTCTGGGAGCTGGGATGGTTTCCTCCTGGGGCCTGTTCTTTTTCTAATTCACTTTGCACCTTCTCAGCTTGAGTGGGAAGAATGTGTGAGACAAATTGTGACCCCTCATTTTATAACTTCAGGGCATTTGAGTTAAATGTGTTAGCTCTTTGTTTCCTCAGCCCATGAAGGTGGCAGTGTGGCCTTGACTCAGCTGTTTGGGCCTTTCTGGGCCTCAGATGGCAAATAAAGAGCATGACACCAAATCACTTGGAGCATAAGAAGATACCATACACAGGGAGAGGTGAAGCCCATTTAGTGAAGTTCAAGCTTTCAATCCTCCAAGGTAGCTGAACCACCACCAACCACAGGAAGATGAGTTTGGTCAAAGTGGAAGGGAACTTCTGGAGAGCTTGTGTTGCTCACTCTGTTTTAGAAAGACACTAACAATATTCCAATCCTGACCAGGCCAGAGAGTGTGGGCACAGTGCCCAGGAAAAGCTATACTCAGCAGGTATTCTGGGTCAGTTGGATCCTAAATCACACCTTAGCCCAGTCAAGCATCTGGGCTTCCTTCCACAAAAATAAATCTGTTTTGTGGCAAGCAGATTATATCTGGGCAAGGAATTTTTTTTCTTTTATATCCACAGCTCACAAAAGATTAGGGTGGATCGAGAAGCTAATAAGGGCAATTAAGGACAAAAACAAATTGGGGCTCTCACCACACCAAAAAGGTGCTGTGTGGAAGTGAGATGAGCTGGGTTAAGTCAGCTTCTTCTATTTGTTTGTTCATTCATTCATTTATTCATTCATTCATTCATTCAGAATTTGTAGAGTTCCTATTATGCTCCAAGATTGCAATAAATGCTAGGAGGAATTCTATAAGTAATGAGAAAAACATTAATTTCTATCAAAGAGAAGTGTAAATGCATCATAATGCTGCTGGTGGAAATGGGGCTGTTTCATGGGGTCACAAGGAAAAAATTTTGGAGACCCACCTATGGGAGGATGTAGTAAGTCATATTGAAAAAGCTGGAGCACAGACAAAATGGAGGCATAGGTGGACATGCTTTGCCTTCTTGCACAACCATAAGAAGGATCACAACTAATCTCAGAACAAAAAACACCCAGAGCTGCCAGAAAATCAACCTGTATGGAAGTCTGACAACCAAGAATTTAAAGAAGCCATATTCGTCCAGACAGATAGGAGGGGCAGAGCCGGGGATCCAGGGTGGAGAGGATGGATGCCATGTGGCAGTGGTGCAGTGGCGGCGAGGTAGTGGTGATGGCAGCAGCAGGCAGAACAGGTGGTTCCACATTCATATGTGGTGGATAAAAATCAGGAGGGACACCTTGGGAGCCAGTGATTCCAGCCCCAGGCCAGACCACACAGCCCAGGGTGCCAGCACCAGGAAAATAAAGCCTCATAACTTCTGGCTATAAAAGCCAGTGGAGGTTTGGGCAGTGGAAGAAACTGCCAGTCTCTCAGGAGAGTCCACTTAAAGGGCCTACCTGGTCCTAGAATGTACGCAAACCCACCCAATCTGGAAACCACCACCAGGGCAACAGCTAGAAGGGTGCCAGTTGCATATGGAAAGGGGGTGAAGTGAATGAAAATGGAGAGAGTGCCAAGCAAGCCTCCAGCAACCAAGCAGTGATATTGTCCCCTCTCCAACGCCACCCCCCCACAGAGCCACAAAGCCATGAAACGGGTTGCCCTGCTCTGACAAGTACCTAAGGCTTCACTGCATATAACTTAACAGATGTACTAACTCAGGGAGTCAAAGCAGCTCTGCCTAATACACAGAAACAAATGCAGGGAGGCTGCCACATTGAGGAGAAAAAGAAATATGGCCAAAATGAAAGAACAGAACAAAATCCCAGAAAAAAAACTAAATGAAATGGAGATAGCCAATGTGGAGATGCAGAGTTCAAAACACTGGTGATCAGGATGCTCAGAGAACTCATTGAGTACAGCAAAAGCATAAGGGAAGAAATAAAGGCTACATTAAATGAAAAAAAAAATCCACAGGAAAACAACAGTGAAGGGAAGGAAGCCAGGGTTCAAACCAATAATTTGGAACATAAGGAAGAAAAACATTAAACCAGAATAGAATGAAGAAACAAAGAATTCAAAAAAACAAGGAGAAAATAAGAAGACTCTGGGACATCTCCATAAGTGCCAACATCCGAATCATAGAGGTGCCAGAAGGAAAAGAGAAAAAGCAATAAATTGAACACTTATGTGAAAAAATAATGAAAGAAAACTTCCATAATTTGGTGAAGGAAAAAGACATACAAGTCCACGAAGCATAGAACGACAAGTTAAACACAAAGAGGACCACACCAAGACACATCATAATCAAAATGCCAAAGGTTAAAGATAGAGAAACAATCTTAAAAGCAGCAAGAGAAAAGCAGAGGGTTACCTTCAAAGGAATTCCCATAAGACTGTCAGGTGATTTCTCAAAGGAAACTTTGCAGTCAAGAAGTATTCAAAGTGGTGAAAAGCAAAGACCTACAGCTAACATTACTCTATTCAGCAAAGCTATTATTTAGAATGGAAGGGCAGAGAAAGTGCTTCCCAGACAAGATAAAGCTAAAGAAGTTCATCATCACCAAGCCATTATTATATGAAATGTTAAAGGGACTTATTTAAGACAAAGAAAATCAAAACTATGAACAGTATAATGACAACAAACTCACAACTATCAACAAATGAATCTCAAAAACAAAAACAAACTAAGCAAACAGAAACAGAATCACAGGTATGGAGATCATTTGGAGGGTTATCAGTGGGGTGGGAGAAGAGGGAGAATGGGCGAAAAGGTACAGGGATTAAGAAGTATAATTGGTGGGTACAAAATAGGTAGGTGGATGTTAAGAGCAGTATAGGAAATGCAGAAGCCAAAGAATTTATATATACAACCCATGGATATGAACTAAGAGGGTGGGAGGATTGCTAGAGGGAATGGGGTACTGGGCAGAAGGGGGCAAAGGGGAAAAAATTGGGACAACTGTAATAGCATAATCAATAAAATACACTTAAGAAAAAGCTGAAACAAACACAAAGAACTTTCCGAGATTCAGCCCCAGTGTCTCATCTCCCTCAGTCCCACTATAGAAAAAGTCCAGTCTTGTCTTTATCATGCCCAGGACAAAGGCCAAGGTCAAAAAGTTCTGTGCCACTGATTCAGTCCAGTCCAGTCTTTGTTGCCATCTGGCTAGCATAGTTTACCTTCCCAGGTGCACTCTGGCCGGCTGTGCCCAGGCCCATGGTTGGAGTCTGCACAGCTGCTGGACATACATGGCTGCTTGGACAGAGAACGTGCAAGCAGATGGGGCATGTATGTGTTACCAAGAGACAGACAGAGACAGAGAGAGAAAGAGAGAGAGAACTGTTTGTTAGGCTGATTATATTATCTCGTGTTGGGGAAGGACCAGGTGCTTCTTCAAACTAACCAATCAGCTTCCTAAGCTTTTGTGTACTGGTGTTGGATTGTCCCCCAAACTAATCCATTTCTTAGATTTTTCAGGGTTCAGGTCCCTTATTCAATCCAATCTTTTTTCCAGGCTAGACTGACAGGCCTCTATGGTTGCCATCTTGGCTTCTACTGTGTGTGTCTCGAAGAAGCACCTTCCCCTGTGCTATTTTAGCTTCTACTGGCATATGCCCAGCAGAAAAATGTCCTCTTTATTATTTATTTATTCCTTTCCCCTATAGTCTGGGTGAATGCACCAGATGTACCCCAGGGAGATTAAAAAGTGGTCCTTCCTCTCTACACAGGGGGGCTGAGGGGTGTTAATTCCTTTGGTAGGGCAATGATGCCATCTCCTGGGGTGCCTATGAATGCTGCAAATTCCTAGAAAAGCAAGTTTATGGTCCCTAGTTGTTATGCTTAATAATTCCTAATTCCTTTTGTGCCCTTCCTTCATTATTATCTAGCTACCTACACTAACAATAATATGTGCTTTTTAGTTTTAGAAGCCTAGGTTGCTAAATTTGCAATCTTTCAGGTCTTCTAGTTCAATTCTACCACTTTACAGGTGAGGAAACTGAAGCTCACAGAGTCGGGATTTCAGGCATAATAGCAGCTGGGATTAAACTGACTTGATTCCTAATCTAGTTTGTTGTTGTTGTTTTTTAGTTTTCAGTGAGAGTCACTTCCCTGGAAAGAGAGAGAGAAAACAGGGCCACAGGATATGTTGAAGCTCTGGGTCCATTAAGGAAAAAGCTCTAAGCTTCCAGATGCAACCACTACTACTAACTGCTAAAAAGACACTTCCTTCCACTCCTGAAAGCTTACTCCTCTCTTCCCCAGTTTCAAAGAATGCACAGGATCCTCTGCTTCTTCCCACAGCCCCAATATCCTCCAGGGTTTTTGGTGCTGGCTGTCTAACCTGCTAGAGCCACTCTCCTTAGAGTCTCCTGTTCAGAGAGTGACTTTGCCAAGTGACTTGCACCAGGAAACATGGGCAGTGTTTCCCAAAGATAGGACTGAAGTAGTTTACATGTGGATTAAATCACAGAACACAATCCTTTAATCTCAGAGCAGGCAACCACTTTCAGCAGTGACAATGAGAAGTTCTCAGGGGCTCTCTAGAACATCAGAGGAAAATATATCAGTTTTGCAAAGCTGAATGCCAAAGAAACCTCCAGAGATGCAAATAACTAGCACATGTCACCCAGAGGCTGGTGGGGTTACTGTTTTTTAAAGAATCTTAAATGCAGTAAGTGCCAAACAAAGGAAGAGAGAGGGCTGGGGCCATTATGTAGATAAACCAAAGGCAATCTTTGGTTGTATTTATTCACTGCAAGTTATATAATTGTCTTCATGTTCTGCTTTGCATCATGTTTGGGTCAGTATTTCTGTCAGATGGAAAACTCCAGTTCAGTCTCGGAAGGAGGAAACATTGTCAGTTAAATAAAAAAGAAGCAATATTTCTTGTATTTGGGGGGGCCAGATCTTGTTTAAAATGGAAAGGCTTTGCATCTTAGATAGCCTGATTTAATTGCTGAACAAAGCTCTCTTCTTGTGGGGAAGAAAGAAGAAGATTCCAACAATTAGCCCTCTCAAAAAGTAGGTCTGTAAAAACAATTGGGAGGAAGTAGGCAGTGACATCCATCCGCCCATTGCTTTTGGCTAATCCAGGGGAAGGCAAAACAAAGGAAAACATCCCGTTGGTTCAAAAGTTCAGCTCTCCCTTCATTAAGAGAAAAATCCATCTATTCCCTGGCCAGTCCAGATCTCTGTTCCCATTTCACTGCTGTGATGTTTTATCTTCCAGACCCCTTCTAACTGAACCCTTTCTAGTTTGTTTCTTTTTAAGATTAAAAAGAAACTTATTTTTTTAGAGTGAAGTAAAGGGAGGGAGAATGAGAAGGAGAGAAACATCATTCAGTTGTCTCTGGCACAACCCCTACCTGGGGACCTGACCTGCAACCCATGCAAGGGCCCTGACTGACATTTGTACCGGTGACCTTTTGGTGTTCGGCCTTGTGCTCAACCCACTAAACCACACCAGCCAGGGCAACCCTTTCTAGTTTTGAAGGGAAACCTAGTACCTCTTTAGGGGTCAAAGGTGTTAGAGGGGTTCTGGACTAGAGACAAAAACTTAACTTGATCTTCTTACCAGGAAACATATGAAGAAATGTTCCCAGAAAATATAAGTAATTTTTGAATGTCTACTTTGGGCTAGATGCTTACTCTTAGAACACTGCATTGAATCTTCCCCACAACTTTATGAGGTAGTTACATCTTTTCTCATTTATATTGTTCAAAACTATCAACAGTCCCAAAATGGAGTCACTTATGTTTAGTCCCACATCACCAAATCAAGACTTAATCATAGTGTGGGCTCTCCCAGAAATAGAACCTTAAACTTGTCAATCAAGAATCGCCTGATCAGCACTACTTGGGTCATCTGCCTGGCAGACCTCTGCCATCCCCTAAAGAAAAGTGACTTTGCAAAAACCAACTGCTCTTTTGCCTAGTATAGCTTCATTATTCACACTTCCTTCTGCCTATAAAGTCTTTCATTTTGTACAGCCCCTTTCTATCTGCTAGATTGGCTGCTGCTGACCAATTTGAATCAATTTTTACTCTAAAGTCTTAGAGTGTTTAATATGTTTATCTTTTAACAATATATGTGAGCAAACTCCAGCTCAGAGGTTAAATACTTGGAGAAGTTAAACAATTTGCCCTCAGTTACGCAGGTAATCGTCATTACCAGGTGGCCAGGAAGCCATTGTCATTGCTGTTTTGCTGGTCCAACTTGATTAGGGAAAAGTCAGTGAGTTTCCAGAAAGAAAAGAAACCCTGCGGGAACAATTGTTTTGAGATGGGAAAATTTACTTTTTCTTTCATTTTTACTCATGTGATTTCCCTGAAAATGTAGTATTCACTTTCACTTTCCTGGGCCAATGTAAAAATACAAGGTGTGGCTGGCTTGGAAACATCATTCTCTCTCCTTTATTTGAAGCATTAAATTTGTAGTTTTAAATTTGCATTTTGTTATTGATGTGAATTCCTAAAGACTAATTCTCATGGGAGTGTGTTTAATCAGTTAGTTCAACAACATTAATTGAATACCGACTGCATGGACAGCTTTATGTTAGATGCTTTAAATTTCTGCTCTTATGTTTTAAATTCACCAATAAAGAATGAGCCCCTGAAATCCTAAGGCTCCACCCCAAAAAAGCAGAACCCCAGGTCTATGGGCACTCCCTCCCTATGCATGACCTGGCTATGTACTTCTTGGCCTTTCTTATATGCCCCAGGGCCTGTAAGTATTGTAATAAACCTTTTTTCTTCAAAGTTCCCTAATGGTTATTGCTGAAGGGCATCTTGCAACTGTAATAAGAAATACAAGGGTGGGTCCAGCTATAACCTTGGTTTAGAAAAGGGAGAGGTTTGTCGGAGCTTGCTGGGGACCAGGTGAGAATCCCAGGCATTTCTAGCTGATAGCATGACTATTATTGATAGACCGAGAAGAGCAAAAAACAGTAATGCTGTGTGCTACAATTTACACCAGCTACCATGTTATGATGTCTCTAGGTGACAGCAATTTTTTAGCTCTGTTATAATCTCATGGGACCACCTTCAAATATGTGGTCTGCCATTGAGCCAGACATCATTATGCAGCACGTGGCTATATTGTATAGTACGGTATGTTCCTGTTTATATGTACATATGCCATTTATATATCTTATATGCCAATTCACAGAATAAAAGACTAGGACTCTTAATAGAGGTTAGTTTTGTAGGTGAAGTGGGTGGGAATGATAAAACAGGACCTTTATGTTTTAGTCTGTGAACTTCTACATTTAGATCTTTTATAATAAAAACATTTACATCTATTACATATATAATTAAAATAATAAAGTCTTAACTGCTCCTTTAAAAACATCTTGAGTTTTAGTTTTCTTTCTATGCATCTTCTATTAAAGCTTGGCTGCCTACTGAAAGGTAAAAAAAAAATCACCCTCTCTTCTAGAAATCTAAAGTGGTATCAAAAAATTTAGTTGGGCAATTGCTCCGAGTTGAACTGCCTCCCAGGGGAGGTCAATGTCTGGGGAGGGGCAGGATGTCGTCCCCTAATGAAGCTGCATTTGCTCTAACAAGAGTGACAGTGTCATCATCCAACAGCCAGGTGGGTAAGGTACGTTCTGTGATGTGAATTGTTAGCTCAGAATGAGCTCCCCTATCCTTGGTCCCAACATTCTTCAACCTTAGTCGTTGGCATAGGAAGGGGAAGAGAAGGTGATGCCGCAGCCTGGACTTGAGGGTGGGGGTCAAGCAGAGGGCAGCTGGTGCTCCACCAAGACAGGAGAAAGGGTACATTTCACTTGGGAAAGGAATAGCGTCTTTCATTCGTGTACTTTCAGATGGTTAGTTTTTCTTCTTTATCCCCTTTTATCCACTCAAGGAAATCAATATAAATGCACTTCTTTCTACTTAGGAGTAAAAGAGTGGAATCCCTAGAAGGGACGCTGGGTACCCAGTCCAACCCCCTGACTGGCAGGGCAGTACGTGTATACCTGGAGAGGTGGCCAATATCCAAACGCAGAGCTGGCACTCATCTGCAGCATCCTGGAGCCCAGAGAGGACTTGTACTGCTCTTCACTTCTCTGGTTCTCTCGAGAGCAGCTCCTAATGATACTTGGCAAAAAGAAACCACATTAACCTGAGACAAACACACATACTTTCTCAGATCAGTGTCAGTTGTATAAAAGATAAGTTTTTGTGTCTGTACTTGTGTAGTTTTGTGCCAGACCAAGTAAAACGGTATTTTCCATTAACCAGGCGTTTTTTCTGTTTGTCCTCTTGGGCCCTATTTATAGCATTATGGCTTCTATTTCTAATCTCCATGTAAATGAAATAAAATTTAACCATCTTTTTAAAAAAGTAATCAGTTTTAATGGAAAAATGCAAGATAAGATTATTTCAACAGGTGTCTCCCTTATCACACTATATAAACTTGAAAGAAATAGTCATTTTTTAAAAATTTAGTTTTGTCTAGTATGCAGAACTCCGCTGGGTCAAGCAAACAAAGGCGCTTGATGGTCAGGCTTTGCCGTGAGCCAGTTGGCTGTGTAAATTTTACGAGATGAAGCCGGTGTTCTGAATGACATCACTTTGGCTGGCAGTGCTCCAAGTTCTAGGCCCAGAGGGGTGGCTTGGGTAGGCACAATGCTCATGCTGATGGAAAAGTAGTGCTGCTGCTTCCCTTGGCTTCACGTGTGTGAAAAATGTGACAATAGCATTCCATAATAATAAAATAATAATGGCAACAATAATAATAAGAAGAAAGTGTTGGCAGGTGATCTGGGAGGCCTTGACATTTACCTTCCCTTGTGTTCTGTGTTCTTTGTGTTCCTAATAACATTAGCACTGTATTTTAGCGGAAAGAGCCCCAGGCCAGGACTTAGTTAAGCAGGCTGCTGTCTCTGGCTTGCCACTTAATGAGCTGGTTTGCCACTTAAACTCTGAAGAATTGTTGCCCCACTGTAGTCTGATCTCTGGGTTCTCTTTTATCTCTTAAGATTTTCAGGCCTGTGGAATTTGCTGTGTCTTTTGTTCTCGGTTTCTGAAGTGAGATGCTTTCCTGCAGATTTCATTCTCTTCCTGGATGGTTTGATCCAGTATTCCTCAAACCAGAGGACATGAACTGAAGTTGTTGTTTTTTTTTTTAGTACAGTAAGAAATGGGACAGTAAAAAACTGTGAGAGGTGCAGATGAGTCAACCTGTTCTTTTTTTTTTTTTTTTTTTTTAGGTTTTATTTATTCATTTTCAGAAAGAGGAGAAGGGAGGGAGAAAGAGAGGGAAAGAAACACTATTGTGTGGTTGCCTCTCTCATGCCTCTAACAGGGGGGACCTGGCCCATAACCCAGGCCTGTGTCCTGACTGGGAATCGAACTGACGACCCTTTGGTGCGCAGACTGGTGCTCAATCTGTGGAGCCACAGCAGGCAGGGCTGAGTCAACCTGTTTTAAATTTGTCACTCATTTTGACAAAAGAGATAAGGTTTGATAGCACAGGGAGGAGAAGGCTGTGTCTGTACACACCTGGTCCCAGGGTTGTGATAGTGCAATTGCAGCTGCGATGCAGTCTCGTGTTCCATTTCTCAGATGAGCTGTCATGCAACTTGGAGACTGCAACCACCACACCTCGTTTTTCTCACATCATGGGTGTGTGTTGTAAGTGAACTGACTTTATTAATTGCCCTGGAAAGCTTCAAGAATGAGGTGGGGCTCCTACCAGGCATAGTTAATGTGATAGAGATTTGTGATCCTGAAGTTTCATTTGGAACTATTCAGGGAGTGGAAATTTGTAGTCAGAGATGAGGAGGGGGGTGTCTGTCAAACATTAACAAATCAAATTCATCCTTGAGGAGGGAAAAACAAAGAAACTAAATTACTGCTGTGTTAGGTTCTGTGCAAAGAGAGTTACGTGGTCTCTTCTCTGGTGATTCCCAGAGTGTAAAACAGCTTAGCTTATTTTTAGAGGTTTCCTAAACAAAAAGGTTCCAAATAGATTTCCATATGTCCTAGCTGCTCATTTCTGAAAGAAATATTGAACCCAGTTGGAGCCCTTTCATTTCAGAAGTTCCTAGAAAACTTCCCAATAAATGAAGTTTCTCTATCATCAAGATTTCACCTTTTTTATTTGGGGCCATCCAGGTGTTGAGAAGAGGTTAGGCACTGAGGGGTAAGACCCTATAATTTCTTAGACAGAAGACTCATTCTGAGTCATTGATCTGAAAATATGTCTGCTGGACCCAGCCTCTGGGTAGGGTGTGTGATAATAACCATTGATTACTTAGGAATCTGAGAGCGGGCAGTTCGGAAGTCGTGTGGGCTGAGCTTTTTGATCCTAACTTAACTCCAGGAAAAATAAACAAGCATGCCCAGTCATTTATCTTCATGGTCACTAATAAAGGTGGTGGGATTCTTGCAGTCATGTTTATGTTCTTATTTTTAAACTATAATGGCAGGGGCAGAACAACTGACTTGACCACCAAAGCAACTCATGAGAATAGCTGTGTGGGGTGACTGTTGTAGAACTCGTGTGTACATATGTGTCCAGCATGGTCTGAGATAGGAAAAGTCAGAAATAACATAAAAATTCATTAATAGGAGGCTGGTTAGGTAGGTTATGGCACATTACATACCATGGAACATTGTGTGTCATAAGTCATCTTCCCCATACACACATGCAGTGAGGAATAGTCTGCATGTCATTTATTATGGAAGTGTTCCCAGGAGAACCCAGTAAATGAGGCGGGGGAGGCAGGGGTGATGAAGAGAAAGAAATCAAACCAGGGAGTGATTTTCAGATGAAGTTCCAGTAACCGCCTGGTCTCTTTGGGAAAGTCTGGAGTATAAATTGTACCAACTGGGGGCCAGGAGATGGGCTTTCATAACCCTGCAGGTCCTCCTAGTCCTCAGTGCTTTCAGACCCGTGACTCCAGGAGCCCAACATCAAGCCTCAGAAGAGACGTGCTGGTGCAGATAGCTAAAGAAAAGCATACATAGCCAGGGATTGACACAAACTGGAATGGTAAAGGGACTGGAGGCGTTCTGGTCAGTGTCTGCTTTGTCATGCAACTGTCATAAAGAATGCTGTAGAGGGCAAATCCTTCCTTTGGAGGTTGTTAATGATAGATATTGAACTAAAAAAAAGCAATTTACCAAATAATATTGTCGGGGGTATGTCCCAACACCAACCAATTCTATAACACCAGCTTGGTCACCAGTGGTTCAGCTCAGTTCTACCTGGACTTAGTGTCAGATCTCAGAAGTTAAAGGGTTCATACTGTCCCTACTTCAGATGCCAGTCAAAAGTTCCAGGTTGCCACTTGTACTCCGTCAGAATAGCTACAAATCGAGGGTTTCCAAGACCCTTTCTTCAGGTTTGATAAGTTGCTAGAATGGCTCACAGAGCTCAGAAAGACATTTTACTTACATTTACAGGTTTATTGTAAAGGATACAGCCCAGGAACAGCCAATGGAGGACATGCATAGGGCCCAGTGTATGGGAAGGGGTGCAGAGCTTCCATGCCCTCTCTGGGTGCACCGCTCTCTCAGCACCTCCACATTTTCACCAACCTAGAAGCTCACTATTGTCCCAGAATTTTTATAGAGTTTAATTTCAACCCCCTTCCCAACCCCCCAGGCCTGTAGATGGAGCTCTAAGTTCCAACCCTCTAATCACTTGGTCTTCGGATGATCATCCCCATCCCGAGGCTCTCTAGCTGCCCGGCCTGCGTTACCTCATTAGTATAAACTCAGGAATGATAAAAAAGGGGCTCCTTATGAATCAAAAAGATGAATTTCCAAGGGTTTTAGGAGCTCTGTGCCAGGAACTAGGACAAAGAGCAACTATATTGCTTGTTATACTATACATATATACTTTGATATCATTTTTTTTAAGTAAAAAGAAATATGTGCGTGTAAAGAAAAAAGTCTGAAAGGAAACAGACCTAACTGTTAATTGTATTACCACAGGGAGAATTGAGGGTGGGGAAGAGATGTGAAGGGGTAGATAGAGGCATGCCGAGTTTAGGAGCAAGCATATTATACTTTATAATAGGAATAAAACAAAAACACAATGTACGAGGCCTCCACCCTGTGACTAGAGCATGTGCCTTTGTAGTTGATGGGCTCTTTGGTCTGCAGGTCTGAGAACCAGACAGGCCATACTCAGTGAAAGGAGCACAGTAGCTACTTGGTGAGTATGTGATGTTTCCCTGAAGTGAATAGAAGTTGGAAATCTACAATTACGTTCAATACTGGACTGAAAACTGTGGCTTCAGTGGTTTCCATTCCAGTGCCTGCTTGTCATTTTAGTCTGTCTTAGGAAAACATGTTTTTAGTTGAGTGCCTCCTGGTCATGCTTGAATCCCTGTCCATTGGATATGCATTAATTTAGCCTCCACCCTCAGTGGGAGACTGTCTGGGCGGAGAAATGACTCTCATACTCTGCCTTCAGCCTATTGGTAGCCCTGGCAGAACACTTAATTTGTAGGCAAAATAAATTACCAACTTTGGTAGATACTATAGATCCAGGTTGATACAATCCCTTCCCTTGGCCTATAAACAGAAAGTTCTGCAAAAACGGTCTTCCCTGCTATCACAAAGCCTAAAACCTTATTGTATATGGGGTTGCATTAACCTCTCAGCAAAGGGAGCTGGATGGAGACTGTCTACACTCTTGGAGGTGCAAGATTTGCATCAGACTAACTTTTGTTCCAATTTATCCATCCATCCCTCCATTCATCCATCCATCCCTCCATCCATTCATCCATCCATCTATTCATCCATATTTCTCATTATTATTGAGAGACTCTCATGAGCCAGGGATTGTGGCAGGCACAATTCCTCGTCTTCTGGCATCTATCTGTAGAAAACACACTTAAAAGTCACCTTCAGACTGTAGTGTATGTTAGAAATCACAGTAGGCCCTCTGATTACTTCTTGTTTCTTGTCTTTGTTTTCTCCTAGCCCAGGGTTTAGAGTTATTTTCATCTCTCAGTAGAATATATCAGATAATAATAACTACCATGTATTGAGTGCTTATAATATTATATAGTTGCAAAGCCATCTATACACCCCATTTCACTTAAACCTTAAAATAATCCTAAAAAATGTGTAGTATTATCTACATTTTAATTTTTTATTGAGATATACAACATACATAAAAAATTGCACAAAAATAAAGTATGGTTCTGAAATTTATCAAAAAGCATGATATAATGAGATTTAAAAAAACAGAACATTGCCAGTCCCTATAAGTCTTCTTAAAATTTTTATTTATTTATTTATTTATAGTGAGTGGGTAAAGAAGCAATAAAGAGAAGGAGAGAAACATTGATGTGTGAGAGAAACATCGATTGGTTGCCACTTGAACACACCCCATCTGGGAACCAGGCCCACAACCTGGGCATGTGCCACAACCAGAATCAAATCTATGACCTTTCAATTTTGGGGACAATGCCCAACCAATGAAGTCACACTAGTCAGGGATATGTCCCCTTTTAATTGCCACCCTTTCTTTACTTCCTAGAAGTAACCACCATCCTGATATAAAGTAGTCCCTCTCTATATAGCGGTTCACTTATTGCAACCTCACTATATTGCGGGATTTTTAAAAATATAATATTTAACTCTTTTCGCAGACTTTTCGCTATATTGCGGGATTTTGCAGTACTGTATACGTATGTTGTTAAGTTTATGTAGGTTTAAGAGTGTAGAATATGTTTAAGAACATAAGTAGTGTTTATAAAAGTGTGGAAAAGGTTAATAAGGGAATGGGAAAGGTTACTAAGGGACTGGGAATGGTTTATAAGTGTGTGGGAAGGGTTTATAAAGCCTTAAAATATATATAAATACTAAAATAAATACCCCCTGGCTGGTTTGGCTCAGTGGATTGAGCGTCGGCCTGCGAGCTAAGTGTCGCTGGTTCGATCTTCCAGTCAGGGCACATCAGAGAAGGAAAACTCTGACTCCAAAAAACCTCCGCTGCCTTGCGGCATACCTCTTCAGGGGAAAGGCTAAGGGAGTAAACCCCAACAGAAAATCCGGAGCCGGAGTCCCTAAGGCGGTTTGACGTTGTAGTCAACACCGGCAACTCCTGCGGCGCACCTGAAGCCAAGCTGTATTGACTCCGTCTTTCCCTTGGACCCTTCAGCTGCGAAGAGAGGGGGGGTCTGCTGCATGGGCAACAGCAGACCCTCCATATCACCCTGCCCAGGCTCTGTAGCTTCAGCTTCACTGGAGAGGACACTCCAGCGTCATCGCAAGATGTCGATTTAACAGGGGAGGAGACAGATACCGTGTCACTCCTGAGTTGGACTGCACAGCCATTCTCGGCGGTGCAGATAGACTCTTAAGAAGCTACACCATCGTCTCTCCAGACGGACGGCTGCCGACGGAGTTTTTTCCCTTTGCTCCCCTCTGCCCAGTACCCCTCTTCCCTCCAGCAATCCCACCGCTCTTAGTTCATGTCCATGGGTCATGCATATATGTTCTTTGGCTTCACACTTTCCTATATTATTCTTAACTTCCCCCTGTCTATTTTGTACCAAACAATTATGCTTATTAATTCCTGCACCATTTCCCCATTTCTCCCCACTTCCCTTTCCCAGCTAATAAACCTCCAAATGATCCCCATACCTATGATTCTGTCCCTATTCTGGTTTGCTTAATTGGATTTTGTTTTTATGTTTTAGATTCAGTTGTTGATAGTTGTGAGTTTGTTGTCATTTTAATGTTCATCATTTTGGTCTTCTTTTTCTTAAGTAAGTGCCTTTGACATTTCATATAATAATAGCTTGTGATGATGAACTTTTTTAGCTTTACCTTGTCTGGAAAGCATTTCATCTGTCCTTCCATTCTAAATGATAGCTTTGCTGGATAGAGTAATATTGATTGTAAGTCCTTGCTTTTCATCATCTTGAATACTTCTTGCCAGCCCCTTCTTGCCTGCAAAGTTTCTTTTGAGAAATCAGCTGATAGTCTTATAGGCACTCCTTTGTAGGTAACTCTGCTTTTCTCTTGCTGCTTTTAAGATACGCTCTTTATCTTGAACCTTTGGCATTTTAATTATGATGTGTCTTGGTGTGGTCCTTTTTGGATCTAGCTTGTTTGGGACTCTCTGTGCTTCCCGGACTTGTATGTCTATTTCTTTCGCCAAATATGAAGAGTTTTCCTTCATTATTTTTTCACATAAGTTTTCAATTTCTTTTTTTTTCTTTTTAAACTTTTTTATTTGTTTGTTTGCTTGTTTATTTATTTATTTGTAAAGAGAGGGGAAAGGAGAAAGAAAGGGAGATAAGAAACATCACTGTGTGGTTGCCTCTCACTCGTGCCCCCCAACTGGGGACCTGATGTGCAACCTAGTCATGTGCCCTGACTGGGAATCGAACCAGCGACACTTGGCTCGCAGGCCGACGCTCAATCCACTGAGCTACAGCAGCCAGGGCCAGTTTTCAATTTCTTGCTCTTCCTCTTCTCCTTCTGGCACCCCTATGGTTTGGATGTGGGCATGTTTAAAGTTGTCCCAGAGGTTCCTAAGCCTCTCCTCATATTTTTTTAAATTCTTGTTTCCTCATTCTGTACTAGTTGACTGTTGTTTTCCTCCTTAAGTTCCAAATAACTGATTTGAACCCCGGTTTTCTTCCCTTCACCATTGGTTTTGTGTGGATTTTCCTTCGTTTCATTTAGCATAGACTTCACTTCTTCCTTTATGCATTTGCCATACTTAGGTATATCTGTCAAGCCTGTGAGCATCTTTATTACCAGTTTTTTGAACTCTGTCTGGCAGGTTGGTTATCTTTTTGTCGCTTAGTTCTCCCATGGGAACCTTGATCCGTTCCCCCATTTCTGCCATACTTCTCTGTCTCCTCATCTTGACAGGCTCCTGTGTTTGTTTGCCTCTGAGTCTTAGGTAGAACTGTGGTACCTGTTACATTGTAAGGGACAGAGCCTTAGGTTTTCTCGTCAGTAGAGGGCGACCTGTTTCACTACGTTATGGCGCTATATGTGGGGGAGGGGTCTGAGAGGGAACAAGGCCACTTGCTTAGCACTTGCCCCTTTTCCAGGCACTAATCCCACTTCGTATGGGACTGGCGCCTCTCTAGTTGTTGCTCTAGCTGTTGTTCCCAGAGTGGGTGGGTCTGCGAATGGTCTAGGACTGTGGGGGGGCTCTTTCAACAAGCAGACACTTTTGAGAGACCAGCAGTTTCTTCCTCCGCCCCAACCCCCACTGGTTTTCACAGTCAGAAGCACTGAGGCTTTATTTTCCCTGGCGCTGGGACCATGTGCTGCGTGGTCTGGTCTGGTGGTGAAAGTGCTCCCCAGGTGTTCTTCCTGACTTTTTAAAATCTGTGACTGCGCTTTCCGGCAGCCTGCTGTTGCCACCACTGCTGCCACCACCACACCATTCCTCTCCACCCTGGCTATGCCCCCTCCTACCTGTCTGGATGAGTATTTCTTCTTTATATCTTTGTTGAGTGGACTTCCATGCAGCTTGATTTTTCTGGAACTTCTGGTTGTCTCTAGTTTTGAGGTAGTTGTATTCCTTCTTAGTTGTGGAGGGAGATGCAGCATGTCTGTCTAAGCCTCCATCTTGGCCAGAAGGCCCAGTCCTATTTTTAAAAATATTTATTTTTATTCTTTGTTTACATTATATTTATTGATTATTATGTTATTGCAGTTGTCCTGACTTTTTCCCTCTATGCCCCCCTCCACCCAGGACCCCTCACTCCCTCAGGCAATCCCTCCACCATTGTTCATGTCCATGGGTCATGTGTGTAAGTTTTTTGACTACTCCATCTCCTATACTGAATATACATCCCCATGGCTATTCTCTAACTACCTATTTGTACTTCTTAATCCCCTCACCTATTCACCCATTTTCCCTTCCATCTGGCAACCATCAAATATTCTCTGTACCCATGGTTGTCTCTGTTCTTCTTGTTTGCTTAGTTTGTTTTTTAGATTCAATTATTGACAGGTATGGACTTATTGCCATTTTATTATTCATAGTTTTGATCTTTTTTTAAGTAAGTCCCTTTAACATTTCATATAATAATAGTTTGGTGATGATGAACTCCTTTAGTTTTTTCTTATCTGGGAAGCTCTTTATCTACACTTTGATTCTAAATGATAGCTTTGCTGAGTAGATAAATCTTGGCTATAGGTCCCTGGTTTTCATGACTTTGAATATTTCTTGCCAGTCCCTTCTTGCCTGCCAAGTTTCTTTTGAGAAATCAGTTGACAGTCTTATGGGAACTCCCTTGTAGGTAAATAACTTCTTTTCTCCTGCCGCTTTTAAGATTCTCTCTTTATCTTTAATCTTTGGCATTTTAAGTATGATGTATCTTGGAGTGGGTCTCCTTGCATCCATCTTGTTTGTGACTCTCTGTGTTTCCTAAACTTGTATGTCTATTTCCTTCACCAAATTAGGAAAGTTTTCTTTCACTATTTTTTCAAATAGAGTTCCTATTTCTTGTTCTTCCTCTTCTCCTTCTGGCACTCCTAAGATGTGAATGTTGGACCCCTTGAAGTTGTCCCAGAAGCTGCTTACAACCCTCATCTTTTTGGATTCTTTTTCTTCTTGTTGTTCTGATTGGGTGTTTTTTGATTCCTTATGTTCCAAATCATTGGTTTGATTCTTGGCTTCATCCATTCTCTTGTTGTTTCCCTGTAAATAGTCCTTTATTTCTATTAGTGCATACTTCATTTATGACTGTATCTTTTTTATGCTGCTAAGGTCCTCACTAAGTTCCCTGAGCATCCTTATAAACAGTGTTTTGAACTCTGCATCTGATAGATTGCTTATCTCCATTTTGTTTAGCACTTTTTCTGGAATTTTGATCTGTTATTCTATTTGGGTCATGTTTCTTTGTCTCCTTGTTTTGGCATCCTCCCTGTGTTTGTTTCTATGTATTAGGTAGAGCTGCTTTGATTCTATATCTTGGTAGTGTGGCCTAATATAGTAGGTGCCCTGTAGAGTCCAGTGGCACAGCTTCCCCTGCCACCCAAGCTGGGTACTTGAGATGCACCCTTCGTGTGGGCTGAGTATACCTCCCTCTTGTAGTTGAGCCTTGCTTGCTGTTGGTAGATCAATGGAAGGAATTTACCCAGGCCAGTCAGCTGCAAGGATTGGCTGTGACCAGTGACCATCAATTTCCATCCTCTGTGGAGGATCACGGTGGTGGTGCTCCAACGTGGTCTGTAGGTGTCCACTGGGTGCACTGGCCCTGGAGTTTCTTCGGTGGTGCAGGCTAAGGTCAGCCCCCACCTGTGTTTTTCCCTGGGCCACCCTGCCTGAGCTATAAAGCAACATGAGATGGCTGCTACTTGTACTGGGCTTGGAGACTCCCAGGCAAAGCCAAGCTGTGAATCTAGGCTGGCTGCTTCTAGTGTGGGACCTTGGGCTCACTAAAGCCAGCTGGTGCTTGTTTGATAAGATTTATGAAGTTGTGAAGCATGAGCCAAGACTAGCCATTCATATGGAAAAGCAGCTTGAGTGGGCCCATAAATTGGGTGGGGTGGAGTCTCTGGGGATATTCAAAGCAGGTCAAACAGTGTTAGCCAGTTTGATGGAGTATCAGATATGGCCCACCTTGCTGGCTCTGTGGAAGGAGGGTTTAGAAAAGAGACAATGGCTTCTGCTGGCCTTGATGCCAGACACTTGTTTCTCCCTGTGTACAACTGGTGCCTTTTAAGCTGCTACCCTGGTGCTGGAGCTCAGAGGAAATGAGTCTGAGTAGATGAGTCTATGTGTGGCTTCTTTAAGAGAAACTGTTTAGGGCTCCAGCATTTTCTTCCACCAACTCAATTCCCACTGCTTTTTGTAGCCAGAAGTTGTGAGAATTTATCTTCCTGGCACTGGAACCCTGGGCTGGGGAGCCTGGTGTGGGGCCTGGATTCCTCACTCCCAAGATATCCCTCCCATTTTTATCTACCACATGTGGGTGAGGGACCAGCCTATTCCATGTCTGCGCTCTTCCTTCCAATCTGGATGGATGTGGTTTCTTTAATTCCATAGTTGTCAGACTTCCATTCAACTTGGTTTCTGACAATTCTGAGTTATGGTTGTTTTATATTTTAGTTGTAATTTTGATGTGGTTGTGCAAAGCGGTGAGCTATGTCTGCTTATGCTGCCATCTTGACCAGAAGTCCCCCTGCCTGTTCTTTTTTTAAAAAAACAATTTACATACATTATATTGTATGCTTTCTTTGGTGACTTTTAAAAATCTCAAGATTAAATCCTTAAGATTCATACTTATTTTCTGCATTAGTTGTAATTGATTCTTTTTTCTGTGTAGTATTGTACTATATGAATATACCACAATTTACTTTCCGTTCTACTGTTTTTGGACATCGGTGTCTTCCCAGTTTTGGGCTGTTATGAAAAAAATGCTGCTACCACCAGTCCTGCACTGTCTTTCCATGAAAAGGAGTATGCATTCCAGTTGGACATGTAAATTGAAGTGAAATTGCTGGCAAGTAGGCATGCACTCAATTTTGGTAGCTAATGCTAAACAGTTTTCCAAACTGGTTGTATTAATTCATAGTCCCACCCACAGTGTGCAGGAGTTTTTCTAGAATTCATCTCTCTCAACATTTGGCATTATCAGTCTTTTAAATTTCAGCTATTATAATAGTGTGTAGTGATAGTTCATCTTGATTTTAATTTGCATTCCTTTTTATGACAAATAAAGTTGAATGCCATTTCACATATTTATTAGACATTTGGATACCATGTGTTGTAAAGTACATTTTGAGGTCTTTGCTCATTTCTTTAGCTTTATTGTGGCATAACTGACATAAAATTTTTCTATATTTAAGGTTTACATTTATCCATTGGGTTTTCTGCCTTGATTTATACTAGTTCTTTCTGTCTCAATACAAGCCCCCCCCCCTTTTTCGGTTAGACGAATAGCAAATATCTCTTCCTATTCTGTCATTTGACATTTCATCCTTTAAGAGTTATCTTTTGTTATTTTCATTGTAATCTAACTTACCCACTTTTTCTTAATGGTTAGCACTTTTTGTGTCCTGCTTAGAAAACCTTTCCCAAACCTGAGTTCATAAGAATATTCTTGCGTGTTGTTGTATCAGTAATTTTCAAGTTAGGGGAACAGAAATCACACTATGTATTTCAACAGAAAAGTTATTAAGGAGAAATGGTTACACAGGAATCAGAGGAAGAAAGACAAAAATGGACTCTTAGGCTGGAGAGTAATAGCTTTAGAAAATAGGTACTGCTCAAAGGTTAGGGAACAAAGGGAAGTGGTTGGTGTTGTTTGAACCTAGGAGCTTCAGCTGCAGCTGACAGCTCACTGGTAGGGTTGGTGAAATTGTTTCCAGGAGTGCTGAAAGAAGGTGGAGGCTGGAAACACACACTGGGGGCAGGGATGGGGGATGGTACGGGCTGTAGCTGGAGAGATGTTCACAAAACAACGTGGAAAGCAGGGAGGAAGAAGTTTCTTCTTAATCCTCTAATCTCTCTGTCTCCCCCTCTCTGCCCCTGCTGCAGAATCCAGTGGGAAGCCAACTAGCAAAGGAGAAATGTAGAGCTCCAGCCTCTGAATCACAAAGCAGGTAACAGAAGGGTGGATTGAGAGCTGACAGACAAGAGCTTAACAACCAGCACAGTTATCTTCTAGAAGTTTTATTACTTACCTTCTACATTTGTCTATAATTTACTTGAAGTTGGGTTTTGTAAATGGTAAGAGTAAGGGGTCTGGTATCATCCCCCCACCCTCACCCCGATCCCCGCCACAACATGCACATTTATTAACTCAGTGCAACTTTTTGGAAAATTGACTTTTTACTATTGTTCTCTAGTAGTGTTTTGTCACAAATCTAGAGAGTCGGTTTCTAGATTCTCTATTATAGTCTATTGCTTTATTTTTCTAAACTTGCACCAATATCACCTTAGTTAATGTAGCTTTAATGTAAAGTTTGATATCTGATAAAGCAAATCATTGCACTTTGTTCTTATTGAGGATTGTCTTGGCTAGTCTTGGTCCATTGCATTTCTACTTGGTCCTGGAATACACCTATTAGTTGCCATAAATATTTTGCTTGGGTTTCTATTTAGATTGCATTGACTCTATAGATAACTTTGGGAAGAATTGACATATTTATAATACTGAATCCATGAATATGGTTTTTTTCTTCACTTATATAGGTTTTATTTATTTTTTCTTAATATATGGCACTCTTCTGTTAGAGTGTCATATTTCATCACATTTATTCTTAAGTATTTAATTTAACCTTTAATTCTGAAGTAATTTTAAATTCATAGAAAAGTTCAAAGATAGTACAGAAAAATCCCTTATTTCCCATAACCAGGTTCAGCATCTGAAAAATATTTTGCCACATTTGTATTGTCATTCTGTCTCTTTTGTTCTCATTCTCTTAACAGATATGTATTATTGTTTATTTTCTAAGTCATTTGAGAGTAAATTACCCCTAATATTTCCATGTGTATTTCTAAGAACAAGGAGAGTTTCTTACATAACCACAATATAGTTATCAAATTCAGAAAACTTAGTCTTGACATAATACTTTTATCTAATTTAGTCCATCTTCCAATTTCTTCAGTTGTCCTACTAACATCCTTCCAGTATAGGATCTAGTTCAGGAACACATATTGTATTTAGTTGTCATTTTGTATTAGTCTTCTTTAATTTGGCACAGTTCCTTGGCTTTCTTTGTCTTTTGTGATGCTTACAATTTTGAAGACTACAGGCCAGTTATTTTACTGAATGTTTTTCAACTTGGATTTGTCTTATATTTCCTCATGATTAGATTCAGGTTTTGCATCCGTGGCTGGAATATTACATAAGTAACATGTCTCTCTCAGGGTATTGCATCTAAAGGCACATGATACTGTTGCAGCTACAAAGTCGAGACTGAACACTCTGAAGCAATGTATAAGGCAAGCAAAGGATTTTAATAATTGCTGGCAGTTGGGCAGAGACCCTGAGCAGGTCTCTAACGAAGCTCCAACCAAGAATGGGTTTAGGGCCGGGTTTATATAGGGGGCTGTGCTTCTTTGTTTCTCCTTTGGCAGGAAGCAGCCCCAGGGGCTGGGCAGGGCTGCAGGAATGTCTTGGCAGTAACAGGAACAGAAATTTGAAAGGCTATAAGGTTATCTGCAGCTGCAGCCTCTTAGTCATTTCGAATTCTTTGTAAACCAATTAATTTTGCAAAAAGGCTAGACATTCTGTAAGACATAACTTTACAAGAGTTATAAACAAGTTACAAGCAAATGGAAGGAGATAGGGGCTAAGCTGGGGTCTTTTAGTTTGTAAATCACCAAGTGGCTGTAACATTTCTTTCTTCTAAGGCTTTTTAGCAGGCCTTTGCTACTTTTTACAGAGAACATCTGAAGCTCCTACATATTTACATATTTAGCAGACCTCTGCAACTTTTTACAGGGAATATCTGGTACCCCTACAATACCTACCTGCTTCTCACTGGTAATGATTTTGATCACCTGCCCAAAGTATTGTTTAGTCTTTCCTCTGTATACATACTATTTCCCCTCTGGAAGCTAATAAGCAATCTGTAGGAAAACAATGAGGCCTTGAAAATACCGTGCTCCTCATCAAACTTTCCCCTTAATTTTAGCATCCAAGCCAATATTTATTATAATGATTAAAAAGGATGATTTTTTAGTTCCACCACTTCTTCCACATTTATTGTTCAGCATTCTACCATCAAGAAGAGCCCTCATTTCTCCCTCATTTATTTATTTGTTTGTTTTCTCTTTATTATTTTATGGATTCACAGATTCCTATTATAATGGATTATAATCCATTACCATCCTTATTTTTAAAAAGATTTTATTTATTTTTAGAGAGAGGGGAAAGGAGGGAGAAAGAAAGGGAGAGAAACATTGATGTGAGAGAGAAACATTGATCAGTTGCCTCTCATACATGCCCTGACCAGGGACCAAACTTGACCAGGACCCAACCCACAATCCAGACATGTGCCCTGACCAGGAATCAAACTGGTGACATTTTATTTTTCAAGATGACTCCCAACCAACTGAGCCATGCTTGTCAGGGCACTTGTTATTATTATTATTATCCTTTTTGATGATTAAGTTGTCCCAGATTTGGGTAGTGGGAATATATTCAAGCTATATTCTTTGACATACATTCCTCTTTTGTTTTGAGTATTTCCTTACTTTGTGGTCCAGTGAGGTAGTCTGTGCTCATCTGTGCCATCCTGTTCTCAGTCCTGGAATCAGCCATGTCTCCAATTTGGCCTTGTTCCTGGATCTGGATGGAGATGTATTCATTGTTCCTGGGATGTGATTGCTTCTGGGCTCTTTCGGTGGCCAGGGCTGGGATAAATATGCATGCACGTGCGTGTGTGTATACAATATCTATAATATATATGTATATATACAATCATATTATTTGAAATATAAGTTTATACTGCTATCCTCAATTCCAGTTGAACCCATAAGATTCTATCTTGCCATCTCTCCCAGTACTATCTACATAATTTGCAGAGTCCAGTGCAAAATGAAATGTAGGATTGCTTATTCAAAATGTACCCAGAATTTCAAGACAGCAACAGAGAGCACTAAAACAAGCAAGGGGCCCTTCTAAGCATGGGGCCTTATGTGACTGCTTAGGTCTTACATACGTGAAGTGGGCTCTGCGTTCCTCATTCCATATCTTTTTGCATAATGATAATGCTCACTGGCAATATTGACCCAGAGCTTTACTCAGAGCTTTATATCATTTACTCAAGCCATTACCTTATTTGGGGGCCATGTGCAAAATGAAAATACAAAAGCTTTTGTTCACAAAGCAAAAAAAATGTCATTAAAGGTACTAAAACATAAAGTTTTTTCTTCTATAGTCTCTTGACTTATGGTGTTTTTAAATTTGGTATTTTATATCATTCTAAATAAAGAAAAAAGTTTAAATCATTAGTGTGAATTCTACCAATCCTTTTTATATTGTGGAATGCCAATTTAAAATGCAAATATAAGAGCATTTAACTCATAAACAGAATCACCCAGGTCACTCAATTAGTTTTTCCTAGCTTGTATATGCATATGCATTTTGTTCATACCAAAATAATGCAATCATTATATAAAACGGACTCAACTGTTTTAATTTCACTTCTTGATGTGCTCATATTTTACCAACACTCTCTTGCTGATGAATAAGGAAAGACCAAAAGGAACAGAAACTCTGATTTGACCTACCTGTTCCCTTGCTTCTGTGTCATCATTTTCAGCATATGTGGTTGGCTAGTAGAGGTTGGGTAAGAAAGGTTGTGATAATGTGGTTGTTAGTGTTTCTTAGAATGCCATTGCCTTCTGCCTTTCATCACAGCAAGTTCTTGGTTAGAGCATGTTCTCATCTACCCAGTTGCAGACATAACACATTTTCTTTGCACTCTTTTTGAGCCTCACTGAATTTCTGTGTATCATGGCATCAGAGTTCACTTCCAAAACATTAGTTTAAAGATAAAATTATTGTGAATTTCAAGATGGTGTCAACAGGGTGTTAAACCAAGTGCAATGTCCTTCTGAGCACAAGGCCCTCCCTGTGGACTGCATAGTTCACAGGTCTCCTGTTTTTCAAGTATTTCCTTAAGACTTCCCTCTTCTACTCTTTACTCCCAAGGTTTTGAAACCACAGCAGAGGTCCAGGGGTAGATTTGTTGTGATTAGGTGAATAGTTCTCTGCATAATTTGAAGTTCTTCTGCATCCTGGAAATGCTGAAGGCATATCTGGTTTATTTTCACTCCTTGGTGATTTAGACTTTTTGGAGAGTGTATGGAGAGGTTCAAATTCTAGTGGCTGCTGTTATTCCTCAGACTAAAAAATTTCCTGTGTGTGTATTTTTTATGCCATTGTAAAAATTATCTTTTCTTCCACAACAAAAGATTTTAATCAGAAATATTTCTTTGGGACTTCCGGCCAAGATGGAGGCTTAGACGGACACGCTAGGTCTCCCTCTACAACTATAGAGGAATACAACTACTTCAAAACAAAGGATAACTAGAAATTCCAGAAAATAAAACTACACGGAAGTCCAACATATGAAGTTATAAATCAGCGGTGCCATTTGGGCAGGTAAGAGTTAAAGAGGGCAGTGCTGTTTGCGGTCGCACCCGGAGCGGCGGGCGGCGAGGAATCCCGGCTGCGCAAGCCCCTGGCGGTGCCCGACCCCGGCGAGGAATCCCGGCGGCCAAGCCCCTGGCGGTGCGCGACTCCGGCGCTGGGGAGAGTGGCCGCCGCATTGCCTTGAACAGTGAGGCCCAGGGGGGCGGGAGGACGGATCCCGGTCTCCTAGCTGAATAACTGTGTGAATCCATCTTGGACCCCCGCCCCCAAAGAAAGCACCACAGGGCTGCGAAATAGGTCACGGACAGGCAGGCGCCGGTCGCTAATTTGTGACGCGTACACAGGCGCTGCCCCCTACAGCCGGCCCAAGAAAACAAAACGCATCTGTCAAAATGAGGCAGGCAACTATAGAAATCCCGGTAACACAACTCACCAGGCAGCAGATAGAGAACCTGACAGATGAACAGATAAGAAACCTGTCAGAGGCTCAGTTCTGGGCCATTGTTATCAGGTGGCTTACAGAATTCACAAAAGAGCAGGAAAAAGATATGAAAGAAGCGAAAAACTTTCATAACGAAAGGAACAAAACCGCATACGAGACAGAAGGAAAGGAAATAAAATCCAGAGTTCATTTCAACAAACTGGAATATGGAGAAGGAACAAGCAGTCAACCAATGCAGCGAGAGGAAATGGGAAGCAACAATGAAAGGATCAGAAACCTCTGGGACAGCTATAAAAGGCCCAACATAAGAATCATTGGTTTGCCAGAGAATGAGGAAGATGAACTAGAACTTGAAAAATTGAGTGAAAATATAATAAAGGAGAACTTCCCAGACTTGGGGAAGGGAATAGACGTGCAGGTCCAGGAAGCAAGGAGAGTTCCCAAGAGACTGGACCCAGGGAGAACCACTCCAAGACACATTATAATCAAAATGTCAAAAATTAAAGATAAAGAGAGAATCTTAAAAGCAGCAAGAGAGAAGAAAAGAATTATGTACAAAGGGGTCCCAATTAGACTATCAGCTGACTTCTCAAGGGAAACCCTACAGGCAAGAAGAGACTGGCAAGAAATATTCAAAGTAATGAAAATCCAAAACCTACAACCACGAATACTCTATCCAGCGAAATTGTCATTCAGAATAGAAGGACAGAGAAAGTGTTTCCAGGACAAAATAAAACTGAAAGAGTTCATTAGATCCAAACCACTGTTATATGAGATGTTAAAGGGACTGGTTTAAAAAAAAACAGAAGCTAGGGAGATGAAACAAAGGCAAACTAAATAGGCAACGAGAGTGGAAGAGGAACTGTGGGTATGGGAAGGATATTGGGGGGAGGTCAACAGGGAGGGGGAATGGGGAAAGGGAGGGAGATGATATAGGAATTGGGGATCAAGGTAGGAGGGAATGGAATAGACGGAGAGAGGTTGGGAGGAACTGTATGCACAACTAATGGACATAATCTAAAAGGGGGGGACAACTGGAGGGAGGGGGGCCACCGGGTGGAGGGGAGCAGAGGGAAGGGAAATTGGCACAAATGTAATAATTTAATCAATAAAACACATTAAATCTGAAAAAAAAAAAGAAATATTTCTTTGGCTGGATAATGCATTCACAGAGGTCAAGCACAAAGAGGTTAAAAGTATCACTAAATATTTTTAATTTTTAATTATTTTTGCTGTTATGTAGAAATAATAATTGCTTTAAAAAATTATCTGGGAGACTTCCGGCCAAGATGGAGGCCTAGACTGACACACTCTGTCTCCCTCCTCAACTAAGAAGGAGTACAACTACCGCAAAACCAGAAATAACCAGAAGTTCCAGAAAGTAAATGGAAGTCCAATGTATTAAGTTATAAAGAAGTGGTGCTCGTCTGGATGGGTAGGAGGGGCAAAGCCAGGGTGGGGAGGTCAATCTGTGTTGGCAGTGGCAGCAGCAGCAATGGCGGCGGGTCAGCGGTAAACACAGACATCTGCATTTAAGGGGAAGCAAGAAGCTCCTGGGGAGCACTCCTGGCTGCAGACCAGACCCGTTAGCTTGCGATTCCAATGCCAGGGAAGGCAGGCTCCCATTGCCTTGGACTGTGAGGCCCAGAAGGTGTGGGGACAGAGAAGGAGGCTCTTGGTCTCTCAGCGGAGAGTGAATGGCAGGAACCCATCTTGGACCCCCACCCCTACAGAAAATGCCACAGCATGTTGAGAAGGGCCGCCCGGTTGTGACGAGTGCACAGGGCTCTGCCCCCTATAGCATAGGAGGTGTGACAGCCCCGGCCAGGAAGCAAAGGTAAACACAAAACTGTCAGGATGCCACAGATCATGATAGAGATCTCGGTGATACAGCTGACCAGATAGCAAATATCTAATCTAACGGCTCAGCAGATAGGAAATCTTTCTGAGGCACAGTTCAGAGCTATAGTCATACGGTGGCTTACAGAATTAACATAAGATTTGGAATAAGACAGGAAAGGAATGAAAGCTACTCATACTGAAATGAATGAAAACACATACGAAACTAGTGGTGAGGGAAAGAAAACCAGAGATCAAATCAACAAATCGGAACACATGGAAGGAACAGTCAACCACTGCAGAAAGAGGAAATGAAAAGTGAGGAAAATGAGGAGAGGCTCAGAAACCTATCAGACAGCTATAAGCAGGCCAACATCCGAATCATAGGATTGCCAGAAGGTGAAGAAGAACAACTAGAAATTAAAAAATTATGTGAAAAGATAATGAAGCAGAATTTCTGTAACTTGGGGAAGAAAATAGACTTACGGGTTCAGGAAGCACAGAGTTAAAAAAAAAAAACTGGATCCAGGGAGAATCACACCAAGACACATTATAATCAAAATGTCAAAAATTAAGGATCAAGAGAGAATTTTAAAAACAGCAAGAGAGAAGAGAATTATGTACAAAGGGGTCCCAATAAGACTATCAGCTGATTTCTCAAAAAAAACTTTGCAGGCAAGAAGGGACTGGCAAGAAACATTCAAAGTAATGAAAACAAAAAACCTACAACCAGAATTACTCTATCCAGCGAAGCTGTCATTTAGAATAGAAGGGCAGAGAAAGTGCTTCTAGGACAAAGTAAAACTGAAGAAGTTCATCAGATCCAAACCACTGTTATATGAGATGTTAAAGGGACTTGTTTAGGAGAAAGAGGATCAGAACTATGAACATTAAAATGAAAACTGTATTCCAACAACCAACAACAGAATCTAGGGAACTGAAACAAAGGCAAACTAAGTAGGCAATGAGAGTGTGAAAAGAATTATAGGTATGGGGAACATTATGGAGGGAGGTCAACAGGGAGGGGGAAGGGGGGAAAGGGAGGGAGATGGTACAGGATTTAAGAATCATAGTAGGAGGGAGTGGAGTAGATAGGAAGATGTTGAGAAGAACTATATGCACAACCAATGGGCATGGACTAAGTGGGAGACAACTGGAGACGGGGGGGTCACTGGGTGGAGGGGAACAAAGGGAAACAAAATTAGGGCAGCTGTAACAGCATAATCAATAAAGCATATTAAAAATAAAAAATAAAAATAAAATAAAAATAGAAAAAAGGATTATCCTCCTATCTTGGGATCTTGTTAACTTCATTGAACTAGCTCTAACAGATTATTTGTAGTATTTTTTTCTTTTTACTTAAATTGATTTTGTGTCAAAAAACTATGACAGTTTTATTTCTTTGTTTTCAGTTCTTATCTTTTATCCATCTCTCATTTTATTGTTGTTAGGTCTTCAATAATATTGAATAGAAGTGGTGATGGTGGGTATCCTTGTCTCATTCCTGATTTTGAAAGAAAAACTGTCCACCAATAACATTATGATTTTTGTAGATTTAAAAAAGAAAAACAAATTACCTTTTATTTCTAATCTTCTATAAGTTTTTTTAAAAATTAATGAATATATGCTTAATTTTATCAAATGCCTTTTCTGCATCTGTCAAGATGTGTGATTCTGACTGATTGTGTTTTGAATGTTACGCCAACTTGGCATACCTGGAATGGGCCTAACTTGGCTGAGATGTACTAAATTCTTCATGTATTGTTAAGTTTGGTTTATGCTTATTTTACTTAGTCTTTTATGTGTGTGTGTGTCTCTGTGCTCAGGAATAAAATGGGTCTGAAAGTTCCCATTTTTGTAATATTCTTCAGAAGTTTTGGATCTTAGACTCTCTTCAGACATGATTGCTTTTTTCTCTTCTTGGAAAAAGTTTGCGTAAGAGTAGCATTATTTCTTCTCTGAGTGTTTGGTAGAATTCCCAGTGAGTTTTCTGTACCAGGAGCTTTTCCTGGGGGAAGGGGACAGGTTTTAAGTTATGGATTTAATTCACTTTTCATATTTTCTGCTTTATCATGCTAGGTTTGATAAATTTTATTTTTCTGGAATTTGACCATACATCCAAATTTTCATAGACTTGTTCACAATATCTTCTTATTATATTTTTAATGTCTGTAGGATTTTCTCTCATAGCACTTTAATTTTTTAAAGTTTTTATTTCTATTGTTTATTCTATTACAGTTGTCCCAATTTTTCCCTTTTTGCCCCCTCCACCCTGCATACCCCTCTCTCCCACAGTCAGTTCCCTCATTGTTGTCCATGTCCATGGGTCATTCATATGTGCTTTTTGACTAATCCCTTCCCCTTTCTTCCTCCATTCTTCCCCTTCCCTCTTCCCTTCCTACAGCTATAAGTCTGTTTCATGTTTCCATGTCTCTGGTTCTATTTTTTTCATTAGTTTATTTTGTTCATTAGATTCCAGTTATAAGTGAGGTCATTTGGTATTTGTCTTTTGCTGACTGGCTTATCTCAGTTATCATAATACTCTCCAATTCCATTTCTTCTGTCACAAAAGGTAGGACATCCTTCTTTCTTTCTGCTGTGTAGTATTCCATTGTGTAAACATACCACAGTTTTTTGACCCACTGATGGGCACTTATGCTGTTTCCAGCACTTGGCTATTGTAAATACTGCTGCTATAAACATAGGGGTGCATAAGTTCTTTTGAATTGGTGTTTCAGGATTCTTAGGGTATATCCCAGCAGTATAATCACTGGGTCATAAGGCAGTTCCATTTTTAATTTTTTTAAATATATTTTAATGATTATGTTGTTACAATAGTTCTAACTTTTTTCCCCTTTGCTCCCCTCCGCCCAGTACCCTCCTTCCCCCAGCAATCCCACCCACCTCAGTTCATGTCCATGGGTTGTGCATATAAGTTCCTTGGCTTCACCCTTTCCTATATTATTATTTTTTAATTAATTAATTTTTTATAAAAATAAAAAATAGTAATTCCCCCCTCTCAGACTTAAGACCCTTTATAATCTTATAAAGGACAATGGGTGAAGGTCTTGTGCTCCTCTAGCCGCTTCAAGCTGGACATGGTCATCGTCCTACCTACCCTTGGGTGCAGAAATCACTAATAAGAGTGGGGGTGTAGGGGGGAGGATGGTCTTCCCACATGAGGAAGGATCTTGCAGATTCCAGGTCAGTTGGCTGTCCCTGGACAATGCCATGCTTGGTTTAACAGATTGGCATTCTTGTAGTATTAGACAATCACTCAGGTAATGAGATCATAGGCTTATGCCCTTGGGTTCAATTTTACTTGTTTGTTTGTTTGTGTTGTCCATTAGTCTCATATGATATTTGTCTTTCACTGCCTGGCTTATTTCACTAAGCATAATTCTCTCTAGTTCCATCCATGTTGTTGCAAATGGTAGACATTCCTTCTTTCGTTTGCTACATAGTACTCCATTGTGTAAATGTATCACAGTTTTTTGATCCACTCATCTACAGATGGCACTTAGGCTGTTTCCAGCATTTGGCTATGGTAAATAGTGCTGTTATGAACATAGGGGTGCATAGGTTCTTTTGAAATGGTGTTTTAGGATTTTTTGGATATAATCCTAGCAATGGAATTGCTGGTTCAAAAGGCAGTTCCATTTTTAATTTTTTGAGGAAATTCCAAACTGTTTTCCATAGTGGCTGCACCAGTCTGCATTCCCACCAAAAGAGCAATAGGGTTCCCTTTTCTCCACATCCTCGCCAGCACTTATTTGTTGATTTATTGATGATGGCCATTCTAACAGGTGTGTGGTGATATCTCATTGTGGCTTTAATTTACATGTCTCTGATGGCTAGTGATGTTGAGCATTTTTCATATGTCTGTGGGCCCTCTGTATGTCTTCCTTGGAGAAGTGTCTATTCAGGTCTTTTGCCCATTTTTTAATTTGGTTGTTTGTCTTTGTGGTGTTGAGTCATATGAGTTCTTTATGTTTTGGAGATTAAACCTTTGTCTGATGTTTCATTGGCAAATATATTCTCCCATGTAGTCAGTTCCCTTTTCATTTTGATAATGGTTTCTTTAGCCATGAAGAAACTTTTAAATTTGATGTGGTCCCATTTGTTTATTTTTTCTTTTATTTCCCTTGCCCTAGGAGATATATTGGCAAAAATATTGCTATGTGGGATGTCTGAAAATTTTCTGCCTATATTTTCTGCTAGGACTTTTATGGTATCATGACATATTTAAGTCCTTTATCCATTTGAATTTATTTTGGTGTATGGTAGAAGTCAGTGGTCTAGTTTCATTTTTTTACATGTACCAGTCCACTTCTTCCAACACCATTAATTGAAGAGACTGTTTTTACTCCATTTTATGCTTCTGCCCTCTTTGTCAAATATTAATTGACCGTAGAGGGATGGGTTAATTTCTGGGCTCTATATTCTGTTCCATTGATCTATGTGTCTGTTCTTATGCCAGTACCAGACTGTCTTGATTATAGTGGCCTTGTAGCATAATTTAATATCAGGTATTATGATCCCTCCAATTTTGTTCTTCTTTCTCAGGATTGCTGAGGCTATTCAAGGTCTTTTTTGGTTCCATATAAATTTTTGGAATATTTGTTCTAGATCTGTGAAATATGCCATTAGTATTTTAGTAGGAATTGCATTGAATCTATGGATTGCTCTGGATAGTATGGACATTTTAATTATGTTAATTCTTCCAATCCATGAACATGGTATATTCTTCCATTTATTTGGATCTGCCTCAATTTCTTTCTTCAGTGTTCTGTAGTTTTCTGAGTACAGGTCTTTTACATCCTTGGTTAAATTTAGTCCTAGGTACTTAATTTTTCTTGTTGCTATTATAAATGGGATTCTCATAGCACTTTAAAGATATCATTCTATTGTCCCCTGTTGAAGTGTCAGTTGTCATTTTATTTTAGGTCTCTTAAAATTATATGCTTTTTGTTGTTGTTGTTGCTATGTTCAAGATGTTCCCTTTGTCTTTAACTTTCAGTGAGTTTCTTTTTGTTTGTTTATCATCCTGGAGTTCTTAAGGTTTTTTAAATTTGATATTTTATGTTCTTCGTTTTGGGAAATTCATCAGTCATTATTTCCTTAAATATTGCATTTCCCCCATTCCCTCCTCTCTCCTTCATATGCATATATGCTAGACATTCTTGATGTATACTCTATATATTTCTTGCTTGGTTTGTTTTCCATTTTTTTATGCTTTATTTTTCCCTCTATTTTTAGTTTTCTAATATTCTCTTAGACCTATTCATTGAATTCTTAATTTTGGTTATTGTAATTTCAGTTCTAAAATTCCCACTCATTCTTTTTTGAAGATATAATTTCCATTTCTCCACTGATATTTTTAGTCTTCTTTTTTTATTTTCTTGGACATAGTAAGCATTTAATAGTTTGTGTTTGTTAACTGGTACCCCTGAGTCTATTTCTATTGTTTATTGTTTCTGCAGATTTTCAATTATGTTGTTTTGTCTCCTCATGTGCCTTGTTAGTTTTGGTTGTGTGCAGGACCTTATTCTTTTTTTTTTTTTTTTAAGTATATTTTACTGATTATGTTGTTACAGTAGTCCCAATTTTTTTCCCCTTTGCTTCCTTCTGCGCAGTACCCAGCCTCCCCCAAAAATCGCAACCACACTTAGTTCATGTCCATGGATCATGCATATACGTTCTTTGGCTTCACACTTACCTATAACTTCCCCCTGTCTATTTTGTACCAACCAAGTATGCTTCTTAATTCTTGCACCATTTCCCCATTTCTCCCCCTTCCCTCCTCCCAGCTAATAACCCTCCAAATGATTCCTATACCTATGTTTCTGTTCCTATTCTGGTTTGCTTAGTTGGATTTTGTTTTTATTTTTTAGATTCAGTTGTTGATAGTTGTGAGTTTGTTGTCATTTAGGTGTTCATAGTTTTGATCTTCTTTGTTTTAAATAAGTCCCTTTAACATTTCATATAATAATAGCTTGTGATGATGAACTTTTTTAGCTTTACCTTGTCTGGAAAGCATTTCATCTGCCCTTCCATTCTAAATGATAGCTTTGCTGGATAGAGTAATCTTGGTTGTAGATCCTGGCTTTTCATCACATTGAATACTTCTTGCCAGCCCCTTCTTGCCTGCAAAGTTTCTTTTGAGAAATCAGCTGATATTCTTATAGGTACCCCTTTGTAGGTAACTCTCTTCTTTTCTCTTGCTGCTTTTAAGATTCTCTCTTTATCTTGAACCTTTGACATTTTAATTATGATGTGTTTTGGTGTGGTCCTCCTTGGGTCTATCTTGTTTGGGACTCTCTGTGCTTCTTGGACTTGTTATGTTTATTTCCTTTGCCAAATTTGGGAACTTTCCCTTTATTTTTTCACATAAGCTCTCAATTTCTTGCTCTTCCTTTTCTCCTTTTGGCACCCCTGTGTTTCGGATGTTGGCACGTTTAAAGTTGTCCCAGAGGTTCCTAAGCCTCTCCTCATATTTTTTAATTCTTGTTTCCTCGTTCTGTACTGGTTGACTGTTTTTTTTCTTCCTTATGTTCCAAATCATTGATTTGAACCCTAGTTTCCTTCCCTTCACCACTGGTTTCATGTGGATTTTCCTTCGTTTCACTTAGCATAGCCTTCACTCCTTCCCTTATGCGTCTGCCATACTTAAGTGTATCTGTCAATCCTGTGAGCATCTTTATCACCAGTGTTTTGAATTCTGCATTTGTTAGGTTGGCTATCTCCTCATCACTTAGTTCTCCCACTGGAGCCTTGATTCATTCCCCCTTTTGGGCCATACTTCTGTCTCCTCATCTTGACAGGCTCCTGTGTTTGTTTGCCTCTGAGTCTTAGGTAGAGCTATTACTCCTATTAGGTTTTAAGGGGTAGAACCTTAGGAATTCGTCAATACAGGGGACCTGTTTCACCATGTTGTGGCGCTGTATGTGGGGGAGGGGTCTGAGAGGGCACAATGCCACTTGCTTAGCACTCACTCCTTTTCCAGGCCCTTCTCCCACTTCCGTATGGGAGTGGCACCCCTCTAGCTGTTGCCTTGGCTGTTGTTCCTAGAGTGGGTGGCTCTGCAGACATTCTAGGACCGAGGGGGCCTTTTAAACAAAGCAGACTCTGCTGAGAGACCAGCAGTTTCCTCCTCTGCCCAAACCCCCACTGGTCTGCACAGTCAGAAACAATGAGCCTTGATTTTCCCAGGCACTGGGATCATGATCTGCGTGGTCTGGTCAGGACCTGGGAGTGCTCCCCAGGTGTCCCTTCCGACTTTTAAAAATGTGTAACTGTGCTTCCACCAGTCTGCCACTGCTACTGCCACTGCTGCCACCACCACACTGTGTCCTCTCTGTCCCGGCTCCACCCCTCCTACTTGTCTGGATGAGTATTTCTTTTTTAAATCTTTGTTTGTTGGACTTCCATGCAGCTCAGTTTTCTGGAATTTCTGGTTGTCTCTGGTTTTGAGGTAGTTATATTCCTTCTTAGTTGTGGAGGGAGACCCAGTGTGTCTGTCTAGGCTTCCATCTTGGCCAGAAGTATGGACCTTATTCTTATAAAACTATTTGTAGAGATAAGTCATAGATGCTATCTTTTTTAAAGAAAAGATTTACATTTTTCCCTGCTGGGTGTTTGAGGGCACTAACAATCTGTGATTCCTTCAATTCAATTTCAGTTGTTGAGCTCATTTTAATTTGAGCAGCAGTTCCATAGGGTTACCCTTACTTTTATTGTGTAGTCCTGTGAGGTTCCAATCCAAAGTGAGGGACATTCACCATGTCGCACTCATGTCTTTTCCTGGGCTCCAATCCACAACCCCCTCACCAGGTGAGGCTGTCAGAATCATTGCTCAGCTTCTGGGCCAACCCCTCTCAAATGAGCAAACACCTCCAGGAGGAAAGCAGTTCTCAACACGCACAGGCTCATCTCCCTGTGCCTTTTATTGTTCCTGGATGGCATTTCTTCACTATATTTTTTAGCTCCAAGTAGATTTTTATTTTTATTTTTCAGCTGAACTAATTGTTCAGATGAGGACCTTTGTTTGGAATAACCTGTTTTCTATTATTAGGAGTGGAAGTCTTATTATTCCATTTTATAGATGAAGGTACTGAGAGAGCATAAATAACTTTCTTTAAATAAATTGAGGCTGAATTACAGACTCAATGGTCTAGGATGATTTAGACTTGTTTTAGAAAGTAACGCACAACATTTTCTTTTTCTTTTCAAGACTCAGTGTTTGTTTTATCCATGGTGATGATGTCATGCTGAAAGTGCAGGGAACATAGCCTTTGTAGAGAGAGGAGGTAGTAAAATTAGCCATTCCTAGGGGGAGACATTAGGTGGTTTGTATTTCTGGCTCCTGGCTGAGCCATTTATACCCAGACAACTTCAGAAGTCAGCATGTCAGATGCATAAGCGAGAAGGGGCAACTAAAGTGACTACTGACAAATTTTTAATCTATTTTTTTGAAAATGGATGCTGAGAGACATGGGAACATGAGACAAGAGTCCCGTGTTTTAGCCTAAGTGTGCTATGACTTGGGCAAGCTGCTTTCCTTCTTTATGTGTCAATATTGTCATCTCTAGAGGAGATAATAAGTCATTCTTTTCCCCATTTCATATGAAAAGTACAATATGGCTGAAATTATTTATTACTCTACCATAAAACTAGAACAGTGTTTTTAATCATGTCATCCCAATGATTACAGCCCTTCAGTGGTTTCCTATTGTTTTGGGGCTTAAGGACAAACGCTGCAATCACACAGCTCACCATGAACTGGGTGGCCTGGACCTTACCCACCTCCCTGGCTTCACCTTACACCACGCTCCTTCAGTCATATTGACTTTCTGTAGCTTCCTTCCCTTGCAAGACCTTTGTACTTACTATGGCTTCTGGCTAGAAGTGTCTTCTTCCTTCCTAGCCCAGTAAGTCACATTCTCAGGGGATTCTTCCCAACCTTGTGATTAGCTCAAATACCTGTGAGATGCACTCATTGAACCACATGCCTCTCTTCCACAGGACTCCCAATTGTAGTTTACATTTGTTGGTGTAATTATTTGCTTCCTGCCTGCTCTCTCACTAGACTTATGCACCTGGGGGTAGGAACCATGCTGGTTTTTGCTCATCACTCACATCTCAGCATCTAGTCCCCTGTCTGGGGATAGTAAGTGCCCAATAAGTATTTGCCAAATAAATATATAAATGAAGGAAAGAATTCTTGTTAATTTCATTCTAACTATAGAATTTTCCAACTTATTAACTTGTTTTCTGAAAGTGGGTTGGGGCGAGAAGCATTAGGAACAGATGATTTAAACTGTGACAAAATTGAAAAATGGTCTTCAGATGTCCTTGGCTACAAGTAATTAGTATTCAACCACTTCCACCGTCTGGAACCTGGTTTCAAGTGCCAAGAGAACACATGTTTAGAATTTAAACTTATTCTCCTAGAAACATCAGAGGCAATCAACACAATACCTAAAATATCCAAAGTAGGCTGTGTGGGTAAGGAATCTCTGTTCTTTATTTGTTCACTTTTTTTTTTTTTTTTTTTTTTAAACTGCAGGCATTGTAGTGAAGATTTAGCAGAGAGGGGAAGGGACACTGGTATTTTCAGGAAATGAGGAGACCTCTTCTGTCACTTGCTAATTAGCCAAGGAAAAAGACAGACTAGCCCTGATGGCTGCTGTTTTTGGAGCTGGTGCACTCCTAAGTGTTGGCATTGTCTCTAACACCACAGATAAATTATGGCTGAGAACTGAAAAAATGTTTTGCCTTTTAGTTTATTTTCTAGTGCATGTATGACAGCTGGGAAGCCCTTTAAGCCACTGAAATACTCTGAAGAAAGTCTGCTGGGAGCCTGGAGGCAAGGAGGCCAAAAGTCAGACTTCAAGCGTGACCATGGATTAACACTGTTCAGGGAGGGGCTGTGAATCCAGAAGTTCTCTGACAGTAATGAAGCCACTTCTGGGCAGGTTGCACAACCAACTGAGTAAGCACAATGTTTGAATCGACCATATCTGAGCTCCAATCCGAGTTTAATACTGATCTGTTTCTATCCAGAGAACACTTCTGACATCAAATGTGCAAGGATTTTCCCCACATCAGTCTATTCTCTGACACCAGCTGGTGTCCAACGATTCAATTCAGTTCTGACACTATCTACCTGGGGTTAACGCAGGCCCCACAGGTTAAGCGCTTAGTCCCAGAAGACGTTCCCCTTCAGACACTAGCAGCAAGTTCAGGTTGTCACCTGTCCTTCTGACCCACTGGCTATAAAGTTCGGGAGTCTGTCTCCTCAGATTTGATAATTTGCTAAAATGGCTCACAGAACTCAGGAAAAGAGTTTACTTGCTATTATGGGTTTATTGTAGAGGATACATCTCAAGAACACCCAGATAGAAGAGATGCAAAGGGCAAGGCTTGTGGGAAGGGGCGTGGCACTTCTACGCCCCCTGTGGGTGCACCACCCTCCCAGCACCTCCAGGTGTTTATCAATCTGGAAGTTCATCAAATCTCCTTGTTTAAGAGTTTTCATAGAGCTCAATAAACACCCCCTACTCCCCTTCTCAGAGGTCAGTGAGTGGGGCTGAAAGTTCCAACCCTCTAATCGCCTGGTGTTTCTGGGGACCATCTCCAGTCTGAGGCTCTCTAGGGACCCCACCCGAGTCACCATTAGTGTAAACTCTGGTGTGATCAAAAGGGGCTCCTTATGAATAACAAACGACACTCCTATTATTCAGGCATTTCCAAGGGTCTCCATCCCAGGAATAGAGACAAAGGCCAAATACATATATTTTTTTATTCCACAAATACCCTGTAGCTTTGTGACATCAAGCAAGATGTTCAACACCTTAACGTATGAGTCTCTAAATAAGATCATTGTGTGGAATGAATGAGGCAGTATACAGCACAACCCTTAATAGAAAGTGAACGTTCAATAAAGGCAGTCGGGACACTATTATCCCAAATAGCCACAGGCCCCGGGGGCAGGAGGGGTAGGGAAAGAAGTGGGGGGTGGGGTGGTCTGGGGACAGGTGGAATGTGCTTCCTGCTCCCACACTTTGGGCACGCTTTTCTATTTTTAAAGCTAAATTTAGATGAACTTGGGCAACCTTGGAGGGGAGGAAGTGTTGCAACCAGGCAATAGGTTATCAGAGAGGTGGGTTTGGAAGTGGGAGAGGCGTTTGTCTATTTGTGGAGGACATATTGACCAGTGTCTGCCACCTGTGGGAATCTGTGTTTAGCACTGAGAATGCAGTGATGAGCAAGACACACAATGACTCCTGCCCTCATGTTACCGAGCAAAGGGGGGCTCGTTCACGTGGCACCCTGGTGTAAGACCCAACAATTAGTGTTGAGAAAAATGGGTCTTTATTTACAATATTGCACCCTTGGAGGTGGGAGGGGGTTGCTGGGAGCACTCCTTTTCAGAGCCCTGCTTTTCCCCGAGACCCAGCACTTCCCTTGTTCCCCAAAAAGGATATAAGCCAAAACCAAACCCAATAGTTCCCCATTCCTTATCAGTCAGCTTTCTCCTTCAGGATCTGGCATACAATGTCATCAGCTTCTGTATAATAGTCTAGGAAAGCATGTGCTGTGTTACGCTGGATCATGGTGAAGTCCAGGAAAGGCACAGGTCCTAAGATAGTGCCCTCTCTGTCAGCATTCCAAGTAGCTCCCGTCCATCTGTGCCTGGTTGGGGAGGTCCCGCCCATGTCGCAGTGTTCTCCAGTTCTTAACCCAGAATCGCGCTGCACCTTCTTACACACCAGACTTCCTGGCGGGCTGGTGGGGTCCCTCTATATTCTTTCAAACCGTGTGACTTTCCTCCTCACATGGCTGCTGCCTTATTTTTAAACCCTGACCATGGCCTGTGACACAGTCAGTGTGGTGACTGGTCCTGGCCACTTGCAGAATCTCATGCAGGCCCCATAAACTGTTTCATCACCATTCTATGGTCAAAACCCCTCCCATCTCCTTGGTGCTGTGGACTGGCCATAGCCATTTGCATAACTAAGGCATTAGCTACCAGCCTTAGATATGCAGAGGCATCTCTCAGGAAAGTGGCTGTGCTCCACTGAGTCCCATCCCCCAAATTCTGAGGCTTCTATCCACTGTCTTACACTCACATTGCTTATGATCTAGCAGGGCAGACAGATGTGAAGCAGTAATTATGTGCTTAACTATCATTGTGTATGCACTCAGTATGTTACAAAGAAGGGCAAAGTGCCCTGAGTTCATGCCACATGGGGGCTGTAACAAGGCCAGTGTGTTTTGGTGAATAGCTAGTGGGGATGATGGCTGCTCAGAGATGACAAATGTCCCTGATGTCAATTCAGGACTTGCAGGTAGGAGTTTCCCTATTCCCTCCCTTGATGTCACGCTATCTATAGGAGGGGATCATTCTGATTAATCCATTAGGGCATGGGGTGCTGTGTTTCTTATAAAGCCTGAAGGATACATCAGATTTATGGCCAATGTATTAAAATAGGTCTACTGGGGCCCTGACAACTCTCTGCTTCGACTGATGTCTGTCAACATCAGGATATATTCCATAGATTTGTGCATGCCAGCTGCTGTGTGGACAGATTTCATGTGCGCTTTCCTGATAACAGGGTCAGATGGAAGAGACAGGACTTCAAATTTGGGTAACAGGCCTGAGGACTTAAGAGATTCTCAGAGAGAGAATAGTGGTGAGAAAATACTTCCTGCTCTCCTGAAGTGTTTAAATGTCTTCTACTAGTAAGTGCAGCCAAGGTTGCAGGTGTTTTCTTAGTGACCACAAGTGGATTCCCTGTGCCCCCTCACCTGCCCTCCTACATGTATGATGCAGATGATCATGGCTGCTATAGAAGTTAAAGATGAGAATGGAAGCAGCTTCTAACTGAAAGTAAAAATAATGATGCTGGAAGAGTTCCCTCCTTCCCTTTGGGGCCTACGAACTAGCTGCCCAGTGGGTGAAAACTTTGCATTCTGATTGGGCCTCTCAACTTCTGAGAGTGAGTGCATGTGGAGAGATCGCTCCCCACTTTCTGAGGGGTTTCAGCCACCATTTAACCTACGATTGTGTGGAACTCTACCTTGTACAATGCCCTTCAAATCCTGAAAGAGGCACCAGGAAACCTGTGTTCTATTAGCAGTTCTGTCAGTCGCTCCATTGCTTGGGGCCTCATGGGGAAAACATGGAGGTTGGACTAGAGTATCTGTCTGTTGGTAGCTGAATTCTGTCTCCCTCACAAATATGTTGGAGTCCTAATACCAGTGTTTCAGAATGTGACCTTATTTGGAGATGATGTCTTTTTAGAGTGGGCTCTAATTCTATATGACTGATGTCCTTATAAAAAAGGGAAATTTGGACAAAGAGACATGCACAGAAGGTAGGCAGTGTGAACAGACCCAAGGAGAAGGTGGCCATCTACATGCCAAGGAGATTGGCCTCAGAACACTTTGATTTTGGATTTTTAGCCTCCAGAACTGTGAGACAGTAAATTTCTGTTGCTTAAGCTGCCTAGTCTGTGGCCCTTTGTCACAGTAACCCTAGAAAACTAATATGATATCCTTAAACTTCCCTGCCATGGACCACCAAGGCGGTCTAAGACTGACTCTGGGCTGCTTCTCAGGATCACTTAAATGTAAAAAATAAAATACATTGGATTACAAAGGAATGAACATTTATTGAAATGCAGTTATCAAAATACCAAACATAAAACATTTCTGATATAGTTCATATGTGCACTTTAGTAATGGGTTACTTAACAAGATGTAGTGACAAGTCTAAATACAACTGTAAATTCCAAGTACAGATGAAGGGTAAATTAGAATTATATTTCAAAATAACCTGCAACAACCATAATGTGTGATGGAAGTACAATTTTTATTGGTCGCCGACACAGATGCCACTAATGTGCTATGTTGCCCACATTCCTAGTTAAAATGCTAAATACCTGTTGTTGATTTGCAGAAGCAAAGATTTTTTTTTTTTCTGTCAAGTGTACATCTTCCTGATTTCTATTCACTCTTAGACTGGATGATGTCTAGAGGCCTTTTGAGATCTGTGATTAGGTGACTCTGGATTGGTTCCACTCTGTCTGTGGCTGCCTGCCTGGGTCTCACTAATCCCCCAGTTTGTGCCTTTGGGACTAGGTGCCTGGGGCTGGTGGTCTTGGCCACGCCCTCCTCTTCTCTGGGCCTCTGTTGTCATGGCACACAGGCTTACTTGGTTTCTGGAAGTTGCTCCCTTCTCAGTCAAAGGCACCAGAGTGATGTCACTGCTGTGGAAGATTTCTCTGCATAGCTGGTCTGTAACTCAGCGAAGGAGGTGTGTTAAGGAGTCGCAACTCAGTTTCTCCAGAAAAGCCACCTCCATTGCTGCTGTATGACTCAGCTGAGCCCTTCCTGGGGTCCCACACAGGCAGGAAGTAGCTGAATTTTTTTTTATCTCAGACACTCCATCCCTACCTATCATTGTGAAAGAGCCAGCTGTCCATGAATCATGGACTTCCAGTCAGCTGGTCTCCACTCATACATGGCCATCTCCCAACTCCACCTCCCCAGGAAGACTCCCACACTCCCCCCAACCCACCCCCACAGCTTCTTATGTCACAGAAAGGAAACCTTTATTCAGATCTTGTGTTTTGAATGCAGACATTAAACCATAATGGAAACATTCTCTTTATGGCACAAGGGAGGATCCTGTTCTTCAAATAAATGCAGAGGTTACATTATCTCAAGTTGGAGCTATTTGGATCGAATATTACAGGATTTCATCTATTCTAAAAGATACTTTTTTCATGCTTGAATACCTCTGAATACCCGCTTTACAATTCCTGGTGTCTTGTATTTGACAGAATAGGATGCATGAAGGGAGCCTTCTAGAGAGTTGGAGGATCTGGGCCTGGAGCTGAAACACAAGTGAGACCTAGATGTTATCTCTAGTTTGACCAACTTTGTCTCTGTGATCAACAGATCTGAGGCTTTGTTCCTAAGGTTGTTTGATGTGGGTCAGCACCTCATTGTCCTGAGGGCTAACGCTTAGGGAGTGGAATTGCAAAGGAGTTATGAGGCTCTTCTCTGGTTCTCTTATTCTTCCTCTAAGGGGGTCTACCTCATTACTAGGGACATGCTAGGGGAAGGAAGGTCAGGGGAGGGTCTGATTGCATGGCCAGATATGTGAAAGGACAGGGGTCTAAACTGCATGACTGGTGATATGCTAGGGGAGGAAAGGTCACCCTGGGGGCAAGGTCCCACCTACAATACTTGCCTTGCCAGTTTGCCCATTGCCTTCAGCCCTGGCGACCCTCTATACCTGGCTTATCATTCCTACTCTACTCACACCTGCCTAACTGCCTCCTATATCAAATATGTTTTAGATCATAATTTAGGAAGTGTGTAAAAGTGCAAAGTTTATGCTTGTGGAGTTATTTAATTTAAAAAACGCTTCAGAAAAAAAAAGTCCCCCCAAAAATAAAAACAAAAAAACAACTCTGTATAGGACATTGCTATTTGACTGCTGGCAAGGCAGTTGCATCTGGACTGCTAACTTTATTTAACGATCAGCTATGCTAAGCTCCATTTGAATTCTGCCAAGGACCAGGGAAATCTTTGTTTTCTCAGGGCAGTGGCTTCAAGGCAACAGCAGTGATGTTTCAGCTACTGGGGTTAAATAGTATTGAAAAAGGAGAATACTTGTGTAGTAGTTATAATGTAAAATTTTTTGAAATACAAATTATAGATTCAAGGAATTAGCAAAGAAAAAAAAGTATAGGGAAGTTCTTGTACTCCTCCCTAGCTTCCCCCAATGCTACCATCTCGTATAACTCTTATACAGTATCACCACCAGGGTGTTGACAGAGGTCCACAGAGCTTATCCAGATGTCCCTGTTTTATATGCATTCACGTGTGTGTGAATAGTTCTATGCAATATTATCATATGTATAGATTCTTATAACTGCCACCAAAATCAATATACAGAACAGTTCCATCCCCACAAGGCTCCTTCATGGTACCCCATTCACAGCTGCACATCCCCTCCCCTTCCCATCCCTAATCCCTGGCAAGCACTAACCTTCTTCACCTCTATAGTTTTGATATTTCAAGAATGTTGCATAAATGGTATTACATGGAGTGTATCATTTTGGTTGACTTTTATCACTTGGCATAATTCCTCTGAGATCCATCTAAGATGTTGGGTTTATTAATAATTCACTTCTTTTAAATCAAAGAATAGTGTTCCATAACATGGGTGTGTCACAGTTTTTTAAAAGCCATTTATCCACTGACAAAAATTTGGGATGTTTCTTGTTTTTGGCTCTTATGAATAAAACTGCTATCTGCATAGTGATTTTAAAGGTAAAAATGATACTACTGGGCAAGGGGTTTGCTGAGGGCAGACTGCATTTTATCACATTTTAATCCTCTGGTATTTAGCATGGTGTTGCACACAGATGTTCAGTAAATGCTTGTGTAGTGAATGGATAGATGTGTAGCACCCATTTCAAGGTGACAGTATGGTGGGGGTAGTTAAAACCAAAGATTTAGACTCAGACAGACTAGGATTCAGTGCTTGACTGTATCACTTGATAAATTCAGGCTGATCTAATGCAGATCTCCGTTCCTCAACTGTAAAACGGGGTGATAAGAGCACTGCTGTTGTAAGACTGTTGTGGGAATTAAGTGAGGAAATGCATGAAGCAATCTCGTTATACAGTAAGTGCATAATAAATTTCAGCTGTTACTGCTATTCATTAGTAGAGTATGAATCTATGTAAGGTCATAATAATGCAATAACTAGTAACTTTTTAATGCTTTTATTGTGAAATGCTTTATCCTTTAAATAAAGCCATATGATTATATAGTCAATAGTCATGCATATTTAAATTTAGTGTTCACGGGTAGGCAAACACTTAAAATAGCTAAGTACTTCCTTTTTTAAATGGCAATACTTGCTTAACATTATAATGTTATCTTATGAACATTAATAGTTAAATATCTTAACATTCATATGAAAATTTTAGACATTAGGAAAGATTGAAATATTCTTTTCTATGTAGCTGGTCAGGGGTTTCTATCATCCTTGGGAAATGGTAGCTGCTCTTATAAAAATGGGCTGAGTAGATTTTATTTTTCCCTCTTCATCATGCTATAAGTCAGTGATTTTTTCCCTCTTCATCATGCTATAAGTCAGCGATTTTCAACATTTTTCATCTCATGGCACACATGAATTAATTACAAAAATCTGTGGCACACCAAAAATCTGTGGCTGACCTGACAAAAATAATAGGTATAATTTTGATTTATTCACACTGGATGGATATTGTTGTGTTTGTTCTTGTCACTTTTTAAAATTTTTTATTTGACAGTTTAAAGGAAAAGAGGTCAGTGCTCCTGACTAAATAGTCAGGCAGTGCATGTTTTAAAAATTCTTGTGGCACACCTATTGAAATTTGCTGTTATAAATTCATTTGAATAAGCAAGTGACTTGTTTCTTTTATTTTTTCTTTTCTTTTTCAGAAATCTGGTTGCTGTCTAAGCACTTTGAGGGGAGAGCATCCTGTGTGTCTGTGTGTCTGTGTGTCAGGCTTGAGGGGAGCGTCTCTCTTCAGTGACCTCCGGGGAGGTCAGGAAAGCCCTGAGTCACACAGCACCTCCCACTGCACAGCATGAGGCAGCAATGAGAAACTAACCGTTAACTGACTGCAGGGGCAGGAAGAAGCAAGTAGAATTTGCAGCTGTTTGACAAATAAACAGCAGGGATATTTACCATTGCATAAATGGAGTTGGAGTCAATTGGCCTTGATATATGAAGGCCCTTCTGCAAGGGAAGTGTCGTGCTAGGTGATGTTGGGTTTATACAGATTAGCTAATCTTTGTGCTTGACCCTGGCAGGATGGGGTGTGTGAAGGAAAGGTTATTTAGGGATGTTTCTTGGAGGAATCTGGGCTCTGCAGGTGAACAGAATGGACAAATTTGGGAGACAAAGAATTCTAGAGCTTATCCACACTGTCCCAATCTCACGCTAGTCTCACGTTACCAGTTACCTTCCTGCTGTGGTATCTTTGCTCAGCTGCCTCTCTACCTAAAACACCCTTTCTTGGAGAAATTCTACTCATCTCTCAAGACCCACTTTCAGTGTCATTTCCTCTATGTTGCCTTTCTTCCCTCTACCAGACAGAATTATTTGGTCTTTTCCCTCTGTGGTGACAGATCTTTATTATAATAGATATGAAATATATATAAAATATTAAAATATACATATTATAATATGTATATGTTATATAGTATGAAATATATAACATTAAATGTATATAATATTAAAATAAACAGGCATACCTTGGAGATGTTTCAGGTTTAGTTCCAGATCACCCCAATAGAGCAAATATTGCAATAAAACGAGTCACATCAAATGTTTGGTTTCCCAGAGCCTATAAGAGCTATGCTTACACTAGAGTCTGTTAAGTGTACAATAGCAGTATGTCTAAAAAGTACATACCTTAATTAAAAATACTTTATTGCTAAAAAAAGAATGCTTCATCTGAGCCTGTTGGAAAAATGGCACCGACAGACTTACTGGATGCAGAGTTGTCACAAACTTTCAATTTATCAGAAAGCATATGTGTGAAGCACAATAAAGTGAGGTATGCCTGTATATTATAAGATATTTATATGTAAGATTATGTGCTATATATAGATAGACTGTTGATGAAATGGGATATATGAATTGAATTTTGAATGTTGAACCAGCCTTGCATACCTGGAATAAATTCCACTTGGTCATGGTGAAAAATTCTTTTTGTACATTGTTGGAGTCAATTTGCTATTATTTTGTTGAGGAGTTTTGCATCTATGTTCATGAGAAGTATTGGTCTATATATTTCTTTTCTCAGAATGTCTTTGTCTGGTTTTGGTACTAGGGGAATGTTGTTAGAATGAGCTAGAAAGTGTTCCTTCTGCTTCTCTTTTCTAGGACAGATGGCAGATAATTGATATGAATAGCTCCTTAAACGTTTGGTAAAATTAATCAGTGAAACTATGTGGGCCTGATTCTTTCTGTTTTGGAAGGTTATTAATATACCCTTAGCATAATAATCATAGCTATTTTAAATTCCAGATAATTCCAAAATCTCTTCCCTATCTCTGGTTCTGATAATGGGCTTTGTTTCTTCAGATTGTGATGTTTGTCTTTCATTATGCCCCTTAACTGTTTGTTGAAAGTCAGATATGATGTATCAGGAAAAGGAACTGTGGTAGATAAGATGTTGGTGCGAAGTTTTAGGTTTGTCAGGCTGGAAGTTATGCTGTGTTTACTCTTTGCTGTGGCTATGGTGTCAGAGTCTAAAATTTCCTCCAATCTTCTTGTTTTTGTCTCCCCTGTTATCTTAAATTTTCCTAGAGACTCCCTAAACAGGATCTAAGACTCACAGCTATTTTTTTTTCTTCTTCTATAATCCCATTATTATGCAGGAGCCCTATGGATGAGGTGGTGAGGTATGGGGGAGAGGAAGCCTCTATAGTCCTACCACAGTCCATTATTCATTGTTCAGTGCATCCTGCATCCCCAGGGGCATTCGTAATCTCAGGCAGCTGCTCAGGCACATGCCAGTGGTGAATGGCCCCAAATGACTTAGGGGTTCTTCCAGATGGATCTCTGCAGTGCACCCCAAAGTTAATACTCCCTGAGGCTTCCTGAATCTGTCTGTGCCAAAAAAGAAGCTAGCATTTGGTGGCTGTGAGTGATGCTGATAACTTTGAAGAGCTTATTGTGCTATACCAACTGTGTGTGTGTGTGTGTGTGTAATCTGTATAATGTTTTACTTTGCGTGTTCTAAGCTCCTGAGGACATGTCTTATTCATCTCTATTTGCCTTGTGGCCTGTGCTGATGCATACTGATTTCAGTTTTTTCAAATATGACAAAATAATCTAAATTGTATCTATTGACTTCTCATTCTCTTGACACATGTGACTTTTAAATTCTGTTTTTCCCAGTGCTCTCTTTTGTAGGACTGAAAATGATGATCTTGCTAATACTGGGGGTAGCTCACACCACGAGGGGAGACATGTGGGTTGATAGCCTACAGGGATGCATTCTGCCTGTAATTTTCAGGAATGGTATGTGCTTTTATCCTGATGGCTGTGTTGCTGTTATAAAGAACCAGCTTTTGTTCTTGCTTTTGTCTTTATTCAGAGGCAGATAGGATTTATACTTGTGCAGCCACACCCTGCCCCCTTCTCCCCAGCTAGAACTCATAGGCAGGTATCAGTCACCTGACCACAGAGGGCAGCACTTCCATGTCAGGACTGAGAGAGATTGGCTGGCATGCATGGGGTCACCTCATGATGCTAATATGCCCCCATGGAGATGGTGTAGTTGAGTCTTGTGCAGTCAAGGACTGTTGGAAGTGAACTTGAGTCTCTATCCAGCATTGATTTCTCGCAGGGTTATACTGTTTTTCCAATCTGTTGGGGCAGATATAGGATAATAACTTATTGGCCTCAAGTTCTCTTCTTTTTGATGCCACTACTGCTCCTTTAGCAGGAATTGCTCAGCCTTGGCTTCCCAAGCATTTGCCTGATTTTATCTGTTCTGGTTGTTTCCTTAGCTTATACCCCCTTCCCCAACATTGTTTCCATGGCTAACTTCTATCCTTCCTGTAAATCTTGGCAGAGATAGCACCTCCTTTCTGAAAACTTCCATGATTCATAGGCAAGGTTAAAACCTGAAGATATGGGTGTGTGTGTGTGTGTGTGGTAAAAAACATATAAATTTTTCCTCTTAACAATTTTAAGTGTACAGTACAATAGTACAAACTATATGCACATTGTTGTATAACCTATCCCTAGAAATTTATCTTGCATGGCTAACAGTCTGTATTTCTGAACAGTAACAATTTCCCCTTTTTGCCTACCCCCAGGCTCTGGAAACCACCACTCTAGTTTCTGTTCCTGTGAGTTGGACTATTCCACATATCTCATATTAAGTATTTGTCTTTTTGTGACTGGCTTATTTCACTTAGCATAATGTGTTCAAGATGAATACATGTTATGGCATATGACAGGATTTCCTTTTTTAAGGCTGAATAATATTGCATTGTATGTATATACCACATTTAAAAAATCCATTCATTCTTTATTGGACATTCAGGTTGCTTCTACATTTTGGCTATTGTCAATGCTGCTACTATGAACAGTGTGCAAATATCTCTTTGAGATCCTGTTTTCAGTTCTTTTGGATATATACATAAAAGTGGGATGCTGGATCAAGTGATATTTTTTTGTTTTTTTTTTCCAATTTTTTTGAGGGACTTCCATACAAACCACATGATGAATCTGTTTTTGTCTTCAAGACTCTGAAATCCTCAAAGGTGATACTGGGTCTTATGCACCCTTCTTCCTCCATCATTTGACATAGTGTCTGGCACACAATTGATGTACAATAAATGCTTGTATTTACTGAATAAGCAGTAGATTCTAGAGTCATGACGAGCTCATGAGATCAGTCTTAGAAGTGAAGTCTTGTACAGTGTTGCTGTCTCTGTACATATGAAGTGTGTATTAGCACATGCTAATTTGAAATGTCAAATCTGGCATTTCCAGAAGGGAATTCCCCAATACTCTCCTGGGGTCAAGACAGCTCTGACACTAGAAGGAAACTAAGCATCACATCTCATGCTCTTTTACAATATTATTTACTGCCACCCAGAAGTCTACACATCAGCAAATCAGTCTTGTGATGCAAAGTAGAAGTCAGAAGTTCTAACTATTAAATATGATTTCTCCCTGGATCTGAGTTCTGGATTCCTTCCTGATGCCTTCCTGGATTTGAGTTCTAGAAGCCTTGGCTTCTTGAAGGGATTACGCCATAAGTAATAAAGAGAAGTTATTGCCATTTAGAGAAGGGTAATTACTTAGGATTAGCAATGCAACATGAATTTGTGGGTCCAGTGAATAGGGAAACCCTAATATTCTCTCTGGCATCATCCAAAAGGTGGGAAGACCATTGAGAGGAATGGCTGTGTGGTGCACCATGGAGCCTGGGCCCTTGCACCTGAAGTGATCATCTGTTGCAGGTCCTTCTGTCCAAGTTTGGCATGAAAGCCACAGGCTGCCAAACTTCAGTGGGCCATGTGAGTGTAAACAGGAGATGACTGTTTTGCCCCATGTGACTTTTTATAACCTTGGAGAAATGTTGAACAGGAAGAAGCATCCATAATTGTACTTTTCATTATCTCAGTGAGTTGGAGTTGACTTTGATTTAAGGAAATAAAGTAATGCGATGATTCATGCACACCTAGATTGCAAGATGAAGATTTATTCCTAGGACATATGTAAGACATCTAACATGGTTCTTAGATGCTTAAGGGACTTGATAAAGATTATTTTCTTTCACCCTTACTTGTGGGTAATGGTCGGTGTATACCCTTTGATCATTTGAGATACATCCTTAAGAAATATTGAGTGTTGACCATGTTTTTTTTGGGGGGGGGAGGGCAGTAATTGACTTGCTTTAAATGCACTAGGGAAACATGTCATTTCTTAAAGTGAAGAATTCTTATTTAAACAAAATTATGCTAATTTGAATTTTCAGGTAGTTTATTTAATGCAATAACTAATAGATTAAGGAAAGTTCCCTCTTCTGTTACTTTTAATTTTTTTGAAAAGCACTGGTTGATCTGTGAGTGACCCATTTGGGCACAGAATCTGCTGTAAAGAGCAGCTCTGCTCAAAGATCTTGTGTGGGAATGGTCATGAGAAATGGGGCCAAGCCAAAGAGGAAGTAGAATTCTAATACCATTTACTCTATCTTGATAAGGAAAGCCACACTGCTAGTCAGTCTTTTTGTTATTATTAAATGCCAGGAAATGAGAGATCACATTATTCCAGTGCAAAGAGCTGGGCTGAGGGTCACTTGCTTTGCTATCTGCTCTGGTAAATGGTTAATGATTAATCAAGCTCACAAGATCCTCATGAGGTGGTTTCATGACTGAATTGTCACTTTGCTTTCTCTATTTCCTTGTGGGAGAGAGAGACAGAGAAGCTTGTTGATTATTTATATAAAGCTAACATACTCGAGATTTTTCCACACCTGTCTTCCATTCAGGTAGGAAGCCAAACAAACAACAAACAAATCTTGGTTTTCAAGTGCTCTTTTCTTGGCTTCTGAAGAAGTCATATGTGGAATTCAGAAGAAACCTTGGATTGTTAGAAGAGATTTTGGATATCACATCTATCCTTCTTTATGTGTAAAAAGGAAGTTGAAGCTAATATGGAATTGCCACATGCCCAGTGACATGTAGAACAGAGCAAAGACTAGAATGGTTCTACTAATGCCTGGTCCAGCACATGTTGAAAAACCAGGCACATGAATGGGTTTGTAAAGCACAGATATTCTTTTTTTTTTTTAAACAACAACAACTATTTAGTCATAGCCTTTTTTAAAAAATGAAGTTTAATGTCTATAAGAATTTATGGACCACTATAATCTTATGAGTTATAAATGTTATATGTCGTGCAGGCAGTACATTGATTCATTTACAAAGCTGCCAGAAAACTAATGCAAAAGAAGAAGAAGGACAATGAGGAGGTGGAGAAGGAAAAGGAGAAGGAGAAAAATCAAAGCATAGATTGGTTTCCTTTATAACTAGAGAAGTAAAAATTCTAATAAAAATATGAACAAATATACAATACAGCAATGTTCCACCATACATGGTTTAATATTTAAACTTTTATTAATTAAGATATCACACAGATGTATCCAATACAAAAAGCTCTTGATTAAAATTTAGAAATAAAGAAAATGAGAAATAAGTGATTATAGTGGGGTCTAGCCAAGGGAATAGCCTCTGGCTGAGGCTTGTAGGAGAGGTGCACTTCCTGTTCTGTTTTCACCCGCTGCTGGCTGACTTGAATGAAAATGAGGTTCCAGAGGATGGCAAAACCACAAGATGGAAGGGGTTTGGATCCCTGAATTATCTCATAGAGAAGCTATGAACAAAGAGCATTTGCTTTGATCAGGTTTATAAAAAAAAGGATACCTGTGTTACATTGGAGATATTATGCCTTTTTAAAATTGATTTGAGAGAGAGAGAGAAGGAAGGGCGGGGGGAGATTTGTTGTTCCACTTATTTATGCATTCATTGGTTGATTCTTGTATGTGCCCTGACCAGCTATTGAACCCACAACCTTGGGTTATCAGGACGATGCTCTAACCAACTGGGCTACCCAATCAGGGCTAGACATTGTGTATTTGGGGTCAACTTAGCATACCCCTTTGCTGCATCCCACATCATTTCTTTAGGACTGTATTCTAACACACCAATTCTCTACTACAATAATTATGTGACTCAATTTCTTATTCTTTCTCTCCCTCTAATCTATCTGTATCCTATTTGTTCTATTCTCTGGAGAACCCTGACTAACACACCCAGGATGTCTCTCTCCCTGCCTCCCTCTTCCCTTCCTTTCCTCACCCTCTCCCTCTTTCTCTCCTGCCCTCTCTTCCTTCTGTGACAATTATGTACTTGTACTGCCTTGTCCATGACAGAAGCTTGCATCATCTAGACTGGGAATCTGAGTGTCCACAGACTGGAGCCACAGCCTGCCAGGTGATGAAACCCTTTCAATAGCTTTTCAGTGGAACAGTTACTGAGGAGATAGCATGACATTTTGTTTTGGATGCCACTGACTCCAAATAGAGCCTCCTCAACATCCTTGGTGCACATCTCCCTAAGACTTTCAGAAAATAACACAACTTTGTGATATACCTCATTATAATTAAGAAAATATCAGGAAATATAATTTTAATCTTTTAATTTACTTAGGTAGTAAGAACAGGTCCTGAAGGTGTGATCACCTTTTAAAAAGTTTGCTGCCTACAATTTGACTTAGTTCTAAACTTCCTATTTATTGTGTTGTAAGTAAATCTATTAACACTTACCCATGAGAGTAAGATACGTTATTTAATCACCACTGTACATCCAGTCAGGACTATGTCTTTGCCTCTCTGATCAATGTAAATTTTTCTTGTTCCTGAAATCTCCTTGAAAATCGTTTTATAAACAGCATTTAAAAGATGCTGGTCAACCACCCCTATTTACAAGACATACAGAGAATAGAGGAACAAGTTAAAGACATAGGGGAATGTATCAGCAAAATACAGACTTGGGAAACTCTAAAGGACAAGCCACCTAATTTGTGCAACAAAATATTTCACGTGAAAATGAAAGATGTGGGTGAAGATGGGGATGTAGATTCTAGAGAGAGACTTAGGAGACAGCTCCTCGATCGCAATGTGAGAAACTCATTTAGAGATAGAATCAAACAAATTGTAACAAAAGAACCCCCAAGCATTTATGACATACATGAAAGAATTATAAATTTGAGCACCAATTGGGTTTTTGCTGATATAAATGAATTTTTGGTAATTTTAAAGGTATATTAAGGGTATTATGATTGTTTTATAAAAATTATTTTTAAGATAAATCAAAACATTTATGCATTAAGTGATATGGTGTCTGAGATCATTTGCTTCAAAATAATCCAGAAGAGGGAAGAGGTTAGGGTGTAGATGAAGCAAAATTAGTTAAAAGATGATAATTGTTGGAACTGAGTGATGGGTACATGAGCATTCATTGTACTACAGTAGTCCTTCTCTATATTGTGGTTCACTTATTGTGGCCTCACTGTATCGTGGGATTAAAAAATATTATATTTAATTATTTATAGCGGACTTTCTGCTATATCGCGGGATTTTGTGGTACTGTATACATATGTTATTAAAGTTACATAGGTTTAAGAGTGTAGAATATGTTTGCGAACATAAGTAGTGTTTAAAAAGTGTGGAAAAGGTTAATAAGGGAGTAGGAAAGGTTAATAAAGGACTGGGAATGGTTTATAAGTGTGTGGGAAGGGTTTATAAAGCCTTGAAATATATATAAATACTAAAATAAATATAAGGTTTCTACTTCGTGGATTTTCACCTATCGCAGGGTGGTCTAGAATGTAATACCTGCGATAAGTGAGGGAATACTGTATTCTGTTTTTATGAGTGCTTAAAACTTGCCTTAATAAGAGATTTTTAAAATGTTCATAACCAGTTCTCATAATCTAATGCATGAAATGGATTATTCTATATGACTTACTTCACTTTAGTAAAAGTAAACTAACATATTTTGAACAGCTTCAGCATGCCAGGCAATAAGTTTTTTCATTTAATTTCACCTTCTTAAAAACAGATGTTGAAATTAACATTCCCAAAAAGTTAAGTTCTCTGGCTAAGGCTACAAAGCTAGTAAATGGTGACATGAGTGTAAGCATATATCTGTGACGTGACAGCATCTAACCTCTCTAGTTATATCGTGAAGTCTTTTTACACTGCCCTGGGTAGCAAAGGAAAACACTCTATCAATGGACAATATTTTCAATTGTCCACTTTCATGTTTCTCCCTGCACCGGCCACTATAAAAGGTAATTTACCTCCTATCATGCAGAGCATCCCAGTGTTTTGCTCCTGCCCTTTTGTTTTTCCCTAACTCAGGGCATGTTTCTATAATCCCTCTTTGTTTAACAAAAATTCTCGAAGGAACCTCCACCAGGGAGATGCTACAGATATATGGGAATGCTTTGTTGTGTGCATGCACTGTAGTGTGCAGTGTTAACATCATCGGAGTCTCTAGGGCTGGGAAACAGACCTTTCTCTGCATTGTTCTTCTCGAGAGTTAGAGCCTCTTTGTCAGGGCTGGGAAATGTGACCTTTCTCTGCATTGTCCTTCTAAAGGGTTAGAGTCTCTAGGTAAAGTCAGGTTGGTGAAATCGCTCCCAGAATTACATGTCCCTGCAAGAAGAGGCAAGGCCTTATCTAAGAAAAGGTGGCAGGGAAAAAAATTCCAAACAATGAAAGAAAGTGACAAAGTAGCCAAATTACCAGGTTGTAGAAAAGTGCGGAGTGGCTGGATCCTGGGTGCAACTAGTTGGGGTTTGTTTCACTTTGTTTTGCATTTGTGTCTCTTGTTATACCCTGGATCCTGGGGATGTAGCGAAAGGTTTTGGTGACTTCTGCATGGCTGGAAAGCATTAGCTAAACTTCTCCATAGAGAACATAGAGTGAGGTGGAAGTATCCCTCTTCTCCGTGTGTCAGGATGATTGATCTCTTGACACAAAACACAAATTCTTTCAAAGCTGCTTTTTGCTTGGCCTCTATCCACCTGTTATCATCTCTCACAGGATGATACATTGATAGGATGGTGCAGTGGGGGGCCATTGGCCCTGGGTGCTAGCAATTATGGGTACGTTGCCTATGGAGACTTCAAAAAACAATACTAAATGAATGAAAATTGCACCTGCTATTTATTATCAGCATGTATCAGCAATGCTAAACAAATGTCAGTGAGAAAATATACCTCCCAGAGAAAAATCTTTTGCTGATATAACTTCTAAACAATTGCTGTGGTTATAGCTGAGTTTTAATAATGGAAGTTTCATCTGAGTAGTTCATTAATAGCAAATATTGTTTTTCACACGCAAGGTCATTTGGAGAACTCCCAGGTGTACAGTCAGCCTTCAATCCATGTGCACTTAGTTTCAAGAGTAAGCTTGTAATAGTTTGGAATCTTTCTGGCTCACTTTGGACACAGTTACTGTCTCCAACCACTATAGCACTATATATTCCTATATTCCTTTAGTTGATTCAAATAAACAATGATTGCTGGTGATTACAAAGGCAGAGAAGCAGAACTCTATGCCATTCTATGTGACCACCTGGAATTTTTAATAAGTGTTTGAAATTTAAACCAGTGAGATTATGTCAACTGGGATGTATAATATTTTTGTTTGGCAGGGGCAAATTTTAACTCATGGGAAATCTTTTACTGAATTTGATAATATGCTTAAAATTAAAACTTTTTTGATTGTTAATTATCTCTTTTAAAACTAAAGAATGAATAAAAATGAAATGTTAGTGGTCTGATTTAGTATTTGCCTAAATTATTCCTTTTGCAAATGTTCTGATTTTGTTAAAATTTGCTGATTGTTTTTATAACTGTATGATTATATACACAAAGTTCAATACAGGGAAACTGTCATGTTTTGTATTTTTACTCTGGTTTTAATTATTCATTTAATTTCATGATTATCACTAAAAATAAGTGTATAGAGGGAGTTGTTAAAAATGTTCCAGATACCAAATATTTGAGATATCCACTGTTTATGACTCCTCGATCCAAACCCTGTGTGATGGCTCTCTCATGCCTCCTTGTTATTCCTTGCATGGAATGCCTTTCCTGTCCTGCAAACTCCAGACCCAGTTCCTGTATCACCTCCTCTGTGAAACTTTTCTGATTCAATGGTACTCAAATGATCATTCATTCTCTCTTGTTTGCCTTTACTACTCTTTGTAAACTATTTTATTCTTGCATTTAAAGTCCTGAATTGTTATGGTTTATTTGTAAATGTCTCTGCTACTAGATGGTGAGATAATTAAGAGCAGGGATTGTGGATTTTCATCTTAATATCCCCGGTTTCTAGTCTAATCCCCAATATATGGTAGGTGCTAAATAATCACTGTTGGAATGAGGAAAGGAGGAAGAGAAAGAAAGACATGGCTCTTGGTAGCTATTAAATTGGACTTGGCTTGGAGACTGTATCTTTATGCAATTTTTTTTCTGTCCCATGAGCACAGCACCTCAATCTCCACCCCTCTCTCTCCCATCTAATTCCTTCCCCAACTCTGCCACATACAGCCCTTCCCTAAAGTGATGGGTAGGTTGTAATAGGTGTGAGGCAGATATGGGTGAGGGGAGAGAAGAGTGGGGTTCTACAATCCAGGCTTCCAGAAATTAAATAGAGTACCTAAAAACTCTGTGTGAGGCACAATCACTCTTTTTCTTGAGAACTTAAACTTAGGATGAGTTTAAGTAGTTTGTGAAAAGGAAAAAAGGCAGAATGACCTCTCCTAGCAACCCCTTTCCATTAACTTTGTATTAGTTGAATACTTACTGTGGTCTAACACTATTCTAGGCAGTATGGAAAATACAGGAAAAGAAGCATATATTCACTGTAGAAAAAATAGAAAATACAAATAGGTGGAAATAAGTTAAGAAAAAATGTCCATAGCCCATCACCCACAGATAATTGCCATTTGGACTTTGGTTTCTATCTTTTATTTGTCTCTCTCTCAGTGTTTCCAGGTATATATGTATGTGTATTCTACACAAAGGAAACCATAGTATACATCCTGTTGTGTGACCTAATTTTTTCCCACATGATTATTCATTATCAGAATCTTTTCATGGTATTATATACTCTTTACATTATTATATTTAATAGCTAACTAGTATTGCTCCATATGATTGCATTATAATTAACCCACATTTTATTCATGGATACTTAAGTTTGTTTTAAACTTATTTTTCCTATGAGGAACACCACCTATGCTGTTTATAATCATAGATGAATCATTGAGCAAATGCTTAATCATATCCTTAAGTTACAGTCTTGAGAGTGAAATTGCTAGATCAAAGGTTAAGAGTTGATATGCTGCAAGTAATGACTGCCTGACTAATAGGTTCATAAGGGCTTGTTACTATCACATCAGAGGAAGCCTGACATCGGGGTAGAGAGGTTTGGGTTCCAGGGTTGGTTCCTGCCCCAGTGAAGTCATGAAGTACCGGGACCTTCCTTCTTTATACTCCACCATCTTTCATGTGTTGGCCATGTCTCCTGTCACAGGTCATAACAAATGCCACAGTTCAAAGCATTATGTACTCACATGGAAGAGCCCAAGCAGAAGTGAAAGGGCCCAGAGTGGGGACTTTTCCTTACATTGTCCTCTCTGCTATTAAGGAGGAAAAACTGGCCAAGAAGTTTCCAAAGGACTTTGTCTTATCATATTAGCAGGACCTAGCTTACCTGCCCATCCCTAGGCCAGTCAGTGATAAAGGGGAAATAAATCACCCTGACTGATTAATTTATAGGAGGACAGATCTCTATGGGCTTGACATAAACCTGGTTGCCCACTTTGTGCTGAAGGAGAAATGGCTGGAGTTTAAAATATTTGTTGACTCCAAGTGGCATATGGCTTGGCTAGCTAGTCAGGGCCCAGAGATTGGAAGACTAGGGACCAGGAAATTAGGGTAGGGACAGGCAGATGGACATACAGGAGTGGAATGCAATGTGAAGACAGGTTTATTACATATTAACACCCACTAGGGAACATCCACTGTGGAAGAGGCATTAATGATTTAGCCAGTTGACACAACTGTGCTGCCACAGTTGGCACATAACGAGGGTGGGAGAGATGAAGGGCATGATGGGCTCATAATTATGGACTCACTCTTACGAAGGCTGATGTAGCCTCTGTGACTACCAAATGTTCAACTTGCCAGCAACAGAGACCAATGCTGAGCCCTTGATTAGGATTATATCACTTGGTGGCCACTTTACTACATTGGGCCCCTTCTATCATGGAAGGGCCAGAGATTTGTTCTAAAGGGAACAGACATATGTTCCAGGTATGGGTTTGCCTTTTGTTCTTTCAGGACTTCAAGTAACACTACTATTTAATGGTCCTAGGGTACCTGAGTATTCCTATGAACGTTTGTGTACTTTTTTTGTGTGTGAACATAAAATTGTTTTTTCCATTTCACCAAGAGTGGTGATGTCTGGCAAGAGATTAAATAGTTGTGTCTCATTTGATGTTTGAGGATAATCCAATTGTCTGACAGTTTATTCTCTTGGAAGCTCAGGCATGAACAGCAAGTCAGAAGGACATGAAGTCTCCTGCACATCCCCAAAGCTGTATTTTAGCTTCTGCTAGCACATCCTGGCTGGCCACATTCCTGCCAACAGTCACTGTGATGCTTTGACTTGAGACAGAGCCACTCATTCCATGCTTACTCCTGACCACTCTGCTTCGTCTGCTGCAGCTCTGTAGTGACTGGTGTCATTTACTCCACTGTGGAAAATCCCAGGAGCCTCACAATCAGAGGCCTGAAGAAAAGCATGTGGGAGGCCACTGACAATTTTGTGAAAAGTGGGAAAGTATTATTCCCAGTAGGCAATTCCTCCCGGGGACTGTGGGCTCAGGCCACTTCTCAGAGTTCCAGCTCCGTGGTGAAATGGGAATCTGTTGCGCACAAACACAAACTGGACCAGCAAAGGTCTGGAGGCCAAGGGAGATTTTCCAAGCCTACATCTGTGTGATGCAGGCCTTGTCCATAGCCTGGCCTTCTGCCCTTTGAGACCAGCATTTTCCCATATCCTAGCACAGTGTCTATCTAGCACAGTAAGTGCTTCATAGATACTCATAGGAGGAAGTCTTTCAACAGATATTTATTGAACCTCATATATTGTGTATGCTGGGGATCTAGTTAACAAAGTAGACAAAAATCTGATGACCCCGGGTAAATAACATCCCTAACACCCTTTCTTCCTCTCAGGTATATGCTATGCTATAATCTTTCTGTATTTATATCAGTTAATTTGGTTTTCTTTCCTTCAAGGAAAAAACAAACAAACCAGAACACCCTCTAGAGGTCATTTCTGTTCAGGTTAATAATTGTATATTAAGAGTCTACTGTTCTTTGCACTCATCCGGCAAAATTCCAACCTGGCTGAATCCAGTGATCTACTTCCTTTGTACTTGAACTGAACTACTGAATATTGTTGGAGAAGCTCACATCCTACACTGACTGGCTTCACAATGAATTGCATACCTAAGCCCCACATAGAAATTCTATTTTGCATCCCTACTAGGCTTCTCATCATTCAAGATACCTACCCTGCTCCATTTCATCCTCTTTTGCTGACTACTTCTCCTGACTTTTTCCCAAGATGATTATACTATGCTTTTAGGGACACAGGATCAGTTTTTATAATACATCAAGAAGACTCTTGAAGCAACTAACATTTTATCCTTATTCAATTATATTTTCTTCTGGACTTTGCTTAGGGCTATAAAAATGTGCTGTTTTCTTGATTTATCTTATATTTTCAAGTTTTCTTCTTTTTCATTAGCTTTAAGGTTAACTTTTAATAATCCCTCAAAGACATTACTATTTTTCAACAATGACTTTTTAAAAGAAATTAGAAATAAACTGATAAAATGGAGTGATCATGGATCTTGGACTCTTTCAGTCCTGTGTTCGAATTCTAATTCTGCTGTGTGATCCTGGGCAAGTTATTTAATGTCTTAGTTTCCCAAATTGTAAAAATAATTACAGTAATACTTGTATTTCATTGTTGTGAGGACTATTTAAGGTAACGTTTATGAACACATATAAGTCTAGTGACTAATAAGAAGGAAAAAAGAAAGGAAGAAAAAAGAAGAAAAGATAAAAATAAAGGAAGGGAGAAAGAAAGAGAGAACAAGGCTATAGAAAGAATTAATTATATGTGTGACAAAAAATGCAGATGGCACCATGACTGAAATGATCTGTTCAGGAATCATTCAGAGGTTTCTCATCATGGCATCTTCTGAAAAAAATGGAGACAGGTAAATTCAAGAAATAATTTGGTGTTATGACTTTTCTTCACATCTACTTTGATATTCTTGTGGGATAGGCGCTATAACTTCAAATCTTCTGTTGGTTGAAAAATAGTAACTTCAAAAAGTCACTGATGCCCTGGCCAGGTTGTAGTGTCGTCTCATACACCAAAAGGTTGTGGATTCCATTCCCAGTCAGGGCACATACTTAGGTTTCAGGTTAGATCCCTGGTTGGGACATGTACAGGAGGCCACTGATTGATTTTCCCCTCTCACATTGATGTATCTCTCTCTCTCTCTCCCCTTCCTCTCTCTCTGAAATCAATGAAAAAGAACAAACATATCCTCAGTTGAGAATTAAAAAAAAAACTTTAAAAAGTCACTGATTGTGGGGGGGAAGGGGTGAGTGGAGGTGTGGAAGTGGAAGGGGGTATAAGGGGGATAAATGGTGATTTAAAAAAGTCACCTTTTGGGAGTCATGTAAAACTTTCGTGATGCATTTTTTTGTGACACCAGAAGCCAAGCTTCTTTACATTTGTTGTCTTCTAGAACTAAAATCAAATTGTGATGCTAGGTACATAGCACATGATGTCAAGGTGATTATGCAGAGTTCTGAGTTGAAGAGGGGAAACTGAGCCAGTATAGATGTCATTCCCCAGTGATGGGCAGGGTATTTGTTCTCTGACCCGGATCTGGAGAAGGCTTGCTGACGCCCATTGTGCTGGTATTTAGAATGACACTGTGACACCAGTGCTCCTGTTGGAATTTTGATAACAAGCCCAGCTCAGCACTTTCTTGATCCTCTTCCCTCAGCGCCTCGTCATCTCACTTGACTCCAGGATAGTTTCCTCTGCAGACTGTGAACTCCTTGATATTCTGTTTTGTTCATTCTTACATCCTTTTTTCCACTCCTAATCTTGCAGGACTTTAGCCCAATGTTTTGCATGCTATACATAGTTGCTATATAAGTAATTTAAACTTCCTGAGAAAATAATTTCACATACAGATAAAGAAACTTGCTTCAAGTTGCACACTAGAACAAGTGAGGATTTGAGGCAAGATTGTTAACTCCATGAATCTCCAATCCAATGAACAGAGCATTAGTACTACTACACCCATTTGGATGGCTATTATCAAACAAACAAACAAACAGAAAACAACAGGTGGTGGTGAAGATGTGGAGAAATTGGAACTCTTGTGCATTGTTGATGTGAATGTAAAATAGTACAACTGCTTTGAAAAACAGTATGGTGGTTCCTCAAAAAATTTAATACAGAATTATCCAGAAATTCCACTTCTGAGTATATGAGTGTACCCAAAAGAACTGAAAGCAATGTACATCCATGTCCATAGCCTCATTATTCATGTAAGTCCAAACCAAATACCCATTGATAGAAGAATGATTAAATAAAATGTGGTATATCCATACAATGGACTATTTAAATTTAAAAAGGAATGAAATTCTGATGCATGGGTGGGGGTGAAATGGAGAGTTATTGTTTAATTGGTATAAAGTTCAAGTTGGGGAAGATGAAAAAGTTCTGAGATGGATGTTGGTGATAGTTGCACAGCAATGTGATTGTATTTAATGCTACTAAACTGTATACTTAAAAATGGTCAGAATGATAAATTTTACCTTATATATTTTGCCACAATAAAGAAAAGGGGAAAAAAGAACATTGAGAAAGCACCATTGATCTTAATTTGGGGGGCTCATAACTTCTTTGAGTCTATAAAAAGTAAATCTTCCTATGAATACACACATATACGTATACATAAGAGCTTCAGCATATAGCTTTAAAATATTGTTTTTAAAGTTTCAAAAATGAATAAATGTACATTATTAAAATTAAAAACAGAAAGAAGAAAGAACACAGATATCCATAATCATAGACATTTTACATTTGACCTTCTTTTTCTAAATTGTTGTGTGTGCATATACACACAGTTGAACACATGTTGTTGTGTAGTTAAGATCTCATAGTATGTATCATGCTTTTTCACACATAATGAATGTTCACTGGAGTCCCAAAGCTGTATGTGTATATGTAAAACCTGGATTTCCAGTACTTCGGGGTGTGACACCGGGGACCTCAGTGTGACTTGCCTGCAAGTTCAGCCATCAAGAGCACATTAAATAAGGTTTCCAGTTAGCATCTGACCTGTAGGATGATAAATCCTTCCAGAAAATCCATGGAGAGGTTTGATATGCAGGAGAAGGGAAGAAACCTTGTGCCAAGGTAGCATGGTGATCCAGGGGCACCTAGGGCATGGACAGAGGCAGATTTAACGGTGGGCACACTGGGCCCCGACTTCTGAAGGGCCCCCGCAAAACCCCAACTTTATACTTTTTTCTAATGACACCAAGTTTGGTTTCATATGTGCAATTTAAATTACGTACAAGTTTACAATCGGCAGTAAAACCTGACAGTATGTTTATATTCTCTTATTTTCATTATTTCATTACTATACTGCATACTATACACACACTATGCTGCATAGGCCCCACGCGGCTGCGCTACCGCTCATCAGAGCAATAAAATCGTATTTGCTACTTTGTACTTACAAAGGTTCTCCTGCACTACAGACTTACGATATATACAAATACGCAGGGATGTAAATTAGTTTGTGGATATGTACTTGTTTCATTTATGGTTTTAAAAATAGTTTTCTGTGCGTATAAATAAATATTCAGGTAAGTTGAAATTATATTAAAATAAAATTAATTCCTATTGTTGAAATTATATTAAGATAAAATTAATTCCTGTTGTTACATCAGTGCCTGGATTTTCATAGTTTATGAATAATTTTTGAATTTTAATTAATCATTAATTTATTGCATTATAATGAAAATCTCTTCTCTAGTATTCTAATCATTCAGAATATTAAATTTTATATTTTTCTTTTCATTGTTAGCTAGAAAAATGAAATGACAAAAACTTTGTGATTATTATGCTATTATTAATTATACTATACATATATTATATTCAAATATTATTGGAAATAAAATAACAATACATAATGTTTTTATTTATTTACAAATCAACTATAGTCCTCCGCTCTGCCAGCTCAGCTATCGAAGGGACTATTTATTTAAAAATATGGTTAACATGTGTTTTTATTTTCTCTCTCTCTTTTTTTTAAGGGGCCCAATATTTTTTTCTGCGCCCGGGGCCTCAACCGACCTTAATCTGCTTCCAGGCGTAGACCTCCTGGAAAGAGTGGGAGCCCAAGCAAAGCCATGAGGATTTTGATAACCAAGAATATACTACAACAACTCAGTGAGGAGGAAATGTAATCCTGTGTTTCACGGAGACAATAACTTCTTAAAAAACAAAAATGGCAGCAAGGCTCTGAATAAAGATGTTGACAGAGTTAAATTAAAATACTGCTTCTCCTTAATGATCAATGTAAAATGAGATACAAAGCAATAGAATACAGTAAGTATAATGCTTCTAAAGGAATGATCAGATCATTCTGTTAAAACATTAGCAAGAAGATATGTTACCACTGACTTATTAAACAGCGTGTTTGTATAGCACAGCCAAGAGAGATGTATACCTCCATCAGTGGTTATAATCAAGATGTAAATATGAACATATCTGTATAATTCCTTCCTTGATCTTCCTTCTGCCCCTCTGCCACCAACTCAATGAACAAGTCCTGATATATCCTGCTCAAAAGTGGCTTACCAATTCCAGGTGCTTCTTTTCTATTGATTATGTAAAAAGACTCCATTTGAGAGGTGGTGTAACAAAGTTCCTTCCTATAAACTAACAAAAGGACATTTATGAAAAGGTTATTTTACTATCTCTGTTTTAAATATACTATGCACACTTAGAACTTGTTTTTTAAATGGACACCAATGTTAACTAAAATGCATACCCAGACCAGTGGTTAGGTAGTCTGAATTTGTCTAAAAACTCGAGGGCATAGACCCCTCCCCACCCCCAACTTGTGACAGCCAGTACGCTGTTCCAGGACTTTAAGCTGAAAAAATTCATCCTCAGAAGATAACCATGGCTAGTGAATTAACAAAAACAAACAAACAAACAACAAACAAAAATAACAAACAAAAACAAAAAAAAAACCTAAAGTGTATTATTTTACATTCCCTAATTTTAACATGGGTCGTGCAATTCTAAATGCCTAAAGAAGACTAGATGTTTCAGATAAAGACCTAAGATAAGGACCACAGCAGCATGGAACAGACTGCATATGTGTAATGCAACAAAGACTGTATCCTGAAAGTATCTTCTAGATAGAATCATTCTGGCCTGGATCCCCTCCTCTTCTGTCTTCTATCAACTCAGTGGGCCACTCTACATATCAGCAATGCCTGGAGAGGTTTTTAACAATTTCCACAAGTCATTTTTTAGAAGACAGTCTTTTCTATAAATTTTAAAACAAAATCTACAAAATAGCTTACTAACTCTTCTTTTGTGAAGCACTGGCAATCTCTTTAACATCTAGAAAGACTAGATAATGTAAAATTAGAACTCATTTGTCCAGGATATAACACTACATGCACAGCAAGGCGAAACAAAATGCAGACCTATGGGATGGTGGTTAATCCTGTCTCACTTTGGACACATTAGCATAATACCCTTTGCATGTCCTTCTCATCCACCTTCCCTCAAACCACAGCAAGATGCAAAGTGCTGTTTTAAAGAATCTGTTTGCCCATTCCATTTCCAAAAGGCAATATTTTTATGGATTTTAACAAAAAGACATTTACAAACATGTTATTTTTATTACAATACCACCTGTATTGTAATATTTTTCAGGTACTTTAGAACATAAAGAAAGATTAGGTATCTCAAAAAAATACTTGCTGTGGTCAACTAAATATTGTATTAGTGAGGAATAAATGTCTACCCAGAACAGTGGTTGTAATATGAAAATGTCTTCAAAGCATGACCAGTCTGGCAGAGAATCCTGCTTCTGAACTCTGAATTCAGCTGTCGCCTAAATTCGGGGGCCTTCTCAGGTCCCCTCAAACTCATTCATGAATCTTCTAGAGGTTCACGAAGCCTGAATTAAGAATCCCTCTACTTAAGATTTTTATGTGCATCTCACTGATTCCATAATTGATTCATGAAGGGAGAGAAGGCCTTTAGCTAACTCTTTTAATGCTTTCCAAGTGGGGCTCTGCCTTGGAGAAGTGCATTTCCAGTTATTGAACTGTCATTTTGCCCTGTGTCTCCTGCCAGGAGAGGAAAGTGTTTGACTCCCAAGGTTCCTGGCATTTTTGAAAGAACTCTAAGCCACAGCTAGCTTTACTTTGGCAAGTCATTCATTCCCTTTCTTCCCCTCTTTCCTTTCCCATGGAACTTACTCCCTCCATCTGTCTCTCAACTTCTGCTTTGTGAATAGCAATTCAAGTTTTATTTTCTTCTTGAATGCACACTCTCTGGAAAAGAGGCTTTGCACCAAGAATGTGGTGTCTGATTGCTATCTTGCCAATGGTTTAAACAAAGATCTCCATGCTGGATAAAATTTTTACAAATCCTCTCACACATGCCTGCTTTTCTCAAATTTGACTGAAACCAACAACGTAATCATGAAAAGCATAAGGGATGAAAAAATTGTTCCCCAAGCAATGAGAAATAACTTTGATGTAATTTGATAAAATTACTTCTATTTTGCTTCTGTTTTTTCTGGAATGCACTAATTCAGATAGACATATGCAAAGGAGACCCTAGTACATATGTGAAAAGTAAAGTGAATGCCTGTATTTAGGTTATTTATAACCCAATGTTAAATAATCTGAACTTTGAAAAACTCATTTAATAACATATGTGCTGAGCACTTTCACAAAATGAAGGGCACAAATATTAATTGCCCCTTGTCTGCAGAGTAGCATATAAGAATCTAGGAAGATCTTAGTTTTGCTTTCAACCTTTACTTTAAGAGCACATTGGATAGTTACTCTTCTCTGGATTTCCTAATTCCACAAAAAATCAACAGGAAAAGAAACATGCACAAAACCAGCATCTTGATTATCACAGAGCCAGCCTGCATACATGCTCCTGAAGTGTGCATGAGCACAAGGAGCAAGCACTCAGGCCAACTGCTGTCTGAGACCTTTGCTTGGTCCTGCACATGGCATCCCAGCAGAATCAAAGCCGGAGAGTCAAACCCTTCCCTTTCTTCTGCTTTTCCTCCAGCAATTTTCTATTTTCTGTCTACTATTCCTCCCACCACCTCCAGGAGAGTGACAGCTCTACACACAGGTAGAGGAGGGAGCTGATCATTGATGTGCTTTGAAGGATGTAAGAACATTCTTGAAGGCCCAAATTCCCTTTTGCTGATATGACAAATTCCCAAAGTGCTGTTCTCCAGAAGAGCCACACACGCAACTGTTAACTATGACAATGTCTGGGAGTTAATTGATAATTTAAACTTTTAACCAAGCCTCTGAGTTGAGACTGCTTCCCCACCACCCTCAAGTTTATTACACAGATCTTCCATTTTCCTCTTTATCACAAATCTTTATATGAAGTTTCTGGAACTTTTCCAGGAAGTACATTTGATGTGAGACTGAGTGGCCTGTGACTCTTTAGAAAAGTCCAGAGATGCAGAAATGCCTTCAGGAGAATGTTAAACAGAGGAGGGAGGAAGTATGCACTGGAGACTGTATGTGCCGAAAGCTGATGAGATGAGGTAAGACAGGTTGGAACAAACCACTGACAACTCGAACACTGAACAAGTGAAAAGCAGCTTCCCAGACAGGAACGAGCCTGTGAATTATGTTCATCTGTGCAGCAGAGCAATACCTGAATTATGTTCTTTCTATGCCAGTTGTTATCATATAACAGACCATGTTAGGTCTCATCAGTGTTGCTTAAAATGTCCAGAACATGCCCCACACCAGAATCTTGGCATGAGGGGGTAGGGCTCATGTATCAATATATATTTCAAGTTGTCCAGATAATTCCAATATGCCAGCAAGGTTGAGAACTACTGTTTGATGCAAATTTATAATTTATTAAATAGCTTTCATGTGTCAGGTATTGTCAGATGTTGTCATGGACAGAATGTGCCCAACCTTTCATCCCAAATTCATATGTTGAAACCCTAACCCCCAATGTGATGGTGTTAGGATGTGGGACCTTTGGGAGGTGATTAGGTCATGGGGGTGGAGCCCTCATTAATGGGATTGGCACCTTTATAAAAGAGACGCAACAGAGCTCCGTCATCCCTTCCGCTGTGTGAAGACACAGAAAAACATGGTCATCTATGAACCAGGAAGTATATTCTCACCAGACACCCAATCTGCTGGCACCTTGGTCTTGGATTTCTAGCCTCTAGACCAGAGGTTCTCAACCTTCCTAATGCTGCGACCCTTTAATACAGTTCTTCATGTTGTGGTGACCTCCAACCATAAAATTATTTTTGTTGCTACTTCATAACTGTAATTTTGCTACTGTTATGAATCATAATGTAAATATCTGATATGCAGGATGTATTTTCATTGTTCCAGATTGAACATAATTAAAGCATAGTGATTAATCACAAAAAAATATGTAATTATATATGTATTTCCTGATGGTCTTAGGCGACCCCTGTGAAAGGGTCGTTTGACCCCCAAAGAGGTTGTGACCCACAGGTTGAGAACCGCTGCTCTAGACTGAGAAATAAACGTCTGCTGTTTAAGCCACTCAGTCTATGTTATAGTGGCCCCAATGCACTAAGAAAGATATAGAGCATACAAAGATGAATAAACAGCCCCAGTACTTGAAGGGGATACAGTCTGGGGGCTACATAGTCAAAGATGGGAAGACCCTTGTGCATTTGATCACTGGCTCTCTCCTGTTTCTCACATGCTTAGGGATCGCTTGGTTGCCTTCTCTAAAAATGTTTGCCATGTGTTCAAACTTTGTTAGAAATAGAAAACAGCCAGGACTTCAGCCTGCCACACAACAACCATTGTACATTTCCATAGAGAATCTCGGCAGTTTTTACATTTTTGGTACCACCGCCCTTTTGTGTATATTAACATAAAACCAGTCAAGATTTGGAAGCGGTTACTTTAAAATCATTGCATGTTAATAATAATCAACAACTGGTACTTGCTTTGGCAGCACATATACTAAAATGGGAACAATACAGAGAAGATTAGCATGGCCCCTGAGCAAGGATGACAAGCATATTCGTCAAGTGTTCCATATTTTTGTTGGGGGACTGGGTGTAAAGGGTGAAGGAATTGAGAAGTATAGATTGGTACTTACAAAATAGTCCTGAGGATGTAAAGTATAGCATAGAATAATTGTATAGTTGATAATATTATCATAATGACGTATGGCATGAGTTGGGTACTGGAAATATCAGAGAGAGCACTTTGTGAGTACAAAATGATTGTCTAACCACTATGCTGCACATCTGAAATAAATACAAAATAATATTAAATATAAACTGTAATTGAATAAAATTAAGAAAATAAAGAATGAATTTTAATTTTAATAATAATAATCAGCAAGTGGGCAATGCTTTATGATTTTATAAAACACCTTTATATACAGCAGTGGATCTGAATCAGGGACAACCTTCTCCTCCCCACCAGGGGACATTTGACATTGTCTGGAGCCATTTTTGGTCATACAAACTGGGCCTGTGTTTCTCTAATGGGTAGAGGCTAGGGATGCTGCTAAACATCCCACAATGTACAGGGCAGCCCCTAACAAAGTATTATTTGTCCTAACTGTCAATAATGCTGAGGTTGAGAAACCCTGATACATATGATCTCATTTACATTTTTGCAATGATGGCATGAGTTATGTATTATTAAAATTCCTTTACCAATAAAAGATCCTGAAGGCCCAGGGTGATGAGTTCCTTGTTCAAGATTATAAATCACAAAGCTAGGCATCTCAGGATAAGCCTTTTTTTTTTTTTTTTTGGTTTGTTTGTTTACCCCAGCTTTATTGAGGTATAATTGACAGTAAAGAAATTGTATATATTTAAGATATACCAGATAATGTTTGAAATATGTATATGTTGTGAAATGTTACAAAAATCAAGCTAATCAGCACATCTATTACCTCACATAATTACCTTCTTTTATATTTTTGTGGTGATATCACTTAAGATCTATTCTCTTAGCAAATTTCAGGGATATGATAAATATTGTTACCTATAGTCACCATGCTGTACATTAGGTCTCTGGAAATTTTTCATTTTGTATAACTGAAACTTTGTATTCTCTGATCAACATCTCCCATTTCCTCCTCTTTTCTCCAGCCCCTGGCAACCACTATGCTCTCCTATGCTTCTATGAGTTTGACTATTTTAAATTCTACATATAAGATCATAGAGTATTTGTCTTTCTGTGTGTGGTTCATTTCAATTAGCACAAAGTCTTTCAGATTCATTCATGTTGTTACAAATGGCAGGATTTTCTTCTTTTTCATGGCTAAATAATATTCCATTATAGATATATGCATATATATATATATATATATATATATATATATACACACACACATATTTTCTTTATCCATTCATCCATTAAGGGGCATTTAGGTTGCTTCCATGTCTTGGCTATTGTGAATAACAATGTTACAATGAACATGGGGATGGAATATCTTATTGAGATATTGATTTCATTTCCTTTGGCTAAATACACAGAAGTGGAATTGCTGGATCATAAGATAGCCATATTTTTAATCATTTGAGGAATCCTTATACTGGTTTCCATAGTTGCTGTCCCAATTTACAGTCCCAGAAACAGTGCACAGGGTTCTCTTTTCTCCACATCTTCACCAATACTTGTTATCTCTTGTCTTTGATTAAAGCCACCCTAACAGAAGGGAGGTGATATCTCATTAAATATATATATTTAACATATATATATTTCCAAGTGCAGAAAGGTACAAATTTAAAGATAAATTTATACAAATAAATCATTCCATATACATTTGCTGATATATGATAGATAAAGCTTTCAGAAACAAATGGAAATGACCAACCATATTTTTCTGAGGATCAGTGGTGTTGATCACCTTTTCATGGACCTGTTGGCCATTTGTGTGTCATCTAAGCCTGTGTAACTGCAAGCTAGCTTCATATAGCACCCGTGCTATGAAGGAGGCCAGGCAATTTAACATATGCTTCTGCTTAGACACCCTCCATGCAGCAGAAAGTTTATGGGGTCACTTCAATTGAACAAAATTATTTTCTTGACCTCATTTGATTCCCTGGTCTGAAAACATATCATCAGGTTTAAGGCATGGAAATTTTGGCCCCTGCACATTTTATTTAGCTCTTTTCCTTTTTGTTTTAATTATAGTTGAGAATATTTTGGCTGGCACAGAGAAAGTCAACTAGACTAATCTCTGACCTTGTCCTTGAAAACCCGCTACTAGGAGCCAAACCATCTGAAAGCTCCATGCCTCATGCCTGCCACAACCTAATTGGAAGGCAAAGGCCCCTCCCCTGCACTTGGTGGGCAAGGCAGGTCTCTGATAGATTCCCCAGACTAGCCAGGTTCATGGAAGTAACCGCAGGCAACAAAGCCCACACTGGTCTGTGCCATGCTGGGCTTGGGGTCACAGGGGATGCTGGCCAAATTTAGGTCACACAGCAAACCTGTCCTGCTGCTGCTGGTTCAGTCCAAGCTGTAAATCCAGAGTCTGGAATCCAGAAACCTTGCTTGCTGTATGACTCAAGAAAAGTCTCATCTCTTTAAACTACAGTTTTCCCAACTGTATAGCAGGAAGATTTTCTAACCTCTTCATGCAAGTCGGGGTTCTCTAAAGAAACAGAGCCAATATGTATAAACACACACACACATATACACACTTGTACACATACTTATACATATGTAAATATATAAACTATAAGGAATAGATATTAATTACAAGGAATATTTTATATACATATTATAAGGTTTGACTTATGCCAAATATCAAGGCTGGGAGGTCTTAAGATCTGCAATTGTCAAGCTGGAGACTCAAGGGAGCCAATGGTGTAGGTCCAGTCTGAGCCCAGGTCCTAAACCAGGAGAAGATCTATGTCCCAGCTGGGAGGCAAACAAATGGGAGACTAAATAGTCTGCTTTATTTAATGTATTCATTTATATGTTAATTTTATCCACTGCTATAGACTAAGTATTTGTGTCCCTCAAATTCTTATGTTGAAACGTAATGCCCAATGTAACAGTACTAGGAGGTGGGGCCTTGGGGAGGTGATGAGGTCATGAGGGTGGAGCCCTCATGAATGGGATTAGTGCCCTTATATGAAAGAAACTCTAGAGAGTTCTGCTGTGCCCCTTTTGCCATATGAGGTTATATCAAAAAGACAGTTATCTAAGAGCCAGAAAGCAGGCTCTTGTTAGACACCAACTTTACCAGCACCCCCATCTCAGACTTCTAGCCTCCAGAACTGTGAGAAATAAGACACTTTGAATTCTGAACTACACAGCTATACTGAAGATATAAGGCCAAAATTTAGTGATGAAAATATTTCTAATTTTTGAGTTGATGACAGCTATTCAGAAGATATAATGTGCACATATATAGAAGAGTCTATATTTGAATTTTGAAAAATTAGTTTTATTATATTCATGTGGCTTAACAAAAGACCTCTGTTTATGCATCCTTAAGATATATATTCCCTGAGTTCTAGGTTCTTAGATGAAATGTTATCTTTTTAAATTAAAAACAAGTAATTATCATAGTGTTCTGGCAAAAGTATCAAGTGCTATGGATTTATGGATTAAAGAACTAAAACATTATTTCCGTATTGAAATAATCTGTTTCTCCCACAGTGAAAAAGAATTCCATGATAGACTATAATATTGTTCAAAGTAGTAGCTGCTCCTTTCTGGGCAGAGATTTTAATTTCCATCCCATATCAGGCTTGGCCATGTGACTTTGGCCCACGAAGTCATTGTGGGTTTTCACAGTCCCCTTTTACGTCTCTCTGAAGATAGGCAATGTTTCAGATCAAGGCTGCCACCAACTTGGGTTCTGGACATGAAGTGGAGCCTGCAGCAGACATAATACAAGCTAGAAATAAACTGTTTGTTGTTGTAGGCCATTGGGATTTTGAGGTTGTTTTTCACTACAGCATGACCTAGCTTGCCCTGACCGTTAGGTGACCTGGAATTTTCCCTGAACTGTAACTTCTGTTCTCAGGGAGGCTTTCCCAGCTTGAGAAATAAGATCAATTCAAAGGATATGTTTGCTTTCCATTGCACTGAGGATACATCAAAGAAGGAAATGGTCTTAGCCCAGATTTCAGGTAAGAAAAATCTGACTCTGATTATTCACAGAAAATATGTAAGGATGTATATATAGGCTTTGAACTTAGCCTGAGTTCAAATTCTGGCACTACCACTCACCTGCTAGATAGCCTCAGGAAGTTACACAACCTTTGTGAGAATGCATTTTTTCTCCCATAAACCTTGAATAAAAATACTTATATTACACATTGTGTGAAGATTAAATTATATTATATATATAAAGCACTTAGCATAGCGTAGGAGCCCAAGACTATGGGTTTACAAGATGTAAGAGTTCAGCAAAGGGTAGTTATCATTAACATTTGTGTATACACACATAGAAAAGTTAAATACCCTAGGTACTCAATCTGAATGCTGATAAAACACTCACAAATATAGATAGAAATGTAATAACTTAAATCACTCACTAGTTAGCATAACTATGCATCACATTTTGCTCTAATTGCTATATGGCTAGATAGCAATTTAAATTGTTTGATAATTACTAACATTTGAGAAACCAAGTTTATTTGAAACCTTTTTTGGAAAGAGAATATGTTCATAAATATAAAATTGCTAGAGATGTATTTAAACCAAGCCACTAAATCATTTCAGCCAACTTTAGAAAACATGCCTGCTAAGTGTTGGCTCTGGATTGGGTAGACAACAGGAGAGAAAAAAAAAATCACATGTGGTACCTTAAATCTGGTGATAGAAGCAGGCATATGAGCAACCAATTCTATTATGAGTTGGAATGAGAGCAGGGTTGAAGGGAAGCCTAAGTAACATGCTCACACTACACCAGTTGAGTGTAACATGATGGGTTTGAGGTAGAGGGTATATTTGTCTGCTCTGGCTGCCATAAAAATGCCATAGAATAGATGGCTTAAACAACAGACGTTTATTTTCTCACAGTTCTGGAGGCGGAAAGTTTGAAATCAGGGTCCAGCATGGTCGGTTTCTGGTGAGAGCCTTAATTTTGGCTTACCTTCTTGTTGTGTCCTCACATAAGCTTTCCTTAGTATACTCAAAGAAAGAGAGAGAGAGAGAGAGAGAGAGAGAGAGAGAGAGAGAGAGAGAGAGAGAAAGCTCTTTGGTGTCTCTTGCATCTCTTTTTATAAGGACACTGATCCCATCAGACCAGGGCCCTACTCTCATGACCAAATCACCTCCTAAAGGCCCCACTCCATATACTATCACATTGAGGACAAGAGCTTCAACAAATGAATTTGGGGGCACACAACATTCAGTCCATAACAGATGGCATGGCATATACAAACACCAATAGGAGAAGCTCAACCATTATTTTATGAAGTCATATCATGCTTTGCTGTTACTATGATAAGCTTCAGTTCTGCTCCAAAGCAAGAGCAAGAAAAATAACAACAATAGCAAAAACTCATAATGTAACAGGGTCTTCATTCATTCAACCACATGTTCGATGCTGTGGATAAGTGTGAGAATGTGAGAGTCAGGACCCTTGACCTTATGACCCCTGTACCAGTCAACTGAGAGATAAAGGATTAGATAGTGGGGTGGGTGGTGAGGTGTTAGGGGAGAGGCCTAGAACTAGCTCAGGGAAGACTTTCCTAAGTATGTGATATTTAAACTGAGACCTGCAGAAGAGTAGAAGAGTAGAAAAAGTCAATTCCAGTCAGAGGGAAAGGTTGTGTGAGGGTGGGGAAACAGGGGTGAGCTTTGTGCCCTTGAGTGATGGGAAGAAGATCAGAGAGGCTGGAACAGGGAGAGAAGGGAAGTGGCTGAATGAAATGGGGTGAGGTGGGAAAGGCCAGGGCAGATAGGTGAAACTTGAACATCTGTTTAGTGCTTACCAGGGGCAATGGGAAATCATTAAAGGCCTTTAAGGAAAGACATAATCCAACTAATGTTTTTTAGTCTGCTATGTTCCTCAAAAAATTAAACACAGAATTACCACTGATCCAGCAATTCTACTCCTGGATATATACCCAAAAGAATTGAAAGCAGAGGCTTAAACAGATATTTGTACATCCATGTTCATAGCAGCATTATTCTCAATAGCCAAAAGGTGGAAATAACTCACATGTTCATTAACAGATGAAAGGATAAACAAAATGTAGTATATATGTACAATGCAGTATTATTTAGCCTTAAAAAGAAATGAAATTCTGACATATGCTATAACATGGATGAACCTTAAAAACATTATGCTAAATAAACCAAGCCAGGTATACAAGGACAAACACTGTATGATTACACTTATATGAAGTTTCTAGAGCAGTCAAATTCATAGAAACAGAGAGTTGAATGGTAGTTACCAGTGACTGGGGGTGGGTGGGTAGGAGAATGGGGTGTTATTATTATTTAATAGGTACAGAGTTTCTGCTGGGAAAGATGAAAAAGGTATTGGGATGGATGGTGGTGATGGTTGTACAACAATGTACTTATGCCACTGAACTGTACACTGAAAAATGGTTATAATGGCAAATTTTTGTTGCATATATTTTACCACAATAAAAATGTTTGCTATAGTTACTGCATAGGGAATTGGGGGTGGGAAGCAAAATAGGGGCCAGGAGAGACTGACCCCCAGGCTCCTGTATAGCCCTGGTAAGAGAGAAGTATGGCTTGACTCAGTATGGAGCAGTGGAGACAAGGAAAAGTGGATGGATTCTCAGTTCCTTTTCAAGGTTGACTCCATGGGACTAGGCGTTGTACTAGATGGGGTTGGTGGTGAGAGAGATAGGGAAGGAAGTACCAGGGATGGTGCCACCCTTGTGTCTGGTATGAGCGATGAGAGATTAAAATACCTTATTGAAATGGCAAACACTGGAGGTGGTATGTATTGCAAGTAGAGGGAGATGAGGAGTTGGGGGGTTCAAATGTTCAGGTTTAGATACACTATGTTTGAGGTGACTGTGAAAGATCCAAGTGCAGCTGCCAATTAGGGATTGGATAGACAGGTCTGGAGCTCAGAAGGATGTAATAAGTAGGAACTGAGAGATGACAGAAAGTAGACACTATTGAAAACCACAGGATCAGATGAGATTGCCTAAGCCAAGGGCGTAGACCAGTGAGAAGAAAATGCGGTCCTAGAAATGCAATGAGACTACATCAGATCTAACAGGTTGAATTTAAATTCCAGTGAATTAACTTGCTTTTCTCTTTAAGAGATGTGAGCACTTGAATGAGAATCACCAGTGCTTAGATATTTAAAATATAATAAAATAAAAGAATCACATGTACAGGGAAGACTCTGCTGGTCTCATGGACCTCTGATTCTTTCAGGTGCAAAATGGTGACTGGAGAATGGGGTTAGGGCTGAAGCCCAAGTAGGCTCCAAGTACCGTGTGTTACTAAATCAAATTTAGCAATTCCTCTTTGCTTGGAGAGGCTGAACATGAGAAAGAAAGAGAAAATGGATCAAGTATGATGGCGAGGAGAGGGATGTAGAGTAGCTAGATCCATGATCTACCTCAGAGTATAAAGTCTCTTCTAATTCTAATCTACTTGTGTTTGAGTACACTCTCCCCACCTTTTTGTTCAATTAGCCTGACTGAACTACAATAGTAGCAAACAAAACAGCGAATAAACCCAGAGGGCAAGCACGCTCAATCTTTAAGTGAGATACAATGCCAGTCTCATAACAGTCATAAAAATGCCAGCTACTTTACCATGTACTTATAGTTAATGGAAATTTCTTCTTTCTCTCTCATCAGACTTATTTTGGAGCTTACAATTACTTTGCATTTCCTGGACATGTGTCAGTGAGGAGCTAGTTAGGGAATAATCATGATTTTTCTGAATATGTAAGAACTTTCTAACAGCAAGTGTTACTAAAAATTGGTGTTTCAGCTGAGGAGAATTTACTTTTCCAAACTTGGACTATAATAATCTATACTGGTGTCTAAACTGTGGAGTGGGTGTCTGCTGGTGAGAACGATGGAGGCGGGTAACAGTAGGTGAAGAAAGAGCTCAGCTGAAGGGGTCAGGAGGCTTGGGAGGTTGTGAACGGTGGACAGGCGGTAAAGCCCAGGGATTTAGGCTAGGTTTTGGAGCTCCGTTTCGGTGCAGGCTGGAGGGCAGTGAAAGTCCTAATTCCAGAGTCCAAAAGAATGGAATAGGAAGAAAAGGACCTGCACTGTGGGTGAGGAGGGGGACAGGTGGAGGTGGAGGAGCCAACAACAGACTATGTAGGTACCTGGAACTAAGCTAAGAGCACTGGGAGTTCAGTGGTGCACAGAGTTGCCAGATACTGGGTTGCTGCCTCCTGAGAGCCTCCTGGGTGTGAGAAACAGGGTGAAGTAGCAGATTACCCTCATGCGGGCCCCATACCGCTCTGCTTTCTGCCTGGCACTGGATCCGTGGTTAGAGTATAGTCAAGAGTGAAGTAGGATGGACAGGATCCACCTGGAGAAGCCAAGGACAGGTGTGCGCGCGCACACGCGCATGCGTACACGTGGCTCTAACAGAGGCAGGAGATGAGGCCCGTGGTGTGTCGGTGCCAGGCTGGTTCGTTATAACGTGACCCTGCGACTCTGCAGAGAACATCCTAGGGACGAAGTGCATCCCGAAGTATGAAAGAGCCGCACCTCTCAGACGTGGAGTCACCAGGTCAGACTACCATGCTCTTCGCTCTGTTCCCGCCCGGCCTGGTTCCATCAGGTCAGTGTTGGGCGCCAAGCCACGGGAGTAGGAGCCTGGGGTGGGGGTTGGGGAGGACTGCAGCGGTGGAGCTTGCTCCTGGGAAGTTTGATAAACGAAAAACACAGGAGACGAATCTGAGTGGTTGCAGGGCCAGCATTGTGTCTGCTTTATCTCATGATCTTCTGGCTAAACAAGGATGGGGTTGACAGGAGTGGGAGGTGCCTTTCTTATTGATTCGTGGTATTAATTGTCTTTTTCTCCTACTTATAAAAGGACAGTGAGGGCCTCCCGGGCTCTGAGGTTGGTCTAAGGAAAGGAAATTGCTATCAGAAGTCTGTTTTGATTAAATTCTGTTGGTAGTAATGCCAGCTTGGAGCAAGATCAAAATGGCCCTTTTCCCTTTCCTTGCCATGGTCCCACTCTATGCGTTTGTCCCCATGAGAGTGTGAAGACAAGTTTAGAGTTAGGAGATGATGCCTCATTAAAGTAAAGTAAAGCTTAGCTAAATCTAAAGTCAAACTTTAGAAACAGAACACTACTAGAGGGCTGTCGTCTCCAAAGAGCTAGGAAAGCATCTTCCTCCCAGAGAGGAGCAAAAAGTACAGTGAAAGTGGGCAGGGAGGCAAGGTGCCTGTGCAGCACCTTGGTGCCTCCAGTCCCCTCTTGATCTTACTCGTCACCATGTGGCCCTGTGAAATTGGCAGGAGATCAAGAGCTTTGTCCCACATCATTTAGATTCAGATCCCAGAAGTGAAATTGCTGATGAGAGCAAAAGCAGGTCAAATTCAGCTTAACCATAAATATAAGGTAGGATCGGGGGCAGGGAGAGGACCAGGAGAGGACAAACTTGTATAAGCAGTATGATGATATGAACTCTAATTGATAACTATGCCATAAAATGACTACAGTCTTTTATTTTAAGGAACCAATGGCTGTGTGCAAAAATGGTCTAATTTATCTTTTCATAGTGGCTAAATGAGGGTGCATAAATATACCTCACCACACTGTGAAATTGGGTAGCAAAGAGAGGAATAAAAATTACATCCTCCTGTTGTATTCTCTGAGTGTTATTTCTCCAAACAGAATTGAAATGTGGAGAGGGAAGAATTTGATCAAGAATAATGAGAAAAATTATGAGGGTAATTCTTGTGAGAAATAGAAATTGTCAACTTGGAGCTGAAGGTTACTAATACTTAACAGTGTGAAACGTTGAGAACTATTTATTTATTTATTTTTTATATGGGTAATTGGGAGATTTGCTCCAGGAAGAGTTTCTGAAAAATAAACTCACCTCTCTTCCAAAAATACTTAAATATCTATCTATCTATCTGTCTACTTACCAGGATTTTCAGGCACACACTTTATAGATATAAAACACTTTATATACATAATCCTCACGAGAACCCCATGAGGTATTTTGTCTCCATTCCACAAAATAAGAAATAACATTAAAAATAGTTAAGTAATTTGCCTAAGGTCAAAGAGTTAAATGCAGAATAAGAAATAAACCCATGTCTATATGGTCAAGTAATATTTGACAAAGGGGGCATGAACATGCAATGGAGTGCAAACAGTCTCTTCAATAAATTGTGTTGGGAGAACTGGACTGGTACTCTCAAAAAAATGAAACTAGCCACCGACTTATACCATACACCAGAATAAACTCAAATGGATAAAGGACTTAAATATAAGTCGTGATACCATAAAAGTCCTAGCAGAAAACATAGGCAGGAAAATTTCAGATATCCCATGTACCAATATTTTTGCCGATATATCTACCATGGATAGGGAAATAAAGGAAAAAAATAAACAAATGGAACTACATCAAATTAAAAAGTTTCTGCATAGCTAAAGAAACCATCATCAAAATGAAAAGGGAACCGACTATATGAGAGAACATATTTGCCAATAATACATCAGACAAGGCTTTAGTCTCTAAAATACAAAAAGAACTCATATGACTCAACACCACAAAGACAAACAATCCAATTAAAAAATGAACAAAAGACCTGAATAGACAATTCTCAAAGGAGGACATACAGAGGGCCTATAGACATATAAAAAATGCTCAACATCACTAGCCATCAGAGAGATGCAAATTAAAGCCACAATGAGATATCACCTCACACCAGTCAGAATGGCCATCATTAATAAATCAACAAACAACAAACACTGGTGAGGATGTGGAGAAAAGGGAACCCTAGTGCATTGTTGGTGGGACTGCAGACTGGTTTAGCCACTGTGGAAAACAGTATGGAATTTCCTCAAAAAATTAAAAATGGAACTGCCTCATGACCCAGTGATTCCACTGCTGGGAATATACCCTAAGAATCCTGAAACCCCAATTCAAAAGAACTTATGCACTTCTATGTTTATAGCAGTGCTATTTACAATAGTGAAGTGTTGGAAACAGCTCAAGTGCCCATCAGTAGATGAGTGGATTAAAAAACTATGGTACATTTACACAATGGAATACTGCACTGCAGAAAGAAAGGACGTCCTACCTTTTTGCGACAGCATGGATGGAACTGGAGACTATTATGCTAAGTGAAATAAGCCAGCTGGCAAAAGATAAATGCCACATGACCTCACTTATAACTGGAATCTAATGAACAAATAAACTAACGAGAAAAATAGAACCAGAGACATGGAAACATGGACCAGACTGATAGATGTAGGAGGCGAGGAGGGAGAGGGGAATAGAGGAAGGAAGGGGAAGGGATTAGTAAAAGAACATGTATGAATGACTCATGGACATGGACAATGAAGAGGGAATTGACTGTGGGTGGGGGGTGGGCTGGGTGGAGGAGGGCAAATGGGAAAAAATTGGGACAACTGTAATAGAATAAACAATAAAAAATAAAATCAGGTAAGAATTAAAAAAAAGAAGATTTGGATATTGCCTGGTTCTAGAGAACCCTATACACTGAACTGCATTTCTAGGTTGGCTTATGGTAGCTCATATGTTTGCATGGCAAGCGAACAGAGAATTCACCCCAGCCAACACACATTGATTGCAGAGACACAAAGCGTATTTTGTAAAAACATTTATTTGATGGCCTTTGATATAAGACTGTGCACAACCTATCCTATTTACCCCGCCCTCTAAAAATGTCCTCAAAAAGCCCAGTAAAAGGTATAATGTTAAAAGTCATCAGATAAGTTGGATAAGAGGAAATCATTTTAGTGGCAAAGACCAATGAAATGCAAATCTCCATGGTCCTTAGAAATGAAATCCTGCTAGATTATGACTTATTCCATCAGTTCAAATCTCCACCTTTCAAATCATGTCTTCCCCAGATAAGACCATGTAGAAGAAAGCCAGGTGGACTCCTCTGTCTAGATGCCAGTCCTTTGCCAGCTATCTGAATTATAAATTGGTTCTACTTCATAGGTTAGCATGTACTCATGGCCCGTAGAAGGATGTAATATTTTGGTGTTGATGTTCAAGTCAGCCTAAAGATCCATAGCACATAGTTATTTTAATTTTGTGAAGGCAAAGTTTACATGTTTTGTCATAGAGTGCATGCTCTGTCCAACTGATATCTTAGATTGTACATTTAGCTCGTAATATGGTGAGGGGACTAGCAAACACTATAATACTTTCAAGGTGATAAAATACTTCTTTAGCAATTTTTTATGGGAGAAAATTGGAATGAAAGTTGAAATGACAACTTGTGGGATGAGGATATTTCTAGAACTGTGACTCAGTGGGCATATGATTGTCAAGAAAGTCAGGAAGGTGTAGAAATGTCTTGATTCAATAATTTGGAGTTTTCTAGATGTCTGGGATACCAACGTGCGAGGCCTATTGCACTCTGATGCAGGAACACGATAATTGAGGATTCTTATAAAAATGATGAGACACTCAACAAGTTTATATGCATGTCTAAATATAACCACATATCTTATTACAACTTAGTGTTGTAATTTCCCACTGTATTTTTTTCCCTTATAACAAGTCAGCATATAAATATATTCATGCGTTTTTGCTGTTTCTGTTAGGGAAGAATTCCTTTCTTTTTTTTTTTAATCTAAGAGAAATTACATGAATCTTGGCCAGATACCACCTACAGAAATATATAGGAGTGGGCAAAAGTAGGTTTACACTGTTCATATAGAAAAAGATATGCAGGTTGTAATGATTACAATAGCTTTATTAAGTGTGTTTTGCATACTCACAACTGTAAACCTACTTTTGCCCACCCCTGCAGCTTCCTTTAATATGTTCCTACCTACCTTTTTGCCACCTGTATCAGAGCAGGCTTGCTCATTTGTGTCTCTGGTACCAGACAGGAGAGCTGCATATTACACAGTTAGCTGGAAGGAGGTGTTATCTGTGAAGGAGATTCAAATCAAGAGAAAAAATTGGGGAAAATTGAACTACATCTGAAAATCAGTGAGAAAGAACCAGTTTACTTTGAAATGATGTAGCCATTTTTCTCTGTGTTGGCTCATCTGCTCAGACCTCTCGCCCACACAGGCAGTGTTCCTTAAAACAGGGGCTTCCCTCAGGTGGAATTGTAACAGACCCCATGGGCTGCCCTGATTAAAATGGAGCCCACGGGCTGTTCAGTTATGAGGGGCTCAATTGCCCACCACCAAAAGCATAACTCTTAATACCAGAGTTTGGTGAAAAGAAAAGGAATTGTTTATTTAAAGGTTATACAGATTTAGAATAATGGTGGATTTCTGCTGTTAAGTCTTATTTTCTTTAAAACACCCATGAACACATAGTTCTGCCTCCACCTGCCAAACCAGGCTAGTTTTAGAATAGAAAAGTCAGACATACCATTTCCCTACTTCCCAGATGCAGTTAAGTTTTACCAGCAGCTCCCAATCATTTGAGCCTGATTGGGGAGATTTTGCCTGTATTGCAGTGTTCTCCAGCACTTAATTCAGAGCCACGTGGTGTTCCCAGACTCCTTGTAAACCACATGGAGTTCTCCCTTCCCTTTCAAAGCCGCATGGTTCTTCTCCCAAAAATGTCTGCCGCCTTATTTTTAAATTTGTGACTGCGGCCTGTGATGCAGTGGGCAGGGTGACTAATTGCGGCCACTTGTAGAATTTTATGCAGGCCCTGTAAGCTTTCCGTCACTATTCTATGGTCCAAGCCTCTCCCATCTCCTTGGGGATCCTGATCTGTAACAGAATGACAAAGAAACCCAGATTTGAACATGCCCAGGTAGCTGGAGAGGGTGCTAAGCCTCTAGATGCCAATTTGCCTCTGTGTGGGAAGGGGGTGCTTGAGGCACTGTCTCTCACTGTTAATCCTCTCCAGTCATCCTCTGGCATGGCTAAGGACCAGTAGCCCCTTTCCATTTGATGGCTTCACATATCTAATTATGAAAGAAAGTGGGGCTGTGACAGCATGGATGAACCTGGAGAGTACTATTTTAAGTGAAATAAGCCAGTCAGAGAAGGACAAATACCATGTGATTACATTCATACGTGGAATCTAATGACCAAAATAAACAAACAAAATAGAAACAGACTCAGCTGTCAGAGGGGAGGATGTAGAGTGGCTGGGTGAAAAAGGTGAAGGCATTAAGAAAAAAAGTAACACCAAACCTCATAAACAATAGTATGGCCATTACCAGAGGGAAATGGAGATGGGAGGAAGCAGGAGAGGGTCGGGTAAAGGGGGACAAATGGTGTTGGAAAGAGGCATGACTTGAGGTGAATACACAATACAATATACAGATGATGTATTATAGAATTATACACCTGAAACCTATACAATTTTATTAACAACTTGCGTACCGGGGTATTTAAATGCCTTTTAGAAATGATGAGAATTCTCATCACCTGTATGCAATGTGTTAACCGATGTCACCTCAATAAATTCAATTTTTAAAAAAAAGGAAAAAAGTGGGGCAAGAATTATCACGCCAGCCTTGAGCATTTGGCTGCCTTCTTTCATCTCTTCCTTTCAACTTTTGGTGCTCTGTTTGAAATTAAACTTACGATTTCTTCTAAAATGAATGACAGAGAGACAGAAAAGAAAAAGCCACCCATGGTTGAAAAGTAGTAGCTTCTTACAACTGACTTCCTGCCTTTGCCAAGAAGGCAGTTCAGTGTCCTCAGCTCACCCTTGTGGGCCAAGCTCTATCCAAATGAGAAGCTGTTTCCATGTTTGCCCATCTGAGGCCCTTAAGTAAAAAAGAAAGAGAGAAGGAAAAGAAAAAAAAAGCAAAACTCAAATCACCAAGACCAATTAGTTCCAGTAGATTGCAGCAACGCAGGGGCCCTCAGTGGGGACACATCCTGTTTGCCATTTAAACTGTCAACCCCCATGCTAATAACCTCCCTGATGAACTATACTCAGTTGTGAAAGAAATCGGGGGTGGCAAAGAATTCAAAGTACTTGCAGACAATTTTTCTAACCTTTGGTCATTTGGAATGCAACTCTTTTTTTTTTTTTTTTTTAAGGCTAATTTGCTTTGATGGGAAAACAGGAAAAGCAAACCTACAACTCAAATGAAGCCTGTAAAAATCTCCTTTGGAGCCAGGCTTGAGGTCAGCTGATTTGGTTTTCAGTCCTGCAAGAACCATCTTTGCCTTTTAAAGGCTATTTATTGTCTGGTGGGACCACTGCCAGGCAGCAGTGGCCCCACACAAGAATACCCCTGCCCTTTGCTTTTGTACCTCCACTACCCATGTTTGACTTGAAAAGTCACAACTTAAGCAAATCTAGAGGATTATGTTGCCACCCAATTCTGTGTTTTATCCCCAGGCCAGGTAAGAAATGAAAAATCCAGCCAGGAAGATTTTGTTTGGCTGTGGGCAGAATATATTAAACAGACCGAATTTAAATGGAGAAGGATCAGGATATTAATATATTCATCTTCAGTCTTTGCCATCACAGATGACATCTTGGACAGACTCCTTCATTCATCCCTTTCCTGTCCCTTTCAGCCCTCAGAATAGCTCTTTTTAGGTAATTAAGAGTCACTTTCAAGGTTCAGAATCCAATCCAGCCTAATTAAGACGTCAACTGCACGCCCAATCCAAAGTCCCTTCAAGTAATGTCGCGGGTTCTTGTCAGGTGAAGTTGGTATGAATTAATTGGCAGAAATGAAAGGAAACATTACCACATCTATTAATTTATTTTTCTCATTCTCTTTTAATTTCTCTTGTATACATTTTAAAATATACCTAAATTTTGGTTTAGTAGGTCATTTTCAATTTGTACATAAACACCAATATATTTGGGGGGCAAAATAAAAAAAATATTTGGAGTACTCTGCAAAAGAGGGCATGGAATAGAGTGAGACTAAATTCAGAAAGATCAGCTAGGAGGCAATGCAGTAATTCAGGAGAGAGATTATTAACTAAGGGAGAGACCTTCATTATGGAGGAGAAGTTAGAGTTGTAAAAGTTGGTCACTGATAGCGTATGGGTCTGGAAAGCGGAGGTGAAGAGGGCAGGGGCTTTGGCTTTGGTAATGAGGGAATGGTGTTGCTTTTGCACCCATTTTTTCTCAGGACTCAGCCACGATGGAATACAAGGTCACATTTATCAAAATCTCAGTGCCCCAAGGCCCCACCTGATTGCCTGGCAGGATGTCCAGTCTTTTCCTGGAATCCCCCTGCTCAGTCATTCTTCTTGATTTGTCCTTCACATCATAGCTGCTGCGTCCTTCTGCCCATGGTGAATGTCTGGGCTGCTGTCTGTGCTGTGGCCACCTGCAAAGCCCTTGGACCTTCGATTGCTTTTCTCCCTTCTACATCAGCTTTTGCAGAGGGGCTTTTAAGAACTGGCTTGGCTTGTCTATCTCAGCCTCTTCTTCTTAGGCTGGTGTCAAAATAAGATCAAATACACCTTAATGATCCAGAAACCATGTTGTCGCCTTCCTCTACACTGGACTACTCAGACAGCCAGACTTCTTCAAAGTTATTTCTCATCGCTTCATGCAAACTAAGGGATGTGGCTGGCTGAGAGTCCTCAGCAGGTTTTGGAGTCCTCAAACATTTCATGAATGTTGCAAAGTCCAGGATTATGCTGTACTGTTGGAAGGCTGGTCTAGCCAGAACTTGCAGAGGACCACTTCATGAGGGTGTGGGTGAAATCTGTGTTTCTAATAGAGTTTTGCTCTGACTCCAAGTACTGATACCCAAGTATTGATGAAGAGCATAATAAAGAGTAGAAAGAGTAGGTGTGGGTGAAAGAGAGTGAGTTCATATCTGAACAAGTTTGAATTTGAAATGTGCTTAGTGGCTGTAAAGATGGCAATATCACAGATCTGTAGTATTGAGGAAAATCAGAACAGTGTTGGAGTGGAAAAACTCTTAGGTTCAGTATTTGGGGACTTGCAAATTAAACTCAAACTGACAAAAAAAATAAAAACCAGATTTTAATCCCTTATGAATGAATGGGAGTTTACAAAGAAATGTGACTCAAAGCACAGTTAGCATTTGGGGCTTATATACCACCTTAATAGGTGAAGGGGAGGGGAGAAGGTCACTTACAGGGAAACGATTTAAACATTTAAACATAAAACAGTGATCTCTTTTTTTGGAAAGGTAAATGGTCCTGGAAGAGCATGGGTGGAAGACATGATCATTTTGTGACAATGTCTGAGTGTGGTGCTGACTTGTCTCCAACTGGTCTCTGAGAGGATTAGAGTTGCTTCTGGAGGGGATTCATGACAATTTAGTTCTTTTAGGATGCTAAGCTTTTTAGATCATGGATTTCAGGAGCTCAAATGCCTTCAGCTATAAAGAACTTTGATGCTACTGTGGCTTATTCTGGACCCCTTTCCCCGGAGTGTTCCATGTGGAGTACTTCTGACCACTGAATAGGGAAATTGAAACCATAGGTGCATGAGAATATGCAAGTGACCATGCATCCTTGGAGGAATAGGTGACCCAGATTTGGGTCAGAAACTGTACAAGAGGAACTAAGAATATCTTGTCAGATTAGCAAGGAAGCCATTAAAAACTACTGGATCCTATCAAAAGGGCCTAGAAAGTCCCACTGGCTAAATATGGGACAAATTGAGCATCGCAAAGAATAATGACTTCAGTAGGTTGAAACGCATACACATATATTAACCCATGAATTCATAATGATTTTCAAAACAACAAAACTCATTTGCTTCCTTTTGGAGGAGTCTATGATTATTCTGAGTCTGTGATTATTCTGAAAAGTAAAATAAAGGTGAAATCAAGCCTTTATTGTTTTCCTGTATGAACTATCCTCACAGTAAACAAAGAGTTGATTAGGGAAATGTCTTCTTTATGGAAAAATCCATCTAATAAGTTCAGAAGAAATGACAGAATTAGAACATCACCATTTTGAAACCTTTAATGAAATAGTAGAGCTGGGTAATTATCAGTAGAGCTGGGTAATTATTGTAATGCTAAAACTACAGGGTGGACAAAAGTAGGTTAATAATAATAAATAATAATGCAATAATAAAATAAATAAATAATTAAAGAATAAACTCTGTGTTCCGTGTACTCACAACTATAAACCTGCTTTGCCCACTCCTGTAGTTGGTGAAAAAGCTGATGGGGGACTTTATAATGTATGGATCAAGTTGGTACCACCTGAAACCACTGATTAATTTTTAACATCAAAAAAACAAACAAACAAACAAAAACAAGACACTATGAACTTCCTGATATAATAGGAAGTACATAGAACTACGTTTGAAATATACTTGCCAAACAAAAAGTGATACCCAAATGCAATCAGGCCTCTATATCTAACTGCCAGTTTATAGGCAGGACCTACAGGGAGCAGGGAAACATGTTAAATGACACCTTGGGGGATGCAATTAATAGAATTTAGGATGTAGGAAATTCTATAAGACAAATGACCTTCTTTCTTCAATAAATAAAATGCAAGAAGAATAGGTAGAGTGAATCTGTAGCTTAAGAGATTTAAGAGATGCAGCCATTAAACTGATGTGTAACTCTTATTTGGACCCTAATTTGAGCAAGCCAATTGGTTAAAAATTTTTAAAAGACACTCAGGGGAATCTGTATTTTTTCAATATATACTGAAGTATTTAAGGGTGAACTATGACATTTGGGGTTGGCTTGGAAATAATCTAATCATGCTGGGAAGGAAAGCGGGGATGGGGTATAAAATCAAACAAAACTAGCCATGTGGTGATATTTGTTGAAGCTGGATGATGGGTGTTGTCTTTTTACCTTTGCATATGTGTGGACATTTCTGTAATAATTTAGATTGAGGAGAAAAGAGTCCTAGGCCTGATAGAGAAGAGAATCCAGTAAAGGGGATAAGCTAGGAGAAAATCTGGGATGAAGGGGTGCAATGGAGGCCCATGGAGGAGTGACAATCCCTACAGACCTGTGAATTTGGAAATTTTCAGCTGGAAGATAATTTAGCTTAAATGATAGGCATGTTTGCCTATATTTTCTATAGTATACACCACTTATATGCCCCTAAAATTTTCACGTTGTATCACACAAACATGACTGTAGTCATATGTCATGTCATATGTGGTGTAATGTGAGGATTATTACAGTTTCTTGGATATTTAGTGGAAGAAGAAATTGGATTTTGATCTACCTCCTTTTGCCCACCTGGGTCAATCTTCCAAGTCAGGAGTGGCTCTTTGTCTCCTTCGGGAGGGTAAACCTGGAGACTTTCACTTACCATTCAATGAATATTTACTGAGTCTCCAGTTGTTTTTATTTTGGCAGAAATTTTTCTAGGTGCTGGGAACAGACTGGTAACATAAAGATACAGGGTATCTGGCCCTCATGGACTTTTGATTATAGTAGATACACATATTAAACAAATAATCACAAAAAACAAAATAAAATGGCAACTATTAGATTGGCCAAAAAGTTCGTGCATTTTTTTCTGTAAAATAAAAGACACATTTTTTCTTATCCCCAGTAACTATTGATTTGGCTATTTTGAGTATGTCAGCTATCTACCATGTTGTATAACATTGATTGTTCTCGGTTAATGTCTCGATTTGACTGCTATCAACTTCAACTGATCTACCCGACTGTGAATGTGAAGCATTGTCTGGTGAGAAATCTCTAGTATGAAACTTTACCAATCACTTTTGACACGTTTGACCATTCACAGCATTTTCTTCATACGCAGCACAAATCTTTTTTTTGCATTTCAGTTGCATTTTACCTTTCTTGAAACAATAAAGCATAATATGCCAAAAATGTTGTGTACTTCCTTCCACCTTCAATATTAAAATGGCTACACACCCGGCACACAAAAGCCCTGGACCGGATGGCTTCACAGGCGAATTCTACAAAACATTCAGGGAAGAACTAACTCCTATCCTCCTCAAACTGTTCCAAAAAATCCAAGAAGAGGGGAAAATCCCAAACTCTTTCTATGAAGCCAGTATTATCCTAATCCCCAAACCAGGTCAAGACACAACAAAGAAAGAAAACTACAGGCCAATATCACTGATGAACATTGATGCTAAAATCCTCAATAAAATATTGGCAAACAGGATCCAGCAATACATCAAAAAGATCATACATCATGATCAAGTGGGCTTCATTCCAGGGATGCAAGGATGGTTTAATATTCGCAAATCAATAAATATAATATATCACCTAAACAGAATGAAAGACGAAAATCACATGATCATATCAATAGATGCAGAAAAAGCATTTGATAAAGTACAACACCCATTTATGATGAAAACACTCAACAAAATGGGAATAAAGGGAGCATATCTTAACATAATTAAGGCTATATATGAGAAGCCTGAGGCCAACATCATACTCAATGGACAAAAACTGAAACCATTCCCCCTGAACTCAGGAACTAGACAAGATTGTCCACTCTCTCCACTCCTTTTCAACATAGTGTTGGAAGTCCTAGCCACAGCAATCAGACAAGAAAAAGAAATAAAAGGCATCCAAATTGGGAAAGAGGAAGTAAAACTTTCATTATATGCAGATGACATGATAGTATACCTAGAAAATCCTATAAACTCCACTAAAAGACTACTCGATATAATAAGTGAATTTGGCAAAATCGCAGGGTACAAAATAAATATACAGAAATCGAAGGCATTTCTGTACACCAACAATAAAATAGCAGAGACAGAGACAAAAAAGAAAATACCATTTACTATAGCAACAAGAAAAATAAAGTACCTAGGAGTAAACTTAACCAAAGAGATAAAAGACCTGTATTTTGAAAATTACATAACATTGAAGAAAGAAATTAAGGAAGAAACAAATAAATGGAAGCAAATACCATGTTCTTGGATGGGAAGAATCAACATCATCAAAATGGCCATACTACCCAAAGCAATTTACAGATTCAATGCAATCCCTATTAAAATACCAATGACATATTTCACAGACCTAGAACAAATACTCCATAAATTCATATGGAACCAAAAAAGACCCCAAATAGCAAAAGCAATCTTGAGACAGAAGAACACAGCAGGAGGAATCACAACACCAGATATCAAACAATACTACAAAGCCACTGTAATCAAAACAGTCTGGTACTGGCATAAGAACAGACATATAGATCAGTGGAACAGAGTAGAGAGTCCAGAAATAACCCTAGGCCTCTATGGTCAACTAATCTTTGATAAAGGAGGAAGGAACATAAAATGGAGTGAGAAGAGCCTCTTTAACAAATGGTGCTGGGAGAACTGGATAGGGACCTGCAAAAAAATGAAACTAGACCACCAACTTACACCACACACAAGAATAAACTCAAGATGGATCAAAGACTTAAATGTAAGCCGTGACACCATAAAAGTCCTAGAGGAAAACATAGGCAAGAAAATATCAGATAGCTCACGTAACAATCTCTTCACGGATACATCTCCTAAAGCAAGAGAAATAAAGGAAAAAATAAATAAATGGGATTACATCAAACTAAAGAGTTTCTGCTCAGCAAAAGAATACATCAGCAAGATGAAAAGGAAACCAACCATATGGGAAAACATATTTGCCAATGGCATCACAGACAGGGGACTGATTTCCAAAATATATAAAGAGCTGATACGACTCAACATCAAGAAAACAAACAACCCAATTAAAAAATGGGCAAAGGACCTGAACAAACACTTCTCCGAAGAGGACATACAGAAGGTCCATAGACACATGAAAAAATGCTCAACATCATTAGCCATCAGGGAGATGCAAATAAAAACCACAATGAGATACCATTTTACACCAGTCAGAATGGCCATCATCAACAAATCAACAAGCAACAAGTGCTGGCGAGGATGTGGAGAAACGGGAACCCTACTGCACCGTTGGTGGGAATGCAGACTGGTGCAGCCACTATGGAGAACAGTATGGAATTACCTCAAAAGATTAAAAATGGAACTGCCTTTTGAACCAGCGACTCCACTACTAGGATTATACCCGAAGAATCTTGAAACACCAATTCAAAAGAACTTATGCACTCCTATGTTCATTGCAGCACTGTTTACAATAGCTAAGTGCTGGAAACAACCTAAGTGCCCATCTGTAGATGAGTGGATCAAAAAACTGTGGTACATTTACACAATGGAATACTATGTAGCAGAAAGAAAGAAGGAACTCCTGCCATTTGCAACAACATGGATGGAACTAGAGAGAATTATGCTTAGTGAAATAAGCCAGGCAAAGAAAGAAAAATGCCATATGATATCACCTAATACAGGAAACTAAAGAACAACACAAACAAAGGAACTAAATAGAACAAAGAGCAGAATAGCAGTCAATAGTGGGGAGGGGAGAGGGAGAGAAGGGGGATAAGTAAGGGAAGGGTCTGGTCAAAGAACGTGTATAAAAGACTCATGGACATGGACAATGATTGCGGGAGAGGGGGTGGGTTGGGTGGGGAAGAGAAATTAGGGGAAAAGGGGACAACTGTAATTGAAAAACCAAAAATAAAAATAAAAAATAAAAAATAAATAAAAAAATAAAATGGCTACACAAAAGTTCACCAATTTTGATACATTTTTTTTTTACATGCACCACTTACATGACAGCTGTCATAATACAATCTAACGAAATTGTTTCAAATGCAGTTAAAGACAACTAAACACTACTAAAACCATCTTATAGAAAAAACCAAATGAACTTTTGGTACAACCCAGTATTATAAGTGCAGGGGAGGAAAAGCACACAACACTTTAAGTAGCTTAGAACGAAGGGACCTGACCTAATCTGCAAAGTTAGTTAGGGACAGCTTCCTTCCTGAAGTGACTTTGGAGCTGAGATGCAGGGTGACTAAGAGTTAACTAAGTAACGGGAGGAGAGAGGAGGAGGAAGGGAAGGCTTTCCAGGCAGAAGCAAGAGCCTGTGCAAAGATCCTGTGGTAGGAAGCAGCCTGGTACATGGAAAGAACTCAACAAGTCCAGGATGGCTGTAGTGCACAGAGTGAGGGGGCAGGAAGAGGCAAATGGTTCAAAGACAAGCAGGGACTAGATCACACAATTTCTGATAGGCATGACGAGACCAATAGGAAAGCACAGGAGTAACTATGGCCAGAGGTAGAGGAGGAGAGGGGGGGATAGAGGAGAGAGCAGTGCTGAAAGGCACTTACCTGCTGTGATTTGTGTTTGGAAAGATCTTGCTCTGGCTCTTTGCATTGTCATTATTGGGTGTTCTCTTTTCTGTTGTTTTTCTCATTTGTCTTGACTAATGAGGATGATCAGGGGCTCCAAAGATAATGGCTGTTTATAGCACTCGCCGTTTGGCTGCCATAGGCCATTGGGTTTAGACTCTTTAAGAGGACTGAGTTTTTGCTCAGGGACCAATGGGATATTCTGAGCAGCCTGTTCTGTGAAGGAGGTACATCAAGAATTAATGTATGCCAGATTTAGCAAATCTAAATATGATATGTCATCTGAATTTCAGATAATAAATAATTTCAGATAAATATGAGATAAATGATTAATTTGTTTCTAATACAATATGAAATAATGAATCATTTCAGATAAATGTGTGCCCTATATTTTATGTGGCAACCTTAATCAGAATATCAGTGTTAGTGCTCAAACTAAAATGAGTTTGAAGTTATCAGAGATGCATACAAGTACCTATCCATATCAATCCATCCATTTATATGAATCCATTATAGATTCATCAATGTCTATCCATCCATTTCCATCCATGTCCATCCACCCATCCATCCATCCATTCATCCACCCACTGAACTTCTACTTTGTGCTGGACACTTTTTGCAGGGGCTAAGTGTACTGTGATCAATAAGACAAACTTCCTACGTTCATAGTATTTACACTCTAATGGCAAAATGTTCATCTTAGAGTGATTATAATAAACCCTTAGAGGAACTCTTTGTGTCCAGCAATAGAGGAATCGATAAATAGGTGATTATATTATAGACTTTTATGCAACTGTTACAGAGATCACATTTTTGAAGGCTATTGCATGTCACGGGGGATTGTTTCCAATATAAAATCAACTTAAAAGCAGTCCACAAAACCATGCATAATGCATGTAAGTTGTATAAATTAAAATTAGAAGGTATGGATATTTGCATATGTTGCATTAATATCTAGAAGCAGATGCACCATTAGTGGCTATATCTAAGTGAGAAGTTATGGATAACTTTTTATTAAATATTTGTATTTTTATTTTCTCTTATATGTTTTCTATACAAAGTTTAGATTATTTTTCTCTCTGGAAAAGTGTTTTTCAGAAGCTTCACAGCAGCCGTGGAAAGACTAAAGATTGGTGCCAGTTTTGGCTCTGTCATTATTTCTCAGGACAACCCTGAGCAGGTCATGTCACTTATCTGGGCCTCAGTTTGTCTGGATTTAAAATGAAGAGATGAAGCTGTGATTTTGTGTGTAATTAAGAACCAAACTAAGGTTAAAAAAAAGTATGCTTATTTTTGTGGAAGGAGCCCAAAGACTTCATCGTTATATGTTCGTGTGTCTTTATGAAATTTATCTATCGCTGTTGTTTTTTTTGTCTTATCTGGCTGTTATAGTGTCCATAAAATTTACTTTAAAATTTTTTACTTTTTAGAATAGTTAGTGATGACCTGAAATTTCATTCCTGAGAAATGGATTCTGTTGTATTTCAAATTAATGTGATTTTCATGCAGAGATAAGGGTATAAGAAATTAATTGATGTAGTACTTACTAAGTTTGTTACTCACTTAGAAATTATAATTTTTGAGTTATCTGAAAGGTATTTTACTTAATTGGTTGCAAGAATTATGAGCAAAATTTATTATAGTATATAATAATCACAATGCTACATGGTTAGTAGTTACAGAATTTATTAGGACTTAGGACTATGTTTGAGAGTATTTGTTAAATCCTGATTAAAAAATAAAATATCACTATTCAGAACCTTTTAAATATATATCTGGATTTTAAATACTTTCCATAATACTTCCATAATGGTTAATATCATAAATGTGAGAAAGAGAACTAATATTAATAATTGTCTTAAGCATTTTTACTAAAATATTGCCTTCTGATATTAGTCTTTAAAGATAAGGGTTTTTTTCTTTTTTTTAAGGCCTTGATTTCACTAATTTATCAATATAAATAGGACTCAGCTATGTTTACTATTACTTGATTGGTTTAGCTATGCCTTTGATTTCTTTTTTTTCATTAAAGAAAAATATAGGGCAAGCAGATAAAAGAAATATCTGTTGCAGTTAGAACTTGAAAATATATTTGTCCAAATGTAAGAAAGTGTTTTTTGTTTGTATACTTAATTCCATCCTGCAAATAGTTATTTAGTACTTGCTTACTCTGTAGCATTTCTATTTTATAGCATTCTGGGAGTTTGGGCAGAATGTTCCTTAGCATTTAAAATACTTCTGTGAAGTACCCTGGCTGCTGTGGCACAGTGGCAGGCCTATAAACCAAAGGGCCACCAGTTCAATTCCTGGTGAGGGCACATGCCTGGGTTGTGGGCCAGATCTCTAGTTTGGGGCCTGTGAGAGGCAACCACACATTGATGTTTGTCTCCCTCTCTTTCTTCCTCCCTTTCCCTCTCTCTAAAAATAAGTAAATAAATTCTTTTTAAAAAAGCAAAAAGAGGTTTTTTTACTTTTTAAAGTTTACTTTAAAATATTTCAGTATATACAGTGATATCTCTTTGTGTGTTTATGTGTTTGCTTAATTCTCTATGGCAGTGATCCCCAACCTTTTTAGCGCCGGGGACCGTTTTTGTGGAAGACAATTTTTCCACAAACTGGAGTCAGGGGGATAGTTTAAGGATGATTCAGGCGCACTACATTCAAGCTCACCTCCTGCCATGCAGCCTGGTTCTTAACAGGCTTGGACCAGTACTGGTCTGTGGCCCAGAGGTTAGGGACTCCTGCTCTGTGGGGTTGTTTAATTGGACATACTCCTTAGGAGTGGTTGGTAGTATTGATGGGCTACTGTAAGGCTTTAGTGATCTATATCTCTAGTCAGTCTTATGAGGGATTCCTAATGAGCGTAATAAATACATGAAGCTATTTTTCATTGGAGAGTTGAGTGCTGTTCAAGATATGAGTTGACTAGAACTACTTAAAGACACTCTTGTCCTTGTATGAACAGGGTTTAGGAAACAAGTAATGTCAGGAAATTATAAACCTTCAAGTGATATCTAAGCCTGGTACACCAATTTGTCCTGTGTCCAAGTATTAACAGAGGGTTCTAACAACTTGATCCAACTAGCGTGGTAACTGAATAGGATTGCTAGACTGTTGTTACATCTGTTTGAGTTAACATTTCACGGGAAGGTCCGAGCCCTGGGACGTCATTGAGCTTACAGGAGTGGCTGTTTTGGTGCCTACTCATTAATACATAATTTCTGTGTGTGGCAGAATTTGGTCTGGGATTTGCTATCTGAATCACACTTCTCCTAATGAATGATGAAACCTGTAGTTCTTACTCACCTTTAGTTATTAGATGTGCAGTCTGATAATTTTGAATGACTGAATTGATTCAGGTCATTTGGCATGTTAACCATAAACTATTTTTAAACCTTTATTTACTTGAGTTTTTACAAAAATTAAAGTAATACATGTTTTAGGCAAAAATTAAACAGTAAAGAGAAATATAAAATATCTCACCAGCCCAACTCCTATTCCTACTAATTAATGGTATCGTGTCTTTATTATGTGTCTCTTTTTGGTGTGGGGTGGCAAATATAGTTCTGTTCCACGACTTCCCTTTTTGGGCTTTCGTGTGTAGTAATTCATTAGAAGTGGATACTGGGTTTGTAAAGTGTCACCCGAATGCTATATATCAATAGGCAGCCTGGTCCTGCCTCTCTGAGGAGAGTAAAGAGGAGCTTTGGCAAAAGCCTTGGAAATAACTGGCATCTCTTACTGCTTTCATTTTGATGAGTTAATTTATATTTATTCACATATTGAGTTTCACTTAAATACGTGGAAATTTAAAATGCCAAAGAAGGGCAAAATACTACATAGTACATATTTTTAACTGTTTTTCTGCTACACTCAAACCATTTGCAAGCTATAAACAGTCACTTTTGGAAAATGCAATTCTAAAGTTGACAGTTGACCCTGGATAGTTATCATGAGGGTTAAGCACTATAACTGCACCAAGAACTTGACTGTGTACATAAACTGGTCCCCAGTAAAGGTGGAGTTGCAAACTGAATGCTGGCAATGTGTGGAACTTGGACTAGGATTCAATTTGCTGTCTCACAGTGGCTAGCTCTGAAAGCTCCTGTAAATCGTGGCACTTCTGTGTGTGACCAAGTCATTATCTATGGAGCAGGACATGTGAAACTACTCCTTTTGGGAAGCTAATTCAGCAAAACTTCTCTTGGGGGACACAGGCGATTGGTAGTGGTGGTGGTGGGTGGCAATGTTGCAGAGTGAGAGGAGTCGAAATTTTGGCAACTACCAGTGTGACCTTGGGCAGGTTGTTTATTTCTCAGCCTTGCTTTCCTCATCAGCAAAATGGAAATAAGAAAAAACAACCTATTTCATGGGTGATTGTGAGTATTATAAGTGTACAGTCAACTCATTCATTCTAGATGATATTCTGAGCAGCATAAAATGATAGGTGTGTGAGACACAATTTTACCTTTGAGGCATGTAACACAGGAAATAAGATTCTTTATCTCTAAAATGGTGCTATTCAAACCTTCTCATCATGGGATTGTAGTGATTAAATAAAATACTGGCATATATTAAGTATTTAATGGATGGTAGCCTTTTCATTGATCTTTGATTTTTTTCCCCATGAGTTTAGGATTACAGAATTCTAGGATTAGACGAGATCACTGGTCTAAGGCAAAAATTGCACCTAAACTAACCTAGAGCATTTAGTTTGTAGACCTGATTGTATACGACTTTCAGCATCATGATCTAGAATTTAATTTAACTGCTCCTTAGTTCATTTTACTGCTGGCAAGCTGAGAAGCTATCATGAAAAGTTAACAAAGATATTTCTAATGGAAGCTTTCAGGATGGACATAAGGAATTTGAAATTGGTGTTCCAGAGGAACTCAGACCCCCATTTCCTTCAGGGTAAACAGATCACCATCTTATTCTAGGACTAGAGTCTGGATGTGCATACCAGAAGAACACTAGTATTTTTACCACATCTAGACATTCTTGGATTTTCCCATAGCATGTATCCTTTCCAGCCACCGTCAGGAAGTTAGCACCCAAGAGAATTAGGCCTGTTCCAATTAAGATCCAGTGTGGACCATGACTTGAATAAATTTTGATCTCCTTTCATGGGCTAAACCAGTCCTAGCATGCACGTCTAGACCTTCAGAGTCTGTCTATGTCAGACTGTGTAGTGGGTTAAGAGAGGATGGAAAAACTTTATACAAGACATGGAGGTCCTTTTAGGAAATAGCATTTGGAGTGGCCAGAGAATAGAATCAGGTGAGTCAGAAATGAAAAAGGGGGACAAGGTTAAGGTGATAAAATATTAGCTTTTCTTAATTACAAGAGCACTTTGCCTCTTTATGCTGTTTTATTTTTATGTACGTTATAATTATTTATGTATCTATATATCAGTCTATCACTCTTGTTAGATTCTAAGCTCCTCAGAGGCAAGATCAACATAATTATAGTGTAAACTCAAATTCATGTGGCTATTCATGTTGCTGTTTATTAAACACACACAGAAGATATAGCCAGGTATAGTTGTTAACTGTTCATGGTTGATCAACTACTATTGAATACTCAGAGTAATGAGAAAGGGCTTAAGGCTCAAACTCTCATGGAAATGTCTCCGAGGACCCCTGTATAATCAAGGAAGTAGATGAGTTTTATTTTGGGGTATATGACCAAAGCAGCTCAATTGATTTTAACTTTATTATGTGCGAAGAAAGGTGGTATTTTTGTCCAACTCTATTGGAAGACACACTGTTTTGCTACATTCTTTTTTTTTGGTACACATTCTGTATTCTCAATAAATCGTGCTATAAGGACTAAAACAGGCAGAAGCTCGACTCTCCTCTGGCTGTGCTGCTGATTCCAGGACAGTTCATAATCTTGGCTTTTATTCTGCCTGATGTTTGAGGTCACTGTGAACCAGATGGGAGTAGGATTCTCCCACTTCGAGCTTTGTTCTCACTTTCTGCTCATAGTGACAATAGCACAGGCATATGCAACAGTCCATTAAAATTAATTTATCTACAGTAAAAAGAAACAACTATTTCCTGCCAGTTTTATCGTAACTGTTATTGAAACAAACTTGAAATCTCCCCTTCAGCCTTGAAAATGTCTTCTTTTTCTTTATAGAGTGTCAATTTTATTTTTAAAATGTCTGCTGTGTCTGCACATTTCCATTTTTGCTGCTACTGCTTCTTTCACACTTAAAAAAAATCTTTTATATGGACTCTGGTAGAAAATGCCTGTTACCAGCCACCTCTTCACTTTTAGTTCATATGCTGTATTTAACCATTACTTGCACCCGAACACAACCCCAAGGAAAACCTCCAGTAGCTGCCCACAAGATTAAGTCCAAATGTCTTAGCATGATTTTCAAAGTCTTAGGCAATCCAGGACCAGTGTACCTTTCTGACTTTTCCTCCTGGAATGCCCTTGTGATCCAGTGTCCCAGTTGACCTTGATACCTCACCAATACCCTGATATGTCATGTGCATCATGCTTCTGTGGCTTTGTTCAGCCTGTTCCCTCCATCCAGATTACTATTCTCTTCCTCCTTTGCCATGTGGAAACCATTCATCCTTTAAGGCACAAGCAAATGCAATGGAATCTGCATGAACTCCCTTTATCTAACATGATTGACATCAGCAGTGGCCAATCAACCAAAAGAGTCAGTTAAAGGAGGAAATTAAAAAAATAAAACCAACCTGCTTAAACATATCAAGAACATTCATTTATTGACTCTTTGGTGTAAGGCGTTTTGAATATGGTTTTACTGACTAAAATTCTCTATTGACTTTTTTCATAAACAACAGTCAGAAAGCTTTATTTTCCAGTATGGGTTCTTAAAAAGGAGCAAAAATTTATAGGTGCTTGAAAAGCAGTCTGATTGTAGAGTTATTCTAGACCAGCGGTTCTCAACCTGTGGGTCGTGACCCCTTTGGGGGTCGAATGACCCTTTCACAGGGGTTGCCTAAGATCATCGGAAAACACATACATAATTACATATTGTTTTTGTGATTAATCACTATGCTTTAGTTATGGTTGGGGGTCACTACAACATGAGGAACTGTATTAAAGGGTTGTGGCATTAGGAAGGTTGAGAACCACTGTTCTGGACTTCTATGATTTCATCCTCAATTTTGTATAATTGTCTTACTTACTCCTAATTACACAGTATTTAAGAAAATCAATTTTGCTGAACAATGCAAATACACTTAATGCCATTGAAATATACACTTCAGTGTGGTTAAGATGGTGTATTCATCTGCTTGGGTTGCCATTACGAGCCTGAGTTTGGGTAGTTTAAACAATATTTTCTCACAGGCTGGTAGTCCATGATCAAGGCAAATTCGGTTTTTGGTGAAGGCCCCTTTCCCAGCTTGTAGAGGGCACCTTCTTGCCGTGTCCTCACATGACCTTTACTCTGTGAATGCTGAGAGAGAGAGAGAGTGCTAGAGAGAGAGAGCGAACATGCTAGCTCTCTCCGGAGTCTCTTCTTATGAAAATTTGAATCCTATTGGGCAGGGTCCCACCCTTAAGCCCTTACTTAACCTTAATTACTTCCTTTGACGTCCCATCTTCAAATACAACCAACTGTGGGTTAGAACTTCAGCATATAGATTTTGGGAGATACAAACAGTTAGTCCATAACAAATAGGAAATTTTATGTTATATTTTACCATGTGCTCTGTTCACTCCACCAAACCATTTCTCTATAGCTGAACTGGGTGTATTCATTTCTTCTTCACAGTCCAGTGAGGATTCTTAAACTGTCCTCAAAACCCATGCATGAAGTGGATGGAAATGCATCTTTCCGATTTGCTGTTGTTTTCCGTCCTTTTAAATAAAAATGTCTGCAGGGAAGTCTTCGTGATGAAATAGCTTCATGCATTTTGAGGTAAACTTTAGCTGTCCCAGGTGATCATCACTTTTCTTCCCACTTCAGACTTCTCTTTCCTCCTACCTCCATTCCCTTCTTACTCTCCTAGCATCATGTCTCTACACTTCTGAGGAATGTATCTGTCCCTATCGAAGAAAACCTTTGAGACATATTGCTGCTGGATCCCAGGCTCATCATCAACTTGGGCTCCAAGCCAAGGACACGCTTATGGCTGCAGTAGCGCCATCTGGTGGCTTGCAGGCACCAGAGAGGAAACAAACGCTCTTTAGGGTTGAGGAACAGATGTTCTGGAGGAGCAGGGACCTCTTAAAATCAGGTTTTTTCCCTTGCGCTAAGTGTTTTGTCTTTAAAAATAAACTTTATTTTTGGAGAAGTTTTAGTTTCACAGCAAAATCGAGGGAAAAGTACTGAGACTTCTTGTATATTCTCTGTCCTCACACATGTTTAGATTTCCCCACTATTAACACCACCTACCAGCTGGTGCATTTGTTACAAGTGATGAACTTACACTGACATGTCACTATCACCCAAAGTCCACAGTTTACATTAGGATTCATTCTTGGTGTTGTGCATCATATGGGTTTGGACAAATGTCTAATGACATGTGTCCACCATTATAGTGTCATACAGAATAGTTTCACTGCCTTAAAAATCCTATATGCTCTGCCTGTTCATCCCTTCCCTCCTCCAACCCCTGATCTTTTTACTATCTCCATAGTTTTGCCTTTTCCAGAATGTCACATAGTTGGACTCAATCAGTATATGTATAGTCTTCTCAGATCGGCTTTTTTCATTTAGCAATATGCATTTGAGTTTATGCCATCTCTTTTTATGGCTTGATAGCTCATTTCTTTTTAGTGGCTGAATAATATTCCATTGGCTGAATGGACCACAGTTTGTTTATCCACCTGCTGAAGGACGTCTGGATTGCTTCCAGGTTTTGATGATTATAAACACCCATGTGCAGGGTTTTGTGTAGACATAAGTTGATAGCTTGCTTGGGTAAATAACAAGGAGTGTAATTACTGGATCACAAGGTAAGAGTGTGTTTAGTTTTGTAAGAAACCACCAAATCACCTTCCAGAATGGCTGCACCTTTTGCATTCCCACTAGCATTGAGAGAGTTGCTCCACATTCTCACCAGCATTGGTGTTCTCAGTGTTCTGGATTTTGGCAATTCTGATAGCTGTGTAATAGCCTTAAAAATACAGAATTTCTCCATAAAAATACATAATTTCTTCACTCACTAATTTATGTTATTGGGGAGAAGGAAGGGAATAAACAAGTGCTTTTAAAGGAAAGAATTTCTCACCTGGCTCCTCATGCTAAACTTGGGGAAACAAATTCTGCTTAGAATCTGAAGATAGATTCCTCCTCTCCATCCTTGCAATTTACAGGCACATGAGAGCTGTGATTTTTATATACAACTTCATTCCATATTCCTTTTACTTGTAAAGTCTACCACGGGGTATTCAATTCACTCTGGGCCGAGCTCTCCTAGGATTGGAAGCAGAGAAGAGAGAGAATGCTGCCTTTGTCACGTCTTTTCTGCCCCAGCTGAGCTGAATAGCTTAGGTCTGTGCTGTTCATGCTGATGGCAGTGTCTGTCCTACCCTGTCATGTCCTTCCTCCCCTACTTCCCTCTCCCCAAATCCACCTGCTTAAGACCCACTTATTCTTTAAGCCACCATAGTCTTCCCTGGTCAGCAAACAGATCGTAGTGGTTTCTTTCTCTGAATTCCTAGAACTTTTTTTTTTTTTTCAGATTTAATGTGTTTTATTGATTAAAATATTACATTTGTGCCAATTTCCCTTCCCTCTGCTCCCCTCCACCCGGTGGCCCCCCTCCCTCCAGTTGTCCCCCCCTTTTAGATTATGTCCATTAGTTGTGCATACAGTTCCTCCCAACCTCTCTCCGTCTATTCCATTCCCTCCTACCATGATCCCCAATTCCTATATCATCTCCCTCCCTCTCCCCACTCCCCCTCCCTGTTGACCTCCCCCCAATATGCTTCCCGTACCCACAGTTCCTTTTCCACTCTCGTTGCCTGTTTAGTTTGCCTTTGTTTCATCTCCTTAGCTTCTGTTTTTTTTAAACCAGTCCCTTTAACATCTCATATAACAGTGGTTTGGATCTAATGAACTCTTTCAGTTTTATTTTGTCCTGGAAACACTTTCTCTGTCCTTCTATTCTGAATGACAATTTCGCTGGATAGAGTATTCGTGGTTGTAGGTTTTGGATTTTCATTACTTTGTATATTTCTTGCCAGTCCCTTCTTGCCTGTAGGGTCTCCCTTGAGAAGTCAGCTGATAGTCTAATTGGGACCCCTTTGTACATAATTCTTTTCTTCTCTCTTGCTGCTTTTAAGATTCTCTCTTTATCTTTAATTTTTGACATTTTGATTATAATGTGTCTTGGAGTGGTTCTCCCTGGGTCCAGTCTCTTGGGAACTCTCCTTGCTTCCTGGACCTGCACGTCTATTCCCTTCCCCAAGTCTGGGAAGTTCTCCTTTATTATATTTTCACTCAATTTTTCCAGTTCTAGTTCATCTTCCTCACTCTCTGGCAAACCAATGATTCTTATGTTGGGCCTTTTATAGCTGTCCCAGAGGTTTCTGATCCTTTCATTGTTGCTTCCGATTTCCTCTCTCTGCATTGGTTGACTGCTTGTTCCTTCTCCATATTCCAGTTTGTTGAAATGAACTCTGGATTTTTTTTCCTCACCATCTGTCTCGTATGTGGTTTTGTTCCTTTCGTTATGAATGTTTTTCACTTCTTTCTTATCTTTTTCCTGCTCTTTTGTGAATTCTGTAAGCCACCTGATAACAATGGCCCAGAACTGAGCCTCTGACAGGTTTCTTATCTGTTCATCTGTCAGGTTCTCTATCTGCTGCCTGGTGAGTTGTGTCACTGGGATTTCTATAGTTGCCTGCCTCATTTTGACAGATGCGTTTTGTTTTCTTGGGCCGGCTGTAGGGGGCAGCGCCTGTGTCCGGCGCCTGCTTGTCCACGACCTATTTCGCAGCCCTGTGGCGCTTTCTTTGGGGGCGGGGGTCCAAGATGGATTCACACAGTTATTCAGCTAGGAGACCGGGATCCATCCTCCCGCCCCCCTGGGCCTCACTGTTCAAGGCGATGCGGTGGCCGCTCTCCCCAGCGCTGGGGTCGCGCACTGCCAGGGGCCTGATTGCAGCCGGGTTTTTTCGCCGCCCCGCGCTGTCCCAGGCGCCACCGCAAACAGCACTGCCCTCTTTAACTCTTACCTGCCCAAATGGCACCGCTGGTTTATAACTTCATATGTTGGGCTTCCGTGTAGTTTTATTTTCTGGAATTTCTAGTTATCCTTTGTTTTGAAGTAGTTGTATTCCTCTCTAGTTGTAGAGGGAGACCTAGCGTGTCCGTCTAAGCCTCCATCTTGGCCAGAAGTCCCTAGAACTTTTTAAATTAGGAATCTTTGTGCCTCTACTTATGCTATTCTTTCTGGAATTCTTTGTTTCTCTTTTGTTGCCTTGGGAAATTTCATTCAGCTTTAAATGCACAACTAGTATGTCATCTCATATGGAAAGTCTTACCCCATCCCTTAAAAGCAGAAAAGTGTGGTCCCTGCTATAGCACTTCAATCACACCACTGTTACAGTGATGTGCTTGTAAACCACCTCAGCATGCACTCCCATGCACACATACCTAAAACCAAAGGAGCAATAATAAAACCTTAATGTGTAGCAGCTGCCAATTTCTATAGTGTAAATACTCCTACCATGGCTGATTTCAAGCTACCACTGTGACATTTCTGAATGTAGAATTGGAAAGAGATGTATACAGTTTTCACACGGACTGTCAAAGTATTTAGGATATGGAGACAGGGAACGTGTCTCGTTCATCTTTAGTGATCAGTGCCCAGTTCTGTGTTTGGCATATAGCGAGCACTCAGTGTATATCTGCTATCAATATTTATGTGAGTAACTAAGTGGCCACCATGTCTCTTCATGGACCCACTTGATGATGCGTGTTTGGAGGGGGTGACTGTGATCATCGTGTAGCAATCATCAGACAGAGAGGGCACCCTAAAGAAAGCCACTTTACCCAATGAGTTGTAGAACAAGTATTATACCACAGCTTTACTTAGGCTGGGAACAGAAGACTTCTATATCAAGACCCTTCCACTTCTCCACTAGTTTGCTTCTTGGGGTCTAAGATTAACTTTGATCTAAAATGTAGCTGCACATGAAACTGTGGCACCATAAAGGGGTTGTATGAGAGGTGAGGCAGGAACACAGGGGCCACTTGCTGAACAAATGAGTTGCCTACAAAGACATTAGGCTAGAACTAGGCTTTAGCTTCCCACATAGTTTATATGACATGATTACCCTGCAGTGCAGTTGAAAATTAAGTTGTTTTTTTTTTTTTTAATTTGAAGTTCCTTGTGGAATGGCATGTATATCAGATGTCAGCACTAGGGCATGAGGAGGAAGGAGAGCAGACGGGCCCGTCTGTACAGCTGCAACCCATTTTGTTCTGCCCTCTCCTTTATTTCTTTCCATTTGTATTTGGCTTTGGCTCTTTTGGGCTGTGACTAAAGCTTCATGACCTTTCGCAGCTAAGCAGACACTAAACAAGAAGATACATTTCCCTGTGCAAATGGATTTGCCTGAAACTGTAGGGGAGCATAAATTGGCATTGAACTGTGTTTTTTTTTTCTTTCTTGTCTCTTGGGACAGGGGCTGCTTTGGAAAAACCACTCAAAGGGGATAAGGTTGGACATTCTAACAACTAAGATGTGAAATGAGAGACCTGGAATCCAGTCTTTGTAACGTGCCATCTTGAACAACAAACTTGATGGTCACTGAAGCAATCTCTGCCTCAGTTTTTCTTTTTACCCTGAGCCTCTTTCCCTTCCTTTGTCAACAAATATCTCTCCTCTAGCTTCAGTCTCTCCTTATTTTAGGATCCCTATTTTCTCTAGATGCCCCCATGAAACTTCCTTGTGATAAAAAACTACTCTGGATGCTCTATCAATCATTTACATGTTAGTGTGAATTTAAGGTAATGTTCCAGGTGCTTCCCTAGGAGTAACAAAATAAAACCTAACCATTTGCAGGTTTTCTTACGCTGTCTCTAAACATAAGAATAGGAATGAGCTATTTTGAAATGACTGCATGAGACTCCGTATTTTTTTTTCTATGTAGGAAGAATATATTATTCTCCAACTCCTACTCTTTGTAGCTTGAAAAACACCAGCATCTCCTTTCTTGGAAATTGGAGAGTATGAGGACTGGGAAGCTGAAATTTTAGCACAAAAGTCTCTGCAGCTAGAACCAAGTTTCTAAAAATGTGCCATGTTATATAATTCAGGGGACGGGATGGAAAAGTACCAGCTGGAGTGAAGTTGGAGACTTTCCTGCATCTGACTCACTCAGGCAAAAGCACTTGAATTAAGATGCATCTCAGAAAATCCAAACAAAGCCCATTCATTCTCCAGGGCTTCACGTTCATTGGAGGGAGTTGGGCTATCACCATGGGACAGAGCCCTCCTGGGTACAGCTGTGATTTTTCTTGTGGCCCTTGAGACCTGCTTCCAGGCCCTTTTGTTCCCCTTCAGATGCCCAGGGCCACCCTGCCGTATCTATGGTTCCCCACCCCTCGAAGACAGACTGCCTCTCACAGCCACAGCCGGCCTCCTTCTTCAACACTTGAGTCTTCTCTGTCCTGCGGCCTCAGACTCTGCTTCTGATAGCACTTGCAATGTGTTATCATTAATTACAGTCAAGTGGATCCTTGCCATTTTTTCAGCTAACTAATTAGAGCATCTCTAAAAAAAAAATAACAATGTTTTAGTTCAAATCAGTGCATAGCAGTTATGCAGTGATAACACCATATCTCATATCAGCAATGAAGAACCTGATGGGAAAGAGATGTTTTCAGCTCCAGGGAGCCTTTTGGGGTTCCCTCCAGTCACATGTCACACTAGTAGCTATGCCTTCTCTACTAAGAGATTTATTTGTGGGAGCCTTTGGTGTGGCCCTTCCCCTTTTCCCAAGCCCTCAAACTTTTAAAAAGTGCTTTTGAAGGAAATAGTTAATCATATTGCTGCTTCATTTCAGGACAAACTCAGGACTGGCTGGAGTGTGGTGTGGAGAGCCTGCAGGGCTCTGGAGGGGTCTGATGGTGGCGTTAAAAGACCAAGTGTGAAATGGTTACTCTACCTTTGAGTTTATGGTGTGGGGTGGGTGAGAATGCTGGGAGGGGAGATGCATTTTCAATTTGGAGCCTGGCCAGCTAGACAGACACAGCAGGAGGACAGGGACACGGTTTTGCCATGCTAGGAGCTCCCGCTCTATAGGGGAGCTGGTTTAAAACTGAAATGGGTTTGCCTGAGACAGGAACCAAGGAAGAGAGCCAAGAAAAAAGAAAGGAAAAAGTAGTTAGACCTCTTGCCAACAATTTCTTAGGGAATATGGGTGTCCAATCTCCCAGCAATGACATTGGGCATCTTCTTCACTCTGGGAGCTGCCCTGAGGGCCTCTTAGTTCTTCGGATCATTAGAGAGCCTTTGTCTTTCAGAACTCCAGACTGAGTCTTGCAGACGTTTTATGTTTCAGATTGGGCTAAGTGTGAATGATGAACAGGAAACCACGGCCACACTCCCAAACTGGCCAACCACAGCCAGTTCTTTGTCCCAAGGCTGTCACCTCAAACGACTGATTGAGTCAGAGTTTCTAGGGTCCAGCCATCGGTATTTAAAAGCTCTCCTGGATTTTCCCATGTGTGGCCAGAGCTCTGGCCCAGCCCTGAAAAGTATTGGGACAATGGAGGACCACAGCGGCTGCTCCTGTTTTGTAGACAGAGAGCCGCAGGGCAGCAGTCTGAGTGCTGACTTCACAGACCCAGAGACTGTTACTGAGGGACTCACCAGCTTCTTCCTCCTCAGATGTTGCTCTTCATTTCAGGTCTCCTTAGCCGTGATTAACAACTGCGTGCCCTAGTCCTCCAGGCCCCCAGCTCTCCACGCTGCTCTTAGTTCTGGGAAAAAGGAGACAGAGCTTCTCAGAAGGCTGTCCATTGTGGAGTCTAAAGAAAGTTTTCCTCACCTGAATTTAGGCCTTTTCCCCTGAAATATTGACAGACAGTAACTCATTTTTCATTGAGCCACACGCCCTGTTTTCTTATGACATTACTAATCTGTAAAAAAGTTTGGAAAATGATATTTACAGAGCCTGTTGATGAATGGGTTGGCTGAGTCAGTACATATTCTAGGAGGTGCATTGTCCTACTTCTAGGGTTAAAGTGTGCCCTGTGACTAGTTTTTGCTAAATGTTGCCTTTGGCTATCTGAAAAGATGTCAGTTTTGTCCAAGGAAAGCCACAGAATTTCAAAGCTGGAAGAGAGTCTAGAGATAATATGGTCTAATCTCCTTATTTTACATATAAGGAAACTGAGGTCTAGAAAAGTGAGTCAAGGACTAAGGTCACACACAGATAATTAGTAGACACAAGACTAACACAGGTCTTTTGACTTCTAGTCCAGTGATATTTCCATTGATAATAGGTATCATAGTGCTTTTCAGTTAACCATGATCCTATAATGCACCTTATACATAGATTTTATTTATTTTTAAAAAAAATGGGAAGGGAGGGAGAAAGAGATGGAGATAAACATTGATGTGTGAGAGATACATCGACTGGTTGTCTCTTCCATGCCCCCAGCCAGAGACCTGGCCTGCAACCTAGGCATGTGCCCTGACTGGGAATTGAACCAGTGACACTTTGGTTCACAGGTTGGTACTCAATCCACTGAGCCACACCAGCCAGGGCCACACTGCCCTCTTGATACCTGGCAAATCCACACAATTCCTGGCCCCAAAACCATCCCTCATCTCTGCTCTTTAGCTACTGTTGTTCTCTTCACTTGCACTAATAACTACAAGCTTGTGAGTGAAGGATTTAAGAAATATTTCTCACCCTAGAATTCCACCCATTGAAAATAAAATGTACAGAAGACCTAAAAACATGAACACAATTAAGCAATTATCCATCCACCTTAAGGCTCTGAATAAAACAAGTGCTATAGTTAAGTAGAATCACATAGTTACTTTCTATGTAGTCATACACACATACACATATACAACATATCTGTATATCATTGAGAATCTGATAGTATTTTATAACACAGATTCATAAGCTTTATCTCATCTATATCGACTGGTGAATGTTCTTTTGACTTGAAGAGCTTTAGCGAACAGTAAGAAAGCTTTCCAGTCTTACTTGTAAGATAATTTAAGCTCTATCCAGGTTTAATACCTCTTTCCTTCAGGTTTGGGTAAGCCATTCATAGCCTAATCTTCTCTTTCTTGTTTTATTTTGTCTTTGATTCTTCCTCTTTAGTTGTTATATTTTCCTAATGATGGGCTAATGCCATTTTCTAATGGTGATGGGCAGAAAAATCAGAATTCCAGGTATTTTAAGATGAACCGTTTGCGTACTTATGAGGCATAGCCTCCCCAGGCACCAGAGTGCTCCTGTACAGTTTCAGTAGTTACCGCCTGGCTGGTTTTATGGACAGACAACCTGACACCCGGAAGGGAGGCTTTCCATGTTACTGTGGGGAAAGCTAGTCCAAGTACCAGACTTTCAGACTCTAATCATGAGTCTATGTAAGTCATTGGAATCAAAGGAAACTCGGTAGACCATTGTAGCTGCTAAGCTCTCTGTGGCCTGGTTAGGACGGTTTTTATTTCATCAGAAAGAAGTGTTAAGTACTATAACTCTGTTATGAACCCTTGGAATTCTAGATTAGTTGAAAGTTGGAGTAATAACCTTCGAAATTAAAGAGCTCTCTTCTGCTCAGTCATTGTAAAATAGAATCACAGGATGCCAGCACTGCAACAGTCTGTTCAACCCGCCACCCCCTTTATGGAAGAGGGCCCCAAGACCTAGCGGTTGGCTGGTACATCCCAGGTCACAGACTGTCAGCACATGAGCACGGTCTAGAAGCCAGTCATCCTGACTTCTTGTAAAAGTATCCCCACTACACCACACAGCCTCTCTTATAGCTATGTCTTCATGCAACTTGATATTATGAAGCATATTGAATTGCACATATCACTGCCCAGGTTGTGCACTTTGAAGTATTTTTGAAAAGCATTATTATAAGGTTCTTATAAATATCCTCCAACAAGAATGGGAAGGCTTTGGGATTGAAGAATTCTCTTGTCTTTGGCATACCGTAGTGCTATGATGACAGCCATCATATTTTCAGAATAAAATTGGGCACATAGTCTGACCATGACTGAATGGAATATACAGCTTCTGAATATGAAAATTTTGGATTAAGGGAAGTTTTGATGGTTTATGGGGGGAGGTGAATTGCTATAATAAGACGCTTGACTCTGGAATGTGGGAAACTATAATAAATTTCTACTTGTGTTGATCTTGGAAGTGGTTATAGCTGCCATTGAAGTGAGGAGATAGGATGAAGGTGATAACAGTGGGCTTTTTTAACTAAGAAAATAAAACTCACCTCACCTTACTAAAAAGGGGTATTGAGCTGAATGTATGCATGCATCTTCCCAGGTTCACCTGGTGCCACCTGCCTTCCACCTTGGGCCCTCAGCTGCTTGCTCAGTGTAGGAGCTGCCGCAGGCCTGGCAACTAATCCCTAGCCCCAACCTTATAGACTCGTGGTGGCCCTGGCTGCTCCCACCACATCCAGACTCAGATGAGATGATGCAACTTGGGATGTGGGATCCAGGTTCCCAGTTACTAACTAGAGAGACTCAACCTGGAAGTGTAGGTGAATGAAGGTATAGGGTGGGATGGGGAGGCTTAATGCTCCCATGCCCTGAGCTCTGACCAGTAAGACAACAGATGGGAACAGTTGGCGTGTAAATTTCTCTTCCTTCCCTTCCCACCTCCCCCATGTTCTGGGGCAGTGATCACTGTTCTGAGGCAGTGATACCTTTGATCTTCCCAGAAATGTCCCACATGACTGAACAACTAGCTGTTTTTTTCTGAGGTCATGACAGCTGGGTAGCATACACCTTGAATTTACATTTTCTAAGTTCTCACTTCCCTTTTTTCCTCAACTCTTGCTTTCCTGGGATTGCACTGACCTCTCCATAAAGCATTAGCATGTAAGATTTGCCTCAGATTTTGTTTCCTATGGAGCACAGGCTATGTAGGGGATCATTGTAAAGTTGTAAAAGGTTTGTAAGTATAACCAGGAAACTATGAACATGCCGCACCCAGTTCCTTTTTCTAACTCAATTTGCCTATGAATAGCTGAAGGGACCGTAGGGAGTGAATACCCTGGTTTTCTCTGTCATGGTGTATCTGCTTCTCTATATGTGTTTGCTTTGGCCTCCTCTTCTTCCCGATTAGCCAATTATTTCCATTTATTTACAAAAAATCTCTGAAGAAGCCTGACTGATTGGTTTGACCAATGACTCTAATAATTATTGGGCAAATATAGAGTCCAGTACACAAAAAAAGAGAGTCATGTCACTTCCTGGGTTGCTGACAAGTGTACAGATGGACAGTTGTTGGATTTGTGGTCCCTTCAGGCACAAAGAACACTAGCCCCACTTCCTTAAATTAGAATCTATTGGAAAGGTAGCATCAGTTAGAGGGAGAAGTTGGGTATGGCTTATTCAGTAGAAATTCCTGTGAAACCGAGGAGATGGGTTTTCAGTTGTCACAGGATACCTGGGTGTCTTTCACAGGTTGATGATGTTTGTCCTTAACTACCTGGCCTCTCACATAGCTCCCTCTTGGCTGTTGTTCTGTATGCAGTTCAACCTCCCATTCTCAGGGATTGTTTAGGCTCTTGGACAGTGATTTGTTATGAATTAAGGGATAGCTAAGGTGTGCTATTATGCAGGTAAGAATTTCATCTGTCCTATCCCTCACGAACATGGTAACACATCAAGGGAAAATTATCCTCTGTGAACAATCAATCAAGATAGCTTAAGGAGGATGGTGATACGGAGGCATTTGTGGGGATGGGAATTACCTGGCTAGTGGATGAGAAGTTGTCCCAGCACTGGGAAGCAAAGTAGAAAAGATCAAGTATCAGCAGGTTGAACACTGAAGGAGGAGGAAGCAGGGAGGAAGTGAATGCTGAGGAAATTGTTAGGAGAGAGGCCCTGGTGGCTATGCTGACCTAAGTTCTTGTTTGCATCAGTGGAAAAGAAAGAGCGACGCGGGGCCTTGGAAGATGTGGAAGAAGAATAAAAACTGCTTATACTTATTGAAAATTTACTCTCTTTCGGACCTCACTCTAGGGGCTTTTTATTTGGATTCCTTTATTTAGCCATCATAGCAACCTTATGAGGTTTTACAGATGAGGGAACTGACTTAAAGTGTGAAGTAATTTGCCTGAGGTGACAGACACAGCTGGAGGGAGACAGGGTTAGGGTTCCAACTTTCTCATGCTGTACCACCCACTCCACTCCCAAACCTTCAAACATGGGAAAATTCGACATATGTTGTGAAGAGCCCCCAGGTCACTATAGAACATGTTTTCAGTAAACATTTTTATTGTTTACTGTCTGCTGAAGCCTGTGACATTTCTGTTTAGAAGCATAAGGGCATAGTAACAACTGAATGGCATTGCCACCTACTAGATTATGATGAGACTGCTGATCTATGCAAATTTGATTATATTTTATGTGAACTATGCATTTAGAATCCCAGTCATATGATTCATTCATCCAATTATCCAACACATACTTACTGAACTCCTTCCATATATTATGTTTTATAATGACCTTGTGCTGGGCTCTGAGGTTACAACAGTGAACAGGACAGACAAGATCCCTATCCTCGTGGGCCTGTAGAGATGTGCTCTGGTTGTCACTAGCCACTTCTGACTATTGAACACTTGATATGTTGTTAGTCCCTACTGAGATGTACTGAAAGTATAAAATATACACTAATCTTAAAGACTTAGTATAAAAATGGTAAAATATCTCACTAATAATTATTTTATTGATTATATGTTGGACCAATAATATATTGACCTAATGGGTTAAATAGACTGTATTATTGAAATTAATATTACTTTCTCTTTTTACTTTTTAAAATTGAGCTACTTGAACATTTAAGGTTGCATATGTGGCTTGCATTATATTTTTATTGAACACTGGCTGGTGTGGAGAGAAAGCTAGATGCTGAGCAAATGATCAGACAAGTTTTGAGTACTGCTGAGGGGCACTAAAATGTGCTACGGAGGCTGGAGACATTGGCGCATAACATAGTCTAGACAGTTGAGGAAGATGTGTGAAAGAAGCTTGTGTCTCTAATAAATGGTTGGTTGTGTTACATTTAGTGATATTTCTAAGAGTAACAGTCTTATTAGTGCAGCTATTTTAAGGTATAGAGCATTCATTTGTTTAACTGCTAGACTTGGTCACGGATGAGGATCATATTAGCTCAGCCCTGTGTTAAGGCCTGGCTGCTACATTTTGAGAACAAGCTATGAATGGTATTAATTGTGTGTGTGTGTGTGTGTGTGTGTGTGTGAGTGTGTGATATGTGTGTTAAAATGGCAGCACTGTGTTTTAATAATGATAGTTAATATTTATGGAGAATTTTCTTTGTACCTGAGGTTTTTTTTTTTTTTCTTTGGTAGAAAATCAAACATTAAAAACAACAAAACACTTTAATTCCAACCTAATGGCGCCAGGTGCAATGTCTGGGGACAGACTCTGGGTACAGTGCTGTGTGACCATTCACTTACACATGTGGCTCTAAGAAGGCCCCCTCAGGGGACTTACCTTCATGGGGCTGAGCCAAGGGGAAGAGGGGAGGCCCCAAAACAGGGGGTAGGAGCAGGCAAGGGGAAAAGACGCTACTTCCTGGCAAAAGAGATCTTCATGGCATTGTTCTGAATAAACTTGAAGCCTTGTAGGGCATCACTAGAGGCCCCTGCCTTATTGTCAAACTTCACAAAGGTGATGTTCTGCCGCCCTGTGACCAGCTGGACCTCCTTGAAGCCAGGGAACTGGTTGAAAAGCATGGACAGCATAAGCTCATTGGTCTCTTCTGGCAGACTGGTGAGGAACAAGATGTGATTTGGTGGGTTTTCTCAAAGAGGCTGAGCTGGTGGCATCTGGCCTAGCATAAGCTGCTGTGGGGGCATGGCCCCGGTGGGATCTGGCTGGGTGTAAGGCCTGGAGGTGGGACACTGCCAGGAGGTGACATGTAGGGGGGATGGCCTGGCATGTGGTGCGTGAGTCATCAGAGGCATGCCCGGGACTATAGGGGCTGCTGCCGCGCCCTGCACAGCCTTTGGTGGCTGGGGTCTCCTGGCTCTTGCGCTTCCTCTTCTCATGTTTATAATCCCGCTCCACGAAGGTGCCCTTCACGAGTCAGTCTTGGTGTGCTGGCTGCACATGGGCTTGTCATAGAGGGGGAAACCCTGCATGGAGTGCAGGGCATTATTGGTGGCGCTGCTGAACTGCAAGATGACAAATTCCTGGCCCCTCATCTTCAGGCTCCATGACACTAGGATATCCGGGATCTGGCCAAACTGGGAGAAGATGGCATAAAGGGACTTCTTCAGCTCAGCTTTCTGGATCTTCTTATTAAGGTTGTTGATATAAATAGTGTGCTTGGGGCAGGTCTCGGGAACTGCCACGTAGTGAGGTGCCTCAGAAGGGCAACAGAGATACAGTCCAGTAACGGACTCCTGCTCTGTTTCTGAATTCCGAGCACCTGTACCTGAGATATTTTTTGAAATACTATGAAAGTATTATCTCACCTCATCCCAGGAACAACTCTCTGAAGTGGTATCTTTATTATCTCCTCTTTACACATTCAGGGTAGGAGTTGGGGAGGTTGAGGGCCTTTCTTTATTCGTATTACCAGCATCTGGCCAATCCAGGATTTAAATTCAGGTAACCTGTCTTTAGCATGTCACATCTTTCCCCCAGGTTTGAATTTCAGTTCTGCCACATTAAGTGAATGAGATTTGAGTAAAATACTCAACTCCACTGACCCTCAGTTTCATCCTTTATAATATGAGAGGGATACCTTTGTGAGGAAGGAGGAAATTTTTGCTTTCCCCAGTTAGTTCTTCTGGCTGCTCAAAGAACTAAAATGACAAAGACAGACTAACAGAAAATATCCAAATTTAATTACATATGTACATATAGGAGTTCCATAAGAATATGGCCCTGAGGACAGATTGCGCAGTTGAGGCTTATATGCCATCTTGAGCTAAGGAGAAGGGGATGGAAGTGGTTTGGGACCTCACAGGGCAGTAAGGCAATTCACACAGGGAGAGGAAAGCAAATGTTTGGTAAACAGATGTTTGCTGGGCCATCTTTAACCACAGGACACAGGACTTTGATCAAACAGGTCTTGCTGGGTTCCTCTCTATCACACTTAGTTCACATTAAACTATAGTTATCTATGATGATAGCTCCTTCCTGGAGCAGGTTGTCTAGTTTCTTTTAGGCATTTAGTCTTTTGTTTCTTAAAAATAATAAGCTTAAAATAGTATCCCAAAGAGGCTTATTTTTTGAGTGAGAAACACTGCTCCTCTTCACATTTCTTGCAGTAAAATTTAGAGATAACCCATATATGATAAATACACTGTACCTAGCGCTTAGTATGTGCTCAGCAAATTGTGTTTATTGTTCTATTTAGAGCCTCCTGTTAGAGTGAATTGTTGCATTAAAATCTTGTATTTGTGTAAAAGCCAGATTAATTAGTTGAGTAGCCACTCTGAGTGTGGTTATCACCTACCTAGATGACACACAGGGTCATGTCAAAACATTGAAATGAGGGGACACATCTGCTTCCTCTCCAGTCCCAAATGTGTCCTGAGTGTGAACCTATTGGACTATCTCACAGCATGACTAGCCATTTGTTTGCCAACTTTTTTCTCTCTTGAAAATTTTCTCTGGGGTCTGGCATCACAGGAATTGGATCAGTTTTCTTTGGGAAGGTCATTTCAAGCTGGTGACAAACAATTGATTTCATAACAATTAAGTGCAGTTTAGGTCAACAGAGGGCAAATGGAGAGATTCCTTCCATGGGCTTGGAGGCATGAGGAGGCCACCGCCCAGGATACATTGAGACTTCTATTGGAGGTAATTGAGCGTTGGGGGTGGCCACAGCAACTGTCCCCATCGAGGTGGAGCAGTGGAGTGCTTGAGCAAGGGAAACAACTGAAATGCTACTCTATTCCTGTCAAACATTGTTAAGAAGACAATTTTCTCCAAAACTCAGAGGTCCAGCCCTGGCTGGATGGCTTAGTTGGTTGGAGCATTGACCCACACACTGAAAGGTTGCAGGTTTGATTCCTGGTCAGAGTATATACCTGGGTTGTGGTTTTGATCTCCACTTGGGGTACATATGGGATGCAACTGATCTATCTCAGTCTCTCACATCGATGTTGTTTTTTTTTCTCTCTCTCTCCCTCTCTCTCTCTCTAAAAAAAAAAAAAAAAAAAAAAAATTAATAAACATATCCTTAACTGAGATTAAAAAGAGAAAGAAAGAAACAACCCCCCCAACAACAAAAAAACTCAAAATGTCCAGCTAGGATTCCTATCAGCAAACACAGTTTAGTTTTGTATTTGTAATTTCTCTGGATTTTCCAGAGAAACAGACCAGTAAGTGCGCGTGCGCGCGCATGCGCGCGCGCACACACACACACACACACACACACACACACACACACACACACGGGGAGGTGGAGAAAGAAATAGATAGACGGATATTGATTTACTGTGGGGAATTGGCTTACACAATTAGGGAGGCTGAGATGTCCCAAGATTTGCCTATCTGTGAACTGGAGACCCAGGAAAGCCAGTGTGTAATTCAGTGAGAGTCTGGAGAGCTGACAACCAGGGAAGCAGATGATATAAGTCCCAGTCCAAGGGTAGGAGATGAGATGAGATGTCCCAGCTCAAACAATGAGGCAGGAAAAAAGGGTGTAAATTCCTCTTTCCTCCCCTATTCAGGCTGTCAACAGATTGGATGAGGCCCACCCACATTGGGGAGGGTCTTTTACTTTATTGAGTTCACTGATTCAAATGCTAATCCTGTTCAGAAACTCGGTCAAAGACCTACCCCAAAATAATGTTTAACCTGGGCACCCATGACCAGGCAAGTTAATACAGAAAATTAACCATCAGGAGCTCTTGGGGATCTCATTCATTCTTTCATTCATTTGTCCAGTATTTATAGGGCATCTAGAACATTTCAGGTAGTGTGTGCGATTCTGGAGAATCAATGAGGAGGAAAACTAGACAAGATCTATGTATCCCCGAAGCTGGTGGTTTAGAGGGAGACACCAATCAAATAATCTGACAGGCTCTAGAGTAGATACGTGATTTCTAAGGTCCCTTGGCAGCTCTCTAAAATGAAATAGTTCTCTTCAGTCTCTGAATCTCATAACTAATAAAGATGATAGTCACTAATTCCTGGCAATTCCAAGGGCCCACAGTAACAGGAATTTGCCTTGCTGGGGAGAGTTTCTTTGCTGGACAGCTTCCTTTGGTTAACAGTACCACCCTAAGCAAAAATCAAGAACTGCCCTGTCCCCACCTCACTGGCTTCCCTCCCCTGCCCTGGTTTGTTATTTGTTTGTTTCAGGGTAGTGGATTCCATCTTTAGTGGTGAGTACTTCTTTCTCCATGACACTGAAGAGCTGATGCCTGGCCTGTGATGAATGTGGCATCTCTTTGGCTGAAATACTGACTTCTTTTCTACTCTTTTTGGCCATCAGCTTGTTGTAAACTGGTGCTGCCTCATGGGGCTTGCCACTAAGCCCAATTACTGGAGTCACTCACAACTGCTTAAGTGGGTTTCTTAGTCAAGGACCTTTTCTTACCCCTTCTCTTTCAGCTTCGCAATTCCTTGAACTTTCCAGGCCTTTTTGGTGGATTGTGTGCTCAATTTTGGGGCTTATTCATATATATAACAGGTATTAAGAGCCTTCTATAGGCGGCACTGGCTAGATGTGGAGACTCCATAAATTCAACTGTGGGACTTCCGATTTCATTAGGAAGAAGGCAGAAGTGGAAAGGGCCCAGTGTGGAGTGCAAACATACATACATAAAGCCAAAGAAGGGGGTGGGGGTGGGGCAGATGAAAGGATTAAGGATTTAGGGAAATAGAAGCTTTGATATAGAGTGAAAAAGCTTGAAGTAAACACTAAAAAATCTTGAATGAAGACTCAAGGGTCAAAACATAACATTAAGGAAAATTTATTAGAGGAAGACTCTCTAAGTCTTCCTACTTCTATGAAAGACAGAAGAAGGAATTTAGATGTTTACAAAAAGATCACATTTGAATGGTGTTGTGAGCAAATCTTTTTAAGCTTAAATTTTTATGCAGGTTATATGTACATGCATGAAGTTTATAGAGTTGAATCGCTAGTCAATACAGTAAGTATTTCCCAATGCCACCCTTATCTTCTTCACAGAGGAAGTCATTTTTCCTGTTTATTTCTACTTCTTTGTTTTTTCAGTCTTCAACACCATTTTGACTTCCCTCTGTGGAAGCTAAGGTTTTAGATCTAGTGCCCACCACCTTCGCACTGTGCTTCCACAACTTTCTCATTCTGTGTCCTCTCAGGTTTTGGTCAGATTAATTTTTAGTATTTACTTGGACTGTGTACATGCAGAGACATGTAGTATACTGTGTTAGTTATCGATAGCTGTACAACTAAGGACTGCCCCCAAACTCAGAAGCTTAAAACAACCAACATTTGCCTCACTGTTGCTGAGGTTCAGCTGTGGCTTAGCTGAGACCTTTGGCTCAGGGTCCCTCACAGGTTGCCCTGAATGCAGCTGGCCAGGGCTTTGGTCATGTCAAGGATCAACTGAGAGGGTTGAATAATTCCCTGAAATTACTTCACTGATGAATGCCCCTCCTCTATTTTCTCTCGTTGCTTCCTCTAGTCCTGTTTCTCAGGTATTGGACCCACTGGACCAATACTCTAATTTTTTTCCTATTATCCATCTCTTTATTTTATTTACTTTATAAGATACTTTTCCAATTTTATGTTCCGATTCTTCTGTTGTTTTTCATTTCTGCAATCCTATTTTTGAGAATTCTTTTCTTTTTCTTTGAGTGTTATTTTTACGTAGGACATATTTTTGTTTCTTGTTTGAATTCTCTGAAGCTATGAGTGAGAGCTTCTCTTTTGGAAGTTTATTTCCACCTTCATCTATAGGCTTTGTTATTGCTCTTCTCCCATTTTTTTGATTTGGCTTCTATTTTTCTTACTAGAGGTTTTCTTCAGTTGTCTGGAAATCTATGACTGTTTCCTAATGTTTTAGAGTGGAAGGCTGTAATGCTGATAGAGATGATGTGCGTGAGGTGAATCGTGTTAACTGGGCTTTAGAGAAGGGCACTGTGGCTCAGTTGCTGAGTTTGAGAATTCCGTTGGTTGTCCTGCTCACCTGTCTTCTTGGCTTGGAGCGGAGCCCACAGGAAATTCAACCCATCTCCTGTGTGAGGGTACAGGCCTGATTCTGAGTTCTGAGAGCCAAGTAGAGAAAGGTAGGGAGCGGTCTCAGCAGATGTATAGATCCACTTATCCCTTTCATCCACCCTTCTAGTATTTCCCAGATACTAACATGCAAGGAGAAATGATTTATTTGAATACACGTGACAAGGAAGCTGCTCCTGCCATTTATGTAGGATATTTGCTCCCATATTTTTTTCCTGAATTTTATAGTTTTATTTTTTTTCATTTAGGGTCTATGATTGATTTTGAGTGTTTTTTTTTGTTGTTTTTTTTTAAAAATATGGTGTGAGTAAAGTCTGATTAGTTTATCTGTGAAGGTGACTTTCAGTCTATCCTTATCTTCGGGGGTAGTTGGAGTTTAGCACAGACCTGAGTGACTTTGACTTTGACATGCTCTAAGCCTTTCCCCTGTTTTCCTCATTGTTTATGTTGGGAGGCCTGGTCTCCAGATAAGATGTATTGTGTCTCCCACAGTCTACTTGCTGATTCATAAGGCAAACAACATACCACTGATGGCTTGATGCCTTCATTTATGTAATTTACCACATCTCCTGGAGTAGAGTGGGAAAGAATTATCAACACAAATATCTAAAAATGCAGTAGAGACTTACCAAGTAATCTGGATATCAACCTCAGTGAGCAGCTCTATTATTGTTCCTGTGTATGAGCACAGTGTGAGACTGGCATGTTATGTGACAGAGGAACCTGCTTTCTCAGATACTGGTAAATATATGCACCAAATTGTCACTAATGGGGTACACACAGGTCCGTCTGTTGAATTAAAGGAATTTAGCTCAACAATGACTGAGAGAATAGGAAGTCACAACTGAAAAATCCATGTAACTTCTAAGAACATGGACAATTTTATAATCTATTTTCTCAAAAACAAATGATGAGTATGTTAGAATAAGAATGACCAAATACTTGAGAATTTTCTCCTCCAGAAATAGATCTTCCATTCCTTCTTTTCATGACTATTTCCTGAAATTCTCCCATGTGCCAGGACAGTGCTGCTGCCATTATTATCAACATCACTGAGACCCTGTCTGTCTGCACTATGCTGAGTATATTTTATAGAAGTTGTCATTTTCCTCTCCCTGCTCCTTTGTTTTTTTTTTAATCTTCATCTGATGATATATTTATTGATTTGAGAGAGAGGAAGAGGGTAGTGATAGAATGAAGGGGGGGGAGAAAGGAAGGAAGGAAGGAAAGAAGGAAGGAAGAAAGGAAAAGAAAAAGAAAGGAAGAAAGAAAGGGAAAGAAAGAAAAAGAAAGGAAAGAGAAGGAAGGAAGGAAGGGAGGGAGAAAGGAGGGAAGGGAGGGAGGGAGAAAAGAAGGTAGGTAGTAAGGAAGGAAGGAAAGAAAAACATTGATATGAGAGAGAAACATTGATCAGTTGCTTCCTCTATGTGGCCCAACCAGGAACTGAACCTGCAATCTATTGGTGTATAGGACGAGCTTCAACCAACTTAGCCGCTTATTTTTTTTTTTTTAGCTGTCATGACAGAGCTGCATAAACCACTGTTATGTTTTCTTAGTTTTCTTTATCAATAAGATACATGCAAGCTTAATGGACTCTACAAGTAGTAAGACCTTCCAGGTCAAGAAACAAAAACATTAGTAGATATTAAAACTGCCTAACATCAAATAGTTATTGATGGTGATATCATTTCTGCTCTGGGAATGTGAATGCTAATATTATCACACTTGAGTAATACATTTTTTAGAAATCACTTCTAAGTACCACAGCCTCCAAATTAATTCCCCTTATCATTTGCTACACTTTACAGTATTCCCTGAATTATTACAGGTATTACGTTCTAGACCCCCCCACGAAGTAGGAATGTTACATTTATTCTACACTCTTAAACCTACGTAACTTTAACAACATACGTATACAGTACCGCAAAATCCTGCGATATAACAAAAAATCCGCGATAAATAATTAAATATAATATTTAAAAAAATCCCACAATACAGTGAGGCTGCGATAAGTGATCTGCGATATAGAAAGGGACTACTGTAACACTTTAGCTAAGAACAAGTCTGTTTTTCCTCAATAATTGATATTTTATAAAGAAACTTTATTGAGCTATATAATTCACATACCTCAAAATTTACCCTTTTAGTGAGGCTCAGTGGATTGAGCACTGGCCTGTGAACCAAAGTGTCGCCGATTCGATTCCCAGTCAGGGCACATGCCTGGGTTGCAGGTCAGGTCCCCAGTTGGGAGCACACAAGAGGCAACCACACATTGATGTTTCCATCTCTTTATCTGTCCCTTCCCCACTGTCTAAAAATAAATAAAGAAAATCTAACAAACAAACAAACAACTTTTACCCTTTTAAGATACACAATTTAGTGTTCTTTATATATTTAGAGTTGTGCAACTACCCCCATAATCTGACGTTAGAGCATTTTTATCACCCTCAAAGGACTCTCTGTGTCCATCTACGATCTCTCCCTATCCCCCAAATCACAGCTCTAGGAAACCACTAATCTATCTGTCTCTACAAATTTGCTGAGGCTGGATATTTCATAAGAGTGGAATCATATCATAAGTGGTCTTTTGTGACTGGCTTCTTCCACTTAACATAGTATTTTTGAGTTTCTTCCACATTGTAGCATATTTCAGCACTTCTTTCCTTTTTTATTGCGGAGTAGTAAGTATTCCATTGTATGGACATACCACACTTGCATATACATTCATCAGTTGATGAACATTTGGATTATTTACAGCTTTTGGCTATTATAAATAGTGTTGCAATAAAGCTTTTTGTGCAAATCTTTGCATGGGCATATATTTTTATTTCTCTTAGGTAGATACCTATGAGAGATACTCATGGTAATTATATGTTTAACATTTAACTGCCAAAATGTTTTCCAAAGTTGTTGCACTATCTTAAATTCTTATCAGCAATGTATGGTGGTTCTAATTTCTCCACATCCTTGGCAACGCTTGTTATTGTTCATAATTTCAACCATACCAGTGAGTGTGAAGTGGCATCTCACTGTGGTTTTATTTCCATTTACCTAATGATTGAATGTTTTTTCATATACTTAAGTATTTATGTATATTCTTTAGAGAATTGTGTATTCAAATCCTTTGCCCATTTTAAAATTGGATTATTTGTCTTTTTCTTGTCGAATTGTAAGAGTTATTTATACATTTTGGATACTAAGCTCTTATTGGACATATGGTTTGCAAATATGTTTTCCAAGTCTGTTGTTTGTCTTTGATGATGTTTTAAGCACATTATTAATTTTGATGAAGTCCAATTTATCATTTTTTTCTTCTATCACTTGTGTTCATGGTGTTATGCCTAAGAAATTATTGCCTAACCCATGGTCATGAAGATTTGCTCCCATATTACTTTTTCTGAGTTTTATAATGCTATTTCTTTCATTTAGATCTATGATCTATTTTGAGTTATATTTTTATATGGTGTGAGGTAGGGGTCCAGATTCTTCCTTCTGCATGTGGAATATCCAGTTTTTTTTAATAGCATTTGTTAAAAAGATTATTCTTTTTCCATTGAATTACTTTGACATCTTTGTTGAAAATCAGTGACCACTAGTATAAAAGCTTATTTCAGAATTTTTTGTTCTATTGATTATATGTCTATCCTTATGCTAGTACTACACTATTTGATTATTGTACTTTTGTAGTAATGTTATTTTTAAATAAAGGGTTGTTTGTCATACAGTTTGTGTATTTGTAGACACTTAGATTTTGAAAGGTTTGCAGAAATCAGTTGATGTTCTTTTATGGAGGTCAAAGCTTTTACATGCCCAACTGTCCAACAATAAAATCACATAACATGTTTTCTCATTTTTAATGGACACAGAGTCAGCCTTTGACTGGTTGTGGAGCTCTTTTTGAAGAGCTCCATTTCAAAAGTTTCATTTGTTCAACATTTACTTAGCATCACCTACGTGTCATGGCCTGTGCTGGAAGCCTGGGAGGGAGAGAAAAGCGGGCACAGTCTCTGCATTCAGAATACTCATAGTGTGGTAGGGAACCAGTCAGAATTTGACTGCTGACTTTTGGAGATTGCCATCTTAAACTCCTTCAGTTTATAGATCTGAAAAGGAGGCCAAGAGAAAGAGATCTGTGTGAAAGCTATAGTGTCCACACAGGTAAATAATTGTGAGCACAGTGCCTTGCTCATAGTAGGCCATCAAAAAATACTTACCATGATTGCTTATTGGATGGTGTGAAGATTAGTGGCTCTGACATCTAACCATGGAAGGACAGACTCAGAAGGGTGAGAATATGCTGGGTCTCTCTGCAGGCTGACTTTCACATTTAAAGATTCCTTTGTGCTCACTGCCCAGCCTCAGGCAATTGACATTGCTTTTGGCAGTCAGCTTTGCCCTGGAGCCTGCCTTTGCCCTTTCTTTCTTTTTTGGCCCTGGGTGTCTTGAGACAGGTTGAATAACCACTCTGGCTTTCAGCCAGAGTCACAAGATGTGGAAGGGCAAGAAGACAGAGAGCAGGGAGGGGAGGTGGGGGTGGGGGAGTACAGAGGAAGTTCAACATCATGTGGTTTCAATGGCTCGAATGTGCTTAGGCGCCAGTGTTAGTTCAAGCATTTAGATTTTCTGAAAACCTGGCCCTTCCTCTCAGAGTCATTTGTTTACTTCTGTCTGGTGGGCCTCTATGGCCATTTCCCTGAACTTGTGAACCCTGAGCCTTCATTCCTGCTGGGAAGGCGAGCGATTCCAGGGGCCCAAAGTCCACAATGAAGTCAGCTGTAACCAATGAAGTCATCAGTCATGGCAGATGTCTGGCACATATGGAGGATACTGAGTTGATACCAGAAGGATTACCAGATTTTGTGTGCACCTTTCTGTCATTTACAGAAGAAATGAATTTGAATATGGATCAAGGTTAGGTGCACAGCAGAACTGAAAGGGAAGATGGCATCTTGGGTAAAAGCTGGAACTGGAGACTGATCACCTCAGTCGGAATTGGAGTTCTGTTACTACCAGCTATAGATGCTGAGCAACTTCCATGTTATTTCTGTGTCCAATTTCCCACTCAATATTTGTTTATTAATTCTTTTTAGTATTTACTGTGTATCTTTGTCTTTCTTTTTGCCCACCTTTAAAGAACAGAAATCTTACATTTGTGGCTATATAAAAAAAAATTTTTATCCTAAGAATCTAAAAGACTTGGGACTTGTAGTGCTCAATAAGTATTTGTTGAATATGGTTAATAACAGTACCAACCTCAACTGGATTGTTATGAAGACTAAATGAGTTAATACTATAATATGTTCAGGGCAATGCCCATCCCATAATAAGTGCTACATAAGTAAAGTGAGCATGTGTCCCATGTCTTGTTGGCCTGGGACAATACTGCTTTAGACCCATTTTCTGGAGTAATTACTAATAGTATTCCCTTTCAGAAAAAAAAGAAAAGACTTATTTTACATGTTAAATTATATGGGTTTCCTACATTTAAGTGTTTTTACTCATTCATTTAAGAAACTTAAAAAATAATTCCTACTATTTACTGTGTTAGATGCCAAGAGCAACGGCCATAGTTCCTTCCCTTGCAGAACTTATGATCTGTGGACTCTCTCATTGGAGCACGATTAAATAGACAATCTCTTGACTTGAACACATGGTTTAAAGGAATAATTGGATTCATATCAATGTTGTTCTTTGCTGTTTTATGAAAAAATTTCTTATCAGTTTATACAGCAACTCAAAAAGGCAGAAATGATTACTATCTCTGTTTTACAGATGAAAAACAGGTTCCGACAGGACAAATAACTTGGCAAAGGTGCAGGCTAGAGAGTGCTGGTCCCAAGGCTCTGATTCTTCCATGTTTTCCTGTTGAGCAACACTGTTTGCTGGGAGCTCCCACCAACTGTCCTGACAGCCCCTGTGTGACTTGGACTCAATAATTCTGCATTGCTTTATGATAAGCAGCTTTCCCCCTGTTACTTCTTTTTTTAAAAAGATTTTATTCTTTTTTTTTTTTTTTTTTTTAGAGAGAGGGGAAAGGAGGGAAAAAGGGGGAGAGAGAAACATTTATGAATGAAACATCAACCGGGGACCTGACCACAACCCAGGGATGTGCCCTGATTGGGAATCTGACTGGTGACCTTTTGGTTTATGGGAGGACGCCCAACCCACTGAGCCACGCCAGTCAGGGCCCTAGTAATTCAAAAATATACATAATTTGCACTGATTAAGGTAGGATACGCATTTTGAATTAAAGGCAAGGCAGAATTATCTGTTTTTTGGTTTTTTTTTTAAATTTCTAATCTTGCTTGGTCAATGAAGTACCCATTCTCGAAAACAGTCCTGTCTGGTTGTGGCAGGAATGGCAGCTTTTCTCACGTTCCTCTGCTTCCCTCTAGTGACTCAAGTATACAATTACTATTATTATTTATAGTAGTGATATGTAGATAATAGTAATGTATTTAAAATCTATATTATAGTTATACAGATATATACTATATTACTAATATATGCATGTATGTATATAAATATACAGTTTGCAGTAGGGAGTTATTGCAAGAACACAGAAGCTACAGAAATGCCAAGCCTTACCTACTCCTTCCATCCTTCCCTCCCTCAAGCCTCATGCTTGTGAAACACTACTAAATATCAAGGACACAAAGATAAAAGCCTGGCCCAGCATTTCCTCACTTTGGACACTTTGACCAACCCCTGTTTGTATGAAAAGAAACAAAGAGGATTTAAAATTTCAAATAGTGGAAGGAACTATTTTTATTTCCAATATTTCTTATATAAGGGTAAACACTGTGTTGCACTTGAGACCTGTGTTAAGGGAACAGGACCCTTCCCTTCCCCTCCCCTCCCCTCCCCTCCCCTCCCCTCTTCTCTCTTCCCACTCTTTCATTCCTTTGTGTTTTATCTCTTCCTGGGATCAAATTTCTAGGCATAGAAGCCGTACCCCACCCTGAGGGCTGCTGTCCAGCAGTTTGCAGAAGGTAAGCACTCAGGGGTGGGCGGGCAGGAGTCAGACTTCTCAAGGACACTGTAATCAAACAAACATTAAAGAATTTGCAATTAGCCACTTAGTCAAAACAAGGCAAGATTGCTTTCTGAGTGCCGTCTACTTGGAAACCAGCAAAGGAGGGAGAGGTTCTAGCATGTTCTCTTTAAAATGCAAAACAAGCAAACAAAACAAAACAAACCTTACAAAGCCAAACTGTCTAATAAAAGTACCCACAGATTCTGACAACCATGAGACAGTTCCCAGCCATGACGGTCAGTTTTAGTAGTAGGACTGAAAAATACAGAACTGTACTCTTTCCTTGTTGAGGAGAGTTAAAGGCAAACTCGGTTAATGTCATTAAGGAGAGAGTGTGTGATATTGTGTAGAAACTGAGGCAGGCAATAGCTTAAAGGACTCACTCAAATTCCCACATGAAGTTTAGATAAAAAATTTTCTTCAACACCAAACTCTTGGACAGTGGATTGTATTTTACCTGTAAGAGCTGAACAAAGAGAGGATCTGTTTGTTCTGGGCAGTAATTTTCCTTCTGGCAAATCTGTGCATTAGATCTTTTTTTACTTCCACTTTCATGAGCTGTTCTTCTTTGTGTCCTGACCCCTCACCCCTAGTCCCACCCCCACCCCAGCTCAAAGCTTTGCCTGCTTCCTTTCTGAGAGGTTCTCAAATTGCTTACTGATAATGTGTTAATTACCCAGTGCAATGGGCATTTTAACCAGGGAATTCCCTAGCCTGCAAATATTTCTGATCTAGGATGTTAACCAAATTCATTATTGTAATTATTTTGCAATATATATACATATCAAATCATTATGTTATGCAACTAAAACTAATACAATGTTGTATGTCAATTACATGTTGATTAAAAAAAGATTTTTAATAGAAAAATGTTAAGGCAGGTTGATGGGAAGGCAGAAATTTTGGAAGAGGGAATTTGGTGTCTTCCAAACCACTCCCAAAAGATGACTCAGTTGCTTGTCCTACTGTTTCCAAAAGGACATTCACATGATTCTGGATATAAGGTAGGCTAACACTACTACTAGATGTGCTAGGCTTAGACCTGAGAATGCAGGGGTGCCGGCTACTTCATGGAACCACCCATTGGAACAATGACAGCTCCAAACCTAAGGCATCTAACTGTTGCCAATGAGACCCTCTGGTTGGAATGATGATTTCAGCTGGGTGGAGTTTCAGGTCAGGCATGTTGTCCACCTGGAGCTTACACAGCCAGTGTCCATCTTTGAGGGCAGTTTAGTCATTTGTTTTAGGCCTTTATAGTAACCAACACTTTTTGTGTTTTATGAAAGTAACGAAAAAGCATGATTGTAACTATGCCCTTTGAGATGGGTTTAGCAAAGTCTAAAGCATGGTGATAAGTTCAAATGTACATTTTAGGTAATCCTTGGTTTAGAAACAATTTATGTTAGAACTAGAGATACCTGAGAGCATACTTTCAGAACATGGCAGCAGCTGGACTGCCCACCTGGACTTTTGATGTATACAAATGAACTGTATGCAAATTAACCTGGAACTAGCCTCTCCCATAGGGAATAAAAATGGACTTTGCTCATTCCCAGAAGAAATGTTGATGGACTTAGCACAATATATTGACTGGCCTGGTGGGGGAAAAGCAAGGAGCTGTAAATGACCTGCTGAATGTATTGATGGATAAACTCATCCTAACCGAAATGTGTGTTTGGCAAAGTGTGGAGATGGCACCTGTAGACACACCGACAGGTGATTCCTATGAGCTCGCATGGGTGACCGAGAGTCTCCACTTCCCCTTCCTCTCCCCTTCCCCCACTTCTCCATTCCCCCTTCCCCCTTTCCTTGCTCCTTCAGGACCTTGAGTTGGTCCGGTAGTTTCCTCTTCACTCCAACCCTCTCCCCCTTTTCTCTCTATAAACCCATTGTTTAATTCTAGAATGGCCTCCAGGTGATTTCTCAGAGCAAGGCTACCTGACACATATGTGTATCAAGTATCATTCTAAAGTTATTCTTTTAGAACTCAGTATTGTGTTCTAGACCAATTTCTGCCACCCATTGTGAGGACAATGGACTCTAGTCAGTCTCCCTCATACCGGATGCCCAGGCATGGGCTGTTTAGAGATAACAATTAGATTCGCATGTGCAGCACACCCGCAGTTATATAAGCATTGATGTCATATTTTGGCTAGTAGCTGGCTTTGTCTATGCATAATATAAAAGTGGCAGGATCCCCTATGGGAGTGTTGGTGCAGTGAGTCGGGGCATAGTGAGCAGCAAGGGCTGCACTCTGAGCTGCAGGAGCATGGCTGGTGACCGGCCGGTGGTCCAGCGCAAGCCCAAGGGTGGAGGGCAAGTGTGCATGCTGTAATGTCTGCAATAAAGAAACTGTCAGAGATTCCAACCTTGCCTCGCATATTCTTCCTATTGCCTGACAAAAAGAAAAAGCATTGGGTTCCACAATATCCACTAATACAGTTGCTTTTTTTGGCATCTCTGAAAGGATCAGTTTGGACAGCAGGGCCCCATGTTCTTTTGAGCTCTACCCTCTGCTTCCAGAACTTAGCTGTAAAATAATGTTGACTTAAGTTGTCCTCCAGTGGCTAAAATTATAATTGCACATTATACTAATGTGGAATTCCTAGTTGGAATAAGAAATCTGAATTCTACAATAACACAGTGATTACCCTTTTAAATGAAGTGATGCAGGTAAAACAATTGCCACACAAATCCTCAGTAAATGATGGGAATTAGTTCGACATACAGCTTGCCCTCATTGTACTCCAGAGGAATGTCACATCAGTGTAAAAAGAAACCTTGTCAAATGTATTGACTACAGTATTGAAATAGCAAAATACTAGAAGCAGCCCAAATGCTTACCAATAGGATAAGTAACCTGTTTGTCCAATGAAACACTATAGAACAGTGAAAGTTAATTATTTAGTCACACCCATCATCCTAGGAGTGGAACTGTAGGTCACAGCCTAAGTGCATCTCTTTAAGGCAAATTACCTTCCCAAATAAGTTTACCTAAATAAATTTACATTCTTTCTAGCAGTGTGTAAGGGTTCCCATTTCCTCAGATGCTCAGCAATACTTGGGATTGTCTGACTTCATTTTCTGTTTTTTGTTTTTGCCAATCTGATGTGATGTATTTTATTTTTCAAAATAAGTTTTCTCCTTATCACTAGAGAAGTGAAGCATATTTTTACACTTTAGCCATTTGATCTTCCTCTCTGTGAACAGCCTATTCAAATCCTTGTTCTGTTTTTCTGCTGATTTGAGAGTCATTTTAAAATTTATTTGTATAAGTTTTTACAGGTGGATAATACATTTTCAGTGGATATACACTTTATTTCAATGCGTAGCTTGTCTTTTCACTTTTAAAATGGACTTTTTTGTTGTTCAGAAGTTTTATATTTTAATGAAGTTAAATTTGCGTTTTTTCTTTGTGGCTCATTTGACCTTGTGTATGTTAGTTTAAGCAGTCCTTTTCCAGTCTTAAGACATGAAAATAGTCTACTGTATGCTCTTTTGAAAGTTAAAAACATTTTTTTTCATCTAAGTGTTTCATCCACCTACAATTGACTTTTGTGTATGGTGTGAGACAGGGAACTTGCTCTTTATGTGTAACCAGAAGCTGATTCCTTTCATGTGTCACTATGGTGTTGGGCTAGAATTGAAATTATTATAAACTAATGGTTTTTAATATGTAGATGTAGATGTAAATATGTAGATAGGTAGATATTGAAATATCTGTTTGCACATAGTTTTATTTATTATACTGCATATTTTCTAGCTCTATCCTGTGATAAATTCTAAAAGCAATGACACACCAATAACCATGTATGCACTTCCCAGATTTTTGTTTCTAAATGCCATTCTCCACTAAAATGAACCAGAGCTCTGGAGAAGTGGCTGATTCCTGGTCTGGAACAGGGAGAGTGTATGATGATCCTGGAACATCAAGCTTACCAGAAAGTGAGGAAGTGTTCAAAGAATGATGGAGACATTTCTAAAGAAAAGGGAAGCCAGCTTACAGGAGCTTCCACTGACCAAGTCTGGGGCAATTTGAGCATTTGTATAAATAATTATAATTAAGGATTATACTACATAAAATAAAATAAGAATCCAGGAAGTACAGACTGACATAAATAAATGTATCATTAAGTACTCAGAGAAATAAAAGAGAAAGGAAAGTAAATTTGTAGTGGAAAAGCTTGCCAGATCACCAAATTAACCAATTGATCAAAGTTAACATTACCGGTAATGGGACAAAAATACATCATGTGCTAAAAAGCAGTTTGATAGAACCTGACAGAGGCATTACCAAAACTTTGATTCTTGCATTTTTTGTGTATTTTATTTTGTTTTATTTTTTTATACACTTATTTTTTTACCTTTTATTTTATTTTTCCATTTTTAAAATTGTTCTGTTACAGTTGTCCCATCTTTCCCCTGCTCCACCCACCTCCCCCTCTCCCATGGTCAGTCCCCACCCCGTTGTCCATGTCCATGGGTCATTTACATTAGTTCCTTGAGTAGACTCTTCCACTTCTTTCCCCTCTTCTCCCCTTCCCTCCTCCCCTTTGGTCACTGTAAGTCTGTTCCTTGTTTCCATGCCTATGGTTCTATTTTGCTCATTTGTTTTGTTCATTATGTTTCTGTATTAGGTGAGATCATATGGTATTTTTCTTTTACGACCAGGCTTCTTTCACTAAGCCTAATTCTCTCCAGTCCATCCATGTTGTCGTAAAAGACAGGCGTTCCTTCTTTCTTTCTGCTGCATAGAATTCCATCATGTAAATGTACCACAGTTTTTTGATCCACTCATCCACCAATAGGCACTTAGGCTGTTTCCAGCATTTGGCTATTGTAAATAATGCTGCTATGAACATAGGGGTGTGCAGGTTCTTCTGAATTGGTGTTTTTAAGGATTCTTCAGGTATAATCCTAGCAATGGAATCGCAGGATCAAAAGGCAGTTCCATTTTTTGTTTTTTAAGGAAATTCCATACTGTTTTCCACAGTGGCTGCACCAGTCTGCATTCCCATCAACAGTGCACTAGGGTTCCTTTTTCTCCACATCCTTGCCAACACTTGTTGTTTGTTGATTTGTTGATGATGGCCATTCTGACTGGCGTGAGGTGGTATCTCATTGTGGTGTTTTTTAATTTTTTTTATTTTTTAAGTATATTTTATTGATTATATTGTTACAATAGTTCTAATTTTTTTCCCCTTTGCTCCCCTCCGCCCAGCACCCCTCCTCCCCCAGCAATCGCCTCCCAAGTCCATGCCCATGGGTTGTACATACAAGCTCTCCCGCTTCACCCTTTCATATATTCTTCTTCTTTTTTTTCAATAATTAATTAACTAATTAATTATTTTAACAATAAAAAATAACAATCCCTCCCTCTCAGACTTAAGACCCTTTATAAGCTTATAAAGGACAATGGGCGAAGGTCTCGAGCTCCTCTAGCTGCTTCAAGCTGGACATGGTCATTGTCCTACCTACCCTTGGATCCAGAAATCCTTAATAAGAGTGGGGGTGTGGAGGGGAGGGTGGCCTTCCCACATGGGGAAGGTTCGTGCAGACTCCAGGTCAGTTGGCTGTCCTCGGACAACTGCGTGCTTGGTTTAACAGGCTGGCATCCTTGTTGTATTCTGGGGTCAACAGGTTTGGCAACAGGGTTAAAAGACATCATTCAATCTATACCACTAGATGACAAAAGGCAGGAATTAATTTTTCAATGTCCCACATTAGGGAAAAAAAGGGCTTCTTTGGAGGAAGGGGTGCCAGGCACATCTCACCTGTCCAAAACCCTTTTGCCCATTATACTTAGTTTGGGCTGAGGGAAATATTTTAGGTTTCCCCCCTCTCAGATCTCTGGGCTCTTTCTGTCCAAGCCGTTAGGATAGAAAAGAGAAACCAGTTTTAAAGTGAAGCTCACAGACCACCCCATACTTCACCAACCCAGCCACTTAGTTCAGCCAAACCATTGAGTCTCAGGAGGCAGCTCTTCAGACAGGATTAAGTGAGGCCTATACATACAGACAATCACTCAGGTAATGAGATCATAGGCTTATGCTCTTTGGTTCAATTTTGCTCATTTGTTTGTGCTGTTCATTAGTTTCCTGTAATAGGTGATAGCATAAGGTATTTATTTTTGTTATGGTTGCCTGGCTTTTTTCGCTAAGCATAATTCTCTCTAGTTCCATCCATGTTGTTGCAAATGGTAGAAGTTCCTTCTTTCTTTTGGCTACATAGTACTCCATTGTGTAAGTGTACCACAGTTTTTTGATCCACTCATCTACAGATGGGCACTTAGGTTTTTTCCAGCACTTGGCTATTGTAAATAGTGCTGCTATGAACATAGGGATCCATAGGTTCTTTTGAATTGGTGTATCAGGATTTTTCGGATGTATTCCTAGCAATGGAATTGCTGGTTCAAAAGGCAGTTCCATTTTTAGTTTTTTGAGGAAATTCCATACTGTTTTCCATAGTGGCTGCACCAGTCTGCATTCCCACCAGCAATGCACCAGGGTTCCCATTTCTCCTCATTCTTGCCAGCACAAGTTGTTTGTTGATTTGTTGATGATGGCCATTCTGACTGGCGTGAGGTGGTATCTCATTGTGTTTTTTACTTGCATCTCTCTGATGGCTAGTGATATTGAGCATTCTTTCATATGTCTATGGACCCTCTGTATGTCCTCTTTGGAGAAGTGTTTGTTCAGGTCCTTTGCCCAGTTTTTAATTGGGTTGTCTGTCTTCTTGGTATTGAGTCGTATAAGTTCTTTATGTATTTTGGAGATCAATCCCTTGTCTGAGGTATCATTGGCAAATATATTTTCCCATATGGTTGGTTCCCTTTTCATCTTAATGATTTTTTTTGCTGAGAAGAAACTCTTTAGTTTGATGTCCCATTTTTTTATTCTTTCCTTTATTTCTCTTGCCTTAGGAGATATATCAGTGAAAATGTTGCTACGTGGGATATCTGAAATTTTTCTGCTTATGTTTTCCTCTAGGACTTTTATGGTGTCACAGCTTACATTTAAGTCTTTGATTCATCTTGAGTTTATTCTGGTGTGTGGTGTAAGTTGGTGGTCTAGTTCCATTTTTTTGCATGTCCCTGTCCAGTTCTCCCAACATCATTTGTTGAAGAGGCTCTTTTCATTCCATTTTATGTTCCTTCCCCCTTTGTTGAATATTAGTTGAGCATATAGACCTGGGTTTATTTCTGGGCTCTCTATTCTGTTCCATTGATCTGTATGTCTGTTCTTATGCCAGCACCAGACTGTTTTCATTACTGTGGCCTTGTAATATAGTTTGATATCAGGTATTGTGATTCCTCCTACTTTGTTCTTCTTTCTCAAGATTGCTGTGGCTATTCAGGGTCATTTTGGATTCCATATAAATTTCTGAAGTACTTGTTCTAGGTCTGTGAAATATGTCATTGGTATTTTAATAGGAATTGCATTGGATCTATAAATTACTTTTGATAGTATGGACATTTTAATGATGTTGACTTTTCCCATCCATGAACATGGTATAAGCTTCAATTTATTTGTATCTTCCTTAATTTCCTTCTTCAGTGTTATGTAGTTTTTTTAAGTACAGATCTTTTACCTCCTTGGTTAAGTTTATTCCTAAGTACTTTGTTTTTCTTGTTGCTATAGTAAATGAGATTTTTTTTTCCAGTTTTTATCTCTGATATTTTATTGTTGGTGTACAGAAATGCCTTCAATTTCTGAATATTGACTTTGTACCCTGCTATTTTGCTGAATTCACCTATTAGGTTGAATAGGTTTTTGGTGGAGTCTATAGGGTTTTCTATGTACACTATCATGTCGTTTGCAAATAATGACATTTTTACTTCCTTCTTTCCAATTTGGATGCCTTTGATTTTTTTTTTTTTTTTTTTGTATCTGATTGCTGTGGCTAGAACTTCCAAAACTATGTTGAATAGAAATGGAGAGAGTGGATATCCTTGTCTTGTTCCTGATCTTTGGGGGAAAGCTTTTAGTTTTTGCCCATTGAGTATGATGTTGGTGGCAGGTTTCTCATTTATGGCCTTTATTATGTTGAGGTATGCTCCCTGTATTCTCAGTTTGCTGAGTGTTTTGATCATAAATGGGTGCTGAACTTTATCAAATGCTTTTTCAGCATATTTTATTTCTTTTAAATATTTTATTTATTTACTTTAGAGAGAAGGGAAAGCTTTTAGTTTTTGCCCATTGAGTATGATGTTGGTGGCAGGTTACTCATCATCCTAAACAGACCTATACATGCATTTAGGTATATTGTAATTTTTCTAACCCAAACTGGAAACATAAAACTTAAAAAAAGAGAGACATATTTGATACATAAAATTAAAACTCTAGTTTGGCAAAAGAAAGCATAAATAAAAAACTTCTTATAAATTGAGAATAACAAAAGAGAACAGATAATATTGACCCAGTAGAAAAATGGACAAGTGATACGAATAGAAAATATCACAGATGATCAAATCTAAACAGGCCAGAAGTATATGAATTGGTAACATTTTACATGCCATCAGGGAAATGCAAATTGTACCAGCAGCACTGAGATATCACTTTACACCCACCAGACTGGCAAAATTACAAAGAACTGTGGTGCTTGTGGGAACATGTTCTCAGTCATCATTGTTGCAATTGCTAAGTGCCTTTTTGGAAAGCAAAGTGGCAATAGACATTCAACTGAGCACTTCCTCCCCTGAATTTCTGTCTTATGGAAATAAAAGCAAATATACAAGGCGATTTATTACTACATTGTTGGTAGCAACTACTAACTGGAAACAAACTGACTGCCCATTAATGGGGAAATTGTTGACAAAATCACGAATACTTACAGAATATGATGCAGCCATTAAAGTAAGTGAATTTGAAATTTACCATTTGACTTGGAGGAATTTCTGTGAAGAACTATTGAGTGAGGAACACATGCATTAAAAGAAAGACAAATACCATATGATTCTCACCTATAAGAAGAACCCAATGAACAAAACAAATGAGCAAAATAAAACCAGAGGCATGGGAACAAGGAACAGACTGACAGTGACTAGAGTGGAGCAGGGAGAAAGACAAGGGGGAACAGCAGGGATAGGGTCTAGCCAAGGAACATGTATAAATGACCATGGACATGGACGATGGGGTGGGGATTGACCGTGAGAACAGGGGTGGGGTGTGAGCAGGTCAGGGGAGAGCAACAGGTGAAAAATCGCTACAACTGTAAAAGAACAACAATAAAAAACGCAAAAAAAATGTATGCAGAATGATCTTATTTTTATAAAACAGACACCTTAAGCATCTTGAGGCTTCTGTTCATGTAAGTTTTATTCTCCTGTGTCCCTATTTATTCTTCTACATAGTTCTATCTGGTTTCCATGAAAACTGCTCTTGCCAGTCTCCAGTGTTCTCAAAGGTGCCAAATCTATTTTTTCAAAGATTTTATTTATTTGCTTTTAGAAAGAGGCAAGGGGAGAAAGAAAGAGAGGGAGAGAAACATCAATGTGTGGTTGCCTCTAGCATGCCCCCAGCTGGGGACCTGGCTCACAACCCAGGCATGCGCCTTGACTGGGAATCAACTGGTGATCCTTTGGTTCTCAGGCTGGTGCTCAATCCACTGGGCCACACTGGCCAGGGCTCAAAGGTGCCAAAACTAATTGTCACTTTTTTGTGCCTTCATTTTCCTAGATCTCTCAGCAGCACATGACACAATTGACCATACCCTGCTCCTTGAAGTGATTTTTTTTTTCATTTCACTTTGGTGACACTACAAGGTCCAGGCTTTCCTCTTCCCTTTCTGCTTGGTTCTGCTCCGTTTTCTTGATCTCCAAATTCGGTAATTCTTGTGCTTAATTTTGGGTCCTCTTCTTTATAACACTTTCTCCATAGGTAGTACTATCCCTCCTGATGACTTTAAGCAATTTCCCTGTTCTAAAACTCCTAATTTTTAAATTTCTACCCAAACCTTTAATTTCCAGGATCATATGCTAACTATCTATTCTTATCACCATTGGGTATTTTTGCTTTTCTCCTCAGACCTGTTTCTTCCCAATTTAAGTAAATACCACCCAAACAGTTGCACATGCCAGAAACTTGGGAATTGTTCTTGACACCTCTCTTTTTTGCTTTTATGTGTAATCTACAACAAAATTCTATAGATTCTACCTCTGAAATGTAATCCAAATTTGTTTATTTTTCTCTTTGTCTATAGTTGCAGTAGCTTCCTATCTGATTCTCCAGTTTTACCCTTTTTGACTCCAAACTAGTTTCTATGTCTCACACAAATTGCTCTTTTATGTATTTATATATGTAAATCTCATAATGTTTCTTCCATGTTTAAAACTTCCAGTAGCTTCCCTTCAACAATGAGAAACAATATGAGCTTACTATCACCTAAAAGTGTCTGCATGCTATGCCCAGTTTATATCTCTGACTCAAGCTCCCGGCACACACAACAGATCTTCATTTTTTTTTTGCTCATATTAAGTTCAAAATGAATGCTCTTGCTGGATAGTTGGGTGGAGAGAGGATTCTGCTCCATGCGGTCCCCAAGGAACTGGGCTGAAAAAGACATTGCCATATTCCCTACATCCCTAGATGTAAATATCTTGTTGGTAGACAGAAAAAAGAGTAAGAGTGGAGTGTTATGGAAGGTGTTTGTGAACCAGGCCTGGAAGTGGCTTGCCTTATTTTCTCCCACATTTTATTGGCTTGAAGAACTTAGGCACATAGCCTCATCTAACTGCAAGGGGGGTTGCAGAATCTAGCCTAATTGTGTGTTCACAACTAGGAATAAAAGGAAAAGGGATATTACAAAACAGCCAGTTTCTACAATGGCATTCACTGCATTTTTGTTGAATAAATAAATAAATACCTCACTTATCGTGGGTATTATGTTGCAGACCCCCCTGTGAAGTAGGAACCTTACATTTATTCTATACTCTTAAACCTACATAACTTTAACAACATAGGTATACAGTACCACAAAATCCTGTGATATAGCGAAAAATCCACAATAAGTAATTAAATATAATATTTAAAAAACATCCCGCAATACAGTGAGGCCACGATAAGTGAACTGCAATATAGAGAGGGACTACTGTAATCAAAATTTCACATATAAACATGGGATTTCTTCTCTTCTTTTGTTTTTTTAACTGAAATTGAGAACTACAGTAGATGGTCCTCAGTGTAGACATAACTTATGGTTCCCTTGGAAATATCTGCACTATGATGCTTACTCTGAGTCAGTAAGAATAACTCAACTTTAAGTCAGGGAACTGCACAGTACAAGTTACAGATATATCTGTCTAAACAATGATAATGCGTTATGGTACTTGAGCAATTAACTCTATTGGTAGGACTACCTTCTGTAGTAATTTCCTGAAGGTTCTGAATAGGATATTAATTGTAAAACATTAAAAAAAACAAGCCAACCCCCAAGCATGCTAATTTTTAGGTGGCCTTATTTAAACTGAGCAAGCTATACATTTAGTTTCCAGTTGATGTAAGGCATTATAAAGTTCCTAGGGTTGGTGTTGTGTTGGTGGTAACATATTTTGGTTTCTTTAAAATTTTTAAAAAACATAGTATACATATAAAAGAGTATAGGAAAAGGCAAATGTGCAGTTTAAAGAAAAATAACAAAATAAATATTTATATATCTGCCAAGAAAGCCAATAAGCAGGATATAATTATACCTCAGGAATCAATTCCTCTGTGTCCCTCCCTAATCTCCCAGGGGTGACCACTATCTGAATTTTGTTTTAATTTCTTTCCTTTATTTGTAAATCAATTTTTGCTGCTTTCACTTTTATGAACTTTACATATATGGGATCAAACTGTATATATTCACCTGTAACTTAGTTCTTTTACTCAACTTTATATCTTTGCAATTCAAACATGCTTATTTTTAAACTATGCATCATTAATTTTAACTGTTATGTTTATATTTCATTGAATAAATATGCTATACATAATTGTCTATTTTATGCAACTTTTTATTACATGGAGCATTCCAACTGTACACAAATATGGGATAGTATAGTGAATCTTCCTGTACCCATTATCCAGGTTCAAGAATTACTGATTCATGGCCAATCTTGTTTCATCCATGTCCCTACCTAATTCACTCTCACCAGTATTATTTTGAAGCAAATCCCATATATCATATTATTTTATTATATCTCTAAATACATAAAATATTGCATAAAATATTGTATATGTATTTAAAATTTCTCTTAAGAATTAAGAAAAACTGTAGGCAACTTCTGGTCAAGATGGCAGTGTAGGTAAACACGGTACTCACATCCTCTTACAACCACATCAAACTTACAACTAAACTACAGAACAGTCATCATTCCGAACTGCCTGAAATCTAGTTCAATAGAAGTCCTACAACTAGAGATTTAAAGAAGAAGCCACATTGAGACTTGTAGGAGGGATAGAGACTTGGAATGGTCTGGTCCCACACCCACATGCGGCAGATAAAAATCGAGAGGGATATCTCTGCTGTAGTGGTCTCCTCTGAGGAGCAAGGGTGTCCTAATCCCACTTTGCTGAGGGTTTTTTAAATCATAAATGGGTGCTGGATTTTATCAAATGCTTTTTCTGCATCTATTGATATGGTCATGTGGTGTTTGTCCTTTATTTTGCTTATATGGTGAATCACATTTAATGATTTGTGAATGTTGAACCAACCTTGCATTCCTGGAATAAATCCCACTTGATCATGGTGTATAATCTTTCTGATGCATTGCTGTATTCGGTTTGGTAATATTTTGATAAGGTTTTTAGTGTCCATATGCATCAGGGATATTGGCCTATAATTTTCTTTCTTTGTAGTGTCTTTATCTGGTTTTGGAATTAGGGTAATTCTGGCTGCATAAAATGAGTTTGGGAACCTTTCCTCTTCAATTTTTTTGAAATAGTTTGAAAAGGAGAGATTTTAGTTCTTGGAATGTTCACCTGTGAAGTCATCAGGTCCAGTGCTTTTGTTTGTTGGGATTTTTTTGTTACTACTTCAGTTTCACTAGGTGTAATCTGTCTATTCATATTCTCTGATTCTTCCTGATTTAGTTTTGCAAGATTGTTTGTTTCTAGGAATTTATCCATTTCATCCAGGTTGTCCAGTTTGTTGCATTATTGTTGTTTACAATATTTTCTTACAATCCTTTGTCTTTCATTTCTGATTTTATTTATTTGAGTCTTCTCTCTTTCTTGATGAGTTTGGTTAAATGTTTGTCAGTCTTGTTTATCTTTTCAAAGAACCAGTTCTTAGAGTTTTAAAAAATGATATAAAAGTTCAAAGAATCTATTTTGTTTATTTCTGCTCTGATCTTTATTATTTTCTTTCTCTACTCCCTTTAGGCTTTGTTTGTTGTCCTTTTTCAAGTTCCTTTAGGTGTAGTTAGATTGTTAATTTGAGCTTTTTCTTGTTTTTTAGGATAGGCCTCTAACTTATGAATTTCCCTCTTAGAACTGCTTTTGTTGTGTCCAACAGATTTTGGATTGTTCTGTCTCATTTTCATTTGTTTCAAGGTATCTTTTGATTTATTTTTGATCTCATTGTTGATCCATTCATTGTTTAATATGCTATTTAGCTTACATGTATTTGCATGTTTTTCAGTGTTCTTCTTGTGATTGATTTCTAGTTTTATAGCATTGTGGTCAGAGAAGAGGCTTGATATGATTTTAATCTTCTTAAATTTATTGAGACTTTTTATATGTCCTAACATGTGGTCTATCCTAGAAACATTTTGTCTTCACTTGAAAAGTATGTATATTCTGACTTCCAGCCAGGATGGGGGTGTAGGTAGACACACTTTGCCTCCCTTCACAAATATAAGAAAGAATACAACTACCTCAAAACTAAAACAACGAAAACTACCAGAAAAATCAAACTGTATGGAAGTCCAACAAACAAAGATATAAAGAAGTAATAGTCATTCAGACAGGTAGGAGGGGTGGAGCCAGGGTGGAGAGAATGTTGTGTGGAAGTGGCAGCAGCAAGGCAATAGCTGTGGCCTGCTGTTGGAAAGAGCAGTCACACATTATAAAAGTTGGGAGGGACACCTGGGGAGTGATTCCAGCCCCAGACCAGACTGTGCAGCTCACAGTTCCAGTGCTGGGGAAATAAAGCCTCATTGCTTCTGACTGAAAACCAGCTGGCTGGTGTGGCTCAGTGGATTGAGCATCGGCCTGCGAGCAAAGTGTTGCTGGTTCAATTCCCAGTCAGGGCACATGACTCGGTTGCATGTCAGCTCCCCAGTTGGGGGTGCGAGTGAGAGGCAACCACATGGTGGTGTTTCTCTCCCTCTTTTTCCTTTACCCTCTCTCTAAAAATAAATAAATAAACAAAACAACAAATAAATAAATTATTAAAAATAAAAACAAATGAAAACCAGTGGGGGTAGGGTGGCAGAAGAAACCGCAGCTCTTTCAGCAAAGTCCTTTTGTTTAGAGGGCCTCCATGGTCCTAGAATGTCTGCAAACCCACGCGCTCCGGGAACCATAACCGGCACAACAGCTAGAGGGGCACTAGTTTCATACGGGAAGCAGGAGAAGTGCCTGGAAAAGGAGTGAGTACTGAGCAAGCAGAATGTTTCCTTCTCAGACTCCTCCCCTACATACAGTGTCACAAGGTGGTGAAATGGGTCACCCCCACACTGATGAATACCCAAAGCTCCACTTCTTACAAGGTAACAGGTGCGACAGCTCTACCTAAGATACAGAGGTAAACACAGGAGGCTGTCAAGTTGAGGAGATGGAAGTATGGCCCAAAAGAGGGAATGGATCAAGGTTCCAGTGGGAGAACTAAGTGACAAGGAGATAGCCAACCTAACAGATGCAGGGTTCAAAACACTGGTGATAACAATGCTCACAGACTTGACAGACATGCTTGACTACAGCAGACACATAAGGGAAGAAGTGAAGGCTATGCTAAGTGAAACGAAGGAAAATCCACATGAAACCAGTGGTGAAGGGAAGGAATCCAATGATTTAGAACATAAGGAAGAACTAAACAGTCAACCAGTACAGAATGAAGAAACAAGAATTGAAAAAACTAATAGAGACTTAGGAACCTCTAGGACAACTTTAAATGTGCCAACATACTAATCATAGGGGTGCCAGAATGAGAAGAGGAAGAGCAAGAAATTGAAAACTTATGTGAAATAATAACAAATGAAAAGTTCCCAAATTTGGTGAAGAAAATAGACATACAAGTCCAGGAGGCACAGAGGCTCCCAAACAAGCTAGACCCAAAGAGGACCACACCAAGACACACCATAATTAAAATGCCAAATTTAAAGATAAAGAGAGAATCTTAAAAGCAGCAAGAGAAAAGCAGAGAGTTACCCTACAAAGGGGTTCCTATAATACTGTCAGCAGATTTCTCAAAAGAAACTGTGGGTGAGAAGAGATTGGCAAGAAGTATTCAAAGTGATAAAAAGCAAGGACCTATAACCAAGATTACTCTGTCCGGCAAAGCTATGATTTAGAATGGAAGGGCAGATAAAGTGCTTCCCAGACAAGGTAAAGCTAAAGGAGCTCATCATCACCAAGCTCTTATTGTATGAAATGTTAAAAGAACTTATTTAAGAAAAATAAGATCAAAACTATGAATATTAAATTGACAACAAACTCACAACTATCAACAAAAGAATCTAAAAAATAAACACAAAAACAAACTAAGCAAACAACCAGAATAGGAATAGAATCATAGGAATGGGGTTCATTTGGAGGGTTATCAGCTGGGAAGGGGAAGGGGGAGAAATGGGGAAATGGTGCAGGGATTAAGAAGCATAATTGGTAGATACAAAATCGACAGGGGGATGTTAAGAATGGTATAGGAAAGGGTGAAGCCAAAGAACTTACACACACGACCCATGGACATGAGCTATGGGGGGTGGGATTGCTAGAGGGAAGGGTGGTACTGAGAAGAGGGGAGCAAAGGGAAAAAATTAGGGCAACTGTAACAGCATAATCGATAAAATATACTTAAAAATTATGTATATCCTGCTGCGTTGGGGTAAAATGCTCTGAAGATATCATTTAAATCCATTTGATCTAGTGTGTCATTTAAGGCTGCTCTTTGTTGATCTGAAAGATCTATCTATTGAAATCAATGAGGCATTAAAATTTCTGATTATGACTGTATTTTTGTCATTCTCTCCCTTTATGTCTATCAAGATTTGCTTTACATATTTACATGCTCCCTGTTGGGTACGTAAGTGTTTACTAGGATTATGTCCTCTTGGTGGATTTTTCCCTTTATCATTATGTAGTGTCTTTTCTTTGTCTTTTAAAGTCTATTTTGTCTGATATAAGTATTGCTATCCCAGCTTTTCCCCCCTGTCCATTTTCATAAAATATGTTTTTCTACCCCTTTACTTTTAGACTGTGTGAATCTTTCAATCTGAGGTGGTCTCTTGGAGGCAACATTATGCGGGTCTTGTTTTCTTATTCATTCAGTTACCCTGTGTCTTTGGTTCGAACATTTAAGTCATTAACCTTTAAGATGATTATTGTTAGATTATTTTCTTCCCTTTTTCCTCCTCGTCCTCCTCTTCTTCTTCCCTCTTCCTTCTGCTTCCTCCTCCTCCTCCTTCTTTTTCTTCTTCTAGCAAGAGCTTTAACATTTGTTGCAGTACTGGTTTGGTGTTAATTTCTTTTAGCTTTTGCTTGTCTGGGAAGCTCCTTATTCTTTGATTTTAATGATAGTCTTGCTGGTTGTAACCTTGGTTGTAGGTTCTTGCTTTTCATCACCTTGAATATTTCATGCCACTTCATTCTGGCCTGAAATGTTTCTGTTGAGAAATCAGATGACAGTCTAATTGGTGCTCCCTCACATGTAACTACTTGCTTTTCTCTTGTGGTTTTAGGATTCTCTCCTTGTCTTTAAGCCTGGCCATTTTAATTATAATATGTCTTGGTGCATCCTCTTTTGGTACAACTTGTTTGGGACTTTCTGAGCTTCCTGGACTTGTGTGTCTTTTTCCTTTACCAGATTAGGGAAGTTTTTGGTTTATTTCTTCAAATATGTTCTCAATCCCTTGCTTGCTTTCTTCTCCTTCTGGTATTCCCATGATGCAGATATTGTTATGCTTCATATTGTCCAAAATGTTTCTTAAGCTCTCCTCATTTAAAAAAAATTATTTTTTCTTTTTGCTGCTCTCCCTGAGTGTTTTCTCCTACCTTTTTTTTTTTTTTTTTATGGTTTCTATGTCTTTTTTCATGCTGTTGAATATCCTATAATCAGTACTCTAAACTCTCTCTCTGATAAATTCCTTGCCTCCATTTCATCTAGTTCTTTTGGAGAAATCTCTTGTTTTTTTCATTTGTGGGTCTGTTTCTTTGTCCATTTGGCTGTGTCTTTGTATTTGTTTCTATGTATTAGGTAGATCTGCAAAGACTGGTGTAAGCCTTTGTCAGATGCTGCTTCTGACTGGCCCTGAGCATCCTGTTTCCAGCTATCAGTGATCTACGGCTTGTGGCTCCCTTTGCTGGGCCTAAGTGTGTGCAACAAAACCTAGGCTGTGCACCAAGGCCAGCTTTTATCAGCATCAGGTATGAGGGAGGGTCAGCTAAAATCTCAGAGCTCCCAGAGATCTGCCTTAGTTGTTAAACTAATCAATGATATAGTTTCAAGCTGTTCTTAAGATTCACAGGGTGGGACAGAGTAATTTCTTCAGACAGAGCTATTGCTTCCCCTCAGGCTGATGCTGCTTGGAGGGGAGTGCTCTGTCTGAGAAAGATGGCTTCTGCAGTGTGGGGAATGACTCAGCACAGGGATCTTGGTGGCTGTTCCTTCAGCTCTCTCCACAGAGCCACCAACCCCAGACTCTCTTCAGGTATCTCTAGTCCACTCCGCCCTCCCTCTGCCAGAGCCCAGGGTAAGTGGCTGCAAATGAAATTTCATGCATTGTCCCTTTCAGAGGCTCTCTGTGTCTCTAGCCATCTCTCCCTGGCAGACTGAAACCCTGCTGCTTTTCACAGTTACCTCTTGCACACACCCCACTGGGGACTGTGCCTGCAACCCAGGCGTGTGCTCTGACCGTGCATTGAACTGGTGACCTTTTGCTTTGTGGGATGATACTCAACCAACTGAGCCATGCTGGTCAGGGCACTTTGACATATTATTATGTGTTTTGTATTTTCTTTAAGTTAGTACTTGTATATAGAGGTTTTGCCAGATTCAGATTCAGATTCAGATTTTGTTTATTTATTTTTTTGGTAAAACTACTTTATAGACATTTTTCCTTTTTTCACGAGACAAATAAAATGCAGTTGTCTTTCTTTTGTATATGTTAAAAGCTGTTGGCATGTTCTTGCACTGCCTTCTTGTTAATAACTTGAATATGAATTTCTCCAGAAAGGGACTGTCTGAGTTGTAGGGTATAATTATGTTTAACTTTATTAGTCAATGCCTCACTGTTCCAAATCAGTTGTTCTAATGTACATGGCCACCAGCAGTGGGGGAAGAGTGCTTGTAGCTTCACTTCCTTGTTCAACTTGTTTGTCTATCTGCTGGATGTGAAATGGTATTTCATTGTGGTTTTTCTTTTCACAGTGATGGAGAGAGGTAAAAAGAAATTTAGTGTAAATGTTTTACGTGACAAAGGACATTTCTCATCATCCAATATGAGTTGATTTAAAGAGGACATATGGAAGAAAGAATTACGTCCAGATGTTTATTGCTCTTTGTAACTTCATATCACAGGACTTAATATAGGTGTTCCCACCCTACCCCTGAAGTTGGAGTAAGTATTTCTTTTTCATTACGTATATGCTTTCTGGAATTTCTAATTGGAATTCCACTTCAACTATTCCTGAAATGACTTTCAAACACACAGTTTTGTAACAGTAACAGATTTTCCTCCATTTAGGTTTAAGTGAATAAACCTACTGATGGTAGCATGGAGGAGATACGATAGCAAGAATGTTGATATACTGAAAAGCTATCATTTTCATGAAATGGGAAAAATAAGGTAGAAAACCAAGATGAACTTTCTTTGTTCATACAATTATTCCAATGGCAAAATTATAAATCCTGTAATGTGGAGGGGTTAGTTCATTATGCCTTTGGAGAAATATGTTAAAAGGCTGGTTGATACCATGATAAACCAAAATTAAAGAGGTCTGGTTTAATTTTGGACTGTCCTCGAGAAGTCTGGCAGTAGCTCATTAATTATGTAGCAAAGGGTTGTGGGGACAGAGGGCAAGCTAGTCCTTTTAACACTCTTTGGGTACTCACTCCTCAATAAATGCATTTATTGATTGGTTAATTGTGAGATGATTTGCAATTTGTTCTTATTGAGGTGTATTTATGGGATTATTTACTGTGTTATGAGTTTGCCAGAACATGTGCTTGTTAACTGATGTTAAGTAAATGAATAAAGCTCCTTAGTTGAAATTTCAAGTGCCAGAGATCACAGCTGGTTTGCCGTTTGGACTCTTCATCACACTGGCTGAGTGAGGCTGACATGAAAATACCGTTCGAAACCTTCAATGTCTGCTGCCTTCTTGGGAGGAAATCTAGGACAGAGGGTGGAGCTTTATTTCTAGGTCAACAGCTGCCAAGATTGACCCCAAACAGCTTCATGAACAGGGCTTTAAGTAGCAGTGGTGTTTGGAAATGCACAGGGGCATTTTTGTTTTTTTTTAAATGACCCCAGGGGTGGTAGTAATGGGCATTATTGGCATTTAGTGCTTGGTAAGAAGATGTAGGAAACTGTAATTGGGCAAAGAAGAGTTCGTATCTTGGAATTTGTTTTAAGACATAAAAGAAATTCATTATCCTCAAATCTGTTTATAAATTCAATGCGATTTCAATAAAAATCAAATGGGAATTTTAAAAGTGAAAATTAAGGTAATTTAAAGTTTATTTGTAATAGTAAACATGTAAGAATGGACAAGAAGTTTTTGAAAAAGAGCAATTGCCTTGCACGATACCAAATTGTCTTATAAAATCATAGTAATCAAAACAATTGGTTTTTGGTGGAAGAATAGATAAATATTCAAAGATATGTATGGTAAAATATGACTAAGACCTGACAAAGACAGAATTTTAAATCAGTGGGAGAAGGACAAATTATTCATTCAGTAAGCAGTATTGAGTCATTTGGTTACCCATTTGGAAAATCAGTAAGGTTAGATCCCTACTGCACACCATATATTAAATAAATTTTTAAGTGGTTAGATCAGTGCTTGCTGACCAGTGTTCTTCTGCACTGGTAGAGTATAAGTGGGTTACAAGTGGCTAGAGTTATTGATCCCTTCTATAGTTAGGCCAGCTAGGCACAACTGGGCATTGTCAGAATTCCTAGGTTTATTGCTGTCTTCAACAATCATTCATGAGCTCAATTGCTCATGTAGCCTATTTTGCTGTAAAACGATTATAATTTTTTATGTTTCCACAACTTTAAAAAGGTTAGGCTTACATTAAAAAACAAAAGAAATGAACTATAAATATTAAAACTTCTTATCAGTGTCAAGAATAAGGAAACAATCCTTATTCTGCATTCCTTGGGCCCTTCTGTAACAGTCTGTTCTTAAACCTAAATATTTTTAATCCTCAGGTAGATACAGACATGGGAAAATTAAAAATTATGACACATACACACATACATAGTTAGGAAGCACTGGATTAAATGTCTGCATAAAAATATATTTAAAATGTTTGAGCATTGCACTTGGACCAAGATGGAGTAACAGGACCTAGGTTTACCCTCCTGACTGAAACAGCCTAAAACCGATGAAATAAATGAAATAACACTTCTCAAAACATTGCATAGCAGGTACTAATGGGAAGCAAATGAGGTGAACCTCAAAACTGTACGAGCTACTGCCTGGAGAAAGGTTCAAGGTTATGGTGAATGGAGGAAGAATCCAACTAAGCAGACTCTGGCAGTTTCCTTGAATTCAGTAGATGGAACCAAGAGTCCTGAGAATCCAAGACAGCTAGACCTCACAGGACAGGGTGTCAGAGAGGAGTGGGAAGCACAGAGAGAGAGCTCCTGAGATCTGTAGAGGATCCCACCTAAGTATTCATTTAAGTACTGTTCAGCGTATGCACATAAGGAAACTGCTCCTGGGGGTGGGGAGAGAAATCACCAGAAAGCACTGGGGAGGACAGTGTCCAGAGCTCACAAAGAGCCTAAGATAGTGCCTGTTTATAAAAGCCAGAGTGCAAAACCTCATACTCCATAGGACAGTGGATAAAGTACAAAGAGGGAACTAGTCTCAGTAGGCAGAAAAACTAGACTTTGGCTAAACATTTTTCTAGTCTTGTTTATCAGCGCTTAAAGCAAGATCTGAAAGGATCAAACAATTTCCAAGTAGCTTTATCATAGCACAGAACACAGCTCAAATATTTTTAGGAGTACAAAAATATTTGGTACTCCCCCAAAGAAAAATTTCAATGTCTGACACCCAATAAAAACCTATCAGGCATACAAAGAAACAGGAAAATAAATCCACAGTGAGAAGAAAAAAAGTCACTTAATCAAAACTGGTCCAGAAATGAATTAAATGAAGTTAATAGGCAAGGACATTAAATGTATTATTATAACCGCATCTGTAAGTTCAACAAGCTAGAAGAAATATTGAACATGTTAAGTATAGACATGGAAAGTATTTTAAAATAACAAATTAAACCTCTAGAGGTGGAAACTACAATGTCTGGGATGAACAATACATTGATTGGGCAGATTAGACATTGTAGAAAAAAGATTAATAAACATGAAGATGCAGCAATAGAAACTATCCAGGAGAAAACCCTGAGAGAAAAGTGACCAAAGAAAATAATAACAGGACATCAGTGTGAACTACTGGATAACTTTAATTGGCCAAATATATATGCGATCAGAGTTCCCAAAGCAAGGGAGGAGGCAGAAAAAAATATTTAAAGGTGTAACAGCCCCCAATTTGCCAAATATGATGAAAACTTCAAACCCACAGATTCAATAGGCTCAATGAATCCCATGTACAGGAAACGTGAAGAAAACTGTACCAGGATATCTTATAACCAAATTTCTAAAACCAGCAAGAAAGAGAAATCTTAAACCCAAGAGAATACATATAGACACATACACTCAAAAATTTAAAGAAATTTTGTCTCATTTACGATCCCCAGGTTAAGAATGCCTTAATTTAGACCAAGAATGTGGCATGAGGACAAGCTCACAAGGGAGAAGAAACAAATCATACTGAAAACTTGAGGTTATAGTTTGGTTACTGCCATCCATAAAGCTCCCTTTATGGTGAGGATCCCAGGACCATGTGTTTCTATGTGTGGTTCTGAGATTGCAGGGTCATGGTATGGGTCCAGCTCCTTTGTTGGCAATTGTCTAACATTTTTCTTATTTGAAAGGACTGGGCACTCTCCCTCCCTGGAGCACACCCGCAGCTTTCCTGTTGTCCCCTCTAGCCCTGCCCTTCCCAGCACACAGACACACACACACACACACACACACGCTCGCGCGCGGATTGGATGAGTTTATAGGCTCTTTGCTAAATGTGACTCCTTGGGAAGTCAAACATTCACTATGCAAAAACAATCTGGAATGTAGATATGGTTGACTGGACATACAATGAGCTCAAAATACAGGATTCTTATTTTTGTTCAGCCGTTTCAGGACCAAACTCTGCTAGTAGGATCAACTTTCCTCTTGATAAATTCACCACCATAAACACCAACAGTATAATTTATTCTTTGAGGAAATACAATTTTGGGGCACTAGAGGTCTCCACTTTACCATATAACATATGACATCTCCAGTAAAGCTTAAAGGAACAATTTTCATTGCAACAATGAGTAGGTGTCTGGTCCCTGAGGGTTAGGAGGGAAGGAGTTGAGGAGAGGTAATCTGTATAACACTGGGGGCAGTTAGTTAGTTCAGTGGGTAGTTTCTACTCTCTCATGAATAGCTGTTATCTATTGGTGTTTTGAAATGCTGACTATTCGAATAAGTTTTTCTGGACTTAGATTTTCCAGTTGTTTTTCAGATTTACATCTTTGGTTGGACACCCTAAGCTTCTTAAAGGCTGCAACACTAGGAAAAACCTAATAAATACGTGATCATTACTACAGGTACTTGCACAGAGATTCTCTTCTCCTTTGGATTTTAAACTGACTTTTCCCAAACCATAGCATCCTGTTTTTAAATTAATAACATGCCACTGTTTGCATTTTATTTTTTTAGGTATGTTTTATTGATTATATTGTCACAATAGTTCTAATTTTTTCCCCTTTGCTCCGTCTGCCCAGCACCCCCTCCCCCAGCAGTACCCTCCACCCACAGTCCATGCCCATGGGTCACGCATACAAGCTCTTCGGCTTCTCCCTTTCCTATATTATTACTATTTTAAAATTAATTAATTAATTAATTAATTTTTTTATAACAATAAAAAAGTAACAAATCCCCCCCTTTCAGACTTGAGACCCTTTGTAATCTTATAAAGGACAATGGGTGATGGTCTCATGCCCCTCTATCTGCTTCAAGCTGGGCATGGTTGTCGTCCTACCTACTCTTGGGTCCAGAAATCCCTAATAAGAGTGGGGGTGTGGAGAGGAGGGTGGCCTTCCAACATAGGGAAGGATCGTGCAGACTCCAGGTTAGTTGGCTGTCCCCGGACAACTGCGTGCTTGGTTTAACAGGCTGGCATCCTTGTATTCAGGGGGCAACAGATTTGGCAACAGGGTTAAAAGACATCCTTCAATCCATAACAACTAGGTGACAAAAGGCAGGTATTAATTTTTCAATGTCCCCCATTAGGGAAAAAAAAGGCTTCTTTGGAGGAAGGTGTGCCAGGCTCGTCATACGTGTCCAAAACCCTTATGCCCACTATACTTAGCTTGGGCTGAGAGAAATATTTTAGGTTTTCCCCCTCTCAGACCTCTGGGTCCTTTCTGTCCAAGCCATTAGGATAGAAAAGAGAAACCCATTTTAAGGTGAAGCCCACAGACCACCCCATTCTTCACCAACCCAGCCACTTAGTTCAGCCAAACTGTTGAGTCTCAGGAGGCAGCAATGCAGACAGGATTAAGTGAGGCCTATACATACAGACAATCACTCAGGTAATGAGATCATAGGCTTATGCCCTTTGAAAACAGAAAACACATGTTAATTTATGCAACATAACCCACAAACCAGTCTCTAAATCTGTAAGACTGTCTTACTGGAAAGACATCCAGTTGCAAGGCATTTGACATTCTTCTTGCCTGTAAATTAAGTGTCTTTGATGATGCCACTGACCTAGTTTAACTTACAAATGAAAGGAAACTTTAAGTGAAAAGAAACTTTAAAGACAGTTAGCTGCACGACTTTATATAGTCTACCATTGAGCATTGTGATTTTCCGTTGATCACGATTTTTCTCCTTAATGTTACCCTCCTTGTCATTAAAGGGACTGCATTAAGTCCATTTTTAATTTATCCTGTTCATTTGCATAAACACAACAAGAGCAGCAAATGATCACTTATGATCTTTAAGTCTGCTTTGCTGGAACTTACACAAGGACCATTTAGGGTGACCTTCAGTCTGCCCTTCAGGGCACAGAAGCTGAGCCACATACCTGCCATTCAGCCTTGCCTGTAAACCCCTGTCTTTTCCAAGTCCTTCAAGTTTTCCATTGTGCCTTAAGGTCACATCTAGCCATCTTTCAGGAAAGCAACCTTCATTCCTTCCCTGGAAAGATTGCCGTGAACTGCACATCCAACCTAGGTACTAGGCCTTTTTTCTCATGGGCTTTTATTACCTTCTAAGGTCAACCTTAGTTCCTCAGGGCTTTTTGGTAACAACCAGAGCCCAAGCATGTCTCCTTTAGGCATGACATTCCAGTCAAAGTCTTGGTCAACAAAACCTCCATTTACAACTGGTCTTATTAGTTTCATGCAAAGAACCTTATGTCATTATTTACTTCTTCAGGATGCCAAATTCTGGAGGGCTCAGGTAGGGAGAAAAATATACAGTGTGAAGGAAAATTTTGTCCTTCTAATATTCACTGGAATTGCATTTCCATTCTTTATATTGTCTTCCCCCCACCCCACTAAAAAAAAAATTTTTTTTTGTTTTTCTATTACATTTGTTACACTTGTTTTTTCCTATTGCTTCCACGCACCCTGCCCACCCTTTCTCCCACAGTCAGTCCCCACTCAGTTGTCCATGTCCATGGGTCATCTATACATGTTCTTTGACTAGACCCTTTCCCTTCTTTTCCTTCTTTCCCTCCCCCCTCCACCCTTGTCACTGTTAGTCTACACCTTGTTTACATACCTCTAGTTCTATTTTGCTCATTTGTTTATGTTGTTCATTAGTCTCCTGTGATAGGTGATAGCATAAAGTATTTTTCTTTCGTTGCCTGGCTTATTTCGCTAAACATAATTCTCTCTAGTTCCTTCCATGTTGTTGTAAATGGTAGAAGTTCCTTCTTTCTTTCTCCTACATAGTACTCCATTCTGTAAATGTACCACAGTTTTTTGATCCACTCATCTACAGATGGGCACTTAGGTTGTTTCCAGCACTTGGCTATTGTAAATAGTGCTGCTATGAACATAGTGATCCATAGGTTCTTTTGACTTGGTGTTTCAGGATTCTTTGGATATAGTCCTAACAATGAAATTGTTGGTTCAAAAGGCAGTTCCATTTTTCGTTTTTTGAGTAAATTCCATACTGTTTTCCATAGTGGCTGCACCAGTCTGCATTCCCACCAGCAGTGCACCAGGGATCCCTTTTCTCCACATCCTCGCCAGCACAAGTTGTTTGTTGATTTGTTGATGATTGCCATTCTGAGTGGTGTGAGGTGGTATCTCATTGTGGTTTTTATTTGCATCTCTCTGATGGCTAGTGATGCTGAGCATTCTTTCATATGTCTATGGACCCTCTGTATGTCCTCTTTGGAGAAGTGTTTGTTCAGGTCCTTTGCCCAGTTTTTAATTGGGTTGTCTATCTTCTTGGTGTTGAGTCATATAAGTTCTTTGTATGTTTTGGAGCTCAATCCCTTGTCTGAGGTATCATTGGCAAATATATTTTCCCATATGGTTGGTTCCCTTTTCATCTTGCTGATGTTTTTTTTTGCTGAGCAGAAACTCTTTAGTTTGATGTAGTCCCATTTGTTTATTTTTTTCTTTATTTCTCTTGCCTTAGGAGATATATCAGTGAAAATGTTGCTATGCGGGATATCTGAAATTTTTCTGCCTATGTTTTCCTCTAGAACTTTTATGGTGCCATGGCTTACATTTAAGTTTTTGATCCATCTTGAGTTTATTCTGGTATACGGTGTAAGTTGGTGGTCTAGTTCCATTTTTTTGCATGTCCCTGTCCAGTTCTCCCAACATCATTTGTTGAAGAGGCTCTTTTCATTCCATTTTTATGTTCCTTCCCCCTTTGTCGAATATTAGTTGAGCATATAGACCTGGGTTTATTTCTGGGCTCTCTATTCTGTTCCATTGATCTATATGTCTGTTCTTATGCCAGTACCAGACTGTTTTGATTACAGTGGCCTTGTAATATAGTTTGATATCAGATATCGCGATTCCTCCTACTTTGTTCTTCTTTCTCAAGATTGCTGTGGCTATTTGGGCTCTTTTTTGGTTCCATATAAATTTTTGAAGTATTTGTTCTAGGTTTGTGGAATATGTCATTGGTATTTTAATAGGGATTCTGTTGAATCTATAAATTGCTTTGGGTAGTATGGACATTTTAATGATGTTGATTCTTCCCACCCATGAACTTGGTATATGTTTCCATTTATTTGTATCTTCCTTAATTTCTTTCTTCAGTGTTATGTAGTTTTTTAAGTACAGGTCTTTTACCTCCTTGGTTAACTTTATTCCTAGGTACTTTATTTTTCTTGTTCCTATGGTAAATGGGATTTCTTTTAGTTTCTGTCTCTGATATTTTATTGTTGGTGTACAGAAATGCCTTCGATTTCTGAATATTGTCTTAGTACCCTGCTATTTTGCCAAATTCATTTATTAGGTCGAGTATTTTTTTTATGGAGCCTATAGGGTTTTCTGTGTACACTATCATGTCGTCTGCAAATAATGACAGTTTTACTTCCTCTTTTCCAATTTGGATGCCTTTTATTTCTCTTTCTTGTCTGATTGCTGTGGCTAGAACTTCAAGACTATGTTGAATAGGAGTGGAGAGCGCCGACATCCTTGTCTTGTTCCTGACCTCAGGGGGAATGCTTTCAGTTTTTGCCCATTGAGTATGATGTTGGCTTCAAGTTTCTCATATATGGCCTTTATTATGTTGAGGTATGCTCCCTCTATTCCCATATGATGAGTGTTTTCATCATAAATGGGTGTTGTACTTTATCAAATGCTTTTTCAGCATCTATTGATATTATCATGTAGTTTTTTTCTTTCATTTGGTTATGTGGTGTATAACGTTTATTGATTTGCAAATATTAAACCATCCTTGCATCCCCGGGATGAATCCCACTTGATCGTGGTGTATAATCTTTCTAATGTGTTGTTGGATCCAGTTTGCCAATATTTTGTTGAGAATTTTAGCATCTATGTTCATCAGCAATATTGGCCGGTAGTGTTCTTTCTTTGTTGTGTCTTGACTTGGTTTTGGAATTAGCGTAATACTGGCTTCATAGACTGAGTTTGGGAGTCTTCCCTCTTCTTGGATTTTTTGAATAGTCTGAGAAGGATAGGAGTTATTTCTTTTCTAAATGTTTTGTAAAATTCACCTGTGAAGCCATCGGGTCCAGTGCTTTTGTGTGCTGGGAGTGTTTTTGATTACTGCTTCAATTTCGCTGGTTGTTATTGGTCTATTCAGGCTTTCTGATTCTTCTTGATTCAGTTTTGGAAGATTATATGTTTCCAGAAATTTGTGCATTTCATCTAGGTTGTCACATTTCTTGTGATACAGTTGATTGTAATAATTTCTTACAATCCTTTGTATTTCTGTGGTATTGGTTGTGATTTCTCCTCTTTCATTTCTGATTTTATTTATTTGGGTCCTCTCTGTTTTTTTCTTGATGAGCCTGGTTAAAGGCTTGTCAATTTTGTTTGTCTTTTCAGAGATCCAGCTCCTACTTTTGTTGATCTTTTGAATTGTTTGTTTGGTCTCTATGTCATTTAATTGTGCTCTGGTCTTGATGATTTCTTTCCTTCTACTTGCTCTGGGCTTTGCTTGTTTTTCTTCTTCTAGTTCTTGTAGCTGTTGGATTAGATTTTTTATTAGAGATTCTTCTGTTCTTTTTAGGTAGGCCTGTATTGCTATGAACTTTCCTTTCAGGACTGCTTTCACTATATTCCATAGGTTTTGGGTTGTTGTGTGTTCATTATCATTTGTTTCCAGAAACTTTTTGATTTCTTCCTTGTCATTGTTAACTCATTCATTGTTTAATAGTATGTTATTCATTCTCCATGAGTTTGAATGTTTTTGAGTTTTTTCCTTGAAGTTGATTTCCAATTTTAAGCCATCGTGATTTGAGAAGATGCTTGATATAGTTTCAGTTTTCTTGAATTTGTTGAGGTTTGTTTTGTTTCTTACCATGTGGTCTATCTTTGAAAATGTTCTATGTGCAGTTGAAAAGAATGTATATTTTGTTTCTTTGGGGTGAAAAGTTCTATATATATTAACTTAGTCCATTTGATCTAGAGTGTTCAGTGCCTCAATATCTTTGTGTTTCTTTGCTTCAAAGATCTGTCCATTGTTGACAGTGGGCTGTTAAAGTCCCCTACTATGAGTGTGTTGTTGTGTATATCCTTTCTGAAGTTTTTCAAAATTGTCCTTACATATTTGGGTGCTCCTATGTTGGGTACATATATGTTCATAAGGGTTATTATATCTTGTTGTTGGATTTTTCCCTTAAGTATTATGTAATGTCCTTGTTTGTCTCTTTTTATAACCTTTGCTGTGAACTCTGTTTTGTCTGATATAAGTATTGCTACCCCAGCTTTTTTTTCATGTCCATTTCCTTGATATACTTTTTTCCACCCCTTCACTTTCAGTCTGTGTAAGTCTTTTGTTTTGAAGTGTGTCTCTTGTAGACAGCATATATGTGGGTCATGTTTGGTATTCATTCCGCTACCTTATGTCATTTAATTGGAGCATTTAATCCATTTACATTTAAGGTTATTATTGATAGATATTTATTCATTTCCCTTTGTACTTGTGTTCCGCTCCCTCTCTTTTTTTCTTCTTTTTCTTAAAGCATTCCCTTTAGCATCTCTTGCAACACTGGTTTGGTAGATATGTATTCTTTTAGTCTTCCGTTGTCTGAGAAACTCCTTATTTCATCTTCCATTTTGAATGACAGCCTTGCTGGGTAGAGTAGTCTTGGTTGTAGGCCTTTTTTTTTTCATCGCTTGAAATATTTTTTGCCATTCCCTTCTGGCTTGTAGTGCTTCTGTTGAGAAGTCAGTTGATAGCCTTATCGGAGCTCCTTTGTATGTTATTTTCTGTTCTTCTCTTATTGCTTTTAGGATTCTTTCTTTGTCTTTGAATGTTGCCATTTTAATCATGATGTGCCTTAGAGTGGGCCTTTTTGGGTTCATCTTTATTGGGACCTTCTGTGCTTCCTGGATTTGCATGACTTTTTCTCTCACCAGGTTAGGCAAATTTTCTGTCATTACTTTTTCAATCAGGTTTTCTATCCCTTTTTCCTCCTCTTCTCCTTGTATCTCTATGATTCTAATGTTTAGTCTCATGTTGTCCTGCAGTTCTCTTAAACTCTTCATTCTTTTTAAATCTTTTTTCATTTTGTTGTATTGTCTGGGAATTTTTTTCTACATTGTCCTCTAACTCACTGATCCGATCTTCTGCTTCGTTTAGCCTGCTTTTGATTGATTCTACTGTGTTGTTCAATTCAGAAATTGTATTCTTCACTTCTTCCTGATTTCTTATTAATAGTTTCTATGTCCTTTTTTATGCTGGTGTAGTTCTCCATAAGTTCCTTGTAGCTTCCCTACAATTCTTTGAAGTTTCCTTGAAGTTGTTGGTAATTTCCCTGGAGTTTGTCGTAGTTTTCTTTGAGGTTTTCAAGGACATTGAGCTTCTTTACAACCAATTTTTTGAATTCCATGTCTGATAGTTGGCTTATGCCTATTCCATCTATCTCTCTTTCTGGGGATTCCTCTTTTCCTTTCATTGGGATGTTGTTTCTGTGTCTCCTCATGTTGAATTCTTCTTGTTTATTAGATTTGTCTGCTTTGATTTACCGCTTTCATGATATGAGATTCTTTATAGGAGACTTGGGGGATTCAGTAGTGTAGTCTTTTTGATCTTCTGAGCCTAATGCTCTTGTGTTGCCCTTTATGCCATTTGTTTATGCTGTCTGGTTGTATTTCAGTTACTCATTGGAAGGTCCTTCCCTCTGACTAGTTGATTGAGAGTCACTCTGCCCACTTTGTCTTGAGTTCTTTTGTGGAGGAGCTGTTAAAACATAAGCACACAACCCAGGCAAGAAACCCACAGCCTCAAAAATATCCCCCAACCACAATCCCACGATTGGAAGCAAATTAGCCAGTATTAATACAATTGTAGAGAGATTAAGACTCTTATATTATAGGAGAAACAGATAGGAGTTGTTTTAAATGAAAGAAAGATGATTTTTGAGAGGGAAGGTGATAGAATAATAATATTCGCAAATAGGATCAAGTCTATGTGAGACAGCAAGTAATATTTACATTGTATGTTTAAAAAGGAAGGGAAGAATGCAGAATGAAGTGAGAAAGTGGAAGTGTATAGTATTAGGTTTATATAGCAGTTATATGCTATATGTTTAGTGTGAGAGGGAGAATAAACAAAACAGACAAACAAACATACAAACAAGCAAAAATTGAAGCAGAAGAATATGAGGGACAGAAGGTAGGAAACAGATTAAAGAAAGTATTTAAAATTTTTTTTTTAAAATAGAAAGAAAGAGAAAAGAAAGAGAGAGAAAGCAAAGAAAGGAAAGGGAAGAAAACAAGAAAGGAAGGGTAAGGAAAATAGAGGGAAAAAAATAAAAAGAATTAAAAAAATTTAAAAAAATAGAAAGAAAGAAAGGAAAGAAAGAGAAAGAAAGAAAAGAAGGGGAAGGGAAGAAAAGAAGGGGCAGGAAAAGAGAGAGGAAAAAATTTTAAAAAATATAAAGAAAAAGAGAGAAAAGAAAGAGAGAGAGAAAGAAAAGAAGGGGAAGAGAAGAAAAAAGAAAGGAAGGGGAAGGAAAAGAGAGAGGGGAAGAAAAAATATTTTAAAAAATAGGAAGAAAGAGAAAAATGAAAGAGTGAGAGAAAGAAAAAGAAGGGAAGGGAAGAAAGAAAAAGAAAAAAAAAGGAAGGGGAAGGAAAAGAGAGGGGGAAAGAGGAGAAAAAAATAAGAAAGAAAGAAAGAAAGTTTTTACTTCAACTTTTAGGTATAGTCTCCTTTTTTTTTTTTCTGGATCCGCCCCTGGTCAAAATTCCATGGGTTTCAAGTCTTTTCTGGTTGTTTGGCTGGCTGGCTGTGGGGAGATCCAGCTTGATTCTGGGGTTGCTAGTCTCTTACTGGTGGGCCTACCACCACTCTGCTGTGAGCAGCGTTTAGTTGTCCCCTCCTGCGGCACCCTCAGCCCTCCCCAGGATTGTCCAGCAGTGTTTTTCTGCTGTTGGGCCAGGGTGCACATGCCCATAGTCTCTGATCTGCCTCCAGTCGTGTCTGTATTCCTGAACTACAGCATCTGCTCGTGTCCCTGCCTATACACTTGCATGTGCTACCTGCCAGTCTGGATTCCCCACCGAGATCCGCCTCCCCTTTGTTCAATAGGGCCCTGGTGCGCCACTGTTTGCATTTTTAAGTACCACATGTGAATTCAAAGAACCTTTGGGTTTATTAAAAAGAAAGGAAAACACACTTCTAAAATCTGTGAGGCAGAATCCAACTTTGAGTATGAATACTTTTTAGATTGATAAAATTTCTTGATATGTGTCCCTTGCCAGAGGGTGTTGATAAACTAGTGAGAACTGACAGGAATGCTTAGATTACTGTCCCGCGTGAATCCCCATGTACTCCTTCCTACCAGACATCAGTCAGGGTGCTTCTCATCCCTCAAGGAGACAGGAAGCAAGGCTAAGCCTGGCGGTTCCTTCTTGTTGCCATTGCTTCCCTTTCTTCTCTCTCCTGTGCTGGCGGGCTACTCCTTACAGGATGCTCCCCAACCCTCACCTCACTCTTGGCGCTCGATTCAGGAGCCATCAGTGCCCCTCTCCATCCAAACTCTGATGGCTACTTACAGAACCATGGAGACTAGAGGGAATGTTGGTGACAGATTCTATTATCATTAAAATTCACAGCTCTAAATGCCTCTGACAAAGTGGTTATATATTCTGTGCTTGATTAGTTCCAGCTCCTGGGAACTTCCAACCTCCCAGGGATTCTGTCTATTATTCATCCACTTTATCTATCTTTCTACCTATCTTCTCTTTCTCTTTCTTCTTCTTTCTCCCTTTATCTATGTATATGCATGTGTGTATATATAGAGAGGGGACACCAAAAAACCCAGAATTTATTTATAAAAAATTGTGTATTTATTTTTACATGTTTAAACTTCAGTCACCTTCAAAGTACTCTCCATTTGCTGCAATACACCTATCGAGACTTATTTTTTCACTGCTCAGACCAGTATTTGAACTAATCTATTTTGATGCTTTTAGTGCTTCTAATGTTTTTTTGTTTCACCTCTTCCACATTGGCTAAACGTTTCGCTTTGAGGACTTTTTTCATCTGGGAAAACAAAAAGGATCTCTCAAGGTGAGATTGGGTGAATATGGAGGGGAGGGCACAGGGGTTGTGCTGCTTTTGGTCAAAAACTGCTGAACACTCAGCGTGGTGTGGGCAGGTGTGCTCGTAAATCACCCATCATGAAATGGGCAAATGTGTTGAGTCTTCCAAAAAAATTCAGTGAAGCTGAACACAGTCTCTCACGACAACACCATCTGGTACACTGATACAGATGGGTTCTAGAACTTCACCTAGCGGAGGAAGTATGTACTTCAAGGGGCCTACCCTCCAGAAGATAATTCCATTTTTTTTTTTTTTTTGGTTCCCTCTCATGTGTTAAATGTGTGTTTAAGGTAATATATGCACACAGTTTTAAATGTTATTAGCTGTTTCTCCTTAATATATCTCAAGTAGATTTGTGTACTGCTCTTCCTTGATTTAAATATTTTGAGATTTTTTTTGGTTTTCTAGTAATAAATATGAGAATTTTTTTTAGCTACACCCCTATACATGTACCCTCTGCTTTCCCCATATCCGCCCAATTAGGTTACAACTCTCAATTTGATTACTTTTACATTTACATAATTATTGGCATGTAATTTTTAGTCACAGTGGATCTATTTAATATATTTTATGCTTCCCTTTGCTTTTTAAAGATTTATTAAAAAATTTTTAAAATTGCAGTTGACATTCAATACCATTTTGTGTTAGTTTCAGGTATACAGCACTGTGGTTAGACTTTTATGTAATTTACAAAGTGATCACTAATTTGCCCTCAAATCTCAGCCCAAACTGAAATCTCTTGTAATACATTTATACACACCAGATATTCCTGTCTGTATGTTTGTTTGTTTTTCCCTAGAGAGACCCTTCTGTCTCATACTGCTATAGTCCAAACTGGTTGCTCTCTGGGGCTACAGTACAACATAGCTACTGTCTTGTAACTTCTTTTCATAGTTATTCTAGGGATTCCTTTTGTTTCGTTCACTCTTCAGTTGGGTCCTCTGTTTCCAAATTTCTGTATCTCTATCTTTCTTGCATAAGTTTCTGCCCCTGGAATCAGCCTCTGTTCCCCACTACCCCCACTGTTCTTTGGTGATAATGTCTTTATAATATCCTCACACCTGAATAATAGTTTCATTTAGTGATGGAATTTTCTGTTCATTTGTTTTCTCTTAGCATTTTGAAGACATTGTATTTGTTGCCTTACAGCTTTCTTTGTTACTGTGAATAGTCGTGTGTCATTCTGTTGCCTGATCAACTGTATGTGGCCTTTCTTTTTGTTTTCCTATGGAAGGTTTTTTTGGATCAATTTTTCTCTCATTTCCAATTACTTTATTATGTGCTTTGATATGGGAGTCTTTTTTTCCATTAATTTTACTGAGCATCAAAATAGTCTGCTAAAACTTCTATTAAGTCCTTTTAAAACTCCTATTATGTGGACATTGAACCTCAGGACTGAAGCTTTAATTTGTTTATCTTTTTTCCTAACACTTTCTACCTCTCCTTTACTTCTATTTCCTGAGAGATATCTTTACCATTGTTTTCAGAACTATTTGTGTTTAAAAAAAAATGCTTACTGATTTTTAAAATTTCCCAAATAATTTTTTCTTTTCTGATTTTTTAATAGCATCCAGGCCTTTTCTACAGTGTAATATGGAAACAATATTTTCTTTCATATCTCTGAAAATTATAATAATTTTTGTTATTACAGTACTTAGTTTTCTCCTGTTCTCCATATTTTCTCTGTTGTCTTTGTTTTCTCAGTTTTTTCCCCATTATTTTGGTTTCTGTCTTTTAGGTTAGATAGAACTTTTCTTCAAGTGTTTCATGATTCTTAGATGTTTGTTTACTTTTTGGAGAAAGACACTAAAATTATGATTGGGAATTGTCAGTGTTTGGGTGGACATATACATTAGTGGAACTCACTTAAGGGTAAAGAGACAGGAACCCAGCCATTTCCATGAACTTTCCTATTAGACTTTTCTCGGGCTGATCAGCTTCCTCAGCAAGAAATTCTATAATCTACAGCTATGGGAGAAATACTTATTCTGAAAGTGAAGTAAGGGAAAGTGACTGGGGTGCAGGGAGGTCTGCTCATTCAATATATGAGCTTTGACTTAATCTCTTCCTTTTTGATATAATGACTTAACTCCACTCTCCATTGAGGGTCCAGATCTTCTCAAGGGAGCAAATCTCTAGTCTTCAGCTGGCTGCTAGATTCAGCAGTATCTTGGCTGAACGGAGAAGGTAACTCCAGAAAGTCTAACTGCTGCCTCTAAAAAGTTGCAGCTTTTACCCCCATTGTCAGCTCCACTTTACACCATTGCCTTCTAGGCTATTTAGCACAATTGAAATTTTTGAGATTCTGTGGAATAAATAGACCTCAGGTTAAGGATTTCTCTCTTCACTGGGCCAAGTCTTCTTCAACTGTTTTCTAGCTCCCCAAATTTTGTTAACATCTCTCATTTCTCTTATCTCTTTTCTTGTTCATTTTGTCCTTTAGATAATAATATCTATAAAAAATTAAGTGTGGTTGGGAATGAAGTGGATGAAATTCTGTGTTCAATGCACTGTGCTTCTTTATTCCCTCAGACAACACAATGGCTAGAAGAGTCTTTTGTTTTAGTTGAGATATAGTTCACATGTCTTACATTAATTACAGTTGCTATTGTTTTTACTTGTGCCAGTGTTCTGCTTTCTCTAACTTAATGCTAAATGAAACAAGCATAATTCCTCTGTCACATACTCATAGCCTTCAATATTTGTACACAGGACCAAAGCGTCTCTTTTTCTTTTCTGTAATGTCTTCTCTTCTCCAAGCCAAACAACTCCAGTTCTTTTGACTGTTCTAATGTGGCATAATTTGGTTTCCCACCATCTTTTTGATAACCTTCCTCTCAATTAGCTTCAATTCTTTGAGTTCCCTCTTAAAATGTAGCACTTAACCACTTGTCATGGCCTGATAATTTTAGAATATGATATTATTGCTGTTCTTAGATTCTCTCTTTTATCCTTCACCCACTACCAGGTCTTCCCTGGGGAAACAGAGGCCTTAGTGTGCAAGTCTGGAACTAATTAAATCTTACCAATAGAAACAACACAGTATAGTATAATATAGCATTCTTCAAATTGTGAGAATAGCAGTGTTATGAAGGTTCTTGCTACATATTTGAAAGTTTTATGTTTATACACACATATGTATACTTGTTATTGACCAAAATTACATGCATATGTGTGTGCATATATACATATACATGATAATCACACAGATGACTGCCTCATAATCAAATACTATCATGAGATTTTAGAGCTGCACTATCCAACATGGTAGCTACAGGACACATGTGGCTGTTTAAATGTAAAATAAGGTAATTAAATTTAGTTTCTCAATCTTGGCCATATTTCCAGTGTGCAATAGCCATAAGTGGCTATTGGTTAGCATTTTGTACAACAGATAAATTTTCATCATTGAAGAAAGTTCTGTTAGCTATTGTTGAAACCCAGAGCTTAAGGTGCACATTGTTCATGACTGTCAGCCTCAATGGAATTGATTTGCCATGTGCTGTAAGAAAGGAACTGAGGTGCATGTGAGCATTTATGACAAATGAAGGTTAAATGCATCAAGACACATAACTGATTCTTCTTTGATAGTTTCAACAGAGAAAAGAAATGGATGGACCGAGTCCTCACACCATACATGATCATCTAACAATGATTAAAGTAAAAGGAATTTCCACTATGGTAGGACTCAATATTTATTCAGAGTAGTGGTTTAGTTCCAGTCCCCCAACGTTATCACCACATAAAATTAATACTGTTAATTTTAATTTTATTATTTTTATAGTTTAATTTGACAAGTCATATGCTTTGGTTTTATAGCTATATAAGAGCAATAAGGTAGAATATATGGCTTGTTCATATTTAAGTTTGATCTCCTCCTTTGGTGATAAGATATAATTGTTTTTCCTATAACATTAATTTATTCTGTTGGGATATATTAGTATAATAACAATACTGATATGTTAGTGGGTACCTGTTATACATTAGGTGGTCTTCTAAGTGCTTTGCATGCATTATCTGATTCACCTCTTGTAACTCTCCTATGAGGTGGGCATTGTTTTTGTCCTCATTCTAGAAATGAGGATACCAAGGCATAGAGTGTTTAAGGGACTTGTCCAGGGTTATACATATGTAGTGGTGAAACTGGGATGTGAATTGGCCACTCTGAGTCCAGAACCCAGTTGCTGAGACATAATGCTATTTTGCATACCTGTATAGTGATAAAGAGCACAGGTGTTGGAATGAAACAGCTCTTTTTTGAAGACTCTGGGCAAGATATCCAACCTTTCCTTAGTATAAGATGGGGTCACTACACTATCCTCATAGAGTTGTTCTGAGGAATAAGTAACATAATACACATAAAATACCTCACACAGTGCCTGGTTCTTGGCAACATTTTTCTATAAGAAAATCTTTCAGTCTACACTTACCATCTAGGGGCTGGCCCAGTAACCACTTCAGCTAATGACGTGAATGCATTCTTTTTTTTAAAGTATATTTTATTGATTATGTTGTTACAGTAGTCCCATTTTTATTCCCTTTGCTTCCCTCTGCCCAGTACCAGTCTTCCCTCCAGCATTCCCACCCCCCTTAGTTCATGTCCATGAGTCATGAATATAAGTTCTTTGGCTTCACCCTTTCCTATATTATTCTTAACCTTCCCCTGTCTATTTTGTACCAAACAATTATGCTTTTTAATCCCTGCACCATTTCCCCATTTATCCCCTTTCCGACTCCCAGCTGATAACCCTCCAAATGATCCCAATACCTATGATTCTGTTCCTATTCTGGTTTGCTTAGTTGGATTTTGTTTTTATTTTTTATATTCAGTTGTTGACAGTTGTGAGTTTGTTGCCATTTTAATGTTCATAGTTTTGATCATTTTCTTAACTAAGTCCCTTTAACATTTCATGTAATAATGGTTTGGTAATGATGAACTCCTTTAGCTTTACCTTGTCTGGGAAGCACTTTATCTGACATTCCATTCTAAATGATAGCCTTGCTGGAAAGAGTAATCTTGGTTGTAGGTCCTTGTATGTTCTAGGGCTATGGGGGCCCTTTCAACTAGTGGACTCTACTGAGAGACCCACAGTTTCTTCCTCTGCTCCAATTCCCACTGGTTTTCACAGTCAGAAGCAATGAGGCTTTATTTTCCCTGGTGCTGGAACTGTGAGCTGTGTGGTCTGGTCTGGGGCTGGGAGCACTCTCCAGGTGTCCCTCCCTACTTTTAAAAATGTATGGCTGTGCTTTCCACTGGCCTGCCGCCACTGCAGCCACTGCTGCCACCACCACACTGCGTCCTCTCCACCCTGGCTCTGCCCCTCCTACCTGTCTGGATGAGTATTCTTTATATCTTTGTTTGTTGGACTTCCATGCAGCTCAGTTTTCTGGAACTTATGGTTGTCTCTAGTTTTGAGGTAGTTGTATTCCTTCTTAGTTGTGGAGGGAGATGCAGCATGTCTGTCTAGGCCTCCATCTTGGCTGGAAGTTTCTGAATGCATTCTAATGGTGTATTTTGTTTCAGTGTCCATAAGTAAAGTTAAATAAAGTTTTATTGGAACAGTTATATTCATTCATTTACATATTGTCTATCATTTCATTCCCTTTATAGCAGCAGAGTTGAGAAGTTGTGACTGAAACCACCTAGTCTACAAAGCCTAAAATATTTACCCTCCAGCCATTTGCAGAACAAGTTTTCTCACCCTGGCTTAGATGACTCTCTTTTTATTCCCTGGGGAAGGGTCCACTTTTCATTCCCTGGGGAAGGACATACTGCTTCCTGCATGATTCTGGAACAGAATCAGGGTTCTGTTAACAGAACCAGGGGGATGAGGTAGGCACAGAGCAGTGTGGACTGATTGGGACTATTTTGTAGCTAAATGTGTCTCTGCCCCAGGTTGACAGTGTGCTTCCCTACCAAGTCATGTTGTATACAATGATGCATTTTGTTGCTGAAACTTCATTAGCAATAGAAGTAATATAGAAAGCAGAGAACTGAGAGGCAGGAAATAGGTTTCCTGCCCACCCCCCTACCCTTTTGGATATCACTGCACCTCCCAGGCAAGTCCCCCATGTGGGAGTTGTTTCCACCCCTCTGAGGTGCTTTCCTGACAGTGAGTTGAGAGCTATAGAGAAACAACCTTGCTGGTGCCTACTCCATCCACACATAGGCTTTGGTTGTTTCGACCTATTCTTAATTACTGTTGTTTTAAAAGGCAAAATGAGGAGGAAAGCATTCCTGACCACTGGCAACTGGCATGGTCAGCAAAGGCCTCATGCAGGAGGTAGGAGTGTCAGCTGGGCTTTGGGGAGTGGGTTGGTTTGGGTTATGCAGGAGGAGCTCTCAGGCTAGTAGGAGAAAATGAGTCAAAGTTCTGGGATAGGAATATACATCAGGTTTGTAGGGAACAATGAGTCAACCAGTCTAATGCTAATAACTGCATGATGTGTTTTGTAAGAGCTTAGTTAATTTCTCTCTCTCTGTATCTCTCTACACACACACACACACACACGCACACACACACACATGACACACTCAGGGCTCTTTGGTCTCAGGGCTTCTGAGGACACATGGAGAAACAAGGCAGTTATGGAGAGTGGACGTGTGTCATTGAGGAAATAAATTCACCGAATGACTTCAGTCCCTTGGCTGCCTTTCTGACTGGGAAGTGCTCCCACCTCTGTCAGGATAGCTCCCTGAGTGAATTAGAGGACCAAAACAGGACTGGCTTGTTGTTTGCCTACAGCACTGCCTTCCCAGCTGCTCAGTAGTAACTCCAGGTTGTTACTGCAACTCTAGGTGCACTCAGAATTGGTTAGCTCTTGGTCACTATTCCAGTGGTTCCGCAATGCGGTGACAGACTACACTACTACTGTTTCCGTGATTGCTATCTACCTCCTGGCTTCTGCAGTTCTTGTCTTTGTAGCCTCTGCTTTGGTGACTTCTTTTTTTGTCAACTGCTTTCTGCCTCTTCTGAAAATTTCCCAAGAAAAGAATGTTATACCAAAGTTCAGTTAACCACTGTTGGACAAAGCACTTACTACCAGGCCTCTCATCATCTGGTCCTATATGTTGATAGATGATCATAGTTAGGTGCTTACTGAGCCACAGTCGAATTCATTCATTCAACAAAATTTATTGAGCACCTGCTAGGGTGGTAGGATTGGCGATAAAAGGCAGGTGATGTATGTATCTGAAATCTCTCTCGAATACTTTGGCACCAAGAGGAACATAATCTTGGCTTTAATACACATTTGTGTGTGTAAAGAAGCAGAATTCTTAGGGTAAAACAAAATAAAATAAAAAGTTTTTATTTTGCTACTGCCCATTCAGATCTGTTCTGTGGGGCTAATTCTACCAACCTTGGAATCTTGTATGTCTAAAGACTTTTAAAAAAAATTGTTTCCAGGTGATTGAAAATATCCTCACTTCTACTTTTCCCTCACATTTTATTTCAGCAACTTAAATGTTTGGTGCAATGGAATAATTTTAAAAAAATTCAAAATCCATTTAGAGTAAGTCTTCTCCCTTCCTCTGGTTCTAGTAGGCTACATGTTGTGGTCAGCTTCTTTGTGATTTATCACTTCATGCTCTAGTCTTTTCTGGCTTGGTAACCTCGGTTTCTGTTCTCCTGCCCTTTCTCCCAAGCTGGGAGAGGAGAGGTAAAGATTAAAGGGTGGTGGGAGAAGTCTTCCTTGATTCGCACTGTTATGGATGGATTTTGGCATTTTCTGGGCCTGGTAGGTGATTAAAGGTGGTGCTTTCTCCTATAGGGGTCTTTGCTGGGCCCATCCCAGGCAGATGTTCTGAATACTGAGATCTCTTTTTGCACTTTTATGCATGCTGAAAGGTATCTCTTTTCTGGTTACTGGTGTACGACTTCTTCCTCTACACTTTAGCATTTGTGGGCGAAACCCCAGCAGAGCAGCTGGACTGACTGGGTGGTCTTGCTAACAGGCTCTGAGAAAACCCTGGTAGCCTCTCTCAATGGCCCACATCTTGTACATGGGAAGTACTCATTCCTCTTTCTTTGTCAGCATGCGCAGTGAAAGGTCCATTAGAGCAGTCTAACTGTCAGTCTACATCTTCCATAAAAACACTGGTCTTTCATTTCCCTGTACCTTTGAGTAGGCCCCAAGGAAAAGTTCTCATTTCTACTGGCAAGACTGAGTCTAGGTGGAAGTACAATGTGGGAGAGGATAGGGGCTAGTGGTGAGATGGCCAGGCTTCCATGAGACTGTCTCCCTGTACTGATTTCTTTAGAAATGGAGCACTTAAGGCCAGGTGTGAACCTGAACCAGATGAGTCAGTTTAAAACTCTGTAAATTACAGGATATAACACTGCTGGACAGATGCAGCAGGAATACTACAGTCTGGAATGAAGCAAGATCTCATGTTAGGAGAACTGGGTTCAAGTCTCCACTGGGCAGCTTTCTAGTGTGACCTTAGATAAGTCACCATCTCGCTGATCCTCAACCTCTTCATCTATTAAGTAGGTATATTAATTAGCAATTTCAGAGGGCTCCTGTAAGGATAGAATGATATGTGTTAAGTCATTTGTATGCTCTAATATGCAAAGCAAAGATTAATATTGTTAGTCACCAACAAATTTACACAGGCAATATTTATTGAAAGCTAGTTATGAAATAAATATTATTTTGGGTACTGTGGGAAGGGGGATACAAATTTGGATGTTATTATTTCTAAGAGCCAACTCTGAGAAATGTCTCCTGCTGGGGGTCCTGGTGGGGGTTCCCAGGCAGCATGAGAATATGAAACTCCTGGGAATGGGGTGTGTAGGGACCCAGAACGAGGGATGGAGTGATGGGTGGGAAAGAGGGGGCTGGTGCAGGTCTGCCAGGGGTGGAATCAGTGAGTGTGTGTGTGTGTGGAAAGTATTGCTCATTGACCTTTCCAGCTTCTCAGATTAGAACCAGAAAATGTTCATGCTAGAAGGGACCTTAGATATTATCTTCCCTGACCCCCTTATTTGGAGTCCCCCAAAGGTTAAATCACTTGTTCAAGGTTTCATGGTGAGTGAGAAGCAGAGCCATTTCAGAACAATGGACCAGAACATTTGTGGTCCTCTACCTAGCCTTTCTCTTCATGCAGCTGTTCCCTTGGGGCCCATGTCCATTCTCTTCTCCTTTCAAGTGGGCACGTTTAGTAGACATCTGTGTGCATTTTTATCTGGAGAAAATGAAGGGGAAGCATCTCCTTCTGTGTAACTGGCGATCCATAGACTTGATGTTGTTTTCAGGACAAGGTACCCTAACATCTGAATTGATGCTTCTGAAGACAGATACCTATTTCCACTGCCTTTGATGAGGCTCTCAGTGTTCATTTCAGTGGCATGTCTATTAAAAAAAAAATCACAATAGCCTCAATCTAGTCATGATAAATCACAACACATCTGTCAGACTGTCAACTTGCCTTTAAAATTGCCTTAAGTTTGCATGAATCCTTAGCCTTTTGGCCTACTTCAGTATTTTATTTTCCTTGTCAGGCTGCTCATGTCTGGAACAGCTCAGTTCCCATGCATTTCTAGATTACTCTTCATATAGGCCATTGTAGCTTTGTTTAATTTGAAGTTTGAGGTGGTAAATTGACCTGATTGTTCTTTTGTTCTAATCACCTTTTCAGGTTTTGACCGCCTCCCCCACCTGGCAGCAAAATTAACACGGCTTTCTCCACTTCTTCTTTTCCTAGCCTGAGCTCAGACAAATTGCACACAGCTGCCCAACTTGTTACAGAAACAGAGGAGTCCAAAAACAAACCCCAGAGTTTGCTGCTGGGAGATAGGGAGCAGGAAGCAGCTTTCAGGATGCCCTTGCATGCCTGGAGCTAGTGGCTGGAAACATTGTTGCAAAGATCCGCTTTACTTCTAAGATTCAGGAAGATGGGAGGGATCTTGGACTGTGGGCTGGTACGGAAGAAGCAGGCAGACAGAGCCCAGGTAGGGTTCTGTGAATGGTCAGAATGGTTTGCAACACCCACTGCCTGAGAGGACGAAGTGGGAGAGAGGAGACAGGGGAGAAGAGAGAAGCAGCTGCGGACATATTTTGGGCTGGCTCTGGCTCTGGGAGGCTCTCTCTCTCAGGATCTCTCTGGCCCTCACGCCCTCACTCTCTGGCTCTTGTGGGCTCCCTCCATCTGGCTTGGAGAAGGGATCTCCAGGCTGCTTTAAGAAGAGGCTCTTGCCAGGCTGCTTGGAGAAGGAGAGGAGATCCATGCGGTTTCCAGGAAGAAGGCAGTTTACAAGGAGGCTGAGAATCCAGGCGGTCCTGCATTGAGAGCTGGAGGGCACCGCAGCACAGAAAGGACCTCCCCAATCAGAACTGAGTGATTGGCAGCTACTGGTAAAACTGAACTGTGCCTAGGAAGGAGGGAAACAGTGTTTCTGACTTTCCTAAGACTGGCCAGGTCTGGGAGGGGGAGGCAGGACTATGTGTAAATAAACAATTCTTTTTCTTTTCACCAGACTCTGGTATTCAGAGTTATAATTCTGGCGGCAGGCAATCGGGCCCCTAACTAAACAGCCTGTGGGTTCTGTTTCAATCGGAGCAGCCCAGGGGTTCTGTTACAAACTCACTCCACCTTTCTGGCCCAGGAGGGAGCAGCAGTCACTAAACCAGGGATAAACAAATGTGCTCTGGTGTCCTCTTTACTGTTCTGAAATGAAGCTACAGGTAAATAATCTATCCCTGTACACACTTGCCTGTTTCCTCTAGTCTGAAGGTTTGTTACTTTGTCTTGGCAAGTTATTTCACCTTTAATTATTTCCCTTTTTGTCTTATATTCAAGACTGGTCTGACTTAGAAGTGCAATATTCTGGACCTTATTTTAAAGAAGGTGAGGTTACTCACCAGCATTAGAGGTATAAACGCTGTTGTTCCCTCCGTGACACAGGCAGAGAGCAGAATTCATAATACGATGCTACATCACCTGCATTTTGCACCTTGCTCCGCTCTCGAAGGAATTGCTTGTGCTCCTTTTGTCCGGCCCGGGAGGGATGGGAAGGCAAGGAGGTCTAGATGTTTTCTCATTGCTGCAGCCTCTGTAAATAGACTGACTCGTGAAGATGATGGGGAAAGAAGCTCTGAGGAGTGAGAGCAGCATGGCAGCTAGACACGCCCGTGCCGTCCGCCTCGACCCCTGTGCAGTGATGAAAAATAAAAGAAGGTGCTGTAAAGAGAGAGTTTATGGGATTTGAAGTCCTGTGAGGGCAGTGATGATGGCTCTTTGTGTGCTGTGAAGGTGGGATGGGCTGAGAAGGTAGGATGTAGGTTCAGTAAAGGAATGTTAATGGCGAAAAACAGAGGCAGAGGAGAAATGGCCCCGTGTGGAAGGACTATGTAAAGTTTAGTGTCAAAAGAGAGGGAATTGGGAAAAGCATGCTGCTGGGATAAAAGCCGAAGCTTTGTAGTTAAGAGTCCTGGGTTCAGCCCTGCCTTGGCTAATTACTAGCTGTGATTCTGATGTAAAATGGAGCAATGAAATGGGAATATAATTATAATTATAATGCCTAACTCATAGGGTTACTGTGTATATCTACTTTCCTCTGGTGCATGAGATGCTTAGTAAGTATTGGTGGTTTCCCAACTTCCTTTTCTAGACCAAAGTTCTGCTATGGAAAGTTTGAAATCCTTATCTCGCTCCAAACTGTTGAGGAAGTCATAGAATGGGTCACACAGACCACATGCAAGGAGCTCGGGAATGGACTTCTCCTCTCACACTCTCCAGATGTGACTTCAGGGTTGTTACTTATCACATGTTTCCTCCAAATGCAAACTGATGGGTTTATATAGCTGAGTATCTTCTAATTCTGAAATTTGATGAGGCGTTACCTTTATTATTTTAGGAGACCATGGCCCTCTGCCTTCATGTCTCCTTTCTGGGAAGATGACAGAAGACCAAGAGAAGAAAGGAGGCCCAGTGATCAAAGCTAGATGGATTCTGTCTCTGGAAATAAGAATCTGCATAGAATTAACAAAATACTTTCATCCTGTAACAGAACCCCTGGGCTGCTCCGATTGAAACAGAACCCACAGGCTGCTTAGTTAGGGGCCCGATTGCCTGCCGCCAGAATTATAACTCTAAATACCAAAGTTTGGTGAAAAGAAAAAGAATTGTTTATTTACACATAGTCCTGCCTCCCCCTCTCAGACCTGGCCAGTCTTAGGAAAGTCAGAAACACTGTTTCCCTACTTCCTAGACACAGTTCAGCTTTACCAGTAGCTGCCAATCACTCAGTTCTGATTGGGGAGGTCCTTTCTGTGCTGCGGTGCCCTCCAGCTCTCAATGCAGGACTGCCTGGATTCTCAGCCTCTTTGTAAACTGTCTCAGTCTCCTTGTAAAATACCTTCCTGTAAACCGCGTGGATCTCCTCTCCTTCTCCAAGCAGCCTGGCAAGAGCCTCTTCTTAAAGCAGCCTGGAGACCCCTACCCCTCCAAGCCACATGGAGGGAGCCCACCAGAGCGAGAGCCAGAGAGTGAGGGTGTGAGGGACAGAGAGAGAGCCTGAGAGAGAGAGCCTCCTAGAGCCAGAGCTAGCCCAAAATGTCCGCAGCTGCTTCTCTCTTCCTCACTGCGTCCTCTCTCTCCCTGCGTCCTTTCAAGCAGTGGGTGTTGCAAACAGTTCCGACCATTCACAGAACCCTATGTAGGCTCTGTCTGCTTCTTCCATACCAGCCCACAGTCCAAGACCCCTCCCAGACCAGAGCCTTGGAAGTAAAGCGGATCTTTGCAACAATGTTTCCAGCCACTAGCTCCAGGCATGCAAGGGCATCCTGAAAGCTGCTTCCTTTTCCCTATCTCCCAACAGCAAACTCTGGAGTTTGTTTTGGGACTCCCCTGTTTCTGTAACAATCCCATTTTAAAAATAAGACCATCACACACTGCTATAAATAGACTGTATAAGTATATACTAATGTTTTAAATATGCTTTTGTCACAAAAGCTATGATGTGAAATGAACAAAACCAGTATGGACACAAATTTATTCTCCAAGTTCCCGCACACGTCTGAAGGGAAGGTGTGCATGATTTACAGCAACATAAGATGTGTGTGTCAGGAGCAATTGGGGCTTACTTTAAAAGAAAGGGCTTGTGACCTGGAGACTAAGTTTATGAGCCTGAGATGAAAGGTCTTACCACTTTCCTGCTTCAGAAGAAGCCTCAGTTTTCCTGAAAAGGCCAAGAATATGTTGACAAAAAAATAAAACTGGCTTCAAGTCCATTCTAAAAATCAGTGTAACAATACCTGAAAATGTTGAAAACTAGTTGGAGGTTCCCTTTTGGCTGATTGGCCGGCCCCAGTGGAATTACATGGCGCAGCCACTTATCTTTGGTCCGCTGGGAGGAGTGGGCACTTTCTTTTTCATTTCTCCTAGTGGTGGAAGTGGGGACCTCTTCTGGAGCAGACAGGTTTCTGGACTCTCCTCGTGCAGAGGTCTGGCCACTGTGGTTGTCCCTCAAGGAACAGCAGGAAGCTCATTGTGAACAGTTTGCCTGGATCACAGAACCTCAGGTCAAACTTGGGGTGGGGGAGGCCAAGGGACTGGGGAAGACAGTGCTTGAACTTTAATCTGGCTCAGCTACTCTGTCACTTCCCCTTCTTGCTCATTACTTTTCTTCTCTTGGATTCTTCCATCTGTAAAGGCTGAATCAACCTTTCTGCCATTGACCCCTCCGGGAACTCCTGCTGCAAAGGGAGATGCATGCGCTCCTTCATTCATTAAATAGAAACTCACACAAAATAAGCAGCCCTATGAAATGTGTACATGGCGAGTTTAATATGTAGTGATTGTTTACCTTATTGTATTCATATTTTCATTTTTTAAATTAAAAAATATCTTCCAGCTTTTTGAGGTGTAATTAAAAAATTGCATACATGTAAGTGTACAACTTGATGTTTTGATCTATGTATACATGAGATTTTCACCACAAAAAAACTAATTAATGAATCCATTCCCTCACATACTTATTCTTTTCTTTTGTGCTGAGAACACTTAAGATCTACTCTCAGCAAATTTCAAGATTACAATACAGTATTGTTAATTGTAGTCTCCATGCTGTCCGTTAGATCCCCAGAACTTATTTATCTTGCATAACTGCAGCTTTGTACCCCTTGACCAGTATCTTCCCATTTCCTCTTCCTCTAAGCCCCGAGTAACTACTATTCTGCTGTCTCCTTCTAGGAGTGTGGTTATTTTAGATTCCATTTATAAGTGGGATCATGCAGTATTCATCCTTCTTTGGCTTATTTCACTCAGCATAATGTCCTCCAGATTCATCCATGTTGTTGCAAATGGCAGAATTTCCTTTTAGTAGGGAGAATAATGTTCTATTATATATATACACCATACTTTCTTTATCCATTTATCCATTTATGGGCAGTTAGGTTGTATGCATATCTAAACCACTGTGAATTATGCTTCAATGAGCATAGGGATTCATATATCATTTCAAATTAGTGTTTTGGACTTCTTTGGATAAATACCCAGAAATGTGACTGTTGGATTATATGGTAGTTCTGCTTTTAATTTTTTGAGGAACCTCCATACTGTTTTCCATAATAGCTGTACCAGTTTATATTCCCACCAACAAGTGCACAGGGTTCCCTTTTCTTTGTACCCTCACCAACACTTATTTTTTGATACTAGCTGCTCTAGCAGGTGTGAGGTGATATCTCGTTGCCAATGTCCTCCTCAGATGAATGATCTTATATACAGAAAACTCTGAGGGGATATTCACTACAGAAAATTCACTTCCAGGTTGGCAGGAAACTCTTTTACTTAAAAAAAATATTTATGCCTCTGGTGCTTAAGCTTTGAGGATTTTGTTGTGCTTTGTTGGCATAATTTCAATGGCTCAGCTGTGCCTATGGAATGACATAAAACTCTTTACCCAAATATTTACAGCACTGGAAATCTGGCTCTAATCTGGCTCTGTCTTCAATCTGTGCTTCCCAGGGCCCATTGGTTTGCTTACTATCCCCTGTAGGCCAAGCCCCATGGGTACAGTTTTTGCAATAGTGTGGGAGGTTGTCACCAGGACAAGAACAGCTGATTTTGGCTACAAATGGATCCAGCATCTTTCCTTAGTTAGAATTCAGAACAAAGGGTGCTCTCCAGAAGGAGACAGCAAGTTAACCCCAAAGCTAGCTACAGGGACCTGCTCAAGGAATGGAGTCACCACTTAAGGAAGGCTTTTAGTTTGTGGGAGAAAAATATGTGAATAAAATCATGTTTCTTCCAACTGCAGTTACCAAACTTTGGCTGGTGTTTTGTGTAGCACACATCTTAGATGGACCAGGGAGGAAAGAGGAAAATTTACCAAGTTCTTTGGGAGATCCTGAAGACAAGCCAGGTACTTCCAGTACGTAGTAGGTATGCATCAAATATTTGTTGAGTGATTTTCTGATTGGAGAGCAAAAAATTGTCTAATGAATAATAGCCTGACTGAATGGTTTTCTGATCTCTTATTATAGTGTTTCAGAAAAAAGCACAAGAGTGTGCCTTTACATTGGATATTAAAATTGTTTTTATTCAGACTAGCTTTAGGATCAGCTCTAACTTGATAACATCTGCACAGATGCTTTTTCCAAATAAGGTCACATTCACAGGTACCAGGTGGACATATCTTGTGAGGAGCCACCTTTCAAACACGACACAGTGCATTCATTTATTGACTCAGTTCCCCAAAACTCTTAAGCACTAATATACAAAGGAATTGTGGGAAGTATAAAGTGAACCGGAGAGAGATCTTGCCCTCAGGGGTTTACAGCTTAGAAAGGAAGGCAAAACATACCCTTTTATAGCTTGATAGACAATGGTGAGTGTCATGAGAGAAACACAGAGAAATACAATGTAATGGGAGCTTGGAGAAGTGAGAGGCGCCTAAACCAGCTCGGGCAGGGGGAATGGCATTGAGAAGGGGATAGCAAAGGCAGGCCTATCAATTGAATTGGATTGGAGATACAGGAAGACATTGACCATGGGTGAAGAGGCATTAGAGGCAGAAAAATGCATCAGGGAGGCCTGGAGAAAGGAAACAATTGGTGTGGATAGGCAATGCTAAGAAATTCAGATTGCTTGGCACACAGGTGAGTGAAAGGGAGAAAGGAGAGGTATGTCAAGGTAGAGAGGTTGCCTGGGACAGAAGGGTAGTTTTGAATGGGTTTCAGCCAGTAAAGATTACACAGAGTTTTGAACATGCGTGTGATGAGATAAAACTTTTGGTTTATAAAGATAGTATTTTTATATTAAGATAATAAAGATTATTTTAAGCTTAAGACATTTAAGACTCAACAGATGCAAAAGAGGCCTTCTTGGAGCTTTTCTTATCTGACTAAAAACAAAAACCTCAGGGAAAGGAGGACCACCATAAATGCCTTCTTGGGGCAGGTCTGTTCCCAGGAGTGAGACCTAGGGTAAACCTCCTTCCTGTAAATCCTGTTTCTGGGGGAGTTTTGTGGCCCCAAAGAAGATGGAAGGGTCACTCAAACATCATCACAAACTTCATCTCCTGTTTGTTCTCCTGAAACTCATTTGTCTTTCCTAAAGAAACCTATTTGTTCTTTCCATGGGAGCCTTTTTTATCCTTTCCCTTTTTTGTGCTAAGTTAGGTATTTCATCCCCAATTCTAACCAGTCCTTTGAGTGACTGACTCCTCACTTAGCACTCCCATCTGCATGTGCAGTCCATGTGTAAGTAAAATCACGCTTCTCTTACTGATCTGTCTTTTGTCAGTTTAATTTGCAGGCCCACAGGCACTTAATAAGAGGGTATAGAAAAGTTATTTTTACCTAAAAGTTTACAATATAGCTTGTATATATTAATTAAAATGGAGAGAGAGACTTAAGATGGAAAGATTGATCCAGGCATGATTAACAGGAAAGAAAGTAGAGATGAGTATGTATTTTGGAGAGACTGAAGAAGCAGGATCATGATTTCATTAAAAAAAAAAAATGAGAGCGGGGATAGTCCCCTAGTCAATGATGCTGCTGAAATTCTGAGCCTGGATGATGGTGCCTATGAAGTTGTCATTAACAGAAACACAAAATACACAAGAGATAAAGATCATAAGAACACAGAAGAGTACATGGAGCCTGTTGGAAGCCTGGCAGAGAGGTTAGAGCTGGAGATGTGGATTTGAGATGAACTGGATTGAGTGAGCCTTAAGACAGGAGGTGGAAGGAGACAACCAAGAGTAAGTGAAGGCAAGGAGGGGAGGGGGCATTTGGCTGAAGGAGGAAAAGGGGCCTGTCAAGGGGGTAACCAGAAGTTGGCAGGGATGAAAGAGGAAGGTGCTGGGTCAGAGTGTCCAAGGGGCTGAGATCAAAGAGAGGGTCTTTCCTCGTATAAAAAGCTGTAGCAAGGTAGATGAGGGCCTAGAACATTCCACAGGGGCTAGCAAGAAGGTAATTCTTCAAGGAAGCAGTGGCAGGAGAGAGAGAGGGGAGGGCAGAGCCGAATTTGGATGTAGAAGTAGAGGTAATATGTGTTGACCACTCCTTCAAGAAATTTTGTGGTGAAGGGACAGAGAAACAGAATACCAATGACTTAAGGGTTATCTGAGTTTCACACCCACTTTAGGATTTTTATTGATTCCCAAAATTTAAAGCATCAACTCAATGCTAGCTAATTTTTTTTAAGGAGTCTCTAAGGAGTGCTTCAAATGTAAGTAACAATCAACATTTATTTTATTTTTATTTTTTAAAATTTATTTATTTACTTATTTATTTAATTTTTGATTTATTTATTGTTTTTCTGTTACAGTCGTTCCAATTTTCCCCCCACTGCTTCCCCACAACCAGCCCACCCCACCCTGCTAGCTACATTTTGATAACCATGACAGAACCAAGTTTTGGGGGGACAAGTTGGGAATTAAATTATTAAGAGACATCTTCCTTTCTTTCTTTTATTCCATGTTTACATATCCACCTCTTTGTCATTAAGTCACAACACTTTATCAAAATATACAAATGGCACAGATACTTAAAAATGTATAACTAGAATTCTAATTAACAAGATTGACTGCTACAATTAGCATGCATGGGTCTTTTACCTTGAATGATGCCTAAAGAGAGACTTAGGAGTTATAGATTCATCAGTAAGAGTACAAGGGATTGACTTTTTTCCTCTTAGAAGAATTATACACTTAATTTCTTTTCTCGTTATAATAAATGTGAGGATGGCAATGAGTGGCTGCCACCATACTAAAATCAACCGAGAAAGGATGGGTGGAAAGGTTTTATTGGCAGGAGTACCATGATTCTATCTTTGTTGGACTCTAAACTTAATATCTGTGTTGACAAGATCCACAAGAAGGTGTTCTATTAAAACCTTCCATATCAGTGACATGAGCTCTGCTCTTCCCACTCTCAGTTTCCCTCCTTTTGGTGAATTTCATAACTAATCAGAACGAATGAATTTATAAACCTTAAGTTCCAAGCTATGTTTATTATGAAGGATTCCCATAAAAGCCCCCATTTACACTTCCACAGATGTACACAGAATAAAATGGGTTAGTGGTTACTTGTCCGCAGCTGAATGAAATCCATTACTACACCAGGCAACATGCTGCTTCAGTCCTGAGAAGTTTGTCCTTACTTTGCTCCTTGAGTCAAATATTTCCTTGATCAGCAGTTGGTGCACAAGTGCAGAGCCATAATTTAGAGCAGAATGAAGTTTTCAAATCTTTCACAGTGCGAAGAAACATCTTTCAAGTACATAACTATGGTTAGTAATGACCTAACTTCAAGAATGGCTGTGGAAGATGATGAGAGAAACCAAAGGCGCTGTCATTAGTGAAGTTGAGTTGGTTTCTGCTACAGATACGAAGTCAGTGAGGAGCTGAACGGCCTCAGCCTTTATTGTTGAGTGTTTCTTTCTTTTCCAAGTTGAAAAGGAACCCAAGTTGTGTCACTCCAACCAGTTCACAGAGAGAAGGCAAATTCCTTCGTGTGTCTGGTGAGGGAATTCAGGATATCAGCTTCTCCATCCCCGGGTTAATGAAGGAAAAGTTTCTGAACATGTTCTGGTCCATACTGTTGATCAGTGCTCTGTCGGCGAATGACAGCCGGGGTTTCTCATTTAAGAATTCCTTGTCGAAATTGCTGCAGTCATATGGTGATTTCTTGATCCGGGTTTAAGGGGGTAGAAAAGGGGAAGAAAATCAGCCACTCAATTAATTAATTATCTTTACCTTTGTTATGGAGGCTATAATGTGTGTATGACAGAGTTGCTGTTTGCAGATAAATTAAACTGAATACTTACAGTTGATCATGTGTAGTTTTTATTGCACATCTCTAAGATCCTTACTCATCAACTTATCAGTAGTTAATTAAATTCATACAAAGGAATTTTATTGTAAACATTCAAGTAGGATCTAATATTTCTAGCTTATAGTTTCTATGAAGCAGGATTGGCAGCATTTGAAAAAGGAGTGAGCAAAAATTCAACTTCTGTCCTTTTAGTTTACAGGGACGGGGTGCGGGGTGGTGGTGGGGAATGTTGGTAGAGGGTGGGAGCAGAAGGAAAGAGTTTTGCAAATTATATATATTCCTGTTCTTTGATCAACATCCTTCACTGCCATTGGTTCCTCCACCCACGTTAATTTTATTGTTAAACATCTTGGACTGTCTTCCAAGACAACACAGATTGGGACAAGCTCTCCTTAAGCCACCTGGTCCATTCAGTGCCCATGACAAAAAGAGAACGTAAAAACAAACACCTATTCATAAATTCTGTTCAGTATGGTGTACAATTTAGCTTTCTAAGATGATCAAAAGCCACCCGTATATATATATATAGATATGTATATATATATCTATATATATATATGAGCATAACTGAGAATCAGGCCCCTCCCACCACCCTCCTCAGGTGTCTCCTTACCACTTTAGGCCTGAATGGTGGGTCGATCTCTTTCCTTTCAAGCTCTTCCCAATTGATCTCCCGAAACAAAGGGTGCTGGCGGATATCTCCCCTCACTCCCAGCCTCTTTTCAGGTTCCCTCACAAAGAGCTGAAAAGAGGCAGAAAGGGAGTAGTATCTTCTCCAAGGATGAGCCGATTTGCCTCAGATGGAGGCTGCATTTCTTAGTGTGTGAGTCTCATGAATTCGACTCCACAAAGATAAAGGCCTGGCTTTTTGCCACTTGCTTTTCTAACCTCTATTTTTATACTTACCGTTATCAGCTGTTGACTCAAGTCAAACTGGTGGCAACACTCTCCCTCAAACAAGCCTTCTGAATATTTTGGAGTCTGAGATTTTGCTTCATTACTTCCTAGAAGTGTTTGTTTGTTTGTTTGTTTGTTTTTAGTTGTATACACCTGGTTTGAAATCAGCTTCATCCTGGGTTATATGACCTTTGGCAAGTTACAGGTGAGTTAATTTCCTTACCTGTAAAGTGAGGGAAGTGTCCTCCTCACAGGGCCATTCTGAGGGTTAAATGAAATAACACACACACATGCACACACGTATGCACTAATTCCTGGTTTGTAAGGTCCAACAAATATAGAATAAGTGATTTATTTATTGTTTGACTGATTTCCCATTAATTGAGATTGATTTCTTACAAGGCTGTCCTCTTAGGATTACAGTCTCACTATATAGGTATAATGTAAAATAGTCCCTGACAGTCCGCTCTGGATAAGGCAACTGATTATTGAGAATCACTCTTGAATCCTGCAAATATGCTGGATGAGTAATATTCAAATCACCTTTCATCATCTCTGACCTGTTACATAGATATTTTCCTCTCTGCCCCCTCTCTTGTTACTTTCCCTCATGAGGTCAGAACGAACATTAGCCAGGACAGGAAAGAAAGCTGGAAACTCATCAAATTTAAACAAAACATGTCAAGGGCATTAAGGAACAGGAGAGTCCAAACTTGAAACCTGGAAAAGTCCTGGGTCCCCTGAGTGTCTGGAATAGTCATCCCCCACCCTCTTACATCAACTAGATGTTTATTTATAGAGGAACTGCTAGTTGGAGGGTATCATAAGGAGGCTGTCGATTTTAAATAGAACCCATCGTGAAATGCAGTATTTTTCGTGTGGTTCTGGCAGAATTTGATTCTCACCTAAATTTCGGGGATCTCTTGCTTTTACCTCTTATAAGAATAGCCAGTCTGTGTATTTTAAAACACTGCTTTACTTATGTTGCCTTACTACTTGAAAATCTTCAAAGGCCCTACTTTACCAAAAAATATAAAAATAGAGATAAAATAAACAACATGCTGTAACAAAGTGGAGATCTCTTTCTTTCTTGTTTTAATTAGATGAATCTTTTTAGGAGTCTGAGTGAAAGGCTTCATGCAGCCACCACAGCGTTTGCAAGTGGTCAGCCATTGGCATGTCCTAACTCCCTCTCCCCTTGCCATATTGATGGCTGCTGAGGCCTCTCAGTGGAAACTTGGACTTCCAAAGCATCTCATTCGTAAACCACTGCACCGTGGAAATAATGTGAGACTGTCATCAAAGAGGCTTACTACCCACATGGCCTTGGGCAAGTTTTCTGAGTCTCAGTTTCCTTACCTGTAAAAGGCAGGGTGAGGCAAGGTGATCTACACTCCTGTGAGTCCTATCGTCCTCGGACACCCCTGGGCCGGCATTCTTGGTTCTCTGTAGCCAAATCTCAACACAGGCCCTTTGATTCCCACCCCCTCTGCTATCCAGACTTGTCTGATCATGGACTATGCCACCTGCCTTTCCTACCTGTTTCCTTCACTAATGACATTTCCATCTTGCGAGAAGACACCTCTCCTCACATTCTGCTCCCATTTTCTTCTCTTCATTTTTAGATCCTGACCCACCTTTCAGGGTTCAGTTTACACCCCTGCTTCTTTGTGAAGCTTTTTTTGATCACCTTGACTCATAGTGAGCTCTCCCTCTTTTTCAAGTCATATTCATTGTCATGGGGTTGATTAGAGTCAGACATTGTGCTAGATGCCTTAGCCATCGCATTCTGATTTTAAAAACAGATTCTAAAAGCAAATATCATTTCAGTCGTCAGTTGGGAAAACCAAAGCTCACAATAGCTAAGAAACTTGCTCAGGATCACAGGTCCAGCCAGTGATAGAGCCTGAATTATAAACAGTCCATTCCTACTTCTGATATTGGATAGTCTTCCTCTGTGCTCCATAGAATGTCAAATTAGCTATATGTATACATACACACATACATATATGTGACTTTTTCCTACTAAAGTGTAAGCTCTGGAGGGCAGACACCATTTATGTTTCTGTTTCTTACAGAATCTAGCAGAGTGCCACACACAATGTAGATGGTCAATAAATGCTTATTGAGTAAACTAATAAGCTATCTTTTCATTTATATATTTGCAGATGACATGTCTTTAGTTCTCATCTTCTGTTAGCTTCTTGTTTTCAGCATATAGAACAGCATATGAAAAAGGTACAAAGTTCACAATAAAATAATTTTTCTGTAGATTCAAACACAAGGATGAGCCACCAGATGGAAAAACAGATTGATGTTTTAGAAGCAGAGGGAATAAGTCACTTGCCCCATATCTCTTGCATTGAAACAATCATAATAAATTATTGAACTCCACTTCTTAAGGACATTTTGATGAAACAAGATTGAAGAGAAGATGTTAAGTGCCTCAAGAATAGACCCCCCCCAAACTAGCTTATGTTGTTATAATTAAATGCTTCAGTGAATAAAGTTAGAAGTAACTGCCAGAGGCCAAGTGTGTACCAAACTAGATTTTCCACTAGATTTTTTTTAGTAACATGTGGCATTTGTACCAAGAGGATCATGACAAAGAACCTTTTGAGCCTGTTATATGTACCTGTGAAATTAAAAAAAAATTTTTTTAAAGATAAAATGTATAATGAGAATATGACATGATATCCACTTTTGAGACTCGAAATTCTTTCTAGTTGTGCACACAAGAGTAAATTACCATCTTTTCTGCCTTGCAGCAAATCACCCCTCCCCCTCCCCATCCTGAAGGTGACTGGTGACCTCCTGGGAGGTTGTTGGGTCTATGGCAGGGAATTTGCATTGAGGGAATAAATGTTCAAGAAGGAAGACTTGCTTTTTGTTCATAAAAGCTGTCAGAAGGGTGGTTTACATTTATGGGAAACAGCACACTGCTTACATAAATGGCCAGGATGTAGCTGGAATTTGTTTAAATTTATTCAACTGCCTCGGCAAGAAAGCAATGCTGGGCTGCTGAGGATGGCCCCTAGGGCTTAGCACCTGTCACTGGAATATTCTCTTTTCATCCCCTGCTCAGATATATCTTTTTTACCAAAGGGAGAGACATTTCTGTTTGAGATCATTCGTTTTTCATTATTTTCCAAACAAATAGACAGGACATCCTGGATGAATAAATGGTGAAGAATGAGGCACCTCTTTGGCAATAGTCAACTGTACTGCAGCATCCCAGCTGTAATTCTTGATGGAGTACAGCCTCTCCCGATGTGCAAACTGTTCAGTGTGCTACATGGATCCATGTACTGTGAGGGCTAAAGGGGAGACAGCCTGGTACTGATACTGTTGCTGTAACAGATGCCACTGCATGCTGCTTTGCTTAGCTTTTCCAGAAACCCAGTACTCCTGGGTTTCACAACATTAGGTGTAATTCCCTAGAGGAAGTTTCTCAGAAATATTACCTTGGATTTTTGCAAAAAAGGAGCTCAAGGATGTGGGGGCTGTTGGATAAAGGTTATAGAGCAAATGGGGAGCACAGATGAAACTAGAAGTTAGTATTATGGTCAGACAATTCCATGATGAAACTAATTTTTGTCAGCTCAGTTGCTAAAATATGGGTGAGAGCTACCTTCCCCCACCAAAGAGCGAGGGTATGGGATTCTTATTAAGTCATGTGGGAAAGAATAAGCCCAAACTCTTCCACACAGATTTAAAATCTCTTGCGCCAATGAGTCCTTTCTCTCCCCTTCTTTATCCTTAATTATCTTGGTTTCTGCTTTATTTAATCACATTTATTTTCTACTCTAGTGCAAATATTTTTCTGCCACTGAAACTCTGCAGAAGATTTGATTTTTGGTATTTGCTGGCATATAGCCTTTGATTTTGTCTTGTTTTTGAACTTTTTGTTTTGAAATAATTGTAGTGTCTTAATATGCTTGGGCTGAAAAACAGACATTTATTTCTCACACTTCTGGGGGCTGGAAGCTCAAGATCAAGGTGCTAGCATAGTCAGTTTCTGGTAAGGAGATGCTAGCATAGTCAGTCTCTGGTAAGGACTTTCTTCTTGGCTTGTAGATGGCTACCTTCTTGCTGTGTGATCACATGGCCTTTCCTCAATGCATGCACTTGGAGGGAGAAATCTCTTTTCCTCCTTTTATAAGGGCACTAATGCCATCATGGAGGTCCCATCCCCATTACATCATCTACACTTATACCTACCAGAGGCCTTCTTACCTCTGATAACCATATATTGAAGGTTTAGGGCTTTAACCTGTAAATTCTGTGGGACACATTCAGTCTGTAGATATAGGTTCACAGGATGTTAAAATATACCACAGAGATGTCTACATATCCTTCATTTAGTTTCCCCTAATGCTGACATCTTACATAATTATAGTACAATATCAGGACCAGGAAACTGGCCTTGGTACAATATGGTACAGTATGTCTAGTTCTATGTCATTTTATCACATGTGTTGAACTGGGTAACCACCACAACAAACAAAATACAGAACCATCCTGTCAAAGGTCTCCCTTGGGATAGCCCTTAATAGTCAGTCCCCTGCCTCCATGATCCCTAACCACTGGTAGCATGAAGCTGATTTCCATCTCTAGAATGCCATCTTTTCAAGAATGTTTCATGCATGGATTCATACAGTCAGCACAATGCCCTTGAGATCCATCCAAGTTATTCTGTATAGCAGTAATAGTTTGTTCCTTTTTATTGCCAAGTAATATTTCATACACATGACTTTTCATTGCTTCTCCTCCACCTGGAAGTAATCCTTTCTTCCTACCTAGTCTTTCTCTCTTTTGAAACCATTGCTCTCAGCATCTTTCCAAGGACTTAACTTCTGCTTAACTCCAACTGGCCCCAGTTACTCCTTCACCCTTGCTCCTTGCCGAGAGCTCTCCCAGATCCCAAGGTGGAGCTGGGTCTGGGAAGCACAGCTGTTCAGCTTTATGCAGCATAAACAGGTGAAGGTGGATTGCAACTGTAGCTCCAGGGTCTCAAGACAACCCAAAAGCTTTTTTCCTTAGTTCCCTTTCCTTCTTTCTTTCTCTTTCTTTTTCTTTCTTTGTTTCTTTGTTTGTTTGTTTCTTTCTTTCTTTCTCTCTCTCTCTCTCTCTCTTTCTTTCTTTCTTTTCTTTCTTTCTTTCTCTTTCTTTCTTTCTTTCTTTCTTTCTTTCTTTCTTTCTTTCTTTCTTTCTTTCTTTCTTTCTTTCTTTCTTTCTTTCTTTCTTTCTTTCTTTCTTTCCTTCCTTCCTTCCTTCCTTCCTTCCTTTCTTTCTCTTTCTTTCTTTCTTTCTTTCTTTCTTTCTTTCTTTCTTTCTCTTTCTTTCTTTCTTTCTCTTTCTTTCTTTCTTTCTTTCTTTCTTTCTTTCTTTCATTCTCTTTCTTTCTCTTTCTTTTCTCTCTCTCTCTTTCTTTTTCTCTCTTTTCTCTTTCTTTCTCTCTCATTCCCTCCCTCCTTTCTTTTTTCCTTCTTTCTTTTTTTCTCTTTTCTCTCTTTCTCTCTTTCTTTCTCTTTCTCTCTCTTTCCCTCCCTCCCTCCCTTCTTTCCTTCTCTCTCTCTCTTTCTCTTTCTCTCTCATTCTCAGGCCTTCTCAGTGCAGCCCTCATTCTGTGGATTAAATTGTGTCTGCTCAAAATTTGTATGTTGAAGTCCTAACCACCAGTGTGAGTACTTGGAATAAGGAAGTAATTGGAGCTAAATGAGGTCATAAGGGTGGGGCCTACTCCAATAAGATTAGTATTCTTGTAAGAGGGGACAGCAGAGAGCACTCTGCTATTTCAGGACATAGTGAGAAGGCAGACTGAAAGCCAGGAAGAAAGCCTTCACTTGAAAGCAACCCTTCTGGACCTTGACTTTGGCCTTGCAGCCCTCAGAACTGTGAGTAAATATGTAATGTTTTATTGTTTTAAGTCACCCGGTCTATAGTATTTTGTTACATCAGCCAAGCCAAGCGAAGCCAACTAACGTACCTCACATTAAGGAAAGGGACAGAGTGAGCCCCATTGGCTATTGTGGCACCACTTGCCGAGCAGGCCTATGACCTTGTTAAACATGACTGCCATTTTACTCTTCTGAGCTTGTCCCCAGGACTGGAAATTACTGGAAAGCAAGAACACAGCTGACCGTTCCCTACAGCCACAGGCAGAAGATAACATTAGAACGCACTGCAGCCTCATGTTACAATACCCAACAGCCCAGGGGCCTCACAACAGCAACCCCTCCCCCCACCTCTTAAAGTTCAGTTATAATCCAATAAAAGCTCAAAGCCACCACCCCTCAATGTTGGTGTATCTCTCTACACCATGTCCCTCTCCATTCTTGTACAGTGAATAAAAATTTTATTCCCTATGCTTTCTTCTCTTTGTGAGTTCTATCACAGCCTGCATGACTATCTTAACATTAAGTACTTCAAAAAGCCGAGTGTAAAGTAAATGTAGCAACTGTAATAATGTTTGAACTTGCCTTTATGTGAAGAAAATTGTTTATATTGTCATCCTGCTTTTATTTTTACTGTTATTTTTTTAAAAATTGGTTAATTTTGAAATTAGCTTTCATTTTATATGTGTTTTGTTTGTTCATTAAAAGTGAATTTAATTGATCAACTAGGGAGCTTTCTAAGCTTATTGCTGTTTGGATCACAATCAGAAAAAAGTAAAAGCTGACTTGAACTGGCTCAGATTTTTTATTTTCCTTTTTTAAAGTATATTTTATTACTGTTAGAGTTGTTCCAATTTTCCTCTTTTGCCCCCTCCTCCTGATCCCGCCCTTCCCTCCAGCAATTCCCTCTTCCTTAGTTCATGTCATGGGTAGTGCATATAAGTTCTTTGGCTTCACCCTTTATTATACTATTCTTAACACCCTCCTGTCTATTTTGTTCTTACCAATTATGCTTCTGATTCTTGCACCATTTCCCCCTTTCTTCCCCTTCCCAGCTGATAACCCTCCAAATGATCCCCATACCTATGATTCTGTCTCTGTTTTAGTTGTTTGCTTAGTTTGTTTTTGTTTTTATTTTTTAGATTCACTTTATAGTTGTGAGTTTGTCGTCCTTTTAATATTCATAGTTTTGATCCTATTTTTCTTAAGTAAGTCCCTTTAACATTTCGTATAATAATGGCATGATGATGATGATGTACTCCCTTAGCTTCGCCTTGTCTGAAAGCACTTTATCTGCCCTTTCATTCTAAATGACAGCTTTGCTGCATAGAGTAATCTTGGTTGTAGGTCCTTGCTTTTCATCACTTTGAGTACTTCTTGCCAGTCCCTTCTTGCCTGCAAAATTTCTTTTGAGAAATCAGTTTATAGTCTTATGGGAACTCATTTGTAGGTAACTCTCTGCTTTTCTCTTGTTGCTTTTAAGATTCTCTATCTTTAATCTTTGGCATTTTAATTATGATGTGTCTTGGTGTGGTCCTCTTTGGGTCCAACTTGTTTGGGACTCTCTGTGCTTCCTGGACTTGTATGTCTATTTCCTTTCCCAAATTAGGGAAGTTTTCTTTCATTATTTTTTCAAATAAGTTTTCAATTTCTTGCTCTTCCTCTTCTCCTTCTGGCATCCCTATGATTCGGATGTTGGTATGTTTAAAGTTGTCCCAGAGGTACCAATTCTCTCCTCGTTTTTGTCAATTCTTGTTTCTTCCTTCTGTTCTGAGTGAATGTTTATTTCTTCCTTTTAATCCAAATTGTTGATCTGAATCCCAGCTTGCTTCCTTCCCATCACTGTTGTTTCCCAGTATATTTTTCTTTATTTCACTTTGTATAACCTTCATTTCTTCTTTTATTTTGTGGCTGTATTCAATCATTTCTCTTGAGCATCCTGTACACCAGTGTTTTGAACTCTGCACCTGATAGGTTGGCTATCTCCATTTCATTTAGTTCTTTTTCTAGGGTTCTGTTCTGTTCTTTCTTTGGGGCCATATTTCTTTGCCACCTCAATTTGGCAGCCCCCCTGTGTTTATTTCTGTGTATTGGGTAGAGCTGCTTTGACTCCATGTCTTGGTATTATGGCCTAATGTAGTAGGTGTCCTGTAGGGTCCAGTGGCACAGCCTCCCGTATCACCCAAGTTGGGTACTTGAGGTGCACCCTTTGTGTGGGCTGAGTATACCCCCCTCTTGTAGTTGAGCCTTGGTTGCTCTTGGCAGATCAATGGGAGGGATTTACCCAGGCCAGTAAACTGCAAGGATTGGTTATGATCACTGACTACCTGCCACCAACCTCCGCCCTCTGTGGAGGATCTGCTGTGCAGGGGCAGGGTGATGGTGCTCCGACGTGGTCTCTAGCTGTCTACTGAGTGCATTGACCCTGAGCTTTCCTGGGTGGTGCAGGCCAACATCAGCCCCCACCTGTGTTTTTCCTAGGCCAGCTGCCTAAGCTATAAAGCAATCTGAGATGGCTGCAACTTGTGCTGGGATTGGAGAGTTCCAGGCAAAGCCACAGCTGTGAATCTAAGCTGGCTGCTGCTAGTGCCAGGCCTGGAGCTCATTGAGGTCAGCTCTTGCTTGTTTGCTAGGATTTAGAAAGTTGGGGAGCATGAGCCAAGGTCAGCCATTCATATGGAAAAGCAGCTAGGGTGGGCCTCTAAGTTGGGTGGGGCGGGGTTTGGGGATCTCCAAGGCAGGTCAAACAGTGTTAGCTAGGTTGATGGGAGTCTCAGATATGGTACCAGCTTGCTGGCTCTGTTGGGTGAGGGTTTAGAAAAAAGGCAATGGCCTCTGCTCATCCCAATGTCAGATACTTCAGTTCCTCCCTGTATACCACTGGTTCTTTTCACGTTGCTATCCTAGTGCTGGAGCTCAGAGGGAGTGAATCTGAGGAGGTGAGTCCATGTGTGGGTTCTTTAAGAGGAACTGCTTGGGGCCCCAGAAGTTTTTCCCGCTGACTCAATTCCTGTTGGTTTTTGCAGCCGGAAGTTGTGGGGACTTATTTTCCTGGCACTGGAACCCTCGGCTGGGGTCCTTGTGTGGGGCTGGGACTCCTCGCTCCTGAGATGTCCCTCCTGAGTTTTTATCTACCACACATGGGTGAGGGACCAGCCTGTTCATGTCTGTGCTCCTCCTACCTGTCTTGCTGGATGTGGTTTCTTTAATTCCACAGTTGTCAGAATTCCATTCAACTTGATTTCTGATGGTTCTGAGTGATGGTTCTATATTTTAGGTGTAATTTTGATAATTTTGATGTGGTTCTGCATAGGCAAGCCATGTCAGCCTATGTCACCATCTTGACCGGTTTCCCTTGGCTCAGACTTTCAAACACCAGCACCTTGGAAGGGGTTATATTTTGGAGGCTTTGTCAGTACTTCAGATTCCACATCTTGACTCCTCTGGGAGAGTCCTGGGTGGCCCCAACATTTCAAATAACCTAGACAAACTGTCAGTAGCATGAGAGAGGTAGAAGTGTTTGCCCTTTATATTTAATTCCTGGTAGTTCCTCATAGGAAAAAAGTAGATTAGTGTAAAAAGATGGGTCTTTTAATTTTTTATAAATTTACATTTAAAATTCACTGATATCTTCTAATATTGAAAGAGCTTATCTTATTTCCCTTGTCAATATAGGAAGACCAAAGCAAAAAATTATTTCCTTAAATTATTTTTTTAAAGCTAGCTGAGATCTGAGATACCAGAAATAAAAACACTGTTTTGTTCAAAACACCTGTATTCTTGGTCCACTTCTTTTAGATTTGTTAGCTTCACACTAGCTTCACACTGTCTCTGATACAGACAGTTGCTGGGATGGCTCAGCCAATGTAGGAGGTTGTTACTATTACAGGTAATTAGCATGGCATATTACCATTATTTATTTTCAGTTTTTACAACATGTTACAGTCATACACTGTAGATGGTACTTGTGTTATCGAAAAGGTAAACCGAGACTCTACCTAAAGTCCATTTCTTGAATGATGGCTTTCAGTGCTTCCTCTGTCTTTGCATTGGTTTGCCCTGGGAGCTCCTGAGTCATGGCCAGTGATTCTCAGAGCCAAGTTTACATCTGTAGCACTGAACACCGATTCGTAACTGATCCTGGGCTGTCACAGGCAGGGGTCTGACCCCTGTGTTGATGGCAAATTCTGGAGATTGCTGCTAAGATGGTGACGGACTGCACTCTTGGTGTTTTAGGGTGAAAAATGCATCGATATTTCCAGTGGACACAGGTAGGGGATGTGTTAGGAGTGCTGGTCTGCCTAAGAGACTGCCTAGCAGGCAGTGAGCAGTGAGAGTTCCAGTGAGACTCAGCGCTGCTGAATTAGGGTTTGTTATAAGAGCTGGGCTGGGGAATGCATTGATTAGCCTGCATCTCAAGGGCTTCAGCCAGAAATGTCCCCAGTGATAGGGATTTTCAAAAACCCTACTAAAATGCCACACTAAAGTCTCAGCTGTAACAACCTACTAAATTGAAAGAGCATGAAGCCACACAGCCATATAAGAACAGTTCTTTCTCCTTATTATCTCTCCATCTTCTCCCTCCTTTTAACCTGGTATGGTCTGAAATAGAAACTCCAGAGCTGGAGAGTAAGAGAACAAAGACATACACAGTATGACCATATTCCCTTCTCCAAAGCTAAGCATTGCCAGCCATGAACTTGGACAAAAGAGAGGGAGCAGAAGTCTTTGCTTTAGAGCTAATAGTGATATGATGACATATCTTGGACTAAACAGTTTTAATTTATAAACTGAGGTGGTGTTTTATGACTTAAGAGTGATAAGTAGTTAGTCTTTTACCTAAGAATGAGCAGAAAAGTCATGCATCCTGTTTAAATTTTCAACCAGGAGCAGGGGAAGATAAACTGTACTGAATAGATTTAATAGGGACTATGGGGACACAAAAAGTTGAGTTTTAAGCTACAAATTGTGCTTGTTCAATGGACTAATTACATCTCAAAGTGGGGCATCCAAGAGTAATCGAACTGGTTCTTTTGTAAATTATGCACATGAGGATTTATTGCTATTAATGTCCATCACATTGGTGCCTCAGTTAAGACAGAGATGGTGAGCATTTTGTTTAAATTCGGTTCAATACAATTACTGTTTACTCTGCCATATATAAATCTGAGCTTAGAAGTGAATGGCAATACTGATCAGAAAACCTAATGCTATGTCATGAAGTCTCCTTGACTTCATTTCTTACCTTCACTAAAAGGTCCTTAGCCTCCTTCTCAAGCCATCGCGGATAAAAGGGGTTGTCCATACGGATGGAGTGGAAGAGCTCTTCTTCATCTTGCCCATGGAAAGGTGACTGACCAATGAGCATTTCATAGAGGAGGACGCCAAAGGACCACCAGTCAACAGAATGGTTATATTTCTGACCCAGCAAGATCTGCATGAACAAAAGGCAGAGATGTAATTAATAAAAATGAGGTTGATGAGTGCAAACCTTGCATGGGCTTTTTAAGGCCACTCAGTAAATAATTGATGATGATGACAGTAGTGTATGGTTTTAACAAAGATGGCACTGAAAACTATCTTTTGAGAAGCTAATGACTGGATACAAGTGATTGGGCAATGCTAAAATTGAGCAGACATCTTTGAGTTTCAATTTCTACTTTTCCTCTGGCCTTAAGCGAAACAAACAACTGAGCTGTGTGTGCCATTAGCTTTCATTTCCCATCTGTGATGTGAGGGCTTGGGTTCAGACCTGAGAAAGCTGGTATCTGTCCCAGCTCCCCAGTGCCTCTGAGGTGACTAAACCAAACCCATGTGTTTACTTCTACTGTTCTGAGTCTTTGCATAAAGTTTCTATAGGTAATCAAGCATACAGAGAGGTCATTTGAACAAGTCCGAAAAATCCTCGGTATGTATATCTTACCACAATTAAAATGAGTACATAGTAGGAACACAATTTCTTAAAAGGAGAAGAGAAGGTCCTTGTCTTTTGTGACTGCTGCTGCCAGGATGGTTTGAGGACAAGCTGATTTATTACCCAGAACAAAATGGAGATGGGATGATAGTATTGAAGTACTAAATTTAAAAAGCAAGACTTGACCCTCTTGGGATCTTCTTCCCGCTGAGATTTAAGGCTTAGCTCACCTGTGTGAACACACAGACACATAGAAGTCATTTTACTGCAGCATTCCTCATTTGAAATGTAATCTCCCCTTTATAAATGGGCCTTTGGAATGAATGGTAGAATGAATGACCTTAGGCAAGAAAAATGACACCATTGTTCTAGAACTACAGGTTCTACTTCAGCCTTAGTCCCTTTTCATGTAGTTCATCAACTGGGTTGTGAGGATCCAGTGAAAAGTAGGACAGATGAAGTGCTTTGTCATATTTAAATGACTGTATGTTATATGATAAATGTCTGTCTTGATTAACTGGTACCCGTTTGTGAAAGTAAACATCAAGTTGCAAACAACTTTTCAGCCTGCTGCTGACTTCCAGGATAAAGACGCTATCTATTAGCATAACTCAATATTTAAATGCCAAAGTTCACTTTAAAGTTTAGAGAAAATATAAACTTCGCCTTAAGGTATAATGTAAAAGTAGACCCAGGGAGAATGAAAAAAGAAAATAAAGACATGCACACATACTCAGTTCAGAAATTTGCCTTAAGTGGGGCTCGGTTCACACGCAATTTCCAGGATATGCCACAAGGGGGAGCCGAAAGCAACCAGAAACTGCTTGAGCATCACGTTTTTGTAAACTTCAGGGGCAGCAAAATTAAAAGGAATTTGGAGGACAGGGACAGCTGTGGTGGAAATTAAGTCATCTAAGGCTAGATGATGTTAATAAAGAATTTTAGTCTTACGCTAGGAGGAAGAAAAAATGTAGATTTATACTCAGTTCTATAATGTTAAAACAACGTCTGCAAATGCTTGCTGAAAGGGTTTTCCATACACTATGTATTTTATTTATAAGAACCTCTGAGGTAGGTCCTGTTATCCCCAAAAAGGCAAGTGGTTGGACTTAGGGAGGTTACATGTCTTATTTAAGGTCTTGTAGTTAACGTGTTGAAAATTATGTTCTGAAGCCTGGTCTTTGGTTATTTAATGTCATTATTTTAATGAATCATAAATATTTACTATTAATAAATACAATAAAATTTAGTTATTTAAAACTATTTTATCTTCAGTTCAACCTGATTATAGTCCTCTTTATGAATGTTTTATAACACACATACTATCTTGACAAAAATATATGAGGTCCATGTAAAATAAGTATACATATTCTGGAGATGCTTTTTTAACAGATAAGGGAGCAGGTCAAAAAAATTGAAAATATAAGGTGATTCAAGATGGTGGCAGAGTAGGTGGAAGCTACACTAAGTTCCTCCCAGGACCAAACTCAATTACAACTAAACTATAGAAAAATCATCCTGAATAACCAACTGAAGACTAGCTGGAGAGAAGCCTTATAACAGAGGGCCTACAAAAGGAATCACACCACCACATCGAGACTGCAATTAGATCAGACTCACACACACTCACAAAATGTTTGAAAAGATATAAAGGTGCACTGGCAGTTGGATGGTGATGGAGAGGAAAGCCAGGTAAAAGGGTATAACTGGGGTCCAGACAAGAGATGCTGAGGGCCTGGAGCAAGGTACCAGCAATAAGCATGGGAAGCAATTAAAGAAGTATGGGGGAGGGGAGCAAAGGGATTCATTTTGAGGACTGAGAAGGAATCAAGGGAGGTTCTTAATTTAGTCACAAGATTTTTCGGGGAGGTGGCCAGAATAGACTGAGAGGTCCCTGAGGTCTAAATTTAGAAGGTCTTTGTGTCTGGATTTGGGAGAAGTAAGAAAGAAGGAGAAAACTTGAATAAGTCCTAGCGTTCTGGCTAGGTGACTGGATGGATGGATGTGTATTGCAGTTCACCAACAAAGGGATAAAGGAACAGGGTGGGTGGGGGTGGAGCAAGTTCATTGGAGAAAGGAGTTTGGGACCTGTTTTGTTTGAATGGCCTGTGACAGTTAGTTGGAGAGCTCAAACAAGAACATGGATGTGTGGGTCCAGAGCAAGAAGCAGTAGTTTGGGCTGGCCATACTGACTTTAGGGGTTAAAACCATGATCATAAATACAGTTGCTCATGGAGAATGTACACAGTAAGAAGAGAAGAGGACCAGGCATGGAACCAGGTGAAGCCCAGCGTGCTTGAAGATAAGAGAAAGGACTGAAACTACAAGAGAAGTCAGTGAAGCCAAATTCTGGAAGAGGTAGAGGAAATGGAACCAGAAAAGGATTGCCAGGGAAAGGATGTAGCATAAGGCATGTTTAGACAGGAAAGCTTAAAGCTGTAATTTCTTGTTGACCAGAGGATGATACTTCATTTAAATGAGGTTGAATTAAAATTAAATGCCACATCAACACAGGAAAAAGCCACATATTTATTTGAGTTTGGATACCACAGTTACTTTGGCAATGACAGGGATTTGCTGCTAAATTTGTTTTACCCAGGAAATCAGTGATCCATTACTGCTTATCAAACAACCATTACTATACATTTATTAATATAGTGACTCATTCTTTCTTACAAAAGGTTATTTATTATCTCTTTAATGTGTCAAGCCCTGAGCTCAGTCCTTGGATAGAAAAGTGAATAAGATCACACTAACCTACACGTGACAAAATGGTAGAGAACTAATACATCTTGTACCAATATCAATTTCCTGGTTTCCGTTGTACCACAGATGTAACCATTGGAACAAACGAGGTTAAGGGTATATATGGGTGATGTTTCTGTACTACTTCTGTAGCTGCTTGTGAATCTGTAATTATTTCTAAATAAAAAGTCATTTAAAAGGGAATAAGAAAGATCCCTTGAGTTTAGAGCAGTCATCCAGTAGTGCAGGGAGACTCAAAGATAGAAAAGCAATGATGACAATTGTTATGCCACAGGAAGGGCTGCATGGTCAGGGGGTGTCTGATCTCCCTTGGGTGGTGGCTGGGGTGACTCCATAACAAGGGGATGGATGGAGGCCTGATGAGCAAATGCCATTCTCCTGGGGGCTCAGAATGTGAGAGCAATACTGCCCCCCCCTTTAAAAAATACTTTCCTAGTTTCTCCCATTCTATGTTTGCAGTAACATGTGACATGAGCATTGTCCTCATTTCACAGAAGAGGGGCTACATGAGTGCCCTCAGCAGTCTCCATGCTCACATCGTGGCAGCTTAGAAACCACAGTATAGGTTTTCCTGGCCCCAAAAGGACCCTGCTGGACTTGCGCAGGAGGTTACTAATGGCCCTGATCAGTGTCCTCCTGGTTCTTCCCCATTGTTATTCCTGGTGGGTCCGAGCAGAGTGAAGGTATTTTAAGGCCGGGGGTGGGGAGAAGTCGTGATGGAAAGGACACTCATGACTTGGAGAGAGCAATTAATTAGTGTGAGAACATCCTCCATAAAGCAGTATCAGCAGCCCCTATGTGCGGCCCCACTTATGATGTACTCAGCAAAGCAAGTTCAAATCCTGAACCAAGATACTTAAAATCTTCAGATTTTCAGGGAGAAGGAGCCGTGGTGCTTGACCCAGGGTATTCTGGGCTGGGAAGGGGCGTGGTGCGTCCCTACCTCAGGAGCGATGTAGTCAGGGGTCCCGCAGAAAGTGTTTGTCTTGACATCTCCTAAGATGTTCTCCTTGCACATTCCAAAGTCTGCTATCTTGATATGCCCCTCTTTGTCTAACAGGATATTATCTAGCTTCAGGTCCCTGAAAAACAAAAGCAAACCAGAACCTCACTTTAATAATTCCTGTTTTGTGAAAATAGAATTGCCCTATGAGGGGTGGTCTCATCACTCTCAATAGGGTGGCCCTCACCCGGCAGCACCCTGCGGAAATGGAGAGCTGCCCCAGAGTGATCTGTCAGCCCACTCTGCAAGCCCACAGCCCAGTGCTCACCGTCCCCGACGAGAAGTTTCTGGGCTGGATGGCACAGAGCTGCTGTCCTCACAGTCAGCATGGGACCTCACTTAATGATGTTGATGACTCCAGGCCAGGACTGTGCACATCTGCCCCAGAGGAGCACGTAGCCCCACTGTCCTGCGTCCCCTCCGTTGTCTGCGTCTTCCCTTAATGTCACACTCCACTCTCACTTTCTGCTGCATCTCTGTGCTGGCCTCCCGTGGGTCGGCCAGCCTCCTGTCTAGCTCCTTTCTTTTTTTATGTTTACTTCCCCCCCTTATTCTGAAGTGAGTCAGAAATCAGACAACTAAACTTTTGAAGATTTGTGTGTTAAATAAATGTCAACTATGTTTTGAGAAAAGAAGTAAAAAATTGAAGTACAAGTTTTCATCTAAGAAGAATGTGAAACGATGGTACAATGGAGAGATTCTGGACAGACACCCGTTCTCAAAAGAGGCTACATGTGGTGACCTGTGCCTGTCTCCAAGGTGCAGGCCCACGGGTTTCCATCGGTGTGTTTGAGTGTTCGAGGGAGAGCTCCCCTCCTACCCTGCCCCAAAGGAGACCGTTCAATCAACATTTCTAGGTGGCCCAAAGGAAATACAGGCAAAGACATGAGATGTGGGAGCCATAATCGAGAAAGCAGCAAAGTATCAAAGAGAAAGCCGAGTATTGGAAGGGGATGACAAAAATGGAGGTGAGAGGAAGAATAGGAGCAAGGATCGGAATAAAGAACAAAATAAGATCAGAGCCTTACTGCCTTTGAGACTGGAATTTCTTACTTGGTTGTGGTTAAATCATCATCTGTGTTATCACTATGGGCAGGAAGCCTGGGTGAGAAACAAAAACACTCTGGCCTTTTCATGACACTGAAGTACAATAATTATGTTAACTGGACCAGGAAATACAGATATCTCAGTATTTGTCACCAACGGGTAAACTGTACCTGTAGACAATGCCTTTGGAATGAAGGAACTGTAGACCAAGAATGATTTCAGCAGCATAAAACCTGAGGGAAGGAAAATCAGGGTTCACTATGAATGCATTAACAGAATAAAATAAGCCCCCCATTTTATCTGGTGAGTGCTCTGTGCAGCCCAATGCTAAATGTAAATACCCAGCTTTGTACGTACACAATTTATCTGTGTACACACATAATTTTCTTTCATCCTAATGAAAGGAAGATGAGAATGAAGCATAGGAGCTGGTATCCTAAGTTAGTTAGGCCTACTTGCAGTCAGTGCTCATTCTTATAATTTAAACTACAATGCTCAAACGATCACCTTTTTCCTAATAAAACACACACAAACATTAACTGTCATAGTATAGTATAATAGGAAAATGGTTTTCCCTCTTATTTTAAACTTTGCTTGGAGCCCTTAGACCCATGTGCAGGGTCATTCCAAATAGAATTGACTTCTTCATGTGCAAGAAACGCAGCCTGAAAGGAGGCGGGGGAGGGGGTAAGAAGATGGGAAGTAACATGGGGCTCTCCATCTTCAAGGACAGACTGGAAGGAAATGAACTTGCACTAGTGCTGGTGGGAGTAGAGTCCCTGGGGTTAAGGGAGAACGTCTGGAATTGGGGCTTGCTGGGTCTCCTGGGAGGCACTGGGGCAATGCTGGATGGCCTGTGTCTGATGGCCTGCGTGCATGCCTTGGAGAGCTGGAAAGGACTGGACTGAGTGAAACCTTTCCAGCAGAAAAATGCCCGATGCTTTCTTGGCTGTGTCTATTCCATACGGTTATCTCTGGGCAGTTTGCTGATGTCTCCTGGAGGCAACGAGACCAGTGGTGTGTGACCCGCTGGACCTCATAAAATGGCCATTTCAGACGGGTTTCTGCAGGAGCTGGGGAACAAGTCCATCTTTCAGCCCAGTTCAAACTCAACCATTCAAAGCATTCACTGGGGGCAGGTGAAAGATTATTGAAGAAATAAAGCCAGTGTGTACCCAGCATTTTTAAATGGGCCTGATGGTGCTGTTTTTTTGGTGGTTGTTAAATGTCACAGTGGTTTTACCACTCTGAAAAGACGGACGACAAGGGGTTGGGGTGAGGGCGATGGGGAGAGTGGCTGGGGGTCCTCCACTGCAGTCCCACTGGGTAAATGCAGCCTGTTTGACTTCACTTATGTTTAGAATTGCCCAAGAAGGTGAGGATTTATTCTCAGATGAAGTGTCCTTCCCTGTCAGAGCCACGTTTTATGGCATCACATTGACCTTCCCACTAAAGGCCACAGCTGAAGCTTCATCCTGTGACTACCTTCAAGATCTATGCTCCATTTAATGGCTTTCTTTTGAAAGGGCAAACATTTTCTTCCATGCTCAGATAATTTAGAAGTATGAGGAATAGAGGCATCTCTTTAAGAAACTAAACAGTTGCTTTCAAAACCCAGAGAGTTAAAACTAACAAGAATGTAAGATTCAGACACTGGGAACATGGTTGCCTCATGTGATACTTCTCAGGGTGCCCTTGCCCTGGGAGTTAGGCATGCTCAGTGCGGAAACAAAAGCGCAACAGGAAAAGAGTATTCTGTGGGGACTGTGGGGACATAGTGACTGCTGAGAACAATGGAAACCCCCAAAGAGTTCAACCGAGGGCTCTTACGTTGCTCTGGAAAGGTCAAATTTGTGGCAGCTTTGGATGTGGTACATTAAGTCTCCCCCGTTGAGATATTCCATCACAAAAAAGAGGTTTTCCTAGGAAAAACAAAAACAGTCCCAACCTTTAGCTTCCTTAAGACAAAACAAACACAAACATTACTTTTAAAATGGATTTAGATGATTGCACAGGAACCAATTCTGTCTTGAGATCACTTATAAAAATGTTGTTAAAGTAAGTTAGCTGATCTGTAGTATTTCTGAACCCCCAGAAGCCTGGGAGCACGTAGAACGCTCGCTAGGATGCCTGTGTGCCAGGATTCCGCAGACGGGGCACAATACGAGGGAGGATTCAACAGAATTTGCCCACCCACCTGGGATGTTGTTGGGCACTTGGTGAGGGGCTGGTTGTATACCTCTGAAATTGACAGTGTGTAGGATGGTAGAATAAACACAAAGGGGCTCTGAGCTCAGGGGCTGGGGGGAATATCCATTCATTCAACACTCAGTAAATAGTTCTGAACACAGTTTACAGGCATGGCCGTGTGGGAGGAGGGAGCGTGGAGATCCTCACTGCTGCCTCATTCATCCAAGATGATGAAACACAGTCCTGCGTTCAGGGAGCTTGCGTTCCAGTACAACCCTATTGCTCCCCAGTGCAGGCTTGCCTTGTGGCCAGCCACAGCCTAAAAGCATGCCGCCCCTTGCAGAGGGCTCCATGCGTGTTATTAGAGCCGGAGCCCTTGAGTGGCAGCCAGCAAGGCAAGGCTGAGCTCTGCAGGGCGTGGTCAGAGTTTCAAAGGTGGCTTCGATTCCTGTAAGCCTGAACTCTTCCTACTTTGTGTCACCCCGTGTCCTCACTAAGACTATTCATGGCACTTTGAGTGCCTCGATTTTTTCGAGTCCCTGTGAACCACAGAATCGGTAATCCATGAAGTGTGGAGACATGTGGCATGTCTGTGCATAAATTTGCACCTGAAAACCTCACCTGGGTGATTTTTTAACAGAATTAACCTTTAAGTTTTGATGTGAAACTAACTGTGGCCCTGGGGCATACCAGGTGCTAGTAGAAATGGTATTCTGGTCTGACAGGGACATACATTGCCTGCTAGACATTCCACAAAACTAAGGAAACCCAGTATTGTGAAACTCTCAGTAATTTAGGCAAAGGCAAGCATCATCCTGCTTTTCCCAAGGTTGATCTTAGATGGGGGGAGGGTCACTGGAGCCCACTCTTTCTCTTGTGGACAGGCCAAAATTCTCTGCTGACGTAAGTCCAAACATTGAGATTTCAAACATACTTTGAGATTGATCATTTGTTTCATCTGCACACACCTGCTTTCTTCTCATTAGTACATCTTCCTTCAAGCTCTTGTCATAAGTAGCATATGAACAACTTCTAACCTTTATCTTTTTACCCCAAATTGTGATGGCCTGTATGTACACAGTGCTGGCATCTCCTAAGTATTCAGGAGAATGAAAAGTATAAGTGCTTAGAGTGAGACCATTTGAAACAGTGTGCAGATGAAAAATTCCCTTGAAGTGTTAGAATGTTTACAAATTCCTATAAAGTCTGAAATTTCAGAATTTACAAATTGCCAGTTTGGACCTGGAGAAAGTGGGGAAGGCATCTCCAGACAAAAGGTCAGCCCTCACTGTGTGCATCGCTCAGTTCCCTTGTCTAAACCAGGTTCTCACGTGTGGTGGGGGTTGGGGGACCCAATTTGTCAATGAAAGAGAGTCTAAGAAATCACATTGCTTGGTCAATGTTTACCACTACGGGCATGCAAGGCCACACTGATGTAGTGATTATTTATTAAATAGTAATGGAAATTTAGAGCATGTTGTATGTCACACTTAATTCTACTAAAGGACATTATGGCTCTACGAGAAATCTTTCAAAACGATGTGTTCTAGTTCTCATCTTTATGTTAGGCTGGGGGCACTGGAAAAAATCTATTGGTTGTCTTTGGTTATTTATGATGGCATTTTGCTTCAGTTTAAGCCTTTGGTTTGGGTGAATACCAGCTAAGATACGAACTTTTTAAAGGGGGGTATAAAGGCAGTCCATGCCTGGAAGTCCAGCTTGGGTGAGCAGGACAGGAAGACTTATTCTTCTATAGGGTGCTGTTTTGAGGATCTTTGCCTTCTAGGGGTTCTGATAGCTATTTGGAAGGCTCAGGGAGCCACTCCTCAAGGAACTGCTGAGTCCACTGTGGGCTCAAGGAGATGACTCTGTGATGAAATTGGCATAAACAAATGTACATACAAACCACGCAGTCCTGGGGGTTGGGTTTCGAGTATTGCATTTTGAAGGGTAGGTAAATCTTTTCAAAGTTGAGTCCCAAATCCCAGTCATAAAAAGTAGATATGATCAGAATAGCCTCGAACTTTCATAAATGGCTGGGAAGGGAGTACTCAGAGCTGAAGGTGACTTGCCACCAACTTGGAACCCTGCAGGACCACTATCAAAAAGAAAAGTCTTCCCCTGGGGAAACTCCAGATTGGGTGGGGTAGGACCCAGCCCAGAACTCCACTCAGGGTAATTGAGAAGACCATGCTCTTTGCCCCTATTCAGACCCCAATTCAGAGCTCCTCTATGCATGGCCTTGGAGAAGTGACAGCCTCTCCTGAGCCTCAGATTCTTCATTTATGAAATGAAGACAATAATATTCCCACCTCCTGGCTTGTCGCTGAGTATTATATGAGATGATATGTGTGGAATCCTGGCTCAGTGTTGGCACTCAGCATGCACATGATATCTGGTAGCTGTTGTAATGATAGGGAACAATTTCAAAGCCAGTCAGAAATAAAAATAAAAACATACAGCAGCTCCTCCCCAGAGAAAGGAACTGCACGGTCCAGGGACTTGGATCTCCTCTAGTATGTTCTTTCTGTTCTGATCCTGAGCTGAGAGAAAATACAAGCAGGCTGGTGAGGGGGAGCGTGGTCTCCTGAGCTTGTGACCTACATCTGTCTCACTGGTGTAGATGGCTCTTCTTTAGGCCTAGTGAGACTTTAACTGATGCAAATGATTCTTTTGGGGGAGTGAGAATTGGCATTGTGATGTTGGAAGGAATGCTCCAAATCTGCCCTAGACTTAGAATTTGTCAACTCTGCTGGCACAGCATTTGCGGGGTGGAGATTCTCATTTCTGTTCTGTCACTCACTGGTGGGTTGTCAGGTAAATCACACCTTCCCCGGGCCTCGGCAAAATGAAAAATATCAGCAAGATCCTCGGCTACATTCCCCTTTACTAACCTAAAGACTCCCTGATTTTCACCATTTATTTTTCACATTTATTTTTCCCCCTTTTCTTGGGGGAAGAGATGAAATTAATAAACTATGACTATTGAGCATGTTATAAGATGTATACAGTGCTTTCCAAATGATAAAATAAACATTAGTAGGTGCTATGCTTCCAAAATTCTTAAGAGAAATTGTTGTCTAGAAACAATGCATATTTGAAGTAAAACTAAAGAAATAGTGATGTATCTTCCTTTTGAACCTTCCTCAAAAGAGGTACGCATTATGGTTTGGTTCACGGCCCACCATAACACCCCAAAGGAGGTCATAAAATGGAGGTCAGAGGACCTCCTGCCATTTAAGTAGTCCCCTGGTTATGCTGATAGAACTTGGCAATTGGTTGGGGGCAAATTCCTCTGTGTCCCAAGGGTTCTGACTGCTTTAATATTTGAATTGATCCACCATGGGCCAAGGGCTGAAAAGCAGAATGGGTTAGAACGAACTGTGGCTCAGCGCTCTTTTGAGTAGACAAAGAATGGCAGGAGAATGGCTTTTTGGTTGGTCTTTGTAGTTTGTTTCTGAATCTTGCATCTTACTCTCTTAGAAAGGACTGTCAGCAGACCCGCTGGAAGAAGAGTATTATCTCTGATTTGGAAAAATAATTGAAACACAGGAGTAGAGCTCAACCTTTAGGATCCTGGCCTCAGTCCAAGCATTTGGTGAGTTTTTTCACTTTGCCTACTTAGTAGCTCCTTGGAAAAGTGAATTTTAAAATAGGAGGTGCCTTACTGAGCCGGTTTCCTGCAGGAGGAAACACATTAGGGTTCTGGAAACCTCTGCTGTCAACTGCAACAGACTGATCTGTAAAGTGAGCATTCCTATAAAGCTTCATAGTCTTCAGAGTGAGTTCTGTGAGTGTTCTTTCTTCATCCATTGATCTTATTAATGGAACCATCAAATATGGAGCATATTTCCATCCTGTTGGTGAAGTGAGTTTTAGTAGGGGTTTGACAGTACAGTTGTATTAGGGCCACTGGAAGAAGTGATTCATTCAATAATGCTGAACAACCCCTGGCTAACAAGAAAGCATTTGGTATATCATTCAATAACATTTATTTATCTATCAGCTCTCCAGGTTACAAACACACATGTGGCATGCATGCTGTTTTGTTTGCCAGACTATAAGAACAAGAGCAACAGCTTTGCTGTGATTTTCTGACAACTGAAGGCAATAATCAATACTGATATTCTGTAGATAAATGGGTATCTAAAGCTCTGTGACAATATTTTTGGGAGCTTTTAAAAATGGTATGTATTATAGTCTTGCAAAATCATTTATATATACACATGTACAGATATGTGTGTGTGTATATTATTTATATATATAATATATATACATATATATGGAGAGAGAGAGAACTTTCAAGAATTCCAAATAGTCTAGTGTTCTTGCAAAGAATTCTGTGTACAAAGTATTGAATTTTCCAGTTTCCACAAATATCTTTCATTGCTTGGTTGAAAAAACTGCATAACTGGCTTTCCTACGTTCTTATAAAAATACGAGATCACTTTAGGGAGACTCCCTTTCTATTCATTTTCTTTGTGAAATATTTACATGAAATCTTACTGTAAAGGTGATTTATGCTGGTAAAATGAAGAAATGAAGGTAATCACTGTATACAAGAATAGAATATTAAAGAGTTTACTAATCTAAAAACTGAAAAAATAATTTTTCAGATAACATATATACTAATTTCAGTGGTTTTTTAAAGCCAGATCTTTTAAATACTTCTGGTCTGAATTTAGCAAGGCATTATCTTGGATTCTCTACCTTCGTGACTCTCAGTCTATTTACTAACACACTTGATGCACTAAGTCTGAACTACTGTCAGAAGTAGAGGTGGGGTCCCCTTCATCAAGGTTTACATCCTTACTTCAAGGTTTTAGTGGAGAATTACAACCTGTAAGAGCTGCCTTTCTGGCATCCTCAGCAATATGATCATGAGGACATGGAGGGACTTACTGCCTTGAAACAGACCACAGAGCTGGGGTCAGTGTTGCGCAAGCCGTGTGCTTGGAGGGGCACCAGGTGGGGGTGGAGGTGGCATCTGGCTAGCACACCTGGTGGACAGACTGGACGCTGGGCTCGCCCAAAAGTCTCAGTGTTGCACTTAAACACCTACGTCAGTTTGGTGACACCAGCACTCAGTTTCTTAAGTATATTTGTAATTGAGAAGGTTGGGGCAATTCTGAATCTGGAGTACTCTCTTTCTTTCCTCTATACTGAGCTATAAATTAAAGTATCCTAGAAAACAGATTTGTTGCCTTTTTCATAAGAAATATGCCATCAATTAAGTTAACAGAAGTTACTTTTTATATCTAAACCTAGTGTGTGTGTGTGTGTGTGTGTGTGTGAGAGAGAGAGAGAGAGAGAGAGAGAGAGAGAGAAAGAGAAAGAGAGAGCTCTCCATAGACCAGCAAACTTATTCATTAGGGCATGTTTATATTTCTACTGTAAATTCTAATTAGTAAAATTCACTGCCTTCAATCAATTCATTAGTACATGCCAGAAATAACGTGCCTGGGTTTCTAGGGGTTTGCACCTTGCAACAGGGACTCAGGCTCAGTTGCTATTTATTGGCTTAATTGTCCCACAGGGTCTTCTTGTATTAATAAACAGATTATTTCCCTTCATAACAGAGGTACAAACAGGACTCCATTTTGTGAATTTTAAAACTGTTTTCCCTGATATGATTAGGTCTCTAGTGAGAGGCAATATAGCAGTTAGGCCTATGGACTTTGCCATCAGTTGCCTGAATTTAAATCCTGGCTCCCCTACTTAATAGTTGTTTGACCTTCATGTGTTGCTTACTCCCTTAAAGGGACCACCTCATTTTCCTTATCTATAGAACTGGGATAAAATAGTGTCTTCTTCATAAGGTTGCTGTGAAGATTAAATGCCCTAAAATGTGTAATGTGCCTAGAACATGGATCGGCACATAGTAAATACTCTATTAATGTCAACTGTTGTTATTATAACTATAGTTATTACATATGATATACATGCTACACATGTTGAGAAATATACACGAGCACAGAGGGGTTTCAGGGGACAGATTAAGTTTTAACATAAAATGTAGTTTTAAATAATATGCCTTGAAGGTGAAAATGACCTACTCTACTGAAGATTTTAAAGTTACTAAATTATCACTGCTACAGAGAAAAAAAGATGCAAAAAAAAAAAAAAAAGGGAAGAAAGGAAATATTCCAAAATCCTACCTCTGGTATCTTTGAATGCTATAACTAGGAAAAACTTTCTCTTTTTTAATAGTACTGTTGTGTATTTTCCAATTTTTAAAGGATGTTTTGATATAATTTTATAATGAAGGAAAATAAGAAAATTTACTTGAAATTTTTAAGTGACTGATTTATCTACCACTTTATGTTTATATGGTATATATGCTCAATATTTACCAAAGGAGTAGATTATTCTTGTTCAGATTTAGGCTACTGAAGAGCAAATTCCCCAAAGTACAAGGAAGAGCTAGGCCCTTGCACTCCGTCAGTATATCAATTTCAGAGAGGTCTAGAATAAGTCTGATTCACGGATAGATTCAAATGAACATTGCTATTTGGAGTGCTGGCATGGAGATTTGCATGAAGTATCTGATGTCAAGTCAGGTGCTGTCTTTTTCAGCTCACGTAAGTTGAAACTGGCAGGCTTAATCATGAAGAAAGTATAACCAGGCACAGGGTAGAAGAATCATCTGGTTATAAACTTTAAAAATCACTTTTAATCAAAGTAATGCAAATAGAATAATTATCTCAAAAAGAATCAAAAGAACAGGAAGATCTAAAAAAGGAAGCATCATTAAAATAAAAATCTATTTTCACAATATGGAAGAAAGGTGATTAAATGCAAGATTAAAGTGGTATCTTTAACAGAATTGGTTGTATAGTTCTCACAGCGCTGTGTCTGCATACACAAATATCATTTAGAGAAGTTAAAAGTCTTAAGGCTGTCAAAATATATCAATATTTAAAACATAAGATAGTTTTTTAAAAATACACTTTGTGAATGAATATTCTAGAATTAGTAAAGGGGGAAATGTAAAGATGGAATCAGAAATTATTATTATTTTTTAGAACTTATATGATCTAACTCCTACACTGCTTTCCCTTTAGAATAATTATGTTTCTTTTTAATAAGAGAATGAAAAGAAAGAGCTTGGGAAGTTATTTAGCAACAATGACTTTTCAGTATAGCTAACAATTGCCAAATGTGTGTGGTTGATTGGATAAATGAAAACCTCATAGCCTTAGAGAAATTAGCTAAAGATTTTATCAAAACAGTAACAATTAATCTTCTTTTAGGTTCTAATTCTGCTAGGCCACTAACAATTAATTTTGAAAATACACAGAGAGTTTAGCAAATTTTATGCAAACGAGGTCAGAAATATATACTCCCTCTCTAGAAAAAGTAATGTGGAAAAGGAGAAAAATAATAATTGTAGTCATTTTTTTTGCTACTATTTTTTTCCTCAAAGCCTAGTAAATTTGCAATGCCTGAAGAAGTAAAATTAGAATAAAATATTTATTACATATTTGTTACAAAATATCTAGATATACCAGCAGCCCTTTAAGAGTATCATATATTAAGCATGTGAAATAAATGCCATAGCATCCAAGATTATAGTATAATAATATGGAAATTATAGAGTAGAATTCACCTCTACTTATAATATTCTATTATACCCAAATGGAAAGTACACCCTGAAGAACAAGGGGGAGCTGGTCCATATCTAAAATTCCAAAATTAAATGAAATAACCCATGTACAGTATTTATCCCAGTACCTACATATAGTAAGAACTCGTTAGTTCATGTTGACTTTTGTTATGTATGTTGTTACTCTGTCCACAGGAAGGAAAGCATTTAGTTGTATTATAGTCAGACCTCAAGAATCATCCCAACATGTACAAGGTCTAAACCAAGAATACAAATGGATGCCTCATACCATATATCTAAAACTTTGTGTTATAAATCAAGCCCATCAACTATACAATTAAATATGTACTATATGCCTATATTTTTCTCTATCTATATGTATATATGTTTGTGTATATATATTGAGCATATACCTTAATAATAATCAAGGCTAGTGATAAATTTAGAATTGCTTCAAGTCTTGCACTAGCTAAGTGGCTACTCTGGGAAGGTCCTGCCCCCTCCCCCCAACAGGATCTAGGAAGATGTCTACACATGCTTTGAGCTATTTGGGTTTGGAATTTTGGAGTCCCAGAGCATGGCTTGGGAATGGGTATAGGGGCTGTGAGGGGCATGACTCCTTGCTCCATGTGGCTGGAGGAAGGCTGAAGGGAGGCTTCTAAAGTAGGGGGCTGGGTAGAACCCCTTTTGCTTAGATCTAAGATTTAAGACATATAATAGATAATTTTCCTCTTAAGTTGTGAGTTAGATTCGGTGTTTAGATACATTGAAATCACAACTTTACTAACAGTTTTGGGTTGATAGTATAATCTAGAAAAGAACACCATACTGTAGTCAGCTAGGCTGATCTTCGGGTCTCAATTTCCTTAAATTGAGGGGATCAGACTCCTTATGTTAAAAAAAATTCTACATCTGTTGAGTCTGTCATTAAAAAAACAAATGATTATTACAAATCAAATTAGAAGCTAGGAGCAACCAAGATGTCCCCCAATAGATGAAGGGATAAATGAACTGTGGCGCATCCGGACAACGGACTATTATTTGGCAATACAAAGAAAAGAGCTCTGAAGCCATGATAAGAAAAGGGGGAAACTTACATGCTTACTTCTGGGTGACAGAAGCCAATCTGCAAAGGCTACAGATTGTGAGTCCAACTATATGACATTCTGGAAAAGGCAAAATTATGGAGACAGTACAAGGATCAGTGGTTGCCAGGGGTTTGGGGGAGGGAAGGATGAAGACGTAGAGCACAGAGGATTTTTAGGGCAGTGGGATACTGTTGAGTGTGATACAATAATGGTGGATATGTGTAATACATTTGTCAAAACCTATAGAATGTTCAATATAAAAAGTGAACAGTTATATAAACCATGGACTTTAGTGAATAAAATGTATCAATATCGACTCATCTGTTATAATAAATGTACCACACGAAAGCAAGATGTTAAAAAAAAGGGGAAACTAGGGGGGCTGGGGTAGGAAGGATATGTGGGAACTCTGTACTTTCCCCACTCACTTTTTCTGTAATCTAAATCTACTCTAAAAAATTAAGTCTATTAATAAAAAAACAAAACAAAACAAAATCTAGTAGCAATAGGCCAGCTAATACATTCAAAGTAATGCTAATATACGTGACTGGAAAAAACATCTTTAGATTCTTCCTCATATGGAATTTATACAATAAACTTATAAAGTTCTACTAAATTCTTATGTTTATTTGCCCTATAAAGGTAGAAATTTACACAAAGAAGGTAGCATTGCAGGTTCAGCTTAAAACCTTTCTTGAAATGATGACTTCTGGAAACATGTTTTTATTTATCTTGGTTGACAGTGTCCACTTAAAATATTTGTAACTGTCTTCTAGAAACAGTTTTTTTTTATTTAAATTTTATTTTTTAAAATGGAGTTTCCTGGAGAATTATTGCTTATTTTTTAAAAGGAGTTACGAGCTCACTCCCATTCTGGATAAATACAAGTAATGGAATGGTTTAGAAGTCACACAGTAAATTTTATTTCTTTGTCTTCGAGGCTGGTTTCACCTTGCCAGTTTCCATCCCTGGGAAATTCCCATCACACACTTTCTCTTCAAACTTTGGCCCTCAGGCGGTACCTTGAAATTTTTGCTTCTGTCTCTTACTGAATCTTTATTGGAGCCCCTGTTGCTGACATTTCAAGCTTCTTTTGTGTCTCCAGGTTCTCAGTCCTGTTCCAGGCCCTCTCATTCCCAGCCCGAGGTGGCGTCCTACTTTATTGGGGTGATTGCAATCACTGAGCAGCCTCAAAGGTCCTCCCTGTCTAAGTCAGTCTCCTCCTTTCACTTCTGTGTCAGAAGTGACAACCGTACTTACCAGTTTAGTGTAGCCTTTATCCTATCCCCTTCCTCTTCCAGAATCTTCCTCCCTGAATTCCTCCCTGTTGTCTGGTTTCTTCCTCTGTCTCAAGCATTCTCCATCACTCTTAACCCTTAAACCCTGTAATCCGAGCATGCTTCCATCTTCTGAAACACACTTTCTGAACAACGTCTGTGTGACACTGAGTCCTTATGCCTGTGTCACCTGACATCTGCCTCTACCTCCTACTAAGATACTTCTTTCTGTTCCTTTTATACGTCAGCAGTTGGCTACCTGACCACTCTGAACGCTCTGTTCCCTCTTTTTTAAAATTCTTTTCTCTCCACTGAGCCTATTCTGATGGTCCTCTCCTTATTGATCCGGGGGATCTTTCTGTTGCTTTTCCCCCTCTTCGTCCTCCTACTTCTGAAGAGGAGGCTTCTTTTGGGTTTCAGTGCTTGAGCCTCTTTATCCCAACTCTCCTCTGTTCCCAGGGTCCCACCTTTGTCCCTTCCTCAGGGTGTGCCATGGCCCCTCAGATGCTGTGCAGTCATACTGCTTCTCCAAGGGCCCTATTTTAGGAGAAGTTACTGCTGGGAACAACTCATATTAAGCAGCCATATGCTGCTTATCTTTGTTTTCTCTAAGACTGCTGGTCAAGCAAAGGACATTGAAGTGACAGAAGTTTTCATGTGGAGAGATGAAGAGATGAGAATGAGGTGGGGATCGAGACCGTTCAGGAGCTGCAGTCGAGGCACAGGGGCCTGGGAGCTGGGGGTGAAGGGGCACCAGTGGCACTGAAGGGCACCGGTATGCTGAGGGGGCATCCTCTCCTCTGAGGTTGCCCAGGACCAGCCTTTCTGGCACCTGAGGGTTCTGGCAGCTGTGTTATAGCTGGCCGGTATGATTTATTATAGGATGATTTCTTTTTCTTTTTTTCCACCCTCCCCCCGAACATTATCTAGCATTCTGCGAGGAAATGAAAAAAAGGAAAAGAACAAAACATGCTTCTTGGTATCAAGGAATGTATTATTTACATGGAGAAACCAAGTAGGTGCCTCTGAAAACAGAGAAAAAGCCAAGCAGTACAGGAACAAATCACCTTTCTGGGATTTGTAAGCTGAGAAGCCTGAGGGGGCGACGGATAATGGTCATTAAATAGGATTTAGCGCATCGGAACATGTTACGGAGGAGGTAGTCTCTGAGCAAGCTTTCAAAGGAGTCGGGCAGATTCACAGAGGATAGCAGACACTTCCCTGTAACGACACTCTTGAAGTAGATGCAAATGCTCATGTCATGAGGGACGCTAGTGGCAGTACCTTTGGGGCTTTGAGAGAACAGCTGACAGAGAAATGAACTGACAGTGTGGTCACATGAGCCCTGAAGAGACATTATAAAAGTCACATAGAGGTGAGGCGATGTCTGTGAGCTTACAGAGCAGGTGTGCAGAAAGGGCGTGACATTTCAGACTCACCAGGGAGAGCTTAGAGTCAAAGGATGCCTGAATATTTGCTCATCAATTGCCGATTATCTCCAGTATCTTGGGGGAGGGGATGCAACATGAATTTACCATAAATCTATAAATATACTAATTTTTGTAAGTTCACTGTAAATCTAACATCTGCCAAATCACAGTTTAATTGCACAGAGAGGGCTTCTGAAGCACATGGCAGAGATGAGTTAACCATTTCCAAGCTTCCTCACTACAGGAAACTGCCACAGTGCTTTACAGAAAACAGGCTTGTCAGTCACTGCAAATGGGGATGGCACAAAACATTGATTCTTGTCTCAGTTCATGGATAAGTGTTTTGGAGGATGTGGTTCCTGTGGCTTTCTCTCTCTCTCTCTCTCTCTTTTTTTTTTGTGTGTGTGCTAAAATTGTGATAATTGCCAGCCTCCTAACTCAGCTGGAGTGTTGGTGGATTAAAAAGTATTGTTGAGAGCTTCAGATGAGGCAGTTTCTGAACAAAATGCTTGAAAGTAAAAACCATCTGGCAATCTTAGATGGCTTTTTGCTTTCAAACCATGGAACTATCAGAATGACATACGTTTTAAACGACTGCTCTGCTGAGGAGTTTTTCTTTTATTTCAAATAATAATAAAAACCTTGCAGTTAGTATGGCACTTCCTTCACGAAGGATTCAAAGTCCTCTGCACGTGCTATTTTTTTAAATGTTATCATTTTGGAGGCCACAAGAGGACAAGGTTACAAAGAAATGTTAGGTCAATTGTTGAAAGTCATACAAAGTTTCAGGCGTAAATTTATAACCTGAAACCATTAACAGAGGGATCACCATGGTTAGGCTGGCCCAGAAGTCAAGCTTTGTGTGTTCTATAAGTGGAAAGTGAAACCCGATTTTCTTTTTCATACTAGAGACATTTCAAAGTAATACTAAGAAGGTTGAACTGGTTCACACTGGGAGTGTGGAGGTCGAGGGCAGTGGTGTAAATGTGAATTAACATTCAATTTCTGACCCCTGACATGGTGCTGGGAACCTGCTTACGGAGACCTACAAAACCGTAGCGCCTTTCACGCAGCCTGAGGAGGAACCCGGAGGTGTTCTCACACCATCTAAAACTTCTTTTAGGTGTGAAGTTGTAACATTTCTTAAATAATTACTTGTAGACAGACTGTAGTACAGATAGACCTTTCAGAATTCAAAGGAGACATGAAGGCAGGCTGTAGTTCATTTTAATTTCTAAGGAAATTATTTCAAAACAAAACAAAACAACATGAAACAGTGTTCTCACAGTTAGAGGCATATTTCCTTTCCAAACTAATTTTGGAACTAAACCATCTTATTTTTCCATAGTGTTTTCAGAGATAAATCAGAGAAACTTTAAATACTGAATTAATTATTTAAAATTATTTTTTTATTTAGAGAAAGAAGAAGGGAGGGAGACAGAGAAGGAGAGAAGCATCAATGTGAGAGAGAAACATTGATCGGTTGCCACCCATATGTGCCCTGACCAGGTTAGGGGGGCACTGAACCCACAACCGAGGCATGTGCCCTGACCAGGGATGGAACTGGTGATCTTTTGCTTTGTGGGACAACACCCAGCTAACTGAGACACACTGGTCAGGGCAGGATAGTTTAATTATTGGTCTTTCTTTTACTCTAGCATAATTAAAAAGAGAGGCAAATTATTTTTCTCAGTGTTTTGTCTTCCCTGTAGGTCAGCATTTAGTTACTGCAGCAATGATGTGTCCCTAAGATACTTACATGACCTGACTATATAGGAGGCCGATACCTGGACACAGAGACATATTGTTAAATTGGAACATTGTTCCCAGTTACCAGGTGAATAGTCTTAGGCAAAGTTCATTATTCTTAGCCTTAGTTTTCTCATGAGTAAAATAAGAATAATCACATTGACTTCATTGGGGCTAACAGAATTAAATGAGATAATATATTTAAAGTTCCTAGGAAACTATCTGGAACAAAACAGGCTCTCAGTAAAAGTAGGCTTTTAAAATAATATTTTTTTTCTGTATTTTAATATATATGATGGAGCAAAGATAGCTGGTTGCCTACCTTTCCTTCTTAGTAAAAATTTTTATTCTGGATGCAAAGTGCCCAGAATAAAATAGAAAGAAAGTTTTCTAGCTTCTCCTGCAACAATAGAAGAGTCAGAGATATGTGAGCAGAAGTTTTTTGTGGGCCTTATGGGAAAGTGATTTAATAAAGGAAAGAGAGCTGGCATGGTCTTGTTCTGTTTTCTCCTTCCTCCTGACTAGAATGTGGTTATGAGGGCTGGGCCCCAGCAGCCATAGTGGACTGAGGAGTGTCCTTGAGGATGGAAGCCTAGTGCTGTGGATGATGGAACCAGGAGCAGATGGTGCCTGGATCTCTGATGAGTGACATCATGAACTGTCATACCTGCTCTGAAACACATGTCTCACTCCTTTTATATGAAGAGATAAACAATTCCATCTCATTTAAGTCATTGTTATTTTCTGTCCTCATTTCTAGCAGCTGATGCAATTTCTAATTGGCATGCGTTATTTCACAGTTGGACAATTCTGAAATTGGGAGATAACTTCTAATACAGTTTTAAAAAGAATTTTATGAAGAAAAACAGTAGTGCATCTAATTATTAGTGGTATCTTAAAAATAAATAAAGCAGAATATTATTTTCCTGAGGTAGGACTTTAAAAATTTATTTACTAATTAGAATTAGGAAAAGGAAATAGTTTTGTAATTTAATCCTCATACAGTTTTATTGTCTTGCCCCTTTTGGGAAACATACAGAACTTATAAACAGTAGGTACCCAAGAAGAATTTGTTAAATTAATTTAACATGACCTTCTAAAATAAATTATGAAATTATTTTCAAGGTTTTATGATGAATTTGTTTCTAATAATTTTTATTTTACTTGTTAGTACAGTTGAAAATTTATGACAATTATTATTATAGGTAAAACTTTTTGTGGACTTTCCGTATTTCTACTTTTAAAAAAATGTAAATAATGGAAAATAGGTTCTGAACATATGAGTTTAAAATCCAGTATGTATGTGAGGGTTAGCTGGTGTACATACTGAGTTTGATACTAAGAGGGACTGTGCAATTTAAGACATACAGACTTCATTGTGAGACACAGAAAATAAAATATTAAAAATAGTAAATGTTCGTATAAAATAAAAGAATAAAAAGGCCTTTTCTCCTCCTGCTAAGACAGCAACCTCATATCATGGTGATTTGTACTAGACTCTGATGCCAGTGATTTTTGTCACAGCCTGAATGAAGCACAAAGTTATTTTGATCTGGCACCGAGAAAATTAATTTCAAAGGTTCTTTCCTTTTGAGCCTTATTCAGATTCAGGTTCAGGTTCCACTGATACTGTCTTACATACCTATGTCCCAAGCACTGTGCTTTCACACATGGTGCCTAGCTTCTACCCTTCAGCCCTTCTGTGTGGTGATTCCTGCTCTCTATCCAGGGCCGGGGAGGAAGAGCCCCGGAGTCCTGACGACAGATGGCTGAGCTGAGGTGGAAGTTCTTCAGAAGCCCAGTGCACAGCTATTTTCACTCTTCGTAACTTCCTAAATGATTTCACCATATTTTCACACTTCAACAGGTCATTTGTCCCTCATAAATGAATTTTAAAAAGCCTTTAATGATTTAATCTACAGATCCTTACAAATTACAAGGGAATCTTGTCCTCAGAATCTCATGAATAATCTGGCATTCAACAGGGGGCCTCTTTGGAGGCAGAAAACAAATAAATAACTTTTTCCAAAAACACAACAATTCCCTAGAAAATTAATTAGCCATTTATCTTATTTAATGTCTTCACAAGTACGCAAAGGTGACTGTCCTCTCAAAAAGGACATTTTCAAAATGTTCCCAGAGCAAATCATCATTCATATCAGTTGTTGCTTTATACACTCACCTGTGGTACTTAATTGGTTATTTTGTTTGACATGCAAGATCTGAATAGTAAGTCAGGACATCTTAAGAGCAACTCAAGGTCCTTCAGAAAGTGTAATGCAAGCTCTCCCCCCCACCATTCCTTATTTCTAAAATGACTCAATGCCTTGAAATCTAAGTCATGAGCCAGTCATGTTTGACATTTGTGCACATTTTCTGCTGCATTTTCTCCTGCACTGACTCCCTGTTTGAAGAAAGCACTATGGTTGTGTGTGTGGAACCCATAGGCACTTCCTGTGGTGGGGAAGGAAGTGAGCGCTGCCTGGGCCGAGAGATAAGCAGAGAAGGGATATATCTACATTCTAACAAAGTGAGATTGATAACAGCCTTCCCCATACGATAGGAAGACAATCATACATACAAATATTAAAGAAAGAAAAAAATCCACTGGGGAAAAGTTTCCAAGCTCCACTTGGTTACATAATGGCCCTAGAAGCCTGGTCTGAAGTGTATTTAGCATTTATACAAGCCCCAGAAGAGGAAAAGTGAGTTTGTAAACAGCGCCAGGGTGCCCAGCAAAACCAGAACAGACTGGGAGCGTGTGGTAGAGTTCCTCACTGGCCCTTTGGAAACATGTCTGCACCCGCCCATACCAATGCATATGACCTCCAGGAGGAAATTTCTAGTGGAAAATCTCTCTCACTCATTCTCAGAAATTCCAAATTCCTTCCTGCTTCAGAAAATAAGCCTACTTTCCCTTAAGCAGCTTCTCGCGGTCCCTTCCCTCCCTCATTCTTTCTCTCCTGTAACCCCCACATGCCTGCTGTCCCCAGCTCTTTCTGCCTATTCAAGTTCCAGTTTCTAGGATTTCAGCTCTGGTGCTTAGAGTCTCCATTCTGCAGTGTAACTTTAGTCACACTGTTAGCAGTAGCACGCTCGCCTCTTTTATTAGAGTGAAATACTCTAATTTCTCAAGGCCAGAAACTGTATTATACGTTTCCATATCCTTCACAGTGCTTTGAATACAGTATATTTTAGTAAGTGCTCTTTCATGGTCTGGTTTCCCGTTATTTTGGCTAAGGGTATTTATCCATTTGTTCTTTCATTAAACATTGGTTGAGTACCTACTGAGGGCTGGAGAAGTGGGGATGAAAGCCCTAGTTGCTGTCTACATTTTCTGATTGGTTCCCAGTTTCCCAGCTAATACTTTCTGTGGCTGGAGGCAGCTTAGAGGCCCTCTATTCTCATAGTTGCACTAAAGTAGTGCATTATCATCAAGGCTTGAAATAGAAAGAGAAAAACTTCATGTTCTTTGGACCTTAATCACATGGTCCCACATGGGTCTGCCTATTATTACTAGGCTTTGTATGATGGTGACAAGGTGAAGGAGAGTAGAAGGAGGAAAAGGAAAAATTGTAATGCTTGTGCATGGGATCTATAAGGACAAGGATGTTCATTTCAGTGTTATTTAAACCAGAAAAAAAGTTAGAAATATGCTAACTAGGTAAATTGGGCTAAAGAAGACTATCCACAGATGTGGGGAGATATACAGAGTGTTAAAAAACGCAGGTTATAGAACAGTTGATATTTATAATAAGTTTCTATTTTTATATTTAAAAATTCACTGGGGGAAAATCTAGAATGATAAGCTTCAAAGTATTACTGGTGAGTATACCAAAGGGATGAGATTATAAATGATTTTCTTTGAGTGTATAACTATTTTCCAAATTTTCTAAAAATGACCCAGGATAACTTTTGAGTGAGGAAAAAAGTAATTAAAGGCAAAAGGAGATCAGGACAAGAATCTTCCCAGAGCCGGAGAGACTCCTGACAAAATTCACCTTTTCCCTCAATGCTTGGGTCTTGGCTCCTCGATAAGCCCACTGTATACACTGCTCCACTGCTGACTTCATAAAGGAAAGTAACAGCACACATGCCTTCTGCTCTATTTCCCAATCTCTGTCTCTTCAAATAGGTATATGTAGGTAAACACACAGGCATCACATTTTTTCCCCTCATAAAGCACTGCTTTGTCAAATAAGTCACAAACTGCTACAGATCCTGGTTGTGGTATAAGTTAAACCAAATTCTAAAAAAACCCAAGCAAACAAATCCAGAAGGAAAGCCCTTTCCCAACTGATGACATTAAAAACATTCTAAGTAATATTTCAATCGTATTTAGAGGAGAAGAAACTTGATTGGATGGATGGAAGGTGGACTGAAAGGTCAAGAAGAAAAATGGGAAGACTGTACCCCACATCTCACAGTGAGGGTGCCACCAGGGCACTGTGCTGGGACAGGCACGTGCACTAGGGGCAGGTGGACGAAGAGTTGTCTGCACAGAAGCCTTACCTTGGTCTGGAATGTACAGAACATGTGCGTTAGGAACGGGTGCTCCCAGGCCAAGGAGAGAACTCTCTTCTCTACCATTGTGCACTCAACATCGTCGTCCATCAAAACCACGTCTTTCTTGAGGGCTTTTATGGCAAAAAATTGATTGGTTTTCTTGAATTCTGCTAGGAAGACCTAGAAGGGGAAGAAGGAACTTTATTTTAGAATTTGGATTTCACTCATTAAGGAAGGGCCATGTCTGAGAGCAACGTGCTGGGTGAGCAAGGAGGCTTCCTTCTCAAATCCCTTTGTCTCCTTTACACAGACAAAATGGAGTATTTCTCTGGTTCAGGATGCTGCCTAGCAGTTTCATACTCTCTTTGTACCTTTCAAAGGTCATAAAACTATGGTGCAATTGGATGGGTTAGTCTCAGTTCCAGAACAATTCTATTTAAAAAAGTATGCCCTATCTGCCCAGGGACCTGAATAAGTTATTGAAAATCCAGACAAAAATGTGTGTTGGCAGAAGCAGCAGCAAGTAGCAGAGAGGCGGACCTGATTATACTTGAACATCACTGCAAATAAGCATTAAACCTTCTCTTTGTTTTACCCAGTTTTTCAAGGCAAAAAAAAAAAAAAAAGAATGCTGAGGAATAGAGTTCTCTTTCCTCATTCAAAGAATGCACACCATTGCCCTGGCCGGGTGGCTCAGTAGGTTGAAGCATCATCCCATACACAAAAATTTGCAGTCAGGGCACATACCGAGGTTGTGGGTTCAATCCCCAGTCAGGGTACATTGGGTAGGCAACCAATGGATGTTTCTTTCTCATCAATGTTTTTCTCTCTCTCTAAAATCAATAAACATATCCTCAGGTGAGGACTAAAAAGAAGAAAAAAAGAATGCACACCCTCTTATCTGATGGCCTAGACTCTAATCACATTTTCAGGACCTACTGTGTGTCAGGAATTCTGCTTTGTACTTTCAATGTGCTATTTCATTTTTTTATCTTTTAATTCTTAGCTGAGAAAACTCTGCAAGACAGATAGGAATAATGAAAAAAGTAGGTTGAAAGAATACCTTAAGTTTCTCAAATTCATGGAGCTACTCAGTGGAGAATCTAATTCCAAAGTTTACTTTTTCCTCTTGAGTTCATGAATCTCACATGAAAGGACAGCAGATGGTACTTAACGGAGTTTCTACAGCTTTAATCTTTGCAGACGATGCAGCAACAGGCGACTAACAGTTGTGAGGACATGACATTTGGAGACAGAAAACTGCAGCTCAGGTCTCATTTCACAGACATATACTAGCTATGGGAATGTGGGCAAACCAGTTAACCTCTCTGGGCTTCAGTTTCCTAACGTGTAAAAGAGGGAACTGTCACCATATTCTCTCCTTACAGGACCACTGTGAAAATATGATGGGACACCACATGTGAAAGTGATTTGTGACCTACAAAATGCACTTTAAGTGACAGTTACTAAGAATATTTGTCATTTGGTTCTTTTATTGGCTTTTAGGGAGTTTGGAAGTCAATGATGCTAAACCAGTAGTGAAAATGCATGTGTCTATGTGTAAAATAACAGAGCGCAGATACATAGCTATGGGGTAGCTGGCTTGATAGAGGGGAAAGAGCTTAGATGAGAATTCAGGTGAACGGAGAATGTGTATAGTCCCAGAAAACAATGCCATTTGTTCTCCTGGGCCTAAAAGTAGATACAGATCACCGTTTGGGTGAGGAGCCACACTCTCCATGAAGAACAGAAAGCAAGAACAACAGTTGGCTAGTGTTCTCAGTGTTGTGAGCAAAGGAAACGGGCTGTCCCAGGTGGTTTGGTGCTTCATCCTCCTCTCCATGGGCCCCACAGTGCAGTCCTCTCAGCGTGCAGGGACCCAGGGTGCTGGTGGCTGGGCACAGAGCAGAGGATACCTGAAGCTCTCACTTGTCCCTTGGGATATTCACTGAGGCTTGTAGGTTTAACTTAATGTCATTCTTATTAACCATGTTCACGTGAAGCAATACATACAGAAATAAAGAAAGGTAAATATTTCATTAACAATTAAAAGTACTCTTTTGGTAACTGCTTCTTTCAAGAAAACATCCCAAAACCAGCCATAAAGTAAGGAGAAAAGGTAATTTCCATCTCTATAATGTGCTTTCAGTTTTCAGTAACAGGTTATGATTGCACATTAATTGATGCTAAATTATGATGAAGACTGGCTGTAAAATTGCCTGTTACACTCAGATTAATGCCAAATGGGCCTGCTGTGGTTCATATTATCGTGGAAATGAACTAAATGAATTAATGGATATCAGCTACAGTTTGCAGGGCAGAGCAGATTTTGTGAAAGATGAAGCACTGCTGCTTAAATTCAAACCCCAGTTGTAGCGCAGTGTCACTCAGCTGTGACAATCAGTAGTTGCATTTTAGTTTCCTTATTATTAAATACACTGGGTAAATTTTTCAGCCAAAGTCTGGTGAGCAGGTGCTGAGCATAATGCTGGCTTTGGATACACAAATCCATGGAAGAGTAATCTCTGGTTAAAATTTTCATAGGTGTCACATCCAAGAATATAAAAAAATTGAGAGTACCATTAATACATTAGATATCCTTAATGTTGGAAATAACCTAAAATCTTATAGTTCATGCCATCTTTACAATCACTGGTTTGTAAATATTCTTCCATCACTAATAATGGATTGTAATTTCTTCAGTTATGTCTTCTAACTCTCCTTGTCCTCTGTGACTGGAAGAGATAGCCCATTCTTCCTGTGTGGCAGTAAGAATTTAGAGGAGGGACTTTCTCCTTGAACCTTTTCCCAAGACTCTCAAGCTACATCTGTGTTATGGGCTAAATTGTGTCCCTTCCAAAAAACTCATACGTTGAAGTCCTGACCTGCATGACCTCAGAATGCCCTTGTCTTTGGAGACAGGGTCATTACAGAGGTGATTAAGTTAAGAGAGGTCACTGAGGTGGGCCCTAAGCCAATGTGACTGGTGTCCTTATAAGAAGAGGAGATTAGAAACGCACACAGGAATGACCATGAGAGGACACATGAAGAGGCATCTACAGGCCAAGGAGTGAGGTCTTCGGAGAAACCGCGCTGCTGACGCCTTGATCTGGGACTTCAGCCTCCAGGACTGTGAGAAACTGTTGAAGCAGCCTAGTCTGTAGTGTTTTGTTACAGTAGTCCTCGCCAGCTAACATAAGGCTGGGGACATTTGCAAAAGGAAAAGAATCACGTAAGAGTAAAACCACACTTCAGGTTTGAGAAAGGAGCAAAACAACAACAAAACAATAACCAAACCAAAAACCGGTGTGAAACAGAAACTGGCTGAGCCACCTTCTTATTTCTGAGATGTCCAAAGATATTGAACTCAAAAGCTAGGGGGATGGACAGTTTCAAAGCAAAATGTCTTGGGAATAATGATTCCTGGGAAGCAGAAGCTGCTGTTTCTTATAGCCCCCCACCTCCCGGTCCCTATCTATTCAGACATCTGTCCCCCGTCACAAAATGCTCAGGAGTGTGCCCTCTGCACACCCACCCACGGTTCTGATCCCAAGAATTTAGTTTTACTGACCAGGAGCTTTGCTCTTCAATTTTTGGGATTTGGTCTGTAAGATTATATAGTATGGTATCATACCTTGCCAAAACTTCCTTTCCCCAACATTTTGTGCAAGATAAAATCTTCAATTTTTAATTTCATATGTAGAGATGGTTTTTCTACGTTCAGTTCAGGTTCTGGACGATGACTCATTTTCTCCATCTCATGCAAGGGAGACTCCCAAGAGATTCCCTGAGGCTCTGAAAATGGCAACCAATGGTTAATAGAAAACAAGGAACAATGGAGGGTCATTCTAGCTACTTGGAGAACACACTTTCTTTTCCACTTTCCCATTCTAGATCCATCGGCAGTAATGCAGAGTGGGGTTCCTGCTGTCCTGCCCATGAGCCTGGCATTGGGACACAAACCGGGCCTCTTTATCTATCCAACAGATTGGGAAAATTTTTAAGTTGAGAAACATTCCAATCAGCAAAAGCCTGTATATGCAACACAGACGAGTGCTTTTAGTAAATGTCAAATCATGGACAAATAGGGATTTTAACTGAATTTGAGGAAAAATGGTTCTCCATTGTTTGTGTGGCTCATGGGCGTGGTGGCCTCAATTTCTACAACTTACCAGGGGAGGGAAGAGAAAATGGATAGCAGACTGTTTAAGACCCAAATTGCATCATTTGTCACAGTCTTCATGTCCACATGCTGCCTACTTTGACCATCTCTGAGACATGCTCTACTTCTCTGCCTGGACACCCTTCCCGAATCTAATCCAAACCTTTCTTGAAAAAATTTTTAAGGTGATTTATTTCTCACCCCATGCCAGAGAAGGTATAGAAAAACATTTTTGGAATTTGTTCACCTCCTCTGTATATCATTTTTCTTTTATTGTTTTATTGCAAATATTCGACATATCACATTGTGCTAATTTAAGATGTACAGTGTGTTGACTCGATACATACTGTGATATAATTGCCATTGTAGCGATAGTACCACTATCACATCACATACTTATTCTTTCTTTCTTTTTCTGTGGTTGGAATAATGACATTCATTTTTCTATCTCTAGGTTTATCTTTCATATTTTCCCTAAATCCAAGGAAAATAGGTATTTTATAGTGTATGCTGGAACTATTCAGGTTCCAGAGTCAAGTGGTCATATCCTGTCTGACTGACCTTCAAACAGAAGGCTGGATAAACTTCCATCATGTTCTAAGTGATAAGGACTTTGGCACTGCTATTCTTGCCCTTTCTACTCTTACACTTCCCAGAACAGTCTCAAAGGTGCAGAATACGATGGTCTTCTGTGGTATTCTCACCATAGAACTTTATGATTGATTTATTTCTGTAAAACCAGTTAACAGTGACAGGAAGAAACATTCTAAAATTCTAAGGAAAACTTTACAGTTGCTTTCTCCAGGCCAATCTCATTTTCTCCCCCCACCTGCATACCTCTCACCCTCTTAGAAAGATTTCCTAACGGGGCATGTTTCACTTCTAAGAAGTAGGAGCCTCTTAGTTGGTGGTTAGGTCTGTAATCTTTTTTTAATTAAATTTATTGGGGTGACATTGGTTCACAAGTGTACAGCTCAACATCATCTGCACACTACATTGCACCTATCACTCCGAACAATGTCTCTTTCCATCTTCCCATCCCCCCCCTTTGCCCATCTCCACCTGCCCCCACCCCACTTTCCATCTGACTTTCACCACACTGTTGTCTGTGTCTATATGTTACATACACACATATATACATATGTATGTTATATATATATATTATATATATTTTGCTTAATCCCTTCACCTTCTTTCATCCAGCCCCCAACCCCTGACAGCTGTCAGTCTGTTCCATATATCCATACCTCTATATTTATTTTGTTTGTCAGTTTATTTTAGGTCTGTAATCTTTAAATGGAAAAGAATAATCAATTAGACCAGGTAAATGCAGAATTTATATACAGAGGACTCAGGTTAAGGTTAATCAAGGTAAATTGCTGACATTGATTCTATGGGGATCAGGATAGCTACCTCGTTTCCCCGATGCCAGTACATATGGCAGCCTTGCTTCACCTTTTATGGAGCATGGGGGACCAATTTCAACTGGACCTTCTCTGAAGATCTGTTCTGTATCTCTTAAGCAGCGAGCCTAGATTACAAACAAAGAGTCAGACCACCTACCACTGATGTGACAGCTCAGTCTGTTGTCCTTAGGGATGAAAACCATTTAAGATTCCTAAATGCGTAAGATAACCAACACTCTTTGGATTCCATGTCCTGTGAGAGTCCGTCCATTGGATTTTATGCACCAGCAGAACCTATTCACTTTCTTCATACTTTTCTTCATACTTTTCTGGGCTAACTGGGTTCTCTCATGCTATGCATATCATTCTGTCACAAAGAAGAGTGGCAGGTCCATGGAGAGAAAAACAGCACTGCCAAGTCCTAAAGAGCGCTTGTTCTTGGAGATGCAAATCCAGCATGCCAGTCAATGGCAAGGCACAAGCTGCCCTGGACTCAGTGTTATGAGGGCATTCTAGAAATGATTCTAACATATAAGGGTTCCCCCCAGGCTATTCAATAACCCTAGTACATGGGTATAAAGCTGGCAGTGAATCTTCAATAATTTTAGTGAATTTGTTTCTTTCCCTGCTCATTCTATGAATGTAAGGTCTTACAAAGATCCATACAATACAAATGCATTAAATAAATATCTTGAAAGGGGGACATGGGTGTGAAGATGAAAGGGGAAAGGCAAGTGCTCAGAAATAGACTCCGTGTTGTTCCACACAGTGGCTGCAGATCAAAGAGCAAAGGGACTGGAGTGGTCCTTGCTGAATTGAAATTGCAGGAACTTGTCACCTACCTGTTGAGTGCTCTCAATCATTGCCAGTGCCTCAGCCATTAGCTTCTGGTTTATGCCACATAGGTTGGCCACCTTTGTCTGGCATCGGTGATGTACGTTCATACCACATGCTGAAAGAAGGACAGTGACACTATGAGCCTGAACAACAGAACCTACTGCCATGGACTTTGCACATGGTCTTCTTTGGGTGCACATATATTGAAGGAACAATTGGCAACCCTGTGCCATCTTCCTAGCAGAAGGAGACACTGAATACAAATAAATCAGGGTAGTGCTTCCATGATGCCACTGGGCATCCACATCCCCTTCCTGAAACAGACACGCACAGACCAGAAGCTCCTCATGTGATGCCAGGAAGTGATCCCCACTAAAGATGCAGCCAGAGCTGTGCTGATAGGGGAGGAAGTCTGCTGTTGGTATGCATTTAGACTGTGCCATTGCTGAGAGAAGAAGACTGATGTTGGCTCTCACTGGTGGTAATGTGCAGTGCTGGAGTTGAAGGTTGTTCATGCCCACCCTAGACCCCACATTCCCAGCGTATAGGAGAGTTGGGCTAGCTGAGCTAAACCATCTACTTAGGCTTCTAGCTCTGGAAGCCATGATCTTGCAGGAGTTTTCTGATTCATTAGTCCTGAAAACAGCACGATAAAGGTCTGCCCTCCACTTACTGTGACCGTGGGAGCCTCCTTGGTTTGGGGGTGTGCATGCCTTTGTGTCTGTGTGAAGACAACTATTATATCATGGTTGTTGGTTTTAGAAAATTAAAATTCTGCTTGTGAAACATCACTATTACAATGAAAAAAAAGAGTTCGCAAAGATCTCCAAATCCTAGCTAAAAGAGCTCTGATCTCAGGTCCTACTTGATTCTGTAAAGGTATATCAACAGGGATTGTTGAAATGGAATTAGGCAGGTGAAGCTATCAAATCATGCAGTTTTACTCTTATCTGCTTATTATTAGCCCAGTTGTATGCAAACAACTTAGCACAGTGATTGGGATCAAATAGGTGTTCACTAAATATAACTTTCATCTTCGTTATATACTACAATGAAATATGTATTGAAATATTTAGATGAAATTTTAGCAGCCTTCACCTTTAGTTTTAAGTAGCCCACTCTTCCTCAGGTAGTTTATAACAAAACACAATAAAAAAGATTTTCTATGTAAATAAGTATAAAGCTATTACTTGTCCTAGTATAAATGCATTGGTATAGTCATAAAAATCCACTTATAGTGCAATGTTTAATAAAAATGCTGTTTGCAAAGGCTGCTGCCCTTCTGAGTTCTGCATCCTTAGCACAGGGGGTTGGGGAGTTTTACTTTGCTCCTTAAAATTGTAGCGAGATCTAAGCTTATCTCTGACACAGGGCTGTGAAGAAAGGCCCCATCCCCACTATGACAATGTCATGAGGCTTTGTTACTAACCTCTTAGGTGATGATTCGATCTCTGTGAGTGCAAATAGTTTCTTTTGGTGACTATTTTCATGGGAAGTATAGTGGAGAGAGAAGTAGGGAAGGGAGTAGGTGGTGACGAAGATGAGGGCATGAGAAAGAGTGACAGCAGGGACCTTGGGGTGTTGGCAGCAAGAACAGAGAATGACACACGCGGGGTGGGGGGAGAGGGAAGGGAGGAGAGAGGAAGGGAGAGGAGAAGGGATGAAGGGATGAGAGAAAAGAGGGAGGGGGGCTACTTGAAGTACAGGAGGTGAGAGAGTGGGGTCAAAAATGGAATGGAGGTGAAAGAACATTAGAAAAGGATAGAACAAAGCAGGTGTGTGAGCCATGGAATAATGCCAAGAATCCTCGTGGAAGTTCTAAGCTCAAAGTAATCACACTGCTGGGACCGGCTTGGCCTGGCTAGGTCAGGCGTCTGGCCTACCAGGATGGGTAATGTGAACTGTGAGACCTCATAAGAACAGGAGGCCATCAGATGGGGCTTTGAATATTCATGCCTTGTGTGAACAATTAGCATATCTGAAGTTACTTCTTGCCTGTGAACTTGTAAAGATAACTGTACAACGCCAGGCCCTGCCATGCGTCTCGAACAGGCATGGAGAAGAAAGGGAGCAGCAGGACTTGTGGGCTATGGAGGGACTGTTCAGGTGAATTTTGACTATGTGCAGGTCTTGCCTTCGGTAATGATTTAAAAACCTACACCCTCCTGCCTCCATTAAGATGTCATTCCAGGCTCCCCAGACATGTGAATGCAATTGGGATGAGCAGGGGGGATGCTGCTGAAGGTGATATTTGACCTAAAGTCAGCACCTCTGTCACTTAAAAGATAAGACATGCGTTAGCCAGTGACATAAAATAAAATAGGACTGCTAAGAACAGTGGCTTCTATATTTAATAATTCAAAAGAGAAAGGTCTCTGCTGCAGTAGGAACCCTCCTTTTTGAATATATCTGAGCCCCCTCCTCAATGCCACCCCACCCCCAAAAGGGCAGAAATGCTTTGTCATTATTATTGGAATGTTTTCCTTCCTACCCTATTGTCTTGGTGCAATAGCATCTCCGTTTCTATAGGTTATTATTGCCTTGGCGACTTGGAGTTTTAGAGCAAAAAAGCCCTTTGGCTTTTTCTCAGGGCTGGACTGAAAAACTTGACCAGTGAAGGCTGCAGGCTCTGGCTCTGGTGGCTGTTGAGAAGCATCAGAGTCAGAGCTGGACTTGGCCTCTCCCTGCACCGTTTGAGTTTGCAGCACGCTTTGGTGAGAGATTCTCCATCCAGCTTAAGTCATAGGATTCTTCTGTGCAGGACCTTCCATCAGCCAAGCAGATGTGCCAGGCTTGCTCCTTGATGGGACCACAGAAAGAATCTCACTAGCTTGCACAAAGGAGGGTACAGGGGCACAGCAGACGCTGCCAGGGTCAGGGGCCAGGCCTAGTGAGACAGCAGGTCAGGTAGAGGGAAGCGGTCAGTCAGAGGAGAAATGCTGCCTTCGTTTCTCTCTAGGACCAGGCACAACAGAAGGCAATGGGGCCAGGAGCCTTGCCATTTAACCTGAGTGACTTTGTACTTACCTGGGTTCAAGGATTAGGGTGTGTGTAGTGGGGAGGGGGGCGGTGTGTGTGTAAGAGAAAGAACAGCAGTGGCTTATTGTTTCGGGCATTTCTAACTCCGGACCCAGGGGCACCTCCAGGCTGCTTGGAGAAGTCAGCCCTCTGCATGCTCCCGCCCATCCTCATGCTCTCCTTTAAAGCTGTGAATCCACCTCCTGGAGGTGTTCAGTCGGGGCCCACATTCATTTCTCACTACTCACCGTCACACTTCAGGCCTTGCCTGGCCAGGCCCCACAGCAGGGTCCCGCAGTGCTCGCAGAAGGTGGGGCTTTTGTAGTTGTAGACTTTAAATCTATGCGGCATGTCAATTTTGAACCTCTCCTTGTGGAACTGAAAGAAGAGACTGCATGAGGGTAGGTGTCCCTGGGTGTCCAGCTTTATGTGTCTGAATAGATACTTTAGCATAACGAGTAGAATAACAATGTTAAAATGACGTGTATTTTAAACCACAGTTTTTACTTGTCAAGCTTTATAGTCATGTCCAAAGAACTCAGACAGCCATTAAGTCTTCGGGGTAAGGGGCGGGAGTGTGATATACATGTATCAAGTAACCGTAGACAGCTGAAGTCTGAGGCATTCCCACAGTGGGGCTAATATTTCAGGGAGAGGGGATGAGGGTTATTTATTTAAATGTGAGCTAAATAAACCTTGCACTTCCCTTCCTATTTTAATATAAATATTTCCTTTACTCTTTCAACCCAGAACTAGTGTTTTAACTTTTGGAAGATGTTATATAATGACTCCCTTAGAGGAAACAATGCCATGGGTTAACTAGTATTAGAGCCTAAGTGTGAAGCACTTCACACCGTATTGTACAAAAACTGAGGAGGCCAGAGGTAGAGGACAGTTCTGTCAGGTACTGTGGACACATATGGCATGTGTATTCTCTTTTACATGTGTAATATCTCATGTAATCTTCAAAATATCCCATTTGAAGTAGCTTCTATTAGTATTTTCATTTGACAGATGAGGTGATTAAGCACAGAGAGGGCAAGATACTTGTCTAGGTCACACAGCCAGGTGAGCTGGGATATCTGTAGCCTGGCTGTCAGAATCAGAGCCTGTCCTCTTTCACTATTACTCTTCTCTCTCTCAAAGTAAAAGTATTATTTAGGGGACGGGGAGAGAGAAGATGAGAGAGTGATGCTTGTGGTGGATATACGTATGGCAGAAGTTTGTTTTTGTTTTTACAATTTTCTAGAGTTTATTTTCTCTCTTTTAATCAAACTTATCTCTTGAGCAACAAAAAAATCAGACAGTTTGAATCCTGGCATGAGTACCAGTATCCTTGTGTAGTATAAAAAGTTTTATATACTTAAGACTTATAATCTCTGCCTAAGTTATTAATTAAACAATTCATTTGGGAATGTACACAGTAGTGAAGCCTTATTCATTAAAGCGATGTAGCTAATGTTCCTGCTTTGGCTGCTGGTCAGCATTGGGTCTTTCCAGTGGCTGTTTAGACTTGCATCAAGTTGCCCAGCACTTACTCTAGCCATTTTCAACCAAGAAAAAATAACTTTCAAAGCTCATTTTGTATAAGCACTTTTGTGTAAATATGAACAGTCAATGTCCAGGTCCAGGCTAGAAGGCTTTTACTTTAAGTCATGAACTGCCCAAATGGTTCAAGATACATCTGGGAAAGACTATAGATCTGTACTTTCCAATATGATAGTCATGTAGCCGCGCGGGTCAAATGAATATTTGCAAGGCGCTGAAAAGTGTACTGTAAGTGTAAAATACACACTGGATTTTGAAGACTTTGTATGAAAAAATGTAAAATACTGATGTAATTTTTATACTGATTATATATTAAAATGATAATGGGCCAATTGGGTTAAATAAAATATATAATGTTAAGAGTAATTTTGCCTGTTGCTTTTTACTTTATTTAATGTGGTTACTTGGAAATTTAAAATTATACTGTGGCCCTCATTCTATTTCATTTGGACTTTGAGGTTAACAGTCATGCTTACCATGTGTGATTCTCCAGGAAACCTGAGGCATCAAGTAAACGGAACAGGAGGCTGGGTTGGGAGGTGCAATTTGATTCAAGCAAACAAAAACATTGCTCTGGGAGACTGAGATCTGAATTTTAGAGTCGGCTTTGCCACTTACAAGCGGTTGACCATAGACAAACTACTTTAACCTCTTTGAGCCTTAGCAGAGTCACTTTAATATGAGATTATCCTCTTCTGGCTCTAAATTTTAAAAGAAATTCTACTCTGGAAAACTCAAATCAGTTTGTTTTCTCTGTACCTGTCCCTTTGGTGCAGAAAATCACATACCCGGGCAGGTTGATACCCTCAAATTCAAAGGGACTTTCAACTGTGCTCGGCAATCCTCCTGCTTTTTCTTAATCCCTTGCTTTCCTGTTTCTAAGATAATCAATTCAAGATCCTCCTCCTCAAAGCCAGTCATTGTCTTCTCTTCTTTATTCTCTCAATCCTCAGACTCCATTGAGGATTGTAAATTGTCTAAGAGAAGCTCTCTTATCTGCCTGACCCCAAATCTGCAAACCTACCTCAATATGTAGCCATCTTCTCCTCCCTTCCTGATACAATTGATGAGATGTTCATCCATCCATTAGAGATCCATCTCCACATCTGCTTTGGACCTTTTCCCCTCTTGCCAAGACTGATTGCTCTCTCTGGTCATCCCTCTCTCTAACCTCACCCATCTGTCATTGCTCCCTAGCTATGGGAGTATTTCCACCCCTTGTGTCTCACTTCCTCCAGCTAATGTTCTCCTTCAATGATCTTCATGGTTAATCTTCATGATAATCTTAATATATAGCTTGTTTCCATGTTATCATCTCCAGTGCTGGCTACTTTTATAAATCCTCTGAAATTTCTCTGACCAAAACCCCCAAAGATCTCCATGTAGCCCTCATTTTTTTCAACATCTCAGCTTCACTGAACATAACCCCACCCTTTCATACACTCTTTGTATATGACGAGCCCTCTCTGACCCATTGTTCTCAGTCTCTTTCACAAGCTCCTTCTCTTCTAACATAATTTTAGATTCCTTTGGGGTCAGTATTTGACTTTATATTCCTTTCTCTCTATACTCGCTAGGTAATCTCTTTGGCAGCTTTAAATTCTACCCCGGTGATAGTCACTCTCAAATATATAGATTTGGTCCATTGGCTCATACATTCCAAGTTCATATAAAATTGCCTATTTGATACCTCTAAGTGGATGTCCTTAGGCATCTCAGATTAACATTGTCCAAAATGGAAATATTAATTTCTCTCTCCAGATCTCTCCTTCCAGTCTTATTCACATTCTTATGGTTCTGCTATCTACCAGACTGTTCAAGACAGAAACTCCACCATCATCCCTCTCATCCTCCGCATGCTGTCCATTGGCAAATACAGTCATTTGGACATTGAATCACCTAAAAAATCTGCTTACTTTGCTCATCTCCACTGTCACCACACTTGTGCCCTGGTGGGGGGCGGGGGCGGGGGTCCTTCCTCTGATTTTTACTTTCACATCTCAACCCACCATTTCCCTTCCAGCAGTTACAAAGTGGACTTTCTATTGCAAGTCAAATAAAATACAACCTCTTTTCCAGGGCCTAAAGACCCCCTTTGATCTAGGTCCTGCCAAGTTGCCCAGCTTTGTATTATTATTCTTGCCCTTGCTGTTTCAGTCCCATGGTCTCATTTCAGTTTCTAGAACATGCTGATTCTTTGCTCCCATGTAACCTCTCAGTCTGTTTGGAGGCTCCTTTCACCCTTCAGCTCTCAGCTTAAGTGTCCCCTCCCCCAGGAGAATCCCTGACCTTCAGTCTAAGTCAGCCACTCTGTTATTCTCCATCATTGCACCTTGTTGGCTGTTTTTATAGGACCTAATTGATATAAATGGAAACTATACATAGTCATTTGTTAATGTCTGTTTCTCCAGCTTTATAGTAACGTCCATAAAGGCAGGACCACATCTGTTTTGTGCTCTGCTATGTACACTGTACATAGGGGAGTACCTCCGTGTGTTACACGCCTAATAAATAATACTTGTCGAACGAAGGAGGGAAGGATGGGAGAAGGAAGACTGCCTGACTTTCTAGCTCAGCTTCCCTTCCCTATGGTGTAAAATCTAACTTGTCCTCAAACTGTATGCCTCAAAGCTCATTCTGAAAGAAATACTTGCCCTTGATATAAGAATTATACATCTATCATTATCTCTTTCTAACCTTGTAAATGCTTATATCTGTATTTTATTATCATTTACCTCTACTCTTTAACTGTCACTTCTAGCTGTAGATACCACAGGAATTGTTCTCATATAATTGATCAAAACTATGCTTTCTGGCCATTTTCTATTATGTTTTTCTGGAAAAGGCAGAGTCATTAAAATTCTTATTGTGCTTTTTAAAAATTCACACCCTAGTCATGGATCTCAGTAATAATTATTGAAGAGGAAAGGGTTTTAGGAAGATCACTGGTAAGCTTCAGGATTCAAGTTCAGGCATTATTAAAAAGAATTAGTGGGCTATAAAATCTAATGTCAGGATAAAATCATCATATTTCAGACACAGAGCAGGATCTAAATACATACCATGGTTTCTCGGCTATTGACAGCTGATCCTGTGCACTTGGCTATGACTTTATCGATACACTTCTTGTGAATTGCTGCATTACATTCTGAAAATAAATGATTGCAGCTTAAGATATTCAGAAGTTAAAGAACCACTAAAAAGGAATGATAATAATACAACAGAAATCTTTCTTACTTACGTCGACACTGGTAGCCCTGTTTGTTCAGACCCCTGCAATAAAGCACAGGTTTGCTTTACATGGATATTTGAATCAACAGCAGCACCAAAAACATCTGAAAGGTGATGAGATCTCATGGTTTCCTACTATCACAGAATATTTCCTCATCAGCAGCCTTGGTCTATCATTTGCCAAGAATGTTAGCATGTATTTTTTTAAAACTGCTTTGTTAAAAGTCTGAAGATAAAATAAATGAGATACCATTAATTGCCCTCTCACTTGTGTATTTTCCAAACAAACATGTAGAGGTTAAAACGTCTGATTGAAAATGCATCACTGGCTCCTAGTAGCAAATTTCCATGTCCTATGCTTAAAAATTCGCTGTCTTACTAAGCTCGATATAGATCAGCGAAGACATCTGAACATTTCATTTCCTCTTTCTGAGTATCATTCTTGAGTAACACTCACTATGAGAAAGGGAGGAGGAGGTTCAGATCATCAGATGAAAACAGATTGATAGAAATCCACCAAAAGTCTATTTGACCTTGGATACCCTGGTTAAGCTGGGGCTGTGCACTAATGGATTCATTCTGCCATCATCCAAAGGGAGAACTCCCCATTAGGAAGAAAGAAGCCTGAGACTAGAGACAGGAGTTGTTTCAAGTCTCCACTCTATCATAGCCTTTGCTGTGTGGCTACTGAGGATTGAACCAATCTCTGTGTGAGAGCTGTTAAAACACCCAAGAGCACTGTAAACATCTAAACCCATTAGCTTCAATGGGAAGGTTGTTGCTTATTGCAGACATTAGTGCCAGCACAGTTAAGCTGTTGAGGAGGTGGGAGTTTTAGCTATAAACCTGCTTATGATAAGGATATCTACCTTCTCTGTCCCTCCTCTCTTTAGCTTCTGATTGAATAGTTTGTATTTGATCAGAAACTAAAGTCCTTGGAACCTTCCTGATGGAGCTGGCTTCCTTGCTCTACAGGAGCCATGTTTTGAAATCTTTCATAGAATCATACCCTTTAAGTCCTCTTAATCCAGGTGGGAACACTGAATGCTCTCATGTAGTATTTACTCTGCACGCTCCCCTAAGGTGGGGTGTGCTAGGCCTGGTGGGTTAAGAGGATGCAACAAAATGCATAACCTAAAGCTTGGAATGAAATGCCAAATTACTGTACCAGACAAACTCATGGCAGACAGAGCAAAACGTGGGTTGTGGAAAAAAGGTGGCGGTGAACTCATGGCACTTGACATGATGGACTTTGGCCTGTTTGATGGCTCCTCGACGGTGATGCAGAGCAAAGAAGCCTTCAGTCTCCAACTCACTCATGTCCTTTGTGTCTGCAGAAGAGGATAGGGGACAAAGTGAAGTTCTGTGATATGGTTGTCACAGCTGGATGGGGAAGGGACAGAGATGAACAAGGAATTAGACAAGTGTTGAGACCAGTAAACCCCCAAGTACTTATTAAGGTTGCTGCAGTACTAATCTTTCTTTCTTTAATTCCATAATACAAATTTATCATACAGTATGTTATTATTACGGGATTGAAACAGCGAGGGTGGATTTTTGGCCCAATCCTTCACTATTCTTTGACTGTGCTGAGTTATTGTCTTTTATTTTTTAAAACCAGAGGTCAGAACTTTCAAGGTATTTATCAACCTTTCCTATTCACTGTCAATGATGAGTCAGCCAGAGAAGGCAGGAAGTGGTAAGTACTTTTCTGCCTATAATTCTAGAGAATAACTTGGTTATTGACAGTAACTTATAAATGGCATTTTCTTTTTTAGGTCCCAAGGTGCTTCACATCTGGTTATAGAGTACAGTAGACTGGAGGGGGCTGTCCAGACTTGTGTGTGAGGGCAAAAGAACTTGGGGAATTATTTATGTTCTGGTTCCTGATGTCCTCAGACGCACTAGCTACAGACTACAGTGGTCAATGTGAAAAGAGTCAGAAATTAATAGATCATTGCAGTTTTTTTATGTCTAGGTAATCCTGGATGTTGCCTAGTCATCTATATCAAATCATCACATTAATATTTGTTCAGTTTATCCTGAAATCTGGTTATTGGTGAGGGTACTTTAGGTAGTCACTGTCCACAGCATCCTGTGCCCTGGTGACATCTTCCCAAAAAGGCTGGTAGAAGTTGGAGAATACCAGTAATTCCCTGGCTAAAGCCAGGCCCAGAGAAGACAGAATAGCAAGGCACTAGTTTCGTATGTGTTTTTGTTCATTTCAGCAGGACTAGCCTTCATTCTTTCCCTGTCTTGTTTAAGATCTGCTGTTATGTCTGTAAGCAATTTTATAACCAAAGCTCTGAACTGTGCCTCAGAAAGATTTCCTATCTGCTAAGCCATTAGATTAGATATTTGCTGTCTGGTCAGCTGCGTCACCTGGATCTCTATCATGATCTGTGCCATCCTGACAGTTTTGTGTTTACCTTTGCTTCCTGGGCGGGGTTGTCACACCTTCTACACTATAGGGGGCGGAGCCCCGTGCACTCATCACAACTGGGCGACCCTTCTCACCACGCTGTGGCGTTTTCAGTGGCGGTGGGGGTCCAAGATGGATTCCTGCTGTTCACTCTCTGCTGAGAGACCGGGAGCCTCCTCCTCCATCCCCACCCCCTCACAGTCCAAGACAATGGGGATCTGCCTTCTCTGGCATTGGAATCATAAGCTGATGGGTCTGGTCTGCAGCCAGGGGTGCTCCCCAGGTGCTTCTCACCTCCCCCCAAATACGGGTGTCTGTGCTTACTGCTGTCCTGCTGTCATCACCGCTGCTACCACTGCCAGCACAGCCTAACCTCTCCGCCCCGGCTTCGCCTCTCCTACTCATCTGGACAAGTACCACTTCTTTATAACTTCATACACTGGACTTCCATTTATTTTCTGGAACTTCTGGTTATTTATGGTTTTGCAGTAGTTGTATTCCTTCTTAGTTGTGGAGGGAGACAGAATGTGTCAGTCTAGGCCTCCATCTTGGCTGGAAGTCTCCTGTGTATGTTTGCCTCTGTGTCTTAGGTAGAGCTGTTGCTCCTGTTAATGTTGTCCACAGGTTTGTTTTATAGCAACTCCAGACTCCCAGATAAAGAGCATCCCTAATACCCATATAAAGAGTTCCAAAAAAAAAAAAATAAATAAATAAAGAGTTCCACAGATGGGAGCATAATACTGCCTAATACTTTAAGATTAGGCAATTTAGGTCTTTTCATTTGGAACTGGGTTGGAAGTAAATTAGGCTTGGTGAGTGAGGGGTTAACTTCAGGGTCACTGAGGCAAATGCCTTCTTCCACAAGTTCTGGTGTATGTGTGGAGATCTGTTTACAACTTATGACTGGTGTAGCAGGACATCTGTCATTACGATCTGACTCATTTCTATTTTGATCCAGATGAATTGATATGACATAAAATGAAGTATTAAATTACTTTTAAATCCATGAGATGAATTATTTTGGAAACCCTAACTGTACTACTAGAAAAATTATATGTATATAGATAAATGCTGTGCATGAGATGATAATCCTGTAAATTTTTTAGAAGTCAGAAAGTGCTAAAACTGAATTTATTTCCTTGCTTCTTCCTGTGATATCATTTATTCTCTAATCGTTTCAGTCATTACAAGAGAGTAAATTTATGAAAACTCAGAATTTCTTGAATTCTTCTGGTATTTACTGTATTTATTTCTGAAGGAATTGGCTCTTCTGATTATTTATTGGCTGGAAGAAGCTCATTGGTTTTTTATATGTTTGGTTATTTCCTTTATATTATTTGGTTTAATCTATCACTTGTTTGTAGTCAACCCAACCAATGTTTCCTGGGTAGCTCTGGGAAAAATTGCTGTGTCAAATGTTCTAAAGGAATATAAAATATTATCCATAACCTTTGAGTGGCTAACAGTCAAGTCCAGGAGACATGACACTCACACAAAGAACAGTATATATCATAGTGTGAAACAGACTTGGAAATATGTACATCCATATTTTTTAGGTGATAGGAAAAGGAATTACAAAAAAGACCGCTAAGAGACAGCTGAAAAGTTAAAAGGAAAACTGGAATAATATTACATTGGGCTAGCCAGGAAAGAATGGGTTTTTCAGCATTGAGTGATATAGAGATGTCAGGGGAATTTAAAGCCAAGAAACAGGAATTTGTTTTGAGGATTCATACTCTTGGAGAAAGTCATTTAGCAGATTGGTGGAAATATAAGCCAGACTCTTAGGGTTTAAGAATTGATGGAGTAGTGAAAAAACAGGGACTAATAAATATAAACTACTTTTTCAAGAAATGTGTCATGGAAGGAGAGGAAAGAAAAACTCATGGAGGTAAAAATGTAAAAAAAAGAGATAGATCTTTTTGAAGATAGGAGAAAATGGTTTAATTCAGTATGTCTTTGCAATGAGTTAGAAATCAAAGAGAGAAGGAAAAGTTGAAGATGCTAGAGAGGAAGTATGATTAATGGTACAGAGCTGCTAATAATTACATGCAGGTGACCAAGAATGGGAGGGTCTTTTTCTGAGACAGAAAAGCAGGAAGAAAATGCAGGAAGAAGCAACTGTATTCTACGTACAGAGACAGAAGATGTCTCTTCCAATTATACAGTGGGGCGGGGGTGCGGGAGATAGACCAACTTCCAAGAGTGAGAAGAATAACATACCCTCAGAAACCAAGGAGTATGGGAATGTTTGGAAGAGCCATTGTATGGGGAATCAAAGAAAATAGAAGGAATTTTTAAATGCCAGAGTAAGTCCAACTGAACAGTTCAACAAACATTCATTAAGTGCTTCCTAGGTACCTAGCATGTAACTTGGTGCTGGAGTTAAAGAAACAAGTAATATTAGTTCAAACATTGCTTTCCTGCAGGAATTTAGAGTCGAGAAGGAAAGTAGTAAATGTCAGAACAGAAATACAGGATGCTATGGGACCACGGAGGTGAGGAAACTACACCAGCTAAGGCAGGTGTAGGTAGGTGGGGATGAGAAAGAGGAAAGTTGGGACAAGGAAGGTACTAGCAGAGATGATTTCTGAGCTGAGCTCTGAGGGATAAATGACCCTATTAACATATGGGAGAGGTATGGTGAGGAAAAACAAAAAGTGTTCTCTCTAGGTGGAACAGCATGAGCAAGGGTACAGAGATAAGGTATCTTGGGATGTGTGTAGTGCCAGTGTGCAGTGTGCAGCAGAAAACATCAGTGGTCACATCCAGAAGACGTGTAAGTGTCACATCAGTTTGAACATTTTTTCCTGTAGATACTTTACAAACACAGAAAGGCAGTAGGCAGGGATGAGGCAAAGAGAGGAACAGATATATGGCATCTTCAGAATGGAGTTTTACATTGTTTATTGTGGCAGCCACATGGAATGAGTGGGGTTTGGCCAGAGGTAACAATGACGTAAACAGGGGATATAATTGAAAGATACTAAACAGACAACCTGGGCAGAGACTGTTGATGGATTAATGTGGGAGGTTGAAGGACAAAGAGTCTATAAAAATTACTTCCAGGTTTTAGAGTGAATCGTCGTCGTCATCGTCGGCAGCCGTCCGTCTCGAGAGACGATGGTGTAGCTTCTTAAGAGTCTATCTGCACCGCCGAGAATGGCTGTGCAGTCCGACTCGGGAGTGACACGGTATCTGTCTCCTCCCGTGTTGAATCGACATCTTGTGATGACGCTGAAGCTACAGAGCCTGGGCAGGGTGATATGGAGGGTCTGCTGTTGCCCATGCAGCAGACCCCCCCTCTCTTCGCAGCTGAAGGGTCCAAGGGAAAGACGGAGTCAATACAGCTTGGCTTCAGGTGCGCCGCAGGAGTTGCCGGTGTTGACTACAACGTCAAACCGCCTTAGGGACTCCGGCTCCGGATTTTCTGTCGGGGTTTACTCCCCTAGCCTTTCCCCTGAAGAGGTATGCCGCAAGGCAGCGGAGGTTTTTTGGAGTCAGAGTTTTCCTTCTCTGATGTACCCTGACTGGAAGATCGAACCAGCGACACTTAGCTCGCAGGCCGACGCTCAATCCACTGAGCTAAACCAGCCAGGGCCTTTAGAGTGAATAAAGCAATAATTAACCAAGATAATGAAGACAAAATGAATAGGTTACTGGTAAAAGTAGTGCAAAGGAGCATGGCAGGAGAGGGGTAATGCGGTTTGGAGATTAGGACGTCTTTGGAAGAAGAGGGTGCTCATAAGAACAGAAAGCTTACTGGCAAGGCCTTATCATGGACTCCAAGCTAGGCTGAGTTAATGCTACAAGTGGCTAACAAATGAGTGTGAAAAAGAAATGAGATTAGGGTAAAGTCTAATAGTTATTGGGTACAAAAGAAGACAGAATTGACAGGAGAGGAGGATGTGCTCTAAGACTCAGTCCTTACTGGGGTGGAGAATTCCATATGAAGACCTGTAGGGTGATTATAGGTTATTGAGTGGACAAAGAAAAATGTAGGAACATGTAAAAATATGAGTGGGTGTATCAGATGGTGACGGCAAACATCGAAGCTACCAAGAGTGATGGTAGGAGAGCAGAGGAAGAAGAGAAAAAGTGACTCCAGCACTTTTTCATGGAATAGGAATTTTAAAAGCTAAAGAATGGACTAAGTTCTGTGTGGAAAGCAATGAACCATTTAATTTCCTATAGAGTAGAAAAGAATTGAGTCTTCCATTAAAGATGGTTATTAACAATTAAGATATCATCTTAATTGTGATCCAAGATTAAATTCTTTACCCCCCTTCATTTGCCTTCTCTTCCCATATCTCCCATTTCTACCACTCCTATGATCATTTTAATAGTCTGTTTTAAGATATATCATCAACATTTTTCCTTCATTCAACTTTCATTTTTAAAGACTTATAAAAGCACCTTAACTAAGTACTTATAACGGGCATATCCTTACATCTACACTGCCAAGAAGTCTTACTTTATTTTCTTACATTATTTTCTTTTGGCCTCTTTATTTTATTCCTATAACCACACACCTAGACCAGATTCTCACCACCTCTACATTGCAACAGTGACATTTTATAGGCTGTCTCTATATCCAGTCTATTTCCTTACCCAAACCCATGCCACATTCTGTCACAAGCAATTTCCCCCAAACACTGCTTTCATTGTATTATCCCCTGCTCAAGAGTGAGACTGTGACTCTTTGTTGGTGACTTCTTGAAGTGTACACACTCCTCTTGCCTAGTTTCCAAGCCTCCAAGATCTGTCTCTGATTCTTCATCCTGATTTTAACAGGGTCCCACTGATCTTCCTACTCTGATCTTTTCATAGTCCTTTGTCCATTCATATTTTTGCTCAAGCCTACATTTCTTTTCCCTCCTAGAGGTTATCCCTCTTTGTTACAAATCTCAACTCTGCCTGTCCTTCAGTGACTGCCATATATAATTTTCTGGAATGAAGGTAACCCATTGGTTAGTCAAAATTTATATGGCTTAGGATTTAATTCTCTGTTTAATCTGTACCACCTGTGCAGTTTGGTTTAAGATCCCTGAGTAAGAACTCATGTTTGGGTTTTCTGAATACTTCAGAAAGCTTAAACATTCTTAAAATTGAATGAGATCCTATACTTCTCATCATCAATAAGAAATTTTACACTTGAGTTATTCTATAATATTGCTTATTAAAAATTAGGGGTTTGATATATAAAAATTTAGAGATGGAGTCTCAGTTTAGACCTAGTACTAGTATAAAAAAATTTAAATACTACAAAGTTTTATTCTTAAAAAATGTTTCATGGGCTTGTGTAATCATTGTTTGTAAAATATTATTGATTTTGATCTACCTGAATTTGCTTTCTCATTCTAAGACAAAATTGAAGTTCCACAGTGATAGGATAAATATCCACGAAGTTGTTTTCAAAGCACATTGATCTTTAAACCATTTACCAAAAATACTTGTATTCTAGTGGAGAACTTTATTCAATTTACATTGGGCCATGTTTTGAACTAATGGGAGAAGTATTCTTTGTTTTACTCAAGGAATTAAACAGTATTTTTATTATCGTTTAGTCCAGTACTTTCACTTTTTATACAAACCCAGTTCTTTAGCTGCCTTACCATCATTATCCTTTGGCTGACTCAAAAATAGTACAGTGACATGTACTATGTATTTGGAACCTCCAGACATTAAAGGAGAAAAGTTCAGATCTCTTTGGGGTTTTTAAAAAAGATTTACTATGGAAAATTCCAAATATGTGCAAAGTTGAGCAAACCAATTTCCCAGTAGCTATCATCCAGCTTCAAGTCCCAATCCATGGCTGCTCTTCTCACACACTCCATCCACCCTCTGCCTCTGTACCAGTGGGTTATGGGTTATTTCAAACAAATTCCTAGTATTATTCAATCTATAAACATTTTAGTATGTATCTTAAAGATAAATACTAACCCTTTAAAAATATAACTACAATGATCATCACAACTGAAAAACGAACAATGTCTCAGTATCATTAAATATGTGGTGAGTGTTCAATTTTACATGATTATCTCATATGTTTTCTTCCAAGGTGTTGTTTGAATCTGGGCCTAGAGGAATTATATGTGTAAAGCAAAGCCCCTAAAGCACCATAAATCTGTAAACTAAAACTTGTTTCTTGGTAGTAGAACTAATTTAGAAAATAATTAAGACAGTTCATTATCAGTCAGTTCACATATCCATTCTAATGTTTAGGATTTTATGTGTAGTAGCATATCATTGGTTTAAACAGCACTTTGACCACAGCATATAAATGCAATAGGAGGGGCTGACAGGCTGTCACAGGCACCAGGCCATAGTCGTGACTGTAACTTCATGGCCACTGTCTGTGTTACATGGAACTGAAACTCTTTAGCAATGCATTTTCTTTCCTTGTTCCTAAAAAGATCTGAGGACTAACTTGAAGCCATTAATATTTTGCCATGTAGGGTTATGGAAAATATTTATTGGTTTCTTACATTTATTTTGTATTCTACTGATAATGTGATAGTTTGTTATATCACATCATTTATACACAGACAGTGTTTATACACATTGCAACACATAAATAGAGCCTTTTGAATTTACATTAAATTTCCAAACTAAAATAAAGACAGACTATAAAAGCACTGGGCATATGAGTCCACACAATTAAAAAAAACTAGTGCTATAAATGGTTTATATTTTTATGATTCTCTAACCCGGATAGTGTATTTTCAACTACTGTTTGAGCACCACTGAAAATTTTAAGAACATTCCTTGGGCTTCCATTTTCTCCTGATTCTTTTCTATGCTTTGCAAAAGTCCAATAAGTTGCATTAGAGGAGAAGGGACACGTCCTCCTCACCCCCCAATAGGAAGAAGAAATGTCACTTGCCACTCATTTCCAGGAAGTATCTTGCATTCATTAGCATTCGGCCTTGAGGTTTCAGCTCTAACTGGTTGAGAGAAGGAAAAGAATATCAGTCAGAATTTGAAACAAGTGCTGAGGTTAATGACATCGTAACTGGTGAGTTTGGTGACGGCAGATTTCCAAAGTTAAATCCAAGTACTGCTCCCTTTCATTTTACTCATACATATCATCTAATAGCACAGCATCTGCATGTATAGCCTTTCTTTTATTAAGACATCTCAGCAACTCATTAACTTTACTTGGAGATCAAAACTTGCATAAGGAAGAAACAAAATCCCCAAACACATTCTCTTAGCCTTTCTTGCCCTGCCTTGCTGCATTGCTGCTTATCTGAAGAGTTGTAAGCGGGCAGAGTCAGATCTCATACATGACAAAAGAATCACAGACACTGGGACTAGCTCACATGGGCAACAAGTATATTTCTGGAAGGAAAGATAAATCCTTTTCCAAAGGTGACACATGTGACTAGGCTAATCAGGGTAAGGAATGAGAATGACCTTGGAAAGTACTAGATGATCTAAGGGAAATTTTAATTCAAGTCATCTGAGCAGGGGTTAAAATAATATATTTCAGTATCATTATGTAGAAGGGACTAGAACAAAGTGACATTTTTAAGGGATGATGCAGGATATTTTGTGATGTGACATAACAGAAAAAATATCAACTCCAAGATAACCTGACCTCTATTGCCAAGATACCAAAACATAACACTATATTGTTAATATGCCAAAAATTATATGAAGGTGAATTAAAGACTATTATTGATAATTATGTCCATGAGTTAACCAGAATAACTGAGAAATAATAATAAGAAGTGTCTGGTTGAACGCAGGATTGAATTTGAATCGTGGCTAAATAATTTACTTGCTGTGGGACCCTGTGCAAGTCACTAAACCTTCAAAGATCTCTGCAAAACTGATATAGTGTGATACTTAATGTCACAGCATTACTATTATTAGAATTTTATGATAAAATAAGCCTGTACTGCTTGGTCAACTATAAATTCTCAGGCAAGCTTAAATAGATTAATGAGAAGATAAGTGCTTTTGACATCAATTATGCCCACTGTTGTCCTCTGGTTTGTGGAATGCTTAGTAAAAATGGACATAAAGATGCAACTGGAAGAGCCGGACACAGGGTTTATTCCCAAACCAGGTGGAGAAGACCGGTCCCAGGTGACCACAGAGTTACGAATAGTCAGGACACAGTGGTGATGGAGGAAATTAAACCTGATAGCCACTGGCACAACAGTATCCATAGAAAGTCACAGTCCATCACGTTTGTGAGAGTGAATAGGATGTAACCACACAATGCTAAAAACCCTGGGGAGCAGGAAACAAGCTTTCATGGGGTGTTTAGAAATTGGTGATGGTGTCTGTGGAGGGGAGAAGCAGCTTTGAGAAAATAAAATTTTTTTAAAATAGAGAAATACATTTTGAGAAAGCATATTTCAATAGAACATGGGAAAATATAAATCCAAAGCAATCTGTTGGCCCTTAAACACTATAAATAGAAGTCAACTAAGAAATAACCTTTACAAAAAGCTGGAAAATCTAAAAAGGTTGCTAGTTAAATAAGGATCTGAAGGCCATGAAGGGTTATGTATAAAAAATTATAGGTTGAAAAAAAAAAGTGTGAGAAGTCTGATAAGAAAAAAATCAGAAAAAAATCTAGGCAAGAAATTAAATGCAATTTTGAGGTATAAATAGAAAAGCAACCAATTTATCAATGAAACTTAATAAAAGAATTTTAAAAATTAGTCATCCTTTCATTATTTGGAAAGGAAATCAAGTAACACACTGCTTTTAAAAGATAGGGATTGGTGACTTAATTTTTTCAATGGGGCAGAAAGCAGAAAGTAAATGGAAAGGGGTGAAAACTGGGGAAGACTTTTTCTAGTTGATTTCTGCCTAATGCTGCCCTCACTCCCTCACTTACCTGGTCTGTGTGAATCCTTTACCACGACATTACACATCTCTGGCATTATTATCGAGTTAGTTCACTTCTTCCTGCTTGCCTAACTAGCTACCCAGGAGGACTTTGGTTTCCATGATTCTTCCCCCAGGCTGAGCTTGGAAGTGCTCAGTAGATACTGCTGAACTAAATTATCCAAACACATTTAAGCATGGGCACTTTAAAAAAAATTATTATTAAAAATCTTCTTATATGCTTATCTTTGAAGAGTACTTTAGTGACACCATCAAAGCCATTTATAAATATACCCTTCCCTTAAAAGTACTGAATTATTTTGAGGTCTAAAATACAAAACTGACACCAAATCTAGTTTTTAGGCTTTATCATTCCCATTTTGAAAACTGTTACTTGAAAATCTTTTGGGTGGAGTTATTAAAAATCTGAGTTATAGGAAATAAGAAGCAGAGAGGTAAGATTCTCTTCTTTTGTGTAAATGATATGAATATTTGAAAACATCGTCTGGGTTTCAGATGATTTAAAATCAGTTTTTACTGGTATATAAATTTTGTGGGCCCCAGAAATTTTCATTAAAATGTTTATGCTTTCATATTTCATTCTTCCCTTTAACATTTCTAAACATTTGCTACCAAAACAGTTATAACCTAAGTTTTCAAAAACTTGATGTAGTAACATGGATTGTGTATGATGTACTTTTTAGTACAAAGTAAGCTAAGTGAAAACATTTAGCTAAAAAAAATTATAGGGATTGGCAAAGTATGGAGTCGACCAAATATTAAATAGATCTTTGCTCGATCCTCTCACTTCTATCTATCATCTCATCTATCTTATAATATATCAAGATATCTATGTGTTATCTTGATAAACAGGCAACAGTTATGTTCCCAAGTTAGCGGGCACTTGTGATATTTCTGAGCTTACTTTTAGTTATAAATCAGTAACAGTTGTTCATAGCCTGAGACCTTCTTCACCTTACACAGGAATCAAAGAGATCTGAATATGTCAATATGTTCTATAGTTCACAATGAATTATCATTGTCATTATCAAGTCACCAGTGAGTAAGTGGTAGGGAGTCTGTTTACCTAAGGCTGGTGTATCATTATTTTAGGATGACACTGAAATTTTGAGCTAGTCTTTTGCTAATATGGTACTTGTCACTTAAAGGTACATACACTTTAAAGAGAGCTCACAAAAGATGAAGGAAAATGGTTGTCTTGGACTGCTCTTAGAAGTCTCTGTCTAGAGCCACCTGGTTTACAAGCTGGACAGAACAAGGTGAGTCCTGGCTTTGTCACACCCAGTGCAAGGCCGTGATCAGGTGATGTGATGTCACTGAGCCTCAACTTTTCTATCTGGGAAACTGGGATGCTCATGCCACAGAATTTGAGTGGTTTAAATGTGTAAGTTCAAGAATTATGGATTAAATTACAATTTCAAGCTTGAAAAAGAAAATAGAGCTCACAGCTCAGATATTTACCCATATTTCTGTCTTCCCATTGTTCTTCCTGCATCTCTCAGCCAGGGAGTAGAGCTCAACAGTAGTTTCAGATATTAGGTCCACATTTTTGCCCTTCACAATGATCTGCATTACTCTTCCCTTGTTGATATGGGCATCAAAAGTGCTGTCCCAGGGTGGGTACATGGTTGGCTTTTTCTGGATATACATCTGTCCATTCTCTAGGAACAGAAAGATATGGTCTCATTACTCCTTTAGTCATCTCTGGGAAACACTCAATTCAACTCAGCAGTGACACTCATTCCATCTGCTCTCTAGTATATATAATTCTGTTGGGAAGACAAAAAATAACATATAAAACAATTAGAGACAATATAGGACAGAATGAGGCAGTTTCAAGTTTTGCATGCAAGGTAATGTATTGGAATGTAAAAGTCAATCTGGAAAATTCAGGCAACAAAAATCTGATAATGCCTTGGACTGCCAATGTTCTTTTCCTATTCAACAGTTAGTTGCTTTGCTTTGATTGTGAATACCTATGCAAATAAAAAGAACTTAGGGACTAAGCCCAGTATATTTGGTAGGGCACAGTGACTTAAACCTCATTTTTTATGGTAAGAAGAAAATCCTTTAAAACATAATGAGCCATTATTTCCTTCTCTAATTCTCAAATGAGGATACATTTTACCTGCATCATGCATCATGAACCCTAAGCAAAAACTGACAAGTAACTTGTGGTGGTTTTCCTCCATGGAGTGAGTTGGTGGAGCAGCCTATAGACCTGCAGTGAAGAAGGGCAGGCAAGCAGGAGTCCTAGAAGTGGTTCTAACAAGGACCATGGTCAGGATGATGAAGCTTAAGGGAAACCTCCCCAGAGCCACCAGGCGATTGGGAGCGTTTACTAGTGGGAGATTAAGTAGTGTTGTTATATCTTTCATCCAGATTGAATTTCTGTAGTAGTTGTTCTTTAATAATTTCAGAAGCAGAAAACTGCAGCTGTATTTGAGTGTTTGTTTCTTGTGATAATAAGCACATTAAGTGGCAGGTTTAGCAATTCAGAGATGTTGATTAAACAAAAGGTAAAATCCGTTTAAAACTGGGAAACAAAGCGATTCTGACTCCTGATGACCCTTTCCCTCCAATGTACAATGCTAAAACGGAACAGGAAGGAATGCAGGATTGAAATAAACTGAAACTTCAAATTTTAAATAAACCTGGCTATTGGAGATATAAACGGATAATGGTAAGGGTAGAATAGGAAGGGGAGGATTTTTATTGCTTGTTTAAAAGAAATTGAACTGGAGATTGGACTTAAAAACGAACAATGGTGATATTAATGATCACAGTAACATTTTACTTCCAGGGACGTGAAGCCCCTCCTTTTCTTAATTACTTTCAACCATAACCTTTCTCCACATCTGACAAAGGGAAGAAGTTCCCATAGCAAGGCATTTTTCACACCTTTGTTCACTAGGTTTGTCATCACTTAGAAAGAGGACCAGAACTCAGGATTCTGTCTATTTACAGTGAGTTTTACCATTTTTTCAAAGGCTTCCAGGCCCATAGCACTGTTGTCCCTGTTCTGTTCTGTTGACTCATCATGAAAAAGGCAGCCTCACATTCCTAAGGTTGAGGTGTGTTCAAATTCTATGGAAGTAATACTTGAATGATAATGTTCAGAAAGATTTATTTTCAGAGCAAAACCAAAACAAAATAAAAAACAAAAGCTTCCAAAGTCCACAGGCTAACCTTTTGGAAAACAAAGTTGTCTTTAGTGACAAGGTCTTGATCCACATGGCTAATTAGACCAAGTTCAAAGGCAAGGACAAAAGGAGAGGACATTAAAAAACACACACACACAAAAAAACACAAAGCTCTCTGGAGGCAAATGTCAGGGAGACCTGAGCTTATAAAGAGAACTGGGAATTCAGGAGACCCATTTAGTCCAAAATAGCTTTGAAAAACTCAGACATTTTATACTTCAAAGATTTCTGTGACATTTGAAAGATTTTAGATCGGGAACAAATGCCATTTTCACTTTTAACTTAACAGGAGAGAAATCTGGTCAGAAGGGAAATCAGGATGATTCAGACTGTGTCATCTTTGATACACTCATAGTGGCAGGAAGGACAAAGTCAATCAAGACTCCAAGTCTTTTAATGGAGGGAAGAGCTAAGACAGGAGTACTGGGAACCCCAGGATCCTGAGCTGGCAATATCTAGCTAGAGGTTCTCACCTGTGCAATCAGGTTCCCCTTGCAACTGTAAATGTCACCCCCTTAGAGGCCTTTATAGGACTTCCCTGTAAAAAATAATGTATCTCCCTGTCCCCAGTCATTCTCTCCCCTTTCCTTTGCTTTGTTTTTCTTCACTTCACATTACTTACCATATTATATTTTTGTTTACTGCCTGTCTTCCTGCTAAGAGAAGGCACGTTTTCAGTCCCAGTGCACAGTAGGAGCCCCATAAATACTTCTAATGTAAATTCTCCTGTTGTCACTGCAAATCTACACAAGGTAATCACACTGCTGCTCTATGAAGTGTCTGCTGCAACAAGAAGTGTATGGAGGGAAATATGGAAGGTAGTGCGGCTGGGAAAACTTTGAGGCAGGTATAAGGAGAATGTAAGCCAATTGAAATGACCATGGAAAGATTGCAGACAGAATAGGATTACTTTAATTGAATGACCTAAATCTCCAAAAGGAATACCGGAAGACTGTCACACTTCTTCACCATAAACTTCCCATATACATTTAACTTTGACAAAGCATTGACCTTTTTATTTTTTACTGATCCAGCGTCTTAGTAAACATAAAAGTAAGTTTTCTGAAATTTGGATTCTGATGGCTAATTATATATTCTTTGTAACATTCATCAAAGCTTAGCCAAAGGTACAGTGAGCCGTCTTTAGAGCTAATTCTAAGACTATGCAGACTTAATCTGTAATCATTGAGAGGAACCAGGCTTAATAATACAGGTCCCATGTTCTACTTTAGCTCTAGATTTGTTTTCCTTGTTAACGCCTCACGTAATGTCCTCAAGCCCATTTCTCCTTTCCTTTGCTCCCTTTGTTTAGGTGGAACAATGGTCCAGTGAAATAGAACACAAGGTAGGAGACCTGGGTCTAGTTCAGTTTTGCCATATGACAATTTAAAAACCAAATAAAAAATATGCTTTTGGGATTTCAAGGCATGGATTATAAATGCATTGATTATATACATAAAATACAAAGAATATACATTAGGAAACTACGAATTCACAGCCCATATGCACTTGAGGAAGTACTTGACTTTCCTGGACATCAGTTTCCTGGAATGTAAAAGTAGATTGAACCAGATGACCTTGAAGACCCCAGAAAGGCCCTGTTTTGTAGTTCATAGCAGGATCTTCCTCCACCGCCCCCTCCTGGAGGACCCATTCACGCTTACCTGATTCAACATACTCTTTCACAAGCACAGCGCAGTAAGGGTTAACGGCCTCTCCTTGACATGGCTGGCAGGATCCACAGTCAAAGTTGGACAAACCAATTCGAAGAAATGGTGACATAGTGGCTCCCTGCAAAGTGGCAAAAGACAAATGCTGTTTGAGGGGCTATAAAATATATTATTTTTGATGTCCCATCTCCACTTAACCAATGCTTTATCGCTGACAGCCACAGCTTCAAATGGTTGAACTATCCATTCGAACAAATGCTTTCACTTCCCCTTCTGCAAAGTACATTATTGGGCTCACCCCAAACCACAGACTGACTTGCCAAGGAAGGAGGCTTTCTGGAAGTCGGCGTTATTCAACCTCGTCAGTTAGAATTGTAATTCCACTCTTAATTGAATGTAGTTACATTTAATAGTTGCAGAGACAGGTAAATGTTTCCCAGTGTTTTATTTCTTCTATTATTCAAATAGGTGCCCAGGAAACAACTAACAATAATAAGAAAACGAGTTTATAAAGAGTGAGTCTATTTTAGTCACACTAGTTAAATATGACACCATAAAATTCTTACACGGGCTATTTATGTGTGTAGTAGAATTGGCTCTGGGCATTTAGCAGCTGATCCCTATTTACTTTAGACATTTCAAAAAGGTTGCTTTCTTCACAAATATATGTGTGAACATGTATATATACATACATATAAAATAAGCCTTTGAACATTGTGAACTACTTAAAAAACCCCAAATCACTGACCACCATAACATAGTGCTTTACTGTGTAAGGATAGACAAAGTACTTCACAAAAGCCAATGAACTAATAATTATGCTTGCCTGAAGCTACAGGAGAAAATCATAGTCTTGGCTACACATTTTAGGATTTTAGTCTGAATCTTCATGGGCTGTGCTCCTTTCTGTGCTTTCTCTGGCCGCATTTATCTCAACTAAACATGGTTTTTGTTAACCTACTTTTCCGTGAGTTTCCATTACTTTGAAACTATCATCTGGTATTTAGTGAAAAAGTTACTTCTTTGCTTCTTATGGCTTCATGAATGGTTTTCTCTTCCTGAATTTTTCCAAACTTTCTTAAAGTAAGTCAAAGTTAACAAGAACAAAGCCTAAGCTGTCTTTCTGCCTTTTATAAAGGGAGAAAACTACCCAGAGTAATAGGAATCCAGATGTGAGAATCAATGATGTTGCTGGAAATATTGGGTCCAGAATCCTGAATCTGCAGAATCATAAAAATTCCTCAGCCTTTGGAAAGCCAGCCGTCTTAGGAATTTTTGGGTTTTCTGAACCTAGAGAGAGACAAATAAAGGGCTCTTGATAACTGCTGTTAAATTCATGGATTTTTTTTTTTTTTTAATACTCACTTGAAGATAACTTCATTGATTTTAGAGAGAGAGGAAGGGGGAGAGAGAGAGAGAGAAACATTGATGTGAGAAACATTACTGTGAGAGAGAAACATCAATCAGTTGCCTCCTGTATAATACACCTGGACCAGGGACGGAACCCACAACCTAGGTATGTGTCCTAACCTGGAACTGAACCTGGAACCTTTTGGTGCGTGGGACGATGCTCCATCCAACTGAGCTACCTGGCTAGGAGGATGACTTCCAGATTTATCTTTTTTTTTATTTTTTATTTTTTTATTTTTATTTTTTATTTTGGTTTTTCAGTTACAGTTGTCCCCTTTTCCCCTAATTTCTCTCCCCCACCCATCCCACCCCCTCTCCCACAATCATATCCCTCCCCGTTGTCCATGTCCATGAGTCTTTTATGCAGGTTCTTTGACTAAACCCTTCCCTTACTTATCCCCCTTCTCTCCCTCTCCCCTCCCCCCTATTGACTGCTATTCTGCTCTTTGTTCTATTTAGTTCCTTTGTTTGTGTTGTTCTTTAGTTTCCTGTATTAGGTGATATCATATGGTATTTTTCTTTCTTTGCCTGGCTTATTTCACTAAGCATAATTCTCTCTAGTTCCATCCATGTTGTTGCAAATGGCAGGAGTTCCTTCTTTCTTTCTGCTACATAGTATCAGATTTATCTTTAGGGGTCCCCTTCACTTTCTGAGTTAAAAATTCTTGAGCAGGAGCAGGGCTAATAACTGAGAGTTCTCTGGAGAAAAGTTCTTAGAGACCCCCTTTCCTGGGCAACATAGATCTTTTGGACAAATCTATATTTCTCCAGGAAGCAGGAAATATGACTAGAAACTGTCCTCATTAGAGAATATTTACCGTGTATGTGAACTCTTTGAAGATTTCCTCAATACAAATAAAGAGATGTAAGTAATTCTTATTTGAGTCTGGAGGGTTCATTGGCTCATGAAGCCTGAGTTGCAAGCGCTCTGACCTTTAGTGAGGGATGTGTCATTCTGCTATTTCTGGGCTGGGTTCAGAATTAGGTGACAGCAGCTCAATATGCACCTGGGAAAATCTGTCTGGGAACAGACAGAGACCTCTAGGGTAACCTCTAGGAAGAGAGGTATAGTGAAAGCCTCTCTCCTTCCACAGAGGAGACATCAGCTGACCCCCTGTTTCATAAGCAGTCCATATTCATTTGCCACTTCTTGTGATTTGCTTGCCCTGTTCACTTACCTAATGCATGCATTTGTTTGAGAACCAAGCCCCTGCCTCTTTCTAAAGGTCTTTTCCCAGTGACATGATTTGACATTTTGACACCTAGAAGGCAAAATTGATATTTGTGTGCTTAACCTCACAGCTCATTTAATAAAGCCTCAAGCTCAGGGATGTGTTTTTTAAGGCCAAAGATAGCATTTTATGTCTGAGCTACTTAGAAATCTTTCCCCTCTTGTAACAATAAAGTGATCCTTATGAAAAATGAAGAAAACACACAAAATTGGAACATCTCCTCACAGTTCCATCAATAAAAGCAAATTGTTGTAATTTTTGACGTATTTTTTATAGTCTTTTTTATTTAACAGGTTTGTGTTTTTTTGTTTTGCATGCTGTGCTTGTATGTATGTAATTATATTTGACTTTTAATCTAACATTTTACCATAAAAATTGTCTATGTTGCTACATTATTTTTGTCAGCATCTAATTCTTGCATGATGTTTTACTGAGGGACAGCACATTTAGATTATTTCCAATTTTTCCATACTAGAAATATGCAGTAATAAGGATTTTTTTTACAAGTTTATTAAAAAAATTAGGAATATTGCATCAGACTAGATCACTAGAGTATTGCAATATTACTAGATCAAATGATAGTACTATTTGTAAGGTCTTATACATTTAAAGAAAATGATGAAACATAAAGCCAAAGACCTAATGGGCAATATTTATCATAAGTACAACAGACAATGAGTTAGCATCATTCTAACATAATAAGCATATGCAAATTTGTATAGATGCTACCTATGACCCAAGTGAGTAAGTGGTAATAACACAGACTGTACAAAATACAGAAAACATAGTTGCAATTAATCATATGGAAAAGCGTTTAGCCTTGTGAGCAATTTAAGAAATGAAAAATAGCCCTGGTGGTGTGGCTGAGGGATTGAGCGCCGGCCTGCAAACCAAAGGGTCACTGGTTCAATTCCCAGTTAGGGCACATGCCTGGATTGCGGGCCAGGTCTCCTGTTGGGGGTGCATGAGAAGCAACCACATATTGATGTTTCTCTCCCTCTTTTTCTCCTTCCATTCCCCTCTCTCTAAAAATAAATTTACAAATAAGTAAATAATTTAAAAAAGAAATGAAAAATAAAACAAGATACTATATAATTGCATTTATACGGTATTCTTATAAAGACAAAATGATATGGAGAAAAAATACCAGTCGTTTGGGTGGCAGACCGGCTATGGCTCTAAAGAAGATTGAACTGCTCTATAGCCTGATTGTGGTAGTGCTCATAGAAGTCTAAACTTAAAGTCACAGAATCATACCCCAAAAACAAGAGTGAGTTTTGCCATATGACAATTTAAAAACCAAATAAAAAATATGCTTTTGTAATTTCAAGGCATGGATTATAAATTCAGAGATTATATAGATAAAATACAAAGAATGTACATTAGGAAACTATGAATTCACATAATAAACTATTAATTTCAAATCCTAAAGTAATCAAGAATAGCCTCCTCAGTTTACTAAAGGGAAATAGAGCCTTAAAAATGAACAAAACAACTTTTACTCTACAGTATTTAAGCTCTTTTGAAAATTTGCATTTTGGTGCAAATAGCTGAGAATAAAATAACATTAGAATTTGATAATGTATTTCTTTAAAGATCTATTAATATTCAATGCTTAATTTAAACTATAATAATGAAAATAATTAAAATATTTAAAATATAAAAACAATAATAAATTTAAAAATTCTCACCTGAGGGTACGTTTATTGGTTTGAGAGAGAGCGAGAGAGAGAGACCTTGATGTGAGAGAGAAACATTGATCCATTGCCTCTTGTATGTGCCCCAACCTAGGATCAAACTCACAACCTAGATATGTGTGCTGACCAGGGATTGAGCCCACAACCCTTTGGTGCATGGGACAACCCTCCAACCAACTGAGCCGCCTGGCCAGGGAAAAAACAATAATATTTCTTCTTGTATAATTGGCAAGTATTTTGAAAATGTTCTTACCTAACACTGGCAAGAACAACATGAATCATACACTTTCATACAATGAGGTTTGGAGTGTAAATTTCCCCATCCACATATGTGTGTATGTGTGTGTGCATGTGTATAGCTCAAGAGCTGAGAAGATGTGCAGTAAGCCCAGAGGAAGAAACTAACATGAAAGCTTTTGTGAATTGGCTTCTTGTGCTCAGAACTGATGGTAAGAGAGGAAGGGGATTTCCCTGGGTGCTAAAATAGAAAGGAGAATTGTTTGTGTACAAAAATATATGCAGGGGAATAGGATCTATCAGGCTCTCCTCCCCCAGCTTTTCTGTGAGTGTAAATTTCATAAACCACCTCTTTACTTCCCATTCAGGGTGGTTTCACCCTTTACAACAAACTGTGTGTATAAGGCTGACTGGCCAGGCTGTACCTAAACCCAGAGGCCGGGTCCCTCTACAGACCTTTCCTCTGAGCAGTAAAACCAAACATTCAGTTCTCTCCTGGACAGCTCCTGAGGACACACCCAACGGAACTCATTGTCCCTCCTTTCAAATCTGCCCTTTATTTTGCCAGCTCAGTGACTGGTGCCAAGACCTTCAGCTTAGCGCTGAGTTCAGACTGCACCCTTTCCTTCACACACAACAAGCAAATTGCTCTTCTGCTTCCCCACCTCCTCTCCCTGCTTCACTGTCACCTTAGCTCAATCCTGTGTCCTCTCTGGTTTGACTCATCACAGCAGCGTACCCTTGGTCCCTCTATGCAATCCTGGGCATGTCTTGTTCCCAGTCAGACCTCCATGGTGCAGCCTGAAGGACCCTCCTCAGGACTGGGCAGAACTACTGCCATTTCTCCAATTGCCATGCTGTTTCACAGCTCTAGGCTTTTAGTAATACTGCTCCGTCTCTGTGGAGTGCCCTCCTATTTCACTCCATCCTCCAACAGCCCCACTCCCACTTCCTCATCTTTCAAGTTCCTGCTCCATTTCCACCTCCTCTTTGAAGCCTTTCTTCCTTCTGCTTCCATCGTCATCCCTCCCACACATCTTGGTGGAATTTACTCAGCCTTCTAGGCTCCCATGGGTCCCTGGGGACGTTGCAAGACAGCACTTGTCAAATTTATTTACCTCACCTCTGCCACTTCAAAGGTCTGAGTATGATAAATCCGATCATTCCCGTTTTCTGTCGTTGTCTCCCCTCAGTCCCCAAATCTGGGGGACATAACAGTGCTTCGTCAGGATTTCTCCTATTTAATCATTGGGTATCACATGTACTTAGAAGACAGCTGTGACTCAAACTACAGAAGTCCCTCTAGTTTTATCTGCATTCCATCTAGCAAACTGCCTCCCCACAGAGTGCATGTGGGTGCCTTATTTCCCTAGACTCTAGCTGTGATAAAGGGTTTTCTCTGTTCTCAAATTTCTTTGGACACTGCCATCAGCTTCATGGGGTGGGGTGTTCACACGGCCGTATTTCCCTATAACACTTTACTGTATTTATTGGGTTATGTTGGTCCCCCCCACCCCCTGCCCTGGCGCCCCGCATAAGACTGTGAGCTCTAAGAGCAGGGACCGTGTCTTAATCATGTACGAACACTCCAGGACTGATCCCTCTGTCTGATATGTAACCTATGCTCAATGCATTTTTGTTAAGGAACTTAATTTTCCAAAGTGACACTTTACATAATCTCTTCATCTTTATGCATTTCTTTTACTTGCAGGGGTACACTATGGTCTGGTTAGGCGGCAGATAGTTACAGAGGAAGTCAATACAAGGGAAGAGTCCCATGCATTGTTACAGGCAGAGAATCAATGCCATTCCCAGCTCAGCAGCAGGAGTTTTTTAACCACTCTAAGCCTGTTTTCTTATTTGGGAAATGGTGATAATACTATTACTCATCTCAAAGGGCTACGAGGATGAAATGCGCAAATACATGGGTGCTTAGAATGAGACTGGCAAATCATAAACTCTAAAAAACATTAGTTATTATTATTATGACATCTCTGACATATTTTCTAATGGACTATTGACTTTACTAGTTGTATCTGGCCTGAATGATGTGACCATCCTCTGAGCTCTGTCACTGAGCTGCCGTAAACCCTACATGCATCTCTCCTAGAGGACCTACTACCCTCTCATCTCGGTGCTGGCACTTACCATGGTGAGCAGTATGTCCATGCAGTCTTCTGTGTGTTTGCTGTCCTAGCTGTGAAATATCATTACAATATGTACTTTAAATTTGTAGAGAATCTTTACTCAATGTGTTCACCTTTAAGCGTGATCTCATCCATCTTGAGCAGGTAGCTATGATTCAGGTGTAATTGCTCAGTGGCTTGTTTAAGGTCATGCAAGATTAAGTACTGAACTGAGAACTCTGGTCTCTTGATTCCCTGGGTGCTGACTCACCTGTTTACCTAGACTGACTCACCTGCCACAATTCAAATCTGCCAGCTGCTTTCACAGTGAGGTTAAGGATCACCATCATACAACAAAAAATGATGGGGGAAAATTCCATAGAAATAGAAAGCAATAGAGCTGCTATCTACTCCCATCAGCTAAAAAAGATCCATCCATCTCTTTTTCTGCAGCAAATGAAATAAGAATAAGCATACTTCTTTATTTAAAAAAAAATCTGGACAGTTCTTATATTGCTGTAACTTATATGGAGACATCTTGGTGACAGAGGGAGAGCCCACAGAAGTACCAAAACCTCTAACATGAAGTAGAGAGGACACAAGCAAATCAATAATAAACTTGGAACTGAGAAAAAAAGAAAAGCACCCAGTGGTTTTCAAATGCATTGGTTCAGCTATAATTTGGTAAATTAAACATCACATGAATTCTGCAAATTAAATTTTACCTATAGTTTTGCATTTCTTTTTTTTTTCTTTTTTAAATTTATTTTAAAATTATATTTTATTGATTATGCTGTAACAGTTGTCACAATTTTTCCCCCTTGCTCTCTTCTACCCAGTACCCACCTTCCCTTCAGCAGACCCACCCCCCCCTTAGTTCATGTCCAAGGGGGGGAGGTGTGCCTGTATGCTTTGGCTTCTCCCTTTCCTATACTATTCTTAACATTCCCCTCTCTATTTTGTACCTACCAATTATGCTTTAAAAAAATTTTAATATGCTTTATTGATTATGCTGTTAGAGTTGTCTCAATTTCTTTTCCCTTTGTTCCCTTCCACCCAGTGACCCTCCTCCCTCCAATTGCCCCCCTCTTAGTCCATGCCCATCTATTCGTGCATATAGTTCTTCTGAACATCTTCCTATCTACTCCATTCCCTCCTACTATGCTTAATTCCTGTACCATCTCCCTCCCTTTCCCCCCTTCCCCCTCCCTGATGACCTCCCTCCATAATGTTCCCCATACCTACAATTCTTTTCCCACTCTCATTGCCTACTTAGTTTGCCTTTGTTACAGTTTCCTAGCTTGTGTTGTTGGTTGTTGTGATACAGTTTTCATTTTAATGTTCATAGTTTTGATCCTCTTTCTCCTAAACAAGTCCCTTTAACATCTCATATAACAGTGGGTTGGATCTGGTGAACTCCTTCAGTTTTACTTTGTCCTGGAAGCACTTTCTCTGCCCTTCTATTCTGAATGACAGCTTCGCTGGATAGAGTAATCATGGCTGTAGGTTTTTGATTTTCATTACTTTGAATATTTCTTGTCAGTCCCTTCTTGCCTGCAGAGTTTCTTTTGTACATAATTCTCTTCTCTCTTGCTGCTTTTAAGATTCTCTTTTTATCCTTAATTTTTGACATTTTGATTATAATGTGTCTTGGTGTGGTTCTCCCTGGGTCCAGTTTTTTTTTTTTTTGAGTCTCTCTGTGCTTCCTGGACCTGTAAGTCTATTTCCTTACCCAAGTTAGGGAGGTTCTGCTTCATTATTTTTTCACATAATTTTTCCATTTCTAGTTCTTCTTCTTCACCTTCTGGCAACCCTATGATTCGGATGTTGGCACACTTAGAGCTGTCTGATAGGTTTCTGAGCCTCTCCTCATTTTCCTCACTTTTTGTTTCCTCTTTCTGCACTGGTTGACTATTTGTTCCTTCCCTATGTTCCGATTTGTTGATTTGACCCCTGGTTTTCTTTCCCTTGCCACTAGTTTCGTGTGTCTTTTGTTCATTTCAGCAGGACTAGCCTTCATTCCTTCCCCATCTTGTTTAAGATCTGCTGTTATGTCTGTAAGCATTTTACAACCAAAGCTCTGAACTGTGCCTCAGAAAGATTTCCTGTCTGCTGAACCGTTAGATTATATATTTGCTGGCTGGTCATCTGCATCACTGGGATCTCTATCATGATCTGTGCCATCCTGACAGTTTTGTATTCACCTTTGCTTCCTGGGAGGGGCTGTCACACCTCCTACGCTATAGGGGGTGGAGCCCTGTGCACTTGTGACTACCAGACAACCCTTCTCATCACGCTGTGTTATTTTCTGTGGGGGTGGGGGTCCAAGATGGTTCCCTGCCATTCACTCTCTGCTGAGAGACCGGGAGCCTCGTCCTCCGTTCCCACCCTCTCCAGGCCTCACAGTCCAAGGCAATGGGGGTCTGTCTTTCCCGGCATTGAATTGCAAGCTGAAGGGTCTGGTTTGCAGCTGGGGGTGCTCCCCATGCGCTTCTTGCCTCTCCTTAAATACGGGTGTTGTGTTTATTGCCGTCCCGCCACCATTGCCACTGGTGCCACTGCCAGCACAGCTTGACCTCTCCACCCTGGCTTTGCCCCTCCTACTCATCTGGATGAGCACCACGTCTTTGTAACTTCATACATTGGACTTCCATTTATTTTCTGGAACTTCTGGTTATTTCTGGTTTTGTGGTAGTTGTATTTCTTCTTAGTTGTGGAGGGAGATGGAGCATGTCAGTCTTAGCCTCCATCTTGGCCAGAAGTCTCCTGTGTGTGTTTGCCTCTGTGTCTTAGGTAAAGCTGTCACCCCTCTTAGGTTGTATGGGGCGGGGCCTTAAGGATTGGTTAGTACAGGGTGACCTTTTTCACCATGTTGTGGTGCTGTATGTGGGAGAGGGGTCTGAGAAGGAACAATGGCTGCTTGCCCAGCACTTGCCCCTTTTCCAGGCACTTCTCCCACTTCTGTATGGGACTGGCGCCTCTCTAGCTGTTGCCCTGGCTGTTGTTCCCAGAGTGGATGGGTCTGTGGATGTTCTAGGACTGTGGGGGCCCTTTAAACAAGCGGACTCTGCTGAGAGACCGACAGTTTCTGCCTCCGCCCCAACCCCTACTGGTTTGCATAGTCAGAAGCAATGAGGCTTGATTTTCCTGGTGCTGGGACTGTGAGCTGTGGGGTCTGTTGAGGAGCTGGGAATGCTTCTCAGGTGTCCCTCCTGACTTTTTAAAATGTGTAACTGTGTGTTCCGCCTGCCTGCCGCTGCCACCGCTGCTGCCACCACCACAGCATCACGTCCTCTCCATCCCAGCTCCGTTTCTCCTACTTGTCTGGATGAGTATTTCTTCTCTATATCTTTGTTTGTTGGGCTTCCATGCAGTTTGATTTTCTGGAACTTCTGGTTGTTTCTAGTTTTGTGGTAGTTGTATTCCTTCTTAGTTGTGGAGGGAGATGCAGCGTGTCTGTCTATGCCTCCATCTTGGCCGGAAGTCTCTGCATTTCTTTATGGGATGTAAAAGTTTCTTACGTAAAGGTGACTGCTGAATAAAATGACCTACTGTTGTAGAAAATAACCTATAATAAACCAATTAGCTTGCCTTGCAATGTACACAGGAGAAAGGCAGTAACTAGAGAACAGTCATGTAATCGGGAATGCTGTTGCTGCGACTTCCACCATCGTCATCATCATCATCGGCAGCCGTCCGTCTCGAGAGACGATGGCGTAGCTTCCTGAGAGTCTATCTGCACCGCCGAGAATGGCTGTGCAGTCCGACTCGGGAGTGACAATCCCTGCCGCACTTGTTACAGGTGAAGGCAGATGGCTGTTGTTGCTGCTGTTGACGCTGCTTCCGCCTCGATCTTTTCTGGACCGCCTCCTCATTGCGCGCAGCCTCTGCGCGTGACGTACCTTGTCTGACCGCGAGCCTCCAGGCTAGGCGGTCGTCTGCTTGAACTTCCCATGTGTTGAGATTGATGGAGCATTGTGCCATGTCCTTTTTGCAGATGTCTTTGAACCGCAGTTTTGGGCGCCCTGTCATCCTCTGGCCTTCTGCTAGCTCGCCGTAGAGGAGGTCTTTGGGAATACGGCCTGCATCCATTCTTTTGACATGGCCGAGCCACCTGAGGCGTCTCTCACTAAGAACTGCATGCAAACTGCTCATGTTGGCTCGCTTCAGCACCTCGGTGTTGGGAACCTTATCCTGCCAGGCGACATGCAGGACGTGTCGCAGGCACCTCATGTGGAAGCTGTTGAGTTTCCTTTCGTGCCTTGCGTAGGTGGTCCACGTCTCGCTGCCATAGAGGAGAGTGCTGAGTACGCAGGCTTGGTAGATGCGCAGTCTGGTTTTCTCAGTGAGGCTGGAATTGTTCCACACTCGCCGGTTCAGTTTGGCCATAACTGTGGCTGCCCTGGCGATTCTCCGGTTGACCTCCAAGTCAACTGACAGAGAGCTCGAGATGGTGGACCCGAGGTAGGTGAAGTCGTTGACAACCTCCAGGGTGTATCCGTCGATGGTGATGCATGGGGGAGTCCCTGTGCCTTGAGCCATAACGTTCGTCTTCGTCAGGCTGATGGCTAGTCCGAACTCCTTGCATGCGTGGGAAAGGCAAGTGACTAGCTGCTGGAGTCCCTCTTCGGAGTGTGATGTCAAGGCTGCGTCGTCGGCGAAGAGCATCTCACGGATGAGCACCTCTTTGACTTTGGCCTTGGCTCGTAGACGGGCCAGGTTGTAGAGCTTGCCATCGGATCTGGTGTGAATGAAGACACCCTCGCTGCAGTCCTTAAAGGCGTATTGGAGGAGCATGGAGAAGAAGATTCCGAACAGCGTAGGCGCAAGGACGCAGCCCTGCTTTACTCCGCTGCTGACTGGGAAGGCCTCAGAGGTTGCGCCGTTGTAGGACACCGTGCTGTGCATGTTGTCGTGAAAGGACATGACCACAGCAAGCAGATGTGGTGGACAGCCAATCTTCCTTAGCAAGCTGAAGAGTCCGCTTCGACTGACCAGATCAAACGCCTTCGTGAGGTCGATAAAGGCGAGGTAGAGTGGTTTATGCTGCTCGTGACACTTCTCCTGCAGCTGGCGTAGGGAGAAGATCATGTCCACTGTTGATCGGCCAGCTCTGAAGCCACACTGGGACTCTGGGTAGACGCGGGAAGCAAGGGTCTGCAGGCGGGCAAGAGCGACCCGGGCGAATACTTTGCCGACGACGCTGAGGAGAGAGATGCCCCGGTAGTTGTTGCAGTCGCTGCGGTCTCCTTTGTTCTTATACATGGTGATAATGTTGGCGTCTCTCATATCCTGGGGGATGTAACCCTCCTTCCAGCAGAGACAGAGTAGATGGTGGAGCGGCTGTAGCAGGACTGGTTTCCCGCTCTTTAGGATTTCTGGAGGGATTCCGTCGCTTCCTGGTGCTTTCCCGCAAGCGAGGCGGTCGATGGCTTTGCCGAGCTCTGCCGCAGTAGGTGGGGTGTCTAGCTCCTCCATGACTGGTAGGTCTGGGATGGCGTTAAGAGCAGTGTCTGTTACGGTGTTCCTCGTTGCGTACAGCTCGAGGTAGTGCTCGGTCCACCGCCGCATTTGCTGTTCCTGGTCAGTGATGACCTCACCTGTCTTGGACTTAAGGGGGGCGATCTTGGAGGGGATTGGGCCTGTTGCCTTCTTGATACCCTCATACATTCCTCGTGCGTTGCCTATATCGGCAGCTTCCTGGATGGTTCTGCACAGGTTTAGCCAATAGGTGTTGGCACAGTGGCGGGCGGTCTTCTGGACTTTGTTCCTGGCAGCCCGTAGAGCTTGAAGTGTACTGGGAGTGGGCGTGGCCTTGTAAGCCAGTAGGGCCTTCCTCTTAGCCTCGATCACGGGTTCCATTTCTTCCCAGTGAACCTCGTACCAGTCAGCGTTCTTCCGCTCTTTCTTCCCGTAAGCAATAATGGCGGAGTTGTATATGGCGTCGCGGAGACGTGGCCAATTGGATTCGATAATGTCATCTGCCACCATTCCCTCGCCGAGTGCATCTTCCATCCTGTTGATGAATTGCTGGGTCTTAACTGGGTTGCTGGCACAACTGGTGTTGATGCGTGGGCGACCCTTCATCTTGGAGTAGTGCAACCTCTTCGGCATTATGCGCACCTTGCTTACCACGAGGGCATGGTCCGTGTCGCAGTCTGCACTGTGGTAGCTGCGGGTGAGGAGGGTGCTGCCAATATCCGTTCTTCTGGTGATGACCAGGTCAAGCTGGTGCCAATGACGGGAGCGGGGGTGCCTCCATGACACCTGGTGCATCTCTTTGCACTTGAAGAATGTGTTTGTCACGCACAGGTCGTGGTGACACAAAAGCTCAAGCAGTCGCTGACCATTCTCATTGATCTTTCCTCTCCCAAAGTTTCCGAGGCAGGTGGGCCAGGCCATGTGGTCGGCTCCTACTCTTACGTTGAAGTCTCCAAGGAGATAAAGAGCATTACTTCTGGGGATCTTGGATAACACTTCGTCCAGTGCATGGTAGAACTGTTTTTTCTCTTCAGTGGTGGCGCAGAGGGTTGGGGCATACGCGCTAAGAATGCTGACTGGGCCAAAAGTTGTTGACAATCGGAGGGTAAGTAATCTCTCTGTGCCTCCTGTGGGTGGCTCTATGGAGTTAACAAGCATGTTCTTCACAGCGAAACCAACACCATGCTGTCTTGGTTGGTCCGGAGACTTCCCTTGCCAGTAGAAGGTGTAGTTGGTTTCTCTGATAGTTCCGTTGTTGGCCAACTGGGTCTCCTGTAGAGCCGCAATGTCGATGTTTAGTCGTGCCAGTTCCCTGTCGATGACGGCGGTTTTCCTGGCACCATTGATCCACGGAAGGTCTGCAGCAAGTCCGGGACACATGGTCCTGATGTTCCAGCTAGCGAGGCGAAGAGCTGGAGGCTTCTTTCTTGTTGTTTGCTTGGAATTGCCTGGTGCGAGTGTTTTGTGGCCCACTTTTCAAGAGATGCCTCTCTGATCCCCACGCACCCAGTGGGGCAGGCGAGCCGGCACCTAATTGGCTGGGGGCTGCCCAGCTTGAGGCGGGCGGTAGCTGTCCAGTGAGGTGCGATGACCTCTCCCACCATCAGAGGAGACCCCTGGCGCTCGTTTCCTTCGCCAGTCGGATGAGCTTATAACCGGTAACTGTCTCCTCCCGTGTTGAGTCGACATCTTGCGATGACGCTGGAGTGTCCTCTCCAGTGAAGCTGAAGCTACAGAGCCTGGGCAGGGTGATATGGAGGGCCAGCTGTTGCCCATGCAGCAGACCCCCCCTCTCTTTGCAGCTGAAGGGTCCAAGGGAAAGACGGAGTCAATACAGCTTGGCTTCAGGTGCGCCGCAGGAGTTGCCGGTGTTGACTACAACGTCAAACCGCCTTAGGGACTCCGGCTCCGGATTTTCTGTCGGGGTTTACTCCCTTAGCCTTTCCCCTGAAGAGGTATGCCGCAAGGCAGCGGAGGTTTTTTGGAGTCAGAGTTTTCCTTCTCTGATGTGCCCTGACTGGAAGATCGAACCAGCGACACTTAGCTCGCAGGCCGACGCTCAATCCACTGAGCCAAACCAGCCAGGGGGAGCGACTTCCACCAAACAGTGCAATAAAAACAGTTAGATTAAATGGTAGCCTCTTGCTCACAAATATGGTCTCAAAAGTGAATTAGAATAAGTATAAACTGAAGGTAATAGTTTAAAATAATTTCTATAGTATGTGCTGTAATGACAAAAGAAAACAAGCCTAACCTTTGACCTGCTTTTAGAACTAGTAAGAAAGGGAGATTCATCAACAGAACTAGTATTGCCCTCCTCCCTGCAAATGTTAACAAGACCCACCTTCCCACCATTATGGACTGAATCATGTCCCTGCAAATTCATACATTGAGACCCTAAGACTCTGTGTGAACATATTTGAAGAGGGGTCTTCAGGGAGGTGATTAAGTTAAATGAGGTTGTTAGGGTGGGGTCCTAATCAAGTAGGACTGGTGTGCTTATAAGAATAGGAACAGACCAGACAACCCCTCCCCCCACCATTGCCATGTGAGGACACAGTGCAAAAACTTCAAAAACCAGCCAGGAAGAGAGCTCTCATCAAAAACCAGCTGTGATTATACCTTGATGTTGGACTTCCCAGCCTCCAGAACAGTGAGAAAATAAGTTTCTGTTGTATAAGCCTGTGGTTTAATATTAGTCTGTGGTATTCTGTTATGGCAGCCAGAGGTGACTAATATAATACACCCCCTCCCCCACCAAAAAAAGTGTGGAAATAAGACAAATATTGAAATATAGAAATAAAGCACCTTATTAATAATGTGACATGATAATAGTCCCACTACAGCATAGCTCTGATCAAAGTATACAGATACTGAAGAAAACTACCCCAGTCCTCTATGAATTAAATCATGACTTAACCTATCTCAACTTCTCTGTTTGCTGAATATACCCGACTCTCCAGCTTGACGGCTCTGTTTTCACACCATTCCTCCTGTTGGGAATGCTCTGTCCATCTCCACTTATGCACAGCTCCCATCCTGCAGTCTTTCTCATCCTTCAAGGACCTTACTTATGTACTTCTTCATTCAGAAATTCTTTCCTGCTCCCATGGTAAGAGGAGTGATGTATCTGATGGATGAGTTTTAGAATAATAAACTGTGCCTGCCCAGCCCCGCCCCGCCCCCTCCTCTCACTTGGTGCGGGGGGTTAGGGGTAGGGGGGAGTCTGCTGACTTCAGAGAGCATGTTTTTCCACTTCTCTCTGCCATGCCATAAGCATGGTGGGACCCATATGCTTCAGTCCTGGCCATTGTCCAGCATGGCCTAGGACTCTGTGAACAATGACCAACCTATTTGCTTAAACACTTGGTCATACCCATCAATCTCACCTTTATTATTCATGAAGTTAACATTTTCTTCTCCATCTCCCTGACTCCTGATCTGTCTCTCCATTGGTTGTAAGCACAAGCATAGCCCAGAAGGGTTATTTGTTGGGTCCCCTACAATTCACAAAACTTTGCAAAGAGCTTTAGAAAGCTTATAGTAATCAATCTTCTCACCAAGCCCACTATGTAGGTACAATAGGCTCCATCCCACAGATAAGAAGCCTGAGGCTTGAGTAGGTAAGCAGCTTGCTGAAGGTCGTACAATGCCAGGACTGGCAGAACCTGGATTCCAGTCTTAGTTGTTAAGTGTCCCACTCAAGCTAGTTAATTATTTCTAGTTAGAATATGCCTTCTAAGTTTAGGACAGAGGGGATGTGAAAGTGTGGAGATTTTCCATAAATTCTTTCCATCTGCTCTACCAGTTCCTAACTAGAAAGGGCCTGTCATAACTCTTGGCGCAGGCCTTCTCAGCACCCTCTGTGCTGACTGTGTACTTGCTTAATTACCTAAGGTACTAACTTGATGTTTCTCTTTGTCAGTATATGTGGTTTAATGATCTGTCTTTCTACTCCATGGCTGTAACCTGAAGAGTTCAAAAGTGGGTACTATAAATAGAGTTGAAGTTTCTTGGAATAACTTAAGCTTCCTTTTGAAAGTGTGGTCAATACTGCTGGCCTTGGTAATTTTCCTAGGATGCATTAGTGTGTGCTCTGTCACCTCCATGCTATCCCCATTCATGCCGTTACTGGTGACTGATTGGTATATGTGAGGATTTCTGTGGCCACAGTGTAGAATAAAACTAACTGCTTCATTCAAGTTTGGAGGAAAGCAGTCTCTTTGGAACCCTCTTCTAACCATAGTTACAGTAATTACTGAATTCAAAGATGCTGCCTTTGTGGGAAGCAAATATAATTTCTGGCTCTGTTCATTGTGTCAAAATTAACTTTTTTAATAAAAGATTTCATTTATTTATTTTTAGAGAGAGGGGAAGTGAGAAAGAAAGAGAAGGAGAGAAACATCAATGAGTGAGAGAAGCATTGATCTGTTGCCTCTTGCGTGCCCCCAACTGGGGACCTGGCCCACAACCCAGACATGTGCCCTGACCAAGAATAGAACCTGTGACTCCTCAGTTTGTGGGATGATGCCCAACCCACTGAGCCACACCAGTCAGGGCAAAATTTACTCTTAAAAGACAATCTTTACTATACAGATACAAGAAAAAAAAAAAAAAAGGAAAAGTAACTATATGAGGTGAAGGATATGTTAATTAGCATGGTTGTCATTATTTCACAATGTAGATGGATTTTAAATCATCAAGTTGTATAGCTTAAATATACTCAGTTTTTAATTGGCAATTATATCTCAATAAAGTTGGGGAAGAAGGAGACAGTTTTCTCTGTGACTCTACCATTTTACCAACCCAGTAGGTCTAATCAGACAGAGTATGCATTGTAATCTTCCTAATACACCAGAAGAAGAGTTCTCCTGTCAGTTAGGTGCTTAGAGAGAAGCACACCAACTGAACCAGGGACATGAAATCAGAGCCAGGGCTCAGAACTCCCTGGCCACAGTCACCTTGACTGAGCAGATGAAGCTGACATCCCTGGGCACATAGTCCATTATCCCCTGGTTTTTACATGGCAGTGTGCAAGCAGCATGGAGACACAGGAGTTAGAGGACACGTGGACAAGCTCACAGGTAAGTAAATGAGACTGCTATGGTATGAAAGCCAGCTTCTACCAACTGCATAGTCTTAGACAAGTGACCTAATCTTCCTGTGACTATGTGTCTGTATCTGCAACCTGGGGAATATAACAGACCTGTTTCATAGAATTATGAGGATTAAACAAATTAATTCATGGGAAATGCTTACAACAGTGTTTGGTGAAAAGTTAGCTATTATTAGCACATAAGACTTTATGAAAGTACCCTTAGAAATTCTCCCTGATGAAAATTAGTTACTGATGGTGGTAACTTAGTGGATTCTATGACGTGGCCTAGAGTACACGTGAAGTATTGGCTAGGTATATGAAGCAACACACACACCTGTATTTTGCCATTGCTCCATAAGCATTTCTAAACCTACCTACTATGTACAGAGCACTGTGCTAGATACAAAAATGTGACATGGTTCCTGTTGCGTATAAGTGTGGGGGCCTCAGAATGGGGTAGATAAATCTTGTGTAGAAGTGATCAGAGAAGGAGGGTTTGGAAGGCTGGACCCCAATTTCTTGTCCTCTTATCCTGTGAATAAAGTGACATGGCCAGTTAACACAGGTGGACTTTGTATTAGAATCAGAGAAAACAAGAAATGGCAAAATGGGCTGTTACTCCTGGGTACACCAGTAACAAAACACCCCTGTCCTCCCAGCGCCACTCTAACACCACACCCCACTTCCTCCTGAGGGTGTGTGACACTTTTCAAAGAAAATATAGTATTTAGTAGTATCACCACAGCAAGCGGAAGTAGCAATGTTCAGTCCATAAACGAACTAATAGTTTTGTACAAAACAATATACACAGAATCCTCCCTGTTTTTGCCACAACAGTCAGTGCTGGTCTGGGTACTTCCCATCACATGAAGAGTGCTGCAGATGAGGGGACAGGGTAACCAGGGATGAGGACCAGGAGAAGAAAACAGAAGAGGCAGAATGAGGGTCCAACAATCTAGGGTAGATGTGTAATGTAGGTGGAGGTGAGTGGCCCACATCTTATTGCACACAGAAATATCCCCAACTTAAAATGAGTGGGTTGTAAAAGTATGTTTGTAATTAGAGCTTAGAATCCATGGGAACTGTGAGATTAGATACTATTTAGGTTCTTAGATTAGCCCACTATTAATCTGTTAATTCAGAATGAATTTATAAAACTGACCAACTTTTATTGTTCTAGCTCAGCGATTTTCAACCTGTGTGTTGCAAGAATTTTTAAACATTCAATACCTGACTATTTAGTCAGGGGCACTGACTTCTTTTCCCTTAGATTGTCAAATAGAAAAATGACAACAACCAACACAACAATAGCTGCTTGGTGTGAATGAATCAAAAGGATACCTATTTTTTTGTCAGATTGGCAAAAAAAAATTTTTTTTGGTATGCCGCAGAATTTTAGTAATGAGTTTATGTGTACCATGAGATGAAAAAGGTTGAAAATTGCTGTCCTAGCTTATGAGAGCCTCTATTTTTCTTCCTGAGACAGTTCAGATTTATTGTGGGATTAGTAGCCCATTTTAAGTCTAATTTCTCAATTTAAAAACCACAAATGATTGTGATTCACAGGCAACACTAGTTTTACTACATGAGAAGAGAATATCTGTATTCTCAGCCACAGCTGCAGTGGAGACCACCCCCACCATGCAAGATGGGAACCTACTAGCTCAGCTCCTAGAGGATCAGTAGTACCAGCAACAGCCAAGAACTCTTTAGAAAGGCAAGTCCTCCAGCCCCACCCAGACCCACAGAGTTAGAAACCAAGAGGTGTGGCTCAGTACTCTGAGTTATTTATTTATTTTTATTTTTCAATTACATATAATATTATTTTTAGGTGTACAACATAGTTACTAGACATTTATATACCTTATGAAGTGATCACCCCGACAAGTCTAGTACGCATCTGACACCATTCATAGTTATTACTATATTATTGACTATATTTCCGATACTGTAGTCAGCAACCTGAGTTTTAACAGACCCTCCCCAAGACGTGCTACACCCTGAAGTTTGAGGAACACAGTACTAGAATCAACTGCACAAGGCCAGGCCTATGTTTTCTTCATCTTTATTTGCTTGGCATCTAGCACAGTGCCTGGTACTTGCTTCTCAATCATGATGATCTTGCCTCCAGGGGACATTTGGCAAAGTCTGGAAGCATTTGTGGTTGTTGCAGATGGAAAGAGAAGGTACCCCTGGCATGTAGTAGGTTGTTACTGCCAAACAACCTACAAGGCACAGGACAGCTCCCTGCAACAGATGTGTCAATAGTGCGGAGGCTGAGAAACCTTGTTTTGAATAAATATATTAAATATAGTGACACCAAAAGAATTTTCTTATCCATTCCTCTCTGTCTGTCTTCACTTGCCCACAGTTAGAGAACTCTAGCCCCACAATGAGACGGGAATAGGATGATTTGTGGGAACATGTCTCTCTCTTTTCCATACTCCCTTCTCATTTGGATCCATGAGTGGCAGAGTAAGTGACATATGATATGCTCACAAGTATCTTTTATCTACTTATTAATTATTGAATTTATTGGGGTGACATTGGTTAATAAAATTATATGGGTTTCAGGTGTACAATTCTATATTCCATCTGTATATTGTACTCTCATGGTATGTTCACCACCCCAAGTCAAGTTTCCATCCATCACCATTTTTTTTCGCCTCCAGAGCCCATGCTCTTAACCAAAACTTTATTTTGACTTATTATTAGTCTATACTGTATAACTCATTTTCTTTACACGTTAAAAAGCAATAAAAATTGATACAATGTAAAAAAATTGATACAATGTGATAATGGCATAGAAATAGTTAGCTCCTACAAATATAACAGACAATCCAGAAATATCATTTAACCTAGAAAAGCTGAAGGTATAAAAAGGGAAAAATTATAAAATATTATAGAACAAAGATTGTTCATAAACAATATTAGAAAACCTGTTAAGCATTATTTTAAAAGTTTAAATCCAGTTTCACAATATCCATCAGGGTAAAAACTGGAAGGAAAAATTCCTTAAAAGAGGATTTAGAAGAATTAGAAGGAAATGCACAGATTTGGGTATATAAAAATGTTAAATGGCTGCATGTTTCTAAAAAACTCATTTAAAAAGGTATGTAATAGTGTAGGAAAATGATGAAAATATGACAGCAAATATAAATTAGCAAAATTTAGAAAAGATATTAAGATATTAAGTTCCTAACAGATAAATGAGCAAAAATAGAAACTACAACTTATAAACAAATGTGTGAAATAAATGTTCAGTCTGACTATATTAAAAAAAATTCAAAATTACAAAAAAGCATCTCTGGCCTATTCTTTTTAAAAAAATGATAACTGTCTTGGTGGAATGGACAAAATTAAGCTGATATTCTCACACACAATATTGATAGAAAGCAATTTATCAACATATACCAACCACCATTAAAATATACATGCCTCGGACTTCCGGCCAAGATGGAGGTGTAGACAGACACGCTGCATCTCCCTCCACAGGTAAGAAGGAATACAACTACCTCAAAACTAGAAACAACCAGAAGTTCCAGAAAATTGAACTACATGGAAGCCCAACAAACAAAGATATAAAGAAGAAATACTCATCCAGACAGGTAGGAGGGGAGGAGCCGGGGCAGAGAGGATGCGGTGCGGTGGTGGCAGCAGCAGCAGGCTGGCAGAAAGTGCAGTCATATGTTTTAAAAAGTTGGGAGGCACACCCGGGGAGCGTTCCCAGCTCCTCACTGGACCTCGAAGCTCACTGTCCCAGCACCGGGGAAAATCAAGCCTCATTGCTTCCGACTATGAAGAATGGTGGAGGTTGGGGCAGAGGCAGAAACTGCTGGTATTTCAGCAGAGTCCACTTGTTTAAATGGCCCCCACGGTCCTAGAACATTCCCAGACCCACCCATTCTGGGAACAACGGCCAGGGCAGCAGCTAGAGAGGTGCCAGTCCAGTGCGGGAGTGGGAGAGGTGTCTGGAAAAGGGGTGAGTGCTGGGCAGGCAGCATTGTTCCCTCTCAGACCCCTCCCCCACATACAGCATCACAACGTGGTGAAACAGGTCGCTCTGTACTGATGAATCCCTAAGGTTCCGTCCCTTACAACGTAACAGGAGCAACAGCCCTACCTAGGACATGAGGCAAACAAACACAGGAGCCTGTCAGAATGAGGAGACAGAGAAGTATGGCCCAAAAGGGGGAACGGATCAAGGTTCCAGTGGAAGAACTAAGTGACGAGGAGATAGCCAACCTAACGGATGAGGAGATAGACAACCTAACACACAGAATTCAAAACATTGGTGATAAAGATGCTCACAGGCTTGACAGATATGCTTGAGTATGGCAAATGCATAAAGGAAGGCATGAAGGCTATGCTAAATGAAATGAAGGAAAATCCACACAAAACCAATGGTGAAGGGAAGGAAACTGGGGTTCAAATTAATGATTTGGAACATAAGGAAGAAAAAAACAGTCAACCGGTGCAGAATGAGGAAGCAAGAATTGAAAAAAATGAGGAAAACTTCTAAAATTTTGCGAAGGAGTTGGACATACAGGTCCAGGAAGCACAGAGGGTCCCAGGCGAGCTGAACCCAGAGGGGACCACACCAGAACGCATCATGATTGAGATGCCAAAGGTGAAAGATAAAGACAGAGTCCTGGGGACAACAAGAGAGAGTCAGAGGGTTGCCTACTGGCAGGTGCCTATAGCACTATCAGCTAATTTCTCAGAGGACAGTTTGCAGGCAGGAAGGGACTGGCAAGCAGTATTCAATGTGATGAAAGGCAACCTGCAACCAGGATTACTCTATCCAGCAAAGCTATCATTTGGAATGGAAGGGCAGATGAAGTGCTTCCCAGACAAGGTGAAGCTGAAGGAGTTCATCATCACCAAACCATTATTATGTGAAATGTTAAAGGGATTTATTTAAGAAAAAGAAGATCAAAACTATGAACACTAAAATGACAACAAACTCACAACTATCAACAACTGAATCTAAAAAGTAACAAAATCCAACTAAGCAAACCAAAATAGGAACAGAATCATAGGTATGGGGATCATTTGGAGGGTAATCAGCTGGGTGGGGTAAGGGGGAGAAATGGGGATATGGTGCAGGAATTAAGAAGCGTAATCAGTTGGTATAAAATAGACAGGGGGACGTTAAGAATAATATAGGAAAGGGTGAAGTCAAAGAACTTATATGCACAACCCATGGACATGAACTAAGGGGGGTGGGATTGCTGAAGGGAAGGGAGGTACTGGGCAGAGGGGAGCAAAGGGGAAAAATTGGAACTACTGTAACAACATAATCAATAAAATATACTTAAAAAATATTCATGCTTCTTTTACCCAGTAATCCTATGTCTGAGAATCTATTCTACAGATATAATCCAAAAACATGAAAAATTATATGAACAAGATAGTTGCTGAGATATTATTTAGAATAGCAAAACACAAGCAAAGAAAAAAAGGAAAAGCAACCCAAAATGTCAAGAACAGGGAATAGTTAAGTAATTTGTGGAACAATCACTTACTAGAACATTATACACTCTTAAATATAATTATGAAACCAATAACATAAAAAAATCTTATGTCATAATAACAACAAAATCTTATGCTATAATATCTAATTGTACAGGTAGAAATATTGAAATTTTAAGTGTTTTAGGGCATGGGATTGAGCCACTATTTTCTCTAATTTCTAAATTTACTTTGGATTTAAAAAGACCCCAGTTCCAGTCCCAGATGCACCACTTCGGCCACCAATCAGTGTGACCTTGGCTCAGTTATATCACCTTCCTATGCCTCAGTCCTTCTGCCATCATTTACCCCCTCTACCTTCTTCTGCCTCCCACTACTACCCCTTGCCTGTGCCTGTGAGGTTTTATTTTTGCAATGTATATAATTTTTTAGGTGGTAGAAGTATAATATGAAAATTTCTGTAACACTGTTTATTTAAGCCAGTTTAATAATCATATGTATACTTTTTAACTCTTACTTAGTTTTACTTTTTTATATTTCAATTGAAACTTGAATATGTAAGAAAACAGTTAAGCCACAAACACAAATTAACATGTAAATTGAAATTTAATTTAATTTTATATTATCAAAAACATTTATGACCTGTTTGGAATTATTTTTTATGTGTTCTTACAAAAACTAATTTTCCTGAATAATTTTTGTATTTTGTTTCTAAATGGAAAGACCAGAGAGACATTTTTAGGCTGGAATCCTTCTTTGTGAATGACACACACTCATTTTTGGGAATAGACTCCTGGTTATGAGCACAGTCTGTGAAAGTGGATAACCTGGGTTCAAATCCAGCTTTTATTTACTAGCTGTGTGATATTGAGCAAATTGTGTACCTTGCTTGTGTCTTAAGTTTTCTCAGTTGTACAATCAAGAGATAGTAGTAACATCCTTCAGAGAGGTGTTTTTGCTTAATCCCTTCACTTTTTCCACTCAGTCCCACAACTCCCCTCCCCTCTGACAGCTGTCAGTCTGTTCTCTGTATCTATGAGTCTGTTTCTTTTTTGTTTGTTAGTCTATGTTGTTCATTAGATTCCACATGTACATGAAATCATATAGTACTTGTCTTTCTCAGACTGGCTTATTTCACTCAGTGTAACACTCTCCAGGTCCATCCGTGCTGTTGCAAAAGGTAAAATTTCATCCTTTTTTATGGCCAAGTAGTATCCCACTGTGTAAATGTACCACAGCTTTTTTATCTACTCATCTACTGATGGGCAACTGGGCTGCTTCCAAATCTTGGCTAGTAAAAATAATGCTGCAATGAACATAAGGGTGCATATATTCTTTTGAATTAGTGTTTAGGACTACTTTGGATATATTCACAGAACTAGAGTCACTGGGTCATAAGGCCGTTGAATCTTAAATTTTTTGAGGTAACTCCATACTGTTTTCCACAGTGGCTGCACCAGTCTGCATTCCCACCAACAGTGTGTGAGGGTTCCCTTTTCTCCACATCCTTGACAGCATCTGTTTTTTGATTTATTGATAATAGCCATTCAGACAGGTGTGAGGTATTATCTCATTGTGGTTTTAATTTGCATTTCTCTGATAATTTGTGATATTGAGCATCTTTTCATCTATCGGCCATCTGTATGTCTTCTTTGGAGAACTGTTCATTCAGGTCCAGGTCCTCTGATAAGTTTAATTGGATTCTTTGTTTTTTTGGTGTTGAGTTTTATAAGTTCTTTATAAATTTTGGATATTAAACCCTCATCAGATATATCATTGGCAAATATGTTCTCCCATTCAGGGGGTTGTCTTTTCATCTTGTTGATGGTTTCCTTTGCTGTGCAAAAGTTTTTAGTTTGATGTAGCCTCATTTGTTTTTCTTTTGTTTCCCTTGCCCAAGAAGATATATCAGAAAAAATATTGCCACAAGAAATGTTCAAGATTTTACCGCCTATGTTTTCTTCCAGAATTTTATGGTTTCATGTCTAACATATAAGTCTTTGATCTATTTTGAGTTTACTCTTGTGTATGATGGAAGAAGGTGGTCTATTGTAATTTTTCTTTTTTGGCATGCATTTGTTGAATTTTCCCAACACCATTCTTTGAATAGACTATGTTTACCCCTGTATGCTCTTGCCTCCTTTGTCAAATATTAATTAACCATAAAGGCATGGGTTTATTTCTGGGCCCTCTATTCTGTTCTATTATCTATATATCTGTTTTTATGCCAGTATCATGTGTTTTGATTACTGTGGCCTTGAAGTATATTTGATATCAGGTACTGAGATTCCTCCAACTTTGTTTTTTTCCTCAAGATTGCTGTGGCTCGACCCATGGATATGAACTAAGGCAGGTGGGATTGCTGGGAGAAGGAGGGTACTGGGTGGAGGGGAGCAAAGGGGAAAAAATTGGAAATATTGTAACAACATAATCAATAAAATATACCTTAAAAAAATAAATAAAAACCAGGGGGCAAAAAAAGATTTCTATGGCTGTTCAGGGTCTTTTGTGGTTCCATATACAGTTTTGGAATATTTGTATTAGTTCTGTGAAATACACCATTGGTATCTTGATAGGAATTGTGTTAAATTAATAGATTGCTTTGGGTAATATGGACATTTTAATGATGTTAATGATGTTAATTCTTCCTATCCATGAACACGGTATATGCTTCCACTTATTTATGTCTTTTCAATTTCTTTCTTCAGAGTCTCCCAATTTTCCCATTACAGGTCTTTAATATCTGTGTTTAAATTTATTCCTAGATATTTTATTTAATTTTTTGAGGCAATTGTAAATGGGTTTATTTTTATAGTTTCTCTTTCTGATAGTTAATTATTGGTGTATATAAATGCAACAGATATTTTTTGATATTTATTTTCTATCCTGCTACTTCACTCAATTCATTTATCAGTTCTAGTAGTTTTTTTGGTGGACTCTTGGGTTCTCTATATACAGTATCATGACATCTGAAAATAATGACATTTTTACTTCTTCCTTTCCATTTTGGATGCCTTTTATTTCTTCTTGTCTGATTGCTATGGCTAGGACTTTCAGTACTATGTTAAATAAGAGTGGTGAAATTGAACATTCCTGTCTTGTCCTTGATCTTACGGAAAACACTTTTAGTTCTTGCCCATTGAGTAAGATGTTGGCTGTGAGTTTGTCACATATGACCTTTATTACATTAAGGTATGTTCTCTCTATTCCCATTTTGCTGAGAGTTTTTATCATAAATGGGTGCTATATTTTAGCAAATGCTTTCTTTGTTCTCATTGATACGATCATGTGATTTTTTATCTTTCATTTTGTTTATGTGATTTATGGATATTGTACCAACCTTGCATCCCTGAAGTAAATCTCACTTGATCATGGTGTATGATCTTTTTAAAATCCTCACCCAAGGAAAAGCTTATTGATTTTAGAGAGGGGAAGAGAGCAAAAAGAAAGGGAGAGAAACATTCATGTGAGAGGGAAACATCAACTGGTTGTCTTTCGTATGTGCCCTGACTAGGGACTGAACCTGCAACCTAGGCAGATGCCCTGACCTGGAATCAAATTCATGACCTTTTGGTTTGCAGGACAATGCCCAACCAAGTGAGTCACACTGTCTAAGACTGATCTTTTCAATGTGTTGCTGGATCTGGTTTGCTAACATTTTGTTGAGGATTTTAGCATCTATGTTCATCAGGGATATTGACCTATAATTTTCTTTTTTTTTAGTGTCTTTATCTGGTTTTGGAATTAGGATAATGCTGGCTTTGTAAAATGAGCTTGGGAGTCTTCCTTCTACCTGGATTTTTAAAAACAGTTTGAGAAAGATAGATTTTTCTTCTTCTTTGAGTGTTTGGTAAAATGCAACTGTGAAGCCATTCGGTCTAGGACTTTTGTTTGTTGAGAGTGTTTTGATTAATGCTTCAATTTCATTAGTTGCAATGTGTCTATTCAGATTTTCTGAGTCTTCCTGATTCAGTTTTGGAAGATTGAATGTTTACAGGAATTTATTCATTTCATCCTTGTTGTCCAATTTGTTGGCATATAGTTGTTTGTACTATTTTCTTACAACCCTATGTATTTCTTTGATGTCAGTTGTTACCTCTCCTTTTTCATTTCTGATTTTATTTATTTGGGTCCTCTCTTTTTTATTCTTGATGTGTCTGGTTAAAAGTTTGTCAATCTTGTTGATCTTTTCAAAGAACCAGCTCTTGGTTTCATTGATCTTTTGCAGTTTTTTAAAGACTCTTTCATTTATTTCTGCTCTGAACTTTATTATTTCCTTTCTCCTACTCCCCTTGGACTTTGTTTTCCTTTTCTAGTTCTTTTTTTTTGTGTGTGCAAAATTAATTGTTTATTTGAGACTTTTCTTGTTTCTTAAAGTAGGCCTATAATGCTATGAATTTGCCTTGTAGGTCTGCTTTTACTCTGTCCCATAATTTTGGGTTGTTGTGTCCTCATTTTCATCTATTTCAAGGCAGTTTTAAATTTCTTCCTTGGTCTCATTGTTAACCCATTCATTATTTAGTAACATGTTATTTAGCCTCCATGACCCTGTGTGATTTTCAGTTTTTTTCTTGTGATTGAGTCCTGTTTTATACCACTATGGTCAGAGAAAATGCTGATATGATTTTAATCTTCATAGATTTATTGAAATTTGTTTTGTGTCCTAATTTGTGGTTTTTCCTAGAAAATGTTCCTGCGCATTTGAAAGAATGTATATTCTACTGTGTGTGGTGAAATGCTCTGAAGATATCAATTAAATATATCTTAGCTAGTGTGTCATTTAAGGTTGCTGTTTCCTTGTTCATTTTCTGTCTAGAAGATCTATCCATTGATGTAAATTGTGGGGGAGGGGGTTAAAATCCCCTACTATGACTGTCTTAGCATCAATCTCTCCTTTTATGTCCATCAGATTTGCTTTATATATTTAGGTGCTCCTATGTTAGGTGAATAAATCTTTACAAGGGTTATATTCTCTTTTTTGGATTGTTCCCTTTATCATTACATAATGTTCTTCCTTGTCTGTTACTATAGCCTTAATTTTGAGTCTATTTTGTCTTATATAACTATTGCTCCCCCACCTTAAAAATAATTCCATTTGCATGAAATATATATTTTTTATCCCTTTACCTTTAGTTTGTGTTTATCTTTTGTTCTGAGATAGGTCTTGTACTTAGCATGTAAATGGATCTCGTTTTCTTATCTTTTCATCTACACTATGTGTTTTGATTGGAGCATTTAAGCTCTTCACATTTAAAGTGATTATGTTTGGTACATATTTATTGCCATTTTATTCTTTTAACTATGTTCCTCTGCTTTTTCTTCTTCTTCTTAAAGATGACCCATTAACATTTCTTGTAATACTGGTTTCGTGGTAACAAACTTCTTTAGCTTTTTCTGATCTGGGAAGCTCATCATTTCTCCTTCAATTTTAAATGATAGCCTAATTGGGTAAAGTAGTCTTGATTGTAGGTCCTTGCTTTTCATCAGTTTGAATATTGACATTTTCATGCCAGTTCCTTCTGGCAAGAAATGGTTCTGTTGAGAAATCAGCTGACAGTCTTATGGGAGCCCCAGTAAGAAACCAATCAGCTTTCTCTTGCTGCTTTTAACATTCATTCTTTGTCTTTAACCTTTGCTATTTTAATTATGATGAGTCTTGGTGTAGGCCTCTTTGGGTTCATCTTGTTTTAGACTCTATGTGCTTCCTGGACTTGTGTGTCTTTTTCCTTTAGCAGGTTAGGGAAGTTTTCAGTCATTATTTCTTCAGATAGGTTCTAGATTCCTTGCTCTCTCTGTTCATCTTCTGGTACTCCAATGATGTAGATGTTGTTATGCTTCATGTTGTCTCAAAGGTCTTTTAAACTATCCTCATTTAAAAAAATTTTTTTCTTTTTCACGCTCTATTTGGGTGTTTTCTGCTACTTTGTCTTCCAAATTTTTGATTCAGTCCTCTGCTTAATCCAACTGACTGTTTATTCATTCTAGGGTATTTTGCATTTCAGACACTGTATTCTTCATTTCTGACTGGTTCCTTTTTATGGTTTCTATGTTCTTTTTCATGTTGTTGTAATTCTTACTACATCCCTTAAGCATCCTTATAACCATTTTTTTAAACTCTGTGTCTGATAAATTGCTGGCCTCCATTTTATTTAGCTTTTTTTCTGGAGATTTCTTCTGTTCTTTCATTTGGGTATATATTTTTTGTCTCCTCTCCATTCTGGCTTCCTTTTGTGTTTGTTTCTATATACTAGGTTGATCTGCTTGACTTCCTAGTCTTGGTAGTGTGGCCTTACATAATAGGTGTCCTGTGGGTTCCAGTCCTCCAGCCTCATTGAGCCACTGAGCTAGGTGCTCCAGGAATGTCCCTCATGTGGGTTATGTGGGCCTTCCTGTTGTAATTGAATCTTGATTGCTATTGGCTTATTCATGTGTGGGGTTGACCCTCAGGCTGGCTGACTGTGAGGACCAATGCCTTACCACAGTGTACGAACTGCTGTTCAGGTGCTTACCACAGGAAGTTAAATTTGGCTCAGCAGGGTCTGGTGCCTGCTGAGATATTCCTTTGGATATGCTGCATGGAAGCTTATAGGATCCTGCTGTAGTGATATATGAAGCTGACCACTGGGTATGTTGGTCCTGAGGTATCTTTGAAGGGATTCTGGTGCAGCACAATGTTGGAGACTGCCTGTGTCTTGTCATGGACAACTTATTTGGAGCTACAAAGCCATCCACAGTTTGTGGTTGCATATTCTGGGCTTGGGTGTATATGGAAATGAGCAAGCTGTGTAACAAGGCTGGCTTTTATCAGCACCCAAGGCCCCTGGGATCTACCTCTGCCTGCCTTAATGTGCCAGCTGACTGTTAGGCTCAGCTTCTGAAAGAGCCCCTGGCAGTACTCAAGTTGCATGAGGCAGGTTCTCAGTGAGTCACCAGGCAGACGTTAATGGTGTTCACCAGATTGATACAGGTTCAAATTCAGTGCCAGTGCTGGGTCTGAGGCCACTCAGCAAATGTCCCAACTCTAACTGCCACCTGCTGGGTGCTTGTACACTTTGTGGTAGGGTAGGTCTCAGGAAATCGTCAGGGTATGGTGAGCAGTGTTTATTAGGCCCAAACAGATAAAAATTGACTTTGTGAAGGGAGGGCTGTGCACTGGTCTGCAGTGCGACGGGAAAATGACCTCTGTCCTGTAGCCACACAACTCAGTCTCTTCCAGATTCTGCTAGGAACCCAATCTTATCAGGGCAGGGTCACTTGAAGTTGGGAGGATGGAGCTAGTGGATCTTGTGTGATATGGAGGTGCAGGTCAGGTTGGAGAGAAGGTGGATAGAGTCTCTCCACCCCAGAGCCACACAACTCAGTCAGTCCCAGATTCTGCCCAGACCTCAGCATGGCAGAACGACTGAGACTTGGGAGGGTGGGGTTGCCAGGAGCTCAGAGAGTGGGGCTAGGGGATCTCCTGTAAGGTGGAGGTGCCAATTTCATGGGAATGGCTCTTGCCCCAAGGCCACACGACTCAGTTACTGATACCTCATGAGTCTGTCCAGACCTCTACTCCCTGGCCCAGGCAGCTGACTCCTCGGCAGGGCACAAGCTTCGCAGGGTGGGGCAAGAGAGAGTCCAGAGGGTGAGGCTATTGCTTTCTCCCATGCTGATGCTATATGGAGGGGAGTGCTATACTCCCAAAAGATGGCATATGCATTGTAGGAGAGTGACTCAGCACAGGGATCCTGGCAAATGTCCCTTTAGCCCTCTCCCCAGAGCCACAAACCCCAGTCTCTTTTCACATGACTCTAGTCTGCTCTGCCCTCCCTCCACCAGATCCTAGGGTGAGTGGCTGCAAATGAGATTTTGTACATTGGCCCTTTAAGAGTGTGCCTGTGTCTCTAGCTTACAGCTGTCTCTTTCTAGCAGACAGAACCCCCGCTGATTTTCATAGCTAGATGTTATATGGGTGCCTCTTTCCCACTCTGGTACTCCGGGAGGAGGAGCCTGGCTTGGGTTTGAGAGCTCATGCTCCTCAGGGAGTTCTTTGCAGCTGAGATATCCCTTCGGATTCTGAGCTGCGGTCCATGGAAGCAGGGCCAGCCCTTTTTGTGTCTTCACCCGTCCTACCAGTCCTGATGTGCCTTCTTCTGTAAATATTTGGTTATATGATTTCTCTTCAGCTAGGCTTCAGTTGGTTATTCAGGTTGCTTGCTCTCTATTTTAGTTCACAATAAGTGTTTTTTAAACAAGTAAATGGATAAATCAATTATGAATGAATAAATCAGTGAACCAATCAGTTAGCTGATCTGTTCTTTTGTTTGTTTTTGAAAGCAGAAAGGACTCAGTGAATAAGTGGTCTGTACTCTCATATAGCACATAAGCAAATGGAGGCTCAGAAAAGGTAAGGCAGGTGGTCAAAGTTATCTATTCAATCAGTGGCAGAATATTATTGGGACCTAGGTTTTCTAGCTCCTTATTCATTCATTTTTCCGCTGTGCCTAAATTTTCCCATTGTGGCTTTCACTCAGTGAGGAATATGATTTGAACAAATGCACAGAATATTAGCACTGCTTACACTGGAAGACTCTTTAAACCACCAGATGTCAGACCCTTGTCCCACTCAGACTTAATATTTGTGATGTATACTATTTTTGTTAATTTTGAGGAGTGTATCAGCCACAAATGTAGTAGCCAGACATTTAGTTAGTGAGAGAACATGACCAACTTCTCATTATTCATATACCAAAGGGGCTTTCCTGTATTCTTCATATACTTATAAAATATGAAGAGATTTAAAACTTTGCTTCTTCAAAGAAAAACATGGTAAAAAAAAAAATAAAGTGCTTGGTTATGGGATCTATCTCTTGCAAATGCCAAGCTTTGATTTTGCTGGGTGAGTTTTTAGTGGGCTATTAAGATTATTTTGTGAGTTTTCTGAATGATAGGGAATTATCTTAATAACAAAATAGAATTTTACTATTTTATTTTAAAAAGTTCTTTTTTTCCCTCCCTCTTCTTTCTCTCTCCCTTGTCCCCTCCTACAGACTGACTAGCCAATTCTCTTTGGCCTGCTCACAGGGGGAAAAAGAGGCTATGACAATGGTAACCGAATGGGAATCGAGCCTCAATGTCCAGTTCCCTTCCAAAAATTGACAGCACAGAACAAACTCGAACCATCCTCTGGACACAGATATTTTCCTGAGGTTTAGAATCTGAAATTCAAATTTGTTTGCCCAGAGTAAGAACTCTGGGAGAGAAAGCAGAAGGAAATGCATAGTGTACCTAGCACCTCTGACCTGCACTTGGGCTGCAAGAACAAAGAAGCTGAACCCTGGGGGCACAACCTCTTCCTCCTTGAAACAAAACAAAAACCCGCAGTACCTTAGAAACACCTGCCCCTGCTCCTCAATGTCTCCCAACCTAGTGGCTCAGAGATAAGTGAGCAGTGGTTAGGTTGCCGCTGGAATAAACTTATGCTCAAGGGACAGAGAGAGGCAGGCAATGAAGTGCATGGGGGCGGGGCTGGCGGCACCGGCTGTGGGACTGGGGCGCAGAGATCGATGGATGTGGAAGAGACAGGACAGAGTGTCCTTGGCTCTTCACTGTGGACATTTGTGAATGGCTTCGGGGAAGGTGGACATTCTTTTTCTTTCTTACTTTTGTGTATTTTTTAAAACAAACATTTCGTCTTGTTCTAAAACGAATTGAAAGCAATAATCTAGTTTGTTAATTATACCTCAGTTTACCTCTTAGGGAGATAAATGGGAATGAGGAATAAAGCCTGGCATTTATTCAAAGTGCTTTCACATGTATTTCCTTCATTTTAATGCCACAGTCTTGTGGCATTTTCAAGTTGATATTCTTACCATATTTTACAGATAAACAGGTTCAAAGAGATGACGTTTGTCCAAGGTCATACAGCTAATTACAGTGGAGTGGGAACTGGAACTCAAGTGCCACAGATGCTAACCTGGGAGTTCCTGGCTGTAAATGTTCTCTTCCTTTCTCAGAGTATGTTCAGAAAGCACAGGTCTTTGATCTCTTATTAGATAAGTTCTGTTCTGTTAGTGATGGTTTTAATTATATCTGACTGAATGAGTTATGTGGACATCTTTGTCAAGAAGCCTTTGGGTTCCCACTGAGTTCTCTGCAGCTGGTCTTGACTGCCAAGATGACGATTAAAAGGTATTATTCATCTAATGTTTCTCTAGGGCTCTCGAAGGACACTTTCACCTCAGCTGTTCCCAATAATGAAGCCACACTTCTTGTCTGGGAAAAGCTGGGTCGGGAAGGGCAGGATCAATACTGCCTTTTTCTGCTTCCTCCTCCACAGTGGGTGCCGACCTTCCTCCTCTGGATCCGATGCACTCAGCACTTCCTCCCTGGTGGTGGAATGGGAATAAAAAGTCTAGCTAGTGACAGAAACAGAACATCTGGCCTCCAGGCAAGTAGGAAGGAAGAGAGGAAGGTCAGCATTTTGCCTCCCTGTTCCATAGCTCTCCAGGAGGAATGTGGGCATTGTCTCCAGCAGTGGTGAGCATGGTCCCCAGCAGCGGGGAGCATGCGACTGAGGCTTCTGCCAGCTTCCCCCCAGGATTTGGTTCAGACACCCCTCATCTGAGGCTCTGAAGAAGGAATAGCTGCTCTACATTGAAGGTATCCAACTGCTGGGACTGCCAGGATTGGGGCTTGGGGGTGGGTGTCTTTGAGGGCAGCAGGAAATGGGTGTGCAAGTCTGGCCTGATTGACTGGAACCAATTCCAGCTTATTTCTTTTGCTGGACCTGTGGTAAGCTAAGGAAGCAGTGCTGGTTTCTGATTCGAGGTAGAAGGAATTCGAACTGGAGTGACCTCTTAGCAGAAAGAGAAGAAACATGTTATAGAAGTTGTTCCAATGGGAAATGCTAAATATAGTTCTAATTGTTTAGAGACTCTTTCCTGTACTGAAATATATCTCCCTGGATATCAGTTCCCCCATTGATCCTGGTTCTTTCCCCAAGGTTACTCTCAATAAGTTGAATAAGTATACAGCCTCTGCCACAGGAAATCCTTTTCAAGGACAACTGACATGCTTCTCTGCCTTTTCTTTCTGGTAGTGAATACCCTCTGTTTCTTTAGTTATCTTTTCTTTGTCAGAGTTTCTAGATACCTGGTCTTGATCACCTTTTCAGGGATATATCAAAGTCTGTCAAAGTATTTGAGTCTCTGCCCTGGCCAGGTGGCTTAGCTGGTTGGAGTATCAATAAGTTGTGGGTTTGATCCCCAGAGGAGGCATGTATGAGAGACAACCAACAGGTGTTTCTCTCTCACATCAATGTTTCTTTCTCTCTCCCCCTTCCATTCTTTCTATAATCAATAAATATATCCTTGGGTGAGGATTTTAAAAGAAGTATCCAAGTCTCTACTTTCAAGTCTTTTGGGTATATACCTAGGAGTGGAATTGCTGGATTACGTAGTAATTCTATGTTTAAGTTTTTGAGGAGCCATCCTACTATTTTCTATAGCAACTGCTCATGTTACATTCCTACCACCTATGCTTTTGTTGTTCTTATTGCCAGGATAATTAATCCACAGTTAATAACATTTTTGTTAAGATAAAATATATATAAAATTTACCATCTTAAATATGTTTATAATGTTGTGCAAATATCACCACCATCCATCTCCAGAATTTTTGATGTTCCCAAACTCTGTATCCATTAAGCAATGTCTCCCTCTCTCTTCCTAGCCCTTGGTAGCCACCATTCAATGTTCTGTCGCTAAGAGCTTTACCAGTCTAGGAGTCACACATTTGTTCTTTTGTGTGTGGCTTCTTTTACACAATGTTGTCAAAGTTCATCCATACTGTAGCATGTATCAGAATTACATTCCTTTTTTATGGCTGAATAACATTCCATTGTATGTACAGACCACATTTTGTTTACCATTCATCAGTTGATGAGTGCTCAGGTTGCTTCCATCTTGTCGCTATTCTGAAGAATGCTGTATGACCATTGCTGTACAAGTATCTGAGTCTCTGCTTTCAATTCTTTTGGGTATATACCTAGAAGTGGAATTGCTGGATTACATGGTGATTCTATGTGGTCTGTTTTAGTTCTGACACCCTATGGTGCATGATGGCTTCCAGGCTTGCTAGTTACGGTCAACACTATGCTGACAATAATGCATTTACAGACAGAAAGCTGCCATCTTGGAGAAATATCCTTTCATTCTGATATTATGGGAATAACACATCAATGGTCTGTCCAATAATAATATTCACACAACGAATACTCATTGAGCATGTAATGTCAGTATTTTACCCTCAAACAAATGCTTTCTATTGGAAGCAGTCAAACATGACTACAACAGCGCTGATCAAAGCCATGGAGATGGGGCATGTAGTAGGAAGTCAGAAGATCAGCTTAACATTGAATTTGATGGTAAAGGCCACTTGCCTGTTTTGTGCCTCAAATTCCTTATCTAAAAAGAATGGAGGAAATAAAGGCTACCTACATCATGTATATATTCATATTCCCTGGGAATATAATTTATAAGTTGTAAGGTATTTCAAAGTCAAGTTCATATTCTTTTCATTGTTTCTGCTGAATAAACTAAAATAAAGCTTTCTTTTCCTCCTTGTGTTCAGAAAGTGTCAAAGCTAGAGTGAAACCCCACTGCCAACATGCCCTTTCCCTACCTAGAGTTCTTTCTGTGGGGGCTCAAAGAAAAGTCAGATGCTAGGAAGTGCACTCCTTCCCTCAGGGGAGAGCTCAGTCCTTTAAATGCCTGGCAGGGAGGCAGCCAGCTCCTGCCACTGTCCTTTGAAGTTGTTCTGCAGCCCAGCGGTTCCCCTATTTTTGTGTACTCAGTACTTGTGCGCACATCCTGCTGTGTTTACTTTTAAAAAGAAAAGAAGAAAAAGTCACATGGGTGGAGCCCACGCATCTGAAGTACTGTCAGTGTGGCACATGCTTCCTGACACTTTCTGCCGAGCCTGCTCTGGTTTCTTCTATCTCCAAGTGGACAAGAAAAATGAAAAGAAGGATGCTGATGGGAAAAGGTGAGAGAGGAAGAAGTAAGCACTGGGTTTGTCATGACTAAACTTACCAAGTTCATTCTCAGAATAAGAGTTCATACATCATCTTAAAGCCAACAGCAACTTCTATCACCCTTATCTATTAGAGAGAAACTAACCGCTATTTTGTGGTTACATCAGAAAAGCAAACACACACACCTCCAGACACTTAAACACTGTCATCGATGATGAAATAAACTCACCCCTAACAGTGATCTTGTTTGACTTACGCTTTGTGTAGGCAGTTGTCAGGACTGGAAACCACAGAGCGTTATGGGAAGGGAAGAAGTCATCTCTAGCCTCCTTAGTACTCAGAGGCTTACACATTTTTCAGATAGTTTGTATGTAGCTTAAAAGGTGTCTGACATTTTCCCCTCAGGTCAGTAAAATTGATATATCATTGATCTTAACTGCAGTAAATTGGAAACCTCATTAATTCAGTCTACCTCTTGTCTCTGATTAATTTGGAGCATGTGTTAAATTTCACAAGGAAGTGATAGTTTGAAATTTACCTTTGGGAAACATATTTTGGTGAAGGTTTTGCTAAGGTCTATATAAAGACTGTTTCAAGTCTTAAGGGGATGTGTTTAAATGCGTAAGTTGCAGATATTTATAATGTAAATACGAGTCAGAAATATGATTAGCACTATTGATTGAGCACTACATTGCTTTATACCCATCTTTAAAAGAATGCCCACAGTAGTTCTGCAAGGTAGAAATTGTCACCCCCACTTTACAGATGAAGAAACAAGGCAAAAAGGTTAAACATCTTATATAAGGATTTATAGCTAAAAAGGAAAGGATTCAGCATCTGAGACCCTTTCCACTATAATGACAGCCAGTTTCTATTTCTAAAAGTGGGTATTCCTAGACAACCTATTTTTAACTATTTAAATTACTTTACATACAAAAAAAATTAATCAAACACAATTAAACAGTGTAACTATTCTAGAATTTCACTAACGTTTCTTTTAATTTGCCTGAAATACAAAGAAGTCACAATATTCTGAGATGAGATCCTGGTAAGAAAAGGAAGGATATGACATTTGTTTGTATATTATGTTTTGCCTTTTCTTTATTTTTAGACAAATCCCAGCCTCTGTAAGACCTGCAAATTATTTTGCTTTCTGGGTTTAGTATATCATAAATAAAGTATTCCTTTATTTTCTAATCAGTTATGGGTTGGCCTCCCTGAGATATGTTGTATATATTTCTAAAACATTCAGAGGCCTATTTTTCTATGGAAAGTGACACATTTACTTTCAGCAGATTGGGAAAGCTATATTATTTTCGGTGCCTAATAAATATTCACAACATTTCACCAGTCTAATTTTTCCTAGGAGATAATAAAATAAATAGACTTGACATTATTTTCTACATAATAAACTTAAGCTCATTCCTTTCTCAATTTAAATAGGCAAGATTCATTTCATAGAAAGTAGGATTTCAAAGGTAACTTGACTTTTCTTCCTGAGCATACTCCTACTACACTCTTTCATATTAAAGAAAAAAGAAATTCTCAAGGTAAACAATTTATATATTAAATTACCACTTTGGGGGGAGCTATAGAGAGAGACTCTTGGGGAAAACAATGTTTTAAGAATCAAAAAGAGTGTGAAGTAAATTTTTTTACAGAAATTTTAGCAATGGGGAAAACAATTTGATAGAGGTTCTACCAGTTTGCCACAGAGTCATTTTTGAGTTTAATTCCTGCTACTTTGCATCTATTCTGAAAAGTTCATAAGTAGCTTTATGTTTCTACTGAAATCACCATCACTCAAGGTTCTTCATCAGATTTGCCTCTTTAAGGACCAAGCCACACTGTCAACTGAAGTACTGATTTGCCCATTTTAATAATGCAGTGACCATAGAATATATTGCTAACAGCAAGGAACAGGACTATAATTAATTCCACAGTGATTACTTCTAATTAATTTAGGCCAAAGGATGATTACAAATTAAGATAAATGAAAACTGGGACTTTGCTTGTGGTTTGATTCAGTCTGTCCTCAGTATGTGATTTTATCAGGTAACTGTTGAGTCTCCTCTCTTACCTAAGCTATTAGAGATTCAATTGCTTAATGGATTATATCAACTTTGTTTTCTTGAGTGACAGGGCTCTGCCACTATTTCCCTTAAGTTTAAATTAATCTATGGGGGGAGGGAGTATGGGGAATTGTGAAACAGATCATTGCTTTTATAATGCTGGGACTCTGGGAGCAAATCTCTAATTTACTAAATAAGAACATTTTTCAGTTTAGCTAACCATAATAATTATGGCAAACTCACTAATATGCAAATCAGGAACTAGGAAAATGAGAAAGGTATATTTCTTGCATGTGGTCTTCATGAAATTTAGGGTTTAGATGGGGAAGAGAAGGGAATTGAATTTGTACCTATCATTGCATCATTTTTCATGGCCTTGAGTTCTCACAGCAGCCTACAGAGGAGGCAACTGAGGTCTAAAAGGTTCAAGTAGAGTGGTATTCAGCCCCCCATGAGGAGCAAAATTCTGACACATGCTGTAACATGGATGCACCTGAAGGACCTTATGCTGAGTGAAATAAGCCAGTCACAAAAGGACAAATGCTCTATGATTCCACTTATATGAGAGTCCTAGGATATTCAAATTAATGGAGAGAGAATGTAGAATACACAGTTGTTACCGAGGATTGTCGGGGGGAAGGATAGTTATTGTTTAGTGGGCACAGAGTTTCTTTTTGGGAAGATGAAAAAGTTCTGGAGTTGGATGGTGGTGATGGTAGCAAAATGATGTGAATGTATATGATGCCACTGAACTGTACAGTTAAAAATAGTTAAGATGGTAAACTTTATGCTATGTATATTTTACCACAATGTAAAAAAGGGTTAAAGTAAATTATCCAAGGACTCACAGCTAGTGAGTGGAGTGAAGAATTGAGCTCAGAGATGTTTAACACCAAATACCAAGCATTACTTTTATGCTGTTATAAAGTCCTGATGTTTATTATTTTTGTTACCTGCTATTTTTATGTATCAATAGTAAACCCATTAACAAAAGGACAGTAAAAATGGGGTAGCAGTGTGAGCAAGGTAGGGGAGTAAGAACTGCCTCATCCTCCCTCGATTGGGCATGAGGTGGACTTACCTCTTTCGATAAAGCAAAATGGGGCTGTTGAGAGGAAATATGGGGCTTGGAGCAAGGAATCTAAGTAAAGCATAGAGAAACCGGAGGTATAGTAGCTCTGAGGAGACATTCTTACCACATTCAGTTCATCTACATCTTAAAAAGCATACTAATCCATGTATTTTTCTATTCTTTTATTCATTCATTCACTCACATTTATTGTGTGCCAGCTATATGCAAAGCTTACTGGTAGGCACACATAAGCAACCATCTGGTACTGATCCTATCTTCCAAAGGCCTAAATTCTAGTTGGGGTGATCAAATACCTCTGAAAAATTAAGAAGCAATACACAGGACTAGGACTAATGAATAATGGACAATAGGTTATATACAAAATAAGTGTACAGGATCCTCAAGGCAGGAGGGATCCATGTGGCTTAGGATGGTTTGGGGCATATTAGGGAGAAAGCACAGCTTGGTTGAGCATCCTCCAGTGGTAGTCATCAGAATTCTCTCAGGTAGGACTTTGGTAGGTGAGAGGAAATAGAGGGAATTCTGGAAGGGCAGAATGCCCAGTATAGCCAATGTCAAAGACTGGACTAAAGCAGGGTGCCTGAGCAAGAAATTCAAATAGATAATTCAGATATAGTTAACCTATTATTTTTATAACTGGAGTGGTAGCAAGGAATTTGAAAATGTCTAGGTCAGAAAAAAATCTTGTCATAGCTACTAGTTTTTATTTACTTATGGTAATAAATAAATAAATAAATAAAATTTACCCTCTTAACCATTTTTAAGTGTAGAGTTCTGTAAAGTATATTCACATTATCATGCAGATTTTCAGAACTTTTCATTATGCAAGACTGAAACTCTATACCCATCAAACAATTTCCCATTTTTTGCCTCCCTGTAGCCCTGGTAACCACTATTCTATTCTCTTTCTATGCATTTAATTATTTTGATACCTCATATAACTGAGATCAACCAGTATTTATTTGTCTTTTTTTGTGTGTGACTGGCTTATTTCACTTAGCATAGTGTCCTCAAGACATATGTCAGAATTTATTTTTTAAAGCTAAGTAATATTCCATTGTATGTTTATTCCACATTTTGTTTATCCACTCATCCATCAATGGATATTTGGGTTGTTTTCACCTATTGGCCATTGGGAATAATGCTGCTATGAACATAGGTAGGAAGATACCTCTTTGAGACACCATTTCCTTTTTTATTGAATTTATTAGGGTTATATTGGCCAATAAAATTCTATAATTTTCAAGTGTACAGTTCTACAATACATCATCTGCACATTGCCTTGTGGACTCACCATCCAAAGTCCAGTCTCCTTCCATCACCATTTATCCCCCATTTACCTTCTTCCACCTGCCCCTCCCTTCCCTCTGGTAGTCACCATACTGTTGTGAGATACTGTTTTCAATTCTTTTGGATGTATACCCACTAGTGGGACTGTTGGATCACACCATAATTCTATTTTTAATTTTCTTTTAAGGAATTTCCATATTGTTTGCCACAGTGGCTATACCATTTTACATTCCTTGCAATGGTATACAAGGGTTCTAATTTCTTCATATCTTCAACAAAACTTATTTTGTTTTTTGATAGTAGCCATCCTAATGAGGTAATATTTCATGTGATATTAATTTGCATTTTTCTAATAGTTACTAGATGTTGAACATCTTTTCATATATTTCTTGACCATCTTTATATCATCTTTGGAGAAATGTCTATTTAAGTCCTTTGAGAATTAAAATTTTTTTTTGGTTGTTGAGTTGTATATAGATACTAGTCTTTAAACTGTATTACAAAAATTTCAGATATACAAAAAATATAAAAAATAACTTAATGGATACATTTATACCAATAGTCCAACCTAATGAAGAACACCTAACCCATATATTTGAGGTTGCCAATGTCCTCCCACTGATTTCATTCCCATTCAGATACCCAGTACCCACCAACAGAATTACTATTCAGACTTTGGAGTTTATTATTCCCACCACTTTTATACATGAAATATATATATGTATATTTACTGGCTTTAAAACTCCATAAACAATATAAAAATGGCTTATATTGTTCCACAAATGCGTTTATCATGTTTGTGAGATTCATTGTTGTTCATACATGTAGTCTCAATTTATTCATTCATTGCTCTATAGCAATGGTTCTTAAAATTTTTTTGTTTTAATATTCCTTTCTTTTCTTAAAAACTGTTGAGGATGTCAAAGAGCCTTTGGTCTATATGGGTTAAATCTATCAACATTTGCTGTATCATGAAAAACACTGAGAAAATTAAAAAAGTTATTTATTAATTAAAAATAATAAAAACCCATTGTATGTAATACTTTATTTTTCTGATAAACAATATTTTTCAAAGTGAAAGAAATAATGAGAAAAGTGGCACTGGTTTATATTGTTTCAAATCTTTTTAATGTTTGGTGTCACAGAAGACAGCTGGCTTCTCATTATCTCTTTCTGCACTTGGTCTATTGCTACCCTAATATGTGGTCTCTGGAAAACTCCAGTGTACAGAATGAGAGTGAAAAAAGAAAGGACTTGGTAGGACCATAAATTAGTTTTGGCCTGAGAACTCCCTTAGTCTTGAGGATCTCCAGGGTTCCCTGGACTCTAATTTGAGAACTATTCCTTCATATTACATTGAAATAAATGACTTACAGTCTCTACCTGTTCTTCTGTTGATGTTCTTATTTTTTATTTTATAAACCATGCTGTTTTGAACATTCTTGTGTATTTCTCCTTGGGCACATGTTTGAGAATTTCTTTAAAATATATGCAAATGAGTTTTGGTGTATACATGTCTTCACTTTGTGCTCTATTGCCAAATTGCTCTCTAAAATTTAAAATCTGTAAAAGTGTCAATAAATAGTCTTCAAGCACCTAAAACTTCACTTACAAGTAAGTGAAAGAACAAGAGAAAGAACAGTTCTACCATGCACTGGACGAAGCGTTATCCAAGATTCCCAGAAGTAACGCTCTCTATCTCCTTGGAGACTTCAACGCAAGAGTAGGAGCCGACCACATGGCCTGGCCCACCTGCCTTGGAAACTTTGGGAGAGGAAAGATCAATGAGAATGGTCAGCGACTGCTTGAGCTTTTGTGTCACCACGGCCTGTGCGTGACAAACACATTCTTCAAGTGCAAAGAGATCCACCAGGTGTCATGGAGGCACCCCCGCTCCCGTCATTGGCACCAGCTTGACCTTGTCATCACCAGAAGAATGGATATTGGCAGCACCCTCCTCACCCGCAGCTACCACAGTGCAGACTGCGACACGGACCATGCCCTCGTGGTAAGCAAGGTGCGCATAATGCCGAAGAGGTTGCACCACTCCAAGATGAAGGGTCGCCCACGCATCAACACCAGTTGTGCCAGCAACCCAGTTAAGACCCAGCAATTCATCAACAAGATGGAAGATGCACTCGGCGAGGGAGTGGCGGCAGATGACATTATCGAATCCAATTGGCCACGTCTCCGCGACGCCATATACAACTCCGCCATTATTGCTTATGGGAAGAAAGAGCGGAAGAACGCTGACTGGTACGAGGTTCACTGGGAAGAAATGGAACCCGTGATCGAGGCTAAGAGGAAGGCCCTACTGGCTTACAAGGTCACGCCCACTCCCAGTACACTTCAAGCTCTACGGGCTGCCAGGAACGAAGTCCAGAAGACCGCCCGCCACTGTGCCAACACCTATTGGCTAAACCTGTGCAGAACCATCCAGGAAGCCGCCGATATAGGCAACGCACGAGGAATGTATGAGGGTATCAAGAAGGCAACAGGCCCAATCCCCTCCAAGATCGCCCCCCTTAAGTCCAAGACAGGTGAGGTCATCACTGACCAGGAACAGCAAATGCGGCGGTGGACCGAGCACTATCTCGAGCTGTACGCAACGAGGAACACCGTAACAGACACTGCTCTTAACGCCATCCCAGACCTACCAGTCATGGAGGAGCTAGACACCCCACCTACTGCGGCAGAGCTCGGCAAAGCCATCGACCGCCTCGCTTGCGGGAAAGCACCAGGAAGCGACGGAATCCCTCCAGAAATCCTAAAGAGCGGGAAACCAGTCCTGCTACAGCCGCTCCACCATCTACTCTGTCTCTGCTGGAAGGAGGGTTACATCCCCCAGGATATGAGAGACGCCAACATTATCACCATGTACAAGAACAAAGGAGACCGCAGCGACTGCAACAACTACCGGGGCATCTCTCTCCTCAGCGTCGTCGGCAAAGTATTCGCCCGGGTCGCTCTTGCCCGCCTGCAGACCCTTGCTTCCCGCATCTACCCAGAGTCCCAGTGTGGCTTCAGAGCTGGCCGATCAACAGTGGACATGATCTTCTCCCTACGCCAGCTGCAGGAGAAGTGTCACGAGCAGCATAAACCACTCTACCTCGCCTTTATTGACCTCACGAAGGCGTTTGATCTGGTCAGTCGAAGCGGACTCTTCAGCTTGCTACGGAAGATTGGCTGTCCACCACATCTGCTTGCTGTGGTCACGTCCTTTCACGACAACATGCACAGCACGGTGTCCTACAACGGCGCAACCTCTGAGGCCTTCCCAGTCAGCAGCGGAGTAAAGCAGGGCTGCGTCCTCGCGCCTACGCTGTTCGGAATCTTCTTCTCCATGCTCCTCCAATACGCCTTTAAGGACTGCAGCGAGGGTGTCTTCATTCACACCAGATCCGATGGTAAGCTCTACAACCTGGCCCGTCTACGAGCCAAGACCAAAGTCAAAGAGGTGCTCATCCGTGAGATGCTCTTCGCCGACGACGCAGCTTTGACATCACACTCCGAAGAGGGACTCCAGCAGCTAGTCACTTGCCTTTCCCACGCATGCAAGGAGTTCGGACTAGCCATCAGCCTGACGAAGACGAATGTTATGGCTCAAGGCACGGGGACTCCCCCATGCATCACCATCGACGGATACACCCTGGAGGTTGTCAACGACTTCACTTACCTCGGGTCCACCATCTCGAGCTCTCTGTCAGTCGACTTGGAGGTCAACCGGAGAATCGCCAGGGCAGCCACAGTTATGGCCAGACTGAACCGGCGAGCGTGGAACAATTCCAGCCTCACTGAGAAAACCAGACTGCGCATCTACCAAGCCTGCATACTCAGCACTCTCCTCTATGGCAGCGAGACGTGGACCACCTACGCAAGGCACGAAAGGAAACTCAACAGCTTCCACATGAGGTGCCTGCGACGCGTCCTGCATGTCGCCTGGCAGGATAAGGTCCCCAACACCGAGGTGCTGAAGCGAGCCAATATGAGCAGTTTGCATGCAGTTCTTAGCGAGAGACGCCTCAGGTGGCTCGGCCATGTCAAAAGAATGGATGCAGGCCGTATTCCCAAAGACCTCCTCTACGGCGAGCTAGCAGAAGGCAAGAGGATGACAGGGCGCCCAAAACTGCGGTTCAAAGACATCTGCAAAAAGGACATGACACAATGCTCCATCAATCTCAACACATGGGAAGTTCAAGCAGACGACCGCCTAGCCTGGAGGCTCGCGGTCAGGCAAGGTACGTCACGCGCAGAGGCTGCGCGCAACGAGGAGGCGGTCCAGAAAAGATCGAGGCGGAAGCAGCGTCAGCAGCAGCAACAACAGCCATCTGCCTTCACCTGTACCAAGTGCGGCAGGGATTGTCACTCCCGAATCGGACTGCACAGCCATTCTCGGCGGTGCAGATAGACTCTCAAGAAGCTACGCCATCGTCTCTCGAGACGGACGGCTGCCGACGACGACAAGTATCTCTGGGAGGCAAAAAACATGATTAGAATTTTAAAAACTGAACTTTAACTAATAGTATGGAATTGCATCTTGTGTGGAGAAAGATCTCCAGAAACAAAAAGATGCTGATGATTAGCCATAAAAATGGCAAAAAACAAAGCAGAGCCCATTGAAGTATTTCTAGGGAAAGAACACACCCACCTCCCTCCCCATCCCCTTAAATGCCAATTCAACCACCTGTCTGCTGAATTCAGCTGTGTGATCTTAGGAAATCACTTCACCTCTCAAGGCCCAATATCCTCATCTGTAAAATGTTAATATCATGATTATCTCGATTAAAACACACTAACTGCAGGAGATATAGTCTCTTCAGGATACGGGACTCACATAAAGCAACAAAGGTCGGTCGGTGCTGAAGTCCACACTGATTTCTGAAGGAATTGCAATTCTGAAGAGAGAAAACTCCATAGCAGTTGCTTTAGGAGAGAAATGGGGCTTAGAGCTGGGAATTAATGGGCACTAGAATTGGATGAGGGGGATAAGGTTGGGGAAGGAAATAGTATGAAAAATAGCTCCCTGTTTTGATAGCTTGGCCTGCAATATGCAGAGGCAGTAGGGAAATGCTATCTATGGTTAATGACATTTTTATCTAGAGTTCTCCATTTAGAAGGCACATGGTAAGGCCAAATTCACTGTATATAGCTTGAGGAAGAGGTGCATCTCACTCATCTCCAGGAATTTTGTCAGCTCTTTCTCCAGAAAATGAAAATGAAAGTTGTGTTTAGTCACAGGAAATGAAAAGGGAAGTTGTATTTAGAAGATGATTGTAGTATCAGACATTTCTTCCAGTAAGTCTCTTATTATAATTCACTCTTATTGGGAAAAATTTTATTTCCATTAAAAATAACTGAGTCCAGTCCTATAATGAGTCATTTGAATCTCCTCATGAGAAGTAAGGATCTGTTCTCATCACCTTTAATTGACACGAAAGCAGAGTGGTTATTTGTTTGCATAGCTTAGTAGTAAAACCTCTTGTCTTTCTAAATGGTGCATATACAAGCTATTTTTAGGAATTTCTATTTCAGACAATACAAATTCAGATGAATAAAGCAATCCTTACCAAATGTACCGATGATGCCATTTTCGTTGCTTCTCCTGCAGATGTGTCTCTATCACCTTTCCTTCTACCTCCTCTGCCTTTTGGTGCCTGCTGCCCACTACTCCACTGATCTTGCTCTCTCAGAGGGCACTGATGATGCCAATTTTGAGGTCCACTGGCTCATTCTTGGTCCTCTTCCTTGCTAACTCTCCTTCTTCCCTCTTGCTGTCCTTCCATCTCTTTTAGTCATTCTTCAGTCTAGTCTTTTGGGTCAGCTTTCTTTACCTAAAGAAATAAGGAATATGTCCTGGTTTTGACCTGACTTCTTTCTGGCCAATTTCATCCATCCTGATGGCTTCAATGGTCCTCTACTTAGTGATAAATTCAGCTAGTACATTTTTTTCTCACCTATAGTTGCACTTCCATTATTCGAGCCTACATTTTCAACTACATATCAGACCTCTCCAAGTGGTATTCTACTGGTTCCTCAAGCACAACCAAAACAAATGTAAATTCTACCTTTCCCTCAATGCCCATGCCTCTCTTCTTTTTCCTGTCTTGATCAATGGAATTACCATCTACTGAGTCTTCTGAGCTACAAGGATTGGAATCAGCTAGGAGTATGTCTTTATTTTCATCCCTTACATCCAATTATGCAAAAAGGCCTATGGATTTTATCTGGTTATTTCTTTCGTATTGATCCCTAATCTTCAGTGTTTTAGCCTGAGAGCTTCAGATACCTTCTCTAGATCATTATAATGATTTCCTAATTAGTATAGACCTACTTGTCTTTCCATGCTGCCTATTTCTCCTCTACAGTACCCATAAGAGCTGTCTTTCTATATCTCCTCCATGTCGAAAAAAATGAAACATCTTCTTTTTGCCTAAAGTATAAAGTCCAGACTCAAAAGCCATATGATCTTTTCGTTATGGACAATCTTCAAAACTTTAAGGAAACTCAATTGTGGCTGAAGATGTAGCTTAAACAAAACATTTAAAAAAGTGTTTTGGTTTCTTAAAATGTGTTCTCAGTAGTCTTAAATGTGTTTAAAAGAAACTTAAGCAAAACAAATCTTCCCTTACACAACTATAAAGATGAAAACAGATGTCTAATGCTAATGAAAAAAATAGCTTCGTAAACACATGGAGGAGATATATGCAGAAACCCACAACTGATTTAATTTGCAAAACCACAGTTTTAGCTCAACTAAAGCAAAGATGACTTAGATAAAATACAACCAGAAAACTGAGATAAAAGATATGGGGTAAATAACTTAAGCTGATGGTTTAGCCAGCAAACAGTATGGGTATAGTATGAAGGTCTAGGAAATTGCTTTGGGCTAGGAAGCTGATGGATTGACTCCACATAATGTTCTTAGAGGAATCCCTGCCTGCTAGAATAGTGTCACCTACTGGACCATGTTCCTTTCACTTGTGAGGATATGGTCACCTTAATATAGGAGGAAAAATAAGATTTTTAGGTTGCAGTTGAATTTTTGAAGTTGATATGGAAGAGCACTGGTGTTTATTAAGGTTATTTTAGAGCCAGAGTTCTACAGTAGATGCCAAGAGGCTTTCAGTAAGGTGTTGAGTCGACCACTAACCAGCTGTTATACCCTGAACATCCTGCTCAGCCCCTCTGAATCCCACACTCCTTCTACTCATTTCAGCAACAGGCAATAAAAAATTAAGAATTATTTTTAAAACAGGTATAGATTCTCTTACTAATAGGAATCATCATAGTCAATAGTCAGATTCCATGTATTGAGCAACAGATATTTACTGACCACCTACTAAGTTCCAGGTACATGCTAGCAAAGGAGCATAGTGGTGAAAAAGGAACCATGGCCCCAGGCCTCATCCTCATGGAGGAATGGAGAAGACAAGGGTTATGCATTATTTGGGACCATGGAAGGACAGGGCAGAATATGCCTTTTCTATATCTCCTTGTCTGGACTCTTCTTTTTTTTTTTTTTTGTAACTATGATTTTGTGGTAGTGAGTACATATCAGATATTTTCCCTCTTCCTCACTGTCCGTAAAAAGAGAGAAAATAGTAATGTAAGCACAGGCTAGGTTCCAGAAATCTGTCTTTTTAGTTCTTCATTTCCTTTGCTGCTATTTCATAGCAGTTGCGATGATCTAAAGCATCTTATTTACTTGCTGTTTACTTTTTTTTCATTGTCTTGATCCTCCAAAAGAAAATAGGCTTTATGAGGTCTTGGACCCTGACCTGTACTTGCAATTCTCAGATCAATCACTGACCAATGATCAATGAAGTGCTTGATTAATAAATATTTGTTGACTGAATCAATCTTGGCCTTTTCCTTCTCCATAAAATTTCCTATTTTTTGTAAGTTACTAATTAAACCACTCTAATATGGGAAGGAAATCTTAGGAGTGCTTGAATTTTTAAGAGGATCTGTATTCCTTAAATTTCTGGTTGGTAGAATTTCAGGTACTAGAATAAAGTGAAGTAAGAACTTTCTGGTGGTGTAATGGAGGGTATTTTTAGATCAGGTGGGAAGTAGCATTCCAAAGGCGGTCGCCCTTTGATTTGTTGGGAAGTCTACTCCAAGAAAAGAAAATGCCTCTGTAATGCTCTGTTTTTTCACAGCTTCTTTCCTTCTGCTATGGCTGAGACCATACATCCTCTAAAAGTGCCTGCCATGGGCCAGCTGCCCATCAGGGGTCCACAAGGGAAAGGTTAAAATGGAAGTTATACAAGCATAGGTACTTTGCTTTTGGCCCCCCTTCCCACCCGGAGTCAATGAGTCCTGAATGTTCTGTGTCTTGGTGGTTATTATTGTTTTCCTATTTATTCATTTTCAGGACTAATATTTATATATTCAATAAATGGACCAACCTCTGAAAATTTTCCATTTGCTCAAATATTAGGCATCTATTGTATTTCTGGTGTTATTTTGCAAATCAGCCAAAAATAATAAAAAATAAAAATAAAAATATTGGTAGAAGAGATGTTTTCTTGACTTAAAGGTATCTCTTTAAACTTTTTGGAATCTTTTGCTTCAGAAATTTGTCAAATAATAATAATGAATAAATAATACACACAAAAAGGATTAGAAACTTAATGTGAACCTTGTTGGTGATTCACAGATATGACAACATACTGACTAAAAAGCAGATTATAAAGTTATATTAGGCATATAGTGAAAAACAATATATTTCACAGTATAACAATATATTACTCTTCTAATTTCCAGAACAACCCCATAAACTTGAAGTTCAAACTTCAAAGTTATTCTTAAAGAATGTTAATCTGGCTGCATTTCTTACTCATTTTTGATTAAGCACACTTTTTCCTTAGCAGCTCTTTGTAACTTACAGCAGTCTTTATATGTGTGTGTGTCCATATGGGATAGAATTTGTCACTTGTAATCTGTTTAGTGTATTGTTAAATATAATATTAAACACATAAAAGGACTGATGATAAAAAGATCGAAGTGTAATAAGACAGTTCAAGGGGGGTGTCATGAGAGTTTGAGATTGAGAGTAATAAAAAAAACAGGAGAATAAATTAGGATTCTAAAATACCTTTTTCAAATTTACCTAAAATGTATTTTTCCTTTATGGTATGCTAAGTTTGGAAGGCAGCTGGAAGAAAAAAATTACAGCACAATAAATCTGGTATCTGACTTTACTGGAAAGGAAAAATGCAGGCAGGGAAGAAGCAGGGATCAAGGCAGATATTCAAGGTCAAGGAAGAAAGGAGGAGGCAGCATCAAGCTTGGTTGTTTGTGGGCCTCATCTTTGTGCTCTGCCCCCGTGGGAACTTGGGAGTGACCCGTCAGTGACAGGAGCCAGAGTGAGGCACTGAAGCAGTCTCCTCCCTCATCGGTTTACCCTGAGAGGCAGAAGCTTTGAGAGTTCCATGCAGCTTTCTAGCCTCTTGGAAACATCTCTCTAAATGCCTGGAAGAATTTACAAGCTGCCTGGCATACAGAGATCCACCCTCCAGGGCCAGTGACAAATGTCTGGGAGGGATCCAGAAGAGTATAGACTTGATGTATGAAGCTGAACCCGAGTGAATATTTTCTCTGTTACTAAAACGAGTCATACATTGCACGGCAAAACAAGAAAATATACCCAAAACAGTAATTGAGATATAAAGAGGGAAGAGAATGTCAAAACTCACTTCTTAGAATTAATACTACTGTCAGGTAGTATTAAAAAAAAATTAGTAGGTACAATATATTGCCAACTTCAGGCTTAGCAGAGAGTGTTAAGAACATGGGCTATGGCATCACACTGCCAGTGTTCAAACTCTAGCCCTGTTGTTTTGTTTAGCAGCTCTGTGACTTTGAATGAACTTCCATAGTGAAATAGCTTTGCTGAAGCTACTCTACCTCATTTGTAAAATGAGGACAATAAGAGAAGCTACCGGAAATGAGTTCATGGATATAAAGTTATCAGAGCAGTACCCGCTATACAGAAATAACCCACTATCATTTATAATTATTACTTAGTTTATATGCTCAATAGAGTCATGTTTTCTTCTACTATTTAGCAGAAAAAATATTTTCTCATGACGATTACTCCATTTATCATTTTCTTGTGAAAAGAAGGCCTTGGGTTCTTTTAAGGTAGTTTTTCCTTGCTGGCGCTCAGCTACCACTCTGCCTCTCCCCAGTCACACCAGTTCCCCTATACCTTGTGGTTGGAATCAAGTGCATCACAGTCGGCTTCACTTTCATGTTATTCTGTCAGTTTAGATCAGGAGTAAAGAGCAACATCTCAGATTTAGGAGTGGCATTCCATGGTTTTTCCCAGGAGCATCAGGTTTCCTTCACTTTGCCCAGCTTCTCTCCTGCCTTCCTAGGTGGGGCAGTCAGTCGCCTGTGGAGAACCACACACTGGGGGAGGGAGGTTCTGTCTTGTTTGGATTCTGGAAATCCTACCTTTTAGTATGCAGTCAGGTGCCCCGTAACTCTGTGGCAGGGTCTGATGCGAGGCAGTCGTATCTCCTCACTGATTCTTTTTCCTTAACCACAACACACACTTCCTCTCTCATCTAATTGAATTTTCTATTTGACTTTCTATGCTTATTTCTTGTCGTGTGTTTAGCGCATTCTCTTTCTGCATTTTTGTAGCTTTGCACCCACCACTTTGGTTCCCTCACACCATTCGCTTCCTCGGCCCTGGCCCTCCTCTTCCTTACACCCTCCTTCTTCCTGTTTGAGGTTCTCTGGTCTCTCCCCGAGGCACTCTGCCACTCTGTCATCTGCCTGTACTAAACTGACATTTAAGAAATATTTATGAGCACTTGCGTGTGGGATTCTGCTACAGGGAAGGACAGATTAGAGAGAAGGAGACACAGGTCCCTGCCATTGAGGAGCTCATGGTGTCGTTGGGACGGGAAGCAGGGGTGTTATCACTACTGAGGTGGCTTCCTGTACAGGATGCCACAGCTCATGGGGGAGGATGTTTTAATACCCTGGGTGTTGGAGGGGTGGGCTTCACAAAGGAGGTGATGTCTGAGGGTTCAGCAAAGTGAGGACAGGAAAAAGTGGATCTCAAGCCCCTGGTCCCACATGCAGCTGTGCTAACTGAGAGTAGGAAGAACTATGAGGTCTTAGGGCCTCCTGAGATGGAAGGCGGGAGAGGCAGTCAAGGGACCAGCTGGGAAGGGCCCAACAAACCATGTGAAGGGTCTGGATTTTATTTTGCAGGTGATAAGGAACAACCGAAGTGTTCTCGAAGTGGAGAGTGGTAGTCAGATTTTTGTTTTAGTGAGATCCTTATGTCAGCAGAGTGAAGGGTGGGTGAACAGAGTTAGACTAGAGGGCCATTGCAGAAAATACATTTGAGGTCACCTTTATGACCTGTTATCATATCAACAGCCTAAATATTTGTGCTATGCTGTGTTTCCAAAGCATCTGCCATTCCCCACTCTTTTGCAATGCCACTGGGCCGTGCCACACTAAGAGTGCTATCTACTCCCCTCCTTGTGAGCTTAGCTAGCCTTGACGTGTTTTGACCCTAGAACATGACAGCAGTGATACTCTGTGACTTCCTAGATTAGGCCTTAAGAGATCTGAGCTTTTGCCTTTGTGTGTTTAGAGCACTCAAAAAGAAGCCTGAGGCAGTCACATAGAAAGAGGGGATTTAGGGTGGTTCCAGTCTTCAACTATACCCGCCAAGCACCATATATATGAATGATCCCATCTCAGATCTGACTGCAACCTTGAGAGAGACTCAAGGTGACACCATGAGAAGCAGAGTCAGCCCAAATTCCTGATCCACAGATTCATGACCAAATAAAATGGTGTCGTTTTTAAGCCACCAAGCTTCGGGGTGGTTTGTTACACAGTGATTCATAGGCAAAGCAGTACTGAGTCAAATAAATGCATGTCAAATAAATAATAAACTGTGACCTTGACAATTTCAGGGCAGTAGCATTGCTTCACTGTCAATATGTGTCCAGTTGTACTTCATCCTTAATTATTTATTAGCAAATCTCATTTTTAGCCTATGTCACACTTCACTGATTAGCGCTTATGTTTTTAAGAAAGGGGTTCTTAGAAAATGTAATCCCGTGGTTCTGTCTGGCAAAAGGCTAAGAAAATGTGGTGTGTGGATTAAAATTCCCTGGAGGTCAGTCTGAACTTTCCTGTTGGTAGTTTTAAGACAAATATCCAAACAAATACATGTTTCACTTTTTGGAGGTGCAGAATGTTTGCTGATTCTTCATAATTTGCTTTCTTTGCTGTATAGCAAGTGTCTCAAACAGTATTTGAATAGTGTGATCTCTCTCGAGGTCCGGCTTTTTAGACCTAGAGTCTAGGCTATTTTTCCATGAGAAAGTACCTACAATATTTTTTGAGGAGAAAAATTGATTTTTAACATATTTGAGTAAACATTCTCTCTGTTCTGAATACTTCTAGTCTGTTCAATGATGAGAAGGGGCTCTTTTTTCATTTCTAGTGAAAGAATAACATTCAAATATGTTATGTGTTGGAATTTCTCTCTATCAGCTCCACCTATGGGAAACTTTTAACAGGTGAGTTTTACTTCATTAGTTTCTAAAATTACGTGCTAATTTATGTTTAGCAATATTGACTTTTTTTTTGTCAAGTAAGTTGCACTTATTTGATTTTAATAAGTAATGAAAGGCATTTTCCTACTGCTCAGATGTCTTACTAAAGTGCCTTTAGTCACAGATCTCAAGTGTACTATAAATATTAACTAATCTCAATGCTCGGGAACTAAGAAAGAGTCCCAGTAGCACAATCCTTTTTTTTTATTTTATTGTTTTTATTTTTTTATTGGAATGGAGGAAGGAGTGTTAAAGAACCTTGTGCTGTGCCTTCGGCAAATACTTAAGCTGCCTCTGCCCCACAACCTGGAATTATGCAAGTTATTTCTGATTGGATTATTTCATCAACATTTAAAGGATTTTATAAAACTCTCTAGGATTAGCTCAGTTGTATGTAAGGGGCAGAGTAATTCAAGTTCCCCTTAAGAAAGAGTTTATATGGCTACTCTTAATAGCACCCCTTCTGTACAGCCTGAATATGTCCTGAAAAAAATACACACCAATTTCTTTTTCTTTTTGAATGACTAATGCAGAAGAACTGAAACAGTTCCCAATCCTAGAAGAGAGAAGATTCCATCTGGCTGTTATTCACCATTATCTTTCCTTCCAGAAACAAAGTTCACTGAGGAAATCAAGTTGCTTTTCTGGAGAACCAGCATTTTGAGAAAATTTGGTTGGTACAGCATTCCTTGTGTTACCATCACCAACAACACAGTAGAAGAAACATATTTTGTTGTTGTTATCATATGAAATTTTGTCTTTGCAAAATCGAGACATTGTAGTTGAATGATTTCAGTGTTTGAGTGACTACACTTCAGTTTATTGGTGAGGAGTTACCTATTCCACTATTCGTCATATTCTGTACTCTACATGGGCTATTCATCAACACTTCTGAAAGGGCTAGCGCCTAGAATCCTTAAAATTTATCCAGTACTGCACTAACCCAGGTACCCAGAGACATACCTGAAAAACAGCTATAAAATAGTAGGACCAGGGGATCTTAGAGACACTCTCATCCAACTCACTCATACTGTGGTCAATATGGCAAATATGGAATGAGAACCTTGGTCTCCTGACTTCCATTTCTATGACATTTCTTTCTGCCCTCATTGTTGGATGGCTCTGAAAGACTGGCATGGCCACCGAGGGGCAGGGCATGGGCAGGGAGAATGATACCACAAGATCCTGTAGCCTCTCTCCAGTCTCTTCTACTGAAAAGGACAATCTCTTTTGGATTATTAATACCTATGTGTGCCAACTCCCATATTTCTTCATTTACTGTAGGGAAATTGGAGAGCAGTGAGGTAGAGAGACTGGCACCTTAGAGCCGGGGAGGGAAAGAAACATCAGATGATAAAGTGTAGAGACTGGCTAAACTGAAGTGAACGCACCAGAGAGTGACTGTGTACTTGGCTCTGTGAACCACTCTCAGATCCCTAAAACTCACCTTGAGAATATGGACAAAAACTGAGTGCTTAGGGCTCTTAATACTAATGATTAGGCCTGAAAAATGTACATCGTACTCAGAGTCTGTCATGTTGGTGGCTGGGGGAAAATCAAATATATCCTTTGACTCTGAGAGGCTTCATGAGCTGAGCTTCCTTAAGTCTGCAGCCTGAGCTTTGTACCAAGAGTTAAAGGGAAGGAAACAGAACACCTGGCACGTGTCCTTGGGCTAGCTTACTTTGGAGGTAATTGAATTAAAATATTATTGAGCTTCAGTTATGAGCGGAATAGAAACCTCAGGTCCTCAGAGACATGCAGAAGAGGGAAGTAAAAACACATGACAAGCTACATGGAAAAGGTATAACACAAAGGACACTTTTTTTTTTTTTTTTTTTTTGCTAATTGCTAAAAGGGACTCTGGTTGAGAAGAGGTCTTCATGAACAAAGGGAGGAACGCACTTAGGATTTAGGGGGCCACCTGGTTTTCTTATTTGCTAAAGGAAAGCAGGATGCTTTGGATGCAGAACCCATTAGGGGCTGGAATGCAGAGGATGTAAGAAGTATCTCCTTTATTTGCAGGCAAAGGGGAGCATACCACTTTGGTGGCCCTTACCTGAGCATATGCTGACATTCCCCTGGAGGGAAGGGTCACAGTGGAACTCCCAGTTCATTTCCCCGGAAACACAATGCCATTCATAAGGTAAAGTGCAAAACTCTCTGAAATCCCATAGGGTTGTGTGGATTTTTGTGATACAAAACAGAAAAGCTCCTGTCTTAACATCATTTTAAATCTGGCTTTCTTGTTAGGATCCCATATTTGTGTTCATTTTATTTTATTATTGCTGAGATTTATTTTAATCTCCTTTAAAAGATTATGTTTTTTCCCCCCTTTGATTTCATATTTTTGGTTATCCTACCTTCAAGTGAGTCCCTAAGTAATTTATTACTCCTTATATTGCAATCATTTTTCTTTGAATGCTTTCGATTATTTTATCCTTGGCATGATTCAAGAATTTAAATGATAAAATTGAAATTCTTTAATCTAGTCTTCTTTTTACCTTTCCTACTTTTACCTGCTTTAATGAGTATTAAGATAATGATAGTTCTGTTCTGAAGAATCCTTGAAGTCTTTAGTAATTTCATTTTTACCCCTTTTATGCTTTAATATTTTCTTTATTAAAATAACTAATTTAAATAAAATTATATAATTAATTTCTCAGTGTATCTATATTTAATGTGTATCTTTTACCTCATTTTTTTGCTTGTAGGATATTTCAAAGTATTTTAGTATTACCTTTTATTTTCTGGTCATTTTTAGCTTAGTCTTTTTTACTTTTATTACTGGCATTATAATGGTCAGCAAAGTGAGAAATGAATGATAATAGAGGAAGAAAATCACACCATAGGCAAGAGGAGATAGAGTTTTTCCCTTGTAGCAAGTTGCCTCTTAGCATTTACAAATGTTTTCCATTTTCTTCAACTTTGACTTTCTAGTAGAACTTATATAGATAATTCAAGATAGAACCACAGGCAAAAATTGCCCAGGAGGATAAAGATTCTACTTGTACAGATATTTAAATGACTAGATGGGGATTCTTTTCTCCTGTAGCACTCAGTTCCTTAGATAGAACATGTTCTAAAATTCATGGCTTATTTATTTATTCCACTAATACTTATTGAGCATCTACTATATGTCAGCTATGATGGTAGATGCTAGGGATTCAACAGAGAATAAGGGAGAATGTGGCTTCTGCTCTCATGGAGTTTATAATCTACTAGGGAAGTCTAAAAGTAAACAAATAATGGCAATATAACCTAAGTGTAGAGGTAGCTAAAAGTTATCAGTCAGTTACTATATGCCCCACATGGTGCTAAACATTTTATATAGATGATCTCATATGTGCTTTAAGAACATGTGGGAGGAAACAAACTCCTAATTTGTTGGATCAGGAAAAGCTTTCCAGGGGAAGATGTCTAAGGTGGGAACTGGAGATATTAGGAATTAGCCAAAGGAAGGAGTTTAGAGGTTGGGCAGAAAGTTGATGAGGCTGGGGATGTGTGGATCTGCTAAGGAACCCAAAGAGGCCAGACTTGGAGGAGCATGATGTGTGTGGTGCTGGAGAGATGAGGGAAGACAACAGGGGAGTGTAGATTAACTAGAACCTTCCAATTCATGTTACAGAGCCCAGTTTTCATTCCAAGAGTACTGAGTAGCCTTTGGAGAACTTAAAGCAAGGAAGTGACATGCTCAGATCTGGGATTTAGAAAGATCCTTTCAGGTGCGGCAGGGACAACAATCCATAGTAACAGAGACCAGTTAGGAGGCTCTGGCAGTGATCTAGAATGGAACTGGTGGGGGCCTGTAAACAGCAGAGGCAGTAGGGGCAGGAAAGGATGGATAGAATAGGGAGATATTCAGGGGGTGAAACTAATAGAACTTGGTTGGAGTAAGCCTGGAAGTAAGACATCAGGGAAAAACATTCAGATTTCTGGTTATGTAGGAACAGATGATGCCAGTGCCAGATACTGGTAGAAGTGAGAGGGGAAACTTACGGGAAGAGGAAGGTGAAGTTGATACATTCCATCTGGGACATTGTGGTACTTGCTGTGCCCATGCACCATCTGTGGAAGAGGATCAGTAGGACTTCGGAGAGGTCATGTTTGGGTGGTGGCCAGTGAGGACATGACTGTGGAGGTCAGTGAGGAATAAGGTTGCCCATGGCATGAGAAAAACTGAGGAATGTTAACCTTCCAGGGGACAGAAAGGAGAGGAGGAACTTGCAAAGGAGAAGAGAGGAAGGAAGGAGACCAGGAAGGGAGAGCAAATGAAAACATTGCTCCAAGAATGCAGGTGTGCTCAGTGCCTAGTGTGCTGCAGAGATGTCAAGAGAGGAGCAGAATCTACCCAGCATTAGCTATAAAGAGTGCGGCAATAGAGGCAAAGCCAGATGTCTGTGGCCAAGACATTTTGAGTGAAAAGATAGCAGCAGACGGAGAGGAAAATTGAAGGAGTTGGGTTGTGAAGAGGAGGAAAGAGAAGGAAGTAGCTGGAGAGTGGCAGAGAAAGATGGTCTTTTTCTTCAGAGGAAGGGATTTAAGGATATTTAATGCAGTGAGAATGGGGCCAGTAATGAGGGAGAAAAGGAAAATATAGGCGAGAGAGGAGATGATCAAGAGAGATTCCTAAGAATGAAGAAGATATGGATTCCAGAGCACCATTGAAAGATGAACATTAGATAGGAAGAGAGGCTTTTTTTTTTTTTTTTTTTTTTTTTAATTGTAAGAGAAGGGAAGGTGGACCCAGATTAAGCTAAGATTTTTAGTCTTGTGATCATATGCTCAAGGGTTAGGTTGTTCTCATCTGGAAAAACTTCCATTTTTCAGTGAAGCAGGAAGCAAGGCAAAGTGCTGTGAGTGAAGGGATGGTGGTGGCAGGAGAAGGTCTGAAATAGCTGCTGTAGAAAGTACAAGAGTACCCTGGCTGGTGTGGCTCAGGGGGTTGAGTACCTGCTAGTGAACCAAAAGGCTGTTGTTCCGATTCCCAGTTAGGGCACATACCTGGGTTGCAGGCCAGGTCCCCAGTTGGGGGCATGTGAGAGGCAACTGACCAATGTATCTCTTGCACACTGATGTTTCTATCCCTCTCTTTCTCCCTCCTTTCCCCTTTCTCTAAAAGTAAATAAATAAAATCTTAAAAAGAAAGAAAGAAAGGAAGGAAGGAAGGAAGGAAGGAAGGAAGGAAGGAAGGAAAGGAAGGAAGGAAGGAAGGAAGGAAGGAAGAAGGAAGGAAGGAAGGAAGGAAGGAAGGAAGGAAGGAAGAAAGAAAGGAAGAAAGGAAGAAAGAAAGGAAAGAAAGAAAGGAAAGAAAGAAAGGAAGGGAGGAAGGAAGGAAGGAAGGAAGGAAGGAAGGAAGGAAAGGAAGGAAGGAAGGAAGGAAGGAAGGAAGGAAGGAAGGAAGAAGGAAGGAAGGAAGGAAGAAAGGAAGAAAGAAAGGAAAGAAAGAAAGGAAAGAAAGAAAGGAAGGAAGGAAGGAAGGAAGGAAGGAAGGAAGGAAGGAAAGGAAGGAAGGAAGGAAGGAAGAAGGAAGGAAGGAAGGAAGGAAGGAAGGAAGGAAGGAAGGAAAGAAAGAAAGGAAGGAAGGAAGGAAGGAAGGAAGGAAGGAAAGGAAGGAAGGAAGGAAGGAAGGAAGGAAGGAAGGAAGGAAGGAAAGAAAAGAAGAAAGAAAGAGCAAGAGGGCTGACCAGGGAAAGTCTGAGAGCTTGGCTGGAGTTGGAAATCATGGAATTAGAGCATCATGAATTTGCATAGTTCCAAATATATTTTTGTGGTAGAACTCATCAGTCGCTGTATAGACACTGAAAAAAGTAGGTTGTTGGATTCAGCTCTGGTCCTCAGGACCTCAGCTTTAGAAAGGAAAGCACATCATCTCATATGGCACCACTGATGCTTGTCTTCTCCCAGCAGCATGGGGAAAGTTTTCAGGGGACGAAAGAGTGGCCATTTTCATCTTTGTTGACTTCTGGTTGAATCATCTCTGGTCTATATAATCAGTACTATTTCTTCTTAACCAATCATTTCTAAACCATGTAGGCAGGGGCCCACCCTACCTAGAGGAACCTATTGTTTATCTTTTAGTAGTCCTCCTGTCCATGGTTTTACTAGTCCTTCACAGAATGTTTGAGTAGTAATTACTCCAATGATTCTGCACTAGAGAAAGATATATAAGCACAAGGTGAGATAGGAAAAAGCAATGAATTCAGGAGTATCATCAGCCTGAGACTCCTGACATTAGGCATCAAGTGATTTGATAAAGAGTTCATTGGTTACCACCTCACACCCATTAGGATGGCCACTGTTATAGAAACAGAAAATAACAAGTATTGGTGAGGATGAAACTAAAACCCCATGCACTGTTGGTGGGCATGTAAAGTGGTGTAGCTGCTGTGGAAAATAGTATGATGGCTCCTCAAAAAATTAAGCATAGAATCACCACTAAAGCCAGCAATTCCATTTCTCGTATATAGCCTAAAGAACTTAGAGTCTTGAAGAGGTATTTGTACACACATATTAATAGCAGCATTATTCATAATGGCCAAAATATGGAAGCAACCCAAGTATCTATCAACAGATGAATGGATAAACAAAATGTGATATATACATACAACGGATTATTATTCAGCCTTAAAAAGGAAGGAAATTGTGACTTATGCTACAATATGAACCTTGAGGAACCTTGAAGACATTATGCTAAGTGAAATAACCCAGTCACAAAAGGACAAATACTGTATGATTCAACTTATATGAATTATCAAAAGTAGTCAGATTCATAGAGACAGAGTAGAATGGTAGTTTCCAGGAGCTGAGGGGAGTGGGGGGAATTAGGAGTTACTGTTTAATGGGCACAGAGTTTCAGTTTTGCATGGATGGATGGTGGTACTGGTTGGACAACAATGTGTACAGGGTGGGGCAAAAGTAGGCTTATAGTTGTGAGTATGCAAAACACAGAGTTTATTCTTGCATCATTATTTATTGTATTATTTTTCATTCAACCAACTATTAACTTATTTCTCCCCACCTGATATTTAAAGCCAATGAACTGTATACTTAAATGTTATGTGTATTTTACCACAATTTAAAAAAAGTTAATTGGCAGCTTGTCTAGCTCTGTGTTTTATAGCAAGTGCTTGGTGATTAGATAAACCTGACTCTACCACTTATCAGCTCTAAGAGCTGGACAAGTGACTTAACCTGCCTGAGCCTCAATTTCCTCATATGTAAGATGATGATGATGATGGTGATAACAATAATAACTAATTTACAAAAGCTTTGCAAAGATGAAATAAGATAGTAATGTTTGTCAAATATAAATAAAATTGGGAGTATAATATCTAGTACACAAATTGTAAATAATAATGACTCAATAAAATTGTTATATTGGCTCTGATTATTATCATCATCAATATTATTAGCTTAATTCAAAGTTAGTATTAATCTCTACCAACTGTAAAAGTATGTGCTGCCAAAATGAGTGCCTTTAAATGTCTGCTAGTTTAATCCCAGAGCAGAAATCTACAATTTTGGGCTTGGCGTGAGCTATCCCTAATTCCTGAAACCTCTGATTCTCATTTTGCTCCAAGGATATTTTTAGATGACAGGGAAACATGGTGTATAAATGCCTGACATGTTAAAATACATAAAGATGTTCCCATTCCTGAAGGAAATGCCTTTTAATTCACCTTTCTGCCTCAACAACATGTCTTTTAATGGTTTTTTCATGATTTCTACCTTAACAGCTAGAACAGATATGAAAAACAGAGTGAGACATTTTGCATGCTTGAAAATGAGATGATTAAAGTTTCAGAGTAATGGACAGACACAGAAAGAATGAGTTTAATGCTGTGCATGTCACCACAACACTACTTTTTCTACTTTTAATGACAGATTTGACTTGGGGCAGTAACATTACATAAATGTGGAATCACAAGATATAGCTGTGCTCTCTGGGATTTTTCATTATATAACAACTTTTTATTTTAAACCATTTGTGGAAATTATTTGAAAAAAAAATAAAAGACTGAACCCTAGGAAAAGGAAATTGCCCGAAATCAAATATACCCTTATTAACAGTCACATTAGATTAATATATCAGCAACAGTTTCAGGGGAAAACAACACAATCAGTAACTCTAAAACATGAAATGCATTAAAAAAGGAAATACCAATTCTAATTCCTATAATTCCTATTATAAAGGTTGGCAAATGTTCTATCATTAAGTACTGCATTAATAAGGAGATTTGTGGAACTTTATCCCTGAATACCAGTCATAGATTTGTACTGTAAATCCACACTCTCAAAACAAAATCCTGGGCCCAATGGACAGGAAATTTCAGATGAAACACCAAATTCATTATAGAGAAGAATTCCTTCTTTTCCACAAAAGAGAGAGACTATATTACAATGGGATGAAGATCTTTATAGAAATGACCAAAGACAAAGGCTATTCAAGGGAGTCTCCAGTACCTGCCATGAACAAGAGAAACCAAATATTAGTGTTGAAAGGGACCATTAAGTGTATAAGACAGACTGAGCTGTGAATAATTGAGCAATGTCCCTGCATACCTGGAAGAAAAGAGGGACATCAGCAAAAGGAATCAAAGTTCCAGTAGTTAACCTGTGTATTTGCCAAGCGGACTCAACAAAGGGTTGTAGGGAGGGGGAGCTATAGGAGAGAAGGTGGAGAAGTTGGCCCAAGAGCTCCTTGCCATCCTGAGCCACCATAGTATAAGGCAGTGGCGGAAGTGAATATGACAAAGCAAAGGACGATGACAAGACTCCTACCTGGAAGTTTACATTTTACAAGTTTACAAGAACATTACAGGAGGCTGAAACAATGTGGAACAGTTTACTCTTGAAATCAGAAATAAAAGTTGATGAGTGTGAACAAAACACAATACTTTAGACTTAATCACTAAGTTGGAGAAGTTTCACGCCTGAGGCTTTGAAGGTTTTAGAAGTTCTTCCAGTGCTGCATCTTTAAATATATGTGTGTTCATATTTTTGAACAAAACAAAGCAAAATAAATATATGTACATTCAATCAGAAGAAAGAGAGAACAAGATCATTCTGAGGCAGACACCTGCCTCAAACAATGGCACTGATCTCAGAAGTATTTTAAACAGCTGTGCATAAACTTCAAAAGTAATTTGCAACCAAATTAGTAAATGTCACCTTCCTTCGCACTAGACACGGCATTTTTAAAAGAAATCAAGCATCCGCGGGTAAGCCTGCCATTTTATGAGTTTCCAAAGATGAGTTAGGGATAAAGTGAAGATAGTGATTCACAAGGTCGGGGCGTGTGCTGGGGGTGGGGGCACCCAGGACCTTAGAAATAGGGCTTATTTATGAAACAGTCTAGTCAGGAAGGGACCAGTGGTGGTCACAGCTCTAGAAAAACAATACAAGGGGGCAGCAACCGGTAGAGCTGCCCGATTTGTGTCCAGAAAGGGCACTGGCCCTGGCAGGACCTGCACGCTCCCCAAGGGTGGTGGTTCTTGCCATTACTGAATCATCTTTTATTACCAACTTTGAGCAGGACAATCCTCAAGGACAAGGCAGCTCGGTGACACTCACCTTGCAGAAAAAAAACAGAATCTCCCAGCTGAGCCAGCGTTTGGGTCTCTGTTCATGCCCATGGGAGTCCCCAAGCCTTTAGCATGAACAGTCCATCTCATATTGATAACTGGAGCTCTTAAAATCCGGTCAAAAAAGGACATTTAACTCTACTTTCTGTACATGCAACCCTCAAAGCTGAAAAGCAAACAGCAATCCCTCAAGGTTACAGAATTAAGCACCAGAGGGTTTTATTTATTTACTTATTTATTTAGTCTGTAAGAAACCCACCTCACTCTACCCCAGGCCCTTGAAAAGAAACTTGGTTTGTTTAGGAGAGCGGGTGTTGGCAGCCCTTCCTGCTACTCTAGCAAATAGAGTCCAAGAAAAGAAGTTCTCTGTGACAGGTTGCCATCTGTATCAAACATCTCTCCTTACAAATATTTTCCAAGGATATAAAATGTTCCATCTTCTTCCCTCCTCCTTCATTAGTTCAGATGAGAGTTTAAAAAAAAAGAAAAGAAGAAGAGCAGAAAAGAAAAGAAAAAAGAAAAATTATAAAGGAGGAGGCGCCCTCAGCCCCGGTGGCCGCCTGGCGGCCAAGGTCCGCAGCATCCTGTGCAACCCGCAGGCAAGAAACCCGGGGAAACAAGTGACCTAAAGTTTGCTGCGCTCGTGTCTCTTTGATTTCTCTGCCACCCTGTTCCCCTCTTCCTGTATCATGTCACCGCGGGAGCTGGGTAGACCATCCCGGCTGGACCGCGGTCCCGGACCCGCGTAGACAGACCCCCTTCCTTCCCCCGCCGGCGACTAGCGGGTACGCAGGGACCTACCTGCTGGATGGGCTGCCGGGTCCGAGCGCGGCTGTTCCGTGGTGGCCTGGGCACTGGCGGGACCGATGCGGTGGGTGCGCCCGCAGGCGGGGCCGGCCAGGGGGCGCTCGTCACCCCGCGCCCGGACCGCCTGAGCGGGTCCCCGGACGCCCGCCTGCCCAGGAACCAGCGCCCAGCGCGCACCACTGCCGGCGCCTCCTCTCCTCCCTCCCTGATCTGCTCGCCCCTCCCTCCAGCCTCACTCCTTACTGGTGCTTCTCGCCCCTCTGTGGCGACCAGGAGACGGGGACGGGACACCCTTGGGGTGCGATTCTCGAAGGGGCGCTGAGCGAGGGCCACAAGCTGAGTGAGAGGAAAGGAGGGGGGCACGAATCTACAGCTAGCCAAACTGAACAGCGAAAACGATCCTTCAGTGGGAAGGATCAAGGTCACTGGTAAAAAGAACTTAATATGTTTTGTCTGTTTTTGCTCTAGAAAGGATTTGTGAACACTGTCATTTTACAATTACTTGCCTGAGGAGGTTTGGATACAATTCTGTGCCTTGGATAGTCTTTTCTAGGTTGTATCCGACCTAGGATTTGGATTTTCTATCTGTACACAATTGTTTTATTTATAACGTCCAAAGGTGACCTCTCTAAACTTGACAGTTCTTGAAGGTGCAATGTCATCTTAAGACTTTTGTGCTTCATTCATACTAATGACGATTGTGATGAGGATAATTGGGGTGGTTTTTTCCTATACTTCGTAGAATTCAATTTTTTTTCCATTCAAATTAGAAATTATGTTTGGTTACAAACACTATTACGGAGCTATTTATTCCCTCTCGATTATGACACTAAATGATTAAAATATGCTTGGCTAAGGCTTTTGATGCTTTAATAAACTAAGAACAGATTAATATGAGAAAACAGAAATCCTTTTAAAAATAATTTTGAGAGAGAGAGAGATTAAAAAGGTAGGGGGAAAAAAGTGCCAAGCCTTGGATCAGCAGGCTTCTGATCATGGAAGGACAGAGTGCTGCTACTTCCAAACTTTTAATTTAAAGATGAAAAACCGAGGCCCAACAGGGTCTGGTGACTTAATTAACTCACATCTCTGCTTGTGCTGGGAAGCCAGATATGGTGACTCTCCCTTAATCTATATGAACTCAGAAAAGCAAACACACACACCTTTTAAGAATAAAAATATATCCCATTAATATTAACCCCCCTCCCCTATTGTTAATATGTAACAGCATCGAACTAACCGCCAGGATCACCCACCAGAGATGCTGCCATCTCTTGGAAGATTCTGTCTGGAGGTATAAGGGTGGATAGAACCTCGGATGTGCTGGTTCACCCTGCCAGGGCCTGGCATGTAGTAGGAGCTCATCGTATATTTGCTATTGAAATTTGGTAGAAAACATTTATGGCTGGCAGAGCTGGATCAATGACCATTCCCCAACCCCATCAGTTCCTCTCTAGAGACTGTGAAAGAGAAACCTCCTAGTTCAAAATGCCTTCCTCCTGGCTCTTCTCCAGCTACCTTTGCACAGAGCCTACCACACGGAGAAGAGGTGGCAGCCCTGCCAATGGCTGCAGTGCCTAGGAGAGGGTAAACCCACTCATCCCCCATTGCAGGGGTTTTCATTGACTATTTGAGAAAGAGGCTAAGTACATGTAGGGGCTCAAGGGAAATTCACATGTCTTTTCCATTTAGTCAATACTAGTCAGTGCTTTTTTTAAAGTTTCAAATAATGATGACTATGTACTGAGTACCCATATACCAGTCACCGTGATGAGCACTTTTGATGCACTCTTCACTTAATCCTCATAACAATCTTAGAGGTAGGTGTTATATCATCATTATCATCTCTATGTTAGAGATGAGAATAATGAGTCTTAGAAGGGTTATGTAGCTTGCTGAAGATGCCACAGTTGGTAAGTACTGGAGCCAGGACAGAGCTCAGTGGGAAGTAGCCCTGAAAGCACTATTCAATACCATCTCCATTCCACAACCATGCCTTCTGTTTTCTGCTTCTCTCTCTCTGAGATAGCTGGTCTTGGAAATCATGTACTCTACTATTTTATAACCACGTTGTCCTGCAATTGGAAATCCATTAATCTGGAGAGTGGGTCTTTTAAACAATGCTCATCATATGTCTAAAAAAAATTTTTTTTCTTGAATCTCGTCTAAAAGAAAAAAAACAAATCTGTTGTTGATACGTGATAGGTGTTAGGGATACCTCTGGACTCTTTTGACCTCAGCATCCTGTCTGGCCAGCCTTCTTCCCCAGCCTACAAGGCATTTCTGTTTGATATCAGACATTGTCTCTCTCATTGTTTTATAAACACGGCTGATGCTCAGACGTTCTCCACACCTTTGTTTCCTGGAAGAGAAAATGGCATTTCTTGGAGGGGACTGCATGTGGGTGGTGAGGTTCCACTCATTACATTAAACACACCCGCCTTTCAGCCGTGTACTTCTTTTCCTCCTTCAGTTTCTGCCCCAGAGTTTCCTGGAATCGTGCTGAGCACAGACCGTGGGGCAGCTGCATCAGTTCACTGTAGCCGGGAAGACATGATTCCTGCCTTGGATCCAGAGCTAAGGAGTAAGTTGATTCCTAGGACTCTGATCCCAGGAGAGACCACACTCCATCTTCCTTCAACCTGGAATCGCAAAAGGGAGCCTGAGACACCACTGGGCTTTTATTTTAGACCTAGTTGGCGATTATGCTCTAGCTTCCAAAGAGACCACTTCTTACACCTTTCTGTGGATTGACCTTTCCTGAAGGATTTAGAATAGAGATTAAAAACGAAAGGTTCTTATTATGAGCCTTAGTTTGGAGAAAGATGGTATTTGGGGAGAAGTAGGATGTGACAAACAGATCATTTAAGCACTGGAACATATAATAATTATGGGTACTTCTCTCTCTGCAGAAAGTCACCACTCGGAGAAAATCAGATTGGATTATTTCATGAGGAGTTTGGCTCTCTGGCTGCTCACTTTTCCACAGGCCCGGCAGAGATTGTTTTTAAAGTGGCCCACCTGAATCCTCAGAAGAATCAGCATTGATCTACCTTAACCAAAGACTCAAGAAACATGTGTAAAATTATTCAGAAATTGTCAGAATTATTCTAGGAGCTATGGTTCAAAGTGACAGAGGTGCAGACAGAACACAGGTATTTTAAATTCACAGCTTGAATAAGGGAAAGGGAATTGTTTTTCCTCTTTAATCCAATTTAGGCTTTCAAGTGGGAAAAATAAAAAGATAATTAAAAGTTATAAATTATTATTGCCAGGAGAGAGCTTAAAACTTGAAGCAAAAATTGGCCCTCCCCTTGGGGTGTAAATAAACCTTGATTACTATTGATAATAAGGTATTGACTCTTCCAAACCATGAGGTGGAGGGGTAAAAGGTGAACGCAAACCTCACCCTGAGGTAAAAAAGGAGCAATGTTCATCCTGCGATCTTTTTTCAAGTTCCATTGTTATTATATATGCTTAGTAATATTAAGCTAATTAAACAATTTTAGACAAGGTAAGGGAGGTAAATACCATGTCTTTAAGAAAGAGATAATGAACGAACTTGATACTAGCTAATGTTTATTGTGCATTTAGGATGTGTATCAGGGCATGGTGTTAAGCACTACTTTAATTATCTCATTTGATTCTTAAACAAATCTCTTGAGATGGGTAATATACTCTTCACTTTATAGATGCAATAGCTGAGTATTAGAGGTCAAACACATGACTTTGCAAGGCTCATTGAACCAATAAGTGGTGGGTATGGCTTGACTTCCAGTTTGTTGACCCCCAAATCCATGACTTTTACCATCATACACACAGAAAAAAACAGAACTGAAATTATAGCCTGACTTTTTAAACAGTAAAAGAACTATATATGTTTGTGAATGTCCTGATAATAAGATATACTAAGAAAAGTTAATACATTTATAGATGACCAATTTGTAAGTTATAATGTACCAAAATGCTCACTTACTAATACAACCATAGAACATAAGACAAAATTTAATCTTTAATGATGTAGTACATTTAGAGTAGATGATTTTCCCTGAGTATTAATTATTATTACATTTATTAAAGAATACAATTAAGCATGAAAGTCTTACTTTTATTATTATTTTTTTAAGATAGAAGAGTTGTTAAAACACAGTATTGTTGCTTTGTGGCTTCTGCAATCCTAAAGATGCTAATTATTTTTTTAAGTCATCATTGTCATTAGAGAGACACTAAGTATAACACAAGTGTCTGAATCAGTTACTGAATAACGTTTTCAATGTTGTTTTAACATAGATACAAGTTAATGCAAACTTGCAGTGTGTTTTTAAGTTTTAAGGGTAGATAAAATCAGAACAAAAGAGGAAGGCCTAGTATTTCTAAGGATCGGCAGATATGATGCTACATTTGGTGAGTTCAGTGATATCAACATAATGAATATGGCTCAAATGGATATAAAATCTTGTCTGAAATTTCAAAGCTATCGATAAGATAGAGTAATCTATACAGACCACTTTTTTTAGTGAGTCTCTTCTACCAGTGGAAAAGCAAGAGCAACCTGAGTTCAAAAGACTGAACATTTTGATGAGAAAACCTCCCCAGGAAGGATTCATAAATCTGCAATTTGATCTAAGAATTCATGAGGAAGAAATCAAGATAAAACCTCTGTCGTATTTATAAATCTGATGTGTGCAGTTCTATAGTATGACAGGGCAATTGCTTGTGGATTTGGAAATCTACCAATGAAGGCACACTACTTTAGAGTAAACTACTATATACCTCAATCTCTTTTATGAAAACAGAAATATCACAACTATTCCTCAATACTCCCTTCTCCTTCAACCCATGCCCTTCAAACATATACTATTTATGGTTTTATTCTGGCACACACACACACACACATACACACAAATGGAGGGAGGGGATCTTTTTTTTTCATTTTATGAAATTATGTTAGACTACATGGGCTATTCTTCCAGTTATAAAATTCTAAGAATAAATGTTAATTAAAAGAAAGTTCTAACTGTCAGTAATGAAGAATGCAACATAATTTGCTTCTAGTTGTAGTCATTGCTAATTTTATATATTCACTGGTATGAAAATTTCAAATCATCTCAAGGAAGCCATACACTGAGGGTGCAGGAAAACAATGAAAATAATTACTCTCTTCTTTGTGTACCCTTTTCCTGACTGCATCCTAATTTCAGTCATTCACTTTAAAGTAAAAACTTGTGGAACAAAAATATAAGGGGTTTCTTTCTTTCTCAGCGGTGAGAACAATGGCTTAACAAGGCCAGGTTGACTATATTTGACTGTGTGTACTCTGGTGCATGGTCAGGTTTTATCCCTCAACCCAAGTGTCTTGCTCCTGAAATGTTTGTCTTTAGCTCCAAATGGCAACCCTCAAGACTGGTTATTTCTTTAAACTTATGTTGGCTTATATGTTGTAAGTAGATTTAAGTTAATGTTTTCTATTTTTTTCTTTTGTTTTTCTGTTGCCACTAGGCAGAGTCACAAAAGAAGTAAAGCTCTATGTCTGGGATTCAGCATATCATTTGGAGAGCAGATGTTTTATCTACATCTTACACATTTGCATGCATGCACACACACACACCTGAATTGTCCAGTATGTGGATAAAATATACTCTGGTGATTAAAGGAAAAGATGTAATATTTGACTAAACATATTTTAATAGTTTATATTTGTACATTTATGCAACATTAACAATAATGAAAAACAAACAAGTTAATCTTTTTACATCTCATATTAGAACTTGATGAAGATGACATGCTCAAAAAATCAAAGATATGTGGTATATCTAAAATTAGAAGATATGCTCATTTATCTAAGTAGATTATAAATGTCATACATTATTTCACAAATGTTTTCCTCTGTTTTAAAATTAATAAGACAGGAGATATTTCTATTACATCTTGATGATTTCATAGGGAAGACTGAATAGATAAAACTTCTAAAGTGCTTTGATTTCTATATACCTTAAGAGGAGAATGCTGTATTTTGAATGATCAGCTACCTTCTATGAAACATTCATGCTGTGTTTTTTTTTCTTATATGCTCTTATTTGACCTCATAACAATCCTGTAATATGGGTGGTGTTATTCACACTTTACAGATGAGAACATGGAGGCCCAGAGAGGATAAGTAAGTTATCGAAGATCACATAGCAAGTGAATGGGGGAGCCAGAACCAAAACTCAGGTGGGTTGCATTCAGATCTATGTAGAACTGTGTTTAGAGATTTCTGGCCACCAGCTACAGAAGCTAAAAATAGGGTCATATTCTGCATGTAGATTTTGAAAAATAATATTTATTATTGATTCTATGATAAAAGTTATGCATTCATTTGTACACACACATGCACACATGCACTTACACATCTAGAAATTAGAGAAAAATAAAAAGAGAAGTAAGGTTACCCATAATTCCATAACCCCCAAACAAGTAACATTTGTTATATTCCCTTACATTCTCTGATCTTTACATAATTTTTGGAATTATTTTATTTTTAAAATAACTTTTTACTTGTTGCCTGATTGTAAAGTAATGAGTAGTAATCATGGAAAATTTGAAAAATATAAAAATGTATATAAAAGAAATTTTAAATCCCTCATAATCTCAAAATGGAAAGACAACTGTTAATACTTTGCTTTCTTGTTCTAGTCATGGCTGAGAGCACATATCTTGAGACCGAAGCTGAAATTACGTAGTCACACAACTGCACTTCACAGTCCGCAGCATCTTTAAAAAAAATTGTTTGATTTTTACTTGATTTGTTGATGTTTCATTTTATAAGGAATCATAAATATGATTGCTCTAAATAGAACTTCGCTTTTTCACTAAAGGACAAAAATTACTTCTACACAAAAATACCTGAAAATGAATTATAATACTGTTTAAATCTGTTATAACTTCACAGAATGGCTTAATTTTTTTCTTCAAATGTAACTTGTTTTAAGCAGTTTCCTAAGTGCAGTGAAAGAAAGCCACCAATTCCCACTAATTGGATCACACACTTTTAACTAGAAGAGAAAGCCTTTGGTCAGGCTAAAGCAATTGATACTGACTTGTCAGACTACATAAATAAGTTTGGGTGTCACATATATTTGGGAGGGCTGCTGAAATGTGGGTTAAATTTTAATCACACTAAGACAAGAGAGCTGTTGCTTGAGACATCATGTGACCTGCTCTGCCCAGGGAAGTTAAAAAAACTTTAAAACTTAAGAACTTAAAAAGGGTTCTGGGTAGAACCCAGCAAGTGGCAACAACTTTTCCTAGGAAAGCAGCAAGAACCAGAGGTAAAGAAACCAAACAGTAAATCAACCAAAGTCTTTAAACATATGTCCTTGAGGTTATTACAACCTTTACATGTTCCACAGTGCCAAAGCACTACAAGTAAATCTTTAAAAAACTACTGTATATGTATTTACCTCTTTTTTGCAGATTCACACTTTCTCTTTACCTTGCAATTTCATTTGAATACAATGGAGATCTCTTCCATGGTTCTAAACTTAAATTTTTCCTTTTCCTTTTCAAAAATTCCATGATCTTCTTTGTAACTTTCTGGACATAGTGAATCCATTATGTGTCTTACAGGGAAGATGTGGAGAAAGTGGAATTCTCATGCAAATCAGTACAACTTTGGGAAACTGACTGGCAGTATTTGCTAAAGTTGAGCATGTGAATACCCTGTGAGCCAGGCATTCAATGAGTACATAACCCACAGACACGTATACAAACATGCACTAGAAGACACGTGCCACATCCTCACGAGCACCCCGTGCTGGAAACAGCCTGACTGTCCATCTACTGTAGATACGGAATTAAACAGTGGTCCATTATCTGTGGACCTGATGCAGCAATAAAAGTGAGCAAGTATCGCCACAACATGAACAAACCTCACTATTGTAATGCTGAGTGAATCAAGCAGGTATAAAAGACTACAGTTGGATGTCATTGCCATAGAGTTCAAAACAAGTATAATGAATTTATGCTGTGAAAAGTCAGGGTAGTAGTTATTAGATTTTTGGGGGCAGGTGGCATAGTGTCTGAGACAGGGCATTTGAGTGGTTTATGTTGAGTTGGTGATACTTTATCACTTGATGGAGGAGATGGTTATGCAGATGTGTCCACTTTGTAAAAATTCATCCAGCTGTACCTTTGTGGCTTGTGTACATTCTGTATGGGTCAACCCCAATAAAAAGATTATTGGAAAATGGAATGTAGTATTATCATTTTTATAGAACACTTTCTGTGTAGCCAGAAGCAGGGTTGGTGGCCCAGGTAACAGAGACTTTATTAGTTCAGTGAGTGGCAGACATGACAATTCTCTGCCTCTCTGTCTCTCTGTCTCTACCTGTGTCTCTCCCTGTCTTTGTGCTTCTCTTTTTGTGTCTGTCACTCTCCTCTCACTCTCTATTTCTTTCTGTCCCTCTGTCTGTTTTTCTTTATCTTATTCAACATGCCAATATATTAAGCTTAATACAGTGTGACCTCAAATAAGTCATTAATACTTTCTGAGTCCCTTTTTCTTATTTGGTGAGTGAAGGAGTCAGACAAGACGGTGTCTCCTGGACCCAGTCTTAGGACACACCCTGCTGCTCCTGCCCTGAGCTGTGGTACATTGACATTCAGCCACAAATTTGCACTTCACTGTTCTCCTACCCTTTCCCTGCTTCCCTAATGCCATGCCTTGTCACAGTGGATAATACAAAATATCTGTTCTACAGGCAAAAGTTCAGTAAAGAAAAGCTCAATTTCCATAATACAGTTCATGGGTAAATGCCTCAAAAAAAAAAAAAAAAAAAAAAAAAAGGAATATTTCCCAACTTGGGCAAAAGGCACTTCATGCCAATTTCCAAATAGAATCCAATAAAGAATGCACCAAGTACAAATGGGAGTAGTTTTGTCCCACTTATCTGTTTTTGGTGGTAGCATGTCTATGAGATTAAAGTGTCATGAAGTAACTGCCATAGGATATAAATAAAGACAATAAAGAATCATCTGGAAAATTTGCATGAAGCAATTAAAAATAAAGTTTTACTGATAAAGATTCTGAGGATTGATAAAGGATATTAAAAAGGAGGGCTGGATGATAAGAATTTGCTTGTCCTTGGAATTGTTCAGTTGTACTTAATTGTACTTTTTAACTTAAGGAGCTGAAAATCTTTACTTCAAAAGATATGTTGCTAAACTGCAAAAGAATAAACCTCTATTAGCTTAAAATAATTACCCTTTTGAAAACTTTGCTTTATTATCAGTTCTTCAAAAATTTCTTTGCTCGTGAAGAACTGATTCAGTCCAGGTTGAGTGTCCTGAGTGACTGGAATGACTGGCTATCTCGTGAGGTGGGCCCTCCATGTTGGATACTGCACACTGTTTCATCATGAATGGGTCACCCAGAAAAAACTGAGTTCATAAAGCTGCCAAGCCAGGCTCAGGTGCTGGGATAGGAATCTTTCAAGGAGTGGCCACCCCAAGGGGCCAGCTCTGCTTAAAGTGAACTGGACAGCAGGGAGGTCCCAATGGCCCAGCCTCAGATGGATTGCAGGCTCCTGGCCAATCCCTGTCCAGCTCTCCCTCAGCCTTTACCCCTCACACACACCTGCGAGTGGTAAGTGTTCTATTGCAGTTGGTTGATATCAGTTCATACTATGGTCATGGGGAGTTTCTGGTGTTGCTGAGGAAGTCAGAGAAATGGAGAAAAATTTTAAGCTATGTTTTTAGAAAAGTGTAAATGTTAATTTATTTGGTTTCTGATTTTCAGCTTTAAAGAAACACTATAACCTTCTTTACCTTTAATAGCAGTGAAATTCTGACTATGAGTCTCCCTATGACATTCGAAGTGCCTGCTTACATAATAGGTGCTCAATACACTTTACAACACTTTTCTGCTTCCATTTACCTACCTCACAGGTAAGAATGAGGTTAAGTAAAACATGTGGAGGTTTCTAAGTAAGCACTCAATGAATCTCTCTCCAAACTTTTCTATATTATCTGCTGTGGGAAGAGTAGAGGCATGGTGGTGTGGTGGAAGCTTATGGACTTCAGAGTAACAGAACTTCAAATTCACGTCTGGGCTTCCCCACATGGATGTTGGGTGGATGGGGCATTATTTCTCTGGGCCTCAGTTTTCTCAGCTGTAAAATGAAATGATGGACTAGATAATGCTCTCTTCAATTTAAGAAGTTCACAAGGTACAAAATAACCTAACTCTGATATACATTTGTACTCTTTTTCTTTTTCTTTTTTTTTTTTTTTTGCACTTGGAAAATTAAATGTGATTTGTATTCAGCTGGGATTGACAACTAAAAGTTACATTTTCAACTTACTAGAATTTATTGTTACCAAGAGAACGGTAAATAAGACATTTCCATTTCCAGTTGCAGGTACCTAGTATTTTAAAGTCTTCCATTTCATTATTCACTTTAATGTTTTCACTAAAACACATGTGGTTTTCAAACACAGGAAAGAAAACAAGGTAACCTGTGGTTATAATTTCCACTAGAAAATAGAAAAAGTGTAGCTCAGAAAGAGCATTTGTGGGGAGTTCCTTTAAACATGAAAACCCATGTTAGAAGAGCTTTTCTTGAGAAGAACACTGTTAATTGTTGCAAGTTTCAAAAGGTGTTGGAAAATAGGGCCTAACTGCAGCTGTTGTCACAATTAGGATAGAGTTGTGGTCACACAACCATGAAGACTTCAGTGTCTTGGACATTTTCAATTCTCCAGTATGTTTTCAAGCAGCCACTCTTTTCTTCTTTTAATTTGAATTGTGGGAAACTTTGAGAAAATGTCTTTTTGGGTGACCCTTCCCATTTCCCAAGCAGCTCTTAAGTGGCCCTTATCAGATCCCATCTTGAAGCAATTTTTTTGCTAAAAACAGTTCTTCTCCTAGCATTTCACCTTCACAGTTATTTTCAAGATTCTGTCATCCATTATGATCAGTTGAGTTTACTCCTATCTAAAATTAATCAATTCTTCAATAAATATTTAGAGAGCACCAAATGAATTCATGATGCGAGTCCATGTCTGAATGTCACAGTGAATCAGAAGGAAATGCAAAAAACAACAACAAAAAAATCCTTTGACTTTTCTGAAATGTAACCATCTAAAACTATCAGAGATGTGGAGTAAGTTTTATGTAAGTTCTCTTTTCACAAAGCACTATTATTTTAACTTTGGAGCTTCTCTTTCAGATGGTTGGGTTGCCTAGGGAAAACTACTTGACTAAATTTCTTGCATTGGTTCAGGAAACCATCTGCTCAAGCTGCCAGAGAAAAATGCACAAATGGAAGAATAATGACACAGTAGTTTAAATTTTTTCTTCTGGTAGCCTTACTGATCACCATCAAATAAGAATATGGTAAGTAAGCGAAGCGCTTTAGTGCATCAAGAAGAAGAGATACCAGTGCTTTTCACATGTGGGTTTAGTTTTAGAGGGAACAGCAACATACGTATAACAAGAAAGCAGAGTGAGCTGTTCTACGTCTGTCAAGCTCTTATCTGCCACAGAGATGTTATCAGTGTGTATGTGTTTATATACAAGCACAGATGTGTATGGTAAAATATGCATTTGTATCCTTGTAACTGGTGCTCCCACTTCCGCCCTTGCTTTTCTGCAGCTTGCCTTCATGTCATAAGTGCCACATCCCTGCCCCAGACCTGCAGGGGCTTCCTTCTCACTGAAGATGGGCTCCAGCCCACTCCCCAGACACCCCTCTGACTCATCTTCCTCACCAGATCCACCACACTGGCCTTGTCATGCTCCTGAACACAGCAGATAAGCTTCAGCTCCACATCTGCACAAGACCACTTTCTGTCCTTGGCCTGAATGGCAATTTCTCATCCCTGGTCACTCTACTTAAATTTGCAACTCCCTAGATCCCATCCATACACACTGTTCCCTATGTGTCTACCTTCTCGGTACCCATCCTTATTCCCCTTCCCGGTTTATTTCTCCTTTTTGGAACGTAAGCTCCATGTAAGCAGGGATATGCTTTCTGTTTTATTTTCTATTGAATCCCCAACAACCTGGCACATAGTAGTCCTTCAAACAATATTTGTTAAAGGGATGAATTAATTAAAGGCAGGTAATCACAATACATTTCTGTATATATGTATGACATACATTCACTTACATATTTATGTAAAAGCATTGAACAGCTGAAGATTTAATGTCTACATATCATATGAAGTAGTTAATATATTTACAAGTAAAAACAAGGGACAAATGCTTTATTTTTAATTTACTTTTTTCTCCAACTTTATTGAGGTATACTTGACAATTAAAAATTGTGTATATTTAAGATCTACATAATGATTTGATATAGTATATGATACAATATTGTTAACTGTAGTGAAATTGTTGTATCTTAGATCTTGAATAACTGGATTTAATCAGTCCTTTCAGGATGCTCAACATCACTAATCATCAGAGAAATGCAAATTAAAACCACAGTCAGATACCACCTCACACTGGTCAGAATGGTCATCATTAACAAATCAACAAACAAGAAATGCTGGTGAGGATGCGGAGAAATGGGAACCCTAGTGCACTATTGGTGGGAATGCAGACTGGTGCAGCCACTGTGGAACATGGTATGGAATTTCCTCAAAAAACTAAAAATCAAGCTGCCTTTTGATCCAGTGATCCCACTGCTGGGATTATACCCTCAGAATCCTGAAACATCAATTTGAAAGAGCCTATGCACTCCAATGTTCATAGCAGCATTATTTGCAATAGCCAAGTGCTGGAAACAGCCTAAGTGCCCATCAGTAAATGAGTGGATCAAAAACTGTGGTACATTTTACACAATAGAATACTATGCAACAGAAAGAAAGAAGGAACTTCTACCCTTCATGACAGCATGGATGGAAATAGAGAGTATTATGCTAAGTGAAATAAGCCAGACAGTGAAAGACAAACACCCTATGATCTCACATATAAGTAGAACCTAATGAACAAAACAAATGAGCAACATAGAAGCAGAAACATGGAAATAAGGAACAAATTGACAGCAACCAGGGGGGAAGGGGGAGGGGAAGAAGAAGAAAAGAGGGGGAAGGTTCTAGTCAAGGAATAAGTATAAAGGACCCATGGACATGGACAACAGGGTGGGGATCGACTGTAGGAGTGGGAGTGGGCAGGGCAGGGGAGAACAATGGGGGGGGGGAATTGGGACAACTGTAATTGAACAACAACAACAAAATAATATATATTAAAAAACATAATTTCTGGGGAAAAAAAACAAATTAAAACTAATGAAACTGAAGCAGTAATTTAAAAACTCTCAACAAACAAAAGTCTTGGACTGGATGGTTTCACAGGTAAATTTTACCAAACTTTCAAAGAAGCACTAACACCTATTCTTCTCAAACTATTCCAAAAAATTCAAGAGGAGGGAAGACTCCCAAGCTCATTTTATAAGTCCAGCATATTCTAATTCTAGATAAAGACACTACAAAGAAACAAAATTTTTGGCCAATATCCCTGATGAACATACGTGCAAAAACCCTCAACCAAGTAACAGCAAACAAAATCCAACATAGCATTAAAAAGATTATACACCATGGTCAAGTGGGATTTATTCCTGGGACACAAGGTTAGTACAATATCCACAATCAGTAAATGTGATACATCACATAAACAAAATGGAGGATCAAAATTACATGACCATATCAATAGATGCAGAAAAAACATTTGATGAAATCCGGCACCCATTTGATAAAACTCAGTAAAGTGGTAGTAGAGGAAACACATCTCACTGTAATAAAGACCATATATGACAAACTCACAGCCAACATAATATTCAATGGGAAAAAACTATTAATAAGAGAATTTCTGTAAGATCAGGAACAAGACAGGCCATCTGCTTTCACCACTGTTATTGAACGTAGTTCTTGAAGTCCTAGCCATGGCAATCAGACAAGAAGAAGAAATAAAAGACATTCCAACTGGAAAGGAAGAAGTAAAACTCTTCTGCATATTTGCAGATGACATAACACGGTATATAGGGAACCCTGAAGAGTCCATCAAAAACTACTAGAGCTAATAAATGAATTTCAGTAAAGTAGCAGAATATAAAATAAATGTACAGAAATTAGTTGCATTTATATATACCACAACTAAACTATCAGAAAGGGAAACTAAGAAAACAATCTCTTTTACAATTTAGTCAAGAAAAAAAAAAAATAACCTAGGAATAAATTTAACCAAAGATGTAAAAGACCTTTACTCAGATAATTAGAAGATACAGAAAAACTAATTAAAGGTGATATGAATCAGTGGAAGCATATACTATGTTCATGGTTAGGAAGAATTAACATCATTAAAATGTCCAATACTACCCAAATCAATCTGTAGATTTAATGCTATTCTTATTAAGATAGCAATGATTTGTTTCCAAGAATTAGAACAAATATTCTGAAAATTTATATGGAACCACAAATATCCCTAATAGCCATGGCAATCTTGAAAAAGAAGAATAAAGTTGGAAGAATCTCAATACCTAACATCTAACTATTCTGTAATGCCATAGTAATCAAAATAGCATGATACTGGCTTAAAAATGGATATAGAGCAATAGAAAAAAATAGAGAGCCCAGGAATACCCATGCCTTTATGGTCAATTAATATTTGACAAAGGAAGCAAGAACATACAAAGGGGTAAAGATAGTCTATTCAGTAAATGGTGTTGGGAAATTGGATGGCTACATTTGAAAAATGAAAACAGAGAACTTTCTTAAATCATAAACAAGAATAAATTCAAAATTAATTAAAAACTTAAATGTTAGCTTCGAGTCTATAAAAATCTTAGAAGAAAACATAGGCAATAAAATCTCATACGTTTCTTTTGGCAATACATTTTCTGGTATATTTACTCAGGCAAGGGAAGCAAATGAAAAACAAACAAACAAGGCTATGTCAAACTAAAAAGATTTTGTACAGCAAAGGAAACCATCAACAGAATGGAAAAACAACTCACTGAATGGTAGAATATATTTACTGATACATCTGATAAGGGGTTAGTATCCAAAATTTATAAAGAACTTATAAAACTCAACACCAAAAACAATGTAATTAAAAAATGATCAGAGGACCTGAATAGACACTGCTCCAAAGAGGACATACAGAGGGCCAAAAGACATATGAAAAGATGCTCAAATTCACTAATTATCAGAGAAACACAAATTAGAACCACATGAGCTATCACCTCACACTTTCAAAATGGCTATCATCAATAAATCACAAACAACAAGTGTTGTCAATGATGTGAAGAAAAGGGAACCCTTATGCCCTGTTGGTAGGAATGCAGGTTCATGCAGCCATTGTGGAAAGCAGTATGGAGTTACATCAAAAAATTATGACCCAGTGATTCCACTTCTGTAAATATATCCAAAGAAACCTGAAACACTAATTCAAAAGAATATATGCATCCCTATGTTCATTGCAAAATTATTTACAATAGTCAAGATTTCGAAGCAACCCAAGTGTCCATCAGTAGATGAGAGGATAAAGAAGCTGTGGTACATTTACCCATGGATTGCTACTTGATTGTAAAAGGACAGAGGAGAAAAGAAAAGAAGAAAGGAAAGGAAAGGGAAAAGGAAAAGGAAAAGGAAATCTTACCTTTTGCAACAGTGTGGATGGACCTGGAGATTATTATGCTAAGTAAAATAAGCCAGTCAGAGAATGACAACTATCATATAATCCCACTCATATGTGGAATCTAATTAACAAAATAAACTAGTGAACAAAATGGAAACAGACTTGTAGATACAGATAACAGACTAACAGCTGTCAGACAGGATGAGTTTTGGGAGGCTGAATAAAGAAGGTGAGGGGATTAAGCAAAAAAGAAAAAAAAAAAAACCCTCATAGATACAGATAACAGTATAGTGATTACCAAAGAGGAAGGGGGGTGGAGGGAGGTAGAAGAGGGTAAAAGGGGATTAAATGGTCATGGAAGAAAATGACTTGGAGTGATGAACACACAATCCAAAATACGGATAATATATTATAGAATTGTACACCTGACACCTGTATTATTTTATTACCCAATGGCACCCCAATAAGTTCAATGAAAAAAACAACTGACTTACACAGGACTTGCATGGTATGGATAATTCCTGCCAGCCTAGAGCATGGCTTTGATGCTGCCACCACAAATGCCTCCTGTGTATAGCTAGTCCAAGAAGAACCACTTTATCACTATGCTGAATGGAAGAGGTCATACACTGAAGAAGAGTGCATATGGTATGACTCCATTTATTTGAAGTGCTAGAGCAGGAAAATCTTATCTATGGTAATAGAAATTAGTGGTTTTCTGGAGCAGGGGCTGGAGATGGAGATTGACTATATAGAGATGCAAGAGACCTTTCTGGAGAGATGGAAAATCTCCACATCTAGAATGGATGGTTGTTATTTGGCATACATTGGACAAAAGTCATTGACCTGTACGATGAAAATATAGAATTTTACTGCAAGTAAATTATACCTTAGTGCATTTTGTTAAAAAAATAATAAAATAATTTGTCTTATACCTATTCTTAACCAGAAAAAAAAGTGGGAGACATTGTCCCAATGTATTTTAGGAAGCTAATACCACTTTTTATTTTCAAAATTTTTTATTGCGATAGAAACACTTAACATGAAATCTATTGTTATAACAAATTTTAAGTGCAAATGCAGTATTTTTAAAAAATTTGTTTGTTTGTTTATTTATTTATTTTTAGAGAAAGGGGATAGGAGAAAGAGAGGGAGAGGAACATCACTGTGTGGTTGCCTCTCACGCACCCCCAAACTGGGGACCTGACGTGCAACCTAGTCATGTGCCCTGACTGGGAATCAAATCAGCGACACTTGGCTCGCAGGCTGACGCTCAATCCACTGAGCCACAGCAGCCAGGACTCAAATACAGTATTTTTAACTATAGGTAAAATGTTGGACAACAGGTTTCTAGAACTTATTCATCTTGTATAATTGAACATTAAGTTGAACAGAAACTCCCTTTTCCCCCTATCTACCCCCAATTCCTCACAACATTTTACTCTGTGTTTCTATGAGTCTGACTATTTTAGATTCTTTATATAAAGAAGAATTTGTCCTTCTGGGACTGGCTTTATTCACTTTGCATGATGTCCTCAAGGTTCATTCATGTTGTCATGTATGGCAGGATTTTCTTTTTTTAAGGCTTAATATTCCTTTGTATATATGCCACATTTTCTTTACCAATTCATCAGTCAAATTTGAGACCTATAAAAAATTACAGTGTAATATTACTCAGAGATGCAAATTATGAGCAAAAGTCCCAGTAACTTGTAAAATGATAATCCATCATGATTTATCGGTTTTATCTAAGACCTCAAAATTAATTTAGCTTTAGAAAGTCAATGTAATTCACCACAATTACTGATTAGAAAAATTACCCTCATTCTAAGGAATGCAAAAAAAACCCCAACCATTTTATATAATTTGACATCCATCCATGATAAAACTCTTAGTTATGGAATACTTCTTTAATTTGATAGAATATCTATAAAAATACAAAACGCAACAAAACAGACAAAAAACTAGAGTCAACCTAATGGTCAAACATCTCAAACTTTCTCCCTTGATATGAGAAACAAGGAAAAATGTTTGCTTTCACCACATTTCAACATTATTTCTAGCCAGCAGACTAAAGTAAGGAAAGAAATAAACCAGAAAGGATTAGATAAAGAAAAAACATCTGTTATTATTTGTAGATGAGATGATTGTGCACTTAGAAAACTAAAAAGAACCTATACATAAATTAAAAGGTTGAGAGTTTAGAAGGTTATTATACACAAATTCATATATAAAAGTTAATGAATCTTAACATAGCAATAAATAAATTATAGCTAAAAAGATATTAAAATAGTTAAAGGGGTAGATGGGGCAGAGTTTTATTTAGGTATTACTAATAAGTAAAATTGTAATATAGTTAGAGCATACAGTGTGATGATTTGATGTATTGAATGCATATACATTATAAAATGATTCTCATAATAAAGTTAATACATCCATCATCTCACAAAGTTATGTTTTTTTCTAAGAATGCTAATATTTACTCTCAGCAAACTGCAAATGTACAATACAGTATTTTTAACTATAGTCACTCTGCTGTGCATTAGAGCCTCAGAACTTATAACTGAACAATTGGCTCCTTTGACCAACTTCTTGTCCTTTCCATCCCCAGCGCCTGGCACACAATTTTCTACTCTCTGTTTCTATGAGTTTGACTTTCCTTTTTTTTTTTGTTGTTTTTTACCGATTTCACATATAAGTGAGATTATACCATGTTTATCTTTCTTTGTCTGACTTATTTCACTTAGAATAATGCCCTCCAGTTTCATCTATGTTGTTGCAAATGGTAGGATTCCTTTTCTAAAGCTGAATGATATATTGCTATGTATATATACCACATTTAAAAAATCCATTAATTCATCAATGCTTTGATTGTTCCCATATCTTGGCTATTTTAAATAATGCTGCAGTGAATGTGGGAGAACAGATATCTTTTCTAGTTAGTGATTTTTCTTCTTTTGGATATATACAGCATGAAGCAAAAGTAGGTTTGTAGTTGTTTGTATGGAAAATAATACAATAATTAATAAATAATAATATAAGAATAATCTCTGTGTTTCATAAACTCTCAACTGTAAACCTACCTTTGCCTCTTTCTGTATAGTCAGAAGTGAAATTGCTGTATCATATGGTAGTTCCATTTTTAATTTCTTGAGGAACCTCCATACTGTTTTTCCTAATGGCTGTACCAATTCACATTGCCACCAACAGTGTACAAGAGTTCCCTTTTTTCCACATCTTTGTGGACATTTATTATCTCCTATCTTTTTGATAATAGGCCTCTTACCAGGTGTGAGGTGATATCTCATTATGGTTTTGATTTTTATCCCTGCTGATTAGTAATGCTTAGTATTTTTTCATGTACTAATTGGACCCTTGTATGTCTTCTTTGGAAAAATGTCTATTAAAGTCCTTTGCCTATTTTATTTTACCTTTTTTGGTACTGAGTTATAAGAGTTCTTTATATATTTTGGATATTGATCCTTATTAGATATGTGTCTTGCAAATATATTCTTCTATTTCTTAGGTTGCCTTTTTATTTTATTAATGGTTTCCTTTGTTGAACAGAAAATTTTAGTTTGATATAGTTCCACTTGTTTATTTTTGCATTTTTGCCTTTGCTTTTGGTGTCAAATCAAAAAATGAACTGCCAAGACCAATGTCAAGGAGCCTACCCCCCATATATTCTTCTCGAAGTTTTATGATAGGTCTTACATTTAACTCTTTATTCCATTTTGAATTGATTTTTATGAACAGTGTGAGCTAAGAGTTCAGTTTCATTCTTTTGCATGGGGATATCCAGTTTTCCCACCACCATTTATTTATGAGACTATACTTTCTCATTCTTGGTACCTTTATTGAAAATTAATTATCAAGATGCTTACTTTTATTCTTGGGCTCTCTATTCCGCCCCACAGGTCTATGTGCCTGTTTTTATGTCAAAACCATACTGTTTTGATTACCATAGCTTTGTAATATAGTTTGGAAGTAGGCAGTGAGATGTCTTCAGTTTTGCTCTTCTTGCTCAAGATTACTTTAGCTATTTGGGGCATGAAGTGGTTAGTAGGATCCAAATCCCTTTGATACACTTGGAGCCCTAGCTGTTATTTTCTCTGCCTTTTCCAACCACACAGTCATGCATGCTCACCTCAGTATTCTGTATGGGGTGAGAAAGAAGTGGGTCCCTTTGGCAGCATCCATGCAGTGGGGAAGCTGGGTGCTCACTCACAAAGTGTTGCTTTCTCCCGTGGGAGAAATCTTGAACTGTGAAAGTTTCTCTTGTCACTGAACTCTGCCGCTTGGGGTAGAAGTGACACAGGTAAAGTGAAACTGTTCCTCTTACCCTCTTTAGTGTGTCCAGTCTCTAATTGTTTTGCTCCAAAGGTGTGCCTGACCTTCTCTTTTGGACTTGCAAACTTTTACTCTTTTCAGTGGGTGCTTGTCAAAATTGGTGTTCTTGGGAAGGGAGTAGGGGAAGATGGTAGAAAATTTCAACTCTGCCATCTTGTTGCCAGCATTCTCCAGAGGCTGACAATTATTAATCAAAATCTTCCTCTCTTTTGGGGCACATAGCTAGGCTATCTTTCCTGGACTCTCTTAAAGTTGGGTTTGGCCACTTGACTAAGTGAACAGAGGGGAGCAGTATTAGGAATTCAGTTTAAAGCACAAGTTTAAGTGCATCATGTGGGTTTTTAAAAATTCTTTGCCATGAGAATGGTAATTCCTAGATAGAGGATGTTCCTTCAGTACAGATACTGGAATTAAACCAATACTCGAACAGAGCAGAGCTATAGCTGACTTACCGCCAGTATGTAACATAAAAAAGAAATAAACTTTTGAGATTTCTTGTTACCGTAAAATGACCTAGTGAAAGTTGGATGGATCATCAACCTTTGACATATCTGATCACTCTCTTATTCTTGTAATATTTCTTAATTTGGATGTCAGGACACCAAACTCACTGGATTTACTCTCCTTTCTTCTAACTACTTACTTTTAAGTATCTTTTTCTACTCCACCAGCTCTAAAGTGTTGGGGTGCCCTAGGTTTACTCCTTGGAGTCTCTGGATAACTTCTACTCATTTATCTCTGAGAGATTTCTTCTAGTCTTTTGTTTTTTAAAACCATCTATATGCTAATGAGTCCTAAATTTGTTTTTCCATCTAAGATCTTTTCTTGAACTTCAGAGTTAAATAATCAAATAGTCAACACATCCACTAACATGTCAGCTAGGTACCTAAAATGCACCTGTTCAAAACTAAGTTTCAGGTACTGCATCGCCATATTTGCTTTTCTCTCAGACTTCCTCAATCCTAAAACTGTTAACTCTTTTCTTGCATTCCACAGGCCAAATCATGGAACCATCTTTGACTCTCTTTCTTGCATCTCATATTTCTTCAAAATAAATCCAGAATCTGCTGCTTCCCACATCCAGGGTTGAGGTTTAGCCAAATGAGTTCCATATAACAAAAGATGCATGAAGCAACTAAGAGTTTATGTAAGAAAGTACATACAGTGAAATTTACTGAGGAATTTAAGCGTGGCAAGGAAAGAAGTGACAATGTGAGAGGAAGAGGGAGAGTAAAGATTGTGGTATAAGAGATAGATTGAAGGTCCTATATCGAAGAGTGTTTAAAGAATTTTTGGAACAAGAATACAATATTCTTGTCTAGAAAGACAGAAGATTATGGTCAAGAAATGGAAGGCTTCAGTTATTTGTATGACAAGGTCAAGAGGTGGATTATGGGAGTGAATTAATTTTAAGAACAATAAACCATAGGAGAAGGTAAATGACTGTTCCATAAGGTGTCCCTGGGAGGCAGGATGTCTAGAAAGCCTTCCAAGGGAAGATAATGTTGTGAAAAGAATCTGGAAGAATGAGTAGGCTTTCTCCAGGGGGTGGTTAGAAAACACAGGTCATTTCAGGGAGAGATAACAGCATGAGCAAAGATAAGAATCTGTGAAATTTCCTAATGCATTTGGAAAACACGGAGAGTCTTATTCGAATGGAGTAGCAGATGGGTGTTCAGAAGTAGGGGACATTCAGACCTAGGTGGCGATCGCAGCAGTGACCGTAGTTGTCACTGTATTTGGAGAACTGCAAACTCAGTGGGAGAGCCTGAGTTATTTAATTGCATCAACCACTGTAGCACATTCTGTATAAAAGAGTTCTCTGTAGAGTCATTTACTTTGCTTATTTGGTTGTTAAATTACTGACTGTTCCTGCTGATAGGTTTGTAGAGAAATTCACAGATGTTGCTGATATTTTAAACCTAGCCATGATGGTTTTGAACAGTGACTGTTTTTGTGTTTTGTGGGAAAAAAATGTGCTTGCACAGCATCCTTGGAAGGAGAAATTATAAGGTCAAATATTTTTGTTGGATGCCTCAAGCTACTGATTGAAATCACATTTGCTATTACCTTTGCCCTCCTTTTTAGCTGATGGAGACATGTCAACTATCGGTAAATATGGTAGATTTTCTTTCATTTCCAGACAAAAACAGCTCTTGAAACTAGACTGTAATGTTTCTGATGTGCTTTTTTGTTATTTTTCTGTAGGTAAAAAAAATGACACCTGATATGTGACTGTTAAGTATTTTTCCAATGTGTACAAAGCTTTTTATTCATAGAAACATCAACACAACACTATCAAAGATAATAGTTTTATTAATGAGTGCTTGGGATTTAGCTAATTTTGGAATTTTTATGAATTGTATTATCTCTGTCTAAAGAAATCAAGTATTAAAATGCTTTTTTCAGTGTTTAATTGTAGAAAATTTTAGGCTGAGTTGCTAACTTAATAGAATCATAATGACCATTTATAAAAGTTTAAATAACTGAATCTCAAAGAATTTAATTCAAAGCTGAATGGGAGGAGCAAGATAAAAGTTGTTATATACTTCATGATTGCTTGAAAGAATTTTTAAATGCTTAAGAAGATAGAAGGCAGATATCCCAAGTGATTGAATAGAATCATGTGTAACAAATAAATAGCTTTCAGTTTGTTATTTTCTTTTCAAGTTAGAAAAGAAACAGGGAAAAAAAAATCCATGGAAATTGACTTGACCCTCCCTAAATGACAAATAAGTCATAATTTATATTTCTTACAGAAATTAAAAAATTTAATGGAGGCATTTAAATTCTAACCAAAGCTATTTCTATAGGCAGAGCCTGTTATAATTGCTGAAATTACAACTAGGACATTAGCTAATGACCTATCACACAGTGGTAAATCTTTTAATATTTTTTTGTTGGTATAGAAAGATGAAAATTAAAAAAATTTAAGCCTCCTTTAACTGGTCACTTATTATAGGCATTTTTTTCATCACCATTTATGTTCCCTACACCCTCTCTCACCTCCCCTGCCCCTCCTGCAATCACCGCACTGTTCTCTGCGCCCATGAGTTCTTTCTCTTTTTTTCTTTTTTTGCTCAATCCCCCTCCTCACCCCCTCCCACCCTGAGCCGTCAGCCTGCTCTCTATCTATGAGTCTGTCACTATTTTGCTTGTTAGTCCAGATTGTTTGTTAGACTTGACATATGAGTGAAATCATACTTGTCTTTCTGGGACTGGTTTATAAACCAAAGTCTTATAACAGACTATGAGATGGGTTTCATTTCTGCCATTTTACAGAAAAGGCAACTGAGGGCCACAGAGCACCTACAACTTGCCAAAATTCCATGGCCAGAAAATGGCAGAGTGTGGGGCTTAGAGGGAGCTGTCACTCAGCCCTGTGTTCTGATAGCCTTCCCACGGCCCACAGTAAGCATTCAAAGAATATTTGTTGAGTGAATGAACCTTTTTTATAGAATTAAATATATAGACTAAAAAGGAAGAAATAATAAAATAATAAATAAAATTTAAAAGAGTTTTTTGAGACCATTCTTCTACTGCAGGTTTTAAAGCCCTTTTCCTGCTCTATTTCTGCTCACCTAATGATTTTATCATTTCAGCTTTTTGACATGTTAGGTCATTAAACCTTTAATACTTTGTAAATATCTAGAAGCATCTTTTAAGTCTTAGAATCTAAGGGTCATGATTTCTGAAAAATCAGTGACTTGTTCAGAAAAACCACTGGTATGCAAATGGGAGGCTTTGGGCTCAAAGTACAAGGTCTTACCTTTTGCCTCTCCTGTGTTAAAGACTTAGTGAAAGTCTCCACATCCATGTTTTACTCTTCCCAAGATTTTGGGGGAGCAGTTGTGTGGTCCAGAAGAAGACTGTGCTCCCCTTCTTTGTGTTTTCCTATATGACCTGAGGTATTTTCTTATTACTTCTGGTCCACAGGGTTCAATGGTTATTGGTAGCAGTTTGAGTCAACAAATAGTCAATAAGACCTACTGCTTGTGAAATAAACATCCGGATTTTGTATTCTGACCTTTATCTTTCTTTGCGGTCTAGTCCCATCCTGTCTTCCCCAATTTATCTCCCTCTATTTTCATAAAAGTCCTCTCTTCTAAACTAGCTGACTGATTATTTCTTGACCATGCCATGTACATGCCCAAGCTGCACTTTTCTTTCCCCCCCCTGGGAAAAGTCTGATGTCAATCACCCAGTTAAGACCCAGAGGAACCAGATGATTTATGGTTGGACCTGCGTAGATGTGAGAAAAGCTGGATAATTTTCCTTTACTGAATTATCCATATTGAATTTCTATAAATGCTCAAGTTTACTTCTAGGTCACCTTTGATTTCTAGACCAAATAATTGGGGGCAAAAGGGAATACATAATTTCTTCCCATGGTTTGGTTTGGGGGTTTAGAGATAGCTTCTCTTTTAAGATATACAAACCTCCAATACACATTCAAGTAAAGGAGATCAAGCCAGTCTTTCCTGGTATGAGCTGAGAAAAAAATGTGTGAGCTCAGAGGAAGCAAAAGATTTCTGGTTGCAGGGAGTGTGGGAGATGTTAAAATAGCCTATGCACCTGTGACCGCTGTGATTAGTTAATGGTCTTTCTCTTGTTTATGGTAAAATTCTGAGGTAATTTGACGATTTCAGTGTAGAAAACAGCACACAGTTTAAAAATGCTTCTGGGAAAGTGGAAAAAGGTGGAGAGAAAACAAGACCAGACTCAGTCACTGGAGAACTGCTCGAGGAGTTCTCAGGATCATTGTTCTTAAATGAATCAAAAAGGTCCATACCTTTGATTTGCCAGAAGCACACATGTACATCCCAGTTTAAATGTTTTATTATTTGATTTAATATTAAATGATTATTCTTCATAAGTCCTTTTAGGGATTACTTATACAATGCTAGGAGTTAAAGGTAGACAAAAATGAAAGTCAGATATTTTAATTTGCAAATGCTAATTAATTCTGCATAACCAAGCTTTATCATGCGAAGATTGATGGAAACTTCATAAGCCAGACAGTTTTTCATGCAGCTGTGATCAGTGAGTTTCCAGTAGCAGAGAAAAACACAATTTGCATATGCAAACCAGTACAGCTTGAACAATGGCTTAATTGTTGTTATTTAAATGAGGAGTAATTAATTAGCATTCATACAGCCTGCTAGCTTTCACTTAGTTAATTGTATAGATCCAAATTTCAAAATCAAAACAATGCATATTTGGCTCCTACTTGCAAAAATTCAATATAAGCTGGGAAATTTTAAATTCAGAAGCTTGTCAGAGGGAATTCTGCTCTTGTAGGACCCATCTATCTCTCTCATTATTGTTTCAACTATATATCTTGAAAATAGGAGAAAAATCTTTTCCTTTCTGAAATAAAATTGGAGAACTTAAAAACAAGAGAAAGTAACTAGGAAGAGAAATTCAAAACACAAAAAGATAACAATGGAACACCATTCATAGTTCAGATTTCTGAGCCAACTGATACATGCGTAGAGGTTGAAATGATTTCCTCACTTGCAGGAGACTGGTTCTGCCTGTCTCTCCTCATCTGCTCTGACTCCCAGCTCATCTGCAAAGAAGAGATGTCTGGCCAGTCATAACTCACCAATGCAGCCAGTTAACTCAGATGCTGGAACTGCACTGTATTCCAGACAGGGCCTCAATGGTCCCTCATTTAGAAATCCTCAGGGTGAGTGAGCCAGCACTGTGGATTGGTTTCTTCACCTGCCTGCCTAGAGCAGAAGCTGCAGTGTGTAGAATTACTCCTCCTAGAACTCCCTTGTTGTTAGGTTTTTGGATATGATTCAGGTTCTGCTGATCAGAACCATTTGCCTGGGACTTGAATATGAGATGGGCAATGAGCCTTCCTTCTGCCCGTATGGGTCCCAGCAGAGCCAGGGTAGTTCTGAAACCAGCAAGTGTGCAAACAGCTTTCCTCCCTCAGATGGCAGACTTCTAATGTTGGATCATTGCAGAAGTACTGCTCTGGAGGTTTCCAGACACTGCAATGTAATTTCAAAGCTGTTCTTAGAAGCACAGCCCAGAGTTTGTTTCTGCAGCTTTCCTAATGATTCGGAAATGTGCTTAATAGCCTATGATAAGAATATTTTCTTAAAGCAGCTAGCAAGGAGTCTGTTCTTGGTAACTGAACTGTTACCCTGTATTAATTGATATCAATATTCCCGAGAAAATGGGAGGGCATCTGGGGATGGTAGTCTTATCTGTTTGTATGTGAAAGCAGCAAGGATATGCTGCCTTCAGAATGTAGGCGACCTGTTTTTATTTGTGCCAGCAGCCTAATGAAAAAAATGCACGATAAGCTCAGGGTTTAAATTCTATTTTTAAGAAACAGTCAGAGAAACAAGGAACATCTGTGGGTGCCCCTCCCTCCTCAAACATCTCTTATGTTTTGTAGCCACAGGCTGAAGCAACTGCAAATCAGATGTGGTCGGCCTTTGTATGTTGCTGAATGGCAGCAGAGGTACATTTCTAGCCTCTTACCATCGTGTGTGTGTGTGTGTGTGTGTGTGTGTGTGTGCGTGCGCACGCACGCGTGTGTGAAAATAAGACGATTCTAGGAAAGAGAAGATTGGAAGAAAAATGTTGGGCCGTTTTAAACCCCAATGAAGTGTCCTCCCCAGCAGGAGCAGACCCTCTTCCCTTGTTTCTTCATGTAAAAATCTCACCTGGGGTGATGACCTAACGAAGGAGATACCTGTTCTCCTTGCAGGAGTACTCTCTCTCCACCTTCAGATTATTGATTTTCTATTCCTGAAAACTACAGAGTTGGGCTCCCCAGTAAGATACTTGTCTAGTGGGAAGAGAAGGCTCTCACACTTAACCAATTGCAGGATTTTGCTAATTGTTATCAGCAGAAACCAGGCAAGAATAGGTGGGAGTGGATTTTAAAAGCCATAGACCAGGAACAAAAACATGCTTTTAGATTAGGCTGAATTAATCAATTAGGGGTATGTGCCAGGTATTCTGGATTTGAATAACTGAGAATGGTTTTCAACATTTGCTTGGAGAATTGGCTGAAACATGGACTTGGGAGGTCATACCCCACACTCAGGAACTCTGAGGTGCCAAAAATGCCTTACCTTAAGGCAGAAGAAGGAATTAAAAGACTTGAGGAGATAGAAATGCTGGAGTGGATTTATCATGTCCAACTTGCTCACTCACCTGTATTAGTTACTTATTGCTGCTGTAACACAGTGCCACAAACTCAGTAGTTGAAAACCACACAGATATATCATGCTTGGGTTCTGGAGATCAGAAGTTCTAAAATCAAGGTGTTGGCAGGGCTGCGTTCCTTCTGGAAGCTCTGGGGACAATATATTCCTTGCCTTTTCCAGCTACTAGAGGCCACTGCATTCCTGGACTCATGACATCTTCTTTCATGTTAAAAGCCAGTAGGACAGCATCTTCAAATCTCTCTCACACACATAAATGTGCTTTCAGCCTCACATCTCCTTCTCTAACTGACCATCCTGTTTCTGCCTTATAAGGACCCTCATGATTACATTGGGTCCAATTTTTAATCCAGGAGAGTCTCCTATCTCAAGACCCTTAACTTATTCATACCTGCAAAGTCCCTTTTGCCAAGCAAGGTGACCTATTCACAAGTCTTGGGATTAGAATGTGGACATCTTTGGGGACAATTATTCTGTCTGCCACACCCTTAACTATGTCCTCTGAGAGGGGCCAGAGAGTTTGCCCTCCATCAAGACATTGAGAAGTACGTTAATGAGGGAGAAGTAAGGGCTTTTAAAAGGCACTGAAGGAGAGGCTGAAGGGCTTTGAGAAGGACTCTCAAGAATCCTGGCCCATAAATATGGTCTGGAAACCAAACTAGCCTTAGTTGTTGGAAGATTCAGAGTCAAAGTCTGTCACTCCAATTCATTTCTCAGCCCAACTTCCATGAGTGCTTGGAAGAAAAAGGTTGAAAATAAACATCAACAATTATAATGAAAAACCAAAAATAAAACAATGAGACTGAAAGAGATATCTTTTTAATTCTGGAAAATGTGATGGGCAAGGTAGTGCATGCAGTGGTGTCAGTCTGGGCTCTGGGAATTGTCTGTGGCCAGTGGGTGTCTCACTGCCATCATGATGACATTGTTGGTTGTAGAGGCTTAAATCATAGCAGGGGCTGGCAAAATGCCCTCTAAAGACTCAGAGAAATAGGTACAGGGAAGACTTTTAGGAGGACTGAGATTACACAAAAGAATGGGAAAATGTTATCTCCAGAGAAATAGTACAACTTACTACTAGCTAACATTGATCACTTTTTATGTGCCAGCCTTGTATAAGCACCTTACATACATTACATAACTTAATCATTATGTTCTCAACTTGTGGGGAGAAGGTAAGTGAGACTTAGGAAGCTTAAAGAATATGCCTGATTATCCCCAGTTGGAAAGTGGTGGAGTGGAGACTACCACTGGGTCCTTCTGTACACAGTTCAACAATTTCACCACATTTGACTCAATAACTGTGTCCCGCATTTCCCCATGGCTGTGCAGCCTATGGAAATCACGCTACACTCTTACATTGCATACTAAGACTAGGGAAGGTGAAGTAACTATCCAGAGGACATGTGGGCTCTTATTACAGAACTAGGACAAGAATCTAGGTTTCTGACTTCCAGCCTAGTGTTCTTCTGGCAACAATATACTGTCTTATTATAGGCTCACTCAGGAGCAAACAAAGCTCAGGAAATGAGATCAGTCTTGTCTACATGTGATAAAACAGACCACAGATACTCCCCAGCTCTGTGACATCCTGGATACATGCTTACCCCGAGATGAGAAGAGGCAAAGATCTGTGTGTGTGTGTGTCCTCTGCTTCCCCATCCACCAGTCTCACATAACACATGTCTTGAGCTGGCAGCTGTTGAATTTGATGCCGCCCAGGGGAATGCCACTACCCATTATGAATGAAGAGACCTACAAATTTCCATGTGGATATACTTTACAATGTCATATTGAGAAGACACAGTAAGTTAAGTAAATTAAAGATAAATGAATTCATACAAAATGACATAACATACAAAGTTTAGAAAATGTAAAACAATGTATATAGCTTTAAGAATATATGCCTGTATAGTCTAAGAGTGGTTCCCCTGGGTGGTAACTGGGTGGAGAAATGGAAGCATAAAGGGACAGGAGGGCTATGATGACAGTGCCTTGAAATCATGGCTGTGAATCCTATGGAGTTTCATTTTTTCTGGGCGATGTTTTTCAGTTCTCTAAGAGCCATTTTCAGTGTTGGGATCAGTAGGAGTGTGGGGAGGGGTGAAGATCTTGGCCTTGACCCAGTGATGTCTAGATAAACTGGAAATTTGCCCTGACAGTTTTTTCTCTATTGTGCAAGGCAGGGCCAAATGATGTCATTGGGACATGCAGATGTCTCTGTCCTCTTCTTTTGGCTAGTGCCAAGAAAAGTGATCTTTGTAATCAACTGATACTCCTTCCCCAACCCAGACCCAGTAGGCTGCCACTTCTGTACCTGTGGCTACAGGCCAGGCTCCTGGAAACTGAAGAAACCCTTTTATTTAGAGGAGTCATGTTTTGCTACCTTTAGCTACGAAAGTGATGGCTTAGCTGCAGGATAGTAGAAACGCTGGTTTGCATCTCAGTTCTGTTACCAGGGGGCACACATACAAAATAATTAATTCCTTTCTACCTTCTTTTATTCAGTTATGTGTTCATTCTTTTAAGCAGTAAATATATACTCAGGGACTACAGAAACAGAGTAAAGACACAGTCCTGCCTTATAGGTAAGTACAGACAACAAAATAGACCAACGAGGAATCAGACAACCATAGTACAACACTGTGCAACCACAGAGATAAGAGAGGTGGATGGGAGCCCGAAGGAGGGTCACCTAACAGAATGAACAAGGGCTTTTCAGGGAAAGTTTCAGAAAAAGGGCCAAATGAGGTAAGTCTTGAAAGATAAGTGGAGTTAGCCAGATGGAAAATGGGCAGCAGCAATTTTGGACAGAGCAGCAGGTGGAAAAGGCCAAAGGGCTGTGAGAGAACATAATGCATTCTGGGAACTGCCAGAGCCAGGTGTCTTGGCAGAGATGATGTGAGGACATGGGTTCTAATCAAGATGGTGCTTGTCCTCATCCCCAGAAAACATGGCCATGACAACAGAAGGTCCTGTATAAGGAGTACCTATTACATGCTAGACATTGTAATTGGAGTTTTATACACATGCACATTTAGTATCTATAAAACTTCATCGTACAGACAAGGAAGTGGTCTAGACAAGATTTGACCCTGATTTGCCGGCCTTCTAATACATGCTTTTGACATCGTTGCCACATGGGGTTAAAGATCCACTCTGTCTACCACACAGTTATTGTGGTGATCAAATAATACAAAGTAGGTGAACACTTGGAGGACTAGCAAATGCTTTCTATATAAAGCATCTTTAAGAAGAAAACTACAATCTCTGATAATGCACTGATAACTTCCACTGTATTTCCAGCTGGTGGGAGGCTAGGGATTTGAGGGAGCAAAGGAAGAAGGGGGGCAGTTTTCAGTCAGGTACATGCACTTTAATGTGCCCAAAGCAGACAACATGCCCCTGCCCTCATTTACTTATGTGCAAGGTCATCTTTAGAGAATGTATTTGTTGTAAGCTTTATCTTGGGGAACTCAAGCCAGAGTGAATTCTCACCTCTGCTTGTTATGTAGCAGTGCTGATGAGGTAGTCAAGGGCAGGGAAAGCTATCTCAGGAATTAGGATGGGTGATTGGGCATAGCACCTTCTAAATTCATATTAATAAAATAAGGTTTTCAAATGAAATCCAAGGCTGAGAAAGACATATGCATAGCTATTCTTTTAGCATGATATGGCCCAGAACTTAAACAGTAAGCAAGACTGGCTTCATAATTCTTGGGATCTGGTGCAAAATAAAAATGCAGGATCACTCGTTTAAAAATGAGTTGAATTTCAGGACAGCAACAGGAGAACATGAGAGTTTCCCTTCTGAGCATAGAGTGTTGTGCAACTGTGCAGGTAGTTACACAAGGCCCCAGCTACAAGTTAGGAATTTCCCATGTAATTTAGTGAAGGGTGTTGGGGGTGGCTAAACTTTGTAGTGAAAATGATTTGTTTTGGAGCAGAGAAAAAGAAAACAAAAAGAAAAGGGACAAAATCTAGGTCGATTTGGAAGACTACATTTCCTTATTTCTCTCTTCTACTTTCAGGTCCCAAACTTTTGTTCCCCTTGACTGAGTTAATATGTTACCAGCCTCTTTGTTAATTTGTTTCAATGACACGTAGCTTTTATTGGGTATCTTTCTAAATGGCTAAACTGCAACAAAAGCTGACTCTTTTTGCCTCATTCTTGGGGGCGGGGGGGTGTTGGAATCAAGCAGCTTATGTATCCTGTGCTTGTCTCGCAGTGTCCATAATTGGAATTTACCTTACCTATTTTCCAATTACTCCAAATATCCATTTTCTAAGGTGCTACCTCCCCAGATGATTAGCTGTGTTTCTTAAATTCGTATATCACGCAGCTCTAATTTTGGTGTATTGATTTTAGAAGCTTTGGTATTTATTGATTGTCAATAAAGTTTCATGCTGTAAATAACATTAATAAAAGTAAATTTATAACCTTTCTTTGAATTAACTCTATTGAGCCAAATTAAAAAAAAATCTCTTTTGGCTTAATTTAATTATTTAACAGAAATTTATTGTATTTGCTTCATGAGTGTTTAAAATTTTTTAAAGGAAAGGAGGAGTTTAATTTTAAGAATGGTAATATTCTAGAAAATATTGGCTAAAAAGTCATTTTTGTTGTTGTTTTAAACAAGGAAAACAGATTTCCTTGTGAATATACTACATGTCACATTGTTCTTTATACTTTTGTACCCTGAAAATCATTTAAAGTTTCCTCTAGATTAAAGAGATTATGAAAGTCTGCTCTGGGGAGTAGTCAGTTGTCATTTTAGAAATTCATCTTTCAGGGGTGTCACAAAGGCCACACTTCGTAGGCATTTACTACAAAAAGTTAGCTCTTTTTAATCCCCGATCAACATCAGGCCCTTTCTCTAATTAGCACAATGCATTTTTGTTTGTGAAATTAGAGGCTCATAAATTAACACAACTGTTGGAAATAGGCTGTCAGTGGTGAGATCGGTGGTATTCAAGATATATAGATGGCCTAAAATATTTTGGAGACATTACTAATACTTACAGGAGCGAAGTACATTCCTAAATGAACCTGTGTCTAGACATTGGTCAAAGGTTTTCTGGTTAAAATATAAGGGTAACAGAATCCTGTTTTTGCAGTGTTGTTTATGCTTCAAGTTAGCTTCATGCAAGATGTGGACAGATCTCTAAAAGGGCAGAGAGCCGAACTTACAGAACGTTTCTCACCTGCTTGCTAATAAATGATTATATACAAAATGTCAATATATGTGGCGGTATTTGACTTGTGACTTGATTTCATGATAACGAAGTGGTGGCTTTGTGAAGATGTATCCAAATCTTACCCTATTCAGATATTTTATGCTACTGTTATATAAAATAACCAAAAATTTTGCATGGTCAAGTGGATGTAGATGTGGACATGATCCAGATCTGCAATAGCCAGTTTCGTCAATGGATGGAATTTTGCAAGGTAAGTGGGACCTATAAAGAAAGGGGCAAGAGATTTGAAGTATTAGTAATGCAAGTGATTGATCAACAGGCTATCAAATGAATAAGGAGGGTTGTGAAGCCAAGAGGGAGTTTACATGCTAAGAACATGTGGTGGAATCAAAAGTTGATAAGGAGAAAGAATTGTTGCCACTCTGTTTAATGCTTTCTTTCTTCACACCCTCTCCCCAAAAGAAAACAGGTTTCAGTAAACATCAAGTATCTCCTAAATAAAGAGACTGGACCCTTGATGTAATACTTTATTGTTCATTATGGTAACTTCTTAATTCTGCAAATGTGTATTCTCTGAAGAGAAATTGTAATGAAGGCCAACCTTTACCCTTCCTGGTTTCTTTTCATCTATGCAGAGATAGGATGTACTAAATGAATACAAAGATATTTAGCATCACTTTTTACAAAATAAAATTTTTTTAATATTTGCTCTAAAAATTTAACATAAAATTTTTTCTATGAAAATGAATTTTGGGTTAACCACTATTTTATTTTACATTGAAAACAGAAATTCAAACAGCTTATTATCCACGTTAGTGTGACTTTATTATTCCAATCCATTTTTTACATAATTTTGCTACATCTTCCTCAGGAAAGTAAAAGTTGCAACAACTTTATTGCTCATTTTAAGAATTTCATGAAAGATATATCAACTCCGTAAAAAATACCAAACAATAGTTTATACCCCAAAACTATTTGAACTCCTGGCCTGGAAACCTTGGCATTGCTGTAATCACCAATCCTGAAGTATTGTATCTTGGTCTTTACCCACTTAAAATCAAGTCCCACATGGAAAACATACCTTATATCAGATTTCAAAACCTCAGAAATAATCTGGGATTCTCTTCTGAAATGCTATTAAGACTGCAGTAAGAATAAATGAAGTTATAAACATATTTATGTTAATGTTCATTATTTTTACATTAGTTTATCAGTTTCCTTTTTGTAAAACCATAAGCTAACTTTCTTTTCACGTCCCAAATGTCTTTATTTATTTTATTTTATTTTTTTCAAATTTTAAATTTCTTTTATTTTTTGGTTTTTCAATTACAGTTGTCCCATTTTTCCCCCATTGCTCCCCGCACCCAGCCCATCCCTTCTCCCACAATCATATCCCTCCCCGTTATCCATGTCCATGAGTCATTTATACACGTTCCTTGACTAGACCCTTCCCTTACTTATCCCCCTTCTCTCCCTCCCCCTCCCCCTACTGACTACTATTCTACTCTTTGTCCTATTTAGTTTGTTTGTTTGTGTTGTTCTTTAATTTCCTGTATTAGGTGATATCATATGGTATTTTGCTTTCTTTGCCTGGCTTATTTCACTAAGCATAATTCTCTCTAGTTCCATAAGCTAACTTTTATTGACCATTAGTAAGCATTGCGGCTGAGCACTCTATAAGCACTGAGTTCTCAAAACAGCATTATGTGATGTATACTATTATTATAGGTACTACTGTTATAATATATTTTACAGAATGGAAAAATGAGGCTTAATAGGATCAAATAATTTCTCTAAGATTATACAAATAAGAAGGAGAAGGACCAAGATCTGAGTCCAGGTGATTTATTCTCAGAGTCCACCATTTAAACCACTACAACTCCCTTCTAATCCTTTTAGACATGAATCGTTGTCATCCATGTGAGGGGTATTTTGTAGTCTTTTCTCCTTCTTGCTTTTCTAATCTATATCAGAATAAGAGCTAATGTAATATGTAGTATCCTGACCCAATCCAAATGCTTGCTGCTCTAAAGCTGAAAACAGAACCAACATACTGTGAGAAAGTTAATTTCCAAGAGTTATAAAATCATCCATTCTTATTTTGGAGCCTGCGATGACTATGAGGAAAAGAGAGATAATGACATTTAAAGTACTCAAGTCTATCAATAAGAGATGAACTTGCATTTATTTAAGGCAATTTGCAAAGAGATTTGTACATCTCATTTCAATAGTTCCATCAAGGTCTTGACTCATTGCTTTAGATTCTATAAATCACATTAACCTAGCAAATGATAGTAGAATGCTTAGTAATAATGTCTAACTGGGACATTTCTAGAGAACCTTTGTTGTTTTATTAGGTGATAATGGATGAGAGTGTAGGGAGCATAGGGCTATAAAAGGTGCTTGCAGTCAACCTGCTTATGCCAAGTTCAATACAATGGCTTTCTAAGCCAACTATTCAAATAAATCGACGTCATTATGGTACATGAATTTTAAAAAGGGATATTATTCACTAACTAATTTTTATTTTAACATATACTTAGGAGCAACCAATTCCTGCTGGGTATAATAAAAATTGCCCAGTGAACAAAGACATTGAGTACAAAGAGTACTGTCTTGGATCACCATCTTTCACTATGGAATAATATTAGGTTTAGAAATATCCCTCTTCTTATATATGAAACACCAAACCATTAAATTGCAAAACATTTCTGTGTTTATAATTTCTTGTCTGATTGTATTTGTATTGTTTCTTTTTAAAAAAAAGTCTTATTAAAATTTACATTTCAATTTGGATGCTTTTAATTCCAAGTAATAGAAGAGCAAATCCAGACTATCTTAAACAAAAAAGGAAGATTTATTGGCTAAGGGCAGAGCAGCCTAACTGTTTGATCAGAGGTCTGGTTCTAGCCTGACGTGTTTCTCTCCACTTTGCCTTCCTCTGTATGTCAGTTCATCTTCAGCTGCTTTCTCTCACTGTAGGGTGATGGCTAACTCTTGCAGCTGGGTCACACGACTCCTGAAAAGAGTGGGTGACTTCTCACTGTCATCTACCATGTATAATGAGTTTCTCACAAACTGGTTCACATGTGTGGACCCATGTGGGTGTGGGAACTGTATGTGCCAACTGGCTAAGATTTGGGGCTCCTGAACCAAGAGGGAAGGGACTATCCTGATTGGCTCAGACCCATCAGCCTTCCCATCACTCCCTGCCCACACAAGCTGAGAATGGGGTCAGACATACTCAAATTGTGTGGATGCTACACACAGAAGGAGGGAAATGTGGATATTGTGGAGACAACTTCAAGGTCTACTATAGTCTACAACAATAACCTAGTTACCAGAAGCCATATATAATAGTTGTGTTGGGTATCTGGGCTCCAGGGCTGCTCTGTCAATCTTGCCATTAACAAAGACCCTATTCTTGATCAAACTCAGGCTCCTCTGAGCCCTCTTCTTAATTAGGCTTCAACTTTTATCAATAAAGACTGAAGCTCAGCACAAAAAATTTCATCCAAATCCCCACACTGGGAAACTTGAACAAATACTATGACAGTTTCTAACAGCGAAAGGTTCTTAGTGTGACCACAGCCCACCTCAAATCCTGGGAAAGCTACAGGCTGACAGAAGAATTTACTGTTTGCTCTGATCAACACCTGAACATAGAACACTTGTCACCCAGTATTTGTGGAAGGGCAGGAGCTTAACTTGGATGACTGCCAGTTAAGAAAATCCAGATGACCTTATTCACATTAACCAACCCTTTCCTCTCTTTTTCTACATTTCTATTTCTTTGACTCTGCTTCAGCCCCAACTTGTTCCCCCTCCTTACTCCTGCATGTGCCCTTGAAAACATCCAGTCAGCTCGGTACAGATGAAAGATGATGTTGGTTTGTGCTGAATTCTCTTCCTTATTGCAATAAAATATGTTTTTATTGCTTTTAAGTAGTGTTCAGGCCTTGTTTATCTTGGAATCATGTTCTTTAAGAATGACTTCCAAACCTGTTTCTTCCCTGTCCACCCTTTACTGTAATTTCCCTGAGTTCATATAACACAGATTTTATAGTAATACTACTTTGTACTTTAAAGAACTACTGAAGCCTATGATGTATTAATATCTTTAAAAAGTGATTGGCTACAGATCATGGATATAATTTGAATTAGTTGTTTTTGTAAGTGATGACACATGATTGTCAATAAATAAAGAATATATGTATAATGTAGATGGTTTTATAATTTAAAAAATGATTCATATGGCTTTCACATCCCTCATCCCTGATTTATGGGTTTACTTTTAGAAAATGAAATTTCTCTGAAATAAGTCTCCTGAGGTTTGTCTGGAGATGGGAAAATGTCTCCCTTACTGGAGAAGCAGGGAGGTGAAATTATTTTCCTTCTAATGGCTTTGGGAGGTTGTAAAGTTCAAGATATTAAGAAATCCCTAGGCAGATAATGCTTCCATCAATTAAGTAATTTATTTATTCTGCCAATGCTCTTTAGCCGATGGCCACCAAATAACACACAGTGGTTAAACAAGTTGAACTTATTTATTCGTATTGAATATATGGGTGACATGGTTCACAAAACCATGCAGGTTTCAAGTGTACAACTTAACAAAACATCATCTGTACACTGCATCATGTGCCATCACCCAAAGTAAAGTGTCCTTCTGTCTCCATGTATCCCCTCTTTGCCCCTTTGCTTAGACAAAATTATGAAGTTGCTTTATCTTATTTAATAATGGCCTCAGAGTAACCTCGTTTGGGATGGTATCTGTGAGATTGTTTATGTCTAATTACTTGTAAGTGCCAGGCCAGCTTCTGAACATTAGGGGCTGCCCTTGTTTTCTTTCTCAATTCATTCATCATTGTTAATGCTTTTTGTGTGTTGGGATATTATCACAAATAATAAATTGTTTCTGTACTTAAGCAATTTACAATTTAGTGGCAAAACAGATTAAAAAATAGACAATTGGCATTTAATCAGTCAGGAAATTTGGACTGAGTGCCTGCTTTGTGTCAGGCTCTGTTTTGGACACGAGTTACATTAGTGAAGAAACAGCAGAGATCCCTGCCCTTGTGATGCCCTCATTTTAGCAGGAGGAGACAATGAATAATAAACAATATAAAGAAGTATATTATCAATTTTTTCAATGTTAATTAAGGAAAATAAAAAAGTAGAGTATGAGAACTCTGAGGGGGAGAGCTGGATTGTAGTAGTAAATTAGGTGAAAAGGAGGACATGCTATCAGACGTATATGGAACCATTAGATGAGGGAAATATATAACCATTTAGGCATAATTTGGGGATGTTTTACTCATTTTTCTTTGACAATATATGAACAAAGGGAAAATAAGATCTGAGTTGTTTTATTTAATTTATACTAGAAGTCAAGTTGGATATGTTGAATCAATATGGCTTTATAAGAAATATTATCTATATTTTTATGGCAATGGAATACAGTTTTGAGTATGTTTTCTTATTTATGTATATTTTACAATATTTTGAAGCTGCAAAAGAGGAGGAAGAAGCTCAATTTGTCCATATTTGTTTGTTACTGTAAATTCTGTTGACCATTTTTTTCAGTCATGATCTTGGGCTATGAAATGAATATGAATACTGCCACTGTCACCAAACTTGTCTTGTTTTCTGTCAGCTTTAGTGCATTGGGCTCATTTACTTTTCTGAGATTCTCATTTCTACCAGTCCTCTTAATATAGCAGAGTGCTGTGTTTCCTTTTCATTCGTTTACTATCTATCAAGACATTTTCTCCTATCAGGACTTCTCTGGAGTGAGGAATGAGCCAATTTTATGAGTGTCTTAAGAGAATAGTGGGTCATGGAAGAGAAGTCTGGGGAGCTAGATTCTCAATCAAAATGTGTAGCAAAGAAAGAGGTAACTTAGAGAGACCATCTTCTTCAAGTTAAGAAGAGAGGTTATTTTACTTGTTCATTGTCATGTTATCAACTTAATCCTTTCTTTCCGTCCTCCCGTTTCAGTTGTTCAGAGGCTTACTTTGGGACAACAAATACTTGCTCCCCACCCTTTCTCGCTGGTTGATGCCTCTTATGTCTTTGAGGTACAGCATAGTTTTTCAGATTTTGTCACAAACAGTGACAAAATTCTGGAGAAATGGTGACTAGATGAGTCTATCTTCTGTTGTCTTAATTTCAATGCTTTCTTCTTAAGAGACAGAGAACCTCAGCACAGGAAAGAAACTCAAAGGTCTTCTGGTCTACCCTTCCAGTCTACACCTAAGGCCCAAACTAGTCATGGAATTCTATGTTATAATGGCCACAATAAAAGGAAATTAACTTCTACATTTCTGATTCCATCTTGCCACAACTTTGGCTGTGTGTGTGTGTGTGTGCGTGCATGTGTGTGTGTAGCTTTCAGCCATTAATTATAACTCTAGCACTTGGAGTCAAGAAGAAATATACATTGACTCTTTTAGGTAACAGTCTTTTAGCTAACTGAATACTTTTCTGTTGTGTTTCCTTATTTTTTTTACCTTCAATTTTTTTCCTCCAAGATAAACATCACTAGCTCTTGCATTTATCCTCTTCTAGTATCAAATGTACTCCATTGTTTCAAATTTGTGAAAATGCAGATCCTATAAAAGAAAACATGATACTTTATATATTGTTGGCTTAAATTAGTTGTTGCTATTTAAACCTATGTAAATATAAATGGGATATAAAGTCTTCATATTTATGGTTCTTAAATATGCAACTTAGATTTAATAGTAAGTAAAAGTGTAAAAATGATTAAATTAGCAGCATTAATACAATGTGACATATTAAACTTATTTTTAAACCAAATAGTTTTCTTTTTGAAATATTTTATTTTTTAGTATATTTTATTGATTATGCTGTTACAGTTGTCCCAATTTTTTTCCCTTTGTCCGCCTCCACCTAGTACCCCTTCCCTCCAGCAATCCCCCCCATTAGTTCATGTCCATGGGTCGTGCATGTAAGTTCTTTCACTTCACCTTTTCCTATACTTTTCTTAAGATCCCCCTGTCTATTTTGTTCCCACCAATTACACTTCTTGATCCCTGTACCATTTTCTCTTGTCTCCCCTTTCCCTCTCCCAGCTGATAACCCTCCAAATGATCCCTGTACCTATGATTCTGTTCCTGTTCTCGTTGTGAAACTGGAAAAGCCAGCGTTTGTGCTGCCTGTCATCCAGCAGACCCATAAGCAGAGAAAGGGATTGAATCTTCATGGGCGCTTAATTCAGATGGTCGGCGATCTGAGAAAATGGCAGGTTTGTACCCTAACAGACCATCTTAAATTCCATTATAAATGGACACTTTTTATAAGAAGAAAAGTGTAAGTAAGGGATTTGGAATTCAAGGAAAAGTTAAGCAGATAAAGCTGCAGCATTCTTTCATCTGTGTCCTGGGTGGTGGTCCTTGTGCCTTGGGCAGTGCCTTTGTGTCCTGGGCATGGTCATTTCACCCTGGAGAACAATGGGTCAGACACCATTTTGATTGTTTGCAGTCCTCCTGAGGCACAAAGGTGGAACTGCTTATGGTCTCCTGGAGTCAAGGTGGGTCCTACCTCAGTGCCTAAAACAATAGCTCTTTACATACATTGATTACTAAGCTCATTAGCTGTTGACTGAAACTAAAATTTTTCAACATTTGAGTCCCCTATTAGTTGTTTGATTAATTTGTTTTTTACTTCTTTTCTTTTTTTTTAAGATTCAGTTGTTGATAGTTGTGAGTTTGTTGTCGTTTTAATGTTCATACTTTTGATCTTCTTTTTCTTAAGTAAATCCCTTTAACATTTCATATAACGGCTTGGTGAGATGACCTCCTTTAGCTTTACCTTGTCTGGGAAGCATTTTTATCTGCCCTTCTGCTCTAAATGATAGCTTTTCTGGACAGAGTAATCTAGGTGGAAGGTGCTTGCTTTTCATCACTGAATACTTTTTGTCAGTCTCTTCTATCCTGTAAAGTTTCTTTTGAGAAATCAACTGATAGTCTTATGGGAATTCCTTTGTAAGTAACTCTCTCCTTTTCTCTTGCTGTTTTTAAGATTCTCTCTTTATTTTTAACCTTTGGCATTTTAATTATGATCTGTCTTGGTGTAGTCCTCTTTGAGTCCAACTTGTTTGGGAATCTCTGTGTTTCCTGGACTTGTATATGTATTTCCTTCACCAAATTAGGGAAGTTTTCTTTCATTATTTTTTCAACTAAGTTTTCAATTTCTTGCTCTTCCTCTTCTTTTCTGGCACCCTTATGATTCAGATGTCTGTACATTTAAAGTTGTCCTAGAGGTTCCTTTATCTTCTCCTCATTTTTCCAATTCTTATTTCTTCCTTTTGTTCTGGGTGAATGTTAATTCCTTCCTTTTGTTCCAAATGACTGATTTGAATCCTAGCTTCCTTCCCATCACTGTTGGTTCCTTGTATATTTTTCTTTATTATACTTTGTATAAACTTCACTTCTTCCTTTATTTTGTGGCCATATTCAATAATTTCTTTGGGCATCCTGTACACTAGTGTTTTGAACTCTACATCTAAAAAGGTTGGCTATCTCCATTTTGTTTAGTTCTCTTTAGGGGGTTTTGTTCTGTTCTTTCATCTGGGCCATATTTCTTTGCCTCCTCAATTTGGCAGCCTCCCTGTGTTTATGTCTATATATAGGGTAGAGCTGCTTTGACTCTGTGTTGTGATAGCATGGCCTAATATAGTAGGTGTCTTGTAGGGTACAGTAGCACAGCCTCTGCTATCACCTAAGGCGAGTACTCGAGGTGCACCCTTTGTGTGGACTGAGTATATTCCCTTATTGTAGTTGAGCTTTGGTTGCTCTTGGAAGATCAATGGGAGGGATTTACTAAAACCGTCAGCTGCAAGGACTGGCTGTGACCAGTGACTACAAACTTTCACCTTCTGTGGAGGATCAGCTATGCAAGAGCAGGGTGATGGTGCTTGAACGTGGTCTGTAGCTGTCCACTGGGTGCCCTGGCCCTTGGGTTTCCCAGGTGGTGCAGGCCAAGTTCAACTCCCACCTGTGCTTTGCCCAGGTCACCCTGCCTGAGCTATAAAGCAATCTGAGATGGCTGCTACTTGTGCTGGGCTTGGAGATTCCCAGGTGAAACCAAGCTGTGAATCTAAGCTATGAATCTAAGCTATGTGCTGCTGGTAGTGTCAGGTGTTGAGCTCACTGAGGCCAACTGTTGCTTGTTTGATAGGATTTAAGAAGTTGTGAAGCATGAACCAAGACCAGCCATTAATATGGAAAAGCAGCTTAGGTGGGCCCATAAATTGGGTGGGGAGGAGTCTCTGGGGATCTCCAAGGCAGGTCCAAACAGAGTTAGCCAAGTTGATAAAGTCTCAGAAAGTGCACAAGCCCACCATCTCTGTGTGGGGAGGGCCCAGAAAAGAAACAATGGCCTCTGCTTACCCCAATGTCAGATACTTTCAAGCTGCTACCCAGGTGCTGGGGCCCAGAGGGAGCGAGTCTGAGCAGGTGAGTGCATGTGCAGGTTTTTAAAGATGAAGTGCTTGGGGCTTCAGTAGTTTCTTCCACTGACTCAATCCCCACTGGTTTTTGCAGCTAGAAGTTATGGGGACTTATCTTCTTGGCACTGGAACCCTGGGCTAAGACTCCTCACTCTCGAGATATCCCACCCGTATTTTTATTATCCATCACACATTGGTGTGGGACCAGCGCATTCCATTCTGCATCTACACCCCTCCTACCTGTCTCACTGGATGTGGTTTCTTTAATTCTGTAGTTGCCAGACTTCCATTCAACTTCATTTCTGACAGTTCTGGCTAATGGCTATTCTATATTTTAGTTGTAATTCTGATGTGGTTGTGCAAAGAATTGAGCCATGTCTGTCTATGCCACCCTCTTGGCTGGATCTCCACAACCAAATTGTTTTCAATGTGAAGATAATACTGCTATTATGCAAATTCTTTTGAGTTCCGCATGTGTTGCCTTGTGATATCCAGTTATCCTACCACTTCTGTAGATAAAATGAGGAATAAAAGAAAGAAATCTGTCTCATAGGCTTATTGTGAAAATTTCACAAAATCATGTATGTTAAGATTAGTCCTTGGTGCAGAATAAACAAAAATGGCAGCTATTCTTATCATTGTTATTGCTGGTACTAAGTATAAACTAATATCTAATAGCCACTTATAGGTTTGACTGAAATATAATAAAACCTGGTTGCTAAACATCTTCCAAGTTTAAGGCTAGACTCCACTCCCAAACATGGCTTTTGAAATTTGCTCAAAAATTCCTGATCATGTCTCTTTTCTAAAATAAGTAGACTTGCCACTCGCTTACTAGAAAGTAGATCATCCCATGCAAGGAGGGGAGAGTCATAACAACATTTAAAAGATAGTTCTTGCTGTGCTTCACTCAGCCAGCCATGATACTTCTATCACAAAGCTGAAACATTATGTTCAGAATAAAGAAAATACTATTGACCCATCTTCATCACCTTGTCTGCCTCTAGTATGAATTAAGTTGATATTTTCTTTCTTTATCTTTGGATGTATTAAGTGGCAGCTCCCAGAAGGTTTAATGAACTGCTCACAGAATTTTAGTGTAGTGAAATTGTACAAACACTTCTTTCCATTTATGCTACTTCAAAGAGCTGATTTGTGAGTTCACTTTGCATCCTAGAAAGATATTATTTCCTACCGTCATTCACCAAAACTTGACTTTAATCACACTATAAGTCAAAGAACACAATAAAATGGACAAAGATGTTGTTATACTTAAAGATCTCATCAAAATAGAGGTTGTCTCCTTGGATTCATTTGTCTTTTTGAATTATGATATTTTGTGTCATAAAATAATATCAAACCTTATGCTTAGATTCTTATTATGGGGAGCAATGGGATATTTTGATTGAAAACCATCCCTGAGCTGGGTTCTTTTACCCAGAAGCACCAGTGGAGCCTCTATATTAGACAAGACCTGGCTAATGCAAAAATACTCAAAGTTGTATTATCAGCCAGTTTAATTTGCTAGTTTTCTTTCTTATTCAGAATATTTTTATAGATGCACACTGAAGACACACACACACACACACACACACACATCACATGGCTTTCTGGTGTACAGCCAAAATGAAACTAAAAAAACCTTAGTGTTTCTGAATCAAGTTGTCTCATAGTAATTTCCAGTAACAGTTAAAAAAAAAATTTCCTTCAAGTCAAGAGAACTGAGGAAAATGTGTTTTCCCCTGGTCCAGATTTTTATAAATTACATATCAAGACTTTTTATTCAGGAATATTTCAATTTGCAATTTCCAAACTGGGGAATGTGGGCTACATGAATAATTTAAAAGCGTTATATGGACCAGGTAGTTTCCAAAGAATCCATTGCCAGATTCTTGATTTCCATGTATCCTTTTTCCTAAAAAGTGATCAGTCTGAGAATGGAGTTTGGACAACATTTTATGCTGTTTTCCTTGGCCTTTTCCCCTTCACAATTACCCTTCCCTTACTTTATCAAGAAAGACAGCCTTGTTATTCATCTTGGATGTGTTGCCCTGGGGTCTCAAAACTTCTGTATGGCTAATTAAAATATTGGTGCCCTGGCCAGTATGGCTCTGTTGGTTGGACATTGACCTTCAAACCAAAAGGTTGAGAGTTCGATTCTCAGTCAGGGCACACTAGAGGCAACCAATTTATATTTTTCTCTCACATCAATCTTTCTCTCCTTCTCTTTTCCCCTCCCCCTCTATCTAAAAGTAAACAAACAAATAAATAAATACTGTGTCTGTAGTAACCAATAAACCCATGGGAGTGGTCCCTGTGGGCAAAGCACGGCATTACAACAAAGATATTTTGAACTGAAGAATATTCTGAACCCAGGAATATCATAGAAAATGGGGTTGCCGCAGTGATGACGCTTTTCAAAATTATTATAGTTTGTCTTTTCCACTCACTGAATGTTGTCAAATAATGCATCACTTCTGGGGAAAAATCCAGAAAGAATGAGCAGGAAATTCAGTAAGTCTGAAGTAGAAAATAGCTATAAAAATAGTTTAGGTAGCATCACTTCATTCATGGGGAAAACTTCTGACAAAACTCTGCCTCCTTACCTGTCTATTCATCCATCTGTCTATCTTAAAATATTAGAACTTCCCACTTTTGCATACTCACCATTTTCACTAAAGAGTAGATGCTGGTAAATAACTTTGTTCATCCCTGTCTCACCCTGAGTCTCAGTGGCATATTTTGCATGATTTCAAGGAAGGGGAAGGACACGGTTCCATTATTCCCTAAAAATCACCTCATTAAGAAAAATATATTAGTTTTCTATGCTGCATAACAAATTACTACAAACTTGGTAGCTTTAAACATCTCAAATTAATTTTCTTACAGTGTCCATGGGTCAGAAGTTCAGGGACAGCCTAACTAGGTTCTTTGCTGAGGGTCACAGGCTGAAATGAAGGTGTTGGCAGGAGCTGCTACTCTCATCTGAGGTTCCGAGTCCTCTTCCCAGCTCACTGGTTGTTGGAAAAATGCCTTTCCTTACAGTTGTATGTTGGAGGTTCCATTTTCCAGCTGGCTGTTACCAGGGACCATTCACAGGTCTCAGAGGCCATCCACAGGTCCTTGTGTGTGGCCCCCACAGGTAGTTCCCACCCTGGCTATTTGTTTTCTTCCTTCTAGGCCAGCAACTCCTGCTGCTTCCTTTGTGTGTGAGGATCTGCCTGATTAGATGAGACCCACCTTTTGCTCTCCCTTTTGCTGAACTCACAGCCAACTGATTTGCACCCCAATCATGAGAATGTATCTGCTCATATTCACAGTTCAAGCTCACAGTCAAGTTGTGTTTACCAAGGAATTTTGGGGACCACATCAGAATTCTGCTACCATACTCCACTCTTTGGCTCTTGATCATTCATATTCCTCCCAAGTACAAAATATATCTACCCTCCAAAAGTTCCCAAGAGTCCCATCCTACTACAGCATCAACTCACCTGAATTTCACCAGCTCAAATCAAAACTGAAGTCAGTGCCGGGGGAATGAATCTACTGGATAGAATCCATTGAGCAAAGCTGCTGGGACACAATGTCTCTCCCTCTGTGGTTTTGTGAAACTGAAGAAACTATATGTATATAGTTCCTTATAATTCAGTAAATTACATATATAATTCTTATAATTCAGTAAATTATATATATATAATTCTTATAATTCAGTATATTATATATATAATTTACTTGCATAATTTACTTGCAACATACAATGGTGGGACAGGGATAGAATAACTTGCAGATACTGTGGTTCAAAAAAGTGGGAGAAAGGAAGGTAAAAAAACCTACCTACCTGTTAAAGGCATTTCCCAAATCCAACTGAGAAAATGGGAATTTCCAGATTAGATTTCAAGGATTGTGAATAATTCTCTCTGACTTCTGGATCCTCCTTCTGGTTCTTTCCACCCCCTCCCTCCCCCCCCACCCCTGGAAGTGTGGCTCATGTTTGAAGTTTAGTAGTTCCATCAGCTTACTTCTTGCTAGAGAATTTTGGGAGTCCCACGGTCTATTTTTATTCCCTATTATCTTTGTCCCCTTTAGCCCAAGCTGACAGTGCTTCTGCTGAAACAATTTTCTTAAGAAGTTTGTGTATCTTTAGGGAATTTTACTGATTTCACTCCATTTGATAAGAGGTATACACCCAATATTTCCAAGATAATGATTTCCCTACCACAGGTACTGGTGAGGTGACTGAAGGAGAACCCCCTAAGCTTCCCAGAGGCCCTCTGCCTTGACTGAAGCACAACTTTAGTCTCTCAAGAGGGCCTTCTGTGTGATTGAATACTCTGACTTTTTATCTTTCTGAGATCTATTCATTCATCTGTTGGTTGGGTTGTATCCAGTCTGAGACTATTATAAATAAATGCTTGTTTACCCATGTGGCATACTTTTATTTCTCTTGAGTATGTACTTAGGAGTGGAATTGCTGGGTAATAGGGAAAAAAACCATAAGAAACTGCTCAGTTTTTTCCAAAGCAGATGTACAATTTTACACTTCTACCAGCAGTACATGCAATTTCCGATTGCTCAGTATTTTGAATTTTAGACATTTTAGTGGGTATGTAATGATATCTCTGTGATTTTTATTTGCATTTCCCATTGAAAATGTATTGAGCATTCTTCATATGCTTATTGGCTATTAATACACATTCCTTTGCAGAGTGTTCATTCAAGTTGCTTTGTCCATGTTTTTAATAGTTTGTCTTTTTATTATTGAATTGAGGGGATTTCTAAAAATATGCTCTGGGTACATACTTTTTTTCTTCAGATATAGGTATTACAAATAGTTTCTCCCAGTTTGTGGCTTGCCCCTTTATTTTCTTAGCAATGTTTTTGATTAGAGGTTTTCATTTTGATGAAATATAATTAATGAACATTTTCTTTTATAGTTAGTAATTTCTGAGTCCTATCTAACAAATAGGTAATAAAGATACTCTCCTTTGATTCTGCTAGAATTTTTATAGTTTTAATTTACACTTAGGTCCCTAATCCACCTTTTTGTATGCAGCATGAAGTATGCATCACAGTACATTTTACTCCATATGGATACCCATCCAATTATTCCATCACTATTTGTCAGAAGACTTTCTGTTCCATTGGTACCAAGGCTAAAGGGGTAGTGTCCTCACTTAGGAATTCCTGTGGTGCTCACATGGGAAAACATTAGTCACAGGGATCTCCAGAGACTTCCTCCACCACAGCTGCTACTATGGCTGGGCAAGCTCTTGTGGTTTTTATTACTATGCAGTCTGTCCAGAGGTATCCAGTCATGTAATGTGAAAAATAGAGACATTTATTGAAGAAGATACAAGAAAGATTATACATAGGACAATGATGCCTCAGTCCCCTTCAAAGTAGACACTTTGGGACCTCACAGAGTTCTCTCAATCACTATCAGCTATCCTGTTCTATTTTTCCTGAATCTTATCCATGGCCTAAAATCTTCCCTTTCAAGGTGATTTTAGTTCGGGGAAAAGTCAGAAGTCTCAGGGCACCAAATATGGACCATAGTGGGGCTGAACCAGCTGGGTGATTTGATGTTTTGCCAAAAATTTCTGCATGAAATGTGATGCATGAATGGGCACATTGTCATGATGAAGCTGCCAATCCCCAGTTGCCCAGAGCTGTGGCCTTCTGAATCATCCAAATATTTGCTGCAGAAGAATGTTCAAGCTTAATGCAAAACTTGATGCAGATTTGTTGCTCTACTTGCTCAGTCATTTTGAATGCCACAGCCACACAGTACACATGTTCACTCAATGGCATCTATGTACTGCCCCCGCCGACTAGTGCAATGAAGTCGTCATTGTTTGTTCACGCATATGCATCCCAGTCCACTCTCCTTGGCTGCCAAGTTACATTGATGTCACAAAACTGTTCTTGTTATATTAACAATGGCTGGATTTTTTTCTGGACAAACCTAGTATAATCCAAGGACACATTTCAGCCAGAAATCATTTGGATACTTTGAGGAACAAGTTTTACCACTTGCAGCTCCTGGAGCGTATAGAGCACATGAGAGAGATCACACAGCAAGATCTTGGACTGGGGTTTGGGGAGGGAGAGAAAGAGAACACAGACCTGAGGCTCTGCCCTTATTAGGCCCAATGGCAGAGTGCTTAGGGTTTTGTGGTTTATTTTTTATTGGCTAATTTATAGCATAAGAGTGGGAATTAGGGTGCAGGAAGGGACACCAGTATAAGCAGAAATATTCCAAAAATTTCCATTCTGATGGTTAAAGAAACAATTTTTTGTTTAGTGACCATGTGTTCTATAACCTTGATAAATTCACTTATTAGTTCCAGTAGTTTCATTGAAGTTTCCTTAACATTTAAAAAATATTGATTTATTTTTTTAGAGCAGTTTTAGGTTCACTACAAAACTGAGCAGAAGGTATAGAAATTTTCCATAAAGCTCCTGTCCCAACATACACACAGCCTCCCCCATTATCAATATCCACACCCCAAACCAAGTGGTGCATTTGTTACAATTGGTAAGCCTACATTGACATATCACTACCACCCAAAGACAATAGTTTACATTATGATTCACTCTTGGTGTTGTACATTTTGTGGGTTTGGACATATGTATCATGATATGCATCCATCATTATAGTATTAATAGAAAGTATTTTCAATGTCCTAATCCTCTGTGCTTCACCTATTCATATCTCCCTCTTTCCAACCCTGACAACTGCTGATCTTTCTACTGTCTCCATTGTTTTGTCTTTTTCAGAATGTTATATAGTTGGAACCACACAATTTGATGCCTTTACAGATTGGCTTCTTTCATTTAGTAATATGCATCTAGAGTCCCTTCATGTCCTTTTATGGCTTTGCTGAATAGTATATCATTGTCTAGATGTACAACATCCATTCATGTACTGAAGAACATCTTGGTTACTTCCAAGTTTTGGCAATTAACAATGAAGTTGCTACAAACATCTGTGGGAAGATTTTTTTGCATGTACATCAGTTTTCAACTCATTTGGATAAATACCAGGGAATGAAACTGCTGGATTGTATGGTAGGAATATGTTTGGTTTTGTAAGAAACTGCCAAATTAGCTTCTGAAATACATGTACCATTTTATATTCCCACCAGCAATGAATGAAAATGTCTCTTGCTCCACGTCCACAGCATTTGGTATTATCAGTGCTCTAGATTTTGGCCATTCCAGCAGATATGTAAAGTCATTTTGTTGTTTCATTTTGTTTTGTCTGACGACATATGACGTAGAGCATATTCCTATATGCTTATTTACTATCTAATATCTTCTTTCCCCCCAGCTTTATTGACATATAAGTTGACTGATAACTTTAAGTATACAATGTGATGATTTTTTGAGATTTATTCTTTTAGTAACTTTTAAGTATATAATACACCATTGTTAACTATAATCACCATGCTGTACATTGGATTCTCAGAACTTATTCATCTTGGAATTGGAAGTTTATACCCTTTTGATCACCTTCACCCACTTCTCCCACCCCCTTACCCTTGGCAACCACCATTCTACTCTGTTTCTGAGTTCAGTTTTTTTTTTTGTTGTTGTTGTTGTTTGTTTGTTTTTAAGATTCTATGTATAAGTGAGATCATACGGTACTTATTATTTGCTGTCTGACTTTGTTCATTTAGCATAATGACTGTAAGGGTCATCCATATTGTTATAAATGACAGGATTTCTTTCTTTTTAAGTAGCTGAAAAGTATTTCATTGTACGTACAGATGTCCTTCAATTTATGATGGGGCAATGTCCCAATAGGCCCACTTCGAGTTGAAAATATTGTTAAATAAAAAGTGTATTGAATACATCTAACCTACCAAACATCATAGCTTAGTCCAGCCTACCTTAAGTGTACTCAGAAAAGTTACATTAGCCTCCAGTTGGGCAAAATTATCTAACACAACGCACACACTATAGACTAATGGTTGTTTACCACTATGACTGCAGCACTGACTGGGAGCTCTGGCCAATGCCCAGCATCATGAGAGAGTATCATACCACATACCACTAGCCCAGGAAAATATCAAAATTGAAAATGTAAAGTGTGGTTTCTACCAACCACATATTGCTTTGGCACCATCTTAAAGTAAAAAAAATTTAAATCAAACCCTCATAAGTCAGGAACCATCAATGTATACCACAACTTCTTTATCAATTTACCCGGTTGTCTTGCCTATTGTAAATAATGCTGCAATGAACATGGGGCTGCAAAAATGCCCAGAAGTGAAATTTCTGGATAATATGATGATTCTATTTTTATTTGGGTGTGGCACTCCACATTGTTTTCCATAATGCTGTGTCAACTTATATCCCACTTACAGTGTATAAGAGTTTCCCTTTCTTTACATCCTCAGCAATGCTTATTTCTTGTCTTTTTTTTTTTTTTAATATCATAACCATTCTTACAGGTGTGTGGTGATATTTCAATGTGCTTTTGATTTGCCTTTCCCTGATGACACTGAACAACTTTTCATGTAGCTGATGACCATTTGTATGTCTTTGGAAAAATGTCCATTTGGTTTCTCTCTCCAGTTTTAATTTACTTATTTTTTAAATTACATTTTACTTATTATTTGTTACAGTAGTCTCAATTTTTTCCCCTTTGCTTCCCTCCGCCCAGTACTCCTCTTCCCTCCAGCAATCCTATCCTCCTTAGTTCATGTCCACGGGTCATGCATATAAGTTCTTTGACTTCACCCTTTCCTATATTATTCTAAACTTCCCCCTGTCTATTTTGTACCAACCAATTATGCTTCTTAATTCCTGCACCATTTCCCCATGTCTCCTCCTTTCACCTCCCAGCTGATAACTCTCCAAATGATCCCCATATTTATGATTCTGTTCCTATTCTGGTTTGCTTAGTTGGATTTTGTTTTTATTTTTTAGATTCAGTTATTGATAGTTGTGAGTTTGTTGTCATTTTAATGTTGATAATTTTGATCTTCTTTTTCTTAAGTAAGTCTCTTTGACATTTCATATAATAATGGCTTGGTGAAAATGAACTCCTTTAGCTTTACCTTGCCTTAGAAGAACTTCATCTGCCCTTTCATTCTAAATGATAGCTTTGCTGGATAGAGTAATCTTGGTTGTAGGTCCTTGTTTTTCATCAATTTGAATACTTCTTGCCACTCTCTTCTTGCCTGAAAAGTTTCTTCTGAGAAATTAGCTGTTAGCCTTATAGGCACCCCTTTGTAAGTAATCTTTCTTTTCTCTTGTGATGTTAAGGTTCTCTCTTTATCTTTCACCTTTGGTATTTTAATTATGATATGTCTTGGTGTGGTCCTCCTTGGGTTTAGCTTAGTTGGGACTCTCTCTGTTTCCTGGACTTGTTTGTCTATTTCCTTCACCAAGTTTGGGAAGTTTTCCTTCATTATTTTTTCACATAAGCTTTCAATTTTTTGCTCTTTCTCTTCTTCTTCTGGCACCCCTGTGGTTTGGATGTTGGCATGTTTAAAGCTGTCCCAGAGGTTCCTATGCCTCTCCTCATTTGTTTCAATTTTTGTTTCCTCATTCTTTACCGGTTGGCTGTTTTTTTCTTTCTTATGTTCCAAATCATTGATTTGAACCCTGGTTTCCTTCCCTTCACCGCTGGTTTTGTGAGGATTTTCCTTTGTTTCATTTAGCATAGCCTTTACTACTTCCCTTATGCATTTGCCATACTTAAGTCTATCTGTCAAGCCTGTAAACATCTTTATCACCAGTGTTTTGAACTCAGCATCTGTTAGGTTGGCTATCTCCTTGTCACTTAGTTCTCCCACTGGAACCTTGATCTGTTCCCTCTTTTGGGTCATACTTTTCTGTCTCCTCACCATGACAGGCTCCTGTGTTTGTTTGCCTCTCTGTCTTAGGTAGAGCTGTTGCACCTGTTATGTTGTAAGGGGCAGAGCCTTAGGTATTCATCAGTACAGGGAGACCCATTTCACCATGTTGTGGTGCTATATGTGTGGGAGGGGTCTGAGAGGGAACAATGCCACTTGCTCAGCACTCACTCCTTTTTCAGGTACCTCTCCCACTTCTATAAGGGACTGGCACCTCTTTAGCTGTTGTCCTGGCTGTCATTCCCAGAGTAAGTGGGTCTATGGACATTCTAGGACTGTGGGGGCCCTTTAAACAAGTGGCTTTTGCTGAGAGACTCGCTGTTTCTTCCTCTTCCCCAACCTCCACTGGTTTGCACAGTCAGAAGCAATGAGGCTTTATTTTCCCCAGCACTGGAACCTTGAGCTGTGGGGTCTGGTCTGGTGCTGGGAGTGCTCCCCAAGTGTCCCTGCCTAGTTTTTAAAGGTGAGACTGTGCTTTCTGCCGGCCTGCTGCTGCTGCCACTGCCACCACACCACCTCCTCTTTGCCACCGCTTCGCCCCTCCTACCTGGCTGGATGAATATTTCTTCTTCATTTATTTGTTGGACTTTCATGCAGCTTGATTTTCTGGAACTTCTTGTTGTCTCTAGTTTTGAGATAGTTGTATTCCTTCTTAGTTGTGGAGGGAAACACAGCATGACTGTGTAGGCCTCCATCTTGGCTGGAAGTCTAATTGGTATATTTTTTTGATATCGACTTTATAGGGTCCTTATCAATCATATGTTTTGCAAATATTTTCTCCCATTCCATAAAATGCCTTTTCATTTTGTTGATGTTCTCCTCTGCTATGTAGAAGCTTTTTAGTTGGATAGAGTCCCAGTTGTTGCTTGTGCTTCAACGTTATGTCCAAAATAATAAATAAATAAATAAATAAATAAATAAATAAAAAATCATTGCCAAGACCAATGTCAAGGAGGTTTTTCTCTATATTTTCTTCTAGGAGAATTATGGTTTCAGGTTTCACATTAAATTATTTATTTCATTTTGAATTAAGTTTTGTGTTTGGTATAAAATAAGGATAGTTTTAATCTTTAAAATTTTTTTAATTTAATCTTTATTGTATTTTTTCCCCATTACCATTTAGTCCCTTTATACTCCCCTCCCCCCAGCAATCACACTGTTGTCCTTGTCCATGAGTCCTTTTTCCTTTTTGCTCAATCCTTCCACCCCCTAATCTCCACCGCTCTGCTAGCTGTCATCTGCTCTCCATCTATAAGCCTGTCTCTGATTTGCTTGTTAGTTCAGTTTCTTAATTAGATTCCACATGTGAGTGAAATCATATTGTATTTGCCTTTCTCTGACTGGCCCATTTCATTCAGCATAATGTTCTCCAGGTCCATCCATATTGTTGCAAAGGGTAAAAATTTCTTCTTTTTTACAGCCAAGTAGTAGTATTTTTTTAAAAAAAAGAATATGGATAAAGCTCGAGAACATTGTTTTATTCTTTTGTATGTGGCTATCCAGTTTTACCAATACCATTATTGAAGAGAATATCTCTTTCTCATTGAGTATTTTTGGCTCCCTTGTTATATTTTAGTCAACTGTATTTGCATGGTTTTATTTCTGGACTCTCAATTTCTGTTTTATGTACCTGTTTTTATGCCAGTATCACCATGTTTTGTTTACTCTAGCTTTGTAATATTGTTTGTAATCAAGAAGTGTAATTCTTCCAGCTTTATTCTTTCTCAAGATGGCTTTGGCTATTTGGGTTCTTGTGGTTCCACACAGATTTTAGGGTTATTAAGTTTTTCTATTTCTGTGAAAAATGTCATTGGAATTTTGATAGGGATTGGATTGAATCTGAAAATCACTTTGGGTATTATGAACATTTAAAAAATACCAATCCTTCCAATCCATGAACAGAAGATATCTTTCCATTCATTTACATTACTTCAATTTCTTTCACCAATGTCTTACAGTTTCAGTGCACAAATCTTTCACCTCCTTTATTAAATTTATTCCAAAGTATTTTATTGTTTTTGATGCTATTGTAAATGGAATTATTTTACTATTTTTTCAGATAGGTCATCATTAAAGTATAGAAATGCAACTGATTTTTTTTATGTTGATTATGTATCTTGCAACCTTACTAAACTTGTTTATTAGTTCTAATAGTTTTTTTTTTTTTTTTTTTTTTTTTGGTGGTGGTCTTTAGAGTTTTCTAGATATGATAGTGTCATCTGAAAACAGAAATGTTTTTACTTCTTCCTTTCCAATTTGGATGATTTTCCCCCCTGCATTATTGCTCTGGCTAAGACTTTCAGTATTATGTTGACTAGGAATTGTGAGATTGGGCACCTTGTCTTATTCCTGATCTTAGAGGAAAAACTTTCATCCTTTCACTATTGAGTATGATGTTATCTGTGAGCTTGTCATATAGGGCCTTTATTATTTTGAAGTATATCCCTTTTATACTCAATTCGTTGGGAGTTTATTATCATGAATAGATTTTAAATTCTGTCATATTCTTTTTCTGCTTCTATTGAGATGATCAGATGGTTTTTGTTATTTATTCTATTAATGTGATACATCATAATTATTGCTCTGCATACACTGAATCAATCTTGCACCCCAGGGGTAAATCCCATTTATATTAGGATTGGTTTGCTAGTGTTTAGCTGAGACTTTACATCTGTGTTTATCAGGGATATTGGCCTGTAGTTTTCTTCTCTTATAGTATACTTATATGGCTTGCATATCAGCATAATGCTTGTCTTATCAAATGAATTTTGGGTGTTCCTTCCTCATCAATTTCTTTGAAAGAGTTTGAGAAATATTGGTATTAATTTTTTAAGTGTTTGGTAGATTTTTACCTGTGAAACCATCTTGTCCTGATCTGGGCTTTTCTTTTTTGAGAGATTTTAAATTATTAATTCAATCTTTTTACTAGTAATTGGTCTGTTCATATATTCTATTGCTTTATGATTAAGTCTTGGTAAGTTGTATGTTTCTAAGAGTTTATCCATTTATCCTAGATTATCTAATTTGTTGGCATATACTTTTTCATAGTAGTCTTTCACAATCTTTTGTATTTCTTTGGTATCAACTGTAATGTCTTCTTTTCAATTTTTAATTTTATTTATTTTGATCTTCCCTCTTTTTACTTGATTAAGTCAAGTTAAAGATTTGTCAATTATGTTAACTTTTGAAACAAGTCATATGTCTTTTAATAAGTTATTTACCTATATACTTAACATTTTTGTTGCTCTTTTTTTCCTTCTGGCAGATCTGTGATTCCCTCTGGTGTCAGCTCTTCTCAGCCTGTATAACTTCCTTTAGCATTGCTTCTAGTGCAGGTCAGCTGGTGACAATGTTTCTTTTACTAGCAATGTTTTTATTGTGACTTCATTTTGGAAAAAAACAAACAAACGAACACTTTTTCTGGATATAATATTCTGGTGTGACAGCTATTTTTTTCCAGAACTTTAAATATGATCTTTTGTTGTCTTTTGGCCTTCATTGCTTCTTTTGAAAAGCTAATCATGGTAGTGGGGTGATAAATGGAGCATAGAGGATTTTTAGGGCAGTGAAAACACTTTGTATGATACTATAATGATGGATATATATCATTGTGTATTTGTCCATACTTAGAAAATATACTTCACCAATGATGTACTCTAATATAAACCATGCACTCTGGATAATAATGATGTGTCAATGTAAATTCATCAGTTGTAACAAATGTTCCACTCTGGTGAGGAATGGTGATAATTGGGGAGACTGTGCATGTGGGGAGGGGGCAGGGAGTATTTGAGAAATTTCTGTACCTTTTTAATTTTGCTGTGAACTTAAAACTGTTGTAAAAGATCTAAAAAATTTAAGTAATAAAAATGTTGGTCTCAAGTCTTGCCTTCTGTATGTAATGTGTCATTTCTGTCTGCTTTTCAGATTTTTTTATCTTTGATTTTTACTAATTTTCTTATGATATGTTTACAGCCAAGTTTGTTTTGTTTTTATCTGACTAGGGATCACCAAATTTGTTTTATCTGTAAGATTATATTTTCATTGAATCTAAAGTATTAAAGAAACTAATGATTAAGTGATTTTTAAGGTGTTTATGGGGGAATGTTTTAGAACTAAATCTGTGAACAGAATGATATAGTACTGAGATATTACGGCAAGTAGAGATATTAGGAAAAAAACAAAATCTAATGTATGTGATAAAAAGTATAATTTATAAAGTAAAAATATATTAATATAGAAAAGGGTAAGCCAACAACTTAAAAAAATAAAACTATTTTCTTTGAAGTGAATGATAAATTTATTCTTGCAGCTATTATGTACATGCATTCCATTCAATATATTGTGAGATGATTCAGACTCTTGCTCTGACAACTTTCCCCCTTCTCTTCTTTTCTGTTTTATTCTCATCTCTTCCCTTTTCTTCTTTCTCTCCTTGCTTTTCTTCACCTATAGGCCATCCAGAACTTGGCATTTCTGATATATCATAGGTATTAATTTGGAAAGTAGAATAAAAATGCAAGTTCTAATAGTGAACATTTAAATTAAGCTTGGGAATTAAAACTACTATATCTTAGCTCCAAATTGAGTTTCATATAACATAGAATTTATTGAAGTAATCTTTTGCATATTAAAAACTCAAAGAATAAGAAAGTATATTAATTATAACTCAGAGATACTGTCCACTAAAATTCAGTGTAACAGATAAGAGATAAAAATATTGTTATTGAGAAAAATGTTTATTATGCATAAGAAAAATTATTCATACTAAACCAAATTCTTTTAAAATGTGATTCTAAGACAATCAGATGCCTTTTTTTCATTTTCATTTTCTCTAGTCTGTTTAATTTAACCTCAGGTTAATTCATATTTTTGAAACCTGACAGTCATGAGATGTTTATGAAAAAAGAACATTTGTGGTAAAGAGGACATCAATATGACTTTTGGTACTTGCTCTATCCTTACATAATGTATTGTACTTTCTCAGTACTGTTTTAGATGGGGAAGTCTCATTTATAGCAGAAGCAGAAGGCCTGATCTGTACCTGTGTTTCCATTTTGAACTAAAACATTCTTATGTTGGAAGGACCTATACATTGCTGTGAACCATAACCATGCATCCTTTCTTGGCCTATAATTAATCTTTGGCAACCCTCTTTGTTTTAGAACATCTTTCTTCTTGCTTCACATCTCTTATCACCATCTCTAAGTCTGCTGTTCCTCCACCAGTTGCCCAAAGATCTATTCCTCACCCTGCCCCTTCTCTGTTTAGTATTTGACCTTGGCAATATGTATTTCTCAGGTTCCCCTATAAATTAGCTTTCTATTGGGTGCAGCTAATTGATAAGGGATTACAGGGTGAAGGAGGGGAGAAGACAGGGCATTGCTTTCCTTCCCGACAGTCTTAGGTGACCTGTCTGGCAGCAGCTACACCTGGAGACTCCAGCTCCTACCAGACAGACCTGAGGTAGTTTCTTCTTCCATTAGGTGGTGTTGGTCCCTGGTCTCAGGTGGCACTGCTTCTTCCTTTTGTCCCTCACCTCAGTAGTGGCTTCCTGCTGTTGCCAACCTTGGGGTTATCTGCTGCCTCAGTCTGGCTTCTCAGCTCTCCACCCATGTAACCACTTAGTGCAGTAAATTCCCATTGTTGTAAATACTTGAAGAACTTTTGTTTTCTTGGTTAAACACGAATAGCTGCCATCACTTACAAATTGCCTTATAGTATCTAGTATCTTAATCATGATTCTCAATAGTGGGCCACTGACCAATACAAAAATTCAAGGTTTTCCTTTAGTTCTTACAGAAAATGAAATGCAACTCCATAGACCTATTTTTATGTATAATAAGAGCTACTTACTAGTAATTAGTAGTTGGGTTATTAAAGGTTACAATAATTTAATATACATACAGCAAAATGCTTTTAATAGTATTGGTGAAAATATTTCTAAATATTGTAAATATTAATTTACAGTTGTTTGCTTATGTTAATTCATCAATATAATTATTTATAACATGGGATAATGTCTCCCTGATTAGCCTGTAAACTTCATATCTAACTATGTATTAAATTTAAATTAAAAAAAAACAGGATTAAAAAACGTTAAAGCTTTTGAAAAATAGAGGTTCCTGGAACCTAATCCAGACTTGCTGGAGACTCATTGGAGAAGAGGGGCCCCAAATCTGTACTTTTAATAACCTTCCCTGGTGAGTCTTTGGCAGCAAGCTTCTCATTTTCATAATGGGTGTTTGGGAAGATAGCATACAAGTAGAAGATTGAGCACAAATACCATTTCCCAAAGTCCCAGTTGGCTCTTTGATTATTGCTGTTTACTTCTGAGAAGGAACAGGGAGTGGAAATAAACATTGGACCTGATGTTCGAACCATCCATATCCACTTCAGACATTTATGGTGCAATCATTTCCTTGAAACTATTATCTTCTGAGGTTGACTACAAAAACACTTAGTCATTCTGAGGTGTGACTATTTCTGTCTGAAGGACAGGAAAGGGGGAAATTTTTACTCATATAAATTAATAAAGAAGTTCTGGAAAGATCTTACATTTCCAGAAAATAAGTCAACCTAGTAACACCACTAGTATTCTTTGTACTTGTTTTGAATTATCTGCAACTTATTTAGTCTGGGTGAGAAATAAGGGTCTTAAAACAGTATTTTCTAAACATGAATCCACCTTCAAAATTCCTATAAGCGCTTCCTTGGGGTTTTCCATACATCCTCACTGTGGGAGAGATTGTTAGCGGCCCTTCGGTGGCTGGTCGCTGGTCTTCCCATTTACACTGGTGTTAGGACTTTCAGACCGGCACATGGCTGCCAGAGCAGGTCTGCACTTCCCAGTTTTGCTTTCAGCTGGGTGCCGCCACGTGATTTAGCTCTGGCCAGAGGGTAAGTGTGGAAATGATATATCTAATGTCTGGTTCCACTTTCTCCTTTCCTCTACCCTAGGGGCTGGAATGCAGATGTGGTGGTAAGGGAGGGGGGCTGGTGAGGACTAGAGTAAAAGAACAACTGGAGAGGAAGAGTCAGGAATTTGGAGGCTTCCAGGGAGCAATGCCACTGTATCAGCTAGGATTTTGCAAGAAAGAGAAATAAATATCTATCACACATGAGGCAGTGTTCCTGGGGCACTATCGACACCACCACTCATGCTCTAACACGTGAATGGAGCTATTTTAGTCACCATTTACCATCTGCTCCAGCAGTTTCTAGACAATGGGGAGTGCCAGGGCCTTCGAGACAGCTTGCCTGGCACCGGATGTTGGAGGGACCTATACATTGTTGTGAAAGCAATTCCCACAGAGGCCAAAAGTAACCAGAGTTTGATACCCCAAAGCTCACCAGAGGCGTCTTCTCTATGACATTCAGGCCTTTCTGGGTTACTGTTTTAATTACTGGAACTATCAGCTACCTCTTACAAAAGGTTAACCATAGCACAATCCCAGGGTGAATGTAGTATAAACTTATTTCGAGTCAGTCAATTAGCAGATAATCATTGAGCAACTATTATTTTGGGATTTCTGCCAAATTCTACTGATGGAAAGATATGAAAGAGAGGACTGTGTCTTCAAGAATCTTATTTAGGGGATAGAATATGGAAGTATTAAGTTGGATGGTACATTAGAGCTCTTCTAGTACAATTTCCCAATTTGTAAAGGTAGAGAAATTAAGGCTCAGAGAAGCTGTGATCTGCCCAATCACACATCCTGTTCATGTCATGTTTCTCCCAATGCTGTCTTCTTTTCATCATAATATATCAGTCATTCAGAATAGTGCATATGAACACCTGGGATCTGTTAAAATGCAGATTCTAATTCAGTCGGTCTGGGAATTCTGCATTTCTAAGCAGTGCCCAGGAGATGCCAATGCTGTTATCCTTTGCACCTGACTTTGAGTAGCAATGATTCAGAGAAAGTAAAGGTAAAGTACTAAATAAATACAAATAGTAATCTTGGAACAGTTCTTAGTGGGTTGGGGATTAGAGAGGCATGGAAGAGGGTCCATGTATTTATGACCAGAGTATGCAGACCATTTTAAGTATAGGACAGTGTGATGGAGATGCTGCCTGCCAACTCGCTAGTTGCATCCTCTGTACAGTATGATCAGTGAACTTCAGTTCCCACCCTCCTCTACTGAGAGAAAACTCCATCCGGGAATCATTATGTAACTAAGAAGGTTGGACTTGAACCACACTACAGAGAAGCTTGAAGGAAAGTGTGAGGGGTGGGTCCTCTGAGAACTCAAACAGTTCATAAACTTGAAGAGGAATTGCATTGTCTTAGTTAATTTGAATGTATTTCTACTACTGATTTCTAAGCCTACTGAAAGGTTTATAACTGTTTGGACTTCAAAAATTTGCTAGTACGCAGCGAGGGTGTGGCCATTGTCAGTCTGCTCTGGCTGCCATAACTAAATACCACGAACTGGGGCCTGAAACAACAGACACTTATTTTCTCACAATTCTGGAGCCTGGAAGTCCAAGATCAGGTGCCAGCAGGGTTCAATTTCTGGTGAGAGCTCTTTTTCATCTTACAGACAGTCACCTCCTCTCTGTGTCCTCACATGGGATAGAGAGATAGAGAGAGAGAGAGAGCAAGTGAGCTCTCTGGTGTCTTTTTATAAGAACATTAATCCTGTCATATCAGGGACCCACATTTATGACCTCATTTAACCTTAATCATTTCCTTACTCCCAATACAGATATATTGGTGTTAGAGTTTCAACATACAAACTTAGTGGGATATAATTCAGGTCACAGCAGCTACCTTAGTCAGAGGACAATCTGTCCATGATCAGCTTTCTTTCTAGAGATCATTGGAAATATAAACTGTGAGAAGATGAGTATGAAGTAATTGTTAGAAAATGTGATTTCTGTGAAACTCAGTATGTGTTTGAGATGGATGTCTTCTTCACGTGCCTCCTTTATCCTTAAAGGACTTCCCACTCTTTCTTAGCTTATCTGTGGACCAGATTCTGTTTGTTAAGGCCTTAGGACCTTTTCTTTCCTTGCTTCAGAGTCTGAAACAAATTACACTCTACTTTGAGTCAGGCCTGTTGAGCAGAGAAAATGTTGCTCTCAGATTTCCTTTCAGACAATGGGGAATGGAAAATGAGGGGAGAGGAGCTCTTCTCCTGGGCTCTCTGGGCAGCAGAGAAGAAAGGACTCCACGATTACAGGGTCTGGTGTCCGTGCAGCTGGTGTCACTTCTCTCATTGCCTCAGAGTGGTGGTGTCAGCTGTACTGTGGGATGAAGAAGCGATCCTTCTCATCAAACAGGGACCTAACCCAGGGGACCTTTTACAACTGAAAAGAGAGAGCATGTGGGATATTTAGTTCATGCATGAATAATGGATTGCAGCAGTGTATCTAAAGATCATCTAAATTTCTGAGATTTTATAATGAAATAACTAATTCATAATATGACATTTAACTAGTCATGTTGGAACACATAACACATAAGCATCATCCTCATCACCTGGCTTGCCTATGCAGGTTTGAAATGTGACAGATGGGGGGATGGTAGGGAAGAATATCACAGGTCAGAATCCCTCAAATTTTCTTTGCCTGTTTGCTTTTTTTTTGCAACAGAATTCCAGTTCATTGTTGCCTCTAGAACAGCGGTTCTCAACCTGTGGGTCGCGACCCCTTTGGGGGTCAAACGACCCTTTCACAGGGGTTGCCTAAGACCATCGGAAAACACATATATAATTACATATTGTTTTCATGATTAATCACTATGCTTTAATTATGTTCAATTTGTAACAATGAAAATACATCCTGCATATCAGATATTTACATTACTGTTCATAACAGCAGCAAAATAACAGTTATGAAGTAGCAACAAAAATAATTTTATGGTTGGGGGTCACCACAACACGAGAAACTGTATCAAAGGGTCATGGCATTAGGAAGATTGGGAACCACTGCTCTAGAATCTCAGAAGCCCCCCAACTTCATCTGTGATGAGCTCTTGGTAGCAACTTTGATTACAAATAGCTGTAAATTATTGTGCCTGGACTGGCTGTAGATGTTTTACATATATTAGATTAATATGACCAACAGGCTGTTAGACACTGATAATTATTCCTGTTCTACAGAGAGGAAAACTGGGGCTCAGAGAGAGTAGGTCACTGCCTGATGTCACAGCTGGTAAGTCATGCTGTCACCCATCTGAGTCTGAGCCTCTGCTCTTAGCCATTGTGTTAGGTCACAGGTCCTGCGCTGATGCTGGGTGGGCTCACATGAAAGTTACTGGCAGGCTGAGCCAAGGGGACTGCTGACTCTCAGACTGCCAGTCCGAGAAACAAGTCTGTGTTGGCTAATTGACTACAGGTTCCCCTGAAGGAGAGCTGTGATAGCACTAGTTTAGGAGCAAACCACAGCGGCTGGTCCACTTCTGGCTCTTCAGACAATGTGTATTAAATCTGGCTGAGTAGTAGAGCCACTCAGGGAATGTTAAATATTTTTTTTTTTGTTGCATGGTCTATGTGGAACACATCTGGTTTTCATCAGTTTCACTGGGACTCAACCATCAGTGCCATTTGCAAACTCTTCGGGTGATACCAAAATGCAGCCAAGGGTGAGAACCCTATTTCAGGCTCTTCTGAATCTCAGAACTCTTATGGTTGATGAAAATACCAATGTATCATGTATAAAACCATGTTTAATTATGTGAATTAATTTTGTAACCTTTACAAGAGTCTGAGAGGATACAGCAGTTAAAGAAATCGAGGAACTCAGAAATTATGTATCTGTTCTGAGGTCCAACTGACACGAATGATCCAGCCCCCGTATGCACGGCAACCTTGGAGGGAGAAGTGGAGAAAACTTTCTCCAGGATTCCTGGGCTTTTCATCTCAACCTGGAATCTCTCTGGGCAACAAAACTGACCGGCTGCCCAGCCTGAAATCTTGTAAATCATGCAGTCACTGCCCCCTAGTGTTACTCCTTTTCTTTTTTGTTTTCCTGCCTTTCCTTCTTTACCTTCCTTCCCTGTTCTTGATCTTTCCTTCCCTCTGTCCCACTCTCCTTCCTTCCTTTTTCTTTGGAAATGAAGTAATGTTTTACCAAGGCTAAGAAATTAGCTCTGACTTGGATGGAGGGACAATGTGAGCTCCTCTTCTCAGACACATTGTCAGGGATCCTCCAGTCAGTTTCGTGACTGAAATCCCGAGTGTCTAAATTGCTACCATTCTTTAATTTTACAGGGTCCCTTCCAGTTTGAAATAAGGTAGCCTATGAGAAACCCCTATGAAGACTTTGTTTCGTGTCATCCATTCATTTTTCCAGAAGGAAAATGGTGCTTAGCATATATTTCTGGGATCTACCTGGTCATGTTTGGTGTTGGGTTCTCCTTATCTGCTGTTAACCCAACTAGAACAAGCTTACAGAGAGACATTTTAAATGTATGGCATTCTGGACAGTGACTCATTTTTGGCTAAAAGGTGGTAAAGAAGCTGACTCTATTATCCAGGAGTTTTGACTTATTCTCTCCTTTCTTCATTTCCCATATCAAATCTGCCAGCTAGTTATTTCAACCCTATTTACAAAATATATTTCTAACCTATCACTTCTATTGGTCCCCATTATAACCGCTTTGGTCCAATCCACTATCATCTTTTGTCTGGAATACAGAAACAGTCACTTATCTATTCTTTTTGATTCTGCTCATGATTCTCAACAGACTTTTCTTTACATAATAGCCAGAAATGCCATAGCAGTAGGAGTCCAGTCATATTATTTCCCTATGAAAATCTACTAATTATCTTCCTTAATCATGACCAAGGGGGTTCTGTGTGACCTGCCCCTGGCCTTTTCTCAGCTCCCACCTCCTACCAAGCAGCCATACTGGCCTCCTCACCTTTGCACTTTCTGTCTTCGGCACCTGGAAGCTTCTTTCCTCAAGTCACAGATGCTGTCATGTAGATGTCAGTTTCTTTGGCATCCCCAGGGTAGGTCTGGGTCACCCAACTTTATTTCTTTCATGTTAGCCTCCTTTATTTTTTCAAAGTACTTATAATTAGCTGGAATTATGTTGAATATTTATTTACCTTTTTTTTTATTTTTTTGCCTGTCACACTCCACCAGTATCTACACTCTATGAAAACAAGAACCCTGCCCTCCTCACCTAGAATTCCAGGTGAATATTCTAGTGTCTACATTAATACACATAAAAGGTGCTCAAAAACATGTAGAATAAATAAGTGCTATATGATTGAATGAATTTAAGCTCATAACTGTTTCCTTGTTGTTACTGTGTACTCTGGACTGTGATCAAGGGGCAGCAAACAGAATGTAAGGCAGGGTTCTTCTCATGAGAGGGTGTATTAATGCAAAGGAAACATACAGAGTAATATATTTCAAAATTTATGAAACCTATATTTTCAGACAATATCACCAGACTTCTTTACAGGAATTGTACCTCTGCCCAGATGCTTCCAAAATTGTTCTAGGCCTTTCCAAGAGGCATCTCATATGTGTTCTGTAAATTAGATTTCTTGCTACCAAATGACATTTGTCTTTTTTCTCTTTTTTCCTTTCTGTCTGGCTGCAGGAACCTTCCTTTAGATTGTGAGTCCCTTAAGTCAGCAGTCCCCAACCTTTTTGGCACCAGGGACCAGTTTCGTGGAACATAATTTTTCCACAGATTGGAGTTGGGGAGTATGGTTTCGGGATGATTCAAGTGCATTACAATCACGCTCACCTCCTGCTGTGTGGTTCAGTTCCTAACAGACCTGAACAGGTATTTGTCTGCAGCCTGGAAGTTGGGGACCCCTGCCTCAAATCAGTGATTTATTTAATTTTATATTTGTACAAATCTAACTTAGTGCCTGGTACACTGCAGGTACCCAGTAAACGTCTGCTGAACAAATGAGTGAGTGGATAAGTTCCAGTAACAGATGTTTCTGTTATGCCTTGATCACCCATGTACACCAGAGGAAACTCCAGAGGCTGATGCCCTGTGTTTACATTGAGGCCCGAGTGCCTGTTAGCTCTGAAGTCACAGGAACAAGGCTGTGATGCTCTATAACTGCGTATTGATTTTTACTGTAGTCCTCCTGCCCCCACCCTAACTCCAAGTTGAGAAAGAACAGAGGCTGGGCTGGAAATGACTTCCTGATCATCTCCAATCCCCACTACAGCCCTTCCCATCCTGGTTTACTGTCTTTGGTCAAACATGTTACATCAATGTCTCTCTCCTTAGGATAAATTCTTTTTCAGGCTTTTTTTTTTTTCCTGCTCTTTCTCTTATGTTAATGAACTTCTGGTGACCTACTTCCTGAATCCTCTAGTTTTGACTGAATGGTAAGGTAAAGGCTCCATTCCAAACTCACTATCACTTCTATAATTTTGGCAGACCCAGTGTCTGGTGAGGGCCAGCTTCCTGGCTTGTAGGTGGCCACCTTCTCACTGTATCCTCACATGGCAGAGAGCAGAGAGAAAGAAAGCAAGCCTTCTCATCTCTCTTCTAACAACGATGCCAATGCCATTGGAGAGGGCTCCATCCTCATGACCTAATACCTCTACAGGACCAACTTCCAATAGCATCACCTTGGAGGTTGGGTTTCAACATTAATTTTGATGGGACACAAATATTTAGTCCAGAGCATATATAGCAGAGAATCTGAGACTTTCCAAGCCCTTTATGATACAGATAAAGAACCCGAGTCACACAGAGATGAAGATATTAAGTAAGCCAAAGAAAAAGCATAGAATGGTATGGTATAATGTTATCTTCAAGGAAGAGAAGCAATTCAATGGTGTTGAATGGGAACCTGTAGGAATTGATCTAAAAAGAGGAGAAATGTCAAAGATAGAATCTTAAAAGCAGCAAGAGAAGAGCAGTTAGTTACCTCCAAGGGAGCTCCCATAAGACCGTCAGCTGATTTCTCAAATAAAACTTTGCAGGCTAGAAGGGATTGGCAAGAAATATTCCAAGTCATGAAAAGCAAGGACCCACAACCAAGATTACTCTACCCAGAAAAACTGTCATTTAGAATTGAAGGACAGATAAAGAGTTTCCCAGACAACAAAAAGCTAAAGGAGTTCATCATCACCAAACCAGTATTATGTGAAATGTTAAAGGGTCTTCTTTAAGAAGAAGATAAAAAATATGAACAAGCAAATGACTAATATATATATGTATACACACACACACACACACACACACACAAACATATACATATAAAATCAATAATTAAATCTAAAAACAATAAATGAACAAGTAGAACAGAAACATAATCATAGATACAAAGAATGTTTTGATGCTTGCTAGATGAGAGGGAGTTGAGGGGATGGATGAAAAAGGTGAAGGGATTAAGAAGTACAAATTGGCAGTTAGAGAATAGTCATGGGGATTTAAAGTACGGCATACAGAATTTAGTAGCCAAAGAATATATATGCATGACCCAAGGACATGAGCAATGGTGTAGAGATTGCCTAATGGAGTGTGTGTGTGTGTGGGGGGGGCTCTGGATGGAGGGGAGTATAGGGGAAAAATTTGGAACAACTGTAATAGCATAAGCAATAACATAATTTAAATCTGAAAATAATAATAAAAATGAAATAAATACAATAAAATTTAAAAAGAAAAATAAAAAGGGAGAATGAGCAAAAGAGGGGAACAGGACCAATGTGTGGAAAGAGAGAGGTAAGGCAGAGTTGAGATTATGCAGAACCTTGTATGACATAAAGAACTTAGACTTTACTCTTTTATTCCTGGCACTTTCAATGCTGCATGTACTAAGAGTTCAACAAATATGAGGAGTCTAAGATTTTACCCTATACAGAAGTGAACAAATTAGTCTGCTACAATTTCACTGATGCTAGTAGAAGGCATGAGACCCCTAAATCAGCAATAGCTGTGCAATAGTGCTAACCAAGTGTGAGCATTTTAGGTGCCAGTTCCCTGAATCCCATTCCCAAATGTCAACTCAAAGAGGGCCAGGTGGTACTTGGAGATGAAGTGGGTTGCATTAGAGAAGAGGAACCCTGAATTTAGGGAACTGAATCTTTTATAATGGGCAGTAAGTTATGTCTGCTCTTTTCTTGGAGGGAGGTTCTATCCCTGTTCTCCTAGCCTGTTTGCTATAATAAGATACTTAAAAAGATAGCCTATAAGAAAGGCTAGTCAATTCCTTGCTTCCAAAATGTGCAGAAACATGAGAGACCCATGGAAAATTGTCTCCCAACAACGAATGAAAGGATCTTACGAATCTGTGACTAGTATATTAAATTCTGGCCCTCACATTCTCTGACAGGCTGCAAGAAACTGAATCAGAAATAAGGGCAGTTGTACTGAACTACCCTATGATGTTGTGGGGAAAATGAAGTCAGTCATGCTCCCTCATCTGGATGTCTGGGCATGAGCAGCTTAGAGATAATAATTAGATTCATATTCGCAGAGCACTCACGGTTATATAACCATTGATGTCATGTCTTGGCAAGCAGCCGGCTTTGTCTATGCATAGTATATAGGAAGAGGGGGGACCCCCACTGGGGGGAGTAAGTGCAGATGCTGAATGTCTCAGTACCTGGAATAAAAGGCACATCAGATATCTCCTCGATTCCACGTCTTTTCTTCTGGCTGCCTGAGTCCAAGTTGAACCTGCCAGGCCTTGAGTGTCTGCAGAACAGATGTCTTATGGAAATACATACCCAGGTGTTAGCTCAGAGCTAAGGCTGGGTCCTCAGTAAATGGTAGTTAAACAAATAGAGAATTAAGATAATTCTATATTTTAAGTGACAGGGATAATTTATTTAGCTGGAGAAAGTTGATGGGGTATGAACAATATTTCCTGCATTTTGCTCTTTTTTAAAAAAGTATTTATTTATTTTTGGAGAGAGATGAAGGGAGAGAAAAAGAAAGGGAGAGAAACATCAATGTGAGACAGAAATGTTAACTGGTTGCCTTCCATCATGCCTCAACTGGGGACTGAACCTGCAACTCAGGCATGTGCCCTGACCAAGAATCATATCAGTGACCTTTCGCTTCACAGAATGATGCCCAGCAAACTTAGCCACACTGGTCAGAGCTGCATTTTATTCTTAATAGATTTATATTTTTTTACATTTTTTTCCAAAGAAGCATTGTTGATTTTTATAAATACCAACTAAGTAAACAAATACTATTTTGAACAATATATTTAAATAAATAAAAGTTACATATCTATGAGAGCTTTGTCATTTAGAATTTGTTATAGGAAGAGACCTGAAAGAAATAGCATATTAATTAGCTCTGAATTTGAACAAACCACCTAACTTTATAATGTTTTTAAAATAACTTATAAATTTTTATGTGCCTTGAGTTTTACTCCTGTTAAATTTATAACTGGAACTAAGTGATTAAAAAAGATCTCTTTATGATTTCTTAAAAATTCTAGTTCTCGGGAAGATGAATTCCATTATATGTTAGGCATAACTTTTAGGCTATAAGAATTAACATTGAACTTTTAGTGTTGGAGTTTGTTAGCTTTTCTTAAGTATTTTTAAGCAAAGGTAGCTTGCAGTCCTGCAGTAGTTTAAATATAGTTCAAACACAATGCAGAATAATTATATATTGATTCATGATTCCCTGTGTCTCTTTAATGCATAAGACCTTTTCTTTTAAGCTATGATCAGCTTTTAAAAAAGAGCTTTAATATGAATTTTAGATTTTTACCTATTTCTTTCCACCTTTTTATGCATTTACTAAAAATGGTGGAGGAGTAACAACCCCAACTGCCTGTCAGTTATGTGTGAGGAGATGTATTTGTGCAATTGAGAGATGTTAACAAAAGGAGAAACTAGCGGTGGTGAGCTCTGCAGACCTCCAAGCTCTCACCCGGCCTGCTGTCTTCTCATTTCTTCTGTGGCACCATAGAGGCTCTGGCAAGTAGCTTTCTGAGAGGAGCCAAGAAAATAGATCAAAATCCCTTAAATGGATTGTGGAGTAAAAAAGGGAGGGAACTGGGGGTGATTCCATGCACACCGGTGAACACCAAATGTTTCAGAATGGGTATGTGTACTTGTGCTGTAGTGAGTCCGACAGTAGTCCATTATTCGGCATGGCAAGCCTACTCTGAAAATGCAACTGGCTATAGTTTCCATCCATGTCCACTAATTCAGCAGACTACATTTCTCCTCAGCTCTCCCTGAGTCATTTTGCTAGGTCACTAGTCACCATCCCCATGCTCATGAGTTATTATTACCCATTCTACATTAATTGTAGTGGCTTGTAAGTATTGACCATATTCTCATGTAAGTTAAAAGTGAATTCTTTTCTGTTACTGACTCTATTAATAAGAATTCTGGGAAAAAGTAAGTTTGTTCATGGTATCAGTGTAAGCATAGTATTAATTGTTACTATAATGGCTAGATTTATGAATAATGATTATGTTAATGGCATTGACCTAAGCATATTAAGTGTATTAATTTGAGTGCAAAATCCTCACATTAATCCTCTAAGGATGTACTTTTCTCCTTATATTATAGACAATGAAGCTAAATACTAAGTGGTTAAGTAATAGCGTGAAACAGGAAATGACAAGTCCACACTGGTAATAATTCTGTAGGCAAAAGCCCAATTCCTGTTCCATTACAAAAGAAGCTTCTATATGTGGTAAAAATTGAGCCAATGAGAAGCAATTGCTGTAAAGGTACCTGCAGGCTTCATTATGTGTCATTGGAATCCTACAGGATATCTGGGCACACCACCTAATTGCAAAAACGGCACAAATACCCCTATTTTATATCATTGTCTCCAGCTGAAAAAGGAAACAACACATCCACTGGGTTTGTTAGTTGAACTTTTGCAGCAAAGAGAACTTTGCAAGGGTTCCATGGGACACAATGGTTTAAGTTTGGACTCCAGGGCCAGAATGTGTGGAATTGAATCCCAATTCTACCACCCCCTAGTTGTGTGAACTGGGGTAAATTTTAATATTTAGTGACTCAGTTTTTATCATCTGTAAAATAGAGATGATAATGGAATTTACTTCACATATTTTCTCCTACCCTTTAAAGTGCTTAGTTCAGTGGTTTTTAGTATATTCACACACGTGTAAAATCTCACCATTATATAATTCCAAAACAGTGTCATCATCCCCCAAAGAAACTCCAGGTCCTGGCAACAACTAATATATTTTCTGTATCTTCAAATTTGCCTATTCTGGACATTTCATATAAATAGAATCATACAATATGTGACCATTTGTGTCTGGCTTTATTAACTCAGCATAATGTTTTCAAGGCTTATCCATGTTGTAGTTTGTATGAGTACTTCCTTTTTATGGCTGAATCATATTCCACTGTGTGGACATATCACATTTTATTTATGCATTCATCAGTTGATGGACATTTGGGTTGTTTCCACTATTTGGCTGTTATTAATAATTATGCTATGAATATTGTGTACAAGTTTTTTATGTAGAAATATGTTTTTAATTCTCTTGGGTATATGTCTAGGTGTGAATCGTGGACTCAACTATATGTTTAACTCCTTGAGAAACTTCAAGAGTGTTTTCCAAAGCAGATGCACCATTTTACATACCTACAGTAACATATGAGAGATCCAGCTGATCTCCCATCTTTGTCAATATGTAATATTTTCTGTCTTTTTGATTATAGCTATCTAAGTTAATGTGAAGTGACATATCAATGTGCTCTGATTTGCATTTTTGAGAGCATATTTCATGTGCTTATCAAACATGCATATATCTTCTTTTGAGAAATGTCTATTCAGATCCTTTGCCCATTTTTTAAGTAAGTTATTTGTCTTTTTATTATTGAGTTGTAAAACCTCTTTATATATTATGAATACTAGTCCCTTATCTATGATTTGCAACCTGCTCTCATTCTGTGGACTGTCTTTATACTTTCTTGATACTTTCCCTTGAAGCACAATAGTTATTTTGATTAAGCCAAATTTATTTATCTTTTGTTGCTTGTGCTTTTGATGTCATATCTAGGAAACCATTACTTAATTCAAGGTCATGAAGATTTTGCTGTTTTTGTTAAGCTTTTTTTTTAAAACACCTTTTCTTCTTCTTTTTTATTTTCAAAGATTTTATTTACTTATTTTTAGAGAGGAGAAGGGAGGATAAGAGGGAGAGAAACATCAATGTGTGGTTGCCTCTAGCGTGCCCCCAACTGGGGACCTGGCCTGCAACCCAGGCGTGTGCCCTGACCGGGAACTGAACCAGCAACCCTTTGGTTCACAGGTCAGTGCTCAATCCACTGAGTCACATCAGCCAGGACTTATTAAAAGTCTTATAGCTTTAGATGTTACATTTAGGTCTTTGATTCACTTTGCGTTGGTTTTGGTCATGGTATGCTTATGTACCCAACTTCATTCTTTTGCATGTGGATATCCAGTTGTCTCAGCACAATTTCTGTTGAAAAGACTGTTCTTTCACCATTGAAATGTCTTGGCACCCTTGCTGAAAATCAACTGGCCATAAATTCAATGGCTTATTTCTAGACTCTTGATTCTACTCCATTAGATCTATATATTGATCTTTATGTCATTACCACATTGTCATGATTGCTGTAGCTACATAGTAAGTTTTAATATAGGAGATAGGAATCTTCCAACTTTGTTGTTCTTTTCCAAGATTACTTTGGCTATTTTCAGTTCCTTTTGTTAATTCCTGTGATTTTGATAGAGATTGCACTGAATCTGCAGGTCAACTTAGGAGGTATTACTATTTTTACAGTATTAAGTCTTCCAATCCATAAATAGAGGATGTCTTTATATTTATTTAGGTATCCTTCCATTTCTTTCATCATCATTTAGTAGTTTTTAGTGTACAAGTCTTTTTTGGATCACAACTGTTATGATATAATAAACGTAACTTAAAAACATAGAATATAAAAAGTGAAAGAAATATCCTATTTTACAATTGGATATTTAAAAATCATAATGTTCTAAGACTTCACTCAATGTAAACATTTTTTCAATGTATTTTTTAAAAAAATGCTTTATTGATTATACTGTTACAGTTGTCCCAATTTCTTTTCCCTTTGTTCCTCTCCACCCAGTGACCCCCCTCCCTCCAGTTGCCCCCTCCACTTAGTCCATGCCCATTGGTTGTGCATATAGTTCTTCTCAACATCTTCCTATCTACTCCACTCCCTCCTACTATGCTTCTTAATTCCTGTACCATCTCCCTCCCTTTACCCCCTCCCCCCTCCTTGTTGACCTCTCCCCATAATGTTCCCCATACCTATAATTCTTTTCCAACTCTCGTTGCCTTCTTAGTTTGCCTTTGTTTTGGTTCCCTAGCTTCTGTTGTTGGTTGTTGTGATACAGTTTTCATTTTAATGTTCATAGTTTTGATCCTTTTTCTCCTAAACAAGTCCCTTCAACATTTCATGTAACAGCAGTTTGGATTTGATGAACTTCTTCAGTTTTACTTTGTCCTGGAAGCACTTCCTCTGCCCTTCTATTCTGAATGACAGCTTCGCTGGATAGAGTAATTGTGGTTGTAGGTTTTTGCTTTTCATTACTTTGAATATTTCTTGCCAGTCCCTTCTTGCCTGCAGAGTTTCTTTTGAGAAATCAGCTGACAGTCTTATTGGGACACCTTTGTATGTAATTCTTTTCTTCTCTCTTGCTGCTTTAAGATTCTCTCTTGATCCTTAATTTTTTTTTTTTTTTTTTTTTTTTTTGGTTTTTCAATTACAGTTGTCCCCTTTTCCCCTAATTTCTCTCCCCCACCCAATGATCCTTAATTTTTGACATTTTGATTATAATGTGTCTTGGTGTGGTTCTCCCTGGGTCCAGTTCTTTTGGAACTCTCTGTGCTTCCTGGACCTATAAGTCTATTTCCTTACCCAAGTTAGGGAGGTTCTGCTTCATTATTTTTTCACATAATTTTTCCATTTTTAGTTCTTCACCTTCTGGCAACCCTATGATTCAGATGTTGGCACTCTTATAGCTGTCCGATAAGTTTCTGAGCCTCTCCTCATTTTCCTCACTTTTCGTTTCCTCTTTCTGCACTGGTTGACTGTTTGTTCCTTCCCTATGTTCCGACTTGTTGATTTGATCCCTGGTTTTCTTTCCCTCACCACTAGTTCCATATGTGTTTTTGTTCATTTCAGCAGGACTAGCCTTCATTCCTTCCCCATCATGTTTAAGATCTGCTGTTAGGTCTATAAGCACTTTTATAAGCAAAGCTCAGAACTGTGCCTCCGAAAGATTTCCTATCTGCTGCTTCATTAAATTAGAAATTTGCTGTCTGGTCAGCTGTATCACTGGGATCTCTATCATGATCTGTGCCATCCTGAACAGTTTTGTGTTTATCTTTGCTTCTTGGGCAGAGCTGTCACACCTCCTATGCTATAGGGGGCGGAGCCCTGTGCACTTGTCACAACCAGGCGTTTTCTGCGGGGGTGGGGGTCCAAGATGGATTCCTGCTGTTCAATCTCCACTGAGAGACCAGGAGCCTCCTCCTCCGTCTCTATCCCCACCGGGCCTCACAGTCCAAAGCAATGGGGGTCTGCCTTCCCTGGCTTTGGAATTGCAAGCTGATGGATCTGGTCTGGAGCCAGGGGTGCTCTCCAGGCACTTCTCGCCTCCCCTTAAATATGGGTGCCTGTGCTTACTGCTGTCCTGCCGCTGTCACTGCTGCTGCTGCCAGCACAGCTTGACCTCTCCACCCTGGCTTTGCCCCTCCTACCTGTCCGGATGAGCAGCACTTCTTTATAACTTCATATGTTGAACTTCCATTTACTTTCTGGAATTTCTTGTTATTGCTGGTTTTGCGGTAGTTGTATTCCTTCTTAGTTGTGGAGGGAGATGGAGTGTGTCATTCTTGGCCAGAAGTCTCCTGTGTTTGTTTTTGTAAGTATATTTTAAAAAGTCTATCTGTAACAGAGGGTATCTGGCCAGAATGCTAGGCAGAATGTAAGGGGCCCCCAAGGCCATGCGTGGGAGCCCAGGCTCCTGAGAATAGAGGAGTTAGGAAGTGACAAGGGTGCCAGGATTGAAATCTCAAATGAAACATCACGACAGACTTCCATATCCCTGGGGAAGGAAAAGCAAGCTAATGTAGTGCGTGAACTAGCCCAGCGGACCCGCGTGCATTGCCACAGCAACTGAGCAGCACAGTGTGACACAGTAGAAGGACGCTGGTGGAGCCACTGTGCCCCTGCGCTGGGCTAGAAACCCTCCTACCTGCTTCCCAATCATGGCAGCAGGAGGAGGGGCAGAGATGCTGTGTGAGCTGACACGCCTGATGGACATTAGCCTGGACTGGCTGGCAATGTAGGCACTCTCACAGCACTCAGGATGTTGAGGCAGAAGAGTTAAGTGCAGGGTGGAAAGGAAGTCGTGCTCTTTCTTTACCCTTGTTTGCTGATCTGGTGTCTGAGCATTACCAGCTGGTGGGCACTGAGGGCTCATGGCCAGCTGACGAGCCCTACGGCCCTCCCCGCGTGAGAAGCAGTGGCAGCATTGGCGACTACCACTGAACTGCGCGGTCCTGCCAGGCTAGGCGCACAGACACACCGGGGAGCCGATTGCCAGAGGGACAGGGCGCAGGCACTGGGCCAGTGGGTAGCAGCCGGAGGAAAGGCAGTACATAGTCAATAGGACTGCAGGCACACTGATTCTAAAAGATGCCTGGAGCCTGGCTATGATTGGGATCCAGCTAAATCGCCTGGATAATCATGTTACAGTCACCTGCATATCCCAAAGAATGGTATTTTTAAATAGGAGCAGGAATTCCAGACACAGCCTTGAACTGATCTGGCAAAGGGTGAAAGGGTTACTTGTCTTTGGGTATTTTAAAGGGAATGGGCTTTGAGGCAGAAACTGTTATTCTTCCAAATTACATAGTCTCTAAACAAAACTCGTTTCCTTTTTCACCAAAACCTTTGACTCCAGAGTTTATGGGTGGTAGGCTGCAAAACTCTATGTGGCTATTTGCTAACATCTTTATTAAACGTTATATTGGTTGCTTTCAAGTTTTGGTAATTATAATTGAAGCTGTTGGAAACATCCATGTGCCAATTTCTGTGTGGATGTAACTTTTAAGTCCTTTGAATAAATACCAAGGAGCATGATTTCTGATTTGTGTGGTAAGAGTACCTTAGTTCAGTTTTAGAAGAATCTACCAAACTGTCTTGCAAAGTGGCTGCACCATTTTGCATTTCCACCAGCAATCAGAGTTCCCATCTGGTGCTGACAGAGTTTTTCCTTTTGGCCATTCTAATAGGTGTACAGTACATTGGTATCTCAATGTTGTTTTAATTTACAATTTCCTAATAACATATAGTATTCGATAACTTTTCCTATACTTACTAGCCTTCTGTATATTTTCTTTGAGGATATAGATGTTCAGATCTTTGGCCCATTCTTTAATCGGGTTGTTTGTTTTCTTACTCAGTTTAAGTGTTCTTTGTATATGAGTATATTGAATAACAGTCCTTTATCAGATGTGTATTTTGAATTACTTTTCCCCCCATCTATGGCCTGTTTTCTCATTCTCTTGACGTTGTCTTTTGCAAAGCAGAAGTTTTTAATTTTAATAAAGTCCATGTTATCAATACTTCTTTCCATTGACCATATCTTTTTAATTGTGTCTAAAACCCCCTCCTCCTCCTGACAGTTATCTAGGCTTTCTCCTATGTTATCTATTAAGAGTTTTATAGTTTAGTGTTTTACATTGAGATCTATGATCAATTTTGAGTTAATTTTCATGAAAGGTATAATGTCTGTGTCTAGACTAGTGTTTTTTGCAGTAGATGTCCAGTTGTTCCACTCCCATTTGTTGAAAATGCTCTCTGTGCTCCACTGTATTAGATTTGCTCCTTTGTCAAAAATCAGTTCATTATATTTTTGTGAGTCTGTTTCTGAGCTCTCTATTCTTTCCTTTTTATCTCTCTGTCTACTCTTTTATCAAAACCACACCATCTGTAGCTTTATAGTACTTATTGAAGTTGGGTATTATCACTCTTCCAACTTTGTTACTTCTTCAGTAAGTCTTGCATTTTTTGTTAAATGTATTTTAAAGAATTTTGTTACTTTTTATGCTATTATAAATGAAATTATTTTCTTAATTTCATTTTAAATTTTTCACTGTTAATGTATTGAAATACAATTGATTTTGTATATTGCTCTTGTATTCTGCAACCTTGCTGAACTTGCTTATACATTCCAGTAGGTTAATTTTTGTGGATTATTTTTTGAAATTTTCTATATTCTATTTCTAAGATCATGCCATCTGCAAACAGAAATAGTGTTATGTCTCCCTTCCAATCTGGTTGCCTCTTGTTTCATTTTGTTGCTTAATTGTCCTCTCTAGAACTCCAGTACAACATTAAGTAGAACTGATTCATCCAGGCATCCGGGTTTTATTCCTGATGTTTTTAGGAAACCATCCAGTTTTTCACCAACAAGTAGGATGTTGACTGTGAGTGTTTGCAGTTGACCTTTATCAGGTTGCGGAAGTTCCTTCCTATTCCTAGTTTGTTTAGTGTTTTTATTCAGAAGGGGTGTTGGAGTTTTTCCATTTATTGTGATGGCCATGTTCTTTCATCCTTTATCCTGTTAATATGGTACATTACCATCGGCTGCTGGTTTCTAAGACTACTGTGGAGCTAGAGAGAGGGGGATGTATGGAATAGGGGAAGTTAAATGGCACAAAGCTTACTGTTTGTGATTTGGGTGTTGGTTATGTAGGGGCTTACATTTGTCAAAACTTATCAAATTATACCCTTAAGACCAATGCATCTTATTGTATATAAATTTTGCCTCAATAATAAAAAATAACTTTCACTGTACCCTTTTAAAATATTGTTACTGGTAAAAACTCAGAATGCTGAAATGACTTTAGAGTCATACAGTACGTTTATGTTATATCCAGAATAGCAGTGGGGTCTTTGGACTCCTATTTCATGGCTCTATTTCCCAAATTATATTACTGAACTTGTTATCAATGAAATTAAAAATAGTTCTTCCCAGCCATCTACCAAATCAACTCTCTCTTTCTCTCTCACTATTACTTGAAGTAATTACTTCACTGCCTGATAAATAAGAGTATTAGCAGCTTGAGAGGGGAAAAGTCAGTATACTTATAAATATATTTAGGCTATATATTGATAATAGTTATCCCTGAAGGACAGTTGGCAAATCAGTTTATTAGAGCTCTACTTATGCATCGTACATTGTCTTAATATTTTTCTAGAGATAGTTTCTTGTTTTCATTCTTTTCTTTTGCTAATTTTAATTATAATGTGCCTATTTTGCCATGTTTACCTTTCAGTCTTGCCTACTGCTACAGAGGATCATTGAAAACATTTATTATTTTGCTCTTATTATAAAGTTGGTAGATCCTTCTTAAGATAACAACTGATCATGTTTAGAATAAAAATATAAATAAGGACACAGTGCCTATGAGTGACAGCTAAAGAAAGTTTTGATTATATTAACAAGTAATGATTAGCTAATATTTTCATTTTTATAATGCTCAAGGCATATTCCCTGATCATTATTTTTGTAGGTAATGTAAATATTGTGAATCCGTAATATGTTATTTAGTATTATAAACTATGCTTTTGTAACAAAAAAAATCTTTGAAAAGAGAAACTTCAAATTAAGTTAAATATTTTAGACAATTAAAAATATATTGTATCCAATTGATGTTATCATCATAATCAACCTAAGAGCTTGTCCAAAATTATAGCCTTGGTACTTGTAAATATTTTCTTAAAAAGAAAAAAGGTGTTGGCATAATTTAAAGCCATGTTTAAACATGAAGTTATGTTATTCCTTGTATTTCAGGTAAATAGAAAAATTCATTAGTAATATTTTGAGATCTTGACTCTAAGGAGAAAAGACAGACTGAGAAAGTCAGCAGTAATAATTTCTTATAAATGAGCTTATAGACACACACTGACCACAATTACCCATTGAGTGTTGTAAATAACACGATTCTAATTCACATCCAGAGTTAACTTGTCAAGATAGAATCTGGTCCAAGATGCATAGATGTGTCTCTTCCTTGAGATATTCAGTTTGACACTGAGAGGGAGTGAGCTAGCTGTCTATCTTGTGGCCAAAGCTGTAAGGTAGAAAGCTCAAGAGATGTTGTTAGCTATGTTTCCTGTTATGTGTTTCTGTGGAACGAGAGAGAAAAACAAATCAGATATGCAGATATGAGCTGAGAAACTAGTCAGAGAAAGAGGTCTGACCCCATTCAGGTTACTGGTTTTACTGTTTCCTGAGGTCTAGTTGCATTCCTGTTTTCAGGTTCTGAAAGTCATATCAACATTCTTATTATATTCTTTTTTCCTTAAGTAAGTTGGAGAGTTTATTTTTATAAGACAAAAACCTTTTGCAAAAGTGTTAGTATGTATTTGGATATATTTTAGTATATACAAAATTTCTGCTCCAGCTGGGAAGACTTGGAAACAAATGAAATGTCAGCCACTTAGTAGGCAATAAATTTGAAGCAAATATGAAGTTACCCTGTTTTTGAAAAGCCCAATAAAAAGTAAAATTTATTAGAAGCACTTGTCAGATCTTGGTTTTGAAAAAGAAGGCAGTAGACACACAGAGGTAGTTATAATAGCTCTCAGATGGTTGAGGGATTTTTCTACTGAGTGGTATTTTCAAATAAAAACCCCAAAAGTAGATGCCTGACATTTAGAAGGGAAAATTTACAGGAGATGTATCTAGAAACCCTTCAAATGCTCCATTCCTGAAACATTAATCTAAAATACAGTCTTCTCAGATTCTTTGTCAGTATAATAGGGTTGATAATATTTACTCTCTGGATTTACTGTGTGAGCAAAATGAGATGCTAGTAAATGGGATGTTGATGTGGCCAAGGTGGCCAGGACCTCTGGAGACCGCAGGGACTCCTGCCCTCAAATCAAAGAAGAACAATCAAAATTTCTTCCACACATGGCCTACAAATAGCTGAAGCATTGACTGTTAACTTCATGACTTCAAATCAGCGCTGTGATTTCAGAATTTAGAAGGGCTCTAAATGTTTCTGAATGCAGGACACCGACATATTGTTGCTGTGTAATGGCTCTAAGTGGACTGCTTCCCATGTGTGGGGCCTGATGCACACAGGTCACATGAGCCTGGCCCGTACTTCTCTCTGAGTAGGATCCCATTGTGTATTGCAGAGGGGTATTAGTCCTATCAGGGCACCAGAGAACCTCTTAGAGAACTCCGTGCCATTTGCTAACTGGAACCATTGTGGTCATATGTATGAGTGGGAAATCTGCTTCATGATGGGCTTTCTACTATACAACTTCTGTGATTTTTTTTTCATTCGTATGTAACTGGTATCCCCTCTACTTTTACATTTTGGAGTCAGAGGAAAATTCATCTTCTAGAGTTCACTTTTCACTTGTAGTCCTAAGTCTCTTCTGCGTATTGAATGTGTGACTTTCTAAGCTTATCCCACACATTTACTTAGAGATGTGAAAACTATATGGTGTGATTTTGTGTAATATTTTGTCCATAGCCTTTAAAATTATACAGTGTAATTTTGTGTAGATTTTGCTAGAAATATTTCACTGTCTTTTTCCTTATTAAAGTCCTGAGGTTAAAGGTATTGCCAAAGAGTTTGATCTGTGAAATGTTCTGTACTTACTGCAAAACTAGATTTCTATCTTGATGCCTTCATCCCACCACATCTGTGCAGGATCCCATTTCTGACAGGGGAACTGTCAACCTTAACATCAGAGGATCTTAGCTCCCCCTCCTGGCCCTCTGTGATTCTTAAATCATACTTTTTTCTTGTTCTCTCCTTTCCTGCATTGGACCTAGCCCCTTATAATCATTAGGGAAATTTCTGCAGGTAATTGATTATGAATGCAACACAGTCAAGAAATTTCATTTGAAATGCAGTCTTCCAGGTGTGTTGGCTTTTAGAAATTTCTGTGACAAAAGAAATGTTCTATATCTGTGCTATCAAATAGAGTAAGCAGTAACTTGTGAGCACTTAACATGTGGCTAATACAAGTGAGGGACTGGATTTTTGGTTTTATTTAATTTTAATTAATTTAAATTTAATTACCCATATGTGGTTGGTGACTACCATGTTAGAGAGTACAGTTCAGATGCTAATAACTTCTCTCCATAAATGCATCTGATCTGCTGAAGTGTTGTGCCTTTCGCCAAACTTACCAATTTCCCTGAATTAGAGGAGGGAAGGTTAGTTGTATCACACTATGCAAAAGTATCCTTTATTCTCTCTGCTCTGCTTCATAGCACCTGCTTCTTTAGATTTCAAGCCGTGGCTAGGTGGCACCTACAGCAGCACTCATAGAAAGCTGCTAAAAAACAGGTTTGGGAGACACATTTAGTCACAATAAGATACAGAGCAAAGGAAAAGCGAAACATGAAAAGGAGGGCATTTTGATTTTACTCTGGTCTTAGCAAGTTTTGTAGTGGGAATGAGAGATACGTTGTGAAAGTTTCAGCAGTTCAAAGGTGACTGGAAATAGGGAGATCCTTGAGTAGCCCTGCCAACAGCATCTGTAGCTGCCCCTAAAACCACCCAGTAGAAACATACAATCTAAGAATAAAAACTGGTGAAATCTTTAGCCTCTACTCCCAACTCTCTGATTCCAAAAAACCTCCGCTGCCTTGCGGCATACCTCTTCAGGGGAAAGGCTAAGGGAGTAAACCCCGACAGAAAATCCGGAGCCGGAGTCCCTAAGGCGGTTTGATGTTGTAGTCAACACCGGCAACTCCTGCGGCGCACCTGAAGCCAAGCTGTATTGACTCCGTCTTTCCCTTGGATCCTTCAGCTGCGAAGAGAGGGGGGGTCTGCTGCATGGGCAACAGCAGATCCTCCATATCACCCTGCCCAGGCTCTGTAGCTTCAGCTTCACTGGAGAGGACACTCCAGCGTCATCGCAAGATGTCGATTCAACATGGGAGGAGACATATACCGTGTCACTCCCGAGTTGGACTGCACAGCCATTCTCGGCGGTGCAGATAGACTCTTAAGAAGCTACACCATCGTCTCTCGAGACGGACGGCTGCCGACGACTCCCAACTAGACTTTTATGCATAAGATCCCTTATATGAAAATTCTAGCGCTTCCTCCAGTAAAGCTGATGTGCATAAAAACTGGATTTGTACAGCAGCTAATATTGAGGAGTCATTGTTTTCTTTAGAAAAATGACTCACTAAAGGTTTTTTAAAAATAGAAAGTCCTATAAAGCATTTAATGATGCAATAAATGGCATGATTTTTGCAGACATAGTAGTGTGGAAAGCAAGGCTATGCCTGTATTGTATAAACCAGTGACGAATGTTCTGAAATAGACCCAAAGCCCATCATGGCACAGTATTCCTTCAGGTTCCTTCAGAGAGGTATTTACAACTTGGTAACAGCATTACTGAATACTGAAAATTGTTTTTGAGACAGTTTGTATTGAAGGCATGAGACAAAGAAGCTTTATTGCATTATGTCATATTGATTTAATCTTATTCTATCATACACTGAAATTGTTGCTTGTAAGGAAATAGATACCTTTTACTGGAAGTTTCAAGGGAGCTGAGGAATACTTGTGAACAAATCAAATTTTCTAATTCAGACTTTTCCTTCACTCAGATGAAGAAGATATGGAATAATTTACAGATGAATGAGAGGAGAGATAAAGGAGATAGGGGGCAATGTGTAGCTCTTGCAATTGTCATTACTGGTCTCAGACACAAGAGGGAAGCAGAAATTAACTCAAGATACCTCCCTATTTGTTATCCACTTATCCACAAATAGGTGATCTTTATGTAGTAAAATGGGCAAGCATTTAAATAAAAGTTTAATGTTCCCCTTATGAAAGAGTTTATTATTGCTTTAATATTGGAAAGACAACCCCACAATACCTGTTTAAACTACGGGGGTGGGGGGGTGGGGGTCATAGAAAGCAATGCACACAGTATTTAAGAGATCAGGATTAGTAGTCAAGCAGATTTAAAGTCAAGTATGGCTCAAATTCATACTAACTGGGTGACCTTGGACATATCCATTAGAATCTCTGAAAACCAGTTTTTTTTTTTTTCATCTGTACAACTTGAATAATCATATCTGCCCATATCCCAGAATTTTTGGAAGAGACATGAGGTAATGTATTTCCAACCACACATATTTCCAACAACAGCTGTGTCCCTAATAAATGGTAGCTGCTATAATTTCTTTAAAAAAATTCTTGACATAAACCTTGTGCCATTTGTCACTCTTGTGAGAATTACCTAAAAGCATTTCTCTAGAAAGTATTTTTTCTGTGTTGTGTGCAGGATCTGGTTGCTACCTTCTGTCACATGGAGTTTGTGTGTGTGTGTGTGTGTGTGTGTGTGTGTGTGTGTGTCTTCGTGTCTGTGTGTCTGTGTTTGGGGGATATTTTCTGTCTCTGGGGAAATCAACTTTCAATTCTCTCAATTTTTGATGCCACTGACATTTTTTCCTTTGTCTTCTTCACTCCTCAACTTCTGGTAAACCAGAAGAAATGTTTCATTTTCAGCTGTGGTTGTTCATATGAAATCTGGGGAGGCAAGGTTGGGGCATGTGCCTCTTAAAAGTGTAAGCTGTTGTTTGTATCTCAATGAGAGAGTTGGGAAATTTGGAGCTGGTGACTTAGAGTTACTTTGTGTAAAAGGAAGAGAATTGAATTATGTGTGCTTTAACCAAGTTGCAAATACATTTTACAATTAAACAAAATGGCCAATTCATAAACACTTTCATATAAATTTTATTATGTAAAACTTCATGCTAAAATAAAATTTTGTCAGGCCTATTAAAATTATTTCTTTTTAGGAAATTCTCTGTTTACTATATAGTATTAATCAAAAGTACAAACAAACCTCTAGAGGGAATTTTAACAAATTAAGAACAGAAATTATTTAAGAGTACATTAGAGCATTATTCAAACAAAAGATGATAACTATGAGTAAATGTTTTTCTAATCATCAGAAGAGATTCTAGAGAGAGCCTGTAGTTGGCAAGAGATGACTGTTTATGCCTGCAAAGAAGCACTGGTTACTTTATATAATCACAATAAATTATACTGAATTTCTTTAAAACTCTACCAGGTCTCCTCACATTCACCAGTGAGATTTTATTTATTCTCATTTCTCACATTTAGTCATAAGTCACATTTATTATTTTTATCCCTTCAAAATGCTTTGGTATTTTTCAGTTCTACCCAGACCCTGCCACCCCTAGCTCCTCATTTTTATCATTTCCCCCCAGTAACTTGCAGCAACCACCTCACTAATGCATCATCAAGCTGCAGGCTCTTGAATCCTCAAATTTTCATCAATATTTTGTCAAATTAAGCTCTTGAACCCATTTTCCTTGTATTATTCTTCTTCTTTAAAATATTTATAACCTATTTCTTATTTTAATAGTGCCATTTCTTGAGTTAGGCATGGTGCCTAGTTAGGATGTCTATACTTATTGTGTCTAATCCTACAACAAGTCTTTAAAGGAGTATGCACATTTTGGAGATAGAAAATGCTTGGGGAGGTTAAGTAACAACATGTGAGTGGTATGTAAATACCAGGGCTTACTCCAAAGCCCACTTTTTTCTCAAGGTACACTCCCTCTCATTGTGACACATATGTAGGTTACCCTTCTACTTGTCTTTCAAGACCTTCCAAAGACTGGTTCAGTGCTACCTTTTCTACTATTTTTCTTCTTTAAGGGTCTTCTCTCTCTTTTCAGACTATTGGTTTTTTTTTGCTGCACAAATATATGTTAGATTCCATGCTCAAATGTGTTGCTCACAATTAATGGTCTTTTATTTTCCTGAATAATTCTTTCTTGCCTTGCCCATGTTCATTATGGTAGAACATCTACAGGATTTTTATAAACCAGCTTGTCTTAATTATAAAGTTTAAAATGATATAAAAATCACAGATAAGATGGAGTACATACACTTGTCCTTATTCCTCCTCTAGTACAGCTAAAAATCCTGAATATTATGTGTAGAACAAAATAAGAATGTGGAGAGAAGGTAGACCAGATCTGGAGACCTCAGGACCCCAAGAATGGCATGGTGGTGACTTCCCTGTGTTTCCTTTGGCTTCACGTACCCCAGGCTGGGCCCTGGAGAGGCCAGCAATGTGGAAACACTAATGAGCACAGACAAAGCAAGCCCCCAAACACTTGCTCTCTCTAATCAATGGAGCAGGAAGGGACAACCTGACAAGACAGCAAACTCTTAGTCAACAACCACTGCACCCAAGCTAAACACCACAGGAAACACTGTTGCAGGCCCCTGGGGCTGCCTTTCTTGTTTCTCTGCATCCTTATGAGAACTGTGGTCCCAATTCTACACCTTCCAGCAAAGGTTGAATGGGGAGCAAAGACTTCCATTCTGCATGGGGGTACTTAGGCAGTGCATTGTTTCTGCTGGAGAGGTATGAGAGAAGGCCAGGAGGGACCATTGTCAGTTAATCTCTTCCTTAGAAAACAGACTGTGTCATGTGTCAGTGTGTTAAAGTCTCAAGATACTTCAAACAGATGGGAAGTCAGTCTGGATCCAGAAGGTAAATGCGGTGGAATGAAACTTTGAGGGTTGTCTTTCGGGGGGAAAGAGGGCAGTGTTCCTTAACCCTTCTCTGGCACTTTATCCCAGAGAGTGGACACTGGAGCTAACTGGGTGCTACAACTCCAAGGAGTGCCTGTGCTTTTGAGTGCTTTGGGAATTCCATTGCTTTTGAGGTAAACAGATGAGGAGGGACAGGGAACTGAGGTACAGGTACAGACAGAACAGGTACTGGGAAACTGACCTAGCTCTAAGCTGTGAGAAACTCATTGCTCAGGCCCCTTTGAGCGGCTGTTTGTACCAGAGAAGCCCAGCCTGAAATGTGGACAATGCCTGGGACAGTGACACAGTGTCTGCTGAAAGGACTGGCATAGCCTGGGTAGCCAACAGTCTGGAAACTTCTAGCCAAGTGGGCTGACATTTAGAGCAGTGCTCTGTTCCTGAGCATGCATTCAATTGCTACCTAGGGAAACTGAGGCAAAAGGCGACTCCTATGGGCTGGGTTAAAATAAAAAGAAAGAATGTGCACTCTGTGGGCACTGAGTTTCTCTTGGGCCCACTGGTTACTAAATCTGTGGACAGCAAGATGCAGATTCACTTCTGCTTCTTGTCTCTTTGGGACAGACCCAGAAACCCACAGAGAGATCCAACAGCGAGCAGTGGGAGGGAAGAAAGCAGGGAGATATGAAAGAGGCCGATCAATGTGCCATGGTAGTTACAGCTGCCACAAAGAACAGTTTCTTACTTGGTTGTCTCACAGGAGAATTGATGAAGCTCTTATTTTTTATTTGTAAAGGTATAAAGAATATTATTCCTTCATTAGTGGTCAAAGGAGAAAATAAACAGAAAGCCAGTCTTCACAGTTTCAGTCGAGGATGTAAAGGGTTTCCCAGGCCTAAAATCTAGATGAAAGAGTAGGAAAGTTAACTTTACTTGGTTCATGTTATTTATTCAAGATAAACTAACATCACAGGTTTCTGGAGGTGTGACGGGGCCCAAAGTAGAACTCAAAATGTCACTGCTGTAGTGTGTGATAAAGAAGTTAAAGGCATCAGAATTCATAGTACAGATTAGCATTTGTAGATTCTTTCATTTATAAAGAGCCCTGAGCCATGATGATTAGTTTAAGTGGAGCAAATACAACCCATACCCTGTTGATGTACTTACCCACTGTTTCTCTGTATTTAACTGAAGTTCTCTTTGTTATGAAAAATTCTGACTGAAGTCATGTGAATTATAAACTATGGCACTATCTATAGAGTAAGGTATTTTCTGTCAATGTTAATATCTTTTTTCTGAAAGTGAGATATAGAGGAATTAATAATTTCCCTAGAGATACTTGAGATGCTGGAGGGAAAATTGTTTTCAGAACCCAGATCTTCAGAGCCCTTGGCCAATCTCAGAGGGCTAAACCTAGATTTTGGTACCTCATTTTGCCTATTTGTGAAATATTAGGAGCACGTACCTCTCTTGGCTATTTTAAGGAATAGCTGATGCAAATATATTGGGAGTATAGAGGAAACGTACAGTAGGATGTCAGAGTAGAAGAATTCAAATATAACCAGGCCAGCTTTGTACGAATATATGAAAATTCAATCCCCATGGCCCTCAAATGGATGTAATATAGATACCAGGTCTGATGGGAATCTCAAATCCCATTTAGATCCCGATTCCTGGACTTCTGGGCATACAGCTAAAATAAGCAAGGAATTCTCTTATCTTTCCTCTGGACTTCAGGTCATTGTATGCCAAGTTAGAAGGTTTTTGGCCGCAGACCTTAGACAATTAACAGTTTTCTCTCTCTTTTTTTTCTTTTTCTTCCCCCACAGTTTTTCAGGCATGTTTACAAACTGGTAGCTAAGGTTAGTCTACCAATCCTAGAAATTCTTCCTCTTCAACTGTTTCTACAGTCTTCCCTGCTCTGGTCCCCTACTCTTCACTATGTTTTGGGCCTCTTGAGTTCACATCTCTGAAGATGTATACCACACTAAAAAATGAATGAAAAACATAATATTTTATAGTGGTAGTCATATGAAAACAGTGGTGGATGTCATCAAATCATTACACTGGGAGCCTATTTACCTTATATCAGCTTTCTATTTGTATTTCCTGTAGATTTTCCTTTTAAAAACAATATGCTTCCTATTGATCTCTCTATAAATTTCTATCTGTAGTTTATACTCCCAGTTTATTGGCAGTGTGAAGACATCAGCATTGCCAGAATCTGAAAGACAGATAAGACTTAACTGACTTTGGTCACCACAATCAGTTACTTTGTTTCTCAGTCTTCATTTACTTACCCTCCTCTTTGAGGGTGGTTGTACAGTATCAAAGCACTTCAAATACACGGAAACATTAACACTCAAAATTTACATCACACATTGAGACTGGTAGGAAGGGTGGAGACGTGAAAAGGGCTGGCCACACTGCCATAGGTGGTATCTCAGGTTCTGGAGGGATATCTCAGCTGCATAGGTTCATACTGAGAAGATTTGTATCTCAGCCCCAAGCTGTGCTCCCCAGCCCAGAGCACTAGTGTCAGGAAGAAACACCCATATGACATCTGGTTGAAAATTAGTCGATATTCTGTCTGCCAGGGAGAGACAGGAGGCTGCTAGAGACACAGGTTCCCTCTTAAAGGGCCAATGCACAAAATCTCATTTCTAGCCATTCACTTTGGGCTCTGGCGGAGAGAAGACAGAGCAAGTTAGGGTCATGTGAATAGAGACTGTGTTTGTGGCACTGCAGAGAGAGCTGAAGGGGCAACCACCAGAATCCCTGTGCTGAGTCCCTCTCCCACACCGCAGATGCCATCTTTCTTGGGTGGAGCACTCCCCCTTGTAAGACATCAGCCTGGGGGAAAACAATAGCCCCACATTCTAAACCCCTTGTCCCCTGACCCTGTGTAGCTTGTGCTCTGCTGAGGAGTCACCTGCCTGGGCCAAGATGTAAAGGTCTGAGCAGACTGAAGGGGCGTCAGTGATTGAATGGTATGGCATTGGGGTGGGAGGCATTTCTCCTACTTTCTGGAGAACCTGACTGGTGCCTCCCCCTCAAAGGAGATCTCCTGGCCCCATTCGCAGCCACATTCTTCTGACTCTTGGTGGCTCCACTCTGTTGAGGTCTGGGTGCAATCTGGGATGCACTGAGTTGTGTGGCTCTGGGGTGGGGGCCATTCTCCCTACCTTTCTGCAAGCCTGACCAGCACCTCCCCCTTAGGGGAGATATACTATTCCCATCCTCTGGCAGCCATGCCCTGCTGAGTTTGGACTTCTGGAAGAATTAGGGACAGACTAAATTTTCTGGCTCTAGGACAAGGGCCATTTTTCTCTTGCATGCCTGATGAGTGTAGAGCCTTCTTTTCACATGGGCAAAACTTAGTCTGTTTGAGCCTGGTAAACTCTGCTGACCTTACCCTGAGACTCTCTGATACCCTGCCCCACCACAATAGTGTGCAAGCACCCAGCAGGTGGCAGCTAGACTTGGTATACCCTGAAACATTTGCAACATTTTCTGAGTGGTCTTAGATGCAGCATTGGCACTAAGATTGAAGCTGTATCAATCTGGTGAACCCCACTCACACCTACCTTGTGTCTCACTAAGAACCTACTTCATGCAGCTCGAGTACCACCAGAAGCTCTTTCAGTGACTGAGCCTAGGAGGCAGCTGGAAGATGGAGGCAGGCAGAGGTGAATCTTGGGGTGCCTTGGGACTTTAGCTGACCTTCCTTAGCTGATCTTCCCCCAAGACCTGGTGCTGGTAAAAGCAAGCCTTGGTGCACAGCTTGGCTGTTCTCACACATACCCAGGCCTAGCAGAGGCAGCCACAACTGTGGAATGCTTTTTTGCTCCAGAAAGCTTGTCCACAGCCAGTCACAGGCAACGTCTGACATCGGCCTACACCATAGTCTTCCTCAGAGGCCCCAGAAAAAAACACATTCAGTGTCAGCTTTAGACAACATCAGAGCAGAATCCAATTAGATTCACAAGCAACATATTAAAAGGGAGATAGATCTCGCCAAGCACTAGACCCTGCTACGGCAAATTTAACTTTGTGTCATCAGCACCTGCACAGCAACTCATACACAGTGGTCAGTACTGATCCCCACAGTCACCCAGCCTGAAAGTTGACCCCATACATGACTGAACCAGTAGCAATTCAGACTCAGTTACAACAGGAGGACTATAATAACCCATACAAGGGTCATCCCTGAAGCACCCAGCTCAGGTGATCAAGTAGACTAGACTACTGAACCCAACAGGACACGTACTACATAAGGCTACCCTACCAAGACTGGGAGTCATAGCAGATCAATCTCATAAATAGAAACAAGCATAAAGAGATGGCCAAAATGGGGAGACAAAGAAACATGACCCAAATGAAAGAACAGGAGAAATCTCCAGAAAAAGAGCTAAATGAAATGGAAGTAAGCAATTTATTAGATACAGAGTTCAAACAATATGCTTATAAAAATGCTTAAGGAACTTAGTAAGTACTACAGCAACATGAAAAAGGACATTAAAAATAAGGATGGAACTGGAGAGTGTTATGCTTATTGAAATAAGCCAGGTGGCAAAAGACAAATATCATATGATCTCACCTAATACAGGAACCTAATGAACAAAACAAACAAATGAATAAAATAGAACCAGAGGCATGGAAACAGGGAACAGACTGGCAGTGACCAGAGTGGGGAGGGGGTAAAGGGAGAAAGGGGGAATGAAGGGGAAAGGTCTAGTCAAAGAGCTAGTATGAATAACCTAAGGACATGGACAAAAAGGTATGGATTGACTATGGGAGGGGTGTAGGGGATGGGGCAAGGGAGAGTAACAGGGTAAAAATGGGACAACTGAAATAGAACAACAATTAAAAAAATGAAAAAACAAAATAAAACAGAAAAGAACCAGTCAGAAATAAGGATATAATATCTGAAATGAAGGGTATACTAGGAGGAATAAACAGTAGTTTAGATGAAGCAGAAAATTGAATCAGTGATTTGGAAGACAAGGTAGCAGAAAACTCCCAGTCAGACCAACAAATACACATATAAGTAAATAAAAATATAAAGAAAAACCAGAATAGTTTAAGGGACCTTTGAGACCACATGAACTTTACCAACATCTGCATCATTGTGGTACCAGAAAGAGAAGAGAGAGACCAGAAGATTTAAAACCTATTTGAAGAAATAATGACTGAAGACTTCCCTAACCTGGTGAAGGGAAATGACATACAAGTCCAAGAAACACAAGAGCGTTCAAAAGAAGATGAAGTCAGAGACCCATACCAAGATACATCATAACTAAAATGCCAAAGGTTAAAGACAAAGAGAGAACCTTAAAAGTAGCAAGAGAAAGAGTTAGTTACCTACAAGGGAGCTCCCATTAGACTGTCACCTGATTTGTCAACAGAAAAATTTCTGACCAGAAGGTATTGGCATGAAAGATTCAAAGTGATGAAAATCAAGGACATACAATCAACACTATTTTATCCAGCAAGGCTATCATTTAAAATTTAAGGGGAAATAAAGAGCTTCACAGATAAGAAAAAGCTAAAGAAATTCTTTAGCACAAAACCTATACTAAGAGAAATAGCAAAGGGTCTTCTTTAAGCAGTAGAAGAATAAAATGAACAAACAACAAAACAATTAAAGGAACATAATTAAAAAGATAAAATGGCAATAAATACATACCTATCAATAATCACTTTAAGTGTAAATGGCTTAAATGATTCAATCAAAAGGCATAGGGTAGCTGAATGGATAAGAAAATGAGACCATATATATGCTTCCTACAAGAGACCAAATTCATAACAAATGATACACATAGTCTAAAAGGAAAGGAATGGAAAAAGACATTTCATGCACATGGAAATGAAATAAAAATCTGAGGTAACAATACTTACATCTGACAAAATAAATTTTAAAACAAAGTCTATACTAAGAGACAAAAAAGTACACTACATGATGATAAAGGGGACAATTCAATAAGAGAATATAATCCTTATAAACATTTATGCACCCAACATAGGAGCACCTAAATATATAAAGCAAATATTAATGGACATAAAAGGAGAAGTCAATGGTAAGACAGGCATAGCAGGGGATCTTAACATCCCATTTACATCAATGGATAGATGTTTCAGAAAGAAAATCAACAAGGAAACAGCAGCCTTAAAAGACACATGAGATCAGATGGATTAATTTGATATTTTTAGAGTATTTCATCCCCTAGCACCAGAATATACATTCTTTTCAAGTGCACATGAAACATTTTCTAGGATAGACTATATGTTAGAAACAAAAAATTTCTCAATAAACTTAAGATGATTGAAATCATATGAAGCATCTTCTCTAAACATAATAGTGTAAAACTAGAAATCAATTACATGAAAAGAACTGAAAAACACACAAAAACATGGAGTCTAAGCGACATGTTACTGAACAATGAATGGATTAACAATGAGCTAAAGAAGGAATCAAAAGACACCTTGAAACCAGCACAAATGAGAACACAAAAAAACCCATCTATGAGACACAGTGAAAGCAGCTGAAAGAAGGAAATTCAAAGCACTAAAGGCCTTCCTCAAGAAACAAAATCTCAAATAAACCACCTAATTTTATACTTAAAGGAACTACAAAACAGCAACAAACAGAGCCCAAAGTGAGAAGAAAGGACATAATAAAGATGAGCACAGAAATAAACAAAATGAAGTCTAAGAAAAACCCCAAAACAAAAACAATACAAAGGATCAATGAACCTAGAGCTGGTTCTCTGAAAAGATACAAGATTTACAAACCAGACTCATCAAGAATAAAAAAGAAGACCCAAATAAATAAAATCAGAAATGAAAGAGAAGTAACAACTGACACCAAAGAAAAAGAAAGGATTATAAGCTAATATTACATCATACATATGCCAATAATTTGCACTATCTGAACAAAATGAATAAATCCATAGAAACATTCAATGTTCCAAAATGAATCAGGAAGAATCAGAGAATCTGAACAGACAGATTACAATTAGTGAAATGAAAACAGGAATCAAAACACTTTCAAAAAACAAAAGTACTGGGCCTGATCACTTCACAGGCAAATTTTACAAACATTCAAAGAAAAACTAACACCTATCCTCCTCAAACTATTTCAAAAAATCCAAGAGGAGGGAAGACTCCAAAGCTTGTTTTACAAGGCCAGCATTACCCTCATTTCAAAACCAGATAAAGACACTATGAAGAAAGAAAACTATAGGCCAATATCCCTGATGAACTTTGATGCTAAAATCCTCAACAAAATATTAGCAAACTGGGTCCAGCAATACATTAAGAATATCATACACCATGATCAAGTAGGATTTATTCTGATAATAGAAAGTTGGTACAATATCTTCAAATCAATAAATGTGGTATACTATACAAACAGACTGAAGGATAAAAATCATAGGATCATATCAATAGATGCAGAAAAAGCATCTGTTAAAATCCAACTGCCATTTATGATAATAAGTCAGCAAAATGGGGATAAAGGGACATACCTCAATATAATAAAGGTCATATATGACAAAGCCACAGCCAACATCCGACCCAGTGGTAAAATAACTGAAAGGATTTCCCTTAGGATTAGAGATAAGACAGGGATGGTCACTTTCACCACTCTTTTTTAACATAGTACTGAAAATTTTAGTCACACAAAAAGACAAAAAGAAGAAATAGAAGGCATCCAGATTATAAAGGAAGAAGTAAATCTGTCATTATTTGCAGATGACATGCTACCAAAAAACTGCCAGAACTGATAAATGAATTCAATAAAGTAGAAGGATACAAAATAAATATTCAGAAATTGGTGTCATTATTTATACATCAACAATGAACTATCGAAAAGAGAAAATGAAGAAAGCAATCTCATTTACAATTGCTTTAATAAATACCAAGGAAAAATTTACCCAAGGATGTAAAAGACCTATGCTCAGGAAATTATAAGACAAGAAAGAAAATAACTGAAGAAGATACAGATAAGTAGAAGCATATATGGTGTTAATGGTTTAGAAGGATTAACATCATTAAAATGTTCATACTATCCAAAGCAATATATAGATTCAACAGAATTCCTATCAAGATACCAATGCCACGTTTCACAGAACTAAAACAAATATTTCAAAAATTTATATGCAATCACAAAAGACCCTGAATAGCCACAGCAATCTTGAAAAAGAAAAACAAAGTTGGAGGAATCATGCTACCTGATATCAAACTACGCTACAAGGCTATAGTAATCCAAACAGCATGGTACTGGCAAAAAAATAGACATATAGATCAATGGGACAGAATAGATAACCCAGAAATAAACCCATGCATTTATGGTCAATTAATATTTGACAAACAGGAAAAAACATACAAGGGGTAAATACAGTCTATTCAAAAAATGGTGTTGGGAAAATTAGATACATATCAAAAATAAACAAACAAATAAATAAAACTAGACAAACTTCATATACCATAACAAGAATAAACTCAAAATAGATTAAAAACTTACATGTTAGACATTAAACCATAAAAATCTTAGAAAAAACCACAAGCAGTAAAATCTCAGACATTTCTTGTAGCAATATTTTTTTCTGATATATCTCTTCAGGCAACATAAACAAAATAAAGAAAATAAGCAAATGGAATTAAATCAAACTAAAAAGTTTTTGCACATACAGGAAACCATTAATAAAATGAAAAAAAAAAAAACACCCACTGAATGGGAGAATGTATTTGCTAATGATGCATCCAATAAGGGGTGAATTTCCAAAATTCATAAAGAACTTACATAATTCAACACCAAAAAATCAAACAATCCAAGTAAAAAATGGTGAGAAGATCAGAATGGACACTTCTCCAAAGAGAACATACAGATGGCCACTGTACATATGAAAAGATGCTCAATGTTACTAATTGTCAGAGAAATGCAAATTAAAATCACAATGAGATATCACCTCACACCTGTCAGAATGGCTACCATCAATAAATCAACAAGCAACAACTGCTGGTGAGGATGTTGAGAAAAAATAACCCTAGCGCACTCTTGGTGGGAGTGCAAACTGGTACAACCACTGTGGAAATCAGTATGGAGTTACCTCAAAATATTAAAAATGAAACTGCTAATGATCCAGCAAACCCACTTCTGGAAATATATTCAAAGAAGCCAGAAACATTAATTTGAAAGAATATATGCACCCCTATGTTCATTGTAGTGTATGTACAATAGCCAAGATTTGGAAGTTGCCCAAGTGCCCACCCATAGATAAGTGGATAAAAAACATGTACTACATTTTCACAGTGCAATACTACTTGGCATTAAAAAAAGAAGAAAATATTACCTTTTGTGACAGCGTCGATAGACCTGGAGAGTATTATGCTAAGTGAAATAATTCAGTCAGAGAAAGACAAGTACCATATGATTTCACTCATATGTGGAATCTAATGAACAAAAGAAACTGACAAACAAAATAGAAACAGAGGCACAGATACATGGAACAGACTGCCAGTTGTCTGATGGGATGGCTGTTGAGAAGCTGGGTGAAAAAGGTGAAGGGATTAATAAAAAAATACATAGACATAGACAGCAGCATGGTGATTACCAGAGAGTAAGGGGGTGGGGAAGGTAGAAGAGGGTAAAGGGGGGATAAATGGTGATGGAAAGAGACCTCACTTGGGGTGATGAACACACAATACAATGTACAGATGATGTGTTATAAAATTGTATACCTGAAACATGTATAAGTTATTAACCAATGTCACTCCAGTATATTCAATAAAAATTTTCATCAAAGAGGAAATAAAGCCACTTGTCATTCAATCAGTCAAACTCAGTATGTCACCCACTGTAGAAAATAGGCTGTCCCTGCAGTTCTTGCTAATTACCTGTTACTGCTGCCACCTCTGCTCTAAAAAGGAGAAAGAAACTAGTCTGAAAACTGTAATTGGATAGTAGATTATGTCCAACTGAGGCCAGAGGTAATCGTTAGTTATAGTAACTAGTAGGTCAATAAAAACTACCTGTAACAATGTAATAAGAAGCTCTTTCTTTTAGTAGACACAACTAGTTTTCTTTAAATTCATGTTCTCTCTAAGTATTATGTCAATAGAAATAACAACAGAGTTCTGAAGCAAAAAAGTGGTAGGGCATATCAAAAATTTGTATTGAGATTTTTTGTCTTAACTCATTTTGCTTAGGTGATATAATCTCTATCGAGACAAAACTGGATGCATGGTCCAGAGGGACAGTGGAGTCAAACCTCAAATTACCTGTGCCTGATTCCTTCACCTTTTAAAGGTTCATTCCAGAAACATCAGATACTTTGAGAGTCCCTCCTCTTCTGTAAGTACCATCGTAGTTTAGATGGCTCAGAACAGTCAGGAACTGTTTTGTGTTGCAGAAGAAAAATCAGCATAGACTTAGAGGTATGGTAAGATTAGGTATTCCTGATACTCCTTTTTGGCATTCTACTCATTGGCTTGTGGACTTATTATTACTAAGAAATGGATCCTTCTGTATAGATCTGTTTAATTAATTAAGGGATGTATTTATGTGACTTAAACAACAAATGGCTGAGACTGTGGGATATGATTCCTGACTTAACTGTCAAAATTGTAAGAATTTAGAGGGAGGTAGGAATTGAGAGTTATCTGGTGTATAGTTTGATCTCCTCCCCGCAGCATGGAAATCTTTCTAGCAACATCACATAACCCTTGAGTGTAGGAGTTGGAGAGATGTTAGATACCAGTAAAAACCCTCTAGAGTCTACAACTTAGTGTAGAAATTCTCTTTAGAACATTCTAGTTAGATGGACCCTTAACAACTGCTTATTAAGCTTTCCAGGATGGAAATGTGGGCAAGGCATACCATTACATTTGGGAAATCTCAAAGTTTAGAAACAAATTATTTTTTGAGAGCTAATTTCTAGACCCTTGATAAATCCACATATGCATTCTGGAAATGTCCCTTTAGCATGCTGTCTTTCAGATAGCTGAAGTTTACTGGTATCACTCTTTAGAGTTTCTCTGTTTCCAAGTAAAATGTTTTTGTTCATTTATCCAACATTCATTCCCATATCATCTTTGCCACCTCTCTGGATGACTCTTGTTGAATAAGCCACAGACTGATCAGCATTCTTTCTAAAGTAATGTGCCTGAACAACAGCTGGGTGTGACTCAATTTGTAAAATTTAACCTTTCTGTGGGACTGCCTTTTATTTACATTAAATTAGCCATATCCTTCTTAGGTAACATTCCAAGAACATTCTAGTGAAGAAATGCTTTATTAATCTGTGCTTCTTAGTTAACTGCAGACCGTTCTGCTTTCTAATTCTCACTTCCCTTTAAATGTACTCCTTCCTTGCTTATTATTTGCCTTCCTTTGAGAGAGACAAGTTTCTGAAGTGGAACACCGGTATTTCAACCATTCCACTGAATTACAGTTAAAAAAATAAAAAGAGACAAGATAAAAGGCAGAGATTTTATGGACAGAAACACATTTTAAAAGTCTCCAAAACACTTATATGGATGACCTATGGACATGAACTAAGAGTGGGGGGATTGCTGAAGGGAATGGGGGTGCCCAGCAGAGGAGGGCAGAGGGGGGAAATTGGGGCAACTATAAGAGCATAATCAATAAAATATAGTAAAAAAAGAAAATAAATAAAATCTTTAAAAAAATGTCTGCTCTAAGGATCTTGAGACAAAGTGCCAAAATACCAATGATATTAGGTAAAACAGTGGTAGGACTTAAAGACACTTTAAGGCAGGAGTAATTTGAGATGTTCTTTTAGCTAATTCAAATGTCTGACACCTATTGCCATCTCTTCACCTACAGCTCAATTTTAAAATCAATTCTATGACAATTTTATACCAAAAAATAGGTGTTGGAGAATTTCCCCAGAAAAAATGGTTGCTGGAGAAGTACCTTGAAGAAAATACAACTGTTGAGAGTGATCTCATAAGTTATGAGTAACATTTTTCTAATTCTTATATTTGTATATTTTTAAACTTTCCTTTTTGAGTATATTATTTTTATAATGGAAATATATTTAATTTGAAAATTGTGATGACCTTTTTATACATTTCTCTTTAGCCTGGTATATGCGATAAAGTCTGATATAACACATGCAAGTACATAGAGAAACTATGGGCACTAACAGAAAAAGCTGTCAGAGGAAACATTTCTGAAAAAAATTTAACAACAGTTTTGAAGATATGTCAAACCTTCCCTTTACTAAACAGAAAATTTGTTGAAAACTGGTTAATGATCTCAAAAACCATTCAGACTTATAGGAAAAATACTTAAATCTTATCTTAAAATAGTTTCTTTATAAATAAAAAGTCTGAAATAGTTTTGAATCCAGATTCAAATAATTCCAAAAGCATCTTAGATTAGTTTGCGCTGTAAAGAGAAAACTTTAAGCTTAGAGAAGCTAGCTCCAGAAACTCATGAAATCGTCCTACCTGACACTGAATTTCCAAAAGTAAGATACTTAACATAAAACGTGCAGGATTTCCACTTTGAGGCTTGTGCTTTATAGCGCAACACTGCAGATAGACTGCCCCAGTTGCAGCCTGCAGAGCCAACACTGGCCTCAACCATGGGCGTCAACGGCCCACCACGTGCCTCATGTCAATGTCATACTCTCATTTGTTCTTGCAGAATTTTAATGAACAGAAAACAGATTTCTGGTTCTGGGTAAGTGTTTCTTAGTTTCTTTAGCTGCATGATGAAAAGTTTGAACTAAATCCTTTTCAAGACCTCTACCAGATATAAAATTCTTACAGACACACATGCCTTGGAACTTTCAGCAAAACTCTGGAACAGAAAGCCAGAGTATTTAAAATTATGTAGATTTCATCTTTGACCTTTTTAATGCGACTACTAATAATAATTGTTCTGTTTCTTTGTTCTATACAGAAAGAGGGCCAAGCTTTTACAGATTTCTGAGGCACCTCTATAATTACTCTCTTTAATCCTCGTATTTCTTTCTTTTTTAATTTATTTATGGTTTATACTTTTTACCTTATTTTTTCATTTTTTTGTTTCCTTTTTTTCTGTTTTATCTTTTCTTGTATCCTACTTCAGATTTTGTGAAATTAGTTGTTCCTTTGATGAAATAATCACCATGAAAGTACTGGCATTCTTCAGTTTCAAAAAGAACATTATTTTTCACAGCACTGAATTATAGCCACTTAAATGTTCGGTGAATCTGTACCATCTCCTGTTCATTTAATCAAAGTGCCATTTTAATTGTGCTAGGCCACCATGCTTTCTGTCCTTTCTGCTCATCTGTGTGCTCATTTTACTGTTATTTCCCCTTAAAAACCTCCTCTTTCAAGTACATCCGACATTTTGTGAGCATTCACTCTACTTAAAACCTAATATTTATACTACCAAAATGTTGTTTGGAGAAAGGCTTTCTGGATTTTGAAATTATTTTATTATTTAGATAGCCAAATCAAGATAACACAAGGAAAAGTAGCACAGATAGCCCTGAATTTGGGAACCATGACCTTTTCCCCTTGCTCCTCGCCCCCACACATCTAAAGGATTATTGGGCCATTAGACCAGGTTTGCATTTCCTGAATCTCCACCTGTATCCAGTGTCAGAAACATGGACATGCTGAGGGGAAAGTATAGCCTAAACGTCTTCTAGGTGACTCTGGGGAAAAGAGCTTGAGGTTAAAAAGAAAAAGGTTATGTTCTCTGAGTGAAGATAACTTAGATACCTCCTGAGATTGCCTAATTTGCCCAATATGGGTCACAGTTTTGTCCCTGAACCAATCTCTGCAGTCAGAGGATGCATTGTTCAAATTGGCCATCTCTGGGTTTTATGCCCATTCCTGGAACCAGGGTTGGGTTAGTCCCACCCAAACCATGTGGACCTATGGTGGGGGAGAGCTAGCTGTTCCTTAATGGGAAGTCTAGTCTTATGATCAGAATGATGAAGTGGTGAAAGGAAACCAGGAAGTCAAAAGAAGGAGCCAATTACTGGTGATAATATTTTTTTCCTATTTAAAAATTTTAAACATTTCTTCCTTACGTGTTTCAGAGAATTTACCAGTAAAGCCATTAGGGCCTGGGGTTTACTTTAAGAAAAGATTTTTGACAGTGAATTTAATAAATATTACAGTTTTAAAGTATTTCTTAATTTCTCTTCTGAGTCCTCCTTTGACCCATGGCTAATATGGAAGTATGTTATTTAATTTCCAAATACTTGGGCTATCTTCCTGATTATTAATGTAGTTATATCAGCTTTCTTATGCTTACCAATTTCATGGTATTTCCCTTCCCTTCCATTTATTTTTTCCTAGTTATCTTTTTCCTATCTATGTTTTTCATATCATTAGAGCTTGCTTTTCTAGCCAGTGTGACAATTTCTGTCTTCTAATTGGAATCTTCAGTCTATTCAACTTAATGTAATTACTGACATGTTTGATGGTGGTCTATAATTTCACTACTTCTTTTTTGTTTCATCTGTTTTTGTTCTTGTCTACTTTTGGGTCAATTTAATATTTTTTAGAATTACATTTTAATTTCTACATATACTAATTTTTTACATAGAAAAATAATTGTAAGAAAATCTCATCAATACTGGCTGGGTAGTTCAGTTGGTTAGAATGTCATCCTGATACACCAAGGTTGTGGGTTTGATCCCTGGTCAGGGCACATGCAAGATCAACCAATGAATGCATAAGTAAATAGAGCAGCAAATTCATGTTTTCTCTCTCTCTCTCTCAAAATCAATTTAAAAAATGTTTTTTAAATTAAAAAAATAAAGAAGGGAAATCTCATCAGTATACCCAGCAGTGGTACTCCTTTTCCTTTGTTCTGGCAGGATAATGAAGCCCTTGCAAATGCTGGAGTACCGTCCCCAAAGTTCTTGACCTCTGTGAAGACTCAAGGTAATGTTCAAGTTTATTTTCTCCCTTGCATATTCAAGCTACAGAAAAAACCAATGTACTAACTCAGATTCCAGTTTGTTACAGCAAAGACAACTTTGCATAGGAGCAAAGAAACTTTATAGTGACTCCCCTAGAAGTTCACAGGTCTTTAAGTTATCCTGAAAGATGAAGAAATGCCTGCTTTTGTGAGAATTGACAGAAACATATTTTTTAACATTATAAAAATATATATCCATCTAGTTTATACTGTTTGTTTTTGTTTACTTATTTTATTGTAGTCTTTTAAAACTTTTAAAATGCTTTGTAATATGCTTTTTGAGTCTGTCCCTTTTTCCTAACTTTTTAATTATGAAAATTTCAACATGAGTTGAAAGAAGAAATAATAGAATAATAAGCATCATTCACACTTTATCTAGATTAAAATATTGTTAACATTTTGCCACATTTTCTTTGTGTGTATATAAGTGTATATATAGATGTGTATGCGGGTTACATATATAAAATAATTGTATGTAAGTATGAATATATATAATTATTTTATAAATAAGTATATTTTATGTATATGTATGTATGTGTGTATAAAACTTTATATACATAATCTTTATATATATATATAAAATTGTTAGCTGAACCTTTTTTTTATTTTTGGTTTTTCAATTACAGTTATCCCCTTTTCTTCCAATTTCTTTCCCCCACCAAACCCACCCCCTCTCCCGCAATCATATCCCTCCCCGTTGTCCATGTCCATGAGTCATTTATATATGTTCTTTGACTAAACCCTTCCCTTACTTATCCCCCTTCTCTCCCTCCCCCTTCCCCCCTATTGACTGCTATTCTGCTCTTTGTTCTATTTAGTTCTTTTGTTTGTGTTGTTCTTTAGTTTTCTGTATTAGGTGATATCATATGGTATTTTGCTTTCTTTGCCTGGCTTATTTCACTAAGCATAATTCTCTCTAGTTCCATCCATGTTGTTGCAAATGGCAGGAGTTCCTTCTTTCTTTCTGCTACATAGTATTCCATTGTGTAAATGTACCACAGTTTTTTGATCCACTCATCTACAGATGGGCACTTAGGTTGTTTCCAGCACTTAGCTATTGTAAACAGTGCTGCAATGAACATAGGGGTGCATAAGTTCTTTTGAATTGGTGTTTTAAGATTCTTCAGGTATAATCCTAGTAGTGGAGTCGCTGGTTCAAAAGGCAGTTCCATTTTTAATCTTTTGAGGTAATTCCATACTGTTTTCCATAGTGGCTGCACCAGTCTGCATTCCCACCAACAGTGCAGTAGGATTCCCGTTTCTCCACATCCTCACCAGCACTTGTTTGTTGATTTGTTGATGATGGCCATTCTGACTGGTGTAAAATGGTATCTCATTGTGGTTTTTATTTGCATCTCCCTGATGGCTAATGATGTTGAGCATTTTTTCATGTGTCTATGGACCTTCTGTATGTCCTCTTCGGAGAAGTGTTTGTTTAGGTCCTTTGCCCATTTTTTAATTGGGTTGTTTGTTTTCTTGATGTTGAGTCGTATCAGCTCTTTATATATTTTGGAAATCAGTCCCCTGTCTGTGATGTCATTGGCAAATATGTTTTCCCATATGGTTGGTTTCCTTTTCATCTTGCTGATGTTTTCTTTTGCTGAGCAGAAACTCTTTAGTTTGATGTAATCCCATTTATTTATTTTTCCCTTTATTTCTCTTGCTTTAGGAGATGTATCCGTGAAGAAATTGTTACGTGAGCTATCTGATATTTTCTTGCCTATGTTTTCCTCTAGGACTTTTATGGTGTCACGGCTTACATTTAAGTCTTTGATCCATCTTGAGTTTATTCTCGTGTGTGGTGTAAGTTGGTGGTCTAGTTTCATTTTTTTGCAGATCCCTATCCAGTTCTCCCAGCACCATTTGTTAAAGAGGCTCTTCTCACTCCATTTTATGTTCCTACCTCCTTTAGCAAATATTATTTGACCATAGAGGCCTGGGTTTATTTCTGGACTCTCTATTCTGTTCCACTGATCTATATGTCTGTTCTTATGCCAGTACCAGACTGTTTTGATTACAGTGTCTTTGTAGTATTGTTTGATATCTGGTGTTGTGATTCCTCCTGCTGTGTTCTTCCGTCTCAAGATTGCTTTTGCTATTGGGGGTCTTTTTTTGGTTCCATATAGATTTATGGAGTATTTGTTCTAGGTCTGTGAAATATGTCATTGGTATTTTAATAGGGATTGCATTGAATTTGTAAATTGCTTTGGGTAGTATGGCCATTTTGATGATGTTGATTCTTCCCATCCAAGAACATGGTATTTGCTTCCATTTATTTGTATCTTCCTTAATTTCTTTCTTCAATGTTATGTAATTTTCAGAGTACAGGTCTTTTATCTCTTTGGTTAAGTTTACTCCTAGGTACTTTATTTTTCTTGTTGCTATAGTAAATGGTATTTTCTTTTTTGTTTCTGTCTCTGAGATTTTATTGTTGGTGTACAGAAATGCCTTAGATTTCTGTATATTTATTTTGTACCTTGCTATTTTGCCCAATTCACTTATTATATCGAGTAGTCTTTTAGTGGAGTTTATAGGATTTTCTAGGTATACTATCATGTCATCTGCATATAATGAAAGTTTTACTTCCTCTTTCCCAATTTGGATGCCTTTTATTTCTTTTTCTTGTCTGATTGCTGTGACCAGGACCTCCAACACTATGTTGAATAGGAGTGGAGAGAGTGGACAACCTTGTCTAGTTCCTGAATTCAGGGGGAATGCTTTTAGTTTTTGTCCATTGAGTATGATGTCAGCCTCAGGCTTCTCATATATAGCCCCAATCATGTTAAGGTATGCTCCCTCCACTCCCATCCTGCTGATCGTTTTCATCATAAATGGGTGCTGTACTTCATCAAATGCTCCTTCTGCATCTATTGATATAATCATGTGATTTTTGTCTTTCATTTTGTTTAGGTGATGTATTATATTTATTGATTTGTGAATAGTAAACCATCCTTGCATCCCTGGAATGAAGCCCACTTGATGGTGATGTATGATCTTTTTGATGTATTGCTGGATCCTGTTTGCCAATATTTTATTGAGGATTTTAGCATCTATGTTCATCAGCGATACTGGCCCGTAGTTTTCCCTCCTTGCTGTGCCTCGACCTGGTGTGGGGATTAGGGTAATACTGGCTTCATAGAAAGAGTTTGGGATTTTCCCCTCTTCTTGGATTTTTCGGAACAGTTTGAGGAGGATAGGAGTTAGTTCTTCCCTGAATGTTCTGCAGAATTCGGCTGTAAAGCCATCCGGTCCAGGGCTTCCGTGTGCAGGGAGATCCCTGATTACTGTTTCAACTTCCCTCTCTGCCATTGGTCTGCTGAGACTCTCCACTTCTTCTTGATTCAGTTTTGGAAGGTTGTATGTTTCTAGAAATTTGTCCATTTGTTCTAGATTGTCAAATTTCTTGTCATACAGTTGTCTCTAGTAATTTCTAACTATCATTTGTATTTCTGTGGTATCAGTCGTGATTTCTCCTCTTTCATTTCTGATCTTGTTCATTTGGGTCTTCTCTCTTTTTTTCTTGATTAGACTGGCTAGATGCTTGTCGATTTTGTTTATTTTTTCGAAGAACCAGCTCCTAGTTTTGTTGATCTTTTGGATTGTTTGTTTAGTATCTATGTCATTTAGTTCTGCCCTGATCTTGATGATTTCGTTCCTTCTTCTTGCCCTAAGCTTTGTTTGTTATTGTTGTTCTAGTTCTTGTCACCCTGGCTGGTTTGGCTCAGTGGATTGAGCATCGGCCTGCGAGCTAAATGTCGCTGGTTCGATCTTCCAGTCAGGGCACATCAGAGAAGGAAAACTCTGATTCCAAAAAACCTCCGCTGCCTTGCGGCATACCTGTTCAGGGGAAAGGCTAAGGGAGTAAACCCCGACAGAAAATCCGGAGCCGGAGTCCCTAAGGCGGTTTGACGTTGTAGTCAACACCGGCAACTCCTGCGGCGCACCTGAAGCCAAGCTGTATTGACTCCATCTTTCCCTTGGATCCTTCAGCTGCGAAGAGATGGGGGGGTCTGCTGCATGGGCAACAGCAGACCCTCCATATCACCCTGCCCAGGCTCTGTAGCTTCAGCTCCACTGGAGAGGACACTGCAGCATCATCGCAAGATGTCGATTCAACACAGGAGGAGACAGATACCGTGTCACTCCCGAGTCGGACTGCACAACCATTCTCGGCGGTGCAGATAGACTCTTAAGAAGCTACACCATCGTCTCTCGAGACGGACGGCTGCCGACGACGAGTTCTTGTAGCTTCAGGGTTAGGTTTTTTATTTGAGATTCTTCTATCCTTTTCAGGTATGCCTGTATTGCCATGAACTTCCCTCTCAGGACTGCTTTTGCTGTGTCCCACAGGTTTTGGGCTGTTGTGTGCTCATTATCATTAGTTTCTAGAAATTTCTTGATTTCTTTTTTGATGTCATTGTTAATCCATTCATTATTTACTAGCATGTTATTCAATCTCCATGAGTTTGGGCGTCTTTGATTTTTTTCTCTGAGATTGATTTCTAGTTTCAAGGCATTGTGATCTGAAAAGATGCTTGATATGATTTCAATTTTCTTGAATTTGTTGAGACTTGTTTTGTGTCCTTTCATGTGGTCTATCTTTGAAAATGTCCCATGTGCATTTGAAAAGAATGTATATTTTGCTTCTTTGGGGTGGAAAGTTCTATATATATCAGTTAGGTCCATGTGGTTTAGTGTGTTGTTCAATGCCTGTATATCCTTGGTGTTTCTTTGGTTTGATGATCTGGCTATTGTTGATAATGGAGTGTTGAAGTCCCCTACGCTGAGTGTGTTGTTGTTGATATCCTTTTTGTGGTCTTCTAGTATTTGCTTTATGTATTTGGGTGCTCCTATGTTGGGTGCATATATGTTTATCAATGTCATATCTTCTTGATGGATTGTTCCTTTAAGTATTATGAAATGTCCTTCTTTGTCTCTTTTTATTGCCCTTGCTTTGAAATCCATTTTGTCTGATATGAGGACTGCTACCCCGGCTCTTTTTTCCCGGTCCGTTTGCTTGGAAGATTTTTTTATATCCCTTTACTTTCAGTCTGTGTAAATCTTTTGTTTTGAGGTGTGTTTCTTGTAGACAGCAAATATGTGGGTCCTGTTTTCTTATCCATTCCATTACCCTATGTCTTTTAATTGGAGCATTTAATCCATTTACATTTAAGGTTAGTATTGACATGTATTTATTCATTTCCCTTTGTACCTCTGTTCCTCTCCTCTCTTGTTCTTTTTTTCTTTTTTCTTAGAATACACCCTTTAGCATCTCTTGCAATGCTGGTTTGGTGGAGATGTATTCTTTCAGTCTTCCTTTGTCTGAGAAACTCCTTATTTCACCTTCTATTTTGAATGAGAGCCTTGCTGGGTAGAGTATTCTTGGTTGTAGGCCTTTGTTTTTCATTGCTTGAAATATTTTTGACCATTCCCTTCTGGCTTATAATGTTTCCGTTGAAAAATCAGTTGATAGCCTTATCGGAGGTCCCCTGTATGTTATTTGCTGTTTTTCTCTTGCTGCTTTTAGGATTCTCTCTTTGTCTTGAAATGTTGCCATTTTAATTATGATGTGCCTTGGAGTGGGTTTTTTGGGGTTCCTCTTCATTGGAACTCTCTGTGCTTCCTTAACTTGTATAACTTTCTCTCGTCAGGTTTGGAAAATTTTCTGTCACTATTTCTCCTATCAGTTTTTCAATTCCATGCTCCTTTTCTTCTCCCTCTCTAATTCCAATGATCCTGATATTATTTCTTCTCATGCTATCCTGTAATTCCCTTACATCTTGTTCATATTTTTTCAATCTTTTTTCATTTTGCTGTATTGTCTGGGAGTTTTTCTCTACATTATCTTCTAACTCATTAACCCGATCCTCTGCTTCGTTTAGTCTGCTTTTGACTGATTCTACTGTGTTTTTCAGTTGAGAGATTGAATTCTTCAATTCTTCCTGGTTCTTGTTAACAGTTTCTATGTCTTTTTTTATGCTGGTGTAGTTCTCTGCAAGGTCCCTGTAATTTTCTTGGAGCTGCTGGTAACTTCCTTGGAGGTCGTCATAATTGTTTTTAAGAATGTCGAGTATATTGAGCTTCTTTACCACCATTGTTTTGAGTTCCATGTCTGACATTTGGGCTATGTCTATTTCATCTATGTCTCTTTCTGAGGATTCCTCTTTTCTTTTCATTGAGGGGTTATTTTTGCGTCTTACCATGTTGGATTCTTTTTGTTTGTTTTTATTTATTTATTTGTTTTTTGGGGGGGATGGTCTGCTTTGACTTCCCTCCTTTGTGGTATGAGATTCTTTATGGGAGATCTGGGGGTTCCAGTGGTGCAATCTCTTTGATATCCCGAGCCTGATGTTCTTGAGTTACCCTTTATGTCATTTGTTTATGCTGTCTGGTTATATTTCAGATGTTCTTTGGTAGGATCTTCCTTCTGGCTAGTTGGTTGGGAGTCACTCTATCCACTTTGTCTTGAGTTCTTTTGTGGAGATGCTGTTAAAAACATAAACACACAGCCCAGGCAGTAGACCCACACACTCAAAAAATATCCCCCACCCTCTATCCCGCTATCGTCTGCCAACGAGCCCGTATTAATACAAATGTAAAGAGATTAGAGCTTTTATACTATAAGAAGAATAGATAAGAGTTGTTTTTAGGGAGGAAAAATATAATTTTTGATAGAGAGGGTGATAGATTAATAATAGTTGAGACTATGCAAGCCAGTAGGTAATATTTACATTGTATGTTAATAAAAATAGAAGAAAAGGATGGAATAATGCATAATATAGTATGAAAGTGGGATTGTATTGTATTGGGTTTATATAGTAATTATATTCTATTATTTAGAGTGATAGGGGGGCTAAACTAGACACACAAACAAATAAACAGAGATTGAAGAGAAAGGATGAGAAGGAGAGGTTATATGCAACATGTTTGAGATAAAGTTTGTTTTTCTTTTGGAAGGGAAAAAAACAGACAAGAAAAAGAAGAAAGAAAAGAAGAAAGAAAAAAGAAGAAAAAAAAGTAAAAAAAAAAAAAATTAAAAACAATCCCAAGAAAAAAGAAAGAAAAGAATAAAGAGGAAAGAAAGAAGAAGAAAGAGAGAAAAAAGTGAAAAGAAAAAAAGAAAAAAAAAAAGGGGATGTTTTTACTCCATTTTAGCCTTGGTGTGTTGCCTTCTTTTTCTGCGTCCGCAGCTGGTCTAGTGTGGCGGTTCAGAGGTTCTCGTTTCTTGCAGCACTGGTGTGCGCCTGCGGTTGCCTCAATGGTGCACGCCCATGGTTGCCGGCACGGCGTGCTCCCTTGCTGCCCGCTGGAGCCAGCTGAGGTGTCCTTGCGCGCACGCCCCTGCACGGGTGGGGCGGCCCGAGAGCTTGCCCCGCGATTGGCGCCTATTGTTGCCAGGCTGGGGTGTTTTCGCGTTCGCTTCGAGGTGTCCCCGCACGCGTCCCTGCACGCGTAGGCGGCCTGATAGCTTGCCCCACGATTGGCGCCTATTGTCCCCGGGCTGAGGTGTTTTCACGCTCAAGTGCTCGTGCCCTTAATCCCGCTGAGCCGAGCTCCGGGAGTTGGTCTCTCGCCTCTTAGGGCGGGACCACGGACACTTGTGCTCAGTGGAAGTGAGCGTCTGTGAGTCGCTGCCGCCCGCTGTTCCCGTGCTGCAGCCGCCCGCCTCCCCTTACCCGTCTGGGCGGGCACGAGCAGAGCCTGAGCTAGTGGTCTGCTTTCCGGCCCGGGGCCCGGCGCCCACGGGAGCTGTCTAGGGGTATCTGTGCACGGACCTCTGCGTGTTCAGTGGGCCCTCCCTGTGCCCGTTGGGGCACTGATCTTATGTCCGTTGGGGAGTGTCCGAGGGGCGCCTGGCCTCATTGCCCCACGCACCTGGGCCAGTGAATGAGAGCACTTCCCTATGCGCGCCCCCGGTACCCAAGGGTAGGGTTGGGGAGTGGATGAGCGCGCCTCTGTGCCTTCACTCCTCAAGAATGGCCTACCACCCCCAAACTTTCCTCCCCTTTCCACCGTCCACTATAGAAAAATATAAAGGAGAGTTATGTTCTCACTTGCCTGGGAGCACGCTGTCTCCTGTCCTTCAGCGCCAATGCCACTTGGTCGAGTGAACCTTTTGAAGTTACAGATAGCATACATCTCCTAAAAGCAAAGACATTTCTTTTCATAGCCACAGCAACATTTTTACACTTAAGATAATTACTATAATTTGATAACATAAATACTTAGCTCATGTTCAAATCAGGATAAGTTATAATAATGGTAGACATTTCAAAACAACTTTTTAGAGCAGTAAATTGATTTCTAATGATGATCAAAAGCTGACATTTCAGTGTGTCACCTTAATTCTGTAGGGTGGTATATGTACCATTTATACCACTGGATAATGATAAAAATAATATTAATAATAAGAAGAGATATTTATTGAACCATCATTGGAACCAGACACACATGCTGGGCACTTCATATATATTTGTTCTCTTAATTCTTAAAACTGCCCTTTGATGTTCTACAGATTAAAAACAAAAACAAAGCTCTGAGAGGTTTAGTAATCTCACATGATCACAGTGTTAGGAAGGGGTAGAAGTTCTGTATGAGTCCAAAGCCTTCTCTCTCCACATGCTGCTTTCCTGTGTTACCAACCTTAAAAACATTCCAATGGCTGCACATGGACCACAGGAAAGAGAAGAGGGGCATGCTGACCAAGAAGTATGGACAGGGATGCATGTGTGGAATGGTTTTGGAGGGAGTACTTCTAACCCCTGTGCTTATGTGCAAAGGAAAAAGGAAATGTCCAGGACTCTGGGTCCAAATCCTCCCCAGCACTCGCAGTGTTACACAACATAGCAAGGGAAGTGCCATGACTAACAGCCTGCCACACTGTGGGCCATGGGAACACCTTGTCTGTGTCCCTCCCAGGATCATTGCACACCCTTCTACCTGATGAAGTACTGACCAGATTTCATCTACAACGAGCCCACTCTGCCAGGCTTTGAGCCCAGCCAGAGGTGGGCCATACACACTTCCATGAATAGTCTGTGCAAAATCCATAGTGTGGACTTCAAGGCTGCAGGCCTATAAGACTACAGGAAACATGGTGAGCACAAGGCCGCTTGTCTATAGTGCTGAACATTTCTTTGCTGTTGCCTCTGCTTTCAGGATTTGCATGGTATCAGGGTGTTAATGCACCAAGCTGTTGCTAAATGTGAGATGTGCTTATTAGCTTCCTACCTGGAAATTCAGTTTCATTTTAATGGAGATGTCACTTACCTAGACATTTTGTCCTGGTAATCCCTTCATGGACACAGAATCTCTCTTCCCTGCAACTTTTATCTCACTAGGTCATTTAAATCTGTCTTTTTTCTGATACTGGCCAAAGCCATTTAAGATATTTTCTTCTTTGTTTCTCATCCTTTCACTTAAGTGTTCTTTCAACAGGGATAGATTTTTAAAATGTCATCATGCCAAAGTGTTTTGTTTGTGTAGTTTTTTACTGCTTTTTATTATTATTGTTTAATGTCTGAGAGTTCTAATTGCTCCTCATCCTTGTCAGCACTTTGTATTGTCAGTTTTTTTTTTTTGTTTTTTTTTTAAGTCAGGTGTATTGACCTATAGCATTCTACGAAACTTGACAAATGCACAGTTGTATAATGGCTACCACAGTTGTCTCCATGCTTTTGCATGCAGAAATGTCAGCATGAGCTAAAGAATCTCACTTTTCCATCCTGCAAAGTTCAAGAATATCTGACTCTTGACCAGTATGAATCCTTGACCAAAGTCAAAAGAATCTATCAGCTAAGCTATATATTCCTTTTTATCTGCTTTTAACCAAAACATGCCTGGTTTTCTGTGGGATCATATCAAAGGCTGCAATATGTATCCAAAGTACATCAACTTTCTCACATTTCTGCTGAGTTATTTCAAGTTACACCACTCAACACACAAATGATTTAAGTCCCCAAAACTAACAGCTTAAGATACTTTGTTACAATACAGGAGGCTTGCCAAATTTCCAGTCCAAATTGAGGGGGGTCCTCACTGCCTCACCCCTTCTTCAACCAGATCCATATCGTCTCCCATATTCTAACCTATGGACCAGAGATACACACTCAGTAGGAGTTCCCTTCCATCTTGGTGGCCTCTTTGGGAAATACACTAAAAATGTATTTATAGTTCTTCTGAAGTTCAAATTTAAGTGGGCATCCTGTATTTTTTTCTGGAAGCCCTAGTCACTAGGGATAGAGCCACAGGCAAAGATAATAGATGTCACCTATATTGATCCATTGTTTCAGATGGAAAGAGCATTGGCACAGAAGTTAGATGCTAGGTGACCTTAGACAAGTCACCTCAATTTGTCAGTTTTTTCAATAGTAAAGGTTTGGTAAAAAATAAATTAATATAAAATAAAATAGAATAAAAAATAACATCACATCACAATCAACATCACATCACATCAACATCACATCACATCACAATCAACATTATAATGATTGATTTGATGACCTTTTAAGTTTTGTAGTTAAAGAGTAAATATAAGGTTAGAATACATAGATTAACTTTATCATGATAAGATAGCAAAAAAATTGATACTCAGAAAAAATTATAACTAGTCTAGAATAATCTAGAATTTATGTCTATGTACCTCTCTTTTCCTTATACATGCCTCATAACTGAAAGAAATTTCTCAACTAGAAATTCTTAGAAAAATGTTTCTGAAATGCATATGGTAGAAGTAATGATAGATGGATGGGGGCACTAACAGTGAAAGTTTAATAAAAATACATTCATCTGACCTTTCTTTTAAAGAACAGTATTACCTTTGACCTCTACAAAGGTATTCTAATGCCTAGCAACTAAACAGTTACTTTTGTTTTTAATGTCAAATTGGGCATATGCTCCTTGTGATTTATATCACAACACTAGTGCCATGACCATGAGAGAAAAGAAAAATGTCTTTGAAATAACATATTTAAGATGTCCTTGTCCTGTCACCCTCCCACCCCCACACTCACCCCTAAGATACATAACATTGCTTTAAAAATCTGGAGGGATTCTGGTAAAAAAGGAAAGGAAAAAAGAAAGAAAGACATGATCTTCTGAAGAAAAGTGCCATTTACATTTTAACTATGAGTATTAAGCATATTTTCATAGTTGATATGTATATATTATATAACTTTAATAGTAATAAAACTATTGGAAAATCTCCAAGTTGGTATTGACTGCCAAGGTGATTTCAAAATCTCTGGTGATTTTAGGGTCCTCAGAATGCAGATTTGGGGAGCTGTTTTAACAGTGGACACCTGTGGCTTGTGCTGTGCTAAGTCACTCTGGCAGATATTTAGTTGTCCTTCAGGAATTAAGGCTGTACTTCATGGGTCTGAGAGGCCAGCTTTCCCTATCCCATTATCAAGTAACATCAATTGCTACTTAAACATTATGACAAATGACAGAATAACTTTTTGTTTCAATCTTTTCTGGCCTATCAATACATTGGTCAACTTGGGCCTCTAGTCTGTCGATATTACACAAAATGTTTCCAGAATGTGTTGCTTGCTGTCAGGTCTTTTGTGCTTGTGATTTAGCATCATTCTGAACCATGCTCTGCACCTCCTTTCATTCGCCAAAGGAGGGTAGGATCCTGGGTCCTTAGAGTTTACAGCTTTATTGCAGTAAGAGGATAAGGGGAAGCAGTGCCTCTGGGGGATTCTTGTGTTCGCATTCAATCTTGAACCGAGAGCAGTTGCCTGGGAAACAAAACCTAAAAAAAAAATTATTTTTGCATGCATCTTCGAATCTTCAAATGGAAGGACATGCTTCTGTGTTCAAAGGAAGTCCTCTTAAGTCTAAGTGTTATCTTCCTAACTCACCTCGGCACACCACAGATACATTTTAGCACACTGATAATCAAATAGAATATGCAAATGATAAAAACAGAAACAAAAACTGTTCTTCTCTGGTCATGTGAGTTGTGAGGCAACAGCGAGCAGCAGAAAGCACAAGCTGCAATGCAGTTAGAAAACTCATTTTCAGAACATACCTCCACTGGTAACTCACATTTTAACTGATGGTGTGAGCTCCTAGTCTCAGCTTCTTCACTGGTAAAGAGAGAGCTGGTCTGGTTGCCAGGACACCATCTCTCCCGACTCCCTAACCTAGATCTAATAATTTCCTGGACCTGTGAGATTCTTTCTTAAAGCTGCTGGTCAGTGTCTTTCAATAAATCTTTACTGATCACTAAGGTTGTCACTATTGTGGGGGTGGTAGAACTCTTGCTTTGCACTCTTATGTTCTGCAGCTAGGGCCTGTGAAGTAAGCTGACAAAAGACAGAATGACAGAAGAAAAGGTTTATTTTGTTAGCACCTGGGAACTTCACAGAAAAAAAGTGAAAGCTGAAAGAAGTAGTTAGGCTCGAGAGCTTATATACTGTTTTAACAAAGGGTAATAAACTAGGGAGAAGTGAAAGGAAAGGGGATTTGATTTCTAGGGGTAATAGATTTGGGGAAGATGAATGTATGGGGGAAACTAATGAAATATGCAGGTTATTGGTAAGGTTTGTGATGCAGTCCCAAGTCAGCGTGTGTCTCCAGTGGTAAGAGCCATCTCTGGTGACTGAGAGTCGTTCCCCTCTTCGTGGTACAGGAGAGGGAGATACCTTTACAAATAAAATGCATGCCCTGTTTTTTTAGGCAGAAAGTAGGGCAAAGTGTTCCTCCCGTATCTGCTGTTTCTCAATTGCCTTCAGCTTAAAAGAATCTTACACCAAAGTGGTGTATTTTGGGGTGGCAATTCTCATCCCTTTAATTAGCTGGATTTTTTCTGGCACTCTTTTTTATAGATTAACTTATTTATCCATTACTTATTGAGAGCATTAATTATAAAAGGGGATAATCTTTTTTTTTTTTTTTTTTTGCATTTAAAGTATGAAAGAAAGGCACTGATTTTTCAGAGATAATGTAAGGTGAAGCGTGTATATTTATTAGGATTGTGCCAGACACAATTGTCATAATGAGTGTGTGTTCATGTGTGTGTCTGCCACCAAGTATGTGAACACAAAACAAGTGCTTGAAATAGAAATTATGCTTTCTGTCTAAGGGGTGTATTGTATTTTATTCTTAAAATGTATACTATGGCAATAAGAAAGCCTTGTTCTTGGTCTATGGATAGGGTGGGCAATTACTTTGAGTTATATAAACAAAAAACAGTTTTTCTTGAAGATGGTCTAAAAATTTATTCATTATTAAATAAGTAACAATGTGCATTTTTGTGAGCAGCACATCATTTTTGGGTGTTCCATAGTCAATGGCGTGTAACAGGAGTGCTTTAAATTAACACCTGTTTTGCAGTTTCTTCAAGAGCAGGTAACTTTGCTTCAAGTGAACACTGTTTCCTGTGCCTGGTATTTCATTACTTCTGTCTTCAAATGCCCAGATCCAGCCCACTGCTTCAGGCCTATTTCAAATGTTCCCTTGCCCAAACCTGCTTTGATGCTTCTCTCCCCTCTTGGAATTGCCATGGAGACAATTTGTCTATGTCTGTCTTATGAAACGATCACTCTCTACCATACATAACTCTCACTTCACTGCATGACTTTGATCTTCTATGAAGGTGAGAGCTCCTGAAGACAGAGTCACAAAGACCAGCACAGTGCCTTGCCCAAAGCTGTCCTCGGTAAATATTTCACACAAAAAAAAATGAAAAGGAGGAGACCATACAGTGAGCTCTTGACAGTTCTTGGATAGAATAACCCCCCTGTTTTTATTTTATTTTTTAGTATATTTTATTGATTATGTTGTTACAGTTGGCCCAATTTTTTCCCTTTGTTCCCCCCCACCCAGTACCCCCTTCCCTTCAGCAATCCCACCCCACCTTAGTTCATGTTCATAGGTCGTGCATATAAGTTCTTTGGTTTCACCCTTTCCTATATTATTCTTAACTTCCCCTGTCTATTTTGTACCAACCGATTATGCTTCTTAGTCCCTGCACCATATCCCCATTTCTCACCCTTTGCCCTCCCACCTGATAACCCTCCAAATGATCCCATGCCTGTGATTCTGTTCCTATTCTGGTTTTCTTAGTTGGATTTTGTTTTTAATTTTTAGGTTCAGTTGTTGAGAGTTGTGAGTTTGTTGTCATCTTAATGTTCATAATTTCGATCTTTTCCTTAAGTAAGTCCCTTTGACATTTCATATAATAATGGCTTGGTGATGATGAGCTCCTTTAGCTTTACCTTGTCTGGAAAGCACTTCATCTGCCCTTCCACTCTAAATGATATCTTTGCTGGATAGAGTAATCTTGGTTGTAGGTCCTTGCTTTTCATCACATTGAATACTTCTTGCCAGTCCCTTCCTGCCTGCAAAGTTTCTTTTGAGAAATCACCTGATAGTCTTATAGGCACCCCTTTGTAGGTAACTCTCTGCTTTTCTCTTGATGCTTTTAACATTCTCTCTTTATCTTTCACCTTTGGCATTTTAATTATGATGTGTCTTGGTGTGGTCCTTTTTGGCTCTAGCTTGTTTGGGACTCTCTGTGCTTTCTAGACTTGTATGTCTATTTCTTTTGCCAAATCTGGGAAGTTTTCTTTCATTATTTTTTCACATAAGCTTTCAATTTCTTGCTTTTTTCTTCTCCTTCTGGCATCCCTCTGGTTCAGATGTTGACATGTTTAAAGTTGTCCCAGAAGTTCCTAAGCCTCTCCTCATTTTTTTTTTCAATTCTTGTTTCTTCATTCTGTACTGGTTGACTGTTTTTTTCTTTCTTATGTTCCAAATAATTTATTTGAATCCCAGTTTCCTTCCCTTCACCATTGGTTTTGTGTGGATTTTCCTTCATTCCATTCAGCATAGCCTTCAATTCTTCCCTTATGAGTCTGCCATACTTAAGCATATCTGTCAAGTCTGTGAGCATCTTTATCACCAGTGTTTTCAATTCTTCATCTGTTAGGTTGGCTTTCTCCTTGTTTGTTAGGTTGGTTATCTCCTCATCACTTAGTTCTCCCACTGGAACCTTGATTCTGTCCCTCTTTTGGGCCATATTTCTCTGTTTCCTTATCTTGACAGGCTCCTGTGTTTGTTTACCTCTGTCTTATGTAGAGCTATCACTCCTGTTATGTTGTAAGGAGCAGCGCCTTAGGTATTCATCAGTACAGGGTGACCCATTTCACCATGTTGTGGTGCTATGTGTGGGGAAGGGGTCTGAGAGGGAACAATACCACTTTCTCAGCACTTGCCCCTTTTCCAGGCACTTCTCCCACTTCTGTATGGAACTGGTGCCTCTTTAGTTGTTGCCCTTGCTATCATTCCCAGAGTGGGTGAGTCTGCGTACATTCTAGGACTGTGGGGGCCCTTTAAACAAGTGGACTCTGCCCCAACCCCCACCTTTTTGCACAGTCAAAAGAAATAAGGTTTTATTTTCCCTAGCACTGGGACCGTGAGCTGTGCAGTGTGGTCTGGTGCTGGGAGTGCTCCCCCGGTGTCCCTCCCAGCTTTTTAAAATGTGTAACTGCACTTTCCACTGGCCTACTGCTGCTGCCGCTGTTTCCACCACCTCACTGCGCCCTCTCCCCCCCGGCTGTGCCCTCCTACCTGTCTCAATGAGTATTTCTTCTTTATATCTTTGTTTGTTGGACTTTCATGCAGCTCGATTTTCTGGAACTTCTGATTGTCTCTAGTTTTGAGGTAGTTGTATTCCTTCTTAGTTGTGGAGGGAGACCCAGCATGTCTGTCTAGGTCTCCATCTTGGCCGGAAGTCAGAATAACCCCCTGTTGATTGCATTTGAAGAACCTTTTGTTCACTTATTTTCAATGAGTATGTACTCAAGGAATATGATTTGATATTAATAAAAACCTGAGCAAAACAAAAACAAGTAGCACAGTAAATCTTAGGCAAGATGACAAATGTCAGTCCAAATACATATTTTGGTCCAACATGAAATATAAGTTATTTATTTATTTATTTTCTCCCCCACCGAAATATAAGTAATTTAGACATCATTCTCTGTTTTTGGATGACTTACTGCCTGATTCTCCTATTAACATGGAGGAGTTGAAGTTGACTGTGATATATGGGTGTGTTCGGGGTAGGGAACAATCATTTGGAACTTAAATAGATAAAACCTTTTTCAAAGAACTGCTTGCATTCAGTTGGTACAAGTGGGTCTGACCTACCAACAGCAATAGCTTAACCAGGGGTTACCCAAATGGCACCTTCCCAGAGAGTGCTGGGTAAGACAAAAAGGATATGGAAAACCAGCTGATTGCCTAGGCATCTTCACAAGTGAACTTTTGAGTCTCCAAAAAATGACTGCAGGAAAAAGCATTGCTGACACATGGGGAAATAAAGCCTTCATATGAATCTGAATGAAAAGGGCACATTTCCTGATCATCTTATAGTTGCCAAGAGAAATAAGTCACTAAGATAGTATAACCTGGCTTAAAACAAAGACTGACACATTTTTAGATAATAAAGAAGATCTCCATCCCAGAGATCTAAAATGAAATATAATAAAAATAATAAAAGCTACTAAGTGCAACAACAAGAAAGAAATGTGCAGAGTGCACAACACAGTCCATAGATTTGTACTCAGTGTTTCAATAAAATGTTGTTTCACCGGTACAGAGAGTAACGTTTCATTGCTCCTGTCAGTCAAAGAGAGCAACCAAAATATTGGCCTTTACCAGATCCCTATGGATTAGGAAAGTTTTTTCTTATAATAAAGATTCTGGCCCTGATAAACTGATTTTAGAGAAAGCCTGCTAATACTGTTGTTCTGAGTTTGCAGAGCTGAGTAATTAAAGAGGCTGTGCCCTTAAATAGTGTCCTTCCTGTTGCAGAACAAAAGAGATGAGTCAGCTTAATAATCTCTGCTTATCAGTAAAAAATAATGGGCATTGCCAACTATCTTCCCCATATAGGCTGCTGATGACCTAGATGGTAATATTCTTAGTTGCCATGTGATACCTAGGGTGGGTTCCATAACTCTACAGTGAGTTTTGTTGCTTCAAGGTTTGACCTTCTCTTTTCAGAAGGGATTCCTTTGGGGCCAGGAAGAGCTCCACTGAGCCAAAACCAGGAAACATTTACTATGATAGCATCGGCTGTATGTGGCTACCGAGCACTTGAAATGTGGCCAGCCTTCATCTGGGTGTGCTATGAGTGTAAAATACAAGCCAGAGTTTGAAGACTTCATATGAAAAAAAAAAAAAAAAAGAATGTAAGATATTTCAATAGCTTTTTATATTGATTTCATATTGAAATGACAATACATTGGCTATATTGGCTTAGATAAAGTGTATGTTAAAATTCATTTTACCTGTTTCTTTTTCCAGAAATGTGGCTTTAATGCATGTGGCTTAATTTAATGTGGTTATTAGAAGATTGAAAATTACATCTGTGGCTGGTATTCCTGGCTTGCATTATATTTGTATTGGACAACTCTCATATAGGGGAAAGGCCTTATTATTTTTTTTTAAAAAGGCCTGTGGCCATGTTCAGGTTCCAGACCATGATCTTCAAAATGCCCACGGCTAAAACCAAGAGGCTGTGGAAATGTGTGTCAGATAGAAGGCCAGTGATAAAATAGTAGTTATCTGGTCTGAAGAAATATGCTCCTTCCATTTCTTCATGCCTAAAACTCAAACTCCTTAAAACAATACCACATGACCATATTTATGTTTTAAACAATTCTAGTCATTTAAAAACAATTCCTTTTGGCTGGAGGCTTTTTGGCTTGAGATGTGGCCTTCCACTCATGCAATAGACTTAATGCCCTAAAGAATGAGGCTCAAATGTTGTATAATCATTAGAATAAATTTGGTACTGATGACGTTAAATAAACCCGATACTGATGAAGTTAAACATCATGAAATTGTTGCTGAATCCAATGGCTACTGCTGGGTAAGCAACAAGGAAAAAATTCTTTTCTTCATCATATTTTCCCTGTGATAAAATTCATCGTGAGAACTCAAGTATATTCAGTAAGTGTTGTCTTAGTTCATTCAAGTCACTATAACAAAGTGCCATAGTCTGGGTGGCTTGTAAACAATAGCCCTTTATTTCTTGCAGTTCTGGAGATTGGAAATCTGAGATCACTGAAATCAAGGTGGCAGCATGACCAAGCTCTTGTGATGCTCTTGTGAGGCTCTTGTCTAGGTTATAGATGGCAAACTTCTCCCTGTGTCCTCACATGGTGAAGAGAAAATGAGCTAGCTCTCTGGCCTCTCTTTGTTTTATTATTTTATTTTATTTTACTTTATTTTAATTAATTTATTTATTGCATTTCAAAGTACTTTTATTTTCAGAGCCTGCTCAGTCTTTGAAAAGATATGCATATTTTTAACTTATATTTTATTTGTTATGCTATTACAGTTGTTCTAATTTTTCCCCCTTTGCTCCCCTCTACCCAGTACCCCTCTCCCCCACAGGCAATCCCCATACTATTATTCATGTCCATGAGTCATGCATGTAATTCCTATACTGTACTTTAAAGCCCTATGGCTATTCTGTAACTACCAATTTGTACTTCTTTTTTAAACAAATATTTTATTGTTGTTCTATTACAATTGTCCCTATTTTTCCCCCTTTGCTCTCCTCCGCCCATCCCACCTGCCCCTTCCCCCAGTCCCACAGACAATCCTCACCCTGTTGTCCATGTCCATGGATCATTATTACATGTTCCTTGGTTAGTCCCCTTTCCTTTCTGTCCAGCCTTCTCCCCCGCCCCTCTCCCTTCTTGTCCCTGTCAGTCTGCTCCTTGTTTCCATGCCTCTGGTTCCATTTTGCTTGTTTGTTTTGTTCATTAGGTTCCTCGTATAGGTGAGATCATATAATATTTGTCTTTTGCTGCCTGACTTATTTCACTAAGCATAATATTCTCCAGTTCCATACATGCTGTTGCAAAAGGTGGAAGTTCTTCCTTTCTACTGCATAGTATTCCATTGTGTAAAGGTACTGCAGTTTTTTGACCCACTCATCTACTGATGGGCACTTAGGATGTTTCCAGCTCTTGGCTATTATAAATAACACTGCTATGAATATTAGTGTGCATAGATTCTTTCAAATTGGTATTTCAGGATTCGTAGGGTATAATCCCAGCAGTGGAATCTCTGGGTCAAAAGGCAGTTCCATCTTTAGTTTTTTGAGGAAATTCCATACTGTTTTCCACAGTGGCTGTACCAGTCTGCATTTCCACCAACAGTGCACTAGGGGTCTCTTTTCTCTACATCCTTGCCAACACTTGTTTGTTGATTTGTTAATGATGGCCATTCTGAACGATGTGAAGTCAGATCCCCACCTCACTGTGGTTTTGATTCCCATCTCACTCCCAAAAGATCCCTCCTGAATTTTTATCCCACACAGGGATGTGGAACCAGCCCATTATACATTTCCACCCCTTCTCCCTATCTGGATGGATGTAGGTTCTTTAATTCCATAACTGTCAGAATTTCATTCAACATTCAACTTGATTTCTGGTGGTTCTAAGTGGTGGTTGTTCTATATTTTAGTTGTAAATCTGTTGTGGTTGTGCAAGGCAGTGAGCCGTGTTTACCTATGCCTCCATCTTGACCAGAAATCCTCTAGACTCTATTTAGAAGGGCACTCATCTCATTTGTGAGGGACCTGCCCTCATGACCTCTTCACCTCCCAGAGGCCGCCCCCCTCCTAACATCATTATATTGAGGGTTAGGTTTTGACCTTTGAATTTGGGGGGATACAAATGTTCAGTCCATAATGTGTCTACTTATTATTTAAATCAACTTATAACCAGTGAAGTATTTTCATATAAATTATCTAATTTGAATATTCTTAAAGTCCTAAAAAATAGGACAGATATTATTGGCCACTTTTTAGAGACAAGGACACTTGAACTTTGATTAATTTCCTCTAATTAAACATTTGACAAGCAAGATGTTGGACTCAGTGCTCTGATTTTAAGAACTGTTCCTTTTGCTACACAATTTGGAGGGTTGCCATATTACAGTGGTTAAGAATGCTCCTGTAGGGTGGAACCTCCTGGTATGTATCCTGGCACAACCACTTACTAGTCATAGACTAAGAGGTCAACAGTATTCAACTTCTTTGTGCTCGACCTCCTCATCAATAAAATATCAATAACTATTATACATTTATCTTGAGAAAACCATAGGAATTAAATAATTTAACACCAATTTCACAGATGCAGAAACTGAGGCTCAGAGACATTAAGTGACTGACCCAGGCCACATAGCTTATTAGCGAGAGATCCAGGATTTGTAACTACACATAACTCTGGAAACTGAACTCATTTTTTCTAAGAGGGATCCTTAAGATTTTGCTATGATTTTGGAGTTTTTGGCAAGCATAATCAATTTGTTCATTGAGATAGACTTATTGGGATACAATCATAAGACCACCTTACTATACCTCCAAATCCAAGTGTGGGCCAATACTTGTTTTGTGTTAAGAAACAACTCCTATAGCTTTCTGGTCCATTTTTCAGCTTTATTGAGGTATAGTTGACAAAATTGTAAGATATTTAAAGTGTACATTGTGATAGCTTTATATATGTATTCTTGTGAAAGGATTCCTCCCATCTAGTTAGTTAATAAACTCATCACCTTACATATTTATCTTTTGTGTGTGTAAGAACATTTCAGTTCTTAAAAAATTTAAATAATACAGTACTGTGTTGTCAACTATAGCCATGCTATACATTTGATCCTCAGAGCTTATTCATCTTTTAGCTCAAAGTTTGTGCCCTTTTACCAGTCTCTCCCCAATTCCCCCACCCCCAGCTTCTGGCAACAACTTTTATACTTTTTTTCTACAAGTTTGACCTTTTAAAAAATATTTAACATACAAGTGATGCAATACAGTATTTGTCTTTCCTTGTCTGACTTATCTCACTTAGCATAATGCCCTCAGGGCCCACTCATGTTGTTGCAAATGGCAGGATTTCCTTTCTCACACCTGAGCAGTGTTCCATTGTATGTATATCATTTCTTTTTTTTTAACTCTCACCCAAGGACATGGTTATTGATTTTTGAGAGAAAGAGACAAAGACAGAAACAGAGAGAGAGAGACAGAGAGAGACAGAGAGAGACAGAGAGAGAGAGAGAGAGAGAGAGAGAGAGAGAGAGAGAGAGATCTATGTGAGAGAGGAACATCAGTTGGCTTTCTGTATGTGTCCCACAACATTTTGGCGTTACGGGATGATGCTCCAACCAACTGATCCACCCGCAGGACTCATAGCTTTTTGTTGTGGCTTTCATTTATGTGATTCAGAAGAAATAAGGTTTATACACTGCAATTAGTTGATGCAGTTATTTAGTCTATAGATTCTCTCTTTCTCCTAGTTTCCTTAAAATTCATTTGTTGAAGAATAAATATGTTTGTCCTATCAGGTTTTCCATAGTCAGGATTTGTTGATTATGTACCCATGAAAGTTTGTCTAGCATAGGCCATAGTCCCCTACATTTCCTATACATCAATAGTTTGATATAGGGCACGATATGCATTATTTGGCACAACTATTGCATGGATATGGCTGTCTGCAAGCTCATGATATATAGTTGTCATTTTCTGTGATATTAGCAGCCCTGAATGATAATTGTCTAAGACAGCATTTCTCAGTCTGAAATGTGAGGCAGAATCATCTGGAGGGCTTGTTAAAATGCAGACTGTTGATCACCAACCTGAGTTTCTGACTCAATAGGTCTGGCCTGAGAATTTGCATTTTAAACAAGCTTCCATGTGATGCTAATGCTGCTGGTCCAGGGATCCTACTTTGAGAACCACTGACCTGGAGCTATTATTTCATGAGGGTTGTAAAATAATATATTCTATTCTATCTTTCCCTCTTAATTCATTAGTTGGAATACTTACATAAAAGAAAAATTTCCAAATTATCCATTTGTTATTGTTAAGGTACAATGAGTGAAAGAAAGGCACTATAAATGTTTGTTTATTTTACTTTATTTATCAGTTTTGTAAAAAATAAGTGGATTAACTAATTACCTCCAAAGTTAACTAGTAGAACATGTGTGTGTATGTGTGTGTGTGACTCCATTGCAGTTATTATTTTTCCTGATGTTCAAATTGTCCCATCTTTATTTAGCCAAGGACACCTCAGAGACAATGAGTCTACTTTTTATCCTTGCCAACTACCATGTCATTGGTTAGATAGGTACACACTTGTCTTCCATTCTCTTCATCACTTGTCCTCCATCCTCCCTACTTCAATTCATTTTATATATGAATAGGTGTCCTATTAACCTGTCTTTGATGAACCTCCAGTCATGTCATTAATTTTCCAATAAATTCTCATTGACTTACTAAATTAAAAATAAACCATTGACATTGGCATTTAAGTCCTTCCCAGATAGTGTCACAATCTGCCTTCTAGTTTTATCTCTGACTCTCTTAATCTGACCCTGAAGAAACACAGTGAAGTCCTTCCTCTGATGCTTTGTTCATTCCATCTCTCTCTCTAGGGTTCTCCCTGTCCTCTATGCCAGCACTTCTTTCATTTCCTACCAAGTATTCTAAATACTCTTTGTCAGATGAATCTCTTCCTGATTTCTTCAGTTATAAAACCAAGCTCATCCATGGCATTTCCCTGGATTTTGCACTTCTCTTTAAAGTATTTGTTGTCATGCTCCACATTACGGTCACTAGTATGCTTGTCTATTAATCTGTAGGACAAATGGTCTCTTGGTTGTTTTATTCAACTTGATACCTTATGCCTTCTAATTTACAGGTGCTAAATACATATTGTAGAATTATATCGAATATGAAGTATTCATTATAAACTCAACTAATGTCTCATTTATCGAAATAGGTAGGATTTAGAGATTTACGTGTATATATGTAAGTACTTACATTAATATATATCTTATGTTTATAAATTTTAAAGCACTAGAAATGTCCATGTTTTTCTGGATCATTCAGCAACAACATAACTATGCAGAGAGACAAATTAAGGAGCCAGTATTCTCCATGTTTTCACTGAGTAGGCTAAGAGGACAAGTAATTCTCTTCTTGCTCTAGCTGTAACTTCCTCTTATGTGAAGTCCTTGTTCTCACTCTACTCCACAAAGACCTTACCCTCTGTTAGCAACTTTGGGTGGTCCCATTTATGTGACATGGTACATGCACTGCTCTGTTTACTTAATGTTATTCAAATATGTTTGTGTTCTGACTCGTCCACCAGGCTACAACTTCAAAGATGGGATTTTGAAAATCAACTTCTAGGGGTAATAAGTGAGAAAACTCATCTACCTTTGTTGTAAGCACATTGGAGAGAGGGTTTCTCACAGTTCATGGTTCTATACCCTGAAGAGCCAGAAGGAAAAATCAGGTGGATAATTTTGGTCTGTTGCTATGACAACTAACCCAGTCACTTCAATGAAGAAGTGGACAATTATGCAAAAACAAGGATTTTCAGCCTTGAGTCCCCCAACCACACTGCCAAATCCTCCAAATTCCCCCCCTAGCAATGCAAGAAACAAAATCAACTGCACCAGAATTCCCATTCTGCTCTGGAGAAGCACCTGTGCAAGATGCCATAGATGGCTCACTGGCTCATGCTGGAAGCCAGAATAAATTTCCTTGATGCATTATTATGGCACGACCCATCTGGAGGGGCCGTGAGATTCACAAGCCATGCCCAAGTTTGTGCTCGGGGAACTGCTTACGTTCACAGAGAAAAATGACTGTTTTCTCACTTTCTCACAATCCAAGAGCTCTAGGTGGCATCCAATACTCCGATATAGTTGCTGGGAAAGTTTAATTTCAGGTGTTGAATAAATGCAAGTCTCCATTTTATGAGCTGAAAGCCTGAGCATACCTCTGTTTGTGATTCTAATTGTAGTGTTGTTATCTGAATTCTTAAGATGGTGACTGAAGGTCCTGAGACTGTTGATAGCGTTCTCTCCAGAATCCATTTGGGCCTGAAATTTAATCCCCACACTGGTCTTTCATGGGTAAACAGCCAATATTTTGTCTTATAAAATTAGGCAAATAATTTTTTCCTTTGAAGTAAGGAAAATGCCATCTGTAAGAAGAATAAAATTCACTTTTATTTTGAAAACAATGCTAAGTTTGAAATGGAAAGGTAAAAATACTTCTGAAAATGATTTCAGTGTGTGTGTGTGTGTGTGTGTGTGTGTGTGTGATTAGAAGATGAATTGGAAACCATTGAGAGTATAGGATACAAGAATTTGGAACTGCTTTTTTCTTCTGCCCTTTCTTTTCCTGAGGTGCTAAATTCTAGCACAGCATTGCTTGTTCCTTAATTAATGATTAAACAAATTCAATTCATGATTTAACTTAATTAAACAACTAATGAATTTGTATATGCAGGACTCATTAATGTGGTGTCTGAGGCAGGCCTCTAGGGCATGGTAAACTCAGTTCTCCACAGCTCAGTAAATAGTATCCAGAGCTATATAATGTCTCTGCTTTATAGGCCTCACCCTTGCTAAAGAGTTTACTCACTCTTTTTGCATAGACCACTCTTTCTGTATGAAGATAATTTTTCTCCTGCTTTCCACAGGATATACGTTTGGAAATGTATTTCCAATAGTGGCAATCAGTTTATAATTATTTTTTAAAGCTATTTAGGCCCATCATAGAAATGCTCATGGATAACTCATTTTAGGAAGACAAAACATAGTATTGTTATATTTTTATACATTCTCACTTTATTTTGAAACACAATCACATCTCACAAATTCAGTGTAAAGGCCACTCTGTGAAATGGAATATTTGAAAAGAAAGTTTTTATTACTTTCAAGTAGAGGTCCTTACATTGGGATAATTAGGTGTATATCTTTCTGCTGGCTGGAGGGGCAAGTTTGGAATAAATGGAAGAGAGAAGGGGGAAAGGAATCAATATACATTGAAACAATATCTCTCTGGTGCTTTAGATACATTAGCTCATTGAGGCATTTTCACTTTGGTTTTCAAGGAAGAAAGCGGGGCTTGGAGAGATGAAGTAATTCGTCTGAGGTCACCCAGATCATATAAGAAGTCTGTCTGAGTCAGTGCCACACAATCCATTTAAACAGTGTTTGGTGCACATGTAATTGATAGCTTGAGGTTCTCATGTGCTTGACAACAGTTTGTCTTCTAAAGTAGGCAAACATTTCCCTTGCAATCTCATTGACACTATTAATTTGCTGAGCAAACCATTTTATCCCTGAGCAGTGCCAAGGAAAACTTGAGTAATCCTCTGTCTTAATTATCACTGACTTCAAATTTGTGAAATCCTATTTAAGGAGGTCATACTGTGGATCTATATGAAAGATATGGAGGCCCCATAATGGCTTATTCTTGTAGCAAAGATCCAGACTTACAATAAAGCTTGGCTGAGGAAAACAGAGCAATTGGCAATGCCTCTGTGGGAAAAGCAAAGCTGAAAGTTACACACTTGCCTTTTTAATTCAGGGAATATATTTAAACTAACCTGAATGCTTTAGGCCATTTTCTGTGTATCTATATTTTGGGGATGGAGTTTTCTCAACTCATCACTTTTTTCATCCTGTGATGAGAAGTTTTGAATCTTCTGATTTTAACCTGGGAATGTTTCTATGCTGATTCTAGCCTTTCCACTTACGTACACTAGCTTAGTGGGGGTAAATGGATTAAAATAAGCCTGTTTAAATAAACTCCTGGGTCTATATTTATCAATCACTCCTAGACTTTTCTAAACTGTGCCCCCCCTTTTTTGTACAGGTTCACAGAACAAACAACATGAATTGTGACATTAGCCAACAGTTCTCGAATTCACAGAACACAAAACCTAAGCAGCAGAGGTCCTTTTAGGGTAGGTGAATGATGAGAGAAGCTTTGAGTCATGCATAAAAAGCCCCCAAATGCCATCATTCTTTGCTCTTTGTAGAATTGGTTTGAATTCATTTAAGAGTCTGAACAATCCCTAAGAGGGAAGGTAGCTGGTTTTGAGCTTCTAGAAAGTGGTGTCTTGGGATGGGTTAAATCTTGTCATGAGAAGGGCAGGCCAAACTCAGAATAGAACTAGACCTCAGCTACTGCCTCTTTCCTCAACTTCCAAACTCCCTGGCTGAGGGAAAAAGGCAAATGTCAAGTGCTCCAAAGTTGTCCAATTCTGAATCAGGACAAGAAAGAAATTCTAAAGAACACTGATTTGTCCTAGCTCTTCAACTTGGCAAATGCATTCAAATGCATGGTTTTTATAATTTGTTATTATTGAACCATTTCTTTATGAGCACCTTTAGAGGAATTTCCCTCAGATCTTAGGAGCAGGGAAATGTGTATCACTGAGTAATGACTGGTTTGTTTTAGTTTCATGTACACCACTACTCTGAAATTTGATCACATCTTCCCCATTGCTTTGTCTTTTAAGTAGCTTGGAGAAAAATTTGTGTCCAGATCTTAGCAATAGTATATAAATTTCACACAAACTTATAATTGGTTAAATCCTATTTTCCTACCCTATTTCACTTTCCATGAAAGTTTTTTCACCTATATTTTAAAAATTTTGTCATAATAATAGGTCAACTGAGAAAAGAATCCTTGGACCACCCAAATTTTGGATTTGGATTTGGTAAGCTACTTAAATTCCCTTTCATATGAACAGGGTTTGCACATGTAGTCAGTTCTACATGCACATCTAAGTATATAAAGGTCCATATGTATCATTTGGGCCTTTTTTCCATAAATGAAACGTTGTGAGTGTGCTTGATGACTATTTTTTAAGACTTTTTTTTAAAAAACAGTTTTAGTTTCAGAGCAAAATTGAAAGGTACAGATTTCCCATATGCACCCTGCTGCCGCACATACGTAGCCACACCTATTAAAAACATCTCCCACCAAAGTCCTATGTTACAATTGATAAACTTACATTAATACACCATCACCTCCCAAAGTTCACAGCTTACAATAGGGCTCACTCTTGGTGTTGTATGTTCTGTGGGCTTGGACAAATGTATAAGGGCGTGTATCCTTCATTGTAGTATCATACAGAGTAATATTAGTTTCACGCCCCTAAAAACTTCTGTGTTCTGCCTAATCTTCCCTCCCTTCCCGTTGGATGACTCTTTGATTTGTGAATTAATAATCAACTCTTTTTATTTCTAGATGAATATCTCAACAGGCTTAACAGCGAGGGTACATTTTCTTTGCTATCCCAGTTCTGCCTCACTCTATAGCATCCTAGTATTTCCATAGGATGACCAGCTGAATACAAATAATAACAATGACTATAATTGCTTAGCATCCACTATGAATCATGAGCTTAATTGACAGGAGGTTAACTCTTTTCCTCACAGTACTTCTGCAAGATATAATTTAGTCAATATTTATAAATGAAAAATAAGCTTAGAGAGGTTAAGTAACTCACACAAGGCTATACTTATAAGTGGTGGAATAGGTTTTCAAACTCATGATATCATGTTAAAGCTCTTTTCATTTCTACTCTTCACCAGTACACCCAATTTGTCCATTTAATTGAAAACCTTGTGTCTCAAGTTCCTTTTTGGAAATTCTTAAGAAATGTCAACCCTATGACTAAAGGACAGTGTAATCTGTGCATCTTTTCAAGTTGTTCACTGCATAATTCTAAGAAATGTCATTCAGATAGACTACAATGTGACCACTATATGAATGGTGCCCCTCTAGAGTTGTTCACAAACATTCATGGGTACTGTAGGAGAAGGCAGTCTCTCCCAGAGGTCCATTCTGTTCTTAAATGGGATACACTTATCTTTCAACTCTGGGATTTTTCAAAGACAATGGATCCAAATAATTTCAAACATGACTCAGAAATGCCCACCTATGAGTCTTTTCTTCCCCCATGGTTTTCCTTTTGAAACTAAATAAAATGCACACATCCAGAAGAAAGTTCTAAATATAAAATGGCATCATTTTTACATGTTCTGACAGATCACACAACTTGGATAATTCTGTTTTCATTCATTCAGATAAATTTCTAAAGAATGCCTGGAACTCCCTTTGCTGAGATAATGCTCCATGTCTATTGCCCTACTTCCTCACTCACTATATTTATGCCTTGTGGAGATGCCAAAAAATTAAGTGCTGTTCCCATTTAGCTCCCTTAAAAAGACTACCATGTCCGAAAATTGCTTCTGTGAATTGGTGGACTGATCTAGCTTTTCCTAAGCACAGTTGTGGGGACATTTACTTGCTTGCCTTTTAGTCAGTAATGAGAAAGGAGTAAATATCGCTTTGTGTTACACCCAATGAGAGGCATCTCATGCTCTCTGGTGAGTAGAATACATGTTATATTGCCGACACCAAACACATGTTGGTCCCAAAATAACCCCCTCATTTAATCTTAGAGTTTCTTTTACAGTTTCCATTTTTATTAAGCCAAAAGTGCATCCCTATCATTTATATGATCAGAAAGCATCATATAATCCACACCCAAGCCACTGTACTGCTGAGGCATAAAGAGTAAACTGGGATATGGTTTCAGACATGACCCCAGATGGGAAAAGCACTAAGAGCTACTACATAAGCATCCCCCCAAAACAAGACTGTATGCTTGAATGCTAGAAAGAGGGCACGTGTGTGTGTGTGTGTGGGGGGGGGGGGTTGGCTCTGTGTACTCAGGGAATCTGGCCAGTTCCAAGGGGCCAAGGACCCACCAGGTGTTTCTTGTCACACAGAGAGCAATTATGTTTATATAATTATTGTTAGTAAAAATCTATATAAGCTGAGGAGTGGGGATTGGTCCTCTGAAGCCTCACCCATGGAGTGGACACACTGCCCAGGACCCCTAGTGTTCCCACCGAGGCTCCGGAGGACCGCTGCCCCAGGGCTTCCCAGCGTGTTGCTTTCTGACTCCAGATGCTGATAGCTCTGTTGGTGATGTATTATCCCTAAAACTCCCCTCTGCTATTCCCTGCGTCTTACTATTGATTTATTCTATTCCCCTAACAAAGCATTTTTCCTCCTCACCATCCAGAGTGCCTGTGCTTTCATTTCTAAGCCCCTTTCAGTAGTGCTGCACACTACAGCCACCTGCTTTTATAATTCTGCTCTGTCCACAATAAGCTGACAATCCAAACCAAAACACGTAGTGATAAAATGTGCAAAGGCAAGTGGTAAACTAGCAATGAAATGTTGATATTACACAGTGGCCTGAGGCGAATAGATTTGAAGTATCGGGATTTAAAAGTAGACATGTGATTGGAATGCATCTTGGAGGCGATAAGTTCATGTGTGGAGGAAATACAATGATGTTAGCTGCATTTTCCTTCTCAATCTACACAGGTTTGAAGGTAGAGGATAGAGGTAAATAGGTTCAAATTGAGTGAGGGATCATTCTAGTTTTAGAGACGATAGAAGTACTAGCTGTACAACAGAGACTGTTGGAGTAGTAAAAGCAGAGTTAGATTGGAGTTCAGGGTATATGCTCAGTTTTCTCTTAGTAACATTGAGACAGCTGCCTCTCTGCATTGGAGAGGGGCTCGAGGGAGGGAAATACGCAAAATCATGTCGTGTGGTACACTTCCAGGCAGAACAACATCCTTCTGTAACTACTTTGGGCCCCAGCATCTTGATTATAATATTGTGATAAAGTGCCTTCAGGGATTAAAGATGACAAAAAAGTTGTTAACAATTAGTGCACATAAAAGAAGTGGAATGTAAGCTATATTTATTTTCCTTTGCAATTTACTCAAGCACAAATGAAGATTGCTCTGTGGGGTGCTGTTATTTATCCCCGTTACCACTTCATTAAGCAACTGGTTTAAAAGATTTTTTAAAGAGAGTAAAGGAAAGAAAAGAAAAAAGGAAAATTCTTAACAGGATGTAACTAAGTATAATCTCTATTCTGGTCTAGTGTTCTGCTCCTTTTGTGTTGACCGAGTTGTGCTGCTTCTTTGGTTTCCGCCTGTGCTATTCTCAGCCCTTCCTGTCTGTGCTCGGGCACCATGTGGTAATATCAAAGTCTCCACCAAAGTGAACATCGGATATAATCTGTATCAATTGTATTTTTAAGTAGGTTTGCTTCTTCCAATATGCTATGCAAAACAACACCTGCTGCTAATTACTTATTTCAGAGAAAGCCTCGCTCCAAGTTGCACGGCGCTGTGATTCTGCCATCACACATGCCGCTCTGAGCAGTCTGGGTCCTGTATCTGGTTTACGAGAAGAGGGGCTGACCATTTAGGGTGGATAAATATTCTGAGTGTTTACTTGGATTCTCATGCCCGTCTGAGAACAGCCCTATGGAGTGGCCACTATTACTCCCATCTTCAGATAGGCTCTGGAGATACAGAGAAGAAAGGGATCGGCCCACGGCGGAGCAGGGGTCAAGACTCTGACCACCTGGCAACAACTCCTGCCTTCTGGATCCCATTCTCTTACTGTACTGGCTTCTATACTGTGGTCACAGAAAGGGTCACAAGCTAGATCTTTATGTTGGACAAGTAACTTCCTTTATAAAGTCTAAATTGAAAACAGATCCTCCATTTGAAATGAACATCGGTGCCAAGATTTTCCTGTGCAACTCTCAAGACATTTGTTGATTAAACTGCTCCTAAGGCCCAACAGCGGGGATGCCTCCACGTATCCAGACTAGGGCCCAGCTCACAAAAGAACTCCACAGAATGGCTTGTTCTCCTTCTCTTGGCTCTCTTTCAGCTGATAGGGATAATGTGATGTTTTGTGGGATGTGTAATCCAGTCACCTTATTTTGTTTATTCTAGGGCTTTTGACTCATTTCAGGTGTCTGATGAATATTAATAGAAATTATGACATTGGTTCTGATAATGCTGCCGCAATCACTTTCACTTTGCCCTCTGTGAGAGTGGACTGCCACCTGCGGTGGGCACCAAGACAACAGATACAAAAACGTTTCATGGCTCAGCAGCCCCTAAGTGCCACAGCTGCCTGCTTCCACAGGCAGATAACCGTAAGACATCTGTTCATGTGAACTTACAAATATCGAGGTTGATGCATAACATGAACATCTCTGAAGCTCTGTTTTGTACTCATGTCAGAGGGCAACATCCAGCAGTTAGGTCAGGCAACAAATATTTGCCGTGAAGAACGTGTATTCCTGCGAGAGCTCTGAACATGTTGGAATTCATTTTCCCTGCAAAGCAGCCATCATATTTATAAATATATTCAGAAAAGATGATGTTTTTCTCTGGGTGAGTTCAGCTCAGAATGAGCAAACCAGCATGAGAAGAAACAGTGGGTGCCATATATATTCTTAAACTCTCCATCCCAGTTTAACCTTGAGTTTAAAGAAATCAATTATGATGAAGAAAATCTGCATTCTCACTGTGTGATACAACTATGAAGCCAGAGAAGATTTTTCTGTAATTCTGTACCTCACCTTAACCTCATTTGGGCTCCTCACATTATCTGCATTATTTTATTAAAAGGAGAGTAGGTTCAGAAATTGTCAGTGTCAGGAACTACAGACGTAGTGACAACAGGAACTAGACAGGCAGCCTTCTTTTCTCAGTAAAGCTCAGTAGATTTTCCCAGACTCAGGGAGGCAAGTGTGACACGTTCTGCATCCAGCATTTCTAACGTGGCCAATGTGTTCTAAAGAAACAAAATGTTCTGGGAACAATTCAAAATCTCTTATTTAACCTCAAAAGGAACTTAGACATGATTCACCTCAACGTGAGAGTCTAGCATGAAATTAAAACCTGTTTTAAAGGAAATAGAAAAGTTCACATGTTGACAGGACATTATAATGATTATCTATAGTGGCTACTATTAATAAACTAGACCAAAAGTATCCATGTTGAAGCCACAGGTCTACACCACATACTGTTCATGAGGGTCCCATAATACTCACATAACATTAAGGTTATTCACTTAACATTACAGGAAACATATTCCCGCCCCCCCCCCCCCCCGAAATATAGCTCTGGGGTTCTCTGCATGCTTCGATGCATTTTCTTTTTTTTTTTCTTTCTTTTATTGTCTTTTATTTTTAGTATCTCACCCAAGGATGTGCTAATAGAGGAGAAGAGAGGGGGAAAGAGAGGGAGACAGACATCCATGTGAGAAAGAAATAACAATCAGTTGCCTCTTTCATGCGCCCTCACTGGGGACCAAACCTGCAACTTAGGCGTATGTCCTGACCATGAATTGAACCAGGAATTGAACCTTTCAGTTTACGGGACTTCGCTCCAACCAACTGAGCCACACTGGCCAAGGCACATTTTTTTTGAAAGATTCAGCAAGAGACTGTAACCTACACACTGGTTTTTACCAGCAGAGGAAAAGGAAATACAATTTACCACACTCAAAGGGAAAAATTCAACAGTGCTTTAAGGAGAACCCAACTAAACTTGGGAAAATGAAAAAAACTAAATTTTGAAAAATGAAGACTTAGTAAAGCAAATGCTTATGTTTTTTCTTCTCTTCATCTGATGTAGCTTCTATTCAGAGTTTGAGAACAGATGTTGACAAGCAGGTCAGAAATAATCCTAAAGCGAAGGTAGTGGGCTCTGGTGTTCCTCCTGTTCCAGCCCAGACCTTACGAGGCACTTGATTCAGTGAAGGCTCCAGAGAGTGTCTTGTTAGCTTTCCAGCACCCTTGGAGAGAGGACTTGTAAATCCACTGTTTATTTTATATTAGAAAAATGAGCATTCCACTGACCCATGAGACATTATGAAGAACAATAATGGCACCTCCTTTGTCTGAGTCGCGTGCATTAGATGTGCAGCGCTGCTCACTGGCATTCTCCTTTTCTTTACTACTTTTATTTTAATCATTTTTTTTTTAAATTAGGGCAAGAGCTCTGATTTTTAAAAACAAACCACCCAGCCTTTCTCTCTCTCTCTCTCTCTCTGTCCTTGTTTCTGTCTCTGTCTTTTCAAAAGAGATACAGGAGAAATGGCTAGGAAACTTTGGTGCCTCCTTTTGATAACCCTGATTATTTCAGGGGGTACTTGTCCTTTGTTTTAATTTTTCATTTTCAAACAATGCAAGGAGGGAGTGAGATGATGATGAAGCTTGTGGCTTGGGAATTTGACTGATGAAGGTCAAATGGTGGCCTTACACCTTACCAGCTCTGTGACCTTGGGCGCGGGAGACTAATATCAGCATGCAGGAGTGGGCGAGGATGTAAAGGCAGAAAGGTCAATGCTTTTTTTAGGGTAGATAATTTGATTGTGAGCAAAAAAAAGAAAAAATTAAATTTGCGTAGTCTCTTCCTTTAAAGAATTTAGGTTTCCTATTTATTTTATTCCTTTACATTGGTTAAGGTTCAAGGGCCAATGTTGAACAGCAATGATTATGGCAAGCAGATGCCTTGCCTTTTTAAATTTAAATGGGAATATGTATATCAAATATTTCACTTTCAAATACTAGATAAGTAAGATTTCCATTAATTCCTAGCTTGCTGAGCATTTCATCATGGATGTGTACTGAATTTTATCGAATGCTTTTTCAGCATTCATTGAAAGGATCATGTGAACTTTCTTCCTCCTTTAATTTGTTAATTTGAGTCAATTACATTATTACTATTGCACAGTGCTTGCATTGCTAGGATAAACTTGACTTTATCACAGGAGGAGCAACTTGGTAATTCTTTTAATACAACATTAGATTTAATCAATTAACAGTTTAGTTAGTATTTTAGCATCTACATTGAAATAAGAGGCCCATTAAAGATCCCAAAGACAGGTCAGGTGGTATCGCACATAGGAGGCAATAATTGGCAATCACTGTACAAAAACATTATTAGGTATAAAAAAGAAATACTCAAATTATTTATATGAATTAGTGGCAAATGAATTTCTCATGCTTGGAAGGCATGGACTTGATGTACTGTTGTTTAGAATCATCAGGGGGATCCTGGCCATATTGGGCCTAAGCACTGTTCTCCTTTAGACATAAATCGTCATGGAATTACCTGTGCAGGTTGCTGCAGGTCAGCTCCTGAGAAGATCCAAAACGATTTAGGGATGATGAAGGAACTCTTCTATGAAGCAGACAAAAGGTTTTATTTCAGCCTGAAAATTCTTTTAAAAAGATGAGTGAGGATATCATAAAAATCAATAAACCGACAGAAACCGAATGAACATAGATTTAGATATTCTAACATTGTGAGGTGGTAATAGGTATGCTGGACTGAGATCTGGAAGAACTGGGTTCAAATCCTAGGTCTTTCATTAATTGTAGGGATTTTTAAGCTGAAGTTTTATAAATGGGCTTCAGGAGTGACTACGATTCCAGAAATAAATGGAAAGTTATGTGTCTCTGTGTTATTCTGGGGTCAGACTCTTCGGCTTTTGTTAAAAACTGAAGTATCACTGATTTACTCATTGTTGAATTTTGGGTGTGTTACTAGTTTTCTGAGCTTCCTCTGTAAAGTGTGGATAATAAGCCCTAATTATTTCAAAGACTAGATGTGGTCTCAAATGATAAAAAGTCAAATGTGAGTATATATGTAATGAAAGAGATGTTTTAAGAATAAATAAATATAGCGGGCAATAAAATTTTATGATTCATTTACCTTAAAAGCCGGTTTATGAAAATGTTCAACAAATATTTAGATGAATTAAGGTATCCAACTGCAGAAAGGTAATGTTCTTTCACAAAACTTATAAATATCTATTCTTTTTCTTAAAACCCCACTACAGTCATCACAAAAGAAGTGTACTGGGCTGGAATGACCTTATCTGCCAACCACAGTGTTTGTTAGGCTAAAGAAAACATTTCAGCAAGGCCTACAGACTTATTAATAGGAGAATAAACACACATTCCTCCTTTTATGAAGACAGTGTAGAGGCTACTGGAATTGTGGTCATTAGAGCCATGAGAGATAAAAGGGGCATTTAACTGGCAGTCTCTTTTGCTCTGTCTTGTTCAGACTCTTCATTGTTTCTTCCATTTGATGCAAGTGAATTGGTTGCTTCAGGCTCTTAACTGAGAACCCCCACATTTTAAGGGTCAGCTTCTTTTTTTTTTATCTTTCATGATTTCTGGGTATCCTGTTGGAGCATATGAGAACTCGATCATCCCACCTTGCTTTTGGGGATATCAAATAAGGCTGTCCCCATGATATGTTTCCCAAATGAGCTAAATTGCAAAATTCTGAATAATCAAAGGGAATTAGGATAGTGGTAATAGTGTCCATTATTTTTAAAGTTTTACTTTGCAGGTCTCTGCATGAAATTCCATTTTTTGAAATAGTTTCTATTCAACTTCATAAATAAAATTTATTGTAGATGTGTTAAAGAAGTAGAATCATTTAGAACTATTAAGGATAAAAATTTTTTCTTATGTAGTTATATGACTGAACAACAGCAAAATGCATACTATGAAAATTCTAAGTGCAGTGAATGTTAAAGCTTAAAGGGGAAGAAATCACTTATACTAGAAGACAAGTAAATTATAGAGTCAAAAAAAAAATAGCTGATTAGATATCAAGCCAGCAGAAACATTTTATTAGAAGGAGGATAACATGCAAAGTAGAAATACAATTAGTATTATATTGCTTTAGGGGAAAAAGACCTACAAATTTCCCGTAAGTTACATATGTGATTTTTGTGTATTTGAGCCTGTGTGCTATGTGTGTATGAAGAGAGAGAGAGAGAGAGAGAGAGAGAGAGAGAGAGAGAGAGAGAGAGAGAGAGAGAGAGAGAGAGAGGTAAAGCATTAATATTTGTTAAATGTTTTCTATGTACCAGGCACTAGGCTAAAAGTTTTATATATGTATGTACTTCAATTAATCTATTATTGCTCTGACTTTATAGAAAAAGAAACTGGGACTTAAAAAGAGATTTACTAAATTGTCTGCAGCTTCTGCAATACAGAAATAGCATTTGAAAGCCATGGTAGCTTACTCCAGATTCAATATTCTGAGATTTGTTTGTATGCCTATTTTCTGAGTACAAAACCAGGCACACAAATACAGGGGCTTATGTACTAGACCCTCAAGATGTCTATGAGGTACTGCAAATGGAAACTTTGGACTAGAAACCACAGACAAAGCCTCACTAATCCCAGTCTGTTTTCTTGAAATAGAGCTCTTTGTCTTTAGGGACTCAAGTTTCTCTGTCCTTTCTTACTCTTGTTTCTGGATGAGTGGAAAAAGTCAGCAAAGACTTCACTGTAGTGCATATATATATATATATATATATATATATAGAGAGAGAGAGAGAGAGAGAGAGAGAGAGAGAGAGAGAGAGAGAGAAAGAGAGAGAGAGAGAGAGAGAGAGAGAGAGAGAGAGAGAGAGAGAGAGAGAGAGAGAGAGAGCCAGACCCAGGGCAGAAATGGCTAAGGGATAACCTGATCCATTGGAGTGTCTCCTCATTCAGAAACATTTATTCCTACCTGAAGCCACTCCAAATTCTGTTGCCATGTGTGTGGATTTTTTGAGTGCAAAAACACATGTCATGACTCTATTATTAGAAGATTTGCAGTACTACCTAAGAAAATTTTATTTGAAAAATATGTATATAAAATGTGACAGTATTAATTTCTGACTAGTGAGAATATGGGTAAATTTTGTTTTTGTTTTTTTCCTGTTAATTTCTATTTTGTATTTTTCTAAAATTTAAGTAGTAGCATATAATAAAACTGGACATTTAGAAAAACAGTTCAACAAATATTAAGTGTCTACTATACAAGAAATTCAAGCCACAAGGGGACACTTCTTTAGGAATCAGCCCCCTTGGTCTTGGTCTTCTTCACCTCTGTTGGTCCACTGGCCTGGACTGATACAGAGTAGGGCCTCATAAATACTTGTTTGATAAATGATTGAAGACAGGCTGATCAGCAACTCAGAAATTGATATCTTATAGAAATAAACACAGGCTGGCATGCCTCAGTAGAAGCAGGAAGAGGAAAATTCAGCTGGTGAGTGGTTGACGTGGAACGTTGTGAAATGGTGACTTGGTTCAGGATCTGATGCCTGAAGTGAGTTTCAAATCCAGAGATGAGAGGCCTAGGAGGCCATGATGCCCAGAGGGTGAGGAAGGAGGAGGAGGGAAGAGGAATATAGCAGACCAAAGAAGCTGCATGAAAACATCACAGTGCTGGCCAGCTCAGAGTCCTTAGGAGTACAAAAATGAAAAAGAGAGAGGGGTATTAAAAGGACACGAAGTCTCCAGAATAGTAGGAAAAATAAACTTTGAGTTTTTGAAGATGCAATGACTAAGGACTAAAAAAAAAAATTAGTACGCTGAAACAAAGTGCCATGCTAAAGTAGAAGAGGAGAAAATCAACAGAAACAACTAAATACAGGAAGAAAAGTTACATACCCATCAGAACAAGAGGCATTCCTTTAGAAACTCTAATTGAGCGCTATTCCATTTGCATAAAAATAACACAAGTCATTATTTTTGGATGGTAGGAATTTTCAGTGGTTTTAATGTACTTTTTATCTCTTTTCTAAAATGATTATTCATATTATCATTGTCTTCAATAAGAACATACTTAAACAAGATATTACAAGCTCACTAAATAGGTTATATATTTATACAAATATTTAGTAAAGTATATTTTAAAAGCCAGTCTAGAAATTCAATTCATTTCTCAATAAATTTAGCATCTATTCAAAAACATTTTTAAAACTAGATAGGTAGATAGAAAATAAGAAGAAAGAAAGGAGGGAGGGGTCAGAAGAGGGAGGGGAAGAGGTAGGGAGAGGTGAATAAATTTTTCCAGATCTTGCAATGTATAAACAGTAGACTCCGCCTATGGGAAAAAGAAAGCTTCAATTTCCTTGAAGAACTTTTCTCATAGGCATTATTTATGTCTTGGTGCTCTACCCTTTATTGCCATTCATTGAGAAATACCCAAAGTGCCTGTTCAAATGAGTCAAAGAGGAATAAAGGGACTGTCTTATGACATAACTAACAAAGTTATTGAAAATTGATGCTCCACGGTTGGGGTCTCTCAAATATTATGTAAATCAATAATAATCATGCAACAGAACACACTACTAATTTAGGGAATAGTGTCCCTAACTGTAACAAAAATTTTAATACAAGCATTTTTTTCTCTAAAATACTTTATCAATACATACAGACTTCCTGAGAGTCTGAGCTCTCTCCTCCCCTTTTTGTCAAAAAGAGATTTAAAACTATTATAATTTGACCTTGAATATTTCTAGTCAAGTTTCTAACTTCATATATTTTTAATGTTAATTCCTTTGATCCATAAACACATATTGTGTCAGCAGGCCAGAACCTCTTCCCACAAGCTCACGTACACAGTGTGGCAGGTCATTTTCTGGATGGGTGCCAGGTGCAGAGCGCTGTGCCATAGATGATTTTGTGCTGTGTTCCTTGTTTAATCAAATCAAAGTACATATGGTTGATTACATGGACAAAAAGCTACTGAATAAACACGTTTGTTCAGGAGTCACTGAGCATTAGATAATATTATGTAATGTGGAAGTAACTGCCTGGCCTAATGCTATGGTTTCCATGGCAACTACATCAGTGAATAGTAAAGGAGTTCAGAAATATTGGTTTCTTTCCGAGGATAAATGGAGTACCTGCATCACATGATGTTTTCAGTGTCTTTTAAAAAAGTACTCCACTTCTTAGAGTTATGGACAAGTAAAACTGTGGGCTTCTCATTTTCTAAGTACTTTAGGGATAGAAATGATGTTCAAGTTGATAGCGCCTGAGAGCGACACGAATTTTACATATGACGTGGTAGATTCGAAGCCTAGCTGCCTTCGCATGTAGGGTCCATGATCCATGGATGGTTTTATTTTTATTTTTTCCTTTTCCCAAAACAAAGACAGCCATGGCGATAACAAAAGGGAAAGTCCCGGCCAAATGATGAACACTGCAGAGGATGGTTCCTGCGGAAAGCAGAAAAGATTAATTATGGAGGGGAGGCGGAGGGAGGCTTCGGGGTTTTGTATTCAGCTGGGCTCCGCAGCTCTCCGGTCCCTTTATCTGCAGCAGCAGCGCAATTACAGCGCCCGGAGGAAGCAGGCTGCACTGGGGACCATCCAAGCCCAGTTCCAGCATTGTTCTGGTTTTATTTATTTCATTTTACTCTCCTGGGTCAGACGAGGATGCAGTTAAACATACAGATTCTTCTGAATTGCAACTTACACCTTTGTAAGACTTGGAGAAATCCAATTTTTTTTGTATTCTGTGGTGGAAGTGGAAATTCAGTTCCTTGGTCAAAAGAAAGGACTGAGAGCTGGGAGAGCTGAATTCTGCTCATGTCTCATTCATGCCTTTACTCCTCATGGCCCGGGTGTAGTTTACTCCACAAGCTGAATTTTTAATTATAGGAGCTTTAGAGGTTCCTTCTAATCTGAAGATGTTCATTTACCTTGAGTTTTAATATTTTAATTCATCTCCAGTGGTTTTTTGCTGCCTTGCTCCAAGAAAATTAGTGTAGAAGAGGCTACCTTTCTAAGGTGTGCTTATGTGACACATAAGGGATTTTAAGTGGGATTTATTCCACATCTACAGCCTATCCCTGTGTCAGCTGCCCCATATATGTGGTTCTTCTCAAGAGTACAGACCCTCCTCCTTTTATTCTAGATAAACAACCCCTAATAGGGCTTCTGCCCTGATTCCTTGTGATCACACATTTATGAGGCCACCATACAATCTGAAGGGAAGAGGCCACCTCCATGACTCTGGCCTAAAAGTCAGCACATGGTACAAAGAGTAAGGTCTCAGAGATACCCTCTGAGTTCCAATGAACTGGGAAATGCATGTGGGGAGACCTTTATTGGATTGGCCAGAAAGTCTGTATGGTTTTTTCCGTAAAATAGAAGACACATTTTTCATTTTCACCAGTACCTTTATTGATTTGGATATTTTGAGTATGTCAGCTCATGGTATAACAACTGTTCTCTATTGATATCTCAATTTGTTTGCTATCAACTTCAACTGGTCAACCTGACTGTGCAGCATCATCCAGTGAGAAGTCTCCAGCATGAAACTTCGTTAACCACACTTTTGACACATTCAATCAGTCACAGTACTTCTCCATACACTGCACAAAATATTTTCTACCTTTTTTTTTTGCATTTCAGTTGCATTTTTAACATTCTTGATATAATAAAGCATAATATACTGAAAATGTTGTGTATTTTTCCACCTTCAATATTAAAATGGCTACACAAAAATTTACCAATTTTGATGTTTTTTTAAATGAACATTGATATGACAGCTGCCACAATACATTCTAACAAAATTGTTTCAAAGGAATTTAAAGACAACTAAGATCTACTAGATCCATCTTATGGAAAAAAACAAATGACCTTTTTGGCCAACCCAATACAAGCAGTGACTTTCTTCCAACTTTGTTGGAAGTTTTTCCCTACTGGGTCTATGAGCGGATCTCTGGCTCTTGAATGCATTCCCTTTATGCACAAAAAATAATAAGATACAGGATCATTTCTTTTGCCAAAGTAGGAGCTATGGCACAATAGTTGCTTTATCCTTTTCATCTTCCTTTTAACAACAAAAGTAGACTACTTACCAAGTGCTTGGGTTGGCCCAAACCCCTTCATTTATCTCTCACAACAGTACTTCAAGGTAGGTATTACGATTTTTGATAGGGTTCTCCAGAGAAACAAAACCAATAGGATGTGTATATCTATAGAAAGAGATTTTGACCAGAAAGGGGAAAGATTTTACTGATACCTTAGCTGCATATAATATTCTACAGTTCCTACAACACATTTTGTTCGCACAACAGTTCTGATGTTGATATGATCTTCATTTCGCTGGTGTGAATACTCAGGCCTGCATCAGGTTAAGTAGTTTTCCCATACTTAAGAGCTAGTAAATGAAAGGACTAGTATAATACTTTAGTTTGGTGTTCTTCTACTAAAAAATGTGAAGACACTGAATCTCCTGCTCTGCCCTCTGATGAATCGCCATGTGTAAATGAAGACGATACCTTCCCCTGCCTCCTCTGCTTCATTAACTAGAAAAAAATATTACTCTCTTCACGAAAGATGGTTTCTAGCATGTAATAGGCAATACATAAATCAATAAATATAGTTTAACTTTTGAACGAAGTGGATGTGTATCAAGTTCTCCTGTTAGAATTTTTCCAGAAAATTCAAAGATTTATCTGGGAACCAAATGCTGACTAATATAATAGCCCAGATAGGAGAGTTTGAACTGTGGTCAACTCCTGGAAATTCTGTGGCAACATTGACTTGCTTAGCCTTTCTACAATGCTACAGCTCCTTTGTTTAGACTGAGTGGGTTGGGATGGTGGTGTACCATAAACAGGTATACTAAGGTAATAAGTTGGCCATGATGAAGCCTGCCTGACATGAAGTGTTCCTTGAGTGCCTAGTCCAAAGGCATTCTACTTGAAAAGCCTGCCTTTCCCATCTTAGCCACACACAGTGATTTGTATCATACTGTGGTGGGGAGGGGGAGGTGGGGTGCTTGTTTCTAGAGTTATGTGGACTGCAATCTGAAAGTCAGTTACCCTACCTATCCCCTCCTGAAGAAAGTAAAATGGCATTAAGATGTATTATGATAAGATGGTAATTTTTGCCAATGTATTTTTTAAGAAGCTAGGTTTTCAGATTTTCCTAAAATAGGTATTTAAGTCATCTCTGTAGTTTACAAAGGCAGGGAGCTGTTTGCTGCTGAAGGGAAGTCAAGTATACCCTATGAAAGGCAAAAAGGCACAGCCTATTCTACTTTAGATATTGAATGAAATTTTATTGTCTGAGCACTCAGAGGAAAAAACTTGCCATCTTTCTGGCAAAATAGTTTGTTTTATTCAAGTCTCATGAGTAAGTAAAGGTTGTGGTTTCCTTAGTATTCTATAATTTTCTCCCAGTGGAACTTTTTGAAGAGACCAAGTCATTTCAAGGATTTTTGTTTATACACAATTTTTCCTTGAGGGGTTTTTTAGTCAGCATGGGCTGCCATAGTAAAATACCACAGATTGGGAGGCTTAAACCACAAGAATTTATTTCTCACAGTTCTGGAGATTGGAAGTCTAGGCTCAAGGTGCCTGCAGGGTTCACATCTCCATGTCTGGTGGGAGTTTTCACCTTGCGGTGTAGACAGCTGCCTTTTCACTGTGTTTGCACATGGCCTTTTGTTTGTGTGTAATTACCTCCCAAGCCCTAATTACCCCCCAGTGGCTCCATCTCCAGGTACCATCACTTTGGGGGTTAGGAAATGAACATATGAATTTTCAGGGAAGACACAGTTCAGTTAATAGCAAGGGGCTTTGGAGGTATTAAGCCCAATACCTTGAGCATCAGAATTCCCTCAATCATGTACTAGCATGTGAGACCTTTTCTATCTTTGTGTCCTGTTGATTAGCTGGGGCTCTTGTTGCTTATTTCTCATTGGCTGGCTCTCCTGATGGAGCCCTTCCAACCTGTTCTGAGTTGCATTTTTTATAGATTCCAGTTCATTCTCATTGGTTCCTGGAAAAATGCCATCAGAAAGCGCTTTGAGTGGGAAGTTAGTGCCTGGTAATTATAAAAAGAGATAGATGGCAAAGGAGAGTGGGCTTGCTTAAATTCATAAAGGATGTATTTGAGAAAGACCAGATTTGGAGTGAGATGAACTTAGTTTGCCTCTGATTTCCCTACAAATAAAATGGGCACTTACATGTCTACCCAGCAGTGCTATGAGGATTTGCCACTATATGTAAAGTATCAAGCACAGTGTTCATACCAAATATTAATTAACATTCATAGTCCTTCACCATTACCATTGATCAAGAATATGTCTTTTCTCAGGGACTCTCAAAGTTCTTTAGATTTCAGTCTTCCTTCTCTATGTACTCAAGTAATATTTGACATGAGCTTCAATGGATAAGACTATTAACAAACTCAGAAACTGTCATTCTATTTTATCATCATGGTTGAGGACAGGGTCAAACTTAAAGCTCTTGAGCCCAAATCTGGTCCACTGCTTGCTGAGGCAAATAAAATTTTATTGAAACACAGCCACATGCATTCATGTATACATTGCCTACAGGTGCTTTTGTGTTGCTACAGCGATGTTAACTATTTGTCATCAAGCTTCAGAAATTTATTTACACTATATCTGCCCCTTTGCAGAAAAAAAAAATTGTGATACCCTGTCTAGTGTAATTATGACCAAGTTTACATGAAAGTATTAACTGATCTTGGCTTCTTCAATGCAAGATTTGTATAATTCAAATACTCCATTTCATGTTTTAATATCACTTAAAAAGACAAAAATTCTAGCTTATAAATACTTTGAAAAGAATATAGACACATAGATAACTATAGGTGATGGTTCTGCCAACCTTTGAAAAAATTTGTTCTGTTTGTGGCAAGACGAACATTAGTGCACAGTGCCCTAGCCTGATGAGCTCAAGGCCACTAGGAACAAGCCAGCAGCCCGTCACTTGATTAATCCAATGCAATGAGGAAAAAAAACGCTAGAGGGCGTCTCTCCAAATGAAGAAGCAAATAGAGGCATTCTAGGACGGGGAGGTTAGATGAAATTTGAATGAAGCCGTGTTTTGATGGGATCAAAACAAAGTAGCTTAGTATACAGATCAATATCAATTCTAGACTGAAAAGTAGACTCAGGGTCCTGTTTCTGTGTAAACAATAAAGTTAAGACACATATGGACTGTTGTGCCCAGAAACACCTCTCTGAAGTTCTAATCACAACTGCTTCTCTGTGTTCAAGGTGAGGAGGCCCTCCAGGCAAAAGTGGAAGGTTTCACTCTTACTGATACAGTTTTAAACAAAAGTCCTTCCAGTTTATGATTTTAGAGAGCAGTGTTTCTCAGTGAGTAAAAAAGCAGTAGTTCACTCAAAGAAGGTATTGTTATGACAGGTTAGAGTCGCAGTATGTTCATGGGGAAAATATTGTTTCCTGGTAGCTTTACAGCTGCCTGGATCTGTATCCCAGCCTGTTGAATGGCCAGGCAGGATTTTACTTTCTCAAGGGGAGTGAATTTTTATTTTTATTTTTTTATCAGGAAGGTGATGATGGCATGTGTGGAAAGTGGGAAATGGATGGAACAATGACAGCAGAGAGGTAAATTCAAGGCAGACTAGACTGAAGGGAGCTTCCTGCAGCCTAATACAATGCCTGATGGATGAATAGTACCCAACTTGATAAATATATATTGAATAAAGGAATGAATAATATTTTGAATGGCTGTGAAGTCTCAAGCATAAAGGAGTAGTAATACTTTAACGACCCTAATATTATTAGTTACACTCTCACATAGAATTTCAGGATGCTCATTTTAACTTTTAACCAGAAATATGTAATGGAAGTGCCAACAGCCAACTATCATATGTGTTATTAATTTTTTCCTTACACATTCACAGCAAAATGTCAAGGTTATTCTTCACAATAATGACTGTCAATCAGAAACCACTATTCTGAGGAAAGACAGCCTTTCCTGTGATCTTAAAGAACAGATGTTAGATCCTTAGAAGGACTGATTTCTAGAGGAGCAAAGTTTCTTTCTTGCTGCGTTTGCAAAGGATGGGATGTTCTAAATGTTGCATTAGAAGTGGGCCAGGAAATGAACCCCAGGACTCTAGGAATCAAAATGTAGCAGAACTCAAACATGTCACCTCCGTGATCCTCTTACTTCCTCCGTGCCACCCTTTGGAAATTCAGGAAGCAAAGCTGGGAGTGGCAGTGGCACCGTCTCCAAGCTCAAGACTTTCATTTTCTGTGATAGTTGGGGCACTCCCTGTCCCCTGTAAGCCTAGGAGGTAGGATTAGTGGAGAGAAAGAAGCTTAAAAACTTTCAATGTTCAGAAGGTTCTTGCCACCATCACAGAGTGTTCTTAGCACATCATCATTTTTCTGAAGCCCTTGACCTTTATGTATTCACCTTATGCAATCTCTGTTCTTCCAGTTTTTCTCCATTCTCCATAAGTCACTACTAGTAAATTGCCTTACTTTAAAATATTCCTTTCAGCCTCCATTCTCTTTCTCTTGTCCTCCTGCATGGCCAGCCCTCCATGAAGCTTCTGGACCGGTGTGACCCTTCCTGGCAGCATCCCCAGGCCTATTACATAAATTAACTTCGCCCCCAGGTCTTCTTGCAGTGGACTGGGAAATAGGTATGGCAAAGGAAACCTGAGCTGGACAGTAGTTAAAGCAGTAAAAAGAGACTTTACCCAGGAACTCTGACAATAGGGGTAAAGAGACCTCAGTATAAAACTGGGCTAATTCCAAGTACAATAAGGACTAGTGGGGATTTATTGCCAAGGAGCAGAGTGTGGGTCAGTGGATGGAAAACTATTAAGAAGACAGACACATTAGGGGTAAGAAGGGATTCTGGCCAAACAGGCAACAAATTCTTGCTTAAGGTAGCCCAGGGTAATTAGACATCTGCTCAGATATCTGATGGTGTTCAGATAGGGAGAGTGGATGGAGGATTCTTTCTAAAATGACTTGTCAGGATTGGTGCTAAACCTGGGCTTTGCAGGTCTGGCAAGGATGAGGCACTGGAGAAAAGGGCTTAGAGGAAGCTGACTGAAGTTTCATTAAAGGGAGTCTGTTAGTAGGGAACCAGTCCTACTCCAGAAAATGCGGACACACAGGATATGAAGAGAGACAGGCGGCTGAAACTCTGAACTGCATGTAAAGCAGGTAAATTTACTGTAGGCGGGCCAGCAGCAAGCTGTGGGAAAGCAGAGGGAATGAGAATCTGCTTCCCAAGCACCCTGAGTCATCATGCTCAATGGGGAGGTTGGTGCCAGCTCTGGGAGTGGAGTGAGGGCTGTGGGAGGGAAGTCATTTTGATTGGAAGCAGCTGGGAGCAGAGAGTGAACCCCCAAGATCCTCAAATGTAGGAAAGGAAATCTTCTGAGATTAGTTGTTTATATATTAAGAGGAGGGAAAAATCCTAAACGATGGAGACTAGCACCGATCCAGAGAATAATAATGAAATCCAGGAGTAATTGCAGCATGGGTTTCTTAGAGACTAAGAATGCTAGACAATCTTACTAGCTTGCTTCTCAAAAAGAAATGTGTGCATGCATGTGCACACACATCACCCAAATGAATGGTTAAAAACAACACAGCAGATGTTACTTATTTGGACTTTACTAAAGCACTTGATAAAAATGTCTCATGAAATTTTACTTGCAAAACAAGTTCAAATTGGCTGGAATAGGAGAATTCCGAAGCAGTTTGAAAACTGGCCCCAATACCATAAACCAAAGGTAATGGAACTGATAAACAAATGGCAGCAAATCTAGTTGCTGGAAGGTGCTTAGCAGAATGCTCCAGGGGTTACTGTGAGGACTGAGTTTATTAAAAATCTTTATCAATGAGTTGGAAGAACCAGTTGACAGGATGTGTATGAATTCTGCCAAGAATACTAAATTGGCAAGTGATAGAGAAAGCACAGAAGATCCAGTCCTGTGCAGAGAGGTAAACAGAGGTTAGAGGTGTATAAGGAGGGAGAAGGAATGAACAAAATCGGATTCACCTGGGGAAATCTCAGTGTGCCGATCTGCAGAAGATTAGGTTGTAGAATTGCATAAAGGAGACAGCAGAAGTAATACCACGGTAGGGAAAGGCCCAGGAGGCAAGGAAACCGCAAATTAGGTATGACGTTACACAGCTGTTCAGTGGCTGACAAGGGAGAACCTAGGTTTGTGGGGTCTGGAGTTTACAGAATTTGGGGCATCTTCTTTAAGAAAAAGACAGAACTTATTAATCTAAAATTATATACAGGACCTTGAAAGTGACCGGAGTAAATGAAGGGTCCAGAAACATAAGCTCAATGAGTTTTGTGGTGGCTCTACCCAGGGTGGCCAAACATAGCATCAATAAAAGGAAGGGGGTTTTAGAAATGTCTGTAATTCTTACATTTGAAACTAGGAGGAGAGAGGTGCCCTCTCATGAGAACTTGTTCCAGCCTCAGCCTGCTAACTAGGGGATGCTCATGGGGTTATGCTTGGGAGAGGGCTAGAGCCTTAGACACATGGGACCACCACATGTATCTCAACAGTTGAGAGGTAAAAAATAGTTACAAGCTTGCTAGGACATTGTATATTTTTCATGTTAAAGATGTTTATTGCAACATTGTCTGTCATTGGAAGAAATTAAGGAATTGCATGGATAAATGAGGATCCCTTCATGTAATGGAACACTATGCAGCCTTTAATAAGAAGGCACATCTGCCATTAATGAATTACAAGGACACTCCTAACATTTGCAATAGCAACTTCTAACAATAGCAAGTTGCAGAAAATGATGTAAAATGTGATACAATTTATGTTTTATAAAACAAGTGGTGAGCATAAAAAGATTGATACAAAGCTATTAGCAATGGTTTCCTCTGGGTGATGGGAGTAGGGAGCAAAGGGAAAAGGAGGGAGCCAGTCTCCCTTTTTGACTTTATATATTTAGAAGACATTGTCTTTTTGGTGAGATAATTATATACACACATGTGCACACACAAATATATATTAAATGGCTTTAGAAAGACTTTAAAAAAATTAAAATGCCCTATTCAGTAAATAGTATAGTTATTATCTTACATTGCCAACTCTTCAGATCATTGCTGTATAAAGACAGACGGAGGTCACATGAAAAACCACTTGGCTATATTGAAGGGTAGGCTACAGTGGGCCAAGCCCTAGCGAAGTTTCGGTTCCCTTTTGGAGAAGCCCAGTGACCTGGCTGACTGTGCACATCTGTTTGACATACCCACGCGCAGAGCTGCTCTGTTATGGAATCTTGAGCCCAATTTGGCTCATTATAATGTTGAACTTGTCGAAGTCAGACTTTGAGCTGAAAAGTGCCTGTGGCTTACAGGAGGTGAGCCAGGAAAGACAAACAAGCAGAAATGTTTAGGAAGGACCTTATCTGTGCCCATGAGCTGGGGGTTACTTGGAAATCTTGCTTATTCCAAATGAAAGGCTTGAGTTGTGATCATCTTTGGATTGGTCATTATCTTCAAATTTGCAAAATTGTCTCAGACCTCTCAGGAGAACAGACTTTCTTCATGGAGGTGTGGTTGCATTTGCTTCCATCTGAACAGGAAACATCCATAGAAATGCTTTGCCTTGCAACATTCTGTATAATTTTATTGTTTGGATTTCCTATCATCTGTAAAAAAAATAAATAGCTTTTCTGGTGAGTAGTGTGTTTGGGTAAGTATAAGTATAATCAGCTTCAATATCAGGTTTCTTCTGCTCGTCTTTCACTCCAGCCAGAGGTGCTGGATTCTGACAGAGCTCTTTCTTTGTATATTGTTCTTGGTTTGTCACAACTGGCTGATAAATGTGAAAATCTTGTGTTTATTATTTGCCAGATTTTTGTTGTGAGGTTTACTTTTTTTTTTCTTTTACAAGCTGTTCAAGTGTTCTAGCTATAGAGACCAGATGGTTTTTCTATCCCCTTGATGTTTCCTTCCTGTGGATGATGTTCAGAAGTGTTCTAAGGCTACACCAGGAAAGGATTGTTTCTGTAGTTACTCTGGTTAGCATCACTGCATTTATGCCTTTGCCAGCATGAGAGAATAGTCACTTGATCAAAGTCTGGAAACCACTTAAAATAAATGGCCCTGTGTGTTTTGCAATCATATAGGGAAACTCTAGGTTTTAAGTAAGCATTAATAAATAATTATCCTTTTGTTAATGCCTCCTGCCAATTCTGTGATAAGAAAGAGTTGATGGATGACGTAGCTGGTTCCTAGCTTCAGGCTGGTTAGACTGTGCTTGCTCGTGTTCCCCACAGGTGTAAGCTTCCAGAGCTGTCTCCATACCATGGGAAGTATTTGGTGGGTAGTTAAAAAATAAAGGAGCAAAGCTTTCCCCATGAGCTTTAGCCCAAAGCCTAGTCTGTAAGCGCTCAGTAAATATTTGACTCCTGATTTGGGATTTCTGTTGGGTGGTCATGTTTGATACAGGTGAGTGAGAAACGACAGCAGACAGCACAAGGAGAGGAGTTTTTCAGTGGTACGGATTGTGTGTGTGGTCTGAGATACCCAGGGCTTCTAGACAAAGAGTTGGTTACTGAAGAAGGGTTTCTAGACAAAGAGTTTGTGTTCTTTTGAAGAAAAAAACATGGTTGTCACAAGGTAGTTTCTTTACTTGTAGCAAGTAAAGGAGATGGGATTCTATCAAAAGCCTTGCCTCCCCAAGGGAGGCTCTTAGCTATTGCTTATACTGGTTGGCTAAAAAGTTCATTTGGCTTTTTTCATACCATGCCACCAGGAGTTATCTTTAACTTCATTTGAAACAATTTTGTTAGATTGTATTGTGACAGCTGTCATATCAGCATATATTAAAAGAACTTATCATAATTGGTGAATTTTTGTGCAGCCATTTTAATATTAAAGACAGAAGAAAATATGTGACATTTTCTCTGCATTATTATTTCAAGAAAGATTAAAAAGCAACTGAAACACACAGAAAAGATTTGTGCAGTGTATGGAGAAGGTGCAGTGACTGATCTAATGTGTCAAAAATGGTTTGAGAAGTTTCTTGGTACTATTGACATTTTGGCCAAATAATTCTTTGCTGCAGGGTTGTCTTATGCATTGGGAGATGTTTAGCACCACCCCTGGCCTCTACCCACTAGAATCCAATAGTGGGAGATAGCTGACATACTCAAAATAGCCAAATCAATAAAGTTACTAATGAAAATGAAAACTGTGTCTCTTATGTAATAGAAAAAGCTAAGCAAACTTTTTGGCCAATAATATTTTCTCTCCCTCTCTCTGTCTCTTCTCTCTCTCTCTCTCTCTCTCTCTCTCTCTCTCTCTCTCTCTCTCTCTCTCTCTCTTCTATCCAGAAGATATCCAGCCATGTAATATGAAAAAGAGACATTTATTGAAGAACATAGAACATACAAGAGACATTGTACCTAAGACCATGACACTTTAGTTCCCTTCAAAGTAGGCACCTTGAGACCTCACACAGTTCTCCCAGTTGCCATCAGCTGCCCCGTCATAGTTTCCCGAATCTCACTGACGGTCTGAAATGTCTTCCGTTTTGAAGGTGATTTTAGTTTTGGGAAAAGCCAGAAGTCGCAGGCCACCAAATCTGTGCTGAAGCAGACCGAGTCACCTGGGTGATTTGATGTTTTGCCAAAAAACTCTGCATGAGACGTGATGCATGAGTGGGCATGTTGTGATGAAGCTGCCAATCATCAGTTGCCCATCTGAATAGTTTCTTGGAGGCATGTTCAAGCTTAACACAAAATTTGATGCAGGTCTGTTGCTCTACTCACTCAGTCATCTTGAATGTGATGGCCACCCAGTACACATGCTCACTAAATGGCGTCTACCACCCCCACTGACTAGTACAGTGAAGGCATCATTGTTGATGCATGAACATTCCAGTCCACTTTCCTTGACTGCCAGATTACATCAATGTGGCACAATGGCTGGGCATTTTCCAGACAGATATATAAACTATTTAGTCAATTACATGTTGATTTCTTCTTTGCAGTTGTCTACATTTATCCCTTGAGTTCCTACCAGGCTCTTCCTGTTTATAGCTGGTCTGCAAAATACTGTGCTGTATTTTAACATTTAGCAAGAATAACATTTAGTAAGAATGGCTTAGACCATGAGAACTTGTCCTATTTATTAACACTTTTAGTAGCCAGTGTGCAAAAAATAAGTGAGGTCTTACAACAGTGCTTAGCTCTTGAAAAACACTTGATATTGCAGATGTGTCAACATTCTGCATCCAAAGGCCATCAGGAACACACCTGTAGCCGAACAGGTGGATTTATTATTAGCTACAGTGAGAGAGGACAGACACCACAGGGAATTGGGGTGTCTCACTATAAGAGGGTGTTCAGAAGAAACTGTTACAGGATTTGGGCTTTGGCTGGGTGATTTTGGGGAGGATCTGTGGAACCAGAGGTTTGATCTAGATCAGATATTATTGAAAAATAAAGACAAATCTACGAATGGGCATTTCAATAAATCTCATGCACAGGGAGGGCAGACTAAAGCCAGGATAAAGCTGGAATTGGTAAAGATGTAGCAGTCACATCTATTGCAAAATTGGTGGATTTTTATATCTTGTGTTGCCCGGTCTGGGTGGATCTTTTGAAATGATTTATGTAAAATGGGAAAATATATGGCTCAGCTGAAAGCGTCAGACCAGCTTGTGACAATACTGAGGCCTAGATGTAAAGTCGCATAGTTCCCAGATATCAGAGAGGCTTATTTTCTTTCTTAGATGTGATTGAAGTAGTCAAGGAAACAGTAGAGACTCCTCACTCCCCAATTCACTGCTTTGCCTTTGCTTTATTGCTCTCTAGTTTAGGGAGGAACTTGAAAATACAGTACATCCCACTTCTAATGGTTCATCAAGATAAAAAGCCTATTTCCCAAACAGCCACCCATCTATACATCTTCAGCTGTTGGGTGCTAAATGAGGTGCTACAGCAGCAGTTCCCTCTACACACATTTGAACACCAAGGTCGAGGTCCAGTTAAAGAAATTCTGGATGGAAATATATCTGGTTAAAAATTTTAAAGTACTTTAAATGGAAGACTCTTTAAATACCACATAGATCTGTACACATAGAGCATGTATTAAGCACTGGGTAAAAATGTGTTCATTGATTTAATTAGTCAACATGTTTTCTTCACTTAGCTCAACTATGAGAAAGGAGTGGCTCAATTATTTGAAACCCCTTTTAATCTGATTATAGAAGTAATCCATTCTCAATGTAACAATGCTAGAAAAGGCAAAGAGAAATAATTAAAATACCACCCAGAGACAATGACTGTTAATGGTTTGGTTCCCTCATTCATTCAGCAGATACTTAGTTAGCAATGAACATATAGTAGCTATAGTGTCTGGGAAAACACAGATTAATAAAACCCTATCCCTGACTTTAAGAATATTATGGCTTCGTGGACAAGACAGGTTAAGTAAGTAGATAATTAAAAAACAATTTGGTAAGTGCAACATTAGATATAGACATGGGCGTTATGAGAACAAGGAGGACCCTCCAATGTAGATGTGGTGATGAGATGGGGCAGGGTAGGGGGGTGAGGGGCACTTTCTGGGAAGTTCTTAGTTGACAATTTAGAAAATAAAGATCCGGAGGAGAAAAGAGAAATAGTATAGAATCTCACCTTCCAGGAGTGACCAGATATGACTTTCTTGTCACTGTTCTGATTCCACTGCATGGATGTATTGTGAATTGCTCTAAGTTCTAGGATGTTCTGTATTGGTCAGAAGTGGGTTTTTCAGCAGTACTGACCTGGTGACCCACATTAAGCAGGTGTAGGATAAGATGTATTCTCTCAATGGCTTTGTGCTGAGCAATTCAGGAGGAATAACATTCTTCTGTGGCTTACTGTCCCTTCTGCTCAACCTGTTCCAGTCCCCATTCCATCTTGCCTTTATAATTGCCACTGTTGATCAGGACTCCTTCAATGAGCCAGTCCCCAGAAAACATCCTTTGCAGGCAGGTATTCATCAAGCTCCATTTATAAAGACAAAAGGAAGAGGCCACACCAGGGAGGCAGTGATTATAGAGAAACTGCAGAAAGCAAGAGCACTTCGTTATAGTCATTTACAAAATGTGGCCAGGAGGAGAAATTCCAACTAAACCATCTCAGGGGGAGAAATTTCAACTAAACCATCTCAAGGTATATTTAAATGTGGCTTGATGAAGGCCACCAGTTCATAGTCCAAGCTAATTAATATACAGGAGAGGCCTTACTTTGGAGAGGTTTCTATTGAATTAAAAAATTGTGAATGAAACACCCACATAAATGACAGAAAGGGACTCAGAAGGACTTGGCTCTCATCTCGGTCAAATACAGTGAACTGACAGAAATTCTTCCACTAATGCATTTCTGTGAGCAAGAGGTGGACTGCTTATAGTGATGCACACTGTGGTAGTGTTTGTCACAGCTCTGCCAGCATTAGAGACTGGTCCCTGGGAATTTAATCTATTACTGATAAGCTACATGCTCAGAGACAAGGTAGCTCTGAAATCTTCCTGCTTTCTTTCCACAGCTTCAAATCATTAATGCTGGTAACTTAAAAGACAGGACAAAAATAAGCTGGGGGAGCCTGAGAGAGAAAGAGGAGGGAAATAGCTGGAAGGTGAGTAGCAGTTAGGCAGGGAGGGTCATCCTGAGATGCCTGCTGGAAGATGGTCACGGCTAGGCCATGCAAAAGGATTTGGCCTGGCCAGAGGTGGCAGGGGCCATTTCATCTGTGTTCCCCAAAGTGTGGTCCCTGGGCCAGCAACAGCCTCACCTGAGAACTCGTTAGAAGAAGAAATTCTAAAGTCCCTCCTTAGACCAGATGCCCTGGGGGTAGGACCAAGGAGTCTGTTTGAAAGCAGCCTCCAGATGCCCCAACCTCACTCCGCATCTCTGCTTCCCACCCCTGAACCATCCCTGCCTGAACTCACCTGAGAATCCAGAGCCCCAGAAATGCTGTCAGTGAGGCAGGCCTGGGCCCCAGGGATCAGAGTTTTTAAGAGCTCCCATATGATTCTGATGGTCTTTCTCATTTGGTGACCAGTAGGGTCTTTGTAAAAGTTTTAAGTGTCCAAAAGGAGCACTTCCTCATCCAACCTTGTTTCCAGTGCACTTGACATCTTACCACTGTGACTTATGCCATTTAGTTACACATTTGCTTGTTCGTGCCAACCTTTCTTAAAATGCAAAGTCATTTCTGATTCATTGACTAGTCTCTTTGGTCATTCACGTGGTCAGTTAATAAGTATGGTGGGTCTCCTATGTGTAGGGCTCTCTGCTGATGTAGAACGAGAGAGAAAGGTATGTTGTGCCATTGTTTCTTCCTTTTAGTGGGTGGCAGTCTACCTAACCTTGGAGGATGCACATCAAATAAGGGGATACACCTCAACAGGTGTCCAGTGGAAATGCTGGATAAATGACTGATATAAATGCTAAATGGGGTTGGCGGGGGATGAGTGAGAACATGCCCTCCCTCGCTCCCTCCATCAGCCCCAGTGTGGTGGAGCCATTTTCAGAAGAGGAGCTGGGAGCAGAGAGAGTGAGCAGCTTGCTGACTTCCAGCTTCAGACTTCCGAGGGAGGGGAGAGCTCAGGGCTTTCTGCACCTGGGTCTCTGCCCCATGTTGGGCACATGTGTGGGGTGCTCATGGCCTTCTGCAGCCACCAGATCAATTCTCACTTATCTTTTAATAAAGAGTTCAAATGTTCTCTCCTCTCTGAAAATTGCCTTTATCTGACTCCCCTGTCCCTGGAAAACAGAAATGGCTTCTCCCTCACCTAGCACCCCTAGAAATGTATACAGACTTTGGTGCCTGACACTTCAGTTGTCCTAGAGAACACACATGACTTGTGCTCCACAAGCCTAGATTTGTACGAACTGTTAGGTATATAATTTTTCTAAAATCAAATTGTTTTGATTTAGAACCCCCATCTTGCAATGTCGTGATAATTCAACCTTAGCCATAATTGAGGTTCTCTCCTCCACAGCCCCACAATAGTCCTGAGATCTTCCATACAGCTGACTACTGAGTCACGCCCTTTGCCTTCTACCCACAGTGGTGATTACAGATTGTCTTAGTGTCCAAGCCCACCCAGGACCACCACCATTGCCCTCGGATGTTCTTGCCAACTCCCCAGGGAGCTGCGAGGGTGCTGGAGGTCATGAGTATGGAAGGAAAATGTGATGACTTGGCACAAATTCCTAGCTCAGTAAACCATCCTACCACCAGTACTTGTCCATGTCCTTGTCTTCTTACCTCACTGTCAGTTCTTTAGAGCAGGAGGTTGTGCCTGCCTCCTTCATTCACCGTCTGACCCAGCACATGATAGGTGTTCACTTAACATTTGTTGAACTGAATTTGGTAATGACAGGAAGCTTCATGGAAAGGTGAGGCTAAGTGGACCCTGTGGGATGGTTAGAGGTCCATGTGGAGAAGCGGGGAGGGGATTTCAGGTGGAGAAGCAAATGCTCTTACCTTATTCGATGGAAATAAAGAATGTATATGGTCCTAGTGAAGGTTTGTTTTAAGAAAGTGCTAGGGGATAGAATTAGAAAAGTGGTTTGTATCCAGACTCACACCAGGACACAGTCTACTTATCTAGAGAATGGGGAGCTGCAGAATACCTATGAACCGTTCTTCTGAAGGGGTTACTGCATTAATGCACTGACATTCCCTGGGGAATGTGCCCTGTGGAGAAAGCTGCTTTGAGAGGAGGTAAGGGAGTGATGTCTTAGGCTTAATGAGCACTTGCTATTTACTCTTCCAAAGGATAGATCTATGCTTTAAACTCATAACAGCTTTGTGTGTTAGGAACTATAATGCTCACTTTATTGATGAGAAAATTGAGGCAGAAGGGCTCAGTAACTTGCCCTAGATCACATTGTTAATAAATAGCAGAGCTTAGGTTTGAACCCAGGCCTCCTGGCTGTAGAGCTAGTGTACCTAACCTTGTAAATGTTTGAAGTGTCCAAAAGGAGCACTTCCTCATCCAACCTTGTTTCCAGTGCACTTGACATCTTACCACTGTGACTTATGCCATTTAGTTACACATTTGTTTGTTCATGCCATCCTTTCTTAAAATGCAAAGTCATTTCTGATTGATTGATTGGTCCCTTTGGTCATTCACATGGTCAGTTAATAACTATGGTGGGTCTCCTATGTGTAGGGTACTCTGCTGATGTAGAACGAGAGAGAGAAAGGTACTTTGTGCCATTGCTATGTCATGCTGTCACCTACTATATGTTCTAGACTAAGGCCCTGAAGATGAAGGAGTAGATGGTGAACTGACCAGCTCATTTCCAGTTCTTGCTTCAGCTGCCCTGGCCAGACACAGGCACAGCCTTACTTCTGCAGAGTAAAAGGGGCACAGCCTTACTTCTGCAGAATAAGAGAGGGGCCAGATCCAGCTCAGTCATCCCCACTGCTGCACCATTGTGGAGCTCCCATCCCGTTTCCTTGTGCATTGGAACACTGAGCCAGTTCCAAGGCTCAGGAGGCGAGCCTCATCTGCAATAGCTCTGGAGTCAGGAGAGGGAGCAGACTCTCGTCATTCTTATCTCTATATTTTGGAGGGTAAGAGGTCTTTTGAGTAAAGGAGCTGATTGTTCAGTTGTCCCTTGGGACAAAAGTTACCCATTCCATTGCCATATAATCTACTTGCTGAAGATTATCTAAAACATGAACTGATGGGTTGTAAATTCTAAAATAGCAGGAAACATTGACACCACCAGGTTGAGCACTTGGCATTTATTATTTACCAGGAAAATGAGGCTTCGAGAGTTTGAATAGACTGGTCAACATCCCCCAGTTAGGGGGTGACCACTGGCATTCAGGAAGATAGTCTTCTGAGGTTAATTCCAAAGCCATTGTTCTTAACCAGAAGCAATTTTATCTTCCAACATTTAAGAATGTACATTGGAATGAATTTATCAAGCTCCCAGGAACAGTACTAGGGAGTCAGTGTGGAGGCTAGGAGCTCGCGGGACGCATATGGCCTCCTGGCCTCAGTTTTCTGCTTTGCCTGTCTGCGCTCTGCCTCATGACTTTGCAGTTTCTCCCACAAAAAAAAAAAAAAAAGCTGTGTATTTACCCACTTCTTGACTTTGGTTTTGGTCATGTGACTTCTTTTAGAATGAAGAAACGGCAAGGGTGTGCCAGTTCCAAGACTGGATCAAGGACTTATATATGTCCATGTGCATGTTTGCCAGCTACCTGCTCTGGCCAGTCCACTGGTCTCAGGAAAAGGCCGAGTCACATGGAGCAGAGCACCTCTGACTGCACTTACCCTAAATCATCCACCACCCCCTGGCCCCAACATATACCTGAGAATAGATTACTGTTGTTTTAAGTCCTTTTGGCTTTGGGATGGTTTGTTATGCTTCATCTTTGTGGCCATTGTTAAATGGTACAAACTGAGTTTGAATTACGGGATCTGGGCTCAGAGCAACTTCTGTCACTTACTAACTTTGTCATTATTTAAACTTTCTAAACTACAGTGTCTGTCACAAAAGATAGAAAAGTAGAAGTTTCAACCCATAGAAAGTTTTTGTATTTCTGGGTGCTGAATAAATGAGATAGCGCTGATAAAAAGCTTCACCTAGCACCCGGCAGTAGTCATATTGTGTTAGCTGGTGCGGTAACCACGTGCCTAGTAAAGAACCGCAGAGGCAGAAGGCCTCTGTATTGCATGCTGCCATGTGAATGGAAGACCCGTGTCTATGGCTGGTTCTGCGTTCAGGTGTTGTGGATGTGCCTGTTCAGCAGAACCGACTTCCCCGGGCTGAACATTCTCAGCCTGAGAGAGAAAGTGGTGTGTGTGACATGCATGCACGTACACCCCTGTATGTATTTATTCTGACTGGAATGTGAGCAGAGACGGAGACCATTTCTGCATCCCCAAGAATCTGCATGTCTTTATCTATGTTCCCACAATTGCATGAAGTTGGGCACTTCATTTTTTGGAGTTAATGATGTTTAACAGAGAAGAAGTTATCAGGAAACACTGGCACATCCTCCAGCCTTATTTAGTTGGTAAACAACCTTTGCTGAGCAGCTCTGCATTCGTAGGATGGCTTTGTCGGGTGGCGGTGAACAATCTTTTCAGCCTGAGTAGGAGAGCCAGACAGAATGCACCACCTCATGTTCCCTGGGTGCCCGTGACTTGCTGTGATCCAATTAACAGCAGTAGTTGCTTTCCTGGATGAGGCCAGTGTGAGTTCACAGAGCGGATGGCAGAGTGGCCACTTTCCAGCCTGCTAGAGACTGAAATGCAAGGGGCACAAAGGCAGCAGGAGGAACCTGTGAGCATTTACCGAGGACTGTAAAAGTGTCAGCAAAATGGGCCTGTTGCCTGGACGCCCTGGGTGCTGGGCTGTGCTTTACGGTGCTGAAGTCAGCAACTTGATTCAGCTGCGTAAATAATCTCATGGAGTCCTGTGGAGGCCTGGCAGGCCAGGGTGTGGGGCAAAGGGGGCACGGGAAGTCTGTCAGGACTAGGATATAATCCCCAGGGAAAAGGGACTGACCCACTGGGCTTCATACTGCAACAGGAGGCAGCAGGTGGTTTGGTTTGATTTTGATCTTTCTAGATGATTTCCAAATTCTGTATTGATTATGTGATGTATGTAATTGATCCTTAGCAATTGTTAACCAAATGACTAAAGTATTTAGAAACCTAATTGACTTTTAGTCTTTTTCTCTCTTTTTCTCCAACCCTCCCTTCCTCCCTTCCCCCTTTCTCCTCCTTACAGTGTTATTTCTCAATGGTAGTTTCTGTTCTTTTTTCAGTTCCTCTAACCAGATTAGACATTTGACTTGCAAATCTAATAATCCCTTTATATCTTTAGTCAATGCTACAAAGCCCCCTTTTTTAAAAAACCTAAGCTGCTTGCAGAAGAGTTTGCCTGAAATAAGGCTACATTGTTAGTTTCAAAAATACCTTAATTCCTCTTCTTTTAAATATAAAGTAGCCCAGATGTCAGCCAGCAGTTGCCATCTTTGCCCCCTAACTGTGTCCCACTTTCAAGCCCGGCCAGACTAAAGAGGAAAGGTTCCCTCACCCCTGAGGGCAGTGGATGGGGCTGGACCAAGTGAGGGATAGTCAGGTTCCCTCTTACAGGGAAGATGAAGCTGGAGCAGGGAACAGCACGACAGAGGCACTGCCACATCCTGCTCTGGTTCAGGGCCTGCCACTCTGGTTTAACGTCTTGTACTCATTCAGTCATGATGTACTAAATCCGGCAATCTAAAATGTGTATAAAGAAAACCACAGATATGAGTAGGTATGTTACAGAACCCCTGGGCTGCTCCAATTGAAAACAAACCCACGGGCTCTTTAGTTAGGGGCCTGATTGCCCGCCGCCAAAATTATAACTCAATACCAGAGTTTAGTGAAAAGAAAAAGAATTATTTATTTAACAGTTATATAGATTTAGTTATTTGCGGATTTCTGTTGTTAAGTCTTATGCTCTTTAAAACACCCTTAAACACATATCCTTGCCTCCCCCACTACCAAACCAGGCTAGTTTTAGGAAAGTTAGAGAAACCGTTTCCCTACTTTCCAAACACAGTTCAACTTTACCAGCAGCTGCCAATCACTCAATTCTGATTGGGGAGGTCCTTTCTGTGCTGTGGTGCCCTCCAGCTCTCAATGCAGGATCGCCGGGATTCTCAGCCTCCTTGCAAACTGCCTTCTTCCTGCAAACCGCATGGATCTCCTCTCCTTAAAACCGCATGGCGAGAGCCTCTTAAAGCAGCCTGGAGACCCCTTCACCAAGCCACGTGGAGGGAGCACACGAGACAGCGAGAGCGAGCGAGAGCGAGCGAGCTAAAATGTCCACAGCTGCTTATATATCCCTGACTGCGTCCTCTGACGCAGTGGGCGTTGCAAACAGTTCTGACCATTCACAGAACCTCATGCAGGCTCTGTGTGCTTTTTCCATACCGTCCCCTGGTTCAAGACTCCTCCCATCTACCTGAGGCTTTGGATGCATTAAAGCCATTTTGTATAAAAAAGACACTAGCCACCAGCCTCAGGCATGTGGAGGGAGGCATTCTAAAAGCTGCTTCCTTCTCCCCATCCCCCAGCCGCAAAGTCTGGGGATTTTTGGACTCCCCTGTTTCTGTAACAGGTACAGTAGCAGGTTCATGCTCAAAGTCTCTGAGCGTCTGCTTATTGATGAAGCAGGTTAACAGACCCATGTGAAGAGTCCTAAATCAAGTACAGGCTGTATGCCAACCTGGTCCCCTTGAATGGCAACCTTCCAGATGCACCATGGAATGTGTAAGAAGCTCCGGCAGTACATGGACATTTTATCTCTAGAATTAATTCAGACCAATGCTCTGCAACTAATTTGTTCAAATTGGGTCTTGCTGTGGTTTCCTTTGGTTCCTCCTACTCTGGTTTCTGCTTTGGATTGAATGATTTTGGAGACTGGGCTTTTGGGAGTTAATTAGGGTCAGGTGAGGTTATGAGGGTGGGGCACTCATAATGGGATTAGTGGCTTTATAAGAAGAAAGAAAGAGCTCTCTCTCCACCAGGAGAGGACACAGAGAGAAGGTGGACTTCTGCAAGTCAGGACACAAATTCCCACCAAGAACAGAATCTGGCAGCACCTTCATCTCTGACCTTCTGGCCTCCAAAACTGTGAGAAATAAATTTCCGTTGTTTATGCGCCCACCCTCCCACCCCCATCTATGGTATTTTGTTTCAGCAGCTCAAGCTAACACAGTTTCCATTGTTTACTTAGCTTTCTATATGAAGCTAATGGCGACCTTGACCCCATAAAGGACATTATTTCTAACATTTTTTTGTTCCTATTCTTTCAAGGGCAATATAGATATAAAGCAGAGCACATGTACCCTTTAGAAACACTATTCAGACAAAGAGGAGAGTGATGGGGACAGGGGTGGGGGGTAAGGCACCATGAAGGAATAACAAGAAAAAAAGATGATACGCATATAAAAATTACTTAGAAATCTTTAAAAAGCAACATAAAAACAAATATAAAGTAATCCAATATAAACAGAATACAACAACCCTGGTTCTAAAGGGAATTATTTTTATGTATTTGAATTCCATGGGTTCAAAAAATTTAAAACTCTGATAATTGGAAAATATAATTATCCTAGAGGTTTAATAAGTTCAGTATGTACTTCCCTATTGTTTAATAAAAAATACCTGTAGTTATACATGATCAAAGGAATTTTTTTACTTTTCTATTATGAATTTTCACTTCTATTATAGTACATTTTGAGTTAGGAGAATAAGGATAGATCTTAAAAACATGACCTCAACATCATTTAAAAAAGAACTTATTTCTTTATCTCTTCTGAAGTTACATGGTGCTATTTAATGAAGTTCATGTGCTACCATATTTTCAAGTAAATATATTTTACACGTGAGAAATATTCAAGAGTATAAATTTGTATTCAGCTTTGAACTTTGAAAGAGCAGGTTGGAAGTTATATTAATGTTAGCTGCCAACTGGGAGTACCTGATAAGCTGGATTCTGATTATTTAACACGACTGGGTAAAATGCATAGTCCTAGTTGCCCTTGCTTTCTTTTAAGTCATAAAAAAAATCAATTTTCAAGCTAACATATTTCCATAGGAAATTGGTTTGTGGATGTGGTTGTGCTAATTGCTTAAAACAAAAACAATTCCCTGAAACTTGCTATATTTAAAAATTCCATCACTTGAAATTGATTATTGCATTAATTAAATTCACTTTAGAGATCTGACAAATAGTGAAAGTCTTCAGATCCTTTATTAGAATTCAGTTCTGAAAATTAATATCTAATTGTTTTTGTTTTTATTTTAGTTGAATCTCAGGCTCAAAGACACTTTAAATTCTCCTTCTCTGTGTAGACCCAAGATTGTAAATCTTATGATTCTCATATTCCTATAATCATAATTCTTATATTTTGGATAGTATCTGGGTACAAAGATTGAATCAATGATATATATTAATGGCAAGTAGAGAGATGAGAAAACTATTTTCAAATACTCATCCTACTTTCTGGTGAGCTCAACATACCACCATTCCACTTCAGGTAAATCTATTCCTTAAAAATTGTGATTTTACTGGAAGTCCCTAGAATTATAAATATATTATGAGACAAGTCAGAAAAAATGAAAAGTGTTTTCATCTATTTATAACTTCCTTGGCTTTTGTAAGCAACAAGTTAATATATAGTACAACAGTTTCAAAGCAGCTATACTTTTCATACCCCAATAATTTTATATTATCAAGCTTGTAGCACTAAGACAAGGCATTGCATTTAAATGAAATTCAATGACTGGATTTCAGCAAACAATCACCAGAATATACCATTTTTATCTGCATTTGAAATTGTTCTGGAGTGATAGACCATGTTTTGCAATGACATTTTTAAAAATAACCAATATCTGCATTTGAAATTGTTCTGGAGTGATAGACCATGTTTTGCAATGACATTTCTAAAAATAACCAAATTTTTCTGCAGTTTTATAATTTAAATATTTTTCATCATATGTAACTTGTGTTAATTCACTTGTACCAGTTTTAAAATAATCATCCTTCAGAAAGTATGCATGGCCAACCTGTCAACTATATTCCCTAATATAAAGCTTTTGCTTGTGTTAGAGACCAGAGGCACTCTGATTGTTAGCTGAAAGCCACATGTATTGAACACAGTTAATTTAAGCACATGCAAACCCTTAGTTTGATAGAATTGACATTTTCCAAATTCCCTCTGTGCCACCTATGATGTCACATATTTTGTGTAATTTGACTTTCACAACAATTCTGTGAAGTCGGTATTGATGCATCTATTTCAAAGACAAAGTCACAGAATTTGAAATTCAGTAACTAGCTGAGTTCACACAGCTAGTAAAAGCTGGAAGCCCAGGTCTTCAACTTCAAGTCCAGTGCATTATCCGATAGCACCATGGAATGAGAGCCTGACCCAAGGAACATTGTGTGTGAGTCTTTGTGCCAGTGCACATGCACAGGACCTCAGTATAGTCTTTCATCAAAACTCCCCTAGTCCCATGCTTCTAGAATACACACTGATACTGACACTCTTGTAGAGTCCATGCTCTTTGCTGAAGCTTCTCTTTCTGTTTTTTCACAATATGAACCTTGAAGTACTTACTTTGTATTATATTATGACACACCAGGCAGCTTTCATTTGCCTATTGTACAGTTAGATGACTGACTATTCTCTTCTGTCTGCCCTTTCTCCATTTCCACTCCATTTTTTTACAGGTGCTTCTATATACCTATCTTTTCTGTATACTTTTTCGCTTCTATATACCTAGCTTTTCTCCTCTACGTTTTCTCTTCTTGTATGTTAACAGTTTTCTTTATTTTAAGCTAGCTTCCTTTTTCTGTGTTCTTTTCACATCAACTTCCTGCCTCCACTCTCCTCCTTTTTGAATAAATGGAATTGCTTTGTTAAAAAGAAAATAAAACAAAGCAAAAAAAAAAAAAAAAAAAAAAAAAAAACACAGGAAAGCAGTCCATCATATTATTTGTTTGCAACCAAGCTCTTGGCCTGCTCTTCCATTTTCTCATGGATGATTGCCCTTCCCAACAGCTGATTACAAAAAAAAAATTTTGGGTAATGAATTTTCCAGTTGGTTAGATTCTAGGTTAATAGCAGTTTATGTTAAAATTTTAATTTTCAAAGTGGTAGATTAGTTACCGGTGGAACAAGAATCCTCTGAGCATGTGTAAATCATCAGGATTGGCAGATAAAACACAAATTTAGGCCTCGTTATTGGAACTGAATTAGTGGTTCCTAATCTTTAGAGAGACAGAGTTTTAGGTCTTATCTGAGCACACTTGGGGAAGCAAAGAAGGAAGCACGTGTAGTTTCAAGGTTGGGGTGGGCTGGGAGATGGGGGAAGATGGTAAGAAATTTTCTCACCACTGAGCTGGAAGGGGTGGTCGATGCTCCCTCATATAAACCCAAAGATTTCAAAGCTGAGGATTTTGTAGAAGGAGGGGGTGGGAGCCAGATGAACAGCAAGGATAATCACCTAGAGATCTGGGTTAGGCTTCATGGCACTGATGCTGCGTATTCAATGGTTAAATAGTCGTGTTCCAGGTTATGTCGCCTGGCTTGCTATTTGTATGCCTGTGAAAACTCAAGACTCGATCTGAAGCACAAGTACAAGGATAATGTTCACTGATCCAATAATACTTTGGAGAATTCACTAAGTATCCCAACGGAGCTTAAGGTCTGCAGGGTAGACAGACATTGTTCCAGACAAAAAGTGAATGTCTTCAACAACAGTAGGAGGCAGTATGGGGTAGTGGTACCTGAGTTAAAATTCTAGCTCCACTCCCTTCCTCAATTACATACCCGGAGGCAAGTTCCTTCTGTGACCTTATCTTTTTATTCCTATAGCAGCCCCTCCAGGTGTAGTTATTGTGGCAATTAAATGAAATACTACACAGAGAGCAGTGTCTGGCACAACATAAACTTTAATAAATGCTCAGTCCTGTTAAAAGGAATTATCTACAAATTTTAATTCATTGATCCATACATATTTGCTTCCCTGCCTTTTGCTTTTAGTCATTTGCCTTTTGTCCAATGTAATTTATCACCAGTGCCCAAGAGGAAAAGAAATTGATTGAGCTTTTCCCTGAATAAAACTTTGGTAGAGTAGATAAGTAAAGAATGATTTTCAGACTAGCGACTCTACTTTTAGTTACATGGCTACTTTAGTCTATATTCAGTTCATCTTGGAACAAAATGCCATGGACTCCTGATAGATCTAGAAAACTTTTGGGGGCAGCTGGACACTGGATTAGAATTTTAAGAAGAATGAATCTGAACTGTTTTTTTTATTATTAAATCCATGCGTATATGTACCTATTTCTTATTTTCAGTTTATTCTTTGTTGGCTCCCTACCTTAAAATAGACTATTTTAACACATTCTTATTGGAAAGAGAAGAGAATTAATTAATTCTCACCATGTGCCAGGCATTTTCCTAAATATATTTTTTATTGTGATAAAATATACATAATATAAAATTTATCATTTTGACGATTTCAAAATGTAGAACTCAGTGATACTATGCACATTCATATTGTTGTAGAGCCATCCTCACCGTCCATCTCCAGAACTTTTGCATTACTCCGAATTGAAACTCAGTCCCCCCTAACCAAGTACTTCCTGTTCCTCCTTACCCCCAGCCCCTGGCAGCCACCATTCGTTCTGTCTCTGTGATTTGACTACTCTATGTGTCTCATAGATGTGGAGTCTGACAGTATCTGTGCTTTTGAAACTGGTTTATTTCACTTAGCATAACATTTTAAAGTTCATCCATGTTGCAAAATACATTGGAATTTCCTTTTTTTTAAAGGTCAAATAATATTACATTGTCTATATAGTACATATTTTGTGCTATACAATGAACACTTTGATTGCTTCTACCTTTTGGCTATTGCGAATAACATTTAATTCTTAAAACCATATATATGATTAATTCTATTTTATAGATGACAAAACAGAGACTCAGAAGAGAAGAACCACTTACTCAAGGTTATACTATTAATGCCAGATGTTAAATTGGTCACCATTTGGTGCCAAAGCCCAGCTTCTCACCTCTGCACTACTCTTCCTCACTCAGCCTCACTCCAGACCCGACTTTGTGCCCATTCTCTGGGAACCCTGTACTGTACCCTGAAGCATTAAACCCAGCCCACTTCATCAAAATGTGTTGTGTTAATTCTGCTTGTGTGCATTTCAGGATAGACCAGCCTTTCCCTTAGAGCTGTCAGAGAAAAGTGTCCTAGTTTTCTATCTCATTTATTCATCCATTCAGCAAGTGTTGCTACTATACTAAGGTTACAGGAACAAATAAGATATGATCTCCATCCCTGAGTAGCTCACAGTCTGGTGGAAATCCCAAGTTCCTCAATCAAAGCACCACTGACATTTTTGGGCTGGAGAATTCTTTGTTGTGGGGGCTGTCCTGTGCCTTGTAGAATGTTCAGCAGCATCTTGGTTGTTACCCACATCTCCCAGTCCACTGTGAGGATCAAAAATGTCTTCAGGAATTGCTGCATATCCCCTAGGAGGCAAACTTTTCTCCAGTTGAGAACCAGTGAGTGGAGAACTAGTACTAATAAATAAGTCAGCTAGGGTATTCCATGTGATATGTATAAAGAGAGAGTAAAGAGAGAGGTATGTACCAAAAGTCCCAAGAAGCTGTGTCTAAGTTAGCTTGGCGGGTCATCAGAGGGTACTGGAAAGACCCAGTCTTAAGTAGTTGGCTCCTGTCAGACAAATGGAAAACACTGTAAAATAAGTTTAAACAATCTACTACTCATGTTTGTGATTTCACTATATAATGAGCTGTGTTTCAGTACATATTCACCTTGCATTTCACTTTAGTTTCTCTGATGCAAAACCACTTCTCTGATGCCAGCTGGGTATGCTACAATTTAATTCATTCAATTTGGACACTCACTATCCAGAGTTAGTGCAAACTCCACAAGTTAAGGGCTTAGTCCACAAGACTGTCCCCACGTCAGATTCTAGTTGCAATGTTGGGTATCCGCAGGCTACCTGCACTTCTGCCAGGCCAACTACAAATTCAGGGGTTCCTATGACCCCCTCCCCTTGGGTTCAATAATTTGCCATAACATTACACAGAAGTTACTGAAAGTACTATACTTACAATCACAGTTTTATTATAAAGGACACAACTCAGGGACCAACAAATGGAAGAGATGCAAGGGTGAAGTCTGGGTGTGGGGGGCTGGTACACAGGAGCTCCTGTCTCATGGAGTCAGGGCACAAGACCCTCCTGGTTCATGGATTTTTTCACCAACAAGGAAGCTCTTCAAACTGCATTGTACAGAGTTTTTATCAAGGTTTTATTATCTGGACACATTGATTCAGTCATTATTCACTGGTGATTGAACTCAACCTCTGGCCCCTCTGTCCTTGCTGGAGTTTTGGGAGTCGGGTTGAGAGTTCCAGTCCTCTAATCACATGCTTGTGCTTCTGGAGTAAACAGACCCAACCTTGAAATAGTCCAAGAGCCCACCATGAGTCACCTTGTTGACATACACTCAGATGTGGTCTGGTCAAAGGGACTCTTTTAAAAAAAAATAATTTATTTGTTTGTTTACTTATTTATTTTTAGAGAGGGGGGAAATGAGGAAGAGAGAGAGAGAGAGAGAGAGAGAGAGAAACATCACTGTGTGGTTGCCTCTCACTCGCACCTCCAACTGGGGACCTGACGTGCAACCTAGTTATGTGCCCTGACTGGGAATCAAACCGGTGACACTTGGTTCGCAGTCTGATGCTCAATCCACTGAGCCACACCAGCCAGGGTTCAAAGGGACTCTTCATGAATGACAAAAGACACGCCTGTCACTCAGGAGATCTCAAGGGTTTTTGAACCTCTGTGCAAGAACCAGGGACAAAGATTAAATATATGTATATGTATATTTATAAAATAATAATAATTTTATCATAGCCCCTCTCTGAGGAAAGTCCCATGTTATTCTTGTAATTAAGATTCTTTAAAAAAGCAGCAGCAATAGAAAGCATAAGGAATAGGTTTTCCATGCAGTTACCATGGTTTTAATTCATGTACTAAATCAGCAATATTCAACTGGTACGCTGCAAGAATTTTAAAAACAAGTCATACCTGACTATTTAGTCAGGGGCACTGACCTCTTTTCCTTTAAACTGTCAAATAAAAAAATTACACCCAAAACAACAATAGCCATTCAATGTGAGTGAACCAAAATTAGACCCATTTTTTAAAAATAGAGTGACAAAAAAATATAATATATTTTTAGGTGTGCTGCAGAATTTTAGTCATTGGTTTATGTGTGCCAAGATATGAAGGAGGTTGAATATTGCTGAGCTCTGCTGACCTGCCTTTGCTCTGGCTGGAGGTTTCAATTACTCATGGTTTTAGGATTTTGAGGAATCAACTCTCTTAATTACGTGTAGGTTTTCTGTCACCTAAAAGTCTCCATTCTCTGGTGACCAGATTGTAACAAGTGCAATGTAAATAGATATGAGTATTTACACTTCTCTTAGGCACAAATAGTCATTGCATTACAGCTTTCAGGTTTGCTGAAAGTGATAGCTGGAATTCAGGGAGATTTACTGATGCTGTTTTTTGCATGTGAATCCAGTGAAATTGGTGGCCAACTGATTATAGGAATTAAATCCATTACTAAAATAGGTAAGAGGGTGTGGAGAGCCCCAGGTGCTGAAAGCTTGCTAGTTACATAATTTTAGGCATATTATTTAAACTCTCCATGCTTCATTTATGTGTAAAGTGGACACATCCCACAGACAGTTGTTGAAAGGATGAACTGAAATAGTAGACATATAGCACATGGCGCCATATGTAGCACATAATAAGTTTTCAATAAATTTGGCTACTATAGCTATTATTTCCACCTGAGAGCTGGAAGATCTGTGGCAGTGCTGGCTCTTGACTCGAGCAACACATCGTGCACAGTGGGCCACTTCACCCTAAGCCCCAACATAATTTTGTAGCTTCTCTGGTTTAAGGACAGGACAAATAGACAACCAAACATATAAAATGACACAAACAAAAAGAAAAGCATGGGTTGCCCTCTAAAGCCAAACCAATGATTGGAAGTATCCTTAAATCAGTGTGGATTTGCCCAGGAAAACAAGATGGGCAAAGGATGCTTCTGTTGGTTGATGAGCTGCCTTCCAGGTTCACCTGTTCACTGGGCCAGATGGAAGCAACTCACTTCTCTCCCAACTCCATACAAGATGTGTGTGTGTGTGCATGTATGCACACATGCATGTGCATGCATGCATAGCATTTGTACAAATATGTGCTTGTATGAGTGTATTTGGGTATTGATGTGGTTGAAGGAGGGAGAAGTAGATTATTTGAATGTGTACAGTTCCTGGTTCCTGGAATTGTCTCAACCAATTTAAAGGAATATTAACAAAGAAGTGTTTGCCCAAATACCTGGAGCTCAAAGGAGCAGGGTAAACTGATTAAAAACAATCTCTGGATTTGACAACATTTTACTAATTGGCACTGTTTGCCCTGACTAGACATTTATTTCTTTGCCTTCTCTCTGTATTAGGAGGGAATAGCTTGGTTTCTCACCAGCACAAATCTCTATGCAAGCCCAATAAAAAAGGAACAGAGAAGAGAAGTGGTTATTAAATTTCCCCTAAGCTCACAAACTTATTTCTTTTAAGCCTATTTAACTTCTTGGAAACGATGCAGTGAGTTGAATGCAGGGGATTGAACAGTTGTTCAGCCCACCGCCTTTGGCTCAGTGTCAGCACATGTTTCTAGTTTCCCCAGGCTGGACACAGTGTGGCCGAAGGCCTGTAAGGAGGTACAGCTGAGTTCCTGGTGACATTTATGTCCTCCATTCCCAGCACTTCATCCTCACTCTGAAAACTGAGACCACTTTAATTTGCTTGTAAAGAGGGCTCTTACACTTCTAAAATCTCTTACTCAGAGTTTTAAAAGCCCCCAGCCTCACACTAATCCTCTATGCACTTATGCCCCTGGGCACACCCATTTTCTTAGGTGTATGTGTCCTAGGCACAGGGACACAGGGATATTTGGTATTGTAGAAAAAGCACAGGGCTGAGAGCTTGCAGCCTGGGTTTCTAGCCCTAACTTTGCCACTCACCCAGCTGCGGATGTCTGAGGACATCCACATGACCTCTTTGAGTCTCAGTCTCTTCAGCTCTAAAATAAAAGATTTGGAGAGCATGTCGTAGAAGGCCATTTTTGACTCTTTGCTTGATTTTTCTGCCATTTTTAGCTCAGCCGGGTACTGTGCGAAATGCAAATGGTTTAAGAACCATGGGGACAGTGCACTTTGCCATAGCCAGAGTCTCAAGGGAGTCCAATCATTCCACGATTACTAATTGATGTCTCTGTTACTATCTCCTTTGGAAATCACCTGGTCAGAAAGGTGTGTGTGTCGTCTTCCAATAAAATCAATGGAAGTGGGTGAGTCCCAGCACCCACTCAGCTGGACTGAGGATCAGGCTGCCCCATGGAAATTGGTCTTGTGCTTGGGCCCAGGTTCAGGTTTCAGCTGCTGGCAGCTGGAGCTGTTCCAGGTGTCTCTACCTATTTTGACTCTCATTCTTCTGCAAGCTCAATAACATGTGAAAAGTATAGAGAAGAGGTTTCTCTGTGGAGGGTCTTCTGGGAGGGAAATTACAATGTTATTCTCTATGTCTCTTCCAGTGTATCGGGTTTCTCTAGCTCTGTTTCTTGCTATTCATGCTGGAGCTGACTACCTAATCCTAAATGCTAGTTTTCTGTAACAGATGAGTTCACATTTTTTTGAATGGGAAATAACACATGGTTTTCCTTTTTGTCTTTTGGATACCTTAATGAATCAGGGTACTCTGGAGAAACCGAACTCATGGGGTGCTCATATACATAGAAGGGATTTATTACATGGAGTTAGCTCACACAGTTAGGGAGATTGACAAATCCCAAGATCTGCTGTTGGCAAGTTGAGAGCTGACGGTGTGAGTTCCAGTCCAGAGGCTGGCAGGCTTGGGACCAAGAAGAGCTGATGTTTCAGTCTGAGTCTGAAATGAGGGAAACACTGATGTTCCAGCCAGAAGACAATCAGAGACAGAGACAGAGAGAGAGAGAGAGAGAGAGAGAGAGAGAGAGAGAGATGAAGAGAGGAAGGGAGGGAGAAGGGGGGGAGAGAAAGTCTTTCTCATTCAGACTTTTGCTTCATTCAAGCCTTCAGCTGAATAAATGACCTTCACCCACAGGAGGGAGGGCCATCTGCTTTACAGTCTACCCATTTAAATGTTAATCTCATCTATAAACACCCTGATAGACACACCCAGAATAATGTTTGACCAAATATTTGACCCCCATGATCCATTCAAGGTGGCACATACAAGGCACCACCACAACACTGATGTTTAAGTCAATTAGAGGCTGAGGACACACTTTCTTTATCTCATCTCCTTCTAGGCAGATGGTCTGGGGCATGTTGGAGTCCAGAGTAGGGGTCAGGGGTATTAAAGTATTCAAAAACTCTAAACCAGAGCCCTTCTTAGAGCTGTGGAAGGATTGCTGAGATGCATCTAGATTTCTGGGGCTATCATTATGCCCGTGGAGGTTCCAGGCAAAGCTCTCTGAAGATTTTCAGCCCATTTGCTCTTTATTCAGGAGGAAAAGGTCTTGAATATTTTTTCACTGTGTTCAAACCCATCCCTGGATCCTGGTCCTTCCTGCAACCTGCCTGTCTCAGTCCTCTCTTTCCCCACTTCCCCGACCAGCGCCTCTGGCTTCAGTCTGCCCTGCAGGTCTCTTGTCCTCAGCTGGGGTCAGCTTATCCCCCAGAGCTCAACTCATCACTCACTCTTTAGGTGATACGCTTTAAAATCTGCCTCTCTTTGAGAAGGACTGCATCTGAAAGACTGATTCTTGAAAAAAAATTTTCCAGCTTCATTGAGGTATAATTGACAAATAAAATTGTATATATCCCTGGTCATTGTGGCTCAGTTGATTGGGTGTCATCCTGCAAACCAAAAGGTTGCGAGTTTGGTTTCCTGTCAGGGCACATGCCTGGGTTGCAGGTTTGGTCCCCAGTTGGAGCGTGTACAAGAGGCGACCAATTGATATTTCTCTCTCACATAGATATTTCTCTCCTTCTCTTTCTCTCTCCCTTTCCCTTTCTTTAGAATCAATTTTTTAAAAAGGGAAAAATGTTGTATATGTTTAAGGTATACAATGTGATGATTTGATATATGCATACATGATAAAATGATCACCACAATCAAACTAATAGACCTTTCCACCACCTCACATAATTAACGTTTTTTGTATGTGTAGTAAGAACATTTAGGATCTACTCTCTCAGCAAATTTCAAGTATACACCGGGCTGTGCATTAGATCTCTAAAATTTATTTATCCTGCATAACTGAAACCTTGTACTCTTTGATCAATATCCCCCCAGTTCCCCCACCCTGAACGATTGATTTTTAAATGCCCAAAGTCTTCACATTTCAAAGGAGAAAATATGTAAGATTGAAATCCTACTCACTACATAGCTTCTTCAGCATAGGATACCATGTTCAGTGCTAAATTATGTATTTAACAACAAAATCTGAGGCAGTGGCTAATTCAAATCAAATGTGTGTATATGTGTCTGTGCCTGTATGTGTGTGTGTAAATATATACTAGTACAAGCTTGGAATTTTAAATTGATTCTTAGGGTTTTTAAAGTCATTTATCTTTTTATTTGCACTGTCACTCATCTCTCATTATTTTATTCAATAAAAGGAAGTACACCATGGCACAATGGCCCACCTGTGGAAATATATATCAGGCTAGGAAGTCCCCCTTTTTGTCAATTCTGATATTTTGTATCATACCAAAATATGAATCACTCTATTAGGGAGAAGGCCGCTATTAATCTGTGCCAGGTATGTCTTGCCTAATTGATAATAAAAACCAAACATGACCATTTTTTATCATCATTCTTTATTATTCTTACTTTAAAATTTTAAATCACATCTAAAGAACAGTCAGCACTCAGAAATGAATAAAGTTAATGACTTCCTCATTCCAAAGAGGCACTCGGGGCTGAGTGTCTTTAAACTGTGCTAAAGAAGAGGGAGGGCTGCGTCCACTGTCACATTCTCCTGACAACTGCATGACACCAAGTCTGCATCTGATGTCTAAGCCACGTGGAGATAAAGACCTGATGTTATTTTTATATTATTAGACACAATTATGAGAAACCATAAAAAGGAAAGAACTACACACTTCTGTAGTCAAATGGAAGTAAGTGCCTCATTAGTAGTAAAAGCTCCAGGTTATGCTACTGCGTAACCTTTTGTTCAAACATGAAGTGTGAAATTTGCATAAGTAGTCAGCTGTGTGTATCTCAAGGCCATTGAAAAGATGTGACTCACCAATCCAGGCAGCCCCATAAACAGTGTTTTTCTCCTTTTCTGGGCCCTTGTTTTCACAGAAACACAGCTGTACAGCTTTGCTATGGGCAGGGAGAGGGAGCAGACAATGCAGGCCCCCGACTCTTCCTGGGAGTCTCCTGGGTTAATGGAACCCCGCTCGGGGGTGCTTTGATTGAGCAGATGCAAGCACTGCTTTGTGCCATGTTCCTAATTCCCACTCTGAGTGGGAGCAGAGAGTCCCGTAGGACTGAGAGGGTGAAGTGTGCTGACCAGCCTTGAAGCCCACTTGGAGACTGTCCACTGGTTCTCTAGTGTGGCCTTGGCAATGATTAAACCTTTTGTTGGAAATGGTGGGGTCGAGGGGATGCAGAGGATGGTCCAAAGGCCTGCTTGGGCTTCTATGGGATGTACATAATCATTTTCAGAAGAGTTAAGTAAATTAATCAGAAACACATAGAATGCAGTCTCCTTGGAGTCCACATGTGGAAATAGATATTCAGGGAAAAGACAAGCTTGGGGAGGGGTGGAATGTGGAGGAACAAGGGAGGAACATGTTCTATGGAATTAATGAAATGCACAGGTTCCAGAACAAATTGTCTGGCTTTGCTACTAGCCTGCAAAGCCTCTGGAGTTCCCATCCCTTCTAAAGTCCAATGTTAAATGAAAACCCTTTACCTGCAATTAAAGTGTGTGATCAGCAAATGCCCATCAGAGGTTCATGGAAGCATCCCTGGAGAAACACACTTTGCTTTGTGAATCCTGAACATTTTTCCAAATGAGGTAAGACTGGATGTAAGTCACTTTTGGCCAGTCTGATGTCAAGGTCTTTCATTGTAAATGGATGCCAAAGGGCTCAAGAGGAAAATTGTTCAGGGTATGGGATGGCCCAAGCAGGGAATTTTTTTTTTTTAAAGCTGATGTGGAGATCAGATGTGTTCCTCTCCCATTTTGTTACTAACGAACTGATGCATAGGAACTTTGATGTCACTTACCCTCCTCTTTGGACTTCAGTCTCCTCACCATAAAATGAGTGGTGTGACGTTTTTGTCTACTGGCACCAATCAGAGATAATCCAGCTCAATTCACCCAGGAGCAGATGACACTGTTACAATGACTCCTGGACAGCACAGGGTGGGAATGAGGAACCTTCACGGACAACTCAAGATTATTGAGTGGAGGAGCTCTGGCACAGTCAGACTGCGTTGTGTTGAAGCTGGGACCAACACGCGGAGGGTGGTGTGAATCAACAGGCAACAGCTGTTCAGTCTTTAAAGAGACACAGTGACAGCGAATGAAGTGGTGTTACAAATAAGCAATACCCTCTCTCAGTCTTCTGTACACAGCACTGGAATCCAGGCAAGAAAAGCAACAGCTTTTCAGATGTAGAGAGGGGACAAAGGCCACCTTCTTCCAATGGAGCACACCTCTCTCTTTTCATTGCCTAGGTCAAAACCATCAACCTTCAGAGAACTGCTGAAGAACCAGGTGCAGTTTAGGGCAGCTGGACCACAATGCACCTTTTTCCTAAGGTGACACATGTAATCTAGGGAAATTCCCCAAACCCTTCTGTGGAGAACAAAAAAATGAGCAGTTAATATACCACTCAGAATATGTGGCTTCAGAACTGATTTGAACTAGGCTCAGAAGAACTACCAAGTTTTCATAAGGAAGAATTAACTGTATTTAATAAGGACATCTGAACTTGGCTAGAGCCTATACTGGAAAAGAATTAATACCCCTCTACATATGCAGGCACTGTTCCAGGATTAGCCCTGGCTGGTTTAGCTCAGTGGATTGAGCGTCGGCCTGCGAGCTAAGTGTCGCTGGTTCGATCTTCCAGTCAGGGTACATCAGAGAAGGAAAACTCTGACTCCAAAAAACCTCCGCTGCCTTGCGGCATACCTCTTCAGGGGAAAGGCTAAGGGAGTAAACCCCGACAGAAAATCCGGAGTCGGAGTCCCTAAGGCGGTTTGACGTTGTAGTCAACACCGGCAACTCCTGCGGCGCACCTGAACCCAAGCTGTATCGACTCCGTCTTTCCCTTGGACCCTTCAGCTGCGAAGAGAGGGGGGGTCTGCTGCATGGGCAACAGCAGACCCTCCATATTACCCTGCCCAGGCTCTGTAGCTTCAGCGTCATCACAAGATGTCGATTCAACACGGGAGGAGACAGATACCATGTCACTCCCGAGTCGGACTGCACAGCCATTCTCGGCGGTGCAGATAGACTCTTAAGAAGCTACACCATCGTCTCTCGAGACGGACGGCTGCCGACGACGACGTTCCAGGATTGGGGAGCAATTTTTAAGTCAGCCTCTTGCCATTCTCTGATTATATGACCTTGAAAATGTCACAGAAACATTCTTTGCCCAATTGTCTCGTTAAATTATAACAAAAGGTCACATTTATGGATCACTTTATGTTACTTTACATTAATTTAATCCTCGTGACAACTCTCTAAGTAGACATTACAATCTTTATTTACTAGATAGGAAATGAAGGCTCAGAGCATCAAATTGACTTACCCAGTCACACAGCTAGAAAGTGGCAGAGCTGGAATATATGTTCCAATCTCTTCAACTCTAGAATTCATGTTCTTAGTCATCATGCAGAGTTATACTTCCCCTGCATCCCCTCATGTATCAAATGGATAGAGAGGTATCTGTGGCATGTACGAGGGTTAACTTTTAACTTACATACATCGAACCAGGTCTTATATGTGGTGGAGGATAGTCTCTGTTCTAGTTGCTGAGCTCCTGTCCCACCACCTTTGCCCTTGGTCCAGTACTGTGTCCTTGGGAAACTTCTGACCTCTCTGGCTCTCACTGTTGAGTTGTAAAACGGGGAAAGCTTACCCCACCCACCTGAATACAGGGCTGGGAGAGGTGAGTTCCTGCCCTTCCCAACCCTAAGACTCATCAGGGCAGCACTGCAGGGACCTGTGCTCATCTCCACCACAAAGATTTTTGCTCCCAAGAACACACACCTGCATCCACAGCCCTGTGTTAATTCCAGGTCTCTAGCTGATTTTTCTCAAACCCTGTTTCTTATTTCCAGAAGAAACATGATCTGTGAGAGTGGCAGAAAAAAATTAAGATAACGAAAATAGTGACTAACATTTAGTGGGCACAGAGAATGTACCAAGGGATGTACTAATTACTTTGAAAACAAAAAAACAAACCAACAAAGCATATCAAATTAATGATGAACTTGGTCTTGTGGTCTGGTACAAAGTGGACCTTGCATCTCTGCCTTTCGAATCCCTGCCCCTTCAGCCACTCAGGCCCAAATTCTGACCCATGGTTATTCCACAGCACACACCATTGCATTGTGTTTATTGGCATTGCAGTTATATTATTATATTCCAATATTACATTGTTCCCCTCTTCCCTTGAAATTATCACTTTTCAAGCATCAGGATTTCAATAGGAAAACAAGAGAGTAAAATAACTCATCCTAGATTGCTAATGGCTTACAACAACTTAAAGTGCTATCCATCCAGAAAGAGTCACTTAAAAATAAGATATTTGCTAATTCCCAAAAGATAATGTATTAATGGTGGACATTTAGACCATGGTGGCAAAAGAGTTTTAGGCAAAGGTCTTCCAGGCACGTTTTAACTGATTATGATATCAGGATCAGTGCCAGGTTAGTCTGACCATTGGCAATATTGAAGAAATGAGAAGACTCAGAAATTCCAGGCCTGTTCTGAATGATAAACATGCATGAAAGACAGGGAAGGGGTACTGGGGACAGAAGGCCTGGCATTATACCATGGAAGCCAAGGCCCTGAGACCAGTTTCAGCTCTTTAGACCTTGGTCTCCCACCTCTGACATCAGGGCATTGGGCCAGGTGATCTCTACTGCCTCTTCAAGGACAGGTGTTCTAGGCTGACATGCTCCCTGTCAACCTCCCTGTGCTAGTATGATGAACATCAGCTGAACAACCATAAATATTCGCTTTTAGGATAAACTTGCTTTGAGATGAGTGGTGAGAGCAGGAGGAAGAAGAAGAATCACTAAACCTGTTCTTTTACATAAAGTCTCTTCAGTTCCTTTGAACAGCCTAATAAGCACACGTTCCCTAGAACATGGAAATTAAGACAATTAACTAGGGCCTTGTGTTGCTCTGGAAACAGGCATGAGTTTTTAAGTGAACCAGTAAGGCAACAAGCAGCATAAAGAGAAATCATGGCACTGTCGCTTGTTGACAGAAATTGATTGGGACAAACACACACACACATACACACAGCTTGATTTAACAACCAAAATCAAAAGGACAGGATGAGACTGACTGTAATTATTATTATTGTTTTGAGGTTTTATTATTTTTAGAGTGTTTTAGGTTTCCAACATAGTTGAGTTGAGGTACAGAGATTTCCCACATATCCCGTGTTGCCATACACACAAAACTTTCCCCATTACCTATATTATTCACCAGAACAGCACTCCCTTCCCCCCAAAGGATAAACCTACATTGCCCAATGTTCATACTTTACATTTGGGTTCACTCTTGGTGTACATTCTGTGGGTTTGGACAAATGTATAATGACATGTACCCACCTTTATAGTGTCATATAGAGTAGTTTCACTGCCCTAAAAATCCTCTGTGCTCCATTTATCCCTTCATCCTCACTAACCCCTTCGAACCACTGAACTATCTGCATAGTTTTGCCTTTGCCAGAATGTCATAAAGTTGGAAGCATACAGTAGGTAGCCCTTTCAGATTGGCTTCTTTCTCTTAGTAATGCACATAAGGTTCCTCCATGTTTTTTCATGGCTTGATAGCACATTTCTTTTTAGCTCTGAATAATATTTGGATGTCTGAATGCACCATAATTTGTTAATCCATTCACCTACTGAAGGACATATAAGTTGCTTCCAAGTTTATGATTTATAAAAACCCAAGGACTGTGCCTTTTTTTCCTTTATCCCTAGTACCTAACACAGTCTCAAGCACAAAATGTAGCTCATGAATGAATTAATAAATCAACAAATATAGGCTACACTTGCTTCAGCCTTATTTCTACCTTCAAGATGTCTACTGTTTTTAGGTCAGTGAAGATACATACTATTTTTTGGTGACTCCTTTCTCTACTCTTCCCCCTCAAGTTTGCCTCAAGGTGGACTTTTAGAGATTTTCAAATGCACTGATGACTCTACGTGTGATTGGGTGGGTTTGGACATGTGTGTATGAGGAAAGATGGGGCAGCCGACACTGACCTAAAGCAAATGCCTTTGGAATGGTCCAGAGTGGGGAAAGCTTACTGTGTTTGAGTCACTTATTAAATATCTACTGAGAAAGAACATTTTGTGTCCCCATGTATGACATTTTTCTTTTACCTATCTTTTCAATACTTGAATTTGTGAGGACTAAGTAAAATTTTGGCCAGGGACTCTATTTCAAGTCATGAACAGTAAAGGGCCACTCTCGATATGTCTACTGGGGTGAATAGGGTCTCTTCCCCTAGAGTTCTCTGTGGTTTTCTTTGTCATTCTTATAAGGCATCAACTTAGATGTCATCTCATCAGAGGGTCTTCCCTGACCACCTACATAACTAGCTACTACCACCCCCAAAACCATGACACTCTCTTCCTTGACCCTGCTTCATTTGTTCTCCATGGGAATTTTTCACACTGTGACATTTAGTATATTGTATTTTATTTACTAATCTGTTCGTTGTGTTTTCCTTACCAGAATGTAAGTTCCAGAAGGGCTCTGTTCACCAGTGTCCCCAGAGCCTAAAACTATGCCTACACAGTAAATACTTAATAGTTGTTGGGTGAATGAAGCGATAAATAACTGAAGAAGTAATTGAATGAATGAATGATGCAACAAGGAAGATAAATTTGAAGGAGAAGTTGCTCTTACTTTTCTCATTTTTAATGACCACGGTGGCTGAACAAACTAATAAAATGGAAAAGAAAACAGAACTCCAAAGAATTATGTATAGGAACAGTTGTCCTAGTCTATTTGGGGAGTCTATAACAAAATACTATAGACTGAGTGGCTTGTAAACAAAAGAAACTTTTTTCTCACAGTGCTGGAGGCCGGTGTCCCAGATCAAACACAACATTGCTGTCTGGTAGGAATTCTCTTCCTAGTTCAAAGATGGTCATCTTACATGATAGAAGGGCGAGGGGGTGACTTGTGTCCATGATGTGTATAGAATAATGGGTTTGCATAGGAATCTCAGAATAGTTCATTGGTCACCTCTAACCTGAGCCATTCCAATGACCAGAGCAACTGATTTATTTTAGCCTTGTCATTATTATGAGCACTGTTATTCTCAGAGAGTCCTGTATCTATCATCTTAAAGTGGGAATTGTTATTAAAAGGGGTGCCTAGTCCAGGAGAAAGAGCATTTGGGTAGGTGCAGGGTCCATAAAATGGGTTTGAGACTCTAACAATTGCTGTGTAGATAGCAATAAACTTAGCAATGTGTTGTTCTGTCAATATGGACTTTTAAAATCTTACAGTGGTTGATGCCCTTAACTCTAGCAAATTTACTCCTAGAAATTTGTCTTATGGAAATAATGAGGGCTCCACACTCCCTAGGGTTCCCTGCACTAATTTATGGCAAGGATGTTTCTCACAGGAAAAAATGTGAGACAATTCACTAAAAGGGATTGGATAAATTAATTATGGCTCAGTTATTTTGATGGATTACTAAAGTGCCATTAAGTGAAAAAGACAGGTTACAAACCAGTATGCCAAGAATCATCCCAGGCTTGTAATAGGAAATAGGAGATACATGCTTAAACAGGCAAAATGTTAACACTTTCCTGAGTGGTGAAAATATGTAAAGCTTTTAATTTCTTCCATGTGCATTTCCTTATTGTTAAAACATTTTTACTGCAAATATATATTAAATTGTAATCCAAAAGAAAACAAATGTTATTATAAATAAAAAAGACAAGGTTTGTCAGGCTTGGAGTTTTGGTTCTGACTGGCAGCTCTAGATGTGTAATCTTGGATCAGCCTCCTGATACCTCTGTCCCCCATCAGTTGCCTGTTCTGTAAAATGGGAACAAAAACATCTGTCATCATAAGGTGGTGTTAGGCTTAATGGAGAAAGTAAAGGCGAAGGGGTTTGGTGAACATGAAATTGTGTGTGCGTGCGCATATAATATTATATTGCTGTATAATGTGTCTTCTCCATGATGAGCTATAAATTTGTTTTGTGTCCCAGGCAAAAACAAAATTTCTTCTCTTTGAATGAAGTGGGCTTTCAGTCTCTTAAGCATAACCCTGATTCAACTATTCTCTCTTCTAGTGAGAAATTCACATTTAAAAAACGTCCATTTTCTTTGTCTTCAATGGAATATTCAACCAGTAAGATGAATGGTAACTTTCAAAATGCTGCAAGCTTTATTTTTTGGAGTTACACATGTTTCATGGGTAATTTGGATACAACTTAAGAGCATAAGAGAACATAAATTATAACCAAAATGGGACCATTGGAAGACAATGAAGAAACTGCTTTTAAAAAAAAAAAATGAGAGGGAAAGACATTTGGGGACTGGATATTAGGGCAGGTTTTAAAATATTTTCAAACCTGTTTACTACCATCTGTTAGGAGTCCGTGTTGCTAAGGATTTATTGTTTCCCATCTATGAAATCCTCTGGCTATGGAAAACAAATTTGGTAAAACATTATTAACCTTAATTTTAAATGGCAAAGTAATAAAGCGGGGACATGTGATAGCAGGCTTGAAATCAGAATTGTGGGTGCAGCTATTAAGGAATCAGAATTGTCCCTGCCCTACATATTTAAAAATGTAGGGCTTTTTGAAGCTCAATTTTGTATTAAAGCCTACTCTACCCCTGTGGTCCTTCACCTAGGAAGGGTACAAAGCAGATCATACAGCTGATTAGGAAGATCAGACAATGGGAAATGAGTTCTGTGAAGTCATTTGTATAAGGCATCCTGCAAGGCCATTTGGTTGCTTCATAGTTCACGAATTTCCTAAAACTCAAGCCAGTTTAGCATTTGGATCCATTCATCAGACTGTGAGTTAACAAAACAAAACAAAACAACTGTGACTCTGTTGTGAAAATGGAATTAAAACAGTAAATGAGGACTTTTTTTCAGCAAAACAATGTTTCATTTGGATTTTAGAGATTAATGAATGAATTTAGAAGACAATTTGTATTAGCTAAGTGCCTCCCTATCTCCTAAGGGCTAGCTAAACTCAGCTGGGAATGCTTATATAGATTCCCATGTTCTGTCCCTCTCTCCACTCATAATTGACCTAATCTCAAGCCTCCATTGGTTTCCTATCTCACCCCAAACAAGACCGTGTCATATAGTCTTGACACATGAGCTCATTTTACTCTCTAGACATACTTGGCTAACTTGCTGTTTCTTAAAGATGTTAAGCTGGTTCCTCCCTCAAGGTCTCTTTCCTCACTGGCTAGTCCTCTCAATCAATTTATATGTTGTCCTAAGAAAGCTTTCTTAACCACATATTAAATGAGGCCCCCTTCCCCATTTCATTAGAGTGACTACCACCTAACTTTGTATTTATTTATTTACTGTCTGCTTCATCCTCAAAAATGTAAATCCCATGATGGCACAGTTAGTTTTGTTCATCATTGTATTCCCACTATGAAACAAAGTACATATCTGGGGCAGTGATAAATTGGGCAAATATTTATTTCCACCCCTGCCTTCAAAATATCACTCTGCCCTATTGATGTTCATTTGACTATGCAACTTGCTTTGACCTTATGGTATATGGAGAATATTTTCCTGTCCGTTCAATTGCTTTTGACCCTCAGAGTTACTTTGATTTATTGAATATTAGTGGATATAAAAAAATAGAGGCTCCAACCATCCTTTCCTTCCTGAACCTCTGTCTTTGCCATGAGAAGAACATGACTCAGGTAGTTGCTGACACTAGGGGGCTGAGAGACATGTGGAGCCTACCTGCACCAAAGACATGGTTTAAAGCAAAGCTCAGTTCAGTTAAACTTATATCAGGCCCGAGTTCACCCCAAGACATGTGTGCAGGAGATAAATGCACCCCTAAGACTTTTTTTTTACATAGAAAAAGCCAACTAGTATAAGAAGTTCAAAATATTCATTAGATAAATTAATAGTTAAGATGTTAGTGTTTTATCTAGTCTAGGGAAATGAAATAACACAGTGTACCCATGTCTGGTTCTTCAATGTTAAAATAAATATCCAGTGGTTTCCATGTTTCATTTTTAACAATGGCTATATGTATGTGTGTCTGTGTGTTGGGATAGAGAAGACAGTGGAAGACAGTGGGCAGTGGTTTGGAGGAAAAGGAGAAATCTCCAAAATGAAAAACTGCTTTTTAGAAACATGTTGTACAAGTAAGATAAATTATACTACTATTAATTTTGGTATAGATACTGGTACAGATACATATACTGATATATTTAAAATACAGGTGAATACTCTATTTAGAAATACAGTTTCTTTTTAGTAGATGCAATAATACTTTTTCAAAGCACTCAAATAGTACATACTACCTATCTTTCAATTAAGAACAGTTTCTTAAATCAAAATATCATCTTCGTATTTTTAAAAAATTTTTCAGGAAAGGTGCTATTACAGTCTCTCTAAGAATACTATTTATGTAGATATTTATTAAAGAACTGTCATATTATTCAGTATTATTTTTACTCTCATCTGAGGATATGTTTATTGATTTTAGAGAGAGAAGAAGAGAGAAACTGACAGGAGAGAAAAATTGATTGGCCACCTGCTGTAGATGTCCCACCAGGGATCGAAAACGCAACCTAGGTATGTGCCTTGACTGGGATTGAAACTACCACTATTTTATGGGACAACACTCCAACCAATTGACATACCCAGCCAGGGATTATTCAGCATATTTTAAGTATATTTTATTGATTATGCTATTATAGTTATCCCAATTTTTCCCCTTTGCCACCGTCTGCCTGGAACCTCCCTTCCTTCCAGAAATCCCTCCTTCCTTAGTTCATGTCCATGGGTTGTGCATATAAGTTCTTTGGCTTCTCGATTTACTTTACTATGCGTAATGTCCCCCTGTCTATTTTGTACATACTAATTATGCTTTTTGATCCCTGCACCTTTGCCCTTATTCTCCCCCTTCTCCCTTCCCTCTGATAACCTTCCATATGATATCTATATCTATGGTTCTCTTTCTGTTCTAGTTGTTTCCTTAGTTTGTTTATTTTAGATTCACTTGTTGATAGTTGTGAGTATGTTGTCACCTTACTGTCCATAGTTTTGATCTTCTTTTTCTCAAATATGGCCCTTTAAGATTTCTTTTTTTTAAAATATATTTTATTGATTATATTGTTACAATAGTTCCAATTTTTTCCCCTTTGCTCCCCTTCACCCAGTACCCTCCCTCCCCCAGAAACGCCCCCCAAGTCCATGCCCATGGGTCATACATGCAAGCCCTCCCAATTCACCCTTTCATATATTCTTCTTTTAAAAAAATAGGTTAATTAATTATTTTAACAGTAAAAAATAACAATCCTTCCCTCTCAGACTTAAGACCCTTTATAATCTTATAAAGGACAATGGGCAAAGGTCTCAAGCTCCTCTAGCTGCTTCAAGCTGGACATGGTCGTCGTCCTACCTACACTTGGGTCCAGAAATCCCTTGTAAGAGTGGGGATGTGGAGGTGGGGGTGGCCTTCTCACACGGGGAAGGATCATGCAGATTCCAGGTCAGTTGGCTGTACCCAGACAACGATGTGCTTGTTTAAAAGGCTGGCATCCTTGTTGTATTCTGGGGGCAACAGATTTGGCAACAGGGTTAAAAGGCATCATTCAATCCATAATCACTAGATAACAGAAGGCAAGGATTAATTTTTCAATGTCCCACATTAGGAGGAAAAAAGGGCTAATTTTGAGGAAGGTGTACCAGGCAGATCTCACCTGTCCAAAATCCTTTTGCCCATTATACTTAGTTTGGGCTGAGGGAAATATTTTAGGTTTCTCCACTCTCAGACCTCTGGGCCTTTTCTGTCCAAGCCGTTAGGATAGAAAAGAGAAACCAGTTTTAAAGTGAAGCCCACAGACCACCTCATACTTCACCAACCCAGCCACTTAGTTCAGCCAAACCGTTGAATCTCAGGAGGCAGCGATGCAGACAGGATTAAGTGAGGCCTATATGTACAATCACTCAGGTAATGAGACCATAGGCTTATGTCCTTTGAAAACAGAAAACACATGTTAATTTCTGTAACATAACCCACAAACAAGTCTCTAAATCTGTAAGACTGTCTTACTGGAAAGACATCCAGTTGCAAGGCATTTGACATTTTTCTTGCCTGTAAATTAAACATCTTTGATGATACCACAGACATATTTTAACTTTCAAAAGAAAACATATTTTAAATGAAAAGAAACTTAAAAGACAGTTAGCTGCACTACTGCATAGTCTACCACTGAGCATTGTGATTTTCCTTGAATCACGATTTTTCTCCCTAAGATTACCCTCCTTGTCATTAAAGGGACTGCATTAAATCCATTTTTAATTTATTCTGTTTATTTGCATAAACACAACTGGAACTTATGCAAGGAACATTTAGGGTGACCTTCAGTCTTCCCTTCAGTGCACAGAAGCTGAGCCACATACCTGACATTCAGCCTTGCCTGTAAATACCTGTCTTTTCCAAGTTCTTCTGGTTTTCCATTGTGCCTTAAGGTCTCTTCTAGCCATCTTTCAGGAAAACAACTTTCACTCTTTCCCTGGAAAGATTGCTGTGGACCACACAACCAACCGAGGTACCAGGCCTTTTATCTCATGGGATTTTATTACCTTTGAAAGTCAATCCCAGTTCCTCAGGGCTTTTTGGTCACAACCAGAGCCCAAGCATGTCTCTTTTAGGCATGACATTCCAATCAAAGTCTTGGTCAAAAAAAAAAAAAAACCTCTATTAAAAACTGCTCTTATTATTTTTATGCAAAAAAAGTTATGTCATTACTTACTTGTTTAGAATGTCAAACTCTGGAGGGATCAGATAGGGAGAAAAATATACAACGTGAAGGAAAATCTTTGTCCTAGTATTCACTGAACTGGCATTTCCATTCTTCATATTTTCATTTTTCCCCCACTAAAAATATTTTTGTTTTTCCATTAAAGTTGTTCCACTTTTCTCCCCCTCTTGCTTCCCTGCACCCTGTCCCTCCCTTCTCCCACATTCAGTCCCCACTCAGTTGTCCATGTCCGTGGGTCATTTATACATGTTCTTTGACTAGACCTTTCCCCTTCTTACCCACTTCTCTCCTTCCCACCTCCCCTCTTGTAACTGTTAGTCTACTCCTCGTTTACATACCTCTGGTTCAATTTTGCTCATTTGTTTGTGTTGTTCATTAGTTTCCTGTAATAGGTGACAGCATAAGGTATTTTTCTTATGTTGCCTGGCTTATTTTGCTAAATATAATTCTAGTTCCATCCATGTTGTTGCAAATGGTAAAAGTTCCTTCTTTCTTTCTGCTATATAGTACTCCATTGTGTAAATGTACCACAGTTTTTTGATCCACTCATCTACAGATGGGCACTTAGGTTGTTTTCAGAACTTGGCTATTATAAATAGTGCTGCTATAAACATAGGGGTGCATAGGTTCTTTTGAATTGGTGTTTCAGGATTTTTCGGATATAATATTAGCAATGGAATTGCTGGTTCAAAAGCCAGTTCCAGTTTTAGTTTTTTGAGGAAATTCCAAACTGTTTTCCATAGTGGCTACACCAGTCTGCATTCCCACCAGCAATGCACCAGGGTTCCCATTTCTCCGCATCCTCGCCAGCATTTGTTGTTTGTTGATTTGTTGATGATGGCCATTCTGACTGGTGTGAGGTGGTATCTCATTGTGGTTTTTATTTGCATCTCTCTGATGGCTAGTGATGTTGAGCATACTCTCATATGTCTATGGACCCTCTGTATGTCCTCTTTGGAGAAGTGTTTGTTCAGGTCCTTTGCCCATTTTTAAATTGGGTTTTCTGTCTTCTTGGTGTTGAGTCGTACGAGTTCTCTATATATTTTGGAGATCAATCCCTTGTCTGAGATATCATTGGCAAATATATTTTCCCATATGGTTGGTTTCCTTTTCATCTTGCTGATGTTTTCTTTAGCTGAGCAGAAACCCTTTAGTTTGATGTAGTCCCGTTTGTTTATTCTTTCCTTTATTTCCTTTGCCTTAGGAGATATATCAGTGAAAATGTTGCTACGTTGGATACCTGAAACTTTACTGCCTTTGTTTTCCTCTAGGACTTTTATGGTGTCACGGCTTACATTTAAGTCTTTGATCCATCTTGAGTTTATTCTGATCTATGGTGTAAGTTGGTGGTCTAGTTTCTTTCTTTTTTTGCATGTCCTTGCACATTTCTCCCAACACCATTTGTTGGAGAGGCTCTTTTCACTCCTTTTCATGTTCCTTCCCCCTTTGTCAAATATTAGTTGACCATATAGACCTGAGTTTATTTCTGGGCTCTCTATTCTGTTCCATTGATCTATATGTCTGCTCTTATGCCAGTACCAGACTGTTTTGATTACCGTGACCTTGTAGTATAGTTTGGTATCAGGTATTGTGATTCCTCCTACTGTGTTCTTCTTTCTCAAAATTGCTGTGGCTATTCGGGCTCTTTTTTGGTTCCATATGAATTTTTGAAGTATTTGTTCTAGGTCTGTGAAAAATGTCATTGGTATTTTCATAGGGATTGCATTGAATCTATAAATTGCTTTGGGTAGTATGGACGTTTTAATGATGTTTACTTTTCCGATCCATGAGCATGGTATATGCTTCCATTTATTTGTATCTTCCTTAATTTCTTTCTTCAGTGTTATGTAGTTTTCTGAGTACAGGTCTTTTACCGCCTTTGTTAAGTTTATTCCTAGATACTTTGTTTTTCTTGTTGATATGGTAAAAGGGATTTTTCTTTTAGTTTTTATCTCTGAGATTTTATTGTTGGTGTACAGAAATGCCTTTGATTTCTGAATATTGACTTTGTACCCTGCTATTTTGCCAAATTCACTTATTAGGTCGAGTAGTTTTTTTTGCGGAGTCTATAGGGTTTTCTATGTACACTATCACGTCATCTGCAAATAATGACAGTTTTACTTCCTCTTTTCCAATTTGGATGCCTTTTTTTTCTCTTTCTTGTGTGATGGCTGTGGCTAGAACTTTAAAGAATATGTTGAATAGGAGTGGAGAAAGTGGACATCCTTGTCTTGTTCCTGACATCAGCAGAAATGCTCTGTTTTTGGCCATCGAGTATGATGTTGGCTTCAGGTTTCTCGTATATGGCCTTTATTATGTTGAAGTATGCCCCCTATATTTCCATTTTGCTGAGAGTTTTCATCATAAATGGGTGTTGTACTTTATCAAATGCTTTTTCTGCATCTATTGATATGATCATGTGATTTTTGTCTTTCATTTTGTTTATGTGGTGTATTACGTTTATTGTTTTGCGAATATTAACCACCCTTGCATCCCTGGGATGAATCCTACTTGATCGTGGTGTATGATCTTTCTAATGTGTTGCTGGATTTAGTTTGCCAATAATTTGTTGAGGATTTTAGCATTTATGTTCATCAGTGATATTGATCTGTAGTTTTCTTTGTTTGTTGTGTCTGACCTGGTTTTTTAATTAGGGTAATACTGGCTTCTTAGAACGAGTTTGGGAGTCTTAACTCTTCTTGAAATTTTTGGAATAGTCTGAGGAGGACAGAAGTTAGTTCTTTCCTAAATGTTTTGTAGAATTCACCTGTGAAGCCATCCGGTACAGGGCTTTTTTGTGCCGGGAGTTTTTTGATTACTGCTTCAATTTCACTAGTTGTTATTGGTTTATTCAAGCTTTCTGCTTCTTCTTGATTCAGTTTGGGAAGACTATATGTTTTCAGGAATTTGTCCATTTCCTCTATGTTGTCAAATTTCTTGCCATACAGTTGTTCGTAATCATTTCTTACAATCCTTTGTATTTCTGTGGTATCAATAGTGATTTCTCCTCTTTCGTTTCTGATTTTATTTATTTGGGTCCTCTCTATTTTTTTCTTGATGAGCCTGGTTAAAGGCTTGTCAATTTTGTTTATCTTTTCAAAGAACCAGCTCCTACTTATGTTGATCTTCTGAATTGTTAGTTTAGTCTCTATGTCATTTAATTCTGCTCTGACCTTGATGATTTCCTTCCTTCTACTTGATCTGGGCTTTGCTTGTTGTTCTTCCTCTAGTTCTTGTAGCTGAAGGGTTGAATTTTTTTATTAGAGATTCTTCTAGCTTTTTTAGGTAGGCCTGTATTGCAAAGAATTTTCCTCTCAGGACTGCTTTCACTGTATCCCATAGGTTTTGGGTTGTTTTGTGTTCATTTTCATTAGTTTCCAAAACCTTTTTGATTTCTTCCTTGATATCATTGTTAACCATTTCATTATTTAATAGCATGTTATTCATGCTCCATGAATTTGAATGTTTTTGAGTTTTTTCCTTGAGGTTGATTTCCAATTTTAAGGCATTGTGATCTGAGAAGATGCTTGATATAATTTCAATTTTCTTGAATTTGTTGAGGCTTGTTTTGTGTCCTATCATGTGGTCTATCTTTGAAAATCTTCCAAGTGCACTTGAGAAGAATGTATATTTTGCTTCTTTGGGGTGATATCAACTAAGTCCACTTGATCCAGAGTGTTGTTCAGTGTCTCAATATCTTTGGTGTTTCTTTGCCTTGAATATCTGTCCATTGTTGACAATGGGGTGTTAAAATCCCCTACTATGAGTGTGTTGCTGTCTATATCTTTCTTGGTGTCTTTCTAAATTTTCCTTTCATATTTGGGTGCTCCTAAGTTGGGTGCATATGTATTTTTAAGGGTTATATCTTCTTGATAGATTTTTTTCTTAAGTATTATGAAATGTCCTTCTTTGTCTCTTTTTATGGCTTTTGCTGTGAAATCTGTTTTGTCTGATATAAGTATTGCTACCCCAGGTTTATTTTTTTCATGTACATTTGCTTGAAATACTTTTTTTCATCCCTTCACTTTTAGTCTTTGTAGATATTTTGTTCTAACGTGGGTCTCTTGTAGACAGCATATATGTGGGTCATGCTTTCTAATCCATTCAGCTACCCTATGTCTTTTGATTGGAGCATTTAATCTATTTACATTTAAGGTTATTATTTATAAGTACTTATTCATTGTCATTTTCCCCTTTGTACTCGTGTTCCTCTCTGTCTCTCTCTGTTTCTTCATCTTCTTAAAGCAGACCCTTTAGCATCTCTTGCAATGCTGGTTTGGTGGAGACGTATTCTTTTAGCCTTCTTTTGTCTTGGAAACTCCTTATTTCACCTTCCATTTTGAATGAGAGCCTTGCTGGGTAGAGTATTCTTGGTTGTAGGCCTTTGTTTTTCATTGGTTGGAATATTTTTTGCCATTCCCTTCTGGCTTGTAGTGTTTCTGCTGAGAAATCTGATGATAGCCTTATTGGAGCTCCCTTGTATGTTATTAGCTGTTTATCTCTTGCTGCTTTTAGGATTCTCTCTTTGTCTTTCAGTGTTGTCATTTTAATTATGAAGTGTCTTGAAGTGGGCCTGTTGGGGTTCATCTTCATTGGGACCCTCTGTGCTTCCTGGACTTGCATGATTCTTTCTCTCTTCATGTTAGGGAAGTTTTCTGTCATTAGTTTTCCAAAGAGGTTTTCTATCCCGTGCTCTTCTTCTTCTCCTTCTGGAATTCCTATGATATGGATATTATTACGTTTCATGTTGTCCTACAGCTGTCTTAGAACCTTTTCAGTCTTGTTCAGTCTTTTTCATTTTGTTGCACTGTCTGGGAGTTTTTGTCTACATTGTCCTCCAGCTCACTGATCCGATCTTCTGCTTCCTCTAGCCTGCTTTTAATTCCTTCTACTGTGTTCTTCAACTCAGAGATCGTATTCTTCATTTGCTCCTGACTCTTATTGATAGCTTCTATGTCCTTTTTCATGCCGGTGTAATTCTCAGTAAGTTCCTTGTAGTTTTTCTGGAGTTCCTTGTAGTTTCCCTGGAGTTCTTTTTAGTTTCCGCTGAGCTCATCAAGCTTCTCCATAATCCATGTTTTGAATTCCGTGTCTGATACTTTGCTCCCCTCTATTTCATTAGCACTCTTTCTGGGGATTCTACCTTTCCTTTCAAAGGTGTTTGTTTCTCTGTCTTCCCATTTTTGTGGCTCCTATTGTTTGTTGCTTCTTCTTAGATTAATCTGCACTTCCTGGATCTGCCCCTGGTGCCATCAGATCCTGTACCAGTCTGGCCCTAGGCAGCCTGTTGGAGACTTCCAGGGATCTACTGTCTTTGTCTGTCTCCTTTATTTGTTAATCTATTCAATCTGTGATTAGCCGTCAGGCTTAAGGACCGTGGGTGTGGCAGCTTAATTCCTGTAGGCAGGGCTTTTGCTTCTGCTCAGACTGACGCCACTTGGAGGGGAATGGTCTGCCTGCAGTACTGGGGATGAGTCAGCACTGGGACCTGGTTGGCCTCTCCCCCAGTTCTTCCCTCAAAGCCACCGCGCCAAACTCTTTCCAAATGTCTCCAGTCCTCTCTACCTTTCCTCTGCTTGAGCCCAGAGTAAGTGGGGACCAAAATATTTTTGTATGTGATCCACTTAAGAGCTCTTTTTGTTTCACTGTTTCTCTCCAGGTAGCAAGAAACCCTGTGGCTTGTCGCTTTTCACAGCTGGATACTATTTTACTTTCCACCCTGTTGCTGTAGCCTGGGAAGCCCAGCTGGGGGTTTAGACCCTGCCCTTCTCAGGGGGAACCCTCTGGCTGGTAAGCTGTTTCTCAGTCCCTTCAGCTGCCACCCGTGGGAGCCTATCCAGCCCTTCTGTGTCTCTGCACTCTCTACCAGTCATGTTGTGGTGTAGTGGCCTTTTCTGTCTCTCCATGATTATGAGACTCCTCTCCAGCTAGTGTTTGGTTGGTTATTCCAGATGATTTCTCCTAAATTAAGTTGTAAATCCAGACTGGTCCTAGGAGGAGGTTAGTGTAGCTTCCACTTACTCCTCTGCCATCTTTGATCTCCCTCTTTAATATTTCAAATAATAAGGGCTTGGTGACGATGAACTCCATTAGCTTTACCTTGTCTGGGAAGCTCTTTATCTGCCCTTCCATTCTAAACGATAGCTTTGCTAGATAGAGTAATCTTGGTTTTAAGTCCTTGCTTTTCATCACTTTGAATACTTCTTGCCAGCCCCTTCTTGCCTGCAAAGTTTCTTTTGAGAAATCAGCTGATAGTTTTATAGGAACTCTTTTGTAAGTAACTCTCTGCTTTTACCTTGCTGCTTTTAAAATTCTCTCTTTGTCTTTAAATTTTAGCATTTTAATTATGATGTGTCTCTTGATGTGGTCCTTTTTGGGTCCAACTTGTTTGGGACTCTTGTGCTTCCTGGACTTGTACGTCTATTTATTTTGCCACATTAGGGAAGTTTTCTGTCACTACTTTTTCAAATAAGTTTTCAATTTCTCACTCTTCCTCTTCTCCTTCAGGTACCCCTGTGACTCATGGACATGGACAACGGGGAGGGATATGATTGCGGGAGAGGGGGTGGGTTGGGTGGGGGAGAGAAATTAGGGGAAAAGGGGACAACTGTAATTGAAAAACCAAAATAAAAAATAAAAATAAAAAATAAAATTGTCCCAGAGGTTCCTAAGCCTCTCCCCCTGCTTTTTTTTTTCCAGTTCTTGTTTCTTTATTCTGTACTTATTGACTGTTTATTCCTTCCTCATGTTCCTATACTTTGATTTGAACCCCGGCTTCCTTCCCTTCATTATTGGTTTCATATGGGTTTTTCTTCATTTAATTTACTGTAGCCTTCATTTCTTCCCTTGTGCATTTGCCATACTCAGTCATTTCTGTGAGCATCGTTATCACCAATGTTTTGAACTCTGTGTCTGTTAGGTTGGCCATCTCCTTTTCGCTTAGTTCTCCCAATGGAACCTTTATCTGCTCCCTCTTTGGGGGCATACTTCTCTGTATCCTCAACTTGACAACCTTCCTGTGTTTTCCTCTGTGTACTAGGTAGAGCTGTTGCACCTGAAACATTGTAAGGGTGAAGTCTTAGGTGCTTGTCAGTGTGAGGTGACCCATTTCATTGCTTTGTGGTGCTATATGTGAGGCAGGGACAGAGAGGAAACAATGTCACTTGCTCAGCACTCACCCCTTTTCCTATCACTTCACCCACTTCCTGTATGTGACTGGTGCCCCTCTATCTGTTTCCCTGGTGATGGTTCCCAGAGTGGGTGGGTTTACTTAAGTTCTAGGACTGTGGGGGCCCTCTAAACTGACTCTCCTGAGAGAGGGCGGTTTCTTCTGCCAGCCCAACCCCCACTGGCTTGCACAGCCAGAAGCAACGAGGCTTTATTTTCCTGGTGCTCAATCTGTGACTTGCATAGTCTGACCTAAGGCTGGGATCGCCTTCCAGGTGTCCCTTCCAGCTTTTATAATGTGTAACTGTTCATTCTACTGGCCAACCACATCTGCTGCCTTGCCACCACCTTTGCTGTCTCACCTCCACCAAGGTGCATCCTCTCAGCCCTGGTTCCCTGGCTCCCTGACTCTGCCCCTCCTACACATCTGGAAGAGTATTACTTCTTTAAATCTTTGTTTCTTGGGCTTCCATATAGTTCAATTTTCTGACAACTCTGGTTGTTTTTGTTTGTTTGTTTGTTTTGAGGTACTTGTAATCCTTATGGTGTTACAAGGAGGCAAAGCATGTCTACCTATGTCTCCATCTTGGCGGGAAATTCTCAGAATTTTTTACTGGCCTTAAAAAGAAAAAGAGAAGCCACAAACAAGGAGACACTGCCATGCTAAAGAATTTTGAAATCAAAATGAGTCCATTGTGGAAGGATCTTGCAGACTCCAGGTAAGTTGGCTGTCTCCAGACAACGGTGTGCTTGGTTTAACAGGCTGGCATCCTTGTTATATTCTGGGGGCAACAGATTTGGCAACAGGGTTAAAAGACATCATTCAATCCATAACCACTAGATGACAAAAGGCAGTGTTAATTTTTCAATGTCCCACATTAGGGAAAAAAAGGGTTTCTAGAGGAGCTCGAGACCTTCACCATTGTCCTTTATAAGATTATAAAGGATCTTAAGTCTGAGAGGAAGGGAATGTTATTTTTTATTGTTATAAAAAAATTAATTAATTAATTAATTAATTAATTAAAAAATATACAGGGAAGGGTGAAGCCAGGGAACTTGTATGCACGACCCATTGGCATGGACTGGGGGTGGGGTGGGATTGCTGGGGAAGGGGGATACTGGGCAGAGGGGAGCAAAGGGGAAATATTAGAACTATTGTAACAATATAATCAGTAAAATATACTTAAAAAATTAAAATAAATAAATAAATAAAATGAATCCATTGTACAAGTGTCTCTTTAGTGTTACTTACAATAAAATTCCTGGAGAGATTCAGGATTCAGAGTTTAGTAGAGTTTGGGTTTGTAGGGTTTCCAGTTAATGACTTTTTGGAGGCACTTAAAGATTATAGGGTTTTTCCAGTTGTGAATATGGCCAACTGTAATATGAAACCACCACTATTGTATCACCAGAAATGGGAATCAGTGATCCAGAGAATGAGGTATGGTGGGTGCCAGTTTCTGAAAATCAATAAATCTGGATAATTCCTAGAATGCATTCAGTTTCTGATAAAACAATTAATGTGTATTTGCCAAATTTGCCTTCTGCTCTCCTGGACATACTTTTTAAAATTTTGTTAGAAAGATAACATCAATGGATGGAGAAAAACCACACTTGTTTGGCTGTATTCATAAACATTTCTGCAAATGAAACATAATTTTGCAATTATAATAATCAGATAAATGTGTTTTGTTTGGTTCAGAAAGATTTAAGAATTTTTGACCTAATTACAGAATTTTCAATGTAAATATGAAACATATGAGTGTATATTCAAATATAACATCCTTTAAAGTGTAAAAAGGAATATCCTGACAGATGTTCACATGGATCAGATATAGAATAAATCTCAGGTGTGATTTAAGTGATGGCAGCAGCAAGAATTTGACTTTATTGTCAAAGGAGGGAAGAGAGAACTTAACTTCTGCATTGTCTCTTCCAGATCATTGCGTTTCTCAAATGCACTTTCCTCCAAGGATGTATTTTGCCTGCCAAAACTGATCTTCTGAGTAGTTGGAATAGATTTGTTTCATGATTCAATTGCTTTTCTGGAGGGCTGGGATAGCCTTAGTGCCAATAAAACAAACCAACAAACTCTACTAACTCTGCAGCTAATGACTAAAATTCTCTCATCCTATTTTAAAGAGGTTTGGTTCTTGATATATAAAAACATTCCTAACATCTTCTTTGACATTTCAAACTTAGAATAACTAGGGAATTATAGTGAAGAAATCATTCACGATATATGAAAGAATATATAGCTCTAGGAATGTTTTCTGTAGCTCTGTAGGTCATAGCAAAAAACTAAGAACCACCTAAATGCCTGGCTACAGGGCATCAGTTAAATAAATCAGACTATTTCCATATAAATAGCATGATATGTAGCCAATGAAAATAATGTTGAGAAAGGATTTTTATATACCAAGGAAATATGCACAGTGAACAGGGTAGGTTATGAAAAAATACTGTAAAATATGATTTCATTATTTTATTTACTATTGCAGACAAGCAAAAAAGACACATAACAACAGGTTAATAGTGGTTATCTCTAGGTGAAGGAGCTATGAACATTTTTAGGGGTCTTATTTTTATAGGTATACAGAATGGGGCAAAAGTAAGTTTACAGTTGTGAATACATACACAAAACAGTTTATTCTTATATTATTTATTTATTCCTTCTATATGTCTGTCTTTATTTTTATTGCATTTATCTGGGTGACATTGATTAATAAAATTACATAGGTTTCAGGTGTACAATTTTATAATACATTATCTGTATATTGCATTGTGTGTTCACCACCCTAAGTCAAGTCTCTTTCCATTACCATTTACCTCCCCTTTACCCTCTCCTGCTTCCCCACATGCCTCTTTTCCTCTGGTGATCACCATACCTCTAGGACTTCTATGGTTTTGAGTCTAACATTTAAGTCTTTAATCTATTTTGAGTTCTTGTGTATGGTGTAAAAAGGTGGTCTAGTTTCATATATATATATATTTTATGTTGCATCTATCTGTTCAATTTTCCCAACATCATTTATTGAATAGATTTTCTTTACCCTGCTGTATGTTCTTGCCACCTTGGTCAAATATTAATTAACCGTAAATACTTAGGTTTATTTTTGAGCTTTCCTTTCTATTCCATTTATGCCAGTACCATGCTGTTTTGATTACTATGGTCTTGTAGTATAGTTTGATATGAGGTAGGATGATTTCTCCAATTTTATTCTTCTTTGTCAAGATTGCTGTGACTATTCAGGGTCTTTTGTGCTTCCATATGATTTTTTGGAATATTTTTCTAGTTCTTTGAAATATATCACTAGTATCTTGATAGGGATTCTGTTGAATCTATAGATTGCTTTGGGTAGTATGGACATTTTAATAATATTAAATCTTTGCATCCATGAACACAGTATATGCTTCCAGTTATTTGTATCTCCTCTTTAATTTCTTTCTTTAGTATCTTATAATTTTTTGAGTATAGGTCTTTTACATCTTTGACTAAATTTATTCCTAGATATTTTTAATGAATTTTAAATAAGATTGTTTTCTTAGTTTTCCTTTCTGATAATTTATTATTGCTGTGTAGAAATGCAATTGATTTTTGGATATTTATTTGTATCTGCAACTTAACTAAATTCAATGATCAGTTCTAGTAATTTTTTGATTGAATCTTTAGGGTTCGCTATATACAGTATCATGTCATTTGCAAATAATGACAGTTTTACATCTTTCTTTCCAATTTGGTTTTTGTCTTTTATTTCTTCATCATGTGTGATTGCTGTGGCCAGGACTTCCAATACTATGTTGAATAAGAGTGATGAAAGCAGACAACCCTGTCTTGTTCCTGATCTTAAAAGGGAAACATTTTTAGTTTTTGCTCATTGAGTGTGATGCTGGCTGTAGATCTGTCATATATGGCCTTTATTACATTGAGGTATGTTCCCTCTATTCCTGCTTTGCTGAGAGTTTTTATCATAAATGGGTGCTGGATTTTATCAAATGCTTTTTCTGCATCTATTGACCTGATTATGTGGTTTTTATCCTTCATTTTGTTTATGTAGTATATCACATCTATTATTTGGGGATATTGTACCAACCTTGTATCCTGAAATAAATCCCACTTGATCGTGGTGTGTGATCTTTTATTGTGGATCTGGTTTGCTAATGTTTTGTTGAGGATTTTAGCATCTATGTTCATCAAGGATATTGGCCTATATTCATTAATTATTGTATTATTTTTTATACAGACAACTATATATAAACCTACTTTTGCCTCATCCTGTATATCCTAAATTTTCTACAAATGAAACCATAACATATATGATTTCCTTCTTTATCCTGAAGTAGAACCTTCCTCTGAAACCTTTCATAACCCTAAATGGCATAAAGCAAAGAAATAATGGCCATTAATTTATATGCAAACATTTTGAGCATTTTCACACCCCTAACATTACCTACCAAAGCATTCCAAGTACACTTAATTATGTCCATTTTTAGACTAAGCAAAACATTCTTAGAGATCTCTTATACTTTTCTGATATGTCAGGACACATCTAGCTAAGGTGTGCAGCGAACAAGTCTAAGTAAAGCACAAATGCTCGCAGACACAGCTCAAAGCTGTGGGGCTGGATCCTCAGGTGTTGAGTGTGGTTCCCAGGGAAGGAGCTTGGTGAGGCCACACTCAGTGTGCAGGGTGAGCGCCGCCTCTATTATAGCTCACTGCAAAACAAACGCTGAAAGCTGTGTTTGCTCTTTGCCTTTTTTTTTTTTTTAAATAAAAATGCATATTCTCTTTGGATTTCTTTCAGTTAGTAAAAACAGTTACTAACATAAGTCTTTAATAAAAACAAAGTGGTGGAATGAAAACTTAAAAACCAAGGTATACATGTATCTGCCTGTGGTGAACACTCAACAATTGCTAGCTCTTGTTATTATAACAATAATAATTAAATTGTTCCTAAATAATTACATCAGTTGATTTTATTACATTTATTTTACGAAATAAAAATTAGTTTAAAAAAATTCCATTTATATTTTAGATATAAGTTTTGTATGTGTATGTGCATAGCAAAAGACATCATCCTGGAGTCAGTGAGTAAAACAGGGAAAATTTCTGACCCTACAGGCCGAGCGGGTGGGTGGGATCTGTCAATCAGATAGCCACTGGGCGCAGTGATAGCAGACCTTGCTTGCTTACCTGTTGGTATTGCTTGGGACCACATTTCTTTTGCATTTATGAGCCCTGATGAAATAATACACTTTCTTAGAACAGAAATTTTGAGTCTGTGGTTACTTCCTTCATAGCATTTAGCTTCTTTCAGAACTAATCTTGGAGAGTTTTCTCAGAACCCTTGAAAATACATGAAAAGTGATTCTTAACTCTACTTTCTTTAGTTACTTTTTCATCCCTCTGCACATTAATCATACATTAGTATCTCTACCATACAATTAAAGATTTTTAAGTTGCTTTCTTTAATTGAAGAAAAATATGTATAATAAACCTTTTGGCACCTACAAAAAAGAATATCTAATTTACAAGTCAAATCAGTCCAAACTTTGTTTTTGTTTTATTTTTATCACAATTTTTCTATCTCATGAAATGACTATTAATTTTATTTAACAGAAGTTAATAAGACAGAACTAAATTTATAAAATTTATACTTAGAAGTTATCAAATCTTCTTGGAAAAAATCTGTATTTCAAAATAATCTCAAAAAATTTTAAACAAAATAAAAGTTTTTATTCCAGAAGTTAATTCAAAAAACACTATTCCCTTAAAGTAGGCTGTTAAAGAACTGGTCACCATTTCAAAAATTAGTTAATTATAGGTCATAACTGACTTTGGTGTCTGAGAAAGAACAAAATTTTTGTACTTTGTGAATGTACTTTTTAATCTACTTTTGCTTTGGTAAAAAATTCTTATTGAAATTCATTGTAGAAAGGTTGGAAGTTATTTTTCGAAGAAAAGGGAAATTAAAACATCTAGAAAAATTAGGAACATTGTGAAAAAATATTAAAGAAAGAAAATAAAAACTTTAGGAAAAGTTTAAGCATATTGAATGGTTTTTATGCAATTGCTTTAGACAGAAACTCATTTTGCTTTATTTGAAGCATGCATCTCTTGTGTTAAAATTGTCTTGTTCATAAAATGTTCATGTTTATTATGTTTGGAGATTGAAAGAGAACCTTCAGGAAAATATTTTATTAATTTGGAGAGGGAAAAGCATCCTTGGGGGAAAACAGGTTTTAATGAGTTTATCATGTTCCCGCCACCCCTGCCACTCCCAGTACTATCTTCTCAAGAACTCTAATCAGGTGCTATAGGAATGATGTGTAGAGTAGGCCTTTACTGTGATGGCATCATGCCAGAAGAGTGCTCAGTGGTCTCAATATCTGCCTATTTTATTTACTGTTAAAGCAGCAGTACATGAATGAGGAAAGGGAATTATTTTAGAAAACTAATCATGTGGTTTAAAGATGTATCCAAATTCTTTGGTACTCGTCATTGAGAGGTGGGAGACTAATTGCCCCCTCTCTACTTGGTGAACCTGGGTTAGCTTCATCATACATTTGTTGCCATAGAATGTGGCAGAAGTGACATTGTGTGACTTCCAAGGCTAGATCAGAAGAGATTGTGCAGTGTCACTTTGTTGGCCAGAATACGTGCTCTTAGAGCCTTGAGCCACCATATGACAATCCCAGCTACCCTAAGGCCACCATGCTGTGTGGAAGTCTAAGTCACATGGACATAGATAGTCCTGCCAGTGGTCCCACCTGAGCCCAGTCTTGAAGGGATTCCAGCTCAGGTGAATAATAGACAGGGCAGTGAAGATCCCTCCATCCTTCCCTGGAGGGTTCTAGCCCTAGTTGTTTGATTGACCCCAGCATTTGAGTCTTTCCAGCTGAGACCTCAGTCAGCAAGAAGCAGAAAGAGTCCATCCCTGTGCTACAATTTTTAAAATTCCTGCCCAACAGAATCCATGAGCATAATAAAACTGATTTTTTTAATCTCTAATCTTTAAAAAAAAATCCTCCTTGAGCATATATTTATTGATTTTAGAGAAGAAGAAGAGAGAGAGAAAGTGAGAGAAACAGCAATGTGAGAGAATAAAAACAATGATCAACTGCCTTCTATATGCACCCCGGCCAGGGATTGAACCCACGACCTATTGGTGCACAGGATGATGCTGTAACTAACTGAGCCACCTAGCCAGGACAATTATGTATTTTTTCTTTTTTTAATGAAGCAATAGATGACTGGTACATTTGGACTTATAAGGAATTAGAATTTATATCTGAGGAGATGATATTTGTAAATGTGCTTTCCTAAACTTTTATTTCTGAGGTAGAAGTACTTAGATTACATATTTTCTGTGTTTTAATAAAGTGCCTTTAGCTTTCATGATAACAAAATTGTAGGGTGCCTTTACCCCAAGTCTTTACTTGGAATACGTCAAACTAGACAAACTAATTTCTTCCATGGACATCTCTGTAAGGATATAACATATTTTTTGTTGGACTCTAGCCCTATTGTTCGCCATTTCTGGTTGCAGTCCATTAAAAACTGCTCATCTGAGTGCTCTGACCTGACATAGTGCCACACGCTGTTCACAATGTCCACCAAATCTATCACCCAGGCAGTTTTGGCTTGCTTGGCTATGCCAGGGTCTTCTTGGGGCTGTAAACAGGCTCATCATCCAATGCTTGTGGGTTTTGTTTCATAGCAAGATTTGTTACAGATTTTGATACATTTAAGTCTAAATTTTAACACTGAAAAATAGAAAACAAATGTGAAAAAAAAAACAATAGTTCATGCTTAAGCAGCTTTAATCCTGATAATTCTCTTTTATTGCAATAACAGTTCAAAGAAATATGATGGTCTATCTATTCTCTGCCTAATTATCTCTGGAAAGAAAATGTCACTCTGATTATAAGGATACTTGGAGCCCCTTGTTTGGTTCTTGCAGTCACTTGTTATTTAAAAAACTAAAAGATTCCTATTTGTCTTTATAAACACAGAGCCCAAATCATCAAGCTATCTGCTTTTGAGAAGAGTTTTTGAATCATCATTATATAGCAGTTAGAGAGAAAAGAAAGGAGGAAGAAAGAGGGGTAGGAACATCAATGTGTAGTTGCCTCTTGCATGCCCCCAACTGAGGACCTGGCCCGTAACCCAGTTATGTGCCTTGACCAGTAATTGAACCAGCAACCCTTTGGTTTGCAGGCCAGCAGTACTCAATCCAATGAGCCACACCAGCCATTAATTTTAAATAGATAAAATATTTATAATTTTTCAGAATCTTTAGAAAATATGTGTTAGTCCTGTACTTTGATTACTTTGTGATTGTGATGCAAATTATAAATTATGAAATATTTCACATGTACATATAAGAGTCTGTTAGTGACAAATTTTCGTATTTGGCCTGCTCTAGAAACATAAAAATAGTGAGTCTGGGAGTCAGAGCAGAAGTTCTACCAGAAAGCTCAAATAAGGGGAAGTGGGAGGGGGTCAGAATTAATCACAAAACAGCAATTTCTAAAACATTTGTTTTCCCACTATTATGGGTTGAATTGTTTCCCCAAATTCATACTTTGAAGTTCTCACTCCTAGTACCTTAGAATACCACTTTAAATGAAACTAGACCACCAACTTACACCATATACCAGAATACACTCAAGATGGATAAAAGACTTAAATGTAAGCTGTGAAACCATTAAATTTCTAGAGGAAAACAGGCAGTAAAATTTCAGATATCTCATGCAGCAATACTTTTGCTAATATATGTCCTAAGGCAAGGGAAATAAAGGAAAGGATAAACAAATTGGACTACATCAAACTAAAGAGTTTCTTCTCCGTGAAAGAAAACTTCAGCAAGTTGAAAAGGGAACCAACAGTATGGGAAAACATGTTCACCAATGATACTTCAGACAAGGGTTTGATCTCCAAAATATATAGAGAACTTATGTGGCTCAACACCAAGAAGACAGACAATCTAATTAAAAATGGGCAAAGGACCTGAACAGACACTTCTCCAAAGAGGATATACAGAGGGCCCATAGGCACATGAAAGAATGCTCAACATCACTAGCCATCAGAGAGATGCAAATAAAAACCACAATGAGATACCACCTCACACCAGTCAGAATGGTTATCATCTACAAATCAACAAACAACAAGTGCTGGTGAGGATGTGGAGAAAATGGAACCCTACTGCACTGTTGGTGGGAATGCAGAATGGTGCAGCCGCTATGGAAAACAGTATGAAATTTCCTCGAAAAACTAAAAATGGAACTGCCTTTTGAACCAGCAATTCCATTGCTAGGATTATATCGAAATAATCCTGAAACCCCAGTTCAAAAGAACCTATGCACTCCTATGTTTCTAGCAGCACTGTTTACTATAGCCAAGTGTTGGAAACAGCCTTAGTGCCCATCTGTAGATGAGTGGATCTAAAAACTGTGGTACATTTACATAATGGAATACTACACAGCAGAAAGAAAGAAGAAACTCCTATCTTTTCCTACAGCATGGATGGAACTAGAGAGAATTATGCTTAGTGAAATAAGCCAGGCAGCAAAAGACAAATATCATATGATCTCATCTAATACAGGAAACTGATGAACAAAACAAAAGAATAAGCAAAATAGAACCAGAGACATGTGAACAAGGAACAGGCTGACAGTGACCAAAGCAGGGGGAGGGGAGAAAGGGGGAAAGAAGGAAAAGGGTCTAGTCAAGGAACTAGTATAAATGATCCATGGACATGGACAACTAAGAAGGAATTGAATGTGTGAGAGGGAGGAGGTGGGCAGAGCAGGGGAGAGCAAAGGGGGAAAAGAGGACAACTTTAATAGAAAAACAATAAAATAAAATAAAAGAAGTAGGATCATTACAATTAAGATGAGGTCATGCTGGACATGACAGTGTCCTTATAAAAAGGGGATATTTGGACACACATGCACACACACGTGAGAACAACGTGTGGAAATGAAGCCGGAGATTGGGGTGATGCTACCACAAGCCAGGGGATGCCAAACTTTGCCAGCAAACCACCAGAAGGTAGAGGTGAGGTGTGGCAGATTCTCCTTCACAACCATCAGGAACAAATACTGTTGATAACTTGCTTTTGACTTCCAGCCTCCAGAATGGTGACACAGTAAGTGTCTGTTGTTTAAGCCAGTCCATGTGTAGTCCTTTCTTACAGCAGCCCTAGAGAACTAAAACACCTGTAATTGGCTGGATTTTTATTTAACATGGTAGTTTTTAATGCTCATTATTTTTTTAACTTGGTCATTTGCAGGAGGGTAGATAATTACACAGTGGATTTACAATGTATCTAGATTAACTTTGGATCCACTCAGGTAGCTCTCTTATCTCAGTTTACATGTATGTATACTTAAGATTCTATTGGACATTTTCAAAAGTCCAGCAAAGGAACTCAGACATATTGGTGCCAGTGGGAGTATTGATTATGGCAACTCCTCACTGAAGAAAAGTCCATTGGCCTTTACCTGTTTTCCTATAGCATCCACCTGGGTTGCATGTTCTTATGCCTCCCTTTGTTTGTTGTGGCAGTACAATATGGTTTTTATTCTCTGTCATTTCACGTGTGGTCCCAACAGTGATCACATAAGTCAGACCAGGTTTGAAAATATTTAAAGTGAAGCTCAGACACCCATGAGACCTGGTGCTGCTGGTCAGGTGCAAATTAAGGGGAGTTGAGCCAGTTGCCACCACAAGGCCCTTGGAAAACTTCAGAACACAGTAAGTTGTCATGGGAGGTCCCGACTTTCTTGTATCCCTTCCCAAAGGTGATCTCTGGTTCTCCAAAGCCTTCCCAGTGTCATGTTACCATACTGAAGTTCACCTAAATTCAGAAAGCCAGCCTCTGTCTCTGGGTGGTAGGAAAGCCTAGAGATTATTTGATTAAAGAACTCACACTAGTGTGATGCCAGAGAGGGCAGAGCTCCAAGTGGCAGGGAAGAAGGGATTCTTTAGCCCAAACAATCCATGGTGGAGAGAAAAAGCGAGGGAGATTGTTCCCAGCTACAGAGCCTCCTCTGAGAGTAAAGAGCCAATGAAGATTTTCACATTTTATTTCTGGACCATTGCTAACTCCTCACTTAGATACTGAATGGATAAACTGAAGTGTTGTAAAAACAAATGATGGAGAAGCAGGTTTTTCATTCCAGGCTTTGACAGAGGAAGTAGCATATTTAAAAACCTAGTGTTCTCAATCATATTGCTCAGAAATGTTGTGACAGACAGATAAGCAGATAGATAGATGGATGTGTAGGTAAGTATAAAGAAATAGAACACGACAGATTGACAGAAAGAAAGATGAACTGAAAGGTGGATTATAGATAGGGACAAAGAGACAAGGTCAGATAAATAGAGTGGTTACCTAATTTCCTTCTGTTTTTTTCCCCACCTTCTATCCTTTTTAACCATCTACCAGAATTGTACCAGTATGTCCCACACAGGAAGTTCTTAAATGATCTCCATATTCATTCTGTGACATTCTTTCAAGAAAGTTTATTTAAGCAATATTTGTCTGTGTCAAATGCTATGAAGCACTGCAGAGATTAAAATGCATAAGTTATAAAGATCCAAAAGAGATGCCCCAGCTCCCTGAACGAACAATCTGTGGACATGCATATAATTCTGGTGTGAGCAATGAGGGCTGCAACCTGGAGAGGAAAACTGGGATGTTCTATCCTGTGCATGAGGCTTACGGCTGCCAGTGTAATGACTGAACTTCACTGCTGGCTAGCTGTCAGGTTTTTAAGACAATATTTTTTTAAGTCTCACTAAAAGAGAGGATGTCTATAAAGTGTTGTAGTGGGGGAGAATCTTCAAGTACTCCCCTTGATTTAAAAAGAGCTCCAGAGGAGAAAATCATGAAAGAAATGGCCTCAGAATCCATCAAGTTCAAGATAAGCAGTGGCTTCATCACATATCAAAGACTATTGTCTTCTTTGAATTTTTGTTTCACTATCATTTTTTTTTTTGCCTGATTATCTTCAATGACAATAGACTTTCCTTGTAGGGTGACTCAAATATAGGGTAACTTGTAACAATTCTGATTTGCACAATAACCCTTCAGCTCTTTCTATAGAAAGGGAAGAAAATGAAAAAAGCTCAAAACAATGCCCTTGTCACAAGTCCTCTAGAGGTCAGGAATGCCCAATACTGTTTTTGATTTTTATCATTGTTGTTTATTTAAATCTCATATGCCAATTCTGGTTGATTACTAATAGTTCCTTACAACGCTATGTGAAGAAGAATTCTGAGTCGAGTAGTAAGCACTCAATAAGTATTTGATGAGTGTTGAATGAATGCCTGTCTTGGGTACAGGGAAAGGGAGTGGTGTCACATATGCCCTAGTGTTGTCTAGTTGCTACAAGATGATCCCGAGGAAGATGTGCTAAAGGAGAGGAAATTAGGAATGATGGCCAGTGTTTAGTAATGTAGTGTTGTAGTTGCCTCTTAGTGAAGAGGAAGGTTGTTACTCACCTTAGGTAACCAAAATATGTGTTCCTTCTTAGTCTCAAAACAAAGTTAGGATTAAAGCTGGTGTGTTTATTCTCCTAACAGGTGAAATCTCTCCAGATCTCAGACTTTAGGACTCAAGAGTAGTCTGTTAAAGGATGCTATGTTAATTTGGTGAGGTACATTCAAACTTTCAAAATAATGCATGTCCTTTAGCTCCACTCCACAAATCTAGTTCAAGCTATTTAACCAATGGGAATAATTTTGGGTGTGTACAAAGACTTGGCCAGTGGTGTTCTACAGAAGGATTTATTAGTTGTAGAGAATAGAAGTCCATAGACACTAATTCAGATTTAAAAAGTGGTTAGCATAAAGCAGAGTTTCTCACTTGAGCACTGTTGATATTATGAACTGGCTAATATTTTCTTGTGGGGATTATCCTGTACATTGTAGGATGCATAGTAGCATACCTGCCCTCTATTTGCTAGAATATAATAGCATCCCCTCACTAGTTATGACAGCCAAAAATGTCTTCAGACATTGCTAAGTGTCCTCTGGGGCACAAAAATCACCCCAGAATTACTAGTGTTGGGTATAAGGATAGCTCATGGAAATCAAGGAAAACCTGAGTAACCAAGAGCTTGGGCATCTTTAGGGCAACCAATTCTCTTTAGTCCCATCTCTCCCTCCCCTGACCTCCTATTTGTACTGTAGATCTGCCCCATCCTCTCTCAGAGTCTCTTCTCCTTCATAACAACAACATGTATGTAGGGCAATAACAGACATCTCACACCCAACTTTGTGTGACTTTTCAGCTCAATTATCCACCATTGACTGGTAACCTATTTCTGTTTCTTAGTTTAAGTTAAGAAAAGAAGTAGTTGATTGTTCAAATTATTGTGAAATGTCAGGCCAAAGATGCCTTGGGTCACTGGCTCTTGAAGTATGGTCAGGTGTCCACCTCTGACCCACTCATTTGTGACTGGAAGAATATAGGGATCTTCAAAATTGCAATGATAATGTCATTCATTGAAGCATGTTTTTCCTGCTTCTTCATATGTCTGGCAATTTTTGATAATATGCTAGACATTGTGATTTACATGGATTACAGATATCTTTATAGTCCTATTACTACCTTAAGCTTTTTTCTGGGTTGCAGTCAAGTTAATTGAAAACAAGTTGATGCTTTAGCTCTAGACTAGAAACTACTCTAGTCCAATCTAGCAATTAGCCCTAGTCTGGAGATAATTGTTCTCCACTGCTGAGACAAGACCCAGTTCCCAATGAATTATAATTTTTCCATTCTGACTAGAAGGAACAGATACTATTTTTCACCTTGTGTGAGCTCCAGAGACTGTTTCTTCTAATTCTTTCATGTGGCTCTTTCTCTGGCCTTGGGTGGTTTCCTCCTATGTATGCTCTGATTAACACTCTGCTGAGTACTTGAGGAGGGCTCTGCATATCTCTAGAGTCATCTGTCTGTGCAGCTCTCTCCTTTCCAGTTCTCTGCCCTGAGTACTGCAGCCACTTTGGTCTCTCTGAACCTCAACTCTTGTCAACTCTGGGAGTCTGCTGGGATCTGTCCAGCTTCTTTAAATCCTTCTACTTCGGACATGAAATCCTCTTAAACTTTCCTTCTCTGCCTGATGTCCAATGTCTTAAAAATAATCATTTCACATATTTTGTCTGGTTTTTAATTGTTTTAGGAAGAGGGTAACCCAGGTCCCTGTTATTTTACCTTGTCTAGAAGCAAAATCCCACAATGTGTTTTTTATAATGAAAAACTGGAAACAATCATATTATTCTATCAAAATGGATTATGTATATATATATAGGATATTGTTAAAAATGAAATTTCATTCAGTCATTATCAAAGATCCTATAAGTGAATATTTATTGATATATAAATATGTCATAATCTTCTGTTAGGTGGAAAAATAAGAAACAAGTGTATGCCTCATTTAATTATACACACACACACACACAGCCATAGAGATATTATACATTATAGATACCTACATATATCCATATGAAATAATAGATTGGCATTTACCTTTATATATAGGTTTCTATATATGTATATTATAGACCATAATGCTCTCTAGAGTTAATATAGGTTTCTATATATGTATATTATAGACCATAATGCTCTCTAGAGTTAATATTATTTTGCTAATCTTTATTTTCCAGTTTTCTACAATAAATGGTGTTATTTTATAATAAAATAAATACACATTATTTTACACTTGCTGTTAGTGGATATTTAGTTAAACTATATTAGTATATATGTTTAATAAGAATCAAGAATAAAATTCTAATTTTTAGCTTTATGCTTACTTGATGTTTTGAATATACTTACTGTCTTTCTAAAATAAAACATTCAAAAGTTAAATTAAATACTCTAATAATTATAAAGCTTTGATAAACTACTATTATGTTTCTAATATTTTGAAAACAATATTTCCTTTCTGCATGATTATGTATTTTAGCTATTCATCACCATTTACTTGTTTAACATTTGCTATCAAATTGCTTGTTGACTTTCTTCTACATGCTTTCATTGAAACCAAATACGTGAATGAAAAACAAATGTAAAGGAAAATACGATGTTAATATTTAGGTTCAGGCTGTCTAAGTCAGCAATTACGAAAGGGAAGACTGAGATACAAAGTAGGCTGGAAGAATAGGGGAGCATGGCCATTCTGAGCACTTTACAGAAACTATTAGAACTCTTAGTGGATAAGCCCTCTGATCCTCAGTCTTCAACATCCAGAGCTGATATATTACCATTGAAGCACTAAACAAATCACTCATTTATTGCTATTATTAGTTACAGCAATTCTGTCTCTTTGTCACTCCTTTTGGAACTGCAGAAAGATGTGCACAAACACACACCACATGTACACACACCTCATAACATCCCATGACTAGAAGCCCCTATCTGGTTTGTGACAATGAACATATCAGGGCTTCATATATCACATGAAGAGAATATCATCAGAATGGTTATTTTTACACATGCATCCAGAATAACACACTCCAGTTGGGCAAAGGGGAATAACACTTAGAATACATACATGAAGCAGATTTCAGCAGGTCTGGTCTCTGAACTGCGAAGGAAATGATATGCAACAAAAATTCTGAGTGAACATGTTATACAGTAGACTCTGGGTATGTGGCTCCAGAAGCAACAGACTGGAAATTGTGATCTGAGCTTTGATTTGGAACAGTTTATCTAATCCTTTTGTGTCTTTGTTTCCTCTTTCTACAAAATTAACTATTTCCAAAGTCAGTGGCCAAGACTGCCTAAAGCCATGATCACAAAATACATACTTATTCAGTATATCTAGATTTCCAAAATTATACTTTTTCCTAGGGAAAATGATAGAAATATAAGAAATTGTGTCACTTAATAAGGAGATAAACCTGGTTCACTAGAAACAAATGGGAATATTAAAATAGGCAAGCCGATTGATGGCACTGTGCGAAACACTTACGTTTGCACATGGGCACGTGTACAAACAGTTCAAAAAAGAGTGAAAGGAGATAGAGTTCTCAAGAAACAGGGAAGACTTGAGTAGATCATAACGTACATTTTTAAGTCTCATTTTTTTGAAAATATAATCACATAACAGAAAACTAGTTCAGTAAAAAATATCACTTTACTCGAACAGTCATTTCCTATACTAATTGCAGTAATGCAGTTGTATTTATAATAGGGAAAAGGAAAGCAGTCCAAATGTCCATCCACAGGAAAAGGAATAAGCAAATTAATGGTATATTCACACAATGGCACACTAACTCCTTAGCACTAAAAAAGGAGGAGCTGCTGATACTTGCAACCACAGGCATTAGCCTCAAATGCAGGATGCTGAATGAAAGAAACCAAGCACAAAAGTATGCATATGTGTAAAGTCCAAGAGCAGGAAAAACTAATACGGGAGGAATCAAATTAATAGTTGCTGCTGATCAAGGAGGGCCATTGACTAGAAAGGGACATGGAAGAACTTTCTAGAGTTGCTGTTTTATATCTTGATTAGGACATATGGGTACATAAGTACATATATTTGTCAAAACTCATACAACTATGAGCTGAGCATTTATAAGCTGGGCACTTTATAGTATGTAATTAGACCATAAACATTTTTTTCAGCCTACTTCTCTAAACCTGTATTATCCAGTCTTTCTAGTGCTTCCTTCAATATATATAATTATATGTATAATTAATTTTTTCTGACTATATTTGAATATTGACAATTTCAACCTATAGTGTGGACCTATGAGAGCCAAAGGCAGGTGCAAGCTTGGACCTTGTTGTCATGTTTCCTGAACCAATTTGAGGCCTCTTATGATTCACCCCATTCTTTTGTACAAGGGTGGTAGAAGAGTTATAGCTGGAGAGAAATATTCAAGTTTGCATAACTGTACAGAGCTCCTGAAGAAACAGTATGAGATGAGGCAAGAGGAATGGGGTCAATAATCCAATAGGTTTATTAATTTTTTCAGTAAGTATAGAGACTGCTCTTGCTAAGAATGACTCCAACTCTTATTTCTTTTTTATCCAGGAATAAAGTGCACCAACTATACTTATGACTAAACAAAGTCAGTCTATTGGCTAACATTTACTTACTTGGCACTCTGAGCCAAGTGCTTACTTACCATGTATTAATCACTGAATCCTCACCACAACTCTATGAAGCAGGCAACAGTGCTATTTCTTTTCAGAGCACAGAAAGGTTAAGTAACTTGCCTAAGGTCACACAGATAGAGAAGCCAGATCAAGACATTAATTAGAATGAGGACGAGGAAATGAGAAGGGAGTGTGGAGGGGAGTGGACAGATAGATAAGAAAAGAATTAAAGACTTTATGGGGGTGGAGAGGTAAGTCAAAGAGACATTGGGCATTATCCAGTGAACCCTCATTAACAGGTAATGAAACTGAGGTCCAGGAAAGTTATGTGACTTCCTAAAGTCACTCATCTCATTAGGGGAGGGCTGGGACAAGAAGCCATATTTTAAAAATCCCAGCTCAGGGCTTTTCTAGTACATCAAAAAAAAAAAAATTAATTGAATTTTTTTACATCATGTCCAAGTTTTAAATTTATCCCTGAGGGGATTGTTGGTTAGATTTTCATAGCATTATAAAATTCAAATATTGAAAACAGCCTGGAGAGGTCCTACAGCCTTAGGCCCCAAATTTAAGCAGCATCACACTTCAACCATCCATCCAGATGAGAATCTTTCCAGTTTTTAAAGCCTTCCAGATGTATCTCAACTGGATTTCTTCATTTATTTATCAGAGCAAAAGAGCAGAATTTGGAAAATAGCCTGATATGCATAAGCCATTAATGACATCCCAGGAGACAGCCGAGCCCAAACCCTGAACGTCTAAAGCATTTTAATTCAGGACGCAGTGCACCGAAGCCCTGGGGATTGTCTTCATCAGAGTCGACTCTATGAATATGAATTATTTGTCATGCTGGCCTTTTTTTTACTGAGAAGGAAATCTTACACAAGATTGAACATGGAAACAAGTAGCAGGATTTAGGAAAATATAAAAGGGCACTGCAATAAAGGTGAAAAACAAATATTTCCAAAAACAACAACAACAAAAATACCCCAAAACAAAAAGGCCAGTAAGTCTTTCATATCTCCCCCCTTTCTTTTCTTTGCCATCCTCACCAAAAATTGCCCAGTCCACAATCTGATGTCCTTTGCGAACCCCTCCAAATTAAGTCTCAGATGAGTGATCACTGCTGGGCCTCCAATGGGTTTTTTTATTCAGTTGTGTTTGCAGTGATGAGAAGATGCCTGTTGTAGCTGGGACATCTGAGGGACTTGTGAGTGAAGAAGCAATTGCTGTGCATTGTCCAGCAATCACACCTTGGATCCTTCTCCACTCTTGTAGAAGGCACTGAACATTCATAGCAGAGTTAACACATCCTAAGAAAAACCACATTACCAGTTACGCAGGGACTCAACTGATGATTAAAAAGACTTGCCAAATATAAGCAGAGAGTTATGATACTAGATGGAGTGAAATATTGCTACTGGAGTGTAGCCCCAACAGGCAAGAGCAGTTTAAAGCCAGATAACCTGTCTGCTTTGAAGAGAAATGTGCCAGCCATTTGTATATGCTTCAACAAAGAATTGTCGTCTTCTACTTGGAAAGGATGTTCAAGACTAGAAATCATGTATGTAGAATTTTTAGAGAGGAATCATGCCTGCCTATCAGATCGGGAAAATTACTTCTAGCAATAATGCAGGGACAGATTACCCTCATATCCACTTTGAATCAATCTCCGAATGCCAGTTCCCAAGCTCAGATGGCTTGTCTATGGTACAGAACAGGCAGGGAACTTTTTCATGAAGCCAGCACAGTAGGTAATTTCCAGGGCAATGAGCTGGCTTCATCAGCCAATTATCCCTGTGTGACTTGAACAGACTGAGGAAATGGTGAAGAGAGCATTTCAGGGCAGGTAATGCTTGGTTCTCACAAGGACTCTGATAAACGCCAGTTTCCTAGTCTGCTCTCTCCCTTCAGATGTACTCAAATGTTAACATGTTCGTTCAACTGGTCCTTTATTTCTGCAGTTCTGGGAATAATCTTTGAGTTGCTTTTTAGACAGAGACTACAGAAGACCTCCAGTATTTGCTTTATGTCTGATATTCTGTCTCCTAAGGCTGAGTTGCAAGAGAAATTTGAGAGTATTTATTAAAAACTTATCATGGGACTTTTGCTTCTGAGTCAGATGGAGACATTTGGGGAAGACCACCTTCCCCTATGAACAACTAGGCAAGCCAGATGCAATCCAAAAGTCACCTGTTTTAAAGGCACTGAAGAGTTGCTTAAACAATGCCAAGCACAGTGGTTAAGATTTGGGAGAGAAAGACTACAGAAGTGTTGTTTCCTGGGGCCTTGTGGGTTCTGGGTGAGGGCAAGGTTACTCATTCTGAGCTGTTTCTGGAAGAGGTGCAGAACTACCAGAGCCTGCAACACAGGACTGTTTCTCTGGAAGATATTTGCTGAATTCCGAAACCACACACAGGAGGAAATGGAGAAGCTAAGCTGAAAACATCTAAAAAGCTGAGAGGAGTTTTCTGCGGTCTGGAGATGTTATGGAGACAAAGGTTGGAGTTCAGCCTCACCAGAGGCAGGATCTTGGGCACACCAGGTTCTCAGTGGGGGCCTGGAGGTCTATATCCTAAGAAGAGGGGCAGACCAGAGGAGACTTACACAAGTGAAAATTAAAGAAGAAATAAACAGCTTTCCCCTTAGAGGGGTGGAAAAAAGTAAGGGTGCCTGCTCTCACCTCTATCCCACATTGTCCTAGAAGTCCAAGCCAATTGCGGTAATGCAAGAATACACATGGAAGGCAAAATAATAGGAAAGGAAGGGATAAAAACAGTCATTATACATAGATGAATTGATAATGTATGGAAAAATCCGAAGAAATCTACAAAGAACAAATTTAATAAACCTACTTAATATAGTCTCTGGATTTAAGGTCAGTATAGAAAATCAACTCTATTTCTATAGACCTGCAGCAAAAAGACAATAAAATCTTAGTCACGTCATTCGTAATAGCATCTAGAAACATTACTTAGAAATAAATTTTTAAATATTATTTTTATTGTATTTTTTCATTACCATTTATCCCCCTTATACCTTCTCATACCTCCACCCCCACTCCTCCCCCCACGCCCTGCAATCACCACACTGTTTTCCATGAGTCCTTTTTCTGTTTTGCTCCATACTTCTATCCCCAACCCCTGCCCCCAGACCTGTCATCCTGCTCTCTATCTATGAGTCTTTCTGTATTTTGCTTGTTAGTTCAGTTTGTTCATTAGGTTCCACATATGAGTGAAATCACATGGTATTTGTTTTTCTCTGACTGGCTTAATTCACTTAGCATAATGCTCTCCAGGTCCATCCATGCTGTTGCAAAGGGTAAAATTTTCTTTTCTTTTATAGCCAAGTAGTATTTCATTGTGTAAATGTCCTATGGTTGTGTTATCCACTCATCTACCAATGGGCACTTGGGCTGCTTCCAATCTTTGCTATTGTAAATAACACTGCAATGGACATAAGGGTGCTCATTTTCTTTCAAATTAGTGTTTTGGGTTTCTTCAGATAAATTCCCAGAACTGGAATCACTGGTTCTGATATACCTCCCCAGGCAAGGAAAACAAAAGTAAAAATAAACAAATGGGACTGCATCAAATTAAAATGTTTTGCACAGCAGAGGAAACCATCAACAAAATAAAAAGACAACCCACTGAGTAGGAGAACATATTTGCCAATACATCTGATAAGGGGTTAAAATTTATAAAGAACTTGTAAAACTCAACACCAAAAACAAAAAGCAAAAAACAAATAACCCAATTAAAAAAATGAGCAAAGGATCTGAATAGGCACTTCTCCAAAGATAACATACAAATGGCCAATAGACATATGAAAAGATGCTCAACATCACTAATCATCAGGGAGGTGCAAACTAAAACCACAATGAGATATCACCTCACACCTGTCAGATTGCCATTATTAATAAATCAACAAACAAGAGGTGGCAAGGATGTGGAGGGCTTTTACACTGTTGGTGGGAATGCAGATTGGTTCAGGCAATACAGAAAGCAGTATGGAGTTACCTCAAAACATTAAAAAGAATAATTTTTAAAAAATATGTGAGATTTGTATACTGAAACTACAAAGCATTTTTGAGAGAAATAAAAAGACCTAAATAAGTGGAAGAACATACGACATTCATAAATTGGAAGTCTCACATTGTAAAAAGGGAAACTCTCCCTAAATTCATCTATATAATAATTCATGCAATGCCAGATTACGTATGTGTGTATTTATAAATTGATTAACTGATTATAAAATATATGTGAAAATGCCAAAGGCCAAGGAAATCTTGGGAAGAAGTATGGAGTTCAGGGGATGCTTTATGGAGAGATTTTTGAGCTAAATCTTTTGGGGAGGAGGTGATAAGTGGAATTAACCACATGTACTTTGTTGGGATAATCTTAATGCCTATCATAATGTCTGCCTGATACATAGCAAATACTCAATAAATATTTGTTAAATATACATATGAATGAATGGATGGATGCTTGAGATAAGAGCTTTGCAGGCAAGGCCTGACTGGTGTTGGACATCAACCTGCAGATCAAAAGTTTGCTGGTTTGGTTCCCAGTCGGGGCACATGCCTGGGTTATGGGCCAGATTCCCAGTTGAGGGTGTGTGAGAGGCAACCTATGTTTCTCTTCCATATCCATGTTTCTCCCCCTCCTTTTTCCTCTCTCTAAAAGTAAATAAATAAAATCTTTAAGAAGAAAAAAGCCGTGCAGTTTAAAAAGACAGTAGAAGCAAAGGCACAGAAACATGAACATACATTACAGCGAGTAGTCAAGCATGTCTTAAGCCTGTGTGTGAGATATCAAGAATGGAGGCTTGAAATTAAAAATTGAACAATATTGTGTCTGAATGCTAGGCTTATAGGGTTTAGGCTTTATTCTTTAGACATCTGACACTTTTGAAGAAGGTAATATTGTTGACAGGTTGGAAGATGAACTGGGCCGGTGATAAGCTATCAGGATACAATAATTTAGACTCCAAAAATTTTAGAGAAAGTAGAGAGCATATAGTCTGAGGGTTTGCAAATATATATACTTAAAAGAAAAAAACCCTAAAGGGAAACATAAATAATGTAAATGAAGCCATCCTGGGTAGAGCTGAGTCATCTCTCCCCAAGTCATTTCCTGAAGGTCCTCCTTAGAGCACACTTGAAAGGCATACATCTAGTTGAAGCACATCTATCTATAAAAGAATTGATACCCATATACCCAAATGGGTCACATGCCTTTTCGAAGATCACAAGAGCATAACTCAGTCTCCTTCTACCAAAAAATTTTACCCCCTCACATTAAACTACATGTAAATTGTGCATTTAGAAGCAACAGTTTTCGTTACAAGTAACTTCCACACTCAATTTCAAAAGTCCTGAAATTTTGCATTGTAATATATTGTTTACAGCTTTATGATTTGTATCTTTCTTAGGTTTTGATCATTTACAAAATAAGGAATTTTAATTTCAGTATAAAAATTAACTTTTTCCACTTCAATCTGATGCAACATCCCTCTTATAGAAGTAAATGATTGAGAGAAGCCTCTTTTTTTAAGAGACTTTATCTATTTATTTTTAGAGAGCGAGGAAGGGAGGGAGAAAGAGAGGGAGAAAAACATCAGTTGAGTGCCTCTAGCATGTCCCCAACCAGGAACCTGGCCCACAACACAGGCATGTGTTCTGATCAGAAACTGAACTGGAGCCCTTTTGCAGGCTGGCATCAATCCACTGAGGCACACCAGCCAGTGTGAGAGAAGTCTTCATGATTCAACTTCTGTAATTTTTAAAAATATATTCAACTTTTAAAAGATTGACCAATTCAAAGATACATTACTGGAATGTAGTTGATAAAAAACGACAGGGAAAAAAAATAAAGAAAGAAAGTGAGGGATAATCTACAAAATAGCTGGCCTGTAATTTTTAAAAATCTTGAAAATTAAGCAAAGACTGACGAACTGTTCCAGAATGAAGGAGATTAATGAGACATAATATCTAAATGAAATGCGTGACTCCAAACTGGATCCATTTCTCATAAAGGATATTGTTAAGTCAATTAGTACATGTTGAATTGGGTTGGAGAATTAGATAGTGGTAATGTGTCAAAGTTAACATCTTAGTTTTGATAATTGTATTTTGCTTATATAAGAGAATATCTTTATTTGTACCAAATATACACCTAAGTATTTGGTGGTGATGGGATCAGATCAGCTACTCACTTTGAAATGATTCAGGGAACAAAATGTTCTTCATTCTGTACTTGCAACTCTTACACATGTTTGAAATTCTCTCAAAATAAAATTATATTTTACATTGCTAAAATAAAAATAAATAAAAGTAAAATATTGACCAATAATTCTGAAGACAGAATCAGAGATGTGCAAATAGTCTTTCCAGAATAGAGTTCTGATAATGTAGACTCACTTTACATGCTATTAGAGTCTTAAATCAGGCTAAATTCTTTGGGAAATTCCTTTTAAGGCTTATAATTTACTGTATCCCACCCAAAGTGGAGGAGTTGCATATTTAATCAATAGAGTTATACAAATTGAGTAATTTAGGAACAAAGTGGATGAGAATAGAAGTGTGGCAAAGGAGGCTTGATTATTTGCTTTAGCAGGCTAGGTTGATAAATCAACAAAATCATTGTCTGTTCTCCCTTTACTTCTGAATGCAAAGAAACAGGCCTAGGTTCTTTCCACTTTGAAAAATCTATCATCTCCCAATGGGACCATCAGAACCAGGATGGGCTGACGAGTATTGCTTCTTCATAGACCATCATGAGGACTGTTTCATTGATTCAAGAAATTAATCATCCTTCTGGCTTCAACTACAATTTTCATGCTATATCTTCTGAGTTTTTGCACCCAGCTCAGCTTCCTCCTTTGAGCTCTGAAATTTCCAACTTCCTGTTGCATTTCTCTTCCTAGATGTCCATCTACCACCACCTCAAACTTAACCTATTCCAAAATGAACACCACTCCCAATTTCCTGATTTCTCTTAATGGGACTAATATTTTTCCAGTCGCCCAAACTAAAAATCCTGGCGTCTTCTTTGATTACTTCACCCCTCTAGTTTCTACATTCAGTGAACTACTGTGTTCTATTAGAAGACAACACATTAATCTTTTCTTTTCCATAGCCACTGTCATCATATCAACTTGGGTTGTAACCTTTTAGCTGGACAAGAAGTAAAGGAGGGGTAAATGAGCTGTATGAATGTAGACAGTTATATTTTTTATTTCTCAGTGAAAAATTAAAACTGCATGGATAAATTTACCCAAACCATGCCCCAGTTGTATTTTCCTTGCTACCTACCTATACATTTTAGTTAAGTTATGCTAAATTATGCCTACCATCTGAACTACTTCAGTCATATCCCAATTCTTCTCTCTGACTTTAGTTTCTTCATAATGCACTTACCCACTGCTGCAAGATTCATCTGCTTCAATACGGAGCTCTAATACCTCAAATATCCACTCTAAAATAGACTCATCCTAGCCAACAGGCTTTTCAGATGACCCCTATCTATTTTTTTAAATTATAAGAGGTTGTACAGATATGTGTCAGTGTTGCCATTATCATTATCATAGTCCTCCTTCACCTTTGATCAGGTAGTCCAGGCAAAACTCAGGACTGTTTTCCAAATGTTTCTTTTTCTGTAATGCCCACTGCTGCTTCTGCCTCAGTAGCTCAAGAACCTGTTGTTCCCCCTATAGACTAACAGTTCCTGATACATTTTCTGTCTTTTATATCACCACCCTTCAACTCACTTTACATTACTTCCAGGTTCCTTTTTTTTTTTTTCCCCAAGAGCAGCTCTGATTATGTCACTGCCTTGCTCAAAAACAATGGTTCCGCCTTATCTAATTAAGGACAAATTTTCTTTCCCTTCATTCTTCTCTTTAATTTTATGTATTCTGCACTCCAACCAAAGTTCCAGAATGTACTCCTCAGTTTATGTTTCCACTCCTCTGGAATTTTTCCACTCATCCTATGTTATTAGAGTCCATCTCCCCAACTATAGCACCCCATTAAAAACTCATGTAGCACTTTTTTGATGTTCACTTGTTTAGTCATTTATTCACTGAGCACCTCAATTCCTGTCTATGGGTTTGTTTTCAGAGAGGAAGTTTAAAAAGTACTTTCACCTACATGGTCCAATGGGCTAAGTGGCCTTATTATCCCCTTACATCATTGAAGAAACAAAGAGAATTACGTAGAATTCAAATCCAGTTCTCTAATAGTCAATTACTTTTTTCTATTATCTTATTGTAAGTTGTTTTTGTATTTATTTCTGACTTTTCCAAGTTATTCCTTATAATATTAAATATTAGAGCCACCCCTACACAGTGTATTTACTAAGCAAATGTTTGTTGCATTGAATTGAGTTGTAATGATTTGATTTCAATTCTGGAGACTACCCATTTTTGATAATATGTTTCTAAGCTAGTCATGATGTCCTTCTTTGATCTTCTGTTGTTTGTATACTTGCCAGAAATATTTCCACTAAATAACCTTACCCCCTGCTGTGGATTGTCCAAATGTCTTTATTTGGTAGTTTGCTTGGCATCTCTGACTAGACTTACTCTTTGAGACTTGTTTTCTCTCTAAATAGAATGTTTTTTGTGCTTAATTACTTTGTCACCCATCAATGTTGTATCCTTATGGAAACACTCACTAAGCAAATTCTAATATTGTATATGATGTAAATAACAGCAAGAAAACTACTGTCACACTTCTAGGATTAGAGATAAGATTGTTTGTAAAACCAGAAGACTGTTTCTTTTGGAGCAAATTTATAATATAAGAGATTCTAGTTTGGGCTCAAGAAAAGAACATATTTGAGATACACATCTATTAATATAAATAGTTGTTAATTTATCCCATGATTCCTAATTGATCCAGCTTCAGATAGACTCAGATTTATGGTCTCCAAAGAATATATACTAACTCAAATCTACTTAATTTCATTAATATTATCAGCGATCATAACATCTAAAATCCTCCTGAACTGACCTTACTTCAAGGGCAGCAACTGAGGGTGTGAGTGAGAGGTCACTTGGCTAGATAGTTCCGGAGTCTGGATATACAGGGCCTTATGGAGAATATGTCTGACTTCCAGCCTTGTGTCTTACTCTACACCAGCTTTTTGAAGTTCACTTAAAATATGTGATTTGTGTTAACAAGTCAGCAGCCAACACAATTTCAGACAAACTAAACATACTTCCTATGGAAGATGAAAATTGTGATATTGTGAGTATATGTTGTATAGTGAACAGATGTGGTGAGAAAACTTTGATGGTTTGTGTGCTTGGGTGGGAGGGGGAAATCTAATGTCAACAGTAGTAGCTTCTGACAGAAAAGGCTAAAGAGAGAAGCAACTTGAAAGGGAGAATTGTTTGTTCTATGCGTCTATATTATAATCCCAAACAGAAAATATTCCTACTGAAATGAATGGGAAATGTGACCAATTAGAGAGTGTGGAATTTAGCCTTTGATTTATTTTTCCCTTTGATATATAATCATCATTGCCCATAGCAGGTATGAATTTTATTAACTTAATTTGCTATTAGTTCAAGAAGTCATACATTTCCTCAAAATAAACTCATTAAAAAAACTGTAAGAGCATTTCAAGCCTTAAAAATGCAAATATGTCATAGTTTGGCTGCATTCAGCAAATTCCTAGAATCAATCAGCCAAGAACAAAGTAATTCTGTTACTGAAGAGGGAATGGAAAGCGTACAAATGAAACCAGGATAGAAAGTAAAATGTAAAAGAAGGCTTACAATATCTACAGAAGCATCTTACTTGTCGTCGGCAGCCGTCTGTCTCGAGAGACGATGGTGTAGCTTCTTAAGAGTCTATCTGCACCGCCGAGAATGGCTGTGCAGTCCGACTCGGGAGTGACACGGTATCTGTCTCCTCCCGTCTTGAATCGACATCTTGCGATGACGCTGGAGTGTTCTGTCCAGTGAAGCTGAAGCTACAGAGCCTGGGCAGGGTGATATGGAGGGTCTGCTGTTGCCCATGCAGCAGACCCCCCCTCTCTTCACAGCTGAAGGGTCCAAGGGAAAGACGGAGTCAATACAGCTTGGCTTCAGGTGCGCCGCAGGAGTTGCCGGTGTTGACTACAACGTCAAACCGCCTTAGGGACTCCGGCTCCGGATTTTCTGTCGGGGTTTACTCCCTTAGCCTTTCCCCTGAAGAGGTATGCCGCAAGGCAGCGGAGGTTTTTTGGAGTCAGAGTTTTCCTTCTCTGATGTACCCTGACTGGAAGATCGAACCAGCGACACTTAGCTCGCAGGCCGACGCTCAATCCACTGAGCCAAACCAGCCAGGACACATCTTACTTGTATAATTATGATATTTTGATAAGTTCATTTAAATAAAAGACAAGTAATATTCATATGTAATATAATACAATTTTTCCTTGATATGCCATAAGACATTTAAACTACTGTAGAGATGAACTCAATTTATTAAGCAAATCATATCATGGGTCTGGTTAAGTCATTATAATAATAATTTTCATGCCATAACATGTTGTCTCATTTTACAAAATGCCTTTACAGATCTTGTCTCATTTTTTACACATGCATGCACATGCCCCTAAGATGTAAGTGGCACAGATTCATTATTCTCCTTTTATAGGTAAGGAAATGAAGATCCCAAATTGAATAGCCAATGAGAGGCACCTAGAGAACTCAGGCTGCTCTTGGCACCACACTTGCCCCAGCAACCTGCAGAAGACAAAACATGATATTCTGTGTAGGATTCAGATGCTTGTCTGGATTTAAGGCCTTGGCTTCAGTTATTGATTATAGTGGTTAAGAATTTGGGCCCTAAAGTTGGAACAGCATGGTTTCCACTCTTTGCTCTGCCATTTCTTAGCTTGCACTTGGGCAAATGACTTAACTTCTTTGAGCCTCATCTTTTCATCTGGGAAACAGGGATCATTGGACATCAAGTGAAATGATGCAGCTAAAGCATGGAGCACAGAGTTCAACAGCCAACAATTGTTAGTTATTAGGACTACTTCATGCTTTGGAAATTATGGGACAGGTCAGTGTCATATTATCTTTGTGGGAAATTGGGTGTTCTTGGATATACAGTGGAACATTTCATAATATGCATTTGTCCATGTACAGAGCTCTGTGGGCTGACAGCACTTGCAGGTTCCCATGAGAGCTGCATTAGTGTGGGAAGCTCCAAGGCAGCCTGGTGCCTGCAGTCTGCATCATCTGTGCTTTGAGAAAACTGCAGGTGACTTTGAGGAACTAGAGAAGATAAATAGGTTGCAGAATGAAATACAAAACCAAGCACTAAAACCAAAAGCAGAGAGTGTCAAGGGCCCATGCAGAAGTTGCTGAATCATGGAAGACCCTATGAAGGAGACAACATAAGAAACTGAAGCAGGGCTTCCAAGATGCACCTTTATGGTGTGACTATGTTTCCAGCAGGTGCCACAGGAGATTCAGACTTCAGTGAATATGATTCCCCATATTGACAAAATGCTTGGTAAGCCCCTCCCACTTCCCCACCCCTACCACCACAGGTAGCTATAATCAGTAATGTTGTTTATGCCAAATTTCCCTGATTTTATAAGTAGCATAATCTTCCAATAGTGTATATATGGTCTTACGATTACCATTTTAAAAGCCCTTTCATGCAAACAAACAGGATTGCATTTAAAGGGTGATTAAAATGGAATGGGGTATGTGGTACTTGTCTAAATGTAATCTAACTATGCTATTCATTTACTGAGGAGTCTAATTACTAGCTCTATAATTACACTACTTAAGAAAATTGTTTTAGTGATGGTTTTATTAAACTAACTTGAGACAATTTTTGTGCCAACATGAGCAGAACAAATGGAATTTAATTTCAAAACAGGGGCAAAGAAAGATTACCCTGCAGAAGAAAACCTCATGAGCTGGACTGTGTGGGTTTTAAAATTGGTGCAGAGCAGAGTACAGTTGGAAAAAGGACAGGCTTCCATTGCAACAGGAGAGATTTAGGTAGCCATTAAGCAAACTTCCTGACTCAGATTTTCAAGAAAGACTGCAAGGGACACTTCTTAGGCTCCAACGCTCAGCTTTAAGTGGATTTGCGATGATTATTTCTTGCTCATTCTACATGAAACCTAAGTCAAAGTATGGTCTCCAGACCAGCAGCATCATCAGCATAACCTGGGAACTTCTTAGAAATTTAGAATCTCAGGCTTAATCAGGATCTGCATTTTAAACAAGCTCTCCAGGTGAACATATGCACATGACAATTTGAGAAGCACTGGTACAAATGACCAGCTTGTGGTTGCGAACTGCAATTTTAATTTTTGTCTGTTTTTAAATGCAACATATGCTCAGTATTGAAAAAAACACATGCGCATAATACTATTAGGTAAGAATGTAATCTTACCACTCCAAGAGGACACCTGTTAAAATTCTGGTGATTTCTCTTCCAGGCTGTTATTATGCCTTTTATTTTACATTGTAAGCTCAGCCCATAAATACAGTTTTACTTTGTTTTTTCATTTAATGTTATAAATATTTTCTGTGTTTTAACAAAGTGTTGACATTTGTCTGCATCTTACCATATGAGTGCACCAATTCATTGTTAAAAATTTATAGACCTTTTTAATGAAAATGTTTGTATTTAAACTTTTTTATTATTTCATGAGCATAAACTCCTAGGATATAAATATATATAAAACTTTGGTAGTATTATCTCTTCTAATAATATTCCTTGAAATAAAGTTAATTGTTTTTTTTGAAAAAAAAAGCCAAAACACTTTAATTTTTAAAACAACTGTAAGCACCTCAAACAATGGATTGTTATTACAACACTTGTTATCTTTTCACAATCTAGTTATTGCAAAGGTATATGGGTAAATTGTTAGTAGACAAAAGTCAAGAAAAAGGAGACACCTTAATAAATGTAAAATTTAAAAAGGACAACTGGCAGTCAATCTACTGACTTCTAAAAGAGGGTAAATATCCCTCCATCTGTTACATTCTAAAATTGAATTTCCTACTATGGTTTATTTTAAGGAAACAAATAAACAAAACTGTGTGCAACCTGAAAAGGGAAATCATTTTTTCAACTTCAGTGCATGGGAGGACAATCAAAAAGCTAATATAATTGGCTGTCGTAACACACAAAAATGCCTACGGAATGAATACGATCTCTGTTACCTTTGAGGTGCTAGTATTCTGCCCATTGTGCACTGCAAATTGCATAAACCAAACCTTGGTTCTGGACAAACACAAACAAGATTTTCATTGGATTTTAAACAAAGTGACTCTGGTTTATGTCATTCCCTATATGGCATGTTAAAGAATGAAAAAACTACTTCCCATTCTTTTATTTAATATGCAAATATTACTTCATTGTATAATTTTACATTCTTTGATTTTATCAATGGGGTCGAACTATGTGATTTTCTTTTTTTCTTTTTTTTTAAAGTATATTTTATTGATAATGTTGTTACAATAGTTCTAATTTTTCCCCTTTGCTCACCTCTGCCTAGGACACCCCTTCCCCCAGAAACCCCACCCCCTTAGTTCATGTCCATGGATTGTGCATATAAGTTCCTTGGTTTCACCCTTTCCTATATTAATTTTTTAAGATTAATTAATTAATTTTTATTACAATAAAAAATAACAATTCCCCCCTCTCAGACTTAAGACCCTTTATAATCTTATAAAGGACAATGGGAGAAGGTCTTGAGCTCCTCTAGTTGCTTCAAGCTGGACATGATCATCGTCCTACCTACCTTTGGGTCCAGAAATCCCTAATAAGAGTGGGGGTGTAGCAGGGAGGGTGGCCTTCCCACATGGGGAAGGATCTTGCAGACTCCAGGTCACTTGGCTGTCCCCGGACAATGGCTTGCTTGGTTTAACATACTGGCATTCTTGTAGTATTAGACAATCACTCAGGTAATGAGACCATAGGCTTATGCCCTCTGGTTCAATTTTGCTCATTTGTTTGTGTTGTTCATTAGTCTCCAGTAATAGGTGATATCATATGGTATTTTTCTTTCATTGCCTGGCTTATTTCACTGAGCATAATTCTCTATTTCCATCCATGTTGTTGCAAATGGTAGAAGTTCCTTCTTTCTTTCTGCTACATAGTACTCCATGGTGTAAATGTACCACAGTTTTTTGATCCACTCATCTACAGATGGGCACTAGGTTGTTTCCAGCCTTTGGCTATTGTAAATAGTGCTGCTTGGAACATAGGGGCGCAGAGGTTCTTTTGAATTGGTGTTTCAGGATTCTTCAGATATAATCTTAGCAATGGAATTGCTGGTTCAAACAGCAGTTCTATTTTTATTTTTTTTGAGGAAATTCCATAGCATGTTCCATAGTGGCTGCACCATTCTGCATTTCCACCAAGACTGCATCAGGGTTCCCTTTTTTCCGCATCCTTGCCAGCTCTTGTTGGCTGTTGATTTGTTGACGATAGCCATTCTGACTGGTGTGAGGTGATATCTCATTGTGGTTTTTATTTGCATCTCTCTGATGGCTAGTGATGTTGAGCATTTTTTCATATGCCTTTAGACCCTTTGTATGTCCTCTTTGGAGAAGCATTTGTTCAGGTCCTTTGTTCATTTTTTAATTGGGCTGTCTGTCTTCTTGGTGTTGAGTCGTGTAAGTTCTTTGTATATTTTGGAGATCAATTCCTTGTCTGAGGTACCATTGGCAAATATATTTTCCCATATGGTTGGTTCCCTTTTCATCTTGCTGATGTTTTCTTTTCCTGAGCAAAAACTCTTTAGGTTGATGTAGTCCCATTTGTTTATTCTTTCCTTTATTTCCCTTGCCTTAGGAGACATATCAGTGAAAATATTGCTACGTTGGATATCTGAAATTTTACTGCCTTTATTTTCCTCTAGGACTTTTATGGTGTCACGGCTTACATTTAAGTCTTTGATATATCCTGAGTTTATTCTGGTGTATGGTGTAAGTTGGTGGTCTAGTTTCATTTTTTTCCCCACATATCCTTGCACAGTTCTCCCAACACCATTTGTTGAAGAGGCTCTTTTCACTCCGTCTTATGTTCCTTCCCCCTTTGTCAAATATTAGTTAACCATATAGACCAGGGTTTATTTCTGGGCTCTCTAATCTGTTCCATTGATCTATATGTCTGTTCTTATGCCAGTACCAGAATGTTTTGATTACCCTGGCCTTGTAGTATATAGTTTTGTATCAGGAATTGTGATTCCTCCTACTGTGTTCTTCTTCCTCAAGATTGCTGTGGCTATTCGGGCTCTTTTTTGGTTCCATATAAATTTTTGAAGTATTTGTTCTAGGTCTGTGAAATATATCGTTGGTATTTTAATAGGAATTGCATTAAATCTATAAACTGGTTTGGGTAGTATGGACATTTCAATGATGTTGATTCTTCCCATCCATGAACATGGTATATGCTTCCATTTATTTGTATCTCCCTTAATTTCTTTCTTCAGTGTTACGTAGTTTTCTGAGTACAGTTCTTTTACCAACTTGCTTAAGTTTATTCCTAGGTACTTTATTTTTCTTGTTGCTATAGTAAATGGGATTTTTTTCTAGTTTCTCTCTCTGATATTTTATTGTTGATGTCATAAATGCCTTCGATTTCTGAATGTTGACTTTGTACCCGGCTATTTTGCCAAATTCACTAATTAGGTTGAGTAGTTTTTTCGTGGATTTATAGGATTTTCTATGTACACTATCATGCCGTCTTCAGATAATTACAGTTTTACTTCCTCTTTTCTAATTTGGATGCCTTTTATTTCTCTTTCTTGTCTGATTGCTGTGGCAAGAACTTCCAAGACTATGTTGAATAGGAGTGAGGAGAGTGGACATCCTTGTCTTGTTCCTGACCTCAGGGGGAAAGCTTTCAGTTTTGGCCCATTGAGTATGATGTTGGCTTCACGTTTTTCATATATGGCCTTTATTATGTTGAGGAATGTTCCCTCTATTCCTATTTTGTTGAGCATTTTCATAATAAATGGGTGTTGTACTTTATCAAATGCTTTTTCAGCATCTATTGATATGATCATGTGGTTTTTGTCTTTCATTTTGTTGATGTGATGTATTACGTTTACTGATTTGCAAATATTAAACCATCCTTGCATCCTCGAGATGAATCACACTTGATCGTGGTGTATGATCTTTCTAATGTGCTGCTGGATCCGGTTTGCCAATATTTTGTTGAGGGTTTTAGCATGTATGTTCATCAGCGATATTGGCCCATAGTTTTCTTTCTTTATTGTGTCTTGACCTGGTTTTGGAATTAGGGTAATAGTAGCTTCATAGAAAAAGTTTAGGAGTTTTCCCTCTTCTTGGGTTTTTGGAATAGTCTGAGGATAGAAGTTAGTTCTTTCCTAAATGTTTTGTAAAATTCACCTGTGAAGTCATTCGGTCTAGGGCTTTTGTATGCCAGGAGTTTTTTGATTACTGCTTCAATTTCACTAGCTGTTATTGGTCTGTTCAGGCTTTCTGCTGTTTCTTGATTCAGTTTAGGAAGTTTATGTTTCCAGAAATTTGTCCATTTTATCTAGTTTGTCAAATTCCTTGTGATACAGATGTTCATAATAATTTCTTACAATCCTTTGTATTTCTGTGGTATCGGTTGTGATTTCTTTTTTTTCATTTCTGATTTTATTTATTTGGGTCCACTCTCTTTCTTTCTTAATGAGCCTGGCTAAAGGCTTGTCAACTTTGTTTATCTTTCCAAAGAACCAGCTCTTGGTTTTATTGATCTTTTGAATTGTTTGTTTAGTCTCTGTGTCATTTAATTCTGCTCTGATCTTGATGATTTCCTTCCTTCTACTCACACTGGGCTTTGTTTGTTGTTGTTCCTCCAGTTCTTGTAGTTGTAGAGTTAGATTTTTTATTAGAGATTCTTCTATCCTTTTTATGTAGGACTGTATTGTTATGAACTTTCCTCTCAGGACTGCTTTCACTGTATCTCACAGGTTTTGGGTTGTTCTGTGTTCATTATCATTTATTTCCAGGAACTTTTTGATTTCTTCCTTGATGTCATTGTTAACCCATTCATTATTTAATAGCATGTTATTTATTCTCCATGAGTTTGAATATTTTTGATTTTTTTACTTGAGGTTGATTTCTAGTTTGAAGCCATTGTGATCTGAGAAGATGCTTGATATATTTTCAATGTTATTGAATTTGTTGAGGCTTGTTTTTTGTCCTACCATGTGGTCTATTTTTGAAAATGTTTTATGTGCACTTGAAAGAATGTATATACGTTTTGCTTCTTTGGGTGAAAAGTTTTATATGTATCAACTAAGTCTATTTGGTCTAGAGTGTTGTTCAATGCCTCAATATCCTTGGTGTTTCTTTGCCTCAAAGATGTGTCCATTGTTGACAGTGGGGTGTTAAGGTCCCCTACTATGAGTGTGTTGCTGTCTATATCCTTCCTGAAGTCTTTCAAAATTTTCCTTACATATTTGGGTGCTCCTATATTGGGTCCATATATGTTTACAAGGGTTATATCTTCTTGATGGATTTTTCCCTTAAGTATTATGAAATGTCCTTCTTTGTCTCTTTTTATGGCCTTTGCTGTGAAATCTGTTTGGTCTGATATAAATATTGCTACCCCAGCTTTTTTTTCATGTCCATTTGCTTGAAATACTTTTTTCCATCCCTTTACCCTCAGACTGTGTAGATCTTTTGTTCTAAGGTGTGTCTCTGTAGACAGTATATATGTGGGTCATGCTTTCTAATTTGTTCAGCTACCTTATGTCTTTTGATTGGTGCATTTAATCCACTTACATTTAATGTTATTATTGATAAGTACTTATTCATTGTCATTATTCCCCTTTGTACTTGTGTTCCTCTCTGTCTCTCTCTGTTTCTTCATCTTGTTGAAGCAGATCCTTTAGCATCACTTGCAATGCTGTTTTGGCAGAGATGTATTCTTTTAGTCTCTTTTTGTCTGGGAAACTCCTTATTTCACCTTCCATTTTGAATGAGAGCCTTGCTGGATAGAGTATTCTTGGTTGTAGGCCTTTGTTTTTCATTGCTTGGAATATTTTTTTGCCATTCCCTTCTTGTTTGTAGTGTTTCTGTTGAGAAATCTGATGCTAGCCTTATTGGAGCTCCCTTGTATGTTATTAGCTGTTTCTCTCTTGCTGCTTTTAGGATTCTCTCTTTGTCTTTCAGTGTTGCCATTTTAATTATGATGTGTCTTGAAGTGGGCCTGTTTGAGTTCATCTTCATTGGGATCCTCTGTGCTTCCTGGACTTGCACGACTTTTTTTCTCATCATGTGAGGGAAGTTTTCTGTTATTAGTTTTTCTAACAGGTTTTCTATCCCTGGCTCCTCTTTTTCTCTTTCTGGTATTCCTATGATATGGATATTATTATGTATTATGTTGTCCTGCAGCTCTCCTAAAACCTCTTCATTTTTTTTCAGCCTTTTTTTGTTTTGTTGCACAGTCAGGGAATTTTTTCCTACCTTGTCCTCCAGCTCGCTGATCCGATTTTCTGCTTCTTCTAGCCTGCTCTTAATTCCTTCTACTGTGTTCTTCAATTCAGAAATTGTATTCTTCATTTACTCCTGGCTCTTATTGATAGCTTCTATTTCCTTTTTCATGCTGGTGTGATTCTCAGTAAGTTCCTTGTAGTTTCCCTGTAGTTTCTTGTAGTTTCCCAGGAGTTCTTTGTAGTTTTCTTTGAGCTCGTTGATCTTATTGAGCTTCTCTATAATCTATGTTTTGAATTCCAGGTCTGATAGTTTGTTTTCCTCTATTTTATTTAGCACTCTTTCCAGGGATTCCTTTTTTCCTTTCGATGGGTGGGTTGTTTCCCCATCTCCCTATTTTTGTGACTCTTCTTGTTTGTTGCTTCCTCTTAGATTGATCTGCACTTCCTGGATCTGCCCCTGGTGGGGCAGTAGATCGTGTACCAGTCCTGGATTAGGCAGCCTGTTGGAGACTGCCAGAGATCTACTGCCTTTGTCTGTCTCCTTTAGTTGTTAATCTATCCAATGTGTGATCAATCGTCAGGCTTAAGCACTGGGGGTGGGCAGGTTACTTCCTGCGGGTGGGGCTTTTGCTTCCCCTCAGGCTGATGCCACTTGTAGGGGAATGGTCAGCACTGGGACCTGGTCAGCTGATCCCTCAGTTCTCTCCTTAAAGCCACCACCCCAAATTCTACCTAAGCGTCTTTAGTCCTCTCTGTTCTCCCTCTGCTTGAGGCCAGGGTAAGTGGGTGCCAAAATATTTTTGTATGTGATTTGCTTAAGAGCTCTCTTTTTCCAGCTGTTTCTTTCAGGTAAGCAAAAACACTGTGGCTTTTCACTTTTCACAGCTGAATGCTATTTTACTTTCAGCTCTGTTGCTGTAGGCTGGGAATTCCAGCTGGGGGTTTAGACCCTGCCTTTCTCAGTGGGAACCCCTGGCTACTGAGCTCTTTCTCAGTCCCTTCAGCTGCTACTGCTGGGAGCCCAATATGCCCTTTTGTGTCTTCATACTTTCTACTGGTCATGTTGTGATGAAGCAGCCTTTTCTCTCTCTCCGTGGTTATAAGACTTCTCTCCAGCTAGTGTTCAGTTGGTTATTCCAAATAATTTCTCCACAATTAAGTTGTAATTCCAGATTGGTCCTGGGAGGAGGTTAGTGTAGTTTTCACTTACTCCTCTGCCATCTTGGATCCATACTTCTCATTCTAAAGTACATATTATAGTTTAGAATTTCCTTTCCTGTTTTTGAGTATTTTAGAAATACTTTTAAGGAAAAACAGTAATTGCCCTTTAAAAATGCCATGGCCCAGTATCACGTGGTGTTGCCTCTTCCAAACACTATAAGTTAAAGTCTACATAGATTAAACTCAACAAGACAGATATATGTTCAATGTGTGTAATGAAAAAAATATATGTATTTTTTTGAACTAAAGAAAAATTTTGAAGAAGCATTTTAACTTTTAATTTCCTGGATTTGGGGAGGAGGCTGGAAGGGGATGCTAATTTGTTTAATTATTGAGGTTCCTGACAGAATACATTTTCATCAAAGATGATCAGTGGTCTAAACCTCAGACCACTGTTTTTTCTAACATTTCCAGGCTAGTGGAACAGAAGATACCTATGTGTTAAATTACTGCTGCTGAATTTGTAAATAACCACTCAATCCTTACAGTGTGAGTCTGTTAAATCAATAAGATGATCAGGTTAGGTATATGGAAAGACAATTAACCTTGGGTCCAGGTTTAAGTTCTGCCTCTATCCTGAGGTTGTGTGACATTTCATAAGTTATTACCCTTTTTGGGCAATAATCATCTCATTTATAAAATTGCAGTAATAATGTCTCTTTTACTGAATTAATGATTACCTCATATAAGAGCTATTAAAGCCACAAGAACAGAGCGTAGGATCTGCCACAGAAAACAGTTTGATAAATGGTAGCTGTTATTTGTTTTCTTTTTCACTTATGAGTGAGTTGACCCATATCAGACATTTGATGTTAGGAGACTGATTTTTACAGAAACTGGAATTAGCTCTCAAAACCATGTCTTTAAAAACATGGTGAACTTCACTTAGAGAAATTCACCTTAGGCTCATTTTCTTCAATTAATACAAGACACTTCCATCAGTAAGAGTGTAGATAACTCAACCTTGAATTTTGCCCCTCAGTTGATGGGATAAGCCTCTTTCAGTCAGACTAGAATGGTCAAATTGGTATAGGCAGAAGGAACAGGGACTTTTTTACATGGACTGGTGGCCTCAGCAAGCAGGAATGATTGGCACTCTCAGTCATGGGGTTCTTATTGGCCTCCTGCAGAAAATGAGAATCACTTGGTGATGTGAGTTAAGTTTTCTCTAACTTCTTCTAGTCGTGTGTTCCTGACTTATTGACATGATTATATTTCAAAAATTTATATCTCCTATTTGAAATGAATTAAAAATTAAAGTCTGGGTGATTTTCATATATAAATATTTGTAACTAATAGAAAAAGTTACTGGGTGCGCGGCTCTTGTCCCAAGAGAAGCGGGCAACGGAAACGCACTTCGGGTTTGAGACTGTGTCGGAGGAAGAGAAGGAGGGCAAAGTCTATCAGAGTCTAACGGGCGGTGGCTAACGGTCCAGGGAGGCGGCAGAAGCGGCAGGAACCGCTAGGCGGAGAGAGACCAGGACCTACTGCTGTGCATGAAGGTGGTGTGAGAAAAGGTATAATCTTGGACGGAAAATGAAAACTCGGGCAGAGGAAATGGCGGCAGGCGCCCTGCCTGAAAAATCCGGACAAAAGGCGCGGACCTCCGTCCCCGCAGGTCGGCCACCGGGGTCCTGGCACTGCCGCCCTAATCTGTGCCCTGCCCTGGCATCCCTACTACGCTTATCCCTTTCCCATGCCTTCTTGCAGTTACGCAGATTATGAAGAAAGGAAGGCAGAAGCCACAGATAAATAGGAATATGATTTGGATAAGGCAGGCAAGGAAAGTGGGAAGGGAACTCTGTGCACTTTGGAATCACCTATGCCCTCTGGGGCCAGGAGACCTCATACAACCACCACCTTGACTCCTGAGAGATGATCAAGCCCAAGCCTTCCACCCATCCCCCTCTGATCAGAATCAGGGAATCAGGTCCTGGAAGGGGCAGGTGGCTCAGACACGAAGTGGGCCATCTCTACTCCTGTAAAGGAGGAAAGAGGAAGGACATCTCTAAAATCAGAGAAGGAAAACTCTGACTCCAAAAAACCTCCGCTGCCTTGCAGCATACCTCTTCAGGGGAAAGGCTAAGGGAGTAAACCCCGACAGAAAATCCGGAGCCGGAGTCCCTAAGGCGGTTTGACATTGTAGTCAACACCGGCAACTCCTGCGGCGCACCTGAAGCCAAGCTGTATTGACTTTGTCTTTCCCTTGGACCCTTCAGCTGCGAAGAGAGGTGGGGTCTGCTGCATGGGCAACAGCATACCCTCCATATCACCCTGCCCAGGCTCTGTAGCTTCAGTTTCACTGGAGAGGACACTCCAGCGTCATCGCAAGATGTCGACTCAACACGGGAGGAGACAGATACCGGTTATAAGCTCATCCGATTGGCGAAGGAAACGAGCGCCAGGGGTCTCCTCTGACGGTGGGAGAGGTCATCGCACCTCACTGGACAGCTACCGCCCGCCTCAAGCTGGGCAGCCCCAGCCAATTAGGTGCCGTCTCGCCATGGCTCGCCTGCCCCACTGGGTGCGTGGGGATCAGAGAGGCGCCTCTCGAAAAGTGGGCCACAAAACACCCGCACCAGTTAATTCCAAGCAAACAACAAGAAAGAAGCCTCCGGCTCTTCGCCTCGCTAGCTGGAACATCAGGACCATGTGCCCCGGACTTACTGCAGACCTTCCGTGGATCAAGGGTGCCAGGAAAACCACTGTCATCGATAGAGAACTGGCACGACTAAACATTGACATTGCGGCTCTACAGGAGACCCGGTTGGCCGACAACGGAACTATCAGAGAAACCAACTACACCTTCTACTGGCAAGGGAAGTCTCCGGACCAACCAAGACAGCACGGTGTTGGGTTCGCTGTGAAGAACACGCTTGTTAACTCCATAGAGCCACCCACAGGAGGCACAGAGAGATTACTTACCCTCCGATTATCAACAACTTTCGGCCCAGTCAGCATTCTTAGCGCGTACGCCCCAACCCTCTGCGCCACCACCGAAGAGAAAGAACAGTTCTACCATGCACTGGACGAAGCGTTATCCAAGATCCCCAGAAGTAACGCTCTCTATCTCCTTGGAGACTTCAACGCAAGAGTAGGAGCCGACCACATGGCCTGGCCCACCTGCCTTGGAAACTTTGGGAGAGGAAAGATCAATGAGAATGGTCAGCGACTGCTTGAGCTTTCGTGTCACCACGGCCTGTGCGTGACAAACACATTCTTCAAGTGCAAAGAGATCCACCAGGTGTCATGGAGGCACCCCCGCTCCCGCCATTGGCACCAGCTTGACCTCGTCATCACCAGAAGAACGGATATTGGCAGCACCCTCCTCACCCGCAGCTACCACAGTGCAGACTGCGACACGGACCATGCCCTCGTGGTAAGCAAGGTGCGCATAATGCCGAAGAGGTTGCACCACTCCAAGATGAAGGGTCGCCCATGCATCAACACCAGTTGTGCCAGCAACCCAGTTAAGACCCAGCAATTCATCAACAAGATGGAAGATGCACTCGGCGAGGGAGTGGCGGCAGATGACATTATCGAATCCAATTGGCCACGTCTCCGCGACGCCATATACAACTCCGCCATTATTGCTTACGGGAAGAAAGAGCGGAAGAACGCTGACTGGTACGAGGCTCACTGGGAAGAAATGGAACCCGTGATCGAGGCTAAGAGGAAGGCCCTACTGGCTTACAAGGTCACGCCCACTCCCAGTACACTTCAAGCTCTACGGGCTGCCAGGAACAAAGTCCAGAAGACCGCCCACCACTGTGCCAACACCTATTGGCTAAACCTGTGCAGAAGCATTCAGGAAGCCGCCGATATAGGCAACACACGAGGAATGTATGAGGGTATCAAGAAGGCAACAGGCCCAATCCCCTCCAAGATCGCCCCCCTTAAGTCCAAGACAGGTGAGGTCATCACTGACCAGGAACAGCAAATGCGGCGGTGGACCGAGCACTACCTCAAGCTGTATGCAATGAGGAACACCGTAACAGACACTGCTCTTAACGCCATCCCAGACCTACCAGTCATGGAGGAGCTAGACACCCCACCTTCTGCGGCAGAGCTCGGCAAAGCCATCGACCGCCTCGCTTGCAGGAAAGCACCAGGAAGCGACGGAATCCCTCCAGAAATCCTAAAGAGCGGGAAACCAGTCCTGCTACAGCCGTTCCACCATCTACTCTGTCTCTGCTGGAAGGAGGGTTACATCCCCCAGGATATGAGAGATGCCAACATTATCACCATGTACAAGAACAAAGGAGACCACAGTGACTGCAACAACTACCGGGGCATCTCTCTCCTCAGCGTCGTCGGCAAAGTATTCGCCCGGGTCGCTCTTGCCCGCCTGCAGACCCTTGCTTCCCGCGTCTACCCAGAGTCCCAGTGTGGCTTCAGAGCTGGCCGATCAACAGTGGACATGATCTTCTCCCTACGCCAGCTGCAGGAGAAGTGTCACGAGCAGCATAAACCACTCTACCTAGCCTTTATCGACCTTACGAAGGCGTTTGATCTGGTCAGTCGAAGCGGTCTCTTCAGCTTGCTACGGAAGATTGGCTGTCCACCACATCTGCTTGCTGTGGTCATGTCCTTTCACGACAACATGCACAGCACGGTGTCCTACAACGGCGCAACCTCTGAGGCCTTCCCAGTCAGCAGCGGAGTAAAGCAGGGCTGCGTCCTTGCGCCTACGCTGTTCGGAATCTTCTTCTCCATGCTCCTCCAATACGCCTTTAAGGACTGCAGCGAGGGTGTCTTCATTCACACCAGATCCGATGGCAAGCTCTACAACCAGGCCCGTCTACGAGCCAAGAACAAAGTCAAAGAGGTGCTCATCCGTGAGATGCTCTTCGCCGACGACGCAGCTTTGACATCACACTCCGAAGAGGGACTCCAGCAGCTAGTCACTTGCCTTTCCCACGCATGCAAGGAGTTCGGACTAGCCATCAGCCTGACGAAGACGAATGTTATGGCTCAAGGCACGGGGACTCCCCCATGCATCACCATCGACGGGTACACCCTGGAGGTTGTCAACGACTTCACTTACCTCGGGTCCACCATCTCGAGCTCTCTGTCAGTCGACTTGGAGGTCAACCGGAGAATCGCCAGGGCAGCCACAGTTATGGCCAGACTGAACCGGCGAGCGTGGAACAATTCCAGCCTCACTGAGAAAACCAGACTGCGCATCTACCAAGCCTGCGTACTCAGCACTCTCCTCTATGGCAGCGAGACGTGGACCACCTACGCAAGGCACGAAAGGAAACTCAACAGCTTCCACATGAGGTGCCTGCGACGCGTCCTGCATGTCGCCTGGCAGGATAAGGTCCCCAACACCGACGTGCTGAAGCGAGCCAATATGAGCAGTTTGCATGCAGTTCTTAGCGAGAGACGCCTCAGGTGGCTCGGCCATGTCAAAAGAATGGATGCAGGCCGTATCCCCAAAGACCTCCTCTACGGCGAGCTAGCAGAAAGCAAGAGGATGACAGGGCGCCCAAAACTGCGGTTCAAAGACATCTGCAAAAAGGACATGACACAATGCTCCATCAATCTCAACACATGGGAAGTTCAAGCAGACGACCGCCTAGCCTGGAGGCTCGCGGTCAGGCAAGGTAGGTTATGCGCAGAGGCTGCGCGCAATGAGGAGGCGGTCCAGAAAAGATCGAGGCGGAAGCAGTGTCAACAGCAGCAACAACGGCCATCTGCCTTCACCTGTACCAAGTGTGGCAGGGATTGTCACTCCCGAGTTGGACTGCACAGCCATTCTCGGCGGTGCAGATAGACTCTCAAGGAGCTACGCCATCGTCTCTCGAGACGGACGGCTGCCGACGACGACGACGACGACGACGACGACGACGAATAGAAAAAGTTCATGATATGTGTGTTAATTAAAAAAATCATAGATATACATATATATGTATATATACATATAGTGAATTCATCAGGACATTTGGAAGATAGGTAATTTAGTAGTAGTAGTGTTTTTCATTTTTCTAAAATTAGTATGTATTACATGTATAGTTGAAACATTATAAAGAAGACGTGAAAGTTAACTTTTGTGGCTAAGGGAAACCCAGGTAGCTTAGTGAAACATTATTTCTGAGTATGTCCTTGAGGGTGTTTTCAGAAGAGATTAGCGTTTGACTGGTGAACAGAGTGAGGCAGATGGCCTTCCCCAAGGTATTATGTAATCCACAGAGAGCTCAACTCAAACAAAAAGGCAGAGAAAGGACGTGTTTCGTCTCTGCATGAATTGGGACATCCATCTCCTGCCCTTGAACATTAGCACTCCTGGTTCTGGAGCTTTCAGACTCAGATTGGAACTTACACCCAATTCTCTGGCCTTTAACTATACTACCACCCTTTCTGGGTCTCCAGCTTGTAGGAAGCAGATGTGGGACTTCTCAGTCTCCATAACCACATGAGCCAATTCCTGTAATAAATCTCCTTTTAAGTATCTCTCTATGTATTCTATTGGTTCTTTTTCTCGAAAGAACCCTGACTAATACACAAGGCAAGGGATTTAACTTAAATTTAAAAAAATAATCCTTTATAACAGAATTGTGAGGAGAAGTTCTATTAATTTGTTAATGAGTCTTCCACTGATATTTTTTATCTGTAGCCAACAGGCATACTACTGAATCATCAGAAAAGATGTTTCAGCTCCTAAAATCTCTGTCATGTTTGCTTATGCTAAGCCCCGGATTCAAAGGCTGGGGCAGCAGCAGGTCCCCCGTTATACTGAAAGACAGGCAGATGGAAATCATCTAAATCACAAAGATAACATTTTTATTGAATTACATCTCATATATGCATAGAAGCTGAAGGAAACCAGCATCACCTGCCAATAGGTATTTCTCTAACAAATGAGTTTTGAGGTACACAGCACCTGTGCACTGACAATCCTTCTGTCCTGGGAATTCCTGCACTTACTCTCTAGAAACTTTTATGCCACCATAGAACAAACACCAGTGTTGCAGCCCAGGTGTGACGCTTCTTCAGAAAAGACTGAGAAGCTCCCAGAATTCTTCCTCTGGCATTTGAAGCACACTTATTTCATCTAGAGCGACAGTTATTAGAGGTGGAGAACAAGGGACCAAAATGAAACAGACCTCTGTCAGGAGTCTGGCTGAACTAGAGAGATCTGAGCTGCCAGGTATTGGAACAGTCCATTAGAAACAAGCCCAGATGAAAGAGTTCAGGTTTTAATCATTTACTGTAATAATATAAGCAAGAGCTGGAAACAGGAAGAGGTGCTGACTCCTCCGGCTCCTTCTTGTTCCATTTCCACATCCCCTCCCCGACAGAATAGGCTGCCTATGAAGAGCCAGGGCAGCAGACATGGGGATCTTCTCACTGTAGTGGAACCCTGAACGAAAGGCTCAGTAGTTTTATGGGCCCTGATGCCAGGGAAAGAAAAGAATGAGGGCTTGGAGTGGCACAGAAGTGCTTATGAAAGACCTTGGGCAAAGGACCTAGAAAAAAAGACCTGGGAATGAAGTCATCTGGGCTAGGAATGCAAGTAAGCATGAGAGCACGGCTGGCCTTGCTGCAGCTCCCCTTAGAGCCTGTAATGCACTGTTGTGCAGTCTGGTGTGGCAAGGGCAGCTTTCCCAGGTAAAGCCTTTGAAATTGCCTGTGGTTGGGCTTAAAAACTCACATAGGATTTTGGCCTAGATTTGGACTCCTCAACCTCATTTGGAAGCTGTGTGATTTGGGCAAGTCCTCATTCTTTAAACTATGGATAATATGTGTTACTTTATATGTTGTTGTGAATATTAAATAAGTTAATTCATGGAAAGTGCTTTTACAAATGTTCTTAGGGATCGTACAATATAGTTTGACCATTAGCAGTGGTCGTCTTAGTGATGTTATAATATTAACATGGGCATTTTCTTTCCTCTGAGTTTTCTTCATTTCTTTTTAGATTTAATGAGAAAACAGAGTTTGGGGCCTGTTCACTTATTTTTTTTTGTTTTTCCTTCTGTTGTGTCTATTCTCTAGTCTTACTCCTGCCTACTTCCCAACTTCTGGATCTTGCTAATCTGATGGCAAGAGTTCCTCTACTCATGTTTCAAATACACACTGAAAGTCTATTACATGCTATAATCTCAAATAGCTGGTTCTTTTGAGCAAACACAAACATTTATTGACCTGCTGAAGGAGCGTATGATAATTCCTCTGTGCTTCTATATGTTTATCTGAGACCAAACACAATAGCCACATGATGTTTCCTGGATAAACACTTAAATTTTTCTTTTACTTTTCAAAGGAATACAAATAAATTTTAAAAATATATCTGGGAGATTCTGAGTCTGTTATAAGATCTCTCTCAAACTGTCTCCATGGGTATCTTGAGAGAGTAAATACTTTCAAATAGAATTTATTTTTGAATGTTATGGATTTCCTCCCTCAAGCCAGTTTGGTTTTTCTTTTAACATGAGGCCTATTTTATCTCAGGTGAACCCTGCCTTGAGATTAACAGTGGGTTCACAGTAATAATAACAGAAAGTATTTTGCTTTTATTTACCATCCTCCTGCCAATGTGCAGGAGGCCTGGTCTCAGTTCTGTCCCTCTGCTTTCCCGGGGTAGTGCCCTCTGCGCTCTTGGACGTTGACTCTGTGGCTGCTCTGCCACATGTTTCTCCCCTACACTCCCAGCGGTGCTTCCATCATTGCTGCCCAGAAGACCCTGGAGCTTCTATGTGGTCATTTGGTTCTGCACATGTATCTGTAGTCAGTACCCACTGCATAATTTTCAGGGCCAAATGCAGAATTAAAATGTAGACATCTTGTTTAAAAGAAAAAAAAAAAAAACTAATAAGACTTTCAAGATGCAACTGCAGAGCATTAACTAAGGGCAATGCCTTTCAAAGTTTTTGGTGCTTGGTGTCTGCCCCTGATGCCACTCAGTCTGAGTTTCTCTCTCATTCTGGAGTACAGGCCACATTGATCTCCAGGCCATGGGTAGGATGTTCTCTGCCCCTTCCACCGACTTAGATGGTCACTGCATTGAAGTGTGAGAATTGTGCTCTACCGCTACTTGTACTGCTTACAAGCATGAGGCCACAAAGTAATGTTACTTTGTGCCTTTAGTTTCTTATAATTTAACTGTCTTGGAACCAACGCGTATTCATTGGCTGCTGTGGAAGTTGAGTGAGCAGCTCATACTGTGCTACCTGAAAGTCTCCGTACCCTTCTTCTTTTTAAAAAAATTATTTATTTATTTGTTTGTTTATTTATTTTTAGAGAGAGGGGAGAAGAGAAAGAGAGGGAGAGAAACATCACTGTGTGGTTGTCTCTCACTTGTGCCTCCAACTGGGGACCTGACGTGCAACCTAGTCATGTGCCCTGACTGGGAATTGAACCAGTGACAATTAGCTAGCAGGCCAATGCTCAATCAACTGAGCCACAGCAGCCAGGTCTGTACCCTTCTTAATGGCTCCCTCTAAAGCAGGCTCTGAAGCATTCTGATTCTTGTCAAGAGTTGCCAACACCTGAGGCTCTTTCCTCCCAATTTAGTTGTTTCTGTGAGGAAAGCAAGAGAAATTATGAAAGAAATGGGAAATATGAACATTAGTATAAAATAAATAAAAGATATATTTGGAAAATCTAGTATTTCCACACAATGCTAGGTACTGTGATATATACAAAAAAAATTTAAGACAGAATCTGTGTCTACATGGATCTCATGAGACTTTTTAATGAAAATAGACATCAAATAAAGGAAAGGGAATGTAATTAACTTTTTGGTTTTGTAGTATAGAGCATTAGGTTAAGGGAATTACTAGAAGGTGAAGTTCATTATTGGGGCAGTGATGAATGGGAAGAGTCATGAAATGATTCACAAAAAGTTAGGGTTTGAAGTGAGTCATGAAGAATGCAGGAAAATTAGGTTGCAAAATGTAAATTCAATTTCAGCTCCAAAATATGATGGCACTGAGAGCAGTGTTATAAGGAAGAGTGCTACCAAATGAGCAGAGTTCAGCACACAATAAGTTGAGAACAGAAAGAAAAAGAGGCCTGACTGTTTTTAGGGGACTGGTGCTGAAGATTAATAGAAGGTTATGAATTCTAGGGTGAAGAGCTTAACACTCAATCCCATATTTTGTAGGGAACACTTGCAGGTTGTTGAGTAAGGTAGTAACACCAATGTGGTGCTGGGAGGATAATGACTAGGAGGAAAGAGAAACCTGAACCAGGGAAGCCAATATAATGACATTGCAAGTAATCCAGGAGAATATTATCAGGGTAGCTTGGACCAAGTTAATAAAAAGGCCCAAATACAGAAAGAAAGAAGGAACTCCTGCCATTTGCAACAAAATGGATGGAACTAGAGAGAATTATGCTTAGTGAAATAAGCCAGGCAAAGAAAGAAAAATACCATATGATATCACCTAATACAGGAAACTAAAGAACAACACAAACAAAGGAACTAAATAGAACAAAGAGCAGAATAGCAGTCAATAGGGGAGAGGGGAGTGGGAGAGAAGGGGGATAAGTAAGGGAAGGGTTTAGTCAAAGAACCTGTATAAAAGACTCATGGACATGGACAACGGGGAGGAATATGATTGTGGGAGAGGGGGTGGGTTGGGTGGGGGAGAGAAATTAGGGGAAAGGGGGACAACTGTAATTGAAAAACCAAAATTAAAAAAAAAAAAAAAAAAGGAGAGTATAAGAAGACTCTGGAACATCATCAAAAATGCCAACATCCGAATCTTAGGGATGGCAGAAGGAGAAGAGGAAAAGCAAGAAATTGAAAACTTACCTGAAAAAATAATGAAATAAAACTTTCATAATTTGGTGAAGGAAATAGACATACAAGTCCAGGAAGCACAGAGTCCCAAACAAGCTAAACCCAAAGAGGACCACACCAAGACACATCATAATTAAAATGCCAAAGGTTAAAGATAAAGAGAGAATCTTAGAAGCAGCAAGAGAAAAGCAGAGAGTTACTACAAAGGGGTTCTCATAAGACTATCAACTGATTTCTCAAAAGAAACTTTGTGGGCAAGAAGGGACTGGCAAGAATTATCCAAAGTGATGAAATGCAAGGACCTACAACCAAGATTACTCTATCCAGCAAAGCTATCATTTGGAATGGAATGGCAGATAAAGTGCTTCCCAGCCAAGGTAAAGCTAGAGGAGTTCATCATCACCAATCCATTATTACATGAAATGTTAAAGGGACTTAATTGAGCAAAAAAAGAAGATCAAAATTATGAACATTAAAATTATGACAAGCTCACAACTATCAACAATGGAACCTAAAAACAAAAACAAACAAGCAACCAGAACAGGAAGAAATCATAGGTGTGGAGATCATTTGGAGGGTTATCAGCTGGGAAGGGGAAGGGAGAGTAATGGGGAAATGGTGCAGGAATTAAGAAGCATAATTGGTAGGAACAAAATAGACCGGAGGAAGTAAAGAATAGTATAGGAAAGGCTGAAGTCAAAGAACTCACACACATGACCCATGGACATGAGCTAAGGGGGTGGGGAATTGCTGAAAGGATGAGGGGGGACCCGGTGGATGGGACAGAGTAGAAAAAATTGGGACAACTGTAATAGCATAATCAATAAAATATACTTAAAAATAAAACTCACAGATCTTACTGTGAAAAAAAAAAAAAAAGGCCCAAATATTAGATTCCTTCCCAAGCCAGCCTTAAGCCTTCATGACTTTTTGCTTTCAGGGAAAGGTCAAGGGAGACTGGCAAACCCGAGATGTAGACAAAACTTATTTTTGGTATTATAGTCTTGAAAAATCCTTTAAAAAAGTAGGCCTTATAAACTGGTCAAAACTTTCATTTAATGGATGGGAAACTGAGGCCCAGAGAATTAAACCTTATCATTAGTCACTTATTGCTGCCCAGTACCCTTTTAAAATCTTCATGCTATTACTTATTAAAATATGCACCTCGTAATTTGTCATGTTGAAAATAATCTGAGCTACTAAATCATAATCTCATATTAATAATTTAAAACAGGAATATTTTTCATTAAAAAAATAAAGCTCTAATGGTACTTCTTCAGGCATCATCAATAGGCCAAAAAAAGATGGTAGCTGGTGGAATATATGCCAGGGGCCTTGGCAATTCCACAGAATCACAGTGTGCTGACAATGCTTTCCAGCCTTTTTCTCATTATGGTGTCCATTGAAAATGAAAATATTTGTCAAGCACCATGGCATAAATAAGAGAATTCTCACTGAGGAGACAACTGTCTTGGGACTGAGACTACCCCAAGAACCACCTGGCTGCTTCTCAGTGGATACACCCTTCTAGTCACAGCACAACATCTGGAAGCAATAAGTAGACCACTACCCAGCTTACCTGCCCATCAGGCCAGCTTTGTTGGCTTAGCCCACTGTGGTGGACTAAGGAAACCCTACTTGTGGCTGTAACTACTGGTAGTATGAGACCCTTTGCTATTTATCTGGAGCTAAATATTAATAGTTAGGGATTGGGAAATAATCCAATCAAAGCCATAGCCTGCCTGCCTGACCTCCCTGTAGGACTGTTCTCAGAGATCATGGGTATTCATTTCTGAGTCAATTCTCTTCCAAGGGTGGTATGATTATTTGAAACAAGATTTACAAAGCATAGAAATTCTAGGCTAACTAGGTCAGCTCCCTGTGTATAGTGCAGAATTATTTGCTACCACGTTTCTCTCAGCTTTATACCTAGTTCAATTTTTCATTACTCAAGAGATAGTGAAATGAATTTGTCATCACCGAGTTGCATATTTATCCATGCAACCACGTAGCAGAGTTGTTTGACTTGTCTACTTGGAAAGCAAATGAACAAAAGACAGGGTGTAAGTACTAACAGAAGAGATTCCTGGAAAGATGGCAGTGAGTCAGTGCTCATGAGGTAATAAAAGACAACTTAATAGACTTGGACTGCAAAGAAACAGAATTGTGTTCATTAATTTAGCTTGTACTCAAGACTCACTAGGAAGTAATAGTCTCAAAAACTCAATCAGTAAGTACTTATAGAACTTGGGGTTTGTTGTTGTTGTTTGTTTTTTTGTTTTTTACCTGTGTGTTTTGAACTTGCTAGTGTATTTGTTGTTTTTCAGGACAGATTAGGTCCCTGAGTGAAACTATTATGCTTTTTTAAAAAAAAATCTAGTTTTGGTATTTATTTACCCATAGTCTTTAAGGGCAAATAATGTAACCTTCCCCCCTGCTACCCCCGAGAAATAGCCCCATGTCCTTAGCATTGTTCCCTTTCTCTGCTATTAGCTCACCAATGTGCGTGTATCTCCCTGTAGCACCAGGCAATGAACTCCTGTGGACAGCAAGGATGATGCTTTATTCACCTCTGGATCCTCAGAAACTTGCATGTACTTGCCCATAAGAACCCTCAAATATTGGCTGAATAAATTAAGAATAGAATAAATGCTCCAAAGAACTGTCTTTAAAAAATGCATATATTTTTGTAATTGTAAAAGAATCATCAGAGAAATGTTTTATGCCTTATTTAAATCACAGAACTTCAGGAACTGATAGGATCACATCAAATTTCCCTCCATAAGCAAAATCACATTTACAAGAAATGAAATAGCAATGTTTGGCTCTCCCCTTTTAAATGGTTAGTAGCTGTCAAATAAAAGTGTAAAATAAAAATTACATTTGGGAAAGCTGAGGTATATATGTGAGGATATATATATCTATACATATATATATAATTATTTTTATATACAAGTCAAAAATTAAAAGAATATTGTTGTTCTCTTAAAGGTGCTTTTTAAGCATATGTAGAAAAAGGGCTTACATATAGGTATTTTTGAGAGTTTTTTTTGCAGTGTAACTCAGCATAGCATAAATGAAAAAAACTTGAGTTAAAGTCAGGAAATCAGTTCTCACTGTTATTTTACCTTGTTCTGTGTTTTTATTTGTGTGGTGTGATTTGCTAACATTTTACAGATACTTATTAAAAGCAAACTGTGCAAATATTGTGCAGAACATTGTGTTTAGCAGGTCATTTAACCTTTACATACCTTAGTTTTCTTATCTCTGTAAAGGGTATAATATCACATGTTCAGCTCATCTCATAAGAATGTTTTAGATGATATAGAAACATCTAAAAATCAAATTGTTAGCATCTATATGTAAAGCACCATTCTTCTTATTAAATTGTCTTATTTCAAACTGGTATCTTTGAACTTGAACTTAACTGAATCACCTGATTACTTGGGGAGCTGGGGGAACATTTTGGTGCCAGTACAGCTGGTTTTCTCCTGCAGTGATCTTGTTTTCTTCAGGAGTGCCTCTGAAATTTTATATTAACTATAGTGACTCAGATGGGTTGACAGTCTCTCTGATTGGGAAGCTCATTTTTCCTACCCACTGGATTTACTCTGATCCTGTGAATTCACTCTAGTCATGTAGGACCAACCATATGGTAAGAGAATTGGAGAAGAGCTACTCTATCTATCCAAAATTGCAATTAATTAGTGGGTCATGAAATGTATTTAATTTAGAAAACACAGACCTGTTCAGAAAACATTAGACTCTATTCCACATAGTAGGGTTAATAAGCACTGTTTTATTCAGTTACATGTGGGTATCACACTGTGAAATGAGTTTCTGTCAAAAATTTTTGGAAAACACTGATAGTTGGTCTGTTTCTACATCTGATAAGTGAAAATAATAAAGCCCAGGAAAATCAAGGTTTAGTTCATCTATTTATTTATATTTCTACCCCTCCCCATCCTAATGGTGGCCTATCCACATGTGACTTTTGAGCATTTAAAATGTGCTCAAAAGATTTATTGCAAGTAAAGAACTGAATTTTAAATTTAAGTAACACAATTTAAATAAAAATTTGTAACTACTGTATTGAATAGTGCATCTCCGTGGATATAAATATGACACATATAAATGAAACACATGTACTGTGTTTTATTACCATGTGATCTCCTTCAATGGCCCTACCATATTGTCTCACTTCCATCAGTGTTAAAAAATGCAGCTCCTTTCACTCAGCATCTACCCGTTCTTCCTAAACTTCCAAGACAGTTATATCCAATATCCAACCAAGGTAAGATTTTGATTTTAGTAGAAAAAAGAAACAGAGAGAGAGAGAGAGAGAGAGAGAGAGAGAGAGAGAGAGAGAGAGAGAGAGAGAGAGAGAACTACAGACTAATATGTCTCAAAAATATACATAAAAATCCTTAACAAAATTATAGCAAATAGAATTCAGCAATATATAAAATAATTATACACCATGACCAAGTGGAGTTTATTCCAGAGTTGTAAAGGTAATACACCCTTTTGATTATTTCGATGTCTAGAGAATCTCTAGTGACATCCCTTGTTTCATGCCTCATATTGGTAATTTGTGTTAGGTCTTTTTTCTTTTTCTCAGTCTTGCTAGAGGTTTGGATATTTTCTTTCTTTTACTTTAAGTAATTTTTTATTTTCTTAATTACAGTTGACATACAATATTATATTAGTTTCAGGCATACAACCCAGTAATTAGACATCTAATGTACTAAGTGATCACCCCAATAAATCTAGCACACATCTGACACCATACATAGTTATTACAATATTATTTACTATATCCCTATTCTGTACATTACATCCTTGAGACTGTTCTATAACTACCAATTTGTACTTCATCCCTTCATATTTTTTGTCCATTCCCTTAACTCCCTTCCTGTCTGGCAAACATCAAAATGTTTTATCTATTTGTTTCTGCTTTGCTTGTTCATTTGTTTTGGCCTTTAGAATTTACATATTGGGGGTATAAGTGAAATTGTATATCATTTGCCTTCCCCTGACTGACTTATTTTACTCAGCACAATACCCTGTAGATTCATCTATGTTGTTGCAAATGGCAAGATTTTATTCTTTTCTTATGGCTGAGTCATTTTCCATTGCATATGTGCACCACTTTTTCTATAGCCATTCGTCTATTATTGGACAGTTAGATTGCTTCCACACCTTGGCTATTGTAAATGTTGCTGCAATTAACATATGGATGTATATGCCTTTTTGGTTGAGTGCTTTGGGTTTCCTCTGATAAATACCCAGACACGAAATATCTTTTTCCATCCCTTTACTTTCAGTCTGTGTGTATCTTTTGATCTGAACTGAGTCTCTTTGTAGATAGCATATGTAAGGGTCTTGTTTTTTTATCCATATGTCTTTTAATTGGAGCATTTAATAGATTTGCATCTAGAGTAACTGTTGATAGATATATATTTATTGCCATTTTATTATTCATATTTTTTATCTTTTTTATTTCTTCTTTTTAAAGAACACCCTTTAACATTTCTTATAATACTGGTTTAGTGGTGATGAACTCCTTTAGCTTTTTCTTGTTTGGGAAGCTTCTTATCTTTAGGTTTTTGCTTTTCATCACTTTGAATATTTAATACTAATCACTCTAGCCTGCAGAGTTTTTGTTGAGAAATTATCTAACAGTCTTATGGGAGCTCCCTTGTAGGTAACTAACTGTCTTTCTCTTGTTGCTTTTAAGATTCCCTCTTTGTCTATAACCATTCACATTTTAATTATAATGTGTCTTAGTGTGGGCTTCTACATGATCATCTTGTTTGGGACTCTCTGAGCTTTCTGGACTTGTACAATATGTCTATTTCATCAGCCAGGTTAGGATAATTTTCTGCTGTTATTTTTTCACATAGGTTTTCAATTCCTTGTGCTCTCTCTTCTCCTTCTGGCACCTCATGATGTTGTCTCAGAGGCTTCTTACATTACCCTAATTTTTTTTGGATTCTCTTTTTTTTTTTTTATGCTATGATTGGTTGTTTTCTGCTTTCTTGTCTTCCAAATCTCTGATTTGATCTTCTGGTTCATCTACTCCACTATTGATTTTCTTTAATGTATTTTTCATTTCAATTAATGTATTGTTTATTTCTGACTGGGTCTTTTTGTTGGTTTGTTTGTTTTCTATCTCTGATTTCATATTTACTATCTCATTGTTGAAGGTCATACTAAGTTCATCCACTCTTCCCCTAAGTTCATTGAGCATCCTTATAACCAGTGTTTTGAACTCTGAATCTGATAGATTGCATGTCCTCATTTTGTTTTGTTCTTTTTCTGGAGTTCTGTTCTGTTCTTTTATTTGGGATGTTTCTTTATCTTCTCGTTTTGGCGGCCTCCATGTGTTTGTTTCTATGTATTAGGTAGAGCTATTATTTATCCCAGCGTTTTGTTGTAGGTGTTCTGTTGGCTCTAGGGCACAGCCTCCCCTGTCAGTTGAGCTGGGCACTCCCGGTGTGCCCACTCTCCACCTCTTGTGTGGGCTGTGTAACACCCTCTTGTTGTAGTTGAGCTTTAATTTATGTTGATATCTCAATTGGAGGGACTTACCTCTGGGTCATTTGTCTGCAAGCACTGGCTGTAACCATCATAGAGGATCAGTTGTGTAGAGGCTGATTCCAGGGAACAGGACTTACTTCAGCAGGGCCCTGGTACCACTGAGCACACCCCTCAAGTGTGTCACTTCTATTGTGGTTGGGTGGTGTTTCTATGTGGTCTAAAGCTATCCACCAGGTTCGCTGGCTCTGGGTCCTCCCAGGAGGTGTAGGCCAAGGTCAGCTGCCATCAGTGCCCTTCTTGACCTACAAAGTGATCTGCAGGTGGTTGCTACTTGTGCTGGGCTTGGAAGTGTCCAGGGGAGGCCAAGCTACAAACCAAAGCCAGATGCTGCTGGTGCTGAGCCTAGAGTCACTTAGCAAAAGGTATGCTGCTTGTTTGAGAGATTTTAGGAAGGTCCAAAGTAGGAGCCGAGCCAGGCCATTATTCTGGAAAAGCCACTGGAAATAGTTTGGGCGGGCGTGCAAATTGAGTGGGGCAGAGTCTCAGCGAATCACCAGGGCAGGGCAAACAGTGTTGGCCAGGTTGATGGAGACTTAGATATGGTGCCCAGCTGCCAGCTCTGTGTTGGAGAAGGGCTCAGAAAAGGAAAAATGGCCTCTGTCAGCATTTCTATCTGGGATAAAGTTGCCCCTCCAGTTCTTGTCCTGATGCCAGACAATTCAGTTCCTTCCTATATGTCCCTGGTGCCTTTTGAGCTGCTGCCCCAGCACTAGAGCTCCCAATCAAGTGAGTCTGAGTAAGTTCATGCTCAAGCCTTTTAAGAGAAATGCTTGGGACTCCAGAAGTCCCCTGTCTTACTCAGCCACAGTCCCTGCTTGTTTTAAAGCCAGAAGTTATGGGGGCTTCACTTCCTGGCACTGGAACCCTGGACTCGGGGGCCTGGTGTGGAACTGGGACCCTTGTTCTTTAGGGGGTATCTCTGCATTAAGATATTCTTCCTGATTATTATCCAGCACATGTGGATTTTGGGCCAACCTATTCCACATAAACGTCCCTCCTACCACCCTCTCTATGTGGGTTCTCTATGTCTTTAATTGTAGAACTTCTGTTCAACTAGATTTTAGGTGGTTCTGAATGATGGTTGTTCTGTAGTTTAGTTGTAAATTTGATGTAGTTGGGGCAGAATTCAAGTACCACATTTACCTATGGCACCATCCTGATTAGAGGTCATCTATTTGGAGATGTCTAGGACAACAATTATAATGTCCAAAATTCCATTTTAGTTATTTTTCTATTTTCAAGTTCTGGCATGGTACAATGGAAACAACAGTGAAAGACACAAGTTCATTTCTGGTGTTTAAAAATGATGTAACTTTGTGCAAATTGCTTACATGTTGTTCCTGGCCTTAACTACCCACTATGGACTTCAGTGGTGCTCACTTATCCAATTTTGATGTTTCCTTTCTTTGTGTGGCCCATTTAAGAACTCTTTCTCTATCCTATATTGTAAACATTTTTTATCGTATTTTTCTTTTATAATTTTGCCTTTATTCCAACTGGAATTTATTTTTGTGAATGATAGGTACCCGTATGATAGATTTAACTTTTGTTTTTTTGAACAGATGGTTTAATATTATTTAAGAATAAGCCATCCTTTCTCCAAATGTCACCTTTTTCATTGCCTAATTTCTCTTACACAAAGAAGTCTGTTTATGAACTTCCAGTTCTGTTCCATTGATCTAATGTTCTATGGTTACAACACAGCTTTATGGCTTTATCGTAGTTCTGATATCTGGTAAAACAATTTTACCTTCTTTGTGTGGCACATTTATTTCAGTTAGTCAAGTTCCCCCCAAATTGGGATTTTGAATAAGATTGCACTGAATTTATAGACTGACTTAGAGCAAGTTTGACACCTTCATAATATTGAGTTTTTCCTCCTGTGAATGATTCAGATATTTGAAAATAGCTACACCACCCTCAGTCACAGTATTCTCTTTATTTTGTTCATCCACTTCCTATTATTTTACATTATTGTGTTATTAGTTGGTGTACTTGTTTATTGTCTTCATCTCTGTCTAGAAGAAATGCAGAATGTCCTGGCTCTGTAACAGAATACAGAACATATTAGTTTAACTGTTGAATGAAATAACCTTGGATTTCCAAAGACTTGTAGACCTCAGTTTAAGAAATTGAATTTATTTAATGTCTTATTTGTTATTTGGTTCTTTTTTATTGAATTTATTGGTTAATAAAATTATATGTTTCAGGTCTACAATTCTATAATACATCATCTGTATATTGTATTGTGTGTTCAAAACCCCAAGTCAAGTCTCCTTCCATCACCATTTATCCCTGTAATATGCTCTTCCACCTTCCTGACCCCTTTACCCCAATGGCTATCCATCCCAATGCTTTATGATCCTCAGCAAACAAAGAACCTCGGATCCTATTTCATTTGGCTCTTGACATTGGTTTCCCATTCTCCTCCCAGATTTTCCCCAATGCCACCCCTGCTGTTTTACCTACTGCCTTCCACAGCATTCTTTCAGTCCTTTTGAAAGCTGTTCTTCTACCAGCCCTGAAGTGCTGCTTCCTGGGGAGAAGTTCATTCTCTGCTCTTTTCCTTTTCTGTTTCTTGCCCAAAGTAGTTTATCTAGACTCCCAAATCTATTTTCCTGGACTAAATTTCTTTCTTTTTTCTTTCTTTCTTTCTTTCTTTCTTTCTTTCTTTCTTTCTTTCTTTCTTTCTTTCTTTCTTTCTTTCTCTCTCTCTTTCTTTCTTTCTTTCTTCTTCCCTTCCCTCCTTCCTTCCCTTTTCTTTCTTTCTTTCATTCTTTCTTTTTTCTTTCTTCCTTTCTTCCTTTCCTTCTTCTTCTCCTCCTCCTCCTCCTCTCCTCCTTCTTCCTTTTCCCCTTCTTCCTCTTCCTCTTCTTCTTCTCCTCCTCTCCTCCTTCTTTCTCTTCCCTTTCCTCTTCTTCTCCTCCTCCTTCTTCCTCTTCCCATCCCCCTTCTTCTTCTTCTTCTTCTTCTTCTTCTTCTTCTTCTTCTTCTTCTTCTTCTTCTTCTTCTTCTTCTTCTTCTTCTCCTCCTCCTCCTCCTCCTTCTTCTTCTCCTCCTCCTCCTCTCCTCCTTCTTCCTCTCCTTCTTCTTCTTCCTCTTCCTCTTCTTCTCCTCCTCCTCCTCCTTCTTCCTCTTCCCATTACCCTTCCTCTTTTTCTTCCTCTTCCTCTTCCTCTTCTTCTTCTCCTCCTCCTCCTCCTTCTTCCTCTTCCCACTACCCTTCCTCTTTTTCTTCCTCTTCCTCTTCTTCTTCTCCTCCTCCTTCTCCCTCTTCCCATTCCCCTTCCTCCTCTTCTTCTTCTTCTTCTTCTCCTCCTTCTTCTTCTCCTCCTCTCCTCCTTCTTCCTCTTCCCCTTCTTCTTCTTCTTCCTCTTCCTCTTCTTCTTCTCCTCCTCCTCCTTCTTCCTCTTCCCATTACCCTTCCTCTTTTTCTTCCTCTTCCTCTTCTTCTTCTCCTCCTCCTTCTCCCTCTTCCCATTCCCCTTCCTCCTCCTCCTCCTCCTCCTCCTCCTCCTCCTCCTCCTCTTCTTCTTCTTCTTCTTCTTCTTCTTCTTCTTCTTCTTCTTCTTCTTCTTCTTCTTCTTCTTCTTCTTCTTCCTTTATTCCTAGACACCCAGATATGCTGACTTGCTGGACATTTGAATGTAGAAATGTGAAAGAAGTCTTAATAAGTTGTCTGGACAAGTCAGACTAAACCCTACTCCTGAGACCATATCCTCCTCCTCCCACCCTCTTCCTTTCCCATTAGTCTCTCCCCTTATGAAGCTACTTCTCAATATCTGGCCTTCAATGCCAGGAAGCTGGAAATGGTCCAGAATCTGCTTTCATCCTTAGTCCATTTCTCATTAGCCAGCCTCTCCCAAGGAGTCCTTAGTTTTTCTCAAATATATACCCCTTCCCAATCCACACAGCTACTATAATGATTTCTGATTCCTTGTCCAGATTTCCTCCATAATCCTCTGTTTCCTTTCATCTTACATAGCTTCCTCTAACCTTCCAAATATTACCATGTCCTCCTTTCATTGAAATCCTGGCTGCCTGTGACCTTTGGTCACATTTCTCAAGTGTGTTCTGTGCTGGTCCTAACATATTAACATTCATCTTAAGTCTACTTCATATATAGTTTTTTTATTCTTTTAAAGCTGGTACACCTTAGTCATAACTTGGAAACTTACTAGGGACACACAGTGATGACTTGCAGTTGAGCTGCCTGCTGTGTTTCACAGCCATCTGGCTTACTGCCTACTTGTAAATCACTTTATTCATGTTTATCTCATTTGCAGTGCGGGATTAATTCCAATTAGGAGTTTAATAATGAACTAACTAATGATTTAGATAAGTTTATAAGATTAACACTGAACTGATGATTTGAAGTAAGTCTAAATATATACCCCCCCCCCCCAAATTATAAATCTACATTGCTTACTAAGGAGAGTACTAAAAATAACATTGAGGAAGGCAGCTTTGTGAAAGGGGTAGGAACCAGGAGGCCTTGTTTCAAGGAAGTGTCTCAACTCTTCCCTGTCCCTTAGTAGGATGTTAAATCACCTTTGTTCCCCTTGTCTCATTTTGCCTAGGCATCCACTAATGACAGCAAAGCTTACCTGTAACTACACAATAATATATAAAAAGGGACATTAAATCTAAATTTGTTGAGTTCTTTGGAATTAATTAGATTTAATCAACTTTCACCAAAACATTGCTATGTTGGAAAATAAAGGAAGGTCTAATAAAAAAGCCAATTCTGTTTTATTTGGAGGTGTATTATTATGTTATTTCTTTTCCAGAATCTAACTTATCTTCCTACTTATGGTGTCTTTTGGGTTATTGTAAAATTAGTGAACATTTTTTGAATAGACACTCACTGATGAGAAAATTATAAGGCCAGAAGTTATGTTTGATCACAGAAGATGAGAAGTCTTACATGAGAAAAGTCCATAGGTCGATAATTGATTATTGGTGTTACAGAGTAATAATGAATGTTAAAGTATATATACATATATTTATTTTATTGATTTGAAAGAGAAAAGAGAAACATTGATTTGTTGTTCCACTTATTTATACATTCATTTATTGCTTCTTATATGTGCCTTGACTGGAGATTGAACCTGAAACCTTGGTGTATTGGGACAACACACTAACCAGCTGAACTACCTGGCCAGGGTGAATTTTTAAAAAATTTAAATGAGAGCAGAAGTATATTCACATCGTGGAAGGAGTTTAAAACTTCTGGAATGATGAGTTGTTGCCCCAAGTCTTGACAATATCTTGCTTTCTGGAAGAGGAACAGTTTGTCATCAGCCAAGATACACACTCTATATTTCCTACCATTACATCTGCTTTGCATATGATGGAACCCAGAGCAAATCAATCATAAGACTGGAGGTAATCCAATAGACTTCCCTTCAGCTGCTGGAAATCAGGCCTCACATCTGGGAAGATAGTACTAGTTATAAAAAATGAGATCACAAATTTGACCATTTTATTAGAAGTCTTCTTCTAATGTTTAGGTGAAAAGGGAAGTTAAGTTGAAATTAAATGGAATCCTCCCTTCCTCTGTACTGATTGCCATATCTGATAATGCCTCCAACTTTCTTGGTGCAGAGCAATTGCCTGGTACTGAGTCCAACTTCAAGAGATGATAACTGGTATAATTCTAGAGGAGACTGAATGGCAGGAAAATAAATGAGGTTAACAGTATTTGACTTGAGTGCACACACATCAATTTCATTCCAGCCATTGACCAGGTTCTAGGAACCAGGCTTAAATGCCATATTTATTTCTACCAGTGAGAGTGGGCAGTGTCATGACAGCACCACACTCTGAATCTGCAGATTGTCTCAATATAAATCAAGTAGATGTATAACTTAGGAGAAGCTACACCATCGTCTCTCGAGACGGACGGCTGCCGACGACGAATAATAATTATCATTAACTGAAACTGCCCATGCATAAACATTACATTTGTGTCATACTATCCTCTAAAACTACAGACTTTTATTGTCTATGTTTTGCAGATAAGGAAATTGAAGGTCAGTAAGATTAAATCAATTTCTCTAAGTCACCTAGCTAGTCAGTGAAGGAACTTATAATTGACACAAGCCAACTTGATTCCAGTGAGATGCTTTACACCATGTTGTATAGAGAGGTTTTTAAGAAGATAATATATTTATAGTTCCCATTTTTCCTGAGCTATGTCATGACCACCATAATAAATCCAACCCATCTCTCAAAGGAACAACAATTAAAAGCCAAAGATTTTATATCTCTAGATGCAAGAACCAACTCAATTGTTTACCCAGGACTTGTGCATTCCAGGAAACATGGATCTTCTAAACTCATGATTTTCAACTGTAATACCTGACTATTTAGTTAAGGACACTGACTTCTTTTCTCTTATATTGTAAAAAATAAATAAAATAAAATAACAGTCAACACAAGAATAGCCATCGGGTGTGAACAAAATTATACTTTTTTTTTTTTGTCAGATCGGCAACAAAAATACTTTTTTGGTGTGCTACAGAATTTTAGTTATTAGTTTATATGTGTTCCATGAGATGAAAAAGGTTGAAAATTGCTGTTCTAAACAAATATGACCAGGCCAAGACTGACCTTGTCAGGTGGAGGCAGCGGAGTTCAGAGGATTATTATTCAGAGCTGGACAGCTGCAGTTGGGGCAACTTCTAAGCAATAGGCTGGCAAAAATGCGATGGGAATCCAGGCACAGGAAGTTGATTATCAGCTTCAGTCTTCATCTAAAACGAGGTTTGAGACTTGAAACAAAGTCAGTGAAAGGCTATTCAGCCAGGAATGATAAGGAAGAGGATCAGGAAGAACAAGAGGAATTGGAGTACATGTGAATCAAATGGATATTAACTCACAGACAGGTTATCATACCCCAAAGATGGACCAGGCGGGTGATCACTCTGGAGTGGAGTTTGAGTTGCACATCATGCAATTATTTTCATCAATGAGAAGTGTTTTAAGTAGGTAACTTTTTGTATATTCATATTAACTTTAACATATATTTTTTAATCAAGAAAGAACTCATGCAAGGCTCTAGCAAGAAAGTAGCTATAATCTTTCACATGAATTATTATCCAAGGTCATAGGGGTGGCAAACTCATCCAGTCCAATAGCATATTATAAGGCAAATGACTCATTCTAATTAAAGTCCAAATTTCCATTAGCACTTCCAGGGGAGTACTTTCTGTCTGGTGAGGGAAAATACTAAGGAACACTCTGGAAAACCATCGTAACTGTCTCCTGCTCACTTGCCCTCTGTGCTTGGTTCAGTAGAGAGACAGAGAAGAGGAAATGCTTCTAGAAAACAAGAAATCACAGAGGTAGAAAGGATTCCAGATATTACCTAACTCAATCTTTGTGCTTTAAAAATGTGGGAATAGGAGAAAAGATGTTTCTTGCCATTAATTCATCACCATGCCAGGACTAGAACACTAATCTTTTGTCTTCCTGTCAAGGTCATCACTCCTTGTATCAGGAAACATCCAATTGTAGGAAGGACAGCATAGAGGGAGGACAATCAGTGAAGAAGGCTTTCACTAATTTTCTAGGAAACATAACAGGACAAGGATTGAAACTGATTAAGTTTTTAGATGTATCAACTATAGGTAAAATACACACACACAAAAGGAGAATTTTGGAGTTTAAGCCACTTAGATAGGAAAGATCATTTTAGTTTAACAAAAAAATTTGATAACACAAACATGAGACTAAGATAGAGCAATGTAAAATGTATTTTTTATTAAAAAATAACAATCAAAAACCTAATACAAGATACAGAGAACAACTATAAATCAGTCAAGGAAATGTACGACTGAGGAGAAATTCACCAGCCTGAAGCTATAAAAAGTGTTGGGAGCATTTGGTTGAGGATAAGTGGAAAGAGAAGCATAACTGATGTAGTTACTGATACAGTTTTAGAAATGAGGTTATGGATCATGCTTTCTTTCCTAGTGCACAGAACCCAAATCTCAACCTGACAGAGAGAAAAAAAAGATTTAGTAATAGAGAGGAATTCCAACTCTCTGGATGTGGGCTCCAAGTCTCATTCTGCTGAAAACAGAGCATCTAATAAAGTTATTGCTTACCTTTTTTTAATATGTTTTATTGATTATGATGTTATAGTTGTTCCAACTTCTTTTCCTTCATTTCACTTAGTATAGCCTTCATTGCTTCCCTGTCATGCTTAACCTTTTCTGTCAAGTCTGTGAGCATCTTTATCACCAGTGCTTTAAACTGTGCAGCTATTAAGTTGGCTCTCTCCTCTTCTGTTAGGTCGGCTATCTCCTCATCACTCACTTCTTCCACTGGAACCTTGATCTTGCCCCCACCCCTTTTGGGCTGTACTTCTCTGTCTCCTCCTCATGACAGCTTTCTGTGTTCCTCTGTGACGTACATAGAGCTGTTGCACCTATTACATTGTAAGGGGTGGAGCCTTAGGTATTTGTCAGTGCTGGTGACCTGTTTCACCATGTTGTGGGGCTGTATGTGGGGGAGGGGCCTGAGAGGAAACATTACCCTGCATTTGTCCATTTTTCAGACACTTCTCTCCTTCCCATACTAAATAAGCTGCCTCTGTTGAGAGACCAGCAGTGTCTTCTCTGCCTCTGTCCCCCACCAGTTTTCATAGTCAGAAGCAATGTGGCTCCATTTTTCCAAGCACTAGAACCCTGAGCTGTGCGGTCTGGTCTGGGGCTGGGATCAGTCTGGTTTGGGGCTGGGATCACTTCCCAGGTTTAAAATACATGAGTATGCTTTTTGCAGTGGCTAGAGTTCCTGTGCCACTGATGCTGCCACCAGCTTCCACAGCTAAGCACCACTCCTGCAGCCACTGTTAGCTCCGCCCCTCCTACCTTTCTGGCTGAATATGTCTTCTTTATTTATATGAACTTTTCTGGATCTTCTGGATTTATTTTAGTTCTGAAGTGGTTGTAAATTCCTTCTTAATTGTGAGGAAGACACAGCGGGTCTACCTATATCTCCATCGTGGCTGGAAGTCCTGATCATTGTTTGTCTTATTGACTGTTTAATATTTCAGAAGATTGAGGTAGCAATGAGGTAATATTCAAGTCTTGAACTAATACAGGAGTTATACAGAACTTATTTTATGGTAGTGTTTCTTAAAGTGTGATCCATGGGCTACTGGAAATTCACAAAGTCAAAACTGCTTTTCAATAATGCTAAAACATTATTTGGCATTTTTACTGCTCTGACATTTGCATTGATGGTGCAAAAACGATGGTGGGTAAAACTGCTGACCCCTGCATATACCAGGAAGAGGCTCCAAACTACCTGGTCATTGTTTCATTCTTTACACCCCCATACACAAATGAGTGAATACATAGACAAAAGGCTACAATATCATTTTTAAATGTTCTAATGAAGTAGTAACATTTATTTTGTTAAATATTGACCCTTGAGGACATATCTTTTATATATTTTGTATGAAAAAATGGGAAGTGAAGCATTCTACTGCATAGCAACTATGGTGATACCTCAGGGAAAACCAGTTGTACATTGTTTGAGTTGCAAGTTCCACTAGCTACTTTTTGCATGAACAACATTTTTATTTGAAAGAACTACTAACGAATTATGTTTACTCAGACTTGAGCATTTGGCAAACTTTTATTGAAATAACTGAAGTGAGCATGTCATGTCAAGGAAAAATACTATTTGTGATTAATAGTGAAATTCAAATTTTGGAAAACTTAAACTTCACTACCATGCACTTGATGGCTTCCAAATACTTGAGCACTTCTCTGTTGAGATTGGTGGTAATATTAAAGAATGTGATTTTTTGGTACTGTATAATTAAATGTGTGAATTCAGACCAAATGCACAATGTTACAAAATCATATACAGTTAAAAAGTCCATTCAAAGTGCAAAATCGACAATTAGGTTTTAATACAAAAAAAGTATGCAAAATTCATTGATAACTTTTCAGATTCCTATTGCAGCTAACCTTTAAGAAAATACCACTGGTTAAGTTTTGTTTCTGTTAGTATCAAAGAATATCCACAATTAAGTAAAAATTTGGTAAAATACTCTCTATTTCAATTACATATCTGTTTGGGTTTATCTGAGTTTGAGTTCTTCATTTACTTCAACCAAAAAAGTGACATATTAGAACAGATTGAATGCAGAATCAGATATGAGAAGTCAGATATCAAAAAGACTTGAAAAAAGTATAAGACAGTGACAATTTTTTCATCAATTTTTAAAAGGGAGCTTTAAAAATAGACTTCCGGCCAAGATGGAAACATAGATAGACATGTTGTGTCTCCCTCCACAACTAAGAAGGAATACAACTGCCTCAAAACTAGAGACAACCAGAAGTTTCAGAAAATTTAATGGCATGGAAGTCCAGCAAACAAAGATATAAAGAAGAAATACTCATCCAGACACGGAGGAGGGGCAGAACCAGGGCAGAGAGGACATGGTGTGGTGGCGGCAGCAAATGTGGCAGGGGTAGTGGCAGGCTGGCAGAAAACATAGCCACATGTTTTGAAAAGTCAAGAGGAACACCTGAGGAGTGCCCCCAACACCAGACCAGACAGAACAGCTCAGTCCCAGTGCTGGGAAAAATCAAGCCTCATTGCTTCTGACTGTGCAAACAGGAATGGAGGAAGAAACTGCTGGTCTCTCAACAGAGTCTGCTTGTTAAAAGGGCCCCCATGGTCCTAGAATGTCCACAGACCCACCCACTCTGGAAACAACAGCCAGGACAATAGCTAGAGAGGTGCTAGTCCCATACAGAGGTAGGAGAATGCCTAGAAAAGGGGCGAGTGTTGAGCAAGCGGCATTGTTCCTTCTCAGACCCCTCCCCCACACACAGCACCACAACATGGTGAAACGGGTTGTGCTGTACTGATGAATATCTAAGGCTTCGCCCCTTACAACATAACAGGAGTGACAGTTTACCTAAGACACAGAGGCAACAAAACACAAGAGCCTGTCAAGATGAGGAGACAGAGAGTATGGCCCAAAAGAGGGAATGGATCAAGGTTCCAGTGGGAGAACAAAGCGACAAGGAGATAGCCAACTTAACAGACAAGGAGATAGATTACCTAACTGATGCAGAATTCAAAACACCAGTGATAAAGATGCTCATAGGCTTGAGTATGGCAGATGCATAAGGGATAAAGTGAAGGCTATGCTAAATGAAAGAAAGAAAAATCTGCACAAAACCAATGGTGAAGGGAGGGAAACTGGGGTTCAAATCAATGAATTGGAATAAAAGGAAGAAATAAAGAGTCAATCAGTACAGAAGGAAGAAACAAGAATTGAAAAAAATGAGAAAAGGCTTAGAAACCTCTGGGATAGCTTTAAATGTGACAACATCTGAATCATAGGGGTGCCAGAAGGAGAAGAGGAAGAGCAAGAAATTAAAAAACGATGTGAAAAAATAATGAAGGAGAACTTTCCTAAATCAGGTAAGGAAATAGACATACAGGTCCAGGAAGCACAGAGTCCCAAACAAGCTAGACGCAAAGAGGACCACACCAAGATACATCATAATTAAAATGCCAAAGGTGAAAGATAAAGAGAGAACCTTAAAAGCCTCAAGACAAAAGCAGAGAGTTACCTACAAAAGGGTGCTTATAAGACTATCAGCTGATTTCTCAAAAGAAACTTTGCAGGCAAGAAGGGACTGGCAAGAAGTATTCAATGTGATGAAAAGCAACTACCCACAACCAACGTTACTCTATCCAGCAAAACTATCATTTAGAATGGAAGGGAAAATGAAGTGCTTCCCAGACAAGGTAAAGCTAAAGGAGATCATCATCACCAAGCCATTATTATATGAAATGTTAAAGGAACGTCTTTAAGAAAAACAATATCAAAACCATGAACACTAAAATGACAACAAACTCACAACTATCAACAACTGAATCTAAAAAAGAAAAGCAAAATCCAATTAAGCAGACAACTACAGTGGGAACAGAATCATAGGTATGGGGAGCATATGCAAGGGTGTCAGGGGGGAGGGGGAAGGGTATAGAGGGAGGGAAATGGTGCTGGGATTAATAAGCATAGTAGGAGGGTGCAGAATAGACAGGGGGGAGTTAAGAATAATATAGGAAAGGGTGAAGCCAAAGAACTTATATGCATGACCCATGAATATGAATTAAGGGGGATGCGATTGCTGGAGGGAAGGGGGTACTGGATAGAGGGGAGCAAAGGGGAAAAAAGTGGGACTACTGTAACAACATAATAAAATATACTTATAAAATAAAATATGTTGGATAAAATTTAATGGTTTATTATTGTATTTTAAATGAATTAATAAATATTTAAAATATTTTGTGATACATGTCAATAACTCCCATAACCAAGAGCTCTTTGGGAACCCTACCCCCACAATTTATAAGGGTGAAGAGGAGTTCTGAGAGAAAAATGTTGGATAACCGGTTTTATAAAACCACCCTGCCTTACACTTATCTCTCACCTCACAGGGATTTCTGGCCAGCAGGACAGGACCACCAGGGATCACTTTTTTCTCAATCTTTTTAATCATATATGCATACACATTACTGCATAAAGGGAAAACTATTTTTGAAGACTTAATTGTGTTTAAAATATGCCTATGAAACAAAAAATGAAAGATGAGAGAAAAATTGACCTGATAAAAATGAAAATTTTTGATGAAGTTTTAGGTGCTTTTGATGGAAATGCTTTGAGATGAAAAGCAGGGATTTTTTTTTTCAAGTATTTAGAGTAAAAATACAATAACAGCTAAAATCTGCTCTGGAATCAGTAAAGTGTAGAACAAAAGCATAAATTTCTTCTAGGGTTGGAGAGAACAGACTGGCTACTTTCAAACAATACAAAGGAAAGGAGAAGAGATGAACAATGAGAAAATACAATAGCCACATAAGGTAGAGAATAAGGCTACATTTGCACCTAAGCATTGTTTCTGCCTTAGAATAATTGGAGCAGCAATAAAATTATTCATTCAATAAATACGTAGTATGTTCCATAAAAAAATATTCCCCCAAATTAGACACAGCTATAAAACTTAGTTTGAAATTCTGAAGAGCTCTATGGTTTAGAAATATAAAATAAGTTTTTTCTTAGAGAGAGCGTGACAGAATTTTTACATTTTGAAGATTAAGAAAAAAATCCTGCAATCATACAGGCAGAAAAAAGTCTAGTGGAAGCAACTCTGAATCTTTTCACTTGCCAAGCTTCCTTCTAAAAAACTCCAGTTCAGCTCTTTTTCAGCCCTCACTCCTCTAGCTCCTACTTTTAGAATACACTAATACTCTTCTGACTCTTTCTGTCTCTTGTATTTCCTTTTCCCCTCCCCTTTCTTTCTGCCTTTCCTCCCTCCCTTTTCATCTCTCTTTCCTACCTTCCCTTCTCATCACAAAAAATCTGGGAGCAAGCCTGACAAAAATCACTCACCTATTGGAGAAACTGAAGCAACTAAAAATAGAATCGTCTTTAGAGACTGGCGAGAGAGGAGGGATGGAAAAAAGAATAAAATGCTCTGAAGACTAACATATCATTGAATTTTTCCCCGTCACACTTACCAATTCAATTCCACAAACATTTGAATGCTAATTATATAAATACAACTAAATCCATCATTATTTCAACAGGAATTTTTAACGATGTTTTTATATGTCAAGCCCACTGAAGATATATTAGGAAAAAAAGCCAGATAAGACCATTGACCTCAGAGTCATACTAAAGAGACATGATTGTAGTGTAAATGGAAGAGCAGACTTAATTCTTTATTAAGTAAGCGATCACTGATTATCTACCAGAAAGACCCTTTTACCTTGAAACAAGCTGGATCTTTAGAACAGTTGTACTTGGTCCAGAAAAGGAAGCCTATAAGGAAGTCTATTTTATAGGTTTGCATAAAGTAAGTAGGAGTTAGAATGTACCAAAGACAGAAAGATCAGCTAGAAAGGTACTTAGAGGACTTCCTCATTGTAACCTGTGGCTAAAAGGCATCCCTGCCTTTCCTGGTACTCAATCAATACTCAACTCTGAGATGTGGGGAATTAGGGTCTCCCAGAGAGAAGCTGTGTACTTAGAGATTAGCATTTTTAGCACCTGGAAAACATTCTCTATGAAAGACAGTAAAAAAAAAAAATTAACTAAACTTTACTGAGTTTTTCTGGGCTTCTAATGGAGATTTTATTGTTTTTTTAAATATTTTATTTTGAAATGATTATGGATTCACAGTGATTTGCAAAATAGTACAGGGGTCCCAGGCACCCTTCACTCAGTTTTTTCCCAGCACTTATATCTTACATAACTACAGCACAATATCAGAAGCAAGAAATTGACATTGGTATAATCCACAGATCTTTTTCAAATTTTACTAAGATTGAATGTTCTCATGTGTATGTGTAGATCCATGAAATCTGATCATATGAGTAGATTCTTGTAACCACCACCACAATCAAGATACAGAATTGTTCCATCACCACAAACATCCCCACACTCCCTTACCCCCACCATCTCTAACCCTTGGCCACCACTAATGTGTTCTCCATCTCTATAATTTTGTCATTTTGAGGATATCATATAATGCAGTCATAAAATCTGTAACCCTTTGAGACTGGCTTTTAGACTCAGCATAATTCCCTTGAGATCCATCAAGTGTTGTTTATATTGAGTGGTTTTTAAAGTGTATATTAAATGCCAAAGTAATATCATATCAGTACACACTGTTAAAGACTTTTCTATAACTAGGTATGATCATGTGGGCTAGATCATTTGATTCCCATTCGAGCAAGCTAATTGAAATTTACAGGTAACCAATACCATCTGTTTTTTTGAGACAGAAGTATTTTTTTCCAGAACTGTTAACAGGTGGGCAAACATTTGATTTAAAGGGCATGTTGTCCTTTTAAATGTCCAGACCAAAAAAAAGTTATTCCCAAGCTTCTTGGTGCAGAACTTTGGAGACTCAACAGAGTACATTTCCAGGCTTTGGGGCCAAGTTAAAAAAAAAAATGTTGGCTCTGACACAAGCTTCCTTTCAAGCTCACTGCTTGATGGAGATAGAGCAGAACCTTTGGAAGCTCTTAGATTTCACAGCATCATGTTGACACTGCTTTTTGACCATCTAAGATCTAGCATATGTTGATAACCTTTTCTCTAAGATCAAATTTGTTTTTTGACAATAACCTGAGTATTAAAGCTCAGAATGCCACATAACTCACGTCAAAAATTCAGGTGAGATAAATGGTTTTTGCGAGAGAGTCTAAAAAACAAGTTCAATATCCTCATTATATACTATACATGTGCCAAGCAGGTCATTGGAATAAAAACTTTTTGATGGTAGTAATTTAGCCTCCTATAAATGATTTCCCTGAACTTAGATTTGTGACCACACTTCCAGATTTCACCAAGAGTTAGTATAAAAAAGATGCCTTCACAAATATTGTTAAATAAAGTTTATCTTTTCCTTATATAAGTAAATCATAGTCATTGTGGACTATTTGGAAAGTGCAGTAAAGTAAAAAGAAATATATAACACATAGTCTCATTTTCCAAACAGTGTGGTTTATTCCTATTGTCTTCCTTTGTTCTATAATATTATTTTTACAATGTTATGACAAAATAATAAACATAGTTTGCAAAGTATATATTTTCTAGAAAAAGTTCTGAGGACATTGTTTATGTTATTATATGTCCTTAATATGAGTCTACAAAATTTCTTCACAGAATATAAAATCAGGAAAAATAGTCTCTCGACAAGTCAATATGGTTTCTTTTATCAGAGAAGAAACCATGTACAGTATCACCTTATTTCTTTTTTACTTAGTTACAAGAAACAGAAATTTTTCAGCTCATTCTTAGTAATTCTTCCCTAAGTACTTGTTTCTTCTTCTCCCTGTCTGTCCATATAATTGTTGATCTCTCATTTATCTTTATTTTAACTACACAGAGCATGAACTATATAAATCAACTCATTTTTTTGTAAAAATTATCTACTAACTCCTTTTTGAAGAAAGCAAGATGCCATTAAATAGATTGAAAAACAGGTAAAAACGTAAGAACTCTTTTACTTCTACTTTTGTGAAAATACAAAGAATAAAGCCCAATAATAGCTAGAGAAGAGGGGACAAACAAAAAAAGTTAAAAAGAAAAAAAATATATATATATATATTGTGTGTGTGTGTATGTAGTGTCTACAACCTACACAATTAACCCTATAGCATTAAGCTTTGAGTAGGTACAAAAAAAGTATGCAAAAATATAAAGTATTTTTAAAGAGGAAATATAAATAAGCAACATAACAATCACTGAGATAAATTTACTTCCTAAACATGTTATGTTCTGGTAAGCAAGGGATCAAGAACCTATTTAAAGAAATAATGACCAAAAACTCCCCTAAACTGATGAAGGAAAAAGAAACAGAAGTCCAGAAAGTTCAGAGACTCCCAAAAGAGATGAATCCAAAGAGTCTCACTCCAAGACATATCATAATTAAAATGGAAAAGCTTAAAGACAATGAGGAAATCTCAAAAGTTGCGAGAGAAAAGCAGTTTTATACTACCAGGGACCTCTCATTAAATGTCATCTGATTTCTCCACAGAAACATTTCAGGCCAGAGGGATTAGCATGTAATACTCAAGGTGATAAAAATCAAGGACCTACAACCAAGACTACTTTACCCAGCAAGGCTGTCATCTAAAATCAAAGGAGAAATAAAAAGCTTCCCAGTCAAGAAAAAGCTAAAGCAGTTTGTTACTACCAAACCAGTAGTGCAACAAATGGTAAAAGATTAGGAAGAAGAAGAAGAAGAAGGAGAACAAGAAGGAGGAGGAAGAGGAGGAGGAAATAAAATGGCAATAAATATTATTCATATCTATCAATAATCACTTTAAATATAAATGACTTAAATGTTTCAGTCAAGAGACATAGGGTAGCTGAATGGATAAGAAAGTGATACCCATATAAAAAGTGTCTCCAAGGGACCCACCCCAGAATGAAAGACACAGAGACTAAGAGTAAAGACATGGAAAAAGATATTTCATGCAAAAAGAAAGGAAAGAAATGGGGCAGAAATACTTATATCTGATAAAATAGACTTTAAAACCAAGGCTATGGTAAGAGACAAAGAAGGAAACTACATAACAATAAAGGGAAAAACACAACAAGAGGATATAATCCTAGTAAACATTCATGCACCCAACTAAGAACACCTGAATATGTAAAGCAAACCTTGATGAACATAAAGGGAGAGACTGACAGAAAACAGTTATATAGGGGATTTTTAATACCCCATTGACCTCAATGGATAGATCTTCAGACAGAAAATTCACAAGGGAACAGTAGCCTTAAATGACACACTAGATCAAATGGATTTATTGAAAACTTCACAGCATTCCACCCCAAAGCAGCAGAATACACATTCTTTTCAAGTGCACATGGAATGTTTTCTAGGATAGATCACATGTAAAGATGCACAACAAGTCTCAATAAATTTTAGAAGATTGAAATCATATCAAGCATCTTCTTTAAAAATAATGCCATGAAACTAGAAATCAATCACAAGAAGAACACTGACAAATACACAAAGACATGGAAACTAAATAACATGAAATTAAACAATAAATGGGTCAACAATGAGATCAAGGAAGAAATCTAAAGACACCCTGAAACAATAAAAAATGAGAACACAGCAACCCAAAATTTGTGGGACAAGGGAAAGCATTCCTAAGAGAGAAATTCACAGGATTACAGGGTTATCTCAAAACAAGAAAAAGCTCAAATAAACAATTTAACTTTACACTTAAATGAACTTAAAAAAGAACAACAAACAAAGCCCGAAATAAGTAGAAGGAAGAAAATAATAAGATAAGAGCAGAAATAAATGAAATACAGTTTAAGAAAGCAATGCAAAAGATCAATGAATCCAAGAGCTAGTTCTTTGGAAAGATTAAAATATTGACAAACTTTTACCCAGACTCATAGAGAAAAAAAGAGAGAGGACCCAAATAAATAAAATCAGAGATGAAAGAGGAGAAATAACAATTGACACCAAAGAAATACAAAGGATTGTAAGAAAATATTACAAACAACTATATGCCAAGAAATTGGACTACCTGAACAAAATGGATAAATTCATAGAAACACACAGTGATCAAAAACTAAATCAGGAAGAATCAGAGAATCTGAATAGGTAGATTACACCTAGTGAAATTGAAACAGTAATCAAAAAACAGTCAACAAACAAAAGCTCTGGACTAAATGGCTTCACAGGTGAGTTTTATCAAACATTCCAAAAACCAACATCTATCATTCTTGCCACTGCAGTATGGAGATACCTCAAAAAATTAAAAATGAAACTGCCTTATTACCCAGCGATTCCACTTCTGGAAATTTATCTGAAGAAACCCAAAACACTTATTTGAAAGAATATAAGCACTTTTATGTTCATCACAGTGTTATTTACAATCGCCATGATTTGGAAGCACCCCAAGTGTCCATCAATAGATAAGTGAATAAAGCAACTAAGGTACATTTACTTAATTGAATGCTACTTGGCCGTAGAAAAAGAAGAAAATTTTATCCTTTGTAGCAGTACAGATGGACCTGGAGAACATTATGCTAAGTGAAATAAGCCAGTTAGAGAAAGACAAATATACATGTATTTCACGCATATGTGGAATCTAATGAAAAAACTGAACTAACAAGCAAAATATAGACAGACTCACAGATAGAGAGGAGGCTGACAGCTCTGGGTGGAGATTAAGGGGTGGAAGGATTGAGCAAAAACACGAAAAGGCTCATGGACATGGACAATAGTACAATGATTGTGGGGGTGAGGAGGGAGGAGAGTGGATGGAGGTGAAAAAACAAATAAAAATAAATAAATAAATAAGATCTTGTTTCAATGCAAGGAAAACTTTCTTTAAAGTACAGTAGTCCCTCTCTATATCATGGTTCACTTATCACAGCCTCACTGTATCGCGCAATTTTAAAAAATATTATATTTAATTATTTATCGCGGATTTCTTGCTATATCGTGGGATTTTGTGGATATATATGTATTTTATGCATGTATATGTATTTACATGCATAGTATTTATGATTTTAATAATTTTTTCCAAAAAATTTTCAAAAAGTCTATTTAAAAATATAATAAATGATTCTAACATTACAAGAATATTATATCGAAATAAAATGCTGCACACTGTTTACAGTATGTATTTTTTTTGCAGACGAACACAAACATCACACTGAAAACGAGATATACACTTGAGCTCGTTTGCCTATGTGAGCTTGTACATGGCACATGATTAGCTGACTGATGGAAGGCGACCAACCAGAGCATTGTCTTGTGTATCCTGGGTGCTGATTGGCTCAGTAACTGTAGCATCAGTCTGTCTGCTATCCTACACTATGCACATACATTCAGCATCTCACCTTGTCCACTTCAGTCCTACCTCTGATCACTGTGCGGTTTGCTCTGCAGTGTTGTGTTTTGTGAAATTTTCCTTAAAGACTGAATTTATTGCAAGCCCTATGATGCCACCCAAACATTTTGCATCTTCAAAGGATTCTGGCAGGAACCCAAGCACCAGAGGAAGATGCTTACCATAAAAGAGAAAGTGGAACTTCTTGACATGTTGAAGGAAGGGAGAAGCTATCCATCTGTTGGTCGCCATTACGGGATCAATGAGTCTACAGTTTGCTATACAAAGAGGGACAAGAAGAATATCAGGTCTATGGCATCAGTGATCTTCAACACAACAGCAAAGAGGGTAGTTACTTCCCACAATAAGGTCATTGTGAAGACAGAGTCTGCATGAGCTGTGAGGAAAGATTATTGCAGAAAAAAGAATATCTCGCTGCATACAAACACCATCCGAACGAAGACCAAGCAACTGTATGATCATTTAGCAGCAAAAAGGGATGATCACGATGGTGATGAAGATGAAGAAGAGGACGATGACGAAGATGACAACACTGAAGCAGGACCTTCAAGTGCTTCTCCAACTAGACCAACCCCATTCAGTACCAGCAAGGGCTGGTTTGACAAATTTCGGAAATGCTTTGGACTCAAGAGCGTTTCTCTGCATGGAGAGGCTGCCTCTGCGGATAAAGCCAGAGCTGAGGAGTATGTGCACAACACGTTCAAAGACATCACTGAGGAAGGAGGCTATAAGTCTGAACAAGTTTTCAACATGGATGAAACTGGCTTATTCTGGAAACGGACGCCGTCTCGCAATTTCATTATGAAGAAAGAAGCAAAAGGCCCTGGTTTCAAGGCCCAAAAAGATAGGGTGACTTTAATCATGTGTGGGAATGCTGCAGGCTTTATGATAAAGCCAGGGCTTATTTATAAGCCCAAGAACCCAAGGGCCCTAAAAAGTAAAAAATAAGAATATGTTGCCTGTGTACTGGATGCACAACCCTAAGGTTTGGATCATGAAACTTCTCATGACTGATTGGTTTCATCAATGTTTTATCCTGGAGATTAAGGTTTATCTGGCAGAGAAAGGCCTTGATTTCAAAGTGCTTCTGATAATGGGCAATGCTGGAGGCCATGCCGTCGACCTGACGTATGATGGCGTCCAGATAGACTTCTTGCTGCTAAACACCACATCGCTCATTCAGCCAATGGATCAAGGTGTTATTCGCACTTTTTAGGCACTTTACACCCAAAACGCCCTGCAAAACCGTGTTGATGTTATGGACTCAGATGAAGACTTCTCGCTAAAGGCGTACTGACATGAGTACACAATTGCATCGTGTCTCCAAAATATTCAAAAGGCCATAAAGGAAATGAAGAGTGAGATTTTGAATGCCAGCTGGAAAAAATTGTGGCCAGAAGTGGTCCATGATTACAAGGGATTCTCTCCTGTTGAAATCTATCACTCTGCAGTGGATAGGCCATGAAGCTGGCAAAAATACTGGGAGGAGAGGGCTTCAGTGGCATGACTACTGAAGATGTAAATACCCTGATCGATGTGCACTCTCAACCGTTGATGGATGAAGACCTGGAGGAGCTGACGAAGTCAGCAAGTGAAGAAGAGGATGAGAGACAAGACAAACAAAGGGTTGAAGAAGAGGAGGAGGTTGGCCTAACACTTGATCGTCTTGCAGCCATGGTCAGAATGGCCAAAGAACTTCAATGAGTGGCTGAAGAATGGGACCCCCATATGGTTCATTTGTTGCAGTTTGCAAATTCAACCGACAGTGCCATGTCAGTTTACAAAAACATTCTCAACAGAAGAAGCAGCAGCACCAGAAACTCCCCATAACTATGTTCATCACTCCAACGAAGAGGTCAGTTATGCCTATGCCTTTAGTGGAAGTAGAAGTTATGGATGAGGTCGAAGATACTACTGCACCACCTGAAGAAGCGCCTGATGAAGTGGCGCCTTTAGAAGAGCTGTAATGCTCTTCTTTGCTGTGCAGTACATTCATCTCATCTCATCATCTTCATCGTCATCAGTACTGCACAGCTAATTTATCATTTTCATCATTCAAGTTGTAGTATACTTCACCGGTGAGTACCCATATAAAATTTTTTAGTACTGTATACGTAGGTTGTTAAAGTTACATAGGTTTAATAGTATATAATATGTTTAAGAACATAAGTAGTGTTTATGAAAGTGTAGAAAAGGTTAATAAGGGAGTGGGAAAGGTTAATAAGGGACTGGGAACAGTTTATAAGTGTGTGAGAAGGGTTTATAAAGCCTTAAAATATATATAAATACTAAAGTAAATGTATGGTTCCTACTTCATGGATTTTCACCTTTCATGGAGGGGTCTAGAATGTAATACCTGCGATAAGTGAGGGAATACTATATTCCTATTCAAATAAGGGAACAATCCAGGCCTGAGTAACCAAGACTTAATTAAGCAAGACGTGCAGCCTGTTTCTCTTCTCGTTGCTGGTGTGAGCAATGGATGAATTGTGCTTTTTTTTTTTTTTTTACAGGAGAATACCCAGGAAGAAGTAGAATGTTAAAAACAAGCCAACAGCTGACTAGGAAATCTTCTATTAGAGCTTCCCTGGGTCACACTTTGCCACAGAAACTAAAGACAAATGGAATTGCTTAATGGCTGCAATGGTAAAAGTTACTTTCCAACTACCAGAGGGAAGGTGAAGTGATGTAAAAATTGATATCAGTTAAATATGTAGATTGTCTTATATAAAATGAACCAATGAGCATCACATTTATTCTTTTTCTCCAGGGAATCAATTTAAATTTGCTACTTCTCAGATGAGTTTAAATCATGGACTTTACCAACATATATAATTAAAGGTCTTGATTAATAATGTTTACACAATAATTCTCTGTATTCTAATTTCCTATAGCTTAGACTACAAGTTTAGGGTAGACATGAGGTTTCACTAAAAAGGATAAATCTTGAAGATTTTTATTATACACAAAACAAAAGATTAATGAGTAAAATATGAAGACATTTCCTCCAAAAGAATGTCTATTAGTTTGAAGCTTTAATATAGTAAAATATTTCAGATGCCTTGCTTACTCTAAGTAATAAATATTTAAAAAAGGAAAGAGCTGAAAATCTGCATCTAAAAAAAACTTGGTGTTAGAGCAATATTCTAGGCATAAATTACTTGTAAAAAGAAGCTGTAACTGGAAAAGTGGGTAAATAATTTACTAGTTCAGTACAGAAATTTCCTATTACAGAAACTTAGAGGAATTCTTTTATGAAACAAGCAATAAACACTTAACAAGTGGATTAGTATTCCATGATATATCTATATTATAATTTTGCACATCCGTTTTTCTCCAAGTGTATAAAACTAACAATAGTAAGCTATTTTCTTAAGATCTGAAAACTCTTTAACATGCTTTAGCTTATTTATTTTGTGCAGCAGAGAGTTTGGAAAAGTGGATGCTTTGAGTAGGACTGAAGTGTATGCACTTATGAAATCATGAAAGCGTAAACTTGGTTAAGGTCTATGGGTCCCACTTTTCTTATCTTTACAAATGAGGAAGTTGGATTAGATTAGGTATTCAACGCTAACATCTTTGTCTTTTAGTAAGATTTTTAAAATTTTGGAATACCTTTAGATTTATAAAAATGTTGCAGAGATAGTATAGAGAGCTCCCATATACCCTTCACCCAATTTTCTCTATTGTTAACACCTTGCATTACTATGGTATATTTTTCACAACTAAACATTGCTATTACTGACTGCCACACTTTACTTGGATTTCACCAGGTTTTCCCCAGTATCATTCTTCTGGTCCAGGAGTTCATCCAGAATACCATGTTGCATTTAGTGATCATGTCTCCTTAATCTCTTCTGGTCAGTTACAAGTTCTAAGACTTCCCTTATTTCCAAAGATCTTGACAGTTTTAAGCAGCATTGGTCAAGTGTTTTGCCAAATGTTCCTTAGTTTGGATTTGTCTGCTATTTTCATTGATTAGACTGGGGATATACATTGCCATTCTCATTACATCGTATCAAGGGTACATACTATTAAAATAATTTATCCCTGATGGTGTTGACTTTGATCACCTGCCACGGTAGAGTTAGCCAGGTTAATCCACTGTAAATTTCCTTTTTTCTCTTTCCAATACTCCTTTTCCAAGAAGCAAGTCACCTCCTCTAGGGAAGAGCAGCTCCATAAATTATTTGAAATTCTTCTGTAAGGAGCATTTGTCTCTTGTCCCCCTTTATTTATTCAATAATATATTTGTATCACTATGGACTCATAGATTTTTAAAAATATTTTGGGTTAGAATATAATTCTATTTTATTTATCTTGTTGCTCAAATTGACTCCCTTTTGCTTTTTGGGAAGTTATTACTTTCTAACCTAAAAAATACATTATAAAAATTTTTTATTAGACTTTATTTTCTTTGGACAATTTTAGGTCCACAGCAACATTGAGAAAAAGGTACATAAATTTTTAATATACTCTGCCCCTCCCCCATAGCTTTCCTCATTATCAACATCCCCAACCAGAAGTGCATTCATAATGATAATGGGCCTACACTGACAAATCATCATCATCCTAAATCCATAGTTTACGTCAGGGTTCACTTTCATGTTCAGACAAGTATATAATGACATGTATCCACCACTGTAGTATCCTACAGAGTAGTTCTACTTCCCTAAACATCCCCTGTGCTCCACCTATTCATTTCTTCCCCTTAACCCCTGGCAATCACTGACCTTGTTACTGTCTCCATAGTTGTTTTTTTTTTAATTTTTTTTAATTTTATTTTTTGGTTTTTCAATTACAGTTGTCCCATTTTTCCCCCATTGCTCCCCCCTCCCAGCCCATCCCTTCTCCCACAATCATATCCCTCCCCGTTGTCCATGTCCATGAGTAATTCATACACGTTCCTTGACTAGACCCTTCCCTTACTTATCCCCCTTCTCTCCCTCCCCCCTCCCCCCTACTGACTATTATTCTAGTCTTTGCCTATTTAGTTCGTTTGTTTGTGTTGCTCTTTAGTTTCCTGTATTAGGTGATATCATATGGTATTTTGCTTTCTTTGCCTGGCTTATTTCACTAAGCATAATTCTCTCTAATTCCATCCATGCTGTCGCCAATGGCAGGAGTTCCTTCTTTCTTTCTGCTACATAGTATTCCATTGTGTAAATGTACCACAGTTTTTTGATCCACTCTCCATAGTTTTGCCTTTTCCAGAATGTCACAGAGTTGGAATCATACAATATGTAACTATAATAGAAAAACCCAGCTTTTTCTTCCTCATGTAGGAAAAAAAAAGAACCCTAGTTCATCCCTACTGTATGTTTCTTCCCTGTGTGTCTTCTTTAGTAGTTCACACAGATCACTTCATTTCTGACAAAGCTCATCACCAAATGTGTGGAGGTTTCCCCCCACAACAATAAGCAAATCCCTGACAACACCTGGGTGTCTACAACTTAATTCTACTGGAAAATAGCATCATATCTCTTAGGTAAGGGCTCAGTCCCACAAGCATGCCCCCTTTCTCACCTCGGACACTAGTTGCAAGCTCAGGTTACCATCTATGCTTCTGACCAATGGCTATAGAGTGGAGGTTCCAATGAGCTTCTCCTCAGGTTTGATTAATTTGTTATCATGTCTCACAGAACTTTATTTGTGTTTGTTTACTAAAGGATATGATAAAAGATGCAGGTAAACAGTTAAAGAGATACATAGGGTGAGGTCTGGAGGACCCTGAGCCCAGGAGCTTCTGTCCCCATGGAGTTGGGATGCATCACTCTCCCGGAAAAGAGAACCATTTGCCAGCTAGAAGGTCTCTGAATCCCATACTTTTGGGATTTTTGGAGGCTTCCTCATGTGGACATAATCAGTTACAAACTTTATTTCTAGCCCTTCTCCCCTCTCTAGAGGATATAAGCTCTGAGGTGAGGCTGAAAATTCCAAGTTTGTAACCACAGCTTGGCTTTTCTGGTGACTAGCTCCCATCCAGGAGCCCACCCAGAGTTGCCTTATTGAAACGAAAGATGCTCCTAGGGCTCTGATCACTTAGGAAATTATGAAAATTTCAGGAGCTCTTTTCCAGGAACTGAGGGCAAAGACAAGTATACATATTTTCTCTTATCTCACAGAGCCTTTTCAGATTGGCTTCTTTCACTTACTAATATGCATTTGAGGTTCTTCACTGTCTTTTCATAGCTCATTTTTTAAAACACTGAATAATATTTGTTTGATATACCACAGTTTACTTATCCATTGTTTCTGAGTTTTGGTAGTTATGAATAAAGCTTCTCTGCGTGAACATAAGTTTTTAACTCCTCTGGGTAAATAGCAAGGAGTAAGATTTCTGGAACATATGGTAAGAGTGCATTTAGTTTTCAAGACACCACCAAACTGTCTTCCAAAGTGGCTATACCATTTTGCATTCACCAGCAGTGAATGAGATTTCATGTTGTTTCATATCCTCATCAGCACTTGATGTTGTCAGTGTTCCAGATTTTGCCATTTCTATGGGTATGTCAAATCTCATTGTTGCTTTATATCTTTTTAAAAATATTTCTTGCCCAGAATTACATAGCAAGCTTATAAATATTGCTGTATCAGAGTTGACACCCCAAACAATGGCCATTCCCAGGCCTGCTCCTAGTTTCATCTAAGTACCATTAGAGTATAAATACCTTGAAGGAGAGACCTCTTTTTTAAATCTGAAGTCCTTGTGCAAGTTTGAGTATAGTGTACCTCAAAGGCCTTTTTAGCCCTGCAGATTGAGAGGGCTGCTGAAACCATGGTCTAGGGTTTCACGCACCCCTGGAAGTGTTTTTGCTTAATTCCAGACTTCCCCTCTATACTTGCTCAGTGGATCTGAAGGTATGTGCTATTGGTCATTGGTTTAAATGAATAAGAAAACAAAGATAGTTAAACCCAATGCAGATTACCCATCAATGCTCTGGCTGAGAGGGCAAAGACAAGTAGGGAGATGACTTAAAATATATGCCACATGGAAATGATACAGTAGAGCCAGTGGAACCAACTTTATATGTATATTAAAGATACTATACAATAAATTGCTGTCATAATTTCATAAACATATCTAAGTTGGTTCCTAAGATAAGGTCTTAGTTGGTTGTGTTGCCATAACAACAAAGCATAGACTGGGTGGCCAAACAACAGAAATTTCTCACACTCTTGAGGCTGAAAGTCCAAGATCAAAGTGCCGGGCAGTTTGGTTCCTGGTGAAAACCTGTTTCTTTGCTTGCCAAAGGCCCCTTTCTTTCTGTGTCCTCACATGGCAGAGAGAGAGAGAGAGAGAGAGAGAGAGAGAGAGAGAGCTCTGGACCCTTTCTCATCTGATAAGGACACATCCCTTTGTGGGAGTTTCACTTTCATAACTTCACTAAAACCTAATTACTCCACCCAAACCACACTTCTAAATACCATTAGAAGTTATACCTTCAACATATGATTTCTGGGAGGCACAAACATGCAGTTCATGACAGCTGGGTGGGGCAGCAGGAAGCATAACTTTTCTGATGAAACAATGTAAAGAGAGAACTGGTAGCATACTCTAAGCCAGAGGTTATCAAACTCTAGGTTTCTTGTGTTATATTTTGTTACAAATTTATGATTCAGTAAGTCAGGGGTAGGACACGACAGTGTGCATTTCTGTCAAGTTCGTAGGTGATGCTATTCCTGCTGGTCTGTGGACCACACTTTGAGAACCACTGAGATAAATCATTGAATGAGTCAGAAGCATGGTTCACAATTTAACCCTGTCTTCCTGATCTGTGTCACCAGAACACTCTATTTGAAAATTCAGCCACAGAGATTCATTATCAACTTTCCTTCTGACAATCAAACTGCAGTAGATGTAATTTGGAAATGACTTAAATTGAAAGGAGGGAGCACCAAGGGGATTTTTCTAACCTGCCATTCCACAAGTTAGGTTTACTTAAAGATATTTGACATATACATATAATTTTTGAACTTTTATTTATTAAATTTTAGAGAGGGGGGATGGAGGGAGAATGAGAGGGAAGGAAACACCAATGTTTGGTTGCCTTTCACATGCCCCCAACTGGGGACCTGGCCCACAACCAGGCATGTGCCCTGACTGGGAACCGAACTAGCTACCCTTTGGCTTTCAGGCCAGCACTCAATTCACTGAGCCACACAAGCCAGGGCTATGTACATATAATTAAGAAAACAAAGATTTCATGGTTTAGAAGGTCAACAAACTTTGACAAGACCCATTTGAGTTACTATTTATCTGTACAACACGGAAGTCACCTCTCAACATTGCAGTATTCTACATGTAACATCAGAGCTCAGATGAGGTGACTGGACAGGTGTTTCTGGCCAGAACATTCTAGCATTCCATTCAGTCATTTATTCAGCATATGTTTATGGAGTATCTGTGTTGAGCCAGTGTCTGTGCTGGGCACTAGAAATAAAACCAGGAACAAGACCAAACTGAATATTTTAATTAGAGGCAACATAGGGCAGTGTGAGGAAGATGAGGTTTTACTCCTACCATCCCTTCTGAATAACTAGCATCCAGGATTCTTATCTTACCATCACCAATGAATAATGATCATCCAAGATTCCTTTTGGCTTCTCTTTCACCTGCAACAAAATAACATTATAACAGTCACCCAGCCTACCCATTAACACACTTCAATTATAGCAAGCATGAGGGAAGACTATCAGTAGCCATGGAAAGTCTTACAATACACATTTTTCTCTTTACCCAAAATATAAGAACTGAAGCAATGTATTTCCTAACAGAACCCACCATTATATTGCCATTTTCCTATCTAAAATGTTTTGCTTTTCCTGAATCTACTATAATTGGAAAAGTGAACTACAATAGCTTAGAGCAATCTATTAACTCTGGAGCCCTGAATCCAGAAATGTCCTTTATACCAAATAGAAGAGTTATCATAACTCAGCCAACTGATGACATTTGTTTTATAAGCCCAAGGTTTTAATTACCATCATTTATAAAGCCTACAGAACAACTGAAAACATTTGTTTTTAGTAGGTTACTTATACTGAGCATGAATCATGTGCTGTTATTACCTGTGTTATTTATAGAATTTAATACTTATAATGGCTTTGTGTATTGCACAAATGCATTCTTCACACAGAATTTCCACAACAGTCTATCTTCTCCTCAAAAGAAACAGCACTGTATTCTCCATTTAATCAATTCAAATCAAAGTTTAGTTTTTATTGATGGTAGAACTGGAGGATGTTCATAGGCACTTAACTTCTTCGTCTGAGTAATCCTGAGGTTCATGCTCTGAGGATTAAATTGAATGGTGCATGTGAAAGCTCTTTGTCAATAGCAAAAATGATATAAATATCAAATATTATATGTACACTTCACTTAAACTAGATATTCAATGAATAGAAACTAATTGCCTCTAAAGGAAATATTATTTTCTGATGTTCCAATTCAGTAGCATGTTTGGTGGTTGTTTTATTTTAATGTGTGCCTGTGAAGGTACACATAATTATAAAAGTTATATCCTTTCTCATACTTAGGAAGTGGAGCACTGTGGAGTGAAGGAAACTCAGATGAAAGTTGTTGTTTTTTTGCCTTCACTCAAGGATATTTTTCATTGTTTTTTTAGAGAGAGAAGAGGGAGAGAGGAAGGGAGAGAAGGAAACATTGATGGGAGAGAGAAGCATTGATCGGTTGCCTCCCATATACATCTGGTCCGGTACATATGTGCCCAGACTGGGTATTGAACCCACAACCCCGGTATGTGCCCTGACTGTGATTCAGACCCTCAACCTTTCGGTTATGGGACAATGCTCCAACCAACTTAGCTACATTGCTCAGGGCTCAGATGAAAGTTTTTATTGTTGTTATTGTTTGCTTTTGACTTTGTGGGGATTTTTTTACTTCTTTAAAATTCTTAAATATTAAAAAAATAATAAAAAGTTCCTGTAGTGAGTAAAACAAAACAGAGGTTTATAAAGAAATGGTTGGTTAATGCTTCTTCTTTCTCAAATTCTACCTCCAGAACAGTGTTAACAGTTTACTCAGTGTGCTTCCATGTATTTCTCTGAGTTCATGTGCACATTTAGATTATCCTCTCTCTCCTCCTTCTTTTTCTCCCTCCCTTCTTCATCTTTCTTCCCTTTCTTTTTTTTTTTTAATTTATTTTATTTTTCTTTATTTTTGGTTTTTCAATTACAGTTGTCCCCTTTTCTCCCAATTTCTCTCCCCCACCCAACCCACCCCTTCTCCCACAATCATATCCCTCCCCGTTGTCCATGTCCATGAGTCATTTATACGGGTTCTTTGACTAAACCCTTCCCTTACTTATCCCCCTTCTCTCCCTCCCCCCTCCCCCCTACTGACTACTATTCTAGTCTTTGCCTATTTAGTTCATTTGTTTGTGTTGCTCTTTAGTTTCCTGTATTAGGTGATATCATATGGTATTTTGCTTTCTTTGCCTGGCTTATTTCGCTAAGCATGATTCTTTCTAGTTCCATCCATGTTGTCGCAAATGGCAGGAATTCCTTCTTTCTTTCTGCTACATAGTATTCCATTGTGTAAATGTACCACAGTTTTTTGATCCACTCATCTACAGATGGGCACTTAGGCTGTTTCCAGCACTTAGCTATTGTAAACAGGGCTGCAATAAACATAGGGGTGCATAAGTTCTTTTGAACTGGTGTTTTAAGATTCTTCAGGTATAATCCTAGTAGTGGAGTCGCTGGTTCAAAAGGCAGTTCCATTTTTAATCTTTTGAGGTAATTCCATACTGTTTTCCATAGTGGCTGCACCAGTCTGCATTCCCACCAACAGTGCAGTAGGGTTCCCGTTTCTCCACATCCTTGCCAGCACTTGTTGTTTGTTGATTTGTTGATGATGGTCATTCTGACTGGTGTAAAATGGTATCTCATTGTGGTTTTTATTTGCATCTCCCTGATGGCTAATGATGTTGAGCATTTTTTCATGTGTCTATGGACCTTCTGTATGTCCTCTTCAGAGAAGTGTTTGTTCAGGTCCTTTGCCCATTTTTCAATTGGGTTGTTTGTTTTCTTGATGTTGAGTCGTATCAGCTCTTTATATATTTTGGAAATCAGTCCCCTGTCTGTGATGTCATTGGCAAATATGTTTTCCCATATGGTTGGTTTCCTTTTCATCTTGCTGATGTTTTCTTTTGCTGAGCAGAAACTCTTTAGTTTGATGTAATCCCATTTATTTATTTTTCCCTTTATTTCTCTTGCTTTAGGAGATGTATCCGTGAAGAAATTGTTACGTGAGCTATCTGATATTTTCCTGCCTATGTTTTCCTCTAGGACTTTTATGGTGTCACGGCTTACATTTAAGTCTTTGATCCATCTTGAGTTTATTCTCATGTGTGGTGTAAGTTGGTGGTCTAGTTTCATTTTTTTGCAGGTCCCTATCCAGTTCTCCCAGCACCATTTGTTAAAGAGGCTCTTCTCACTCCATTTTATGTTCCTACCTCCTTTAGCAAATATTAGTTGACCATAGAGGCCTGGGTTTATTTCTGGACTCTCTATTCTGTTCCACTGATCTATATGTCTGTTCTTATGCCAGTACCAGACTGTTTTGATTACAGTGTCTTTGTAGTATTGTTTGATATCTGGTGTTGTGATTCCTCCTGCTGTGTTCTTCTGTCTCAAGATTGCTTTTGCTATTCGGGGTCTTTTTTGGTTCCATATGAATTTATGGAGTATTTGTTCTAGGTCTGTGAAATATGTCATTGGTATTTTAATAGGGATTGCATTGAATCTATAAATTGCTTTGGGTAGTACGGCCATTTTGATGATGTTGATTCTTCCCATCCAAGAACATGGTATTTGCTTCCATTTATTTGTATCTTCCTTAATTTCTTTCTTCAATGTTATGTAATTTTCAGAGTACAGGTCTTTTATCTCTTTGGTTAAGTTTACTCCTAGGTACTTTATTTTTCTTGTTGCTATAGTAAATGGTATTTTCTTTTTTGTTTCTGTCTCTGAGATTTTATTGTTGGTGTACAGAGATGCCTTAGATTTCTGTATATTTACTTTGTGCCCTGTGATTTTGCCAAATTCACTTATTATATTGAGTAGTCTTTTAGTGGAGTTTATAGGATTTTCTAGGTATACTATCATGTCATCTGCATATAATGAAAGTTTTACTTCCTCTTTCCCAATTTGGATGCCTTTTATTTCTTTTTCTTGTCTGATTGCTGTGGCCAGGACCTCCAACACTATGTTGAATAGGAGTGGAGAGAGTGGACAACCTTGTCTAGTTCCTGAATTCAGGGGGAATGCTTTTAGTTTTTGTCCATTGAGTATGATGTCGGCCTCAGGCTTCTCATATATAGCCCCAATCATGTTAAGGTATGCTCCCTCCACTCCCATCCTGCTGATCGTTTTCATCATAAATGGGTGCTGTACTTCATCAAATGCTCCTTCTGCATCTATTGATATGATCATGTGATTTTTGTCTTTCATTTTGTTTAGGTGATGTATTATATTTATTGATTTGCGAATATTAAACCATCTTTGCATCCCTGGAATGAAGCCTACTTGATCATGATGTATGATCTTTTTGATGAACTGCTGGATCCTGTTTGCCAATATTTTATTGAGGATTTTAGCATCTATGTTCATCAGTGATACTGGCCCGTAGTTTTCCCTCTTTGCTGTGCCTCGACCTGGTTTGGGGATTAGGGTAATACTGGCTTCATAGAAAGAGTTTGGGATTTTCCCCTCTTCTTGGATTTTTCGGAACAGTTTGAGGAGGATAGGAGTTAGTTCTTCCCTGAATGTTCTGCAGAATTCGGCTGTGAAGCCATCCGGTCCAGGGCTTCCGTGTGCAGGGAGATCCCTGATTACTGTTTCAACTTCCCTCTCTGCCATTGGTCTGCTGAGACTCTCCACATCTTCTTGATTCAGTTTTGGAAGGTTGTATGTTTCTAGAAATTTGTCCATTTGTTCTAGATTGTCCAATTTCTTGCCATACAGTTGTCTGTAGTAATTTCTAATTATCATTTGTATTTCTGTGGTATCAGTCGTGATTTCTCCTCTTTCATTTCTGATCTTGTTCATTTGGGTCTTCTCTTTTTTTTTCTTGATTAGACTGGCTAGAGGTTTGTCGATTTTGTTTATTTTTTCGAAGAACCAGCTCCTAGTTTTGTTGATCTTTTGGATTGTTTGTTTAGTCTCTATGTCATTTAGTTCTGCCCTGATCTTAATGATTTCATTCCCTCTTCTTGCCCTAGGTTTTGTTTGTTGTTGTTGTCCTAGTTCTTGTAGCTTCAGGGTTAGGTTTTTTATTTGAGATTCTTCTATGCTTTTCAGATATGCCTGTATTGCTATGAACTTCCCTCTCAGGACTGCTTTTGCTGTGTCCCACAGGTTTTGGGCTGTTGTGTGCTCATTATCATTAGTTTCTAGAAATGTCTTGATTTCTTTTTTGATGTCATTGTTAATCCATTCATTATTTACTAGCATGTTATTCAATCTCCATGAGTTTGGGTGTCTTCGATTTTTTTCTCTGAGGTTGATTTCTAGTTTCAAGGCATTGTGATCTGAAAAGATGCTTGATATGATTTCAATTTTCTTGAATTTGTTGAGGCTTGTTTTGTGTCCTATCATGTGGTCTATCTTTGAAAATGTCCCATGTGCATTTGAAAAGAATGTATATTTTGCTTCTTTGGGGTGGAAAGTTCTATATATATATCAGTTAGGTCCATATGGTTTAGTGTGTTGTTCAATGCCTGTATATCCTTGGTGTTTCTTTGCTTTGATGATCTGTCTATTGTTGATAATGGAGTGTTGAAGTCCCCTACTATGAGTGTGTTGTTGTTGATATCCTTTTTGTGGTCTTCTAGTATTTGCTTTATGTATTTGGGTGCTCCTATGTTGGGTGCATATATGTTTATCAATGTCATATCTTCTTGATGGATTGTTCCTTTAAGTATTATGAAATGTCCTTCTTTGTCTCTTTTTATTGCCCTTGCTTTGAAATCCGTTTTGTCTGATATGAGGATTGTTACCCCGGCTTTTTTTTCCGGTCCGTTTGCTTGGAATATTTTTTTATATCCCTTTACTTTCAGTCTGTGTAAATCTTTTGTTTTGAGGTGTGTTTCTTGTAGACAGCAAATATGTGGGTCCTGTTTTCTTATCCATTCCATTACACTATGTCTTTTAATTGGAGCATTTAATCCATTTACATTTAAGGTTAGTATTGATGTGTATTTATTCATTGCCCTTTGTACCTCTGTTCCTCTCCTCTCTTGTTCTTTTCTTCTTTTTTCTTAGAACACACCCTTTAGCATCTCTTGCAATGCTGGTTTGGTGGAGGTGTATTCTTTCAGTCTTCCTTTGTCTGAGAAACTCCTTATTTCACCTTCTATTTTGAATGAGAGCCTTGCTGGGTAGAGTATTCTTGGTTGTAGGCGTTTGTTTTTCATTGCTTGAAATATTTTTGACCATTCCCTTCTGGCTTATAATGTTTCTGTTGAGAAATCAGTTGATAGTCTTATCAGAGCTCCCTTGTATGTTATGTGCTGTTTTTCTCTTGCTGCTTTTAGGATTCTCTCTTTGTCTTGAAGTGCTGCCATTTTAATTATGATATACCTTGGAGTGGATTTTTTGGGGTTCCTCTTCATTGGAACTCTCTGTGCTTCCTGAACTTGTATAACTTTTTCTCTCATCAGGTTTGGAAAATTTTCTGTCACTATTTCTCCTATCAGTTTTTCAATTTCATGCTCCTTTTCTTCTCCCTCTCTAATTCCGATGATCCTGATATTATTTCTTATCATGCTATCCTGTAATTCCCTTACATCTTGTTCATATTTTTTCAATCTTTTTTCATTTTGCTGTATTGTCTGGGAGTTTTTCTCTACATTATCTTCTAACTCACTAATCCGATCCTCTGCTTCGTTTAGTCTGCTTTTGACTGATTCTACTGTGCTTTTCAGTTCAGAAATTGAATCCTTCAATTCTTCCTGGTTCTTGTTAACAGTTTCTATGTCTTTTTTTATGCTGGTGTAGTTCTCTGCAAGGTCCCTGTAATTTTCTTGGAGCTGCTGGTAACTTCCTTGGAGGTTGTCATAGTTGTTTTTAAGGATGTGGAGTATATTAAGCTTCTTTACCACAATTGATTTGAATTCCATGTCTGACATTTGGGCTATGTCTATTTCATCTATGTCTCTTTCTGAGGATTCCTCTTTTCTTTTCATTGAGGGGTTATTTTTGCGTCTTACCATGTTGGATTCTTTTTGTTTGTTTTTATTTATTTATTTGTTTTTTGGGGGGGATGGTCTGCTTTGACTTCCATCCTTTGTGGTATGCGATTCTTTATGGGAGATCTGGGGGTTTCAGTTGTGCAGTCTCTTTGATATCCTGAGCCTGATATTCTTGAGTTACCCTTTATGTCATTTGTTTATGCTGTCTGCTTATATTTCAGATGTTCTTTGGTAGGATCTTCCTTCTGGCTAGTTGGTTGGGAGTCACTCTATCCACTTTGTCTTGAGTTCTTTTGTGGAGTTGCTGTTAAAAACATAAACACACAGCCCAGGCAGGAGACCCACACCCTCAAAAAATATCCCCCACCCTCTATCCCACTATCATCTGCCTACGAGCCCGCATTAATATAAATGTAAAGAGATTAGAGCTTTTATACTATAAGAAGAATAGATAAGAGTTGTTTTTAGGGAGGAAAAATATAATTTTTGATAGAGGGGGTGATAGATTAATAATAGTTGAGACTATGCAAGCCAGTAGGTAATATTTACATTGTATGTTAATAAAAATACAAGAAAAGGATGGAATAATGCATAATATAGTAAGAAAGTGGGATTATATTGTATTGGGTTTATATAGTAATTATATTCTATTATTTAAAGTGATAGGGGGGCTAAACTAGACACACAAACAAATAGACGACGATTGAAGAGAAAGGATGAGAAGGAGAGATTATATGCAACACGTTTGAGATAAAGTTTTGAGATAAAGTTTGTTTTTCTTTGGGAAGGGAAAAAAAAACCAACAAAAAATGAAGAAAGAAAAGAAGAAAGAAAGAAATAGAGAAAAGAAAGAAGAAAGAAAGAAGAAGAAAAAAATTAATAAAAATAAAATCCCAAGAAAAAAGAAGAAAGAAAGAAAGAAAGGAAAGAAAGAATAAAGAAGAAAGAAAGAAATAAGAAAGAGTGAAAATAAAAGTGAAAAACAAAAAAAGAAAGGGATGTTTATACTCCATTTTAGCCTTGGTGTGTCGCCTTCTTTTTCTGCGTCCGCAACTGGTCTAGTGTGGCGGTTCAGAGGTTCTTGTTTCTTGCAGCACTGGTGTGCGCCCGCGGTTGCGGCAATGGTGTGCGCCCGAGGTTGCCAGCATGACGCGTTCCCTTGCTGCCCGCTGGAGCCAGCTGAGATGTCCTTGTGCGTGCGCCCCTGCCCCGCGATTGGCGCCTATTGTCCCCAGGCTGAGGTGTTTTTGTGCTCGCGTGCCCGTGCCCTTAGTCCCGATGAGCCGAGCTCCGGGAGTTGGTCTTTGCCTCTTAGGGCGGGACCTGGACACTTGTGCTCAGTGGAAGTGAGCGTCTGTGAGTCGCTGCCGCCCGCTGTTCCCGTGCTGCAGCCGCCTGCCTCCCCTCACCCATCTGGGCGGGCATGAACAGAGCCTGCGCTAGTGGTCTGCTTTCCGGCCTGGGGCCCGGCGCCCACGGGAGCTGTCTAGGGGTATCTGTGCACGGTCCTCTGCGTGTTCCGTGGGCCCCTTCCCTGTGCCTGTTGGGGCACTGATCTTATGTCCATTGGGGAGTGTCCGAGGAACATCTGGACTCACTGCCCCACACACCTGGGCCAGTGAATGAGAGCACTTCCCTATGTGCGCCCCCGGGACCCAAGGGTAGGGTTGGGGAGTGGATGAGAGCGCCTCTGTGCCTGTGCTCCTCAAGAATGGCCTACCACCCCCAAACTTCCCACCCCTCTCCGCAGTCCACTCTAGAAAAATATAAGGGAGAGTTATGTTCTCACTTGCCTGGGAGCACGCTGTCTCCTGCCCTTCAGCGCCAATGCCACTTGGTTGAGTTCCGTCTCTGCCAGCAGGCAGAGATCCGCTCTCCTCCCGACTCCTCTCCGGGGTAGCCTGTGGTTGCCAAAAAGCCTTTGTGTACTTCCAGCCACAGCTCGGGCAGCCGCCCCAGTCAGGAATCCCATTTCATCCCCTTTTCCTCCACTATCCTCACTAAACAGGTTGTTCCCAGATGGATTTTCTCTAATCCAGCAGTGCCTTGACTCGACTCCTGCCAGTGTCCAGCTGCTCACTGAGATGTTCTGTCTGCAATTAGCCCAAACTGCAGACGGGTCTCGGGAGCCTGAAAATGCAGCGTTCCCTCACTCCTCCGCCATCTTCTCCCCCCCCTTTCTTCCCTTTCTTATTCTTTCTCCCCTCTTCTCTCCCTCTCTCCATTTCTCTTTATCCTTCTTTGTCTTCATTTAAAAATAATGAGATATATACTATTCACTGTGAAACTTGCTGATATTTTTACTTGAATGTAATATGCATCTTTTTCAGTCAATACATACAACCATAATTTATTCTTTAAAAAAATAATTTTTTAATAAGTACACTATATCCTAAAGTATAAACACTGTCATTTATGCAACCTGTAGCCTATTGGTAAATATTAGTGTTTGCTTTCTTTTTTTTCTTTTCCTTTTTTCTCTTTCTTTATTCTTTTTTTGGGGGGAGGGGAGAAGGGCTTATTACAATTTTGTTGCAGTAAATTCCCTCGTTTGTATATGTAATTATATAATTTAGGTCCTCTAAAATGAGATTTTAATTATTATTTAAAAAACAGGAAATATCTTTAGAATTTTGGTAGGAGAAGGCAGAGCTAGCACCTTCATATTAGTCTATCTCTAGACTGGACAAAATGGTGCACTGTATGTTAATATGCATAAAGTATGGTGGCTATTATTTGAGCAGCAAAATATTGATCCTTCAAGGATTTTACTTTGATGTTATCATTATTACTTGCCTCTTGAAATCTAACGTTATATTTTATTAGGTGTAAATATGAGATGGACAGTGATAAAACAAGTTAGCAGTAACTGTAATTGTTAATAACTATTATTGATAGTTCATTATAATCACTCATTATTTTATTATTCATATAAATCTAATATCATGCAAATTTTAGTGCTGTGCATATTATGTTGGGATTAAAAATGGGTCCCTTAAATTCCAGGCGATGAGGTGCCTTTCTTTCTGAATTGCCACTGTTCTCTGACACTTTCATTATGGGGATAAGCAAGTCTGGAATCAGAAGTGACCCTCTTAATTAAGATGTGGAAAACTCTGCTTTATTTACAAAATGTTTTTCAAGTTGGTATTTATTTCCTTTTCAATTATAGGCATTCTGTGGAATTTTTAAATTTAGATAGTGAATTAGGGTTTGTAAATCAAATTCTATACTGAAAGTACCAGTTACGGGAAAGTACATTCTGAGTATTTTTGTAAAGAAAGATTTTGAGACACAGATGCCCATTTATAAATGACATGTTTTAAGAAGTTGGAGTGTTTTTAAAATCACATTCTTTTAGAAAATTTACAGACACAGTTGGACATTTTAAACCACTTAACCTGGAAGCCAGGTGCCTGTTGTGAGGAGAGTGAGTTGCTTCCCTGCAAACAGACATGCTTCCCTTTTCCTGCTTGCAGGAAGCAGACAGATAACCTCATCACTGGCCTTTCCCATAGTTCATAAACAAGGGTTTCTGGTCCACTGACTCCTTTCAACGTATGCTCAGGGCAGATGAACTATGAACTGGGCTGTCCTAACTCAGTTGCTGGCAAGACAAAGGAGCAGAGGTCTCACACAGGCCAACACACTCAGAGCAAACCGAGGCAGGGACTGTTCCTTTGGTCTGGACACATTTTTGCTCTCATTCTTATCAGAATTGCAAATGGCTCAGTTAGTGCAGTTGAGCTGGTTTAATGATGGGGTAAAATCCTGGAGTTCAAACAGTGCACAGATAAAATTCGTATTTTCATGGGATTATGGTACTTTCAACAGGCCCCACATGATGGGATTTGGTAATTATTAGTATTGTCAAAATTGCATTTCTTTTTCCTTTACCATTACAACTGCATCTATGTAATTTGTCATACTAGCTATCAAACAGAGCATCAGAGAAAGTGGAAAAACCAACAAAAGCATAGTCACACTCTTTGTATCCACATCTCTATCACCCGTTATTAAATCAATTATTAAGCCTCAGTTTAGAGTAGGTTTCTTGGGGTAGAATAGCTCTTTTATCATCTGGTAACTGTAGTCAGGAGCTTCTTTAACTCTTTACTGGTTAAACATTTTTAGCTCTTTTAACAGAGACTAAATAAACCAATGGAACAAAATATAGGAAAAAAGACTAAAACAGGCAAAAGTAAAATAAGAGTGATGTCTGATATTTGCTGCAGAAGAAATGTTTGTCAATTTGTCTTAAAGTAAATAAGATAAATATGCAAGCCTTGGGGAAATATGAATCAATGCTTTAACTAGCACAAATAAAACATGAAGGACATGTTTAAAATAGTGCTGATTTATTCTCTGTATCTGCCAGGCAAAATTTCTCCTCGGCAAATTATTGGTATCTATTGAAAAAGCTGTCCTCCCTTAATTTAATTTAGTCCATTCAATAACACTTATTCAACAAAAATTCCTTTAAAGGAGAACCTAATAGAGAGGCAATATTACATATTATCTTTGAAAATGGGTTGTGGAATCAAATTGAGTTGAAACTACTTTTTAAATAAATTTTGAGTGGGCAAGGTATGCAAACCTCTCTGTTCTTCAGTTTTGTCCTCTGTGAACTGGGGATGATAACTGTGTATCTCTTTAAGGGTTATAAATGTGTTAATACACATAGAGGGACTAGAACAATGTCCAGTACATGAAAAAAAATACAGTGAATGTTAACCAATATTATTACTGACTAGAAACAGGGCAAGGTATTGGCAGGAATGAAAACAGACTAGACTGTGAATTTTCAGTATTTAAGAAAGCTAGTAGTAAAAATAGATAAGCATACAAATAATAATGAGGCAGAATATACCCAATCAGAGAAGAGGAGAACAGTTCTGTGGAGAGGGATATTACCTAAAAGATGTCATGACTGTCTTGCCTCCACGCAATGATTTAAGCTTAAAATGTTTATCAGGTGTTATTTTGAGTAATTGCATTGGAGATATCAGCGCTATTATATGTTGAGTGGGAGACTTTCAGATTTGTGTTTTCTTGAGAAAAAGGAGTTGAAGCAATTAGGAATTAATTGATCATTATGAGTAAATTAAACAAGTAGAAATCATCTCACATTTATAATGATGTATACTTGGGAAAATGGATCAGTGAGGAACTGATCATAAGATCCATTGCTTTTGAAAGCAGAGAAAAGATAAAAAGTCAATAAAATGGTGGAGCTATGGATATCCCCTGAGGTTGCTGCAGTAGGCCTTTCTGTGCCTTCTGTCTGAGTAATGCCCTCAGACCCATTGTAATCATCACACCTCTTCCTCCTCAACAAGACACTTGTCTCAGTCCACTCAAAGCTGGGTGAGCCTCGCCCTCTATCTACCAGCAGCCATATTTATTTTGAACATTGCTTCCATAGAAAGGATGTTCCACCAGGGAACTAAATTTGGAGAACAAGGGGTGGAGACTCCTGCTTCCTCCTCTGGCCAGAGCTCTAAATTCACAGGCTTCTACACTAAGAGTTGGGTATTAGCTTGTTTGATTTGTTTTGTTACTCATATTGGAATTAAGAAGGAGAAGCAAAATAACCTGTTTCCAGAGGGCTCTGAGATGTCAAGGCCATATCAATGTACTGTTCACAGTAGAACCCAGAAATCTCTGTGACATTGGTTAGCACATTCTATTTATTGCGTGGACAATAGATCAAGGAAAGGGTGGCATGCTGCCTGATGTACTGATTTTCTGCTTTGAGATATGTCCATACCTGCTCCACAATGTTGATTTGATGTTGCATCCTTTGATTGAACAACTTGCTTTACCACATCTCTTGTTTTATCATTGATATAACTTTTATAATGCCAAAGGTCCCCCTGAAGTGTGGCAGACTACATTCAGTTGGTGAGAATTAGGAATGACTTCATCAGTTCTTGAAAATGAAAGCAGGATTTCCTCAGGCAGACATAGGGGATGGCCATTGCAAGTAGAGAGAAAAATATGAGAGAGAATGGGAAAGAGCAGAGAAATCCCAGGCCATATCCAGAGGACAAAAATGGACAAGTTTTCTGGGGCATAGACAATGCTGTGACCACATGTATTTGTTAGCTGCTGCTCAGTACATAGTGGCTTCAAATGGTAAACAGTTATTGTATCACACAGTTTCTGTGAGTCAGAAGTGCTGAAGAAGCTTAACTAGGTGATTTTGACTCAATATGTCTGATCGTGGTCTTGACTAGTGCTGGTGAACCCCCTTCTAAGGTGGCTCATTCATATGCCTCATGAGTTAGTGCTGGTTGTTGGCAAAAGATCTCAGTTCTTCACCATGGGGACCTCTCCAAAGTGCAAGTTGAGTGTTCTTATCACATAACAGCTGGCTTCCTCTGGAGTAAGTGACCAACAGAGAGCAAGGGGGAAGCCACTTGTCTTTTAGGACCTACCTTTGGAAGTCACACACAGACATTTCCACAATATCCTATTGGTTGTATAAGACAGCTCTATTTAGTATAGGAAGTGCATTAATATCAGAGGCAGAGATCACGGGATATCTTGGAAGACTATCTACCACACCGTTCATATCCTTATTACCCTCTATCAGTGACTTTGTTTTAAGACTAGTTATAGAGTGAGATATTAATTCTATACTCTTAAATATCTGCATGTTTTCCCCCTTGGGCATTTGTATAAAGTTCAAAGTTCTCTTTATGATCTAGTACCTACCTATATCTCTCCCTCACCTCCTATCATTTCCCCATAGGAATAGCCATAGTGGACCACTTAAAGTTCCTGAAATGTGTTATGAATGATCACATTTCTTTGGAATGCCCTTCTTCATCTTATATTACTTTTGAAATTCTTTTTATTATTTGATTCAATTCCAATGTTTTACTTGAACAAATATATTTACACCCACATTCACTGCAACATTATTCACAATAGCCAAAAAGCGGAGCCAGCCCAAGTGCCTATCAAAGGAAGTAGGGATAAACAAAATGTGGTATACTTATACAGTGGAATATTATTCAGTCTTAAAAAAGAAAGGGTATTCTGACAGATGCTACCATGTAGATGAACCTTGAAGACATAATCAGCAAAATAAGACACAAAAGAACAAGCATTGTATGATTCCATGTATATGAGGTGCTTAAAGTAGTCAAATTTAGAGACAGAATGTAGAATAGTGGTTGTCAGAGGCTAGGGGAAGGGAAGAGTGGGGAGTTAGTGTCTGATGGGTATGGAGTTGCTGTCTGAGAAGATAAAAAGAATTCTGGAGATTGATGGATGCTTACAATGTGAATGCACTTAATCCTTCTGAACTGTACACAAAAAATGGTTACAATGGAAAAACTTATGTTATTTATTGTATATTTTATCACACACAAAATGTGAGCTCTCAGCCCTGTTAAGCCTTCCCTGACCTTTTACTGTGGCTAAGTTGTCTATGGGGAACCCTTGTTGATGCAGGGTATGTTCATGTAACAGAAGTTCCACATCTCTTACAGAAGAAATTTTACCTTTAGCTTTGTATTTCTGGTGTTTAGAACAATGCATATCATTATTCATTAACTGACTGACTACTTGGACAAATGAACCTATATTCCTGTGACTTTCTTTTACCATCTCTGTGCTACACAAGCATTTATTGTTTTATGTTGTAAGAGGCTGTGGTCATTTTCGATTGTAAGATTGTCAGAGTATATAAACTACATCTGCTATTTTATTACCTGACAGAAACTGGTATTTTAATAGATCCACTGTGTATGCTCAATATTGATGAGACAATTGTCCAGTTGTCTTTCTTAGTTGGTATATTAGTCAAGGTTCTCCAGAAAAATGGAACTAATAAGAGGTACATATATAATTTATTATAAATAATTGCCTCATGTAATTATGAGGGCTGACAAGACCCATGGCCTGTAAGGTGAGTTGGCTAGCTGGAGGCCTAGAAGAGCCAATGATGTATAGTTCTAGTCCTATCTGAAGGACTGATAACCAGGAGAACCAATGATCCAGTCAAAGGCCATCAGGCTTAAAACAAAAGGGAATATGAATGTTTCAGTTTGAGTCTGAAAGAAGGAAATGTAGATGTCTCAGTTTAAAGGCCATTAGGCAGGAGGAATTTCCCTTACTTGAGGGGAGGGTCATCCTTTTTGTTTAATTAGACTTTCATATGATTGCGTGAGGCCCAGCAACATTAGGGAGAGCAATCTGCTTTACTCAGTCTACCAATTGAAATATCAGTTTCATTCAAAAACATCCTCACAGACACACCTAGACTAATGTCAGCTCAAATATCTGGGCACCCTGTGGTCAGTTAAGGTGACACATAAAATCGACCATTACAAATGAAGAGATGGAGCAAACTGACTGTTATTCTCAGTTGACAGGAAGAAGTACTTAGTCAGTGTGTAACAGGGATCTTTGCTCTCAGTTTTACTTCTAAGATTTAGGAAACTTAGTCAATGGGCAATTAAAATAGGTGATTGGTAATCCATTTATTAAATCTATCTATCAACCATTAGTCAACAACTATGTACTGAGAGCTTACTCTGTGTCTTCCCAGAGTATAAAATGATGCCTCGAAACAGAATCCTTTCCTTCATAGTTGGTCAATGTCATGTCCTTTATAAGATGCTAATTTAATCACAAATGTACTTTTATTATAATTATTTTAAACAAAGGTAAGTGGATAGGATTTTGAGTTAATTGAGGCTCAGAAAGATTGTCTTGTCTAACATCATAAGGTAGGTTGGCATTGAAGCCATAAGAGTTGACTTGGACTGCATTGTTCTGGATGATACCAGCACATCTGCAGCCAACTGACAAGAAATAGCCCCACAGAGTACTGCCAAACAATTTTAGGATGCTTTTATAATTTCAAAATAGATTTCAATCATTTTATTGGCTCTTTCATGTAATACTCTGTGCAGTCTTTTGGCAGAATACCCATAATTTTAAAGTTTGACAAAAACAAGTCTTAGTGCAAAAATGGGGTAAGGTAGTACTGAAATGAGAGAATGTTTTTAAGAAATTCAAGGTAATATTAAAAGCCCATGATAAAATTGAGATTAGAACTCATAATCAGTGGGGAGCTTTCTGAATTCTTGCATTGCCCAGGTTTAACATAACTTTAGAGCATAAAAGATTTTTCCTCCCCCAGCCTCGAACTGATTGCAGCTCAGTAACACTTACATAAAGGTACCCTAGATTTTATCCTTAGTAGGAAGGGCACTATCTTGCAGCATACTGAGGATCCTGTGCACAAGTAGGTAAGTCATTTATTTATTTAAGAGCTCTTTCATTATATTATTATAGGGCATTCTCACATGGAGATAGGTTGCATTCAGGAACATTCTATAAGGAGTGCTACTTTACCAGATGGCTCTAATCTGGGCTCTTGACAACATCTCATTATAGGCACCTAACTTTAGTAACGCCAAAAGGAGCCTGGAACTTGACAAAGGAAACAAAAAATAGAATTTGTTCACCTTATGAAATGAATTATATGCATAGAACATATAATCATATTAAATAATAGTTTGTTAGGGCTCTTATGTTTGAGATTATAAGAAAAAGATGTCAAGTATCTTAAGCTCAAAAAGAGAATGTGTGTGTTTTTATAATTAATAGTACAGAAGCAGCATTGTCTTTAAGCAAGACTGGATTTTAGAGATTAAATTATCACTTGTTTTTTGCAAAGGTTGCATAGCTTTGTTCTAACTCTGACTAGTCCAGCTTGGATCTTGTTTGCCATGCCTTGACCAATCACTGGGCCCAGGGGAATAATATACTCTGACTGGACAGTCTAGATTTACAATGACAAAACAAGGCCACCAGTCCAGGAAGAGGCAGTTCCTGATTGGAAAAAGTTTTGGACAAGAAAAGAAAAAAGATGTCTTCTACAAATACTATGTACATAAACACAACCACACAAGTCCTAATAATACAGTCTTAACTTTTTCATTAAGAATTACCAAAACCTTTAATCAGAAGTGACCAAGTGAATGTGCCAGATTGTCTTTATCATCACGCTGTTCCTCTGCTCCTCATTGTCATCCTCCTCTACTAGAGCTTCCCATGAGTTCTACTCTCTCATTTATTCAGTTATCTGTACTTGTTTTTAAATTAATTTTTTAATTTATTAATTTTAGAGAGAAGAGAAGAGAAAAGAGAGAGAGAGAGAAACATTGATTTGTTGTTCCACTCATTTATGTGTGTATTGGTTGATCCTTGTATGTACCCTGATCAGGGCTCAAACCTGCAACCTTGGTTTATTGGGATGATGATCTAACCAACTGAGCTACCTGGCAAGGGCAGTTAATTTTATGTTTCTGTGCTAAACTATGTGCAGAAAGCTGGTAGAACATAATTTCCATGTGTATCTGTGAGGGAGTTTCTGGAAGAGATTAGCATTTTAATTAGACTGAGTAGAGGAGTCCACTCTTACCAACATGAGCAGGCACTATCCAATCCACTGGGGCCCAAATGGAACAGAAAGGCAAAGGAAGAAACTGCCTCTACTTTTGATCTCGGACATCCATTTTTTTCCTTGCCCTTGGACATTGGCAACCTTGGTTTTCAAGCTTTCAGACTCAGACCAAATTACACCATGGTTCTCCAGTTTGCAGAAGGCAGATTGTGGCACTCTTGTCCTCCATAATTATGTAAGCTAATTATACTACTCAAATGTCACTTTCTTTACTGAAATAAAAGGAAAATAAGCCCTCATCCCACCCATAATTCCATGCTTTAGTTTCCTCATAGCAGTTACAATAACTTGAACTTGTTTAATTGTTTATTTCTCTCTGTCCCATAGAATATATCCTAAGACAAAGAATTGTTAATTGGCTTTATATTTTTCTTTTAAAAAATTATTTATTTATTTGTTTGTTTATTTATTTATTTATTTATTTTTAGAGAGAGGGGAAAGGAGAAAGAGAGGGAGCGAAAAATCACTGTGTGGTTGCTTCTCACTCACGCCCCCAACTGGGGACCTGACATGGAACCTAGTCATGTGCCCTGACTGGGAATTGAACGAGCGACACTTGGTTCACAGGCTGACGCTCAATCCACTGAGCCACAGCAGCCAGGGCTGGCATCATATTTTTCAATCTGAGCACATGCTCTGGGCCACTCAGTTTAGCTAGACTTATATTTTACAGCCCTGTGAATTAGTACTTTCTATGGAGTGACTTTCAGAGCACTGGCTTCATGATCTAAATGTATTTGGGAAATGCCCCATTGAATATATACTTCCTAAGGATAGGCTCTTTTTTTTTTTTTTTTTTTTTGGCTACAAATACCATCTAAAAGTATGCCTTGGTATTTAGTAAGTACTTACTAAATATTTGTTGAATAATGAATCTAGGAAAACTTTTCCCCTTTGTATATTTTGCTATTTAGTATCTTTTAAAAAACCAATGAAAGAAACTTGCCTCAATTTGTTTAATTCAGTCTTTATGCTGTCATTTCTGTGAAACCTACTTTGGGAAGCCCTTTTTTTATATCTTCTTGTCTGACCAAACAAGGAGGAAACTTTTATCATTAAAAGAATATGCTGGAGGAGGAGGTGTATGTAGTTGTACTGACAGTGGGTTTTGTTTCCTGTTTTAAATATGTTGAAAAGCAATGAATGGTGTATGAAGAGGCACTTGGGGATTCTTCCTGGACAGCAAACAGCTCTTATAAAACAACAATTTGATGAGCTCAGTGCAAATGAATCAGAAACATATGGATTCAATTTCCCTTGAAACACACATGGTTTTAACAATTAAACACCACAGCGATTAGTAGGGAAAAGAATACACAACAGGGATTTGATAGAGTCCAAACATTTGAAAACATGTCTGATGTCTTCTCTGAGCCCAAATTGGGTCATTTCCATAGAATACATGGAGTTCCAGCAGCTCTGGCTACAGGAAACAAAATGTCCTTTTCTAATTGCAACCTGTCAGGGACATTAGCAGTAACTCACCCAGCAGAAATAGTGGAGAGAAATAGCTTTTCTCTTAAAGATAATAAGCGGGATAGAATTATGATTTTTTTGGAGGGGAATTATAGTTTCTTGCTTGTTAAACTGATAATGTACATGGAAAGACAAAGTGCATGAGTGTGTATGAGTGTGTGTGTGTGTGTGTGTGTGTGTGTGTGTGTGTTTTATAGTAATACTCTTCAAGGAACTCAAATCCCTCCAAAGACATTATCTCATTCGTTTTTATTATTTGTACCCAGGAGGCATATGTGATTATTCAAGCTCCATACTCAGGGAAGGAGCCTAAAAAACAGAGAGGTGAAGGGTGGGGCCAAGATCACACAGCTGGCCTGTGGACCAGCCAGACAAGAGTGAATCTCTCCAGCCTGCAGCCTGCTAATTTCTACTTCCAGATCCACCTGCCTCCAGATTAATAAAGCCATGTTCAGCATTACTATATATTAACTTGAAATTGGGTCTCCTAAGGGGAATTCTGGCTTTTTCCAATGAAGCTGTAGCACTGAGCAACTGGTGAGGAAGATGCAATTAATTTTTCCCTCATGAGTGAAATCATTATATAAACTATCTCAGCAGCCTCCAGGGCCAGAAACAAGACAGTGAATTATATACTACTGAAGCTGAATTTTCCATCAAACAGCTCAAGGCCAAAATGAAAACCCAAAAGGCCATATTATCATGTGTCACCATCCTAACATAATGGGCTTGGCAGTTTCCTAATCAGCTCAGACATGGAAAAAAATCCTGCCCCTCCCACCTCATTTCAAAAGTAAGGTAAATGTATTCTTTTTTGAACGGAGGGGCACTTGTCTATAGGGTCTAATATTTTTGGAGCGTTCTATATCTAATTCATCTTTCTCAAATATTTCTTTTCCTGCATGATCCCCCAGAGTTTATTTAGTATAACATTTTAAAGTATGAGAAAAATATACAGGTGGACCACACCAGTAGTTCTCAGTCAAGGCTGAGCATTAAACTCATGGGAGAGGCTTCACTGAAAAAAAGACCACGCTGAGGTGCTGATGTGCCTGCTCTGAGGAGGGGCCCAGGCACCCGCCTCTTCTCAGAGCTCGCCGGTGATTCCAATGGGCAGCAGAGAGCAAGCACTGACCTAATCCTGTGCCAACCCTGTAGCCCAGAGAGGTGAAGTGGCTGCACCAAATCCACAGCTATTGATTACCCTTTCTGTTCCATGGATCCATTCATTCCAAAAATGAATTTGTCTTAAAATGTACCTGGGATTTGTTTTAATCAGATATGCTAAGACATAGATGCAGACATGGAAATGACTGTCATGAAGCCAGACACTTGTATGTACAGGTTCCTGGGAACAGGAAAGCATGGCACCACACACGACATGCCTGGGTTAGCACCAGGGCCAGTCAGGAGGCAGAGGGAGTGAGGGGCAAGTGGACAAAAGGAGTTATCCCACTGGAGGAGCAAGGGCAGCAACACTGAGCAGGCTTAGGGTTGGATCATTTGGTAAATTCCGGCAGGCTCTGGGCTGTAGGGATGGCCCCTACTTATCCAGTACCTGGTCCTAGGGTGATTAGGGCAGGGAAATAGTGTCTCCAACTGCAGAAGCCTGATAAAAGGGGCCAGGCAGAAGTAGGGGCTTGAGATTGGTTTGGTTGGTCTGCATTTCACAGACACATGCACAGGCCAGGTTCTTAGTCTCTCCAAGAATTAGCTAAAAGAGGGAAGGGTAGTTTATTTCCAAATCTGCAGACCCCAAGATGCCAAAGCATCATACAACACAGAAAAATTTAAAGACATGATTAATATAGTATCGCCATCAAAGAGCTAAATAAGGATCAGGAGGACAAAATAGTAATAAAATGGTTTTGACTAGATGTTTTCTGTTTATACATGGTTTTCAGGTTGTCGTTTAAAGAAATCTTCCTAGAAAGGCTGGTAGGTCCATAATAATATCATCATCCCTAGTGAAAGAGACCAAGGTTGAAGGAGGGAAAGTGACATTGTTTCCTTGTAGCAAAGTAAGGATCTGAAATTAGATCCTTTGGCTCCAGGCGCCTTCTCTGCCTGTGACCATTCAGTGGATATGAGCCTTGCTTCTTCCTCTAACAAATGTTGGAGCTTGGTGGGTGTAGATTGTTTACAAAACCGGACCATTTTTGTCTCCCACATGGTAGCAGGTGATGTTGGCTTGTGCTATGATCTGCTGGGAAATAGGAGTGAGCTCTCTGCTCTTCAGAGCAGGAGAAGAATATTCCCTCAGTGTTATGGGTCAGATGTGTGAGTTTTTTCTTGAAGTGCACAATTAGAAAGGGGGTCTTTATCTTACACATCAAATACCAATAGGGCAGCCACAGAGAAAGTTGTAGGTTTTGACAGACAAGACAGGATACTCCACTAGCAAATGGGCATTGTGTCAATTCATCTTTATGAAGTATGTGCACTTCGATGAGAAGAAAATGTATCTGTAGCTCTGGGTCTTTTCTTACGGTCCTTCTGTGGCCATGAGGACATCAAACAAACATTTAAACTGAGGGCTCTTTAACCAGCTTCTCAGCAGTAGTGAATCAAGCCAGAAAAGTAATTCAACCCTCATTCCCAAGATACAAGGAAAAGGAAGAAAAACTGTTTCTTTAGATTCCATCCTCCCCATGGAACCATTTGTCAATTTCCTCAGCATTTGCCTCAATCCCATCTGGACCACTTGCTAGAACGAACGTGGGGTGGAAATAAATGGAGGCTGGTGCGTGTCTCTGTTCTCTGTGCATCTTCCATCCTCAGGGTAGCTGGGAGGTGACTGTCGAGGCACAGTGTGCTACATACAGGCAGCCAAGCTCCTGCAGGCCTTTCTGTGGCCGCCCGTGGGGCCCTGAACACTCCCTCTCATGGACTCTTTCCCAGCAGCTGATTCTGCTTAAATTACTGGTTTACAGAGTTGGATTCTCTAGGATTCGTTTGGGGTTCTTACTAAATGAATAACAAATTCCTATGGAAACTTTGCTCAGCACATAAATGAAATAAATATGAAACATGCAGATTGCCAGCGCCTCCAGATGCACAAAGCTCAGTGATCTAGATCGGCTGGGTGCTTAATTCTGTACCAATGGGAGGACCTCAGGAGCAGGAAATGCAACTCAAATATTTTCACTCAATAGTTTCAAAAATTGAGGCTGAGAGAGGTGAAGTAACTCACCCTGGTCATACCACTGGGGAGAAAAATCAATGGACCTGAAGTCAGGGCTCTGTCAGGATGAGGACTTGGGTTTCCTTCCTCTCAGGTCTCTCTTATTACAACAAGGATGCGTGTGACTTGCGTGTGTGTGTGTTTCACCAACGGGAGAGTTTTGAGATTGTGTGTTTTGTGGGGCTTAGTAATATTAGGCCAGGAAAAAACTCCTTTCATGTTGTGAAGCTAGTTGTGGAAGTGATAAGCACACAATGTTTTATTATGAACTGGTATTCCCTGCAGAAAAGGCTCATTTTCATTCATCCTAAGCACTTACATCTCCCTTTCTGTCAATAAAAGTTTACTACACACAGTTTCCTGCTGTAGAGACCAGAGTTATACATGTTGAATGAGTGCAGAGCAATTTTAAGGATGGTCATCAGGACTTTCCCATTTCTGTTCATGTCCATTGATAAGGGGAATAGTATGTTTAAAAACACCTTCGGGGAATCCTACATCCCTTAAGATGGAACAAAAGACCTTCCTTTTAAAATTGCCTCCAATAGAGATAAGGAAAAATGCCAAGCTCCCTTTCTTGTAAGTAAATTGCTAATTAGAAAGAAACAAGATGTTGACAAACCCAGTCCTGAAAGGTCCCTACAGCTTGAACTTATTGACTAGTAGGTACTAAGGAACTGCTGCCTGTATTTCCCTATGTGGCTGGAGGCTGTTTTCTTTATCACTGGGTGTCACTCACTCTGCCCCCAGGGCTCTACCCAACCTCTGGGTTCATGATGATTCTAGGCTATGTATTTCTCAGGACATATCCTTACTCTTTATTTTCTTCCTCCACACTGCTCTCCCCTCATAGACACACACACACCAAAAAAAAAAAAAAAAAAAAAAAAAAAACCCAAAAAACATATATATACACACACACACACACACACACACATATATATATATATATGGTTTGTTGTTGATTTAGTGCGCAATCTTTGATTGTAAGTTGTACCCTTTTCATGCGTGAACAGGGAAGAGCATTACTTCCTCTACCACTGGTCACTTTTAGCCTACTTGGGAAAAATCATCCCTGCCTGTCATGGAGTGGGATTCCAAGGTTGGGAGCAGCACTTTCTGGGAAATGTTCACAAGCCATAGTCCAAGGGAGGCAATCTGTGTTAGATTTTCCTAGAGCCATGATAGCTAATAAAGAAGAAAATTAAAGGGAGTCCTTTCATACTATCGGTGGAAATGTGAAATGGTGCTGCTCCTGTGGAGAACAGTGTGGAGGTTCCTCAAAAATTAAAATAAAATAGCACTACCCCATTACCCATCAATTCCACTTTTAGATATTCATATTCATCCCCCAAAATAAAATCAGGATCTCAAAAAGCTATTAGCACATCCATGTTCATTGCAGCACTATGCACACTAGCCATGATGTAAAAACAACCTAAGTGTTCATCAATTTATAAATAGGTAAAGAAATGTTGTATATGTACTCAATAGATCACTACTCTGTCTAAACACTGAAGGAAATTCTGCATTATGTTACAACATGGCTGGGCATTGAGGATATTATGCTTAGTGAAATAAGCCAGTCATAAAAGAACAAATGCTGCATGATCCCTCTTATATGAGGTATCTGAAATAGTCAGATTCACAAAGTTATGGAGTGAAGTGCTGGTTGTAAGGGAGGAAGAACCAGGAAGTTGCTGTTCAATAGGTATAGTTTCAGTCATGCAAGATGAATGTTCTAGTGATCTGCTTACAACACTGTCTGTAGTCAACAATTATGCGTCGGCCACTTAAAAATCTGTCAAGAGGATAAAGAGCATGCTAACCATTCCTTCCATTCTGGTGGCTGTATGGTCATTAGCAAATAATCAAACACACATTCCTATTTCTTGAAACATTTTGGAATGTGCTATTGTATTTTAACACCATGTTTGTAGAACACAATATTTATCTATTAGCATTTGACTGTCAGTAGTGAAATGACAGACTAATGTTAATTTCATATTGAAATTTCAGGAGCCTTTTGAAATTGATATTAAGTCATTTAAAGCAGCTATTCTCTTCATTAAAAGCCTTTCATTTAGAGCATCTGCTATTACATTAGTGGACCTAGATTTCATTGAATATAAAACCTTGAATTCGGTTACATTTATATGCTAGTGATGATTACTAAAATATAGTTTTATTAAAGTCTATTTGCAATTTTAACGTATATTGGAGGAATTAAAAGAAAACTGTTGTGATGCAACCCTTCTATGTATAAGAGAGGAGTCCTACCCATGTCCATGGTCGTCTTCTAAGGTGGGAGTTGGTACATACACAGAGGTCTCTTGCCATTGACCTTCCTTCAATTCTTTCTCTGCACTTATCCCTTTCTTAAAGTAAGCAGTAGTTTCATCGTCCAAAGTTCATGCAATATGAGAACAATATTGATACTGAGGCTGATTTCTGAATATTTTTCTCTTTTTTCTTTATCATAAGCTATGATGTTATGCTTTGTCCCTTCTCTTTTCCTCTTATTTTTTATTCATCCAACAAATGATCACTGAGCACCTTCTATGTTGCAAGCACTAAACTGGCTCCAGACATACCATATTGAACAATCTAGCTCTCATCTGTGAATTGCCCTCAAGAACACTGTGCTTTGAAAATAAATTTATTACAATACTAGTAGAATTCATCATAACATACGCTATCATAGCAGAGCTTAATCATTATTAATTTAATATTAGCATTTGCATATTTATTCATTTTATTAGCTCATTATAAGCACAATTAGTGATATCATCTTTCTTAGATAAAATACTTTTAAAAGTTTAATTACCGATTTGTTGAAAGGACATATAGAGAAGTCTGGAAGTAAATAGAGGCTTTCAAAGATGCCAGAAGGTTGTGTCAATGTCCATCCCTGAACTTTGTTGGTTATTATTCAAAAGACTTACATTTCCTTTTAGTAAACTGTTTTTTTTTTTTTTTTTTTTTTTTTTAGAACAGGTGCAAAAAACACATTTGTATAGGATATAATAATAGGTATGCACAATATGGAAAGTAATACCCAACTTCAGTAATACCCAATTATAGCTTTGACTTATATTTCTTATGGGTTGCTACTCCATTTTGATTACAGGTTGTTACCTGGAACATTTATATGATTTGTTCTCATGCCAAGTCATTCTTCTCTTTATTCTACAGTCCCTGTCTTCTTAATCACCATAGTGTCTTATTTTGGTCTAGTAATCTGTGTGATTTTTGCTCTAATATTTTATTAGCATTTCTTCTAGAATTTCTCAAAATTTTACATAAGCTGTTTTTCACTTGGTTAAGTAAATAAATGCACAGAGACTTATAAGCTTCTTGTAAACAGTTACTACCAACCAGTCATCTGTTTGTGTCAGCAATTTGCAAGTATCATTGGGTGATTTCCATATCCTGCCTGTGTTGTAGTGCTCACTGAGCACATGGAATTATATAATTATGTGAAAACTGTACTTAGCTCAACCTGAGGAAAACATATATCACTGTTTTTTAGGGGAGAGATATTAGTGAACCCATAATCATGTCCAAGGAAAACAGTGTATAAACTATATTAACGTTTTCTGTTCAACACACCATTTTTTGACTTGCAGAATATATTAGTCAAATGAAGTATTCTTAGCACAAAATAGAAAGAGAAGAAGGGAAGGCACAGAACAGAGGTTGAGGGAGGTGGGCTCTGTGAACAGATAGCTATGGATTTAAATTCATTTCACCTCTTCCTAGTATTAAGACTTGACTCACTCAACTTCAACTACTTTACCTGTAAAATGAAGATAATAATAAAACAAATATAAGATACTACATGAATGTTAATTTCTATTCTTTTCCTTCCTTCAAGGTAAAAACAAACAAACATGTGTTTAAAATATGCACTGCTCAGCTCCATAAGGAATAAAGTACCAAGTTTGAGGTTGATGTTTTGCAGGATGGAGATTATTCAATTTTCTTGTTCAGAGGAAACATAATTAATATGATCAGTTTGAATTTTATTTTTCATGCTAAATTCACTTTCTAGTCTTAATATAATCTCCTGAAAATAATGGGCAAGTTGTTTTATGTTTATGCTTAATAAAAAAGAAATTTTTTTTTTTTTGTACTTAAATGCCTATTTAGTTCTGTTTGGGCCATTTCCTTAGGACCAAATGCAAATGAATGAGGGTTGCAGCTATTTTATAGTCTTCCTTTAATCAAGACCACTATGAAGCATCAGTCCACTGGGTGAGGGGTGACATAAATCATATTATCTTAATTCTGTGTTTCATGAAAGGATTTAGTATTTTATGAACCAGAATATCTGGTTCAATGCCATAGAAACTTCAATCAGATTGCAGGTCTTATGGATTCAATGATCTGGAGATCACTGGATCAGAGGAACATGAAATGCCTGCTTCCCCCTCATTCTGGCTTTATTAATACAGTTAACTTTCAACTGTTCAAGAATTTCGAAGAGGCAGTGGGTTCCTGGCCCCAGAATGTAAAGGAGAAATCCAGATTTCATACAATGTGCTGGATGTAAAAGTGCAATAATCTCTGCATTCTTTTTTCCTACACAGTTAAAATACTTCTGTGATTTCACTATTTCCCTGCTTTCTTAATCCCAAAGGACAAAATTGGCAGTAAAAAACTGACTGAACAATACTGCCTAATATCATTTTTCACTGAATATCATCTACCATTGGAGAATTTTTTTTATTTTTTATTCCTGTAAGATAAATAAACAATGACAACCTAAGCCTGAAAATTTTTCTATACTGCCACACTTCAGGCACTTTGGTATAATATCTAAATATTCATATTTCCTTTTCAAATGTCATATTGAAGAATGTCTCTGTAATATTCATAAGAACATAGAAATTCTTAGGAGAAGAATCTGCCTCCTGAAGGAGGAAAATGAGAAAAGCTGTGAAGAAGGGTTGAGCCCAAAGTTTACAAAGATGTCAGACAGAGAAGTTATTATCACTGTAGAAAACTTTTAACTGAGTTGTTTGTATCTTACAATTCACTGGACCTGACAGGAGTGCATGGTGGTGTTCAGTCTTTCTTACTACCAGTGATTTGGAAGTAGTGGTTCCTTCTTTGTCAATCTTTACATTCTCCTTTTCCTTTCTTTTTTTTAAATCCTCGCCAATGACATTTTTTCATTGCTTTTAGAGAGAGAGGATGGGGGACAGAGGGAGTGAGGAGAGAGAGAGAGAGAGAGAGAGAGAGAGAGAGAGAGAGAGAGAGAGAGAATGAGGAAGAGAGAGAGAGAGAGATGAGAAAGAAGCAAAGAGAGAGGGAGAGAGAGAGAGAGAGAGAGAGAGGAACATTGATTGGCTGCCTCCCCTATACACCTCGACTGCAACCTGGATATGTGCCCTGACTGGGGAACAAACCCATGACCTTTTGGTCTATAAGACAATGCTCCAACCAGCTGAGCCACACCGGTCAGGGCTACTTTCTCCTTTTTCATCAAATTTATTTTCAATTATAAAACCATAGAGCCAGGACAGGAAGTTCTAGGGAACTTGAAGGCCAAAATGGTGAAAACACTTGCCCAGGGTCACACTGCTGAGCTGGAGCTGAAACACGGAAATGGCTTCATGCACATTTTCTCTCAAGAGAGAGTTTTCGTGTTCAAGTCAGCAGACACCTTGCAGTCCTTTCTGATCTTTCTTGTGTTTCTGGCATTGCTACTAATGCAAATTTATTTAAATGTTAAGCTAAAAATAAATGTAGGACCCATTTTTTACTTTATATTGTGTTGGCTCCACTTAATTTCTCCGGATCGCTAACACTTAATTTTTTATGTTTTCTTTTTAATTCTTGATAGATATTTTCAAAATTGAAATTCATATATATGTATAAAACTGTGTACTGTTTTTATTTTGTTCCCCTTGTTTTATAATATGTCAAAGCTAAAATATCATTTGGGGCTATGCCAGATGTTTTCCCACCTGGTCATAAAAATAAATGTATTTTGCTCTTCTGAATTAATTGTTAGAAGTCATATGTATAATTTAGGCTTAAAATGTATATCCAACAATGATAACGATTGAATGCAAAAATAATAACGGTTTGTAGATTGAGTCATACTTAATAGCCATATCATTTATAACCCAACATTTACACTTAATGAATCAGTTCAATTCTTAATGAATGCTCAAACCTGTGATTGGCATTTTTGAGTCCAAATACCCAACTTTAATTTTTAACTCCACTCCTTAATGGTTTCTTAGCTTAGGGTAAACCATTTAGGAATTGAGTCTCTGTTTACTTGGCTATAAAAGAACAAAAGCAATAATAACAATAATAATCTTCTTACCTATCTCACAGGGTTTCCATATCACTAGTCTAGCTTTTCAGATCCCTATGGAATGGTTATCCCTGAGATACCCCATTCACCTCTGTTGCCTGCACCACCAAAATATGCACCAGTTGATTAAAAACAACAAACACCCTTCCTCCCTAGAATCTATGCAAGTTATATGCAGGTTTGAATGAAATATTTTGACACTTTTTTCAATCTGGAGTTTATATTTGTTCTGAAGCAAAGTATGAATTTTTGAAAAGAAAGGTGGCAATATATCAACAGTGCTTTTTATTTTGTATTTTGAGACATACTGGGGTCATAACTGTTAGGGTAGCAGAACCTCTTACGAAGGAAACAGTTATTTGGTTCTAACCCAGCCATGACAGAAAACCATAACATTGGCTGGACCACAAATGATACAGAATGAGATTGGAGAAGAAAAATCTGACCTGAAAAGATAATCAACCTAGAAAAATCCAGGAACTAAAGGGCCCATGGGAGGGATTCCAGGCTGCAGCCAAATCTCTTCTTAATTTTGTTAATCAGACATTTATCAGCACATGGCACTTTTTGCAAATGTTGAAAAAAAATCAGAGCTCATGAATAGGGCCTGGGACACATCTTATTACTTCTATTACCACTGGGGAGCATTTCTCAAGTTGACTTTCTTAAAGGCATTTGGGCTTCTCTCTCCTGTATGAAGATAATTATATCTGTCGTGATGAATAATTTAACCACCATTCCCAATGCCCACCCTCAGACCACTCCTAGCTTTTAATAAAAGGAGACTCTGACACACAGCTCCTTTACTTTATGGACCTGGCAGAAAATGTAATGAAAGTGAAAATATTCCCAAACCTTCCATTCCAAAATTATTGTTTGTTGTCACTTGTGTTTTCCAACACAGAATCATAGAATATTAGCACTGTATGTTTCCTTAGACAACCATCGTCGTCGGCAGCCGTCCGTCTCGAGAGACGATGGTGTAGCTTCTTAAGAGTCTATCTGCACCGCCGAGAATGGCTGTGCAGTCCGACTCGGGAGTGACACGGTATCTGTCTCCTCCCGTGTTGAATCAACATCTTGCGATGACGCTGGAGTGTCCTCTCCAGTGAAGCTGAAGCTACAGAGCCTGGGCAGGGTGATATGGAGGGTCTGCTGTTGCCCATGCAGCAGACCCCCCCTCTCTTCGCAGCTGAAGGGTCCAAGGGAAAGACGGAGTCAATACAGCTTGGCTTCAGGTGCGCCGCAGGAGTTGCCGGTGTTGACTACAACGTCAAACCGCCTTAGGGACTCCGGCTCCGGATTTTCTGTCGGGGTTTACTCCCTTAGCCTTTCCCCTGAAGAGGTATGCCACAAGGCAGCGGAGGTTTTTTGGAGTCAGAGTTTTCCTTCTCTGATGTGCCCTGACTGGAAGATCGAACCAGCGACACTTAGCTCGCAGGCCGATGCTCAATCCACTGAGCCAAACCAGCCAGGGCTCTTAGACAACCACAAAAGAGAAAATTGAAGCTTAAATTAATTCACCACTATGGTCAGAGCATCGTCGTCGTCGTCGTCGGCAGCCGTCCGTCTCGAGAGACGATGGCGTAGCTTCTTGAGAGTCTATCTGCACCGCCGAGAATGGCTGTGCAGTCCGATTCGGGAGTGACAATCCCTGCCGCACTTGGTACAGGTGAAGGCAGATGGCCGTTGTTGCTGCTGTTGACGCTGCTTCCGCCTCGATCTTTTCTGGACTGCCTCCTCGTTGCGCGCAGCCTCTGCGCGTGACGTACCTTGCCTGACCGCGAGCCTCCAGGCTAGGCGGTCGTCTGCTTGAACTTCCCATGTGTTGAGATTGATGGAGCATTGTGTCATGTCCTTTTTGCAGATGTCTTTGAACCGCAGTTTTGGGCGCCCTGTCATCCTCTTGCCTTCTGCTAGCTCGCCGTAGAGGAGGTCTTTGGGGATACGGCCTGCATCCATTCTTTTGACATGGCCGAGCCACCTGAGGCGTCTCTCGCTAAGAACTGCATGCAAACTGCTCATATTGGCTCGCTTCAGCACCTCGGTGTTGGGGACCTTATCCTGCCAGGCGACATGCAGGACGCGTCGCAGGCACCTCATGTGGAAGCTGTTGAGTTTCCTTTCGTGCCTTGCGTAGGTGGTCCACGTCTCGCTGCCATAGAGGAGAGTGCTGAGTACACAGGCTTGGTAGATGCGCAGTCTGGTTTTCTCAGTGAGGCTGGAATTATTCCACGCTCGCCGATTCAGTCTGGCCATAACTGTGGCTGCCCTGGCGATTCTCCGGTTGACCTCCAAGTCGACTGACAGAGAGCTCGAGATGGTGGACCCGAGGTAAGTGAAGTCGTTGACAACCTCCAGGGTGTACCCGTCGATGGTGATGCATGGGGGAGTCCCCGTGCCTTGAGCCATAACATTCGTCTTCGTCAGGCTGATGGCTAGTCCGAACTCCTTGCATGCGTGGGAAAGGCAAGTGACTAGCTGCTGGAGTCCTTCTTCGGAGTGTGATGTCAAAGCTGTGTCGTCGGCGAAGAGCATCTCACGGATGAGCACCTCTTTGACTTTGGTCTTGGCTCGTAGACAGGCCAGGTTGTAGAGCTTGCCATCGGATCTGGTGTGAATGAAGACACCCTCGCTGCAGTCCTTAAAGGCGTATTGGAGGAGCATGGAGAAGAAGATTCCGAACAGCGTAGGCGCGAGGACGCAGCCCTGCTTTACTCCGCTGCTGACTGGGAAGGCCTCAGAGGTTGCGCCGTTGTAGGACACCGTGCTGTGCATGTTGTCGTGAAAGGACATGACCACAGCAAGCAGATGTGGTGGACAGCCAATCTTCCGTAGCAAGCTGAAGAGTCCGCTTCGACTGACCAGATCAAACGCCTTCGTGAGGTCAATAAAGGCGAGGTAGAGTGGTTTATGCTGCTCGTGACACTTCTCCTGCAGCTGGCGTAGGGAGAAGATCATGTCCACTGTTGATCGGCCAGCTCTGAAGCCACACTGGGACTCTGGGTAGACGCGGGAAGCAAGGGTCTGCAGGCGGGCAAGAGCGACCCGGGCGAATACTTTGCCGACGACGCTGAGGAGAGAGATGCCCCGGTAGTTGTTGCAGTCGCTGCGGTCTCCTTTGTTCTTGTACATGGTGATAATGTTGGCGTCTCTCATATCCTGGGGGATGTAACCCTCCTTCCAGCAGCGACAGAGTAGATGGTGGAGCGGCTGTAGCAGGACTGGTTTCCCGCTCTTTAGGATTTCTGGAGGGATTCCGTCGCTTCCTGGTGCTTTCCCGCAAGCGAGGCGGTCGATGGCTTTGCTGAGCTCTGCCGCAGTAGGTGGGGTATCTAGCTCCTCCATGACTGGTAGGTCTGGGATGGCGTTAAGAGCAGTGTCTGTTACGGTGTTCTTCGTTGCGTACAGCTCGAGGTAGTGCTCGGTCCACCGCCGCATTTGCTGTTCCTGGTCAGTGATGACCTCACCTGTCTTGGACTTAAGGGGGGCGATCTTGGAGGGGATTGGGCCTGTTGCCTTCTTGATACCCTCATACATTCCTCGTGCGTTGCCTATATCGGTGGCTTCCTGAATGCTTCTGCACAGGTTTAGCCAATAGGTGTTGGCACAGTGGCGGGCGGTCAGAGCATATAGCTTTGAAATAAAGTTTTAGACCTTGATCTCTTTTCTGATGAAATTATCACCTCTATCATTCCAATGAAAATGTGGCATAATAAAAGTCTGTGTTGCAAGGACCTTGACCTGGAGCTATCAGCTCTGGCTTGGTAACCTCAACCATCTCAGAGCTCTGTTTTTTTGTTTTTGGTTTTTGTCTGTAAAATGGGTCAGATAACTTTTAAAACCTTTTATTTTGAAACAATCTCAAACTTGGAGAAAAGTTATAACTATAAGACAAAGGACTTTTTTCTTCCTGAACCATTTGAGAGAAAATTGACTACACGGTATTCCATCAACCAATTTTTTTACCTTAGGCTCATTTATTTTATTTATTTTAAGTGTATTTTATTGATTATGCTGTTACAGTTGTCCCATTTTTTCCCTTTGCCACCCTCAACCTGGTACCCTTCTTCCCTCCAACAATCCCTCCACCCTTATTTCACAACCATGGGTCGTGCATGTAAGTTCTTTGGCTTCACCCTTTTCTAAACTTCTGTTAACATCCCCTGTCTATTTTGTTCCCACCAATTACACTTCTTGATCCCTGCACCATTTCCCCCTGTCTCCCTCTTCCCCCTCCCAGCTGATAAGCCTCCAAATTATCTCAATATCTATGATTCTGTTCTTGTTTTCGTTGGTTGTTTAGTGTTTTCTTTTGTTGCTGTTTTTTTTTTTTTTTAGATTTAATTGTTAATAGTTGAGAGTTTGTTGTCATTTTAATGTTCATGGTTTGATCTTCTTCTTTTTCTTAAACAGGTCCCTTTAACATTTCATATAATAATGGCTTGGTGATGATGAACTCTTTTAGCTTTACTGTGTCTGGGAAGCACTTTATCTGCCCTTCCATTCTAAATGATAGCTTTGCTGGATAGGGCAACCTAGGTTGTGGGTCCTTGCTTTTCATCACTTTGAATACTCCTTGCCAGCTCCTTCTTGCCTGCAAAATATCTTTTGAGAAATCAGCTGAGAGTCTTATGGGAATTCCTTTGTAGGTAACTCTCTCCTTTTCTCTTGCTGCTTTTAAGATTCTCTCTTTATCTTTCACCTTTGGCATTTTAATTATGATGTGTCTTGGTGTGGTCCTCTTCAGGTCAAACTTGTTTGGGACTCTCTGTGCTTCCTGGACTTGCATGTCTATTTACATCACAAAAATTAAAGCAGTTTTCTTTCATTATTTTTCAAATAAGTTTTCAATTTCTTGCTCTTCCTCTTCTCCTTCTGGCACCTCTATGATTCAGATGTTGGTACATTTAAAGTTGTCTCAGGGGTTCCTAAACCTCTCCTCATTTTTTTCAATTCTTGTTTCTTCCTTCTGTTCTGGGTGAATGTTTATTTCTTCCTTTCGTTCCAAATCATTGATTTGAATGCTAGCTTGCTTCCTTCCCATACTGTTGGTTCCCGGTATGTTTTTCTTTATTTCACTTTGTATAACCTTTACTTATTCCTTTATTCTTTGGTCATACTCAGTCATTTCTCTGAGCATCCTGATCACCAGTATTTTGAACTTTGCAACTGATAGGTTGGCTATCTCTGTTTCATTTAGTTCTTTTTCTGTGGTTTTGTTCTGTTCTTTCATTTGGGCCATATTTCTTTGCGTCCTCAACTTGACAGCCTCCCTGTGTTTGTTTCTGTGTATTAGGTAGAGCTGCTTTGACTCCATCTTGGTAATGTGGCCTAATGTAGTAAGTGTCCAGTAGGGTCCAGTGGCACAGTCTCCCCTATCACCCAAACTGGATACTCAAGGTGCACCCTTCATGTGGGTTGAGTACACCCTCCTTCTTGTAGTTGAGCCTTGGTTGCTCTTGGCAGATCAGTGGGAAGGAATTATCCAGGCCAGTCAGCTGCGAGGACTGGCTGTGACCACTGACCACCAACCTCCACCCTCCATGGAGGATCTGTACAGGGGCAAGGTGATGATGCTCTGATGTGGTCTGTAGCTGTCCGCTGGGTTTCCCAGGTGGTGCAGACCAAGTTCAGCCCCTACTTGTGTTTTGGTCATGTTACCCTGCCTCAGCTATAAAGCAATCTGAGATGGCTGCTACTTGTGCTGGGCTTGGAGATTCCCAGGCGAAGTCATGCTGTGAATTTAAGCTGTCTACTGATGATGCTGAGCCTGGAACTCACTGAGGACAGATGTTGGTTGTTTGATAAGACTTAGGAAGTTGTGAAGCATGAGCCAAGTCTATTCATTCATATGGAAAAGCAGCTTGAGTGGGCCTATAAGTTGAGTGAGGCAGAGTCTCTTGGGAGCTCCAGGAAAGGTTAAACTGTGTTAGCCAGGTTCATGGAGTCTCAGATATTGCACCAGCTTGTCAGCTCTGTGGGAGAAGTGTTTAGAAAAGAGACAATGACCTCTACTGGTCTTAATGCCAGACACTTCAGTTTCTCCTGGTATGTCACTGGTGTCTTTCAAGCTGCTACCCCAATGCTGGAGCTCAGAGAGAATGAGTCTGAGCAGGTGAGTCAATGTGTGGGTTCTTTAAGATGAATGGCTTGGGGCTCCAGAAGTTTCTTCCACTGACTCAATCCCTGCTGGTTTTTGCAGCCAGAAGTTGTGGGGATTTATCTTCCTTTCACTGGAACCCTGGACTGGGAAGCCTGATGTGGGGCTGGGACTCCTTGCTCCTGAGATATCCCTCCTGAATTTTTATCTACCACACATGGGTGACAGACCAGCCTGTTCCATGTCTGTGCCCTCCTACCCTGTTCGATGGATGTGGTTTCTTTAATTCTGTAGTTGTCAGACTTCCATTCAACTCGATTTCTGACTGTTCTGGCTGATGGTAGTTCTATATTTCAGTTGTAATTTTGATGTGGTTGTGGGAAGAGGCAAGTCATGTCTGCCTACACTGCCATCTTGATCTCAGTGTGTATTTCATACAAAGTCAAAATCTATAATACAACACCCAAATTAGGATACATTCATGTTTCTTTCAATAATTTTTTTTTTAAGTACAAGGAACCAGTTCTAAATCTCAGGTTGCTTATCATGTCATTTGAATAGTCATGTCATTCATTTTCTTCAGAGTGGAACAATTTCCAGGTCTTCCCTTGATCTCCCTGACCCAGACTTATTGAATATTGTAGGCCACTTATTTTATAGTAGAGCACTGTCTGGGTTTTTCTGATGTTTCCTCATGACTAGATTTAGGTCTTTGACAGCAACATCATAGAAGTGATGTTGTGCCCTTTTGACTACATCTTATCAGATGGTGTGGGATTTTGATTGTCCCACTATAAATGTCATTAATATGTTGACATGATTAAGGTGGTTTCTCCCTGAATTCTCTACTCTAATGACATTTTTCCTTCATAATTAATGAGTATCTTGTGGGCAGATACTTTGAGACTATGTAAATATCTTGTTTCTTACCCAACTTCCAATGTATTCATATGTTTATTGTTTTCTATTAAAGGGATCAAATTCTTTACAATCGTTATTTATTTTGATGTTTCTATTGTTTCTGTTATGTCCACGTGAGAACCCCTTCAAACTACCCACTGTGTTCTTTTGATATGTGCCCATCATTCTGTGAATACTTCATTACTTTTTGTCAAAACAAGATATTCCAAACCCATCTGGTACTTTCCTAGTCTCAAATCTGGAATTAGCCATTTTTTCAAGGAGCTTTGGATGATATTAGTCATTAATGGTATTTAGAAATGATATCTAGGGACTAAGTGGGCTCATTATACAAACATATCCACATTTACATCTATATTTATTTCTATAGCTATCTCTAGATAATATAACAAAAACCAAATGTTCACATCAATACCTCCAAATCTACTCTACCTCACTGGGATACTCTTAGTTCTTTCAGTTTTTTAAAAATCCATATTTACAACTCCCTTTTCTGGTAAGGAAAAAGCTGGTTTCCATTATTTTTAATATGCTTTTTTTGTGTAATCAGCAGTCCCATATATAACAGGTCTCCTGGCCCCTCCCCTGAAGAGATTCCTTCCTAACCCTACACAAAACTTCACACTCTCCCTGGACTTCTCTCCTACATGAATCCCTCCTCACTCCACTCTAACAGTGATGCTTGCAGGCACCCTCCTTATTCTGTTTAGGTTCCAAGACCCCATGTGGACTCTAGTCCTTATCACTCCACTTGGACCCCAACACTCTGCTATGGGCCACTGCACTTCTCCCCACACTTGCACAGACTCCATGCTTTATGAAATAAAGGTTTTTGGACTGAATTTGTTTAATAATTTTTTTGGTCTTACCTCCTTCCCAAGATAGCTATAAATGTTTGATGAAACAGGGGTTTCATCAGTGCACTCTTTGCAAACTATGTAGGGTTTAATGTCCTGGCTAGAGAACTCCTTTAAACAATCAAGATTGTCAAGCACCATGCTGGATCTCTTTGTTTTTAAATAACATTTTTTATTTTTCATTTATTGTTGACATACAATATTATATTAGTTTCAGGTGTATAACTCAGTGATTGGGCATTATATAACTTAGTAAGTGATCACCGCAATAAATCTAGTACCCATTTGACACCATATATATAGTTATTACAAGATTATTGACTATATTCCCTGTGTTGCACTTTATATCAATCTAAAGAACAAAATAAATTAACAAACCAAACTGAAGCAGACTCATAGACACAGAGAGAGAGAACTAACTGGTCGTTGCTAGAGGGGATAGGTGTTGGGGGACTGGGTGAAAGATGGAAGGATGTTTGTGGATGGGCAAAAAAAGAGAAGGGATTAAAAAATACAGATTGGTAGTTACAGAATAGCCATGGGGATGGCTCTCTGTAAATGGGCATGTCAGTGCACACCCTTCACTGTTGGCTTCAGTGCTCAGCTCTGAACTCCTTCACATCCAGCTTTGGGATTAGCCATCAAGTCTGTTCTCACAGCTGCTCTCCTAACCACAGTCTTGGAAAGAGTTCTCACACCCCAAACTACGTACCTCTATCACACTCTTCCTTTCTTCATTGTCCTTCAGGACCATCTCCACAGGACTTACATTGGCTCCTTGGGGAAGATCCATACATAAGTGAATGTAAGATGCTGATAGTAATGTTCAGTGTACTCTTCCACTCTATTTGTTAAGATAAAACTAGTTTCTGTTGCAAACAAACCCAAAATGTATAATAGATCACACAAAATTGAATATTTATTTCTAACTTCTGTGAATTTCAAATGGGTGTTCATGTTAGGTGGATGGCTATATGAGTTGGCTGGATGTGCTGTAACAAAGTACCACACATTGGGTGGGATACACAACAGAAATTTATTGTCTCACAGTTCTGGAGATTAGAAGACCAAAACTGAGGTGTCAGCGGAGTCAGTTCCTTCTGACAGCTATGAGGGAAGGATCTGCTCCAGAACTCTCTCGTTGGCTTACAGATGGTTGTCTTCTCTCTATATCTGTGTTCAGTTTCCCCCTTTGGTAAGGACACCAGCCAAACTTGGCTAGGACCAATTCTAATGACCTCAATTTTAACTTTATTGTCTCTATAAAGACAATACCACCAAATAAAGTCACATTCTGAGGTACTGGGGGTTAAGACTTCAACAAATAAATTTTGAGGGAACACAATTCATCTCATAACAATGACTCTCCTCCAAGTATTGATTCAGAGATCCAGATCCCTTCAATCTTGTGGCTGTATCATCAGCAAGAACTTCTAAGTTTTCTGTGGTTGGGTCAAGCTGGTGAAAGGAAAAAGAACAGAGAATATCAAGCACTGTCAGGTTTTGTGGGTCTAGCCTAGAAACAAGCATAGCACTTGCTTGCCATTGGCCAGAATTCAGTTGCATAGCAGAAAGACAGAGAATGTGGCTAAATGTGTGTCCAGAAAGAAGAGGAATTGTTACTGATAATCAGCTAGGTAGTGTCTTCCACACCCTTCTCTACTCCACATTACCCAAAAAAGACAATGCAGTCAGACAATTAAAATCAGAATGTTGACTGCAGGTTCTTCAAAGAGAAGAAAACATAAAAGATACCATTTGTCTGTAATTCTTAGGTTACTCTCAGTATGTTAATAACCAATGTGTGCTCTGCCAAAAATTAATATTGAAGAAAAGAGGTCAATATTGCCCTATATAGCACCTGTGCGTTTTAACACTTCAGAGATTCTGCTCTGAGGTGAAAACCCGTGTTGGACCCTGACAGTTTTGCTTCCTTTTGTTTGTCTGACTGGATTGTTCAGACCTGAATTAGAACTCGAGCATTCTCTTGGGAGGTCATTTTTCTTTCCCTGGGGCTCCTGTTATCTTTATTTTATAATATCAATGATAACTGTAACCACCAGCTTGGCAGTGGTAAAAAAGAGCATTATTTTACAAAACTAAAATTCACTGCTGGGAATTTTTTAACACTATTATGCATAACAATATTTTTAATGGGGTAATTCCTACCAACTAGTTCACAAAACTCTTGTCATTTTTTAAAGCAGAATTAAATAATACCAGACAGCAGAATCTGTAAGGCATAAATTACAGATGGCAGGAGGGCAAAGACATTGTGCAGTGAATAAATTAAAGTCTTCAATTATGAGGCCAGTAAGAGTGAGATGAGGGAGGAGGGATGAGGCCACTAGAGAGAAATGTTTCAGGTAACATTGAAATCAGGGTGTGGGTCCATGAGGCACTAAGACCCACAGACCAAGAGTGCACCTGAAAGAGATCTTTACTAAAGAAAAGAAGCATTTTCCTGAACAGAAAATATTGATATAAAAATGTAAGCATTTTAAAAAGTCTTCCACCAGATTGTAAAGTTCAAAAAAGGCAAATTTGGGTCTGGTCAGGTTTGTAAGATGAATGGAGGTTATAGGTTGTGATGAAACATACAGGCTGTTGGACATGAGTCCCAAGAAAATGTGAGCTTGCCTAACTGCAACCTCAAATTAAAATGCAATCTTTTTGATGCCTATAGCTTGGATGGATGATTAGGGAAAGCATTTTGTGTCTTTGAAGTCCCTGCCTTTGTAGGGAAAATTTAAGTGCTGCTTATTCAGCTCCAGAAATCTCTCTCAAAGTTTGGTGTTTCTCACCATTTATATAGATCTTCAGACTCTCTTGCCATGGCTCCTCAGAACCTCTAAATCGTTTCACTGTCTCTGATTTCCATCTCTTCCCCCATCCTCATCCTGACTCTCCATGTTGCTGCCAGATGCAGTTGTAATTTTCTTACATGAGAAATCGATCCTATAGGATAAACTCTAAAATCTATGATATGCTCTAAAATTAGATTCTGAAAACCATCTCCCCAAGCATGGTTCTCTCTGCAGTCCATGCTTAAGCTTCCGTAGGCAGCTCAGCCTTCCTCAAGTATGTCATACTCATTTGCAAAATCTTAAATTTACACAGGTCCTTCTAGGACTATTAATTGCACAGGTAGATCACTTGTGCAAATCAGAAAAAGGCCTCTTCCATCAACAGGATGCACCCATGTGCCAAGGCACTAGCTTGTTAAGAAGAGTTGGATTGGATTTCAGCCTCCCCTTCCCCATCGTCTGCACGCTCATTCTCTAGATCCTGAACTGTTTCTGTAACAGCTGTGATCTTTCCTCTTCCTCTTTTATAAATCAGGTCAAATGCCACTTACAACTGCTCCCAGGCAGGGTCATTTCTTCATTTTTGATTGTGCTGCATTTGATCATGCAACTAGTATTTGTTCCTCTACTTTCTAAAAGACCAAAGCTCAAAGAAAACATATTTGGTTTTTACACCTTTTAAAAAAATCCCCAGTGTTAAATATACTGCCTCATGTTTAATACCTACCTGCTGAGTAAGTGTTTAATAGAGAAGGAAGAAAGAAAAAAGGAAAGTCATTATCTAAACTTGCAAAGAAAACTGGGAAAAGATATAGTTACAACAATACTAGAGAAATTAATGAGTAGGAAAAAGTAAAGTTAGATTATTTTGAAGGAAAAAATTCAAACAAGTGAAATATTTAACAGCAAAAAAATTGCATGGAATTAAAAAGTATTTAAATTTATAAAAGCTTAAATATTTAAGAGGAAAAATTAGATGTAATCAAGGCATTTCTGAAAGAAAACAACACTCTGATGGTAATTTCATATATAAGAAAAATACAATATGTTCTAAGCATGATACCAAAACCAAGAATCATAAAGGAAAAGACTAATAATGACTACATAACTCACAAATTAAAATGACATGTAACAAACTGGAAATATTTATTATATATAATAAAGGCTTTTTAACTTATAAAAATTACAAGTAAAAAGCACTTATAAATCAAAAAAGGTGAAAATATAAAGAGAAAATCAATTGACTCTTTTATCATAATAAAATATACCTTTTAGTCCTAGCAACGTTCCTCGTCTTTAAATCTATGTCAACTGATATTCATACAACAATTCCATCTTTCTTAAGATTACTTTGGTATGGTATATCTTTTTTATACTTTTACTTGTAATGTGTAGATATCTTTATATATAAAGGACATTGCTCATAGACAGCACATTTTGGGTCTTGTTATCTTATCTATTTTGAAAAATCTCTGCATCTTAATTGGAGTGTTTAGACCAGGTATTCTTAGCATAATCGTAAGTACAGTATTTAAGTTTACCATATGGCTATCTGTTTTCTAGTTGCCTCATATGTTTTTTTTTTACCCCCTCTTTTTATGCCTTCCTTTGGATTGATTGTGGCTATTTTAATGGTTTTTTTAATATCCACAATTGAAATTTTTAGCTATGTCACTTGTTTTGCTTTGCTTTAGTAGTTGTTCTAGGGATTTGGCTATGCATTCTTAACTTATAGTCTACCTCCAAATAATATTACATAACTTCCTGTAAAATGTAAGAGCCTTAAGACATTATACTCACATTTCTCACTGTTTATCCCTGTTCATATTCACTATGCTCACAGAATGGAGGGGGAAATTATATGATCATCCCAAAAGATACAGGAAAAGTATGTGATAAAATATTAACACCTATGTATAATAAAAACTTGTACAAAACTAGGGAAAAAGGACGTACTTCTCTAATCTAATAAAGGGCATGTATGAAAAACCTACAACTAATATCATTTGAAGACTAAATGCTTCTGTCTTGAGGTCAGGAATAAAGAATGTCTTCTCTTTCCAGTTCTAGTCAACATTGTGCTGGAGGGTGGAAGAGGGAGTTTTGCCCAATAAGGTAAGAAAAAAAAACAAAAGAAATACAGATTGGAAAGTAGTCATACTGTTTTTATTTGCAGATGGTGTGATTGTGTATGTAGTTAATTCTAAGGAATCTACAAAAAAGCTACTAAATATGCACACAAATGCAATGTCAATATACAAAATTTAATTGTATCTCTACACACCGATGGGAAGAAGTATTTTTTTAAATAGTGCTATTTGCAATAGCATCAAAAATAAAATAAAATAATTTCATAAAATATGTATAAGACCTGAATGCTGTAAACCACAAAACAGTGCTGAGAGAAATTAAAAAAGAAACAAATCATCTTTATGGGTTGGAAGACTCAATATTATTAAAATATCAATTACCTCTGAATTTATCAATATATTGGAGGCCATTCTCATGTAATTCATCTGTGTTTCCCTATAGACATTGACAAACTAATTCTAACATTCACATTAAGATACAAAGGATGTAGAATGCTCAAAACTATTATGAAAAAGAACTCATATTGTTTAATTTTAACTAATATCTATAGTAATCAAGAAAATGTGGCATTAGCATAAAATAGGCATATAGATCTATGGAATTATATATAAACACAGAGTCCAGAAGTAGAACCACAAATATATGATTTTTTTTACAAAGAAGCCAATAAGGGAAAGGATAACTTTTCAGTAAGTGGTGCTGAAACAAATAAAATGAACCTCAATTCTTACCTTACACCATTCACAAAACCATTTCAAAATGGATCACACCCATGGATGTATTTGCTAATATTAGAAAATTTCAAACAAAATCCTGATAAGCTTTACAACTTTATGATAGACAAAGTTCTTTAGTAAAACACACAAAAAATGAACTATAATAGAAAAAGTTGCTACTTTGAACTTCATCAAAATTAAAACTTTCTGCTCTTTGGAATACACCATTAAAAGAATGAAAAGGCAAACCACAGACTAGAAGAAAGTTATATATGACAAGGATTTGTATCCACTGCATATAAGGATGCTACCAACTCAATAATAACCCAATTAAAAAGTTGGCGACATTTAAACTGAGATTTCATAAAAGAAGATATATGATGGGCGATAAGTACATGAAATGATGCAAATATCATTAGCTGTCAGCAATTGCAAATTTAAACCATACTGAGGTACTGCACATCCATTGGAATAGCTAAAATGAATAGATGAAACCCTTCTGTAGGGTAATGCTGCAATACTTAGCCAAAGCCTTAAAATGCATATATTCTGTTATTTTCTTATTTATTTGTAGTTTATTCTAAATAAATAATTTGAATGCACAAAGGCTTAGCTACAAGGATGCCCATCTAAGTATTGTTTGTTATAGGAAACATTGAAAACAAACTGTCCAACAATAGGAAAAAGGTTAAGTAAATTATAATCATACAATGAAATGCCCTTCATTTACTAAAAAGGATGGGAAATTATATTTATTGATATCAAAATACATTCAAAATATCCTATTAAATTTAAAAAATGCTTATAAGACTATCATATGATCCTACTTAGTATACAAAAACTCAAAATAAAAAGATAGAAAACACAATTCATTATTATCAGAATTTTTACCTGGATGATAAGACTGTGATAATTTTTTTCTTCTTTTAGACTATCTGTATTTCCTCATTAATTAAAAATGCACATATAATGTTTGTGTAGTGACAAAAATAAGAGTTTATGATGATATTACAAGAGCTGTGTTTGTCTTAAAAAGTAAAATAAAGAATAGCATGGAGAGCCAGGTGCTCTGTGGGATATTATTAAGGTAAACTCTGCTGATGTGACGGAGGCCTAACTATTTTGTCTGTGTCTGGGAAAGACACTAAACCCAGGTGGGAAGCCCTTCCTAGGTTCTCTCATTGCCATCTGACCTCTTTCTACTTCTGGTCTTCCTGACATGAACTATTTTGTCAGTTCCCTCAACCAATGAGCTCTTCTTGATAAACCAATTTTGAAAGAAATCTGCTTTAGGAAGAGCAACGTATATTAATGATGACAGTATAGTGAATTTAAGCTAAAATGACTTTATTACTTGAGAATGTAAACTCCTCCACAATATTTAAACACCATGAAGAGTTGTCTATCATAAAATCTAAGCACTTAACAGCTTCACATGGTATAAAGGATACCTGGTAGATCTTACCACCTGGTGGATAATATGGACTTGTAAAGTCATCACAATAGAGTACCTTTAATTGGAATTCGTTGAGAGCCTTCCAAATGCCTCATGCTCAAACACCTAGTAAGTATCCTTGAAATATTTTGAGCACTAGAACTGAGAATTGCTCCCTAAACAAGGCATGGCAGCTATGTAAAGTCTTTCAAGGAAAGGTTAAAAGCATTGGGTTAATTAGCTTGGTGAGAAGAAAGTTGAAGAAAAATGTAAAATAACGATCCCAAAGAATATAAATGATTATTATACATAGGCTGTTTCCCAACTGTTCTCAATACACCGAAAGCAAACTTTTGATTGAGCAGGAAGTAGTTGAATAAGACATGGTTAAGCACTTCCTGATTCAGCAATGAAACAGGCTACCAGAGGATGGAATATTTGTTCCTGGAAACCTTTCAGACCTTTCAGAATAGAATAGACAACCCACTGTTTGATTACCTGGATCTAGTCCTGGTTCAAAGAATTAAACAAATGGCTGTTTTGTTTCCTTCCAGTCAGTCTATCAGAAGAGTGCAGAAGAAAGTAACTGAAATTGCCCCAAAGTGCTTAGTGTTAATTTTTCTAAATAGTACATGTGAGAATGATACTGAATAAATTTAGAGCTCTATATATTGCAGCAGTTGAGTAATTTTCGGCTTAAAACTGCAACCAATCACAAACACTTTCTAATGCAAAGAAATTTAAAAATAACATACACACTTTGCACCCTGGCATAAAGTTCTGTAGCATGCTGTCGTTCAGCCCCAACCACACAAACGTCTAAACTTTTGTCAAGTGTCAAGCAATAAATCAAGGGAGTTTGTGTGCCCTTCTGTAGAAATCATTCTTCTCCAGTCCTTGCCACAAACAATAAAAAAGCTAAGGAAAGTCATTGATTTTCCTGAACCATTTGAAAATGACACTTTTGGTTGGAACTGTTCCAACACCCAAGGTGCAGTTAGTCCCAGTAGTCAAAATATTCAGAAACAACAACAAAATCAGCCGAATGGGGTATTAAACACACCCTGGTGAAATTCCTCATTGAAACAGGCTGGTAGTGCATTCAATTAAAATGACTTCAGTTTATTTAAGACTTAGCCCATGAAAACGTTTCCCAAAGCTTCAGCTATGAATAGTTTTCTTGTGCAGTTTTCCTGCCGCTTTCCAAACCTTAGCCTCAGGGCCCCAAACGTTCTGCATAAAGCACAAGAGCTTGGCAGTGAGACTCAAGGGTCTGGACGTTTGTATTTTCTTCTACAAAGCCTTTAGGAAAACAAGCTGCTAGCAAACTTTTGTGCCCCAGTCAAATTCCAGGGTCCCAGAGCAGTAATTAACAATTAGCTTTAGCCTCAAAATAAAGCACCAGTATCTTTTGGCAAAGAGGCAAATACAACACAAGAGGCGTTTAGCATTAGCTAATGAACAATTATTAATTAGTTAACTCTGAAATAAATAGTCATCTTTGTTTTGGCAGTAGATTATTTACTTCCAAATTACTCCCTCATTACCAGTCACAACCAATTTAGGGCTGTATTATGGCATCAACTTTATTAATGTCACACTAGTAAGGCTAGCATAACAATAAAATGCCATACAGCAGTTAAAAGAATTTTTCTTATGTAGTAATAATATATTTGCGGTATATTTTAATATTCTATGTCTTAAACTGCAATGCTTTATATGTAGAACTGACTGAAAGATTAGCCAGTAATGAATCCATCACTCTTTTCTCATAACAAAGACTTAAATAACATCTTTTTGCATTTTGCAAAGATGTTTGTACATGTAAACCTTGGTTACCAAAGTCTCATTGTTAGGCAATATTATTAATTATAATTTGCAAAACTGCTCAGTAAGAGGCTTAGTAATATATTTCTGCATGATTTATGGATCTCATTGAAAAGCAGATAGAATAATATCTTCCTGTTTTTCCGGTTGGTTCTTGTAGAAGGTGAGCAGTAAGCAATTTCCACAGTGACTATTTCAGTTAATTAAGGATGATATTGGGCAGACTCTCCTAATATTTTTGTTTTATTGGTGAAAAGAGAAAACTTTAGGAAGTAAGCATTCAGCTATAAAAAATATCAGACAGAACAGCTACAACTAGATCGGTTGCACATTTGTAAAATCAATATGTAAAAATCTAGATATGTGTAAAAGGCAAATTTAAAATAAAAGTGCTTTTACAAAAAAAGAGCTGCTCTGGAAATCCTTAAAATACCAAACTGCCCGTGGTGTCATCAACTGTAGTGTTGATCTGCAATTAACTTGGCAGGAATACTCATCTTACCTAAGGAAATGGCAGAGAGGATGGTGTAAAGAGGGCAGTTTTGGTCATCTAAACAGACCTATATTCAAATTCTCTGAGTGTGGGAAATTTACTTCTGAGAATCTCACTTCTCATCTATAAAAAGGGTTAATAAGCACGGCTATCTCGAGGACAAAATTAAATAAAGTATGTAAAATACAAGGTTTACAGGAAGCACCCATTTAGCATTACACATGTATTTCTAAATAGACTCTAAGGAGTGACAGTGTTGGGGAACATAAGAGGAAAATCCCTTGTTCAAGCTACCCGCTGTACAAAGTCCAGGTCACCAAGCATCATGCACAGGCCACAGGTTGTAAGTTTCTCTAAATCCCTCTTTTTCTCACAGAGACATCTACTAGGTGGGGATTTGGTGGTCTTTTTCTTATGAATTAAAATGAGGGGGAAAAAGGAGTTTTCAAAGATAAAACGATGGCATTATTTCAAGCTGAGAAGGAAGCATGATGGGGCAACATCCACAAGGCCCAGGAGTCTTCCACTGCAAGCACACCTGGGGGCGGGGTGTGTGTGCCATCCCTGAGGAAAGGAAGATTTATAAATATACTGAAGTCCAGGTTCGAGAAGGTGACTTTTATATTTCCAAAGAAATACCAGAAAATCTCTAAAGAATCTTCTTAATAAAGGGATGAATGAGACCATGGTAAGGGTGTGATCTGAGCAAAGGAAAATAGGCCGATGTCAGTGTCCCCTCCCTGCTCTTGACTCCAAATGTCGCGATCTCGCCTTACCTAACTTCTATTTGCAGCTCACTGGTGTGTTCTGTAGATGATTGCTCATCCCCTCTGTGACAGTATCCTTCCTCTCTCCTCTTCCAAGGCTAACACTGTTTCTGCTTCTGTCGTATCTCTAGTGTTTCCTTTCCTTGGTTTCTCCTTCCCTTTCAAGCATCTTTGGATATCTTAGGCATGTAAATTTCTTCCCCTGACCCTGCTTTTCCTATTTCTCTCTCCCCATAGGGTTCTGTTCTATCTTGCTTTTGTCCTTGCTCATTGCAGGTCTGGTGGATCTTCTCTCTGTCATTCCCCACCCCATTTCAATCTGGGTCCCTAAAACATTCTGTTGGAACTTCTGGAATAAGGATTGTTTTTGCAAAAGAAATTATGTAGACAGATAAAATCTGATGTTTTCTTTTGTCACATAATCAAAAAGTTATCATTATTATTTATGGTGATATGATGATGAAAATGATGATAATAATGATATCTTGGCTATTATGCAGCTCTGAAAAAATTTGCTGCTCAAATGCAGGTACCAATGATAGTTGCTTCTGTTTGCTGGTTTTCTGCCTAACATCCAGTTCCTCCATTTTGTTTCCTAAGAGAATCTCAACTTTCTTTAAGTGTGCCACCACCTTGCATGGCTTTGTCCTTCAGAGGAAGGTGACTTTACCCCCAATGACAAGAGAGTATCTCAACCTCTCTCCTCCCCACACCACCCAATTACTCTCCCCATATGTGTTTGCCATTTGCTTTGTCAACCCAGTTGAGCATGCCGCCTGTGAGTCCAATCAGACTACAGGGAACAATTAGATTCTATGGTTGGTGATGAGGTTTTACTGTCTTTCTTGCATTATATAAAACATGCTCCCCCAGCCATCTTGCAATTGTGACCAGATCCAGGGTCAGCACAATATACAAACAGTAAGAATAGTAGGTCCAGGAGATGGGAAGAAACATTGTTGATTCCTGGACACAACAATCCTGTGCGTCCTCCCTCCAGACTTTCTGTTCAGTGAGATGATCCAGTCCTCCAGCAGGAATGGACATACTTTTCTATGAAAGGGCAGATAGTAAATATTTTAGGTTTTACAAGCCATAGTATCTCAGTTCAATTCTGCCATTGTGGTGGGAAAGCAGCCATTGACAATATGTAGTGACTGGGTATGTTTGTGTCCCAATAAAATTTCAGTTACAAAAATCGGGTGCTAGGCAGGATTTGGTCCCTTTTTTGTTACTTTTAGTCATCCTGACAGATCAACTAATCCCAAATACTTAACTGTATTACTATCTTATTGAAGTGATTTCAAGTATTTAAAAAATTAATTGCTGCTTTATGGTTTTTTTTGTTTTGAAATATGATGTTATTTTGAATCTTTTTTTAAATATAAATGTTATAAATTCTTTAAAAACAGACAAATTGACAGAATTTATTACACAATTAAATTATTCTTTCTTCGTCCAAATTTTCACAAGTTTTATCTCTTTCCATCAATGTTTGTACATGCTTAGGAATCTTTGACCTTAATATACTCTTAACTCCTCATCTACTTCAGCTACTGCTATTATTCTCTCCATTGTAGCAAAACATTTTATTATAATCTAATGGCTTCCAAATTCAACCCCAACCTTTCCTTTGGGTTCCAAATTTACATATCTAATATTCTAGTTAACACTTATGTTTTTGATATCTTAAAAGGACCTCAAAATGAAGCCCTCCCAACAGTTCAATCACACTAGTCAAAACTGGTGGTTATTGTTGATAAAACCCTCTTCTTCATCCCCTTCCTCCACTAATTCATAAACATCCTCTCTTGATTTGACTTCAATTACTTCTTTCCCTTTCCTCCATCCTAACCCTAACCTCAGCTAGTACATTTCTTGCCCAGGCTGCTGCAGTAGTCTACCAAATAATCTTCTTTTACTCAGGTTCCACTCAACTTGTTCTCAAGTGTAGCATGAGTAGTCTTTTCATAATACAAATTTAACCATGAAAGCTCTTTGCTTAATACCCTTTTCTGGTTTTATTGCTCTTAGGATAAAGTCCAAAGTCCTTTTCATGACCTAAATGTTCTTTACGGCCTTGCCCTGCTTGTCTCCCCAACCTACTGTCCATCCTTATTCTGCATGCACCAGCCTCTTAGTTCCCATCTATCCTCTGCATGTCCCATGCTTTCTCCCATCACAGGCCTTTGACTATGCCTCAGCAATGCTAGCAGTTAGGCCCTCTGAAAGTGGCAGGGAGTGACAAAGTTTGGCACGTTCTTTTATATTCAAATGCTTGCTTTACCAGCCATTTAAGGTATATTTATTGAGTGTTTCCTGTCCTTTCTCTCTCTTTCCTTCCCACCCTTCCTTCCTTTTTCAGGGTGTTTATTAACTATTTTGTGGAAGGCCATCATGGTTAGGAATTTTCAATACAGGATGGCATTGGTAACCATAGAGCATGTACTACTAATAGTAGTAGTTAGAAAAAATAAGATTGGGTTGAGCAAAAAGTTCATTTGTTTTTTTCCATAAGATGGCTCTAGTAGCGCTTAGTTGTCTTTACTTCATTCGAAACAATTTTGTTAGCTTGTATTGTGATAGCTGTCATATCAGTGTGCATTTAAAAAAAAACTCACCAAAATTGGTGACTTTTTGGGTAGCCATTTTAATATTTAAGATGGAAGAAAATAAGCGACATTTTTGACATATTATGCTTTATTATTTCAAGAAAGGTAAAAATGCAACTGAAACACACACACAAAAATTTTGTGCAGTGTGTGGAGAAGGTACTGTGATTGATTGAACCTGTCAAAAGTGGTTTGTGAAGTTTCTTGCTGGAGATTTCTCTCTGGATGATGCTCCATGGTGGGGAAGATCAGTTGCAGCTGATAGTGATCAAATAAAGATATCAACTGAGAACAATCAATGTTATACCACATAGGAGATAGCTGACATACTCAAAATATCCAAATCAATAAAGTTACTGGCGAAAATGAAAGATGTGTCTTTTATTTTATGGAAAAAACTAAATGGACTTTTTGGGCTAAAACAATAATTGTCATAATGCTAATATTTATCAAATAGTTATTATGCACCAGGCACTGTGCTGAGTCCATGGGCTAATCTAGCCCTCAGAACAACACTACTATGTTAACATTATTATCACCATTTTACAGATAAGGAAACTGAAGCTTAATTTTTCTCAAGATCCCAGTACTAGCAAGTGTCAGAAATATGACACAAATCCCTTCAATCTGACAGCAGTGCCCACACTCAGCCCCTGAACTGTATTGCCTTTTAAGCCTCAAATTATACTTCTTGGGGGAAAATTAAAGTGAAGCAAAAACCCAGGGAGAAAGGCCAGAAAAATAGAGAATCTCTTTAGAGATTTCAGGTCAGGACTACCTCAACATGTGTTGTGACTTCCCAGGTCTGGGAGAAGACACAGACATCTCCTGGGTTAAGAGACTCCAAGGAAGTCAGAAGGCCAACAGAAGTTGCCGCTACCTCCCTTTTCTCTTGTTGCTCTCAAAACTGGGACAGCTGGGAGAACAAAAAAGCCCTTTTCTCCCCTCAAACATCATAAAACAAAGGGATACTCTGCAGTGATGACATATTCTACAGCGAAGATGGTCCTTAATATTTTCAGAGCACATTCACTCTTTAATGTAATATGATGATTATGCTTTTATTCAAGCCCTGTGAGAGCTGGGTGGCTGGGGTTTTGGACTTGTCCTTGAGGTGGTGAAGTGGGAGCCACAGGCTTCCCTCATCCCAGCAGTGACCAATCCAACCCTTTGCTCTGTTCCCCATTCACCTATTAGTCCACAGCCAAGGGAAGACCCTGTGTGATTTACTGCTGAAAGGATGGATGGCCAGTAGTAAGTGACCTTGTCTTGTCAAAGGGGTACTTAAAATCACCAGTCAGGAAGGTCACCGTGTGTGCTAGAAACAGCAGTAATTCTTTGCAGAAAAGAGGTGAAATGATTAAAAAGACAGGTCAAGGGATAAAATGGAGTAAGTAGATGAGTGGAGATTTGTGGGTGAACCATCAACGCCAATGTTTCCATTTTCCCACCACTGCTGTCAGGAAGCAATTGCTCCTTTGTTCGTTTAAATGACAGGCTTTTAAGAGGTGGACCTCATCCATTAATTTTAAACAAAAGCCTTTCTTCAGTTGTCCCTGGTGGATCAAGCTGCTTCCATGAAATAGCAATAAATTGTTCTGGTTTCCCTTGGAGTAGAGGGTTGTCCCTCCCCTCTCACTAGGTATAGGAGGTAATGGTTTTGCTGTTATTGTTGCAAGAGAAAGAGAAAATGATATATCTCATTCCTGCTTTCTTCAAAAAGTTTATTAAGGAATGATATGTAATTTTAAGTATTTATTTTCAGTTCTTTCTTTTGATCTTTTCTTCAGATTCCACCTGACCTCCCCAGCTCCTCCCTCTCCTCCCATACACACGCTCACAGCCTTTTTCAACCCTTATCACAATTTCATTTATGCCCAGGGACCCCATCAAGGTCACTTGCAAGGACCATCTAAGATCCAGGAATCAGTTTCTGGGGTCATTCTCTGTCTCTCAAAGTCATAATGTGACTATTTTTAGTTGTCCCTGTAAGGACGATTAATGGTATTTTTCATCAGGAGTCCCTCCCTTCTGGCTGTTGTTACCCATATCTAAGCTTTATCTCTTCCCTTGAGGACACCCAGGCCTGGAATTGTGATTCTGAATGGGGGACTATTTAAACTAAGAGAGCTTAACTTAGTTTTATACCAAAGGTGAGCCTGGGCCTTGTTTTCCACATACGTAAAAAGGAAGAGCACACATGTGCTGTGTACTGGGAGAGGTACCTCAAGACCAATTGCTGCACAGAGCAAACCAGTATGAAGTAGCTAACCTGGTTTCAATCCTGAAGAGAGAATGATTCCCAAAAGCAACTCTGAAACCCTCAAATGGCCTACAAAAGAAACCACCCCTTCCAAAAAAGAAAAAAAAATCTTTTTTTAAAATTACAGATGATTAGATAAAACATACCTAGAAAGTCGGCATTCTGGACCAGAGGCTCACATGTGTAGTCTTCAGAAAACCTAAGTAAGGATTGTGTGGTGCTCTTAAATATTTATATGAGTAGGTGAGAACCTGCCAGTTTCCTCAGCCAGAGGCAGCATATTTTATACCAAATATGAATCATCCTGTAGTTTTCTTTCTCAAAGGGACCATACTAGGGGTCATAAATCAGGGCACTGGAGTGGTCCAGACACTTTTATCTGTTTATAATCTCTTTTCCCTCCAGTTGCAAAATCATTTTCATTTTACTTGCAAGAAGTTCTGCTTGGCACAGCATATCTATGCCTCTCCCTTCAGCCACCCATGCTTTCTTAAGTAAAAAAAAAAAAAAAAAAGATTAGGCTTATCAGACCAATACCATGGAAAAATATATAACAAAGCAGCTAGTAGAGTATTTTAAAGACCAATATAGCATGATGGTTAGGGATCTAGACTCAGTTTTTGAATTGGTCTACATTATAGGTCCAGCTCTTATTTACTAATGTGTCAGTTGAGTAAATTAGACTCTAAGCCTCAGTTTCCTCCACTGTAAAATGGGGATAATAATAAAGGAGTGAATAGAAATAGTACTCTCTAAAAGTTATCTATTATTATTACATCTAGAAACCCATTCATTTATAAAATCAGGTCCACATGTTCTATGTCCCTAGGAAGAATGTTTACGTCAACCAATAAGACAAATATCAAGCTACTTTTGGCTTAAATGAAGCAGCATAAAAACAAAACAAAACTAAAGTCATCCTGCTTTGGAGCTATTTGGCTTTCAGGATTTTGAAAGATAGAGAAAGACCAAGGGGAATCATTATATTTTCAAGGGTATACTTAGTTTATTTGCTCAAGTTACTTAGCACCAGAGCACTACACGGGTAGATCAGGGTTTCTCAATGTTGGCACTATTGACATTTTGAGCTAGATAATTCTTTGTTGTGGTGACTTTCCAATGCATTATAAGATCTTGAGAAGCATCCCTGTCCTCTACCCACTAAAGGCCAGTAGCACACTCCCCCCTCCCTCCACCAGAAAAGGGTAATCACCAAAAATGTCTCCAAATAGCTATTCCCAAATATCTCTGGGGGGTAAAATTGCCCCCAGTTGAAAACTACTGGGATTAATTTTTAAATAGATAGATTTAGATATGCACATATAAGTACAGTAGATATCTCTATCTGTGGATAAAAAAATGGGCCACATAGTAAACCTGATAAGCTCAGGGGCGGCCTGCATGATGAGCCTCACAAACTCACAGACAGAAAGGAACCACATAGGACGGTCTGAAATTAAAACTTTCTAACTAAAAGTGAGTCATAGCAAGTAGCCACATCCTAGACCACTATCTTCCTGGACAAAGGTCAATCTTTGCTTTAATTGAGCCTTTCTATTACTGTCTCTTTGCATCTGTGATAACACACCTTTGAAGTGTCAGAGGAATCCCCCTTTTTCCTAACCCCTCAGGGCATGATCTCCCGCCAGAGCGTAGGACCATGGCATTCTTTATTGCTATCTTGTTGCCCAAATACCATCTCTATGTACTGTAAATGTTAATAAACTATTCTGTACCTGCCAATATAAAAGAAGTATGTGCCTTTCCCTTTTACGCTTTATCTAGTCTCAGAGGTTTCGCTGCTTTGCTTTCTCCTGCCTCCCTGATCTGTCACCAGCGAATTTCATGTAACTTTCTGTATGCCATTCTCCAAAGCATTTTCTCAACTCATTGAGATTTTGCTTCCTGGCAATTGTCATCAGTTGGCTCAAATAAACTCATAAAAATTATTTATAGGGTTGGACATCTATCTGTCTATCTCTGCATATCTTAGTCGGGGTTGTAAACATTAAACAAAATAGCACATGTAAAACTCTTCACATAGTACCTGCCATGATAAGTACTCAATAAATAATAGATGTCATATTATGGTGATTTATGGTTTTCTTTCTCCCATGTGACTTAAGCTTACACACGGCTTTGACTTGCCATGGTACCAGTCTTTCAGCTCAAAACCCTGTTCTGTGCTGACTGTAGTTTCTGTGTCTTTTGTTCAGTTTTGAGAGAGAGAGAGGGAAAGAGCGAGGGAGAGAGAGAATCTGAGAATGAGAGTCTGATTGGTCCCAGGCTGTCCATGGGCCATGTGCTCTCTGACAGGCTGTGGCCAGGGGAAAGGGGTCTTCTGGTAAGGAGGCCTTTAGTGAATTGAGCATCAGGTGATTTCATCAGTTAAAACTGTATCTGGCAGGAAATGCCACAAGCCTTCAGTGCTGTCTTAGAAAGTTGTCATCTTGAGAATAGGGACCACATCACACAGCTGTCCACCCAAGCTGAAAGAACACAGGTTCGTAAGTCCAGAAGTCTACGATCAAACTTGCACTCTCACTTACACAGTTTGAGAATCTAAGCAGGTTGCTTACTTTCTCCCACCTTCCACTTCTCTCCTTGTAAATGGGTGTGGTAATCTTTGAACTGCCTTCCATCAGAGGCGTTTGAGAGGTAATATCAAATAAGAGTGCTTTTTAAGCCATATTGGATTGTAAGAGTCAAACCATTATTACTGTGTATGGCATATTGTGGATTCTAAATAAATATTCAATATTCAACAGTAAATATAAAGTTATTCAGCATTTCAATTCTGTGGGCTTTCATAAAATGAAGTTCCTCTCCTATAAATAAAATGTAGATCAATTTAAGAGGAGAGACACTGTTACTACATTTTAATATCTGAAGCCTATTTATAGGAACAAAGCTTTGCACATCTTTAGAACTGGGAAGGTCTGAAAGAGGATTTCGTCCAAGTTCCTTGTTTTCAAGGTCAAGACACTATGTCTCAGTGAGGTTTCAAGACTAGCACCATGTACACAGTTTTCTGGCCCAGAGACCTCTCAATGATACCATAATGTCATTTTTAGAAAATATCCTAATATAGGTAAAACATAGGAGCAATAAGCCATTTTCATTTGGTTTTTACAGATTCCAAAATGCGTTTTCATATATTATTTTATTTTGTCCTTTACAATGTGGAAGAGCAATGTCATGACCCATATGCTGTAACCAGCAAGAGAGATCAAGTTCAAGTATGCAAGATAACATGTTCAGGAAATGACAAATGATGTGTAAATTTCTTTTTCCACTGCTCATACTATATCACAAAGATCTACAATTTTCACAAAGGGAGTAGAAGACAATAGCAACTTCAGAGCACATGTTAATGACCAGACATCAAAACAATACAATTAAGCAAGGTTTCTGGGTCAGGAAAAAAAAAGTGAGACTCTGTTGGTTTTTAGAGGAAAAAAATCTGAAGGAATTGAAGTCACAAGTGGGTGCCAACTTAGCTTAGAGGCACTGATGTTTTATAAGTTTTTAAAGAATAAACATGACTTGTGTCGCTAACAAACCACTGTAGGCATATGATTAGATTTGGTATTTATTGTCCCTTGGAGTGAAATATTATTAAATAGACTGTGCTCTGTAATTTCACCCTAATTTAACTGGAAGGGCTAATCTGTACTTAAAGACAAATTTATTTCTTTCATCATGGGACATATAGTAAACCAAATGAAGGAGCAATGTTGTAGCACAGAGCAGGAAGCTCCTAGAAAGTAAAGGACATCAAAAGAGCTCAATGAGAGGCAGAGTTCAGCGAGGTCACAGTACCAGATTCTCCTTCCTTGGCCATATGTTTCTGGGGACATTGAAAAGCAGTGTGTCAATGTTTTTCAATACCTTTTGAGTTGGAGTCATTTGTTATTCATTTAGTGAATATTTATTGAGCATCTATTTTGTTTTATGAAATAATTGAGAACAACATGGGCTTATATTTTAGAAGGGAGGGCAGGGCTGCTAATAACTAAGTAAAAAACAAAAACTGTTTCAGAAAGTGAAAAGCGAAGGAAGTAAAAAGGACAATTTGATTGACCATTACAAGTAGATCAGAAGGGTATTCCTGTGGAGTAATAATGGATGCAAGTCCTGAAGAATGAGAAGCCAGCCATAGGAAGACCTGGGACAAGAGCATTCTAAGTAAAGAAAATAGAGGGGCAAAGACTCAAGGTAGGAACACGTAGCATGTTTGTAGAATATCAGATGGAATGCGGGGAGAGAGCAGCACAAGGTCCCAAACACGCTTGGAAAAATGAGCAGGGTATTTTCTGGGTATAGATTTTGTCTTTAATTCAATGGGAAGTGGCTGGAACCGGGCAGGAAGACTAGTTAAGCAAGGGAGAAACAAGATCTGATTTACATTTTAAATAAACCCTGGTGGCTGTGTGGAGATTGAATTACAGAGCAGCGAGAACACAAGCTTATTGATCACCTAAGCTGCCCCCATTATAGTTCACGTGGGAGGTGAGGGCCTTGGTACAATGGAGTTGGTACAGGATTGCAGAGGAAAAGTCTATATTTGAGGATTCATTCTGAAGATGAGGGAAAGGCAGAAATGAAGGATGGCACCTAATACTATGGCTTACTCCACAAAGAGGATGGTGGTGCCATGCTGAAACGGAGCATGCAAAGAAGGAACCGATTGAGGGAGAGGGAGAGAATTAGGAGCTCCCTTTTGAACATGTTAAATTTAAGTCACTTGGTCAATATCCGGGCAGTAGAGAGTTGACTTATACAGATATGGAGTGCAGAGGTGAGTTTCAGGTCCTAAAAATAAGTCTGAAATTCAACATATGGAGACAAGAGACTGGATGAGCACACTTAGGGTGAGGGTGCAGTAGAAAAATGAAAATGGTAAACCAGAGCCTTGCACTCCATGAATGTCTGTGTCATCCAACAAGGGAAACAGAGGAGAGCAGCTGCAGTTCCAAGAAGGCAGAAGCAACTGCATTGTGTGCTGCTGAACTTTTGAGTATGATTGGATTTTCAAAATACTTCTTTTAGGTAAAGTGTAAAAGTACCTCAAAACAATTGTTAGCTGTGCTCAATAAATGTTTGTTGATTGAATGATTGAATAGAAAGGTGGATGGATGAATACAGTAAAGGCAAAAATTATGGGTCCATTTCTTGGTTCTGTCAGTGACTAACTGCTTGGCCTTGGGTTCATTTAAGATATAAACTCTTTATTGCTGGAGGTTCTGTAACACAGCATATTGGTCTGGGTTCCTTGGAGAAACAGAACCTATATATAAGTATACGCATATAGGGATTTGTTATAAGGAATTGGCTCATGGGGTTATGGAGTCCTGCAAGTCCCAAGATCTGCAGGGTAAGTAAAAATCTGGAAACTCAGGAAAGTTGATGTCATAGTTCCTATCCAAAAACTGGTAGACCTGAGACTCTGGAAAAGCCAATGTTTTAATTTGACTCCAAAGGCAGGAAAAAAGCCAATATCCCAGTTTGAAGGCCGTTAGGTAGGAAGAATACTCTCTGATTTGGGGTTAAATTCAGATCTTCAACTGATTGACTGAAGCCCTTCTACATTAGGGAGAGCAATCTGCTGCACTCAGTATATTGATTCAGTATTAATTTCATCCCAAAACACCCTCACAGAAATATCCAGGATAATGTTAATCCAAATATTTGGGCACCCTGTGACTCAGTGAAGTTGACATATAAAATTAATCATGACATACAGGCTTGATAGCACCCTGTTCAAGATTTCGCAGGATAGATTCTTGGGGTTAAAGGTGGGTTGGAGTGCTTTAAAAAGTCTCTTCCACCTAGTAGAATTCACAATACTAGGATTTATAGGATATAAGCAACTGAAATGGACACGGACTAATTGAAAGTAACGAGTTCTTCACTGCCATATTATCATGGACAATAAATACAGCTCAGTGAGAGAAGGTAAGAGGTCAAGCAAACCCAGGGTGTATGGAAGCATTCTCTTTTGTAAAGTCAGAATTGTTAAAGCCCTAGGGTTCTAACTGGTTATGAGATTGCTTTTGTTTTTTTCTTTGGGTTTTCTCTTCTCTCCAATACAGGTCTGTTGAAGTAGATTTTACTTTATTTAACCTGAAGGTCCTTCGTCGCCCTTGGTATTCGAAATGACAGAGGTGAGTGAAAGTGATGGCAAAGGTTGGAAACAGCTTTGATACAGACAGAGAGAAGGCTCCCTCTACTTTCTGTTTGACCCCTAAATTCCCTATACTCGTCTTCCATTCCTCTTTCTTTTCTCTGTTGTGGCTTCCTGCACTCTTAGATATCACATATGTGCAGATGCTAACAGGTGCCTATAGGTGGCAGCAACCTTCTGGAACAGTGGCAGATGTAGGATGGATTTCCCCCTGGCGCACACTTTCTTAGGGGCCCTGAGGTGTGGTGTGCACAAAGAGGTCGGTAAATATTCAGACAAACTGCATTTTCTGTCCCAAAACAAGGAAGCGGCACTGTCCTGGTATGTGTTAAAATATTTGTATTATTATAAATAAAACTAATACTCAGAATGGAGGGAAGGGCAGGAGCAACTCCAATCCTAAAGAAGTTTAAAAACTTCTGGTTCAAATCTAATAAAAAGCAAGTTGTACCCCTTGTCTGTGATTTCTGCTTCTAACATATGTTAAACTCTTATCATGTCCCAGCAGCTGTAAGAACAAGGACAGGACTAGGCAATTCTCTACGGACTGTAATCATGTAAGTTCAGTTGTGCAAATAGATGTATCTCCCCCTATACCTTAAATAAAGATAATTTATCCTGAGTAAACAGATTAGTGAGCACATTTTCCCAAATACAGACGGCTTTGACTGATAGAAGTGTGTTAGAGGTCATCAAATGTGAAGATTCAATAATGTCGCATCAAAATTCAGTCCTTTACAAGAAAAATAGCTGATACCAGTGCTATTGAGTTTGTCTCTCTACATTGAATGTTGCTGTCTCTGAATAGCTCTACAGGCTGCAGGAGTGAATAGAACATTGAGGAAAACTTGGTTCAACCTGCAGGTTTCAGAAAAATAAGTTTATATAGGATCTTGGTTGCAATTCCAAGTTCCTTCACCTGGCAACCTTCACCGTCAAGCTCTAAATTCTGAGTTAAGGCACCGTGATAGAAAAACTAGCTTAGGCTGACATGCACCACTCTCTGAACTCTTTGTGTATTGCTTTACTTTAGGGTATCACTCCTAAATACATTGTGTTTATTTTTGAATAAGTAATTCACACACACAGTTTAAGAAATTTAAAATATATTAAAAGGAATACAGTGAAAAGACAGCTTCAAATGCCTGCTACCCATCTATAGGTTATCACTATCATGAATTTTTTATGTATTCTTCCAGAGTAGGAATGCATATAAATAAAGGCAAATATATATCCTCATTTCCTTCCTTTTTTAATACAAAAAGGAAAACTCTACACATTGTTCTGTATCTTTCTACTTCAAATAACACTATAGCTTGGAGATCATTCCATACCAATACATACAAGGCTTCCTTATTCTGGTTTACAACTGCATAAAGTCTCTTGCATAAATCAAAGTATATACCATATTTTTATTAACCATTTATCCATTAATAGATATTTCAGTTATTGCCAATCTTCTGCAATTACAGGTAGTGTTATTGTTTACATCCTTGGCTAAATTTATTCCTAAGTATTGTTTTTTTTTTGAGGCAGTTGAAATTGGGATTGTTTTCTTAGTTTCTCTTTCTGGTAGTTTATTATTTTTGTATAGAAATGTAACTGATTTCTGGGTATTTATTTTGTATCTTGCTACTTTACAGAATTCATCTGCAGCTCTAATAATTTTTTGATGAAAATTTTAGGGTTTTCTCTATACTGTATCATGTCATCTGCAAACAATGACAGTTTTACTTCTTCCTTTCCAATTTAAATGCCTTTTATTTCTTCTTTTGTCTGACTGCTGTGGCTAGAGCTGTGTTGAATAAGAGTGATGAAAGCAAACATCCTTGTTTTGTTCCCAGTCTTAAGTACAATGCTTTTAGTTTTTGCCCATTGACACAGATGTTGGTTGTGGGCTTATTATATATGTCTTTTATTACATTGAGATATGTTCCTTCTATTCTCAGTTTGTTGAGAGTTTTTTCATAAATGGTGCTAGATTTTATCAAATGCTTTTGCTGCATCTGTTGTTATGATTATGTGATTTTTATCCTTCATTGTTTATGTGGTATATCACATTTATTGATTTGTGGATATTATACCAACCTTGCATGCATGCAATAACTCCTGCTTAATCACGGTGTATGACTTTCTTAATGTATTTCTGGATCTTGTTTGCTAATATTTTGTTAAGGATTTTAGCATCTGTGTTCATTGGGAATGTTGGCCTATAACCTCCTTTCTTTTTTTCTTCCTTTCTTTCTTTCTTTCTCTCTCTCTCTCTCTCTCTCTCTTTTTGTAGTGTCTTTATCTCATTTTGGAATTATTATAGTGCTGGTCTCATAAAATGAGCTTTGGAATCTTCTCTGCTCTTTAATTTTTTGGAATAATTTGAGAAGGATAGGTGTTAGTTCTTTCAATGTTTGGTAAAATTTGCTTGTGAAGCCATCTGGTCCAGAACTTTTGTTTGTTGGGAGTTTTTGATTGCTGCTTCGATTGCATTAGTTGTAATCTGTCTATTCAGAATCTTTAATTTTTCTTGATTCAGTTTTGGGAGATTGTATGTTTATAGGAATTTATTCCTTTTATCCACACTGTCTGATTTACTTGCACATAGTTGTTCATAATATTTTCTTAAATCTCTTGTATTTTTGTGGATTCAGTTGTTACTTCTCTTTCATTTCTGATTTTATTTATTTGGGTCTCTTCTATTTTTTTCTTGATGAGTCTGGTTAAAAGTTTGTCAATCTTCTTTATCGTTTCAAAGAACCAGCTCTTGGTTTCACTGATTTTTTTTTGGCTATTTTGTTTATTTCTGCTCACATCTTTATTATTTCCTTTCTTCTGCTCACTTTGGGCTTTGTTTATTATTCTTTTTCTAGTTCCTTTAACAGTAAATTTAGATCATTTATTTGAGCTTTTTCTTATTTCTTGAGATAGGCCTGTAATGCTATGAATTTCCCTCTTAGGACTGTTTTCATTGTGTCCCATAGATTTTTGGTTGTTGTGTTCTTATTTTCATTTGTTTCAAAGTACCTTTCGATTTCTTGCTTAACCTCACTGTTAACCCATTCATTGTTTTGTAACATGTTATTTAGCCTCCATATGCTTGTTCACTTTTCAGTCTTCTTCTTGTGATTGATTTCTCGTTTCATACCATTATGGTTAGAGAAGATGCTTGATATGATTTCAATCTTCTGAAATTTACTGAGACCTGCTCTGTGTTCTATGCTAGGAAGATTTTATTGTGCACTGCTTTTCTTAACTCTATACGCTCTCTTATATAGTATTTTCATTATAATTATATTTTGGATGAATACTATGCAATAAAACTTTTTGTTTGAATGAAGATCTCAGTATTTAATTTACTTTAACTTCAAATAGTTACATATAGCTAAGTCAACCATATTTGACAGAGTATATCTAGACATTTTATACTTTTCATTTATATTTCCTTTTTTTAATCAAAGAATCATTTAAGAGATAGGGCTTTAAAATTATTTTCAGGTTTAAAAACCTTCTAGGTATTCAATTTTATTCACTTCTAGTTTTACTGCACTGTGATTAGAAAATGTTGCTTGTATTTTTGGTAGTTTAGGGGATTTATTTAGGATTTTAAAATGACCCGATGTAGCCTATTTCCATGAGAGGACCAGAACCATTTTAAAAAGTTATCCATTTCAGGTTGGAATGTTATACATGAGATCTGTCCAGAATGTATCCATTCATGTCATATGAAAAGTAAAAGAAATTTATTGAAGAAGATAAAAGATACAAGAAATGTTGTACATAGGACAATGATAACTCAGTCCCCTTCAAAGTAGCCACTTTGGGACCTCACACAGTTCTCCCAAACACTATCAGGTGCCCCATTGTATTTTCCTGAATCTCATCAAAGATCTGAAATCTCTTCCCTTTCAAAGATGATTTTAAGTTTTGGGGAAAGCCAGAAGTCACAGGGTGCCAAATCTGGACTGTATGGGGCTAAGTCACCTGGGTGATTTGATGTTTCACCAAAAAACTCTGCATGAGACATGATGCATGAGCAGGTACGCGTTGTTGAGATGAAGCTGCCAGTCACCAGTTGCCCATAACTATGGCCTGCTGCATCACTCAAAGATTCTGCAGACAAATGTTTAACCTTAATGCAAAATTTGATGCAGATTTGTTGCTCTACTGACTCAGTCATTTTGAATGCAACGGCCACACAGTACATAATCTCACTCAATGGCATCTACCGCCCCCACTGACTGGTACAGTGAAGTTGTCATTGTTTATACATGTGCATTCCAGTCCATTCTCCTTGGCTGTCAGGTTACATCGATGTTGTGAAAACTATTCCTGTTATATTAACAATGGCTGGACTTTTTCCGGAGAGACCTCATAGATAGATAGATAAATAGATATAGGTACAAAATAACATTATTTAAAACTTCTGTATTCATAATTTTGAACTTATTTGCCATGACTAAAAGAGATGAATTATGACTTCTTGCTACTAGTTTTGTTCTTTTTATTTCTCTTTCTGTCTCTAATTTGTTTCATGAATGTAGCTGCTATTAAAAATTTAGTTCAGGATTGATACATTTTCATCATGATTTTACAAGTCCACATTATAACTGTCCTTTTTTGTCTTATTCTTGCCTGAACTCCACTGGTGTAATATTAAAGTTTATGATGCTTCTCCTTTTCCAATTGCATTTAATTAGTCTATCACCACCTGTACCTTTATTTTCATGCTTTCTGAAGCACCTTTTTTAGGAGTGTCACTTTATCTAGCATAGTGTTGAGTCTATTTTATGATCTAATCTGAGTCACTTATGTTAATAGACTAGTTTAACTCATTTATTTTTATTAATATGATAGAGACATTTGGCCTTAGTTCTGTTATTTTATGTTATTGTGTTTATAACTTTTTAAAGCTCTTTTGCTATGTAGTGAGTAGCATGTCTATCATGTATAGAAATTAAAAGTTTTTGTTTAAAGTGCTGGTTGCCTTAATAAATTATCAGGAAAACTCTATTTAGTTTAGTCCATGACTATTATCTCCTCTTCACTCTTCATGACTCAATTTCAGTTAATCATATTACCTTTCTTAGCACTTAATTATGTACTAGTAAATATGCAAATGATTCTATTTCCTAGTTTGTGAGCTTTAAATTATATCTTTGATTCCCAGCTAATATAGATGAGGCAATCAGCAAATCTTCTCTACTTCTCACATTCTTTTCCTCTTCCTCTGCCATTTTTGATAGTCATAACATGTGTACCTTGTCTAGGCATATAATATTTACATTTGATCTTGTCCTTTTGATTTACCATTTTAATCTTATTTATGCAGTTAAATATATTCATGCTTTACGATGAGTTCTTTTCCTGTAGTTTTCTCTGAAATCTCTCAGTTGAATGAAGTTCATCCTTCAGTTATCTCAACATAGGCTTATGCAAACAGCATTATCTGAGGTTTTGCACATCCAAAAATTGTTTTCTATATTTATTATAGAAGAAGGAGAGCTTTGTCTGACATAAATGCTTGGCTCACAATTTTTCTTACATATCTCCATAGTTTTCTGGTATTGAATATTGCTCTTTTAAAATGATAATATTTTTGCCTGGCTGGCCAAAGTTTTCTTTTATTATTATTTTTAAAGTTTAATAATTCTACAAGATTATATTTTAACGTCGACTGTTTTGAATCAATATTTTCTGGCTCATGATATGCTTGTTCAGTATGAAGACTTATATCTTTTATTTTACTTAAATTAAACCTTTGCATGTTTGTTCAATTCCTCTTTAGGGATTCTAAATATACATATGTAAAATCTACTCTGCTTATTTTTTTATATCTGTTATTTCTCCCAAATGCTTTTAAAATATCTGTTACTTTTAAAATTATATCTTTCTCATTTCTTTAGGAATTTCTTTAGGTCCTTTAGGGTCCTTCCTGTCTTGTACACAGTGTTGATTTTCCTTTGTGATCTCTGGATTTCCTTTTCATTTTTGACAAGGTTTTGTTTTTCTTCTATTTATTTTCTGAGCTCTGCCTGCTTATGTTTTATATTCTCTATTGTTTCACTATATTCTCCTTAAGGTCTTAAATTTGTAATTCATAGCCTTTTTTTCTTACAAGTAGTTGCTTCATTAACCTCTTTAAAAATCACTACAAAATGTTTGATCACACTTTACTTTTGCTCAGTGGCAACATTTTGATGATAAATATTCTACATCAATTGGAAAACTTTGCAGATCTTTTCCACAGTTTAATTATTATATATTTTTTACTAATGATCATTGAAAAGTTGGCATTTCATGACCCAGCTATTAGCAGAATATTTATATAAGTGGATGTAGAACAGGATAATTTTCCAGGCTTCACAACAAAGGGCTTGCTTCTTCACTGCTGCAGAAACTGACCGCAACCTATTGTTTTTCTGTGTGAGTTTGTATGTCTGGTATTCCTCTGCATATCTGAACCAGATTGAGTCCATCATGTCTTCTGCTATCAACTCTCCTCATTCTGGTACAACACACCCACTGTTGAAAACAAGAGATCTATCTCTTGCACTGTCTCCCTAAAATTTGCTTCTTATGGTTCCACTCACCACTCTCTGAGCTTCTTATCTTCATTTCCTCCCAGCTGCTGCCTAATCTTTAGCTTTGCAAGTCCTTACAGGTTTTTGAAGCTTGCAGATTTTCTGACTTCTAAATTTCATGGACAGCTAAATTTGCTAGATTTTAAAAATTCTCCTAGTGGCTTTTTCATTCTTTTTCAGAAGAGGAGGAAAGCATTAATATACACAGTCATGTTCACCAGAAAATCTGTTCCCAGTTTTTGATGGAATCTCTGATTTCGTCATCCTATTTTCCATTCCCTTTATGCTATGTCTACTCATCTACATGCAACTTTTTTACTACCATTAGACTATCATGGATAAACTCTCTGTGTACTTTTTCCCTCTGGAAATCACATATGCTGCTGCCATTTTTGCATAGTAATTTATTTTCAAACTTGGAAATGTATTTTTCTCATTCCCTTTCTTAGTTTATTAAAAAGTCTAGAAATACATAGTATATGGAATAAACATTATGGTTTACTCACATAACAATGCTAAGTGTATAAACAGTGGTTCATTGATTTCAAGGAAGTTTACAATCTACTGAAATCCCCTACTTTTTTCTATTACCAATTAATTTAAATCAAACAGTGAAATTAAATATAAATGATGATAGGCAGCCTTGAAGTTAGCTTGAAGACAGTGTATCAGTCATAGCCCTTTTTATCAAAAGAGCCAAGACAGCAGCTACTTAAACTGTGGTTACAGCTCACTCATTTCCTGTGTGTGCTCACATGAACCGTCTGCCTTCTCTGACTCCCTGCCTCCACTTCTATAAAAGGAAGGGTTGGGTAGTCTCCAAGTCCCTTGCTGTACTGAAAATGCACCTCCACCCTTGGGCTAACACTTAGGCCTTGTACTAAAATTTCCAGGCTTACATTCCAGAACTTCAGGGAACCCATGCAACGCCATTCTTTACCCACTCTTTGTAACGTCTTCTCTGGGCTCCTGTCTCTACTAGCTGGTCCCTTGACTTACACATGCTTTTATCCCCTTTTCTCCATCTTTGTAATTGGTGCTCTCTCTTTCTGGTGTAACTTCACTTCAGGCCCTATTTTTTGGATCTTGCTTGGCTACTTGCTGCAGTCACACTAAACCCACTCTCCTATTAAGGCCCAATTCCTGGAACAAGAGTCCAGGGAGGTGCTCAGCTCTCTGTTTTCCTGCTTACACAGCAGCTCTCTACAAGTCTGTGAATGTATGCAATTTCACCAGCTGTGACTCAACTTTCAACCAGTGCTTCACAAGAGGCGCAGGTGTTATTGCCAGGGATGAGAATCATATTTTTGTTCTGATTCATATTAATTTAGTCTGAAGACTATTTTCTATTAGAGACAAACTCAATTTTTTCTCTTCAGTTTACTTCTATCCTCTCTCTTATTCTCTCTCTCTCTCTCTTTCTCTGTCTCTGTCTCTGTCTCTCTCTCTCTCTCACACACACACACACACATGCACACACACACACACACACATACAATGTACATACCTCACAGGAGATGGAAGCTTACCTCCATCTGGGGTCCTGAAACAAAGCTCTGAGATATAAGTCAGGGGAGATGCATTTGCCACGCAGATTTTCTATAGCAGCATGAGTGTAAATATCTATCCCTCCCATTTTTTTTTTCAGAAACAGATTGCAAACAAGTGAAAGTCAAAACCTTCCTTGAATACAATTCTTGGAAGTTAAAAATTTCAATTACCTTGTACCCCTATGAAAGGCTGTGCTGTGCTAAATAGTTTATCTCCATGACAACCAGAGGAGCTGAATTTTTTTCTTCCTATTTTTCTTTTCTTTTAAAAAAATTCACATGTGAATCAAAGTTAAAGGTATGTATCCCAGCACCTCACAACTAGTCATTTACCAATATGAGGATGGGCTCCCCTAGTTTGGAGGCTGAGTTGCCTCCGCCATATTGACAATCAGTTTCAAGAAGTTGGTTATTTTGTTTAAAACTTAGCTTCTCATTTATTGACTATGTGACTTGATAGTTTAATTTCTTAACTTCTTCATATTTGAGTTTACTCACATGTACCTTAAGAACTGAGAGGGTGCATTTGATAAGGTGCGAGCAATTGCCTAGCAGTGCTAACCATGTAGAAAGTGTTCAAAGTCTTTGTCTTTTTTCTTGTTCTTTTCCTCATCAGAGTATCTGGATGTGGCTGGCTGTTGACATTCCTACTTCACTGGTTCCCAGATGGGAGAGCGGCATTCAGTAGTCTCTCAGTTAGGGCTCTCTTGCACTGTTGGGGTCAAAGCCCTGCTACAGTGCCAGAGATGGTTGACTGATTTAGCTAGTTACTTGTGAAATAGCTTGTTCTCTCAGAGATGCAACTGCTGCTGTGCTACCTTCAAAAAAAGGAAATCCATTTTTCAGCAAGTAGTCAAGCATAATGAAAAAAAATCTGGTAGAATAACTGGAGTTGGTTGCTGCATCTCAATTAATATTGTGGGAAAGAAAATATATAGAACAACAGTCTTTAAAGGGGAGCGTTCACCTCTGTGTGTGGGATGCTCAGGTACAGCCAGTTAAACATGTAGAGTCAATGAGATGGAATGGACGTCACTCAAAGCTACAGGTAGACCCAGAATTCTAGGCAAAATACCATGTGAGTTGAAAAATGAAATATATGCCTGAAGATCTACCCCTCTGCCACAATAACTCAGCAATCTTAGTCTGAAACCTCAACAAATCATCAGAAGTTGAGGATCAAGAGAGGATGGTTCCCTCACAGAACTGGCTTTTAGCAGGGCTACTGCGTGGAGTACAGAAGAGTTGTTGATGGATGTGAGGCAAGATAGAAGTGCAGGGACAATATCATAACCAAGTTTGTCATCCTAAAGGTTTAAATTTTTTTCTCATCTGGTTGATGACACATAATGCACCAGACTTAGAATGTTCTAGAACTTTTTAGAATTTAGAATGGTTCCAAGTTATCAACCCAATTCTACATCGACATTCAAGACACAAAGACATACATAAATCTATATCTATTCTCACAATTACTGTCATGGGTTAAAGTTTCTAAGAAGCTCCAGTTCTTTCACTGAGTCATTGTTTTTATAGACCTGTCCATTAATATTCTGAGGAAAATATTATCAACATAGCAGAACAGTTTTGCTGTATTGAAAAGACACAGCGTGTACAGTGGTAAGTGTTGGACGCTAGAGTCATATGGTCCAGATTTATATCCATTAAACTAGTGTGACCTTGATGAAATGACATAGTCTCTTTATGTATCATTCTTTCCAATTATAAAATAGAGGACAGAGCAGCTCTCTTCTCATATCAGAAGGTGGTAGGAAGTTAAATTAATATATGGCACTAAGAACCATCTCTGGCACATGATGAATACCATATAAATGTTAACTTGTATTAGTTATTTCCCCCACTGTTTTTGCATCAGAGCCAAAAGAATTCTTACCTACTAGCTGAATTGTCAAATAAATTTTGTATGGAGAGATGCAAGTATTGGGTAAATATTCACCAGTCTGAAATAATTTAGGGCTAGAAATAATTTTGCCTATAAAGTGGGAAAGTGGTCAAATAGCTTCAGGAGCCCCTAACCCTAGAATGATACCATCGTGTGGATTTTCTCAGCTGGGATTCTACATATGCAACACTCTGGTCTCAATGTTCCTCTTTACTCTGGTCCAGCAGCAACAGCTGTCTGGCATCTGTCAGCCACCCAAATGGCTTCCCCTTCTGCTAAACGTTTTTGCAGAAGACAGCGCCATTACTCCAGGGCCCCTTTCCTAGACTCTGACTTCCTTCTGTTTCATTCATGAGGTACTTGCTGCTCTCTTCCTTTGTGTTTCTCCATTCCCTCACTACAATAATAGTATGTAAAGTGGAAATTGTCAAAATTAAATCTCATTTGCCATGGCTCACTCTACTTCAGTTAAATAGCTGATCTGGATCTTTGTTCATCTGTGGCTCTCCGAGATGATACAAACTGAACCTCTGGCAACCTGAAGATTTTCTTTTTTCTTTCTTTTATTTATTTTCCTTTCCTTTGTTTTATTTCTTCTCTCTCTCTCTCTCTCCTTTCTTTTTCAAGCAAAATACATGGACTACATTAAAATAGATGTGCAATAGCCAGAGTTGCACAATGACCAGTTCAGAGAAAGTACATTTAATGCTCTCAGCCTTTTTACTCTGAAGTGTCTTTTCTCCTGCTTTTTAAGCTAGGTCTTCACAGTATTCAACCTGGCCCCAATGTCTGTAACTTCCACATCAAATATTGCTTTCTCATCTGAAATGCTACTGAATCACGGAACTTCAGAGCCTTGTTGTGCCCTTTGCCACACTTACCTTGGTCTGGGGTTATCAAGGGAGAGTTGTCTTGTACTTTGTCCCATCTTATGCTTTTCTTAAGAGCTGTATTTTTTAAATGGAGTCACTCTACATGCTCAGTTTATATCAACAAAGAAATGGGCTCTAAAGTATTAAAGTTAATAAAGACAGATAAGAATTTTGAAAAAAGTATTCCTAATAACATTTACATTTTAATAACACTTTCAGGTAAAACTCTGGACACCTCTTTTATTTGGGGTTAGATAAGTCTCAGTATATGAGTAGGTATGTTTAGTGGATAAAGATTATTCTGTTCAATTCTTCCCTTCTGGCTTAGCAGGACAACAAACATGAGAAAATACATGTCATTTGTCCCTTATGCAGCAGAAATACTTGAATTCTGTACTATCACGAACAATCCCATCAGCTAGAAAATCAAGCTTAATATTGTCTTAAAGGTTGAAATTAATGCCAACTTCCATTCAGCTTTGAAATTTCAGCTTACAATGTCACTTTTACAAGAAAACTTCCCCAAGCCCCACGTTAAGAGGATGTGCCTTTAATTGCCACCTTACAAAGCCCCATCATTCTGCTTTGGTTGTTAATTAAATTTTTAATTAAATAATTCAAGTATTCGCTTGTCTAATGCTCTGCTCTCTTCCAGATGGTAAGCTCCATGTATGCATGGGCTGGCTCACCAGTGCCTGGCAGAGGGCAAACCACTCGCAGGTCCCCATTTAGTTTTGTTTGAATACACACAGGCACCCATGAACAAATGGTAAAGACAGATCAGTGGTAGAATTTTCAGTATCACCTCTGGATAGTTCTTTGGAGAGAGATGTAAGGATAATTTATCTATAAACCCTTCTTGTTTTTGTAGTTCTTACTTAGGATGGAGAATTTCGAATTTCCATTGCTATCAGTTGAAAATTCCACACATCTGGCTCTCTTCCCAGAGGACAGTTATAGGGGACACAAATGGGGCCTGAGGAATTCTTCCCTTCAACACCGTTTTCTAAACATCATATCCTGCCTTCTAAGCCAGTTAAACTCTGGTAGAACCTAATATACACTTTGCAAGTGCTTTAAGCTCCTTAGAAAGAACATCACAGGCTCAATTGGCTTGGCTTTCTTGACCCTGAAGTCTTATCTCAATCAGATCCTAGCTTTCTAACCAGGGATTCTAGGTTCTGATTACACAGAAAGCAAATGATAATAATGACAGCAACAATACCATGCTCTGGGGCTTCTTGTTAGCACTGCTGTTCACAATCAGTAAGGTTACATTTCAGGCATTTTTCTATGTATGCTTCAGTGAATGAAATAAAACTCCTATTCTTACCCCCACTTACCCCCTGGCACAGAGAGGCAAACAACAAACAAGGAAGTGTGTGCGTGTGCGTGTACGTGTGTGTGTGTGTGTGTGTGTGAAGTATTTTACAAGGTAATCAATGTGATGAGAGAAATGAGGGTGGTTAGGGGAGGCCTTACTGATAAGGTGACTTACAAGCAAAGATTCAAAGAAGCTAGAAGAAGGAATTATGTACCCCTGGAAGAAAGTGCCTAACTTAGAAACCTTGCAAAAGTAAGGTCCCTATGAAGGCTTTGTGACAGGTCCCCATTTCTGTCTTAGGGCCACAAAACAATACCAGGTTTCAAAGATCATAGGTCTGTATCCTAGAAGGAGTGATAGAGGGAATAAGATGACTGGCCAGAAATGGTGCTGAAGGCATCCCTTGCAACTCTGCCTTATTTTACAGAAGACCGGAAAAAGGTCAATTCTACTTCCTTACCCTTTGGATTTATATCTTGTAGACTATGGAGAGAAGCCTGTCTCATCATCTCTAAGAGATAAGAAAGCCAATCTATAGGAATCAGACTTTGCTGCACATTAGAATATTCTGGGGAGCTTTTAAAATTCTGATGCCTAGGTTGCTCCCCATACTAATTAAGGCAGAACCCCCAGGGAGTGAGACCCAGATATCAGTATTTTTTAAACCTCCCCGGGAGAATCCAGAGGCAAGTAACAGTGGTGAGGTGGAGCCTACTCACACAAGAGCAGATCGTTTGCATATATTCCTGTGGTAAAAGAACTATATCTGGTCTTTGCCCCAGGTTCCTGGCTCAGAGCTTGAAAAAAAATGCTTGAACTTTCTTGAGTGATGGGAGTATTTTTTTGTTATCTGAACAAACCCCTTCACACCATACCTGCATTTTATACTAATGAGACGACTCAGTGGGGGCTTTTAGATAGCTTCAAGAAAACAGCTAACCACACCATAAAGGACAAGCATGTGATTAGAATGTTGGAACTTTCAGCCACACCTCTGACCTCTGGGGAGGAACAGGGACTGGAGATTGAATTTAGTCATGTTTCCAAGGATTTAATCATGTTTCTATAATAAAACTTATAAAAAAAAAACCTCTAGACATAAAGACTCAAGGGAGCTTCCTGGGTGGTGACCATATTGATGTACAGGAAGGGGACATACCCTGACTCCATGGGGACAGATGCTCCTGCATTTAGGACCCTACTAGACCTTGTCCTATGTACCTGTTCATCTGGTTTTTAATTGGTATCCTTTATAATAAAGTAGTATTAATGAATATAGCATTTTCCTGAGTTCTGTGCATCATTATAACAAAACTGAACCTGAGGGGATTGTGGGAAGCCCCAAATTTATAGTCAGCTTGGCAGAAGTGCATGTGGCATGGGGGTGGCATCTGAAATGGGGACAGTCTTGTGAAAAAAATTGCCCTCAATTTATAGGGTCTCCACTAAGTCTGGATAGCTGGTGTAAAAACTGAGTTGAATTTCAGGACCTCCCAGTTGTTATCCAAGACTTGGTGTCAGAACATACTTTCCAACTCTGTTCAGTGATTTCATGTTGGTAGCCTGAAATCAGCCACAATAAGAATATTTAAAGTGTGGATATTGGCAAATGCTACAAATCAGGGCTCATCTTTCATCTGCCTCTGAGAGCTGGTTGTTAAACCTTTATCAGCACACCACTGTTTAGAACCAATAGCCTAGATAATTAGATGCTTGTTAAGAAATGCTGGATAAAAGCTTAGGAAGGCAGAGTCTGAACACACTGAAAAAATCTCCATTTCACCCTCATGCATATGGGGCCAAGCCTGCTCTGTGAGCGATGGTCAGCGCTTCCTTCCACAAATCCCTCCATAGAGTCTCACTTCCATGGGAGATGTACCCAGTCTGTTTATTACACTAACCTTCAATCAGCAGGCAAAGTTCTGCTTAAGAAAACAATCCTGCTGTGTAATAAATCAGAGAGAAGCCATAAGTACTTTATGTTAACTTCTTCTGCCTCTTTCTTTTTCCTTTTGAATTGTTTAATTGGTTGTAAATCTTTTAGAAGTGGATGAGTCCTGTTCACATCTTAGCCTCAGTTTGACTCAAATCCCTTCCTGGGAACTCAGAAAAGACATAAGGAAATTCACTTAAATGTTACGAGTTTTCTGAGATAATTAATCCACCAGTACAATTCCCTCCTGGAACTCTCTCCTTCCCCACGGCCCAATCCTCTTTAACTTTTGTTCTAATTTGCTTAATATTTCTTCCTTTCTGACCCATAATTCACTTAAGAGCAGGAACACACATACATTGTTCAGGAAACCACTGTTAGGGAAATCTCTGACTCTTTCATATCCATTTTTTCACTGTTCATTTAAAACAGAGGTTTAGTTGTTCCCCTGACATTTGAATTTAGGATTCAGTTGCATTCTTAAGGGATGTTAAAATATTTGCAATATATTGTAGGAATTGACTCACTTCAAGGAATGAATCACACTAAGAATTTAATTAGGGCCTTGTGGGTAGAGAAGCAGAAACAACACCTGGAAGACATGGAGACTTAGGAATTCAGTTCAAGGTAAAATGTGATTTCATAAAGAGATGTCCCTCTTACACACACACACACACACACACACAAAACCCCACTATGTTTTCTTGTAGTTTCTCATGGTGGGGCAAATTAAACTAAACCTAGTACATAATCCTCCAAGTCTAAGTTTTAAAAACTTACTGAATATTCAGTTTGGTCCTAGATTCTGTATCTTCTCCCTCTTTTGGTATACTATGAAATTAAATTAGGTCTTGTTTAAAGCAGAACTTTCTGTGGTGACAGAGTATTCTAAATCCATGTTGTCCAATGCAGTTGTCATTAGTAAATACATGAAATATGACTAGTACACTGTGTTTTACTATTACTTAATATTAATTTATATAGATATATGCAACTAATGGCTACCGCACTGGACAGATCAGCTGTTGATAACTCAAAAAGGAATTAAAGGGACAGTTTCTGAGTTGACACCTTCATTAGCCTGCTGAGGTTGCCATAACTATGTACCACAAATTAGGTAGCTTAAACAATAGAAATTTACTTTCACAAAGTTTTAAAGGCTAAAAGTCTGACATTAAGGTATTGCCAGGTCTGGTCCCTCCTGAAGGATATGAGAGAAGGGTAAGTTTCAAGCCTTTTTTCTTGACTCATAGATGTCCATCTTCTCCCTGTGCCTTCACATCATCTTATGTCTGCACATGTCTGTGTCCAAATTTCCTCTTCTGATAAGAAAACCAGTCATATTTGACTAGGGCCCAACTGAATGACCTCATTTTACCTTAATTACCTCTGTAAGAGCCTATCTCCGAATATGGTCACATCTGGGGCACTGGGAATTAGGACTTCAATATAAAATGGGTGTGAGGCCTGGCCCGGTGGGTTAGTTGACTGAGCATTGTCCCATGCAACAGAAATTTATAGGCTCAATCACTGGTCAGGGCACATATGAGATGTAATTGATTGATGTTTCTCTTTCACATTGATATTTCTCTCTTTCTCCCTCCCTTCCTCCCTCCCTCCCTCGCTCCCTCCCAACCCCACTCCCTCTTTCTCAAAAATCAATAACCATGTCCTCAAGTAAAGATGAAAAAAATTAGGGTGTGAGTGAGTGGAGACACTGTTCAACCCACAATAGCACCTTTATTGATTTGCAGTGTTACTTCTCTCCAGACCCTGCTCTACAACTCTCTTAGGTTAAAAAAGATTATTGACAAATGAAACAATTTTCCATCTTTTTAACTTCTTGGTAAAGTCTAGCTAAACCCTGGCTGGTTTGGCTCAGTGGATTGAGCGTCGGCCTGTGAGCTAAGTGTCGCTGGTTCGATCTTCCAGTCAGGGCACATCAGAGAAGGAAAACTCTGATTCCAAAAAACCTCCGCTGCCTTGCGGCATACCTCTTCAGGGGAAAGGCTAAGGGAGTAAACCCCGACAGAAAATCCGGAGCCGGAGTCCCTAAGGCGGTTTGACGTTGTAGTCGACACCGGCAACTCCTGCGGCGCACCTGAAGCCAAGCTGTATTGACTCCGTCTTTCCCTTGGATCCTTCAGCTGCGAAGAGAGGGGGGGTCTGCTGCATGGGCAACAGCAGATCCTCCATATTACCCTGCCCAGGCTCTGTAGCTTCAGCTTCACTGGAGAGAACACTCCAGCGTCATCGCAAGATGTCGATTCAACACGGGAGGAGACATATACCGTGTCACTCCCGAGTTGGACTGCACAGCCATTCTCGGCGGTGCAGATAGACTCTTAAGAAGCTACACCATCGTCTCTCGAGACGGACGGCTGCCGACGACGACGACTGGAAAGTCTAGCTAGTAATGTTATTATTATTCTGTTAAGTCTATTCCTAATTCTTCTCTCTAAATGTTCCTGTAAAACAAAAATCCATCTAAAATATGTGGAGAGTAAACAACGCACTCCTGAACAACCGATGGTCAAAGGAGAAATCAAAAAGGAAGTAAAAAATATCTTGAGACAAATGAAAATAAAAACAACACAACAAAACTTAGGAGATGTGGTAAAATCACTTCTAAGAGGAAAGTTTATAGTCTGTAAATGTACAAATGCCTACATTAAAAAAAGAAAAATCTCAAATATACAACATGACACCTAAAGATACTAGAAAAAGAACAAGCCAAGGCCAAAGTTAAGATAAGGAAGGAAATAAAGATCAAAGGGGAAATTAATGAAATAGTGACTAGAAAAGACAATGAAACTATGAGCTGTTTTTTTGGAAAAGATGAAACTGACAAACTCCCACTAGACTAAGAAAAATAGTCTTAAATAAAATCAGAAATCCAAGAGATGTTACATCTGATAGCACAGAAATACTAAGAATCATAAAAAACAACTATGAACAATCATATGCCAATAAATTAGATAACATAGAAGAAATGAATAAATTTCTAGAAATAGACTGAATTATGAAGAAACAGAATCTCAACAGACCACTATAAGTAAGAAGATTGAAGTAATGAAAAGCATCTCAACAAAGCAAAATCTAATACCCGCTGGTTTCACTGGTGAATTCTGTGAATCAGTTAAAGAAGAATTAATACCAATTCTCAAATTCTTCCAAAAAATAAAAGAGGAAGGAACATTCCCAAACTTATTTACAAGTCCAGCATTACCCTCACACCAAAGCCAGATAGGACACTACAAAAAAAGAAAAAAACAAGCCAAATTGCTGGTGAACCACTGTTTTAAAAATATGAAGTTTTCCTGAGAAATTAAAAATAATAGAACTACCATATAATCTGGCAATCCTACTTCTGGGTGTAAATCCAAAAGAAACCAAATCATTATCTCAGAGATAGCCATACTCGCATTATCCATGGCAGCATTATCTGCAATAGCCAAGGTATGGAAACAACTCAACTGAACATTGACAGATTAATGGATAAAGAAAATGTAATATACATATACAAGTATACACTGAAATATAATTCAGTTTTTAAAAAGAAGGAAATCCTGCCATAAATGAAGCTGAAAGCCATTAAGCTAAGTGAAACATGGCAGACAAAGACAAGTACTGTATGGCGCCACTTATATGTGGAATCTAAAGGAAAAGCAGAAGAGTGGTTGCAGGGTCCCGGGGTTGGGGGAAAGAGGAGAAGTAGGTAAAAGGGTACAAACTTTCAGTTATAAAATGAATAAAATCTGAGTAATGTATGACGTGGAGACTATAGTTGATAACACTGCATCGTATAATTGTAATTTGCTAAGAATAGAGCTTAAGTCTTCTCACAAAAATTTTTTTTAAAATTAAATTTTAAAAAGTGAACACGTCATGTGTTGGATATGTTAATTAACCTGATGGTGAGAATCCTTTTACGTTATTTATATGTATCGAATCATCACTTTGTATACTTTATAATTTTATTTGTCTATTATATTTCAATAAAGCTGAAGAAAAAGCATCCATTTAGATGTTCTTTCACACAATTATCAAGCTTCTGCTAAGTCTCTATTACCCTGATTCCCTATTTATTTCCTCTTCCAACCCCCTTTGCTTTTCCTTTCTCAACCTTACATCAATCAGGAAAAAAATGACACACAGTTAAGCTTAAGCTAGATTTAAAGACTCTTTTTGGGGGAGACATGCACAAGGGTGCTGGAAAGGCTGCCACATTTCATCTATCTTTTTTATTGGTGGGACCTAACACCAACTTTTTAAGTTCATTTGTGCTTTGAAGCCTCTTGTATTTGATTCCTATGTTTTCCCCGTCTTTGCTAAATTTCTGTCAAGTGTGTTGAAATTGTTTAATAGAAACATTCAAATTAAATTAATTACATATGAGGGGGCATATCATGAAATAGCGCAAGTACAGGTTCTGGAATCAGACATTACTTCCCTGCAAATTAGGAAATCTTTGAATCTAATACTTTATCCATACAACGGAGATAAGAAAAAAGGTTGTTGTACATAAGATAAGGCATGCATAGCATGGTATCTGGCACATAGGATATTATTTCTATATTAGCGATAATTATAATTTGTTTCAGGAATCTTACTGTCAAACAGATATCAGAAGGCAGCACAGCAGAGTCAGATACTCCAAGACCAACTGTGAGATTTTTTTTTCTAATTGTAAAGATCAGTAATGTATGATTTAAAGAAAGTGAAAAGACAAAATCACCTCACCACTGGCTGAATTTAGATAGAATAACAGCATTGGAAAATGTTGCCCACTTAAAGAACTGCTAGTCCTGAAGCACTTTTAATTCCCAAGTACGCACGCTTTTTAGCGAGAACTCTCAAAGCACCTGTGGTATTAAGCGTTCCTCTTTCGAGAGAGCAGCATGGTTTTTTTAAGGCATGTTCTTTTACATCACGCATTGCCACAGTGACTTTTTTTTTCTGATCCCAACCTGTGTTCTTACATCGTATTTAATTTAGGAAGATTATAACCAATGATCAGACCTAGCTCCCACCTGGATTCCTCATCATCTGGATTTTTATATAAAGGTTTCTGATGTTTTTGTAGTTTAGATTTTAAAAGTATTCTGATTGCCATTCATGGCTCACAAAAACCAAGGATCACTCATGTCTTCAAGTTTCCTCTTCTCCTAAATTATCCTTAATGTCCCATGCAATCACTTTTTTCAGTGTTTGTTTTCTTGATAGATGTAAGCTCTATGAAGGCAGGTTCTAAGTTTATACTGTTTATGATGGTCTCCCCAGCAGCTAATACAATACCTAGATCATAACAGGCACTTGCTAAATATTGGTTAAATTGTTTTGCACTGTTTTGTTTCCTGCTCTATTGAGTATAATCAGTGCTGTAAGGCGCAGGGATAAGAAGCAACGGATAAAGACTATGGCCCTTCTAGCCTACCATATCTATAATATTTTGCATCCTGGAAGATACCATTTGTAAACACTACTTATTTTGTTCACACACCCCAATGATTCTAAGGAAAGTGTTGAGCATCTTTAAATAAAGCAGCTATTGATGTCTTTGTTCTTAGGCTGATATGGAGGAGTTCAAGGAATTATGATGATTCTCTTCTTCATTAAGCCTCCGCCCTTAGTCATCTTCTCCACTCTCCAGTAGGTGGGAGAATCAAGAGAGGAAAGGAGGAAGCAAGCTCCACAGAGTCACACAGGACTGAAAGTCTTTTACCCACTTTAAAAAAGAAATAAAAGCTCACAGAGAAAGAGAGTCCTTCAACCTAAGGCTTTGCTATAAGCTCTAACCTATGGAAAAAGTAGCAAGTTGATAGGTGTGGCCATTAACTAAGAACCTATTTATCACTTATATTGCTGACTTGGAGGCAAGCCTTGTGTGTTATAGTAGAGAGCTCATTGCTCCCTACCTAAGCTTCCCTACACACAAAAAACTGCCCTAACCCTTATCTTACATATCAGGACAATATTTTTTATTATTTAAATGAAGAGGATACTTTGGTTTCTCCTAAAAAGAAAGTCACAGAGACCTCTTATTTTAATATACTTTAAACTACTGGTACTTGTGGGTTTCAGAAAAATTTAATTACAAGCAACTTTCAGAATTCTGTTGGGGTCATGATTGTAACTTGAGGAGTGACTATGAACTAACAAATCAAAGCAGACAAATTAACAGAAAGACAAGCTCTTTCCAAAAAGATTAGCTAACCCCCAATTCCCAGGACCTCTTAGAGAAGGACCCCGAGGTGGAAGAATTGTGTGGAGGCATCACATCTTCACATGTCAGAAGAAGACATTGTTGCATGTTGATAAATTCAGACATGGTGTTGTCTTGCTGATTCCACACTGGAGCTCAAGAGAACTCATGTTTGCTCACTTCGAGATGCACTTACAGGGTTATGGGGAGGTATTTCCTATAATTTCTCTGCTGTTTTCTCTGTCTCTCTCTTAAGCTTACATACAAAATCAGTATTAACTCCAAAACAACACTTCTTTTTAAACTCTAAGGATATGTAATACCACCTCTGTTTATTATAGAGATTTGCAACAGGGTGAAACCAGATTCTCTGAGGAATTGTTTTTACCCTATGAATATCAATTAATAGCTTAGTGAGTAACATTTTCCTTATTTTAAAATTAATTAATTAATCAGTTTTTTTGGGGGGGTAACCCCAGCTCTGTAACAATTCCCTTCTCTCAGGCTTAAGACCCTTTATAATCTTATAAAGGACAATGGGCGAAGGTCTCATGCTCCTCTAGCTGCTTCAGGCTGGACATGGTCATTGTCCTACCTACATTTGGGTCCAGAAATCCCTAGTAAGAGTTGGGGTGTGGAGGGGAGGGTGGTCTTCCCACAGAAGGAAGGATCGTGCAGACTCCAGGTCGGTTGGCTGTCCCCAGACAATGGCGTGCTTGGTTTAACAGGCTGGCATCCTTGTTGTATTCTGGGGGCAACAGGTTTGGCAACAGGGTTAAAAGGCATCATTCAACCCATAACCACTAGATGACAAAAGACAGGGATTAATTTTTCAATGTTCCACATTAGGGGGAAAAAAAAGGCTTCTTTGGAGGAAGGTGTGCCAGGCACATCTCACCTGTCCAAAACCCCTTTGCCCACTGTACTTCGTTTTGGTTGAGGGGAATATTTTAGGTTTCCCTCCTCTCAGACCTCTGGGCGCTTTCTCTCCAAGCCATTAGGATAGAAAAGAGAAACCAATTTTAAACTAAAGCCCACAGAACACCCCATACTTCTCCAACCCAGCCACTTAGTTCAGCCAAACTATTGAATCTCAGGAGGCAGCAATGCAGACAGGATTAAGTGAGGCCTATATGTATAGACAATCACTCAGGTAATGAGATCATAAGCTTATGCCCTATGAAAACAGAATACACATGTTAATTTATACAACACAACCCACAAACCAACCTCTAAATCTGCAAGACTGCCTTATTGGGAAGATATCCAGTTGCAAGACATTTGACATTCTTCTTGTCTGTTAGTTAAGCATCTTTGATGATGTCACAGATCTAGTTTAACTTTCAAATGAAAACAAACTTTAAATGAAAATAAATATTAAAGACAGTTAGCTGCACTACTTTATAGTCTACCCCTGAGCATGTGATTTTCCTTAAATCACAATTTTCTCCCTAAGATTTCTCTCCTTGTCATTAAAGGGACTGCATTAAGTCCATTTTTAATTTATCCTGTTCATGTGCACAAACACAACAAGAGCAGCGAATGATCACATATGATCTTTGGTTCTGCTTTGCTGGAACTTACACAAGGAAACTTTAGGGTGACTTTCAGTCTGCCCTTCAGGGCACAGAAGCTGAGCCACATACCAGCCATTTAGCCTTGCCTTTAAACACCTGTCTTTTCCAAGTCCTTCAAGTTTTCCATTGTGCCTTAAGGTTCCTTCTAGCCATCTTTCAGGAAAGCAAACTTTGTTCCTTCCCTGGAAAGATTGTCATGGACCACACAACCAACCATGGTACCAGGCCTTTTTTATTGTGGGCTTTTATTACCTTCAATGGTCAATCCCAGTTCCTCAGGGCTTTTTGGTAACAACCAGGCCCAAGCATGTCTCCTTTAGGCATGACATTCCAGTCAAAGTCTTAGTTAACAAAACCTCTCTTAAGAACTGGTCTTATTAGTTTTATGCAAAGAACCTTATGTCATTACTTACTTCTTCAGAATGCCAAATTGTGGAGGGATCAGGTAGGGAGAAAAATATACATTGTGAAAAATCCTTGGCCTTCTAATATATACTAAAATTGCATTTCCATGGTTTGCATTTTCTTTTGTTCACTTTCCTACATGTGAGGGTTTTTTTGGGGGTGGGGAGGAGGGATTTGCTGGCTCATTTATTAATTTATTTTACTTTCATTTTTCCTCCTACTAAAAACTTTTGTTTCTTTGCTTTTCTATTACTTGTCCCACATTTTTCCCATTGCTTCCCTGCAACATGCCCACCCCTTCTTTCACAGTCAATCCCCACCCCATTGTCCATGTCCATGGGTCATTTATACATGTTCTTTGACTAGACCCTTCCCTTCTTACCCCTCTTCTCTCCCTCCCCCTTCCCCGCTTGTTACTGTTAGTCTGCTCCTTGTTTACATGCCTCTGGTTCAATTTTGCTCATTTGTTTGTGTTGTTCATTAGTCTCCTGTATTAGGTGATATCATATGGTATTTTTCTTTTATTGCCTGGCTTATTTCGCTAAGCATAATTCTCTCTAGTTCCATCCATGTTGTTGTAAATGGTAGAAGTATCTTCTTTCTTTCCGCCACGTAGTACTTCATTGTGTAAATGTACCACAGTTTTTTGATCCACTCATCTACAGATGGGCACTTAGGTTGTTTCCAGCACTGGCTATTGTAAATAGTGCTGCTATGAACATAGGGGTGCATAAGTTCTTTTGAATTGGTGTTTCAGGATTCATTGGATATTACCCTAGCAATGGAATTGCTGGTTCAAAAGGCAGTTCCATTTTTAGTTTTTTTGAGGAAATTCCATACTGTTTTCCATAGTGGCTGCACCAGTCTGAATTGCCACCAGAAGTGCACTAGGGCTCCCTTTTCTCCTCATTCTCACCTCACCAGTACATGCTGTTTGTTGATTTGTTGATGATTGCCATTCTGATTGGTGTTAGGTGGTATCTCATTGTGTTTTTTATTTGCATCTTTCTGATGGCTAATGATGCTGAGTATTCTTTCATGTGTCTATGGACTCGTTGTATGTCCTCTTTGTTTGTTTGTTCAGGTCCTTTGCCCATTTTTTAATTGGGCTGTCTGTCTTCTTGAGTCATATAAGTTCTTTATATATTTTGGAGATCAATCTCTTGTCTGAAGTATCATTGGCAAAAATATTTTCCCATATGGTTGGTTCCCTTTTCATCTTGCTGATGTTTTTATTTGCTGAGCAAGCAGAAACTCTTTAGTTTGATGTGGTCCCATTTGTTTACTCTTCCTTTTATTTCCCTTGCCTTAGGAGATATATCAGTGAAAATATTGCTATATGAGATATCTGAAATTTTCCTGCCTATGTTTTCCTCTAAGACTTTTATGGTGTCACGGCTTATATTTAAGTCTTTGATTCATCTCGAGTTTATTCTGATCTATGGTGTAAGTTGGTGGTCTAGTTTCTTTCTTTTTTTTTTTTTTTTTGCATGTCCTTGCACAGTTCTCCCAACACCATTTGTTGAAGAGGCACTTTTCACTCCATTTTATGTTCCTTCCCCCTTTGTCAAATATTAGTTGACCCTATTGACCCGGATTTATTTCTGGGCTCTCTATTCTTTCCATTGATCTATACATCTGTTCTTATGCGAGTACCAGACTGTTTTGATTATTGTGGCCTTGTACTATAGTTTGGTATTAGGTATTGTGATTTCTCCTACTGTGTTCTTCTTTCTCAAGATTTCTGTGGCTATTTGTGGTCTTTTTTAGTTCCATATAAATTTTTGAAGTATTTGTTCTAGGTCTGTAAAATATGTTGTTGGTATTTTAATAGGGATTGCATTGAATCTATAAATTGCTTTGGGTAGTATGGACATTTTAATGATGTTGATTCTTCCCATTCATGAACATGGTGTATGCTTCCATGTATTTGTATCTTCTTTAATTTCTTTCTTCAGTGTTATGTAGTTTTCTGAGTACAGTTCTTTTACCTCCTTGGTTAAATTTATTCGTAGGTACTTTATTTTTCTTGTTGCTATAGAAAATGGGATTTTTTTCTAGTTTCTGTCTCTGATATTTTATTGCTGATGTACAGAAATGCCTTTGATTTCTGAATATTGACTTTGTATACTGCTAGTTTGCCAAATTCACTTATTAGGTCAAGTAGTTTTTTTGTGGATTTATAGGGTTTTCTATGTACACTATCATGCCGTCTTCAGATAATTACAGTTTTACTTCCTCTTTTCTAATTTGGATGCCTTTTATTTCTCTTTCTTGTCTGATTGCTGTGGCAAGAACTTCCAAGACTATGTTGAGTAGGAGTGAGGAGAGTGGACATCCTTGTCTTGTTCCTGACCTCAGGGGGAAAGCTTTCAGTTTTGGCCTATTGAGTATGATGTTGGCTCCAGGTTTCTCATATATGGTCTTTATTATGTTGATGTATGCTCCCTCTATTCCCAGTTTGCTGAGCGTTTTCATCATAAATGGGTGTTATACTTTATCAAATGCTTTTTCAGCATCTATTGATATGATCGTGTGATTTTTGTCTTTCATTTTGTTTATGTGGTATATTACGTTTATTGATTTGCGAATATTAAACCATCCTTGCATCCCTGGGATGAATCCCCCTTGATCGTGGTGTCGTCGTCGTCGTCGGCAGCCGTCCGTCTCGAGAGACGATGGCGTAGCTTCTTGAGAGTCTATCTGCACCGCCGAGAATGACTGTGCAGTCCGATTCGGGAGTGACAATCCCTGCCGCACTTGGTACAGGTGAAGGCAGATGGCCGTTGTTGCTGCTGTTGACGCTGCTTCCGCCTCGATCTTTTCTGGACCGCCTCCTCGTTGCGCGCAGCCTCTGCACGTGACGTACCTTGCCTGACCGCGAGCCTCCAGGCTAGGCGGTCGTCTGCTTGAACTTCCCATGTGTTGAGATTGATGGAGCATTGTGTCATGTCCTTTTTGCAGTTGTCTTTGAACCGCAGTTTTGGGCGCCCTGTCATCCTCTTGCCTTCTGCTAGCTCGCCGTAGAGGAGGTCTTTGGGGATATGGCCTGCATCCATTCTTTTGACATGGCCGAGCCACCTGAGGCGTCTCTCGCTAAGAACTGCATGCAAACTGCTCATATTGGCTCGCTTCAGCACCTCGGTGTTGGGGACCTTATCCTGCCAGGCGACATGCAGGATGCGTCGCAGGCACCTCATGTGGAAGCTGTTGAGTTTCCTTTCGTGCCTTGCGTAGGTGGTCCACGTCTCGCTGCCATAGAGGAGAGTGCTGAGTACGCAGGCTTGGTAGATGCGCAGTCTGGTTTTCTCAGTGAGGCTGGAATTGTTCCACGCTCGCCGGTTCAGTCTGGCCATAACTGTGGCTGCCCTGGCGATTCTCCGGTTGACCTCCAAGTCGACTGACAGAGAGCTCGAGATGGTGGACCCGAGGTAAGTGAAGTCGTTGACAACCTCCAGGGTGTACCCGTCGATGGTGATGCATGGGGGAGTCCCCGTGCCTTGAGCCATAACATTCGTCTTCGTCAGGCTGATGGCTAGTCTGAACTCCTTGCATGCGTGGGAAAGGCAAGTGACTAGCTGCTGGAGTCCCCCTTCGGAGTGTGATGTCAAAGCTGCGTCGTCAGCGAAGAGCATCTCACGGATGAGCACCTCTTTGACTTTGGTCTTGGCTCGTAGACGGGCCAGGTTGTAGAGCTTGCCATCGGATCTGGTGTGAATGAAGACATACTCGCTGCAGTCCTTAAAGGCGTATTGGAGGAGCATGGAGAAGAAGATTCCGAACAGCGTAGGCGCGAGGACGCAGCCCTGCTTTACTCCGCTGCTGACTGGGAAGGCCTCAGAGGTTGCGCCGTTGTAGGACACCGTGCTGTGCATGTTGTCGTGAAAGGACATGACCACAGCAAGCAGATGTGGTGGACAGCCAATCTTCCGTAGCAAGCTGAAGAGTCCGCTTCGACTGACCAGATCAAACGCCTTCGTGAGGTCAATAAAGGCGAGGTAGAGTGGTTTATGCTGCTCGTGACACTTCTCCTGCAGCTGGCGTAGGGAGAAGATCATGTCCACTGTTGAACGGCCAGCTCTGAAGCCACACTGGGACTCTGGGTAGACGCGGGAAGCAAGGGTCTGCAGGCGGGCAAGAGCGACCCGGGCGAATACTTTGCCGACAACGCTGAGGAGAGAGATGCCCCGGTAGTTGTTGCAGTCGCTGCGGTCTCCTTTGTTCTTGTACATGGTGATAATGTTGGCGTCTCTCATATCCTGGGGGATGTAACCCTCCTTCCAGCAGCGACAGAGTAGATGGTGGAGCGGCTGTAGCAGGACTGGTTTCCCGCTCTTTAGGATTTCTGGAGGGATTCCGTCGCTTCCTGGTGCTTTCCCGCAAGCGAGGCGGTCGATGGCTTTGCCGAGCTCTGCCGCAGTAGGTGGGGTGTCTAGCTCCTCCATGACTGGTAGGTCTGGGATGGCTTTAAGAGCAGTGTCTGTTACGGTGTTCTTCGTTGTGTACAGCTCGAGGTAGTGCTCGGTCCACCGCCGCATTTGCTGTTCCTGGTCAGTGATGACCTCACCTGTCTTGGATTTAAGGGGGGCGATCTTGGAGGGGATTGGGCCTGTTGCCTTCTTGATACCCTCATACATTCCTCGTGCGTTGCCTATATCGGCGGCTTCCTGAATGCTTCTGCACAGGTTTAGCCAATAGGTGTTGGCACAGTGGCGGGCGGTCTTCTGGACTTTGTTCCTGGCAGCCCGTAGAGCTTGAAGTGTACTGGGAGTGGGCGTGACCTTGTAAGCCAGTAGGGCCTTCCTCTTAGCCTCGATCACGGGTTCCATTTCTTCCCAGTGAGCCTCGTACCAGTCAGCGTTCTTCCGCTCTTTCTTCCCGTAAGCAATAATGGCGGAGTTGTATATGGCGTCGCGGAGACGTGGCCAATTGGATTCGATAATGTCATCTGCCGCCACTCCCTCGCCGAGTGCATCTTCCATCTTGTTGATGAATTGCTGGGTCTTAACTGCGTTGCTGGCACAACTGGTGTTGATGCGTGGGCGACCCTTCATCTTGGAGTGGTGCAACCTCTTCGGCATTATGCGCACCTTGCTTACCACGAGGGCATGGTCCGTGTCGCAGTCTGCACTGTGGTAGCTGCGGGTGAGGAGGGTGCTGCCAATATCCGTTCTTCTGGTGATGACGAGGTCAAGCTGGTGCCAATGGCGGGAGCGGGGGTGCCTCCATGACACCTGGTGGATCTCTTTGCACTTGAAGAATGTGTTTGTCACGCACAGGCCGTGGTGACACAAAAGCTCAAGCAGTCGCTGACCATTCTCATTGATCTTTCCTCTCCCAAAGTTTCCAAGGCAGGTGGGCCAGGCCATGTGGTCGGCTCCTACTCTTGCGTTGAAGTCTCCAAGGAGATAGAGAGCGTTACTTCTGGGAATCTTGGATAACGCTTCGTCCAGTGCATGGTAGAACTGTTCTTTCTCTTCGGTGGTGGCGCAGAGGGTTGGGGCATACGCGCTAAGAATGCTGACTGGGCCGAAAGTTGTTGACAATCGGAGGGTAAGTAATCTCTCTGTGCCTCCTGTGGGTGGCTCTATGGAGTTAACAAGCGTGTTCTTCACAGCAAACCCAACACCGTGCTGTCTTGGTTGGTCCGGAGACTTCCCTTGCCAGTAGAAGGTGTAGTTGGTTTCTCTGATAGTTCCGTTGTCGGACAACCGGGTCTCCTGTAGAGCCGCAATGTCGATGTTTAGTCGTGCCAGTTCCCTATCGATGACAGCGGTTTTCCTGGCACCCTTGATCCACGGAAGGTCTGCAGTAAGTCCGGGGCACATGGTCCTGATGTTCCAGCTAGCGAGGCGAAGAGCCGGAGGCTTCTTTCTTGTTGTTTGCTTGGAATTAACTGGTGCGGGTGTTTTGTGGCCCGCTTTTCGAGAGGCGCCTCTCTGATCCCCACGCACCCAGTGGGGCAGGCGAGCCATGGTGAGACGGTAGCTGTCCAGTGAGGTGCGATGACCTCTCCCACCGTCAGAGGAGACCCCTGGCGCTCGTTTCCTTCACCAATCGGATGAGCTTATAACCGGTATCTGTCTCCTCCCGTGTTGAGTCGACATCTTGCGATGACGCTGGAGTGTCCTCTCAAGTGAAACTGAAGCTACAGAGCCTGGGCAGGGTGATATGGAGGGTCTGCTGTTGCCCATGCAGCAGACCCCCCCTCTCTTCGCAGCTGAAGGGTCCAAGGGAAAGACAAAGTCAATACAGCTTGGCTTCAGGTGCGCCGCAGGAGTTGCCGGTGTTGACTACAATGTCAAACCGCCTTAGGGACTCCGGCTCTGGATTTTCTGTCGGGGTTTACTCCCTTAGCCTTTCCCCTGAAGAGGTATGCCGCAAGGCAGCGGAGGTTTTTTGGAGTCAGAGTTTTCCTTCTCTGATTTTAGAGATGTCCTTCCTCTTTCCTCCTTTACAGTCTTGAGGGCAGCATTTACAGGCTAAAATAGAAAACTGGCAGTGTAACCTTCTAAGCAGATACTACCAATACCCTGCTTAGGTATACTCACCCAACAATAAACATCTCTTAAATGTCCTCCAAGTGCCATGCCTCGAATTAGTAAATGGCAGTGCAATGGCAGCCAAACATTTGGATCAGTTTCACTAAGTAAACCACCAACACAAGTAGGTTTTTAAAACAATAGAATAGTGTCTCATTTTATTAAAAATAATAACTATTTTTAAGCAACTTACCAGCAACACTGAATAAAAACCTGGCTGTGTTTCCCACTGTTTCAACTGCTCCTCAGCTGGCTTTAACACAGCAGTATCCTGACTGGTGGCCTGAGTTAAGACTTGAAGAACAACAGTGCTGGCACTATTGAGATCCATGGAAACCAATTGGCTCAGTCCGAATAGCCCGGCTCTCCAGCTTCCACTGTCCAACACGAAGTGGCGTCGGTTGGTCCCGCGCCCCACGCTTGCAAGTCCACGCGCCGCCGCCCACTGATGCCGAAAGCGGCTTCTAGGAACGCGCCATGTTCTGAGTCGCAGCTCTAAACGATGCGGACGCTAGAATATCGCGTCACAGACATCCACAGCAATAAAAAGATCAAAATACTGATACACAAAACAACACAAATGAATCTCAAAAAGCATTACGCTAAGTGAAAGAAGCAAAGCATAAAAGTCTACATGAAGTTCTAGAAAATGCAAAATTATAGAGACAGAAAGTAGATCACTGGTTGCCTTGGGCTATGGGGCTAGAGGAAAGGATGATACAACAAGACACAGGATAATTTTTAGGGAGATGGAAATGCTTTAATCTTGATTCAATAGTAGTTATGCTACCGAAAAGCAATTTGGGGTCCTGCTGCCTGCCGCCACCCTCTAGGCAAAAATCGTGGTGTATGATCTTTCTAATGCGTTGCTGCATTTGGTTTGCCAATATTTTGTTGAGGATCTTAGCATCTCTGTTCATTAGCGATATTATCCTGTAGTTTTCTCTCTTTGTTGTGTATTAACCTGGTTTGGGAATTAGATTAAAATTGGATTCATAGAAAGAGTTTGGGAGTCTTCCGTCTTCTTGAATTTTTTGGCATAGTTTGAGAATGATAGGGGTTAGTTCTTTCCTAGATGTTTTGTAAAAATCACTTGTGAAGCCATCCAGTCCAGTGCTTTTGTGTGCCAGGAGATTTTTTATTACTGCTTCAATTTCACTAGCTGTTATTGGTCTGTTCAGACTTTCTGCTTCTTCTTGATTCAGTTTAGGAAGATTATATGTTTCCAGAAATTAGTCCATTTCATCTAGTTTGTCAAATTTCTTGTGATACAGTTGTTTGTAGTAATTTCTTACAATCCTTTGTATTTCTATGGTATCGGTTGTGATTTCTCCTTTTTCATTTCTGATTTTATTTATTTTGATCCTCTCTCTTTTTTTCTTGATGAGCCTGGTTAAAGGCTTGTCAATTTTGTTTATCTTTTTCAAAGAATCAGTTCCTGGTTTTATTGACCTTTTGAATTGTTTGTTTAGTCCCTGTGTCATTTAAATCTCTCCGATCTTGATGATTTCCTTTCTTCTGCTTACTCTGGGCTTTATTTGTTGTTGTTCCTCTAGTTATTATAGCTGTAGGGTTAGATTCTTTTTTATTAGAGATTCTTCTATTCTTTTTAGGTAGGCCTGTATTGCTATGAACTTTCCTCTCAGGACTGCCTTTGCTGTGTTCCATAGATTTTGGGCTGTTGTGTGTTCATTATCATTTGTTTCCAGAAACTTTTTGATTTCTTCCTTAATGTCATTGTTAACCCATTCATTATTCAATAGCATGTTATTCATTCTCCATGAGTTTGAATGTTTTTGAGTTTTTTCCTTGAGGTTGATTTCCAGGTTCAAGCCATTGTGATCTGAGAAGATCCTTGATATAATTTCCATGTTCCTGAATTTGTTGAGGCTTGTTTTGTGTCCTACAATGTGGTCTTTCTTTGAGAATGTTTTATGTGCATTTGAAGAGAACGTGTATTTTGCTTTTGGGGGGTGAAAAGTTTTATATGTATCAACTAAGTCCATTTGACCTAGAGTGTTGTTCATGCCTCAACATCCTTGGTGTTTCTTTGCTTCGAAGATCTGTCCATTGTTGACAATGGGGTGTTAAAGTGTTCTACTATGAATGTGTTGCTGTTTGTGTCCTTCCTGAAGTCCTTCAAAATTATCCTTACATATTTGGGTGCTCCTATGTTGGGTGCATATATGTTTACAAGGATTATATCATCTTGATGGATTTTTCCCTTAAGTATTATGAAATGTCCTTCTTTGTCTCTTTTTATGGCCTTTGCTGTGAAATCTGTTTGGTCTGGTATAAGTATTGCTACCCCAGCTTTTTTTTAATGTCCATTTGCTTGAAATATTTTTTTCCATCCCTTCACCCTCAGTCTGTGTAGATCTTTTGTTTTAAGATGAGTATCTTATAGACAGCATATATGTGGGTCATGCTTTCTAATCTGTTCAGTTACCATATGTCTTTTGATTGGTGCATTAATCCATTTACATTTAAGGTTATTGTCAAAAAGTACTTATTCATTGTCATTTTCCCCCTTTGTACTTGTGTTCTTCTCTGTCTCTCTCTGTTTCTTTATCTTCTTAAAGCAGATCCTTTAGCATTTCTTGCAATGCTGGTTTGGTAGAGAAGTATTCTTTTAGCCTTCTTTTGTCTGGGAAACTTCTTATTTCACCTTCTATTTTGAATGAGAACCTTGCTGGATAGAGTAGTCTTGGTTGCAGACCTTTGTTTTTCATTGCTTGGAATATTTTTTGCCATTCCCTTCTGGTTTGTAGTGTTTCTGTTGAGAAATCTGATGCTAGCCTTATTGGAGCTCTCTTGTATGTTATTAGCGGTTTCTCTCTTGCTGCTTTTAGAATTCTCTCTTTGTCTTTCAGTGTTGCCATTTTAATTATGATGTGTCTTGGAGTGGACCTGTTTGGGTTCATCTTCATTGGGATCCTCTGTGCTTCCTGGACTTGCATGACTTTTTCTCTCATCAAGTTAGGGAAGTTTTCTGTTATTAATTTTTCAGACAGGTTTTCTATCCCTTGCTCCTCTTTTTCTCTTTCTGGTATTCCTATGATATGGATATTATTACATTTCATGTTGTCTTGAAGCTCTCTTAAAACCTCTTCATTCTTTTTCAGCCTTTTTTCATTTTGTTGTACTGTCTGGGAATTTTTTCTTACGTTGTCCTCCAGCTCGTTGATTCGATTTTCTGCTTCCTCTAACCTGCTTTTAATTCCTTCTACTGTGTTCTTCAATTCAGAAATTGTATTCATCATTTCCTCTTGGCTCTTATTGATAGCTTCTATGTCTTTTTTCATGCTGATATAATTCTCAGTAAGTTCCTTGTTGTCTCCCTGGAATTCGTTGTACAGTCGTCCCTCTCTATATCATGGTTCACTTATTGCAGCCTCACTGTATCGTGGGATTTTAAAGAATATTACATTTAGTTATTTATCATGGGTTTTTTGCTATATCGCGGGATTTTGCGGTACTGTATACGTGTGTTTCTAAAGTTACATAGGTTTAAGAGTTTAGAATAAATGTAAGGTTCCTACTTTGCGGAGGCATCTAGAACATAATACCCATGATAAGTGAGGGAATACTATAGTTTTCTTTGAGCTCCATGAGCTCGTTGAGCTTCCCTATAATCCATGTTTTGAATTCCATGTCTGATAGTTTGCCTTCCTCTATTTCATTTAGCACTCTTTCTGGTGATTCCTCCTTTCTGGGGGGTTGTTTCTCTGTCTCCCCATTTTTGTGACTCTTCTTGTTTACTGCTTCTTCTTAGATTGATCTGCACTTCCTGGGTCTGCCCCTGGTGGCATCAGATCGTGTACCATTCTGGGCCTAGACAGCCTGTTGGAGACTACCAGAAACTTACTGCCTTTGTTTGTCTCCTTCAGTTGTTGATTTATTCAATCTGTGATCAGCCATCAGGCTTAAGCACTGAAGAGGGGGCAGATTAATTCCTGTGGGCGGGGTTTTTGCTTCCCCTCAGGCTGACACCACTTGTAGGGGAATGGTCTGCCTGTAGTGTGGGGGATGATGAGTCATCACTAGAACCCAGTCAGCTGCTCCCTCAGTTCTCTCTTCAAAGCCACCACCCCAAATTCTCACTAAGCATCTCTCGTCCTCTCTGCCCTCCCTCTACTTGAGCCCAGGGTAAGTGGGTGCCAATATATTTTCGTACTAGATATGTTTAAGAGCTCTTTGTCTCCAACTGTTTCTTTCAGGCCAACAAAAAACCCTGTGGCTTTGCGCTTTTCACAGCTGGATACTATTTTACTTTCTGCTCTGTTGCTATAGGCTGGGAAGCCCAGCTGGGGATTTAGACCCCGCACTTCTCAGGGGGAACCCTCAGCTGCTGAGCTGTTTCTCAGTCCTTTTAGCTGCCACCCGTGGGAGCCCAGCCAGCCCTCCCACATCTCTGCACTTCCTATCAGTCACGTTGTGATGAAATGGCCTTGTCTGTCTCTCCATGGTTATAAGACTTCTCTCCAGCTAGTGTTCAGTTGATTATTCCAGATGATTTCTCCACAATTAAGTTGTAATTCCAGACTGGTCCTGGGAGGAGGTTAGTGTAGCTTCCACTTACTCCTCTGCCATCTTGGGTCTCTTACATTTTCCTTTTTCAAAGATTCAGATAAAAGCAAGGATGACTACAGCTTAGGGAGCATTGTTTAGTGGTGAAAGGATTGGTTAAGTTATTAGGTAGGGAAGAATCTCTGGAAATGTGTGTTCTAGCTCAAGCTTGCCCATGCTATTTTAAGTCTTAGAAAAAGATTTCCAACCCCTACCCTCTTGCCCACCACACACCTCATCTCCTTTATTGCAAAATGAAGATACTGAGCTGTGGGTTTCAAACTGCTCCCTAGATTTGCAGAGATCTCTTCAGGAGCCATTTAGGATAAGGGAAAAGGAAGAGTCAAGATGCCCTGCTTCATCCTAATCAATAGGGTGATGATGCCAGGCTCTGAGATGGCGAGGCAATGTTTCTTTGATTGCTCATGAAGACACTGCAGAAATAGAATTTCATTTATTAGAAGCAGACAGTTTCTAAAATGGTGTGAAGCAACAGGTGCCAGCAGAGAAGCTGGAGGCTCTAATGAGGTGGCACCTGGACACTTGGCTCTGGAGAAGGCAGAGAGGTAACCGATGCCCTTTGCATTTCTATTTCGATGCAAAGTGATCAGAGCCTTTAAACCAGATCACCTCAGCACACTACTGCAGTTTCATCTCTTTATTAACGCCTTTGCTTATAGCCAAGAAAAAGAATGAAATAGAGGAAAATTGTGTGCAGTACAAAGACTTCGAACAAGTAGGAGTATAAGAAGCAGCTGAAAGAAAAATAAATAATCAGAATATACACAGTGACACTTCATTTAGCATCTTGGGAAATGAAGTGTTACACATATATAGTAATATTTTCCAGATAAAAGTTGTTCATCCTTTCCAGCACACAAGCTTTAAAACATCACAACCATTTTTGATTCAAGGGTAAACATAATAAACATATAATTCTCTTCCTACCCTCAAAAGTGAAGCATCTTGAAAACTTTAAAATTTTTTTCTTAATTACATACATATGCATTACATAATATGTAATTACACATTAATTTAAATATTTCTCTGTGCTCCCCAAAGTTTGTGTCTAGTAAACAGAATGGTTTATTTTTTGTGTGGGTAGGTGAGCTGGTTTGTTAAGAATGTGTTGTGAAGTTCTAATTGATAGCTCTGTGTGAGCAATTTGGGCACCAAGTAGGATGTTGTTAGTGTATAGCCTTTTTTTCCTGAAGTTAGGTTTGGAGCCACATTCCAGAGAGTTAAAATTTGGGGAAATCTGACTTGTAGATATATAGTAAAGTATTATATGTATTTTTTAAATAGGAAATACCTGCATGCTGCTGAAGTGTGCCTATGGGACCAGGAACGTTTTTCCTCTGGCTGGTATCAGGCTCACTACAGAGAAGATCTGTGCATATGCTAAGATCAGTGGGGAGGGGAAAATGAGAGATCTGCATCTTGTAAACACAGCCTAGAAAGCCAGCGTCTGGGATTCTCCTGGCATGATTTGCTGAACCTTGGCCAGTATACCCAAACCTTAGATCCAGTAAGATTGTGCCAGGAATCGTCAGGATCAACCATTGCTGTGGTCTGAGTAAGTACTATGGTTCAGGAGGCTTCTGGGCCCGAGGAGTGATGTCATTACCATGACCTGTCTAGGTGGTCTTTATACAAGGATGCATGGATGGCGGACATATTGCTCTTGAGTCATTTTACCTAAACAAAGATGTAATTGTTATGTCTCTTAATGCTCCTAGAAACCCTCAGGCCTTTTTGGCCTGTGCCTGAGTAGCTCTAACAGTCATAACTGCCAACACCAAGCACAGAATAGCCCAGCTGGACTGCAGTCCAAAGGAATGATTTACTTTAAGAGTATATCTGGAACCTTCCAATGACAGTGATAGAAACAGGGATAATTACTTCTTTAAATCCTCAACCTTGGCTGCTTCTGCCACTTCTGCCTCTGCTGTCCCCGAGGCTCTGGAATGGAATAAGGCAGTGTTTTACTTCCACTTCCCCTCCCACACACTCCTTCATCCCAAATGCAGTCTTGGTCCTGTTCAGGATCCTCAGGCAAATCTAACTCATCAGGAAACTTTTCTGTAGCCTCAACACCACCCTCCTCTAGAAGTCAAAATCCTTTTCTCTACTCAGATCAGGACCAAGCTCCTGAAACCTCTACCCTGGCCCCCAGGTGCCCTAAGATGACCGTGGGCTGGCCACTTCATAAGCCTAAAAGGTAAGAGGCACTCTGCCCCACTGGGTATGGGATAGTGACCCTACCCAGGACTCAAGTTTGACCAGGTATGTAGCTGCCTAATATGTTTTTTTTTTTCTCGCAACATCTTTCTTGTACCTACAGCTACTGAAATTCTGTCAGATGATCTGCCCAGTGCTTTCCCTCCTCTTCTTTTCTTCTCAGCATCTGCCCCCTACCCTCCCCACCCCCACCTCCCCAGTGCTGGCTGTTTCTGCCAATCTCTCCAGCCAAGCCAAGTCTTGACTCACTCTTCCTCTAACTTTTCCAGAGCAGACCACTGTGTCTCAGGTCTGAGTTCCAGTGGATGACATGAGTCGCTCTTAGAAATGCCACTCACTGAAGTAGAATTCCATTTCACACTTTGATATCCAAGGGCACGTTCATTTGTCACCCCTTTTGAACTTATGGGACTCCCCTAATTGATATACCATGCTACCCCTCCTGACTCACTGAGTCAGAGATAGTAGATCATTCATGTGCTGCTTTCATTGGCCTTTTTATGCCTGCCCATAACCATTTTACCTGTGACTTCGTGTATCTGTAGTGGCCTGATTCAATTCTTTTTTTTTTTTTTTTTTTTTTTTGAGGGTTGGGGTAGTTGAAGGAGACAAAAATTCCAAATCCAGCCTTTATTGCCATGTTTCAGGGGCTGAGCGGGAGGGAGGAGGCTCAATCCTGCTTAGCAGTTTCCAGACCCAGAGGCAGAGGGAGGGCAGCCCTGGAAGTCCGAGGGGCTGAGGGAAGAGGAGAGGTGCCTGCTGCTGCCGCCGCCGCCAGGAGCAAGGAGACCTGGAGCAGTAAGCTGACCTCCAGAAGTCAGGAGAGATCCAGAATCAGGCAGGAACATCAGATGTTGGAAGGGTGAATGGACTGAGGAAACTGTTGGGGTCTGAAACAGCACTGAGCTCTCACAGAGGTGCACTGAGGACCTGCTAGCTGTAGGGACTGAGACCCTCAGGGAGGCATCCCAAGATTGAGATGCTCACAAAGAGGCCCTGATAACACCCTTCCCCCTGTTCAACAAGGATCAGGAGGTCTGAAGGGAGAAGTGAGGCTGGGGCCTGGGTGGGCAGGAGACAGAGAGGGGAGCCTGGGGATAGCTTGAAGGGCTGGGCATCAAGGCAGCAGGTAAGGTTGGCGATGAGGATGGTGATGCTGCCTATCAAGGTCCGGTACTTAAAAAAGCTGGTGTGTCCATCATGGTTAGCCTCCAGTTCTGGGTGAGCTGGTCAGCAGCCGTTTAGTTGGCTCCCATGTCTGTCAGCATGTGGTTAAGCTCTTTCTGGAGCATCTTTCAGAAACTGCTCTTGCTGATCTTGTTCTTATCCAGGCTGTGCTTAGACTTGTGTTTGTAGATGTTTAATACCAGGACCACGAGTGCCTTCTCCAGCTCTGTGTAGCAGTCTGCCATCTTACTATCTCACTCATTGGGGTACCTGTCTCCTCAGTCCACCTCCTCTCTAGGAGGGCTCTGGAACCTGAGTTCTGGCACCGCCAAGTAGCAGCCCTCGCTCAGCCCAGCCAAGACTCCTCCCCATCCACTGCCCAAATGGGTCCCACTCCCTCCTTTCCTGCCTAGCTGAGCTGGCTCAGTGGGAAGTAATGATTGAGCTCCCTCTTGACTTGGCCCTGGGGTTGACCTGATTCAATTCTAATATTGTCCAAAAGACCTTCAGAATCTTTGTGTAATGTCACATGTTTAATCTGTTGCCCTAAAAGACAAAAATTTCTAGAAAGCTTTATTTTTTTTCTTTTAAAAAATATTGATTAAAATCTAGAGAATCCACACGAGGCTTGCTTTGCTACTTAATTGAAAGGAAATCACAGCAACTTGTCACCTTTCTAGTATCTAAAGAAAATGTGCTTATACTCTTAAAGTAAGGGCAATATTCTGTTAAATGATTGCTCAGCCATTCCATTTGTCACCTAAGGAAAAAACAAATTTAAAAAATATACAAACATGGGAAAAGGAGAGCAAACATACATTGCTGCTGTCCTGTCATTACTAAAAATTGATTTTTACTTCGAATAACAGAAAATATAAAGTTCATGTTTTGGAGCATGTTACACAAGAGTAATTTCTGTTTGGGTAAGGTATTTATGAATGTGATAGTTAGTGACCGAATGGGCTTCAAAGGTAATTTTATACACCAAATTCTATAAGACAGGATCCACAGGTAGAGAAAGAAGACATGATAAGAAGAAAGGAGAGTTAGAAAAAAGTTAGGAAATGAAAGAGGAGAGGAAGTTTTAAGCCAATATTTAAAGAATAAGGATTGATGAGCAGAAGGCATGGTTCCTAAGAGAGCTGAGCTGAGCTACAGTTACAGAAAAACTATAAACTTGGAAGTCTTATTTATGAAGGCAGAGTGAAAGTAAACCAGGCATTGGATCTATCAGGCCAAGAAAAGAGTAAGGATCCCAATTTATTTCAAAGGCAAAAACAGTCTGAAAGGATGTCTCGTCCACTTATGATAAGGTAATTCCCAATGAGAAAGAGTAAGTTCAATGTCCAACAGAAAATTTACACTATTGTGTTATTTCAGTAATGATGCGTCAGTTAGACTTTCATATAATCTCTTCCTTTTTCACTTCACTGTGAGACAAACGCGAGTTTTGTATCACTCTGTACCTTAATCTATACCAGTGATTTTCAACCTTTTTCATCTCATGACACATATAAACTAATTACTAATATTCTGTGGCACACCAAAATATATATTATACTTTTTGCTGATCTGACAAAAATAAGTATAATTTTGATTCATTCACATTTGACAGCTTTTGTTGTGTTGGTTATTGTCATTTTTTAATTTGGCAATCTAAGGGAAAAGAGGTTGGTGCCCCTAACTTAATAGTCATGTATTGCATGTTTCTAAAATTCTTGAGCACAGTGGTTGAAAATTGCTGATTTAGACTTAAAAAGAGCCAGAAGGACAAACGCTTAATAATCAATTCCATACTAAACTGATTCCTGGAACCAGTGTGTATGAGCAAGTACGTTTAGTTAATAATATAAAAAATCTGGGGCCTTATGTTTCCATTCTTTAATGTAATTTTATTTTTTTGTCAAAGTTTTACATATATTTGATCAAATGGATCTGTAAGTTTCCTAGTAAAATAGGCCCTCTGCCTTATCTTATCCTTTTCCCTAATTCTTGTTTTTCATAAGCTAACACCTTTAAGTGTTTAGCAATTTATCTTGTTATTTCCCTACATATTTCTACATACTGATATTTTTCAGAATTTGATGTTGACTTTCTACTATGGGCAATAAGGCTCAGCTCTCCTAAGCACCACCACCTGTCTTTCTTCCTCTCTCTCTCTCTCTCTCTCTCTCTCTCTCTCTCTCTCTCTCTCTCTGTCATCATTATCACAATACAGTGATACATGCTTTGGGGTAGATAAATATTATTAATGTATTACTAATATTCAGTGTTGAACATATAAAGATAACCTAATCCTTCAAAACCTTTTTAGTTTCTCTAAACTTAATAGTTGTTTCACATTTAAAATTTATTTGGTTTCTTATGTAATTCCACTAACTCATTTATAGAAGTCTATAGGTCAGAAGTGTAAATCTCATTTTCTACATCAAATACACCAAATAACCCCCCACCCCCCCTTCGGCTGCTGTGGCTCAGTGGATTGAGTGTTGGCCTGCGAACCAAGTGTCACTGGTTCGATTCCCAGTGAAGGCACATGACTATGATGTCCATCAGGTCCCCAGTAGGGGGCACGAGTGAGAAGCAATCACACAGTGATGTTTCTCTCTCTCTCTTTCTCCTTTCCCCTCTCTCTAAAAATAAATAAACAAATAAACAAATAAATAATTTTAAAAAATACACCAATAAGTTATCTTTTTCTTCATTCTTTTTCTTTTTTTCAGTGACATTTTCCCCTGGACTTCTCTGCCTCCTTGTTCAATCTGGAATGGCTATTCCTGAGGCCTGTCACAGAGCTAGCATCCTCTCTTAGATGTGCTCACCTGGTCCCCATGATCTTTCTTTCTTTCTTTTTTTTTTTTTTGTTTACTCCCCAGTTTGGGTGGAACACATCCTCCAGTAGTCTCTTGAAAAAAGATATGTGTGAGATAATTATTTGAAGTCTTGAATATCTATAATTTTTTTTTATTATTGATTATATTGTTACAACAGTTCCAATTTTCTCCCCCTTGCTCCCCTCCACCCAGCACCCCCCTCCCCCAGCAATCCCCCCCCAAGTCCATACCCCTGGTTCGTAAAAATTAACTATCCCCACCTCTCAGATATTAAGACCCTTTGTAATCTTGTAAAGGACAATGGGCGAAGGTCTCAAGCTCCTCTAGCTGCTTCAAGCTGGACATGGTTGTCGTCCTACCTACCCTTGGGTCCAGAAAACCCTAATAAGAGTGGGAATGTGGAGGGGAGGGTGGCCTTGAATATCTATAATTTTGTTTACCTTCATACTTGACAAACATTTTAGCTGTGTAAAATATGAAGTAGGAAATCATTTTCCCTCAGTATTTTGAAGGCTTTTCTGAATTGTTGTCTTTAAAGTCATTTTGTTTGCTAGTTCTTTATACAACATATTCTCTCTCTTCCTCCCCCTCCTCCTCCTCCACCTCCTCCTCCTCACATACTGTACTGAAATTTCACATTGACGTGACTTAGTGTGACTCTTTACATTCATTACCTTGGACAACTGGCAGTTCCTTCCAATCTAGAAACTCATGTCTTTTAGTTCCAAAATTTTTTCTTTTATTATTCTTGAATTTTTCTACACTCTTATATTTCTGATAATGATATCCTTTTTTAAAAATTTTAAATAGTTTATTTATTTTTTAGAGAGAGGGGAAGGGAGGGAAAAGGAGAGGGAAGAAACAATAATGTGTGGTTTCCTCCCATGCGCCCCCAGCCAAGGACCTGGCCTGCACCCAGCATGAACCCTGGCTGGGAATCAAACCAGCGACCCATTGGTTCATAGGCCAGCACTCAATCTACTGAGCCACACCAGCCAGGGCTGATAGTGATATCCTTTTGACTTTAGAGATTTCAATTTTATCTTTCCAATTTTTTGTTTAAATTTTAATACTGCTTTCTTATTTCTAATTTCCAAGATCTAGTTTCAGCTCTCTAAATGTTCCACTGGTCTAAATAGACCACAGTTTTCTTTTTTATGGATATATTTTTATATCATATATATATATATATATATATATATATAATATTTTTTAGAATATCTCTGTTTTATGTTTTTCATTTGTTTGTACCCTTATATATACTTTCATATAATGGTGACTCATGGATGCATGTTAAATTTAAGAGGGAAGCACTAAAAAGTTCATTGGAAGCTATGTGTGTGTGTGTGGTGCCTGTCATTGATAGATGCCATTGCAGGGTAATTTCACCAGAAATTCCACTGAGACATCACCACTATGTCATTTCTCTTAGACTGAGTTTTTCCAGATGGGATCCCCTCAGTCTCTTGCCTAAGAGGTATAATTCTGACCAATAAATTTTCAGAAAATGAGTGGGAAAAGAAGGCTTGGAGATGCTGGGTTAAACATTCAGTATTTAGATTTTTTCTTAAATCTTCTGTTTTCAGTAAGGTGTCCCTGGTATCTCCAAGTCCAAAGTCCCTTTGGTCAAAGCCACCCAATGAATTGCTACTATTTTATTAGGATGGGGGAAGGGCAGTCACTCAACTGTGAACAATAGGACAGAGGGTCAGACATGTTTAACTTCTTAGAGTTTCATTCAGTTCTTCTATTCTCAGTTTCATTATTTTCAGGTGTACCCAGGGCTCTCGGTTCCTGAGTTTTTCTGTGGTTATGTGGTATGAATAAGCTTCTTTAGAAGCTTCCCCCACTGCCTACTTAAGTTGAAGTCTTTATTTTTTTAATTTTGCTAAGTCAGTGACTCTGCTTCAACTGCTTTCCAAAAGTGTATTGCTGTCTTCTCCTCTCCTGTTTCATATGTCCATGTGTGTGCATGTATGTGCACAATTATATCCTTATAAGAAGTTTGAGAGGAAACAGAGATAATTTGTGTTACCTCTACTGTCTTTTATTTAGTTTAAAATCATCTACATATGAAATAGATATTTCACACATCTTCATTATTAAGCTGTGGAAGTTTCTAGACTGGTTTCATATTTAAGTTTTGTAAGGAGGAAGGGTGATTTCATACCAATAACACTTGAAGCAGTGTCATCATCATCATAACTCTGAATTGATTAAATTACACGAAGTTCAGTGTTTAACTTGTCTTGCTGACACCCATATCAGATGCGATCAGCTTCTAAGTCAAAACATTATGTTCCTAATCACACTGCAAATGGCCTGAGAGCTGAGAACCAACATGTTTCCTTTTAGCTCTTAGCTCTGTACCTCGTGCTCCTACAACAAAGTGTTCTCAGCCAGAATTCAGCTGGCATATTGGAGGATGATTCATAAGATAGAATGGGATTCAACTTGGCTTTTTCTCTGGATGCACAGAGCCAAAAAGGAGCCAAAATGTGTTTGTTTCCACAAAACAAGCAGCTTTCACAAAGTGACACATGGAGGAGCAGCCACCAGGAGTAAGATAGTCTGATATTTTCTCTGCAACACGACCTGTTTCCTCAATAGATATATGCTCTATACTGAGAAGTGCGCCACAGGAGACCAAGAACATTTCTCACTGAGGCCTCAGAAACCCGACTGGGTCTCCATGTCCTCATGCTCACCGGCCCTAAATGCAGACAGGGCCTTTCAAAACCTCTTTGAGATAATCATATGATTTAACTCCTCTCTAATCACAGAATCTGTTTTTGGGAAAGAAGTGTTCAACTCGCCAGTGGTTCTGAAAAGAATCCCTCAAAGATCAGACTTGACATTGTACAAAACAAGAGTAAGCAGAAGTGCACAGGCCTGTTGCCCTCACGCCCTCCCCGTTGCCTTGAGGCAGGCTTGCCAGTGCCACCTTGTGTGCCCGGGCACTTGCCTCATTGTAGAGGCCTCCACTCAAGCTAGCTCAGTAGCCCTTGCCAGGCACTAATTATGGTCACAGACAGAAAATGTTTTCCTCATGATTAATAGCAATTTCTCTCAAGGCAAATTATTTCTGTGATCATTATAAATAGTAGCTGGTCCTTTCACATCACATCTTGCAACTAAAAAATTCTTCAAACTTTCCCTTTCTCTGGTGAAGTAGTCTCAACAAAATAAATCCCTCCTCATCAATACAGCTTTTTCTCCTTCTCTAGACCACAAGCTTCAGGCGGGCGGGGACAGTCATTGCCATAAAACTTTGCCTAGCACAGTGTCTAGCACACAGTAGCTGCTCAATATATGTTTGCAAAATTAAATATTTTCAATTATCTAATAATTGGCATTGTTCTTTTCTGAACTCATTATCACTTTTTACCCTTTGCATAATCTAGGTTACTTACCAGCACAACCATGATGGCTATTAAAATAGTAGAACTCTTCCCAGTCTCCACACTGCACTCCCCCCAGTTGTCTTTATCATTCTGCCTTGTCATCCAGGACTCTCTGGACCTTCCAGAACATCACACAATTCAGTAACTAAAGAGTGAACACCAGCTGCAGTGTGCAGATTCTAGGACCCTGCTGATTCCATCAATGCTTGGCACCTTTCATGGAACTGGTTTTCATGGTATTTTAAATAGATGCCTGGTTCCAAAGATTTTAAAATCATTATGTGATTAAGAATAACACTTCTCTCAGATAAATTTAAATAATAAACCATAGGTGTTATCAAAAGCTTCTACATTTTATTCATTATACCAGAATCAATAGTTGACTTTAAGACAAGTGCTTAAAACATCAGGGAACCCAAAGAGAAAACAGACACAACTTTGGGGATGAGGCAAAAGAAGGAACCTTAAATGCTAGTTCAATCTATTCTGCTAATGACACCTTGAGAATATTGTCAAAATTTTAAAATCTCCCCAAAGTACTGCATTGATAGAAATAATATTTGACAACCTCTTCAAAACTTTAAGAAAATACCTGCTTGCTGAAAATACCTCCTTGCTGAGTTTATTTGGGTGTTTTATTGTTGTGTCCTGTTTCATTTTATTTTTTATTTTAAATTTATGTGATGGGTTAGTATGAAAGACATTGGAAAAGGAGCTACAGTTGGAACAAGAAAGTATATTCCTACCAGTTGCTTCCTTGTTTTCTCTCTATAGAAGCAAATAGAAAAACAAGTACTTTCTGTATTAAATGTATCTAGAGAGATCTTTGTTTTGTTTTGCAGTTGGCAAAGAAACTTTTCTGAATTATTGCTTAAGAGACAAATTTCTAGCAACAACCCTGTATATGGCCTCAACTACAAGTGGTAAGCAAGTATTTTTTGGCAAGATAGTGGTAGAAGAAATATGTGTATTTTCCATTAACTGACTTTGGAATTTTAAATAAAGAATAAGAAACAATAAAAGACCTCTTCCAATTTCAGCACATATATAATTCTTTTAATGCTGTGTGGTAATCCATTTTATGTAATTTAATTAATTTAACTAATTGATGAACGTTTGGGTTGTTTCTAGTCTTTTGTTCTTAATAGTCAATGAATGACAATGAATTTTTTGCATATGTATCTGCATATATTTTTGTTGTTGATGAATCAAAAGTTATGTGCATGTTTTTAAAGCAAAAAGCAAGTTATAAAAAATGATACCCTAAGTCCATTGGTGTTTTATTTTCAGAGACATGTATATATTTATTTATGTATGTTTGTAAAGGAGTAATATATTTCTGGAGCTTGTCCAAGAAATTTCTAATGGTAGTCACATCTTGGAAATGAGGTTGGGGAAGCTCTTTTATTTTTATGCCTGTTAGGCATTTTAATCAAGAGTTTTATTACTTTTATTATAATTATTAATACAATTATGTCCAAGTCAAGCCAAGACAAAACCTCAAATCAGTTGCATTATGGACCAATAAGTATTTTTGGTATGTTATTAGTTGATTTCAAAGCAATCTGTATTTTTCTTTTTTAAATACAGAAATTGACAAAAAGTCAGTTACCATGAATTAGGATTTTAAATCGTGTATGTAGATCTCCTTTTTCCAATTCCATTTGACAGTTTAGGTTTGTAAGAAAGTGGAGCACAAAGATTAAACTTTTAGTAAACAGGGTCTGATATGCTAGGTTCGAAACCTCACACACCAATTCACAGGCTTTGAGAGGTCAAGTGAGTGCTTGCATCTTTCTTGGCCTCAGTTTCTTCACTGAAAAATGAAGGAAGGGAATACAGTACCTTTTACCTCCTGGAGTCACCGTGAGAGCATAGGGGCTGAGGGAAACACTCAGTGAATGTTAATTATGTTTCTATTACTCTCCTTACTATTTTATAGAAAAAGCAGTAAATCTTCAAAAATAGCAATTTATAGTATTATTTTGATTGTACTAAGATACATACATATACAAATAAAACTTTTTCAATGATGGAAGAGGAAATAATAATAGTTGTACAAATATTCAGGCTTCCCTCTCAACTAGCTGGTGTACATTGCTTTCAATTATTCATCACGGCAAGTTACCAATTGCAATGGGTTAAGGAGCTATATTTCAGCAACACCTGCCAAAGTTTCTCAAATTCAGCACTATTCATTTGCATTCAAAGAGGTAAAGATATCCATCTGTTTTGGCAACTCTAAAGAAGACATGAGAATCTGCTCCAAATGAGAGGCCTTTGTTGGCTCCCTCCACCTTACTTCATGCTATCTCTGATTTGGTTTATCCTGGTGCTGGAGCGTTTGACACTATAGCTCCATTCTCTGGGCCATCCATGGGAGAGACAGCAACCCAAATCTTCCCCAGGGACCACCCATAACCCTGGCTGGACTCAGCCACACTTCCTTCCGGCTCTGTCCCTCTTGTCTCCATTGGTTGCCTGGATTCACCATTTCCTGCCATTTTGCTTTGGTTTCTGCTACCAGGGACATCCCTTTCCCAGGAATGTCATCTTGAATTGATTTGGGGTTGATGTCTTAAAATAAAAATATTGAAAGTGTACAACAACAACACACACACACACACACACACACACACACACACACACACAAAAAGAACAAAAAAGAAAAAGAAAGAAAAGAAGAAAGACAAGTTCCAGCCTTGTCATTGAGGCTTGTCTTCATACTTTCCAACAGACTCTCCAATCTTCCCAAGGAAGATGGATGGCAAATCCAGGATAGGTGACACTAGCAGGTCTGGATGTGCACGGATGCTTCCCGGATGCCTTCCGCATGCCCTTCTTCCATATAATATTATCCCACCTAATATGTAAAGATGCTTTTCCTTTGAATTACAAAAGCAACATGTTCTTGTTGCAAAAGTATATCAAATAGAAACCAAAGATTCTCCATCCTCAAAGTTAACCATTATTAACATTAAATGTGCCTCCTTCCCATTGTTTTTGTTTATCCAATTCTTTTAGTGTAGGCAGCTAGTTAGATATTAATGAAAGAGAAGGGAACCAGACAACTAATTAAGTCACATTAACTAGGAGGCTAGAGCTCCAGACACCCAAAGGGACAAACACTAATCCCCAGTATGAAGGAAGGACAGGCTTTTTAATCTCTCCAAGTAACAACCTGTCCCATTTCCCCAGATTCCTAGGGGTAGGGAGAACTCCTAAAAGTGAAATTCCTCTTGAGACAGGCTCAATAAAAGCCAAGATGGCACAGGGGGAGGTCCTTCTACTATGGGGACATGTGCAGTAGGAACCAAACTGGCAACTATAAAAGGGAAGAATCTAGCCTGAGGAAATGTAGGAAAAGCATAGGACTAGATGAGAGCATGAAACCCTGGACGATCCAGGAGAGGGATTGAGTAGGGGGAGGGCCCGGCACAAACCCGTGAAGAGCCAGGAAAGGGATTGGTTAGTTTGAAAGAAAGCTTACCCCTTCCCAAAACCAATATAATATAATCAAAGTTTAACAAAGACCCAAGGCCCATTCATTCACCCATGTTCTCTCTCCAAAGCAGCTGCCTGGGTTCAAGTGTGGCTCTCAGCACAGAAGCACAGAACCGGCCAGAGCACAACCAGGAACAGAGACCAAGCTAGCTGGAGTGACAGATACTTAGCTGGACTATATAAGCTTTGGTGTGGACTGAAGTGAACTATGGAAGTTTCTGATGATCTGCTATGCCAAACTAACAGCACGGCGTCTCTGGGCCCTGGCCTTTCTTCTGAGCCTGGTAAAGACAAGTTTGGATCTGAGGCCCCTGGAGCTGGGCTTTTTTCAGCTGAGAGATAGAGCTGAGCAACCACCTGGTCCTGGATGCGACACTGGGCACTTGAGGAGAGGTCATTATTTTCACTTCAATAAATCTTGCCACAATACCCCTCCTCCTATATGTGTTCCCCGATGTTTTTCCTGTGCTACCACTAAAGAATCATGTTTCCACCTATGGCACATGGACTTCACACATATTTTCTGAGTACCTGCTATGAACTGCTGGGCCCTGGGCTAGAAGCTAGGGATGCAGGAGTGGGACAAGCAGATAAAACCATTGTCCCGCTGGAATGTTCATTGTAGTGGGGAGGGCAGGGGAGACAGACAATAAAGGAGAGAGCAAATACATGGAGGAAGCAATTCTTAATAGGTGGGCAGAGTTGGGGAAGGCCTCCCAAAGGTGGTGTTATACAATATAAGTTAGTATGTGGCTAAGGGTCTTGGCCAGCAAAGGGCTCAGGAGGAACATTTCTGGAGAGGGAAGAAGGATCATAAAAGGCCAGAAGTGGGGAAAGTATATGGTGTTAGAGTGTCAGAAAAGCTATCAGCGTGCCTGAGAGCTCAGTGAGCAAAGGACAGGGTGATAGGAAATGAGACTAGAGAGGGAAGCAGCACCAGACCATTCAGAGTTTGGGAAACTCATAAGTGAGTATAGATACTATTCCAGGAACAATGGAAAATTGCCAAAGTAAGGAGCATGGTTAGACATCTATTTTTAAGAGATCATACTGGCTGCCTCTACTGAGATGGATTTTAGGGAAACAAAAGTGAAACTAAGAAGCTTAGTTAAGCCCTCTCCAGGTGGGTCAGTTGGCTGGAGCATTGTCCCATATGCCGAAAGGCTGTGGGCTTGATTCCCCATCAGGAGGCAACTGACTGATGTTTCTCTCTCTCCGGTCCTCTCTTTCTAAATCAATAAACATATCCTTGAATGAGGGTTTGAAAAAAACTTTTTTTAAGAAGGTTACTTAATAAATTGCCATCCTCTAGGCAGTAAAGGATGGTGTCCCTAGAGAAAAGGACAGGCCCTGCCCAGAGACTCTGTGACACTGAGAATGGGGGCCATGAATGGTTTGGGGTTGCAAACAAACTATTAAAAGAAAACATTTGAATTGTGGACTGGAAAATCTTTTTCAATATTCACAGTGGGTGTTTCTGTTTGGATAACATAACTTTTGGTTTAAAGCATTTACCTTGTCTTGGCTACAAAAGTGTACACTTTTATAAACAATTCCTTGCTTTCTGCAGCTCCAGGGCACACATCTGTCACTAAGCGATAAGGCTCCAGTTAACACTCAGAGACCTCTAGGATGCCCACTTTCCAGAAGCTAATCCATGGCAGTCCCAGGTGCAGATCTGTAAGAGAGGACCCCAACATTCTCCCACTGCAGACAGGTGACGTTGGCTCAGTATCCTCATGACTTCACTGGTACAACGAGCACCTCCCCCTTCTACCAGAAGCACTCCCCACCCTGCTTTCCTTCTACCCTGCTCGGGCTGCTAGAATTACCTGGCATATTCTTTAAGCACCTGGCTGTAGCTCACGGCAAATTTCTAGCTGAAAGCCACCTGGCCTCTCGGGGGAGGCTATAACATTTCAGCTTCAGATTTAGGTGAGAATATACCCCAATATTTGGAGATAGAGAGCAGCAGATGGATGAAGTCAAGGTTCATTGATTTTAGAGTTAACATCCCTTCCCTCCCTCCTTCCCATGTATATAAAATTGTATTAATATACAGTCAGTTGTGCAATAACTTTTCTTTTGCAAATACAAATTTATTCCAATTGACTTGAGATATTAGTGAACCATCTTAAATCAACACAAATTTCCTGTTGTATACAATTTCTTCTGCAAAAACACTAGTCAAGTGCAGCTGAGTTCAGCCTTTGTAGAGATCTACAAAACACACCCATTCCAACCACAGTCAGCTGCCTCCTTGCCCAAAGTCAGAGCCACACCCATTATGCCCAGTGCTGCAACCTTCCTTCCCATTGTCCTATCTCCGCATAGGAATGAACCTTCAGGGCTTCCCCAAGAGCGCAGGCCACACTTAGCGTAGTCTATGCATTTCTTACCCATTGAAGCTATGTAAAGCTGTGCTACCTGTTTTTGTTATGTTCTATCCTTGTTTTTAATGTATCATTGATGAATACTTGAATGTTAGTCCCCACCTCATTATCCCTGTGGTTTAGGTGCTATCATATCACACAGCCCTGAGACCTCTAGGAAGGCATATGGCACCAAATCGCTGGGCAGAGGTATATTGCTATGTATGGAGCTTTGGCCATTCCAAATGAAATTATACTATGTGAAAATACACCATATGTTTGGCAATTTGCTTTTGACAGGATTCAGAATACACTGTCCCAAGATCTGATACCGTGGTATGTTGAATATTTTAAGCTGAAGGAATTTGCAACAATGGCAGAAGCAGGAAGGTCACACTGACTAGACCCTCTCTCATGATTCAGATCATGAGACCCTCATGAGAGGGATGACATTCTCTTCAAGATAGAAGGGTGCTGGAATATGGAAGAACAGGCCTTGTGAAGTATCCCCCAGTCACTACACTTAGCTCACACTCATGTGTTTTTATGGCTTTCCACTCTTTAACAAACCTGATGTGAAAACAATGATGCTAAAGAAAACCTAACTGAGTAATGTCAGAGTGGATAGCTCCAATAATCTTTACTGTATATAAACACTGTATACTTATATCAGAAGTATTGGGTGCACCTCAAAATGGTAGGTGATGTATGCTGGCCCTTGATAAAGGTAAGAAGAGGGGAAAGAGGAAGGACTGGGCATCTGGGAAATGTTTTTTCCAGAGAACTCCCTAATAGCAACATTTTCTCTTTGCTCTTGGGCTTCCTTGGAGTGTAATTCTGGAAAAATGCTATCTGAAGATTGCCTTTCATACAGGAAGCTACAATTGTTAACAATAATGTTGATCTTTGTTATTATTGTGCCATTTATTTTATTGTGATTATTTTATTTTACCATCCAACACTATGCTGCGCATTTTTAAGAGCTTATTCAGGTAATTATCTTAGTAGCTTTTTGAGGTTGATATTATTTTTCCTAGTTTATAAGTGAGGGAATTAAGATTCTGAGAGTTTCAGGGAATTCTCCAAGGAGTGACAGAGTCAACAGGAGTCAAAGCCATGTCTGCCCGACTTGTGTGCCTTGTCCCCTTCTGCCCTAATGTTCTAGGTGTATCCCAGTTCTAAGGTAGGTGTAGAAGACTGAAGGCATAAGTCTGCAGCAGAGGTCAGCAAACATTTTCTGTAATGACCACAGATTAAATATTTTAGAATTTGTGTTCCAGACAGTTGTAGCTGTTCAAATCTGCATTGTAGCATGAAAACAACCTGGAACAATACAGAAACAAATGAGCGTGGCTGTTCCAATACAGCTTTATTTATAAAAACAAAAGGAGGACCAGGTTTGACCCTTGGGCCATGGTGAGTCCACCCTGGTCTGCAGGAACAATGGATGGGAGAAAAGTTTGCAGGTGTTGGAAGAACATTGCAATAACAAGTTACAGGCCTCTTCCCTAACCTCAGATACTTAAAACTCTAGCAAGGAATGTCAGGCAAACCCACTAAAAGAGAGAGGGAGAGAGAGAGAGAGAACATAGAGAAATATAAAATAAATATAATGCAAATTATGAAAGTAATTTCTGGGAGCAAAAAGGAGTGGGAAGTTGAATTTGCCAAAGTATCTTAGGTGAAGGAGGTACAAAGTTGGTTTGAGAGTAAAGGTAGGGAGTGAATAGGAACAGAGGAGAGAATATATCCTGCTCAACTTAGATGTCTGAAATTTGCACGACATAGAGTAAGGAGACTCAAGAAGCACCATCCAACTATAAATAAATCAGCAAAGGCACCATATGCTTAAGGAAAAAAAGCACATTATAAGTAAAACTTCACACTCCCCACAGGCACCTATTAAAATAAATGTCATCTGCTCAGACTAACAAACTGATAAGACTGAATTATTGATTACCTTATGAAAGTTTTTATTTGAAATGTTCTGTGGGTTAATGCAATACTCCAATTCATTCCCCCAGTCTGTCCCCTGCTTTTCCATCTCAGCTCCAATTTCTGCTGTGAATTGTAAAACAGGACATGGTTTTATCCCGCGCCTCTGTCACTCTACATAACCCAGTGTTTTCTGGTGTCATTGTAAGCCAGGGCCTGAAAGCCTATCGAATCAGCTGGCAAAAAGGAGAGCAGGCTCAGTGCCATTTTCCTGCAAAGTAATTTTCAAATGAAAATTGGATGCAGTTGTATGACGGTGCTTAACTTCCCTCTGCTTGAAGCACCAGACTTAGCAGTCTCCAATTCCCCAGCTCCGTGCTGAGGCTCAGTTGACCTGTAGTGATGAATTTCTGCTGTGGGAATATTAGGAGTTGGAATCAGGAAAGAGGTGGGCAGCTATGGGGACAACAAGTAATCCCCATCCTCAGCTCCAAGATGACTGGGTTGGGAGATCCAAACTAATTATCTCAGTGAAGTTAGGCCAAGCAGGTAATAAAAATAATTGTATAGGAAAGAGTACAGACTTCCCCAAAAGCAAATATGATTAATTCAGCTATCAAGTCAATGAGGCAGAAATGGTGTGCCTCCCTGGGTTTACTCTATCTGCTCCTACGTTCAAACCCATCCTGGGTTCCCTCACCTTGGCTCTGAGCTATAAATGAGGTATTTGCCTTCTGTTAGCATCTTGCTCTCAAATCACATTGTCCTTCTCAATCAAATTTTACCCTAGAACCTTAACTTAGTGTCTCCTTAGGACCCCATATATAATTGTACTAAAATTGAGCTTCCAGGCTTATGTCCCAGAATCTCAGCAACAATTTCTCCCTGTCTAGGAGCCACAGTGATGGCTCTCACTTTGCTCAACTCTTTAGCTATGACACTGAACCCAGAGCAGCTCTGCCCATTATGGCAGCTGCTGGCCCTGTGGGGTTTCTGAGCACTTGAAATATGCCAGTCTGAACTGAGATGTGCTAACAGTGTGAAAACACACACCAGATTTCAAAGACATTACACAAATATAAAATGCAAAAAAAGGTTCCTATTGCATTCATGATTTTATACTGATCAAATGCTGAAAAGATAATATTTAGGATACACAGGCTTAAATAAAATATATGTTAGTTACTTGTTTCCTTAAAGTTTTTAAATATGACTCCTAGAAAATTTTAAGTCACATATGTGACTCTTATTACACTTCTGGGTGACTTAGAATTATAGAATAAACACGCAGCTGGCTAAGGGAGCAAGCTCTGATGTATAGAATAATACAACACGAGAACATGTACTGAGGCAGATAGTCAGATATTCTTCACTTAAAGCAAGGGGAATTCATAAGCTATTGTCTAAATTGTCTTCTTTTCTGTCTTTGGTAAAAATAAAATTATTTTTGAATGACATTTGCTGCCACTTACTTATGGAGTGGTTTTGGCATTCCTATCTGTAAGAGACATTTGTTCCTTCTTAAATCCAACCCCCTTCCCCCCACTCCCCCAGAGGTGAGAACCATGAGGGAAGGGCCTTTGGGAGCTTCATCCCTGAGCTTGCAGCTCTTGAAACAGTTCCTGTCCCTTTGAACCTTCGAATAAATACTTGTTAAATGTTATATATTAAGTGTTGAGTCAATTGTAGTTTGCTGTTATGGGATGTCAGTGTACATATTGTTATAGCATCAAAACTAGACCACACTCATAATTTCTCCACTTAAAAATAGTAGACAATATAACAAGCATTTTTAATTGAAGTGTAATTGACATACAATATATTAGTTTCATGAGTAAAACAGAGTGATTTAACATTTGTATACATTGAAAAATGATCCCCACAATAAGTCTAATTACCATCTGCCATCACCTAAAGCTAATACAATATTGTTGACTATATTCTCATGCTGTATATTACATCCCCATTATGTGATGACATAGGAGGAGAAGGGGTCTTTCCAAACAAGACAGGATGCCCTATGGATCACTGTTCCTTCTTAAGGAATTGCTTTATAGTCCTTAGTTATAAAAAGCTCAATAAAAGATTAAGAATAGGTATTTGAATTCAATCCATTAAGTACTATTTAGGATCTTTCTCACTCTCTTAACTCATTGCCAAACAGAGTCAACATTGTGGGCACACAGCTTGGGCCTTTGCATGGGGCACCACTCTCAGCAGCGCCCAGTGCTTCAGTTAATGATCTGCTATCACTGTCTTGAAATTCTTCATAATGTTATCTTTGAACTTGCATTTGGTAAATGAGGTCTAATGGACAGTGGAACAAGCACATAAACAGAAAAGATTTGCTCCATAGGCCATTCATAGTCACCCATTGACATACAGCTTTCATGATGCCCCAAGGGCATAGAATTCCAGTTGATCCATAATTTGTGGGAGTTCAGTGAGACTCTAAATGAGTGCAAGGTAAATGTGTTATGCCTATGACTGAGTAAACAAGGATGCTAATGCCTCAAGAAGCCATTCTTTCTGTTTGAAAAAGAACTTACTTCTTAAGCAGAATGAAAGCTGTGTCATTATAAGAAATAGGGACAACCAAGGAACCCTTTCTTACTCATGTTAGTTCCTTGTATTAGTAACCACTTACACTAAAAGTGATGAGCTAGAAGGAGGGGAAAGATAGGGCACTCCAGAGTCCCCTTCCCTTTCATCTTTCCTTATCTCTAAACTAAAGGTACATAGAATGTTGGTAGAGTGTGCACGGATCAAGAGGTGAAATAAAAACAGTTCAGTTATTAAGACTCTCCCCCAGAATCACACCTGTAGTTTAACAAACTAGGTTCATTCCTCATTGCAGTGTGGAGTTCCCATTACCCACAGAAATCATGGGCAGTCTTAGTAAGAGGCCCTTGGAACCTATTGTAGGATTTGGGCTTTGGCTGGGTGATGTTGGGGAGGGTCTAAGGGGCAGGTGTTTTAGATTGGGTGTGGTCAGAAAATGGGCATCTCAATAAATCTTAATAAATCTTATCTGTAGGAAGGGCCAAGTAGAGTGAGGCTACAGCTGTGACTGGTAAAGACATGGTCGTCAGTCATTTAACAAGAGGGGGTGATCTTGGGTATTTTGAGGGTTGCACAGCATCCTGGTGTAAGTGGATGTTCTGGGAGATTAAGTACACCAGGAGAACACATGGCTGAACTGGACATGTTTGATCCATGTGCAATAACATTTAGACCAGGCTGTGAATGTCAAATTCTGTTCCCAGACATCAAAGACTGCTTTTTCCTTTTCTCACACTGTTCTGTTAAAAAGAAAAAGAAAAGAAAAGAAAAAGGACCCATTCATAGAATGTATTAGCTCTGAAATTCAAATTGTGTAGTCTTACTAATTCTTAAGGCACATGAAATGAACTGGTATTTCCATTCAAAACTGTCACCGAATAACATAAAATGATCACTGAAACTCAAGCTAATAATTTAAATTTTTAATTTTTTGTTACTGAGATTAACATTAAATGGCAAATTTTTAAAAAGCATGAGAAATCAAGAGAGAGACTATGGAGGAAAAGAAAAGGCTTTACATTTTATTGCTTTTAATGACACTTTTTGAACAAGAGGCCGTACGTTTTCAGTCTGCGCTGGGTCCCACACATCACATAGCTGGCTCTGTTCCCAGTTTTTTAAAATATCTTTTAACCCTTGACAGTGTCCTAAAGAAATTCTTAAATCTGATTTTCTTTTGTCCTTTAGAGATCACTAGTAGCCACATGTTCCCCAAACCAGGAAATGTCACAGGAGTTCAATCCCTGTGGGTTCCTCAGTAGGTGTGTGCCTTGGCTGGTTGAGAAAGAGTCCATAGGCTGCCTGTTCTATTTCCGGATCCTAGTACTGATTCCTTTTCATGGGGTGGGAGCAGAAGCAGGAAGGCTCTGAGTGGTGTGTCCCCTCTGAGTATTTCATCTTTGTGCCTGACTCCAGTGCTGAGAAGAAAGCCCTGTCAATACTGTGCTTTTCTGTGTGGAGTTTCTCTCGTTCTCCCCCCCCCCCCCCCCCCCCCGTGCCAAAGATATTCAAGTTTTTGCTCACTCTTCTGATCAATATCTTATTTATAAACAATTTTCCAGTTCTTATCTCCAGTTGCCCCAAAGACCCCCAGCTGCAATCTCTGATTACATTTGTCTTTGATATAAATTCAGAGTGAATCTGTTTCTTAGAAAGGCTTTTTCATATCCCATACACAGATTATAGCTTTACAAAATAATTTACAGAAAGATATTTGAACAGAGATTTAAAGTGACTTCATGCCACATCAGATAAGCACAGACAGATAAATGGTATTTGAAAATTCCAGAGCTTTCAGCATACCCTTTCTTTATCTTAACAGAAAGATTTACAGCTCTTACATCAAGGTATTTGAACTCCTTTGCCCCAGATGCAAAGTGTCCACAGAAGGCTGGATAAGATCTTGCCCAAAGTTGTGTTCTGTATCTGCAAAAAGCTCTGACCCATCCTCATGGGTCAGCATAATTAGTGTGTGGTACACCATGATCTTAGTAAAAAGCCAGAAACTTATTTATTCAGATGAAGTGGACAAAGGGAGACATAGTGGTATCCATCACCCACCTCTAACCTCAATCCCATTCCTAGGACAAGATTCTCTCCCTTCTGGACACCTTCTCCAGGTGGAGGTCCTCTAAGAGGCTTTTCTTCATCACTGCTAAACAAAACCAGGAGCCATGATTTTGTTGGATCGCAATTGTCATGCAAGTACCTCCCCCCGCTATAGTCCCCTCCATTACCACAAATACACTCTCAAGTACAATATTCCATCCCTCCCCCCATTCCTCAGCCCCTTCCTAGTTATCAATCATTAGAAGACTCTCTTAACAGCATTAAGGGCCTTTGCTTTTATTACCTGAGTGAGGTAGAATTCTTGAGAAAGGTACAGAAAGAAGGGGAAATCTAAGCTGGAAATATGTAAGTTCTAGCAGAGTGTGGCAGTCAGGGACAGCTAGGTTGATCATATCATGTATGGGATTTTATTTGCCTCCACGTGTCCTTTTCCACTGTTTAAGAAGGAGAAATAAGTCACCTCCCATCTAATTCCTTCAGCTAGGACACCTTCTGCACTAATAAAATGTGTAGGAGGAGAAAAAAATAATCCTCCTTGTAAGAGGTGGTCCTTTTAATGGAATGTGTAACAAAAATTAAAGACTTGGATTTCAGTACTAGGTCTGTAGCAAGCAAGTTGTACAATCTGGGGCAAGTGCTTCCTAGCCTCACTGAGCTTCAGTTCACCCCTGCCTAAGTTGAGAAAGTCTGAGAATTCCCTAAGGCAATTATTCCAAAAGTGATTTTCAAATAAGTGATTATTTTAGCTCCTGTACCCACCTCCCCACATTTTTTTGTCAATGAATTCTTCTCGGATTTATGGGCAAACACTGTACATTTCAAAATCTCAGTGTTCATATCAGGCACTATGCTAAAATAAATTCTGGAGGGACAGATTGTGAAGAATACATAGTCACTGCCTTCAAGGAGTTTGCTGTAAAGTCAAAAGGTTTCTGAGGCACTATCTTGAGGCTTACCTCAGCTCTAACATGTTATGAGTCTAGGCTTGGAAGCATTTCAGGGTTTAGCATCTTCCACAATTAAGAATGGTAATAAAGAAAATCATTGCACTCAAAGATACTCTTCAAAATGCCTCCCATTGCAGTAACAATCCCCTCTGCTTTCCCGAAAGACGATCTTGAAGCGCATGGTTGATAACCTCAGTCATAGGAGGGAAACATAGAAACTAAGCTCAGGTGCAAGCTTCGCATGGCCTCTACTTTAAAGAGTTGTTTCAATTTAGGTTCCTTTTTGAAAATAGAATGCAGAATGGAAGAGTTGTATCATGATCCTTAGTTGTTCATCAGAATGATAGTATTTGGTCTTGGTGTATGGAAATGAAGCCCCTGGCCAGTCCCACAGAGGATGGGGCATGGGCAGCGACTTTGCAGCTGTGGTGATGGATTGTTCTGGAGAATTGTATTCTTTCATGCTCTTGCTTCTTTTTGTCAACACAATGTGCACGTGATACACAGTGCTGTGAAGAAAAGTCAGGGCTGACATAACTAACTCCAACAAGCTGAGACTTGACCTTGTGGCTGTATCAGTGCTAGGGTCTAACTCAGAGTAGCATTAATTCATATGCAAAACAAGGAGCAGTAGACAGGCCACCTTACCTTCTCAACTTTGCAATCCAGGGTAGACAATAAAGAGATGTCTCCTCCTCCCACATTACCCCAAATACTCTCTCTCTCTCTCACACACACACACACACACACACACACACACACATTCACATGTGCATACCCACACACACAGAGACACACTCATAAATCATATTCACATGCACATAGACACACACAAGCATGCAGACAAACACACACACACCCTGCCTGTCAGTTACAAAGCAAAACTGAGTCCTTACAGAATCCCCTGGGACAGCATGCTCACTGAGCTCCTTTCCTTGCGGAACTATTGCTGGATGGCGAAGCAGTCCTGCCTAGTGGGTAAGGCCTCAGGCTCTGCAGAAGGGCAGGGCCTGGTGCATCCCATTGCCAACAGCCACTCTTAAGGCAATTCATGTCTCACCTCTGAAGCTTGATGTCCCCAGTGAGTGCCCTGGCTTGGAGGCTGGCTGCAAGATGAGTAAGATGGGGTGCTTACAGAGTAAGCACAGAATGGGGCTCACTAGCAGCTGTTGGCACATCCCACTGCTCTACTCAGGTGGCCCTACATGGGACCAAGGCTTCTGGGAGGCACTGTCCCTGGTGGTTATCTCTTTCACAATCAACAAGGACATGCTTTCTCTGAAATTGGCCTGGGCCCTACAATATCTTTTTTGTATTAATTTTTAATTATTAAAAGATGTTTTATAGTAGAAACTTCAAACATGTGGTAGTGTGAAGAAATAGCAAATAATTATCTCCCAGTATCCCGTTTCTTCTTTGGCAAATATTCTTTGAGACTTTCCAATATGCACGTGCACACAGACACACATACACATGCACATACACATGGACACACACAAATAACACATCACTTGAAACAAAGCTTATACATGTATTGTAATGGCTCCTGCAATTTCTTTTTGTCCCAGACAGGCGAGTCTAATAAAGGATTTAAGGATGATGGTCACATGACAAAATACAGGTGGTATTGTCCCGGCTGGTGTCCTCTCTTAAGGTCCTAGAAGATGTTCTTAGAAACAAATATTAGTATAACATCCCTCCAAAATTATTCTTGTTTCCACTGGTAAGAATAATGTTTTAAAGCCCTGGCTGCTGTGGCTCAGTAGACTGAATGTCGGCCTGCGAGCCAAGTGTCGCTGGTTCGATTCCCCGTCAGGGCACATGACTAGGTTGCACATCAGGTTCCCAGTTGGGTGCGCAAGTGAGAGGCAATCACACAGTGATGTTTCTCTCCCTCTCTTTCTCCTTTCCCCTTCCTCTAAAAATAAATAAATAAACAAACAAATAAATAAATTATTATTTTTTTAAAGAATAATGTTTTATAATAAGCTACCCAGGAATATCAAAATATTTGTTGCTGATTCAAAGGCAAATAGTTTTTAGGCAAGCATATATGAGATGATGAAGAAAGGGCTTGTATTGCAGCTAATGAAATCTGTCATCATTCAGGAAAAGAAGGGCCTAGATGCTTTGTTTTGATTCATTTCTTGAGTCAAAGTGACACTTGCCACACATTCAGCCAAAAACATTTTTCTGGGCCCTGATCTTCAAGGAGAAATCCAGAGGCATGAAAGGTGCCAGCCTGAGTCCTGCTGGATGTCAGCCGTGCCCGTGAGCTCAGGTCGGCCAGCCTCTCTCAGAGCAGGGCCTTGCCCGAGCCCTCCCCAGCGACTGGGAGGCCAGCTTAAAAAAAAAAAAAAAAAAAAAAAAAAATGCTTCTTCTATGCCTTTGAACATGAGGCTTTGGCATCATCAAAATGAATGAATACTAAACTGGAGGAGGAAAATATCCCTATTAAAGGTCATTAAATATGAATGGTTCTACTTGTTGCTAGTGAAAGGTTTCAATTAACACTTACATTTGCCATTAGTTTAGCTGGAGCCTCTCCCTGAATAAAGATTTCTCATTGTTTGACTCTTTGTTCAAACACAAGGCAAATCAGGAGCAATTTATTAGCGTAATCTCATCTAATATGGTGACTACACATTCTTGCTAGTGGGAATGAATTGGCTTTGTCAGAGCTGGTCTAATGCAGGCATGAAGCACTGAGACCTGACCTTAGCATCCAAAAGCGTTCCTGACTTCACATCTACTCACAGGCTCCCACAGCAGATCTTATTTACTAAGAAAAACAAGAGGACACACTATTTCTTGTGGACTAGACAAGATTAAACATCACAGTGTCCCCAGGATTTCTCTGATCTATCAGACACCCTTTGTGATCCCTGGGGTGAGCAGGGGGGACATCGGTGTGGAGCACAGAATTTTTTGCTTGTTTGCTTTTTTTTTTTAATTGCCAATATTATCATCAACAATATGTTTATTGGAAATACTTTTAAGACATTTTTTAAATTTTATTTATTTATTTGTTTGTTTATTTATTTTTAGAGGGGGGGAAAGGAGAAAGAGAGGGAGAGAAACATCACTGTGTGGTTGCCTCTCACTTGCGCCCCCAACTGGGGTCCTGACGTGCAACCTCGTCATGTGCCCTGACTGGGAATTGAACCAGCGACACTTGGCTCGCAAGCCGATGCTCAATCCACTGAGCCACAGCAGCCAGGGCTGCTTGTTTGCTTTTATATGGAGAGAACTAAATTCTATTCAAGGCAAGGTTCTGATTCTGAAGGAGCTATCAGCTGCATGTCCCCACAAAAATAATCTTAATAAAATTCACTGCTGTCCCTGTTACCGAGCGAAAGGGGGTTCTTTCACATGGCACCTTGGTGTAAGGCCCAATAATTAGTGTTTAGGAAAACAGGTCTTTATTTACAATATTCCAACCTGGGGAGGGCAGTGGGCACTTCAGCTCAGAGCTCTGTTCTCCCACAAGACTCAACACTTCCCCAAAAGGTTATAAGGCAAAAACATGCCCATGCCCGGAAGTTCCCCCTCCCTTATCTCTCTCCTTCAGGATCTGAGATACGATGCCATCAGGCTCCACATAACAGTCCAGCAAAACATGTGCCGTGTTACACTGGAACATGCATGGTTCTCTACTCTTCCCTTTCAAAGTCACATGGTTCTCTCCTTTCCCTTTCAAAGCCACATGGTTCTCTCTTTCCTTCTAAAACCACATAATGCTCTCCTTACAAATGGCTGCCTCCTTATTTTTAAATCCCTGACCGAGGCCTGTGATGCAATGGGTGTGGTAACAGGTTCTGACCATTAGCAAACCCTTGTGCAGGCCCTGTATGCTCTTTTCTCACCATTCTATGGTCAAAACCCCTCCCATCTCCTTGGGGCCTTGGAAGAACCAAAGCCATTTGTATAACTAAGACACTAGCTACCAGCCATAGATGTGCAAAGGCAGCTTGAAAGCTGTCCCCTTCCCCCATTTCCAGTCAGCAAGCTCTGGGGATTTGGGGGTCTCTGCTCTATAACACCCCCTTAGTTCAAAGAAGGGAGAGACTACATCATCCTTCTCACCTCTCTTCTCTTATCCCCAGTGCCCAGCACATGCATGGCACATGTTGCATGAATAAATGGAGGAACAAATTATAGTTTCCTGGGTGTGATGGTGGACCATGGAAGTAGATGATGGAAGGAGGGCTGGAACATGACTGGTTCTTCCAAACAAAACATTTTTAAATTGTCTGTCCATCCTTGATTTTGGCCTCATTGCTCCCAGTTCATTCTTTTCTTGCCTCAAGTTGTGGCTAAGACAAGTACTTAGAAACCATTTTTTTTCCACCATATTATTTTATGTATTTGAAATCTGATACCTAAAGAGATAAAATTACTTGTTCAGGAAAACACATAGTCTGTTTTCTTGGTAGTTTACAACATTAGAAATCTTTATCAATTGTTTTTTGTGAAAGCATTAAGTCCTGCCATGTATTCTAGCTTGTCTTTAATATCCAGAACATCTGAGTTATCAGAAAACAATATTCCCTGTGTTGGCTAATCAAGAATTTATATACTGTGGTTTCATCAAATCTGAGATACCAATTGATTGTAAGACACAGAATTATTTTATGCATTACTAAGTAAAAAACATACTACAAACACAAATTTTCTTACTACTTAGAAGTTTCATATTACATTTATTGAAAGAACTTTTTTAGATTTATTATGCATTAAAAATGTATTGATTTGCTCATAACTTAAAAGGAAAATATAAGAAAAGAAAATTAGTTATGGTATTTCTAAAACTTCTCTACAGTCATGGAATGATGTTTTTACGTTACTTTTTAACTCTATCGCAGCTAGGCAGCATTTTCCATGGTGCTGTCATTTGTGCCACGAAGAGCACTAATGATAAAGCTTTTATTTAAACCGAAGAACTTCTCCACTATTGTCTCAGATTTTTGTTCAAAATGCTGTTAACTTTTCTGTGAGGTTTGATGTTAGTTCTATCTTGTTTGGCTGGTGGGAAAGAAAATCCTTTTGCACTGTCTCAGGAGGGAACTCTGCTCTCTGCTTGTAGGTAGCTGTCTCGCGTTAGAGCCCAGAGAGCACTTGGTTGTGGCTCTGCATGATCATAAGGAATTGCAGTCATTCCTTTAAGATCAAATCATTGTTTTTCTAATGTTGGATGTGTAGCCCACCTCTCTGCTTCCCTGTCTTTCTTTGTACTCAATAAGTTTGTGTTTTAATGCTAAATCACAGAAGAATCTTCTTAGAGGCTGTTTAAGCACCCAGTAAAGCCTTAAACACCCATGCAGCAATTCATATAACACTAGCTGGACTGCTGGGAATGGGCTGATGATGGGAAATAGGAGGGGCCACCCAGAGAGATAGAGCTAAGCCAGGAGAATGGACACTTGTGCACACTCCTCAGGGACATAGGTCAGAGGTTCAAGTAATCCTTGGAGAAGCCCCTGGGCTAGGGCAAGGGCATTGAGCTTGGCAGCACAACACCAGGCCCTGGAGGCAAGAAGTGTTTTCCAGGTAAATAAGCACATGCCTGCAATCGCTCTGCCCCTGGTGAGGAGGTCCTGCTCCTGGCTGCAGATGCCCCACCCCCTGCAGAGGCAGCCCTCAGCGATACCTGAGAGGCCATAAGTGGTTTCCAGGGTCCCTTTACTTAGGGCTTTAGTAACTCTGTTGGTGGGCCCCAAGTGCTGCAACTGGCTGCATGCAGGGACTACGGTACGGGGTGGGGTGGGACATGGAGTTGACCTGTGCCAGGGGAGTTCCACCTGCCCCTAGCCAAGATGACAGCAGGGGAATGTTCTTAAACTGAACATACACAAGGCTAGCCAGATAATTGGATAGAGGGAAAAGCTCTCCAACCCCCTTTTGGTCCCAGATTGGGGGTGGGATCAGGGGATGGCAGGCAAATAGGCCCTGAAGGGCCAAATGGTGCAATGAGAGGTTCCAGACCAGAGAGGTCTGTCAGTCTAGCCTGGGGAGAGAAGGGATTGGGTAGAAGGTGGACCCACCTGAAGCATGAGAAAGTATCTGGACCACCCCACACCCAAAGCTAATACAGTCCCAAGGGAACAAAGAAACTTGTTCTTGCTCATAGCTCGCTGCTTTAGATCTGCACTTGGATAGTGCACTGGCCTGTCTCTCTCCATGGGCCACGTGGCTTAGCAGTCACATAGCACATGGCCTCCAGCAGGGACTCGCTCTCTCCCCGACCAGGTGAATGCACTGGCTGGTACATTCTCAGGAACTTGCAGCCCTAGAAGCTGGCTTTATGGCTAATGTCAGTGCAGGCCCCACACGTGGGTTCCAGGAGGGAGCCTGATGCCAGATAGCAACTGGAAACAAGCTAAGCTATCTGGATGACCACTTAGCAGCCCTCTCAGGCTCCAAAGGACAGTGTTTTAAAATGGAGCAGGAACTCTGGGCACTGCCTTTTGTTCTGGTCCTGCTGAGGACGGATAGCTTTGTCTGGATTTTGTGGAAAAGATGAGCTTTGAGATGGGGAGTCCCTCATTCTCCCAGATCATCCATCATCCACACAATACCTCTTTCCTTTCTCCCCAGCCTGTGCCTTAGAGTTTGCCTTTTGTGGCAGCGGGCAGCTGATACATCCATTTTTGTTTGATAACATGACTGAGTCTGCATGTGTCAAAGCAAAAAGCTTCACTGGGACTGCTGCTTGCTCCAAAAAGGGAGTTGAAGAATCTTGCTGATTGTAAGATGTGTTCTGATTTCTCCTATGTTCAAATGTGTGTGTGGGGGGGGGGGGGTGCACCTTAGAAACTAAGAAACACCGAACTAGTTTTAGCCTGTGTCAGGGTATTTCCTGGGGAAGCCTGTTGTTCCAGCTCATTAAAATGGGATTTGAAATTAGAAAAGTGCCTAAAATACCTGCCAAAGAACAAGTAATCAAGGCAGTTTTTAAAGAGATGTTTGCAAGTCAGTAATAGCAGCACTTCTCAATGTTTGCTGCACATTAGACTAAAGAGATAAATTGAGAAAGAACAGAACAACCAATGGTACTCCAAACAAATTAAGTCAGAATCTCTAGAGGTGGGGCCCAGGCACCAGGTTTTGAAAGGACCTTTAGGAGGTGCTAGTGTGAAGTCTGCTTAAGTAACTGCTGAGAGGAAGATATGAAATATCCTGATTTCCAGAAAGCCACTTTGCTGGTGCATCCTGTGCACGTGTTAGAGCAATATAGCTTGTTGGAAACATCTGGAAACAGCAACAGGCTGGTGTAAGGTTTATTTCAGTTGGGCATCCGTGGTATGGGCATCTTATCTCCCCCTTTCTCCCCCCCCCCTACTTTTAATATCAGCTTGACAATCTTGCTGCAAGGATCTGTTTTAGCACAACTACACAGAGAGCTTTTAAACCTTTCAAACTGTGTTTGCCAAAACCATGAATGCCCTATCACACATAGGCAACAGACTTTCCAGGGTTCTTTGAGCTCAAATGTTAACTGCAGTACTTTTGGCAACCTCCCTGACCACTCCTTGCCCCTCCCTTGGTGGGGCTAGTCAGTTTTGCCTCTGACTTCTCCCTGCCCGACTGCATGGAGTGCTAGGAACACCAACAGCAGCACCTGGGGTTTTGCAGGGTTCCAGCATCTCATTCAGTGAAGCTCTTGTTAGCTGCAGAAGACATATTGCAGAGATCAAAAGAAAGGGTACCTGTATTCATCCTCGAGGACAGTTTAGAAAAGTCCCTTTCACAGTTCTTTTCAGTCACTTTCTTAGGTGTGTTAGCTCACGTTGTGTAAATATTAGCATTTGCCTGTCAAAGGTCCACAGCCTCCTCTTCCTCACCCTTTCTTCACACTATGCTTTTGTCTGTTTGTTGTTGTTTTTGAGTTTACAAACTCTGCATAATTGTGAGAGAGAAGCAATTTGATTAGAAAACTTTTAGCTTGAGATGAGAGCTCAAATCTAGTTATTGGAGGAATTGTTTAAATTTATTCTCCAACGATCATCAGTATATTTTCAAAAAGAGTAAACCACAGACTGCTCTGTTTTTAAAACTTCCATTGAGATTTTTATGGAGAAGCTGCTCTTGGTGTCTCTGCATATATTTTATCCATATTTTGATGGAGTAATGTAAATAATGATATATGTAAGAGAAATAATCACATCACTTGCAGGTAATCCATTTCTGCATCTCTTCACGAGAACTTGATCAGTGGTGAGTTTTCTTTTAATGGACGTAAGACATGTTTTCCTTCATGTAACTTTCTTTTCATAAGACAAATAAACTAGACATTGCAGTACCCACACAAACAGAAAAAAGAAAAATCTATTACCTGAAATCTCTTTTTCTTTACCCTTCTTCACACCTGAAGAATTTTCTTACTAACCCTTGGTTTCCAGTAGAAACTATAGTTCATGTGAGTGAAATTGTTAAAAGCAAACAGCACCAGATGTAAGACCTCAGTCCTTGAGACTGGCTAAGAAAGAATTCAAAGCCAAGACTCAAATACAAGCAAAAGTTTATTTAGAAAGTCACAGTGGTAGAAGTGAGCTGTAGAAGAAGAGAGCTGGCTGGGCTGCATGGACTCAGGAAGCAGGTTACAGAGGCAAAAGAAGTGCCCTTGGAGCTTACAATCATTAAAATATACTTTGAAAAAAAGAAAGAAAGGCAAAGAAAATGCACTTTGGGGAAAAAGAAGGAGAAAGGCCCAGGTGTGCTCCAAAGGGGGGGGGGGCACTGTGGATCTTTTGTCTTGAGGGTTTTAATCTGCTTTCCAAAGGCAGGGATTTTAGGGGAGGTGTCAGGCAGGGGAGGATATCAATAGGCTCTTCATTAATTTTTTCAAGTGCATCCTTTCAGGTTCATGGTCTCTGATTGGTCGGCACTAGGATAGGGGGTCATTTAGTCATTGCAGCTGGCCTGATGACAGGCATGGCGAGGCTCCATCTGGTTTTGCTGCTTTTGGGGGCTAGGATCTGAAATACAATCCAGGCCTAGATGTTATCTTTAGTTTGATGGGAATTCTGTCTCGTGGTCAATAGACCCCAGGCTTTGTTCCTAAGATTATTTGATGTGGATTAGAACTTCATTGTCCTGAGGGCTTCCTGCTTAGTGGAGTGGTTGTACAAGTGCTTGTGTGGGAGTCACGAGGCTATTCTCTGGCCTACTTGTTCCTTCTATAAGAAGGTCCACATGACTAACAACATGCGAGGGGAGGAAAGATCAGGGGAGGATCCAAATCACATTACCAGTAACATGAAAGGTCAGGGCAGCTAAAGCACATGACCAGCAATATGTTAGCAGAGGAAATGTCACCCTGGGGGCGAGGTCCCACCTTACAATACTTTTTTTCTCAGTTTTGCCTGTTCCTAGGCACCCAGGGCTTTGCATCCTGGTGACCTTCTGCACCTGGCCTATCATTCCTACTCTGCTCATGTCTGTCTAACTGCCTATTATATTAAAACAGTTATATACAGTTTGCAATGAAGTCTTAGCCATCTATACAGTTATACATGATGTTCTCTAATTTAGAAATGTCATGTTAGAGTATGTATGTTGCTACCACTTACTGTACGAGATCAAGCCCATTGCTTATGTCTTTAGACCTCAGTTTCCTCATTTAAAATAGAATGTATTTATAGTAGGGTTTTGTAAAGATTAAAATGAATGTAAACTATGGAGCTGATATTCAGTTAAGCACACAAAAATGTAGATGTTATTATTGTTATTTTTGTTATTATAAACCAATTGTAAATTATCACCAGCCATTTTTCTCTTGACGGTCTATATGTAAGAAGAAAATACAAACAGTAGATTTTCCCATAACCTAAAATTTATCTTTTCAACCTTTGTCAGGGATTCTGTACAGAACTCGTAGAGTACAATTAAGCTGTTTTGAATCAGGATATTTTCCTGCCTACAAACTTTCTGATTTAACACAATTCACCAAAGGATTCTGAAGGCTTTTGTGGTTTCCCTTCTGGGAGCTCACTAGAGGCCTCCCCCAAATCTTAATCTTCAGAATTCCCTAATAGTAATTCCACTTTGCATTCACATAGGAATTTGTGGTTTGCAAACATTATTATTACTTTACCTGTCAACTTCATAACATTCTAACAATATTTCATTAATACTATTTGTCATAGAAGAAAGTTAAGAAACCAAGAATTTAGGTGACCTGACCATTGTCTCTCAGTAAGTAAGAACTTTAGGAATGGAACTAACGATATCTCTAACACATACTGTAAATTCCATCAATGAATTCGAAACTGCTTTGTGAGGCAGACCCGCAGCTAAGAATCCCTAGATTGTTTTTCAAATATTGAAGTTATTGAAAGTTGCTATGGGCATACAGTCACCTAGTAATATCCTTTTGCTGCCTGCCATAGCCCCCAAAATAAATCCACGGAGCATTCGATGCCTGCCTGGGCACTTTGTTGAAACTTGTTCCCAGTTATAACTGTACTTATTAATCTGCTAGTGAATGCCAAATGGATTTGCCTTTTTGTTTTGCCTCTTCCTTTCCAATCTTGTAATAAAAAAGCAAGAGAGGAAAGTATGGAATGTGTGAATTGGGAAGTGGAGTTAATAAGAAACCTGGTTAATTCACTCAGACGATAATAAGTCCCTCATAACCAACATCTTGTATTTGATGTTGAGCCAGCTCTGTGGTCTCCTGAGCAGTTAACAGTGTGTTGGTTTCGGGGTGGAGCACCCCATCTCTGGAGAAAATAAATGTGGTTTCCAGTGGCCTAATGAGTCCACAGCATGATGACATCTGGGCTCCCACTTAAAACTCAAGGGTATGCCACCTTTTTCCATCTGAGCTGTTAGCTTTTAAAAATACTTAAAAACCAATCAGCAACTAAATTGCATCTGAAGAGCTATTTCAATTATAGAATGGAGGCAGTTTCTCAGCAACCGAAGTATTTAAGAGCTGCAAAAATTAATGTGCATTTTAATGCTGATTTTTCAGAGTATAATACACTTTGCAATTCATTTAAATGTATTCTGTGTGTTTTATTCTAGCTTAAGGCACAGCAGCAGTCTTTGACGCATCATAAAACTACATTTTTAAAGTTTTTCTTTTTAATAGAAAAGTATTTAAAACCTAAGGAGATAAACTGAGTGAAAACATAATTGGTCAGAATCCAAATATAAATGAGTTCTTTTCCTTGAATAACATCACTTAAAAGCACTCCCGTGGAATGATTCTCACTCCTTAAAGAGACAACCTGTAGTTTGGATCCTATCAAATAAAAATCTCATCTAAATTGGCCTTCTCCCTTGTGGGACAGCCTTTGTATTCTCTATCTATGAGTGACATTATTCATCAGAAGCTACTGACTTGGCAGATGAATCCAGTATCATTAGTGCCTCCAAGGATGGTGTGTTTTAAAACTGAGTTAATCAAACAAACGTTTTGCCCCAGAGCACTGGCAAGCAGTCCATATGTCGACAGCCCAAAGGGAAGTAACGTAAGCAAAGCAAACAGCTGCTTTTTCTCAGCAGTTGCCCACACCAAGATTAAATGGATGTGTGAGGGAAAGAATGTGGCCACAGGCAGGACAAGGGGGTCCAAGGTGAACACATAAGACCCTGGGTCTCCTTTCTGCAGTCTCAATCAAGAACTTAGGGAAAGGCAAAATGACAACCACGGAACATTAATTCGGGAAGAAACCTGTGCCCTCGCCTCTTTCAATCCCACCATCCTTTCACACAAAGGATGAGGGGCCTGAAAAGGAAATACTGCAGACCCACAAAAGAATTGCTCACTGAGAAAGCCCGGTTCCTTAAGCCAGCCCCCAGAAGTGCACGTGAAGTTATACAACTCTGCTTTGTTCTGCAGGAGTCTTAAATCAAAAGAACACTTACATTCCTATGACGTCCAGTGTGGTTGGGATGATTTCTGACTTTCATCGGTCCCAGATTCAGTATTATTTGTGTCTGATTTCCTGGACTTGCATTTTAATCAAGGAATTGCACAAAATGATGACATTATGCCTCTTCCAATGCCTCTTTTCTGAAGCTGATTCTCCTTCCCTGAACTCACTGTGGCTGTAAACTGAGCCAACCATTGCAATTAAGACAGAAGTTACTTCCAAAGCTAGACCAGTAGAATGCTCTCTTCCTGAACATTGCTGATGTCTGGGTCCCAGGCAGAGAAGTGAAAAGACCAGTGATGCTAAGGGTTATTGGGAAAGGAACAATGGGTGAGCCGTAGTCTCATTCATCAAAGAAAACCAAGTTCAATGGGCTGCAAACTTTGGAGGACTCCGTATTGCTTACCTAAATATTTTCTAAAGCTTAGAGGAGTGGTTATGAGATTTAAGTGAACTCAAAAGTCATGGTTAGAAGTGTAGTTTGGCACCCACTGGGAGTCTACAGCTGAGATTGCCTACCCCAAATCTCCCAAATGAGGAGACAGATAGCTCAGGGAACTAAGGAAATCTCAGGCTGGCTCATAGGCTGGTCTGAGAGTCTGGTTTTACTGAGCTCCGGGCTACCTTTAATTACCTCTGCTGGGTAACTGGAGCCTGTACAATGTGCATGCTGAGCTGTTACCTCTCCTGAGTCCTCCGCTCTGGCCCCTCGGGCCCCCTTTGCCCAGGCAACCCTGACAGAGTCACAACTGGTCCTGCCATAAGACCTTCATTTCTAGACCTTCTGTAAGAAAACCATTGAGTCTGCCCCTGAGCTGTACACAGTGGTGGCTTTCATTTAAATACCCACCGCTATTCCTAACAGAACAGAGAAACAGAGAGAACTATTTATAAGCATTCTGGTGGCAATTTCCCCAGTGAGGAGGTGAGGCTGGTTTCTGATTTACGCCTTTCTAGCCAGCTGTCCCTCGCCGTTTTACACACGCTGGCATGACATTTCCCTCCAGCCAATTTAATCCAGAGAAGTTTTGTTTCTTTCACACGTGAATGAAAAGTAAGACTTTGACTTGAATCATCCCTCGCCCCTCATAAAACTGTAATTTCACGGGTTCCATCTAATTTGTACTCATACATTTTACTAAGCCATGGGGAGACAATGTAAACTCTCTTTATAATGGCTTTTATGGCTTACCATGTGGAGTTCCTTTTGCAGGGTAGGTGGGAGAATTTAATTAAGAATTTGGAGAATAACTGAAATCTGAATGATTAAAAATAGTTTCTTTTATTTTCTTCTCTACGTATTTTAAAAAGGTATAGGTATATCAAAGGTGTATATTAGCAGCTAGTTGAAAGCTAAGCAGACTGAAAAATAGGTAGGGGAGAAATAACATCCATAAGTTTGAATGTCTTTAGCCAGTAGAATGATACAAAGCACCCAGCAATGTGGAACAGAGAGTCATTGTTAAGTGAAACCTGGTTAATGGCATGGGCATATGACAGATGTGTGGACAAGGGAAAGACATAATCGGGTCTTCAAGAAATTTGACCTGTTATAAATCATAAAAAATCTCTAAGAATCTCTGGAGATTTGATACAGCAAGAGCTTTGGCTTTAGAGGAGAAATTATAAGCACCAGCCAGACCCCCACACCCACCCCGTAAGTCTGCCCTGCCTCTTTCTGTTTCAGTAACTCCGTTAGTGACATGTGGGAAACTTTGAGGAACTTAAATCACATGTATGAAATGGATGAGAATTTTTTTTAAAAAGATCTAACCATGAAATTCCTTGAGTAATTTAAAATAAACTTGCCATAAACACAACAAAAGTTATGCTTTAATTTTAGACCTAAAAGCAAAAGGAGAGGCTGAGGAACAGGATAAGAAAATTGTGTCCTAGAATAAAATTCTACTTATGTTCCCTCTCTTTAAATGTGTTCAATAGCTACTCATTGAATAAATTAGCAAATGAAGTAATGGATGAATCTTGAGCATAAGTATAAAAGCAATATTTAAAATTTTTCTGAGAATGGAAGAATTTAAATAGGGTTCAGCAGCATTCAAGATGGCAGTAGCCAAATTTCTTATAAAGTGCTCTCAAGTTTTCTTTGTAGTCTTTGTTATTGAAGCAGTTAGAAGCGAGTTAAGCTCTTTCTCATGGCGCCTCGGAGGTGGTCATCTGCTTCAGGATGAAGCTGAACATCTCTTTCCCAGCCACTGGCTGCCAGAAACTCATTGAAGTGGATGATGAATGCAAACTTCATACCTTTTATGAGAAGCTTATGGCCACAGAAGTTGCCACTGACGCTCTGGGTGAAGAATGGAAGGGTTATGTGGTTCAAATCAGTGGTGGGAACGACAAACAAGGTTTCCCCATGAAGCAGGATGTCTTGACACACAGCCGTGTCCACCTGCTGCTGAGCAAGGGCCACTCCTGTTACAGACCAAGGCGGACTGGAGAGCAAAAGCGCAAATCTGCTCGGGGTTGCATTGTGAACGCCGACCTCAGCGTTCTCAGCTTGCTCATTGTTAAAAAGGGGAGAAAGATATTCCTGGTCTCGCTGATGCTACTGTGCTTCATCTCCTGGGGCCCAAAAGAGCTAGCAGGATCCACACACTTTTCAGCCTCTCTGAAGATGATGATGTCTGCTAGTATGTTGTGAGAAAGACCCTAAACAAAGAAAGTAAGAAGCCTAGGACTACAGCACCTAATATTCAGCATCTCGTTATTCCACGTGTCCTGCCACACAAACATGGGTGCACTGCTCTGAAGAAACAACAGACTGAGAAAAATAAGGAAGAGGCTGCAGAATATGCTAAACTTTTGGCTAAGAGAATGAAGGAGGCCAAAGAAAAATGTCAGGAACAGATTGCCAAGAGACATAGGCTGTCCTCTCTGAGAACTTCCACCTTTAAGTCTGAGTTCAGTCAAAACTGAGGTTTTCTAATAGTAACAAATAAATAAGAAAAAACATTTTATAAAAGTGAGTTAAGACAACAGTTGCTACAAAACATGAAAAGTCCAGAAGATTGACAAAAATTATCATGAAGTTCTATTGATAGTATCTCCAAAAACATTGTAAAATTATCATCTTTTCATTATAAAAAATTTCAAGAACACAGAAAAGTGTAGAGAATGAACTCTGTTAAGACAAAGCATTAAAAATAAGAAGTGAATCACCTCTTGCTTTTCCCTCCCTGACCCTTGACCTTCTCCCTTTTGAGAAATAACCACTTTCATGAAATTAATGTAAATCTTCCTAGGAGTTCTTTAAAAATTTTTAACTTACTTTGAGATGTATCTATTTATCAAGTATTTATTGTTTTTCATCTTTAGTACTATTAGAAATACTACTGTATCTTTCTTTCTCTAACTTCTTTTCATACTTGTGTTTGGGGAATTTATCCATGTTGATTTATGTTGCTCAAGGTAAGTTATTTTAACTGATATATAGTATTTATTGTTCTTTATGAATATGCCATAATTTACATCTCCATTTGCCTGGTGCTATATATTTCAGTCATGTTTTAGTTATGTATTTATTTTTTTCTATTGCAAACAAGGCCTCCCTGAACATTTCTGCTCATGTTTTCTTGTCCATACCGTAGAGCAAGAGCAGCTCCAGGGCAGTGGTTCTCAGCCCGGCCTGCACATTTAACAGCTTTAAGCAAAATACTGCTATCCGGACCCTACCTCAAAGCTTCTGATTCCCTTGGTTAGGGTCTGTAGCCTCGTGCCAGAAGACAGGAAATAACCAAAGTTATAGATTATGAACTACCTGATATAAGATATAAAGAAAATAAAACCAGGTAATCCTACAGAGCCTGGATCTAGGGAAGAGTGTCCCATGGAGGTGACATTGAAGTGAGATGAATGACCAAGGGGTCACCGTGTGAAAACTTCAGAGAAAGAGGCTTCCTGCCTGAAGAAAGAGCAGGAGGTAGCTTATCATTTTGAAAAACAGAAAGTATGTGGGCTAGCTGCTCCTAGCAATAGTGGGGCAGCAGCAGGAGTACCAATTCAGATGCATATACCATACATCTAAATACTTAAAAGTCGTAAGTCAAGCAAACTATTAAAGGATATATGTTCTCTATGGCTACTTTACCAATATATTATCACAATGACAAAATTAAAAATATGGATAAATCTATGATCTCTATCTGATAAAAAGTCATCAAAATACCAGTGACAACTGAGTTTAATTATTATTGCACATATATGCGTGTGCTGTGGATGGACCAATGATATTGAATGTATAATAAAATAAGTAATTCATAAATTATTTTATATTCATTCCATTAAACTTGTTTTATTGGCTCTATCTTAATAAAATCATTATGCTGTTATAATCAATATTCACATAAAATTTTTACAGCAATGATCTAAAGGATTAAAATATAAAATATGTTTTTACTGAAGATATACACAATTAAATAATTTTTATTAACAATATAAAGTCAATGTAAAAAATGTTACAATTAGTTAACATTTTTTTCATATATTTTCCAAAAGGTAAATTTTCTGTTGCAGTATGTTATAATTAATCAACATTAAAATATGTATTTAAAATTATTTAAATTAAAATAAAAAATTTAAATTTGAACTTTAGGAAATTTAAATAAATCTTATAAAATGTTTTTATAAAAATAAAACTTCGCAGTTCAAGACTTGGATGTACGCTTAGTTGCTAATGTGCGAATTGATATCACTTTCATGTTACATCTAGTCCCGCATTGTTTTAAAATATAGGTTTTATTATTATTGAGCTGTGGAGAGGCAAACGGATCAGGAGACAACTGCCATTTAAAAAAAGCTTGTTATACTCACAGATCCCAAGAGGCCGGGGCACACCACACCATGCAGGGCCACAGTGGGAAGCACCAGAGTCAGCAGGTGGAGAGGGAGTGAGGGGAAAATGTGAGCTGCGACATTTATTGTGGTTTCCACAAAGCAGGGTAAGTTTTACCTGAGTGAATCTGATTTTTAAAATAGAAGTAAAATATGATTTAAAATATATGATTTAACAAAAAAACTAATAAAATAATTTTTCACTTGTTTATTTATAATATGAGTAAAATAGGTAGTGCTGCTGTAAGACACAGTTATATGTTAAGTGAAAAAAATCTGACCAGGCATCGCAACCTTTTCAGATGGTAGGTTTATAACAGCATCTAAAGAGCAGAAGTGTATAGGACAAGAACAAGTGTATGCAAAAGGAAGTCTAATGAGAAACAGTTGTTTCCAGAATGCTGATGATAAGACTGAGAACTCACAGAACAAATTGCTTGAAAATAGATAAATTGTATATGATTTTTGTCTATGATAGCTGATGAGAATACAGATAATAAATACCTCCTGGTTAGCTGTATTTCTTATGTTTCTGTTGGAATCTTGACATGACCAAAGTTTGGTAAAAACTTTTGAACATAGTCCTTATGATAGCTGCACATGTCAGGATATGGCATATTGTGTTGTACTGAGAAGAGTTTTGAAAATTTTAAAGTGGACTCATCCAAATTAGTAAACTAAAGTACAGATAGGGTTTCTGGAATGGTCACAGTCAATGGTGGATTTGCTATATACTTAAATCCAAGATGGTAACAGTTTGCAAGGACATTGTTTTTAGTCATTTATTAACTTGTTCACCCAGGAAGAATTTTGTACTAAAACTTTAGAAAACATAACAACAAGAATACTGTCTTCCCTTAGGCCTAAAGCCATAGAGATAGCTCATGTTTGTTAGGGTGCCACAACACAGAGGTCAGGGGGAGCTGGCTATGCCCTAGGACAAAGAAATTTTTATTAATTTTTGGAATTGATGAATCCAAAGAAAAATACCACCACATTTCACCAGCAAAAAGTGAGTACAGATTTAGCCTTTTAGATTGACATTAAGCCATCCCAAGAATTTCGAAGTTGGCAAAATTGTTCACATGCAAATTCACGAGAAGCCATATCCCCCTTTCCTGAAATCCATTTCCTGAAATGAAAGTGAAACATTTTCAACTATAGATTTGAAGACTGAATGGCAAAAAAATTCTCACATTTCAAGCTTTATGAAATAAACTAGCATTGTTCAACTCATGCTGATTTAATATTCATAATTTGAATAAAAGCTACAAATGGAAGTTGTACTACACTATCATGAAGAGTAAATACAATTTTAGAAAAGCAGAATATTACAAACATCTCGAGAGTGGTTACTTAAAAAAAAAATTATGGTGAAAGAATTTCTCCACATTTAGAATCCCTACATCTGTGAACAGATGTTTTTCATTATGAAACTGAATGAAACTAAATGTCATGGCCTGTTGAAGGATTTAACGTTGAACACAGAACACAAGACTCGACATTGTCATCTTATTACCAAAAACATACACACAAAAATCCCAAAACCCAGAACTGTCAGGTTTCTATGTCTTAATCCAAACTGTAATGAATTTCTAAATAAAAATACATAAAATATAAATTGAAGAGTATAATTAATTACATATTAAAATGTTTATTTTAATTTTAATTTCAAATTGATAATGTAAACTCTACTATTACACATATTTCTGTTATGACCTTACAGCGACACATCTGGAAAAACAGAAAGATTAAATATATTTCTGGCAGTTGATTTTTCTTGTACTCAATCTGTTTCACTCATTTATTTCTACCTTCCAGGGCCTGAAGACACCAAAGTGCATGATCCCTGCTCTACACTGTGAGTTCCTCACGGACAGAAGTGTGGCAGCATATTAGTCAACCAGCTTCCCCCCATTTGTTCATTTATGATTCACCAATGATCTAACAAATATTTCCTGATCACTTTCTATCTGCCTGGCACAGTTACAAAACAGGGTAAGACAATTCCTGCCTCTGGGGCCTGAGACTCCAGCTGGAGACAGAATAAGTACTCACTAAACATTTGAATTGAATTGATTGGCTGTCCTTGTCCTCCCATGGCAAGAGAAAGTCCTCAGTTACCCAATCTACAGAACCCAAGACCAACGTGGAAGGGTAATATAAACAGTTTAAAAAATTCATCCCCAAGAGAAAAATTATTCCTGTCTGCAGGGTTTGATGTGCGAAAGCATCTGGCACAATGGGAAGCATCAAGTTTTGCAGCTGAGGCCATTAAAATTTAAGTCCCTGAAGCTAATTAGTAAATTAACATATAGGCTCACTCACCTGAGCCCACATTCAAGCCCTCCCCTACTTTGCTGCAGAAAGTAAGATTTTCCCAGGAGACACATTTGAAACGTATGTCTGAACAAACATGGCTTTGTCCTCACTGACATCTGAATCCATTTCTGTCTTTGTTATCACATTTGAAATCCAAAAGATTCTATCAATACTTCTAATCCCAGGGCACTCAGTTCCACACACTTAATCCACTGGATGGGCATACATTTCCCCTACATAAACTTTTCTTTACATTTATTGTCTTTTAAGACACAGCTGGGCTGCTGTCACAGGAAACAGAATGGCAGATCTTTGCTGAGCTATGCGGTTGCACTGGATTTAAAGACACAGATGAGAATTAGAGATGACATAGGGGGTTTTGAGGTTGAAATGGCAACTACAGAAAATAAATTTATGCATTCGTACATCTCATTTTTAAAAATATTCTATTTCTTATTTTTAATTAACCCAGAAGAATACAGTTATTCATTGGTCATCCAGGTCTTCCATAACTTTTAGTTATTTGCTAAAATTATCTTTATTCCAATATGTTTATTAGTATAACTTGGCTGAATCCTAATATAATACAATGTTATTTTAATAACATTTTATCGAGTGTCCTTCTATGCAAAGTCCTGTAGGTAGGCAGCTCTGGAGACAGGAGAGCAACTAGATAGGTTTTCCATCAAAAACAGAATGAAGAGTGAATAGACTTTATTAAGTGAAAAAGATGAGGGACAAAATACAGGCATGTTCAAAGGTTCACAGGAAGGAAATACCAAACACCACGGTGGGCAAAAAAGAAATATAAGTTGTTTGGATGGCTGGGAAGCAGGAAAGGAACAGATCTGGGGCTTCCCAGGAGCTGGGACTTAACCCAGTGTATGTGGGGTCCAATCACTGTTTAAGCGAGGGTTTGCTTCAGAGTCATCAAGGGGTGGGGGGTGCGGTATGTGGAAAAAACAAAATAAAAATCTTGTTCTTTTCTGGGCAGCACATCTGGTGATTCAGATTCAATTGGTGTGATATTAGGGCCCAGAAGTACTCATTTTTTGAGATCCTTTCCAGGTTCCAGTTCAAGATGGCAGACTGAGCACAGGCCTTTGCCTCGCCTTCCCTTTTCCTCTCAACCCAGGTGAAATCACAGTCGAGGAGGTCCAAGATGAATCACCCACAACAGCGAGGAGATCAGAGAAAGTGCAATGGAGGTGGAGCTGGTATCTATTGCTTAAAGTTAGAAAGAGAACAGATGCAAATGGAAAGCTAAACCCAGGGGAGGGAGCTATGGCCCTCCCTGACAGAGCTACAGAGAGACTACAAAATCACTGTAAGCAGGAGTGGGTAGTGAATAATGTCACACAAAAAATATGATATGAGACGAGTGTTCAAGGAACAGCTGAAGCCTCCACTTCCAACTCGTGAAGAATAATTAGCAGCCTAGCTTTTAACCATGTGGAAAAGATGCTCAAGAAATCCATGAGTTAGTATGTGTAGCCTGATTAACTTCTTCACATCTGGGAGAATGGGACGGCATGGGAAGAGAAGCCCTCCCTCCATTTTCCTTGGCAGCTGGGAGTGAGAATACCCCACTTTTCTACAAGTGTAACAGGGGTCTTTAATAGTCACCACATCCCATAGTTTGGGGGATGATGGAAGTGGACAATACAGCCTTTAAGGTAATTTGCATGTCAATGACAAGCAGGAAGCCATGTGGTCTTAAAGAAGGAAAGGAGCCAGGCAGAAGGAAAGGCTGCAGCCATTTGGTGTGCTGGGCCATGCAGTTAGAAACACTGCAGAGGGAACACACCAGCCTTCCACAAGGTCTGGTGTGTAGGAAGAGAGCCACGATGTAGCAGCTAGGCAGCTTTCTAGGAGAGCTGGTCCACGATGGGACAGGGCCGTGCAGCCTGGGCTAGTGGGAAAGCGGGCACGCTGCTGCTTTGACTGTGCCAGCTCCAGCTGGATTGAAAGGCACCAAGGATTCCACCTTGCAGACCTTGACTCTCTCTGGACTCTTGGAACTCAGGACATGTGGCGGGAACTTGGGCCTTTCCTGGACTTCACCATGATCCAGTGTAACACCGCACATGCTTTTCTGGACTATTGTGCAGAGGCTGAAGACAACATACCCCAGATCCCGAAGGAGAGAGCTGATGGATAAGAGATGGGGAACTTCTGGGCATATTTTTGGCTTCTAGACTTTTGGGGAGCAAGGGAAGTGCTGAGTCTTGGGGGAGAACAGGGCTCTGAGCTGAAATGCTCCCAGCCCCTACAAGGTTGAAATATTGTAAATAAAGACCTGTTTTCCTCAACACTAGTTGTTGGGTCTTACACCAAGTTGCCACGTGAACGAGCCCCACTTTGCTCGGTAACACAAGCATCCCTGACTCATAGGCCTCACCAAGGACAGAGAAAAAGGCATGGAAGAAAATGCGAAATAAGCCAGTGTTCCCACACAGCTGTTGCATCACACCCACTTTGTGGTCCTCTCTATTAACTTATTAGGGTGGCATGAGAACTTTCATATAGAATGCAGAACAACCTAGCCAGGTCTGAGGAAGCCTGCCTTTCAAACTGTGGCAGCAGGAATTGGACTTCCCCTTTAAATTCTCTCTCAGGAAAGGAGGCATTCCCTGATAGAGTGACAAAAAATTCCCATGTGCCACTTTCTTTTTATATCCTTGTTTTTTCACTGGAGAAGGAAGGAACAAGTGTTTGTGGGCAGAGTTGGTGCTAGAAGAATCCAGCACCTGATCTGGCTCCAAAGGGCAGGGTTGGCCAGAAGTCTAGAGTTCAGTGTGCTAAGCCAGCAGTCCCCAACATTTTTGGCACCAGGGACCAGTTTCGTGGAAGACAGTTTTTCCATGGACTGGGGTCGGGGGTTAGGGAGATGGTTTCAGGATGATTCAAGAGCATTACATTCAAGCTCACCTCCTGCTTTGCGGCCCGGTTCCTAACAGGCCTGGCCCAATACTGGTCCACAGCCTGGAGGTTGGAGACCCATTAAGTGATCCAATCCATGGTGTGGAGCTCAGTGTCAAGGGAAAAGAGACCAATGCAAGTGTCAGAAACTGGTGTAAGACAGTTCTCAGTCACCACTAGAAAGGGCGTTGTTCCTCAGGTGAGCATGCTGCTGATGAGGACTTAGAGCACTGTCTGAGCTCCATCCAAATGGGCTGAGATACACCCGTCCCACAGTGGGCACGGGAATGCTGCATGTGGATGAGGCAGAAGCCCAGTCATCTGAACTTGAAGACATAACATGTACCATGCAAATGTCCAGGGAGCCAGCCACAGAGCTATCCACAGACTGCTTGGGTTTTCTCCCAGGTGTTAGGACCACCGTTCCATACTGGACCCCATGAGATGGTGGGTGCCAAGCTAGAAAACTGTCTCTACTTTGAACAGAAAGGGATAGAAAAATCTCCCTGAACCTGCAGCTTGAAAGTCCTCTGCGATTTCAGATAGGAGCTGAAGAAAGGAAAGAATTCTCCTTCTCCAGTATTGAGAAATTAACTCACTTTTTGTGGGAGAAGAGGTCCCTAATTTTTTCTTGAAAGTAAAAAATAGTGTTTAATGTAATTGTATTTAATGTCCCTAGCACTCCAGTGAGGTTTGGTGGCTGATTTTTGCACGTGGCTCCCCGTGGTCTCTAGCTTCTTTCTTCCCCAAACCCACTCTCAGCAGCCCTTCCCTAAGCTGCATGGATGCTCATACATTTAGCATTTGGCAGGCATGAGGAGAGCTTATGTGTAAGGGGGCTGGGGGAGAGCTTTGCATGTGTCTCTAGAGAGTTTAAATTTGGTAGGTTCTGACCTCTTCTCTAGCTTTTTGAATAGAATCATGTCCTGTTCACAAATTTGGCTTTGTTTAGCGATGAATAAGGCACTTATCTGCCCAAAACCCATGTAGGAAACCAGAACAGCCCTGGACCCAGGACAGACTGGTACAGTCCAACATTTGCACCGTCTCGACCCACCCCCATCTCCCCCAAACAGACCATAGAAAATGCCTCTCGGATTGCCAGTCTCCATCTTGGGCCATCCAAAAGAAACTGGTTGTTTTATAGATCGCTTTCTCCATTTTTATCTGTCTTTATGCACCCTCTGCTTTTGAATCACTGGACACACAGGTATTCCTTTTAATGTCTCTTTCTAAATTTGGAGCAATTGCAATTGTAAAGTGGCCTTTTATGAATACCAGGGAAATAACAGAATCTTTGCTTCCTTTCTAAGATTCTTAGTTATAATAATGTGGGTTCTTTAGAAGCTGTTTATGTTTTCTTTAAATTAAATTTATTTATTTTTTATTCATTTTGCATTTTTTTATTGTTGTTCTATTACAGGTGTCCCATTTTTCCTCCATTGCTCTCCCTGCCTCACCCACCCCAACCCACTTCCACAGTCAATCCCCACCCTGTTGTCCATGTCCATGGGTCCTTTATACTTATTCCTTGACTAGACCCTCCCCCCTTCCCCTTTTCCCCCCTTCATCCCCTCCCCCTCCCCCCCTCCTTTCTGGTCACTGTCAGTCCATGACTTCGGGCTGTTTATATCTGTTTACAGGAGGCAAGCCTAGGTATCATGTCCACCAACCATAGGAGACTTGGACTCAATAAAGTACCCCTTTTGTAATAAATGTGCTTTCCGTGGATAGTTCTCAGTTCATTCTTAGCAACGATGCAAGTTATAAGAGCTTGTGTTGTTGTGAAATGAATTGGACCCCGAATATCTCCATCAGCTAAAGCAGGGATTGATCAGTTGGTTCTGTGGATCACTGCCCACCTTCTGGAAGACGAGGGCCTGCGCATGCCCTTGGAGGGCAGAGGGCGCTAGCAGATTACAACCCATCTACTACTCCGGCTCAGAGGCTCCAGGCCCAGGGCCCAGGTCTGTGGGGTCGGGATAACTTCAGGACCTTATGGGGCTTGCTGCTGACATTCTCTCCTTCTCACCTGTTGAGAATTTAGAAAGGACAAAATGTCCCCTCACCTGCTCAGAGATACTTCAGTCTCAAATTGCCCTTCCTGACAGGAGGCACAGGTGCTCAAGCCAAATAAATAAAACAGTGATGCGTAGGCAGGCTGAACAGTATCAAACCGGAGAGGAAGAAAAGCCAAGAACTATGGTCAGCCAGTAGGTTGGAAGCTAGAAGACAGTGTCAATGGTGACATTGTTGCTCAGGAAGGGGAGTAAATAAAGAGCAGATGATACAAGAGGAGGGATGGTTTGGGAATTATCTACACGTCCTTTGACCCTTCTCCTACGGGAGTTGGGGGTCTCATTTCCATCTCCTTGAATACAAACCAGCCTCAATGACTTGCTTGTGAGGGAAAAAAAAAGTGCAGCCGAGGTGACATGACTGGGACACTTATCTTTGGAGCCCTGAGCAGCCACGTAAGAGACTGACCACTTTGAAACCAAGATCCTGGAGAGATGACACAGGGGTAGCTATGCCTGGGTAACCCCAGAAAGACCAGCCCGCTTCTCTTGAGTCTCCCCAGCCCAAGTGCCAGTCACCTTCAGAAGATTCAGAAGCTTGAAGCCTGAAGCAGGATGAGGCAGAAACTGACTATCCCCTTTTCCAGCCCTGCACAGAGGGCAGTTTCCTGAGGAACATACATTTTGTTGTCCTTTAAAAGCACTGAGTAGATATTTCTGCCATCCTAGACTGGGACTGGGAAGATTAGGATTAAAAAGCAATGGTGCAGGGAAGTGTTGGAAGTTAATCCTGACTGTGGATGATGTGGTTCCCCTGGACATTCTGACACACTCAGATGGCTGACAGCGAAGGACTTTGAAAAATATTATTACATTGCCTGTCTTTTTATTTCATAATTTAAACATTACAACTTCAGAGAACAACATTCAGAAATACTAAAGCTCCCAGCACCTGGAACTGACAGGTGCTTTAATTTAGGTGATGTTTCATGTCCTTTTCCTAAATTGCTGCTATTCTACCTCTTTCACTCGACCTCTTTGACTCTTTGGTTACTGGATTTCTACCCAGTCTTCAGCTTCTGTCACTTTTGGGCCTCTCACATCCTGCATTCAGTCAGTCCCGGATTATGCACCATGACCGTGACCCAGAAATCTTGCTTCAGGCTTGGCCCAGCAGAACCGTTTGCGAGAGTTACACTAATCTCTCTACCCCTGACCCTAGACCCTCTCTGATTCCCTTAATAGACCACGGCTTTTCAATCTCTAATATGTATCAGAACCACCCGGAAAGTTTGTTGAAAATGATTTCTTGGCCTCACCCCCAAAATGTAGAATCAGTGATAGGTGTAGGGTGGGACCTGAGAATTTGCATTCTACCACAGTCCTAGGTGATGCTGGTGCTGCCAGCCGGGGGATTACTTGAAGAATAAAACATTGTTACTCCTTCTCAGCCCAGGCTTCTCACCCAATACTGGGTTGTCCAAGATCCAGAAGTCATTTGTCTTAGATAATTCAAATGGATCTATTTACCCGGCAATCTGCTGGCAGCATTGCTCTGGTACTGCTGAAGCTCTCTGAACACCATCAAAGGCGCAGCAAAATTCCAGCTGGCCTTCTGAGCCTCTGTTCCCACTACTGTACTTCCTTTCTGCACCCTAAGCCCACCCAGGCCTTACTATTCACCATCTCTAGCATCATCCGCTCTCCTATCTCTATGACTTTACTCATGCATTCCTTTCTTGCCCTCTCTACCAAAGAAACCCTGTACTACCAGTTGTCCGGGGAGCATCGCAAATGTTAAAAGCTAAGAGAAGCCCTTCCTAATTCCCTATATCCCAGTGGCTATGACAGCTCCCTCCTTTAGACTCTTGGACACTTTTGTGAATGCCTCCAACATCACTTATCCAGACTGTCAAGAATTTTGGCTATAAAAGACTCTTCTTTCATACCTGAAGAATTTCTGAAAGCATATTTGAAAGTAACATTAGACAAGAGCTTGACTTCCCAAAAGCTAAATAATATTAAAATTCTTAATTATACTTTACCACTTAGATACACACCCCTCATTAGTGTTCTTCCAGAATTTCATCTTTTTTTACTTTTACTTCCATGACATTAATTCATTGAGTTAATTTCAATAAATATCTATTTGTATCTTAAGATTTACCACTTTTAATGAACTTCATGATTTATAATTGTGCCTTGGTTGAAAATATGAGAGCAGATATTCTTACCAGAAGTTAGTAGTTTCAGTTTTGGGCTTTTCAATGATTCATTTTTATAAAATAGTTTTTCAAAAACTTATAAAATAGTTTAACTGGATACACTTAAAAATGGCAGTATGGCAAAGCATCTGAGGCTACTAAAACTAAATTTCTCATCCTCAATTGTAGGAGTTGGTCAATGTATGTTATACAGAGTGGGAGCCGTTCAAATGTTGAATACAGAGTAGTCAGAAGTTATCTACTGTTCATATCCTGTCCTGGAGAGGACTATTCCAGGAAAGCATAAGCAGAATCAACAGGAATCAGATTCATTAAAGTTATTCTCAATTTCCAAAGCAAACCACAGTTGGGCAGGACAAGTCTTGCCAGACTGAAGGTAGTTCATTTCACAATGGGGTTGCTAAACTGGTTAGAACTAAGGACATCTGTACCTGGATTTCCACAGACCATTGACAAAGTCTGTCATGAGAGCCCTGAGGAGAGACCATGTGATCACACAGGAGAAGGTGGCAGTGTACAAGCCAAGAAGAGAGCCCTCATCAAGAACCAAATAGGTCAGCACCTTGACCTTGGACTTCCCAGCATCCAGAACTGTGAGAAATATATATCTGATGTCTAAGACACCCAGTCTAAGGGATTTTATTATGATAGCATATTAAGATAGTTTCCTTATTTGCAAACTGGGGGTGATGATGATGTCTACCTTTAGTAGGATTTTGATGATTAAATAATATATATACTTTGTAAACCCACACAACTGTAAATTCAATTTGTCTTCAATCCATTCAATCCACAGACAAATACATGTTTTTGTTGTGCAAGAAGGCCACCCAGATCCTGCTCAAGGAGGGAGTTGCTGTGGAGTGTTGTCAGTACCTTCAGGGTTGGCCTCAGCTGCAGAGAGCACATCAGCCTGAGGGCAGCCTCCAGCCTGTGGCTGACTGAGGGAAGCTGGGTAGAAAGAAATGGCCACTTCTGCCCAACACAGCCTCCTCTTACTGAGACCACTCCTCCCAGAGCTCCTGAGCCTTTGCTGGGCTGCACTGCAGTTGGCTTCCTCAGGCCCTTCCACCCTCCCTTCACAGGTGCTGAGTCCTAACAAGCAACTTGCACTCCAAACTCAGTCTTAACATCAGTTTCCAGAAGCTGGCGCCAGTTAATTCAGCATTTATCAGGACTGCAGTGAGAGCAATTGGAATTTCCTCAGTATCCACTGACTCAGTTGGACAGGGTGGAGACAGAAAAGTGGTAGCAGTTCACTTTCTCTCTGCAACAGTGGTTCTCAGCCTCCTTGTGTTCCTAACACCCTTTTGAATACCAGTCTTCCGGCAGCACTTTGAAGGGATTAAATTGTATCTGTGGGCAACACTGTATTGTTTGCTGAGTAGAATTCTCTATTGCCTTAACATTCTGTAATGGTGGCTTTAAAAATTATTTGACAATGACTCACGGTCGGAAATATATTTTACATCATGTCTCAATACATTCATGTATATAGGTTTATATGTGTGTGTGACAGACACAAAAATCTTATAACAATTACATAAAAGCACTCTGATCTTTTATGTTTGTTTTCAGTAGTGTTTTCATGATCCACTAACCTGGTTTCATGACATACTAGGGTCATTTTTTTGTGTGTATGCATAAAAAACCTTTATTTTATACTTATGAGGCAAAATTTATTGCATATGATGTGAACACATGATAGATTCTCTGTCCAGTGTTTCCCACTGCTTATAGTAAAGAAAACACATTTTATACCGTGGCCCACTGTGTACAGATAAAAGTTTCAGGGGAACCTACATACCTCTCTTCAATATGGGATATACTCTGATATTTGCTATTTTAGTATATTTTATTTTTAAGTCATTGGAACCCAATAAACTTATGTCATAATCCACAAGTTGAAAAATATTATGCTAACATTAATGAAAGAGTCCATCCATTCAATTTTTTACCTGAGAGACACTTTAATAATTGCAGGTACTCTTAGTTGTAATGAAAACTTCTTTCACAGATTGATCATAATGTGGCATCGTGACCTTGAAGGACAAAGCAGGGCTATAGGAAAAGGATGAAGCACCCACATGCGAACACTGATATGACCGATTCAGCAGCATGTACATGAATGCACACACAAAGCTTGATGTCTGTACAGCAGGTAGGTGTGGGCTATGGATGTGGTCACTTGAGAATATTTGTGTTTCCTAATCTCTGTTTCCTAGAGCCCCTCAGTCCCTCGTACTATAAATGTGATAATGTTTAACGGAAGTCATTTTGTCTGTTTTATTTTTTAAAATGCATATGCCTGAGTAACTTCATACCAAAATCTTGATCGTTTTCATAAATACTGATTCTTACACCCATGCTTTTCCACCAGATCTGTCTTGCCCAGTAGTCTTAAAAGTGAAATGCTCTGGCTTTTTCTTCCTCTGTCTGTTGCAAGAAATCTTGATCCTCCATGTGTTTGACTGCTTTTCTCAAAAACATGATTTTTACCTGAACACAGTGGCCATATTCCTCTAACTTCCCTATTGCTTCTCTGTGCTTTAATGGTGCCTGGGAATCTGATATAAGTTCAATGACAAAGACTTGTCACCACAGTATGAGCCTTCCAGAAGGAGTCTGAGAGTCAGTATCTCATGCAGGCAGAGCCCATTGATATTTATGGTACTCTATGCTTACTAGAGAGAACCTCAGCAAAGGAATAGTCATTGCTGGCTGAGAGAGGTAATAAGTATAAGGTTGCAAAAAGGAGAAGCAGAGAGAGCTAAGTCATTCTCAGAAAAAACAGTATTGAAAAGTCCGACCTAGGAGGGAGTTAAAGCTAAAACTACCCCTAAAAAACTACTCAAAATAGGGAAAAAGAAATAACTCCAAGAGAAGAAAAGGCAGGGAATTTCTCTGGGTAATTTTATGAAACTTTCCTGTGCAATATAACCTTTTGTTTTAATTTCTCTTGAAAGAATCTGTAAAATCAAGATTGCTTGCCTCCATTTGTAGGATCAAATGTGAAGTCTGGGTGGGATATGGGAAACCTCTGTGTCTAACCTTGAGGTGGCACAGGGTGCAAAGGGGGCTCCCTCACATTTAGGTTTAGGGATGGTTTTGGGTGGTAAATGGCAAATCAAACTCAAGGGAATAAAATAAGACAGGATTCCAGTCCATGTGGAACATGGACAGGAGAAGGTAGAATAAGACAATGAATGGATATATATGTCTTTGTCTCTCTATTTCTCTTTTTCATGAGCTCACCATAAAATATTTTTTAACAAATATTCATGTGTCACAGCCCCTTCTGGGAAGAAGCACTGAAGCCCATTTTCCCCCATTCCAGCATGCAAATAATATAAGAAAAAGGGAAAAGAAGCTGGCTGAAGAGAGGAAGGGAAAGGGGGGTAGAGAATCTGTCAGCAAAATTTATTATCTTTGCTTGCATTTTGGTGAGAATATGCACATTAATGCCCCATCTGCTGAGAAAATCCACTAGAGATTTTCAGCGATTGGAAGTGATGATAGGACTCATGTTTCCATTTCCTCCCAGCTGCAGGGAAGGGCCCCACTTCTAAGAGAAAAATCAATGACCTCCCTTGGCTGCCTGGTGATCTAGCTCTAATTTTCTAAGAGCTGAGGATAAAAATCATACCTCCAGGCACTAAGTCTTGGAGCACACACCTGTGCACTAAATGGCCCCCTAAATGGGGTACTAGAATTCTCAGCTCAATTCCCTCTGCTACCATTGAGTGACTAAATGTCCCTGACAAAAATCACTGCCTTTCTTGCTGTCACACTTTCTCCAACCTTAACACCAAGAAGACAATCTCCTTTCTTGAGGAAAATCCATTAACCCTCTTCTTTAAAGTTAACCCTTTCACATCTTTCATAGGTCCCTCACTTGATCTTCACAAAAGTCTTGACCCATTTGGTTTCTTGGTTCTCATTCTCTGGGACTCAGCATCGATGCTCTGAGGCTCTTTACTCAATTTCTACCTCTCTGTCCTGACTTCTCTCCACCTATTTGACTGTCCAGTTCTCTGGGGTTTCTTCTAACCACAGACGTTGGGTATCCTCAAAAACTTTGTCCTTGACCTCAAATTTCCTTGCTATAAACTCATATTCTTTCTCCTACTATTGCTCTCTCACCCCTAACTGGAGAGCTCTCATCATATGTACAATCAGACATAAAGGTTTCCTAACTGGATTGTTCCATGATCATCCCAAACTCAATGTCTCATACATAACCTATAAATACCCCCAGACTGCAAATAGATTGTTCCTCCCTTTGCTCCCCCTCACAATTACAGCACCTTTCCTCTTCTAATCGCATGCAGCCAGCAATCACCAAAACCTACACATTCTTTTTTAAAGTATTAAGTTTTCTGATTTTTTTGTTTTATTAAATTTATTGAGGTGACATTGGTCAATAAAATTATGTAGGTTTCAAGTATATAATTCTCTAATACATCATCTGTATACTGCATTGTGTTTATCAAATCTCCTTCTGTTACCATGTATTTGATCTCCTTAACCCTTTACTGACCCCCCTCCCATTCCCCTTCCCTCCTGGCAGCCACCATACTATTGCTTGTGTCTTGGTTTTGTTTGTCTTATTTCTTCATATGGTTCTTGACTTTTTGAATTTGATTTATTTCACTTAGCATGATATTCTCAAGATTCATCCATGTTACAAATGGCAGTATTTCATCTTTTCTTATAGCCGAGCAGTATTCCATTGTATATATGTACCACATCTTTATCCAAACATCTATCAAAGCACACATTTTTTATTTAATTTGCCCACTGCTCTGGGCATCCGTTCTTTTCCATCACAATGCTAAATCATCCTTCTTCTTTGTCTTTTTGTCAGATAATACATCCTAAAACAATTTCACTTTAAATAGCAGGTCCAATGGAGGAAGACCCTCTGGACTAAGTGGGCGGGCTGGTAATGGTAATGCTAGTGGTGAACAGCACCGTTAAAAAATGGAAGGGTGAATAAATTCTAACGGTTTGCAGCAAAAAAGATAAAGATGGAAGGGATAATTACGCAGACCATGAACAGTCCAAGTGGAACAGGGAGCTCTGCCTCCACGCCCCATTCTGCCCCCTCTTCTTGAATGTGCTCTTTTAGTCTATTGAGACTATCTGTACTTTCAAACCCAGCTCAGTTCTCATTCTCCCTTGTGGGTTATCTCTCTATTAATTTAGACTCTTCTCTGAACTCCTGTAACATTTCCATGAAGTCACCAAGTATTACCTGCCATTGACATTCAATTATTTCAGTTGAGAATATCTTTGACCACCTTCAGTGCAGTCATAGAGGAAGAATTTCTTCTGCTGTGTACTAGAAAAGTTTTAAGGTGTCACAAGCAAATCGTATATGATTGAAAGATAGAACTCATGTCTTATAATGCCCTTGTCGTCTCAATTCCCTAGTAAAGAACCAGGGACACAGTAGGCAATTGAAGACATATATTCAGCAATTATTTACTGAATAAATATTTTTTCCAGGCATTATTCTATGTAATGGATACAATGAACAAAATAGACCAAATCTCTGCACTCATGGGTTAATTTTCCAATGACGTGGGTAGAAATGAAATAGATCACAGTACACTGTGAAGTAATATAGTATTATTTTATGTATTTTAGTGTATATTTATAATTCGCATAAGATAATGCAAAATACATAAGTAAGAGTTGAGCACTGGAGTTAATTATATAGTATGTTAGAAGTTGATAAATGCTATAGAGAAACATAAAGCAAGGAAGGGAGATGAAAAATACAAGTAGCAGAGGCAGGGAGCAATTTTAAATCAGGCCGTCAGGGAGGCCTCTTTGAAAATGTAACATCCGAATAACTTCTTGAAGGAGATGAGGGCATGTGGCTCAGCCACACTGGTATTTTAGATGAGTATTAAATATAAGTGGAAATGTTGAATAGTAAGTTGGTTAAAGAAGCATTGAGAACAAGAGAGAATCAGGCTTAAGATACAAATGTATGAATCATCAATAATGATTTTTAAAGTCAGACCTGAACGAGATCATCAGAGGAATGAGTGATAGAGAAGAGGTCCAAGAACTTAGTCTGGAGTATTTCAATATTTAGAAGATTGAAAGTTGAGAAGTAACCAGCAAAGCAAATCAAGAAGGGGTAACCAGTGAGGTAAAAGGAATAAATACATTTGATAATTACATACATGATATAGTGGGTGAATATGCACTCATCAAATACATACTGAGTGAATATGTATTCATATAGTAAATGAAACAGCAACAAATTAGAACTCAATTATATATTTAATAAGTAGCATCACATTTAATCATGAGACAATGAAAGGGAAATTCATTGTTAAAGTAACAGTCATGGTTTTAATCTGAAAGGCAGTGACTCAAAAGCAATGGTACACATTTAATTACTCATGGAGCAAAACATCACCTACCCTTTAGAAAGGAAAGAAAATAAAATCTTAAAAGATTCAGCCACCTACCTGGAAATGCAAGTAGAATTCATTCATTTACATGAATTTTATTTTCTTAGCAGAATTGATTTGTTTCTTAAAGGACCTCTAAATTCTCATCTTCCCCATGACAAATGTATCTTTAAATCCACATTTTTGCTGCTGAGGCCTTTCTGTGATAAAGCATATAGAGTGATACAGTCAGTTCTAAATCTAACACCTCCTTTGTTAAACTTCCTTCTTTTCTTTGACACCAATAAAGGGTAATAAGACTCTGGGAATATGTTATTAAGAACAAACCACTGCTTTGCTCCCTACTTTATGAGTCATAAGGAAATATCCTCTGTGTCAGTGATTTTGATAGCACAAACTGGATCTCAGCCAACATTTTCTGGAAAAGATCAGATTGTAAATATTTTGGGCTTTGTGGGCCATATGGCCTATTGCAACTACCCAGCTCTGCTGTTACGGGTAAAAGCATCCAGAGACAACATGTAAGAGAATGAGTGTGGCTGAGTTCCCATAAAACTATTTACAAAAGCCACTGCAGATCGGACTGGCTCCGAGTCCTTAGTGTGCTGAATCTGCCTCAGGCCATAGAGCAGTTCCTCTGAGTGTTAGTCACCTGTTCATCTTTGAGGACCAACTCCAACACCATAGTGACCTTTTGATGTAATGAACACCACACAATAAAGAAAAAGCAAAATGAACACGTTGTTGCTGCTGTTTTTATTGTACATATTTCTTAATTAAGAATAGCGACATGTAAATGCTAAACAAAGTAGCATTGTTGGGATAGGTTTGTGAAATCAGTTCATCTCTCCATTTCCCAGGTTTTCTCTGAGCATATTACAGAAGAGGCCTATCAAATGATAGAATGGGAAATTACATTACTTGGTATGTAATATTAGAACCACTTGTTCAGATACATGGGTATCTCTTTTGAGTACAATATATTTTCTTGGCATTAATCTGAAAAGGCTGGAGGAAGAAGAAATTTGAATTTTAATGTGATATCCTCTTTGCTTTTGTCATTAAGTTTCTAAGTAAAGAGCTGACTCTTCAAAAGTGCATTCTATTTAATTCAGTCACAATTTAACGTAACCTTCTCTTTAGTAGTACCTATGGAGGATTGTGCATGTTTCTTTCGACGTCTCTTTCAAGATAAAGATTCAAAGAAAGATGTCCTGTCTGTGGTAGTTTTGATATTCAAAAACCCATTAGCAAACTTGAAATGTGTAAATTACACAGAAGGCTCTAAGACATAGCTTAAATTGTCAGGGCAGTGAACTTTCTCCCAAAAATTTTCACATAGAGAGACAGTACTTGTTTCAACAAAAGGCTGGAAATAATACCCAGGAAATCACCTTCATGATCAAAAGATAGATTGCTTTTTATTGCAGATGTGCATTATGATATGAATGGCTGAAAAAACAGTTTTATTCTTCCTTTACAGCATTTTCCTTGGCAAACATAGTATTAAAATGCATTTCTGAATATATCCCACAGAATATGGCTCAATGCTCACTAATTCATCTGCTTCATCTCAGGACAGATGTGGTAACAATTGTTTTTATTATCCCTGTGGGGTGTTTTATTAATAATTCATAATAAAATCACCATCATCTTATACAACCTACACTCTATAATGTGTAAAAAATGGGGCCACTGATTTGCAAATAAAATGGAAGCGATGGGTAAATTGAAAGCATCGTTTGGGACTCTAAATTTTCTTTCTTTTTCTACATTAAAAAATTGTCAGCCACAGCTTTCCAGTATGGTAGACACAATTATCTTGAAATTTTTCACTACTCTGATTCTTAATACTTATCAGTAGTCAATAAAAAAACTTAGCTAAATATGTTTTTCTAGGGGTGCAAGGCACACCTCTTGGTATCCTGTGACTTTTGGCAGTGCACGTCCACTAAGAAACTTAACATAATAATGTTTTGCCTGTTGTTAAATAGTTAACACATGGTCTCTCCATTCTAAGGCAAATAAAGTGTTTGATTCAAACACTGTTTATTTTATGTTATTTTATTATTGTTATTCTATTACAGTTGTCCTAGATTTCCCCCTGCCCAACCCACCCCCTGCCCCTGCTCTCACAGTCAATCCCCACACCCACCATCGTCCAAGTCCACAGGTCATTTATCCATGTTCCCTGACAGTTCCCCTTCCCTTCTTTCTACCATTAACCCCCTCCCAATTCCCCTCTGACCTCTGGTTCTATTTTGCTCACTAGTTTATTTTGTTCAATAGAGTCCTCTTATAAGTGAGATCATATGGCATTTGTCTTTCACCGACTGGCTTATTTCACTTAGCATAATAGTCTCCAGTTCCAACTATGCTGTTGCAAAGGGTAAGAGTTCCTTCTTTTATTCTACTACATAGTATTCCATTGTGTAAATGTACCACAGTTTTTAAATCCACTCATCTACTGATGGGCATTTAGGCTGTTTCCAGCATTTAGCTATTGTAAATGGTGCTGCTCTGAACATATGGGTGTATAAGTTCTTTTGAACTGGTGTTTTGGTAGGCAAGGATGGTACAATATTTGCACATAGACAAAATGAAGGATAAAAATTACATGATTATATCCATAAATACTGAAAAAGCTTTTGATAAAATCCGGCACCCATTTATGATAAAAACACTCAGCAAAGTGGGAATAGAGGGAGGATCCCTGAACATAATGAAGGCCATATACAAGAAACCTACTTCTGACATCATACTAAATGGGCAAAAACTAAACGCTTTTCTCTTAAGATTAGGATCAAGAAAAAAATGTCCACTTTCACCACTCTTATTCAACGTAGTACTGGAAGTTCTAGTCATAGCAATCAGACAAGAAAAGGAAATAAAACGCATCCAATTTGGAATGGAGGAAGTAAAAGCCATTATTTGCAGACAACATGATAGTGTGCATAGAAAATGCTATAGTCTCCACCAAAAAATTACTCAACCTAAGAAGCAAATTTGCAAAGTAGCGAGATACAAAGTCAGTACTCAGAAATCGGCAGCATTTTTGTACACAAATGCACTTAAAAAATTTTTTTCCTATCCTCACCCGAAGACATTTTTTTTCATTGTTTTCAAAGTGAGAGGGGGGAGAGGAAGGGAAAGAGAGAAACATCAATGTGAGAAAGAAGCATTGATTGGTTGCCTCCCATATACACCCGGACCAGGCATTGTAGTGCCCGGATCCAGATTGGGGATTGGGGATTGAACCTGCAACCCAGGCATGTGCTCTGACTGGGAATTGAACTTGCAACCTTTCAGTTACCAGAAATGCTCCAACCAACTGATCCATGGGGCTCAGACACTCTAAGAAGTCTTCAACTAGAGCTGGCTCTGGAACAACATGGATTTGAACTCCTGGGCCCAGTTATATGTGGATTTTTTTCAATAAATAGCATAAATGTATTTTGTTTTCCTTATGCTTTTCTTAAAAACATTTTTCTTAAACTAGCTTACTTTACTGTAAGAATACAGCATATAATATATAAAACACAGAAAATATGTTAATCATCAAGGTTTCCAGTCAACAGTGGGATATTGGTAGTTGAGTTTTTGGGGGTCCAAAAGTTACATGTGGATTTTGTACTGCATGGGATTGGCACCCCTAACCCCGTGTTGTTCAAGCTTCAACTGTGCATCTAAGGGGGAACTGTATGTGAAAAGGGAAAAGGGAGGGATGGGTAATACTTATTAATTAGTGTCACATGCTTTCATATTCCCCTGGCTGGTTTGGGTCAGTGGATTGAGCGTCAGCCTGCGAGCTAAGTGTCGCTGGTTCGATCTTCCAGCCAGAGCACATCAGAGAAGGAAAACTCTGACTCCAAAAAACCTCCGCTGCCTTGCGGCATACCTCTTCAGGGGAAAGGCTAAGGGAGTAAACCCCGACAGAAAATCCGGAGCCGGAGTCCCTAAGGCGGTTTGACGTTGTAGTCAACACCGGCAACTCCTGCGGCGCACCTGAAGCCAAGCTGTATTGATTCCGTCTTTCCCTTGGATCCTTCAGCTGCGAAGAGAGGGGGTTCTGCTGCATGGGCAACAGCAGACCCTCCATATCACCCTGCCCAGGCTCTGTAGCTTCAGCTTCACTGGAGAGGACACTCCAGCGTCATCGCAAGATGTCGATTCAACACGGGAGGAGACAGATACCGTGTCACTCCCGAGTCGGACTGCACAGCCATTCTCGGCGGTGCAGATAGACTTTTAAGAAGCTACACCATTGTCTCTCGAGACGGACGGCTGCCGAAATAGCTTTCATATATGCCATGTCATTTAATCCTCAACCCTGTGCGGTAGATGCTATTAACCCATTTTATAGAGAGGAACAATCAAGTCTTGGAAAGGGTAATGACTACAGCCACACATTTTTATGTTTATTAACTTTAGAGAGAGATGAAGGAAGAGAGAGAGAAAGAGAGAAACATTGATCAATTGCCTCTCCTATGTACCCCAACCAGAGATTGAACCTGCAACTTAGGTATGTACCCTGACCTGGAATCAAACCCCCAAACTTTTGGTGTACAACACTCCAACCAACTGAGCCACACCGACCAGGACCAGTCATAGATTTATTTATTTATTTATTTATGTATTTCTTGCTTTGTTTATTTATTTATTTTTAGAGAGAAGGAAAAGGAGAAAGGGAGAGAAACATCACTGTGTGGTTACCTCTCACTTGCGCCCCCAACTGGGGACCTGACATGCAACCGAGTTATGTGCCCTGACTGGGAATCGAACCAGTGACACTTGGCTCGCAGGCTGACACTCGATCCACTGAATCACAGCAGCCAGGGCTTATATTTTTAAAGTGGATATTTTAGCCCATGTTTCTCTAATTTCAAATGATGTGGGATAAGTTAGGTACATAATGTTGATTTTTAGAATATATTTGTTTGATACCATTAAGCTACAAGGAATAAAGTATCAAGAGTTTAAACATGCAAACACATACACATGTGCATGTGCACAGGTACCCATGAACTCTTTAGATAAGCACAATCCTTTAGCATCAACATAGCATCCTTCTTAAGCATTGACCTGTAAGCCTCAACATGAATCAGGTACAAAAGTCCATTTCTCCTTCCGCTTGTTAGGCTGGTGTTCAGTTACCTACTCACCAGGCTGAATTAGGTGGAAAGTTAAAGGATGAATTTCTTAGCCAGTGCTTGAAACTCTAGAACAATCAAACTTGCTGAATGTCCATCTCCTTCTGAAATCTGGAGTGAAGGACACATTGACCTTGGAGATAATGTGATATTCTCCAACTCTAAATCTGTGGGCCCCACAGAAAAAGATATTGGTTGTTACTCTTTACAAGTCAACATGGAATTTGTTAATCTTGATTCCACCTTGAGGTATAGTTTACATTCTTTCCTTTAGAAATTGGTCAGGCCTTCACTGAACAAGCAGGCTGAGGGCTGTGCTACCCGGATCTCATCCAAAGGCAGTATGCACTGTGCAATGCACAATCATTCCCTTAATAGCTAATGTGTACTACATCATTGACTCTCACAGCAGCTTTTTTGAACAATCCAGTTTACAGCTGGGGAAGCTGAGGCCTAGAGAGATTGTGTTACCCATCTGTGGTCAGTAACAAAGAAGGAATGGATCAGGATTTGAACCTGGGTTTCTCTCCCTCTGGAACCTGAGCTCATAATGCCCATAATGTATTTCTGCTCAGTGGACAAAGAGGATGGAGGGGACACTTATTGCTCGCTCACTCCTTATGGTTATTTTTACATAACGGGATCTCCCATTAGAGTAACACCTCTAACTGTCCCTTCCTTCTAAAAAAAGCTTAGCAGTGGATAGATTTGAACAGAATCAGGGAGAAGCCACTAGGCCTGATGGCTCAGTTCTTTCCTCTTTGAAGGACACAGTGGTCTGCAGAAAGCAGCAGTTGTTTTCTGCTCCCCTGTGCCTAGTGGGAGGCCTCAGCTGCCCCAGCACACGGGAACCTGAGCATGTGAGCTCAGACAGTTAGCAGAGCCAGGCTCACCTTTGTGGCAGTCATGGAGACATTTTAATCTCCATCTGAATGACCCTGTGACCCTGTCTAGTATATTCCATGTGAGAGATGGGCATGATGTATTATTTATTTGGCTTCTTTTAAACTCCAACAGTTGGGAATCTGCAGTTCAACTGATGACACTTTGGTCTCTCCCAGCTCCTGACTCGTCAGCCTTCAGGAGTCAAAGGAGCAGAAATCCAAAAAACTTACCCTGCTATAGCCCTTTCCATTTCTATTGTTACATCTGAGCCTTTTATACTTTACTGGCCATCGTTTTTCCCAAATATGATTTTCTTTTGTTGTTTTGTTTTAGATAAGATAAATAAACTGTAGAGAATGCAATTTTGAAAAGATATTTCAAGATTCATTTCAGGGAGCACACTTTTTAAAAAGCCATCTCTAAGACACAACACATGAATACTGCTAGGCTATCTATTAAAACAGAGTGGTGCTCTCCCTCTCCCTCTCTCTCTTCCTTTCTGCTCTGTGACAAGAATGTTTTCAGCAAAGAGAGTAAAAAAGGTAAGTCTCAGTCATGTGAGTGGGGAAAGCCCCTGACTTGTAGCATTGGCCAGTTTCCATGGTGTAAGTTCTCCCAGCACTATTGATTTCAAGTGACAAACACAATGTCACTGGACACAGATTTGAGAAAAGATGGGTACCGGCTCTCGCAAGTGAGTGCCAAGAGACTGCAGCATGCCACTGGTCCAGTCCCCTTCCGATGACAATAAAGAGCCATATAATGTCCAAGTATCAGCAGACCCATGCACCAAGAAAATTCTATTCTTTCTGTGAAGCTCTGTCTGATGGCAGTGTCACGAACCATATTGTACAGGCTGGGGCATAACCGCTATTTTGACATAAAGAAATGAACCATGTTTCTCCTCCTCCACCCTTCAGAGACTGTTTGAACAGTGAATTTATAAGCCTTGGCTGTATGGAATTCAACTTATATTTCTCTCTGGAGGCTCCATTTTCTTATCAATAAGAGATGTTTTATTTCTTTTTATAGCCAAGATTCCCCTGAGAGGACCATTACACTATAATATTATTTAATATCTCTGGGACTCCTTTAACCCAGTTTCCTAATTCATGAGGTTGAAAGCCTTTGAGGCAGGTTCTTCAGGATGTATTCAAGCTTGTGGGAAAAAAATTCCTACTCAGGATTTCCCCAAAAACTCTGTAGTACTCTTTAGAATCAAGAGTGATCATTATTATTTGGGAATGTTAATTAACTACATCCTAGTTTTAAGCTGATTTTTTTCTGATTAGAGGCAATAATAAATCTCCTATTTATATGCAGGAAATATGGATTATGCTGGTTTTACCACTAACTGATTGTGTGATCTTGGCAGGTTGCCAAAGTCCTCTGGTTATAATATCTGAAGAATCAAGGAGTTGGAATAGATATTAATAACGATGGATATCATTTTTTAGAGGACTTAGTATATTCCAGATGCCAAGTGATATGATTTATCTCTACTAACTCGTATCATTATCACCATAACTCCATAAAGTAGATTCTATTTTTAGCTTCTTTTTTCATATGGGGAAATTTAGGCTTAGAGTCTATCTAACATGTTCTAGGCCACAGTGGTAGCAATCAGCAGAGATGGGACTTGAAACTACAACCATCTAACTTCAAAATCGATTCCTTCAACCATTAGGCTCTCTTGCCTCCCCATATAGATAGACACAGAAGATCTGTCTGTGACTCAAATTCTATTTCACTGGGCTGTTTACAGAAACGGACAACATGTAAGAACATTGGTACTTGCAGACGTACAAAGACCCAGAACTTGAAATGTCTGGGCTTTAGTTGTTTTTTGGTAACATTTGAGGTCAGGGCCATTACTTAACATCCCTGTACATCCCAGCTGGGAATTAAAAAGATCACTAAGTGCTGTATCTATTCAGAGAAACATTTTGGAGAGAAATGTTCTTACTTGTCTCATACCCTCTATAAATTCCAGCTTTAAAAAATTAGGTGTCCCAGACACCATGTTAGGCATATATAAAATCATTTAGAACTCATAGCATTCATTTTACAGATAAATTAAGGGTGGAGATTTTACATTGCTCTAAGTCAACAGAGATAAGAAAGAGTGGGGTCAAAATTAAAACTCGGCTCCTCCAACTATAGGGCCTCACCTCTAACCACTGTACAATGTACAATGTAACATCCAGTGAAGTTACTTACATATATAAAAGTTTATAAAAAATTTTTAAAGTTTATAAAATGAATAGCTGTGCTGATCAAAGAGGCAACATAGACAAGTAGACTGTAAGTCAGAGATCTCAATTCTGCCTTCTGATTTTTTCACTAACTTACTGAATGACCTTGGGAAGGTCTCTGACTTCATGGGTCTCAGCCTTCCATCCGCGATGTAACTGACCTCTGAAATTTATTCCAACTTTAAATTAGTCACTGTTCTGAGGTTTAGTTTTTCACTAGGATATCCTGTGTTTCCTACAAGATAGGCTATCAAAGTGTAACAATTATATAATCCATAACACCATTTTGCCAAGACTTTTGGCAAAACTCATTCATCAGCAGAGTTATATTACCTCCAGGAGAGTTGGCACATTCTTCGCAAATTTGGGATGCCCACCTGTCATTCTTGCTCCACCCCACAGCAGGAAACAGCAAGGGATAGAGGAGGGCCTTTCTGCAATAAACCCCCATGCAAGGATAACACTCCACTTGGATTTCTGCTAAATGTTCCTTGGATCAAACAGCCAAGCTATGGGAAAGCCAGGCACAGAAGCCATGATTCTTGGCTGTTTGCTAACCTAACATACTCTTAAACTATAATTTCTCTTTTTGATCTTATAAAGCATATTACATAATATACCTAAATAGTGTACATCTTAAGAACTTAACGCACTACTGTGTTTAGATATCAACATCTTTCTGTCACCCTCCAGAGCTAGTCTTAAATAGCTTGTGGCAGATATAAGTGGCACAGATGACAAATAGTCAGGGGAAACTTTTGATGAATGAGCAAATTAAGGAAGGAACAGTTTAAGGGCAATAGAGCTCTGAATTGAAATGCTGCACAAACACAGATGATGTCTCTATTAAAAACAACATGACAGTATTAGTATCATTGTTATTTTAAGGCAACTAGGAATAATCACATTATGGGAGTTAATGACTTGTGACGAAAAGGAAATTGCTCAGAAGCTGCGTGAATTGATCCCAAACAGAGGTTAGCAAGATGTGTCACTTAGAATGTGAAATATGGATGATGGCCTATCAGGTTCAATGTAACACAGACTCTTTTCCGTTGACATTGGGGTTCTGCTGTGGAAGACTTGGGGGAAATGTCACTAGGGGAAGAGGACCCATGGTCTTATCATTCAGGGGAAATCTCCAGGTAATGGTGCAGGATGAAGAAGCTAATAAAGGGGTTTGGATATGGAAAACATCAAAATACCCCTGACTCACTGATCTCTGTTCTGTGGCTCTTTATACAAAATCACACACATTCCAGTCTTTGCTGCAATATCCCACACTAAGAACCTATATCCAAGTGTGTGAGGTGTTCTGTTAAACAGGCCCCTAGGAGTGTGAATTTTCTTACTTGCTAGGGATAGTTTCTTCATTTTATACATGAAAAATAATAAGGAACAGACTGACAGTGACCAGAGGGGAGGGAGAGGGGAATACGGGGGAAAGAAGGGGGAAGGGTCTAGTCAAGGAACATGTATGAATGACCCATGGACATGGGAATTGACTGTGGGAGCATGGGCATGGTGTGGGCAGGGCAGGGAAGAGCAACGGGGGAAAAATTGGAAGAACTATATAAAAAAAAAAACAGTTTAAAAAAGGCAAGAAAATGAAATTAAGTGAACTCAAAAGTGTTTTTTCATACTTCTCAACTTACTATGCCTTTATTGCCTATGTAACCAGCAGGGACAGAGTCAAGAGTAGCCCCAGGATTCCTGAGGTGCAAGGTACCCACTTAACTGCTTATTTAACAAATTGCAAGTACAGTTTTCTTGTGTTACTCTTGTTCTTGAGAAGAATTTCAACTACCTATGCCTGGGAAGTTCATCCGAACACACTTTTCCTTGAGTGAATTGCAGGACTTATGAAATTCAAAAAGTCTGTGACTTGACAACTGCCTTTCTTTACTGGAAATCATGAATGCACTGGAGGAAAGTTAGAAAAACAAGTAACCTTAGAATTAAAAGTCAAAAGAAGAACCACATGTTATTAATGGAAGTCTTTGCCCATCCCTCAGCACGAACATGTCTTGAGCCTTAAAGCCCTCCTTGAATGTATATATTTTAGTAGATTGTTACGTTTCAGGTAATGGCAAGAAACAAACAATATATTTCACTGACACCACCAAGTATGGCAAAATAACTTTCCCTGCCTTCCTTCTCACAGAGTCTTTTCAACTCTGTTTCAGAACTAATGATGCTCTCAGGATGAACACAGACTGCACTTATGACGTTGGGGACTGATCTAAGCACTCGGTGCATATTGACTGATTTAGTCCTCACACCTCCACAGGGCAGGTAGTTCTATGTCATCTTTACAGATAAGGAAACTGAGGCACAGAAAAGTTTTGGTCCTTCCTCGTGGTCACTGAACTAGCAAGTGGCAGAGCTGGGATATGAACACAGGCAGTCTGGCTTCAGCGTCCACACCGGGCAGGTGTTACCTGGGGTGTGTTGCCAGTGATTTTCTTTCTGGTTTTTCCAGTGGCATACTAGTGTGTACATGTAGGTCCTTTTACCCCTGTCTAGTTTTTAAAGAAACCCTAATTTAAAAGAAGACTCTTTCACTTGTTTTCTGCTTTAAAATTTCAGAGAAAATATTCATTTTGAGGAGCAAATGTGTTCTGGCTGACAAAGGCACTGAGAAGACCATTGGAAATGTTAAGTCCATATAAAAATCTTTCTGAGGCAAAATGGCCTTCATTCCCCATCAGCAGGCCTTTGATCACTCACCACCAGGCACAATTGAAATATAAGAAAGTCATATAGTATGTACATGATAACCAGGACTATACAACCAAGACCCTAACATGTGGCCAAATTAATCTTGAGTTCTCCGTAACTGTTTTGCAATTTAGAGCCTGCGATCACACAAAATCGCTCTGTGCCCCAAGCGCATTACTGAAACCTCCACCATTTCATAGATTACATTCCATCTAGGTTATTCTTTCTGTAAAACAACTTACCTCTTCTTGATTTTATCTAATCTAACTGTCAACATCAGTGCTTAGAGCTAGGGCTTGAGGTACAACGGAAAACAACACCTGAGAATTAGCAATTATAGCTTGATGGCTGAAAACAGACAAATTAGTCATTGCAGAGGCAAGTCAGTCTTCCTGATTTTACCAATGGGAGCTTTTAATCTGTGTAACTTGTATAGATCTCTGAGGACCCCTGAAGAATGGGGGTATTTATTTGTGCAATGCCTATCACTGTCACGAATAACTGACCAGTGCACTGTTTCTCATTAGGCATCTGACACTCTAAGGATATTGGAACGAAGACTGTAGCTGTGTAGGATGCACTAGTGAGTGTTTAGATGGAGGAAAAGAAATGAAATAGACTTCAAAGCAAACTATGCTTGGGGCTAGGGATTAAATGTAAATGGTTTACACCCGCCCCTAGAAGCCCCAATTTTTACGTCTTAATAATCATTGAATAAAGAGATCTAGATGTTTGGATGTGGGTTAAAAACATGTTAAAATATTTGGAGGACAGTTTTGCTAGTAGAAAGTCACTGACCATCACTTTGTATACAAAAGCAGCACAACTTAGCAGTTTGTCAACTTTTATTTTCTAATGTAACGAACCCCTCTAGGTGCCTCTCTCAGAGGTCCCAGGAAAAGTCCCTAATGGAGTTTGTACCTCAGTTGCATTTATAATGATAACACCTTGATGCAAATAAAAACAGAGTAAAATAAAAGATACGACTTGGCTAATAATTAAAGTTTGTTTGACTTCAAATTTCAGGCTCTTTCCACTATGCCATGGCCAAGATTAGCCATCCCATCTTTCTATATTGATTGATTATTATAGACTTTATTGACTGTTCACTAAATAACTAAAATAATTTTAGTACAAACTACCCAAAATATGTACTTTAAAATTTACATATAGGGTTTATGTATACTTGTGTACTTGTGTGTATATATGAAATAATACATACATTGTAGAACATATGCAAAAATAGACATTTTAAAGTATGAGATAATAAATGTAAGAGTTTTAGTAAGTTCTTCCTGCAACCTTATGCATAGTCTCGTGAGCTTCTTGGATGTGCACACTCCATTTTGGAGGTCATTAGTCTCCATGAACAAATAGACATGGTCTTTGAAAATGTTGAAAATGCAGGTGAGCTCTGGCTGGTGTGGCTCAGTGGACTGAGCACCAGACTGCAGACTGAAAGTCACTGGTTCAATTCCAGGTCAGGGTACATACTTGGTTTGCAGGCCAGAGCCCCAGTGGGGTTGTGCATGAGGCAGCTGATCGGTGTTTCTCTGACACATTGGTGTTTTTCTCCCTTTTTCTCTCTCTAAAAATAAACAAAAATAAAATCTTTAAAAAAAAGAAAGAAAGAAAATGCAAGTGAAAGATTCTCACATCATGCAGAAAGTGGGCTTTCAAAACTGAAACACAAAATATTAAATTGAGTCTGCATCTCCTGCCAAATGCTGTGGAGATAGCTAAGTTTGACAATGTGGGTTTCTCCTCCTGCTAGTCCTCTCCAAAGAAAAGCACGTAAGTCAGAAAAGAAAAGAAAAGCACAAATTACAACAACTATATCCAGTAGCATTTTATGAGATAAAACTTGCATTCATGAAAGGTGATGTGAACCAAGAAAAGGCACACAAAATAAAACAAAAAGAAGCTGTAGAACATATCTCCTGTACTAGAAAGGAAGATGATGTTGGTACCAAGCATGGGCGTGATAACATTGACACAATGCAGCCATGGACCATCAGAGGAATAAGAGCAGAAATAAGGAAGTAGGGCAGGAAACTGTAATTTCTGATCCTGACTCTGTCATTGATTAGTTATGTGGTGTGGCGTTTTACCTCACATGGGTTGTTTTTTTTTTTTAGGTGGGGGGGTGGGGGCAGTGTCTCTAAAGTGTAACATCTACTAAAATACTTTGATTATTCAATACAATGGAGAAAGGTTCAAATGTCAGGCTTGACTACTTTAGCACAGGGATCTCATCTATTCATTGTTTGATTCTCCTGCAGTACCTTCCACATGGCAAGCACTTGGTAACTTTTTATTGAACTGACTTCATTTAATGGAACACCAATTTTTATCAGCATTGACAGGGCAACATGGAAAACCAACCAACATAAGTATCATGTGCCTATTGTGTGTGTAAAACATGGAGGACTAAATTCAGCTTATATAAGTCCATTTGGAGATGGGTTTCGTGTGTAGGAAGGGGTCTGAGGTACATGAAAAGTAGAAATTAGATTGTAGGGAGAGGAAAAATAAGGACACAGCTAAGAAGACTCAGACAAATCCAATACCAACCCTAGTAAGGGCTGGACTTTTGGGGTGGTGAATTGGTCCCTCCACTATGCTGTAGCTGCCCCCTGATCCAGGTTGTGTGCACAGTGACCCAGGTGGGCAGGTAGATGGACAGAGCTCACACAGGTAGTCAGTCCTCTATCAAGGCAAATGGGAACACTTTCCCACACTCATTTCATACCCCTCATCCCCACTTCTTGGAACTATTTTTTTTTTTTCAGATTTAATGTGTTTTATTGATTAAAATATTACATTTGTGCCAATTTCCCTTCCCTCTGCTCCCCTCCACCCGGTGGCCCCCCTCCCTCCAGTTGTCCCCCCCTTTTAGATTATGTCCATTAGTTGTGCATACAGTTCCTCCCAACCTCTCTCTGTCTATTCCATTCCCTCCTACCTTGATCCCCAATTCCTATATCATCTCCCTCCCTTTCCCCATTCCCCCTCCCTGTTGACCTCCCCCCAATATGCTTCCCATACCCACAGTTCCTTTTCCACTCTCGTTGCCTATTTAGTTTGCCTTTGTTTCATCTCCCTAGCTTCTGTTTTTTTAAACCAGTCCCTTTAACATCTCATATAACAGTGGTTTGGATCTAATGAACTCTTTCAGTTTTATTTTGTCCTGGAAACACTTTCTCTGTCCTTCTATTCTGAATGACAATTTCGCTGGATAGAGTATTCGTGGTTGTAGGTTTTGGATTTTCATTACTTTGAATATTTCTTGCCAGTCTCTTCTTGCCTGTAGGGTTTCCCTTGAGAAGTCAGCTGATAGTCTAATTGGGACCCCTTTGTACATAATTCTTTTCTTCTCTCTTGCTGCTTTTAAGATTCTCTCTTTATCTTTAATTTTTGACATTTTGATTATAATGTGTCTTGGAGTGGTTCTCCCTGGGTCCAGTCTCTTGGGAACTCTCCTTGCTTCCTGGACCTGCAAGTCTATTCCCTTCCCCAAGTCTGGGAAGTTCTCCTTTATTATATTTTCACTCAATTTTTCAAGTTCTAGTTCATCTTCCTCATTCTCTGGCAAACCAATGATTCTTATGTTGGGCCTTTTATAGCTGTCCCAGAGGTTTCTGATCCTCTCATTGTTGCTTCCCATTTCCTCTCGCTGCATTGGTTGACTGCTTGTTCCTTCTCCATATTCCAGTTTGTTGAAATGGACTCTGGATTTTTTTTTCTCACTATCTATCTCGTATGCGGTTTTGTTCCTTTCGTTATGAAATTTTTTCGCTTCTTTCTTATCTTTTTCCTGCTCTTTTGTGAATTCTGTAAGCCACCTGATAACAATGGCCCAGAACTGAGCGTCTGACAGGTTTCTTATCTGTTCATCTGTCAGGTTCTCTATCTGCTGCCTGGTGAGTTGTGTCACCGGGATTTCTATAGTTGTCTGCCTCATTTTGACAGATGCGTTTTGTTTTCTTGGGCCGGCTGTCGGGGGCAGTGCCTGTGTACGCGTCACAAATCAGCGACCGGCGCCTGCCTGTCCGCGACCTATTTCGCAGCCCTGTGGTGCTTTCTTTGGGGGCGGGGGTCCAAGATGGATTCACACAGTTATTCAGCTAGGAGACCGGGATCTGTCCTCCCGCCCCCCTGGGCCTCACTGTTCAAGGCGATGCGGCGGCCGCTCTCCCCAGCGCCGGGGTCGCGCACCGCCAGGGGCTTGACCGCAGCTGGGATTCCTCGCCACCCGCCGCTCCCGGTGCAACCGCAAACAGCACTGCCCTCTTTAACTCTTACCTGCCCAAATGGCACCGCTGGTTTATAACTTCATATGTTGGACTTCCGTGTAGTTTTATTTTCTGGAATTTCTAGTTATCCTTTGTTTTGAAGTAGTTGTATTCCTCTCTAGTTGTAGAGGGAGACCTAGCGTGTCCGTCTAAGCCTCCATCTTGGCCGGAAGTCCTCTTGGAACTATTTTCATTTTGCCTTCTGGGTAACCTTTCATGTCCATTTAAATTTTATGTCATCTATGCAAAATGTTGATCATTTTTGAGACGCATAGACCCCATTCGATATGTCTCTGGACCCTGCTTTCCTCTGAGCCTATATTGTTGCATCCTTTACTGCAGCAAATGATGCTTGTCTTCATTTCTACTCATTGGCATTTGCTTGCATATGCTGATTCTTCTTTAGTGAAAAGCTGGTCACCTGTATCATTCAAAATTTGGTGAAGAGACTTCCCCATGTTTTCTCTAGTGGTGAATTTGGAAGGAATGAGGGAAGGAGCTTAATTGTTCTTTATTATATCATACAAAAAGCTTTGAGGATAAAGAAAAGATTAATATATTGGACTGCATTAAAATTAAGAACATCTATTCATCAAAAGAAATTAAGTCTGTTAACAAGCATGCCATATTGTGGGAAAATATATCCAACCAAAGACTTGTATCTAGAATATAGAGTAATTTCTACAAATAAATCCATGAGACTGTCATTCCAATAAAAAATGGGCAAAAGAGTTGAATAGACATTTTACAAAGAAGCTAGCTAAACAGCCCACAAGTGCATCAAAAGGATCCTCAACAAAATGAGTCACCAAGGAAATGTGAACAAAAAACCCAGTGAGATATACATTCACCAGAATTGCAAAAATGAATATGACCAAAAAATAAAAATGTTTTGGTGAAAACGTGGAGCAACTAGAACCCTCATGAATTTCTATGGGAGTGTAACTTGGCACAGCAACATGGAAATCGGTTGGACATTATCTAATAAAGCTCGATATACCTTAAGATCCAACAGCCCCACTTCTAGGTATGGAAATGTGAATTTGCGCCCCAAAAGATGTGTACAGGACTGTTCTTAGAAATACTATTCACAATAACCTCAAGCTGGAAACCACCTAAATGTTCATCAAGAGTAGAATGAGTCAATAAATTATAGGATAGTCATAAAGAGGATTGGCAAGATTTAAGAAAGACACCAACTCAATCAATGCAGCAATTTGGAAATAATCTCAATTATTTAAAGTTGAAAGAAAGAAGCCAGAGAAGAATACCCACTTTGTGATTCCATCTCTATAACTTTTAAAATTAGGCAAAACTATTTGATGGTGATGAAAGTCAGGAGACTTAAAAAAAAAAAAAGGGAAGTGGGAGGCGGTTGTGATGGGGAGAGGACAGAAGGGACCCCCACGTGCTCTTACTGTTCTACCCCCCTATCTGGGCAGTGGTTACATGGGTGCAGCTGATTTGGAAAATCCATCAAGCTGGCCATAGACAATGTATGCATTTTTCTGAATGTGTGTAACAAAGTTTATTTTGTTGTAAAAATCCATGGAAAGCTAGCTTGATGAAGCACTTTGATAAGTGCTTCCTAGTGGCTGTGTTGCTACATGTAGAAACTAAGATATTCACTGTCCTCCCAACAAGCGATCAAAGATCATTAGGAATTCTCAGAAGCTAGAGTCAGTGATGCTGAAATGTTCCTGAGAAGGGAATCTTACTCTTAAAATGATCTGCAACCTTAAAGATGAAAGGATAGAATGTCTCCCTGGCATTGAGGGCAAACTCAGAGAGAGAAGCCTGAATAGATCAGTGTGCAGGAAACTAATTAATTGGTCTGGTCCTAGAAAAGTCTTCTTTATTGCAAGTTCACACAGAACTCAGCCCAGTTATGGATGGACCTTTGGAGAGAATCATTCAAGACACCAGCCCTTGTCTTTTTGGATCCTAAAAGAATTTTCTGAATATAATGAGTTCCAGAGGACTAGTAACCTTATGTCTCAAGTGTCACACAGAGTGTCAGATATCATATAACCATTGCCAGTTTTCTACCAGCATTTGAAGCTCAAAATACATGGGCACATATACAAAGAAAACACATTTATTAAATCAAAGCCTTTATTGTAGTCATTTTCCAGGGCCCATTTCCTCCGTGAAACTGCAAACCAATTTCCTTGGGATACCTTTTAAGATGATTCATCCCCATTTTCAATCCATTTTCCCCATTTCTTACTGGAAACCTTTAGCTTTCTGGTACAGAAGGCCCAGTTTCCCTGTGCATGCTCTCCCTCTCATTTTCCTCTTCTGTTTGTTATATTTTCTTTTCAAGATTTCTGATGGGGACCAAACTGTCTGAAATCTGTTAGTAAATCATTTGTTCTCTTTGTATCCTCCCCCAAAAGCCACACCACACAGTACATTTCTAAGTGATGTGCTTCCTTCATCACAGTTCACGTGGCTACACTGATTTTAAGACACTCCCTTGATGCTGAAGCTCCAGCAGACAATTGCATAAGAGGATTTCTGGGTTGGTGGCAATGCCAAGAAGTGGCTAAAGGGGACTCGGCTATCTCTGTCATGTTCCCCATGTTTTGATCTGAAGAGATGACACTCAGGCATATGTGAAGTGCAATGCATGGGTGCTTTCAAGTTCCCCACTGCAGCCACATCCCTTTTAGAAATCTTTTAGATAGAAATTCTGGGTTCTTCACTACATCCATGTTCACCAGAAAGTCCTCCCAGTCTGGCACATTCATAAAATAAACTCACATAATAGGAGTGTTAAAGAACTTACCCAGGACACGATTCTGGAACAGAGGGCATTTCCAACAATCCCCACCCCATTTCTATGTCCTTTCTCTGTTCATACTATCTCTTCTCTTCCAAGTCCTTGATCATTGACAGTCCTAATAATTCCCCTCAACATGTTTATTATGCCATGACCTTACATGTAGAAAAGGCTTAATTTATCACTTCATTGGTTGATTTATTTATTTCACAAATATTTGCTACATAATAACTGTGTGCCAGGTCCTGCCCTACATGCTAGGAATGTAATTGTAGGAAATATGAACACTGTCCTTGTCCATAAATTTGGAGGAGAGCTGGCATTATCAAACCCTCATAAAGAAATGTGCAATTACAGTCCTTTCAAGTAATATAAAATAGAGGATATATGACAACACCAAAGCATATTTTATTTTATTCAACAAATGCCTTTAAGGTAGTTGTAACCTGCCAGATGTTATCTTAAGCTCTTTTCAGATATGAGCTAACGTAATACTCCTAGCAACACTAGTAGGGAAGTATTATATTGATCGCATTTTCCAGATGAGAAAACTGAAGCACAAAGAAATTAAGTTACTTATGCTGACAGCTCTAGGCAGGTGTGGAGCCCCAGCTGCCTAGCTCTGGACTCTTGTGTTCTGAACATCCAAGCTTGCTGCAAAATTATGGGGATATTTACTTAATCATGAAGGCCAGGGAGGGCTTCCCTAAGGAGCTGGGATTAGAAATGAGAGTGGATGCTATAAGTGTCCTTCCCTGTTCCATGTGGCAGGAGCATCATTTATGCAATGCTTCTGGCCCTGCTCTAACACCTCATTCCTTCTGGGAGGTGAGTCAGGAAAGAGAAACTGGACTGGCTTTTCATTAGGAAACCCACTTACCCACAGATAGAAGCCACATTCTTCAGTATGATTAGCTTCTCAGTTATTAGATAATAGTCAGCACTCGCATCTGCATTACACTTGTCATACTCAGTTTAGAATTCAAGTGGAGAAGGGCTGTATTACCTCCTAAGGCCCCTCAAACCCAATCCTGTCCTAAGGAACTTGCTGTTGAATGTTTAATTCAACCTGCCTATTGGGAAATGATTCAAAGGAACCCTTGGTAAAGGCATATCCCCTTGAACATGTCCCACACTGTGTGATTGCAGGAACCAGAGAGCCCCCACTGCAAACTGGAGCTAAGCCATTTATCCAGCTGGATCTTGGGTATAGTTTTTACTGGACAGCTCTCTAATTCAGGAACATAGGTCTTGTGGAAGACTGTAATTTCACTCTTTTCCTAGTCCCCATAATATCAGTCCAGCTATCCCCACATTCTCCTATGTTTCCATCTTCTTAAAGTACACACACCCCTTTTAGGCTGTTTGCTAAGGTAAATCTATGCCACTTACTCATTGCTTTCCAAGACTTTTCAACCTGAGATTTTGATTGAAATTTGCTCTAATGATATTTTGGACTTTCAGTGGGAAGAGTTTTTACAACTTGATTTATCTCCAGACTCTCACCTTCCTCTTTCTTGGCATAGTTTCCAACTCGTGGTTAGCTCTTCCTGCCTCCCCCACTGTTTTGTGGTTTCCTGAAACCCTCACCTCACCTCAGCTAAGCAATCATACTAAATTCTCTCTCCCTTACACTTCTATACTTAAAGAGAAAAATATAAAAATATAATATGAAATATTTTACATGAACTTCATAACAAAAGGAGAGCATAAATTAATGCATTGTCCTGTCTCCATTTCTTAATATTGCCACAATCTTTGAGAATCATGTTGATCTACATGACACCAGTCTCCATGTTTGATTTCATAGAGTTTCCAGTAGATTCAGTCAACAAGCTTCTGACCTGCTGTTCATCCTTCACTTAAATGTTAGGTTATTGTATTTTGCTTTCAAATGATGCTACTGATAGTGATCATCATCTGTGATGAGGAATAGTGGCAGAAAACAGAAGAGTTTGGGTGAGACTTCCAGTCAAGATGACAGTATAGGAATACATGGCTCACCTCTTCACAAAACCATATCAAAATTGCAACTAAAATATAGAACAACCATCACTCAGAACCATCAGAAATCGAATTAAATGGAAGTCTAACAACAATAGATAGAATTAAAGAAACCACACCTATCCAGACTGGTAGGAGGGATGTAGACGTGGAATAGGCTGGTCGCACACCCATGTGTGGTAGATAAAAATTCAGGAGGGATATGTTGGGAGCCAGGAGTCCCAGCCCCACATCAGGCTCCCCAACCCAGGGTTCCAGTGCCAGGAAGATAAGTCCCCACAACTTCTGACCTCAAAAACAAGTAGGGATGGAGTCAGTGAAAGAAACGTCTGGAACAGTTCATCTCACAGAATTCACACACTGTCTTACTCAGACTCACTCGCTCTGAGCTCCAGCACCAAGGTAGCTGCTTGACAGGCATCTGTGGCACAGCAGGAAACACTGAAGTGTTTGGCATCAAGGCAGACAGACGACATTGTCCCTTTTCTAAAACCTCCCCTCACAGAGCCACAGATCCAGTAAGTCAATGCCATATCTCAGACTCCACCAATCTGGCTAACACTATTTGACCTGCCCTGGAGCTCCTCAGAGACTCTCTTCCACCCAAGCTGCTTTTCCATATGAATGGCTGGTCTGGCTCATGCTTCAAAACTTCCTAAATCCTCTCAATCAAGCAACAGCTGGCCTCAATGACCCCCAGGCTCACACTAGCGGCAGCCAGCTTAGATTGATAGCATGGCTTCACCTGGGAATCTCCAAGTCCAGCAGGGTGGTCCCAGGCAAAACACAGGTGGGGGCTGACCTTGTCCTGCACCACCCAGGAAACCCCAGAGCCTGCACACCCAGTGGGCAGCTACAGACCATGTCAGAGCACCGGGACCCTGCCCCTACACAGCTGATTCTCCACGGAAGGCGGAGGGTGGTGGTCAGTGGTCATAGCCAGTCCTTGCAGCTGACTGGCTGGGGTAAATCTCTCCCATTGACTCAACTATAAGAGGAGAGTGTATTTAGCTCACAGGAAGGGCACATCTCAAGTACTCAGCTTGGGTGATAGGGGAGGCTGTGCCATTGGACTTCGCAGGATACCTGCTACATTAGGCCATACTACCAATATATGAAGTCAAAGTTATTATTTAAAATGAAGGTCAGATAAAGAGCTTTCCAGACAAGAAAAAACTAAAGAAGTTCATCATCACCAAACCATTATTATATGAAATGTTAAAAAAGAAGGTGGTCAGAACTATGAACAATAAATTGGCAAAAATACATATCTATCAACAATTAAATCTAGAAAACAAAGTAAGCAAACAAGAAAAACAGGTAGAATCATGCATATGGAGAACATTTTGATGGTTGCCAGATGGGAGGGAGTGTGGGGGAAATGGGTGAAGGGGTGAGGAGATTAATAAGTAGAAATAGGTAGTTAGAGAATAGCCATGGGGATATAAAGTACAGTATAGGAAATGGAGTAGCCAAAGACCTTATACGCATGACACATGAACATGAAAAACTGTGTGGAGATTGCCTGAGGGAGTGGGGGATGCTGGATGGAGGGGGGCATATTCAATAAAAAATAATCTAAAAATAATAAAAATGAAGGGGAGACACACACAAATGAAGAGTTTGGGTTGATCGATAGATGGGTTGGTTAGTTGGTTGGTTGGCTTTTACTATTGAGTCATGAGAAATATCTTGATTCTGCTACAAATCAGTATTGTTCATTTTGAAGCACCTGGCTGGGATGCAAGGCCCTCCACAGAGTTGCTCAGACCTGTGGGATTTTCACTTCCCTTGCACACAATTCCTGGAGTCCTCCAGAGAAGCACTGGTCCCTGTTTTCCGTGCTCTTTTCATTGGAGTCAAAGAAGTTTAAGTCCTTCTCTCTTTGCTTAAGTAAAACTGTGGTTATATCCAAAACCCCATATAAACACAGGCATGGCACTGTCTTCAGTGTTTAATGAAAGGAGCCAGCAAGAACTAATATCTCTGATACCTGTGGCCACAAATTGAATTTCTATAGCAACCAGCAACACCAATTAAAATGGCAAAATTGACAAGAAGGTCATTTTCCATGCTAACAGCCTGAATTCTAAGTCTAGTATTTGCTTCGGTTCTTGATATCCTGTTTTTAAGGTAAAACATTTTCTCCAAACTTAGCTGCAAAGGCTGAGGAGAGTCATATCCTTGGGCTTGCTTTAGGAGCTCAATTATATCATAAGACATGTATATTTTCCACTTGCTCCTTAGATGAAAGTGATCGCTGTTCTTTGTGCCACATTTAGCTATTACACAGCCTTGAACAAGTCATTTTTTCATCTGGTCTTCCTTAATTAGTACATTTGAATACTGGGTCAGATGACAATTTTCTTATGTTCAGGGGTTTGGTGATGTCTAATGGAAAGAAAGTACTAAGATATATTATTACTCGCTAGTGAGTGTCTGTTCCCCTCTGTCCCAAGATGATCAAATCTGCACTGCCATCTTGAGAAAGAATAACATGCACAATGGCTCTTTATTTCACCACTGAGAGATGAAAAGAACAAAGTTAAGTACAACATTAAAATTAGGACCTTCTGTTTGGAGACATTTCATGTGTTTCCAAGAGCAGAGCTGTTAAGCAGATAGCACCTAGCTGCTTCCTGCTGGTGACAATGGGATAAAGCCATCAAAGAACGCACTAGAAGTGGACGGTACTTAATGTGCCAGAGCAGTCTGCAGTAACTGCAGGCAGAACGTATTGTAAGGGAAGACCTTTTGTGTTTTATTCTTCATGATCAGGAACAACATTTTATGGCAGTGATAATATCAGTAGAAGCTGAAGTCATTACAGTCTAAACATAGGATGAACATAAATGGCAAATAAAGAAAATGGTAAAAGTCTTGTAAGCACAACAGACTGTTTGAAAAGCTAACATAAAGATACATCTGTGTTTCCCAGGTTTTATGAAGCACTATAGCCAATTTACAGAACCATTGAATTTTTGTGGTTGAATCCAAATCTAGGCTTTTTCAGATCCATTGTATGTTACTTTGTGCAGGCAGGCTTTCTTTTGTTCCTTAATAACATTGGATTTTATGGTATTGGAATACTTAGAATATATTTGAAGAATCCTCTTAATCCACATGTAGGGAGACACTCTACAGCCAGGAGAACATGACCAGATGAGCTGGCACTCTAAGAGCAAAAGTGCTCTGTGGTCTCTTCCAGCACTCACCTGATGTCTCAGCTTTAGCTTCTGCATGTTGAAACAAGTATATCATCTGAACTTTCCTTTCATTGATCTAAATTAAGCCAAGTGAAGCCATTTAAAATAATACTGACTGTCAGGGGCCCTGCATAAGATAAAAAGATTATTGTCTATATGTTTAACTTTTACTCTAGATTTTCTGGCATCAAAGTGGATTAAATTCAACTTACTAAGGACCCAATAAAAATCTAGAAATGTCCTGGGCGGTAATGACACTCCTAACACACACACACACACACACACACACACACACACACACAGACACCCCCTCCCTCACACTCTTCTCTCACACAGACTCACATGCAGTGTCGCTCCCATTGAGCAGATTGACATTTGTCTAGATGATAAGATTGGCTATAAATTCTATATTTCCAAGAACATTTTGCCAGTGAATATGTGGAACTAATTTTCAAATGGCTTGAGGATTTTTTTTCTCCACATACTTCAGGATTTTTAACACATTCAAAAGCAGAGAAAGTTGTTATCCCAAAATAGGTTCCTGTTGCTTCGTAAATACCACTGTGAGTATTAACAACTTGTCAAAAATATTAATGAAAATGTGAGAATTATTTTAAGAATATAGTTCAGTTTGACAACCCTTTCATAGTGAAAGCAAGTCTGAAGAAAAATGAATGATTCTTTAACCATGATTTTTATTTATTTTTTATTTATTTATAATTTTGGGGTGTTATAACTGGCTTCAAAGTCTCCTGTCCCATGTTTTACGCAGATGGAGAGATGGATGAAAGAGATTGGATCTTCTACTTCATGAAAGTTTTAAGAGTTTAGAAACACAGACAGAAAGAGGAAGTAGAACATGTGGCACAATAAATCTATTTCCTTACCTGTCACCCTTAGAGCAAAAACTCTCCTTAGACAATGAGGCGTCAGGACCCAGTACCATGCCCGGTCCCCATTAGATCCCAGTAAATGTTCCTGCACAATTAGGACTGGTTAAAACAAAATAATACAGGGCTACAAGATTTCTCATAGATATAAAACATTTATCCTTAAATGACCAGAAGTTCATTAAGTAACACATTGGATAATGTTGAGATGCTCAAAGTGTTTCATGTGCTTGAGTCAATTTGCTGACATTTACCACCTCTCTACAGTATTTCTGTAAGAGTACCTGAGTGTTGGTCTCCAGCAATTCCCTCTCCCTACACATGCACACAAAAAGCTATTTTTAAAATCACACACATACATACACTCACACACACACACACCAGGAGTAGTCTTCACACTTACAGACAGGGACACTAGTTCTTGACCAGGAAGTACTAGCAGTGAGCAGTCAGGCCAGGTTTCATGCCACCTCTGGAAATTCCACAAGCCAGCTGTGATCGACAGATGCCAACCATGTTGTTGTCATTTCTAGTTGTCACCTCCACCTTCCTCTCTTGAGTATTCAATGGATTGGCCCAATTTTTATCTACAATACAAAGAGTTTAAATATATATATATTATTAAACTGTCCTTTCTCTTTCTAGGAGTCATAAACTTAAATATTTGTTCTCCTTGTAGTTTACTTGAGACCATCAATGCAGTAACTCTCTGAAAGAAAAGGGCTGCAGCTCATGGAAGGTGGGTGGGGAATGTGGGGGAGGCCCTAACAGGATGGGGGAGATTTGGCTGGTTACTGGTGGTGCATAACAACAGCAATAACTTTTAAAAACTGAGCCCCCTTTAGATCGATGCTCTCTGTTTTTCCTTCTGGGAGCCATTCGGAGCATTTATCTTGTAGGTCTCATGACATTTCTGGTAAGCTGAAGTCTCAGCAAGAAGAAATATGGAGCTGACAGAAGGAATATAGATGTGCAGAGAGTGCCAATGAATTTTCTCAAAGGCAACACACATAGGAGACTCTGGCTTAGAGGTGCTGTGTCCTGATCCTCATCTCATCTACCCACTGCTCCTACCACTGATGAACCACTGATGAACAGCTCCCCACTTGGTACTTCCATTACCTTAAATCCCAAATAGAATTAAGAGAACATTCTCATTAATATACATGCCATCTTGTGCTTAAGCATTAACAATGACTTAGACAGGAAGCGCTGGCCCTCATTTATTGGATTAGTTGTTCATCATTTTTACATGGCCTCTTCACTGTTGAGTCTGTGATCTCAGCTTCTTCAGGATGTGTCATGATATAATCTACAAGGGCAACAGTGCCCAGAGACAATTGCTAGAACCAGAGATTAAAACCTTAATGTTAAACAGCCCTGACCAGTGTGGCTCAGTTGATTAAGCATTGTCCAGCAAAGTGAAAGGTTGCCAGTTCAGTTCCAGGTCAGGGCACATGCCTTGGTTACAGGTTTGGTCCCAGGTCGAGGTGCATGCAAGAGGCAACCTATCAATGTTTCTCTCTCATGTCATTGTTTCTCTCCTCCTTCTCCTTCCTGTCCCCTCTCTCTCTAAAAACAAATAAAGAAAATATTTTTTCCTTAAGGCCAAACAAAACAACAACAAAAATCTTTAAGTCCTCCTGGGATGATTCAGGCTAACCCAACTCATACTACATAAAAATACAAATCAGAAAGTGTGTTTATACATTGAAAATTATATCCAAATGTTGAACTATTTTGTCCATTTGTGTCCATGGTACTCTAACCCTGCCTTTGTAGTGTTTTTCCACCATTATTTTATGGTGGTTACATTGTACAACCAAAGTTTATATCCTTTAGGTAATGTAGTGTTCAAAAAAATGTACAAGGAGTGACCTCAGTGAGGAGCATACACACGCAAAGGAAACCCTCTTTCACCACCTCCCAAACCACAGTTTGCCACTTTCAGCTGCTTTGTCTCCCCCAAAGACATGTTATTTTCCTTTGTATCAGTCAATCAGCTTTAGTATGATCTTAGTTTTCTGAGGAATAAATATAGCTTTTTAATGTGTGTGCAGTAAAGATATTAAATATGCATATACTCATTCTGGGACTTGCACCATTTTTTATTTCTCTCAAAAAATAGCATAAAATAACAAATGATTCATTCCACTGAGGAGTAAGCTATACACATATCACTAAATGTTCTGATTTTTCAATGCAACAACATTGGGATGGTTGGTGATATTGAATTATTAAAGGTACTCTGGTCAGGAAAATGTCAGTGTCTCTTTCCTGAGGTGACATTATTTCTGCTCAGAATAGGATTGTCAGAAGATAGTTGAGAAAACAGTGAGAGTTAAGGAAAATGTTGTTTAATTGTATTAATGTCAAAAGTTTCCTGAAGTTCAAATTGTTGGTTTCTAAACAGTGTTTGTGAGGAAGTGCCCTAATATTTGTAAGGACACAAAAATATTAGTGAGTGTAAAGGGAATTTAGAGATGTATAGAAGAAGAAAACAATAGTTTGTTTCTATAACAACTTGCTACTAAAATTAAGAACCAATGAAATATATTGAACACAACTGCCATAGGCTAGAGAGCAGCAACATAGCATCAAGGTTGGTTGCAAATTTATTGTCTCTACAGATCTTGAAGGATAAGCACCCTAGACAGGATTCAATCCATCCAAGATTATTATGTAATGACAGCATTGTCCCATTAGTGAATACATTCCTCAGATGATGAGCACGTGGTATGATGCTTACCCTAGTGGAGCTTGGGGTCCTCCTGGAAAAGTCATCTATATACATAAAACAACTGGAGCAAAATCAGATGTTGCTATGGAGGTCTGGAAAGTAAGTGTAGTAAAAGTGCAGAGAAGAGAAAGAACACTGCATACGGAAGTGATCTAGGAACGTAGCTGGCCCTGGAGCTGAAATTGGAAGAATAGATTAAGTTATATTTGAGAAGAAAAAAAGCAAACACCTAATTTTTTAATTGTGGTTAAAAAGATACACATAACACAAAATTTCTCATCTTGTCCATTTTTAAGCATACAGTATAGTAGAGTTAACTATGTGCATTTTGGTGTGTGATAGACCTCCAGAACTTCTCATCTTGCAAAACTAAAACTCTACACCCACTGAACAACTCCCCTTCCCCACTTCGTCCCAGCTCCTGGCAACCACCGTTCTACTGAGCTTTCTGTCTATAAATATGACTGTTTTTGACATCTCCTATAAATGGACTCAGACAATATTTGTGCTTTTGTGACTGGCTTATTTCATTTAGCATAATACCCTCAAGCTTCATCCTTGTTGGAACATGTGGCAAGATTTTCTTCTTTCTTAAGGTTTGGTAATATTCCATTATATGTATACAACACATTTTATTTATCTATCCAAGTTCCAACAGACATTTAGGCTATTTATATCTCTTGGCTGTTGTGAATGCTGCTGCTATGAACATAGGTGTGCAAATAGATCTTTGAGATCCTGCCTTCAGTTCTTGATTTGTACCCACAGTAAAACTGTTGGATTGTATAGCAGTTCTAGTTTTAGTTTTTTGAGGAACTTTAAAAAGGAGCAAAACTTTTGGTAAGGTGCCTTCATTATTCAGGATGGTTAGTGTCAGTCAAGGTATGCAGATGGCCAGTGAGGAGTCTACCCTGGGTGACTGATTCAGAGGGTTCTGAAGACGCAAACTCACAAAGACCTGGCAAGCTGCAGAAACATAAAAATCCTGTGCAGCAAGCATTTGATGAGCCACAGCAGTTCTTTGGTAGGATACAGCATGGTAAAAGTAATATACTAAAAAAGATCAGTTCACTATTTTGTTTATCAAACACACATTGCATGCTTGGCACGTGTGCAGTACTGTTCTGGAGGCTGGGGGCATGGAAGTGAACAGTACAGATAAACTGCTTTTTTGCATAAGCCTAAATTTTAGTAGAAAGAAAGAGATGATAAGTGTGTGTGTGTGTGTGTGTGTGTGTATGTGTGTGTAAAATAAATCAGGATGATGAGTGCTATGAAGAAAAATCAACCAGGATAAGCAAGAGAGAGGGGAAGACATTTTTATATGGGAGGAGTGTAGAGTTAGCTTCTCTGAGCAGAGACATGAATGAAGCAAAAGAGAAAGCCCAATGTTCACCTAAAATTAAAATGAAATATTCCATGGCAAATGCAAAAGCCATGAGGCAAGACTATGCCCAGGTGCCAGAGGAATGGTGAAATGGATGTGGCCAGAGTCAAGGGGGAGTGTGCTGGGCCAGAGCAGGTTTTTCTAAGGCAAAATTACAATATCTGTTGACAGATCAAAAATAACAAAGCAATAAAATGTCAGAGATTCCATATTAGATATGGGAAGAAGTGTAGAATGGTATTTTTTATGTCCTGTTAAAATTCAGAATAGCATGGAGGATAGTACTCTCTATAATCCCGTCAATATGTGAACCTACAAATTCTGTTTCTAAAATGCAAACCTATGTAACTGCTCTGATGAGGCTTCCAGGCATTAGTAAAAGCCATTGACAAGATTTTGTTTTAAGTGATTAGAAGGAACAGCTACATTTTTTTGAAGCTTGCATTTTCCCAGAGTCAGATCAGTCTCAGGAAATCAGCCCTATACAAGGCTTCAATAGCAAACTAGAGCAGAAGAATGGGGAGCTTGGAAGATACCCATGTGGGGAGGAGAGGATCAGGTGGAAAGGGTGGACGGCAGAATGGAACTGATGGATTGTTTGGAACTGTGTTTGAGTAATTGGCAAGATTATTAGTAGGCATGTACCAGATGTGTTAGAACATCTGGAAAGAGTTAGTGATAAGTACATTTAAAAAAACTCAGCAAATGGAAAAATGAGACAATAATTTCAACAATAACAAAAAAGTAGTGTAAGATAGGAAGTGTAATCAAATTTTGCTGCTTGACTCATTAGCGAAACCCTTACATTTAATTTAATTTGACTTAATGTGTTATTTAATTGTTATTTAATTGATTGACATAGCTAAAAATTGACATAAACCACTAATGAGAAGATAGACAAAGAGGAAGAAAAGTGGGGCTGGTACTGGTGTAAGAGCTAAATCCTCAAATATTAAAAAAGTCAATAGATGCTATCTAAAATTATAACTTAATCAATGGTGGTATAACTCTGTAATTTGGAAATATAGAGGCATATAGCAGAAACACCAAAACATTGAAAGTGGCTTCCTCTAGAAGGAAAATGAGGTGAGGAAGATGAGGGAAGGATAGAGCTGTGTCTCCAATGATTTCAATGCCCACCCATTACCTCCTTGACCTTCAACATTGCTGCACACACTAATGCCTTGCTTCTGCAAGTCTTTGCAACTCTTCCCCTGAGGGCTCTCTCCAGTCAGAACACAGGGGTTGCCGCACTCTCAGTGAACCTCAGGAAAACAATGGATGGGAATTGGAAGGCAAATATTTCAACTCCTTTATCCTCTGGGTGGGTCAACTCTGAGGTATGTCCTATGCCATCTCCCAGAGCTCCCTGGTGGGGTTAAGCCCCATACAGTTGCACAATGTTATCGTGCTCATTAATGGTTCCTCAGCTGGATCCCTTCATTTCCCTTCCTTCTCCTAGAATCACTCCCATTGAGACCACTTGCACTCTGGTCTGTATTTTAGGCTCAGCTGCTTGTGCTTCCTAACACAAGCAATTTTTCAATATGAGCCTTTCAGAGCCATGAGTATATGATTCCTGCAACAATGTACATGTATTACCTGGATAGAAGTGAAATTTAGTGTAAGCACAGATTATCTTCTGCTACCTTGGCAAGTTGCATTTCCTATAATATTAGTTATTAATTTGTTTATAACCCAAATAAATTTGGAATAGATCTATTATATCATTTATAGGTTCAGTTAATAAGTTAATAAGTCGAGTATGAGACTTTACTACTGGAATTAAAAATAATCCCTAATACATATGACTTGGTAGTGCTGCCTTCTGAATAAGTATCTGGAAGGCGCAGGCTCATTCCCATACAGCAGACTAGTGTTTCTGTGCAGGCTCCAGCTGTGTCGAAAAATATGTTTTCACATGATTTCTGTGTCTCCACATTTCTTCTTCTCCTAGCACAAATATTTGTTGAATTGCTTATTTGTTTTTCCTCCTTAGATTTTAGTAAGTGTCAACTAAATTTGACAGCATATTGATTTCACAGCTTATAGAAGTGTTACTGTTTTGGGAGTTTTACCAGGGGCCAAATGACTATCAGTTGATAAGGATCTATTACTCACTATGAATTCCATCTTTCTACATAATGGTACTGTAGTCACTTTCTAAAAATCTCTAAAATTTATAGTCTGATGTTTTTAAAATTTTCACCAATTCACTATCAGAACATCATCATGTATTTAGTTGCCTAATTTTAGAGTTTAACAGCTCTCAACCTACCTTGCTAGTAGTTTAATCACTCAGAATATAATGGAAGTAGTATTAGCTCACACACAACCACTACACAAAGAATACACTAGATACATCAATATCTAAGAGTAGTGTCCAAGAGGCTGTGGGCCAAGAGAAACTCAGGTTCATGAAAAGTGCCAAGAATAAAGAATAAAAAGCACACTTAAAAAATTAAATGTTGAGGAATAAAATTGACCAGAAATAAATAGACCCAGTGCTTAGGAAAATTAATGTGATGTCAAAAACCCGCAAAGAGAAGGAAGAATTAATTTCTTGGTTTTCACATCAAAAAATAAGCAAACATTGTTATAAAGGAAAGGAGGGCCAACATAGGATATGGACATGCTACATTCTTTCACTGAATTCAAATCACCCAGCTCCTACAATGAAGAGCTAAAGTTGGTAAAAAAAACTTATGATTTGCTCTCAGAAGTCTTGCCACAGTTAGAAGGGAATAGGGGAGGACAGAAGACAGATGGCAGACAAATGTTGTCCCAGCATTTCCAAAAGAAGCAAAGGTGAATTTTAGAAAAGGTAAATGGGTAAGTTTGGTGTGCTCTCGAGAACTTACAGAACAGAGCTTCCGACAGATGATTTGGAATATCACTAATTAATGCAAGTTTGTTAAGGAATCAGTCCTATCAGGGAAAATGTCAGAAGCCTGGTGTATCTTTACTTCCTTGAAGCATTCAGGAAGTCTCTCATTATATCTTTGTTAATGAATGTTGGCTGATAGCAGGATAGATGACCCTGAAGCTGTTGAACAAATGGGTGTGCACAGGGGCATGATTAATCAAAGTTAACCTTTCAAGAGACAGTTAATGGTGCAGTAAATAATCATGATGAAGAATTTAGGTTCTGGATGTGGGCCTGCAGTCACGAGCTGGAGTCAAGTTACTTACCCTTCCTCTCTGAGCCTCAGTTTCTTCATCTGCATATAACCACTCACAATCATACTAGGGCTGGGGACAAAATGAGGACATTTCTGTCTGAGGGCTTTACACAGGCCAAGAGCACTCGACTAAGTGCCCACAAAAGGTCACCTCTATTTGTGGATTTTCATCCTTTTGGGTTTAAAGAAAATGGGCTCATTTATGTCATAATTTTATCTCCTTCTCTGGGAAGGTTCTAGAGTCAAGAACCTTGTCCTCAAACAGGTCAACTCCAATGTGACCTCTGTAATACAGAAATCATTCAATAACTGTCTCCTTTGCTTGCTCCCTTTGCTCAGTATTTTGTTAGCATTTTCTTTTGCTAATGAAGAGTGAATCTGAAACTTCTAAAAATTTGGTAAAAAAGAAAAAACATAAAATTTATCATTTTAACCATTGATAAAGGAACAGCGCAGTATTGTTAAAGATAATGCACATTGTTGAACATCTTAAGTCATTAAACAGTGTCTTATGCACAATAATTACTCAAAATGTGTTTGCAAGTTCTTAATAAAACTCATCTTGGCAGTTTGAGTGAGGCCATCCCTGTCCCTTTGCTTCTACCAGGCCTTTCCCGCCATTTCCCTGCAGGTGCCAAAACCTGTGTCCTGCTTACCTGTCCTTCATCAACATCTGTTCTCAGAAGAGAAGTGAGTGATCAGTCATTTCTATTGAATATGAATTTGTCCACAGTGATGTTTGTCTTTGAAATTGTTCTCAGTAACTGTGGACTATGAGGCTTCACCCACTGCCAAAAGGCACCAATGAGCACAAAGGAAATCATTTAGGGAACAAAAGATCTTGTCCCACCTAGTCTGAAAACACTCTCTGTGGGCAATGTGGAAAACTGTTATCTGTTACAGCCATTGTCTGTCTGTAACTGTGTCCCTGGTCCTTAAACAGCCTTAGGCAGAGCTGGGCCACAAATCAGCACCTGCCAGATCCTTAGAGCTAAAGTCTACTCTTTCTAAAGGAGTAACGATATGATATTCAACTTACATGAAACAGTGGACTAGCAGGGAAGGTTTCTTTTAACAAACTCTCTCTGATATTGCTTTTTATTCAATGGCTTAAAAATTAGTCAGAGGACGGAAAGCTACATTTAAAGGAAGTGGATGGAAAATCGATGGTAAGTGTACATCACTGCTTGCGAGAATAATATGGACTTCGGCAGCACAGCTACAAAAAGCTGTGTTGCAGAAATGAATCCATTCAGAGCTATTCCCTCCTGCTTCTCCCACGTGTTCTCTGAAATAAAAACTGAAAGACTAATGTGTTTCTGATAGGCAATAATATATTTATCTTTTCAAAAAAAAAGTATCAATTCTCTTTCCCCAACCTCTGTATTCCTCCTCTGTTTAAACCATTAAAGTAAATGGAAAGCAGTGAAGCTAAACACACCTGTATCATCAGAGAAATATGAATTAAAACCATAATGAGATACAATCTCACACCAGTAAGAACGGCTATCATTAATAAATCAACAAACAACAAGTGCTGGTGAGGAAGTGGAGAAAGGGGAACCCTTGTGCACTGTTGGTGGGAATGCAGACTGGTGCAGCCACTATGGAAAGCAGTATGGGATTTCCTCAAAAAACTAAAAATGGAACTGCCTTTTGACCCAGCAATCCCACTTCTGGGAATATATATGAAGGAACCCAAAACACTAATTTGAAAGAACATAAGCACCCCTATGTTCATTGCAGTGATATTTACAATGACCTAATATGGAAGCAGCCCAAGTTTCCATCAGTAGATGAGTGCATAAAACAACTATGGGGCATTTACAATGCAATACTTCTTAACTGTAAAAATGAAGAAAGTTTTACCCTTTGTGACAGTATAGATGGACCTAGAAAACATTATGCTAAATGAAAAAATTCAGTCAGAGAAAGACAAATACCATATGATTTCACTCATATGGAATCTACTGAACTAACAAGCAAAATAGAGACAGACTCATAGAAAGCAGGATGATAACCAAGGCAGGAGGGAGGGTAGAGGGTGGAAGGTTTGAGCCAAAAGGAAAAAGGACTCATGGACATGGACAACAATGTGGTGGTTGTGGAGGGGAAGGGGTTAGGAGGGGACTAAATGGTAATCAGATAAAATTTTAAAAAGAAATCTACCTGTTATAAGAATATTTCCAACCTCTTCTGGGGAGCGCAATTAGGATGTGTCTGGTACTACATGCAACATAGCAACTTCAGGCTTCAGTGAATGTAAAGATTTATCATCCCTTAAGATAAATATTGACCTCCTTCCTCATCACCATAGTCAATTTTTACTGTGCTTCTGACTTCAATAAATCTTGCTATCCACCCAAATGAGAATTAAGTACCTACTATGACCAAACAAGCTATAAGGAAAGAAAAGTTGGGAAGGAAAGAACACAGGAACTGAATAACCTCACCTCGCCTTTTTTTAGAAAGGAGGAGGTAGCTAGCTCACAGATCCCCGACAAATTTGTTCAGTGAGTGTGGTTGGCATTGGCCATTGTCCCATCTGCTTTTTCATGTCCTTGCTTATTCTAGGGATTGTCCATTTAACTGAATTCCCTGCTTGATCAAGGAGAACCATCTTTGCTCTGGACCTCCCCAGACCCCTCATCACCAATGACTTAGAATCTACCTGCTTGGTATACTGGAAAGGACTCAGGCTGTGTAATTACAGCTGATGGCTTACTGTGGCTTAATGGAACTCCTCTTGACATAATTTACTGCCAAACACATGCATTTGTAACTGTGCAATTTTGTATAAATGGGCACAGTCACCAGAAGCTCTTTTGAGAAGAATGTATATGCTATATTCCATCTTAGGTGCTGAGCTCCAAAGAGCACCTGACAGTTCTTAAACTCTAGCTTATCCTCTAAGTTCTGCTTAAGAGAAAGGAAATTTCTGATTCTTGAATAAATCTTAGGATGGTAAGGACACTTCTTCATAGATGGGCTTCATCTTCCTTGTTCAGAATTAAAAAATGGGGACAGAAGAGGTGGACAAAGTGAGGCGGAAGGGTAATTAGAACCAGAGAACAATGTCTGGGATATGGAACATACAACAGACTTTTTAAATGTTTGTGAAATGAATAAAATACACAAACAATTGTGGGCTTAGGCACTATTGGTATAATGTTGAGATAGTGGTCTTCTAAATGTCCCCCTGGGAGGTAGATAGAATTTTTCCAGTCATAGTTGATAGTGCTTCAGTCCTGGCTATGAGAATTAATTTATGACCCAGAAGTTTTGCTTGAGAGGTTTTCTAAAATTAGGTCCATTTGAAGTTAGATTTTCAGTCCACATATTTACACTTGTCTGTCAGAGAAGTCCTTAGACCTAATTTTTTCTCTTAATTATTGCTTTTTCTTATATTGATTTCTCTTCCCTAAAAGTACATATACATTATGAAAATTTTTCAGAGTTCAGTGATCTGCTAAATTATAGACTGCTGGAGAAAAATCACTGTCATGATCCATTCATTTTGGTTGTTGTATAGATAAAAGTGGAGCCTCTAAAGCTGACAAGGATGAATACATTTATGTTCTACTACCTGCACCTTCAACTGGATAGGAAGGAGTCCAACAAGTCATAAAATGCTGGAATGTCAGCAGATAATCTCTTAGCACAACATTCTGAAGTGGCTAACGCTGGTGAGAACAGGCAAAAGATGAATGAAGTTTTAAGTTTGATGTTTAATATGACATTGTCAACTACCCTAAGTGCACACTACATTTTTCTCTCTCTCTTTGCACATTTTCCTTCATCCTTAATAAAAAAAAAAAATTCAGTTTTTGGATTAAAGAGTCAATTAAATGATTTGGAAGGCCAATGGTATTGATCTATGATGCATTCATTTTATGGTGCCTTAAAAGGACCGTATAGTTTATTATGAATCTGTCTTGGTGAGTCCTGGGAAGGAAAGAAATGCATCTGTCTCCACCTAGTTTCCCAGCAGCATGGCTTGGTGTTGGAAGCTTACATTATTTAAAGTGTATTTAAAAATACAATTCATTAGCTTCAGATACAGTGGGTACAGGAAATCTGTAACTGACTTTTGAATCCTATTGCCAATATCTCAAAATACCTCAAAATGACCCATCACCTGCAGAGAATAAGAGCTACGTGTTTATGTTTAACATCATAAAAGATGAGACATCGCAAATGTGTGCTGTTTCTCCAATCACTTACCACAATTTAAAGAAGGAGTTAGGAAACAGAGGTTTTTCTTTTTTGTTTTTCTAACCTACAAAGTTACTAAGAAATGCAAAGACATTGGCGAAATAGAATAGCTCATTGGCTTTCTTTGAAAACCTGAAAAAATGCATTTATCTGACTCATCTTGATGTCTTCAATGGACTCAGGTTGATAAACCAACAGGGAGAACATCAATTCATCCTTTTATTTTCAACTGTGCTTTCTCAGTAAATGGTTGTCCATTATGTAAAGCTGAGAAAGTGGCTCTTTGATGTGTTCAAATTTGATTAAGAAACTCTGCCTGGCAGACCCAAATACCCCAAACTGTTAATTGCTTTTTAAAGGAGAATTATGACACTTTTAACAAGCCATGTATCTCACTAAGCATTGTTAGGGTAGATGCTCTCATTCTGCTGAACCGTCTTATCTTGAGATTTGGGTCCCTAATTGCTTATAAAGTATGCTGTTTATTGAGTATTAACTCTGGCATGGTTGTTTATTATGGGGGCTTATTGTTTATGCCTATAAAACACAGCATAAATGAGCTACTCTGTGCCTGTGGTGTCTCCCCTCCCCAAAACACACAGGCATGCACACACACACCCCTGCACACAAGCTCACAGCCACACTTAAGTTCATCAGCTGAAAGAAGCAGTATTGGCAGAATTATGCAGAGGTAAAGCTTAAGTAGCACGTTGCTTAGTAACCAGAGAGCCCTCTGTTGATTCACTAGGGTGTCGACCATACATTTTCCTCTGCACATTACCTACAATGAAAAGGTCGGTGACCCAATGAAATATCAGATTAAGTCAAACTATTAACTGGACAAATGCATTTAAAGTGCTCTTGTACCCTGGTTCCATGTGATTAGTATACATTATGTTCTGCCAAGGCAAGCATGAATCATTAATATATTCAGAGTCGGCTGCTCTCTGCAAAGAAACGTAATAACTCAGTGCTGAGTAATGCAGTGCCTGTGTTTATAAGATGCAGAGCCTTCAGTTGATGTGATCTACAATGTTGTTATTTTGCGGTGAGGACACAAGCTCCTTTTTTTTCTTTAGTAAATAGCATTTGTCATTCCCTTAAAAAGACAGAAAAAAATCTTTCCCCAGAAAAACTGGTTACTGCACTCACATGGGGGAGGGGAGAGTCATTCAACCCATGAAGAGATGCATTGTTTTGCACTCACTCTGAAGTTTTTTCACCTCCTACAGTTTCACCTCTTAATAGACCAAGCTGGGAGAATCAGAATATTTAAAATTTAACAAAGGCAAACAACCTCAAGGCAAAATTCCAGTGATTTAGTTTGATCTCTGACCTCCCCTTGTTGCCCTGTTCTGGGGCTGTGCTGCATGAGAATGTACCAACTGGGAATTTGCCCACCTCTGTTTTCTCCCCAGTACCTAGACCCAGAAATCCAGGATCCATGAGCACAGCCATTTATAATTTGACTTCCATTTCTCTAAGGTCAAATTTGGAAGACTTGAGCTCATGAGGCAAATGTGATTTTGTGGTGGAACTTGGGTTTGATTACTGCTTCTGTCCCTAATTAGCCTATTTAATCTACCTAAAAGCCCTGTGTGGTGGGAGGAGAAGGCAATGGAGGAGAGAGGATACCGTGATCCCCAGCAGCTCCTCCACTCCAACCACTACCTGGGAGCAACCACTCAGCACTGTTTTGTAAACTGAGGCAGATTCAGTGTCAGTTCACCAGATATGCGGTGAATACCTGCTGTGTGCTGGGCACTGTGCGGAGATAACCATGACTGCAGCCTTCTCCACGTGCACGTCAAACCTCACAGCAGACATGGCAACTTGAGGATTCTTGACTTCATTGAGTAGCAGCAATCTGGCTAAGATGATGCTAATATCAATTTCTGAAGAGTGAATTCTACCCATAGTTCTTCAAATACTATTTATTTTAGAAGTATTTAGGAAAGTGAAACCCCACCCCCACCCCCCATCAGATGGAACTGAGTCATTTGTACAGAAAGATGCTGGTTAATCCGATGAAATGTTGGGCAGCGTTCTATAACCCAGAGGTCTGCAGCTACTGTTCTTTGTTTTACTTTTTCTTTTTGTCTCTATTTGGCTTGCTCACCTCTACTCTCTTTCATAGAGTCCACAGTACTGGGAACCTCAGAGACTGCCTGCCTCTCACAGCAATCACTAGGAAGCTTCCAGAACCCAGCTTTCTTTCTTCTCCTTTTCTCTAGGTGGACAGTACTGAAAAGCTACCAGTTGGAGGTGCCATTGAAGAAAGTATATACACGAGATCCCCCAAATCTCCTAAATTCTAAAATTTATGCCATGTAAATCTAATACATTTTCTGTGTTAGCTGGCTAGGAAGTTTAAAAACATATGTGGAATTTATCTCTATGAAAGCTACCTTTATTCTAAGACCATGGCAGTTGTAGGCATTTACTTCATAACTCTAGTGAAGTTCCTAATCATCTGACTCTGCTACATAGCTTCTGTCACTTTCCTCTCCTTTTGGAATTTCCCCAAACTTTGTAAGTGCCAATTCCATTGTTAGAGGCTGAATTGTGCCCCTCTCAAAATGCGTATGTTGAAGTCCTAACTAACCCGTTGGACCTCAGAATGTGACTGTTTGGAGGAAGGCTTTAAACAGGTAATTAAGTTAAAATGAAGAAAATGGGTGGACTCTAATCTACTAGGACTGGTGTCCTTATAAAAAGAAGAGATTAAGACACAGTCATGAAGATGGCCATCTGCAGGCCAAGGAGAAGGGCTTCAGAAAATCTAGCCCTGCTGACACACCTTAATCCAACCTCCAGAAGTAGGAGATGACAAATGGCTATTGTTTAGGGCACTCAGTCTGGAGTATTTTGTTTTGGCAGCCAAGCCAGTACATGCAAGTAATAAAACAACTTCAGATTACAGAGAAAGAAAAATCTAAACATTAAATCAGGTGTTAGCCTAAACCACGTTGTGCTTCACGGTACATCTCTCCCATGGACAAATACCTGCGCTTATATGATTATTGTCCATGCTAAGCTAATGGTCTTTAGTTTTCATCTTTACTACAAATGGTATAAATAAGGGACCTTGCCCTGCCATTTTGTCTCATTCCCATATGTCGACATCAAGTGCACCTATGTGGAAGAGATGCTGACTTGCCAGTTTGGGGCATAAACATATGAACATGGGATTGATTTTGAGCATAAAAGGAAATTGAGAGTGCCAAAGAAAGGGATATGGGCTGAGAATGAGAGAAAGAACTGACTTTAATCCATCTAGAAGACCTATGCAATGAAAAGAAAGTGTAGTCTTCAGCAAGTCCTTCATTCCATCATGCCTCTGTGTAATTGGGACCATAATAACTCTCCTTATATTAACATTCAGAAGAGAGGTCATAAAACAATGCAGCTTATTTATTAGGGAAAAAGATGGAAGGGAGGTGGATGAATGTACTGGGGAAGAACCGTTAGAGAAGTGATGAATTGAAGTTCTGTTTGCATTTCCATGGTGATGGATCATCACTTGTTAGTTTAAGTAATCCCCATGCTTTGATTATAGCTATCAGCATATAAAAATATCATCTGAGCCTCAAAGGTATAACATCCAAATGTGTTTATAGAGACTCAAACACATTATCATTCACTGAGGTACTGAGGGCTCCAAAAGAATGAAGAAGACTTAGCTTAAATGAATAGTTCTCAAGAAAGGTAAAAATTTATGAATAGGTCCCTTTCAGTTCTCTACTCATATATATCTGCTTGTCTCTTTCAAGCTCACAAAATAAAATAGTATTTTTAAATGGCAAGCTTCCCTCTAGTAGTTTTTGAAGTCCAGAAAGAAGTACAGAGAGTTAAGCATAAATGATGACAATGATGATGACAACCACCACAGGTCTACGTGATGGTTAATCCTAGTGTCACCTTGACAAGCTATAGGATGCTCAGATATAACACTATACCATTATTCTGTGTATGTCTGCGAGGGTGTTTATGATGAGATTAGCATTTGAATTGGCGGACTCAGTAGATCACTCTCACCAATGTGGGTGGGCCTCATCTAATCGGTTGAGGGCCTGAATAGAACAGAAAGCAGAGGAGAAAGGAATTTGTTCTTTTTTCCTACTTCATTGTTTGAGCTGGGACATCTCATCATATCTTCTCTGGCCCTTGGACCAAGACTTATGCCATCAAATCTTTTGAATTCAGACTTAAACGACACCAACAGCTTTCCTACATCTCCATCTACAGATGCTGAGACTTCTAAGCCTCCATAGCTATGTGAGCCAATTCCTCACAATAACTCTCCTGTTAGCAGCCCAGAAAGGTGGGGGAGCCTGGGTCCCTAGGACATGAGCAAGCTGCTGAACCAAACTGAGAATTGCCTGCCTGGAATTCATGTCATGTTAGAAAATAAGTATCCTAATTGTTTAGGCTATTTTAGGAGGTTTTTCTTTACTTATATTTAAAAACATCCTAACATACATATATAACATGTATGTGGCTCTTACAAGACTCAGGATTATAGATTGGAGTAAATTGTGTGGCAGTTTTTCTAACTGGAGTGGATATTACAGAATCATTAGAGCATGAAAGTTTAGAGCTGAATGGACCTTAGGCCTCATTTTATACATGAGAAAGCTAAGGATGTGAGGAAAAATGACTTACCAATTCTCGTTTTTGCATTTTGCCTCGCTGCCCCAGGCAGTGGAAGTTCACACTTGAGGCTGTCAGGGCTACCGCAGGCAGATTGCAAATGCTAAAATAAAAGAGGATGGACAAATTCCGCAATTTGCTAAATGTCAATGAGCAAAGTTCCATAGTAACCATTCAGTGATGTTCTCTCCTTCCTCTCCTTCTCTCCTGAGCATGTGTGTACACACACATACACACACACTTTCTAGAAATGTTCATATCTGTAATTCAGGTCATTCTTCAAGCTTCTGGGGGAACTGGGGAAATAAGAAAAACACCATTGTCCCTTTTACTGGCCTAAGAATGTACATATGAAAAGTTATTTGGCCTAATTCTCTCCTGCATGAGCTAAATGGAGTCATGGTCTGGGAACAACAGGAATATTATAGTAATCACATATTGATGTGATGTTTATAAATTACAAATTATATATACATTAAAAACTTTTTCCACTTAGAATTACCTTACAATGCAAGCGAAAAATATTATTTTGCCAATTTTGAGATTTAAAAACATTGAGGCTCAAATTGCCAAGGACTCAGGTGACCTGACATTAAGCCCGATTTTTCAGTTTGCATAGTGGCTGCCTCTTCACTCCCCAACAAGAGTATAACTACTTTTATTTTAGAAAAAGCCTAAAAACACTCTTTAGCTGGAACCAAAATGTGCTAGAAGCAATTTCAGCTTTCTCCTTGGAAGCCAATCAAGAGAAACTAAGTCTCTTTCAACGCCTGGAAGGTAATGTTGTTTAGGCTCTGTCCACAGCTACTGTCAAGGGTGGACAATAAGGCAGGCCAGGCAGGAGTCAATGTAATTTGTCTCCCTTTAACCTAAGTGTTCCTATAAGCAATACAAATTAATGTCCTGATCCATAAACTAGATGCCAGTGAAGGGGCTTGTTATCATGGAAATGCCTCATGGGTCACAATCAGCAACATCAAAACACGAGTCTCCTGAGAAGGGATTTTGGATTCAGGAAGAAGATGGAATAAATTCCTTAGGAAAGGAAGGTTGTTATTAGTTTGAGCTTAATTTTGTTTATTAGGCAAGTACACTTAAGGCACAAGACAAATGTCTACTGCCAGTATCAATAATAAAGGTCACACGCTGTGTTATTACATTAGAATTGTCTAAAATAGACAAATCCATAGAGATAGAAAGTGAGACTTCTAGCCAAGATGGAGGCCTAGACAGACATGCTGCATCTCCCTCCCCAACTAAGAAGGAAATATAACTACCTAAAAACTAGAGACAACCAGAAGTTCCAGAAAATCAAGCTGCATGGAAGTCCAATAAACAAAGATATAAAGAATACATACTCATCCAGACATGTAGGCAGGGCAGAGCTGGGGCAGAGAGGATGCAGTGTGGTGGCAGCAGTGGCAGCAATAGCAGGTTGGTGCAAAGCACAGTTACCTATTTTGAAAAGTAGGGAGGAACACATGAGGAGTGCTCCTAGCACCAGACCAGACCAGACCAGACCGCATAGTGCACAGCTCAGCACTGGGGAAAATAAAGCTTCATTGCTTCCGACTGTGAAAACCAGTGAGGGTTGGGGCAGAGAAAGAAACTGCCAATCTCTCAGCAGAGTACACTTGTTTAAAGGTCCCTCATGGTCCTAGAACATCTGCAGTCCCACCCATTCTGGGAACAACAGCCAGGGCAACAGCTAGAGAGGTGCCAGTCCCATATGGAAGTGGGAGAACTGCCTGGAAAAGGAGCGAGTGCTGAGCAAGCAGCATTGTTCCCTCTCAGACCCATTCCCTACAAACAGTGCCACAACAAGGTGAAACCAGTCACCAATACTGATGAATACCTAAGGCTTTGCCCCTTACAATGTAACAGGTGTGACAACTCTACTTAAGACACAGAGGCAAACAAACACAGGAGCCTGTCAAGATGAGGAGAAGTATAGTCCAAAAGGGAAATGGGTCAAGGTTCCAGTGGGAGAATTAAGTAATGAGGAGATAGCCAACCTAACAGACGAAGAGTTCAAAACACTGGTGATAAAGATATTCACAGGCTTGACAGATATGCTTGAGTATGGCAAACACATAAGGGGAGAAGTGAAGGCTATGCTAAATGAAACAAACAAACAAACAAAAAAAAATCCACACAAAACCAATGGTGAAGAGAAGGAAATCAGGGTTCAAATCAATGATTTGGATCACAAGGAAGAAAAAAATAGTCAACTAGTACAGAATGAGGGAACAGGAATTGAAAAAAATGAGGACAGGCTTAGGAACTTCTTGGACAACTTTGAACATACCAACATCTGAATCATAAGGGTGCCAGAAGGAGAAGAGAAAGAGCAAGAAATTGAAAGCTTATGTGAAAAAATAATGAAGGAAAAATTCCTAATTTGGTGAAGAAAATAGACATACAAGTCCCAGAGGCACAGAAAATTCAAAACAAGCTAGACCCAAAAAGGACACACCAAGACACATCATAATTAAAATGCCAAATGTGAAAGATAAAGAGAGAATCTTAAAAGCAGCAAGAGAAAAGCAGAGAGTTACCTACAAAGGGGTGCCTATAAGACTATCAGCTGATTTCTCAAAAGAACCTTTGCAGGCAAGAAGGGACTGGCAAGAAGTATTCAAGGTGATGGAAAGCAAGGAATTACAATCAAGATTACTCTATCCAGCAAAGCTATCATTTAGAATGGAAGGGCAGAGAAAGTGCTTCCCAGACAAGGTAAAACTAAAGAAGTTCATCATCACCAAACCATTATTATATGAAAAGTTAAAGGGACTTATTTAAGAAAAAGAAGATCAAAACTATGAGCATTAAAATGACAACAAACTCACAACTATCAACAACTGAATCTAAAAAAATAAAAACAAAATCCAACTAAGCAAACCAGAGTAAGAATAGAATCATAGGAATAGAGATCATCTGGAGGGTTATCAGTTGAAAGTGGGAATGGGGAGAAATGGGGAAATGGTGCAGGGATTAAGAAGCATAATTGGTTGGTACAAAATAGACAAGGGGAAGTTAAGAATAATAGAGGAAAGCCTGAAGCCAAAGAACTTATGTGCATGATCCATGGACATGAACTAAGGGGGGTAGGATTGTTGGAGGGAAGGGGGTACTACTGGATGGAGGGGAGCAAAGAAAAAAATTGAGACTACTGTAACAACAAAATCAATGAAATATACTTTAAAAAAAAAACAAATAAATAAATAAAAAGAAAGTAGATTAGTGGTTGCCAGGGCATGGGAGAAGGCAATAATTGGAAGTGACTGCTAATGGATATGGGGTTGCTTTCTGGAATTAGATAGTGGTGATGATTGTACAACACAGTAAACACACTAAAACACACTTCAGTGTACACTTAGAAGTGTGGAAACTTTAAGAACTGTACACTTTAAAATGGTGAATTTTATACTATATAATTTTATATCAATAAAGAGGATGGCATAAAAAGAAGAACCTGCTCTCATTATCCCCAACTACTCTTCAGATCCATCTAAGTTAAACCACGAAGGGACTGGGCTTATGGAGAGAGCTATTGAGGTATTTCTGCCTTTAGCCTCTCATCTTTCTGGAATAATTACCCAAGAGGAGTCCAGATCCTTCTCATTTATTTACTTTATCATTTCCGTAATGCTGCCCCATGGATTGTTGTGTGTGTGGGGGGGGTGATACTATCTTCTTTTTCCCAGTTTTTCCTGAAGACAATTTTTATATTAATAGCATTGAGAACAGCACATGGTGGGTACTCAATAAATGTCACCAATCAGGAATAAATGTCACCAGTCAAGAATAGCTGTGAAGGAAAAACAAGAGATCAGAATCCTTGATTTGGCTCTGGACAAGATATGAGAGAAGAGATGTTTGCTTCTTTTCATTGTGCATTAATATCTTTTAAAGATGCAAACCTTCTTTGCAAGGCTGCAAACAAACTATCACCTGTTGGCTAAGAGTCTTATATTCATGTTCAAAACTGCCCTCAAGCTTTATTGTTTCACGGGTATGGACTGTTGGTTTTACAAGATGAACGGGTTATAGAGATGGATGGTGGTGATGATTCCACAACTTTACAAAGGTTTTTTATACCACTAAAATCTACACTTAAAAATGGTTAAGTGGGCCCTGGCTGCTGTGGCTCAGTGGATTGAGCATCAGCCTGTGAACCAAGTGTTGCTGGTCCGATTCCCAGTCAGGGCACATGACTAGGTTGCACGTCAGGTCCCCAGTTGGGCACGCGTGAGAGGCAACCGCACATTGATGTTTCTCTCCCTCTCTTTCTCCTTTCCCTTCTCTCCAAAAACAGATAAATAAAATAATAAAAATAACAAAATAAAAATACATAAATAAATAAAACTAAACCTATTAAAAATGGTTAAGTGGGTAAATTTCATATTATGTGTATTTTGTCACAAAAAATTGAGAAGAAAAACCTGCCATGCAAAGTTTCTGTTATGCAAAATAAATAAGCTCCAGAGATATAATATCTAATATTATGACTGTACAATGTACTGTGTACTTGAAATCTGCCAAGAGAGTAGACCTTAACACACACACACACACACACAGTCACACACAGATGGTAACTATGTGAGGTGATGGATATGTTAACTAGCTTGACAGTGGTAAATATTTTATCATGTGTGCATATATCAACACATCAGTTTGTACAGCTTAAATATACACAATTTTTAATTGTCAACTATACAATTAGGTTGGAAAAATACTAGTAATTTTAAAAAATTACCTAGGCCCAAAGCTGATGCTGGGACAGTGTCGGTGCCTCCTCATTCTGCATTCCTGATGGCAGACCTTCTCTCTGGTCAGTGCCATTCTCCTGGGGGTAGACCTGAAGAGTCTGAGGGGTGGATCTGCCAGAAAAGGAGCCTGGCATCTGCGATCTTAAAGAGAGCTATGACATAAGGTGCTTGACCTGCTTCCAGGGAGTTTAGAGCTCAGAAGACAGAATTATATAGCCCACTATTTGCTAAGGCTGGCTCTCCCCATTGTCTCTGAAGAGGGGGTGGTAATCAGGTCTGGAAGGCATATTTCAGCCACTCCCTGCTTCCAACACTCCACTCCAGTTACAGAAAACTCTCTCTGTCTCTATTTCCCACTCATGCAACATGACTTTTCTTGTACTTCCATACTTGAATGACCTGAAAGAAATCATTTTAAATTTCTTAACCTCAGGTTCTTCTTCTTCCAAATGGGCATAACCATATTATCTCAGAAAGCCATGTATCAGATAAATTATATATCCTCTCCTATGCACTGCCTGCAAAAGGCAGTATCTTTCTGAAAAATAAACATAGCTCCTAGTCCAAAGTTGATTTGGAGATGTGAGTCAAACATGAAATGGGGCTTGTGGAATATTGAGGTTAGCTCCCATGTTATATGCCCCTTAAGAATGTGCTGTCTCTCCTTAGCACTCAATAAGTTGGTGAATATTTACTTAATGTTTACATTTCCCAGTGGACTGTAAAATTTATTTGGTGTCATAGTCTTCCTTGTCACTGCACCATTCCTAGGACCAAGCATAGGTGTAAGGTGCTCAATAAATATTTCCGAGTGGATTGACGGGCAATTTATATGGAAACCTAGTACATTTTCATAGTTCTCAACAGGCTCCTGTATAGACTCAATCAGCACTTGGTGTAGACATCTCTAGACAGGGAGTCGGGTCATCCAAGTCCTGCTTCTCTGGGAAGCTGCATTGTCTTTCTTGCCTCAGTTTCCTAATTTGTAAAATAAAGGAGTTAAACTGAGACACCTCTTTCAGTTCTGCCCCTGAAAGCCATAGGCTTTTGATCATTTGCTGACTTCTGCAATCCTTTCAAAATTGCTCTTTCCTCTTTAATTAACCTGAAGCAATTTCATATGTTCTAAGTGCCCAACCACAGGTAAGCCTTGGGAAAACGGGGCAGAGTTATAGTAAAAAAATGATGATTTAGATGTTCCCATGAAAAAACAAAGTTAGCAAATTTACTGGAGTTCTCTGTTGGCAGAAAGGTCAGAAAGGACAGAAAGGGCAGAAATGAAGGTCATTTCCCATATTCCCAAAAAAGAGATGCAGGAATGTAGAAATTTGCTGAAGGTGTCTTGATGAATCTCCTTGAAGAGTTATCTCTCATACTATCCTTTCAGACATTAATAGAGATGATACAATTAGGCCTGCTGACTCAGATATCCTTCTTGTTTGGTTCTTAGAAATTCCCCACCAAGCTCTAGAGACAGGAATCTACACTCTTCATCATCTTTTCTCAATTAAGACACACATGCACACACTCATGCACACTCAAACTGACCTTGTATGTAGACTTGCCAAATGTACTTTTGGCGTTTCAAGGGAAAATAAGTTATAAACTTATTGCATTCAATACCTAGTACCATCACAGGGCTTCTTCCCAGAAGCCAGCAGGGTCCTATCTGAAATGGACTGAGGACAGGTGCTAGGCCCCATTAAGAAGAAACTATTTTCTTCACTTCAGCCTCGTCAACCCCCAAGGAAACTAAAGAGGTTTATACTCAGTAAGTTGCCAATAGAACCATCTTAGCTCACATCATGCTTTGCTAAACCTCTGTGCATATGTGAAATGGTAGCCATCATAAAATCTATTTCACAAGAATGTACGGAACGCTTTCGAAATTGTTAAGGATGGAGCTGAACAATTGTAAATTCCAAGCTAAACACAAAAGGCAAAGGTTTTAAGATAAAAACAAACAAAAAAAGAAGTTAGAACAAAATGGCATCCAGGTGAGAGACTTAGCATGAGCAAAAGTGTGAAATGGTCACATTTTTATTTTAGTCTTTCACTGTCATTCTTAAGTTCTGTCTCTCCCTGACCTACCACTTGGTCCTCCCTGGTATTCCAGGGCTACCCACAGTGCTTTTCCACATCTTGAGGTGTGCCTGGTGCTTTCTGCCTTCTAATATCTTCCTCCAACTTCTTGCTAGGTCACTTGGGCCCTGGCTCAAGAGATAAACAACTATCAGTGTCTTCCACCTAGTCAATGAGCTGGCCATAAATCTGTCACAGCAGTGCATGAAAGGCACGGACCATGCTGGTCTCTGTCGCCACTAAATCCTTACTCAGCACTCAATATATATTTGTACTGAAAATTATTTGAAAGTTGTCTCAATTTTATGGGCTTTTTGATATATATTTTTGCATGCTTGTCTAATTTCTTCTAGGGTTAAATAACTCCTCCAACATTTCTAAATTCTTGGATCAAGGGTTTGCATGTTTTACATTTTGAGGCATATTGTTCATATATGTCCAAACCAATTTATACTCCCACCCACACTACATCAGCCTATTTACTTTTTGCTTAGCAGCTCTAGGTGAAATATAGCTAAGAAGAAAATGTAGAACAAAATAGAATTTTGACCTTTGTCCAACTCACACTTTTGTAATCTCCTTGACAAAGACAAAACTAAACAAAAACTTTTTACAGAGTTTTAAACTCTACCGAAATTTTTAGAAATTACAAATCATAGTAATAATTAAGGCTGTTGTTCTTGTATAGAAGTCTCTTTGCTCCTAAGAGGAGATGCAGAAACAGTCAACAAAATAAGATTTTTCTTTTGTTTCTTGAAGCATTCTAAAGCATCTTCACATTTAATTAGCAGTAGCAGCTCGTCGAGCCATCCATTTCTTCTGTTACTTGCTGGGTAATCAGATGTCCTCATACCTATCCGTAGCTGCCATGGAAGTATTCAGGGAAATAGCACACTAATATTATTATTTATTTCCATAATTCTCTAAAGTGAACAGTAAATCCTCATCATTTAAAATGCAAGAGACTGAGAACAAGATGAACTTCAAAGTAACCGAGTTCATATTAACCAGAGATTGTATTATAAACCATAGGGCACTCAGTTGACTGGAGAAAGACAGCTGCTTTGAACAACAAGTACAATAATATTTGATGGTATTTGTATTTTTGAGGCCTTTTTGGTCACTTATGCTGATTATGATGACGATGATTAAAATAAAATCCTGTAACTCATAAGGAAAAGTATTCAGGAAAAAATCATTATTGTGAAGAAGTATGCAGAAAAACTTGGCTAAAGGATGCTCTTCAACAGGAGCTAGATAAAATGATTAACACTGTCCAGCGCTGGCCACACTGCCTGATCTTAGGTGGATACTCTACAAGGATACAGAGCCACTGTAAAATAAGAAAAGGCAAATTGTTTGTACATGGGCTTTGCTATCAACCGCTACCATCTGGACCTCACAAAATGTCGGAATGGCAAATTGAACCAGGCCAGCATTTCACAGATAGTTTAGTCTCTCAATTTGGAGACAGTGATAGTTTCAGCCTAAAAGTAACCATCTCCCTTAAATCATGTATCATCTTAGAAGTGACCTTTTCACTACCATGTCAGATTCCCCATGTCCAGCTTTACCATTATCTCTAGTAAAGAACCTAGGAACTATGTTAATGATTGTTGAATGAATCAGTGATGGCTTCTGTTAGTGTATCTGTGAAATGTTCGACACCTTCAAGTCCTTTTGTTTCCCTTTAAAAGTGCTTGGGTGGGTTTTTTCTTTTTTTTCTAGAATATAATCAAGTGAGTAGATCTTGGCTGTCACTCTTTGGACAAAGAAGGCCTGGTTCATGGAGCATATGGTCCCAGTCAAAGGTCACAACAGTTCTTGGCATAACCTTAAAATGACTGCTCATTTTCTGGAAGAGTCTTTTTACTGCTCCAGAAGTATAGAAATGAGAAATGTCATCTATTGCTGATATGATATCTGCTGTTAAATATGGAAAGGTATCTCAAAGAAGAGGGAAAATTTGTCACAGTTGAAAAGTCAAAACAGTAACTCATGAATTGGAGTAATGGAAGGCAGCTTTCAGCTCAATATGAGTATTATGGACTCTCAGGTTTGTCCAGAGGAAAGTCCTACCATCTGCCATCTACATGCAGGAGAACTGGGAAAGTCAGTGGTGTAATCCAGTCCAAGTCCGAAGGCCTCAGAACCAGGCACTGATGGTGTAAGTCCCAGAGTCTGAAAGCTTAAGAACCAGGCACTCCGATGTTCAAGTGCAGAAACTGATGGATGTCTCAGCTCTAAATGAGAGAGAGAGAATTCACCCTCATGGAATTGGCTGAACTCCACCCACATTGGTGAGGGTGGATTTCTTTACTCAGTCCATTGATTCAAATGCCACTGTCTTCCGGAAATGTCCTCAAAGTCACACCCAGAAATAATGTTTTACCTGTTATATGGGAAGTCAAGTTGACACATAAAATTATCACAGATTGCATGTTTATGTCCCCCATGGGGCCTTTGGGCGGTAATCAGGTCATGAGGGTGAAGCCTTCATGATGAGATTAGTGCCCTTATAAGAAGAGACTCAAGAGAGTGGGCTTCTTGTTCTGCTTTCCACCATATGAGGAAATGAAGATAGCCATTTGCAAGTGAGGAAGAGCACCTTCACCAAGAACCTGAGACCACTGGCACTTTAGTCTCAGACTTCCCAGTCTCTAGAACTATAAGAAATAAATGTTTATTGTTGAATTCACCCAGTCTCTGGTACTTATTATAGCACCTGACCTAAGACACTGAGTAATGTTTTCATAACAATTAGAGTCAGAACAATAAATTCTCCATCAAAGGAAGTAATTAATTAAGTTAAGATAATGCTATTGTTTCAACAAATAACCCCCTACATTTCAATGGCTTAGCACAAAGGAAGTTTCTTTCTTGCTGACATAACAGCCTGATCTAGTGTGCCTGGTCAGCTAGTCCTTTCTTCCATGTGCTGACTTGGGATGCCAGGCTTCTGCAACTTGTTGCACTGGCCTCCAGAACTCTGGGGTCCTCTGCTTCCATCCAATGGAGAGAAAATGCAAGTGCTTTTAAAAGATCCTGGCTTATAGTTATGAGCACATCCAGTCACAAGAACTAATGACATGCTACATATGTCTGGATGGAAGAGAGGCCAGAAAATATGTGAAACATAGTCTTGGCTAAGAGGCTTCTTGCCAATGGCAATGCCGTAAGGACAAGGACATCCATAAGGACATCCTCAGAGATGTTGTAGACATCACTTCTACTTTAAGTAGGAAGCTGAGCTACACGGACTCTAGGTGCCCTTCCAACTCTGAGATTGACTTCCACGAATTCACAGATAGATACTGAGTATCAAATGAAAACATTGATTTTCTGCACCCACAGAACACTTCTCACACCAAATGTCACACCAACCAGTTCTTCAGCTCTCCAAACACTAACTGGGTGTCCTACCATTTCATTAGGACATAACTACCCAGGGTTAGTACAGACTTTCCAGGTTAAGGGCTCAGTCCCACAAGAATACTCCCCATGTCAGATGCCAGTTGTAAGTCTTGGCCTCCTGTACTTATGATCACAAAAAAGGGGGGTTCCCATGACTTCATCCTTGTGCTGATAATTTGATATAAGGGCTCACAGAGCTCAGGGAAACACTTATGTCTTCTGGTTTATTATAAAACATACAGCTCAGGACCAGCCAATTGGAAGAGAAGTTTAAGGTAAAGTATGGGGGAGGGGAGTGGAGCTTTTATTCCTTCTCTGGTGTGCCAGCACCCCCATGTTCACCAACCTGGAAGCTCCATGAGCCCATCATTCATGGATTTTCATGGAGGCTTTACCCCATAGGCATGATCAATTATTAACTCAGTCTCCAATCCCTCTTCCCTCCCTGGAGGAAAGGGGTGGATTTGAGCTTTCTGAACTTCTAGTCTTTCTGGTGACCCATCCCTATTTTTATACTATCCAGGAGCCCATCTAGAATCTTCTTATTAAAATAAAAGACACTCCTATTACCTAGGAAATTCCAAGAGAGATATACATATAGAAACTCTCTGCCAGGAACCAGAGAGAGAGACGAAATACATATTTCTTATTATGTCACAAATACTTTATCTATGACTCCTTGTGTCAAGAAACTACACACACATACACACCATACATGCACATGCACATGCACACACACACTATTTCCTGGAAGCTTACATTCTAGGAAAGCAAGACAAATACAAACAATGATATCATACAGCACAATGTGACCTGAGAGGTATAAAATGCAATGGGAATTCTGGGAAGAATGGGGTCATTTAAAAATTTTTCACTGGAGCAAATGGCTTTGGAAGAAGGGTGATATTTCAACAGGTAGAAATGAGGGGCAGGTTTTCATGGCAAAATAACCAGCAAATGTATAAGACACCAAAGATTATTGGAATCCCACTTGCTATTACTTTTTTTTTTTTATGAGCCAGTAATAATATATTTTCTTAGTTTAAAAGAATAAATGTCTTAATCAATATTATCATAGAAAACAATAAATGGTAGCTGCTGGTAGTTGTAGGTATAGAAGTACTTAAAATAAAGAGTATTATGGATCCACTTGTTTATTTTACAGTGTAATTATAGTTGGGCATCCTTAAGCTCCCTTAAATTCTCTTGACATTCAGGGAGACCACATTCATAGATCTGCCACTAACACATGGTTTTGATTTGTTAATAAGAAAAGGAAAAAGTACATTTTCTTCAAAATATTATAAACAGAGCCACTATCTAACCTGAATTACTGAGAGGATCACCTCAGTTCTAGGGGTAGTTTTGTTACTGAAGACTGGACACCATGTCCCCAGACAGGTCACTTGGCATTCATATACTTTGCTCATCTCCTTGATAAATGGAAATAATATCCAACCCTGTCCAAGGCAGAATGAGATAATGTCTGGAATGTATACTGTACTCCTTGCCAGAGCCATCCCAGTCCCAGCCCCATACAATTACAAATATTTCAAACCTGTCTGAGTTCATTGGTGTAGAGTATAACTGAAAGGAAGCTTCTCAGAGATTTTGTCATTGAATTTGCTTGGTGTAAGCCCAAAGTTTCCACCTGAGTTTTATAAATAGATTCATTCCACAAATTGGTGGAATTCATGAGTCCCTGGTCCATACTTAGCTCATCTGGGGTTTCCACAATAGCCCAGGGGCTTTAAGTCATTAGCTGATCTTGATAATTAAGGATGAGTGACAAATTTCAAAGCATCAGAAAATCTATTCTAAAACATTCCACTAAAAGTTAGAATTAATGTACATTTTCAAGTGAAACCAGGATAGTCAGTGTCACCCAAAGAATTGACAAGAAATCAATCAGAAAGAGTTGAAACACATCATTTGCAAAAGAATTTTAATTCGATAAGGCTGGATGGGTATTTTTGAATTGAATTGGACTTCAAAACTAAATTGGAAGCTAAAGCATCAGTGTTCCTCCAATTTTTAGGAAAAAAAATACGGAACATAGGGTCTTACTTTCTTTTTTAATCCACGATTATTTGAAATGTGGAATGAATTCAAAAGACACGAGGTCTACAGAGTGAAGGAGGAAAGGAAATGGAAACAGATTCTATTTCATAATTAAGTAAAAGAGAAAATAAGTAAGGTGTTGGACCCAAGGTCAAAATTAAGAGATCGAGATACTCTCTGAAGAATGAGTAATGGAGAATGTACAATCATAATACCTACTCCATAGCTCTGTTTGTGAAGACAAAAGAAGAGCATGTGTGTAAAGCTCTAAGCACAGTACTCAGTGAGCCCTCAGTAAATGCCAGGCCTTATTAAACTGCCAACATCCACGGAGAAGTGCTGACTTACTTTTCTCTCTGCCCATAAAACTTCACATATGTGTGATGTAAGAAAGGTGGGGGAGTGGGGAGGGACCTATTGGAAAAATAAGTTAATTATGTGTATACACATGTACACATATGTCTGCACATGCATACATACATGTGTGTGTCTTTAAAAGGAAAATTACTGAATCACAAGAGGTATGTGAAGCTTAATTCCGTGGTCCATTTACATAAATATTGTATGACCAACATCAGATGCATTCTATCCAGGCCAGTACTGAGTTGCAGAATTGTAGCTCATTCCACCCACCTGAATTTCCTTTGAATTTCCAGCTGTATGGAATGACCTTTCATTCCCAATCCCCAAAGCTGCCTGTTGATGCTACCCAGCTATTTACTTCTAAATCAAGTCTGGTCACATTACATGGTACAGAGTGTCATTGGTACATGAGACTAGAGGCTGGTCCATAAATGGGTCTTTTTTAGTGATTTCAGTCGAGGCCAGGAGGATGCTGGAGAGGGTTCTTCAAGCTCTAAACAAGGGACAGAGAAGAGAGTTCATTCACCTGGGTACTGATTTGTCATACATATGGGCCTCTGTGGTTAGAATAAGACAGTAAATGCAGATTGTTAATGGAAATCCCAGGAAGCAGCACAGAAAGTCCACACAACTTGTCCTTAGTAGACCCAAGGTCCTCCCTACTCATGTCTCTTTTAGAAAGAGTAGCTTGGCTTCTTCCAGAGCACCAGTACGCTAGCTCACATTCCCAGCAGTTGGAAACCCTGTCTCTAAAGAGAGACAGAAAAGGCTCAGCCTCCAGCGGGCTGGCCTCTTTCACTGCACTGTGATCTCCTCACCAGCCGCCTTTCCCGGTTACCATGGGCAGCCTCCGAGATCCAGCAAACCTCCTCCATGCAGCCAGACCAAGCCAACTGCTCACAGCCCACATGTAGGTAGGATAAGGCTTACTGTGTGCATCAGAAAGAAACAGACTGACCAAAATAAATAAAGCAAGTGAATAAAAACACATTTTCAACCCTCTGCCTTCTTGGGATGGTTAAATTTATGTGTCAATGTGGCTGGGCCACGGTGCCCAGATATCTAAACAAACATTATTTTGGGTATTTCTCTGAGTGTGTCTTAAATTCTTAGCAAATTTCAATTATACCATATAATGTTATCTGCTATGGAAGACTTTGTTTTCAATTTTAGGGGATTAAAATATTAAAGTATTAATAATTGTTTCCAATAAGACTTAAATATAAAAACTTGGTTGGGATTCTGTTTGTGGGAGTAAAGAGCTCTGGTTTTGACATCAGCATCTGTCTTAGAGAGCAGTACATGCTTCCTAAGAAATTGGGGAAGATGCTCCTTTCCTTAGTGGATGCCTTAAGATACCTTTAGCTGACAAACAACCCCTGCTCCCTTTTCCAGTTTCTTTCTTGGCTCTTCGGTCCACACCCCACACTTTTCCCAATGGTATTACCTGCTATCTTCTCTCCAACTTTCTGGCCATATTTCAGGCTGTGTCTCTCTTCTGGGACACTCTTTACACCCTTCCCTGCCCTCATCTTCTTAAGAAATGCTTGTCATTCACATCTCAGTTAGCTTTCCCCTCCTCCAATCTTTGACCACCCAAGACTCGGTCAGATCTTCCATTTATGTGCACCCATGACACCCTCTGTTTGGTTCCAAAGAGCTTCTTAACCCTCTGTAAGAGGTGAATCCTGCTCACTATGGGTCCTCAGTGCTTGGCACTTGCCTGGCACAGAGAAGCCTCCCAATCCATTTTTTTGCACAATTAAAGAATATCGTTTTTAGAGTAGGTTATTGCTAGTCTATTTAGAAGGTAATTATGGTCTGAAATATGATAATAACAGAGATGATAGTCAGGGATCAATTCGAGAGATGTTTAGGATATAGAATTGTCAACATTTAGTTGCAGAAAGTATGGACTGATGGACTTGGATTAGCCTGTGGGTAACAAAATTGAATGAGCGTGTCCTTGTAGTAAGGCTTAGTGGGGGTAAGCATGGCAGAAAGGTTGCTATTGGCCTAGAGTTAGGATATCTAGATTCTAGACCTCTGTCTGATATAGACAATGCATTTTTTAGCCATGTGCAAGTCATTTATGAAACCTGTGCTCAGTTTGTTTATATGGAAAAGATAGGGGTTAGATGAGTTGATATTCCTCCATGCAGAGTGATTTTGTTTCTCATTTAACATAAGCATGAAAGGAATAGATCTTCTTTATAGGTACTTAGGAGTTTCTCAGGCTACAAGCATTCTCAAACATAGTTTGGGTGTTCCATACAGGCAGAAGATGACCTCCATTCTTGCAACAAGATACTTAGAGGAAACTGCCTCTGAAGGCAAAGGTGAATTAAAACTCCTTAACCAGCAACACAAACCTCAACTTTAAAAGGAAAAGAGCCACAACTAAGAACGCTGTGTATAGATTTGGGTACACATCTGCTCTTCCTGATGGACTTGAGATGTATCCTCAGAGGATGACATCCCCCGCCTAGCCAGCATGACTCTTCCTCAGCAGCAGCATAGTAGGAGAGAAATGTTGACAAAGGATGAGCTGTGAGAGTCTTTTTCTGAGTGTTTTCCCAGAGAAGCCTCCTAAGACCTACCAGTGGAGCATGTGGGTCCAATGTTCATCACCTGTTATCTCTTCTATGAAACAATGTTGAGTTAAAATCTGCACTTGGTCAGGGCCACACTACTCTTTTCAACGCAAATAGCCTATTTAAGTGTCTTACTCTCTGCATGGTCAAACCCAGAGTGGAAAGATGTCCTGTCGATGGAGGAAAATGGGGCAAGACATAGAGACATAAATTAACAGCCAAAAGATTCTAATGTACATTGATGGGGCTGCCAGGTAAGCAAGATTGTAGTTTCTAGAAGGAGAAAGATATCACTTGCAAGGGAGGGGAAGAAAAGAATCTCTTAAATTCAGGAACTGAAAACAATTGAAGTGATGTTAACCCAAGTTCTTGTAGAAATGCAGTTTGGTGAAGTGGTTAAAATCCAGGGCTCTGAAGTTCATTTCAAGGTTCAGCCACGGCTTAGATATGTGACCTTGGGCAAGGAACTTAACATCTCCAGGTTGCATTCTCTTATCTGTAAAGTAAGGGAAATAATGGTACCAATCTCAACCTCACAGGAATGTCCTAAAAATCAAATGAGATAAAGATAGTCAAAGCACTTAGCACAATTACTGACACTCATAAATTCTCAATGTAAGGGATTGTTCTTTATATATATCAGTCAAGAAATATAGTACAGAACCATCTTTATCTTGAAATCCTCTTTTTGTGTGTGTGTGTGTGGGGGGGAACTGTATATACTTTCTTGGTTATTGACTGTGATTATAGTAGTTTCAGAACCCAGTATCAGGACAGCTGGCTTCTGAAGTTCAGAGTACTTTGGGGACAATGGAACAGAGTATTTTAAATTAACACTACTCAAAAAATTCAGAACATATGACACCATAATGTTTATTCTTGTTGGACTCTCCCTGTAATGAACATTGAACACTAAGGATTTAGCAGCAAATGAATTATTCACAATCACATGAAAACATATAGACTGAGAACTGTCTTGCATTGAGCACCATAAATGCCTTAAATTTAACCAGCAGGGCCAACCTCTACTGAACAGCTTTGGATGCTATTTGTGTTACCTGTTCCATACAGGGCAAAGATCCTGGGGTGTAACTTGAGCCAGGAGTTTATTGTGATGAAAACAACAATGATAATTGCTACTGTGATTGCTTCAGAATGGGTGGCCCATTGCAAGGCTATTCCTAGAATTCCAAGCCATGGCTAATGTTAGAAGGTGGCAGCCCCGACTGCACCTTGCCCACTCCCTCTGATGATGATGGCTCTGATCCTCACGCACTCTAAGTACATGGGAAATAGTCTGTCAAGGGAAAAATAACCGTCCACACCATACAAGTGTATAACCTAAGTTTTCATTGGGGTTTAATATTATTCTAGAAATATTTTAAGTTTTTAAAAATGGATGTTTCAGAGGATTTCTTTGCAATGACATGTGGGGAGGCTGAGCTCCTTGTCCATGTACAGGAAAAGTGTACTTTGCAGATTTCTGAACACAATCATTGAGTGTCAAGTTCTACATAAACATTGAAACTAATTTCCACACAGGGAAATCTACTCGAAATGAGTAACCAGGATGGAAAAGGGAGTGAAAAGGTCCCATTTCTCAACATCAGTGCTATGTGTGCAAATCCGCAGGCCAGATGAATCTGTGTGGACCACAGGGCTTGCTTGTTAGCATTGCAATGACAAAGAGCCATTTCTAAAGAACATGCACAGCTTCTGTAGCCTAAATCAAGTGGAATGAAATCTGAATAAAAAGCAAATGATAGCAAGGACTAGCCATTGAAGTCTTCTTAAAGCAGAACCAAGTGGTGGATAAGAAGTACAGAACATTTATCATGCTTAACCCTGTCAGTTGACTTCCAGTCATCAGCTGTAGAATGTGATTCAAAGCTAAAGTAGGTCAGAAAATGGTTACTAGAATGCAGGAATTTTGGAGTTCTAGAGCACCATGCTTCAGTTTCCTCCTCTGAGAGATGAGAATGCTTATTAGCACCCACCTCAGAGGATTTTTGTTGCAATTAAATGAGCTGATCTCTGTGCAGGACTCAGAACAGTGCCAGACACACAGTAAGCACTCCTGACACTGTTAGCTGTTGTTAGTTTATCACACTGTGGATTCTATCCTTGCTGTTATTCTCTACCCCTCCAGACCTGTGCCTGTAGAAAGCTTGTGAGAACACAGCCAGAGGGGATTCCAAACTTTAGGATTTCACTGAGGAGTAAAAGCTTAAATTTGGAATATTGTTACAGGATTGACTACTTTATATTTTGGTCAAATGAAGGCATTGAAAACAGAACCCCATTATCTAACAGCACAGAAGAACTTAATCTGGGTATGAAGAGCAATGCTTTAGATTGAATTAATTTAGCTTTATGGAATACTCATATTTACTTTTCTCATTTTGCTACAGACCAGTGAAAATTTTTTTGTGAACTGCCAGACACTCACAGTCCAATACTTAAGAACTGCTGTCCTATAGACTAGAATCCCACACAAAAAGGTTCTGAGATGGCACAGATTAGGCAGATTCGAAAAGAAGCATAGGTTAAACCTAATTTTGCCTATTCGTGTTTCTTCCTGAAAAACGTTTCCTATTATAAAGGAACGTTATATTATAGAATCATTAACCTCAGAATTTTTTCTACTTGATAAGACTGAGAAAGTAGGCTCAAGGTAATTCAGAAGAATAAGAAGAGATAAGAACAAAGAGTGAACTGGCAGCATATAATCTAAGCAATCTGCACTTTTCATCTTTCCTGTAACTGTATATTTTTGGATCCTTCTGTTGTTTTTCTTAAGTGAGTAAAGGTGTACAGGGCTTTAGGGAATATTCCTGGGCTGCCTCATCTGTGCAGCTGCTAATCCCTCTGTCCTAGGTAAGGCATGTGCAGCCCATGAGGGGCCTGCGCCCCAAGCTAAGCCACCACAATTACTACTACAAAGGAAAAATACCCGGCAAAAACAAAGAGGTGGGGATGGGACACAACAAAATGTTACTGATACATGTTGGGATGAGGAGTGATCTTTCTTCTCCTTAAAAAACAAACAAAACAAAAACAAACATACTTCAAAATTGTCTCTAAATGCACATGGCAGTCAGTGCACGTTCATAGAAGTAAGCATATGGGTTTTGCAACAAGGCAGACTGGGGTTGTCACGTCTGGCTCTCCAGCCCTGAAAAGGTAATTTAGTCTTTCTGAGTCTCAGATTTCTTATGTGAAAAATTGAGAAGAAGAAGAATAGCTATGTTTTCGGGTATATATGCAAAGTGTTTAGACCAGCCTCTAGCACCTAGTGTCTATTTAATAAATTATACCTCTCAAAGAACACACAATTTCATTTTGTATAATAGCCAAGGCTCTTTTATTTCTTCAAGGCCAACTTGATGTAGACTATACTAGCGCATTTAAGTAAATTAAAAACCACATTGATGAATTAGGGGTAGTGTGGCCATAAATTACAGGGTGGCACAGGAAAGCCTCTTAGGAACTCTTTTATTGACAGGATGCATCCAGAACACACAGCTGATAAAGAAACTCTGCTATTATCGGGCAGTCACAAAGTTTTAGTTAAGATTTCCCATTGATTTAGCTGGACTCTGATCTCAGTAGCCTCTCCAAAACGGCTTTGAAATTCCCCTTGTTTTACCCCTGGGATCTCTACTTTGAAAATTATTGCTTTCTAGCACTGTCTGTAATACCTGGATTGTCAGATACTATCATTTCTGAAATGAGCTTACATTTATCTCTGCTGAGTATGAAAAATTTCTGGGTTGGAACCTTATCATAGATGTCACCAATATCCCTTATTGCCTTGAAGAAAATTGTAGGCTGAAAGGGCGGAGTGTATTACCAAGGATTCTTAAAATGGAGTGTTGGAGGAGGCTGACCAAGAGTCTTGCTAAAGTCTCATCACACACTTTGTTTGTTGCAAGGAAGCAGCCCTACTGAAATGTTATCACACGTGGCTCACCTCAATAGCTTCATCCAGACTTAGAGGTACATTTTCACAAAGTCCTGGAAAGAATTCTGAGTTCTTCTCTGGCTCCACCTATTTCTTGTTCATGTATGCTGTGAGTATTTTCCAACTGTGGGTTTGTATTTGTAATTGAGCAAAAGTTCCTATGTTCATCAAGTTCCCACATACAAATAGAGCCCTGCCACAGGGACCTAGGAAAAGGCAGCAGAAATAGTACCATTGGAAATAACTCTCTAGAACAACCTGACACTGTTCAGCTTCCTCTCCATAAGAATACCATTGAGGCCATGCACCAAACAGGAGTTCTTTTTCTCTGGTCACTACAACTGCCAAGGTAGAAGTCCCTGACATTTGTATACCCACTTGAAAACACCAGAATTTGTGCAATTAAAAAGTCCACTTTTTAAATTGGTATGGTGTCCCCAGCTAACCCACTTCCTCTGACAATATTTTTGTGGTTTCACATAACTTTCCCCTGTTACAGAGGAGCGGCTGGAATTTCAGTACAGGCATCAGTGGGTACAAAGCACAGAAAAAGGATTACCAATATCCTTTTCCACTCCAGGCTTTGACACCTTGAGAAAAGAGCTCATTAGCAAGAAGAGAGGAAAAGGCAATTTCTAGCTTGCAGTCTTTCTTCCACAAATGTTGATAGCAATTTTAGTCACTAGCTGCTTCCATAAATGCTAAAATCATTATGGTAACAAAATGGCCAAGAGGCACCCTGACCCTGTGCTCATTCTGAGTTCCTGAAGCCACTACATGAGCATTGGCCTTTCAGAACAATTACAGCAGCAGCCACATTGGCCATGAGAGGAAATGGTGTCTAATAAATACAGTCTTTGCCCCGTATCTGGGAAGAGTCTAGTTTTTGTTATTTTTTCTGTTAGGAAGAAGGGATATGGCTTTACCTTGTCTTATAACATAAAATCCCCATTGGGTTTTAGGGGAATTATTTGTTCACAGAGAAAAAGAACAGACTGGGAGCAAACTTTTTTTTTTCATTGCTGGTCGGCAGTATCTTTCTAGGGGGTTTGCAAGCATAAGGAGCATGCATGTAACAGGTGATACAGTGTTGTGGTTAAGACAGGGGTTTTATGGAACCAGTCAGTCCTGGGTTTGAGTGACAGCTCCATCTCAATAGTTACATCTCACAGAGCAAGTGATTGGACTGTTCTGTACCTCCTGTCAGAACTGTAAAATTAGTATGCAGTGGAACCTGATTCACTAAGTTGTTGTGAAGAGTCAGTGAGTTATGTTCAGCACCTGATGCATGGCAAACACTCAATAAATAGTAGCTTTTATTATTGTTATATTTGTAATAGCTCCCATTTTCATAGTGTAACAATGGCTTCTTGCAGAATCTATGGCTTCTCTGATCTCTGGTGGGTTTTCTCACCCAACAACTCTAAGAGAGAAGTGACCTGCAGTGTCCTGTGGAGTGTCCTAACAGGAGCTGCAAGTCTAGGGTGTTCTGCAGGAAGCACTTCTCTGAAAATTTTTCTGGGACTTGGAATTTTTTTTATTTGAGATACACAGAGAAACAAATCTTTGTGGCACAATTAATGCCAAATAGTTGGGAAAATAGGTGGCATTTCAACAAACAGTGTAGCATTAACAATAATGATAACTGTTAGTAGTTGAAGCCCTTCTCTACAACACATTCTTCCCTCCAGCAGGTATTACACCGATACTACCACTAATGCCCACAGTAATCTTGCAAAATCAATATACTAATCCTCATTTTACAGAGGTGGAAACAAATTCACAGAGGTTAAGGATTTTTTTTATATGGACATTATGGATGCAAATAAGATTTGAATGCAGTGTGTCTAATTTGAAAGTCATGTTCTTTCTCTTCCTCCACATTGGTGGGAGTTGCTCAGCCATCTCATGTTAAATTGCACAGCAATAACAAACAACCCTGCCATCTCAATGGCTTGCAATCACAAAGGCTTGTTTCTCATTCATGTTCTGTGTCATCTGTGGGTTGGCTCTGTTTCTTCTCTGTGTCCTTGTTATTCCAGGATCCAGTTGGAAGAGTTGTTACTACCTGAGACATGCCACTCAATGGCAGAGAGAAAATACCAATGGGGAAATCCCATATTGGCTCTTAAAACTTCTGTTCTATCCTGCTCATATGTTATTAGCCAAAGAAATTCACATGGAAAACACGATGCCAATGGATGAGAGACATAACAAGGAAAGACTTATAGGGTTGGGCCTAGTAGAAAAGGTAGCGAGTATTTTTAACAAATAATTTAGTCTACCACAAAAGGTTTTCCAGGAGGAAAGACCTATGTACACAACTTCAGGATTATGTAAAGAATTTGCAAGAACAATGAGTAGCCCAACCTAATGTTTAAAATGTACATACTAGAGTTAGATAAAGTTTGAAACTCTATGCTGAATTCATGTTGCAAAGAGCTCTCAATGCTAAATGAAGGAGGGTATACTTTATTCAATGGACAGTGAGAAACAGCTAAGTAGCAATTCAAAATAAAAGGTAATTTCAGGTACCAATGGCACAGCAAGGACACACTTTGACATATTTCAAGGAACTATGTTTCATTAGAGGAAATACAAATGTAGGTGTTATGCACAATAGCAATAAAACATATGTTTGTTTGAACCCATTCTCAAGCTTCTTATTTCATCCTCCCACACATGTGTGGAGTTCTGTGGTATACCAGGTTGTTTTCAGTTCCTTACTTCCTCCCTGTTAAATGTATGTGGCCTTTTCCCTGTGACTCTGTAGCAACTCCCATTGTGGGAGGTGCGAACTTCCCTCCTCTTTGATGCTGACCTTGGCTCTGGGCCTTGGCTTTGACAGATAGAATGTGGACAGAAATGGTTGTGTGCCATTTCCAAGCTGAGGCCATAGAAGCAGTACACATTTCCTCTGCTCTCTTACAGTCCTGTTATCCATCAAGAGGAAAGCACGCTAAACAGCTCCTGCCACTTGACCATGGTCCTTATATGAGACACATATGTGAAAGATCTGGACTCAACATGCAGCCCAGGGCCCAGCCCAGCTGAGATTCGCCTAACCCCAGCCTGCCCACAGACCACGAGGGAAGAAAATATTTGTTTGTGGGTTGTTAGTGAGGTAACTTTATTGCACCAATTGGTACCTAAAAAAGGTCCATTTTACAGGTGAATATGAGCAATACAGAGAACTCCAGAACTGTGTGCCCATGTAACAAAGCTCAGCAACCAAACCTAGCTTTTCTTTTCTCAAGGCTATGTATTTCTTAATAGACCATTGTATTCTCATTTAGGTATGCGGGAAGAGATTTGAAGATATGAGGTGATTTATTCATGTAAAATGAGGGGCCCAAAGACTAAAGTAAAGAAGAAATGAAACTGGCCTTGCGGAGAAGTGGGGTTAACCCAGATCAGATTAACAAAAGCCACAGATACGATGATGGAGGAAGTGTAATTATTAAGAAGCCATAATTATTAAGAACAGGCATTTGAAGGTCAGGAGGTAAACTGTTTCCAATAAGGAAAGCTGTTTCCAACATCTTTGTGCCCTAAAGTATCTGTTCATTGAATCTAAATCATATATTTTCTTTAATCCTTGTTGTTTAGTTTCCTTAGAAAAAGTTGTACTTATCAAGTCACATTTATTCTTTCTTCGTTCATTCACTTATTCTTTCATTCTTTCAACAAATATTTATTGAGCAATTGTACATACTTATTAACCTTTCTCGCTCCCTTATTAACCTTTTCCGCACTTTTATAAATACTACTTATGTTCTTAAACATATTCTACACTCTTAAATCTATGTAACTTTAACAACATATGTATACAGTACCACAAAATCCCGCGATATAGTGAAAAGCCTGCTATGAATAATTAAATATAATATTTTTAAAAATCCCACAATACAGTTAGGCCGTGATAAGTGAACTGAGATATAGAGAGGGACTACTATACTAATCAAACTCCTTCTCTTATATAACTTAGAATCTAGTGCAAGTAAGCAATCAAGGTATAATTACAAATTAAGTGTTTTAAAAGAATGTAACACTGAACGATGAGAAAATACCACAGAGGAAGCTGATCTAGACTTCATGGGCTGGGAAGTGGCACCACTTGATGGTAGCACACATTAATTTTATTTTCTGGGTCAGATTTTATTCCATTTGATATTATGCAGCAGGCTTTACATAAGACTGCCATGTGTCTGAAATACATGGGTGCCATCAAAAATTCCCATTAAGAGCATCTGTGTCATCATTACCAATACCATCTCTATCAACACATTATCCTCAGCATGTAGAGAAGACAAGAATTTACATTAACTTAGTCTGTTCTCCCAAGGCTCAGTCTTGCCATAAGCAGAGAAACAAATGCACATGCACACATGATTTTATAAAATTGACAATGAAATGACTAATAATCACAAGGATAAGTTCGAAATTAATTGTTTCCTGCTCAAACCATCATGTTTTCACTCAGTTTTGTTGGCTGATGACAGAGCAATTTTGAGGGTTTTATGCTATTGGCAGATAGTACCCCAGACAGACCACACAGTCATGTGAAGTTTACAGATAAACTCAGGCACCCTTCTCTAAAAGGATTTCTCACATTTCTTTCTTTTTTTTTTGGATCTGCAACTAGACATGCTTTGAGAGCTGGTTCCTGTTAGACTTCCTCAGGGTTACAGTAGTTCATTCCTGTGAAGTGCATCACACCTAAACTTCACTTGGAGGTTGAGCGACTGAAGGAAAACTTTGTTGACTAATAAGTAAAATTTAGATCTGTGTCAGGGTAACAGGTGCCATTGCCACAGTCAAAATCTCCGCTCTCTGATCACTTATCTGTGTAAATATATGGAAGTTGGTGGCAGACAGTCATGCACAATTTATAGATGGGGAAACTCGAGGAGAACGTTCAGTTATATTCACTCCTTAATTGTTTAAATTCTCTGAGCTTTGATTTTTTTCAGCTCTAATATAAAAGCGCTAACATTGAACCTAATAGCAACTTTACAAGAAATAATGCTCTGATGCAATGAAAAAGACCCAGCACAGTGTCTGGTATTCTGCAAGCAATGAATAAATGTTAAGCCCCTCCCATTAGTGATAGAAAACATTCGATACCACACATCTCTCAGAACAGGTACACTTTGAAGTGATGTTCTTTGTTTCAATTACACCAGCTTTGAAAAAGAAGTCAAATTACCACGTTTAAAGAAAGAAACATTTTTAAATAGTCATGGTCAAGATGCAGGAAGAAGAAATAAAGTGGTAACAATGTTTATGTGAGCACCGCATATTTACTTTTAGAAACCGTTGACCAGGTATTGGTGGGATTATATGATTCAAGTAGAAAAAAAAAACATAAGCATAACTAAAATGCACTTGATTTTGCACTAAATGTTCCAAATCAAATTAAAGGAGAGAGAGGTATAAACGGGCAATGCTGAATTTCATGGAAGGAATTTCTCCTCTGGGTATTTATAAATGTACAAAGTGTTATAGCCAGAACATCAGGAATCAGTGGGTAGGCTCCAAAGATTGCATGATTACCTGGAATCCAATGTAAAATGTCATATGTACATTCATAAATGCATTTTCTAGAGACAGGATCCACATTTATATATTTCATCAAATTCTCAAAGGGACAAAGACATCCAAAAGTTCATAACCACTGATTTAGACCAATCCTATCCTTCAGCCCTGGTTTCTTCCAATTATTAACTCACATATTACTCTATTCCAAGCTTCTGATATGTTCTAGAGCCTGACAAAACTTTTAGGGTTCTACCTTTTGTTCTTCTGGTCTTTCCAGAATGTTCCTGACATAGAGAATCAAAAGCAGGGTGAGGTGGGGAATTAAAATCAAGGACTGTCAATCTGGTGGTATTTTAATATAAAAAGCACTGAGAGACTTCTGGCCAAGATGGAGGCCTAGACAGACACGCTGCATCTCCCTCCACAACTAAGAAGGAATACAACTACCTCAAAACTACAGACAACCAGAAGTTCCAGAAAATAAAGTTGCATAGAAGTCCAACAAAAAAAGATATAAAAAAGAAATATTCATCCAGACAGGTAGCAGGGGTGGAGACAGGGTGGAGAGGACATGGTATGGTAGGGGCAGCAGCAGGCTGGCAGAAAGTACAGTCACATGTTTTAAAAAGTGGGGAAGAACACCTGGGGAGCATTCCCAGCACCAGACCAGACCTCACAGCTCACAATTCCGGCGCCAGGGAAAATCAAGCCTCATTGCTTCTGACTGTGCAAATCAGTGGGGGTTGGGGTGGAGGAAGAAATTGCTGGTCTCTCAGTTGAGTCCACGTGTTTAAAGGGCCCCCACAGTCCTAGAACATCTACAAACCCACCCACTCTGGGAACAATGGTCAGGGCAACAGCTAGAGAGGTGCCAGTTCCATACAGAAGTGGGAGAAGTGCCTTGAGAAGGGGTGAGCACTGAGCAAGTGGCATTGTTTCCTCTAAGACCCCTCCTCCACATACAGTGCTACAACAAGGTGAAACAGGTCGCCCTGTACTGATGAATACCTAAGGCTCTACCCAAGACACAGAGGCAAACAAACACAGGAGACTGTCAAGATGAGGAGACAGAGAGGTATGGCCCAAAAGAGGGAACGGATCAAGGTTCCAGTGGGAGAACTAAGTGATAAGGAGACAGCCTACCTAACAGACACAGAGTTCAAAACACTGGTGATAAAGATGCTCACAGGCTTGACAGATATGCTTAAATACAGAAGACGCATAAGGGAAGAAGTGAAGGCATGCTAAGTGAAATGAAGGAAAATCCACACAAAACCAATGGTGAAGGGAAAGTCACCAGGGTTCAAATCAATGATTTGGAATATAAGGAAGAAAAAAATAGTCAACCAGTACAGAATGAGGAAATAAGAATAAAAAAAAGTGAAGTGAGGCTTAGGAACTTCTGGGACAAATTTAAACATGCTAACATCTGAACCATCAGGGTGCCAGGAGAAGAGGAAGAGCAAGAAATTGAAAGCTTACATGAAAAAATAATGAAGAATAACTTCCCAAATTTGACAAAGGAAATAGACATATAAGCCCAGAAAGCACAAAGACTCCCAAACAAGCTAGACCCAAAGAGGACCACATCAAGACACATCATAATTAAAATACCAAAGGTGAAAGATAAAGAGAGAATCTTAAAAGCAGCAAGAGAAAAGCAGAGAGTTACCTACAAAGGGGTGCCTATAAGACTATCAGCTGATTTCTCAAAAGAACCTTTGCAGGCAAGAAGAGACTGACAAGAAGTATTCAAAGTGATGAAAAGCAAGGACCTAAAACCAAGACTACTCTATCCAACAAAGCTATCATTTAGAATGGAAGGTCAGATAAAGTGCTTCCCAGACAAGATAAAGCTAAAGGAGTTCATCATCACCAAGCCATTATTATATGAAATGTTAAAGAGACTTATTTAAGAAAAAGAAGATCAACACTATGAACATTAAAATGACAACAAACTCACAACTACCAACAACTGAATCTAAAAAAATAAAAACAATCTAAGCAAACAACCAGAACAGGAACAGAATCATAAGTATGGGGATCATTTGGAGGGTTATCAGCTGGAAGGGGGAATGGCTAGAAATGGGGGAATGGCTAGAAATGGGGAAATGGTACAGGACTAAGAAGCATAATTGGTTGGTACAAAACAGACAGGGGAAAGTTAAGAATAATATAGGAAATGGTGAAGTTATAGAACTTATATTCATGACTCATGGACATGAACTAAGGGGGTGGGATTGGTGGATGGAAATGGGGTACTGGGAAGAGGGGAGCAAAGGGAAAAGAAATTGGGACAACTGTAACAACATAATCAATAAAATATACTTTTAAAAAAGAAAAGAAAGAAAAGCACTAAGAATGGAGCAACTTGTATAACTAGTCAGCTTGCATACAGATTTTATAGTCCCACTCTGTACGCTAGAAGGTGACCCTGGAAGAAAATGCTACTATAAGAAGCTGATCATCAGCCCTGACCAGTATGGCTTAGTTGGTTGGAAGGTCATCTTGTAAACAAAAGATCACAGGTTTGATTCCTGGTCAGGGCACATTCCTGGGTTGCTTATTAAGTCCCCAGTTGGGGCGCATGCAAGAGGCATCTCTCACATCAATGTTTCCCTCTCTCTCCCTCCTTTCCCTTCTCTCTAAAATCAATAAGCATGTCCTTGGGTGAGGATTAAAAAAAAGTGTGTGTGTTTTTTTTAAATTAAACTAATCATCAGAAGTTATCAAAACTGATGAGATCTCAAAAGAGCTCACAAGTGGAATTCAGTGATGACTCTTCCACCGCTTATCTGAAGAGATCAACCAACTTTATCCTCTCCTCTTCCCTCCATTTCCTCTCCTAGATAATTAAGTGATGGATCATGTGGTCTCTAGTGACCTACTAATGGTTCCCATGAGTTATTGAGGGTCTATTTGTTATATGCCAGGCAATCAACACACATAATCATATTTCCCCCAATCCTCACAGAAACTTTGCAAGAAGGCATTGCTCTACCTCCCTTCAGTGCTGGAATTCTATTATCTGACTTGTGTAAAATACTGTGTCTTAAACGTAGAACTTGGACTAGGACTTGAATCTGATCCCCCCCATAAATATTTTTTCCTCTATACACACATTTCTTAATCTAAGTTTATTTGAAAAGACAATTCAGTTCTTACTCTCCTGCATCTCTTAAAAAAAAAGATGGAACAACTACTCTGAAAGTATATATATATTTTACTTGTACATCATACATACATGCACATAAAAGTTACATGTAAAATATATGTATATACATGCAGTACTATTCTCATATATATACACATATAGTACCATGGAAATACATGTATTGACATATAAGTATCCCATATATATTCCAAAATATATACAGATAGAAATTTGAAAGAGATTAACTAAAATTTTAATAATGGGTTCTTGATCAAAGGCACAAAATTGTGCTCCTACTAAAAGCAATTATTACTAATATCTTAGGGAGCATAATATTATTGTATACATCATGTTTTGGAAAAATTTGATTGAACACTTTGTGACTTAAGTCTGCATCTAAATCCAGACAGTTTCTCAATGTGGTTTTTCTTATTTTATTTATTTATTTATTTATTTATTTGTTGGTTGTTGGGTTTTTTTTTTCAATGTGGTGTTTTTTTTTCTTTTTTTTAAGTATATTTTATTGATTATATTGTTATAATAGTTCCAATTTTTTCCCCTTTGCTCCCCTCCGCCCAGCACCCCCTTCCCCAACAATCTCCTCCCCAAGTCCATGCCTCACCCTTTCATATATTCTTCTTCTTTTTTTAAAAATAATTAATTAATTAGTTAAATATTTTAACAATAAAAAAATAATCCCTCCCTCTCAGACTTAAGACCCTTTACAATCTTATAAAGGACAATGGACGAAGGTCTCAAGCTCCTCTAGCTGCTTCAAGCTGGACATGGTCGTCGTCCTACCTACCCTTGGGTCAAGAAATCCCTAATAAGAGTGGGGGTGTGGAGTGGAGGGTGGCCTTCCCACAAGGGGAAGGATCGTGCAGACTCCAGGTTGGTTGGCTGTCTCTGGACAACGGCATGCTTGGTTTAACAGGCTGGCATCCTTGTTGTATTCTGGGGGCACAGGGTTAAAGGACATCATTCAATCCGTAACCAAGACAATCACTCAGGTAATGAGATCGTAGGCTTATGCCCTCTGGTTCAATTTTGCTCATTTGTTTGTGTTGTTCATTAGTTTCCTGTAATAGGTGATAGCATAAGATAATTTTCTTTTGTTGCCTGGCTTATTTCACTAAGCATAATTCTCTCTAGTTCCAATCATGTTGTTGCAAATGGTAGAAGTTCCTTCTTTCTTTCAGTACTTATTCATTGTCATTTTCCCCCTTTGTACTCGTGTTCCTCTCTGTCTCTCTCTGTTTCTTCATCTTCTTAAAGCAGACCCTTTAGCATCTCTTGCAATACTGGTTTGGTGGAGATGTATTCTTTTAGCCTTCTTTTGTCTTGGAAACTCCTTATTTCACCTTCCATTTTGAATGAGAGCCTTGCTGGGTAGAGTATTCTTGGTTGTAGGCCTTTGTTTTTCATTACTTGGAATATATTTTGCCATTCCCTTCTGGCTTGTAGTGTTTCTGCTGAGAAATCTGATGATAGCCTTATTGGAGCTCCCTTGTATGTTATTAGTTGTTTCTCTCTTGCTGCTTTTAGGATTCTCTCTTTGTCTTTGAATGTTGGCATTTTAATTATGATGTGTCTTGAAGTGGGCCTGTTGGGGTTCATCTTCATTGGGACCCTCTGTGCTTCCTGGACTTGCATGATTCTTTCTCTCTTCATGTTAGGGAAGTTTTCTGTCATTAGTTTTTCAAAGAGGTTTTCTATTCCTTGCTCTTCTTCTTCTCCTTCTGGAATCCCTATGATACGGATATTATTACGTTTCTTGTTGTCCTGCAGCTGTCTTAGAGCCTCTTCAGTCTTGTTCAGTCTTTTTTCGTTTCGTTGCACTGTCTGTGAGTTTTTGTCTACATTGGCCTCCAGCTCGCTGATCCGATCTTCTGCTTCCTCTAGCCTCTTTTTAATTCCTTCTACTGTGTTCTTCAATTCAGAGATCATATTCTTCATTTCCTCCTGGCTCTTATTGATAGCTTCCATGTCCTTTTTGATGCTGGTATAATTCTCAGTAAGTTCCTTATAGTTCTTCTGGAGTTCACTGTAGTTTTTCTGGAGTTCTTTGTAGTTTCCGCTGAGCTCATTGAGCTTCTCCATAATCCATGCTTTCAATTCCATATCTGATAGTTGGCTCCCCTCTATTTCATTTAGCACTCTTTCTGGGGACTCTACCTTTCCTTTCGATGGGGGGTTGTTTCTCTGTCTCCCCATTTTTGTGACTCCTATTGTTTGTTGGTGCTTCTTAGAATGATTTGCTCAATGTGGTTTTAATGACTGTTGCAACCCAGACGAAGGAAGTCACTGGTTGTGCCTGAAATATTTGATTTTTAGACCTTTCCATCAAATGTACAAATGTTTGTTGAAATTCAGCTAATACAGTTCTTTCATTCCAGATGTTTTTATTTACTAATCAGAAGGTACTGCATTTTTATATTTTTAACAAATGAATTCAAAATGTCCTGAAATTCTTTTGTTTAAAATTTTGAACTGGCTAAAAATTGTTTCTAAGTTTTTTAAGTATGAAATATGAAAGTCTCTAAGTGATTCATTTAAAACATTTTTCTCAAAAAAGTCACATAATGATAGAAACATTTCCCAGGATCCATTTTCAAAATGTTCTCTCCATAGCATGTGATTCTTTCAGAAAGTCATTATTTTTCTACTTTTAAGTTATATCTACCACAAAAGGACAGATTAAGTGCATTTATTACTGCTAGGTAGCATGATCTGACAGCCACTTTTCATCATAGGAAAGGTCAACAATTTAGAGCTCTTATTATTTTGCCAAAGGAAAAAAATGTACAATTCATCTTTCCATTCACAGCTATTTTAACACTTTGCCACAAAATATGCAGCAAACTTCTGCATAGTAGAAAAAATATTCAGGGTCACTCCTTATCTTTCACAAACCATGTAAAATATTCTACTACTTAAAATGATGAAGTGCATTAAAACCACTTACACACAAATAAGCTAATTATTACCCAATGTACGGAAAACAAGCAAAGGATGGACTGGACCCAGTAGAACTCTGAATTCAGAAGCAATACATCAGAAGCCAACACACCACATGACTATCTAACTTGCAGATCAAATGTAAACTTGTGCATAGATATTACTTAAAGATTAATTTCTTTCATATCTAGTTGATATACATTGCATTAGAAACATTTCCTTCCCATACGCTGACCTGCTTACACACGCCTTCAGTCTGGGCTCACTGCTGTGGGAGAGCTCTCCTCTTCACATCTGTCTTTCTGAGCCCTGTGGATGGCTACTGGCTTGTGTATGAAATTTCAGGTGCAGATCTAACTTAAAGAGCCTAACAACATGGCACATGAAGATGCCTGTTAGACAAGGAGCACTTTGGGTGCTATGGGTTCCCAGTTAACCTGGGGTGCCCACAGGAAAGACAATAGTGTCGCTTGCTTCACATCATCCTCTCCACCTCCTATTCCTTCTTTACCTAGTCTTTGATGTCACTATAAGTTCCCCTGCCCCCACCTCAAGAACTCCAGTCAACACCGATGTCACCCTTTGTCTGGGCATCACATCTGTACCCTACATTCAGCATTTGATGATAATATTCTTTCTGTTAAACCCTGAGACCTCTCTAGAATCCAAGGATCATGATCCTGTGCTTAAAAGTATAGCCAAAAACATTCTATGTAGAGGAGGGGTCTCACTCTGGCTTGCCACAAACTCTAATACTGTCTTATGAATAAAGACTCTGGGTCCTTTTGTATGCTTTTGCTTGACATGATGCCATCACAGAGGGTTTCCTTGTCCCTTCCCTTGAAGTATCAAGTGTGCAGTGTTTATTTACAGCTAATCTCCTTTAAAAATGTATCATAGCAGTGTTATTTGCAATAGCTAAGAGTTGGAAACAGCTTAAGTGCCCATCGGTAGATGAATAGATTAAAAAACTGTGGTACATTTACACAATGAAATACTATGCAGTAAAAAGAAAGAAGGGACTTCCACCTTTTGCAATAGCATGGATGGAACTGGAAAGTATTATGTTAAGTGAAATAATCCAGTTGGTGAAAGATAAGTACCATATGATTTCACTTACAAGAAGACTTTAATGAATAAATAATGAGCAAAATAGAACCAGAGGCATAGAATCATGGGATAGATTGACTAAGGAGGGGGGTGGGGTGGAGACTGATCAAAAGAAGGTGAAGGGATTAGTCGAAGAACATGTATGAAGGACCCATGGACATGGACAACAGGTTGGGATTGACTGTGGAAGTGGTGGGTGGGTGTGGCGGGGGGGTGAAGGGAGAAAAATTGGGACAGCTGTAACAACACAAGCAATAATTTTTAAAAATTTAAATAAATAAAAAATAAAAAGTTCAAACTGTTACATAAAAAATTAAAACATATCTACATATTAGAATAAGGACCACTTTATAAACAAGAAGCAAAAACACAGCTTTTCAGAGAATGTCCAATAAAACTTTTAAAATTTCTGTCCCATTTTCAAAAGGTCAGAGTATAATTTACAAGAAGAATAGAAATGTTCCAATAAAGCACCAGCTGTATAGAATGAATACCTCTTTCTATACCCACTAAACTGTGATTCATATAAAAGCAAAGTTCTCTTGAACTAATGAGTCACTGTAAAAGTTAAAGATCTGTGCAAGAATAATATGTAGGTGCACTTCAGAGAGTTCTGGAATTAAAGCTACACTAAATTGAACTCAGAGCTTGCAAAAAGAGCTTTGAAGACTGATTATCCCTATTTACTCATAGTACAATCAAAGTCTGTAAAAACCTATTTTCAATCATTCACTTTTTCCACTAAATTAAAATTCCTTCCAGCACAACATCCCAGGATGTGCAATGCAGAGAACTTTTCAACCCAGTATATTAATCCACAGAGCAAGCAGCCCAGATCTGACAAAGGGTTTTGCTGTTTTAGGGCTGAAGATCAGATTACAGAGAAATCCTAATTCTTCCCCAACCTGATTAATTCATTTTATAATAAAATGCAAGTCCTTTTTATCCATTTGCTCATTACAAAACATAGGTGTATGCTGTCCCCACTTTTCATCTCTCGTTCTTTTGATATTGACAGATAAACCTCTGTGCTTCTTACTGACCATGACCACTTCCAATCTGTGTTCACAAATATGCCCAAATACATAAAAGACAGCAAAAACACAGGTACTTCGCATTTCTCATATTTTCACTGATTGCCAAGAACACAGAGCCTTGTTCAAAAACAGAAACAAAAACTGAGAACCGTTTGTACATCAATGGTATTTGGCTTATAGAATTTTGAAAATAAACAGGGTAGGGAGAGTTGCTTCAGTGCCCTAAAGACCGCACTTCCTGAAAATCCCCTACTGAAGATTTTGCTCATGGTAAATATTTTATTCACTGAGCTAAACTATTGTCTTTAAAGTCACAAAAGGTGTATGTAGCACAATAAGCTTTGTGTGTACCTCCTTTAATGTCCATTCTCCTTCCATTATTTCTTTATCTAAAGAATTTCTTGAAAATACATCTAGGGTAGAAATCTCACTTCCTAAAACTTAGAGTTAAAAGTTGGTAACTTATTATTTATTATTTGACTATACTTTTATAATATCTAATAGAATTCTTAGAATGTAAAAACCAAATGCTCTAGACCAGTGGTAGGAACACCAAGAATAGTCATTGTATTGCCGGACTTCAGAGCTGGAAATTGATCATCTGGTTTAAAATCCTCATCTATAGATGAGAGAACTGAAGTCCTGAGAGGTGAGAGTCATCCCCAAGACCAACTGCCATACTGGTCTCAAACCAGGGAGGGCTCCAATGTGACCGTGCAGTTGCCCTGCTCCCCTCACTACCAAGCTTTCTGGTAGGCTACACACATATGCTTAAGTGATCTGAACTAAGTCTTCTTTCACAAAGTGAATTCAAAAAGATGATGCCAGGGCTTTAGAAAAACTATTTTATTGAACTCCTACACACACACACACACACACACACACACACACACAATAGAAAAGCAAATAGCATCCCCTGCTATCTTATACTCAGGAGTTTACTCTTCTATTTCATGATCCCACAGAACAATTTCAAGCTCTGGGCACATCTTCCATAAATCCTGGAGCATGTAATTGACTCGGTGTGTTACAGGGATCAGAGAGCTCGTGAGATAATGGACAAGCAGCGCACTAAGGGCATGTGACTTGAGCATTTAATCTGCTGAGGAGGCTTGTAGCATCACACAGTCCACTCTGTTAAATGAGTTTCTTCTCCTCTTTCAAAGTTCCGCTCAGTGACAGTCCTTCCCGGGCAGTGATTTTTCAGTGATTTTTCCAACCATGTTATTACTTCACTGTTACACATTCCATGTCATATTAACCTAATGGGGGGATGGGGATGGGTCTTCCTTAGTTACATCCAACTTCTCTTTATTTTATCTTCTGGAAGACAGAAGACAAAATCCACCTACTAGTAATATACCTGAAAGTGACTTGCAGGTTTTCTGACCGGGTATGTTGAGTGGTGCCATGTGAGCTCAGGTCAATAATAAAAGAGTTCCCATGACTGGGAACACTGTTTGTCCATAAATATGCATGCTGGGTTATGTGGCTACAGAAACCAAGGCATCTGTCCTGATTTCTAGAATGCACTCCTCAGTGGGAGGGAAGCTGAACAGGGAGTTTCGGTGTGACCAGGGAGATAATGAGGTACTTGGGAAGCAGAAGGAGTCAGCGAATCTTCCCTAAGGAGGGGCTGTTGGAGCTGTTATCCAATGGCCAGGCAAAGAGAGAAGGCAGGGCAGCCGCACATGCAGAAACCCAGGGGTGCTCTGAACCCAGAGGATTGCAAGTAGCCGTATTGGTGTCAGAGGCTGAGTGAAAGGTGGAAAGTCCTGGGAAACAGGCAAGGCAGGTAAGAAAGCATAAACCACCCCTTCCGCCTTCCTCAGTAGTTTCCCTTCCACAGTGCTCTTAGCTCCCAAATGCCAGAGATCACCCATATGTTCGGTTTGGTTGCTGAACATAGATAGATTTCAGGGTTTCTAGACATCTGTGAAATTCGTCTGCCATTCACTTAGGTTCCAGCCTCTCCTAAGGGCTGCGGACAATCAGTGGCTGGTTTTCTGAATATTGCCCTCAGGCTCAAAGCTGCGAATTCTTAGAACACAATCAACTGAGCATAGAAGGGAACAGGAGACGCATCCTTTCCCATTAAAAGAAGATCTTTGGGGGTATTAGACAATGTCTTTTAATAGAAAGTGATTTTCCATATCAAAAAAATAAAAAGAGGAAAAAAAGAAAGGTTTATTTATTTTTATATTGTTATTTCTTAAAACAGTTAAGCATGTTAGCATTATTTATGGGCTCATTTAGGTGTTTTTTTTTTTTTTTTTTGGAACTCTGAATTCCCCCAAATACAGCATATATTAAACAATTAAATGGGGGAGGAGCTGGAAGTGGGTGATCCACAGAATTAAAAGCATGTGAACATTTTTCTGAGACTCCCAGAAGTTTTATATCCTTGTCCAGGGACCATCTAAAATAGGAGCAAAAGAATCCTGATTTCCTTACTTTTTCTTTTTTCTTTCCTTCCTTCCTTCCTTCCTTCCTTCCTTCCTTCCTTCCTTCCTTCCTTCCTTCCTTCCTCTCTCTCTCTCTCTCTCTCTCTCTCTCTCTCTCTCTCTCTCTCTCTCTCTCTCTCTCTCTCTCTTTCTTTCTTTCTTTCTTTCTTTCCTTTCTTCCTTCCTTCCTTCCTTCCTTCCTTCCTTCCTTCCTTCCTTCCTTCCTTCCTTCCTTTCTTTCTTTCTTTCTTTCTTTCTTTCTTTCTTTCTTTCTTTCTTTCTTTCTTTCTTTCTTTCTTTCTTTCTTTCTTTCTTTCTTTCTTTCTTTCTTTCTTTCTTTCTTTCTTTCTTTCTTTGCAGTAGTAGGTAAGAGTCTTGTCATACCTCCTGAATAGAATACTTCAGTTAGATTCGAATGGACCAGGTCTCTTTGTATAGGTAGTACAGGCCAGAGAAAGAATGGATAGGACCAGTCATAGAAAGAACAGTGAATTCTTTACATTGGTGCCTTTACAGGACATATGACAAAAAAATAAACTGACATCTTAAAAGTCTTTTGTTTGCTATGTAATTGTACCTTTTTTTCTCCTCTGCTGGTGACTACTCAGTGCCTAATTCTTGTTTAAATGTTAGAGGCAGTAATTAAGTCCTAGAAACTTCTGGTGCCAAAGCTGCTCAGCAGAGCTGTTAGTGTACTGTAAATCACCATTCTTGCCCCTTGGGGCTCCTTCCCAGAAGCTGTCAGAGGCAGCAATTTTATGTTTATGGCAGAGTCTCTTGACGCTTTATACTCATTGAGATAAAATTAAGTCAAAGAGCATTCAGTTAAAATGGCAGGGTAATTAAATGAGCTGTTCTCAGTTGCTCCATTTAAATTGCATCAAGACTTCAAACTGGGGCCCTGGCCAGTGTGGCTCAGTTGGTGGGAGCATCATCCCATAACCAAAGTGTTGAGGGCTCAGTTCCCAGTCAGGGCACATACCTGGGTTGCAGGTTCCATCCCCAGTACAGGCAGGTAAGATCCCGGGTCTGGGGACAACCAATCAATGCTTCTCTCATGCATTGATATTTCTCTCTCTCCCATCCTCTCTCTCATCCTCTCTCTAAAAGCAAAGAAAGGGTGTCTGTGGGTGAGGATGAAAAACATTTTTTTAACTTTGAACTGGTGTGGTGAATATGTGGGATTGTGTTCTAGTACCTGGGGTACTGCAGGTACTAGTTTTCTAATAAGGTCACAGAAGACTAGAGACTTACCATCTCTTCTGTGTACACTCAAAAAATACACATGTTTAGAGGTCCCTTTATCAACCCCCAAAGTGGGCAGACACTAATGGAACACCGGTGGGTCAATATGCAGCTCCGATATCTGACTGGAGATGCAAAGCAGAGACAGCAGGTGTGCTTTGTGGCCCCTGGGAACAACCAATTTAACAAACAAGGGTACGCTGAACAAGTAATACACACAATAGGAGTGATAGTGATGCTGGATACTTGGCTGTAAGTAGTATTAATTAGAAAAAAATCTGCAGCTGAAGTTTTGCTGGCCAAGAGAGACCCTAGAATCTGTCCAGTCCAGAGGTCTGAGGTTCGGTATTGAGGTTCTGCTGGGAGTTTCCAACCATGTCCCCAGTCTGAGGTTGTCAGGAGAGGTTAATAAAGCAGGTAGTAGCAAATGCTTCTCAAATCACAATAGAACTATTAAAAAATTTTTTTTTTGTAATCAGTCAGTCCCCATCATCAGCCCCAATTCTACCCTGCACATCTCTATATACACCTATGTGGAGATTTCATCAATGCAATTAGCCAGTTGTATTATTCTGTGAGTGCACACATCATCCTTTGTTAATAGTCCTGCTGAAGCTTAACAGGTGATTTGGCCTCCTCGCTCCCTGCACCTGCACTCACTCCTCCTCCATCTGTTCTCAGCAGGAGCCATCTTGCTTCCCAACCTTCTGCTTGGAGTCTGCCTTCTCTAAGTGACTTTTTCTGACCAGCAGATGCCTTAAAGTGGGCCACATTCCACATTCTAACCTGGGTCAGTTGTTCTGCTTATTCACTGATTTTGTCATTATACTGTGCTGGTCTTTGAAAATCAGTATCTTTCATTTTTTACACACTTGAAGGTGAAAGAGCATCATGGGATAGTATTTGGTTATTGAGTTAAATTTAAAAAATTAGTCCCTAATAAATTTCTGAATTTCATTCTTTAGCATATTTCAGAAGTGCATGCTTTCCTATATTTTAATTTATTCTTTCTACCCTTTTTCATAAATTTAATTCTGAATAACGCACCCAAATTTACCAAAAGCTCCCTTTCCAATTAATTGGGCATTCATTTTCACATACCTTGCATCCATTTAAGGGCAGATTCCTGTTATCGTGCATTTTAAGCATTGCAAAGACTGAGAAACAAGTAGACATCTATGGGATATCCTGACAGAATTTGCTGTAGTTTTGCTGATTTTCCCTATAAAACTCCCATCGTTCTGCTTTCAGTTGGAACTGGCTTTGCATCAATCACAAGGTACATGAAGTCTCCTTGGTTAAGTCCAAGTATTGATTTCTCCCTGATTCTGGCGCCTTTGTAACTGTTGCCTACAACTACTTTTGGAACGAGTGTTTGAGAAGCATTGTGATCCTAAGCATGTGTACCTTTTCCTGGCATTTAGCACCGGCCTGAGCACTCAAGACTTGCTTGATGAGGACAGGGGCACTGGGCTTGCCCTGGTCCTATAGGTGTTGCCTCTGGTATAGTATTTCAGTCTCAGCGCCTTGTCTGTCTCCATGCTCTAGAAGCTTCCCTTGGACTGACATGGCATCTCTGTAAAGATTATGGGACTCATTTTCATTAGAAAATGGGTATCTGAAAACAAAAGTTTCCAACTTTATATGGGGGGAAATAAGACTTCCACAAAGCTTCACAGGAAACAGTCATAAAGATGGAGTTGACAACCACAAGACAAAAATCAGCAAAGAAATCTTGCCCACCCCAAATACCTTATAAACTTGGGCCATGCACACTTGCATTGAACATAGTTACTCATGTGACTGACACAAGGTGCAGGCATTTCCCTACTGACCTCTAATCAGACCTCTCAACCTCTCACTCTCATGTTTGTGTGAGTTTTCCCTTCTTTGTGTCCTTTCACTGTGGGAGAAACTGATCAGCAGTGAAATTGACAAGGCAAGGTATTAAAAAATGGGAAATGAGTAAGCTTTTTGAATAAGCAGGAGCTGGCTAAAGACCTTGATCTTGCACTGAAAGTTCTTTTGTGAGAACTAATGTTAAAAATTGTGATTCCAACTGTTCTTTAAAGAACTATAAACTCCCAAAAGGCAGATCTGTGTGCTGTACTTACTACACCTCTCAAAATACTGAGCTCCAGGTCTCATAAATAGAGAACATTCACAAAAGTATTGTTGAATAAAGAATGAATTAATATTATCATCACCACCAGTATTGGATTTCCATATCATATTCCACAGATAAGTACAAGACACAATCTTATTAAGATAACATCAAGATTGTAAAAAATATTTCTGGCAGAGCTACATTTTTCTATTTCTTTAGGACCAAGATTACTATGTATAGTAATAAGCTGAAAACAGAATAGAAAAATTCCTTGACATAAAGAAGTGTTGGCATTACAGTAAAAACGCAGAGTGTTCAGGGAAGTGCATAGACATTTTAAAAGATTTATGTCATTGGTTGCCAGAGCATTTTTATGATATTTCCTGATGGCACTTTATGTAAAAACTGAACTTTAAAGGAATTTTATAATTCACTTTAAACTTAATTTTGTGCGCTCGTTATTAACTGACAAGTAAGCTACTGTGATAACATAGCTTGCGAACAGTAGCTATTGAGGGATTCCTTGTACACCAGCTCTATTGTATTATGCAGTTGTTCTTTTGCATATTTCATTTCCTCAAGGGGAAAATATTATAATTTGTAATTTTCATATTGCCAGATTATCATGCACTCTCCAATGATTACTCTCTCTAGTTGTTTGGAATCTGTCAATTTCTGCACAATTTAATAAGACAATTTGACTTCCCAAACATCAGAAGAATCTCAGAGGGCTGCATTTCAATTGAAAATGGAAAAGCCTACAGTTCTTTCTCAGGAACACAAGCTCAGCATTACCATTTGTTAAACTAGCTTCGCATTCCATCTCCCTACCCTCCTTTGAAGCTTACCTGTTTGACTTCATCTTGCAACAATACATTTTCTCAGGATATAATCTTAAATACTATTTTAAAGTTGAAATGAGAAACATATAAGGTGCAGTTATTATACGTTTGCTATATATTGCAATTGCATTACAAGTGTACATAGATTTAGGTGGAGATGAGATACAGTGACTCTCTTGCAAAGATTCAAAAACAATTTCCACAGCATTAATATACCAACTGTATAAACAGCTTCAAAAATTATCAAGTTGAAGAAATTCTATTTGGCCCTTGCCTGCACATTCTCCACACTTAACAGTGTTCTCCTAGCTGCTTTGCAGCCCTGAAACCACGATGCCTGAAGTCCATTGTCCTGCTCCTACATCAGCCCATTTCATTGTGCTTCGCTTCATCCAGTTGTTCTTCAAATAGATTTTGCTACCATTCCACGTTGTGTCAGCCACTAATATCTGTTGGTTTAATTCCATCCAGTCTGCAAGTATTTATTGAATGCATACTTGGAGTCAAACGATGAAAATACTTTTTCTTTGCCATATTCTGAGCTGCTGGCTTGTTGGCTTCTCTAAAGATTTTTTTCCTCAGGCTCCTTCTTTAAAGTCTCATTTCTTCAAACGAGAGAGCACAGATCTTTGGAGTTTTTGTTAGCTTTATTTTTTTCACCCATTAGGGTTGGTATTGAGCAATTTTCATGTGGTCCATACTATGTTTAGGCACTGTACGTAGCTATTATATAATACAAATTAAATACAAATTTAGAAGCAATCTATTAGATTGAAGCTACATACCAATAGCTTGATTTACTGATATCCAGTGTTTTAAGAAGCAGTAGGTTGAAAACTTGAGAATTAGACTTAAATCCCTGATCTGTCAGTTACTAGTTAATGATTGTCATCTAGTTTATTTAATTTCTCTGTTTCAGTTTACTCATCTGTAAAATGGAAATAATGATAGAGAATGCCTCAGAAGGCTGTTGAGGGATTAAATTATGTAATCCATATAGTGCATTGATGTGAGGCAGCAAATTGGATGCCCTAGAGACTTTTTTGGTAGTCAGGCAGAGGCCTGGGTCTGGGGGGTCGAGCTAGCTCAGCAAAAGAAGAGCTGATTCGGTTGTTCATCTCCAGGAGCTCCCCCTTCCTAAAAAAAAGCCATTCTCCCAAATTGAGGAAGCTTCCAATGTTTCATAGTCACACAGATCTCCTGGCCCAGAACTATAAATGTGTGGGTCACGTTCCAGGCAGAGCTTTCCTCTTTGCTTAAACACTGACCAGCATACACAATCCATTTATGTCTGGTTGAAATTGTATATTAAGAACTCAGGAGATGGCGTGAGCTCTAATTATTTTTTTTGCTTGTAAGTTACCCCCCCCCCCGCTCCCTCCAAGCCATAAACTCTATTTTATATTTGTATTTCAGCATGCTATGGTATGTGTCCATCACCCTTTAGACACACAAACAAGATATAAATGCTCAATACATGTTTTGATGATGTTGGTATGATGATGATGATGTTTGAAATCTGGGCAATAATATCTTAGTTATGAGTTAGTGGATTAAGCTGTCATCTATAAAATGTGTAAAATTCAAACACACTTGGAAAAATTAAGCATATTCAATTATGCTGGATGTTAGTGTAAATTACATTATAAATTGTTTTTAGAAAAACAAGTGATCAGTATTGATCTTTGTCAAGTGAAAATGATACCTTATGTTTTTATTAAAATTATACTGGGCTAGAGATCAAGAGACTATATTCTAGCCTCAGTTAATATTCTACCTGATTTTTTATTAGAATGTGCATGCCTTGAGGTCAAAAATTATGCCTTTTAATGTTTTAACCAAGAGAGTTCATGATATAGTGTAAGCATTTAATAATACATCGAATAAGTGATTAAAGGTATAAGCAGACTTTTTTCAATAGTCAGCCTTGTTATTCATGGACTTCACATTTGCAGATTCAACTAACCACAGATGGAAAACAGTATTTTTTCATTCCCAAAAAATATATTGTTTTCTATCCACAGTTGGTTGAATCCACAGATGTGAAAGGTGACTATAGAGTCAAAAGTTATACTGAACTTTAGCCTATAGGGGAGTGGGTGTCCCTAACCCTGCATTGTTCAAGGTTCACCTACCCTGTGAGCCTACAATGTGAATGTGGAGGAGGGAAATATTTCTCAGATTGTATGTTTTAAAGAGTTGTTGTCAGGACTGAATGATATAATAAATATAAAGAATATGGCACATGGTACCAGCTCCATACGTGTTAGCTCAATAACCTTCACCCTCCTTTTCACCAGTGCTTGCTGCAAGGGACTCTATTGGTAGACCATGAATTAGGTTGTTTTCTTAAGAGATGCTGTTTTTAAGAACACTGGCAAATGTGACTGTTGTAGTATTTTTAGGCTAGAAATAGCTCATGCTGTATTAATTTCACCATATGCCTCCCAATATGGTTGGATCATCCAGAAAACAGGGTGGAAACATCTTACTAAAAAAGGGTCTATTTATTAATTCTAACATAGACTCTTGGTCCCCCAGCTCCTGGCTCTTGGAGGAGTAACCATATTCTGGACTTGGAGAGACTCAAGTTCTAATCCTAATACTCTGACACTTAATCTTTCTGATGTGGTCAAATTCCTTTCAAAACCTCATCTTCCACATCTGTAAATAAGGGTAAAAATAGTCCCCCCTCAAATAATTTTTTGATAATTTAATACTATAATTCATGTAAAGATCTCAGCTCATTTATTTATTCAACAAATACTAATTGAATACCTAGTCTCTACTAGATTCTAAAGATATAGCAGAAGAGAACAAAATTATCTGCCCTCAGGGAGCTTACATTCTAGTGGGGGAGACAGAATGTAAATAAGTACAATTTATAGTATACTAGATAGTGATAGAGCTAGGAAGGAAAGCAGGGAAAAGAAAGATGAAAAGTGAGGAAGGGAATTGAAATCAGACAGGGTGACTATCAAAGACCTGAGGGGGTAATGCTTGGCACAGGTGACTGCAGAGTAAATTTTTGATATTGTATTAGGACACATTTCTGTTCCACTTCTCTGGAATTCGATATTGCAGCCCACACACCTTGGAGAAAACTGACTTCAGATGATAACTTGGAACAGTCACACCCTGCTCTTGTGATTAGATTTAATTGTTTCACATTAATTTACCAATATGTTACTTGCTGGTGCTACTCCCTTCCCCTCTTTCTTTATGCATATCTGACAATCACATCTGAAGGTTCTTTTCTCAAAACAAAGCAAAACAAACAAACAAGCAAACAAAACCCCAAACATTATCACCTCTGGGGTGATCTTGCCACTAGAGGACCAACTAAAGCATTTGCTTTAGCATCTTTCATAGGACCTGGCCCCATGAAAGGACCACTTTGTTTTCACAATTGTTTCTCATCAGATGCTAAGTGACATAAGAGGGTATAATGTTCAAAGCGAAACACAGGCGCCCTTGCTGAAATGCGATTAGTTTTGCTAATGGGATTTGCACAGCTTGCTCTGAGGAGAGACCGTTAGCTTGTTATAGAAGATGACATTCTAAATGACAGATTCCAGATACAAATATTCGGCATTGATATATTTGGTTACTGAGTTAACGCTACACCACAAGCTGAGGAGCTGTGGGCACCGCTGAGTCGGTTGTCCATGGCGGCCCAGGAAGCAAGATGAGGGCAAGGATCGTCTCCCACCTCTCCCAAACAAAATCCTGGAATCCTAACGCAAGAAATAGTTTGATATGTACTTTCTTTTCTCGCCCTTTTCTCCCTTAAGAAAAAAAAAACAACAAAACTTCCCAAGCTTTTAATCATTGTCCTTCCCAGCTTTAGTCAATAACTGCTAAATGTCCACAGTGTGGTCCCTCCGTGCCAGCTGCTGAGGGTGGGGCCAGGCTGTGTGATCTTGGGCGAATCCCCGACCTGTTCAGATCTCAGTTGCTTCTCCTGGGAAGTGGGGATGAGGAGTGCTAACCTGATGAGGTGTGGGACACTGACTGGGGGTTTTGTGAGCTGAGGAAAGATTCAGCGACACCAAAAACCAGTTCTCAAAGGGGCTTCTTATATTACTGGAGAGACGATGCTAAAATGGATGAAGAAAAAACATGATGTAACCAGTTGCTAAGGAATGAATTAAGTCCACCAGAATAGTTTAATGCTCTCTGCAATTCAGGGCAAGATCTCTAACGTATCTACTCTCCCTTCCCCACCACTCCATTCTAATCTTCCCATGTTCCTTGCACTTCTCTGCACCTCAGCAAGGCTCTTTATTGACCTGGCCTGGGAGTTCCTCTGTTCTCTGTAACCTTAACCCTAACCTTCAGTGCAGATCCTATCAAAAGTGCCTGGAAATCTCCCCAAAGCTCTTGGCAATGCGGCTCTTCTTTTCTCAGTAACTTCCACCCCTTCCTGACTATCATATACTGATTTAATGGTATTGATTCCTTACTTTTATTTATAGTTTTGTTCTTAATTATGCATCCAAAAAGATATGTGGTTCAATTTTTATGATTTTGCCTGTTTCTGAATTTTTATAGGAGCAGAACTTGAAATATCTGTTTATAGAACTTGAAGCTATCTGTGTATAGCTTCTTTCACTCAATATTATTTTTTAAGTATTTATTCATGCTTTTGCATACAGGTGTAGATGTACTTGATCAACTTCCATTGTTCTATGGTATCTTATTATAGGAATATGCCCCAGATGAGCTATCTGTTCTACTCACTAGTGATGGACTAATTGGGGTTATTATGAACAATGCTTCTATGAACATTCATGTATGTGTACACTGGTATCCACAGCAATGCATTTCTGAGGGCATATTTCTACGAGTGGGTTATCTCATTTACTCTTTACAATAATCAAATATTCTAGATACTATTACCCCTAGTTTGCAATTAATGAAGCAGGGACACACAGATGTTAAGTCACTTGCATAAGTTAGAGAATAAGGATTCAAATGTCGTCAGCTTGACCCTAGGGTCTCCTCCCATTGCTCATAGCACCCTCCATGTCACATGTCCCCCCCTCACTAGACTGAGTCTCAGGAAGAATGATTGCATGGAAGAAATCTTTTTACTTATTGGACTAGCATGGTGCCTTGCACAGAGTAGGATGCTTAACATGCTAACTGAATGAGTAAATGCTGTTTCATATACAAGACAATGTATTAAAAGCTATTTTCTTATCCTTTAGTCTTAAAGAAAATGAACATTTTAAGGGGAATAGAAACAATACAGAACTAAATTATTTGATATTTTTAAACCCAGAACAACAAAAATGTTATGTTTTTACAACTTATTACCAGATTCTGTGGTTCAGGCTACCTTAGCATTAGAAAAAAATGTAACATTTTAAATACCAGAAAAATACTTAAAAGAGGTAAGAGAACAAACAACATATTCAATCACCAGCCAATGAATGCTAGAGCCTAAAAGTTTATATCTGAGTTCTCCAAGGATCTGACCCCGAGTGAAGATCTCTCATTACTGTATTCATTCTCAGTTCTTCTAATTGATTGCTAATTCCTTGAACACAAGCAGGGTTCATGTATTACTCTATTATATCTATCTCAATTCACCTAACATGTAGTAGATGCTCAATGAATAAGTAAATCCCATCTCTAGCTTACAACTACATTTTTGTGTTGGTACCTTTGTAGAAGCTGGCACCTAATATCCACTTAGTTTTGAATAGGATATCAGATTTTGTTCCAAGTGTATTCACTCTCATTTTGTGGTTGTTTTAAATACAAGAGTTGTCTTCTAGAAGTGAACTGTTTAATCTCTTTGAGCGTTGGTCTTCTCGTATATCAAGTGGTATCTAATGATGCTTAGTTATAGTGAAACTATAATGCTTCTATCAGGTAATTTATATAAGTTCTTACCGCAGAGCTTAGCACACCCTAGATGTAAATCATTACAGGATTCTATTTCCCATTTTACAGGTGAAGAAATGGGAAAGTAGAGAGATTAATTTACCTGATGCGGATCATAAAATTAGGAGCAGAACAAGTCTGAAGTTTAGACTTATATATCATGATAGCAGCCTCTTCTTTCTCCTGAACTGAAATGGTGATACCAATTTGTGCCTGAGCCAGGGACCCTTGCCCCCAAACCAAAACATGTATGCATAAATTCATCCTTACGTAGTAAAATAATATGGTGAGCACTTTCAATTGGACATTGAACATTTACAAGTAAGTCTTTAAGAATTAATTCTGATGTGTTTTAACTACTGTCAAATAAATCAAAATTTGATTGCCTTGAGAAAAGTGATTACAGATTTCTTTGGTAAATGTCCCACATTTATGAGCAAATGTGCTCCCAGGTGGCTGCCTCCCCAGTAAGGTCTTTGCAGAATGAGCAAGGCAGAGGTCCAGAACTCGTGGCATGGAATCTAGCTATGGACATTTTCCTTAGCCATTGTCATCTTTAAAATGTTTTAATTTCTTGACAGCAGTTAATAATTTGGAGAATTCACATAAATATTTGGATTTCTGATTCCTCTTGGAAAACTAGAAGATAAGGCAACAATTGGGTCCAGTCTTACTGACAGCCAGCGGGAGGACGAGCCCCTTCTCAGGGAGATGAGTCCTCTCTGGTTGCCCACCACCCCCACCAGCTTGCTGTACTTGTTTACGTTTCCTGGGGGACTATGGAAGCATTTAAATTTTCAGTCTCATTTTAAGGCCAGTAACAAGGTCTGGGACCTTATACAGGGATCTGAAGATCATAAACATCACTCCTCTCCTTAGTTACAGCCTGAACCCACATTGTATACACATCAGCTTCTGTTTTCCTTGACAGTGATTTCAGTGCGTGGTCTCCCTCCCTCCAGGTGGCTTCTGCCCTTTTCAATACAGCTAGCATAGTACTATTATTTTTCCTAATGGACTTAGCAGGTCTGAAACATTTTTGTTAGATGAATTAATATTGTTTTAGGTTTTTCATAAGAAGAATTAGCTTCACATAAGCTTAAGTGGTTCATAAAAATTTTCCACTTCAGTGCATTCATATGGATTATTGGGAAGGCATAGATTAGCCTATTTACATATTAAGGATGCCCTTTTTCAACTGAGTCAGTTGATAGGTGGCATGTAGCCCAAATGTCTGTATTTTGACAGTGTCAGTACTTAAGCATCCATGCCAACAGAGGAGAGAGAATGGCTCACTTTGCTCAAATTGCGGGAGGGAAGGCACAAGCATTATTAGTGTGTGATATGGACAAAACAGGCCCATTCACACATTTACACCACTCTAAGTCCATGCCTCTCAGCTAGGGGTTTATGACAAGAAGTCAGAGGGGATAATATGCAAAGCATTTTTTTTCAAACCATGAGGTTTTACTAAGAGTTAAACTATGCAGAAGAGACATTTATAAATGTCAACTAGCTGAGCACTTTGGGAATTGTAACTTAAATGAACCCCATGCCAATATGAATTTTTGTACGGGCTAAAAATCTCATTTCTAAATAGCCTGAATTAGAACATGCTCTAATACCACCTGCTGCTTGGAAAAATTAAAAATAAGTAAAGGTAGTATCTGAAGACTTTTAGTCAAGATGGCTCTGTAAGTTTAAACCTGTACACATCTCTTCTGTTCTAAACACAGAACAATGCAGCTAAAATAAGAAAATCAATGAGGCATGGCTGAACTGAAAAATAAGGTGAATCTCTCCACTAACCAGAAAAGGTACAGAAACACAAAGTGGCGAGAAAAGCTAAGGCGACAGGCCTGCTGGGTTCTGAAGCAGGACCCAAACTATTGTCATTGGATGCTCTGTTCTTATGGAACGAAGTACTCCATGAGAGATGGGGCGGGAGCTAGGCTCAGGGCTTGAAGCCACGATTTCCAGCTGCAAAGCAGGCTGACACACCAGTGGATAGACTTGGAAAAGCAGGAGTATGAAGACAGCTTACCATGGGGAAAGTGAAATAAGCTGACCACTGGCTCAGTGAGTGGATAAGCAATAGCCCCAATGTCACTATGGGCTAGAAATGCTCCCTCCCCAATAATATAAGACCTGGTTCTGTTTAGTGTATGGGATGCATAGGACATGCAAAATCATTAATTCAACAAGCAGGAGAGAATAAATAAGTAAATACTTCCCACTCAAAGCAAACTAAAATTCCAACACCATAAAAACCAGTTAATACTAAAAAAAAAAAAAAAAAAATTCAAGATGGAATTTCCTTTCAGTTGAGTTCACTATAGATTCTAGATAGAATATTAATACAAAAAAAATCAATAGAGTTTCCAGTAATAGTGAAGAAAATATTATAGAAAAAATAGCTAAAAATTATAAAGTATATAGGGAATATATTTAACAAAATATGCATAAGAAAGGCATGATGGTCTTATAAAAGACATGAATAAGGAAAACACCATCTTTTAGATAGAAAGATTCAACAAGAGAAAAGAAGTCATGCTCTCCAAATTTTCCCATAAACTTAGTGCATTTCCAATATCTTAACAGAGTTTTCTGTGGAATTCAACAGTTATGCCTAAAATTCATAATGAAGAACACTATGTCAAAAATAGCCAAGACAATTTTGAATAAGAATAACATGGGGAGATTTCCCTTTCCAAATATCAAGGGTTATTATGAAGCCATAATACTTAGTGTGGCAATGACACAGGGATAGACAAACAGATCAATGAAACAGAGAATAGAACCAGACAAAAACCCACACATATAGGCAGGAGTGAAACGTGACACAGGTGGAATGGCAGGTCAGTAGGGGAAACGATAGATTCCTGGGCGATCAGCATAGGACAATTTAACTGTCTCACTCCATTCATTACCATACCATTTCCAAACCCATCAGATTGGCAATATAAAAACACTGTCAAGTACTGGGAAAGGTGTACAGCAGAGATGAATCGCACATGGCAGAAGTGTAACACTGGAAATACCAACCAAAATATATGTATATTCTAGAGAGACTGGGAAAAGTAATATTTATACATTTTTTTTAAAAAATGTAAGAGACCATAGAGTAGAAGAATTTTCTTAAACAAGAGAATAAAAGCAATACTCATAGAGAAAAAGAATAATATATTGAAGTAAATTAAAATTATAACCTTTCTGTATTATAAAGGACAAAATAAAGTAACAGGACAAAAAAAATGTAGAGAAACAACTTTGCAACACAAGCAATTGATATGGCATAAATGTCAAGCAGATGAGTGAATAAAAAGCTATGGTACACTTATATAGTGGAATACTGCTCAGCCCGAAAATAAAAAAGGAAATCTTACCTTTTGGGATGGCATGGATGGGCCTGGGATTTGGGGGACTGGGTGAAAGAATGTGAGGGGATTAATTAAAAAGCATATAAACATGACAGACAACAGTGTAGTGATAGCAAGAGGGAAAGGAGGTAAGGGGTAGGTGGAGGTAGGCAAAGGGAGGAAAATGAGGGTGGAAAGAGAGACATTGCTTGGGGCGATGGGTGCACGATGCAGTGTGCAGATGATGTTGAGTTGTACACTTGAATGATTTTGTGAATTAATATCACTCCAATAAATTCAATGAAAGAAAAGATGCAACAGTATAGAATGGACACATAAATCACAATATATTCTGTGGAATTTATGCAGTGGTAAAAATAATGAGTGATACAAATATTAACATGCAAAAATCTCATAAAAATAATATTGAGCAAAAAGAGCAAATTGCAATATGATGCAAGCAGCATAACACTTCATGAATATCTTAAAGACCCACAGAAGAGTGGTATACATTACTATGATTATATCATGTCTACATCGTAAAAACACTCAAATCAGAATCATTGTTACCCCTAGGATAAGAAGTTGGGAAATAGAACCAGGGAGTAAATAGAGGGGGTTTCAACTATATCTATAAGATTTTATAAAATATATAAATCCAAAGTAAATATGGCAAAGCAATATTTTCAGAAGTTGGGTGCAACATTTATGTTGAATATATATATATATATATCGTCGGCAGCCGTCCGTCTCGAGAGACGATGGTGTAGCTTCTTAAAAGTCTATCTGCACCGCCGAGAATGGCTGTGCAGTCCGACTCGGGAGTGACACGGTATCTGTCTCCTCCCGTGTTGAATCGACATCTTGCGATGACGCTGGAGTGTCCTCTCCAGTGAAGCTGAAGCTACAGAGCCTGGGCAGGGTGATATGGAGGGTCTGCTGTTGCCCATGCAGCAGACCCCCCCTCTCTTCGCAGCTGAAGGGTCCAAGGGAAAGACGGAGTCAATACAGCTTGGCTTCAGGTGCGCCGCAGGAGTTGCTGGTGTTGACTACAACGTCAAACCGCCTTAGGGACTCCGGCTCCGGATTTTCTGTCGGGGTTTACTCCCTTAGCCTTTCCCCTGAAGAGGTATGCCGCAAGGCAGCGGAGGTTTTTTGGAGTCAGAGTTTTCCTTCTCTGATGTGCCCTGACTGGAAGATCGAACCAGCGACACTTAGCTCGCAGGCCGACGCTCAATCCACTGAGCCAAACCAGCCAGGGTCATATATATATATATATTATTTTTTTTTTGGATTTATTTATTTATTTTTAAGAGATGGTAAGGGAGGGAGAAAAAGGGAGCAAAACATTGATGTGTGAGAGATACATCGACCAGTTGTCACTATCACGCCCTTAACTGGGGACCCAGCCTGAAACCCAGGATGTGCCCTGACTGGGAATTGAACTGGAGGCCTTTTGGTTTGCAGGGAAGTGCTCAATCCACTAAGCCACACCAGTCAGCATATTTAAAATTTTTCTGAAACATTTAAAATAAAAATATTAGATATATAAAACATTAAACCCACCCCAGAGAACATGATTACAAAATAACTGTTATTGAAAACATTTTAGATGATATAAACAGCTTGATTTTAATATTGTGTTATAAATGTACTTGGAAATATAATAAAGTGGTAGTTGGGCATAATGACATAATGAGTCAATTTAATAACTGCCCTTTATTTTTCAAATTTTCTATAATGTACACACCTCAATAACCAGAAAGAACATTTTAAATTTGAATTTATAACCCATGTCTTAATTCAAAGAGGATTCCTATCACAAACAGTCCCAATGACACAAGCCTGGTAAGTCCTTCCAGGAACCAGATGAAGGCTGGATTTCACGAGAATATTTTGTCATTATTTGCACATTGCATATGCAAGTATAATAACAGCTGCTTCCTATCTCAGACTAGTTCCCTAGAAAACAAGTTTACAAGCTGATTTTTTAGTGGCGGAATCCCAGGCTCAGGGAAGTTAGGCCTGGAAAGGGGGAGACTCAATGCAAAGTAGTTCTTTATAGAGCTGGCGGTGATTTCAGAGAGAGCACAAGGAGCTGTTCAGACTGTGGGATGTCTCTCTGGGCAGACCATACACACCACCATATGGGGGGAAGGAAGCCCATCTAGGGGAGAATGGCAGAAGAGTTTATTTATTGGCTGCATCCTTCATCAAAGTTTGCCCATGAGACATGAACTTCCTGGCACTTTCAAGTTCTGTCACCTGAAGCAGCCACATTCCACCGCCCAGAGCTTCATGTGAGTCCATAATGATGGGAGGATGGAATGAACCAGAGCTTTCCTGGGCCCAGGGCAACCAGCTCTGAGAGCTAGGGGCTTGTGGCTGCCTCCAAGGCAGGTGTGAGATGATGTGCGGGAGCCGGCGCTCACCCTGGGGGTGGCTGAGATGGCTGGGGTGGTGGCAGAGGAAGTGACGCCGCCGTGGTTGGGGCTGTCCTAAAGGAGCTGCAATTCCGGAGGCAGTGGATGCTGAGCAAATCTGGGGACGTGCATTCCCCGACTCAACACTGTCAATCCCCGTGCCACTCAGATGTACTCACATGCTCCATGACATCCAACCTTCCTACGCTGAGAACAAGATGCCTTCTCCCCCCCATCCCCCCGAACAGGGGAAATATGAGTCCAATGTCCTGGCTAAACTGTGTTCTAAGAGAGCAGCCCTGTTTTACATTTATATCCATTGTACTTCCAGCCTTCTGAACCAATACAAGGCAAAGGACATTCTGGAATTTCCAGTTTGTTCACTATAGGCCAACATCTGGGAACCATCCCAGGTAATCCTTAGACTGGCTCCAAGTTGTCCTTATAAGAATATTAAATCCCACATTACAAGAAAATGCCCAATGTCCTGAATCTCCCATATCCAGTCTTATCTTCTGTCCTGCTTGGTCTAGTGGCCTCATCTGCTACCACGTAGGTTCCCCAGCTTATGCCAGTGGACATGAAGCACCTTCTGTAATTCCCTTGGTGTGCGGATAGTCCTTCCAAGATAGAGGTTTGTTAATTCCCAGCCCAGGCTGTGCTGAGACATTTTTCCAGTGATGGGTGGGGGCACATCTTAAGTATAATGTCATTTTGCAAAGCACCTGCACCAGGCAAAGTTGTTCTATGGTGTTCAGGTGAGGAACGTGCTGGAAAAGCATTTAGTTGCCACTTTGTTTTATTATGCATCCATCCATTAAATTTCTTTGTCATCAGAGATCTTCATTACAAATATAAATACTTACCCAGCCGTATAACTATTGACCAATTTGCTCCTAGAGTATTTTGAAAAAATGAACAATATGCTTCCCATTTTTGTCTGCCCTCTTGGACTTTCTTTTTATTATTAAAGTTTTACTAAGAGAAAAGCTTCCATCATTAAAAATGAAGCAAAAATTTTTATATGAGAACTTGTCAGCTGGACAAAAGTGTATTAAGAGGCTTGAGAATGTCTGTGATTAGCGGAGACGTGCAGCCTCCCGCCCCCTCCTTCCCCTAAATGCCTCCTACCCACCTTCCACCTTCCCTCCAGCTCAGAGTCTGTATGGCTGGGGGGTAAGGGGCACAATCTGCCTCTGAGAGCCCCCATGACAGGGCACAGTGGCAAAGTGACCTCTTCCTCTTCCCACTGAGATACTTAAGACCCATTGGCGACAGCTAAAGGGCAACAGTAAGTGTAAATATGGTTGTGCACTTAATAGTCCTTAAGGACATAAAGTAGTAATTCTACTAATGTACCAGATAATCATAGAATAACTAAAGTTATTGAAAATTGGGAAGCTAGAGGTGATTGTGTGAGGATATAATGTTTTAATAAAAAGAATAAACAAAAGTTCCTTGAATAAACTGTTCTAGAGCTAATAGGCAACCCTGAAAGGTAAAATAGGGTTTTGAGAGTCATGGTTATTGAAACTCTGTTAACATATGTTTTAGTGCAAAAGAAAAAATCAATTCTAATGCAAACTCTAAATATAATTAATAAACTTCAACACAAAGACACAGAAACCACCATAGAATTTATTTTAACTTTATTAATAATGTGGCTTACAATTTTTCAAGTAAAAAGGGATATTTCATTTAGAATAAAAATTAAAATATAACTCTGATATAGATTTTATTTACATGAAAACATATATACAGAATACAGTCTTACAACAAACCAACAACATGCCCTTTGTCCTGCACATCTCCAAAGTAAAACCCCCAAATTTTCCCTTTTATGCACCAAAACATACACAAGATATATGAATCAAATTTCAATACAAACTATTCAGATTGGAACGCAAACGTATAAGGGCTTTTGACATTCACAACTAGAGACAGTTTACCCTACCAGATATCATGCTAGCTCCCATTTTGAACAAATAAGATGATTTAAAAAAATTTGTCTCCAATTTCCCGTCATAAGGTGATTTTCAGCTTGTCTCAAAACTACTTTTTCTTCAATGCCTATCATCAATGCCATTCTGCTTGGTTATGGGACAAGACCTACACACTCAATGGTACCAAACCCTGGCCATTTAAAACAAAAGCAATAAGATGGAAAATCTGCAGCTCAGACTTTGAGTTATTATTTATCAGTCAAAACCCAAGGCAGCACCAGGTGTCAGCAATTAGAATTTTTAGGTAAATGGAGGGGAACAAAATAGCCCAATTCAATTTTATATCATATTTTGGATACTTGTAAACCAACTCTAGTGATAGAAGCTGTGAAAATCAATCAACTTAAAAATCAACCAAGTTAAAGGGAGTAAAGCAATTTCTAGAAATTCCTTGAACAGAAAAGGACAGTGATAAATAGAAGAATCATTACACTGTAATAATTTCTATTGAGCTATTGCACCAAAGAGACAGGGGCAGTATTTTCTCTCTCCAACAAGTTCATCCTTAAAAACAACCGATACCTTAATTTACAATTTTTCCCTTCAAATAATTGCACACATGATCACAGCTTCCTAAAGACAGAATAGAGTATGTGGAGCCTACATTCACCACTTAATCAAAAAAACAATGATGTTCAGATCACAGCAAAGATTTTAACACTACTGTTTTTATAGTTCTGCATCTAGAAATACATATAAATGAGTGTTCTACAAACGAAGCATGAAAACAAACAGTGCTTCCACAGTGAAGGGAGGATAGCTCTTACACAGGGTGTCTGGTGTCAGATAAAAGGCAAATCTCAGAACTTGCCTGATACAACACTCAAAATTGTATGAGACAAATTAGGAAACTGAGACCAGTCTTCAAAGTCTGATCAAAATCAACCTTGTAGAGATTATAGTAAAGGTCAGAAGTGATAGTGTTAAATGTCTGAGTCATTTAAATTTATCAAGGAACAAATCAAAGCAAACACAGGAAATCATCTTTCAAATATGATCAAATAGGGTAAAGCAACCTAATAGATATACAGCTCAAACACCATGTGTGAGTCAAACTTTGATCAAATGAACCTAATTTTAAAATTAATGAGTGAGTTCTCCATGCTACTCAGCTCCATGGTGAAAGGAAACTGGTCTTTGCCATATTTATTTATTATTTTGAAAATTGCGGAAGTTCTGTTATGCCAGTTTTACCCTGCCCCTTTTAGTTTTTTTAATGCTTATATTTTTGTGGAGTATTTTCCCAACACAGTACAAATGAAGAAGTTAGGGAGTGAAACAAGATCCATTAGTTTTTGGTGGAATCAAGTTATGGTCTTTTATTATTAAAGATGAGGTGGCATTCTTGCTTCTCAAGTTATACACATGTCCAGATTGTAAAGTGTCTGCTTGGTCAGGAGAGGGAAAACATGCTCCTCGGCTATTCCAGGGGACAATGAGCAGCATGGGGTGTGCTGAGTCCAGGTGCACAGAGGACAGGACTTTGGTCCCAAAGTGTCAGGGAGACACAGCAGAGACCATGGTTTGTGGAGGGGGGAGGGAGGGGCATCGCCTGTAGGAATGTTTTGATCAAGAAACATTCGGCTGAGGGACTGTGGTAGTATTTGGGGTGGGGGGTGGTTACAAGTATAAAATCAGTATTTCCTGTCCTAAGAACCACACTAACAGAAAAGTAAAATGTTCCTTTGAAATTGGCCCTATTTCTAAGACAGAAGCTGGTGAGAGGTGACTCCTACAGAGAAAGGAACAGCACCTTGCAATTCTGTAGCTCAGCTGCTCCTGGTCTGAAGTTATACCCACCATCATGGAAATTCCCACAGAATTCCCACAGCAGGTTGTTGACAATGTTCAAAGTATCTTCTCGGTCCTAAAATGTATTCTGGCTCTCAGAGGGGCCAGGAGACGGCAGGAGACGACCTTCTCGGTGATCCCCCAGAGCTGACCTTCTTCTGCTTCTGGTGGCAGCCACCTACTCACATACACAAAGCGGAAGCACAAAGAGAGATGGAGGAGATGGAGGAGGAGGAGGAGGAGGAGGAGGAGAAGAGTCTGGGCATCTGAGCCTGCAGGGAGCAGGAAGCTTCACCAGCTGTGGTGACCAGGTCTTGTTTGGGTTGCCCAGCAGAAGCCTTCTAGCTCCTCTGGGAGGCTCCAGAGAACCCTCAAGAAGATCTACTTCTGTGTAGTGCCTCCTCATCCATGCCATTCTTTGAAGGGGCATGAGAAGGCGAGGTTCATTCTGAAAGCATCATGTTACATTGTTGCTGCCACATTCCTTCATTCCTGTTTGAAATGCAACAGAAAGAGCCCAGTTTGAAAAGGCCACAGTGAAGGATCATAAATGAGTCCGTACAGGGAGAATGCCAAGATCTTGAAACGGATAGCCTTTCCAACTTTTGGACAGTTTAACTGCACAAGACCGGACATGTAAGGCCAAAAGCACATGGCTGAGAAGGCGGGGTGGGGAACCGAGAGAGAAGTTGGAACTTTTGCTTAGAAGAGAGAATGAACTGCAAGCCAAGCATGAATGACCATGGACATTTCCTTCTTCACAACGGTGCCCACTAGCACTGCTTAGGACAATGGTCCTTCCATCATGGGTCCCCAGGCAAATGCATTTGCCAAATGTTTAAAACTGGACTGTGGAAATCAGCTACATGGAGACAAAAATGTCTCAGCTCCAAAATATGTTTTCCATTTCCATCTGGAACAGTGACAGAATGTTATACAGATTAATTAGCATTAGTAACTTTTCCAAATCTGGTGGTCCTGCCTTAAAATGTAGCAGAAGTATGATCAGCTAATAAGCCCCCACCCCCACCCCACAGGTATTACTGGAATTGTTGAGACTGATCAAAGTGAAAAGATCAAGGTAATTATAGCACAAAGTAACAGAAGGGTGCGCACCTCTGCTTTTTGTGTTTGCTCTTGAACAATTGAAGGTCTGGTTTCTTTGCCTAAGTTTAGAAAGGTATTTGGGCAACCACGGGAACAGAATATACCAGTCCATTTGGGTTTAAATATATATGTTGGATCACTTAGGGGCATGAATACATGAAGTGCTTGGTCCAAAAAACCAACCAATTCTCAGAGACACAGATCTTGCTGCAAATGACTCACTGACTTAATGAACATCGCTCAGGAAATGTCCTAAGAACCTCAAAGCCAGAGTGAGCTGCAGGAATGAGAGTTAAATGCTGTGGTGACACCCTCCCTTTTCATTCACTCTTTTTCTCATTTTGGCCAATCTCTCTGGACTCTGCCCTTACAGGAGCAGGCTGGCGATGGGAACCTACACTCACTGTCCCAGTCGGAAGTGTTCTAACCTGTGACTTTGCAAGAGTGAGGGGCAGAGTGATTCAGAGTCGAGTCAGCCAAGATCACTGAGTGAGTAATGAGTCACACCAGGAACAGGCCGGGGCTGACTGCAGGTCCAGTGCTCACTCCGCTGCATCCACTGGCCTGTTGTGAATGAGTGTACCAGGGCGGACCCAAATGCGAGTGGTGTTCAAAGGGAATCTGAGGGGAAGTAACTGGTTTGTAAAAAGCTTGTCTCAAATCACTTCCCACTCCTGTTGTCGGAAATTAAGCATTTCCTTCAATATACAACTCAACATTTCCCAAGGGACTAAAGAAGTCCCTCCTGAAGTAGTCACAATTAACTTAGACCATTAGAGATATCTGAGAGTCCATAAAAGAACCTGCAAATAGAAGTCCTTTCTAGGTGTCCATTACAAAATCCTGTCTCACAGCCACCTTCCTTCGCGCCCTGTACTTCCTAAAAGGCACCTCTGACCAGCAATGCAGGTTTAGCCCGTCCTTTTTTAAGTACAGCCTGAAACAGCGCCTACAGTTGTGTTTGAGAAATGAACTGCCACCAAGATCAAAGCTGCGGTGACAGCCACACAGCCACAGCCATACGTGTATCAGTAGGAAAGAAACATCTGTAAATGCACCTGAGAACAAGCAGAGCAAAAACTTAGCCAGGCAACCTCCCTGGTCTCACTGAAAAAGGCATCAACTGCAGCTTCAGGTGTTTTCAAACAAATATGGGCCTTGGTTTAGAACTTTGTTCAAAGAAAGCTGCCTGGTTTGGGGTGGGAGAAAGGCGAGATGTGGATACACAAAGAAGCTCTTCATTCCACAGGGTCTGACACAGAACTTTAATTTACACTCTCCAGAAGCCACTGCTGTGGCCCTGGTGTGTGCTTTAAAAAAATGGAACTATGAAACAGGCTGGTGGGTGAAGGAGATCCTTCGTGCTTCTTGCTTTCCAGTGACTGCGAATCTCATGTATCTGGGAAAAAGAAAAGTTCCAGTCCTGAAAACCTTCCCGAGACACTGTATCACCAAGAGGGTCGAGTCAGTTGGCATACTGGGCGTAGAAAGCCACTTTAACTCTCTCAATCTGGTGGCATAACTTGATGGCAGGCCCCAGCTTCAGCTCCATGCACTCCTGCACCGTAGGAAGAGTCAGCAGCAGCAGTGCCTGACCGTCAATGTCCTGTTGGGAAATAAAGTAGGTTAGAGCCCAGAGTACACACCAAGGCAACACATTAATCATGCAGCCTTCACTTTGGGGCCAAGGATGTGAGGGCTACTCTCCTTTCCTCCGAAGAGCTCGGCCAGAACAACTTGGCTTGATGGCTGTGTCATCTTTTGATGAACACATTCTTTTTCCTAAAAAAAAGGTGGCTCCTCTGAAATGCACATGCCTAGGCTGGTGGGGGCGAAGAGCTGGAACAGGTGAGCTGCTGCAGGAATCCTTCTTTCCCAAGCTCATTGCTCCTCGCTGGGAGGGCACCCTCCCCACGTCCCCCCCCCCCCCCGCAAGGCCCAGCCCTCCCTGTGCTCTGCTGTGACTTATTCTGAACACTACAAAAGGGGTCTCTGGTAAAACAAAAAGCTCTCTTCCCCTGCCAAGGTCTGCCATTCCACCATCAGAATGAGTAAGAAGATGCTAGAATAATATGTCAATGATACAGCACAAATTCCATAGAGGAAACTGTGTTTAGAAACACATGCATGTGCATGCACACATGCTCACGCATGCACACAACTACATCCACATAACCTGCATCACCCTAAAGGAAGTGCTACCTGAATTTCTGTCTTATATGGTCCTTCTCCGTCTATACACAGGGGCCCCACAGTGACAATATTTATTAAATGACTAGGATATTGTACAGGCTTCAGGAAGTTTTAGGATCAGCACTGGGTATTTTTGCCCCTTCACCTTCCTGGTTCTATAAAAGTTGGGTTTACTTATGGAGCTGTTGTTTGACTGGGTAACTGAGTGTAACTGCAACCCCTCATTCTATTCACTCAGATGCTCTGCATATTCCAGAGGGAATAACTGAGGCTCTAGGAGACTGCAGGCCCAAGGTCGTGACAAAGATCAGTGGTGGAAGGAGAGCATAACCAAAACTCAGCATACCAGAATTTCTGCCGCCTGGAGAAATTCAATGCATTTCACATAGGTACTAATTTTCTTAAAGTAATGTTTTATTTGGCTGTCTTAAGAATATCTATAGCAAAAAAACAAAACGTATATGAATGTTAGTCTTGGGAAGGCTAATGTTATAACACTCTATGCAGGAAGCTTAACCATTAGCTTCAATGAAATCAACTGGACAGGACAGAATAGACCTGAACTTATTTTAGGAGATGGAAGCTTCTAAAGTTGGAAATTAATTCCAGAAATACTATCTATTTAGAGATAGCACTGGAACTAGAATCATGGTTTTCTGATATTAAACTTTGGAAGGAGAATTGAAGCTCAGCTTTTAACATCTACACTTAGGATGGCTATGCTTGGACATAGAAAATAAATTACAGTGGAAAATTAGCCCTAAAATATAAATATAACTCTTTACAGACAATTTCTATTAAGGTGGCTGCCATATGCAGGCACCACATTTAAGTGGAGGACGTCACTCACTCAACAAGTATTTACTGAGCATCTAGTAAGTGCCAGCACACTCTGATAGTCTCTAGGGATATCGTATTGAACAAAACAAAGATTTCCATCACCCCCCGCCTTTCAGGAGACTACAAATCTCAAGAGAGGCAGACAAATAAATAGACGGTTACAATATAGAAATATAAATATGTGGGCACAGAACTACAAATTCAAATAGGATGGGCAACCAAGCTTATCTTATAGGAATCAAGGATGGCTACAGAGATTAGGTGATGCCTAAACTGAGGCCCAAGGGAAGAGGAAATATTAAAGTAATTATTAAGGTATCAAGGAATTATTAAGGTAATAATACCCTTATCAAGAATCAGGGAAATGCAAATTATGCTGCTCAAAACAATATAATTTTATACCCACAAAAATTAAGGTCTGACAATACTGTGTTGACACATAAGTGTATTGTAAAAGGAACCCCCTACACTACTAGCGGAAAGGTACACTGATGTTTTACCTCATAAAAATATATAAGAGAAAATCAACCAAGAGCACAAGAAACACAAAATTCAGAATAGTATTCATGGCTGGTAGAAATTAAGGGGAATGTGCCTAAAAGTTCATCCCCTGTGGCCTGAATTTCGAATGTGGGCAACCTGGATGAATAAAATTGAGCCCATGTCTCTGCACTTTTCTCTTAAGAGCAGGTTAAATGTATCTTGTGGGTCTCACTGTGTCCACATGGAAGCCCCTGCTCATCTGGGACTAAGAGAACTAAGGAGAAATGCAGCTGAACTTTTTTTTTTTTTTTTTTTTGCAGCTGAACTTTGTCTGCAGAAACACTCCTATCTGCAGGAAGATGAAGATTATGGGGTGAAGGTGGATTAAGGCTGAGCTAATCTGATTCACTGCAGTGATCCTTGACACCAGCATTTTCCCTGGCAAGCAATGGGAACAGCTGGGCCTGATATCTGAGGTGGCAGGAGTGGTTGACATACATGTTGTCTGTACTGAGCCACCTCAGGGCCTCTGGCTGTTCTCTCTGGGTTCTCACCTCATTCTCCATCTTCCCTGATGAGGTTAAACAGAACTCCAGAATGTTCTTATTTTGAGAAGAATATGCTACCAAGAATACAATTAGGCCTCTGTTGAAAGGCACTAGATTTAGTGGCCTGACCATCCAATTGTCACTGTTGTAGAAGAGCAATGGTGGTGGCTCAGTGACATCAAATGTGGTTGACCGACATGTTTACCACCCAATTGTCACTCACACTGCAGAGTGCACATAACCAACAACTACCTGAGGTCCGCACAGAGGAGTGGGAGGGAGAGATGGGGGAATGGAAGCAAAACTGGGCAATATCCTAATACACATGATCCTGCATGGAATCAAGGAATGAGGGAGGAATCCCACCCTGCAGCTGCTGTCACATGTAGCTTTTGTTCTGGTTTGAAAGAAGTTATGTTTTTTTTCATTGATTTTGTAGTAACAGACCTCACATTTACTTTAATTTTTATATGTATGCTTTCATATAATGCAGAACTGCTGGCAAGTCACTTATGTTCAACATAGAATTACCACATTGGACTACTAATTTTAGGAAATGAAATATAATAAAATACATGACATCAAAGTTATGCTTAACACATGGCAAATTAAATGCATTTTGTTTGATATAGAGGTCAATATAGGACTTGGCAGTTCCTTAATAGGAACATTCAGGTCTATAGAAGTAGAAAGAGGAGGAAATAGTCTAAATGTGAAGTAAACTTGTAAACTGTCTTGAAATTTTTTAATTAAAATAAATGACTAATTTGGTTACTTTATTATATGTCTCTGATTCATAAAAGGTAAATGAATAGGAAAATTTTTGAGAGTTTTGTGTTTGTTTAGTTATTGATGTGTGGGGTTTTACTGCATGATATGCATGTTGTGTACAGCATGAAATTATAGAGTATGGACTTTTTAGGCAGCTACCATAATGTTTCAGAATTAAAAAGCATGTATTCCAGTAATGGGAAGTTTATAATTTTAATAAACACTCCTGGTGAATATGAAAGTCTCTGAATTTACAACATCCAGAGGAGCGAACTCACATAGCTATTACCATTCCATACCCTGTGACTTTTTTTTCACATGCTGGTGAATAAAGACCCCAGCCTCCTTGCAGTTCATCTAAAAACTGACACAGCACCAGGAGTGACCCACTGGAGGCCTCACCCAATCACAGCTGTGGCATTTGGGCTCAAAGATGATAGAACAAATTAGTAAAAATTAGTAATTAAAGGTCTGATTGAACAGAAAAAGACTCAAGTGCCCACGTACTTCAGACAGCACAGCAGGCAACAGCCTTTTATTGTGACAGGTGAAATGGCCTAATGTGAAATTTAAAACTAAATAGGAATAAGGCTATTATTAATTAAAGTCTACCTATTTTTCTCTCTACGTGATAAGTGAGTAGGTAAGTAAGACCAAGCTTTTAACTGATGGGAGAAGAGCAACCGAAGGGAGGGCCCTGCCCATCACATGATTCTAGAAGTAATAACATGCTGGGAACACTTCACTTCTTAGACGCCCCAGCTGGGGAAGGCATGAAACTTTCTGAGATGTTGCAATAAACGGGGTTTAGAAAATTAAACTGAGGAAGACTTAGCATGAGGAGTATTTTAGCCTTTTCCCCAAAGCAGCTGTGTTTTTACTTGCTTGCTTATTGCTAGAAACAGTACACATGTTCTTAAGTGGCCACAGAGAACCCGGCATCCTGGTGGAAGAGGCTCTGTTCTCTGTTCTGTGATAGGACCAACTGAAAAAAATTTCTCAGCTAAAACTGGCTTTTGGGTCTAAATCAAAACTTCAGACTAAAATAGAAAGCTACCTTCCTCATGCGCCTTTTGACTGTTGAGGCCCATACAGGCACTCCATCAGTGCACATGGAATGGACACTTGCATGAATAGATACACACATTAAACTGTGTCATCAGCATGTCATGTAATGCAGTGCAATGCTTTTAGCAAGATGTCAAAGTTCTGTATTTCCATTCTCAAGACAGAGACGTAGCTTATCAGCATGCTTCAAATCACGTAAGCCCTCCCATTTCTTGTAATTCTTTTCTGTTTGTGTTTTAAATGAAGACATATGTTAATTACCCAAGTTCTTATGTCTAATGAAGTCTTTCCCTATCTGTCTGATTTTAAGTGTTGCCCAGAGAAGACCTCCAGTCAGAGGGCCGTTCTCACCACCACCTGTTCATTCAGGGTGTCCTTAATGGTTGTCTACAAGATTCCAACGGTAACTCGGAGACCTTTGAATGTTAAGAACTACTCTCCCCCAGGAGGAGCTGGGAACCATATTAATTTGCTTTTCACAATTTATTACTACTTTATGATAAACTTGGGAGAAAATCTGAGAAATTCACTGGGAGCGTGGGAAATCAGAGACCTTCTTTTTTCTTCCTGATTTATTGTTTGTATTACCCTTTATGTAGACTATTGGTTTGTGTATCTAAAAAAAGACTAGACAGACATATTTTTAATTTATTATATAGGAACTATTTTTTTAAAAGTACAGGGTCTTGAGAGACAGATATTTACAACATTGTGATACATGCAAGAAATTTCAACAAATAAAGCAAACACAGCAGAACATGCATTACAGGCTTAAATTTGAACTTTTTACGTGAGACTAGTGAGGAGTCTGCAAGGTGGCATGTGTTTAGAGAATAGCAATTTGTGCGCATGTTAACTTAAGGAAAATGTAAATAAAAACCATCCTTTCCTATGACTCATCATATCATTTTAGCTAATTACCGTCATTTCATCAGCTAAATTTAAAATTCCTATAAGGTATAGATTGTATCAATTGTTTTTGTATTTATCCATCATTAGCACAATACCCACCTAACATACCATAGGCTTTAAAATATTTTACAAAGCCAGAGGGGAGAAAGAAAAAAACAGTAATGAAAGCAGCATGAAATAAAACAAAATGTACAGAAAACTGCTTCTGGAAAGACCGAGTTAGCATACTTTTCCCTATGGCTCCAAGTAAGTATGAGGAAAAGCTCTGGATGTTATAAATAAAACAAACTTCAGAAGAATTTGAAGGTGGAGAGAAGGCAGACCAGCTGGGATGGTAAGACCCAAGATATAGTGCTGAGTGTTCTGGGTTTTATGTTTGCCTCCTATATGCAAGGCATTGCTAAAGAAGCTGGGAACCCAGACATGTCAATGCGCACAGATGACCAGAGGCCCAAGAGCGACCTGCTCTCTCTAGCAGAAGGACTGGGAAAGGGGTACCCCAGGGAGACAAAACCATTTAGACAATGACTCCTCCACCGCAGGACAAAGTGGCCTACCCCACCTATGCCAGCAGAGGTGGAGAGAGGGGCCCTGACTTCCAGCCTGGGCAGGTGGCTCTAGGTCCCACCGCCCCAGAGCAGGATGTCCAATAAGGTCAAGTGGAGGGCTGAGATTTCCATCTCCACTTGGCCACAAAAAAGGTGTTGGTGGAGACCATGTATGGACCACAGGCTTCTGCTCCCCACCCACAGGTGTAATGAGGAAATGTCCCCTTCCCCTGCCAAAGCTGTGTCACAGGAAGCCAGCTGAAACAGAAGGTTTAATTGAGATCCAGTCTCATAATAAAATCAGCAAATACACCACAGAACCACCGTACCTGTTCCTGAAATATTTTGGCCAAGGGGGCGCAGTCTGTCAGTTTAATGAACCTGACCACATCAGTCACCGTCCACTCCAACGGGTTGCTCTCCAAAATGAGTCTCTCCTCCTCCTCTTGCTTTATTTCCTGCAGAGATAAGGGGAGCATGAGGCTATTTTATTTGCATGTCAGCAGGACCTTCTCTACAACCAGGACCATGAGGGGACGCCCCTCTAAAGTCTCCAGGACAAACCACAAGGTCTTTGGTCTCTAAGGACTTTCTTAGCAACCCTTTGGGGCAATGCCTTGACCTCCAATGATTTGTGTGCCATTAGAGGTGAAATATTTTTTAAATACACAAGGAGAGCAGTTGTTGAATCCCAAGTTCAGGAAATTGTGGGTCTGCTTAATGAAGCATCTCTGATTGCAGAGGAGAAATGAAAGGTAAGGAGTATCTGCAAATGTACACAAGGGAGTGAGCTATTCCCCCATTTATTTTTGTGACACTGGTACCAGTGACCTTCCAGCTGGTCATCTAGCCCCTGTGGGATGAAGGGAGACCTGATAGGCTGATTTGCTATTTTATTGTACCACAGATCAGCCTACACAGGGTAAGTCTAGTGTTTAGTGGGACCCTGAGGACGCCTTCTGTCTGTGTTACTCAAAGAATCCTTTTTGGGTTTAAAGTCTTCAAGAAAAAGAGGTGCTACTGCTTCCCTTTGAGCTCCATTTTGATATTCCCTGACTCACCTGGTAAATCTGTAAAATCACCAAGCCTTTGCCCTTGACTTGGAACTAGGCTGGAACAGCTGCTAGTGTCTTTAGTATTTTAAACAGATGTCCCAAAATCTAGGCTGCAAACTATAATGCATTTTCTTCTTGGACACTCTGTCTAGCTAGACAAGCCAGTTCCAGAGCCCATGAGCTTTACCTGCCCTGTGTCCTTGTCTTGGCTGGCTGCCAGGCCCTTGTCCCCACCCTCAGCACAGGGGTTGGCTGGCACTCTCCGGCCCCGTCTCGCCCTTTCCACAGGCAGCCGGCGCTCGGGCTCAGAGCCACTCCTCAGGGTGACAGCCCTCCGGGGCCTGGCAGAGGGGACCTCGGCTGAAGAGGTATCTGTCTGGTCATCCCGCAGCTCAGAGCCGGTTTCCTCACTCCCCGTGTCATCGTCCACGGCATCTGCGTCCTCCTCTTCGCTTTCCTGTGAAGGAGGGACAAGCACAGGATGGAGTTAGGTGAAAGGGGCCCTTGTGAACACAAGAGGCTGGCCTCTAATCCTAGATCTCTTCCCGCCCCGGTGGCCCTGTGAAAACCACTAGGTGAAGTCTCTGAGGACTGACCTGAGGGTCTCAACCAGGGTCCCAATGGCAGCCCTTCCATTGCTAGAGCAGCTGACAATGTTAAATCTGTTTTCAACAAATGAGGAAGAGGGTTCCTGGCATCTTGTGTGTCCAATGATTAAGCATTAAAGTTCCACTGCAGCCTTCACTGTGAGGCTGTCACACCCGCCAGCCAGGGCGCTGTGTCCCTGTGGAGTGTCGCAAGGTGCACAAGTAGCGCATACCTCCCCCGAGCCTGCTGCAAAGTCCACAGTAGAAGACCTCCGTTTCTTCTGCACAAAAATGGATTTTCGCCGTTTCCTACGCCTGGCTGGTTTCGAGTGCCCACTTTCAATGTTGCTTTCCCCAATCGGGGGCTTGATGATCTTCTTTCTTTTTCCATAATAATAGGCTACAGGGAAAGAGAGAGCTTTTTTTTAGGGTTACACACACGTATATACATGGACAGAAAGTACAGAAGCAAGAAGGAGAGAGGAGGAGGAGGTTCTTGTGATTCCTCCATGAGTGACCATGTGTGCAGAATGAAACGGGAATATATATGCAAATTCACACTCTGAATAGTGTTTCAAATACATTCAGATTCCTCACTCTGACACACAAACTGACAAATTCCAACTGGCTGAGGCCCACAGAACATGGACTGTGCTTGTGGGTCCAGCACCTGGCTAAAACATGGACTGGTAGAGCAAACTCTCAGGTTACTGTGACAGGGATGTAGACATCCCTCAGAGGAGAGATAACTGGGGGAGACACAGGAAGAGCAGAAGCCAAGATCAGAGAGAGTTCTCAGAGCTTGCACTCTCCGTGGTGCAGGTGTCTGGGAGTGGCCGATGCTAAGACAAGAGACCAGGACGGAGGAAGGACAGGGCCCGAAGAGGCCAGCAAGAAGAAGGGAGAGGTCACCAATGTGACAATGTTACCAGGAGATGGAAGAGGCGGGTGCTGAAGGAGAGAACATCCTGCCAGGAAGAGGTCAAAGCAAAGGCGGTGTTGGCCAGGGTGGCCATTCTCGGGTTGGAGAAGCAGAGACGGTCAGGAACAAAGAAAGTGAACGATGCTTTGCACCCTCAAACTACTCTACTTGAGAGAATGTGAGTTAAGTGGTTTAAACAGGGGAGAAACTGATTGTGACAAGGAGGTTGCTCCAAGTAAAGAAGGACAGTGAAAGGGCAGTGAAAGACTCATTATAATTCCTCAGCGTTAAAAACCAAGAAGTAATTCTGGTTACTAGCCATTTCCAATAATCCACTTTATTGTGCTCTTCTTTTAGCCACGTAGTGTTCAGAATCAACCAATCCACTAAACTCGTGACAACACATACCACCTCATTTCCTCTTTGCCAATGCCTACCAACGATAATTCATCCTGATTTTAACCACTCCATCCCTTCCATATACCGAGCTAGAAAACACAGAACTACCTGCCCCAATAAATCTTAAATAATTCTCCCACATTAATTACTATGAAAAACAATTCAAAAGGTTATTTTAAAAACCATCAACACCAACTACATGACCCTGCAGTTCAGGCCCACAGACCAATGTTCTGTCCGTTATCAGTACTCACTGTATTTGGTTTTGGTATGAACAGAGCAGTTTTCTGGGCAGTTTTCAGAAACGAGTACAGGACTGAACAAATTTGGACAGCATTGCAGCTTGGCACAAACCCGTCTGCAGAAGTCTGCTACTTGGTCTGAAGTTCGTACAATCTTGGCCACAGCCCTGTATGTTTTGCCTCGGTACCTAAAAGGAAAAAAGGAATGAAAGACAATGTCAGGACCATGGAATTACTCAGGCCTATTCTGTATAGCGTATCCCAAAGTACCCCTTTATTTCTGAACAATAAAGCAGGCTCTACGTGATTTCCATGTCATTTGTTTTTTTATTGTTCTTTATGTTCTCACAAGAATATTTTCCAGAAATGCCACAGTTTATGTGACGACAGTGCTAAAATAGAATCACCACAATAAAGATTTCCATTTAGCATATTCTCATTGCAGCATACATAATTTAACACCAATTCCAGATGCTCCTGGGACCTAGATATTGTGATTTGTTGCTCATCACTTTTGAGGAAAAAAAAAACTCTTGCCCAAGAAAAACCATCTGCAGTGAAGTCACCAACATGAAACTAGAAACCAGAGCTTCTGGAGAGCAGGCTGGATTCTTGTTTAAAACGTAAGTCCTGCAGGTCTTGTCCAACTAGTTAAGGCAAGAATGATGTAAATAATGCCTGGCTGAAAAGTTGAGCATTTAGAAATAGGTTTGAATCGCCTTTCAATATATTTTTCTAAAGTATCATTGGTATAAAATAACTATAAACTTTCCAGTTAGCAACAGATCATAGGTCTTTATTTTTAGGTCATAATCACTACACTTACGAGTCCACTAAAATGAGAATGCATCAAAATAGCGGGGCCTATTAAACTATGCCCTTGGCGTGTACCCTAATATTCAAATGTAAATCTTGAACAAGAAATTATTTTCCAGAAAAATTGCATGTGGTGGTAGCTCTGGAGGAGAACATGTGTTCATTTTTGGAAAACTAACCAAACTCCAGAGGCAGGAACGGAGGAAGGCTGACACCGCCAACTGGTGAGGTGACGATGTGAGCTCTTTGCCAGACTGTCGTTCACACACGCGTATGTTAAGGCCCCCAAACACAACAGGGACATCCGGCAATTCGGGGAAACAGGAGTATGGCATGAGGAGATCATTACTTTTGTGAATAAAACATTAAGTTCAAAACCTCGGTCTGGTTCACTAGGAAAAACACGGTGATGGAAATAAATAGAATAATAAACTGCTCTCGAATTTATTCCAACTTCTTTTTTTTCTTTCTGTCCTAAAATATTTTCCCCCTAAAAATCATTTTAAAAGTATCAACAGCAAAAACATGAAGTTTTAGCTTGGAGAAACTGGCCTTTCTGTTTATTCACTGGCCTTTCACATGCCAGTCCCTGTCTTCCTTTTTCTTCGGTGTCCCTGAAGGCCAAGCTTGACTTTCCGTGTAGTAAGAACTGAAAGGCAACTCTTTATAGACAAGATCATGCTTTAACTCCCAAACCTTTGTACAACTGTTGACTTTTCTAGGACCTCTATCAACCCAAGATGTAGAAATGTCCCCTGCCCCACTTGGGTGGTCCTTGCTTACTGCTTCTGTTGTGTTTCACAATAAACACAGCGTATCGTTAATGTTGGTGGAAATGGAGAATAAAAATGTAGTTTCACTCTATATTTTCCCTGGAAGTTTTTTTCCACCACAACTTTGTGTTCTTGGGGCTTTCTCTTCAAGGTTCGTAAAGTCTTTTTAAAACAGTAAAATAATAGAAGGTAAAAAAGCCGAAGAACCTGAGAATAAGGTCAAAATTCAAAGTAGGGATGAAAGACAGATATTTCTGTCCCCAGACCTCTGATTCCCAAGCAGACACTTCCAGAAACACATGAGAAGGATGTAAGGAGAAGGGGTGCAAAGGCCATGGGATATATAAACGGATGGCTTTTTCTTCCCCTTCTTACATAGGATGATTCAAAGGAAGAAAGGGTTTCAGGAAAACAGTTCACAATTAGGAAAAGCGTATCTAAATTCATGAAAATAGAATTATAGTATGCTTGAAAAGTAATGGACTCCTCTCCTCTTTCCTGCCCTTCTGGAACAATTCTGTCCAAAAGCCATGGTGGTGGTAGCAAGGGTCAGGGGACTGAGCAAGGAAGATGTGCAGGCTCAGGGAGGTAGGAGGGGACCCGCAGTGTCCTGACTCGGGGTGTGGACACTGAGCTGCCGGGACCTCCTTTCCCTGAAGGACTGGCTGTCCTGGGTGAGGAGAATGTCAGCAAGGTGGGGAGAGCCCAGCATGGGCTGGAGCGAGGGAAGAACAAAGTTACAAGAGACTGGTGTCACACCGGGGCCTGAGCAAACAAACAAACTGAAGGCAGAGTGGGTCAGGCTCCCCATTGGCATTAGGGATGTTGGGGCATCAGGTCAACAGCTCACTCTCAAATCAATCTACAGAAAAAATAGTACTTTATTTGTACTTGTAGCATTTCTGTAATTCTTACGTTGTTTCAAAATAAACATTTAAAAAATAAGGGAAATAAATTTTGTTATCTTATACATGACTTAAACTACATTAAGATTAATATATATTTTCCAACAAATGCTTATTTTCTAGCACTATAAGTACAGGAATCATCTTCAGTTATTATCACAAATGTGGAAGAAAAACTCTTTGGAGCATCCAATTCCAGGCTGAACCAGTGATGTGGCTTGTTTTGGAGCTGGTCCGTGAATTAGGGCAATTGTTCAAACAACTGGTTTTCACAAAGACACACGAAACGTATAGAGATATTTTCTTCCCAAGATAGACAGGCAAAAGGCAGCTCTTAGGTCTCTGACCAAAGGTAGGGTTGAATTAATACCACCACTTCTATTTTCTCAAGGACTCTACACCATGTGATCATTATACGACTTTCCGAGAGAGGAGGAATGGACAGGTGTCAGCAGCCCCATCGGACAGACACGTAAATGTGGAAGGACAGCTGGCACCTTGAGCAGCACCCAAGGCGTCCCGGTGAGCTGGGAAGCTACAGTCCTCAGCACTGCACTACTCTTTATTTTACCAGAAGAGAAAAGAAGAATCTGTTTTGTAGTTTTCCCTACCACAAAAGGCTTAAAAGACCAATTTCAATGACATAATCTTGTAGGCAGGATAGGTGAGAAGAGTTCAAGAGCATGGGATAATGCCTTTCCCTTTATCCTCTCACTGTGAACCTGGAGAGAAAAATACTGAGCCATGTAATTTATTAAATGGCCCAGCAGGGCTATTGTAAATACAAAGATAAGATTTTTAAAGTAAGCATTATAAGTTTTGTGGGAAAAAAAGGAAAATATTGAAAGAGACAAACAAGCTAGTACCTAGCAGAAAACTCCTTGGCATTCTAAATACTCTCAGAAGAAAGGAAGGAAGGAAGAAGGAAGGAAGGATAGGAGGAAGGAAGGAAGGGAGGGAGGGAGGGGGGAAAGGGGAAAAGAAGGAAGGAAGGGAAGGGCGGATGAAAGAAAGAAGGGAGGAAGAAGTAAAAGACCGCTGCGTTGGAGCACTCCAGGAGATGCTGAGATGACACCAGTCTCACATGCACACTTAGAGACACTTCGGGAAGTCAGACACCAACAAATGGACAGAGGAGGGTATTCTCCCTGGCTGCCAATGTGGGGACCCACTCAGAACCCCAGAGTTAATATAAAGATTACTTGAAGATGAAGACATTTGAGAGTCAACAGATGCAGAAAGAAGCTTTTTTGGAGCTTCCATTATCTGATGTAAATGAAGACTTCTGAGAAACGAAGGCTGCCGTAAATTCCCTCTTTGGGGCAGCTTCTAATCACAGGATAGAGACCAAGAGTAAATCTACCATAAATCCTTGCAGGGGAGTTTCATGGCCAAGAGAGAAAGAAGGCTTGCACCACATAAACAAACATTATCACAAACTTTCTTAACTCCCATTTGTCTCCCTAAATAACCATTTGTCTTTCCTAAGGAAACTCATCTCCTTCTTCTCCTAGAGGCCTTTCCTGCACTCCCCTCTGCCCCACAAAGTTTGAAGTTTGGTATAACTTGGGTATAAGTTCCAAATCCTAACTGCCCCTCTGAGTCACTCATCACGGAGCACTCCTGCATGCATAAACATTGCACCTGTCAGTAAACTGTTTTTTCTCTTGCTAATCTGTCTTCTGTCAGTTTAATGTGCAAACTCCCAGGTACAGAACATAAGAGGGCAGAGAAAAAGTTTTTCCTCCTTGACATTAATAATGAATTGTGAGTGGCTTCTAATATCTTTGACCAACCAAAGCAGGGATTTATTTCTACATGTGAGTACACATGACAGGGAGGAGAAAGATACATGAAGATGGAGAAATTAGGGTGCTGGAAAAAATGGTCTCTTCTCTTTCAGTAAAGTGTTGAGAAAAATCAAAATGGATATTGAGTCAAGAGAAATTCAGACTAAAAAGACTGACACTGGCCTAGCGACCTATTCGTAACCATCAGCATGGTCCAAATAGGATGACTTAAGCGTGGCCTAAGTTGTATCATCTTCAAAATGACTCACATCAGGCCCTTTTCGCAAAATCTTGAGAGGCTGTGAGAATGCAGAGCAAGAAGTTTCCAGGCTGTTAAATGGAATTCACATTCTCGTTTATTAAAGGAAGCATTAAAAGGGAAGAAAGGTGGTAACCCTGATAACTCTGCAGAAATAGAGAAGCTACACAAGCTGTGAGAAAATCACTCTTCTTAATAGCAATAACAAGATATGGTTCTGATTGCCTTCAAAACTTCATTGGTCACGTCATCCGAACTAGGGTCAATGCGTTGGCTTAGTCCCTGGTTTTCAGTCTTATGATACTCAACTCCTCAGAAGTTTCTCTCTTCTTTCTTGATCCCTGTATTTCAAGTAATGAGACTCTGTGCAATACATGGGGTGTGTGTTTATTTTAGGAAGACCGCATCTAACTTCCAATATCCTAAACTGGTCTGTGCTTGAACCAGAAACACTGCACCCATAATCTGATGAATTTAAGTAAACACACAGATATCCAGTCTTCTCTTCACATACTAGTTCATCTGCCTGTTTCACAGAATATGTGCAGTACATTTTCAGGAATGTTAACTGCATACCTTTGAGTAAGGTAAAAATCAACAAATAAAGAAACAAAATTTTTTTTCAGCAAAAAGTCTCTCAGTTTGGGAATTTTTTTTTCACATAAATCTCCTTATAGCCAAATATTACATCTTACTCTTCATAAAATATGGGCATGAATAAAAGGTTCCCAAAAGTAAAATAAATAAAAACACATACACAATTAGTCATTGCTTATGAAAAATAAGAAACCAAAATATTTTTTTCATAAAGCTGAGAATGAATCACCTAAAAGTAAAGATTTGACTATCTCCTCACTTCTGCCTAGCTGGTAAGTCTAATTCACTTGAAATTGTATTAGGATATATCCTCTTTAAATATTCTGAATTACTATAAGAAATGACTGGGAAAATCTATTAAGCCTCCACCTGGCTTTTATAAAGATTATCACAAAAGCCATTCAAGGAAAGTTCCCCTCCCCCCTCAAGAAGATTCTATAACATGTTGGAAAACATAATTAACTGTTTCTAGATGCACAGAGTTGGCAATTTTTTTAAAATTCCTACTAAGTATAGCCTAAATTCCTTCTCCTGAAATTCAAAGTAATGCAGGTCTATTTAGCACACTTAAATTAATCAGAAAGAAAAAATTTTCTCTTCCAGAACAGCTGAAGTGAACTACATCAGAATCCGTTTTTCCTTTGGCACTACATACGGCCACTATAGTTTTGCCCTTCGATACGTGTTGAAGATGAAATGTGACCGACTCCTTATATGGTGCTCAATTATTGCCATAGATTGTTTTAGTATAAAAGTATAATTGTTAGAGAAACAGAAAAAATAAAAATACTGAGGAACAACTGAAGGTAACAGTGTTAGTTTTTCTTCTGCTTACAAGTTAGACCTTTTCAATAATGGCACCTCCATACTCTCCAGGAAATGAGTCTTTACTCCTTAGAAGAAAAAACCCATCAGAACCCCTAGATGCTCAGACACAGCATTCATAAAGCCCCGTGGAGGATCTTATGCCCTTTCTTCCTGAAAACACTTTTGCAATAAGTCAGCTGAATGCCTTCAGTGCAGGTCTCCCCTTGCTGAGTTAATTTATTCATGACAAAAACCATATCAGCCTTTCAGTTAAATGGGTAGAAGCCCCCTCTCCCTCTCTCTCCTCCCACTGCACCAAAGACATAGCAAAGTTGTCAAGATCAAAAAAGTTGTAGTTTTACATCAGGAGGAAAGAGGTGACTCAACACCCAGTGTTAGAACAGGCACACTCCCGCTGACTGTAAATCTGTCACCATCAGCAGATGCTGTGAGATGCCACTGTGATCCCGCACACCTGAAAGCCAGTGCAGACAGACGATTTTGCCTCAGTTGCAGGGTAAGATTTTGCTAAGGAACTCACTGTCACATTTGATGTAACAGGCACTTCGTTGCCTTTACAATACAGCAGGGCTGGATCGTGCCGTGTCTGTTTTGATTGTATCAGGCTGGATTTAATAAAGGCTCTGATGAACTCGGTAATGTGAAAATGTGTGCAAACACTGCGGAATGAATGCTCACTGTCATTTTGGTACCTGGAGCAGGTTTCTGGCTTACTTAGGAGCAGGGGAGATGGTAATGGAATTTAAGTTATTTTTAGTTTTACTATTTCCAAATCCATTAGGAATATTTTGGATGTATTAAATGTTACAGAAAATTTTTAAAATAAGGATCAACAAGGGTTTTTGTATAAATACTTGCTCAGGTTTTCTGCCACCATCACTATGATGAACTGACCTTTATAAATAAAGTGTTTTGTTATTGCTGATGATCGCCCCCTTAAATAAAGTAGAAATATATAGAATATTACATTGGAAAAACACTTGTTTTATTTTTCTGGGCTACATGTGAAGCTCATTTAAACATTTCTTGGGAAAGAAATGAAAGATGTGATATGGTGCCACCTTTCACTGGCATCCCACTTATACAAATAAATATTGTCCTTATTTACTTCTGAGGGGGGACACCAAAAATGGATTTATTTATAAAAAATTGTGTATTAATTTTTACATGTTTAAACTTCAGTCACCTTCAAAGTACTCTCCATTTCATGTAATACACCTATCGAGACATTTTTTTCTACTGCTCAAAAAAGTTTTTGACCTTGTTGATTTTGATACCTCTTAGCGCTTCTGCTCTTTTTTGTTTTACCTCTTCCACGTCAGCAAAATGTTTCCCTCTGAGTGCTTTTTTCATCCATGGAAACAAAATAAAGTTGCTCAGGTTGAAATCAGGTGAATGGGGGGGGCATGCACAAGGTCATGCTATTTTTGGTCAAATACTGTTGAACACTCAGCTTGGTGTATGTAGGCAGGCGTACTCAAAAATCACTCATCATGAAATGAGTAAATGCGTTGAGTCTTCAAGAAATTTTCACTGAAGCCAAATGCAACCTCTCACAACAACACCAACTGGTACACTGATAGAGATGGGTTCCTAGGACACTCACATAGTGGGGGAAGCCTGTACTACAAGGAGCCCGCCCTCCAGAAGAGAATTCTGGGTTGTCTTTTGGGGGGGGTCCCTCCTCGTACATTCCTTTTAACTTTTGTGACTTGACAGAGTATCAGCAGACCATAAGTGACTTTTACTGAATCTAAAATCACAGAGATGTTCAAAAAAGACACTAGAAAATGCTGATTAAATAACTGATAAAAAATGTTGAAGAAAATTGCAGTATCGCAACAACTCTACTCAGTACCAGTGTAAGTTAATTACAAACTTAATAATTACTGGTCATACGAATTATTTAATATTCCTCAACTTTCACTATGCATAAGGTAGGTACTTTCTTTAAAGAAGGGCTTATATATACGTTAGCTATTGAAAAGTGGTTCACTCTTTCAAACAGCATCATTTCACAGATGTTAAATCTAAACGATGTCAGTTCACTTACACAAGAAGCTGATCAGTAAGATCTATTTTATTTGAAAAGCCTAACGAAATATTAAAAGCCCTCTTGGAACACCAAAGCAATTATTAAACAACTTTATCTAGAGAAATGGATCTTTTTCTGTTTCTTAAACAACTGAATTCAAGCCTATTGATCAAGTTGGTGCTCTCTGCTTCAGAGTTCAAGAAACTTAAAGCAAAGCAAAATCAGCACTTCTCCAATTAGCCTATTTCCAAATAAAGGAACAGATGAGCAACTATGTGTCAACCCGCAGCCCATTCACCAAAACCAGAAGAATTGGTTATTTTTTATCTTTTAAAAACTATCCACTCTCAGAGTAAAGAATATTTGGATCTGGCCTAATTAAACTCTTTACAGTATAAATTACTAGGAGCTGCTAATAAATATGTGTAATATTGATAAGTGATATCCTCTTTTTTTATAATAACTTCCCCTTTTGATCAAACAATCTATTGGACCTGAACACAGTATGTTTTAATTCTGAATGTTTAACACAATTAGTATTAGTTGAGCAACTCTCTAATTCTCTTTAGGAATCCTAAGGCCTCCAGGCAACTCTGGAGCAAACTGCCAACATTCTGTCTGCAGCACCCAGAACTGCAGAACTGCAGAACGACAGCTCTTCCTTTTGCTTCCCTTCCTCTGAGGAACCACACGTTTCATAGGAGCAGGCCGAGTATTACAAGAACATTTGTTTCCAGAATTGAAAATGCTTACTTTGCCTTTAGCGTCTCCTCCTGAAAATTCCAGTGTGGATCTTCCACCAGCTGTAATTCCCTCAATACCCTCCCAGGCTTGTAAGCTGCATTGATTAGCATGCTAAGAACCTGTAGGGGAAAGAAGAACCACAATGAATTTGTATTGTAGCCATTCCTGCTAATACAAGGAGGCTTTGAAACCCTACCTGCTGATGCACGAAGCATTTGCTCTACATCTTCTTTAGGTGAAGGGCTGTGGGGACATTGGATAGGAATTCTGCAGGTTCGCCATCAATGGGAGAAAAAGGTGGGACAATCCAATCCCTCTGCTGCTGAACGGGGATGGCAGACTCTCACTAACATTTCTGGTTGTAGAAAAACAGAACTACTTCTTCCAATAGGTGTGCATTATGCGTCATTGAGCCGGCTCTGACTCCTCGTGACCTTCTGACAGAATGATGTGCACAATGTCCTATCCTCAACAGCCCTGCTCAGCTCCTGTGGACCCACACCTATGGCTTCCAAAGAGCCATTGATTATTCTTTAACAGGACAACTCTGCAGTAGGACTGGCCACTGAGAATTATATTTTATTTTAAAAATAAATTTCAAAAGGTGTCAATAAGACAGAGACAACAGGTAAATGCCATAACTTCTGGATAGGCTTCATGTACCTGTAAGGAGGGTAACAATTGTGTGAAACTCACCTGATGCTGCCCCAGTTTATGCATCTTTAATCCCAGGGACAATTCTCTCAGAGATGGCAGTGTTTCGAAAGGAAGTCTGTAACATCCAGCAGCACCCTATGTTATTTCCTCAAATTACCCCTTCATTCCCAAGTCCCAGGTCAAAGGAAATAAGCATGTTGTCTTTGCCCACTGCCACACCCCCAGAAAGACCAGCACTTTCCTTCTAAAGCCCCAACTGCAGGCTCTGAAGAGATGACACGTCCCTGTTAATCCTGATGTGCTTATCAAATGAAAAGAACCTTTCCAGGAGCAAGTCATTAACGATGAACGTTCATAAGTTCTGACACACTCAAGAACTGCTGTTATTCGGATAAAGAACTGAAAGAATGTGAAGAGGCAACATCGTGTACAAAGGAGCACGAGACCTAGTGTGAAATGCCTCTTTGTCAGGCTCTGCCATGTGCCGGGCGCTAGGAGTGCACACGCAGGAACAGGACACAGTACCTGCCACTGCTGAAGTCTCCCCAAGTCCAGAAGCCAGACACTGAGCTCACGTCTCATGATTCAGAGCGAAACATCATTGGAAGAGTGATAAAAATATCTTATTGAGATGGGACACGGGCTTCATTGCCGAAGCACCTACTGTTTTTTGGAGGAGACCAGCACAGTATCAATGGGAAAGAAAGCGATGCAGGTGTGCTAGAAGAATTTTCATGTTTCTATCTGTTCCAGAATGTAACTGGCATCGTTTGTACCCTGATTTAATTCTGAAAAACAATAAATCTTTCTCATAACTGAGAATTTGACCTTAAAACATTTTATACTATGCAGTCAGCATGGCAACCGCCTTTTCTTCCCTTGAGTAGCATTTTGCTATGTTCCCAGTTCAGCCAAGGTGCTAAAAGGCCAGGACAAGGCAGAACACGCAGTGGTGTATTTACGCTTTCTCTATTAGAATAATCATCTGATTTTAATGTTTACTGTCAGAACAATTTACAGAGACTGAGTTTTAAAATAAATCCAATTAGAACCGGCTGAAATAATGTGCAAAGTGTTTATCAACAGACAATAAAAATTCAACTGATTCTTTTCATTGTGTTTCACTGAGAAAATCCCAGAGCTACCTGTTATTTGCTGCGTATCAAAATGCATTTTGTGGCTGTGAAAAGAAAATACCTTCCAGAGTTCAATTCAGTCTCGAAGCAGGCAGCAATTAAATTGTAAAAAAGCATACAATACTGAATAATTTTCCCATGACTTTTTTCAATGCCACATCACTCATCTCTGAATTCAACAAGCCCCCTATAAAACTTTGGGATTGTGAGATGAATAATTTTTGTGTACATGGCATCTTAGTGTATTGCAGTTGCGTCCACGACAATAACTAAGTTGACAGCTGTTATTAATATCCAGAGTTAGACTGAATGACTGACTGTACCTTGTAAAACACCGGAACTCAGTTCATTATGCTCTTGATCAGAAACCAGAGCATGGGCCCTGCCTCCAATTAACAGGTCTTAATTCATGCTAAGCAATGACCCACTCAATTTCTTAGAGTGCATGAAATGTTTGTTGAGAACATACTCCTATACAGAAGCCCCCACAATGTGCTATAGCAGATAGGCAATAACCTTCATAACCGGACAGATCCCGGATCAAATCCCATAGTAACTAAGAGTTCTAAGGCAAGATGTTTGATTAAATTTCCTCCTCTGTATAATGGGGGCACTGCCATTTTATCTGGTTCATAATGAAGGAAATCGGAATATACCACCTCAAAATATGCCACTTTGACATTGGATTATTTTGCCATGAAGGCAAGTGAGAAACAGCAGACACAAAAGAACTCTCTGCTCTCCTCTTTCTGCCTAGAAGCAGGGCATGAATTTCCCTTTGTGAAGGTGTTTGTCCCTTCTCTCCCATACCAGAAGGAGAACAACCATTGTCACTGGAGAAAGAAAGATGCCACAGAGACAACTCTGCACAAACAAGCCTTAGTAAAAGAACCCTTATCTTCCACTAGTTTTCCCTGTACATTTCCCTTCCTGCAATGCCACCCTTAGAAGCTCAAAACCCTTTTCCTTTGCCTTATCACCTCTCCGTAATTTATAGCCTTTTGTTAAAATGGTGTATGTAAAAAATCTTTCCCTTCTTTTCTGTGAGGGCTGTGTGTATTCAAAATAAACCCTTTCTCCTGTTAATCTGCCTTTTGTCAGTTTAATTTGCAGGCCCCAGCCACTGAATTTAAGAGAGTAGAGGAAAAGATTTTCCTTTTTTATAACAAGAAAATTATAAGAAATAAAGGAGGTAACAATTTGGCATAACAAAATATTTAAAGGTTGCCCTCTTGGTAATATCAATGCAGCCCTCATTAGCCCATAAAATCAGTGCCCCTGTGCTTTGGGCCCCTCTGTCCCCACTGGCCCATGTTTATATTTGTCTTGCATCTTTGCAAAAATAACTTTCCTTAGAAGCTCCTTGACTTTTTTATTATTGCTTCCTTTTGAGAACCAAACATCGCATAAAAATAATTTATACTTTCAAATTATTCATCTTTATTTCAATTCTCAACACACCCGAATCTAGGTTTCCTCCCTAGTCCCCGCACAAAGATGCTTTGGGAAAGGGCCCCCATGAACTAACATCAAACCCAGCGAGCCCGCCGTCTCTCTGGGCCTCTGTGTGGGCCATTTGCCAGTGCGCTCCACTGCCCTGTCCTGCAGAGCCTCTTGGCTCTCCTGCCTCTGCTCCACCAGGCACACGAGTTTGTTCAGAAAATGGTGAGTGGGTCAGGAGATGGGGAAGAGGGGAGGACTAATTAGAAGGAGGAAGTGACAAAGAGGAGAAAAGAGCATAAGTGCTATTAGCAGGGAAAGGGGCAAGCGCTGCAGTAGTTTTGATACACAGGGGCTACTAGATGTATGTCAGCTTCCCTCTCCCTCTCCTTCCTTTTCATGTAGGATGTCAGAACTCAAAATATTATGTAAATAAGTGGGCATTTTTTCTGTTCACTTCATGAAATTATGTTATTCCATAATTTCCTTTCATTTCATAGTTGCTCTCGTGAAAACTTCTCCCTCCAAAACAAAAGTAATTTAGATAAATTCCAACCTCAATAATACCCTGTGCTTAAAGTTATAACTAGGTTGAAAGTGCAGGGAATCACTTAATATAGAAAAATTTAATCTTGAGTGTCAAAATTAGAAAACACTTCCGAATGCAAACATGGCTCCCATGGCTTGGGTTAGGCTGATTTAATGGAAAGAGACAGATTCCCGACTTTGCAGGCATGTGGTGTGTTGAATTCTAGTGACCAGGGAGAGAGGTCTCTTTCAGGCAGACTCTTAGAGACAGACTGGCCCACAAAGATACATGAAGGAAAATATTCTTTCCCTTGAAGGGCCAGAAAAAGGCTCTGGATGAAAAGAAGCCCTCTGTCATGAGTTCACTGTTCCAAGAGACCTCTCTGCTTTGCAGTCTCTCCTAGGATCATGGTTATAATAATTAGTTTTCTACAAAAATCACGACCATCAAAGCCCTCATGACCTAAAAGATTTCTTTTCAACTTCAAAATCAGATGGAGTGGAGCTAATTTTACAAATACTTTTTTAAAAAGTAAAATGATTTAAAAAGAATTTTTTTTTTTTTAGTTAGTACTTTATTAACAGACTTCCACTCATGAATGAGATCTTATGTGAAAAATTTCAAAAGGAATAAAATGAGGAAAGGTTCAGACTTCAGTACCTGGCTTTCTCAATACAATGGGAGGCCCAGTGAGTCGAAGGGCAGGAACAGCCAAGTTTTTAACTGTTGGAACCAGATTTAAATGGCTAAAGGAGTTTGGGATTCAGAAGAATTAGAGGTGTACTCTTTTCCCAAAATTCTATCAAGCCTACCCTCCATACCAGAGGTCTGAACTGCATCAACCATGATTAAGTGCCATCAAGAAGTGGAAATCAGAAAAATGTGCTTGGGAGAGAAGACAGGAATACAACAGTCTTCCCTTCAGTACAAACATAACCTTCTAACGAAGCCATAGAAAAGCAGGAAACAAGCTTTGAAAAGAAGACAAGGCAGGTAACTTTTTCAAGTTATTTACCCTTAAAAATGGGTGTTTTCATTCTGTCTCCATGACACCTAATACACTCAGTGAAATATTATCTAATGATAACTGATATGTTCATCTCTCCTTTTGTTATTAGCTACAAAAACTTTAATAATAATCTGACATTTCACCAGGTGGAGAACTCTATTGCTTTGGCCAAACCAACCCCTACTTTTATTTAGGTTCTTAACACAAGGCTGACCTCCCCAGGGCAGCCCTGGGTAACGGCCCCTGGAGAGGAGGTGCTCCCTCCTCCCACTGTTTTCCTGGTAGACAGGACCCCTACTCCCCATAGGAGGCTATAATTTTTAGGAATTTTCTACCTCCCCTTGGTAGACCAACAGGAAAATCCCATCATGTCCTGTATCTTCAATCATCTTAGTCACCAGAAACCCAACACTTCTAGAACATTCTTTCTACCCAGAAAACAATTCCCATTTGGCACTGAGTTTTTCCCTAGTCTGACCCAATCTCAAGTCCTTCCCTGCTTCTCAAACCCATCCATTACATCCTCTGAACTCATAGTCCATCATCAGCAAAATACCCTATACGATGGACCTCTTTTCAGATCGTTCTTTTTTACCCCGTGGTCTTCTCTTCTGCTATGAATTGAATTGTGCCCCCCCCCCACCAATTCACATGTAAAACCGCCAACCTCCCATGTGATGGTATGAAGAGGTGGGACCTCTAGGGGATGATTAGTGTTAGATGAGGTCAGAAAGGGGGAGACCCATGATGGGGTGAGTGTCCTCATGAGAAGAGACCAGAGAGCTTGTTCTCCCTACTCTGCATATGAGGACATAGTAAGGCAGCACCTGTGTGTGAACCAGGAAGATGGCTCAACCCAGAACCCACACATGTGGACACTCTGATCTCAGTTTCAAGCTTCCAGAACTGGGAGAAGTAAATGTCTACTGCATGAGCTGCCCCGCCGGGGTTATCCTGTCAGCAGCAGGAGCCAACTGACGCCCTTCCTCCCTTATACCACTGCTTTCCCTCCTCTCTACTGATCATTTAAATCTCTTAGTGGGTGCAATGCGGTAACAATGCCTACCTTAAAATACAAAAACAATGACTTTCCCCCTTCATCTCTCATCTTCCTTCAGCTACTTCATTTCTTTGTTCTCTTTTACAGTAAAATCCTTAAGAATTGTCCACAGTCACTGATTCCTCATTCCCTCTTTCAATGCTCTCTGCCATCCAATCCAACAAGGTTCCAAGTCCACAACCATCCGAAACCGGTCTCATCAAGGTCACCTGCGATGCCCGCAATTGCCAAAGAATGGGTAATTGTCAGTTCTGTTCTTATTCTACCTGTCACCAACGTGGCCCACATCCACCACTGCCTCTTCACTGCCATGACTCCCATCTTCCCTGAGTCTCCTGCCTCGTGACATGCCTTCCTGGGATCCTTCTATGTCCCCAACCCCCAACTTCAAATGACAGCAAGTCTCAAGGCTGTCATCTATCTCAATTCACTCCACAGTGCATTTGGCTTTAAACACTACCCACAAACTAGCAAACTAACAGTTACCAGATCTATACTGCTGTCTCAGACCTTCCCTTTAACTTATATGTCCACCCCCACTTGCATGTTTAATGGACAAACTTAGCCTGTCCAAAGCAGGCTATAGGCTCCCTCTTCCAGCTGCCAAGCCAGACCATGGAGGCCTCTGTGAATTCTGATACTCTCGTGGTTCATCTCCAGTTCACCAGGAAGCCCACTCTGTGTCTAAAATGTGCTGGTTTATGTGTTCATGGCCCACTCCTTTAAGCACCAAGAAATCTGTTTGTAGCTGTGTTCACAGTAGCTGGAATTATACCTGGCAATGGCAGGTAATCAATAAACATATAATTTTTATTTTGTTTAATGAATTTCAGTAGAGGTACTGAAATTACGTAAAATTATTCCATACATCTGAAAATTAATTACTGATTCACTCCATGAATTTATTAGATCACATATAATTTTTATGAATGGAGGCCTAGGAAGATAGCATTGCTATTGATTTTTTTCTCTGCTACAAAATCTTATCCTATGGTATAATGAGAAAGCCAACAAAGGTAGCTTATCTTCTTTACAGGCAAATTATAAATAAATAACAACCAAAAATATTTGTACTTTTGCTTGGCCGGCCTCCCCAGACATTACCTAGTGACCTGTTAGTTTCTGCATTGCAGGCTACGTGTGCGTGTATGTGTGTGTTTGAGTTTATACTCACCCATGAACTTGGTACATTGTTCTTAATGGGTTAACATTCAGCACCAACTTAAATGAGCAACAACAAAAACACCACAGAATATCAAGAGGCATGGACACAACTTCAGTTTTGTTGACTGACTTAACAGAATATCACCCAGGCAAGACTTGTCCTCTGTCCATTATTAACTGAAAAGTGTAAGTCCTTGCTTTGAGGCCATATTTCCTGCTGCCTCAACACCACCTTCATAAACCTTCATGGATGCTTTGAAAAATGGAAGCTCTCTTAATTTTCAGTATATTATCGTTTATCTATAGTTAAGGTGGCTCCGAATTTCTTACTTTCTTAGTTGTAACAAGTAGCCTAGAACAAATGTTCTCAGACACATAACAAGGGAGAAATTCAAGCAAGCCATCACAAAATCCCAAACATGGAAAATAAACCCTGTAATCAAAACCAAGAGATTGAAGGAAATAGCTTAATGGGTCAACCATGTGGTAGAAACACGAACTACAAGCAAGAACTGAAATAAAATTCCAAACAGCCAGGTACCACTAAAAACTTTCAAGACTGGGGCCTGGGGAGGCAGCGGTCACTGTCCCTCTCTGAAACACTCACATCACTATCTGCTGTCCGTCATCTCTGGCTGAGGTCAGGGGAGGGAAGGGAGGCCGGTGAATTCTAAGGGCTCTAAGGCTCACAGAGCAAATAGGGTTCCAGCCTTGTGGAACCACAGGATTTCTCTGGAACCTCCTGCTCCAACCACCTATTGCACACGTCAGTAGAGCAGAGCAGAGTCAGGGCAGGGCCCTGAACCCTCAGTAGCAGCACATCTGCACACTTGCTTTCTGCTTCAAACTCGATGTTCAATATTTCAACCCTCTGCTATGATGTTTGAAATCATACCTCACCTGACTGGCTTCTATTTGTCATACTTCATGGAAGAACCCAGAAGTCAGAGACTACCAGATGCTTGTGTTAGGCAAATTTCCTCCCTTTCTATTAGCCAGTAAAAAGAAGGTTGTGACTCTGGGTCCTGAGCCATACAGAATACATAAAGCCCGGTGAGAGACTGGAAGCGAGAGCTCTGTAAGAGTCATCTTTTCTATTCTTTTACTTACTGCCAAAGCAACAAACAGCACTCGGTTCTAGATTTAAAAACCACCACATCTACTGCTCCCACTGACCCCAGGTGACACAGGACTGGGACATTATTGTAACATAACCAGGCACAGACTCTGCTGCTGTAATTGTATGCATGTGGGCTTGTTCCAGTGAGGCAGGCCTAGAACCGAGAAAAGGAAGACAAGGCTCCCTCCTGTCTGCAGGGGTTCTGTCAACTCCCTGAGGAAGGGCCCACATCTCTTGCTCACCACAACCCCCTAGCTTCTAGCACAGTGCTCACCTGTGCATGGTTATGCCTCATGAATTGTTCAGGGCCCGAAGGAATGAAAGGATGGATGACGTCTTATTGACTGCTGTGTACCCAGGGCTAGATGGGTATGTGAGGTGGCAGATGCAGAGGGAACATATGCTGAACATTGAATAACTGAGCACCTTTATCCAAAGACCCTACAAAGATTGTGACTAGATGAAAAGAAATATACATGAACCACAGTGCAGTCCCCACATCATTACTTCTGCACTTTCTGAAGCCGCATAAGCAGATTGGGGAGAGGGATAAAAATTCTGTTCAATCGAGGTGAACACTCCAGCCTCCTCTGTGGTTCTTAAATGCCTTCGTGGCGACCCAGTTAGCTGCCCCAGACTCTGCACCGTAAGACCTGTGTGCATGGCCCTAACCATTTCTGCAGTCACTTTCTGCACAGCTAAATTATTACAACCTATTCTATTAATTGGTCATGTCTAAACCACTGCAGTGATGAAGAGTGCCAAAGTGACTCCTTTATATGTGACAGACAAATACATAGATAGATAGATAGGATAAATGATACAGAGATCATGACTGGATGGACACATGATGGAATGAAAGAAAGATAGACCAATAGATTAGGAGGCTACATGGGTGGATGATAAAAAGATGGATGGATAGGTGGGTGGGTGGGGTGAGGTGGGACTAGGTGGGTATACACACGGGTATCTGTATTTTATGCATCAGTAACGATATTTCTGTCTTGAGAAGCAGAAGTTCCATCTAGTCTTACTTATTTTATCTCATTGCTCTATTCCATTACATGCAGACTGATTCTGAAGTTAGCTTGATTGAGTGCACAGGTCTCAAATCAGAGTCTCAGGCACTGTCAACTAAATGGGACAAAGTTCTGTCAGAGGAATGAGTAAGGCATGGAAGCTGAGCACTTCAGCAAGCTTCCTGAGTGTTTGGGGTTCAGGCTGCTTTCTCTGAAGGCTTCCTTTAAGCATCAGAAAGAAGAAAAATGGGAGCAGAACATCAGGTACTCTGTTTTTATAGAAAGTACACAACTGACAATTTTCCCTCTATAAAAGTTCATCCCTTAAATGACTGACCCATGATGCCAAAAAGCAGCTGGTAAAACGCAGGTCATTTCTGCTGCCAAACCAGCATTTCCACAGCAACTACCAGCTTCACACATCATACGGTGGCGAGCAAAATGTGAACACGAACTCCTAGAGATTATGCCCCTGGAAATGACAGGTTTCTCTTTTTTGTTAAAAACAGAGGTTACATACTGGCAAATAACTTAAGCCAAATAATCCTTAAGAAGAACCATGGATGCTCCCCGCTCTCTGTAATCTGCCAGGGACATTATCCTGCTTTGCTCCCTTCACATCCATGGCCTTTAGAGTCTCAATAAACACAGCCTCTACCATTCTTCCTGAGCTGGTGTTTTCAAGAGTCGTTTCTGCCAGCAGGACTTGGTTGGTGTTCTCCCATTTCATCACATGTCTATCAGAAGATGGACTTTTCATGGCAGAACACAATGTCATGAGTAAATATATTAGTAGATGTTCTGCTCTCTCTTCTATTGTACTCAGGCTGCTCACTCATTTAACGTCTCTTTCACACATGGACATGGCCACATAACACCTGCCTTATTTCACTGGATATAAAGTAAGTATCACAGAGCTGGTGAATAAGAAGACTGCATATAAAGTATAAAACAGAAACTTCCTGAGACCTTTGTGAATGGCCAGTAAGAATGATGCTAACAATCCCTGAGGTGTGGGAGGCTTGTGATACCAAAACCTCGTACACTTGCCAAGAGCTCACGGAGATATGTAGTCCACGCATGTATTTGGGAGACCTTGGCATTACTGGGGAAGGTGTGTGGGTGGAAGTATTTGGGATAGAAAAGAACAGTCTCAGGGATCACACTGAGCATATGGATTTGATTTATGAAAACCACCAGCCCTTACTGCCTGTGCTTACAGGTCCTATCCTCCACACAGCAGGCTTCCCAGGTCCCACAGAAATGCCCAGCACCCCAAAGGGGCATCAGGGGGTTCACAACCCCTGCCCTGGCCCAGGGCTGCTTTTTCTGAGTTTCCTTATTTATGCGGGATGACTGAACTCGACTGGGCTGTCTACTGGCTCCAGCTCTAGCTCCTCAGAGGTCACCGACCTCCCGAGGTCAGTCGTAGCTCTTAGTCCCTCCAAACCTCACTCAGGTCCAATGTTCAGCACACTCACTGACCAGAAGGTGAACGAGGACATGAATTAATGACCACTTTTGCCAAAAAAAAATCACTTTTGCCATCAACTGCTCTCTGGGACACCACTGCCCTCTCAGAGTTCAGGGCTCCTCTTCCCTCTCTGCACTAAGCTCCCCGCAGGCCGGCTCTGCACCCAAACCCACAGATGCTATCTATTTCCAACAGACTGAATGGAGAGAAGGCACTATCACTTCACATTTCCCAAAGATATAAAACCTGTAACTGCTACCACCACCGATGGCCTGAAAAAGCAAGCATACTCTGTCTTTGCTCCAATTACCTCATTCTCTTGAAGCAAAAGGAAATTTGAAACCACACAGAGGTTCTGGTGCTGAAGGGAGAGCATTAGCATAAATATTGGCTTAGCAGAACTTACATTTTTCTTGCACTCCCAGAACTGAAGTGCTTGCTTATTTTTTTTTTTTTTTCCTTCCTGCCTCATGCATTTTCCGAACATCAGCAAAAAACTAGTTTTGTCATCAGAACACTGCTCTGGCCTGGCTTTTAAATCTGGCTGCTGGCACCTATTGGAGAATTGATCAGGGATAACTACTTTTGCGTAAAAAAATCATGTAGTTAAAGTAAAATACAAACTCTAAAGAGATTGGAACCTAAGGTCATCTTGTTTGTTAACAGAGCCAGCAGGTGACTGGGATGTGCAACAATGTAAAATGGTCTTGCAGGCAGCTTCAAAGAAATCTGTCAGCTCACTGTATTTTTATCAGCTTCCATGTTCTGTTCTCATCACTTACAACAGAAACAGGCACAATTCAGGCCGACAGCAACACGGTAGCAAAATGCCCTAGAAGCACTGGGAGGCTGAAAAGTCAATTCTCGGTCCAGGGGGTCTTAGTTTATATTGTGACAGAAATTCTTACAGGTGCTCCTGATGGGAGTCCTTTGATCGAGTCTAACCTCTGTAAGGATCTACGTCTGTGCGGGTTTAGAGCTGGAGTTAACCAGTGGTGCTACCATTTGCCCACATTGCTGCATCCTTTCAGAGGTATCCCCAAAAGATGGGATTCTTTTCTAAATACAACACTCTTTTTTACCTGTGAATTATCCCCAGTCTAAGGACCTCCCTATTCTCCAGCCACACATGACCATCTTCTTTTCCCAGACTCCACCTTGAACTTCCACCTGTGCGGTCTTCTCCATGCTGTGGTTCAAGGTTCTACACTTCCTTTGCCTGAGCCAGAGCAAGTGTCACTTGCCATGTAGTTGTCACTTCCTCCTTATGCTCCCAGAACACTTTGGCTCTATTGTGTATTCACCCTAATGCACATCAAGCTGCAAACCATGTCATCTGCCCAACAGGAACATGAAACCCGAACAGGAAGAGGGCAGAGGATTTTTTGTCCTATTACTACATGCAGTGCCTGGCTCCTCCAAGTTGCCTAACAAATAACTGTTCAATGGATAAAGGAATTGTTGTGCCCAAGGAATTAAAACACATTCATCATAGTCCAGTAGCAATAAAAAAGATACATGTAATGTCCTTTTTCTTAAGAAAAAGCATTAATGTGTGTGAAAAAAGCAGAGAGTTCAAGAACAGTCTGGAAATGGTTCCAAAATTTTACCTGTCTCCAAACACTATCTGGGGCTAAGCTATAAAAATGAAACAGAAGAAAATCCCCATCAGCATAATTAGGATTCACCTTTACCTGTAGGTTGCTTCCCAAAGGTGGGAAAAGAAATGGGAAATACCACCATCAAAGTGATGAGCAGCCTGGGCTTTGCCTGGATGCAGCCAGAGCACCAAATTCACGCCAGTGCCCAGAGACCAGGAGCATTCTTCACACACCTTCCAAGGGCAAGTGCTGTATTAGATACAGCTCTGCATAGCCGCTGAGGAGCATCCATTCTTAACAACGCCCTCCATCATCTCAGGAAGCCCTTTCTTTTGCCCTTCCAGGCTTACTTTACCTCGTCAGGGAAACCCTCACATGCCAGCTCAGACCCTCACTCCACACACAACCGATCCTTCCTCCTTTGTTCAAACCTAGTGCAACGACTCCCCTGATTAGATGATTGTATCTACACCCCTCCTGCTTGACTGTGATGTTTCATGGGCACAAACACCGTTCTCCATCTTCGTATGACCAGCTTCCAGCCCACAGGATTAAAAGACAGGAGGTGTGTGGTGTCACCTGAATTGACTCACGTTTCTATTTTCTCCTTCAGAAATTGCACCTACCCCTTAAACACCCTGTGGGAATAAGGCAAATGTGATTCTGAATGCAGCTTACCTCTTTAAGAACCAGCACACATTTGCCTGGTCCCACGGACTGAGGTAGCTCTGCGATTCTCCCCTTGTTTAGGTAAGGGCCTGAGAAACACCTGTGATTGATGAAAAGCTGAGGACAGCAGTATTTCCCATTGACAGTACCTGTGGGGAAGAGCAACACAGCTGATGCTTCAGGAACCAACACAAAGCTCGCTTTACCCACTTAGCTGGCAAACCTACCCAGAGGTACACTGTGTCTTAATAGCAGAACACTTTATAGACACAGTAATATCTTAGAAATTCTGATTATTTTTCTACCATGTAAAATAAATTATATGTTTACCATGCAGTATTCAAGGCACAAAAAATGCAAAAAATAAAACAATGCTAACTAAGGTATCAGGAGGAGGCTTAAGGAAAACAAACAAACAAACAAACAAACCACACACAGCTAAATTCACGTGTGTCTGACCCCAGAAACTCCTCCCAGAGGCAAACACTACCTGGCACTGGGCTTTATCATTCTATAAATTCTACTACACACAGATACATGCATGTGTGTAACAACAAGCAATATATATGTTTTAAACATTCCCTAAATGGTTTTTGGTAATATTCTGTTTGTTCAACATGAAGTTTCTGAGATCCACCCAAGTTGGTAAATGATTATCCCAAACATTCATTCATTTTTCATTTCTGCGTATTATTCCATTGTAGAAATATATTACAACTGAGGTTTCCATTCTCAATTAAGTTGCTTCCACTTTCTCAACGTTACCAACAGTGTTTTAATGAATACAACTGTAAAAATCTACTTCTTCTCCTGGACCAGAGAGTCTTCCAAGTATATAAGAAGGAATAATAAAGATACACAACCATGGGATCTGCCTAGCTTTAGTTTTACTAGATATGGCCGAATTACTTCCCAGTGATACCCAAATCGATATGTGACTCAGCACTGTGTGAGAGTTCCTGGTCTCCCACAGCCAGGCCAACAGTAGGTATTGGGCGTCTTCATTTTGCCAATCTGATGAATGTGAAATGTTCCTACTACTGGTCAAATTTGCATTTTCCTCATTAGTCTTTCAACTTAGAAGGTGAACAGGGAAAAGTTGTTGGCCTAGCTGTAGCTAGAGATTCTGTGGGCAAAAAGAAGAATAACTAAATGATAAGATACCACTCTAAACTCCTCGATGCTTAAAAAAAAAAAATGAGGCTTCACTTTCAGCTAAGAGACTCATGCTCTCCCAAAGTTGCTCCAAGCTAAGCTGTACTCACAGTGGTATATTCTTTATAAAAACTGTTATAAGATGGCAATTTAACAGTCCAGGAAGTTTTGTTCTCATAGAATGTCAACTAAAAACCAGTAGGTAAGAAGGGAGAAATATGAGTTTCTGGATATAGACAAAAGGAGTAAAGTAACAATTACAGACTCTGAAAGAGTAGCAGACATGGCTCTTTTAAAACCATTTTGAAGTTTGAATTCTATACAACAGGCAAAAAAAAAAAAAAAAATTAAGTCCACAACTGCATTTACATGGAAATTCTGGGTAGGATTACTCTGCCCAGACTTTTAGGAAAAACAATTTTAGTAAGCCTGCACATAAAACTGCTCTCTTTACAGAGAAGATCCCTTCAATGAATAGTTTTTCCATATCATATAGGTTTTAATCCCAAAATTGAGAGCAGGTTTCATTCTGACTAGAAAATATAATTGTTAATCAAATATATTACTTAATGTATCAACTTGTCTATAATCAGGTTTGTGGTCAAAGGGTAATTCATTTTCGCATTTTCAAAGATTACTATAAGATGCAGGACTTTATATATTAAAAAACATATTATTCACAGTCAGTTATTCAACCACAGAGGGTTTTAAGGAACAATTCTAAAGTCTGCAGGGACTTCAGTATTAACCACTAATGTAAAAATGCAAGTGGAACTGACATAAAATATCAAAAAGGAATGCCTAATAATGATTACTTTCAACTCCTTTTTATACATTATTTTCCATGATACACAGACTTAATTGGGCTCAGAATTTCTCTGTAGCACATGGACCCTTTTCCTGTAAGCCAAGAGAACTGTCTAGAGCTATTTACCAAGAAGCAGAAGAGGCACAAAGAATTTAGCTTAGAAAAAGCCTTTTTTTTAAGAGTAGTTATATGTTAATAAGTAGCAACAGAGTAAAAGAGAACAGGCTCAAAGCCAAGATAGTTTCATATTGATCTAAAATTATGTGCACATCTCCACTCATAACCACAAATTGGGAAGTGACAGAGAGCCCTAAATAGGCTCATTTACCTGTGGTGTCCAGGGAAGGGAATAAACAAAGGTCATGAGGTATTTTCTCAACAGGCACTGACGATGGCAATCTGTTGATAAAGAAAATAAAACTTTCATGGGTCACACACTGTAGGAGAAACCATTCCATTCCAGTCTTTTTATAATGTAAAGTGACTGTTGAAGAAATCTAAGCTAAGAGTCTAGTAAAATAGGATGTATGCATCTAGGAGCAACATCAGAAAGAACACATAAAAAAGATCATTTAGAGAGATTGTTCTCAATTCCTGTAATAACACTAAGACACCTGACCCTTGAGCAGTCATCACTTGTTGATGAGGTTCTTCTAGGTCATGGGCTGGTCTCTTGTTATAGAATTATAATAACGTCTTTAATTATATTTTGGACACGAAGAAATATCAACTTACATTCATTTTAATTACAGTCAGATTTCTTTTTAATGTCTAAATAAAAACCACTTTCTGGGGACCTTTGATTTCTGGAGACTGTGTTTGGATAGGTCATGGCCACACTGAAAACAAGACCTTCAGGGAAAACCTATGAACTGATGATTCTTAAAATGTGAAGGAGGCTTATTTTAGGACAAAAGTATGTTATAATTCAGTAAAAAGTTGCTGAATAAATATAAAAAGATGTAGCCTTAGTGGGGAAAAAAGTAGAACATGTCTCATAGCGGTATCCAGGTTGGTTTGGTAGAAACCACAGTTGAAAAGCTACGTAAAGTCAAAGTGAACCAATATGAAAGATACTAGTTGGGCCATCTACAACACTGGTTCTCAAAGTCACTTGGGACCTTGTCAGACATGCAGATGCTCGGGCTCCACTGCAGACAGGCTGAGTCAGAAATTTTGGAGACAAGAGCATAGCAATCTGTGTTTGACTAGTGGTCTATGTAACTGACCCATGGACTGCAAATTTAGGAGTTATCAATTCAAATTTAGATTCAATGATGAAACTATTTTCTTATTTATTCTTTATTTCATTGTTATCCAGATAAAATTGGAATCAGATTATTAGCCTGATATACTGTTTAGAAATAAATATGTAAGAAATACCCACAAAACTGTTATCCACATTCCAATAGCAATGCAGTTATTATTCAATTTCATTTGATTTAAATTTGGGTACATTTAAAAAAAACGCTGTTTTTAATTTCATTTCCATCAGTATATTATGAAAACAAAAAGACTTGACAAGGAGTATGTATTTTAGTATATTTCAGATATTTTCCAATATATAAAAACACTACCCAGTTACAAGTTTCCGAAAACATATTGCTGACATCTACACACACAACCTAAACACTCTCCTTCCTCATAAAATTACAATACAATTGAAACATGCAATAATCTATATTTATTCAACAATGTAGGGCCTACAAATTTTATACATGGAATCTAATTTAGCTGTCCTAAAATCCCTGAGAAATGGGTATTTTACAAATAAGGGTGTTTCAGATGCAAAAAACTAAACCAACTTGCCAAAGTTCACCCAGCCGGAAGTCTCTGCCCACCAGGCCTGGCCATGACTAGTGACGGGAAGCATGCTTGGTGGGGCTGCCTGGCCTCTCGGGCAAACCACCATTACAGAGAGCCATTACTAGTAACGTGTAAGACTGGGGTGCCCTCCGGGTAGCTGACGTGGAATCAAAGTGAGAAGTTACAATCTGGAATAGAAGTCCCTTTAGAAGAAGGCCCTGTGTCCCACACAAAATACATGCATTAAATCACAGTAGATATGTTTTACTGTCATCTTTAGTACTGTGCTCAGTGTTAACTCTCTAACTACAACAGCCATGCTTCCCATCCTCTATAAAGACACTCCATAGGTTATTACATAGTTTTTGAAAACTGAACAACAAAAAAGGAAAAGAAAAACTTACTGTTTTTCTGGTTGCACAACGGCAATCTTTCTCTTCTTTTGTGCTGTAAACAGGTAAAATAAGAAAAGAAAAGAAAATCAATGTGGCTAGCTAGTTGGGTAAAAGCATTCTTAAAAACGGCTTGGTATAAAACTGTCAGAGTTAAAGCAGCAACTTAAATACTGGAAGTTATTTCATTCATGCCACAATTTTATCTTAATTTCTTCTGGCATAAAATAAGACTTTGATATAAGAAACAAGGTCTAAATAGAATTTAGTACATTTAATCTTATCACTACACACTGTCTACTTCATTTTAAAATTTGATTTTAATACAAAAGTAGCACACATGTCATACCTCACATGAACACACCTGATAAAATAAACTGTTGCAAGCACAATGATCCAGATGACTTTTTTCCCAAAGAAAGTGTGATAAGTCAAATAATATTGCCATAATGGCTATTTCCAAATTAGGATAAGAGGCATGTTTTTAAACTAAAATATTTTATTATTAAAAGGAGGATTGGTGCCTAGCAAATATGTCTGTCAAATATTAACATAAACCAGTCAATGATAATTTTTTGGAAACGAACATTTCCAGTTCATATTTATAACCAGTTAGAACTCTCTTAACAAAGATGGTCCAGAGTTTCTGGCATCCATTAATTTTGACACAGATACTCTTGAATCTTCCAACAAAAGCATAAATTAATCACAACAAAACTTCAAAAGCTGTCAAGAGTTTGGTGGGTTCAGACTTAGAGGAAAAAATTTTTTAAAGGCCTTGAGATTGAAATAATTATTCTGAGATCAAAATTTTAAAGTAGGGCGAAGATAATATTCTCACTGGATCAGACTCATTGAGCAGTATGATACTTATGGGAAAAGAATTCCTTAAAATCCACTTTTGTCTACAATCAGAGCTACCTTCTTTATTTCACACAACATCTCACTGTACTCTTAATGAATATCGAATAGGAGGACTCTAGGTTCCCTTCAAAATCTGCTGACATTAGGAAATGAAAAGCCAACTGTGAGATGTAACTTTCTTTATAGCAATATTCTGAGATTTTACATAAGGGTGCCATATAGCAAATTCAGTATACACATAGTGTACATTCTGGCGTACTGCTAAAAAGAAGTAAAACTAGCATATAAATTACATTAAAAATATGAAAAATAGCCTTGGCCATTGTGGCTCAGTTGGTTGGAGATTCATCCCATAGACCGAAAGATTAAGAGTTCAATTTCCATTTAGGGCACTTACCTAGGTTGTGGGTTCGATCCCCAGGCAAAGCACATATGAGAGGGCAATCAATCAATGTTTCTCTCACATTGACACCTCTCTCTCTCTCTTTCTCTCTCTCTCTCTCACTCTCTCCTTCTTTCTTTGTTTTTCTCTCCCTCTCTCTCTCCAAGCAATCAAAAAATGTCCTCGGGTGAGGATAAAAAATATTTTAAAATATATGAGAAATATAATCTATTTCATAAAAATTAAAACCCCTTGTCTTTAAGGACTCATAATTTTAAATAATATCTTTGATACACTTATGTGAAATAATTAATGCCAAGATTTATTAGGTTTGAGGATTTTTAAGTGGTGTCTTTTCAAGATAATGACCTATAAAATGTGTGTTAAAACACACTATTGTATATATTTAAGTATGTTGGCTTGTTTAACTACTAATAGCGTTGTTGTTTTTCTCCAACTAATATTGTTTTAATTTGGTATTTCTGTGATCAAAGGATGTTATGTAACGCTCTTGTCAAAATACTGTTGAAACTTCACTGGTTAGTTAATGTTAAGAATAAGTGAGTGTGTATATATATGTCACTAAATTACTGGGACCAATTATGACTCTTTTGGGGTAAACCTCATGAGAAAAACTAGCCCTTTTCCAGATGTGATAATATAAAAAATATAGTATTTAGTTTAAGTTTTAAATCAAAATAATGATTTATATACAAAACAGAGTAAATTTTTCAGATATTTTATCTTTGCCTCTCTATGACATTCAGTTGTCTCATCATTGTTACTTAGTTTGTCAACCTGTGAAATGTTCATCTCATGCAGACATTTAAAGGGTAAATGAGATTTTTAAAAACTTGGTGCTCTGTGGGAAATCTAAAACCTTTTCTGTTTTGACAGCTTGGTTATATTATCTTTACAAAACTGCCTATATATTCACCCAGCTCCAGAGGTTATCCATCTCAGCTCCAAACTAGGTGATACTTACAGACGGTTTTGTGCGGTGTGGTCAAAGGGTACGAATTTGCTTCACACCAGCCCACTGGGAAGATGTCCATGGACTCAACATCAACAATAAACTCTGGAGCAGGAGTCTGCAGACCTGCATGAAAAGCCAAGGCAACAGATACAAACAGGTTTTACCAAAAGAGACTCTGAGGAATAAAGGAAAATACTGAGCATCCCTGAGACTGAGGAAAGCATTCTCCTGGACAGTAAACAAAAGGCCAACAGAGATAAATGTTTGAAATACAAAACAGCAAGAGTACAAGGAGTTCAAATAGAGTGGGAGTTATGAAAAGAGAGACATTTCCCACTGAAACTGGAAGTAGCCTAGGAAGAAGACTGTTCCTTTCCCAAGAATAGCTTTGAAATTAAAGAAATGTGGCTGAGCTTGGGCTGGGGGCCACAGGGCACAGGCTTAAGCCACCAAGACATTCTTCACCCAACACCAAGCAAAGGTCAACCTTTAATGAAAGTTAAACGTGACTGTTAAAAAGAAATAGTAAGACTCTATAACACCAGTTATGAGCAGTGGGCACAGAAAACACAATATCTCTAGGGAACATGTTCCCATATAAGTTGGATTGGAGTTACTTTTTTTGAACTCAGTTTGTGGCCTGCAGATTTTTGCTGTGTCACACAAAAGTCATTTATGTAGTTCTGTCCTTTTAGTGGGGATCTGCCTGCCTCCTCTTTCATAATCATAATGCCCTGTGATAAATGATCATCACAGCTGGGACTCTGAAAAAGAAGAGATCTGGATATAGTAGCTAAAGTTTTCAGGAGCCCTAGCTACTGAGAGAATAAATATGGAACCCAGAAAACTAGCGAAAAAAAGAAAATTCTACTTGGAATTAATAGTTCTTTAAGAGAACACTTTGAATGTACTCTTGAACGGACCAAGAATGAAAAGATAAAGGCTCTGTTAATAGACAGTGACTTAATTGAGTCTGACCACATAATATTGCTTTGTTTTGGTTTCTTCACTGAGAACCAAGATGAAAGTAACATAGTAGAGCCCCTCATACATCCAGGTCATCACACAACATCTGATAAATTTTTAATCATATCACCTCAAAATACGTAACTTCATAAAGCTAAACACCAGCAAATACACAATGGTCCTAACCATTTTAACTCAGATGCTAGCTATAGCTATATTGGCTCCCGAACCTCTTAATTCTCATCCTAAAGTAGATATTGTGAAAACACTATGTTATTTGATAAATGTAGATTCCCAGATTAGTGTTAAACTAATATACTGGTGCATATAAAGTGCCCTGAACACTCTGAATGCAGATTCTAGTATATGTGTTGCCAAAGCAAGCACTTAATGCAGATTATGATATACACATTATCATTACCATTAGTCACTTTGAACTTTTGATTTGTTCTCAAAGAAAGCAATTATTGTGATCACCAATCTTAACTTACTTTTTGATTAATTCTCCTGTAATCTAAATGATATATAAGCTAAATAAATGCAACCATGTTTACAGGGATTATTTTTCAACATAATTGAATGAACAGAAATCTTTCCTGTCTCATACTACTCAGCTGTGAAAATTAATACACAGAACCTCATTTAAATTTTTTCATTGGTTCTGAGCAGTATGGTTCAGTGGGTTGAGCATTGTCCTACAAAGCACAAGGTCATCGGTTCGATTCCTGATCTGGGTACATGCTTGGGTTGCGGGCAAGGCAACTGACATATGTTTCTCTCACACATTGAAGTTTCCTTTCCTTTATTTCTTTCTCCCTTCCTCTCTCTTTAAAAATAAATAAAATGTTAATTGATCTTAGAGAGAGAGAGGAAAGGAGGGGGAAGAAAGAGAGAGAGAGACACATTGATTTGTTGTTCCACTTGTTTATGGATTCACTGCTTGGTTCTTGTATGTGCCCTGACCAGGGATTGAACCCACAACCTTGGTGTATCTGGATGATGCTCTAAACAACTAAGCTACCCAGCAGCACAAACAGAAACTTCATTTAAAAGGGAAGTTAGAAGAGAGAACTCTCATGCGAGTGTCACTCAGCAAGCACTGCTGACCCTAATAGGAAGAGACCCCAACAGGAAGATGTACCTCGCATCTCTAACAGGAGGTGGTATTACTACTGCACTACCTCATAAGGCGGAAGATTCTTCCTTGCCAAGTAATAGCTCAGCCAATGAGAAGTCACTATACTTCAAACCTTCAGTTGCCTACAATGGATTCTTCATTTAAAATGACCTCCCCCAATCCCATTAAAGACTGTTTCTCTCTTTGTTTATGAACTTCTGTGATGTGCCTAGACCACATATACCAAATTGCAACTCTGTTGTCTTGAATAAACCCATTTTGATGGAGATATAGCTGTCTGTCCATTTAAGGTCAACATGACCAACATTTAACCTGCTTGTCAAAGAAATCATCAAATAAATAAGATACCCCAAACAAACCAAAGGTAAAGAAATTCTCCAAGTAGCTTCAAATGTGGGAATAAGTCATCTGTCTTGTCTGCAAGGGTGCACAGTTCTCCAGGGGGTGCTATAAAGAGAGCCCTGGGCTGTTTCCCCTTACATAGGGGATAAAGATGCTCTCATCTTCAGACTCACGAAAATAGCGTGTGTTTCTTAGCTACTCGGGCTGCATTCATCTACTAGATACATTTGTATTTCCAGATTTATGTTTAGGTACAAGTAAGATTTTTAAGTTCAAAACAGTACTTCAAAAAGCAGCATAAACTGAAGTTTATAACTTATTCTTTCCTGAATTAGGACCTTTGCCTTCCAATGTTCTACTAGTTCAAACATCACATCATATTAATACTTTAATATATACACTGTGTAACAATGTATACATTAATACATTTCTAAGGCTGTCTTTACAGGATTTTAAAATTCTTTGATCATGCTTTCTATTCAATTAAACAAATACTTATGAGCTACAATGTGTTGGCTACCATATCCTCATAATCCTTCCTTCCTTCCGTCCTCCCCCAAATCTAGCCCATTAAGGCATGTATTAAACAAGAACTAATGGGAAAGTGGGTTCTTTATCATCCAAGAAACTTTTCCAATCTTATTCTAAATGATGGGTACCAATTTTTTATTTCCTTTTATCAAGTTCATGAATCTGGATACACATGGCTGGACTCAGAATAGTCTTTTAGAACATACCCCCTATTTCCCAAGATTTGAGGCCTAGTGGCTTACAAAAGAATGCATTAAAATGTATAGAATGTTCCTTTCTTGATTATTCTAGGATTGCCAAAACTACCTACGCAAAATTAGATGTTCCACTAAGGAACACTGCAGTATTTTTATCGTTTCACAGAAAAATCTCTTATAAATGATACAAGACCATGCTCAATCTCTGACTTTATTTCAGCTGCATCAAGTCAATATGGATTCTACTTATTCATCCTTATCCAGAACTTTCATATCAAAAACCATCAGGAAGCCTAAATCTACATCTGTGGGGAATAACTTAAGTAAATTATTGCACATCCATAAAACGGAACATTCTGCTGCTATATAAAAGTAGAAGAAACCTCTTTATGTACTTATATGTAAAAACATGTATGTATAGTTGGATACACAGTATTCAGCATGGTGCAGAACACTCTGTATATACAGTATGCTACCATCTGTTTAAAAAGGGGAAAATAACATATATTTATATGTGCATGAAATCAATCTGGAAGGAAAGCAAAAATACGAATCCAGTGGATGTTTGCTGGGAAAGGAACTGAGTGGCTGTAGGCTGGGGGGGACAGGAGTGGGAGAGAGAATCTGACCAAAGATACTTTCATGTATTTGGGACATTTTGGAATGAATTACTTATTTTACAATGACAACCTCACCATCATCACAATAACAAGAATACAACAAAAAATATTCAGAGAAGAAAGGAGGAGTTTCATACATGAATACAGTCTTGCCACAGATGTCAGATTAATAAAGGACAAGTTACCTTAAAAGAAAGTAAAGCTAAACCATGAATTATTTTACTGCTAAGAGGAAACTTTCCATACTCACAAAGCATATGTACAAGTATGCCCATTTGTAAGAATCATTTTGGAACCTTAAAATAATATTGCAATTTGCTATGTCCTAAGTCTGTGTCCTTAGACCAGCAGACCCCATTCACTTCTGCAAAGTGTCACTTGCCCTTCTAATTACAGAGACTGTATCGTGGTCTGATCCAGCAGGTAACTCAGGGCACTGCAACAAAATGTGGCCTGTTTTATTCAGAAAATCAAGGTGAAAAAGTGAGATGGCTTATGATGGTGCTGAAATATCTTAGAAACAAAACCCTATCACACTCCGAGTGTTACAAAACTGCTTAATTCCCAGCAACTTAGGGAAGAGAAGAAACAAGGGCGAGCTCAGGAGTAGGGGATGCCTCTGGGGGACTGGAGGTGAGAGGGGGGTGAGGGAAGAGGCTAAGAGCCAACTGTGAGACAGATCATTGATTTCCACGGACGCCAGTTAGGAAACTGGAATGACCCCTACAACTCAGTTAAAAGCTGTGAAAGGAAGAAGGACAAGAGGTATTTAAGGAAACAAGTTAACTTTGTTCAATACCCTCACTAATATTATAGTTAAACGTCACACCAAATAGTATTGGGCTCAGTATATGATTAAAAGGAAAAGCATGAGCCTTGGCCAGATTGCTCAGCTGGTTGAAGCGTCATCCCATACACCAAAGAGTTGCAGGTTTGATCCCCAATCAGGGCATGTATGGGAGGCAACCAATAGATGTTTCTCTCTCCTTTTATCTCTCTCCCTTCTCTCTTTAAAACCAATAAGTATATCCTCAGGTGAGAATTAAAAAAAGGTAAAGCACTGGAAGAACGAAAAGCTAGCTGATTATTGTGAACAAGCAGGAACTGGATGCTGGGAACCCCGCGGGTCGCCTGTCACACTTCTTCCAACTACAAACGCTCATCTAAGAATATGATTTTAGAGTATACCTTTGTCAGCTCCAGAGCTAAATTCCTAAGAAATAAATGGAAGGGCTAAACCATGCCTAGCAAGATCCAGATGCGATAGAAAACTACCTAAAGAAAAACCACAGAAATGGGATTAAATGTGTGTGAGGACACAGAGGCATATACACTCAAAGGATTGCAAATACTTATAGCACTTGCTATAGGCCAGTCACTTTTCCACCTGTTTAATCCTCAGAGATAAGAACTATTTTCCATCCCCATTTTATAGAGGCGTAGTAAACCAAAGCACAGAAAAAGACCAAACAGCCAGCCAGTGGTGGATTCAGGATTCGAACCCAAGCAGTCTAGCTCCAGAGCCTTTAAAAAAAGCATTTGAGGTAGGCAGTCTCTCCCAGTCTCTCCCTCTCTCTCTTTCTCTCTGTCTGTCTCTGTCTCTCTCTCTCCCTCTCTCTCTCAGTGTGTGTGTGTGTTTAGTGTACTAGCATGTCTTAATTCCTCTTAGGGCACCATATCCCTTCTGTGGAATTCCATTATGAGGTAACCAGGTCTGCCCTCTCTCTGCAGGCTGGTGATGCTGGGCCCAGACCTCCTCAATGGGAACGTGGTCAGTCAGAAGTCACATTCATCACAATGGCATCTTGAAAACCTAAACTTGGCTTTGGTTCCTGCTGCAAAGTCCCCTGGAGCATCCATCAAAAACCTCCCTCCCAAATTCCCATTTTGCTATGACAGCCAGAGCCAGTTCTGTTGCAGGCCACCAAGCACCCATCTCACCGAGTGTCAGCTTTTGGGACAACACAAATTTGGGAGTAATTAAGGCCTGCTCCACAGACAGCTTCCGCTGTTGGGCCACCTTCTCTGACTGTGCGGGAAATATTGCCCCTGGGTCCTGATTTGCTGAAGCAGCTTCTCCTGAAAATATCTCAGGCAGGCCATACCTCTTTTTAAAGAGTTTGAAACCATACACACTGACTAGAAAAGTAATTATTTTCACATTTGCATTTTCCTTTGTTTTATTTTTGCAAGTCTAGAGAAATACTTATTAACCTGACTTGTTCACAAATTATGGGAAGGCTTAAGGGGCAGTTATCTGCGCCTGGTTTCCTAAACAGGACAGGCTGACTCACACACGTTTCTTTGAACCACACCACATTTTGGCCATTCGATCCCTTAGAGTGCTTTACAAACTCCAGTGTGCACACACACCACCTGCGGAAGGAGACTTTAAGATGCAGATCCCCAGGCCCTGCTCCCGGAACAAACAGGCACTCGGTCTGTGGAGCCTCCAGGAACCTGAATTTTAGTAGGACTCTTGTTGATTATAATATGGAAGGTAGTTTCCTGGTACTGAACCAAGCATGTAAAAAAACTGACCAAGAAGCTTTTTAATTTTAGCTAACAAGTCTAAAATACCTCACACTGTTTCAAAATTCAGTTCGCGAAACAGCAGTTCTTAAGAGGCTGCTGTATCCATAATTGCTTTGCCATTCAGGAACACAGGTTTTATTTATTCCTCACGTGTGTTCAGCAAGCACAGGGTGAGCTAAATGCGCATGAACCTGTGTTCAAATACCATGCTACACGACAGGCTAGGTGGGGAGCACAGGCCTGTCACAACACCATGACAGTATCAGGAAGCTCACAAACCCCGGGAGTGATCTGTTCAGATGGAGCACAGGCTCTGTGCGAGGACGTGAAGCTGCACTGAAGAGGTGCTGCCTTTCTCTTTGATCATCACCACCTCCACTTCCCGGGTTCTATTATGTGCTGAACACAATTCTGAGCACTTCACAGACACTAGTCCTCTCAGCCAATCTCTACAACCATCCTACAAGGTAGAACCTATTATTATATACATTTTATAGAGCTGTACAAATAAGAAAAAGGATTTTAAACTCAAAAAGTAGTCATGATCATACAGCTAGGGAACAGGTGCATATATTGGGAGGGGGTGGCTGAATGTCATGTTGCAGAATATGAATCTTGGCTCTGTAAGAAATACAGACTCCGCACCTGTTAGGGGAAAGGCAATGACTATATTTTACAAAGCCAACTCTCAGAGCCCCATGAAGATGGTAGTGAAAGCAGTTAGGAGACTACTGAAATCCTACGAGTAAGGGATACAGACCTAAACTGGGGGGTGGCAGTGAGAAGAGAGAGGGATGCAGAGGGGCACTGGGACACTGAATGACTGCCTGGTCATGGAAGCTATGGGGCTACAAACAGACAAGAGTTATTCTAGAGCTAACTCAGATGACTTTGTGGTTTCTAACTTGGGTAAAATAATGGTGCCATTAGGTCAGAGCCAAAACTCAAGGAGAAGAGTAAACGCAAGGGTTACGCAGTGATGTCTGGTTCAAACATGTGGATGCGCACATGGAGGTGCTTTGCAGGGAGATGGAAACGGCAGCTATGCGTATGTTTGCTGTGACTGTGGGTGTACGCGTTTGTCAGCACACAACTGCTGTCTGAAGTCACAAAGAAAGATGAGATTGTATAGGCACCAGGGAAGAAACGACTTTGAAGAATTCTGACTGTTACATGTGAGAAAAGCAGAACAAAGGTGAAACCAACAACCTCATCTAAGGAAAAGTCAGAGGGGAAGAGAAACCTGCTCAGCCGGTATTCTGGAAAACATAAAAGGAACGCTATAAAGGAGGGACCAACATAGGTCAAATCCTGCAAAGAGGAAGCAGGACAGAACCATCCTATGGATGGAGAATTTCAAATGATTCTAGAGAAACTTACATAAAGAGAAAACATCCTCAGTAAAAAAAACAACTAAAGCAAGAGATGGAAAATGTATATCAACTTTCTTCTCAAGAGGAGAAGAGAAAACTGAATGTGAGGGGAAAACAGAGATAGGAAAGGGAATCGCTAGTAACGGAAAGGCATGACACCTGCCGTTTCAGGGTGTAAGTCATTACGGAATAGCCTCCCATTTGTCCACTGATGCACCCAATATATGAGCAGAGCTAACAAGGCAAGTCTTATTTTGTTGCTTAATGTTAAAAATGAGACTTACTGTTGTTTATCAGCTAACTTGCTGAGAACAATAAGCCTCCATCATTTCATTATGTAATCTGAGATCTTGTATATTTTATTTCCACAAAACAATGTCTTCTCTTAAGATTAAGCAGAATGAGGGAATGCTGGTTATGCCTGATTGGCTCTCACCGCAAAGTCCCACCTTCCTCTCTGCCTACAGGAGATGGTGATCTGACAAATTAAAACTCCAGGCTCCCTTACACAATCAAGTACTGAGTTCAAAATAGGTTCTATTGCTGATTATCAAGTCCTGTGAGCTTCGAAGGACAGAATGATGCAGAGACGACCTTCCTGAGGTTATTACTACCGACAAGTAAGGTCATGGAGTGTTAGCAGCTGGACTTGGTATGGCCATTTCTGTTCATAACCTTCAAGGGTCTCTAAGAGGCTGCTGGAGCACTTCCAACGTTTCCTCACAAGCTTTGTAGTTGTGAGAGGGACTGGAACCTGTGGCAGGCCATGGATTGGAGCTTCCTGCTCATGGCATTCCACAGTGGTCTTAAAATAGAGTCCATTGTCAGCATCATGATTTCTTTCTAGGCACCTCGTTTCCTGCTATAGTCCCTTCCTGCTGGAAATATCTATTGCGCTTTCTTGACTGATGCCAGGGCAGAATGGACTATACTTCCAGTTTCTAAATTCTATGGGTCCTAAAAGCTCATTTCATCTTACTATTAAATGCTGAAACTTAAACCCAGCATTGAGCTACTTACCAGAGTAAACTACATTTTGCTGCTCCTACATGCCAAGAAAACCTGAGTTCTAGGCTTCAACAGACCTAAGGAACTTACTTTTGAGCATCTAGAACAGTGCTGTTGAAAAGAACTTTCTCTGTAGATGGAAATGTTCTGTATCTGGGCTGTCCAAAATAGCAGCCACAGGCCTCACTGGCAACTATTGAGCACTTCAGAGAGTGCAACGGAGGAACTGAATTGTAACTTAATTTTAAAAACTTTAAAGTGATACAGCAACTTGTGACTAGAAGCTACACACTACACAGCACAGATCTAAAGTCTATTCATGTCTCCTGAGACTCTCTCCTGCAGGGTTTTGAATCTGGCATCCATGAATTCCAAGGAGATCCATCCAAGAACTGTTTTGAGAGGGCCCACAAATCATCTGGAATTGCATCAAAAATTGTATACACATGCAAGTACATTTTTCTAAGTGTTCACAGCTTTCATCAGAATCTCAAATGTCCTACTGAAAATGTAAAAAAAAAAAAAAAATGTTCTGAGACTGGTGACCATGTTAGGAATGCCAGCCTTCCTCAGTTCTGATAAGTTCAGTTGGTCCAAAGTAGATTTCATTTTCCAGAAATCTATATGGGAATGACCTAGGCCTTCTACCAAAATACTTTTTCATGTCTACCCTGGTTTTGGCATGGAATCAGTTTTTGCCACAAGGGGCTCAGGCACAAAATTCGATTAAACATACTTAGTATACTACCTCATTTATTCACTCATCAAATAGTTGAGTGTCTACAAAGTACAGAAGACAAGGAAGGCAAGAAACAAGCCAATTCAGGCCATTGGGCACTAGAAAGACAGTGGAGTGGAGGCAAAGGATGCGTGGGGCTGAATGAAGAAAGACTGCTGGGAAGTGTCTCTAAGAAGCAGCAAGACCTCTAAATTCCCTGATGATTCTACACAGCCAGGTCACATCTCCACCCAGGCTGATGGCTAGAGGTTTATCCTCTAGAAAAGATGAATCAGAGCAACTTAAGAGCTGGAAACACCAGGAGACAGCTGAGCACAGGGAAAAGACAAGGACAAAAACAAGATTATGTTGAAGTCCATGCATCAAAAGTGAAAGGCCTGGATCTTTCCATCATCGCTAGTAACAACATAGTTGTAAGCCAGGATAGAGCACTGCTACCTGCAGGTGGAGGTGGTAAGGATATGGCCCTGCAAGCCCGGCCTGGTCAGGGAAGTGTCTGTGCTGTGCTGTGCAGTGTTTCAACCTTAAAGGAAGTGGAGAAAAGGAAGCCAGTAGAGGATTACATGCCAAGGTCTATCTCACCGCAGCCAAGAAGCTGAGAAAAAAATCAGATACATCAAAAAGCTGGCCCTGGGCAATTCCAAAGAGCATGCATTTCTTAAGGGATAAAGGAGAGAGCATAATCTGTCCTTGAATTGTCACTGCCTCCTGTGTTTAAATACATACAGTGAAATTCTACATGAGGCACACAGGCTTAAAGAGTCCATGTGCTGCTACTGATGGCTGTCACCTGCAGAAACCAGGGACCGTATTCGAACTGGGCCCTGCACATTCTGTGCTGTCAATGTGGAATGTGAAGTTCATGGGGAAGGACGCCATTCCTGGACTCTGTCTAAAGCAATACATTGCACAGATTCACACAGATTGAAGTGTATACACCATGCATGTTATACAAACTGGAACTGAAAGCACTGGTAATAAACCCCACGGGACATCCTTCTCTCCCTATGTTCCAGGTGCAAAGACACTCACCGTGAATCCCCTCTTTGTTCTCATGAGTAACAGTGATTTCAATTTCAAAACCAGGTTTTAGTGCTTGTGTTCGAAAGGTCTCTATAAAAATTACTGTAGTGACAACAAATGAAAGAACTAAATAACTTAGCAAAAATGAAGCCTGCAAGTAATCACACCTTTTATGACATACCAGGCATTTCTGCCTCAGCTGAAAGGCTAAAATACTTCATCGTCAGGAATATGGAGCATACCATATCTCTGCTAAATGAGGAAATCATGTTAATAATAATGAGGATAAGGGAAGCCAAGAAGGCAATGCAAAGATGTAAACTCCCTCACAGAGTTAACACGCTGCGAGGGTGAACAGAATACCCTCACCCCATTTGTCCCAGAGAAACATGGTCTGAAATGCATGTGAAGTGACTTGGACTGTGAAAGTGCGGACAGACCAACCGTGTGGCTGCAATGCTAGAGGTATTAAAACTGAAGGCAATTTATGTTATGTGGATAACACCCATAACTGTGCATATGAGTACCTAGAGCAGAATATTACTATAAGAAAAAGTGCAATCATGTCCTTCCCAAAACACAAGGCCCCATCATCATAAATTGCCCTTACTCACCACTGGCAGTGGCTTGTAAGAGCTTGAGATTCTATCCAAATATGCACCTAAAATAATATTACACTAATCTCATATATTTTATTCATTGCTCCCCTTTCAACATCAGCTCTTTCATAGACACTCAAAGAACTATCTAACTTCAAGAAGAGTGAAATATTACATAAAAATCACCATTTTAATCACCTGAAAGTGGCCAATTAGCCATGTGTTGAAAATACTTCAAATCAATTTAACGCCCAAATATAACTGATAACTTGTTATGAAGTACTTTATAAATTTAAGTGTCAAATAAATGGTCTATAATCAGAATCACCATCATCATAAAATTACTCTTAACAGCCACAAAGTGACCATAGTGAATCTCTAACATTTTATCCCCAGGATGGAGGAAAGAAAACACTATATACATAAAACTGAAATAAGGGAAAATAAGTGCCAGTAAACTTGCTGTTACATCACACGGTAAATGTTCAGTAAGGGTCAAAAACAAACAAAAAAAACAAAAGTCAATTCAAGGAGACTGAGTAAAATTTTACTTTATTTGAGGAGACAAATTCAAAATTTTGAGCAATAATCCCAGGTAGATAATATTCAACAGGTTGTTTAAAAAATTTTTTTTAACTATGTAAGGTCTGGAAATTTACTTTTTGACCTTCTTCCTAATGCTAAACTCAGCATCATTACTACAGAATGAAAGCACTCTGGAGAATGAGCAGAAAAGATGGCATGAACTGACTTATATTTCTTTGCTATAAATCCAAAAATTTATATCCAAAGAAAAACAGTAATAAGGAGAAAAGACTGTCTAAAATGTTAAATAAACACTAAAAATTACTCATCATTCTTTTAGACACTGGGAAGCTGTGGGGTCTAGTGAACTAAGCAATAAAGAAAATGTTAAGAGCAATGACATTAAATCCTAAGCACATTTTAACGACTTAGGTGGTTTCTCTATCTATAGAAATTAGGATACTCTTACTGCTATCAGAATTAGGTAATTAACATCTGTGACAAACTATCAAAGTACAAACTGTTAAGTAAATTATGACTGCCAAAGAATTTTAAGCATAATGTGCTAAGTAATAATGATGACACACAGACTCTGAATTGACCATCTTTGTTTCCAAATTAATAATGCAAACAGGACTCCAACCTTATAGTTTGGCTTAGCACAGTATTAGTAGCATGATCAATTAAGGGATTTGAAATCATCCCAGAGCTCCTGTTTTCCCAAGAGCAGTTGACTCAACTTTACATGTAGTAAAGAAAATAAGGTCCACATTCTATTCCTGTAGCTGCAGAAATATCACTATTATGCCTGTGTCTACCTTTTGGCTAATTCCAACTAGAGGCCATTCTACTTGAAAATCTACTAAGCAACAAACTTTTTGAGAATTTTCTCTTATTTAAAATTGGAAATCTTATACCACAGCAATGTTTTAAACAGTTTTCTGGGAATTAACAACACCTATGACATTCAACTAAAATCACTGTTCTCTACCCTTGCCACTCTCTTGAACTATAATTCTGATGAGATGGTAGGCCTATCTGAAAACTTTCAATACTTTTTGACCTGCTTACTGATGCAATAAGGATGAAGATATGAGCAGAGGTTCTATGACCTTCCAAACTTTGTATTCTGATGGTAGTATGAACATGTTTTAAGATTTAAAATATAGACCAGGAAAGTTAACATAACCTATTATTCATATCTAGTCTTATTGTTTTTTCCATATACACTTGAAATAAATATTGAGTACTACAAAACTGAAAAACAAGCAACAACAACAAAAGAAACAAAGTATTTTAAATCACAGGAAGATGGGAAAATCTTAGAGATCAAACTCATTTCCATGCTTTTGCATTGAAAATATAACATTTAGAAAATATAGTCTTCTATCTAAATCCAAAATCTGAACAAGATTTTACTTACAAAGCACATTGTTCTGTGAATTATCTGTACAACTGTAAATAAAATGTAGCTATAAAGAACAGTTTAAACACTATTAAACAAACAAACCTAAATCCTGCTTTTACCGGGGTGGGTAAAAGTAGGTTTATAGCTGTAAGTGAAACACAAAGTTTATTCTTCTATTATTATTTATTAATTATTGTATTATTTATTTGTATTACAACTTTAAAACTACTTTGACCCACCCTTGACTATTTGGGGAGAAAATTATCTCCAGTTACTATTTTAAGGAAAAATGAAACATCTTTGGAAGAAACCAAAGGAAAGGATATTATTCACATTAAAATATACAATTCTATCCTTGTAATAACCAAGACCTCAAATACTAGTTTTAGTGACTCATATTAATTTAATTGTGACATCGGCTTTTATAATCATAGATGTAAAAAACCACTATGTTCAAAACATAATTATCACTCCAGCATCTAATTCCATGAAATTATTATATTAAAATGAAACGCTCTCTATGAATTTGTGTTTGATTAATTTCACTTATTTAAGAACACAAAATAATTTAAGGTCTCTTTAAATTAAAACACACACACACACACACACACAGGGCACTTCTGAGAAGTGCTGGAGTCTTCTGCACCCTGCCATTTCTAGGTGGACCCTAAATTCTCCAGAATAATTACAAACTATGCCTACCTTCCAGATGAAGCCACATTAACCTCCCCTTCACCCTCACGACAGAGGCCACACAGAGTTCTCCTGGATTTCTGGGGTTTACGGCTTCGAGCTTCATGTTCTTTGTGAAACCCCGACTGAATGATGTCTGAAAGAGAGAACCCACACTGAGCCAGTAGATACCACAACGAGATAGCACGCAGCAACAAGGCCGGCCAGCTGATGCAGCAGAAATGCGCACACACACTCACACATGCAGACCTTATTCATAAAACAAACAGGTTGTTCACATGTTTGTCCTTCCTTCCAGTCATCAGGAAAGAACCATTCCTTCTTCATTTGTATTTCAGAAATTAGAACTCTGCTTGACACAGAGCAGGTGCCAATGATATGTGTTGAATGAGAGGATGAATACATTTTCTCTTTCCAGTCCCATATGCATGCTTACTCCTACAGAATCACTGAGATTCAAATAATTTCTTCTACATCCCTATATTCCTTACCCACATCACACCTGGGCATATTTGAGGGTGTCAAAGGAGAAGATCGAGTCTCTGCCTGGGATCATCTTCCTTCAGCCTGAAGAATATTCTTCAGCATTTCTTTTAGTGCAGGTGTGCTGTGCTGTGTGAGGAATTCCCAGAGTTTTCCGTTCTCTGAAATTATCTTTATTTTGCCTTTCTGCTTTCTGCTTATGTTTATTTACTTTCTAACTTCACACTTTAAAAATTTACACAGAAAAATTCACTCTTTTTGGTGCACTGTTCTACGAGGGTAAAGCTGTGAGACGAACATCTACAGTTGTACAGACATAACCAGAATCAAGGTACAGAATAGTCCCTTCACCTCCAAGACACCCTTGCACAGGCCTTTCGGTAATCAATTCCTCCCAGTCTTCCAATTCCTGGACCACTGATCTATATTCTATTCCCATAATCCCGCCTTTTCCATATGTCATATAAATGGAATGATATACTATGTAGCCTTTGTGTCTGGCTTCTTTTGTTTGCATGAGTCAGTAGTTCATTCTGTTTTACTGCTGAGAAGTGCATGTAGATGTACCACAGCCTGTCCATCCATTTACCAGTTGAAGGACATTTGAGCTGTTTCCAATTTTTGGTGACTGTGAATAAAATCACCATAAACATTTAAGCACAAATTTTGTGTGAACATAAATACATTAGTCAGCTCCAGCTGCCATAACAGAATACCACAGACCCGGTGGCTTAAACAACAGAAATGTACTGTCTCACAGCTCCGGAGGTTGGAAGTCTGAGATGAGAGTGTCTGCGGTCATTATCTCGTGAGGCCTCTCCCCTTGGCTTGTAAATGGCCATCTTCTCCTTGTGTCTCTACATGTTCCTTCCTCCATGCATGTGATGCGTTTTCATTTCTTCTTATGAGGACACCAGTCATATTAGATTAAGGCCCACCCACACGACCTCATTTTACCTTAATTACCTCTTTAAAGACTCTAACTCCAAATACAGTCATATCATGAGGTCCTGGTGGTTAGGACTTTAAAGCATGAATTTTGGAGGGACACAATCAGCCTATAACACTGTTTTCATTTCTCTAGAAACAGAATTGCTTGACTATATGGTAAATGTATGTTTCTAAAAAACTGGCAAAATTATTTTCCAATGTATCATTTTGCATTCCCATCAGCAGTGTATAGAGTTCCAGTTGTTATACACCCTTACCAATTGATACTTGCCAGTTTTTCAAATTTAAGCCACTCTTATAGGTAAGTGGTTTTAACTTGCATTTTCTCTATGACCAATGACATTAAGCAATTTTTCATGTTTGTCATTAGTATATCTTATTTGGTGAATTGTCTGTTTGTACCTTCATTCTTGAAGTATATTTTTCCTGGATAAAGAATCATAGTTTTTTCTTTCTTTCAGCACTCTAAAGAAGTTGGTTTACTGTCTTTTGGCCTCCACTGATTATGATGAAAAGTTTGTTATTATTCAAACTGTTACTGCTCTATTTGAAATGTATCATTTTTCTCTGGACATTTTCAAGATTTTTTTCTCTATGTTTGCATATCAGTGATCTGACTACGTTGGGTTTCTTTGCATTTATGCTGCTTGGGATTCACCAAGATTCCTGAACCTGTAAATCTAGATCTTTCAGCTAATTTGTTTAATTTGGGACCATCATTTCTTCATATATTTTTTCCCTTCCACACACTCTGTGCCTACTTCTTCTGGGTCTCCAATTACACATGAGATTGTCCCTCAGATCCCCAAGATTCTCTTCATCTTCCTCCCAAACTCATGCCAATTTTTTCCTCTGTTCTTCAAATAGAATAATTCCTATCTTCAATTTTATAAACTTTCTTCTCTCTCATATCTGTTCTGCTATTAAGCCCTTCCAATAAGTTTACTTATTTTGGATATTGTATTTGTCAGTTTTAGAATTTCTCTTTTTTATTTGTCTACTTCTGTTCTGGCACTTCCTATCTTTTCATTCGTTAGGAGAATATTTTCATTTACATGAATGCTTCTAAAACTTTATAGTATATTAAAATCATTTGAAAAGCTTTTTAAAAACATAGACTGCTGGGCCTCATCCCAAAGTTTGTGATTTAGTTTCTTTAAAGTGAGGCCAAAGAATCTGTACTTCCAACAAGTCCCCAGGTGATGCCAAAGGAGCTGGCCTTAGGACCACACTTTGGGAACCAGTGCTTTCTCCTACCAAGTTTAGTTATAACAGGGGCTTTAAATACTTGTCTGCTAACAACATCTGGATCATCTTGGGTTTAGTCTCCGTCTGATTATCTCTTCCACTGAGAATGAGTCAGTTTACTATTTCTTCTGCGTTGAGCAACTTTGAATTGAAATCTATATGTTTTAAATGTTACGTAATAGAAACTCTAGATTGTGTTATATTCCTCCTAAGAGTGTTGATTTTTCTGTTTTAGCAAGCAATGAACTTGGCTGACTCAAATTATACAATCTTATCTCTTGAGAAACAGCTCAGATCTCAGTTCATTTCTTTCACCCTTAGCTACTAGGCTCTTGGAGTGTGTCTGTCAAATACATGGTTCAGTAATCAGCCAAAGATTTAGGCAGAGGTTATACACAGAACTCTTGGTTCTCCCTCGTGGCTCTCCCCTGTCTGAGACTCCTCTCACTTTCCAGTAGTTGTGGTTGGCCAAATTCTGTTATCAGGTTTATAAGCCCGGAAAGAGTATAGATTTTATATCAATGTTTTAGTCATCCCATATATTGTCAACTGTGGCTAACATCAGGCCACTTGTCTGAAAATTTTGAGATGATCATCCCATGGTCTTCCTTTCTTCTAAACACCTGCTTCCCTCCAGAATCTGCCTGGGTTTTTTCATTCTCCATATCCTTCAGGTAGCTGTTCTATTCTGTCTAGTGGTGAGCTGCTATCTGTGGGAGGATCAGCCCACTATGAGCTTAGCCATTACTGAAAGCCAGCACTCCATCCTAAATAAATATAATATGAAAATGTCCAAAATCACCCACTACTATGAATTTTAACCAGACATTACAATACTATATAAATATATCTATTTTAAAATATATAAATTGAGATATGTTCCTGTAAGCAACAGATAACATCTCTTTGTTACTCACGGAGGGAGACCAAGGTAATTTCACATTTACATGTCTTTTTATGTACATGAAGTTGAAATGAAAGTCTATCTTTATGTAAACAGAACAAAATTACCCAATGTATGTTGAGAAGTCAATTTGCTCTTTTCCTTTATGTTTCTTTGGAAATAGGAATCAAAGCTACTAGGTGGGCTACTTTCCTGAAAGGCATCCCAACTTATCCACACATACGTATTGAGCTTTCGTCTCATAATACAATTCAACAGGCTGCCAGAAAAGCCTCTAAGTAAGTTATAATACATTTTATCCTTCTTAATAAGGAAAAGCTACAACTGCACGACCTATTTTAGTTTCAACTCACTGCTTGGGATAATTTATAAAAGATCAATGGCAAAGCCGTTACCTGTGAGTTTATTTTACTAAGCATTTGGTTGTGTCAATCTATTTCAGAACTGCCTGTGACTGTTAAACATCCTCAGGGAAATGTCTTCCATGCATCCACTTCCAAACTACCTCTCCTCTCATACACACGTGATGGGTGATTAAAAAATGAATTCATAATAAGCATTCCATTAAAGAGCATTGGAGTAGGCTAATAAAATTCAGCAAAGTACCAGTAATGCAATGCATACGTCAACAGGCAGATAACAATCCTGTCGATTAAATAAATGAAAAACCAGGAACAAAGAGGGGCACAGCTGTAACAAATGCCTCCTTAATGAATATACCAGCGTCTTTACTAGAACAGATTTAATCTGAGTAGCTAAAGCCTAGAAACTCAGGGGTCGCCTGGGGATGTGGCTACTTGCTCCACTATTGAAACCCATTTGGAGAACAGATGACTGAATGGGAGAGCAGCGCACAGATAAAAAGAAGCTTTGATGGAACTGTTATCACAGAAGAAACAGCTCCTTAAATACATAACTAGGCGAGATATGAGAATTTTCTTATTAAAGTTAAAGAATCAGGGGAAATTTTTTCTTCTTGTCAGGTAACAAACCCGGAAGTAAAGAGGTTTGGGGAAGTGATGAAGTATTTCTATGATCCAAAATGAAAGGCCATAAGGCCGGGAGATTCTCTCATAAGTGATTTCAACAGGGTAAAATGTTTAATAAGATTGCACTGGACTTCATAAGCCTTGGGTGCTAACCAGCTGCTATCCTCATGGTGGTATAGTTACACAGCTGCCCCCTTCCTACCACCTAAATATTCACCATACAGTTCTTTCAAAGCTACAGAAGAACTATCTTTATGCAAAAGCAATGCCATCCAAGTAGAAAGTTCATTTAATCATTTACAAAGCTTTGATTTCCACTCTGCCATTGATTTGTTTCTGTATTTAGGAGTACAATTTGACCTAGTAATCAACCTACTTAAGTCTCCAAAATCCCTTTTTGACTTATGCTCAGTATTGAGTTTCTCTCTATGAAGTCAACCCTTTCCTCCCCTCAGTTCTCATATTCTGTTACCCTGTAGAACAAATCATAGGTGGGATTGCAATAAAAACACATGTCTAGAAAATAAGTCTTTGATTTGGGAGTGTTTTGCACTGTAGTATTAGCAATTCCGAATTGGAAGTCTTTTTTCTTAGCAGAAGGAATTACCTTTCATCACTAAATGCATGTTCAATACACTAGGCTATACATTTATGCCTCATTCTTAAATCAGAGATAATAATCTATGTCCCTTTTCATAGTTCCTAGGGTTGATGAAGTTTAAGTGAATAATTTATAGACTACTTAATGCAACCAACTCCTATGACTAAGCAAGTACACACATGTACGAACAAACACAGACACACATTGCTATTTTAGTTGTCACAAAAATCCTACTACTGTGTCTATAAGTTCTATATGAACAAGGCAGGGGCTTAAAGTAAGTGAAGCAAAGTACAAAATTGTTGGACTAGCATCCTACTAAAATAATCCAAGACAAAAAAAAATATTTAAACATATTTTAAGAATAATCCTCAGGTACAAAGGATCTCCTGTTGATGGGTAAATCAATATTATACTCCATAGCAAGTTCACAGCTACCAGTGGCACACGTGGCCAGCTGTTTACCAAAGTTTATCCTCCTTCTTCTGCAGTAAGAAATCATGCTGAGGAACAGCAGTCCAGCCAGGGAATATCTTAGCCTCATTCATAACCTGGGGTAGCGGAGTGACTGGTTCTCACCAACAAAACGTGAGTGGAGTAGGGCATGTCAATTCCAGCTACAGTGCTTAAAACTAGGACTATCTTCTCCTGGATCTTTCTTTCCCTACATGTTCACCAAAACATATCCAGCCTGAGGCTTACCACAACAAGAAGAACAACCTGTTAATCAGAAACATCCTGGACCCTTCCCTAAGTGAGAAATAAATTTATAACATGTTCAAGCTGTTACACATTCAGTAGTCAATTTGTTACTACATCTCAGAACTACTCTAATACACAAGCTGAAAGGGGACTTTTCAAAAACAACGAAAGTTTTAGGATCCTGTGGAGCACACCAGCAATCTAATCTTGCTCAATAAACAGAAAACAATCGGTAAAATTTATAGTAAGCAAATCTATGACAAAAGGAGTAACAAGAAACAAGCATCTCACATTTTTGAAGCAGAAAGGAGGTGCTTCCTCTGTTCCATGCTGCTTGTGATAATCTGCCCAGTCAAAGTCCTGGCCGGAGTAACCTGCGCAAGACAGAACGCCGACAGAGAGCGTTAGCAAGCTAAACCTCAGACAAAAGAACAGCTTTATGGTTTGCCACTAGTGAAAATAATAAGGGGTACAAGGATAAGGGAGCCTCAAAGTGGAGCCCTTTCTTAAGCCTGACAGTATATCAGATTTTATGAGGGTCAAATAAAATATTTTGAAAATGTGGAGTACTACATGCAGGTAAGGTACATAATTATTATCATAACACAGTCCCCAAAACCAGGTGAAGAAGGTGGGATTTACCCACATCAGTGCATGATGATGGGTAGATCTGCTTTGGGGAAGACTAGAAGATACTGAGGGATGGGTTTAAGAAACAATTATTCATATACAAAGTCTGTCCAGAAAAAGTCCAACCATTGTTAATACAATGAGAACGGTTTGCACAACATCAATGTAACCTGTTAGCCAAGGAGTGAACTGGAATGTGCATGTGTGAATAATTATGATTTCATTGTACTCGTCAGTGGGGGAGTTAGATGCTGTGGAGTGAGCATGTGTACTGTCTGGCCGTTGCATTCAAAATGACAGAGCGAGTAGAGCAACAAATCTGCATCACATTTTGCGTTAAGCTTGAACATTCCTCCACAAAAACTATTTGGATGACTCAGAAGCCTGCAGCTATGGTTAACTGGTGACTGGCATTTTCATCACAACAATCCACTCATGCATCACATCTTGTGCAGAGTTTTCTGGCAAAACATCAAACCATCCAGGTGACTTAGCACCCCTACAGCCCAGATTTGGTGCCATATAACTTCTCACTTTTCCCAAAACTAAAATCACCTGTGAAAGGGAAAGATTTCAGATGATCAATAAGATTCAGGAAAATACAACGGGGCTACTGATGGCTGTTGAAAAACCGTGTGAGGTCCCAAGATGCCTACTTTGAAGAGGACTGAGGCATCATTACCCTATATACAATGTTTCTTGTATCATATCTTCTTCAATAAACGTCTCTTATTTTTCATGTTACATGACTGGATACCTTCTGGACAGACCTCATATACTAAATTTAATTAAGCATAGATATTACCAAAATGACTTTTTCTTTACTCACTTCATTTTGGGGGTGTAATCATACAATATATATCCATCATAACTAACACAAGACACAGGAGAGAATAGAAGTGTTCTGAATTGTAAAATAAGAATGGCATTGGGTGTATGCCTTAACCTAGATAGGAAATACATTTTAATATGAATATTTGCATTTTCTGTGAAAAAAAGGATGGCGATGGAAATGAAAAATAGAGTAGCTACTAAGATTCACTGAAACTGTACCAAATATCAGTATCCTCTTCATTTAGAGTTCTCTCTTTATTGGTTTGAGCTTATGTGAAATACACCTAAGTATATTTTTGATGCAAAAGAAATTGGGCCAATTTCTTTCCCCCCATATTTTCCATAAATTTACACCTGCAAATTCACTTAACACGGGGACTTTAGTTACTAAGTCCCACAGTTGCAGAGTGACTACAGAAATTCTTTACTAAGGAAACTCAAGACACTGGTTGCCTCCTACCTCCATCTGTATTCACAAGCACAAAATCATATTATTTTCATTAAGTAAGCTCAATTTAACAACTTTTCTTAAGATGGGGGTGGGGGGTAACTAAGAAGGCAGCTGTCCTCCTCTGGCCCAGGGACTGACCCTTGATCCTCCCATACCCTGCTGCCCTTCAGTAGCACAGGTACGCACTTCTTTGTAAGATATCCCTCTCATTCTATAAAGACTGATGATTCCTAATTTCCTCCAACAAGGAGATAAGAAGTCTCAGAGTTTTGAGATGCCATGCACTCTTTTGAGCTAGTTCTGAAGAGGTCTTGCACATCTTCCACCTGCCCTCCCCACCCCCCTCCACTGTCTCCAGAGCTGTCCCTCCAGCCAGAGGCTGCTCCTGCATCAGAGCTTTCTAGAAGGAACCAAACAAACTTTCTTCAGAATATTCACAAGCAAAACAAAACATGTCTTAAACAAGGTAATGCAAGTTTCTGTACACTTTCTATAACCCACCACTTTAAGAGTATTAATGTATAAGAATAGGAGAATTCGCCAAAGACACCTCAAACTGGTGAGAAGTTACTTAACAGTATGAAGAGGGCTGAACCAGAAGGGAAGACTGGTTTTAGACCCAGTTCTACCAGGAACTAGATGGACCAAGGTAAAAGTCTTCTGTGCAACAGACTTTATCTACCAATTCATAAAATTAGGAGACTATCTTTCAAGTCTCTTCTGGCTGCTGTGTTCCATGATTCAGAGTAGCCATCACTAACAGTTTACTGTTGTTGCTTAGAACTTTTTCCTTCCCTCTATGGTTAATGGCCTTTTCTCCTTCTATGAGAAAAGTGTGGATGAGTTGACAGAGGTTATGTAACAAGACATTCCCTAGACAAGCTCTTAATTGAACAGCTGAAGGCAGGACAACTCCCTGCAACAGATGGACCTTATTGGTTTAGGGGTGGTCAGTCAGCTGTTAAAGTCAAGATCTCTTTCTGTTCCATATCTCTTCCCTAGACCTCTGATCCTTCCTAGGTTAATTTTGTGAGAAAATCTCACCAAGATCATGGCGGGAGGGAAAACAAGGGGAAAAAACATCTTATAAATGAATAGTAAACTATGTTCTGATATAACATGTAATTTAGGTTCTTTATGGTCAATATTTATTCAGATAAAGATTTTCAACTTGGAAGTCCACTCTACTTCTACAGAGAGGCACCTGACAGGGTTTTCTAGAATCATGTCTATAATCACCAGCCTCCAATGGGCTTCAACCCACTCCATAGAATGTCATGCTCCACAGTTTCTTAGACCAACATTCAATTCTCTATACCCAGTCTTCAAGACTCTTTATGGGAAGCCATTTTTAATCAGATGATTTCAAGAGATAACCAAGTCTTGCTGAGTACATAAGCAACAGCAAATTATTATGCCCCTAGAATTTTCTCCTTCCCCTGAACATCTGAACAGCCAAGACTTTTCCTCCTCCTCCTCCTTCTCTTAGGGACCTTTATTCACTTAAAATTCTTTTCCTTCGGGCTGATAATGAGCTCTCTTTGTAAGGCAGTTTTGTGACAGCTCAGAAAATAACTGCTACATAAAAACAAATTGCTGTGCCTTGTATAATAGAGACAACAGGAGTCAATTATACTCATTAATCAACAAAGACAGAACAAGAAGTACTAAGGCTTAGCTGCAGCCAGGAAAACATGTTTTAAACCTGGGAAAGAGGAATATAGCAGAGAGGAAAAGAAAATCAAAACCCCTTGGGCTATTAAAATTTGCAACAAGCTGCCATAGGAGACTGTTGAGTCACAACCACTAGAGTTATTTCAGCTTCTAGTAATGTTTATTCTGAATAAAGTTCCAATTGTTACAGGTCCAAAAAGGAACAGGTCAATGACCCATATCCATATGACACAAATTAATTGACATAAAACAGCTCCACTTGCAAACATTGCTATTGGCAGTGCTAATAGACAATTCTTTTAAAAACAATTTGGCAGTTAAAATGTTCATGGACTTTGACACAATTTCATTTCTGGGAATTTATCCCATAAAAACAACCGTTAAGACCGAAAAAGTGTTATACAGTAATATACATTGGCATTATTATTCATAATATGGGGAGGGGGCTTTGTATCCATATATAGGAAATTATATAGAACTTATCCAAGTCCATGGAAAGTCATGCAGATATGAAATTGCACAGTTTAAAAGTTATGAAAAATGACTTTTATTTGGCTATTATTTTGGATGAAAAGATTGGTATAAGCATATACAAAATTATTAAATTTATATTGAAAATATGCAGAGAAAAAGGCCAGAGGCGGTGGAACAAGAGAGTAAATATCAAAATTATTATCTGGGTGGTGAGATTCCTAGATACATTTTTCTTCTACTTCTTTCATTTTCCAACCTTTCACTAATGTTCATGAATTATTTCAATAATAAAAATCGTTTGAAAGCATAGCACCTTTGCTCTGTTTTAAAACATAATCAAGGCACTGGTCAATCCATCAAGGGTTAATTCAGTCCATGGAATACACCAGGAATGCCTCCCCACACTATCCTCCCACCCCTGGGGTGCTTACAGATTCCTGCCTGTATCCAGTTCCTTCATGAAGGTAGGTCTCTGCTCAGTACCAAGAAATGACCACGACAACCCTGGGATAAGCATGGTGGTCAGGGCTCCTGCCAGTAACTTCGGATGGAAAAATATTTCCCTCTCTAATTAAAGAGACCACAAGAGTTAAGGAGCTGCTCTTCTATGCTGGGTGGATATGAAAAAAAGAAGTAGTCTATAAATAAATAATAAAATAGCAAAAGAATATCATGCTTGCCATCTCCCTGAATGGCAAAATGAAAAACAATGTAACTCCACCTTTGTAATGACTGCTGGGAAGTAGATACTTGATGCATTTCTGGTTGTCATATATTTTTTAAAAACCAATGCAGATGCCAATAAAATTTTCCAACCTACTCATTTGTTCATTTACCTCTTCATCCATTTAGAAATATTTAGTAAGTGCATGCTATATGCTAAGGAGGGTTCTAATACCAGGGATACAAAAGTGAACAAAACTGAAAGAAATCCTTACTTTCACAGAGCTTACATTTCCATGAGAGGAGACAGATAATACACAAATATAAAAAGTCAGATGATCACAATGCCACGGAGAGAAAATGGACAAAAGGCGAAGGGAGGACTGCACAAAGGAAGCCTTAATGAGAAGTTGGAAAGTAGGCACTCTGGACGTGAACCACGTGGCCATCTTTGGGGGAGGGCATGCCAGCAAGAGGGACTGTCAACTGCAAAAGCAAATTCTAGCAAAGATAGCAAGTTATAAAACAGTATAATAAAATAGCAATTTTTCTAAATTAACCTATAAATCTAATGCAATGCCAATTAAAATCCAATGGACCCTTTTTAAAGAGTCATACAAACAGATTATAAAATTCATGCACAATAATAACCAAGACAATTTGGAAAGGAAGAAAAAGTGGAGGGATTCACCTAATAGATATCAAGACTTATAATAAAATAAAATCATTTTTTATAAGTGAGATATTTGTGCAGTGATGGACAAATAGACCAATGAGGCAGAATAACTAAGGTTCACACACATAAAGGGGCTTGATATATGCCCGTGGTGGCATTGCAAATCAGAGGAGAAATAGTAGGCTAGTCAATGAATGATGCTGAGACAATTGGTGAATTTGAAAACCCAATTCAATTCAAGCAAAAAAAAATTAAAATTAAAATTTGCTGTCCCCATGGCATACAAAAATTCCAAGTATTAAGAGTTAAATGTGAAAAACAAAACTGCAAGACTTCTAAAGAAAATATAGAAGGACATTGGTAGGAAGACTATCTAAAGACATACAAACAAGTCATAAAAAGAATGGATTCTGACATTATTATATTTTAATACTTCAATATAACATAAAACACATGAAAAATGAAAAATAAAAAAAGCCACGAACTAGACTATTGTATTTGTGAAGTGCATTGTTGAGAAAGAATTCACAATAGACTACATAAATACTTATATAGTCAAAAAATGGCCAAAAATATAATGGACAATTCAAAGGAAACACGATTGCACTAGTAGTCAGGGGCACCCAAATGAAACAAGGGGACACATTTACCACACAGTAGTAAAGATAATGCAAAATGGGAACTCTCAGGCCCTACTGATGAACATGTAAACAGGCACAACATGGTAAGCATTTAGCAATATCTAGGGAATTCCAGCAGTGCCACTTTGGGTAATTCCCCAAAAGGACCTTGCACACTTGGGTACATGTACAAATATAAACATTTGAGTGTCATCTGCAAAAAAGAAAGTCAGATATATCTGAACACCTAGCAAAAATTAGATTTCAAAAATTAAGAGTATATTCATGAAACAAGTAAAATGAATAAACAATCCATGCATCAACATTAAAAAATATGAAAAATGCTAATAAATAAAAGTCAAATAAAGGCACACGTATCATGATATCATTTATGTAGATATCAAAATAAAATCTACTGTACCATGATTGTAATAAAAAAGGGGGACTCATGCAGATAAATTCAGAAGCCATGCAATAAATCATAAAGTCTTTAGAAGGTGTCAGATGAGTATAAAAGGTTAAGGGACAGAGGAAGGGAGGGGGCCAGAATGGAGGCAGGACTTTTAATCCATTCAACACTCAACAAATACTTACCAAGAGCCACACACTATTCTAGATACTGGGGAAGAGCAGAGAACAAGACAAAAAACTCTGCTCTTGTGGATCTTTCATTTCAGTGGAGACTGAATTTTTTAAAAAGATGAAGAAGTAAAATATATTTTATCCATTTGCATTTTATATGGTACAAAAGTTCAGTGGAGGAAAGCCAGGCAAGGAAGAATGTAAAATTGTTGGGGCTGGCAATTTGTGATAGATATCGAATAGGGGAGCCAACCAGACCACCTAAAAATGCAACACCCAAGTCAGGACTAAGGAAGGGGAAGAATGTGTCAAGCCGAGGGAAGAGTGAATGCCAACACCCCATGGAGGGGACATGCGCCATGTTCCAGGAAGGCCAAGGAGGCTGGTGTGACGGAGCTAACTGGGGGGCATCTTAGGAGACGAGGTCAGAAAGGGAATTTGTGGGTATTGTAGGCTGTTGCTACGACAGAGATTTCGTCACTAGTAAGGTCTGAGCAGACTGAGGAAGGACAAGTGTGATCTACATTTTAATAAGACCAGTCTGACAGACCATTGTGTTGAGAGTAAACTGATGAAAGCAGGAGGCCACTACAAGTAACCCAAGTGAGATTTTAAAGGAGACCTGAACGAGGGTGGTTGTGAGGAGGCGTGGTCAGATCCTAAAAATGTTGACAGGATTCATGATGGATTACGTATGGGGCGTCAGAAATAGAGTCAAGGATGACTCAGTCTTTGATTATATCCGTAATGCTTTTTTTTTTTTTTTGGTTTTTCAATTACAGTTGTCCCCTTTTCCCCTAATTTCTCTCTCCCACCCAAACCACTCCCTCTCCCGCAATCATATCCCTCCCCGTTGTCCATGTCCATGAGTCTTTTATGCAGGTTCTTTGACTAATCCCTTCCCTTACTTATATCCGTAATGCTTTATTTCATTTCTTAAAAATCTGAATCAAATACGGCAAAATGTCAGCAGCTCTTCTGTCAAGGTGGCAGGTCTATGAGTGTGTGTTTATTTTCTCTTCCCTTTGGTATGTATGAAATACAGTAGATTTAAAAATGGACCGAGTTAATCAGTGTCTACGTAAAGAGAATACCAATTAGAGTCCACTACTTTGCATCTTGATAATAATTAAAATACACCGTTACTTCCTAAATTGTGTTCACAGTTTATGTGTCAATTAAGATGGCCAGCTTGTAGAGACAAAAAGCTAAAATAAGAGATTTACGTCAGCCTTGGCTCAGAAAGTTTACAACATAAATTAAAGGCTAAACATTTTCTACAAAGATCTCCCTGAGTGGGATGTCTTCTCCACTATCCTTATGACTAATCTTAAATGTTCCTTGCCATGGATATTAGTGAAATAATTTTAAAATAGCAAGTCATAATTGATACCCTATACACGTTTTTGCTTAGTTGATTTATTTGTTTGATTGCTTTTAGTGTCTATAACATTGAATTGTCATTGACTCGTCGTCGTCGTCGTCGTCAGCAGCCGTCTGTCTCGAGAGACGATGGTGTAGCTTCTTAAGAGTCTATCTGCACCGCCGAGAATGGCTGTGCAGTCCGACTCGGGAGTGACATGGTAGTATCTGTCTCCTCCCGTGTTGAATCGACATCTTGCGATGACGCTGAAGCTACAGAGCCTGGGCAAGGTAATATGGAGGGTCTGCTGTTGCCCATGCAGCAGACCCCCCCTCTCTTCGCAGCTGAAGGATCCAAGGGAAAGACGGAGTCAATACAGCTTGGGTTCAGGTGCGCCGCAGGAGTTGCCGGTGTTGACTACAACGTCAAACCGCCTTAGGGACTCCGGCTCCGGAAAACCTCCAAGGTTCTGTCCCTGGCTTACCAGAAAACCATTTGCCCATGCAGAGACAGCACTGAAAAACTCCTACCCATTGTAGCTTAGACTACTTATTCCCAAAGACTGGGATGGACTTTTAAAAAATAGGAGTGGAGTTAAAACCATATAAGTAAGAATCTATGTTTCTGCACATCTCCTAGACCACTTGTTATATTTTATTTCATCAGCAGCTGCTTCCCACAGACTTGGAAATGAATGGGGCATCTTTCTGCTATTGGGCAACATGTAACTGTAAGAGTATTTATAGTTCTAACAGAAATCTAAATAATGTATTATACTCATGGAAAACATACACAAAAAATCTAAACACTTCTCAGCATGTATAATAAATCTGACATACTCTTTTTATAAAGCTCAAATTTTAAGTTAAAAATAACAAACTTATTTTAAAGACAGTGTATACTTTCATACGTTAATAAAGCAAAGAATGGTGTTTGGAAAAGAACTCCATAGCATGGTTCCCAGCCCCGGGGGTGACACATGAGACATGTAACAAGTTACCTCAAAAGAAAAACCATCAAATCACCATTAGGGAAATCACCATCACCTCCTCTAAACTGTCATTCATTTTAATTACAAAAATAAATATATTCCACTCTCACAAAATGGTAACAGAGCTCAATAAATGAAGTTGTGACTTTGTTATATCTGCAGACACTTGGAAAATTACACCCAAGAACTGAAATTCTCCAAGTGCCCTTATATCTAGACCATTTTGGTCACAGAAAAGTCACGGTCAGTTGACATCAGCTAACCCTCTGCCAGGCCACGGAAATGCCTTAGAATTCCTGAGGATGGCTTTTGTGAAGACATCAGTGAGGGACAATAGCAATAAAGTATGGATTTGTCTATTTTAAAAAGCACAAGATTTGGGATATTAAGACTGGGGTTTTAAGCCAACTTCTGCCTCAGGACTTGAAAATTTCAATACAACTGAGCCTCCACTTCCCCAAATGTAAAATGATTAGAGCTGAAGAGATAATCTTTAAGATCCCCGTTAGTTATAAAAAACCTCTACTTTTAATCATATATGCTTATTTTAATTGGTAATATATTACTTTAGATCAAAGATAAAAAATAAAAATATTTTTGAAGTATTCTGTTCAAAGGCTCACACCTCTCCTCTTCCATGTGTCCTGCTCATCACCTTCATTCTCTGAACCCCCAAACAAAATTCTCATTTTATTAGTTTCTTACATAACCTTTCAGAGTTTCTTTACAGAATTATAAGTGAACACTAATATATATTCTCATTTACCTCTTTTTTAACAAAAAGGCATCCTACTATAACCCACTGATCTTTATCACTCACAGTGAGCATATCTTGAGTGCTTCCCATATCAGTACACAAAGATTTCCCCATTCTTTAACTGTGTAGTTTTCATTATATGTAATCTAAAATCTATTTAAGCCACGCAGATAAGCACTTGGATTTCTTCCAGTGTTTTGGTATTATACATCGCACTGTAAATAAACAAACTTTTAGGTATATTATCTGTACAGTGTACTTTAGGACAAATTTCAAGAAATAAAACTGCTGAGTAAGGGTAAAATGCATTTATAATTTTAGTAAAATTTGCCAAAATGCCTTGGATACAGTTTGTACCTACCTGCATTCGCACCAGCAAATCTGAGAACTCTTGTTCATAATTTCTTTTCTTTCTCTTTTGAATTCCTACCTCATCTTATAAATACATGCCATCTCAATAGGATTTTAACTGCATTTCTCTTGTGATGAGTTTGCCTAAGAATCCTTGTGTTACTTTTAACTGTGAACTATCTGTTGATACTCAAAAACTTTCTATTGTAGGTTGTTGTCTTTTTCTTATTGGTTTATCAGTAAAATTTCTACTATTTCAAACACAACCCCTATAGCTTACCAGTGGATCTTTGACTAATGATATTGATCACTCCTTGAATGCTTTAAGTGATTTTTAAAAAGTGTGTGTGTGGTGGGGTTATCACTGAGGTTTTCTTATTGGAAGGTACAAACCACTAAACCCAATATTCCACATCTAATATATAACATTCATGAAGAATTTTTTGTGTGTGGTTTTGCAAAAGGTATGCTTTATTTTCAATAGGGGAAGAAAGAGTTCGGAAACTTCATGAAGACAGTTTCATTTCACCAAATATCACAGATACTTGGGTGACAGAGAAAAAAAAATTGTGGCTAAATGTTAGGTATAAAAAAGCTTAATATATTAAAACATTTAATATTCTAAATACATTTGTATAGTCATTTCATTGCACATTTTAAGAGTTCAGCACGCTGATGTAAAACAATTTTCTTAATATCATGAAATGCAATCGTCCAAATAAGAACACACATATTCCTAGTAAATATTCAAGTTATGTCAAAAATCTCTTTTCTAAAAAATACTTTTAAGAGTTTCAATTCATAAGTATATTTAAAAATTCAAAAAAAAAATGCTGGTAAACATTAAACTTTTACCACAATCAAATAATCAAGCAGCCAAAATGCATGTATTACTACTTTTCCTTTTTTTCATTATGTAAGGAAATACCTTAACAATTTTATTTTTAGTTCTTAAAATAGATCTTATTACTAACTAGAAATTTGCAAAGTCCAACCAAAGCACCCTTTACACATCTAGAAAAGGACTTTTTTCAATTACATGAAATCTGTCAGTGCACAATTTGATAACAGCAGTTAAAAAGAAACAAGGATTGCCCAAGGGGCTTTCAAAATCTACAAATGCTAACATTTACAAATGCTTCCCTTATCTACCACTAACACAGATTTTATAATGTAAAACCTGTAGTCATTTTAAGGGATTATAAAAATACTCATGCATTTTTTTTTTTAAATTAAATGCACTGGGTGACATTGGTTAATAAGATCATACAGGTTTTAAGTGTACATTCCTGTGATACACGATCTGTACACTGCATTGTGTGCCCACCACCTAAAGTCAACTCATTTTCTGCCACCATGTATTTGGTTAGATTTTTGTCGTTTCCTTGATTCTGCGGAGTCTGCGAAGTACCTGTGGAATGTCATGGGTGCCCTACTTGGGCAGTACAGAAATCTGAAGCACAGGGATTTAGCTAGAGTCATGGTGAGTCCTGAAATGGAAGCCACAACCTAGGCATCACAAACTGGGGTTCTCAGCTCTGTGGGAAACAGGATCAGGAGCGAGACCTCCTGCCCTGTGATCTTCCATGGGTGGCTCTCAACAGGTTACATAAATTCTCTGTGACTAAGTTTCCTCATAGGGCAGTCCTCTTTCTGAGGATGAAATGAGTTAGGCACTTAAAACAATATAAACAATGTTATGCAAGAAGTTCACCATGTTCTAATTAAGGCCTCATTCCATTACTGCACAACCTAAATATGAAGAATCAACAGCTGGGATGGAAATATTCAAAAGCATCTCCTCCATGGGAATGGGCATGGAGGAAAAATGAGGATAAAAACTTCAGATACCCATGTCAGTGGAGCACAGGCATGCCATGGACAAGCTAGGCATAACACAAGTTAAAGGTGGCTTAGAGCACAGGAAGGCCCCAGGAAAACTGGAACTTAACCTCTGGGTGTCAGCGATCTCCCAATATGATTAACCCGCCACGGAAACCAGTTCCTGGTGAGCTGAAAGGTTATCACAAAACCCCTGTATTATCTGTGTTTGTCTGTCAAAATCCCTCCATCAGTTTACTTATCTAATCTCTTCTGATGTTCTCTTCTATTAGTTCCTTTATTTTCTCCCCGCCTTCTCTTCTTTGCCTTGCTGCTTTCTTCCCTGACTAAACCTTGGGGGGACAATGAATCATGTCACAAAACTTCAAGTGTGGTACATGGATAGATCTCAATGTAAAAATTATTTTAGTGCAACCTGGTTCTCAATTTAATTACTTTCATGTATTATAGCACAGACGACTGAATATCTGGGAGCAACTGGGCTCCGAGGAAATTTGATTTATTGTAAATAAAAATATAAATGATTTATTAACATTTTATTGCCTTCTCAAAGCCACTTCATAGACACTCTCAAGTGTTTAGCCTCAATCACTTAGCAACACTCTACACCCTATCACTACACAACAGCAGCAAAGCCACCAATCATTCAATCAGTGATGGGAACGACGCTTTACAGAAATGGACTGAGAAGCTCAAGGTCACATGCCTCACCATGGAAGGAAGCTATAACCGACCCTTGTGTCAAGCTAACCATGAAACACCATTTTTCCACTACTTCTAAATTGTTTACAACATAACTTTCTCCAGTGACAATTCGACACCCTCCTGAATTCCCCAAACCCTGCAAATTTTCACAGAATACAGACCTTTGGGAGGTGTGAGATTGACTCCATTTTTAAGGCACCACTGTACTGGTAAAATCCCCAAAGAATCCGCATGGCACAGCATTGAGAGTTTACTAGGTTCTGGTCTTAGGTCGTCAATAGTCACTTGAAAAAAATGATTATTAAAAACCTGAAAGAGAACCAATACAGCCAATGGTTAGTTCCTCGGGATTACATACAAGACTAGTAATGAAATACTGGCACAGCTTCCAAACACAATCAATATGTATCACCAAAATGGTTTGACCACAAACTGGAACTTCAATGTGTATTACTACACCGATACAGTTGCTAAAAGTTAAAGTTGATCATTGTGGTCACATTAATGAAAAGTAAACAAGTAAGAATACGTAGGAGACAGAGAATGAAATGTACAGAAATGAATATCCATAGCCAAAAGATAAACGAACTACTGAAGTAGGACAGACAGACCCTGGCCTAGGAAAAGCCAGGATGGGCACTGATCTCCAGGTCATTCAAGAGCCTCCAAGGTCTGGCTTGGAGATGTCTAGTCTCATCTAGTCTCACATACCACTCATCCTATTACTGCCCAATTGCCCCGCTCTCCAGCCCAAGAGGAAATCATTCACCCCAGACTGGTCCTTAGTCAGTGCTCTCACAGTCTAATACCCCATTCCATTGTCTATCTAACAAATTACAGTGTATTTTTTAAGGCCCATCTTGAAAATCAGTGCTACTGGGACATTTTTCCCAACCATTCAGTTGGAATACAGGACCCCGACTCTGTGCCCCACAAATCATCAGGCTTGTACCTCTGTACTGAAAAACCTCATCCTCCCGCCACCTCCATGGACTGATACCACATCTGTCTCCCCCAACAAATCCCAAGTGCTTTGAGGACTGTGGCCTCTTCATTCCTCATCAAGGTATTCCCATCATGCAGAGAAAATGCCTTGTACACAGACAGTGAATAATCATCCACTGGATATAAGGGAAAATTTCGAAGTCCATGAAGAAACAAGAATACGGAGTGCTGATGGAAAAAGCAGGGTGCAAAAATCAGGTGAACCCCAACAGTGAAAAGCACGATGGATTTTAAGAACCAAGTATGTAAAACACACTCGAGGAAAAAATAAAAAACAGTGCTTTTCCAACTCAACAGAAATCAGCCAGTATTTCTTAAGAAACCTTGACATTCTTCCTAAGCTATGATTCCTGGTTCCTTCAGTTACGAAGTATTTTCTGGAAGCAACCTAGTTCTAAGATGAGCAGAAGAATAAACTCCTTCAGTTCTTCTTGATGTTAATTCCAGTAAATAATTCAGAATTCTGCTGCCTGAGCTTTGCAAAGGATCAAACATCACCCTCCCAGGGAGGCTTTCCCTGACAACCCTATTTAAAATCACACCTTCCCTTTTCCACCAACACTCCATTAGTCCTTTCCCTGCTGCATCTTTCTCCTTTTCATTTAACATGTAACATCCTGTATTTGTTTACTTATTACTTCAGAGAAAAGCTAAATGATTCAGAACACTGGTCCATCTGGTCAACACACAGGTCTTGAACTAAAGCCTGGAACATGTAACCAACTTGCCCAAGGCTGTGCAGCTCAGAGCAAGCAAAAAATAGAAACAGAAGACTTCCAATTCCAGTATCCTTTGCTCCCAACAATGCAATGTATTTCACATAGATGATGTTATTGTCATCAGCACCATCATCTGTCTATATCTCACTGTTCGGGAACACCAAAAAGGTAATCTCACTCTACTATAGGTTGGTCATTTAGTACTGAATTTGCTACATTCTCATCCATTTTCTTGTCCATGTGCTTTAACATTATTTCTTTCTTCAACAGTTGTACCATCAAGAAAAAGCCCCAAGGAAAATTAAAAAGGGATTTTCATTATGATGAGTAAAAACAGTGCAGTGCATTATATCCTCAAACATTTTCCCAGTGTTAAGAGAAACATATTTACTTAAATATACCTTCAATATGAGGATTATTCTGATACTTTGTTACATGAAGATGAGTCTTGAACCTGGAGAGATGCTCGTCCAAGTCCATGCATTACACAAAACATGGTCGATAAGGGAAGGTGGGGTATATATAAAAAAAAAATGATTTCAGTATTTTATCTTTGGTACAGAGTGATAAATATAAAAATGGAAATGTATCTTAAAAATCAGAAAAAATATCCTCCTACCCTCAAGCCCCAATAAAATTTATTTAAGGAGCAAAGTGCATTATTGTGGAAACCAAACTACTGCCACTGGAAGTCTACCAACAGGATAGATATTCGGGCTGAAACTAATTATAATTAGTATGTCACACCCTAGCATTATATATATACAGGCACAAAAATGTGAGAGTCCACCCCTGACAGGCTAAGCACATCTGCATCTGTTTGGTTTAAAAAAAAAAAAAAATTCCATGTGGAAGCTGACACTATAGCCTCTTCAAAACACGGACAAGGCACGATATACATCCAGATGAATGGGCAACTGGCATCCCTGTATTACCCACTGCCTGAACAAAGGAAAAATCTGGTCAGCTTTCAACAAGATATCATTCTTTAGTTTTCTAAAAATGTACAACAACTGAACACACAATACAGAACCCTGAAGGCCATTTTAAATAAAAAGGTTTTTAATGGATGGTGTATGAACATGATAGCATGCATTTCAACCCCGAGATTATCACTCAAAGCGTAAATCAATATTTTCTTCTCATGTATAGTTATTCTTTAAATAAGTGGCTTTAACAGTTACAGAAATAACTTATGTTCATTAAAGAAAAATATTTTTTAAAAAGATATTTTATTATCATAACCATTTTCCATTTTCTGTAATACACTGTCACCATTGTATTTCTCAAATTTTACCACATCACAATTTTTAAAAAGCATGACTCAAGTAACTTTAAAACACTTATCACTGCATTAACAAACCCAGTCCCTTTCAGAAAGAGGAAGTGAAAATTAAAGTTGCAACTTAAAATAAAATTAATTCTTTCTTAGTGTCTTCAACTTTATAAAATTCAGAAATCATTCAATGACATCCAAAAGGATCATATTCTAGGACCATACATCTGGGGATCATACATTTCATACCATTGTTCTCTGGCTGAAAGTCCTCCTCCAACTTGCTTATGGGGCCCTTCAGGCATGTGACAGTTACAGGAGTTATTGGGGACACCTATGATCATACCCCAAATACAAATTGATTCATTTTGCCACATGAAGTTACATCAAAGAAATGTCTTTGATTTTACTTCCAAGGTCAAATATATTCTTGTGTTAAGGAGAGAAAGAACAAATAGACTCAACTGATTTCTTTATATTAGTTATAATGAATATATTACTTATATTTCTTTGGAAAAGTACTTCATCGAACAAGACTTTCAGAAAGACAAATGCACAAGGTAGTTTTTTCCTGGAGCTGCCTACAATAATGCAATACAAAATCCCACAGTAGATAAATAATCAAGTTTTTCAAATAATTAAAAAACAAAACAAAAATTTCTTGTCTCTTCTTTTTGGATCACAAATTTCGAGATCTACCATTTCTCCACAGGGACCAAATGCAGTCTGATCAGCACAGGCTGTAAATGTTTCCAAAATAGAAAAGCAAATAAAAGAGGACAGTAAATGTACAATTAGAAGTATCCTGTTGGATCATGAAAGCATTCCTTTTAGCCTAAGAATGACTGACATCCCAAACCACTGTGATGACAGACCACTACGGTCTACCTTGATCATCCTCCTCACACAATAGTATTTTCAATTTGAAAGTTATGTATGCACAGCAAGCCCGTGGAAAACTCAGCCATATGCATGGCTTTAAAAAGAAAATGACACATTTCCATTCTCTTTTCAGCAGTTATGTTGAAAACAAAGTGTGCTGAATGATTCACTGAGTTTTTTATTCCAGTTCAAAGATTGGCCCTTGTTAAAACTGGTGATGTGTGTCTTCCATTAGCCACCACAGTACTTTGTAAGAAACAAACTTAAAATGCAGTTCTAGGACAATCAGGTTTATGTTTCACCAGCTACAAGGTAAGATGACTCAATAGTTTCCTTGGATCCACAAATGCCTGTGGAATGCTTTTTTCTAGGAGGGTAACTGTGATAACATAGAACCCATAAATGGGACCAAAGGTTTGGGGGATACTGTACTGAGCGTTTATATGTGCCAGACACTTCATAAATGATTCCTCACTTCTTTCAGTGACATGAAGTGGACAATATAATGCCTGCTGCATAGATACAAAAACTAAGGTTCTTAAAATATCAGCAATTTATTGAGCTAGTAACTAGCAAAACTAGTTGGGATTTATCTGCAACGCCATTTGTTTAGACTAAAAGATTATGACCCCAAGGAATTAAAACATTAAACATTACTTTGGTGGGAATCATGAGACCTGGGTTTGAATCCATGGATTTGACTTTTGAACCATTAATTACATTCCCCACAAAATGTGTGAAAGGTCATTAACTAAAACAGACATTGGTTTAAAAGTTATAAGTTTGTTGGTTTCTCCCACCATTTATAAGACATACTTAAGGTAGAAACACATACTCCAGATGTTACCATAGCTGACTTCATCGATATTTCTTTGATGGAGAAGAGAAAGTATATAATCTTCAAAGCCTATCAGATCATAATAAAAATACCTTTACATGAAAAAGTTATTTCATTTTAAATCTTCAACTCTCAGAAGCATGACTTTTCCTTTAGTGAATGAACACAGATGATGAAAAGGAAATAGACAAGCTGACACACCAGCATTGGGAATTTGCTTTTCACCATTCTTGAAATATAAATAGATCAGTTTAACTACTATCACAGTGCAGAAGGAGCCAGCTCACTGCAAGTGCACAGCCAAGCATCTAAACCTTCCTGCAAGTCACTCACAGACATGAGTATCCACATACTGTATTATCAGAAGACAGGGAAACTTACCCCATCCGTTACAAGAGGTAACATCTGAGGAGACCCACCCTGTGCTATCAGTGATAAAGACAAAGCTTCAAAGAGTCCTGGACAAAACAGAAGGCAATCCACCTTAGGTTTACTTGGTGTAGGGGCATGTCCTCGTGCAAGCATATTTCCTGGTTGCCTTTGAGTAGAAAGACTTAATTTGATCCACTCTGGAGAGTGAAGTGAAGAGCAAGAGAGAGAAACTCACCTTGGTCACTGATGCAGGACAGATATGAAAGGGCTCACTCATATTCACTGTTTCTAGCTTCATCCCAACTGTGAAGAAATGGCTTCGCAAATCTGCATGATCCTGCACGGAAAAGGGTACAAATATTGAAAGTGCTGGTATTGTAAGTTAACTCAGTAACTGTCTGAACGCTATCCTTGAACATTTAATCCTTGAACAGTTAATTGGGCAACTGAAACTGGACTGAAATTATTAACCCTTCCCATTTCGAATTTCTAACCATTACAAGACACTGCGGATTTAATGATTTTCTGCAAGCTAAATTGCTTTTCCAAGAGAGAGGAAACAAGCCTTTGTGGCTATGCTTAAATTTACACGAAGCAAAAAAAATTCACATTGCACTGTTTTGATCTTCTTTGGCACTATAAATGAAGCGCAGCAGAGTAATAGAGGCAATCAGTCACCTAAAACACAGCAGGAACATCTTCAGAAAATGTGGCCTCTTGCCACTAGGCTCACTTCACAGGGCTTCAGTGAGTACCTTGTGGGTGATACAGCTTGTCTCCATGTCCCGTGTCTAAGGGCACACAGCTTACCAGATATTGGTGACGAGCTGATGATCTTGAAGGTGTGCGTATACAAGGGTCCAAAACAGCCCTGCAGATAATCAGAACCTGAATCCTGCTCAATAAAAATGAGCGACGCCCCTAGTTGAATAGGTGTCTGGCAGTTTGGTAACCCACTCACAGCAACCTTATGTGTGCAAGGTGGAGCTTTCCCGCCTTCTTAAGAAGACAAATTTCAATATCCACTTCAGCTATACAGCAATAGACGAAGCTGGCTGGACTCTGGATACCAGGATTTATCTTGCTGAGATGGAGGTCACCTCATAACTCACAGTCTGTATAAACAGTAGCGGCTAAATAAATGAATGTATTGAAGACTGCCCCTGAGGAAATAATAGCTGCAAATAAACCCCTCTATATCAATGGGGTGAGAAGCACAAAAATACCTGGGGATCTACTATTTCCTGTTATCTGCAAATCTAAAGTGGCTCTTTAATTAATTCAATGATGCATGCTACATCTGATGATTGTAAAGAACCCACACCCTGCTCCCCTGGAGAAAGCTGGTCAATGCAGCGGGAGTGCAACACAAGACTAGAGAAAAGGAATTGCTTATACAATTCTCCACCACTCCACTGCTTTCCCAAAGAAGGTACAGAATGTAACCACCTACAGGATCCCATGGACCCTCTCATTTCTCATGTCACCACAGCAGGCTGCAAAGGTCTCCGCAACCAAAGTACTGGGTGTGGCTGAAACAAACGGTGCCACATCCCAGACAGAAAGGGATGTGGTCAGTGTGCAACAACTTATATGACAAAAACTCACGGAAATAACGGGCCCATTCTAAACCCTTATCAATTCCTTAACAATTTACAGTCATCGTTATAAAAATTTTATGCATAAGGAAAAGCACATGGAAATATTCTTAGCTGCAGGAGATGATTTTAATTGAAAAATAGAGGATTTATTTTTAAAGGGGAAGCTGGGTCCAGAAAAGGAATTAAAAAAGAAACGGTATAAAGACTTTAAGGCATATTAATACATATCAACCTTAATGCCAAGGCAAAGCCAGAAACCACAGGTGTCGAGACCAAGGTAGTAAACTGAAAATGACTGACTGACTTCTGAATTAAAAAGTTGAAAGTTAATGTTCCTATGAGACATCAGTGCCTCCCAATGTCTCACTATCAGTGGAAACTGAGGCACATTAATGGATTTTGCAGATAAATAAATACTTTTCTCTTTTAAGCACAAAACCTTTTAATCTTCTGAAAAGATAAATTATTATACAATTAAAATGTAATAAAACTTTGTCTGAATATATTCAACAAGTAGTCACTATACTTTCTGACAATACAGAAATGTCCTCGTGTACTAATGACACATTTCTCACTCTAATTAACTACCCAGATAAATGTAATATTTTCACCGCAGTTCTTCTGTTTCCTTCTCTGCTACGATTTAAGTTTCCCCTCATTACTCACAGCGACAAAGCTAAACATTCCTGAGACGTGGTTCACCAATAACAGAAAACTTGTAAGTGTATCCATCACCAGAGCTCTCCTTGCAATCTCCATCGCCCACCTGTTCTGTTGGCTTTTCCCTTGTGTTTCTGTAAGGGTGTCCTGACAGCAGTAGGGTTGACCCATGACCCCTAGACACTCTCTACATGCCACATTTTCAGTTTGACCTTGACCACTGACTTAAAGTCTTCAGCCAAATCTACAATTATCTTATAGCCACGCTCCAAGCCCCATGGAAAGGTGTCTCCATCACAGCTCCCAACACTGTGTTGAAAACTCTGTAGCCCCCAGGAATCCTGCTCTAATCATGTCCTTTAACTGCTGTCCTATTTTATCCTAAGTTGTCTAGTGGGACCAGGCAATAGCTGCTTTTCCTTTGAAATATAGCACATGGGCTTAGGTTAACAATTTGCTTCTTAGGTAATCTCCTTTCGGGGCTGCAGACTATAGTATAAATGCTTATTGTTGATGGTTTCAGTGTATTCTATGTCAAATGGTATCGCTACCTGACGAGGGAATCACGCTGTGCAGACATCACACACTTGCTTCCTTCTTTCCTGGAGTGTCTGTGCTCTTGTTTTGTCAACCACTGAATGTCTCTCCCTCTCCACTCATCCATAAAAAATACCTTTCATGTCAGAATAATACATGACCATAGATGGGATGAAAATAAAATAGTAACGACATTAGAAGCATTAAACAATCAAGACAGTGTTGACAATATTTTGTCCTGATGACATTAAAATAGTTATAGACAATTTACAAATAGGGTTTCATAAGCAAAGTTTAGGAAGAACCTTCCCTTTGTCACCTATGGCTCAGGTTTCCAAGATCTTAAATTATTTCTGCTAGGTTTCAGTTGCAAGCACACAAACTTCTTACCTGTGGAAATGCATTTGTTTTAGTTCCAAACTATGTGAAACTCACTTGTTTAATATACTGGAAAAATAAGTCAGGCATTCTGAGAGGTGGCTGCATCCAAATATAGGTACTTATATTCTAGATTCAAATATTCATATCTAGCTACAATAGCTTATTAAATTTGATTACAAGTATCAGACATGATCTTGGAAAACTATAAAATACATTCCTGTGTCCCCAGCCCTAATGTCCACTTCCTTAAGGCCACTTTTTAATCTACATTTAAAAAAAACAAAGAGCCCTGGCTTGTGTGACTCAATGGATTGAGCATCGGCCTGCGAACCAAAGGGTCGCAGGTTCGATTCCTGATCAGGGCACATGCCTGGGTTGTGGGTCAGGTCCCTAGCTGGAGATGTGCAAAAGGCAACCAATCAATGTATCTCTCACACATCTATGTTTCTCTCCTTCTCTTTCTTCCTCCCTTCCCCCTCTCTAAAAAATAAATAAATATTTTGAAAACAAAAACAAAAACAAAAATTCCAACTATGTAGAAATCCCACCATTTTCAAAGGTAAGTCATCATAATAGATTTTTTTTTTTAATTTAGGAGCAAATACACACAATAAGGATGACTATCTTCTACTTCAATGCTTATGTTACTTATGAACGATGATGTCAGAAACTTCTTACTATGGAGACAACATAATATTTTCTAAAAGGGCTTGCCATTGAATCCTCTGGCCATTGGAGATCTTTAAAAAGCATTACAGAGAGTCATGTAGTACATGCAATACTTTCTGATCAATGCCAAACTCTCTCATTGATATTATACAATTCATCTAAAAAGGATCCCAATAAATATTTATTCAGTTAAGCTGAAGAAACATCAACAACTGGGTGACTGACATCCATTCCAGTTCTAGGTTCTTTCATTCATTCAAAAAGCATTCTTTAAAGATTTTATTTAGTTAGTTTTAGACAGAGGAGAGGGGAGGGAGGAAGAGAGGGAAAGAAATATTGATGTGTTAATTGTGTCTCATGCGCCCCCTACTGGGCACCTGGCCTGCAACCTGGTCATGTGCCCTGACTGGGAATTGAACCAGCAACACTTTTGTTTGCAGGCCAGTGCTCAAATCCACTGAGCTACATCTGCCAGGGATGCATTCTTTAGAAACCACTGAGGTACCACAGAGTAGGCTGCTAGATGAAGCACAGAACACACACACACACACACACACACACTACTACTACTACTACTACTACTACTACTACTACATTTATCAAAAAAAGAAGGAAAAAAGACAAGGAACAGCTATGGAAGACCCAGGCTTAGAAGAAATTTCAGAACAAGTATTTTTCCTTGTCACATATAAAAATTATCACTCTGATGATGGTAGTCCAAGGATTTATACGAGTGAATCTTAATTTGAACTATGAAAAGCATGTGATTTAGAATGAATAAGATTCTGGGAAGGTGGCATAGTAAATCTGATGAGGGAGGCTGGGTTTTGAATATTGACTGAGGGATCTGAATCTGATCTAAAAGGCAAACGCAGTCATTTAGACACTCCTAAAAATATATAGTTTTTGATGATAAGAATTCACCAGTAGTGAATTTCCAAATAGGCCAATACACAGACCTTCTGAATTGTGTGTGTGTGTATCAAAATTAGTATATGAGAAAAGGTACAGATATTCTCAGTGGAAAACAAATTTAATCACCCCCCCAAACCATTACTATGGCGCTGTTAATGCGGTCAGAATATATGTATTCATTTACACAAACGCCAGCTAATCATTCTCTATGTTAAGCAGAGAGAGTTCCTGGCCCCTGAAGATGATTCACAAAACCAATTATCTCTGAGAGAAAATGGAAAATTCACTGTAGTTTGAAAGATACATTCAGGCCCTTGAAAAAGCTCTAGAGAATCATTCACACCTCACAATGACTGGATCAAGAATGATGTTATTCCTGAAATCAGGTGGGATTACTAAATCCTCAGTACATTTACAAATATGCCTGTCACATTCAGGACATACTGTTTATTTAAATATTCCAGAGTCCAATTAAACTGCTTATAGAAAAACTCCTTTTGTTTAAGAAGTGCTGGCAATGTTGTTCCCGTCTACATTCATCGCTACACATTTTATTTTTGCCCTAAAGTAGTTTTATATTGATCAGAAGTAAAATACCATTTATTTTACTGGAGGATGGTCTTAGCAGCCTCCCTTAAAATAGCTCTTCACAGAACCTTATTTTCAGTTGAATGACAATGTAAAGGAGATTAGAGGTACATCAACCGCTGTTTTCCACTCAGGTTTCATCAGCTTTATTCTCTCCTGAACCCAAGTAGCTCTCATGCTCTCCTAAGATCCAGTGACTGCACTGAGAACACCTTGGTTGGGTATATAGAAATAATCACAGTTGACATATTATAAATACTTGTAAGCTCTTTCCTTGTAGTATCATTTTCTTCTCACAACAGACTGAACATCTTACAGTGAAGAAATTAAGACACACAGAGGTAGGGTTACCTAAGCAAGGACACAGAGTTAATAAGAAGAGCCAGGACTCAAATCCAAGTGGTGTGATTCTAAGGCCATGATTAGCTATCAGGTTATAGAACACACTGGAAAGCAAAGATCAAAAGGAGCTTGTATTTATTTATTCTTGCTAATCAGTAAACAAACAAATAAAACTATTACAACCCATAGGTTCCAAAAATTTTATTTCAAAGACAGGTATCACCAAGTTAAAGGTGATGGCGAATACTGATCCTTTACTAAAACCTCCAATTGTTGCTGTTAATTCATAATGCTTTTCAATGGCTTATGAAACAAGTGTCAGAGATCATTCTGACACTAAAAATTGCCCTCAAAATGTTTATAGTCAACCACAGTCTTCATCAACAATGGACAAATACTTTTTACTGCTTTTTTATGTCCTTCAAGCAATGAAAGTTGAGAAATTCATGCAGCATTATGCCTATGGTACATTAAGTTATCCTTTCTCATAACTTTATCAATGTTAACCCAAACAGGTTAATTGGATAAATGCAGTTAATCTAGTAAATGTTCTGGCTACAAAGTCCACACAAATCTCAATCTGTCTGTGGTTTTGTAAATACTATGGGTTAAGCACTACTGTATGTGAACGAAGAGAAAAGTGGATGATGTGGTTCCTGACATGAGAACCTTGAAACTTAGTTAGAAGATGACTAAGGAATGATAAATATGAAGTATAATGCTGGAAAAGAAGCCTGGACAAACTACAACATATATGGTTGTTTTCGCTCACATCTCACCTTATTTCACCTATGAAACTGATGGGTCAAGAAGATGAGAGCACCTCAGAGCATTCCCTGGGCACACACCAGTTACCTACTGCTCTAATCATTAGTCTCTGATGCAGTCTTTGCCTTTGAAGGGATTACCATGCCTCAAAAAGAGCACTAGCTGATTCTGGAAGAATCAAACATAGCCATTAAAGACACTACTACACAGAGCAGCCTTAATATTAGTCCTCTGTTGAGTAAGCACCAACGCAACCTTCTCTGGCAGGGTGACAAATCTTCAGGGTGAACACTTCAGTCCTTTATAAAAGAGACTAGGACTACGAACATTAATCTACAGGAGGAGATGAAGAGAAGAAAGGAAAAAACAAAGAACATTCGATCATTTTAGGTTGCACATGCCTCGAATGTAACCCTCCTCTCTATAATCATTTTCAGGGCTTGGAGAACTGTAGGCTATGCTGTTCTAATTTAGTATGTGGCTATCACAGATTCCCAAAAGAGCCAATGATTCCTGCCATCCCTTCTTCATTAGATAAATATTCCTCTCGTGAAATAAAAATATGAAGAATGTGGCACAGGGGAGAATGAGTTCCAACTAATTACTGACAGACAATTCAAAGGCACTTGCTGAGGACTTTAATGTTAAGAAGAGCAGTGAGTCATTGGCTGTGCCGAAACCAAAGTCTTAACCTGAGTCCCACAATCAAGGGCTGCAGGAAATTTCCTTCAGGGTTGGCCATCTGAGCATCCATCTTTAATTCTTTGGTTCTTCCTTTCCGTTTATGTTGTTACAAAATAAAATGAACAAACAGATATGCAGTTCAGCCCCCGTCTCCGTCTTTTAAGTACCAAACTCATTTACTATATCACGCTTACACAAAAATACTGCACAGTACACAATTTTGTCTGTTCCAACATGCCAGTTTTTAGTCCACAAGGAACTCACATTGCATGTGTATCTTTTAGGCCTCAATTAATTTGCATAATTTCTAAGAATAGGCTTCAGTGAAATTAAAGGAAGGTTTTAATTAGTATTACATTCAAATTGATATATAACGAACTATGCTTTAATTCCTTTAGTTATATCAACATGTCATGCTAAAAACAGACCCAGTGCAATTCATCATAGTTTCTTTTTGTTTTAACAGTGATTTAGCACTCGTGTTCATTAGAAAATTACTCTCGTGTTTGTTTCATCTAAAGCTGGACATTAGGATGCCAGCATTTATTAAGTCAATAGCATTATTACATTTCAATTCCACTGCACTGAATTAAATTTAGCCAACAAAATATTTATAATGAATGTAATAAAAGCTCTGTAAGCCGAACACTCATAAGCATTTCAATTTTTTACTTACAGCTGTAAATAGCAGTTTTATCTACTAGTCATGCATTAAATCAAGTTAAAAAATAGTGATGAGGAAAAATGTATTATATGCTTCTACCCGCGCCACAGAATTTGTAACAGGCGATTATAGTAGGCTTATTTCACAGGAAGCCCCAAAACTGGTACACTGGATTGTTTTAAGCAAATGGGGGCAAAGAGAATGCTTTTCATTGATTAGCATTTAACACCATAAAAGCATTTGTAAATGGCAAGAAATTCCACCTTATTTACAGCATCACTACGAAAAAAACAAGGTTGATTTTGTATGTGTAGGTCACCCAGTGATTACACTGTCTTTTCTCACGCTTAGTTAACTCTCTCCTAATAACTGAGGGTATCTTCTTATGTTTCCACAGCAACACTCTAGGCTCTCTGAGAGCTGCTGGCTGAAGAAGAGCATGGTGGACACTGTGAGGGTCAGTATCCCTCCCAGCCTCACACCCCACTGACAGACTGTGGTTAACAAAATTATTGCTAGGCGCCCCTTCTGCTAAGAGCCCTAAATGCAACTAAACTGTTGTCATGGAAATATGACCAGTGGCCCCTGTACATCTCCATTCAAGTAGATACCACCCTTAAGGGAAAGAAGGCAGAGCTGGAAATGAACAAACTTCCTCACAAAGCAGACTGCATTTTCAGCTTTTAGACACAGACAGCAGCTAGTGTGACAGAGGGAGCTGACAATCCCTCTCAGTTGTGTTCTGCCACAGGTGGGGAGGATTCCAGATTGGAAAGTGCACGGTTGCCAGCCAGCCTGGCACAGATCTGAGAACAGGTGAGGTCTCAAGCACCTCCCTCAAATACTGGTTGCCCTTGCTGCAACTGGTCTGCTTCCAGGTGAGACAACTATTGCCTTCTAGACCAGGGTTTCTCCACCTTGGCACTGTTGGCATTTGGGAGCCAGGTAATTCTATGCTGGGGTCTGTCCTGTGCACTGTAGGATGTTTAGCCACATCTCTGACCTCTACCCACTAGATGCCAGTAACATCCTCCAGCTTTCACCACCACAATGCCTCCAGACATTGCCCAATGTCCCCTAATGGGCAAATTCAACCCTGTTGGGAACCATATGCTCAAAACACTACCAGAGCCTGTACCAAAGGCAACTGACCAATGAATGAGTCACTCAACATCTCCCAGTTCACATATGATACTCGATGGGTAACACATACTCTCAGGATTCATTTTCTGGTTCTTTGTTACATAATATTTGGCTTAAACACTCAAGTTAACTTCTAAAAACTGTACAAAAACAACACAAAAACAAAACTCTTGATCTTGGGATTCAGATAGATTTGCATTTGGCTCCAGTTCCACACAGGCTCTCTGTGAAGTAGGGCAGCAGATGAACTCCTCTAAGCATTGAGTTCCTCAAGTGTGAAGAATGACTAATAACACCTACTGTGCCAGGTTCTTGCAAGGATGAGACAACATATGGAGAGTGCCTGGTACAATTTCCCATCCTGCTGCTGCTCAAGAACTAGAAGCCATCATTCTTACTGCTAAAGCACAGTCCACTGGAGAATGATGTTAGTTCACATGAAGTGTCCATGGCTTTTCTGAGTTTTTTTACTCTGTGCCCCTGTACACTATCCTGAAGGGTCTGAAAGGGTTAACATATATTCCAAAAACATTCCACAGATATGTCAGTTATTACAGGAGAACAAGGACTTATCACACATCGGCCATGCCTTGATCCTTATCCTCTCCCTGATGAACTTGCAGTCTTTCAGGATCACTGGAAGCTCAAAAATCATTGAGGTCCAGTGAGTGGCCTATTTTGTACAAAATCACAAGTGACTAAATTTCCACAATTGTTTTCCCAACTGGTGGTTATGTGTGCCATGTATGCATGTATTCACTTTTAGGGAAATCAGGATGCTAGAGAAAAAAAATTAATCCTGTTGGGATCTAGTATCTCACCAGCAACTACAAGAGTGACATCTTTTTAAATATTAATTAGCTTTCAGTCAGGCTTCTATTATTATAAACTTATTAATGCCTTCTTATAATGTTAAACTCAGAACATGAGCTAGTCATGTAAAAGTCTTTATGATTTGTTTATGTCCATCCTTATGGGTATAAATGAGGCTGGAGATGAAACTGGAGGCAGATTTTACTCTTACCCATGAGTTTTATGTCAGCAAGACAAGGAAACTCAGAGTAGAGTGGCTGTCCTAGGATGTGGAGAGAGAAGACACAAGACTGAAGGATTCCCGCACTTTCACTTCCATTCACAACACACACACGTGCACACACACACACACACACACCCTCAGGCTTCCTGTCTTAGGGCAAGAGGGAGTGCATGGAAGATTGGGGTTCTGTAGCACAGAAGCATTGATATGCTAGGTCCCTCTTCCACGTGCTCCTCATTTTCCATTAGATTGTAATCCTCTAAAGACCCAAAAGACTTAAAGTTCTCTTTACATCAGTTTCCCTACATGAGGTACTGTGATTTGCAACTGCCAGTTTATGAAAGGCGCCATGGAGATTAGAGTATGACTTAACCCACAAAGGATCTGTGTGTGTTCCTCGAGGAAAAAAACTGCCTCCATACTATTTATATTTACTCTCACATCCTCCATAGAAGAAGGAATTATAATCAATTTTAATAATTCTCATTAATGGAGACTAGCGTGGAAAATCTGAAAAAAAAACATTAAAATATGACATGACAACCACTATGAAATGATTTTGTTTTATAAATAAGAGATTTATGGCCCTTTCCCATATCCCAACACCAATTACATTAAGTTCATGCTAATATTATCTTGCCTTTCCTGAAACTGCAGGAACTGGCGAGAGCCAGAATAATCAGAGGCAAGCAGAAGCCACTTGGGAATGATAACTCACAGAGCAGATAAGCAAAAGTTGACTACATTCTTACATTCTTAATGTTCAGAATTAAAAGCAAGTTGCTATCTAGCAGCCTGCAGGCAGCAGTGTTCGGGCGCCTGTGATCAAGCAACTGTTAGGGCGAACTCTATATGTCCGGGGTTTGCGATTTTTATAGTTACGTTTATTGTTTGACCAAAGGTGCCCTCTTTTTATGTCTCTTATAAGATTTTCTCCAATACTTACAAAAATGAGATGGCCCCCTAGGTGCTTTTTGAGTGATGTAATTCATGGGTTTCAATTCAAGAACCCAGAATACACTAAGAATAACCATACATAAGCTCTCCCTCGGCTTTCTCCAAGTCGCGAAGGACGGACATTACATAAACTCAACTTCTCTGTGATTTACCATTCCAGAGAGACTCTGCTGAACAAACTTCTCCAAGTCTTGAAAGAAATGAGGACAGTAAAAGAGGGAATACGGCATGAGCCTGGCAGAGCCTGTGATTCCAAGCTCAGATGTGGAGAGGGACCCTGAGTAAGACAGCCTGGTACTGGCCACAGAAGTCAAGTCAACAACACTGATGGGTGCCCAGGGGCAAGCCATCAGTCTGATAACAAAATGACCCACTGCCTGAGACAGCCTTTCTTTGAAAGAATCATTTGGGTCTAACTCAATGAGAAGGAAATAGCAACCACATGCCTCAGAAACATTTTTTTGCTGAATTATTTGGTATTAGACACTCTGCCAGGAGAGACAGGGAATGTCAGGCCAAAAATTTAAGTGCTATTCCTACAAATCTGAGAGAAGCTAAGGCTCCCACCTGAAGGCCAAACTTAGCTATGAGGGTTTTTATTTATTTATTTATTTTATTGTTGCTGTATTTAGCTGAACAAGAAAAAAGGAAATTGGTCACCATGGAAACCACAACATCACAATCTCTCCTTTCTTACCCCTTTGGCTGTACCAGATGGAAAAGAAAGGAAAGCTTTTCTCTCTTTGCTACACTTCACATTCTCTCTCTGGCCTTTCACCGAGGTCTCAGATGCTAAAATACAGAAAAAAATCCCTCCTAAGGTTAAATGTACAATCACCAACAGGTACAAAATTCAAAGCTGAAAAGAACTAAGGAAATAACAAGATGCGGAATCTTCAGCATATCACCAGCTCTGATGGAACACTAGGAGAGAGGAAATACGTGCAAAGAATGTCTTTAAGTTTGTTTACTTGTGTTAAAAAAAACAATAATGGCTTATGCAGCACCTCTGAGTTATCAATTAGCCTTTTCTCTGTCGCCCCTTCCCCTTGGTTATTAAAGCATTAGACTATGGAGAGGTGAGATGGAGTGAACAAAGCATGACAGGCATAGCTTGAGACCAGACCAAACTTACTGTTTCACTTACTGTTTTGACATTTTGAAAGCCCTTTATTTACAGATTTCAAGGGTGCCTTTTAATTAGTATCAGGTATATATACATAATTCTGGATCCATTTACCAGTTACCTATGCCAGAGATGACAGAAACTGAGCTATGGGGGGGACAAAGGGCCGGATGTTCAATCCAAGTTCTAGACTGGGAACACCTGTAATCCTGAGTTCTGATGAAGTAAAAAAAAAAAAAAAAAAAAAAAAAAAACTCAGCCATTGTGACCTCAACTCCCCTTAACATCCATGATAGCCATCAATATTGACTGGGAATTGGTCAGGGAGGCAATAACACAAAGGATCAAAACAAGCATCTTGCATGTACCTACCCATCCTGTCAAAAAACACCTCTCTCCTTAGCTTCCAATAAAACAGAAATAACCCAGAAGCATCAGGTTGTCACCACCCATCCATATCTCATCCAGTCATAGTCACACACATCTGAGGACCACGGTGGGGTATTAGGAAAAGCAATGCAGTAGAGTGGAAAACCAGACCGACCAGGACAGCCAGTCACTTAGTGCCAGCTTGACTGCTGAACTGAAGTGTTCTCATTCCTTCAGCTCATTGTATCTTCATTACATATGAGGACATAATATATAACACCATAGCATCTTACAATACATTATTGTCAACACCCAGAGGGACCACAGACAGGGCCCACACACATTGAAAAGAAAAACAACCCCACACACAGTACAGGTGAGACAATATTAAGTCTACTCCATGATCATTTTCAGCAAGAAGCAAACATCGACATGGCAAGTTCATGAGCAATGGGATTTCAGAGAACGTGGGTGTTTCTAATGCTGAGATGTTTTCTTAATTTCAGTTCACCCTATTAGTCTCAGTGCTCTCACCTATTTCCTCTTCTTCGCCACAAACTGATCTGGGGCACTTTTAACTGATCATGAAAATACCAGCTTAGTCGTGAATTCATGGTGCTATAACAACTTCGCTCTCTATACACAGGCATCCAACTCTGCACAGATTTACTTCACTGAATTTATACTGATGACCTCTCCAGAGTTTTTATTCTCCTCAGTTTATCTTTGTACTTATTTCTTCACTGATCCATTCAATAATTTTTATGACGTGCTTACTGTGTGCCAGGCAGTGTCCAAGGCACTGGGGATGAGGCAGTCATGGAATAAACAATCTGCTCTGAAAGAGCTTACATGCAGCTATGGGAAACAGATCAGATGCCAAAAAAAAGGAGGGGGGAAATTAATACAAAATATGTCTGGGGCAAAACACAGCAGGGGATGCTGACAGGGAGACAGTGGTGGGGAGTGCTGTTTTTTTTTACATCAAGCAGAGATCTGGAGGAATCAGGGTGAGGCACTTTCAGGCCAACAGCATCACTGCGAAGGCCTAAGGAGGACACCTCAGTGCTGGAGGGATTACAGGGAGCCGGAGGAAGCAAAGCACACGAGGACCTGGAGCAGCAGATGGGCTCAGAGAGCAGGCAGCGAGCTGGACAGCAAACCCTGAGTGGATGAGATGCCACTGCAAAGTTACATGTAAAAGAAGGGCATGATCTGAATTTTGTCTCCAAAGGATCATTCTGGCTGCTCTCTGAAGAACACATTGTAAGCAAGCAACAATTAGAAGCTGAGAAAAGAAGTTCTAAAACAAATGCAACCATACAGGAGAGAGAGGGGAGCTGGGACTACAGTCATCGTGATGGACAAAGAGAAGAATGATGACGTTGGGATAGATTTTGAAGGCAGGGCTAACAGGCTTTGTTGATGGTTGAAGGCAGGTGTGCACAAAGGGTTACAAAGCAGGTCTGAGACTGCAGTCCTTAGAAAGAGCCCACTTGCAGGGTTAGCCCCTGGCTGACGTCTGAGAATATAGCTGATAAACAGTACCTACATCTAAGAGTGGCTCACTGAGCCAAGAGTGTTGGCACAAACAATGCGGTTTATACTAAACCCTTAGTTTCCTTCTGGGAATCTGAAACTTGGGTACATGATAGGCAGAGGGTTCCTACACGGCCAGCCCCCAACAAACACCCTGGGCATTGAGTCTTTAATGAGCTTCCCTGGCAGACAACACTTAGCACCTGTTGTGACAGGAAACTAAGAAAGGAATTAGAAGCTCCTATGGAACACTCCAGGAGAAGGCTCTTGGAAGCACCTGCATGGATTTCCAGAGATCAGCCCATGTGGCTTTCCCTTTTACTTATTTGCTTATATCCTTGTGTTGTGATAAACTCTAACTGCGATTATAACAGCACCTGAATCCTGTGAGTCCTGGTGAATTACCCAGCCTGGGGTAAATAAATCTGTGGACCCCTGATGGAGAGGTGTGAGAGAGGCTTCAAGGCAAAGGCCAAGGTTTCTGGCCTCTAGTCTCAGTCCTTTATACTTCCCTTCACTCTATTGCAAGACTCTAAATAGCTTATTTGTAATTTCAAATACACAAAGATTTTAAACTTTTTAAAATCTGGCAAATAAAAGTGCAAACAATAGGTGGGACAGAGGGTGAACAGGTGGAGCACAGAGGAATTTTAGGGAGTGAAAGTACTCTGTATGCTAATAGTGGATGTAAGTTATTGTGTAGTTATCCAGACCCAGAGAATAGGCAACACCGAGACTGAACCCAGATGTAAATTATGAACTATGGGTCAAAATGATGATTCAGTGCAGCTTTATCAATTCTAACAAAGGTTCGGCTCTAGTAGGAGATGTTAATAGGGAGACTCCACATGTTGCATGGGCAGGGGTATGTGGGGAGTCTCTGTGCCTTCCCCTCAATTTTTCTGTGAACCTAAAATCGCTCTAAAAATTAAAGTCTTGTTTCTTATATAGTTCAAACAATTTCACTTCTTGAATAAATAAAAATGGGTAGTGGATTTTATTGACCTTTCAAATAATGTTCTTCCCTTGAAATTCAAGGTGTGGCCTGGAATGAATTAAGCTGGGGAGTCTATTTACCCAGGCTACATATTACTCTAAGGGAAAAGTACTTTATTCTAACCTACTGGCAAATTAGAACTGCTGTTTCATATCTGCAGATCTTTTAGATGTATTTATGAATTGTCAGTGAAACTTCCATAATTTAACATTTATAAACAAGAAGAGTCACAAATGTAGATTACAATTCATAAGAACTGCAGAGAATGAAAGTTAACAGTCATTACAGAAGGCTTATGAATGTGTGAAACATGAAATATTACATTAATTATAGTTAGTTAGATGCTTAATTTTGAGTCTCGCTTGGCCCTGTTTTAAAAACTTAAGTTCCCAAAACCTGTGCACAGCACCTTAGTGAGTACTTAGTGAATTAGAAACCTGAAAAAATACAGAAATTGCTGGCCAAAAAACTGAATTAACCCTGTAATCACTTCATTTTTTGATGATAGAAATAAACTCTAGGAGAAATCCACTGCAGTAATTCTTTACAAAAAGTAAAAAGTTTTTATTCAAACTGGGATATTTCACTTTGAATGGGATATATGTAATTAAATGATGTCTTGCAAAGGTTATATAATAAGTAAAAAAGATAGCCAGGGAAAGGCCACGCTGACCTATAGTGCAGTAACTTCAATATACTTATTATTTTTAAGAGTACATTAGTATTAATATATGAATTGTTTTAGCAATCTATTGGGTCTCTTAATAATGAAGCTGGCTTTCAAGGTAAAAAGAAATTTACTTCATTATTTATTTTTCTTTTTTTTAAATATGCTTTATTGATTATGCTGTAACAGTTGTCCCATTTCTTTTCCCTTTGTTCCCTACACCCAGTGACCCCCCTCCCTCCAGTTGTCCCCCTCCTTAGTCCATGCCCATTGGTTGTGCATATAGTTCTTCTCAATATCTTCCTGTCTACTCCACTCCTTCCTACTATGATTCTTAATTCTTGTACCACCTCCCTCCATTTCCCTCCTCCCCACTCTCCACTGATCTCCCTCCAGTATGTTCCGCATACCCATAATTCTTTTCCCACTCTCATTGCCTACTTAGTCTTTGTTTTGATTCCCTAGCTTCTGTTGTTGGTTGTTGCGATACAATTTTCATTTTAATGTTCATAGTTTTGGTCCTCTTTCTCCTTAACAAGTCCCTTTAACATCTCATATAACGGTGGTTTGGATCTGATGAACTCCTTCAGTTTTACTTTGTCCTGGAAGCACTTTCTCTGCCCCTCTATTCTGAATGACAGCTTCGCTGGATAGAGTACTCATAGTTGTAGGTTTTTGCTTTTTATTACTTTGAATATTTCTTGCCATTGCCCTGGCTGGTTTGGCTCAGTGGATTGAGCGTCAGCCTGCGAGCTAAGTGTCACTGGTTCAATCTTCCAGTCAGGGTACATCAGAGAAGGAAAACTCTGACTCCAAAAAACCTCCGCTGCCTTGCAGCATACCCCTTCAGGGGAAAGGCTAAGGGAGTAAACCCCGACAGAAAATCTGGAGCCGGAGTCCCTAAGGCGGTTTGACGTTGTAGTCAACACCGGCAACTCCTGCGGCGCACCTGAAGCCAAGCTGTATTGACTCCGTCTTTCCCTTGGACCCTTCAGCTGCGAAGAGAGGGGGGGTCTGCTGCATGGGCAACAGCAGACCCTCCATATCACCCTGCCCAGGCTCTGTAGCTTCAGCTTCACTGGAGAGGACACTCCAGCGTCATCGCAAGATGTCGATTCAACATGGGAGGAGACAGATACCGTGTCACTCCCGAGTCGGACTGCACAACCATTCTCGGCGGTGCAGATAGACTCTTAAGAAGCTACACCATCGTCTCTTGAGACGGATGGCTGCCGACGACGACGATTTCTTGCCAGTCCCTTCTTGCCTGCAGAATTTCTTTTGAGAAATTAGCTGACAGTCTTATTGGGACCCCTTTGTACATAATTCTCTTCTCTCTTGCTGCTTTTAAGATTCTCTCTTTGTCCTTAATTTTTGACATTTTGATTACAATGTGTCTTGGTGTGGTTCTCCCTGGGTCCAGTGTTTTTGGAACTCTCTGTGCTTCCTGGACCTGTAAGTCTATTTCCTTCCCCAAGTTAGGGAAGTTCTGCTTCATTATTTTTTCACATAATTTTTCAATTTCTAGTTCTTCTTCTTCACCTTCTGGCATCGCTAAGATTCAGATGTTGGCCCGCTTATAGTTGTCCCATAGGAAAATAAGCCTCTCCTCATTTTCCTCACTTTTCGTTTTCTCTTTCTGTATTGGTTGACTGTTTGCTCCTTCCCTATGTTCCAATTTGTTGATTTGATCCCTGGTTTTCTTTCCCTCACCACTAGTTTCGTATGTGTTTTCATTCATTTCAGCAGGACTAGCCTTCATTCCTTCCCTGTCTTGTTTAAGATCTGCTGTTAGGTCTATAAGCATTTGTATAACCAAAGCTCTGAACTATGCCTCAGAAAGATTTCCCATCTGCTGCCTCATTAGATTAAATATTTTCTGTCTGGTCAGCTGCGTCACCTGGATCTCTATCATGATCTGTGCCATCCTGACAGTTTTGTGTTTAGCTTTGCTTCCTGGGTGGGGCTGTCGCACCTCCTACACTATAGGGGGCAGAGCCCCATGCACTCATCACAACTGGGTGACCCTGCTCACCACACTGTGGCGTTTTCTGTGGGGGTCCAAGATGGATTCCTGAGAGACTGGGAGCTTCCTCCTCCATCCCCACCCTCTCCAGGCCCCACAGTCCAAGGCAGTGGGGATCTGCCTTCCCCGGCATTGGAATTGCAAGCTGACAGGTCTGGTCAGCAGCCGGAGGTGCACCCCAGGTGCTTCTCGCCTCCCCTTAAATACTGGTGTCTGTGCTTATCGCCATCCCGCTACTGTCACCACTATTGCTGCCACCAGCACAGCTTGACCTCTCCGCCCTTGCTTCGCCCCTCCTACCTGTCCAGACAAGTACCAGTTCTTTATAACTTCATATGTTCCACTTCCATTTATTTTCTGGAACTTCTGGTTATTTCTGGTTTTGTGGTAGATGTATTCCTTCTTAGTTGTGGAGGGAGATGGAGCGTGTCCATCTAGGCCTCCATCTTGGCCAGAAGTCTCTTCCATTATTTATTTTCATTAAAACACATATTTTATCTTTCAACTAAATGTACATTTCAAAGATTATCTGCATTATTCTAATAAGAGAGGTCAGAATCTCTGAAAAAATATGGTATCCATAAGCCATTCAAAGTGTTCTCTCAAGTCACAGGTAAAAACAGTAGAAATACTAATAATTACGAGTTTGTTTTTACATCTTTATTGTTTGTGTTCATGATAAAAGACATATGCTGGATATTAACTCTATAAGACTGCATTTACAGACGTAGACACACAGATCCCAATTCAAATAGGTGAACACACTGCACAAAATGATGAACACTGCAGCATCATGAAATTCATTTCACCAAAACACCATTTTATCTGAAGTGTAAAAATAATTTAAAAGAATTGCTTTGAAATACTGCTTATTTCTGTCCATTAAATGTGCTTATTAGCTTTGACTCATGTCTAGAAACAGCTAAACACTCTGGCAATTTTCTATAACATGCATCAAGGATGATTCTCAGATGAATTCAAATATACATACATTTTACCATAATGAAAGCAATAAAAATATGTTTTCTTGCTGAGAAACAGTGATAATCAAACAGTGGTAAGAAAAAAAAAATTTAAGTTCTAGTTTTGCATCCTAAACAATACTGCTCACTGAACATTCCAAAAAGGGTGGGGGTTTGATTCCCAGTTAGGGCACATACCTAGGCTGCAGGTTCAATCCCCAGTTGGGGTGAGTACAGGAGGCAACCAATCGATGTTTCTCTCTCACATCGATGTTTCTTTTTCTCTCTCTCTCTCTCTCTCTCTCTCTCTCTCTCAAATCAATATAGTTAAAAAATTAAAACTTGAGAGAGAAAGAAAATGTCTCCAGTTTTTATAAAGTGAAGAAACTGCTAAGATAATTTGGACCTCCTCCCATGCACCCTATGCAATTTCCTTGAACTTAATTAGCTCTGTATAAGTACAAAATTCAGTAAAGAGTATAATATTATTTCTTAAGTTACTGTACATATATGAAATGCAGTTGCACTGGGTTAAATAGAGTCCCCTAAAAATTCATATCCACCCTGAACCAGTGCATGTGACCTGATTTGAGAATGGGTCTTTGCAGATGTAGTTAATTTAAACTGAGGTCATACTGCAATACCATGGCCCCAAATCGAATGATTTGTATCAATACAGTAGAGGGAAACTTGGATGGACACACAGAAGCCATATGAACATAAGACAGAGATTAGAGTTACGCGCCACAGCCCCAGAGATGCTAAGGACTGCAGGCCACCACCAAAAGCTAGGACAGACTCAGGAGTTTCTCCCTCAGCCTTCAGAGGAAGCAGGGCCCTGCTGCCACCTCCATTTTGACTTTTTACCTCCAAAGTTATGACAAAATAAATTTCCCTTGTTTCAGCCACCCAATTTGTGGCAATTTATTACAACAGCCTTGAGAAACTAATACAGTGATTGTTCTCATAATTTCAAAATTAAATATGTAAATAGTCCATACAAAGCAAGGTTAAGAAAGTGAAACTGCCCATTTATTTTCCATCAAATGAAAATTAGAGAAAATGTTTATAAAAGTACCTAGAAAGCTTTAAGAAAACATACTTTTCAATTCAACCAATTTTTTAATAACTACCTATTCCATATGTCCTTGTGGTAAGTTCTATGAAAAATAAAACAACACTGAGTATCTATTCTTACAGCAACTATCAATTATGAACAAAATATTGATTATAATGATAATTTTTAGGTACTCCATCAAAATAATGGTCTAAGTTCTAACAGAAAGGCATTAAAGAAAAGAAAGAAGGTAACTGTATTTTGGAATATATAAACCAAGTATTAAGCCATGGGATCCAGCCTACAATCTTTTGCACAGAGTAGCCACTCAACAGATGTTTAATGAATAAGTAAATTGTTAATTAGAAATACATTAGGATTATTAATGTTTATATCTTTTGAGTCTTTGTATTTGTAGCTCTAAATACATCTGTGTATTCAAGTAACCTACATGAGCTCAAAATGTTTTAATTCAAGGAGTTAAATACATATGTCCATTCAAGACTTAGTTCATTTATTTGCCAAATATTTGTTGAGTACTACTACAGCCAAGGAGTAATGTTTGGTTGAATGATTCAACAAAGACATGGTCCTTGCCTTCTCTGGGCTTCAAAGTTAGGCAAAAGGAAGTAGAAATTACACAGCTGTGACCAGGGTGATGAGGCAGAGCAAAAGGTACTCAATGGAGCCCAATCTCATCTTGAACAGGGGCTGAGGCCAGAGGTCCCAGCCAAGAACTCTTTTAGAATATTTACACATGCAGTTGTGGGATGAGTAGGAATTTAACAGGAAGTACAAAACAGGTACAAAGGGATCTGAAGAACAGAGAAAAGGCCAGTGTTTGCGTGGCCCGGCCCACCAAGAAGGCACAGAGCAACTTAACAACAGAAAACTGCAGAGGGCAGCAGGCAAGGTCACATCAGTCTCAATGGTCTTGGGAGGATGTGAGAGCTTTACCCTCTAGTCCAAACTGTAATATTTTAAAAATATGAGTGCCAGATTAAGATGGCAAACTAAAAATCTACACTAATTTTACCTTTTCCTAAACTCTAACCAAAACTACAGTGTACAGTGAAGAGATTTAAAACACACACACACAAACCGATTCAACAGAGACAAAGATATGGAAACTAAAGTGCAAATGAACAAAAAGTAACTAACTTCACATATTCAATACACTTGATCAAATCCCAAGCCTTCAGCAGAAAAGCTGAGAACCTGCCTAGTGAAGATCGCAGAATTCTCAGGAACTGTTAACACCAGACGTGTCTAACTAGGAATGAATGGAAGTGGATAAAATAAGAAGTCCGGGGAACTCTTTGGGAAGCAGTTGGGCCCCTGGGTAGCCTTCTCTACCCAACTTTGCAAGGCCACTGATCTCCCCCAGTGGTGCCTCTGAAGAGGATGAAACAGGTGGTCCCTGGCCTGTGGGTTCTGCACATAAGCACTGGGTACAAAACCTGGGGCCCTCTTCTCACCACTCAAGATATTGGCAGCTGGACCTTGAACCCCAGAGAAGAAGTTGAAAAACTCTCCCTGGAATATCAGCTGAAGAAAAAAAACTCACCATGCAAAGAAGTAACCCTCCAAGGTGACCTTCAGTAACCAGCCCTGCCCATAGCTCTCTAATCCCCTGTCTTACCCAAGAACAGACAGTCAAGGATTTTCAGGTATCTAAGGAAAGCCTCGAACAAGAACAACAGCAACCCAAAGCAAGGTGGCAGAAACAAATCATTCAGGAAGAAAAAACTTAAATCAATAATCCCAACCACATAAACTCACACTTCCATGTCATGAGAACAGGAGGCTATATAAGCAGAGCACTCAGACAAGTGCTCATAAAACGTGCCGGCACAAAGAAGCTCAGAAAACTCCTGACAGAGGTGCAAACAGAAAAGGATATAAAAATAAAAAATAAAAAAAAAAATAGAACTGAGTGAAATAATTTATAAATCCAGATTAGGAGTACCATACCCATACAGGCACAGAACAAGAAAGTAAAAGGGAGGTGGAAGACATTTTAAAACAAGCATTCCAAAATAAAAGGCATGAGTTTTGATGCCAGAAGGAAACCAGCATTATGCAAGAAAATAGATGTACACCAAAGCATACCATTGCGAGATCTCAGAACAGTGAGAAAAAGAGAGTATAAGATTCTAGAGGAGGGAAGAAAAAGAATGGGGGGAATGCCTCCAAATTCAAAGCCTGAATTCTGTATCCAAACAAACCATGAGTGAAGCATGAGAGTGGAACAAAGACATTTTCATTCAGCAGGAGGGAGAAGCGAAGTTGTACGCCAACATCACTAGGGTGGTTTGTCATGTTTTATCGGCTTTGTAACCTGAGGACCGAATGCCAGACCAACACTGTCAACATCTGGATCATTTTGACCACATACTAAACAAGCTCCCTGTCCCTGCTCTAGGCCCAGCTTCCTGGAGCAGATGAGAACATTCAATTCACTGTATAGAAACGTTGGGTTTGGGTCTATTCCTGAATTGGAGTGATCCACAAAAGAAGGAAATATAAACCACGATTCCTGTCCATACTCTGGTTAGTACCTGGAGTTCATGCTACAGCTTTGGCAGATGACCCAACTATGGTACCTAATTTTCTTAGATGAGCTCATGACTTTACTTACTCAGTTCTCTTGTAAACTCAGAGGAAAAGTGAAGCCAGCTGATGACCCAGACACAGTCTGGCCACCTTCCCCTCCAAAGAGCAGGAAAGTGTCCTCTCTTGAGACCACTAGGACTGTGCTTGCTTCCTATTTTGTCAGAAGTAAATAATGTCACATTTACGAAAACATACACAGCTATAACACTGCCAAGAGAAGCAAGGAAATGAGTAACACAAAAGGTAGGGTGCCAGTGCCCCTGGCAGAGCCAGGAAAGGGGATCAGGGCAGGGGCTTCCAGCGCACCAGTGACCTCCCGTGCCTACACTGGAGGGTGGGTCTTTGTACTTTCATTATAGTATTCTTCTCCTCACGTGTGTATGATATGCTACAAAATAAAATTTATATTCTCAAGGATGAGTGACAGAATCAGGTTTGTATACCTAAAATGTTTATAGCCACTGTAAAGAGAGTGGCTATAAACTGTGGAGGTCAAGGGAGTGATGAGGATAGGCTGGCCTGAGAAGAGGCAGCAGAGCCAGACAGGTTACGAGAGAACAAGTGCTGTTTTTTATTATTATTATTATTATTATTATTATTATTATTATTGTTATTACTGTTATTATTATTATTTGCAGGAGGAGGATATTATCAGAAAAGAGAGGGAGAAAGGAAAGTGAGAAGAGAAGTAAAAAGTATTCAGTCAGTTAACAACAACAAAAGCCCAAAATAATGTTCAGTGTCAGTGATCACTATTGCTAGTGACATGTAATATTTATACTGTTCCTTAAGTACATTAGACTCAAAATACTGTACAGATTATCATTCAATTAAATCTCAGAATATAATTATATAACTAGTTTCAAAAAAGGCCTTTATAAGTCCAGTGTAACCAACAAGAAAAGTGCTGAACAAGAAGGCTCATGATCCTCCGTGATGGGTTAAAATTCTGAGAGAAGACCTCAGCATATATAAAATTCAGGACACCACTGTCCCAGCCCAAGCCTTCTGCTCTTGCTGCATGTGGCACTGCGATGCCATTTTAATTTCGCTTTCCATAGGAAACTTGTACAGCATTGCAGAAATGTGCCCTTCAGAACTGAAAAACAAGCCTTCTATAACCACATTCGGTGTTCAAACAAAGAACCATGTGCAGCAGCTTTCTCAAGTACTTAAGTTCCAGATAAGAAGAGCTTGTGTTATGATTTCCTCTGAGCTCAGCAGATCATCCTTGCCCAGAACTTAATATTCTACTTCATATAAGCTTTAAGTATGATTTTAAGTGTTTTGAGAACCTGACAATCCATTTCATTTGTGGTAAGTTCTTCTCATACTCTGTCAGTACCTAGAAGAGGGCCTACCGTCCAATAGGTACTCATGCACGTTTCTTCAGGAAATTGAACCACCAAGACAAGCATCATTTTGTAATATTTTGACCAAACAAATGTCTAAAAGAGACTTGCTCTATTTTCTTTTCTTCGGTTGGTAAGGAGTGAGGAAGTGAAAATGAGATTTTCACAATAATACATTATGGAGAAAAAGAGTAAACCTAAAAAATTTTAATCCATATCTTGTAATATGAGTCTTTGCAGAAATTACAAAACATAGCAAAATGGAACAGATAACATTTTAAATATCTAAAATTGAAACTGGCCAAGAAGACAGCTTCTTAAATAGTGGGAAGTGATTTGATATAGGAAACTTTTTACCCAGTCCATTCTCGACAAGAGTAGACAAACTGCTGTGAACCCACATCTTACCTTAAAAACTTCCATTGGAAGAGGAAACTTTGCAGCATTAATAATGGATTTTTCCAGAGCATATTTCCATTCAGAGGCCATCTTCAAAGGATAAATTTCTGTATCAACAGCAAACCACACAAAAGTTAAAGGACTAAAATATTCAGCTGAGAGGGATTTTTTTTTATTTCTTGAATTTAACCTTCCCAGGATTTCATAATAAGCTGGTACGCTCAGCAACCGTAAGAATTCACACCCTGCCCGCCATTAAAGGCCACCTGCTAAAGGGATTTTCTAAAGTTAAATAGCAACTTGGGATTCTACTTTCAGAAACGAAGAATAAACTTAATAGGGCTCTTCTTCAGGGAACATTTGCATGCAGTCTGTTGGCATTCTGTAAGTAATTTAATGGTATAAATCACATTAGCAACATCTTCAGTCATCCACTGCCCCAAATTCCGTATATTACCTGGGAAGCAATATCCACTGATGAAGAACTTATTATCTGATAAATGGCTAAACTAGAAATGACTCTTGCCTGGCATTTTCAGTTATTACAGCATACTTTTAACTAAATCTCTAAGCCTGCACATGCTAAAAATAGCCCATATAAGTCAGAACATTATTAAAAGGTAAATTAAAATTTACCAACCAAGTTTAATATTTACACTTGAAATGTTGCTAACACTCCACATGTTGCCCACCATTTTCCCCAGGCAGTGGGGGGAGAGGGATTTACAGATGGAGGTTTCACTGTATGAATGCAAAATTAAAAGAAAAAAAAAATGTTTGGGCACTGTTTGGTGTTCACTGATTGCTGAAACTGCAGGGAAATTTTATGATCTGATCTCAACAGATTTAAGACCTTATCAAAACTGAATTTGCAGAAGCACTCACTTGAAGTAGATATGTTTATATCTTCCCTATATCAACCTTGGCTACCTCAGACAGTTATGGTATGAATATGAATCTAAGCACAGTTAAAAGGCAATATTAAACCTTTGGGATTATATTTTAATTTCTTGCATGTCTGCTCTTTAGCATGAAGCCATATATTTTGATGCTCACTGCTTCTGAACTCACCTTGAGCTTGAAGCCCCTGTCTTTTAGAAGTTTATTTAGTCTTTTCAGACCACCATAATTATGGTAGGCAAAGATACTGCCAAAACAAGTTACCAAAGCTCTGCCCACTTCATTCACTGTCAGTTACACAAAGGCACAGAAATGTGTATTAATGACTAAATATGCAGGTTCCCCATGCATATCCTATCTAGAATCCTTTCTAGCATTTAATTTATACTCTTCTACTTCTGAGAATTTTTTCCCCCAATTTGACATTTCTATGTCAGAAAAAAAAATAGAATGTGATTCTTCTGAGGAGTATCTAACAAATTTCAGGAAAAACAGTGAGGCCTCAATAATAACTCTCCAGAAAATGAACAAATTATTCCTCCAGCTTCCCTGGTGAGAAGAGGGGGCTGTGTGATAAATCCTTTATCGCAGAGTCCCACAAAGGAGAAAGAGGGATGAGGTTACAGAGACCCATAAATTGTCTCATGAGAAGTGGAAGGCCTGTTGGAGTGCCCAGTGGTTCAGCTCAGGGGCATGATATTAAAATATTAGTGAAGAGGGAGGTGATTTTGAGGTCTCCAGAGGACAAAGCCCAGAGGACACCAACTTCAGCCACTCAGTAGGGTACACAGGTTAGCAACAAGCAAGAGCCTGGACCCCCTGAGGAGGCAAGAACAGATGCACTTTTCCTGGGATCTGGAAGCAAGGCGATAGGCAGTTCCACCTCAGCATGGTAATAAAAGGGGAACCGAGTCACGAGAAAGGATGGGAATTTGCAAAGACAAGACCCAAGGAAGGGTCTGTAGACATAAAGGGTGAGAAGAAGGGAAGAAAGGGTCAACTGTATTGACGCCCTGAGCTCCTGCAGTCTATCACTGAAGTCTCTCAGGGTGGAGGGAAAGATGGGAAAGATGGGGAAGAGGGTAAAAGAGGAGTGGTTTTAAAAATTACTAATGTCAGAACAATGAAAACCCAAGATGTCCAGGGTTAGATTCAAGCTACCAGAACAGAAGGAAGTGATATGCAGACCCTGAATCATCCCAGATGTTTACCAAGTCATCCAGCAAGTGGAGCCCTGGGTCACCAGATGCCACCTTTCTCCCACCAAACCAGAGACAAATGTAACAAGAAGTCCAGTGCAATTAACTGAATGTTTGCATCCCTGCACCAGATCCCTATGTTGAGTGTCCTACTCCCCAATGTGATAGTATGCAGAGGTGGAGGCTTTGGGAGGTTATCAGGTCATGAGGGTAGAGCCCTCTTGATGGGATTAATGCCCTAATTAGAAAGGAAGGAAGGAAGGAAGGAAGGAAGGAAGGAAGGAAGGAAGGAAGGAAGGAAGGAAGGAAGGGAGGGAGGGAGGGAGGGAGGGAGGGACGAAGGAAAACTAGAGAGCTCCCTAACCCTTTCCACCTTATGAGGACATAAGGAGAATACAGCCCTCTATGAAGGAGGGAGAAGAGCCTCACCAGACACGGAATCTGCCTGTGTCTTGATCTTAGACTTCCAGAATCCAGGATTGGGGGAAATGAATGTAAATAAGCCACCTAACCTGTGGTATTCTGTCACAGCAGACAGAATGAACTAAGACACTCAGGTTCCACATGATTTTTGTCTCTGTCCTAGAGTTCTATTGTTTGTCTTCTTTCTGTGGATATTAAATCCTAACATGGAATTTAACCCCATGGCAAGGAACACTTTTCCTCTTAAAAGGTGCAAATCAACTTCAGGTTTGTCAGTATGCTCAGCTACTGCAAAAGCTAAGCACCTAGTGGCTTCAATAAGCAAAGAGCAATATTCCCTCTGCACGTTTCATTAGACAAGAGGCATGTGGTTACACTGGCAAGTTTATGGACAATAAATAGCATCATTAAAAGAACATAAAACATTTTCTTAAAATGATCATGCTGCAGCTAATTTAAGAGTGTATCATGTCAATTTCTGTCTGTAGGGGAGTCATAAGCATTTAAAATCCATACTGACTCATCTTTAACTAGAAGCCTAGGTGAAAAGGAGGTGATCTCCCTTTGTCAAGTGTCTGTCTGGCAGGCTGATTTGCCATAAGCGCTGCAGGAAGCCGGAATGCACAAAATCATCACCTCACAGCCTCAGAGTAAAGAAGGCCTCGAGGGGCGATTCCTTTCTTTCACATACCCCGAAACCTCCACTCCTTCCTTCTCCACCAGGTTCCAGGTTCTGACCACTGCGGGAAGACTAACCTAGGGTTGTTAACAGACATTGGAAAATGTTATGGACTGAATGTTTGTGTCTTCTCAAAATTGATGTGTTGGAATCCTAACCCCCAATGTGATGGTATTTGGATATGGGACCTTTGGGAGGTGAGTGGGTTAGATGAAGTCATGAGGGTAGAGCCCCATAATGGGATTAGAGCCTTTTAAAAGAAGAGACCGGTGGTCTCCCTCTTTCGCCCCCTCCTCCCCCGCACACATACACAAAGAAACCATGTGAGGACAGGGCAAGAAGAAGGCCGTCCCGTCTACAAGCCTGGAAAAGAACCCCCACCAGACCCAACCATGCTGACACCCTAATCTTTGACTTCCATTCTTCAGAACTGGGAGAAAATAACTTGTGTTGTTTAAGCCACCAGTCTGTGGTGTTTTGTTACAGCAGCCAAGCTGACCGATACAGAAAGCAACAGCTCTTTTTGGACAAGAAAAGGTTCAGATGGGAAGCGTTTAAGTTAGATACATGAACTTGTTGACTCCAGGATCTATCTAAAATAAGAAAGGAAAAATTTCTAAGGTTGAGAAAGCTTTTGAAGGAAAAAACTATGAAAAAAAAATTTAGGAATAGATTTAAAAAACTCAAAAAAATTTCATCTCCTTAGCTTCTGCTAGAACACATGACTCTATCTTGCTTTCTAAATATCCAGTGAGGCCTCCAAATAACCAAACCTCATGATTTAAATTTCTCAGAGAACCAAATATAACCATAATACCCTCACCAGAGGTCCAATACCTAGAAAATGCCAATCACTTGGGGTACCTATAACACTCTGCAGGACAGCAAACATAATTATCTCCATTTTACAGATGAGGAAACTGAGGTTCAAAGAAGCAGAATCACTTGCTTAGGGGCCCTGTAGCTAAGTGACAGAGGCAAAAGAAGAACGTTACTTGGACCCTGATTCCAAGTCCATGTTTGTTCTACTTAGCCAGGTTTCTCCAGCTTGAGTCACTTGTGAACCCTTTTAAAAGAGCAAAAACTTCCGTGGACCTCTCAGACCATATTCCTGTGCATCTCACATGTCCTAGAGCCACCTTAGGAGCTAAACAAGAGATTGCATCAACAAAGAGCACCACTCCTTGCTCTGACCTTGTTTTCAAAAGCTCCCCTAACACAGGAGAAAAAAGGACAGTACAGCCCTCATCATTATGGGGATGTCTTCACTCTGGATCCTCCCCTCCAAATTCCTTTCCAAAGCCCTGTCAATTATTTTGACCCTTAGAAGGTGGTCTTGACTGGTTCCTTCCTTTCATATAGACATATCCAACATTTTATTCAGTCAGTTCCTATCAAACATACCAGGCACCTATTATGTGCTAGGCACTGTGCCAGACACTTTCAGTTAAGGAAATAGCACTATCATGTAAGCTTTACAAGTCACACGGGGACTTGAAATTAATTTCCACAAACCAAGAGTACTGGGTTCTGATGCCACGTGTAAGACACGGATGATAATTGCTTCCCTGGGGTATTGTTCTGCTGAATAAGGTAACAGAATCCAGTTTTCAACTTGTAACTACTGCATTTGAAGAACTAAAGTCACATTTTGAGTGTCATTTCGCCTTTTGTTTTCTTCCTCACATACGTAGTAACCTTTCTTGCTGACAATTTAAATGTGGTGAAAATAACTTAGTGAGGAATGCCTTTTCCAAAGTCTTTAAAGCCTCACAAAAACTCTTCAATGAAATAGACAGTTGATGTGCAGAAAATTACTAAGACAATAAATACAATTTATTCTCATCTGATAAGGATATCAAATTATGTGAAAGAGGAGAGCTCTCATATGCAAATATTTCCTAAGTTTCTACCTTGATACTTTCCATTCACGCTTCGAGTACAAGTCCCATGATTTCACAGGAAAGAAATATTTCAAAGAACGTAAGAAGCTACTAGTATCCTTTGCTTTGCTATAAATTTTTACACTGGGAAATATATGTTTCCCTTAAAATTTATAAAGCAATTAGATACTAAGCTAAGATTTATACATCCAGCTTTCCACACAAAGTAAATTTCTCCCGCGGCGTTATGAATCCCAAGGCAAATGTGAACTTAGATCTCTCCTCAGAAGCCAACACGCCCTTTGCCTGTCATCAAAGTCCAAAACTACTCAGGGTATACGTAAAAGGATTTCTTGGCTGCTCCTCAAAACGTTGATAACAATAATATTCATAAAACACCATGCTACATGTCTATACGCCTGTCAATTCAACACAAATGCAAACACATGAGATACAGAACCAGAAAGATTTTTTCCATTAAAGCCCCTGAGTGACATAAAAAGGAAATATAACTCCGCAGCTTCATTTACTCAAGACTAATAGTGACAACTCATGAGGGAGGAAAATCTCTGGCAATTTTAATAAAGCAAAGAGCTAATTCCTTGCTTCCAGTAAACTTGCAACAATTCACCAGTATGAAGATCAACATTTCTAAAAGAAATGTGTATTTCTTCCTTGGCATACTAATTGCATAAGAATCTAACATTTCTGTTCTGAGTCTATCCATCCAAAGTTTGGTGAGGCTAGTAAGGGGCAGCAGAGGGAACTGAATGGGCAAAGGACCTGGGATTTAATTATAGTGCATTCCCCCCTTAACAAGTTGGGTGACCCTGGATAAGTAGCTTAAACCTGTTCTCAATGTTCTCTACTGTAAAAGGAAATATTCACATCAAACATGCAGCACTTTTTTGGAATCAAAATAAACAACAGAGCTGATGTAAAATTATCTGGAACATACTAAATATTCAAGAATTATTATTTTGTAAACACTTAGATTACTGCCCAGTTAGGTATGTTAGAAAGCATAATGCACTATTCCACCCAATTAAGTCTAGGGGAAGTCACTTGGCAGTGCATTTAAAGCTAATTAAAATTTTTGATATGTCATGGGAAAAAGCATGGTGATTTTTTTTCTTTGCTATTTCCAAGTCAGAACAGATTATACAATGATAGGCATTTGGTTTGGATATTCAGATGGATGAATGGGTAGATGGAGAATGGAAGGATGGATGGAAGGATGGATGGATGATGGATGAATGGATGATATATGGATGGATGATGGATGGATGAATGAATGGATGGATGGTTGATGGATGGATGGATAGACAGATAGAGATTTGTAAACCTCCCTGCAAGACTATCAAAATCCCCAAAGAAAAAGGGAGAATATAACCAAGTCTAACCTATTGTCTTTCATTTTTGAATCAGTAATTCTAGAGGAACTAGATCAACTTCTTCACAGTCTCCAACACAACTTTCTTTTTTTAGAACACTGTTAATTGAGGTCTTGGGTTTTATTCTCTATAGAAAGTATTCTTGAGTTAAAATGTTTAATATTCACATACTCAGATGTACAAGATACCACAGAGTTCATAAATTTTCCAGAGACACATCAGAAAAACAACACATCTTTTTCTCAAATAATTCACAGCACAAAAGCTTCAGCCCTTACCTGAAGGTGGGTCCATTCTGTATTTATTCTCTTGACACCAACCAACTGGTCGAAGTCTGTAATCCAAGTAAAACAACCACTGGTCATAGGATTCAGTGTCCTCCAATCCCACATAGCGAAGGCGTAATCTTCCTCCAACATTTTCAATCACACTAACTATCCAGTACTGAAAAGGGTTCTGAGAATCCTGAAGTTCTATTAAGGAATCAACTGTAATGAGGTCTATAGGGCCTTTCCCTCGCAGAGGCTGTTTAAACAGAAGCAAAACTCCGTATTTTAAACTTTATTTTAAGGTTCTCATGGAAACAGATGACAGCAGAAGATAATATTTTTTCACACCATCATCCAAGCTATTGGCAAACAATCTGGTGTTTCCCTCCACCCCCATCCTTTCCCCAGACTTGCCCCCTCCCCTTCCCTCTCCTCCCACACACACTTCCATATACCCAACTCTGCATCCAACAACAAAAATCACAACTCAATAGGAAATAACAGTTTGTGCTAAGTTCTCACCAAACAAATCACCCTTCCCAGATAAAACTGCATTTGTTAGAAATGAGTATGCTTTTAAGAAGAGTTATACCCAAATTTGCCTTGAGCTAGAAAGGGTGTAGTGCAGAATATCTACTTTTTTAATAGATGTATCAAACATGAGCTATAAGTTTATACCGGGACTCAACAGAGGTGTGTCTTACAATGGCCATGGCTGTAATAATCAAGACCCTCTCTCATACTTTGATTACATGCATAAAGCATGAATATGTGTGGATGGCATGTTTAATACACATTAATGATACACACTAATATTGTGTAGTTATTTCTACATTTAACCTGATAGTTGGTTTAGAGAATATATGTAATTACTGCACTATCTAAGCAACCTTCTTAGCATATGTTATCAAATGAAAAGGGTGTTTGTTTAGCCAGCCTTGCAGGCAAATGTGTTTTAAAAAAAAACCTAAAACAGTCAACACAATTTGACCTTTTAAAAGGGTAAACAATCATCATTATGATTTGTTAACCAAACAACTAAATTAGTAACCATTAAGATAAACGAATACACCAGGCAAAATCTTCACAAAACCAAACTCAGTAACCCAATATATTAAACAGTTGTGTTACAAAGTATCAATTTTTTTTAATGAGAGATGGGAAATTTATGGAAGTTTAAGAGAATAATGACATTGTCAAAATCCACATCATATTCCTTGTTATTCATTGTGTTTCCCCTTTGTTCAGGAGCATTTTTCAAACAGATTTGTTAATGCAATAATTATTTATAACAATATATTTCTCTTCCTGTTCTATTATATATAGTAAAAGTAAAATGTTTTATCATAAAATTATTTTCAAATTAACCACAAAATTTCAGATTATACTATTTTTTCAGTACTTTTAATGACCTTACTCACATTTAAATATGGTTAGTCATTCATTTTCTTGTTTTTATAAGAAAAGTTGATTCAATCATTACTTAACATGTGTATTTAAATTTTGGGGTTATGCATCCAGAATAGAATAGTTAATGGAACTATTTATCAATATACTCTGAGACTATACTAGAACTTATATATGTTTAGTTTCACCTACACAAAACAGTTATTCCTCAGGATTTTATTTACATTCACTAATATAGGATAGAGGCTTAAACAAACAGGATAGTGAGAAGATGGTCTAATATATTATTATTTTAAAATGTGTTCACATAAAAGCAATTTTTCCATTTATTGATTGTGCCACAGATAAAAAATTTTTCAATGCCATTAGAATCAATAACCAAAATAACTTAAAAAACAGGAAGTTACATTCTTTGAATATAGATACTTGTGTGTACACATGTACCTGCAGAAGGATATATGCAAAGGTGCTGTTAGGTTTGAACTCAAGTAATTGTGATGCTTCAGACATAGAACAGCTGAAAACAGTAATACATACACCTTCCAGGAGGTTAGCAGGTGCTGTCCGGGAACCAGTCAAATCACGAATAAGAAATTCTGTCCAGTCTGTATACTTTTCTTTGATTGCTGGTGAGAGAAAAGAGAAAAAACATCCTTCAATTCCACTTAATATCAAATAAACTTAAAAGCACAGCACTTCACTGTATATGTGTGTTATTTCAATATTTCTCTTAATTTTAGGCACCATTCTGAAGTACTGAAATCGTAACAAATCTGTCAACAATGCATGACTTCTTATGTACCAGGTGCCTAAATTTTGCTAGGCAGGAAGGAGATTAAATAGGTGGTGCTGAAGTCCTACAACCTATTTACAAACTTCTGTGAACAACATTTATTATAAAGTCTGTAATTCAGTTGGTTCCAAGAAGAAAGAGATCCATGAGGGTTAGAAGAATCAGAGAAAGTTTCCCAGGTGAGAAAACAAAAACAGTTTCTGAATTATATAAAAGGTGTATAGAGGTAGAGAAGAGGATGAAGAGATTTTCAGACCAAAAGGATGATCAACATATGCTAACAAGAGTGACGAAGTGAGGGAAAAAAAAGAGAAAGACAGTGTGGGCCCGGCCAGATCAAGCACAGTATAGCACAGAACACTGGGAAATCATGTTAGGTGTTAGAGTAAAATTATGGACAACCAAAAAGTGTCAACAAGGATGTTCATTAAACAGCAAGTCTTTGCATAATAGGAATCTGGCCAATAAAAAATAAAAATAAAAAAAGCTTGATGGAAACAAGAGAGTAATGTCAGAAAGCTACTGTAGATAAACTAAGGACAAGTGACAGGGCCCAAAACAGCGCAATAGCTCAGTGAAAAGGAAGGAATGTATCAAAGACATCTTTTGAAAAAAGAAATGTCAGATCTGCAAGGTCAAAATTCTACAAGTGCTTAGAACCCAAGACCTGAGAAAAACGTAACTTCCTGGCATATCTCCCAAGCTCCAGGCCTCCAAAGCCTTTGTCAGGTCACATTCACACCCAGGAAGGCTGAAGGCCATCCAGGGGCACCAGTGCGCTCACAAAACCAGCAACAGGTGATTAACGTGCCTGTTCCTAATCCACCCACACAATGATTCTGACCTTCACAACACATGAAGAGCCAGCGGGCCCTGCATACTGCCTGGGTACACTGAATACTTAGCCTTTCTGAGAGGTTCAAGACTGAAGTGCTGTGTAGATTGTTTAGGTACCTCAAAGGCATGATTCCTAGCTCAAAACTAAAGGAACAGAGTTGTTACAAATGGACGCCATAATGAAGAGGTGGGAAAAGCTAAGTCATGGTGTGGGAAGGATAGGGGCTCCATGGAGGGCTCCACCATCACTGGCCATATGATGCTGAGTAATTTATTGAATATATCTTATACTCTGTAGTCATCAGCATAATGGTGCTTACAACATTTTGCTTGTAGGATGCTACAGGGGTTTAAAAATACACATTTCTCCATAAATTATAACCATGTCGTCGTCGGCAGCCGTCCGTCTCGAGAGACGATGGTGTAGCTTCTTAAGAGTCTATCTGCACCATCGAGAATGGCTGTGCAGTCCAACTCGGGAGTGACACGGTATCTGTCTCCTCCCGTGTTGAATCGACATCTTGCGATGACGCTGGAGTGTCCTCTCCAGTGAAGCTGAAGCTACAGAGCCTGGGCAGGGTGATATGGAGGGTCTGCTGTTGCCCATGCAGCAGACCCCCCCTCTCTTCGCAGCTGAAGGGTCCAAGGGAAAGACGGAGTCAATACAGCTTGGCTTCAGGTGCGCCGCAGGAGTTGCCGGTGTTGACTACAATGTCAAACCGCCTTAGGGACTCCGGCTCCGGATTTTCTGTCGGGGTTTACTCCCTTAGCCTTTCCCCTGAAGAGGTATGCCGCAAGGCAGCGGAGGTTTTTTGGAATCAGAGTTTTCCTTCTCTGATGTGCCCTGACTGGAAGATCGAACCATGTATATACCATATATAAACATGGGGGTGTATCAATGGGGTTGGGGGGAGATAGAGCCAGGAAGTGTTCTGACTATAGACATCCTGTTAAACCCTGGGATTTTCAGCCTCATGAGGAACTCCCGCCCTCCTGGCATTCAAAGTCCCGAGCCTTTGACGGACCCCATCAGTGGAAGTCCCCACAAAGTTTTAGCAGTCACTAAGACTCCCTCAGGTTTCAGGCTGCCAGAAACATTTTGAAATTTCTGTGCTGGTCCCTCTTAAATTCCTTCTTGTTGTTGGTTTATGTATTTTTTAATTCCTTCACTATCACTTTAACAGAGTATCTGGAGGAAGAAGAGATAAATAAGAGTGTTTAGTCCACTGAATCTCCTAACTCACAAGATAACTGGCCTCACAACAAGATGTGAGGCAGCAGCCTTTGACTTATCAGGAAAATATTTTTAACACTGACTTTGTTAAAGAAAATAAAAGAAAAGGCAACAGTGAACCTTAAATTATAAATAGAAGCATTTACATTTACTCTTAAGAATAAAAGACTACAGAGTTCCTTCCCTTGGAGATTTTTGAAAGACAATCTACATTAATTTTTCAGAAAGTTTGAATTAAATTGTTCCTATAAACAGAAGGATATATCATAAGAGGATTCAGTAGGATTAATAACCTCCTCCTATGTGCAGTGGACCCCATTACATACTACTGGGGTTGAAGCATATAGACATAAAAGTATTTCTGTCCTTAATAATAAATACAACCCAGGTAAAGATGAAACTTGTGAAGAATGTTATAAAAATCACCCATAGACACACACACATTCCAAAGCACTTGTCATAACTGGATTAGAGGGTAAGTTTCATTTAACCTTTTTAGGACTCTTTCAGTTATATAAATATAATTGTATAATTACAAACAGCAGTCTCATTACTTTGCTCTGAAGAACAAGATTTAACAAAAACGTTATCTAAGAATTGTTGGAAGCAAATAACGGACTTCTCACAGTAGTAACACTAGATTAAAATAGGAAAAGTAAGTGATAAGAACCCCAGAATATTTTATATAATTAGAACATTTAATATTTATGCCATAATCATTAAAACCTTGGACAGTATTTATGCAAACCCTGACAAAGAAAGACCTTTGCTATTTAACGTTCTACACATTATTATGAGGTCATATGTGACTTTTAATGGGGACTCTCATTGGGTGATTCTAAGGATTAAATGAGAAGATAAATATAAACTTCCCAGTAGCTATCATGGAGGTGTACATTATCAATCAACCCTTGTAAAAATGAAGAATTCTTTGGTAATGAAATGAATAATTCCTTTTATAATGAATCCAACTACTTATATAACATGCTAACTTTTCTTTTTAGAAAAACATATATGAACTATCTCAAAATGATGTTGTAATTATGAACAACTTCTTGCAATCCAAATTTAACTTTTAATAAATGTGTACATCAGATCATGGATATAAAATGATGGCATGGGTATAAAAATCACAGTTAATGTTTTATTAACTTAAAAACTATAATTAGAATAAAAATTCCTTCCAGCATATAATGGCTATTTTTAGTCTTCTAATATCTTAATTTCCCTTGCCTAATTTGGGCATTAATGCTAATTTTGCCATCATTATCACATCTTGAAACACTGACCGAAAGTCTACCATACAGAAAGCAATTCCTCATGTAAACTGTTTTGGGAATCCAATTCATTTTTAGCTTCTATTCCTGTTTCTTCACATTATTATAAAATTGATCCCCCTTTATTATAGAGCAGTACAATGCAACCTCTGGCTAAATTTAGTAATAATATCTTAACACAATGCACAAAGATTATTATTCCACAGTCACTTGATGATTTTATGAGAACCAGATCAATAGTAAAGAGGCGATACACAATGCTTACATCAGTATGAATATTTATACCCACAGCTATTTAGACTTAATTTTTAATTGACACTACAGAGCATACTATAGTTCCTTGTAGTCTACGTTTCTTCCACATCCAAATCAAACTTGTGTTTTGATGTTACACACATAAACAAGAAAAATAGCACTGTTGTGACAGTAATCATAAAACTCAGAATTCAAACCAGATTTCATCACAGTTATATTCCAAACTGGCTTAAGCAGTTGCTTTACAACTTTACTTTTCATCAGTTAAGTTATTCCTACAATTCACACAAGTCACATCTTACTGAAAAATGAATTTATTCTAATAACCTCTTGGTGTATTTTATTATGCCTGTTTAAATAAGGCAAATATCTCAGTAAATATCTGTTTGCCGTAATGTATTGTTGAGGGGATTTTTAGAAACTGCATAGTCGCTTTTTTTGGCCGCTCCTCCGAATAGCATCCAATGCCATCTAGGGGAGTAGCAGCAAGGCGTGTCCCCATCAGGGACACACAGAGGTGATGTGGCACTTGCCTGAAGGTGCTACCCCTGCCCCCATGACTGTTCTCTTTCCTTAAAAACCACCCACCCCCAGGCTTGCTGCCCAGGACCAGTGACTTTCCCACCCTCTGCTGTGCCCCTTCCCCACTGCTGCCTCATTCAGCCTCCCATCTGTGCTCCTGGGAAACTAGAGCAACTTCTAACTGCAGCATAAAGAAAAATCCCTGGGCCAGACCATCACATACATTTTAGAACCACCCTTTCTTTTAAAAAATCTCCCTTGAACACTTTTTTCTAACCAGTTACTGCCCTATTTCCTTGTTCCCCTTCAAAACCAAGTGTAAGTGAAAAAGACTTCTCTCTCCTCCCCCCATTCAACCCAGTCAACGTCCTCCTCCAAAGATACCAAACCACTGACCTACACTTGTCTCCAGAGACCTGCACATAGCCCCGCTGATGCCTCCTCAAGCCTTACTTTCATGTCTGACACAACTGAGCACAGCTTCTCTTCACAGCGTCCTCGATGGACCTCTACTCAACTTCTGATGACTCAGCATTACTTAGGAATCAGTCCAAGGCTGACGCACCTTTCTTCTCACCCTGTGGTCTTTCATGGATAATTTTATCCATTTGCATGACTTCAATCAATCAATACCAACAACAGCCAATTTCTCTCTACAAACCAGACCTCTCTTCTGAGACTCAAAATCACAATTTCAACTGCCTGATTATCAGTGAGATTTAGAATCATGACATTATGACAATTCATATTTTTTTCTGGGTATTTACTACTCATATCCCTTGTTCATTTTTCTATATACACAGCCTTTTTAAAAAACGTTGATTTGTAGGAGCTCTTTATATATTAGATATTAATTCTTTGTTAAACATAGCAAAGCTCTTAACTTCATATATGATATTCAGCATGAGCCTTTGAAAAGAAGAGATGAGATCTTAGAATAAATTTCAAACTCCTCTGTTTGGCTCAATGTGCTGCATGAATGGGTCCCTTGCCCTAATCACCAGTCTTCCCTGTGCTCTCTTCACTGGTTTTCTCTAAGCTCTTCTTCTCATGAATCCATCAGTGTTCTGCATACCCCCTTCCTTCTGTGTAGAAACACTTCCCCCAGTCTTTCCCTCCACTTCCTCTCTGATCGTCCCTGTTAGGATCAATTGTATTTTTTCCTGGAGTCTCGAATTATTTCCCTTCAAAACTTTAACATAATCTATAATTACATGTTTGTATTCATTAATCTGACAGTCCCCACCTGACAGTCCAATCCATGAGGCTCTAGGAACCATCCACGACCATTGTGTTACTTCTGTGTACACAGTACAGTACCCATAACAACTGCACATAGGAGGTATTTAATAAATTTTTGGCACATTAAAGAAGAACTGACAGATTAGATGGTTTTATAAATTATATCTGTTTCACTAATTTTTTGTTGAAATGAAACTTATTGAATTCAGATGAAGAACCACTGTTACCAGGGATATTACATAGCTTTTTCAATAAAATAGTTTAACTTAATAACACATCACCAGCACTCCCAAATGAACTGTCATTTCTTTTTGTTTTTGTTTTTCTTTTATTTGCCTTATTTTATTTATTTGTATGATGTCAGTCAGTTATCACTGAAGATTTTAGTTTCAGAGTACATAATCTAGAGAGCCAAAGATATGCCTGTTTAATAGAGATAGCATTAAATGTCTTACGTGGTAGGACTTATATTTAATATTTCTCTGGAGTTCTCTTTCTAAGTGAGCACACAGTATGAGCCCATTAGGCAACACCGATACTATTTTGAGGATCACCCAGAGATTAGAGAAATACAAGGTCCTACACATCCATACCATATCCCTAAAGGACCATCTGCTTTCACTGAAGCTCCCCAAAACCTCTTAGTACTAGAAACACCCAAGACATAAAAAAGAAAAAAAAAAAAAAAAAGCCATACAAATAATAACTATTTATGATATCTTTAAGGCACAACTCATACTACTCAGCAACTTATCTTTAACAGACTATAAGATAAACAGCCTCTAAAACTATTAGAAGAAATTTAAAACCATATCATTATTCACTGGTGAGAGATTTTTATCCATTAGAATATAGAATTTCTCTCATTCTTGCAGTTTTCTCCAATTTTTCTCTAGCTGCTAGTATCTCACTTTATAGACATTTCTGCTATTGCTTTAAGTATTTTCCTGCTTTAAAAAATAATCTTCCAAAGAGTCTGCCACTTTTTATTCTCCACTAGGAAAAACTTCTTACAGGTCTTTCATTAGCTTGCGTTGCAGCAAAACTGTCAAGACTAAACTGACATATCATGAAGGTCCAGAGCTCTAAGCTCAGTGGAATAAGATATGTGCTTTTTAAGGATTTTATTCTCATAGTGCCTCTCTCTCTCTCGCATACACATACTTGGCTTATTACTTATTTCTTCCTGTAGAGTTACTTTCATTCCTACTGCAAAATGACTTATTCAAATTTTTCCCAACGTTCCCCTTAGCTGTATGTTTTAAGAAAAACAAAACAAGTTTGCATGAAATTTACATTAACTTGCCCTTTGTATATATCTGACTACATGGATCAACTTATTTTTCAAAAATTTTCACCTTACTGTCTGCAATGGTTTATTTGTGTCAGCTCAACTGGGCCTCAGTGCCTAGATATTTAGTCAAACATTACCCTGGATGTTTCTGTAAGGGTGTTTCTGGATGAGATTTACATTGATGTTAGTAGACTGTGATAAAGCCGATTGCCCTCCCAGGTGGGTGGGCCTCATTCAATCAGCTGAAAGACACAAAAACAAAAGACTGACCTTCTCAGAGTAAGAGGTAATTGACAAAATCAAAAAAGAATTAAGTAAATTAAGAAACAGTCCATGTTCATCAATAGAAAGACTCAGTATTATCAAGAGGTCATTTTTTCTGATCTTGATCTATAGATTCACTGCAATCCCAATCAAAATCTCAGCAAGTTAGTTGGTGGATATTGATAAGCTGATTCTAAAGTTTATATGGAGAAGCAAAAGATCCAGAATAGCCAATACAATCCTGGAAGAAAAGAATAAAGTGAGAGAACTGACACTCCCAGACTTCAAGATTTACTCTAAAACTACAGTAATCAAGTCACTGTGGTGATGGCAAAAGAATAGACAAACAGATCAGAGGAAAGAATAGAGTCCCAAGAAACATACTAAATATATACTGTCAGCTGGTCATTGACAAAGGAGCAAAGGCAATACAATGAAGCAAAAATAATCTTTTCTTCAACAAATGGTCTGGGGACTGGATACCCATATATATATAAAAAAAGGAACCCACACATAGATTTTACACAAAAATTACCCTTCTGAAAAAAATAACTAAAAATGAAACACAGACCTAAATTTAAAATTCAAAAATATAAAAACTCCTAGAAGAAAACCTTGGGTATGGTAATGCCTTTTAAAGTACAACCCCAAAGGTATGATCTATGAAAAAAATAATTGATAAGTTGAACTTCATTAAAATTGAACACTTCTGCTCTGTGAAAGATGATGTAAAAAGAACGGGAAAAATATCTGCAAAAGACATATCTGATAAAGGACTGTTATCAGAAATATACAAAAAAAAAAACCTCTTTAAACTCAACAGAAAGGAAAAGCAACCTCATTTTAAAAAGGGCCAAACATCTTTACAGACCCCTCACCAAAAAAGACATACAGATAACACATCATATGTCATCAGAGAAAAGCAGAATAAAACAACAATGAGATACCAGTTCACATCCAGTAAAACAGAAAAATCCAGAGCACCAACACCACCAAATTTTGGCAAGAATGTGAAGCAGTAAGAACTCTCATTCATGGCTGGTAAGAATGAAAACTGGTACAGCCACTTTGGCAGGCAGTTTGATAAGTTTCTCTACAAAACTAAACATTCTCTCACCATACGATCAACAGTTATGCTCCTTGGTATTTACTCAAAGCAGCTGAAAATGTATGTCTACACAAAAACCTGCACATGCTGTTTACAACACAACTGTACTCACAACTGCCAAATCTTTATGCAACCAAGATGTCCTCCAGTAGAATGGAACACTGTGGCACATCCAGACAATGAAATATTATTCTGCATTAAAACTAAATGAGCTATCAAGGCACAGAAAGACATAGAAGGACATTAAATGCATGTTATAAGTGAAAAAAAGTCAATCTGAAAAGGCTACGTGCTCTATGATGTTCTAGAAAGGGCCACAAGGTTAGTGGGGAAGGAGGGATGAACAGGGGGAATGCGGAGGACTTTTAGGACAGTGAAACTACTCTGTATGATGCTATAATGATGGATACATGTCTTTAGACATTTGCCCAAAGGCACAGAATGTATATAACATGAAAAGTGAAACCTAATATATACTATGGACAATGTCTGATGATGATGTGTCAAATGTAGGGTCATTAACTGTAACAAATGTACCATCTGGTGGAGGGTGTTGATAATGGGGGAGGTTTGCATGTATGGGGAACGGGTGTGTCCAGGAACTCTTTGTACCCTCCTCTTAATCTTGCTGTGAACCTAAACCTCAGGCTGTAAATTCCTAAGGACAACATGTTTTACCTTATCATCATTGTTTATCCTGGTGCCTAGCACAGAGGGCCCAATAAATGTCCCCACATAGCTTTCAAAAGTGAAGCAATTAGCATCCTCCCCCTAACCCAAAAGATATTAGACACCATAATTCTGATTAGAAAAAAAAAAAAATCTGAGTGTTCGTGATGTGCCAAACACTGAGCCAAGCACTTCCACACACAGCATCTCGGTTAGTGTTTCCCAAAACCCAGGAAACTATTTATTCTCATCCTCATTCAACAAATAAGACTCAAAGAGACTTAGACAGACTTAGACACTTGGTAACGGATATACTAACGAGTGTATTTGCAAACATATGCATTATATAATTAAGGGAATAAATCAGACCAAAAAACACCAATTATTTCGGAAATCTAGGACATAAACACAATTACTCAACAAAACCTTAGACTCTGTCAGATTTCTCAAATCTACTTGTTATCTATTTGTAAAGATTTATATTGCTAGGTCGGCCAATTTTGAATAACTTAAAATAAAAACTTCTGTTTACCCAAGAGCTATGCTTTCACGAAATGTTATTTCCCTTAGAATGAAACTTTAAGAGTAATACTTTGCAAAAATACGTAACTGAAGATTACTTTCTTAATATATATAAATCTGATTAACAGGCTAATTGCAATAATTAAAGGAATCATAAATACACCTCATTGAAAGGGGTTCACACTGAATATGAACAATAACATGAGAAAAGAAATGGAATGATTCTTAGTAAACATCCCACTTGAGATTTAACATATTTATGATATGCAATGAAAGCCCTCTTATTAAATGAGAGTTCCAGAAAATTTAAAGCATGTTCTTTAAGCCAGTCAGGTCCAACTGCACGCACCAGCATCTTGCAGGCATTTTGCAAGTAATGGACAAACTCACTGACCCACCGGTCATGTCTTAACATAACACATGACCCCAAATGTGGTTAAATTCTTTAAATCCTCCAGGTTTGTGAATACTAATGAAATGCAAACTCTCTTCTACCAAACAATCTTATAAAAACACTGAGGTTCTGTTTCTGACTTACTCAAAAGAGGGCTTGTTGTGAGAATGAAGACCCCAGAAAATAATCTCCTGAAAACAGGACTTATCCAGTTACTGTAGATTTAGATCTTTTCCAACATTACATTCCATTAGAACATTTTTATTAACCTTTATATATTTTTAAACATTTTAGGTGAAATTTGTTAGTGACCTGTAAGATTTAAAAAATAAAAAACAGCCCTGGCTAGGTAACTCAGCTGGTTAAGAGTGTGGTCCTGATGCACTACGGTTGTAGGTTCTATCCCCATCAGGACACATACAAGAATCAACGAATGAACATAAATGAGTAGAACACACACACTCTCTCTCTCTTTCTCTCTCTCAAAAAAAAAAATCAATAAGAAAAATCAAAGCACATTTTGCATATCTAAATTACAGCAGTCACTAGCAACTCAAAATTACAGGGGTGGAATCATATCTAAATTACAGGTCTGCAAACTAGAGAATAATCCAAACCTACAACCTCACTCCTTCACATATGTCTTCTCTTAGGAAATGTCTGCTCTGAGAACTCTACATGGCAAAATTCACAAATCAATTTCTTTGTCAAATCCAAGGGCAAAGGCTGTAACAGGTGCCACAGTAGAATTATTTGGAAGCAATCTGGGCAAGCACTATGCACCATGTGTGGCTAGATTTGCACAGTACAAGACAGAGTGGAAGAGATTAATAAGTAGGTAGTGACTAAGATAAGATCACCAGTGAGTTCTACATTGCCAAATCCAATAGTCAGTTCCCAATTGTATACTTATTGGGCATAGCAAACAGCATTTGATATGTCAGATCACTCTCTCCTTCAAACATTCTTCACTTAGTGTTACAGATTGTTTGTCTCCCCAAAATTGTTACACTGAAATCCTAACCCATAAGGTGATGGCATATAGAAGTCGGGCTCTTGGGAGGTACTTAGGTCTTGAAGGTGAAACCCTCATGATGGAGTTAATGAGAACACAACGGGAAGTTGGTAGTCGGCAACCCATGAGAGAGCCTTCACCAGAACCCAACCACGCTGGCTCCCTGATCTCAAACTTCTAGCCTCCAGATGCCCCTCTGATACATCAAAAACATGCTTCTGCCTAAGGACGCTTGAACTAATTGTTTCCTCTGCTCAGCACTCCCTTCCCCCAGGTATAACCAAGGCTTGGCTCTTCCCTTCATTCAAGCCTCTGCTCAGATGTCACTTAGGGGACTACTTCTCACTCTTCCACACACACCATATAAAATTACATCTCTTGTGCGAACAACCAGTGTCACTCCCTAGCCAATCTGCCTCACCTTCTTTTTTCTAGAGCACTTATTTCCATGACCAACAAAATACTTACACATTTATTGTCTTTCTCCTCTTCCTTCTACTAGAACTTGAGGTACAGGAGAGCAGGGACTCAGTTTCCTCCACTGCTATATCTCAAACACCTAGCATTGTTACACGGCATTTCTTGAACTAAGATTCCCCAAAACTCACTAGTATCTCAGCCATGCTCCCTCTTTCCCATTAGGAGTCCTCACTCTGCTTCCTTCTGAGGCTGCCTATTGGGAGGGAGGGACATAACTAAGTGGCCCTACAGTATCAAAAGGAAAAATGTACTGGTTTAGAATTATTTTTAAAATCGGGCTGAGAGTAGGGAGCTTCAAGAGTTAACCTAGTATAGATATGTGGACTAGAACCTTCACTGACCACAGCAACTGAGGAGAGAAGGGGTGAAAGAGCATAAAGATTTTCACGAGACTAAGGTCCCAGGGGGAGAGCTTCAAGTGGGAGAATATACAATCTATTCAAAAATAAAACAGGACTTCTGCTTACCTTTGTGACTTGCTTCAATTACTCCCTTGTCAGGAAGTACCTTCTTATTTCTAACCTAAATCTTCTTGACTAAAGAAGCTTCAGCCTATCTCCCTCTTTTCCAAAGCCCTTATAACCTCCATCCAGGTAAGTTTCTTGTCTGCTAGTAAGAACTCCAGACACCCTCCCTCTTCTATTCATACAACTGAAATATTTCAGTAATAAACTCTGCTCTTACAGTTCGAATCCATCTTCAAATTTTTAATATGACCCCAGTCACAGCATTTCCATCAGTAAGAATGCTGTGGGAATTAATTATGGTTCATTAGTTAACCACAGGCTAAGTAGCTGAGCAGGAGCTCACAGCTCTGAAGTTGACTGTGACATTGAACTCTGACCTTTGGTGTAACCCAGGTGAAGTTCCTGAACACAACAAACCCACAAACCTGTGTTTAAATGACTATTGCAAATACAGAGATACAAAGGAAATTAGCTGGCTTGATTTTCATTGTTATGAGAAGATCTAAGGAAAGAGATCAATTACAAGGAACATTCTAAAGGGCTGCAATCTTGATTTAAAACCATAACTCAGTTTGTTATTAAAGGAATATAATTCAGAAAGAACAAAAATTAGGCTTGCCTCTCCCTCCTCAGTGAAGGAAAAGCTGAGTAGTCAACAGTGCCTCTTTCTCTTGTGATCCTCAGTAACTGAACAGAAAATTTCAAATAAAGTCCCTAAGGTTTCATCCTCTGTGTTTCTTCAACCAACCAACCAAAAATGAAGTCACAGCATATCACAAAATATATCATGAAAAATTTTGCAAAAGGATTACAATATGTAAAAAAGTATACTGTTCCTATAGCTGTCAGTAATTTTGAGTACTTACTATAAATTCTGCCTGCTTCGTTACATAAACAGATTTCATTTGGATTATTGCATGTGGTGGTTCTATTTTAAGAACTCATCTGTAAACAGAGCCTGAACAAATTCTCTGAATTTTCTTCTATCAATTTCATGAGATCAAATTATGTTTGGAAAAATGAAACTTTACTAGTAATAATTATTTCTAAGCAATGAAATGGAACAGATATTAACTTACAGTTTTCTTTCTGTTACCACTAAGACCATATTAGATGAGATTTATAGTTGTTTAATAAAACAAAAACTATTATGTCAGCCTTGGAAGCAGCAATTCGTCAACTCATGTGAGGCGAACAATTTATACCAGATAAGTGGAAAGGAATAAATTTCCTGCTCATTTTGCAATCATTTTTCCTTCCAACGTGGGAAGATAGGGTAATCTGAGATTTTAAAAGAGGGGAGTATATAATAAAACAGTAACTTATTTAGACATCAACTCTCACCACAACCTGGAATTAACATGGCAAAAAATCACAAGCTCTTGGTGATTTTGTCATCTTATCTAATATTTCAATAACCCCAACACAATAAACTGCTGAGATTTAAAGCCAGCCCTGAATGGGATTAATGTGGAAACATGTATCTCTTCATAACCATTCTGAGTTAACAATTCTTATTTTAAAAATATTTCTATATGAATTAAAAAGGGAAAAGAAGTATTTTTAGTGCCATCACCTCAGGGTTATTTTAAAAACCTAAAAAAAAAAAAACATAGTCTTAGAAATAGCTGAACAGGAACCTACCTTGTCTGACTTCAGTAGGAGGGGTAAGATTGCATTAGAATGTAAAAAATCAAAATTATTACATTCTTAACTCATCCTCCTTCCTGCATGTTACTGAAGGTCCTGTTGTGCCTAACAAGAAATGCTGGGGAAATTGCAAATAGATCATAATTAGTCATATCTTCTTTCCATGAAGGAATAAGGACCCCAGAAATAGCTCTTCTACTGCTGGGGGGCCAATGAGCAAGAAGAGCCCAAACAAATCACTCATTAAAAGAGCTGGTTTTCTTAGGATAAGAAAACAGCAGGTCCCATCTTATAAGCTGGTTTTGTTCCAAAGGCCCATTAATAAATTCCATTTCAGAACTCCTTAACACATTCTGAGAAAGAGCCGCCTAACTGTGAGGAATGGCTTGCTGGGCCAACCCATGAGTCTATATGTATATTATATACTGAAGAGTATTTAACTGAACCTACATATCATGCAAGTGCCATCCATCGCTAAGAATATTTTAATTCCATAATTCATGTCAAAATAAATTCAGGAGAGGAGAAGGTGTGGAGAACAATTGCTAAGGGCTGCCCAATTATTGAAACACATGATTCTAAGTAGAGTTTGAAAGAGATCAGCCTTCACCATTACATACATTGATACATTTCATGTATTCACTAAATGATAAGTATAACAGACCAACTTAAAATTGATTCATTTCCAAACTGACTTAGAAAGTCTATGTAAATTGTTTAAAAACTGGTATTTTCATAAAGATCCCTGGAATTTTTTATCAAAACATATCTGTATCTTAATGTTATGAAGATGCAAATTATAATCAATTTGCGGTCAACAAGAAGCCACTGAAAATACATGAGTCCATGACAATTTCAAGGACCGAGTACAATGTTACAGTTGTACACAAGATGCTACGGAGAGGCTGGGCAATCCAGGGCTCACAGGCCAAATTCTTCCCACCACCCGCAAAGCAAGAATGAAATTATACTTTTCAATGTCGGGAAAATCAATAGTTCATGACATATGAAAATTATAAGAAATTCAAATATTAGTGTCTGTCATTAAGTTTTACTGCAACACAGCCACACTCATTCTTCAGGTGTCATCTATGGCTGCTCTTGGGTACAACAATGAACGAACAGAGTAGCTGCAACAGAGACCAGGTGGCCCTCAACACCTACACTAGTGACTACCTGGCCTTTCCCAGAGCATGTCTGCCAACTCCTGCTGTAGAGTCCCCAGGAGAAGCAGGTATGGGATGGGGGAGTCAGAAAAAGTTTGTGATCCATTCAATTAAGGAGTGTTTTAAAATAAGTATTATTATAACTAATAACACCCTGTATTAATTAACACATGCAATAGTAGTAACAAACAAAAATAAATAAATAAAAGATCCAGAAAGTAAAACTCCCAAAAAGGAAGAGAAAGTAATGAGAAAGAAGAGAAAGAGAAAACACTATGATTGCTCCAGGACATATTGTGTGACGCTCTCAACTGCTACATTGTCATTAAGAGTGCTGTTACCATGGTTAAAGTTAAAAGTGTATATGTAGTTTTTATTGGGGGGAGGAAGTACCTAAATTTCCCAGCCGTACCTCCTCATTCTAAAGTACCTCCAATTAATAATGAGTAGAGAATATAGCATACCCTGCAGCAAAATTTCCTTGAATCTCATAATTTGTATTAAAAGTATTCATAAAAACCTCACTTTCTACTTCATTGCAAATCTATATTCAGTTTAATGTAATATAAGAATAATGCTTCAAGTTATTTATTATCCATCGAAGCCCCAGAAAGATGTGCAATGACTCTCATATAGCTTTGAGAAAGACTGTTACCGAACTTTGTCCTGTTGGAGAAAATCAGCAACTTAAAGAGTTGGCTGTTTCCCGTTAAAAACCCATTTACATACTCAAAAATTGTTACAAACATCTGTTTACAAAGTTTTGGAAAAGATAACCTGACCACTGTGCTGAAAAGAACTAAAACTTCTATTCATTAATATTACAAGCATGAGTTAAATGTATTAATAAACTGACAAAAAGTAAAGAATATCCAGAATCCCCAAATTAACTGAAGACACAAATGCAGGTGGGCAGGGTTAGGATGGAAGCCACCATCTCCTCTGAGGGCACAGGTCCAGCCCACCTGAACTGGGCTTTAGTGTAACAGCGTCATGGCGCCATGTGAAAGGGGAAAAAGATCAAGGCCCACACACAGTGTGCAGTCTAACAGCAGACTCTTGCAAGACACATGCTTCCAAGTCTACATCATAAGTGGAATGGAGAATAAGAAATAGCCACGTCGTCCCAGGGTCTGCAAGAAAGCATCACAGGTAGAACCTGGCCCTGGCTGTGATGGAATCTGTGAGTGGGTAGGTAAGGAAGCATCCTGAGAATTCTTAACCACAAACCAGTGCATATGTTAAAACCTCCTCAAGTAGAAAAATTTTTTTTTGAAATTTATGTTTTTATTTTTCAATTATAGATGGTATTCAATATATTTTATATTTGTTTTAGGTGTACAGCATAGACATTGACAATTTAATTAAATTGGGTTATCTGCCCAAGGGTTCCTGACAGAGACAAACACAAATCTTTTTTGGAAGACTCCATCTTCAACCTAGTGTCTGCAGAAATCTCACTGATGAAGTTCTACAAAACATACTCACTATCAATAAGCACAAAATATAGATCAGTGTTATTATTTTTATTACTACAATAAGCAACGCTTAGTAAGAGCTTAGTATGAACCAGTCATCATTCAAAGTGTATGACATGTACTCACCTGGTTAACCCTCACAATAATATCAAAGGCAGCACCAATACTGCTTCTACTGACTGATCAGGAAAGAGGCAAAATATACAAGAAAGAAACAAGATACATAAGGACCAATAGTAGAAGACAGAATAAACAGAAAAAATCAGACCTTAAAGATTTCAGATATTGGTATTGTAAAATATAGTTAATATGTTTATAGAAATAGAATAAATTTAAATTGTGTAAGGAACAATAAATAGTAACAACAAAATGATCAAGAAAAGTGGAGAAATGAAAATTATGTAAGTTAAAATCATAATAGTTTTATTTAAAAATCCAATGCCAAGTTAATAGCAGATTAGGAAGTTGAAGAAAAATGTGCACTAGAAGATGGATCTGAAGAAATTATACAAAATGCAGCATAGAAAAAAAGATGAAAATAGAAAGAAAAATTAAGAAGCATGGTGGAGCCTGTCAAGATCAGGAGACAACTTCCAGCCAAGATGGAGGCCTAGACTGACACGCTCTGTCTCCCTCCACAACTAAGAAGGAATACAACTACCTCAAAACTAGAAACAACCAGAAGTTCCAGAAAATAAAGCTACATGGAAGTCCAAAATATGAAGTTATAAAGAAGTGGTGCTCATCCAGATGGGTAGGAGGGGGAAAGCCAGGTAGGAGCGAAGCCGGGGTGGAGAGGTCAAGCTGTGTTGGTGGCAGCAGCTGCGGCGACGGCAACGGGATGGTGGTAAGCACAGACACCCGTATTTAAGGGGAGGCGAGAAGTGCCTGGGGAGCAACCCTGGCTGCAGACCAAAGCCATCAGCTTGTGATTCCAATGCCAGGGAAGGCAGACCCCCATTGACTTGGACTATGAGGGCCAGTGGGCATGGGGAGAGAGGAGGAGGTTCCCGGTCTCTCAGCGGAGAGTGAATGGCAGGAATCCATCTTGGATCCCCGCCCCCATGCAAAACACCACAGTGTGGTGAGAAGGGTGACCCAGTTGTGACAAATACACAGGGCTCTGCCTCCTATAGCATAAGAGGTGTGACAGCCCCGCCCAGGAAGCAAAGGTAAACACAAAACTGTCAGGATGGCAGGGATCATGATAGAGATCCTAATCACAGAGCTGACCAGACAGCAAATATATGATCTAACGGAACAGCAGATAGGAAATCTTTCTGAGGCACAGTTCAGAGCTTTGATTATATGAATGCTTACAGATCCAACAGCAGATCTTAAACAAGGCGGGGAAGGAACCAACAGTCAACCAATGCAGAAAGAGGAAAAGAAAAGTGAGGAAAATAAGGAGAGGCTCAGAAAACTGTGGGTCAACTATAAGCAAGCCAACATCCAAATCATAGGGTTGCCAGAAGATGAAGAAGAAGAACTAGAAATTAAAAAATTATGTGAAAAAATAATGAAGCAGAACTTCTCTAACTTGGGGAAGGAAATAGACTTACAGGTCCAGGAAGCACAGAGAGTCCCAAAAAAATTGGACCCAGGGAGAACCGCTCCAAGACACATTATAATCAAAATGTCAAAAATTAAGGATAAAGAGAGAATCTTAAAAGCAGAAAGAGAGAAGAAGAGAATTATGTACAAAGGGGTCCCAATAACACTCTCAGCTGATTTCTCAAAAGAAACTCTGCAGGCAAGAAAGAACTGGCAAGAAATATTCAAAGGAATGAAAAGCAAAAACCTATAACCACGATTACTCTATCCAGCGAAGCTGTCATTCAGAATAGAAGGACAGAGACAGTGCTTCCAGGACAGAGTAAAACTGAAGGAGTTCATCAGATCCAAACCACTGTTATATGAAATATTAAAGGGACTTGTTTAGGAGAAAGAGGATCAAAACTATGAACATTATAATGAAAACTGTATCACAACAACCAACAACAGAAGCTAGGGAATTGAAACAAAGGCAAACTAAGTAGGCAATGAGAGTGGGAAAAGAATTATAGGCATGGAGAACATTTTGGGGGGAGGTCAGTGAGGAGGGGGAAGGGGCGAAAGGGAGGGAGATGGTACAGGAATTAAGAAGCATAGTGGGAGGGAGTGGAGTAGACAGCAAGATATTCAGAAGAACTATATGCACAACCAGTGGGCATGGACTAAGTGGGGGACAACTGGAGGGAAGGGGGTCAACGGATGGAAGACAACAAAGTGAAAAGAAATTGGGACAACTGTAACAGCATAATCAATAAAGCATAATTTAAATAAAAAAGAAGAAGAAGCATGGTTGATAAGGTCTAGAGGAAGTCTGTCTGGAATGCTAAAAAAAAAGATGAAAGAACAGAGAAGATCTGATATTAAAGGATATGGTGACAAAAATTTTCAGAACTGATCATAGTAACCCACAACCTTAATAAGCTCAAAAGAACACAATCCAAATAAATAAAAATAAATCTATGTTTAGAAACATTACAGTGAAATTATAGAACACCCAAAACAAAGAGAATCTTATAAAGAACCAAAGAGAAAGAGACTGATAATCTTTCAAAGGAATGACAATTAGACTGACAAGTGATTTTCAGCAGCAATTAAAGTAGAAGAGAATGGGATTATACTGTCAGTGTGCTGGTACAAAACACCTGTCCATCCAGCATTACGCACACAGCAAAAACACCTTTCAATCATATAAAATAAATGAAGACATTTGAGACCAAGAAAAACTGAGTTTATCCACAACATTCTCCCACTATAGGAAATTCCAAAGGATATAGTTCATACAAAACAAAAGTGATCCCAGAAGGAAGATCTAAGATCTAAAAATGACTTACCAAAAAGTGAAGTGGTAAGAATATGAAAAATATAAATAAACATTGGCATGGCCTTATGAAGCTGACAGAGTTTTCCTTAGGGGCGGGGGTAGGGGGGACAGTATTTCACTCTAATTTTTAAAAAGGAGAACCCCATGACACTATCTGTGCAATTATACACAGGATGAAGCTTTTCTTCCCACTCTATCAAATACCTGAATTATTAAGAACATAATTGCCTTCTTTGCATTTAACTCAATGAATCTTGAGATAACACTTCCAGTGGCTATTTCTTAGTAGTTTATCTTTTACTGTGACATCCAGTTGGCTGCACTCTACTTTGCAAACTAACAGATTCTTTCATTAATGGCAACTCGTAATTCTTCTATTTGCAAATCCACCTGCTAAGAATGTAAACTGATTTTTAAAAGAGAATTTGGCTAATAAATCCATCACATCATCCAAGAGTGACTAACCCACCTCAGTTTATCTTGATTGGCTCACAGCCCTACCAGCAGTCACTCAGCTACCCGGAGCAATAAACCATCTCCCGAAAGCTGCTGTGATTAATCACCACCCTTCAGTTAAAGTCAATATCCCGCTCACATCATGTTGACAACAAGAAAAATTTGGTAAGAAGAAATTGCTTTGCTTTATCTAAGCTGAAGATATATAAATTACAATCAGATTATGCAGATAAAATACATGAGCTAAATTTGTCCGCAGTAACTACACTTGTCACAGCACTTTTTAATGCCTCTAAAAAAGGATTTATGTAGGTGCTGGAGTGACTGGACAGTTGAAGAAAGGCTGTAAAACAACCTCTGAAAGGCTCATTTGTAACTCATTTAAATTACTTCTTTTCACTGCAGAAATCATTAACTAACATCTTTTCATTCCCCTGGCCCAGGGTTTGTTTATGAAAACCACTTACAAAAGTCAGACTATCCTCAGGCATAAACCATAAGCAAACCACACTATTTCTTTCAGTCCACTGAAGTAGCAACCACAAAAATGGGGCTCTGGTGGTCCAAAGGAGCCATGGTTACCGTCCAACCTACTCCTAGAGAGGGGTACAAAAGTACTTGAGGGATCAAGGAGACCATTATTATGCATATTTTCATAAGATATAAAAGACAATGGAGCAGCAAAGATCATGATGAACAGAACTCTTGAAGTTGAAAGTAAAATAGATTAAAAGAAGGAAAGAAGAATGTGGGAACCCAAAAATTTTGTCCCGCGATCCTACATACTGGAAAACAAGCCAAAAATAGCCTTGCCTTTCAGATTTGGGGGCTTCAGCGATATACAATAAAACCCATTGATAATTAGTAAATGAGTTAGACTGGAACTGCTTTGATGCTCCTGTTCTCAGCTTAATGGTCTGGTGCATTTATAGCTGGTAACTGTCTCCATATGGGACTGTCAACATATCAAAAAGATATTTACTGAACCTCACAGAGGAGAAAGTGAAGCTGGGGTTATTTTTTCCCATGGTTAATTGTGAAGCCCCGAGATGGGGATTTTAACTACTTGACAGGTAAATGTGCTATATAACCTAACTTCAGAAGAAAAGAGACAGCAGTAACACAATAGAATGAAAAACTGCATAGGCTTACCAAAATTTGGGGAATGTTCCTGAGTGTGGCCATATCCAATGGCTGAAATGGGAGAATGCAGAGCGCTGTGCCCACATCTGGAGAACCAAAGTAAATAACACACTGAATTCTGTTCCCAAAGAAACCTGAAGTCAGTCTACCCTGAAAAATTACTTTCATATGAACCATTCACACCACCTCCCTGCAAGGTGCAGAACTGAACAGCTTAGAAGTCATTAAGAAAATAAATTTTAAACACACTGAATTTGATACAAGTATTCTCATTGCAACACTGTGGATGATGGAGAAAAACAGAGCAAATATTAAATGTCAGCTAATTAAATGACGCAAGCCATCTATCCACCTTGCCCAGGGAGCTCCATCTGGCGCCTGCAGTGCTAAGATGGCCGTGGTTCGCTCAAGTGAAACAAAGTCTCGGGATAATGTGTATGGTAGGGGCAGTTTCCTCACTTAAGCTGCTATTTTAAAGTATCTTTATGAGAATATCTTTATAAAAATAGAATTAATACCTAGGAAATTGTACATCTTTCAGAAGCTCATTCTGAGAAGTTTGATGTAGAAGAGGAAGGCTGACTTTTACTTTTTACATTATATACTTATCTACTGTTTTCATTTGTATTACTTTTGTCATTTTTAAAAAGTAATGAAAAATTCAGTTGAAGCCTGCTTAAATTATTATATAGATTCAAATATACGTGTGTCAGAACATTTAGTAAAAGCCTAATGTGGAATCAGTCTGTTCATTAGGTTTTATTCTTAATTCCAGACTAATCAACCTTCAACAGGAAAAAAAAATAGCAACAAGTTCTTAAATGAAAGGCAGATCACATGGGACTAATCACAATATAATAACACTGATGCTGTCCACAGAGGAGAATATAAAAGATGAGCCAGAACCTTGTAGAAATAAGCCTGCCTAAGAAAAATACTAATTGGTATATCAAAGTCACATCAAATATTAGGTTTCAAATTCTATTAAATTAACAGGAAAAAGTATGGAGGCCCCTGGTGAGAATGAGGTAGAAGACAAAGCATATATCTGGATGAATTTTTATTTTGGTATACATTCCTGAGGCTCAATAAGTCAAAGAATACCACAATGCAGTATTGACCTAACCACAACTAGAAGACAATCCAAGATTAGCATAATATTACATAAATATTCACTACTTTCAGAAAAGAGGTTTTTTATGAGATTTACAATGATTACAGAATAGATAAGAATTAGTTTAACATAAGTGTATACTGATCCTGTTACAGGTAGTTCTATCAAATTCTGGCTTACACCAGGAAGATACACTCACGATTAGCAAATTCATGGCGACAAATCAGCATTCTGTCAGAAATAACTGGTCTGTTCTCACTGGCTGATCTACTCTGCCTAGAAAACAGTTTCATAGCTTTTTTTTCTTTACATTATCATCCCCTGAAGGAGACATTTTAGCCTTTTTTTATTCCAAATCACCCTGTTATGGTATTGCAAAACCATAGATATAGTATATATCTCTTTATGAATTCTTTATGTATCTGTACTTTACACATTCAAAAACTATGATTTTTTTTTTTCACCCACATAGAAATGCCTAAACTCCCAGGACAGACAATGGCCAAGTTCTCAGGTTTTAAGCAGTCATCAATATTATGGCTTGAATGAACTAAATAATATTTACTATTTATTCACAGAAGTTTAACACAATGACTCTGTTAAGTATGTCTCAAGCCATAATATGACCTATCAATCCAAGAATATTTAGTCAATCTTTCCTTCAGTAAGTAAGGTGCTCAGGAAACTGCAGCAGCCCAAATTGTGGAAGTTCTTGTCTTCATGATCCTCTTACATTTTAGGCTGCGGGAGAGGAGCAGTCAGTTGGCAAATACACAGAATGTCAGATAGAGATAAATGCTAAAAGAAGAAATAAATCTGCAGGGTTGGCCAAATTATACTTAAGACACTGGAGGAAGAGCTCATTGAAAAAGTAACATTTAACAGAGACTTAAGGGAAGTGAGAATAAGTAATGCAATTATCTGGGTGAAAGGTATTCCAGGCAAACAGTACAACCTGTACAAAGACCCTGGAGTGTAAATGAACTTGGCATGTCTTTAGAAGGGTGAAGAAGCTGAAACCAACTGGAGCACAGTCAGAAAGATGAATCTCAGAAGACAAATCAGAGAGGAGGTGGGAGGTAGAGTACCCATGGTGAATTCCTTAACAATGTGCACAGGACAACATACATCTTCACATTATCTGCCTTGTTGAATATATACACGGCTTTGGGTAAAATGGACATTTAAAAATATTAATCTTTCCAATACATGAACATGGGATATCTCTCCACTTGCTTGTGTCTTCTTCAGTTTCTTTTATCAAAGTCTCATAGTTTTCAGTACAGCTCTTTTACCTCCTTGGCTAAATTTATTCCTAAGTATTTTATTGTTTTTGATGCTATTATGAATGAGGTTATTTTCTTTATTTCTTTTTCAGATGTTTTTCTGGTGTACAGAATCACACCTGATTTTTTTGTATGTTGACTTTGTATCTTGCAACTTTACTGAATGTGTTGATTAGCTCTAGCAGATTTTTGGTGGAGTCTTTAGGACTTTCTCTGTGTAAAATCATGTACTCTGCAAACACAGACAATTTAACTTCTTCCTTTCCTACTTGGATGCTTTTTATTTCCTTTTCTTGCCTGATTGTTCTGGTTAGGACTTCCAGAATTAGTTTGAGTAGAAGCGGTGAGAGTAGGCAGCCTTATCTTGTTCTTGACCTTAGAGGAAAAGCTTTCAGCCTTTTACCATTGTGTGTGATACTGGCTATAGATTTATTATATTGTCTTTAATAAGGCTGAGGTAGATTCCTTCTATACCTAATCTGTTGGGAATTCTTATCATGAAAGGATGTACTTTGTCAAATGCTTTTCCTGAATCTGTTGAGATTATCATGATTTTTATCTTTAATTTTATTAATGTGGCATATTATATTTGTTGATTTCTCTATAGTGAACCATGCAAGAAATAATGTGCCATAGAATTTTGAGACAAAGCAATCAACATGTGAATGAAAAACAGAAGTCTGATGGTAAAGATCTTACTAAACCAAAAGCTTACTCACAGTAATCCTCAGGTAAGAATGCAGAGCTAGGAACTGTACAAAGTCTAGCAGCCATTATTTCCTCTGTGTCTACAAAAGCATTGTTTTTTTTCATTCAGGTGAGATAAATCCAAAGTATAAAACTGAAGACTGTTCCACAATGCCGTCAACAAGGCCTTGGATAGAACTGAAACCATACAGGAAACAAATCTGTTCTGTATTTGACCTTGACTTGGGAAAAATAAACATTCTTCATGAGGCGAAACTTGTTTCTGGATATCTCAAGAAATGCCAAGAGTCATAATGTCTGGTTATAATACAAACCCTGAAGTTTTGTTCTGTTTATTGTTGTTGTTTTATTTATTTTTTTGTAATATGTAAACTACAGGAATTAAACTAGGTGCTGAGAGAGAGAGAGAGAGAGAGACAGAGAGACAGAGAGAGAGAAAGAAATCAAAGCTTGACAACTCCAAGTTGGCAAGATGAATTGCCCTCATTACTTTAATGTGCTGTCATACATGCCAGGCAATTTAAATAAATTCACTGAACTTGTTTTCCTTTCCTATCAAACTCGATGCCTACGTGTGCAGCTGCTGACTCTTAACAATTAATTAATGACTCAGTTTTTTTTTTACCTTCTTCCTCAAAGGACTTCAAATAGTTTGTGTAAGTATTCTCGAGTATCTTGCCCCATGGTGTCAGTGAAACAAACTGATGAGCCAGAGGGCTGTAGGCACTTGTTCCCCAGTTCAGACAGTAATACATCAAGATTCTGTAAATGCAAAGTGTCTTATTATTAAAGTCACAACTCCCATTGCTAGCACAGCAGACCTGCCAAGCACCTAGTTCCTCCACTGTTTGTCCACAGCAACAACAGAAAATGAAATAAGGAGCCTAAAAGACATTCTTATTCAAAATTTCATGGAATTCTCTTCTCCATAACTATTTCCCTGAGGACCCAGCATGTGTTCTTTTTAATTAATAATATGACAAGTTCTACTAAAGGATTACTCACATATAAAACAAATTAACAGTCTTTCTGGGAGGGAAGAGAAGGGAAGCTCTCATTTAAAAAAAGAACATGCATGTCTCTCCTCTTAAAAGGAAGGGGTTACGCAAAGGTTCACTAAAGCATTTATGAGCATCACGATAGCAAGGAGGGTAAAACAATGTCAGGGATAAAACGTCCAAACTTAAGGTGCACAATGGAGATATTTGCCAAATCTTTAAGGTACTTGATACATAGAACATGGTCTTTTCTCCCTTCGAGTTCTCTCTTTAACACAAGAATCTGTATATTTCTTGAGGAAATCACAATATTCTACCTTCAATATTTTGTGACCTGACCTGTACATTTCCAAAGATGTGAAGTAATTATTCCAGCATAGGGCTTTATTACTTATCTGGATGTTTATAACACTTGGGATTGAGTCTTGGTCAATTAAAACAGAAATTAATACACTTGCAATGCATTTTTTTAAAACTTCACCTGTGGATACAAGTCATTGATTTTAGAGAGAGAGGAAGGATGAGAGAGAGGGGCAGAGAAACCTCAATGCGAGAGCAAAACGTTGATCAGTTGCTCTTGCATGCACCCTGACCAGGGATCAAATCCGCAACCTTTCGTTGTATGGGACGATGCTCCAACTAACTGAGCCACCTGGCCAGGGCTGCAATGCATTTTTAAATGCAAACTCAATTCAATATCATAATGATTTCCATTCCCCAATAAATAATAAATTCTATGCAACTCCAATCAAAACTCCAGTGGATTCTTTCAGAAAACTTGGCAAATATGGCCCTTAAATTTCTGTGGCATGTTAAGGGATCATGGACAGCTAGTACTAGTACTTCCCAAACTCATGACAAAAGTGACCACATTTGTACTCACACTATACTACAGGAGCGAGCTTCCAGCTGAAAGCCATCAGCCCTGAACACCACTGCCCTCTTACCCCCTCAGCAGCCCCAAAGCTGAGCAGATCACCAGGTGGCCCAGCAAGCCCATAACCCAGTGTGACACATCACTGAGAAAATGCTGCCCAGGATAGCTGTGAAGAGGGAAAAGACAGGAATATAAAGCAGCAGTACTAAGACATGTGATTAGTGTAGGGAAATGAAAAAAGGCCACTGGAACGGAAGAGGCAGCCAAAACCCACTCCCCATACCCTGCATACAGAAAATGACTTATGATAGAGAAGGCACTGTGTATCATTACAGAAAAGTGGATATCATCACAGAAATGACAGAACAACCTCATACCCTACACAGGCATCAATTCCAGATGGATTGAAGACCTTTAACACTTTAGAAATTCTAAAAGGACTATGTGAGAACAATTTGGCATAAAGATAACCAAAATGCATGAACAGCAAAGGATAGGTCTGATAAACAGACTATATTCAAACAGTGGAGAAGAAAATGCTCAAAGGAAACCCTAATGGCCAATGAATACATGAAGAGATGCAAAACCATATAGTAATCAGGGAAATACAAATAAAAACCGCAAAAAGATAGCGTTTCACATCTATCCAAGGGGCAAAACATTGTTGGCAAAGACATACATTACTGGTTACAGTGTAACAAGCAGAACAGTCTTCTCTTCATTTACTGGGTAGTCACATTCCTGAAAAATTTACACTATTTTAAAATGACACAAACCATACAAAAACAAAAAACAAAAAATTTACAGTTGGAATTACAGGCTCCATTAATTACATACAGATGTCTCGCCTTCATGTCTAGCAGGACATTCCAAGATCCTGGTATAAATCTTCATTGTATAGAGCTGTCCTGTACTCCTGCCCATAAAATATCAGTGGCACTTCCTTATCAATAACTCCTACTAATTGCCAAATGCTCCTAATCAGTCAACAGGCACCCATCAGAAGCACCGACTGAGAACTCTTGTTCAATAGGTTTGGCTCTGAATCCGTATCTGCAATCAGCTCAGGCAGCTACAGTTTGGAAGACCCAGAACACTTCTGACATTCCATGTCAATATTATTAGTAGTATAAATACCAATGATAACCAATTGCATTGTCTCAAAAAAAATATTTCTTCAAATTTCACAGACTATCAAGTTTACCCTTTAATATTTTAAGCAGTGAATTGTAATTTATTTGTATGACGCTGATTAGCCTCAATTTTGAACTGTGCAGTTAAATCTCTACCAAGTGCACTGAAAATAAAAATTTCAAATCTCTGCTTCTTCAGAATCCCTTGAAGTCAAGCATTGGTTTCTTGATCCCAAAGTAATCTCTCTTTATCCTCCGAATTTGCCCTTAAAAGCAAATCCAATTCTCCTTTTGTGTGTATGGAGGTAAGAGGTGGGGGTATTCTAATTTCTCCATGCATTTCTCTGGGTAATATTTAGGAAGTCAATATTTTTAAAAAGACAGTCTTGGAGATGTCACTATGCTCTTATATCTACCATGAAGAGAAGCATCACTTCCCTGCAATCGATCACAACAGGGAATTTTGCCAACCAGTGCTCTTCTTCACCTCTCTCATCTGGGCTGCCAGCTGCCAGGGAGAAATGAGGTTTCCTTGCAAAGAACTGTTCTTAATCCTTCTCTTACACCCACAAAGGGAGTTATGAGGATTGCTTCTTTAATGTTTTTTTTATAAAATTGACCTTTTGGGGTACATAGTTCTATTAATTTTGACGCAAGTATAGACTCCCATTACCACCACCACAATCAGGATACAGAACACTTACATCATCCCCAAAAGTTCTTTCCTTTACCCCTATATAGACACACCTTCCCTCTACCCATGGCATATAGTGATGTTCTCTATCACTATAGTTTTGCCTTATAAGTAACTTCACATAAATGCAATCAAACAGTACAAAAGCCTCTGATTCTTTCAGGTGACTACATGTATTAATCAATAAATCAATAGTCTATTCTATTGTATTTATGAGCAACATTCTATTATATGGATGTAGCAGTTTGTTTATCCATTCATGTCCTGAAAGACATTTGGATTGTTTCCAGTTTGGGGCAACTATGAACTATAAATGTGTACAACAATTTAATGTGAACATAAGTTTTCATTTCTCTAGGGTAAATACTTAGGAGGACAATTGCTAGGTCATATGAAGTATGTGTTTAAATTTGTAAGAAACTACCAAATTGTTTTCCAGAATGCTTTCTCATTTTGCATTCCCACCAGCAATGTATGAGAGCTCCCAATCCTTGCCAACATTTTGTATTGTAATATTTTTTATTTTAGTATTTCTAAAAGTAGTGCAGTAATATATTATTGTAGTTTTAATTTGCATTTCTCTAACAGCTAATGTGATAGTGAATACTTTCTAAAGTGCTAATCTGCCATCCAATTTCTGGTGAAATATGTTTGAATTTTCTGACCCATTTTCTAATTGGACTATTTGGTTTTTGCCTGTTGAATTTTAAGAGTCTCATTCTGGATACAAGTCCTTCCTTTGTCAGGGATGTAATTTTAAATATTCCTCCCAATCTGTAGCTTGTCTTTTTATTCTTTTGACAGTATCGTTCACACAAAAAGTTTTTAACTTTGAAATTCACTGTCAATCTGTTCTTAGTCTTAGGTATACAAACCCCAGGTCATGAAGATTTTCTCCTATGTTCTCTTCTAAGTTTTATAGTTGTACTTTTTACACTTAGGCCTTTTGTTTTTGAGTTAATTCTTAATAACTGTTGTGTGTAGTTCACACTAAAATTTACATTTCAATTCTATGCATATGGCTCTCCTATTGGAGGGTTCTGAACAAAATGATTTCCACTTTAATGAAGTAAAGGCTAAAATCCTAATTGTCCTAAACGGAACACACTTTCCCAGGTTGTCCTTCCTTTTAAGCTTAAAAGACAAAAGCTTTTTTGTGTACAAAAACATTATCTCTAAAAGACCATTTTGTTGATAAGAACAAGTGACTACATAGAGCTCACACTTGCAACCTCAAAGTTCCTATCCATTTCTTCTAAATAAGAGAACAAGGCTGCCTTCTTTGATGGTTTGAACCCAGGCTTAACTATATCTACAGTCATAAACATTTACCACAAAAGATCCAAATGATCATGAGCCTTGGAAAACTTGACAGCATGCCTCATCTTTCATTTCTGCCCAAACTCATCCCTCCGCTGTTATTCCGGCAGACACAGAAGGCTGGCTCGTCTCTGCTCCACAATCAAAGGCACCCTGGCTGGGACACTCTAAGGCCGAGCTGACCTCGTGGTTAGCTGGGGCTGGGGTCAGGGTCACCTGGCGGTTCACTCAGTCCCACGTGTGGTGCCTGGCCGGGACAAATGGAAGACTAGGCGTACAGACCAGAGCACCTAGACGTGACCTCCTCATGTGGCCGGACAACCTCACAACACAAGAGTCACACTTCTTTCGGGGTGGCTTGGGCTTCCAAGGGCTGGCGTTCCAGCAAATGCAGTAGTAGCTGCATCGCCGTTTAGCACTCAGCCGTAGACTTCTTAATCACTCACTCTAAGTCCCATGTTGTCCCCTTATCTGTACTTTATTGGTCCAAACAGTCACAAACCCACCCAGATTCCAGGAAATGGGACACAATCCCCCACTCTCAGGAGAAATGTCCCAGAAATCTAGAGTCATATTTAAGAACCACTGGAACTGCCAACTGGTTAAGAGTCTGAGAAGACTCTAAAAATATGCCTCTCGGGGTTTCAGGGAAGTGACAAGTTTCTCTAAGACCCTCTGCAACCCCAGGTACAGCCAACAGCATCTAGAAATCTCTTCTTTTTCTGGCCAGAAACACATTGTGAAGGGTTTTTAACCAAGGGAGCTCTCTCTGTTATCCCTCTTAGGACTTTGCAGCAGTCTATTTCTCAAGATTTTGCTTTTTAACAACTTCAAAGACAAATCAGTACCTTCAGTTCACTTTATAACATTTCTCATTATTTTTAAAAAATAATTAGTCCAGCAAGGTCCAATACTATACTGCTATTTTGAGACTCCTTATTTAAGGCCAACTCTTTCTTTAGAACAACTCACCATTAATTTGCATCAAATTATCTGACTTATGATCAAATATTAATTAATCCCTTTGTCCCACATGAAGGAGGCATGTAAGCTGTGTAAATCTGTGCCCAGTGGCCTTACGGATATACATCACACATCCTTTCATCCATTCAGTCATGCAAACACAGCCCAGGGCCTCCCCAGGAGGTGCTTCACTCGTAAGCAGAACCTGTTAATAGATAATCACTATAATTACCTAATCAAGAAAAACTCCATCCTGAGGATTGACACCACACTGGAACAAACTGATAGCAATCAAGACCAAATTACAACAGGAGAGCCCACATAATACATTCAAGGGGCACTCCTGGAGCACCTAGCTCAAGTAATCAAGCAGACTTCTCCACTGGGTCTCTCACAGGGCATCTGCTACATAAGGTCGCCCTACAAAGACTGGGAGTCATAGCAGATCTACCTAATTCACAGAAACAAACACAAAGAAAGCCAAAATGAAGAGACAAGGACACCTGCTCCAAATGAAAGAATGGAAGAAATCAAAAAAAAAAAAAAAAAGAAAGAAAGAAAGAAAGAAAAAAACAAATGAAATGGAGGCAAGCGATTTATCAGATATAGAGTTCAAAAAATGGTTTTCAGAATGCTTAAGGAATTTATTGAGAATGACAACAGCATGAAGAAAAGGGACATAAAAACCAGTGAGAAATGAAGACTACAACATCTGAAATGAAAAATACATTATACAGAATAAATAGTAGTTTGGGTGAAGCAAGGGTTGAATCAGCAACTTGGAAGAAAGGGTAGCAGAAAACAATCAGCAACAGAAAAGAGAGAATTTTAAAAAACTGAGGATAGTTGACTTCAAGACAACATTAACGTGTGAAAACATCCACACCATAGAGCAGGAGAAAAAGAGAGCAAGGCACTGAAAAGCTACTTGAAGAAATAGATTGCAAACTTCCCTAACCTGGTGGAAAAAGAAAAGAAACACAAGTCCAGAAAGCACACTGAATCCCAAACAAGATGACCCAAAGAGGCCCATGTCGAGACACACCATGGCAAAAGTTAAAGACAAAGAGAGACTCTTGAAAGTGGCAAGAGAAAGACAGGTTCCTACAAGGGAGCTCCCATAACACTTTTCAACTCATTTCTCAACAAAACCATTTCTGGCCAGAAGAAACTGGAATGAAATATTCAAAGTGATAAAAGCAAGTACCTACAGCTAAAAAAATTTAAATAAAAAAATTAAAATAATAAGAAGAGCTTCCCGGACAGAAAAGGAAAATCTAAAGGAGACTGTTACTACCAAATCAGTATTACAAGAAATGTTAAAGGACTGCTTTAAGAAGTAGAAGAAGAGGAACAGAGTTAAAAAATAAAATGGCAATAAACACCTATCTATCAATAATCACTTTAAATGTAAATGCTTAAATGCTCCAATCAAAGGACATAGGGTAGCTGAAAGGATAAGAAAAAGAGACCCACTTATATGCTGTCTACAAAAGATCCACATCAAAATGAAAAATATACACAGACTAAAAGTAAAGGGATGTAAAAAGATATTTCATGCAAATGTAAATGAAAGAAAAAGCTTAGGTAGTAATACATATATCTCATAAAGTAGACTTTAAAGCAAAGAGACAAAGAATGACACCACATAATGATAAAGTGAACAACAGGATATAACCCTTATAAACATGCATGCACCCCACAACATAGGAGCACCTAAATATATAAAGCAAACCATGATGAACATAAAAAGACTGATAGTAATACAGTCACAGCAGGGGATCTTAACACCTCATTGACATCAATGTATAGGTACTCCAGGCAGAAAATCAAAATGGAAACAGTGACCTTAAATGACACACTTAATCAAATGGATTTTATTGATATGTTCAGAGCATGTCACCCCAAAACACCAGAATATACATTCTTTTCAAGTGTACATGGAACATTTTTCTAGGATACACCATGTGTTAGAATACAAAACAAGCCTCAATAATTTTAAGAAGATTGAAGTCATATCAAGCATCTTAAACCATAAAGTATGAAATTAGAAATCAATGACAAGAAAGAAAAAAAAAAAAAACCACAAGAAGACATGGAGGCTAAATAACAAGGAGATCAAGGAGGCACCTTAAAGCAAATGAAAATAAGAACACAACAACCCAAACCTATGGGAAACAGCAAAAGCAATCCTAAAGGGGAAACTCATAGAATTGAAGGCCTATCTCAAGAAACAAGAAAAAGCTCAAATAAACAATCAAACTTTAAACTTCAATGAACTTGAAAAAGAACAACAAACAAAGCCCAAACTGAGTAGAAGAAAGGAAAATAATAAAGATCAGAGTAAAAATAAACAAAATAGAATCTAAAAAATATACAGATGGTCAGTGAAAGCAAGAGCTGGTTCTCTGAAAAGATAAACAAGATTGACAAATTTATCAAAACAAAAAAACAACTACAAAAAGAGAGCACCCAAGTAAATAAAATCAGAAATGAAAGAGGAGAAGTAACAACTGACACCAAAGAAACCCAAAGGACTTAAGAAAACACTAGAAATAACTATATGCCAACAAATTGAACAATCTGGACGAAATGGTTAAATTCCTAGAAATATACAATCTTCCAAAATGGAAGCAGGAAGAATCAGAGAACCTGAATAGAGAGGTTACAATTGATGAAACTGAAGTAATAATTTAAAACAACAACAACAAACAAAAGCCCTGCACCAGATCATTTCAGAGGTGAATTTTACCAAACATTCAAAGAAGAACTAACACTTATCGTTAAGAAACTATTATACAAAATTCAAAAGGAGGGAAGACAACACATTTTTATGATTGTAAGCCACTAAGTTTTTGTTAATTTGTCACAGAAGCCAGAGGAAATGAATACAACTAGTAACAGCATAGAAACTATACTATGACTACAACACAAATACAGTAAAAAATGAAACTAGATATTCCAAGAATATGGTTATTAAACATGAGTAAGGTTATTGAACACCTACTAATATTTTTGGAGCATGTTGTGCCAAAGACTAGCCCATATTTCTCTGTCATTTCAAACTTACGCAAAGTGGGCAAGACCATCCCAATTTTATAGCTGATGAAACTGGATCTCAATAAGGTTAGGATTTTCCCCAAAGACCACCAGAAGTAGGTAAAGTAGGGGGGATTTGTGTCTAGGTCTGTCTAATATCAAAGCCTTTGCTCTTTCTAATATGTCCTCCAGCCAGCTCATTTATTTTAAACCATCTCAAAGTTACAGTAAACTGGTGGCATAGCTAGACATGGTCTAACACAAATGTTGGCTGTCAGAAAGTTGGTGCCATTAAAAGGACTGTACTTTTCATCTTTCTGTTTTAAAACATTTCTTCTAGAATCTTCATTCTCTTTATTAAAAAAAGTTACACACTACCTATTGTTGAGTCACAATTGCATTCTCCTTTGCTTAATATCTTCAGAAAGGTATTTAGAAAGATAACTATAAAGCAAAAAATTACTCATGAAACTGAAAGATTACTCATAAATAACTACAAAAAAAACAAAATTATATTTGTCAAATACGAACTATGAGTAGAGATCGGTTGGACTAAGTTTGACAAAGTCTGATCTAAACTCTTAGCACATTTTGGGGAGAATCCAAAAAAATCTTCATGCTTATAATGGTCAGAAAAAGCTTATGCCCAGTATGAGAAATTACGCCCGCCCAAAACTTTATGGAATAATAATGTCAACAAAAATAAAATTATTTTGTAACCACCCCTTTCCCAAAAGTTCTTCTTAAGTTGCTACTGTACTCTTGGTTCTCCCTTCAGACAAAGTGAACAAACTGCCAAGCTTGTGAACATTTGTTATGGTCATAGCGAAAGGTAAACTATAAAAAAAAAAAAAAAAAAGAAAAGAAAAAGAAAAATCACATTATCATATCTATAGGATGTATAAAAAGCATTTTATAAAACTCAGTACCCATTTATGATAAAAACTCTCAGCGAAGTGGAAATACGGGGACTATGTCCCGACATAATAAATGCCATATATGACAAACCTAAAGCCAACATCATACTCATTGTTAAAAAAATTCCAAGCATTTCCCTTAACATCAGGAATAACACAGGGATGTCTGCTTTTACCACTCTAATTCAACAAAGTACTGAAAGTCCTAGCCACAGCAATCAGGCAAGAAGAAGAAATAAAAGGCCTCCAAATTGGAAAGGAAGGAGTAAAACTGTCTTTATTTGCAGATGACATGATACTGTATATAGAAAATCTTAATGATTCCACATAAAACTACTGGAACTGACAAATGAAGTCAGTAAAGTAGCAGGATACAAAATTAATATTCAGAAATTGGTGGCATTTTTATATACCAATAATGAACTATCACAAAAAGAAAAAAACAAACAAACAAAAACTGAGAAAACAATCCCATTTACAACTGAATAAAAAAATACCTAGCAATAAATATAACCAAGGATGTAGAAGATCTTTACTTGGAAAATTACAAAACATTGAAGAAAGAAACTGAAGAAGATATAAATAAGTTAAAATATATACTGTGTTCATGAATAGGAAGAATTAACAGCATTAAAATGCCCATACTACCCAAAACAATTTGTAGATTCAATGCAATTCTTATCAAGATACCAATGGCGTATTTCACAGAACTAAAACAAATACAGTAGTCCCTCTCTATATCAAGGTTCACTTGTTGTGGCCTCACTGCATTGCAGGATTTTTTAAAATATTATATTTAATTATTTATTGCAGATTTTTCGCTATATTGAGGGATTTTGTGGTACTGTATGCATATGTTGTTAAAGTTAGACAGGTTTAAGAGTGTAGAATATGTTTAAGAAAATAAGTAGTGTTTATAAAAGTATGGAAAAGGTTAATGAGGGACTGGGAACACTTTATAAGTGTGTGGGAAGGGTTTATAAAGCCTTAAAATATATATAGATACTAAAATAAATGTAAGGTTCCTACTTCATGGATTTTCACCTATTGCAATACAGGAGGGAATACTGTATTCCAAAAATTGTGTGGAACCACCAAAGACCCCAAAAAGCCATAGCAATCTTTGAGAAAGAAGAACAGAGTTGGAGGAATCACACTCCCTGCTATCAAAATATACCACATGGCCATAGTAATCAAAACAGCATGGTACTGGCATAAAAACAGACATGTAGATCAATGGAATAGGATAGAGAGCCCAGCAGTAAACCCATGCCTTAATGGTCAATTAATATTTGACAAAGGAAGCCAGAACATACAATGAGGTAAAGATAATTTATTTAATAAGTGGTGTTGGGAAAATTGGACAGGTACATGCAAAAAAATGAAACTAGACCACCTTCTTACACTATGTATAAGAATAAACTCAAATGGATTAAAGCCTTTGATGTTAGACTCAAAACCATAAAAATCCTAGGAGAATACATAGGCAGTAAAATCCTGGACATTTCTTGTAGCAATATTTTTTTCTGATATATTTCCTTTGGCAAGGGAAATAAAGGAAAAAATAAACAAATGGGCCTACATCAAACTAAAAAGGTTTTCCACAGCAAAGGAAACTACCAACAAAATTGAAAGACAAACCACTGAATGGTAGAACATTTTTGCCAATAATACATACACAGAATCATTAAAGAACTTATAAAACTAAACACCAAAAGAACAATCTAATTAAAAAATGAGAAAAGGATCTGAATAGGCACAAAGAGGACATACAGTGGGCCCATAAACATATGAAAAGATGCTCAACATCATAAATCATCAGAGAAATGCTATTTTGACGTCAGAATGGCTATCATCAGGAAATCAACAAACAAGTGCTGGCAAGGACGTGGAGGAAGGGAAACCCTCATGCCCTGTTGGTGGGAACGCAGACTGGTGCAGCTACTGTGGAAAGCTGTATGGCATTACCTAAAACAATTCAAAATGGAACTGCTTTATGACTCAGCAATTATACTTCTGGGACTATATCTGATAAACCCCAAAACATTAATTCAAAAGAATATATGCACCCCTATGTTCATTGCAGCATTATTTACAATTGCCAAGATTTGGAAGTAACTCAAGTGCCCATCAGCAGATAAGTGGATAAAAAAGCTGTGGTACATGTATGCATTTTCTCAGTCATAAAAAAGGAAATCTTACCTTTAGCAACAGCATGGATGGAGCTGGAGAACATTACGCTAAGTGAAATAAGCCAGTCAGAGAAAGAAAAATGCCATATGATTTCATTCATATGTGAAATCTAATGAACAAAATAAACTAACAAAATAAAAACAGATTCATAGATAACAAAGAATAGACTGAATTGCTGGGAGAGGGGGGTGCTGAGGGTAGGGGAGCAAAGGGGGAAAATTGGAACTATTGTAACAATATAATCAATAAAATATACTTTAAAAAAAAAAAAGAATAGACTGAGAGCTGTCTAGGAGAGGGAGCTGCCTGAAAAAGGTGAAGGGATTAAACAAAAAAACTCATAGTCACAGATAATAGTACAGTGACTGTCAGAGGGAGAGGCGGTGTGGGTAGGAGGAAGAGGGGACAGGAGGGATAGATGGTGAGGGAAGGAAAAGACTTGGGGTTGTGAACACACAGTACAATATACAGATGATGCATTATAGGATTCTACACCTTAAACCTACATAATTTTATTGACCAATGTCACCCCAACAAATTCAATTAAAAATTTCATTTTTAAAAAACTCCATCAAGCTAAGCCATGTTAGCTAAAGTGTGTCTGTGTTTCCCTCTCCCCACCTCTCCGTCTCTTTCTCCTTTTCCATCTGTGTCTCCCTCTCCTTCTCTCTTCACATACAGCTGGCCCTTTCCCTAATCATGTGTACCAATTTAATTTTGCTGCTTCCATGAAACCAATCTGTGACCAAAACCACCTTTTTATTGCTGTAGGAAACAGGAAAGAAAAAAAAAAAAAGAGTTCTGATGCCTTTTTCCTGTATCTGCTTCATTCTATGCAAAGCCCCTTGTTGCAGGGTGACTATCTGCAGTTTGCCATCAAAGCCAGTTACTGTGTAAACTGAGGCCCAGCTGCCTTGGAGGGAGCAGGACAGCAGTCTGTCCCCCGCCACACCAAGACCCAGCACAAGGGAACGGATTCTCATTTCTTTTCTAAGTCCTTGACGGTTAATATTCCTGTGACTTCTTTTACTCTCATGTTCTGACACAGGTACTCCAGGTTGTCAAATCTTCATTATAAAGCATGCTACAGTATAAAAATAAAAATTATATTATGGGCTGTTTATAATAAATCTGCCATATGTTAAGGTTTTCTCCTTACCTCCCATCATGCTGCAGCACATGCAATTCATTCTGACACACTCTAACCATGAATCTGGATGTGGGTTAGTTTTTAAATAGGAAGAGAATCCTCACTATCCATTTGGACAGGAAAGCCCAGTGAAAACTGTGACCATACAATATGTCAAAAAACAATCTTTAAACATCTTTCCAAACATGTTTAATCCTAGGATAAAATGCACTTTGAGGCTTGCCGTATAATGCTCTGAACATCTCTGCCCAGAGGGACATGGCAACTAAATGCTGTTTGAGTATCTCATACAGCCCTTTCCTCTTCTAGAAACTTCTCCACAGTAACTAATATCCCCTTCAGTGCAGTAGGGAAAAAAGGTGTCCTCTCCTCACCTTCTTTTCTTCCCTCCCTTCTTCCTTCCTTTCTTTCTCTTTCTCATCTTTCTTTAAGAGTGACTGAAAGAAATAAATGAGGTGTAGAATAATTAAATATAATCTGGGAAAAGCACTGATCTAAAGGACTCTAACACTTCATGGTATATTTGGGAAAACCTCATATTTAAAAAATATATTTTGTTTAGTGGTCCTGACAAAGGGGAGAAGAAAAACTTTCGGTGTATTATACCACCCTTTTAATGGCAGATCCTGACAGCATGTGGTTTACTTCAGGCAACAACACTTTTAATTGATGACTATGGGATCAGCATAATATAATATAATAAGGAAAGAAAAAAAAAACAAGCATATTCCACAGCTGGCCCTGAGACACTGTCACGTACACCTGGCAAGGAAGCAGGATCAGACATTCACTGAGAAAGCTCAGGGGCGTCACCACTCCCCCAGCTGCTTCAATAACAGAATCAAACCACAGTCAGAAACCTGACCCTTAGACACACAAGGAGGCTTGCTCTGTGCTGCCCCACATTTTCAAAGTAGCTGCATTTTTCATTAATTAGCTCCTTCTCACAGCTAATAAAACTTCTGTTTGGAGTTACCTCCTAGTCTTTACTGTACCAAAATGAAATTGCAGAGTAATGCAGAAGCACCATAGAAATCCCATAAGTCAGATTAGAACAGCATCTTCCTAAGGGTTCCCAGTCATTCGCAGACCATAAAATTGAGCTACTAATGAAAAGCATGACCCATAACCAATACCGACTTTAAGTTAACGCATTATTCCATCTGTAGCAGGATAAAAGGATTTCCACGGCTCTTCATAAATACAATTACACTGATTCAACTTAGCTTAAAAAGTACTGTCCTCTTTTCTTACCATTTGCCATCATCTGAAATTGTAATTCAAGTGCTTCTGGGTTGCCTTGCGGAGTTTAGTTTGACCCGTTCACCACCCTCCTGCGCCCTGCACCATGTATCAAGCACTCTGAAAAGTGTCAGGAATACAAGAGGCAAAACCTAGAACCTGCCATTAGGGAGTTTACCAGGGAAATAAACAGAGATAAAATCCTGAACTAGAATAGAAGTGTTCCTCTAATCAGACCAATGCTTTGAAAGAATTGAGGAAGCAACACAATCCACCAAGTTATTTTACTATGTTCAAAAGGAAAAGAGAGAGAATCTGTCTGGGGACTTTGGCAAAGTTTAGAAAAAAGTAATTCTTACCTGGAGTCATCAAATTCACAGACAGAAAGCAGATAGTGGTTGCAGTATTGGGGAGAATGAGGACTCAGTGTTTCATGGGGACAGAATTGCAGTGCAGAAAAATGAAAAAGTTCTGCTGATGGATGGTGGTTGTTAATGCCTATGAACTGTGCATTTTAAAATAATTAAAATGGTAAATTTTATACTATGTATGTTTTACAATTTAAAAAAAAATGAGAAAATAGAACTGTGACCTAATATCTTGCAACCCAATGATGTCACACTGCCTTAGGAGGCACAAAACATAAGCATAGCTCACTGGTAAAATCTGTAGAACATCATTGCTGATGACCCAACTGCCACCAGCTCTTGCAATAAGCACCCACTTCCTGATTGCTATGAAGAATCTGCAGCCCACCACAATTAAAACTTCAAATACATATCTTCTGTTTCTCAAAACAGTAACAGCTTTGAAAGCATATTCAGGAATACACACACCGCACAGAACATTTCACATTAACTTAGAAACGAAATCCATCTAGCTCTGTTGTGGACAACTTTTGCTTATAAATGAGCTAAAATCCAATCCAAATTGGAAATGACACTTTTTGCATATCATGCAAAAGACACTACATTTCTTGTGCTATAAGGCATCAAAGGATTAAACCTGAAAGGAACTAACTGGCCAGGGATTGTATGCCACAACCTTCTAACCTGACTGTTGGAGTTAGTCCATCTGTATTCAAAACATTCTTAGCTATCATGCCTTATGGCATGGTGCACAACATTTCCAACAGACTGACTTTCAATCACAAAAAAAAAAAAAAAAAAGGAAAGAAGAGAAAAAGTACCTAAAAGGGAGGACAAACACTTCTTAAAGAGTGTTTCATCTACTGGTATACAATATCAGGCAACCATATATACAAACTGAAGTAATAATTCAACCCATCTTAACTCACTTGGTTCCAACAGTTGTAAAAAAAAACTCAATCATTTACAAATAAAATACTGCCTCAAAATCATAAAACAGTGTAAAATACATTCATGGAGTCATAAAAGTCTATTTTTCCTGCATAGTAATTATGTTCTACTTTTTTCCTCACTAATTTCTTTACACTATAATTAGCTAGAATCCTATCTGAATACAATAGCAATTCTTGGCTCATTGCAAGAGTTTTACAAATTAGTAAAAGCCCAGCACTGAACACAAGCATGACCAAGCAGCCTGGCCAGTATAAAATTGTGCCAGGAAAAAAGAATTAACACTTGTGGTCATAATGGAAGAGCCATGTCCCCACACTTCAGAGCTACTTTAAGGAATGTTATGTTTTATTTGTCTTTTGTTATATTAGCAAATTAAAATGGTGATTACCATTGGGCAGGAAGGCGAGGAACAACTGTAAATCAGACATAAAGAACTATCAGAAGAGTAATGATCAGGGAGCTGAGAAAGTACAGTTGAAAGAAGGAGGGAGAAACCAAATGATAAATGTAGTAGATTTATGAGATGGTTCACAGAATTTGGCAATAAGAGAGTTGTTGGTGACCTGTACGTACAATTTTAGCAAACAAAAGCGAGTAAAGAGGAAATGGACATACAGGTGTTAGATAAGAAAAATTTCAGAAACAAAGACACAAATCTGTTACATCCAACTGTTTGCCATATTAATTTCTAGAATATTTCCAGTATACAAGGGCTGTCCATAAAAAGTCCAGCCATTATTAATATAACGAGAATGGTTTGCGAAACACTGATATAACATGGCAGCCGGGGAGAGTGGACTGGAATGCGCATGTGTGAATAATGATGACTTCACTGTACTCGTCAGTGGGGGTGGTAGATGCTGTTGAGTGAGCATGTGTACTGTGTGGCCATCACATTCAAAATGACTGAGCAAATAGGGCAATGAATCTGCATCAAATTTTGCATTAAGCCTGAACATTCCTCTGTGGAAACTATTCAGATGATTCAGAAGGCTGCAGCTATGGTCAGCTAGTGATGGGCAGCTTCATCGTGACAACTCTCCTGTCCAGGCATCACATCTCATGCAGAATCTTCTGGCAAAACATCAAACACTCAGGTGACTCAGTATCCCTACGTCCAGATTTGGCACCCTGCTACTTCTGGCTTTTCCTAAAATTAAAATAGCCTTTGAAAGGGAGGAGATTTTAGACTGTCGATGAGACTCAGGAAAATACAACGGGACAGCTGATGTCAACTGAGGGATCTGTTTGAAGTCCCAAGGTATCTACTTTGAAGGGGACTGAGGCATCATTGTCCTATGTACAATGTTTTTTGTATTTTGTATCTTCTTCAATAAATGTTTCTATTTTTCATATTACATGGCTGGATACCTTCTGGACATACCTCAGTATAATGAGATTTAACCCAATGAAAAAGATAAAATAGTCCATTTCTTTCCTTTGAAAACATGTGCCATGACTTCATACATACATTGCAATGATGTAATATGTGCAGTGATGTAGAGATGCAGCTTTGCTATTTCTCATTAAAATTCTAGTTTATAGCAAAGTCTGTAAATATGCAAATTGATATGTTACTCAAGTGTTCTCCCAACTGTATGAATATCTGTTTACAGCTGCTTTTACTAGGCTGTTCTCTTTCCTGAGAAAGGGTTTCTTTGCCAGGACATCACTTCATTCTCTTTCAAGGTTCAGCCACCAGGGGCGTCAGAACTCCACTGTCCCTTTCAGCCTTGTGTTGGGTCCCTATGGATATCTATCCTGAGAACATTCAAGGACGAAAGATGGCAGGTTTCAGTCAAGGATCACAATCCTTTTTGTTTCAGTTCATTTCAAGTTCCATCTCGTAACATTTTCTGGAATACAAGCCCTTGCCAGCCTGGACCTCCGAATATAGCTCTTTCTCATCTCACAGCTTTAAGACCAGAGCAAACTCCAGTGTACTGTCCACTGACTCAAGAGTTTTCCACTCAAGTTTTTAATACTTTCATGATCCCTTATGCACACTAACCTGGAACCTCACACAAATTCAGTCCTAAACCAAATTGTTGTGTTTTTTTTTTTAATATATTTTATTGATTATGTTATTGCAGTAGTTACAATTTTTTCCCCTTTGCTCCCCTCCACCCAGTATCCCCCTTCCCTCCAGCAATCCCACCCCTCCTAGTTCATGTCCATGGGTTGTGCATATAAGTTCTTTGGCTTCACCCTTTCCTATATTATTCTTAACTTACCCCTATCTATTTTGTACCAACCAATTATGCTTCCTAATCCCTGCACCATATCCTCATTTTATCCCCTCCCCCCTCCCAGCTGATAACCCTCCAAATGGTCCCCATACCTATGATTCTGTTTCTATTTTAGTTTGCTTAGTTGGATTTTGTTTTTATTTCTTAGATTCAGTTGTTGATACTTGTGCCTTTGTTGTCATTTTAGTGTTTATAGTTTTGATCTTTTTCTTAAGTAAGTCCCTCTGACATTTCATATAATAATGGCTTGGTGATGATGAACTACTTTAGCTTTACCTTGTCTGGGAAGCACTTCATCTGTCCTTCCATTCCAAGTGATAGCTTTGGGGATAGAGTAATCCTGGTTGCAGGCTGCCTTTCATTGCATTGAATACTGCTTGCCAGTCCCTTCCTGCCTGCAAAGTGTCCTCTGAGAATCAGCTGATAGTCCTATAGGCAGCCCCCCTTAAGGCAACTCTCTGACTCTCTCTTGCTGCCCCCAGAACTCTCTCTTTATCTCTCACCTTTGGCAACTCAATCACGATGCGTCCTGGTGAGGTCCCCTCTGTGTCCAGCTTGCCTGGGACCCTCCGTGCTTCCCGGACCTGTATGTCCATCTCCTTCACAAAATTTGGGAAGTTCTCTTCATTTTTTCAATTCTTGCTTCCTCACTCTGCACTGGTTGACTGTTTTTTTCTTCCTTGTGATCCAAATCATTGATTTGAACTCTGGTTTCCTTCCCTTCACCATCGGTTTTGTGTGAATTTTCCTTCGTTTCACTTAGCATAGCCTTCTCTTCTGTGTTTGCCATACTCAAGCATATCTGTCAAGCCTGTGAGCATCCTTATCACCAGTGTTTTGAATTCCACATCTGTTAGGTTTTCTATCTCCTCATCTGTTAGGTTGGCTATCTCCTCATCACTTCGTTTTCCCACTGGAACCTTGATCCATTCCCCCTTTTGGGCCATACTTCTCTGTCTCCTCATTCTGACAGGCTCCTGTGTTTGTTTGCCTCCATGTCCCAGGTAGAGCTGTCGCTCCTGTTACATTGTAAGGGGTGGGGCCTTAGGGATTAGTCAGTACAGGGCGACCTGTTCTACCATGTTGTGGCACTGTATGCGGGGGAGGGGTCCGAGAGGGAACAATACCACCTGCCCAGCACTTGCCCCTTTTTCAGGCACTTCTCCCACTTCCATATGGGACTGGTGTCTCTCTAGCTGTTGCCCTGGCTGTCGTTCCCAGAGTGGGTGGGTCTACGGACATTCTAGGACTGTGGGGACCCTTTAAACAAGTGGACTCTTCTGAGAGACCGGCAGTTTCTGCCTCCACCCCAACCCCCACTGGTCTGCACAGTCAGAAGCAATGAGGCTTGATTTTCCCCGGTGTTAGAAACGTAAGCTTCGAGGTCCTGTGAGGAGCTGGAAATGCTCCCCAGGTGTCCTTCCTGACTTTTTAAAATATGTGACTGCACCTTCCGCTGACCTGCCACTGCCGCTGCTGCTGCCACCACCACACCGCATCCTCTCCACTCCGACTCCACCTCACCTATCTATCTGGATGAGTATTTCTTCTTTATATCTTTGTTTGCTGGACTTCCTTGCAGTTTTATTTTCTGGAATTTCTGGTTGTTTCTAGTTTTGAGGTAGTTGTATTCCTTCTTAGTTGGTGGAGGGAGACACAGAGTGTCTGTCTACGCCTCCATCTTGGCCAGAAGTCCCTAACCCAACTTCTTTCTCCCACAATCGGCAATGTCAATAGCTCATAAACAACGATGGTAATGAAAATAAAATAAATCAAAAAATTTAAAATCTGGCTTATCCTGCTCAGGGCTAACCAGTGAGGAAATCTATCAAGTGGGAAAATTAATTCATCTCAAAGATGGCACTTACCCCAAAAGAATCATTTCTGTGATACTTCAAAAATAATTGAAGTGTGAAGAAATTTCATTGGAATTATTTGTTTTTAAGATGTTAACATCTAACTTTCTGCTCCATTTGATTCCCCAATCAACGCATCCTGCCACATCCTTCTTACATGTATTCTTCACCAGTTATTTTGCCCCTTAGTCACACAAGCAACAGGATAGTCAATGTATTGTTTGGTGTATGCTGTTCAAGTTTAGAGAATATTTGCATAATTTTAAATTTTCTATAAAGACTGAATTGACTTCATACTCACTCAAATCAATTCCATGCAAAGAAGTTTGATCCTTTGTTAAATCTCTTCAGGGTAAATAAAGAAATGACTGTGTTCCTAATCTCAAAAAATTTTCTCAAAATTCAATAAGACACTTATTTTCTCCTATTTCAAAGCAACTGCAATTTGAGTTTGGGATAAAATTTCTTCCAACCAAAAATTTAGTTTCTGATAGGTGCAAAAAGGTAGGATTCTCTCTATAGCTTTCTATAACTTGCTATAATTTCAAGTTTTTAGGCTCATTATCCTTACCCCTTATCTCTTACTCTCTGCCCATTAGACTAAATCCTTAGGAGTTATCAGATAGCAGAGATTTTATAGAAACTGATGTCATTTAGGAAATTTCCTGCCAAAGTATTCAAGTTGCCCTTAAGCAGGAAAAGTTAATCATTCAGAATCGGCACTAAATAATTCTCTAACTTACATTAATGTAACATGCTTTACAGTTATTCACAGCCAGAAATAAGCCTTCAAGAATCTATTGTGCTTGCAGAGTTCCTCTCAGAATGATGTCTGGGTTCGTCTCCCCCCTTTCCCATAGTAAGACCTCATTGTGTGAGTGCTCAGCACTGACCCAGAGAGGCCCAGGAGCGTGATGAGTAGTGTGTCTACGGTAAGGCTCCCCTTATCAGATGATGTGGACACTGATGACAGTGGCAGTTATGTCCTGTAGTTTACCATACATCTGGGCAGGACACAGAGGTTATAGGTTAAAGTCAAGTGGTTTCCTTGCAGACACAAGGTAGGTCAGATGAAACACAGTAGGTTATTTAAAAATAATGATGATATTTTTCACAAAGTGATTGGGACAGAACTGCTAGGGTTCTTTGACAATTGTTCTAGCAAAAAACAAAGCTCATGCAGGTGACTGGGGCCCTCTACATTTCAAGGCCCGTATGACGAAATAAACTCACCTTCTTCAAGGCTAACTACTGAACACAGCTCCATGCATTCTATTCCTAGAAGTTCTCTAAAGGAGAAGCAGTTCAAACAGTAACCCCAATACCAACCACAATAAATCTGTCTCTGGACTTCGGGGCTCACTGCTACCCTAGGTCTCCCTAGCATCAGAGTTAAGATGTTACAAATTAGTACTAACATGACTGGACATTTGAAAATGCAAAGCATAGAAACTCAACGCCTCTTCAGTAACACAAAACCACTTTCACCCCAACAGTTCAACTCAAGCGTACTATTTAAATCTATTATTCATTCTGGATATATAAGGAAAGAAAAATGCAAATTCTCAGTTCCTAAGTTATCATTTAACATATAATAAAAATAGCATCCTTTTTTTGTTTTCTGGGGGAGTATTGATATTTTAGTTTTTATTCACTGAAAATCTGGGGGAAGTAGAAGATATACTACTGCATTTTACAACAACAGACAGACAAAAAAATCTTCCCTTTAAATACCATAGCTTCCCAATTATTCTATACAATCACATTAGAGACACTTATGGAAATATTTACAGATTAAATGACATGATGTCTAGGATTTGCTTCCAAGCAATACAGGCCAGGAAATGGGTGAGAGGATTGATTAAATAAGGTCACCCTTGAATTGATCATGACCAAAGGCAGATAATGAGCATATGTGGATTCTCTATATATCCTATCTACTTTTGGATATGATTGAATTTCCCATAATAAAAAAGCTTTAAGAGCAGAATGGGAGGAGCATTTTGCCATTCGTTAGGAAAAAGGAAAGCTGCAAACTACTGCAAATAAGTACTGGAGCTCCAGGGTTTAGCTGAACATGCCAATGTAGAGCTGAGAAGTTGAAGAGTTTGGCCATTAATTCTGCTTTTGTTCTTAAACATGTCACTGCCTCATTAAAATGGATTTACCATGTGTTCATTGTGGAGGTGCCAAGGTCTCTGAAACTCCAAGTGGAAGAACTTCAATCATGACAAACTGGTACTAACCTAAAAGAAACTCTCATGTATGAGTTTATGACAAGGACACTGTGATATCTGGTGATTCGATCACATGGATTAGCCTCCTACCAATATGTTGGGCACACACACAAATGTGTGTGCCTGAGCAAATTCCTCTTCTGTATTAAATGAAATGGGGAAACCAGGATAGCCTTCTAGAGTATTATGAACAGGAATAGGAGACTACAAGATCACCTTATCATATAGAAATGAGTTTTTCAATAAAAAAAAAAGTTTACTTACATAACTCCAATTTTTAAAAAGTAATCACTAATGTCCCTAGTTCCTTTGTTTTACCCAAAACTATCATGAAACAATTGCTTAAAGAACTCGAAACATAATTTACTTTGACACAAATTAAAAACATTCCTAACAATAAAATGTCTTCTGAAGAATTGTATTAGCCTTTTGATGGGGGGTGGGGAAAGAGACATATGTGTCAGAGGGGTAAAGAAAAAATAATTGTGCCAGAAACATTTCTTTACAGGAAAACCAATATTGATTTAGGCATAATGAGCTCATAAATCCTATTTAGAAACATGCGATTAAGGCCACAAGGACTTTCCAGTGAAAGGAGTAGAAAATATGACTCTATCACCACAACATCTACAAGTTCTGGCAGGTTTGTTGGATGATGTCCTGAGAGGCCAGTGAGGTGAAAGGAGAAAAGGTGCATCCTTTATATAATTCTCATCCACTGACCCAAATATCATCTACCAACTCACGATTATTTATATGCTTCTGATAAGCAGCTACAGTGTGTTTTAAGTTGACTAAATTAGTCAAGGGCTCTTTCATGCCTTGTTGGTGTAATCCCTTGTAATATTTGTGCATGCATTGATCTGCCTGCCTCATACTACGGAGGGAAAATATTTGGTTTGTCATCTTATCTCCCTAATACACATGTCTTAGGAATTTTTTATTTTATGAATCAGCAACAAGAGTTCAATCAATACATGCGTATGCTATTTTGAAAAAAAAGAGAGAACAAGGAAAATTTTCATTGCAGTGTTTTATCTGTAATTCATAATTAATTTTTAAGGAGATATGGCACATAAAAGGAGATTTGTAAAAGTTGTGAAGAGATGTCAGGCAAAAAGAGGAGCCCAGAGACAGTGAAGGAACACAGCAGAGGGCTGCACAGAGAGAGGTGGAGCCAGGGGACTGAGAGGGGACAGGCACTGCCAGGGCGAGAAGCGAAGGCTGAGACTCCCACTGCCTGCCCGCGAAGACTGAGTGACCTCGCAAAAGACAAACTGCAGAGCTTGTAGATTCAAAAGACCATTCTAAAAGTCATCCAAGTTCCTCCAAGACCTCTAAATAGATAATTATCTCCTACAAAAATAAGAAAAGTTTAACATAAAGTAGAAATTTCAGAAATCTTTTTGCCATCCTTCATTCCATGGCCAAGCCTACAACTACAAAATAGTTTGAGTATCAACAAGAAACCAAAGACATGGAAGTGTCTGGGCTTCCTCCATCCCCTTGCACATCAGATTTGCCATGGTGTTGGGTCATTTACATAAATGGCATACATCCCTTATCCATGTCCCACAGGAACACATAATAGCTAGAACATAAATCTTATGGGAGTGGAGACTTCATCTATGTAGGTCACCATTCTACTTCTAGTGCCAAGAAATGGCCCTGACACTGTCAAATACCAAATGGCTCTTTACTGCCTAACTGAGCACTAAACTCTACCATGTTTAAGGCAAAAATAAAGGCATGGAACACCTGAACTCTGCTGTCTTCACATCCCCAACTCCCCTCATTCTGACTGACTTCAAGACTCAAGTCCAGAATGTAGGAGCTGCTGGCCTAATTTTGAGAGTAACATTTGACTACACACATTATACAAAACACATCTTCAATAACTTTTGCTTTTATCCCTTTGTGCAAAGTAATTAAATCAAATATTTTAATCAAAAGCCTTGTATGTAGTCTGTGTTTTTTTCTTTCTAGACACTTGAAGAATATTTCTGTCCCCAGTATTCTAAAATTATACAATGCTGGGTCTTGGTGAGGGGAGTTTTTGGTCCCATATACTCATCTTAAATGGTTAAAAACACTTCCCTTCAGAAAGAGGGTATTTTGCAGAATGTGAGCAAAACACTGCTTATTTTTAAAACAAGCCTTTTAGAACTATTTGTCTCTTGAAAATATTTTATACATGTTAACTTATAAATGCATGTCTTTTAAAAAAAAAAAGCATTTAAAAATAAAAATATTAACCTAGGCCCAATATAATACGTTTACATATTCAGAAATCCAGAGGTAGTAAGTGACTTTATATACTCTTCCAGATATGCTACAACTCAAAAGCACAGTGAAAGTGTGGTTGGTGAATCCAAACTACTGTATTAGAAAAGTAATCACACTGGGGCCATTAATCTCTTTAAAAGTTAATACAGGAAAACGTATATATCCTATTAAACCAATAGCAAATACTGCAAGTTAGAAATCTAAGATAGTTTATCGATTATAGAAAACGTATTTTGACTCCCAATTGAAGAAAAAAAGTCATTTGTTTGGTTTTATATTTCAAATATTTTTATGTTTTCCTTGGTATGTTTCCCACGATGAAATAGGTAACCTAGAAAGATTTTTCTTAGCTAAATGAGTTGCATTAGACCCTGCTAACTGTCCCCAAGGACCTCTTCTCCCCTTCTTTCTTTGAGTAAAAGAAGCCTCCATTCTCTGGGGGTTTTGGCTATGAAGAGCGGCCTGTTGCTACACAGAGCATTTCTCATCCCCACCTTGCAGCTAAGCTCTGACCCATGGAAAGTGAGCAGCTGGCCCTGGACTCTCTCTCTCTCGTTCCCTCTTTCTTGCTGGGGATGAAAAAGAAAATATAGGATCTACCATGCAAATGCAGAAAACAGTCAACGCTGCAAAGCAAAATGGAAAGAACCCAGTACGCTCAAAGGTCCTAATGGAATAGAGGTACCACCATCCCTGAATAGCAAAGCTCAGGCTTGTTGCAGCAGTGAGCAATAAACTTCTAATTTAATGTAAGCCACAGTCTCTTTGGGTCTTTTTGTAGTAGTGACTTAAGTTGGATTCTAACGCATAAACCACACAATCAAGGCCCTCAAGTGGGCTGTAAGCTATACAAAACCTTGGGAAAAAGAATGCTGAAAAAGAAAAATAAGAAGAAGGTCCAGGACAAATGAAGAAAGGGCACATGAAATTTAGAAAGAAAAAAAGAAGACCAAATCTCTTTGTTTCTAAAAATTACTTAAAAATCTTTATAATACTTTATCACACAATATTTCTAGGTAATCAGAGCATATCTACACTCTTTGAAATGTAAAAAGATTCCTTTTGACAGAAGAAAGATGAGTTAAATTGGGAAACTAAGCAGGCAAGCATTTCAAAAAAATTAATTTAATCTAAACATACTGTACTTAAGTATTTGTTAAAGGACTGCTTCTGGCTATGTTAATAGAATTTGTAATTGACGTTTATTTGCTCATTGGTTATTTATGTGAACATCCTCTCTGCATAAGTGCTTTGCAAAAATCCATCCTAGAAGGGCGGATACATAAATACATACACTTAACTGAAAGAACCAATAACCAGACATATAAATCTAAAGCTCTGTGTACACTAGGATCCAAAATTAATTTTGATGGGCTAACAAATTACACGTTAAATGTAGAGATAAAGAATGTAAAGAGTGTTTTTTCATTTCACAAAGCAAATCTGTGATTAAATATTACTCCAGATAACACTAACTATAAGGCATGCAAATCATCCTTTGATTGCTATAAAACAATAAACATTAAAACCAGAAATTAAGTTTTAAATAAATTTTATTTCCTTGGGAGATTATTGAAGAGTTTGTTGTGTAGGGTGAGAGCTGGTGGGTGTTGAAAATTGATTTTTTTTTAATGACAATCTTGAAAGATATTCATCAGATAATTTCCTAAGAAATAAGCTGAATAGATGCTAACGACTTGACATAACTGCCTAGTGTGAAAAAACAATTACAGATTATTTTAATGGCTATAACTTTTTTCCATAATCCACAACAGGTTTTTGGGAGCTATTAGTCACCATTGTATAAACATGTCATTATGGCCATTTAAAAAATGTTGCATTGTTTAATCAACTATGCTTAACATCTCTGTCAATTGTTAAGAAATAATCAGAAAAATAATTATGAAAACCCCTAAAATCATATTTCTGTAACACTTCCTTCTGATTAAATCTCCTCAGAATTATAAAATTTTTAGTAGTTGGCTACTGTAAGTTCTCACAGCATAGTCTAAGAACATTTAAAAATAAAAACAGTTGGGCCTCATTTTGTGTAATCATTCTATCCTCAAAGCTTTTGTAACTAGATTTGTGCTAATCTTTGGAAAGCAGGCAAGTATTTTTAAAAAATACTTGACATGAATTTTTTTTTTTTTTTTTTTGAAGGAAAGGCAACTTGTACAATCCACAGGCTGTTTTGGCCTGTTCTACAAGTTAGCTCCTTGGTACATTCAAGCTCTCATGCATGACAGTACAGCAGAGGTGGTGATTACTCCAGCGTCTCAGGGTCTTTAAGTGTGTGAAGTGATATTCACCATGATAAAGATTAGATACCCATGAAGATGACAGTGAAGTGAAGTGAAGTGAAGTGAAGTGAAGTGAAGTGAAGTGAAGTGAAGTGAAGTGAAAAAAAGGCACTGGACAGTCACAAAAAGCCTCAGAGGAAACTTAAGTGCATATTACTAAGTTAAAGAAGCCAGCCTGAAAAGGATATATACTGTATGTTTCTAAATACGTGACACTCTGGAAAAGACAAAACTATGAAACAATGAACAGACCAGTGGTTGCCAGGAGTTAGGGGAGAGGGAGAGATGACTAGGTGGAGCATGGGGTTTAGGGAGCAGTGAAATGACTATGTATGATACTAGGATAATGGATATGTGTTATTATACATTTGTCAAGCCCACCAAGAGTGAACCCTAATGTAAACTGTGGACTTTAGGTAATTATGAAGCATCAGTGCAGGTTCACCAGCTGTAACAAAACGCACCACACTGGTGAAGAATGTTGATAGTGAAGGAGGCTGTGCATGTATGGGAGATATACGGGAACTCTCTGTAGTTTCCTTTCAATTTTGCTTTGAACCTAAAACTGCTCTAAAAAATAGTCTATTGCTCTGGATGAGTGGATCAGTTAGTTGGAGCATTGTCCTGTACACCAAAAAGTTGTGGGTTCAATTCCCAGTCAGGACACATACCTAGGTTGTGGGCAACCGATCGATGTTTCCCTCTCACATTAATGTCTCTCTGTCTCTCTCTCTCCCCTCATTCCCTCTCTCCCCCTTCTCTAAAATCAATAAAAAAAAATCCTTGGGTAAGGATTTTAAAATTAAATAAAAGTATAGTCTATTAAAAAAAAGAAAAAAAAACCTGGACACTGGAGATCCCTGGTTCAAAGCACTCACTCATATGTTCCCCACCTTTCTGATCCCCAGCTTTGCCTCTGACACTAAAGTCTCAAGAATCTATATGTATGACTCTCCCTATCCATCTCTAAATACCCTCCATGAAATCACAACCACCAACAGAATCAAAAACCTCTTCCTTAACAGATCATCTATGTGAAAACCATCTAAAACAAGGTGACGCTAAGTCAACAAACACTATTGCTGCTCGATTTCCGAGTATTACGGGGTGGCAAGTGTGATGGAGACCTCAGCACCGTCCCTTAAAGTGATCATATGACCCTGTAATCCCCAAAATTAAATCCCAGAAACCAGCCCCAAGTTTGGTTCCGGGACCATCACCCAGGGTCCAAAGCAGGTAGAAGGGCTCGCTGGCCCCACATAATGCTGCTCAGAATCTCATTACTTTCAGTCTCTGCCTCTTTTACTCCTCTTCTGCTATCCCCAGATCTTTAAACAGAACCCACTGATTTCCACTCTCTGCTCACTATCAATCTGGGACACCTGTATTTCAAGGACTGTTGTGACCAAAGCAGAAATCACCCAGTTTCTAGGATGCCTCTATGTGGAAGTCACTTCTCTAAGAGGTAATAAGACTGTTTCGCCAGCTCAGAAGTCACTCAGCCCCAGGACCCAGGGAGCCCAGAGGTAATCCCGGGATATATGCACCTGCCCCTGTCCAAACTTGTTTTATCCAGGTCATCTGTTCAAGGTCCCAGAGGCATCACCATGGCCCTATTTCACAGCTTCCCCTTCCTGCCTCAGCCTACCTTGTTGGGGAGGTCAGGTCATACCCTGATCCTCACTGCTAAGTTTCCCAGCCCAATGTCCAATCCTGCTATATGGCCCATCCCACTGATGGGGACTTGTTTTGTTCTGGCCGGTACTGTCGAGTCCCCAGCCCTGGAACATGGGACCTGGACTTGCCATCTAGATACAACTTCCACCTGACAGGACCTTAACACATTATCACAGAAAATCAATCTTAAAACACAGCTAAATTATCACGGAGTTTTCCTCAACTTTGGACCCACTCAGCTCCAGTGCAGGTTAGCCCAATTCTCAACCACATTCTTACCCCAGCATGGGTCCCCACCACAGACTTCATCTCGGCACTGCCCTGGTTCCTCACCAGCCACGTGCCTATCCCCAAGTGTCCTTCAGCTGACCAACATAGCTCAGTACATCTCAAAATACAAAAATCATTAAAATCTATTACTTGCGTACCAGGTCAATGCCTCGAGGCTGTGTTGGCTTAGGGTTTTACCATGTTTAAGGATCCAGAAAAAGAACTGTTTGACACTTGAAGTCTGGGTACCAAGGAGTTCTACCATGGATATAATAATAGTGATTAATACATTCAACTCTTAGAGTACTTGTCTGTCAAAGTTCCGGTTCTTTACAATCTTTACTTCTCCACACCACGTCCCTCTGAGCTTAACCTTTTCGGTTGCCACCTACTTCGTAGATACAAAATAAATGTAAAATCTTTTTGAGGACTAAAAATGGTATAAATTATTCAGCTTTCTCATATAAGAGCTGACACCTCACTGTGTAATAACCCCACTCCCTCCAGACCTATTGACAAGATTATTCACCCCTACAGTAAATGGCATTAGATTGCTCTTGCGTCGCTATCAACTTTTCCCAGTTTTTCTATCTCCGCCCTTGCAGTCGGGCTGTTGGTCACCATTTATCTGTGAAACAAGTGTGTATGACTCACCGCCCTCTTCCCCTGCTCCTCACCACTGCTTCTAACATGCACCAGGCTTCAGAACCTGAGTGTGGCTGGCATGTATGAGTGTGGACAGATTTTAAAGGCTCTTGAATAAAAATACACATACGCTGCTACCCATTAGTCTTTGCCGTTGTTATTTTTTTAATTAGCTTAGAGGTTTTACTTTTAACCACTTAACTACTGAGTTTTAACTAAATGCAAGGCATAAAAAATAAAAGGGTGTTATGATTCCAACTATATAACACCCTGCAAAAAAGGCAAAATCAGTGGTTGCCAAGGGGTAGGGGAGAGGGAGGAGTGAAGAGTGGCGCATAGAGTTTTTAGGGCAGGAAAATTATACTGTATGAACTATAATGGCGGGTTTTCATTTGTCCAAGCCCATAGCGTGTATCACACCAAGAGTGAGCCCTACTGTAAACTATGGATGCTAGGTAACGATGTGTCAATGCAGGTTCATAAGTTGTAACAAATGTACCATCTATGGGGGATGTTGAGAATGGGGAGGCTGTGCATGTATGGGGGCTGGAGGCTTATGGGAAATCTCTGCACAATTCCCTCAATTTTGTGGTGAGCCTAAAACTGTTCTAAAAATAGTCTTTGAAATAATTTATAAATAAGTAAAATTTAAAAGTGAGTAAAAATCATTCTTGGAAGAAAGAAGAAAGAAATAAACAGCATTTCTTCATTTCCTCCTAACACATTTTCAACATTGGTCTGAGGAGTTGATACAAACCCCATTGAATACACAAAATGTCCCTATAAGGCAGCTGTCATTATCCCTAGGCCGAATGCGGGAATACTGAAGGTCACAAAGTTTAAAAATTAGGTACCTAGTCCAAGTTCACACATGTGATGGTATTGAGATCCAAAATACTTATTTCTGATTACCTATGTTCACAAAGCTTTACTTTTTTAATCAAATGGATGCGATTATGTATCCATTATCAATTATAACACATGGCAAAAATAACTGCAAAAAGGTATAACCAAAATTCGCTGATCACAGGGCAAGGGGCGGGGGTACGTAATCATGTGCCTAGGCACTGAACACAATGGGGTGAGGGGCTTGCAACTAAGTGAGCCTCTGCTGAGCCTCTGGAGCTACATTTCTAAGCTCCCCATCCCAGACGCAAGCACTTCCTCACTCACACCTCCCCAGTCCCTGTGAGGATCAGTAGGGCCCCTTACAGTTAAGGAAAGAAAAATGTGATTCTGAACATTTTTTCCACTTTGCAGTGCTCTACAGGTTACAGAGAGCTTTTGCATCTGCCGTCAAAGTTGGTGCTGACAATAGCACTGAGAGACAGCAAGGTCAGGTATTAATTAGCCATTTTAAAGATGCAGAGTGAAATGCAAAGAGGTCAAATGACTTTTTTCCCAAGGTTACCTTATGATGAGCCACTAACCAGGCCACCTGACTTAGGTCAATGCCCTCCACTCCTTTGTTAGGGCCTGAAGAGCATCCCCATTGTGAAGGAGTCAGCTCCAGACACTCCAATTCATTTTATTTAAATACCAACAGAATAGACCAGAGGAACCCTTTCCATTAAGCAGCCAGCGGATCCCCACAGAAGTTTGGGGTCAGACTTCCCTTACCAATCCGGTCAGCCTCCGGCTCTTGTAAATTTCCACTACAGGCATTTAACCAACCTTGAAAAATGCTTAGCATTAGAAAAACAAATTTTAAAAATTTGAAGAAAGTGCTGTCTCAGAGAAGTTCCCACCTGGACAAGAAGAGAGATATCACCCATGTTTCCAGAGATTAAATTTCAAATTAATTTCAGATATATTTTTTTTTTAATAGTAAATTTGGGGGGGGGTTCAATTACAGTTGTCCCATTTTTCTCCCATTTCTCTCCCCCACCCAGCCCACCCCTTCTCCCACAATCATATCTCTCCCCGTTGTCCATGTCCATGAGTCATTTATACACATTCTTTGACTAAACCCTTCCCTTACTTATCCCCCTTCTCTCCCTCCCCCCTCCCCCCTACTGACTGCTATTCTGCTCTTTGTCCTATTTTAATTTCTGATATTTCTTAGCAAGAGAAGACTATGATCTTCAAGAGTGAATAGCCAAAGCAAAAATGACCAACAAATAAATAAATATATTGGCAGTTGCCGTATAAAACATCCTTTTCCAAAAATAAGCTCTTCTTCTGAGTACATGCCATGGGCCAAAAGCTGATTGCATTGTAAATGTGTTTCACATAAATGCTTAGTATTAACCATCTTGTATAATCCCACCAAAAAACATCAAGCTCATAGTAAAACCTCAATAAGTAATCCTTCATAGATTGACATAAAATTTTTCCATCTCTACCGCAATAGTAGTATCATTTACATACCAAACCAGCTGCTGGTACTTCCCCATCATCCCAAGATCTCCCTTTTGCGGGCTCTAGGTTTCCCATTAGCAAAGAAGCTGGAGGAAGACTCATGCATATATTACCAAAGGAATCTAATAACTTAACTATAAGCTCTGTGAAAGTCCAATTATGATAAATCCTTTCGAAGCCCTGAGAACTTCTAAATACTTAAGTTGTATGAAAAAATGTCTTAATGAATGAACAAGAAGGGCTGTAGGAGAGCACCATCTTTAAAAATCCAGAGTCAGGGAGTGCAAGGGACCAGAGATGGGTACAGGGCAAGTCAGAGCTCATCCCATCCTGTGTCCAGGATGGACATGGGAAAATTCAAAATATTTACACATCCACAAGGCTCAGGTAACAACTGCTCTGGACAAATGAACACCTTCCAAATCTTGTCACAGCCAAATATTTGCCCAGGGAAAGAGGAATTAATCAGCTTTCCATCTAACATGGCTACCTACGTCACAATTCTTCAAATTTTTTGGTTCACACACCCCCGTCAAATGATTTTGAAAAAGTAATGTTCCCTCCTCACATGTTTTCAATTTGGCATTCTTAAAGTTTTTATTCATTTAAACAGTCGCAAAGGATGTCACATCCTATGTACTATATATATGACATTTTGAATAAAATGGCTATATCACTCCCATAAATATATTCAATACGATGATCCAATCTCTTCCACCAGGCATTTTTAAATAGACATGCATAAGCACTACTTTGTCAGTGGTGTAACATTCCTTTTTCTCCTTGAAACTAGAGCCATTCCACACCCCTCAGACTTGCACCCTAAGGTGAGGACTTCTTATTCTCATCAGTCTTTCATTGCTCAGCCCATCCTACTTCTCTGTAGCAACAGGTTTGCACAGTGACAGATGGTTACTAGACATAGTGTGGGGACTGCATTGTAAGGTATATAAATGTCAAATAACTGTACTGTATACCTGAAACTAATAAATATTATATACCAACTACATGTAAATAACAAATATAATATATACACTCTTTAAAATGTCACTATTAAATAAAAATGTTATTTTTTCTTAAATTACTAAAGTTATCTTTAGTCCTGATGATTAAACATGAAAGGTACAACAGTCCCTCTATCCAAGGCGGTTGCGTTTCAAGACCTCCATGGAATGCCTGGGACCACAGGCAGTATCAAACTCTATATATATCATGTTTTTTCCTATACATACATTTCTATGATAAAGCTTAATTTATAAATGAGGCACAGTAACACTGAACAGTTGCCTCCATAGGCGCCCCAACCAGGGGTTGAATCCACAATCTAGGCATGTGCCCTGACTGATAATCAAATGTGCAAACTTTTGGTGCTTGGGACAACATTCCAACCAACTGAGCCACCCAGCCAGGGCTTGAGATTTTAATCTTATTAAATGTGTTTATAGCAATAAAACTATACACAGTTCTAGCATTCAATATCTATCCAGTTGTCAATGTGAAAAGTCAATGTTACACTTCAAACATGTCATGTCTAAAGCTATACTATGTGAAAGTATAGATTCATACTGTAAAATATTTTTGTTTAATTTTGTGAAACAAAAATAAAATTTGCTTAATATTGTAATATGTTCCTCAGCCACTGTATTTAACTGTTGTAAATTCTGCATAGAACAGAAGCATGGCCCTATAAGGGCAGTACGACTGTAGAAAGAAGGCATGTCCCTGGACAGTCAGCATGGCCCTGGATAAGGGCATGGCCCTGGAATAGAAGCGCAACCTTGAATGCAAGCACAGCCCTGGAAATGGAAGTGTGCCTCTGGAATGAAAGCTTGACCCTGAATGAAGGCACAGCCCTGTAAGGCTGGCATGGCCCTGAAAGGTCAGCACTGCCCTGGAATAGAGGCATGGCCCTGAAACCTGCAGCCATGTGGAAGACAGTAAGAAGCAGCAGGAAGTCAAAGCTTGTTCAAGAGCCCAGAGCAGGAAGAGAAGTGGGAGAAGTTCACCCGTCCAATAGGCTCGAGGACAGTCAGAGGTGTGATGCAGAATGGACAGATGACACTAAGGGCTCTTGACTCAGGGTGGGAAAATAAGGGAGGTCAATGAGGCAGGGTTGGGGCTGGAAGCAGCAGAGGTCCAAGAGGGCAAGCTGTGCCAAGGAAGATGTGTCTATGCAAAAGTGGCTCCAGGCTTCTCTCACAAACTCTACACTAGTCATCCATTTAGGGTATTAGAGTGTCCAACCAGCTCTGGCTGGGTGGCTCAGTTGGTTGGAGCATCATACCATGCACCAAAAGGTTGTGGGTTTGATCCCCAGCCAGGGCGCATACAGGAGGTAAGCAATCAACCAATCCAATGATTCATTCTCACATCAATGACTCTCTCTCTTTCTCTCTCTGTCTCTCTCTGTCTCTCTCTCTCTCAACAAACATATCCTCCAGTGAGCATTTTAAAACGGGACAGGGAGGGGAGCAAGGGGAAAAAATGGGACAACTATAACAGCATAAACATTTTTTTTTTTTAATTTAATAAAAGGGGCCCATGACCCATAACAAGAACTAGGGCTGATAGGAGCTCAGTCACTGTGAACACAAGACCATTATCATGGAACTGAGCAGGGAGAAGCCCAGGCCAGGATCTCTAGATAGGGTAGTGGGGGCAGAAGGGAGGAGAACAGACAGATGAGAAGGGGCTCTGCCAGTTGAGGAAGGATTATCAATGAGAAAAAGAGATAAGAGACCAAGAATCCACTGAGCTAACTCACTCCCACATTTCACACAGAATTAAACACATGCTTGACTTAAAGTACACATGCTGCTGGATTAAGAAGAGAAAATAAATTCATTTATGACTAACACCAAAAAGGAAAATCTTACAGTATTGCTTTGTGCTTACAGTTTTCATGTAGTGCTGAAAAACCCAAATAGCATCTGATTCAATTTGCATAACTTTACATAATCTCATGATTACCATTTGTCAAGGAAGCTGCAAACCGAATCACTTCCATTTATTTGCCTCCAAAACTGACAAAATGGAAAAACATTCTGGACAAGTAACTTTCCACCCTCTTCTTAAAAATCACAAAAAGCCAAATTCTACAACTCTTCTTAATAATATGTTTCCAATATTTCAAGTCTGAACATTCTAAAGTCTTATTGACACATGAAATCAATAAACAAATATTTACTGACCCCTGCTATTTTCAAAGCATTGATTTCAAAACTGGGTGGAAATTTGTGTCCTGAGCTTAAAATCTACTTTGAGCTGACTGACCTGGGGACAAGTTATTTACCCCTTCCAAGCCACAGTTTTTCAAATGTAAAACAAGAACACTACCAGCCAGATTACAAGGTTGTTCTAGGGTTAAATTTAGTTACTTGGCACACAGCAGGCACACAATAAAACTATATGGTGAGTGAAAGAAACTGTTTTTAATTGAAAAGCCATGATACAGACATGTTAAAATTCATGATTCATTTATATACTGGGCAAGAAAATGATAAAGGGATATATAGACTATAGTGAGTTTCAAAAGACAAATACAAATACCAAACAGGGACTTATGAGAAAAGACTATAATTTTTTTACTCATAAACAAATAGTTGTACATCACCATCTGTACAACGGTTTTTGATTTATAATAGAACCAATTAGTCTGCCTTCATACTTTTGGTCTTTGGTTTTGTTTTTTTTTTCCTTACACAGACTGAAAAAAAACTCGCATTTTCATTAGGTTCTGTTCACAAAGTGTATTTATTCAGAGCCCTTTCTAAGTCTCATTCATCGCTCTTTGAATTCTTTAACACAGAATATTTTTGAGCTGAAGGAAGCCTTAACAATATCTGGGCCTACTGCTGTTGTAAGAGACTTGAGGTCACACACTCAGAGGCTGCACAAATACATGTGTGGCCCTCCTGTTCCATGCCCCTGACATTCGAGGTATTAGCCCAGATGCCCATATGGCCCAAGCAGGTAAGAAAGCCCAGGCAGGGAACAGAAGGTCTGCAGAGCAAGCAAATGCCCATTTCAGGTGCTCCATTAAGGGCTGCCTGTGGAATGCAGGTCCAATGTGCCTTCGTGATCTAAGTTTTGAATAGATGAGGATAACCCAGACTTTTTTTTTTATTATTTTTTAAGGATTTTATTTATTTATTTTTCGAGAGAGGGAAAGGGAGGGAGCCAGAAAGGGAAAGAAACATCAATGTGTGGTTGCCTCTCACACGCCCCAACCGGGGACCTAGCCCGCAACCCAGGCATGTGCCCTGACTGGGAATCAAACCAACGACCCTTTATTTTGCAGGTCAGCACTCAATCCATTGAGCCACACCAGCCAAGGCAAACCCAGACTTTTAAATGAAGTGATTTATAAATGGTAAATACCAAAATTATTTCAAAATACTGGTTAGATCAAAACACACACGCACACAGGGTCTCATGCAAACATACCAACACAACCATCCATGCATACATATGCAGCACGTGTTCACAAACACAAATGCACATACACGTGCTCATAGATGCATACAAACATACACTCATGTAGGCATGCAAACACATGCTCACACTTGCTCATGCACACATACAGATGTATGCTCATCATTCATACAAACACACCCATACATATGCAAACCAAGTCCACTCTAGTCTATACCATAATGAATCTGTACACAGGCTCTCAACCTGATCAGACAGGACTCAAAACCATGTATATTGTTCTAAAAGGGCCATTAAGTACCTAGAGAAAAAGGATCACTCTGTTTCCTACCTGAATATTCCTTCTTTCACACACCATTATCAAAAATGGCTTTTTGACAACAGGATACTCACTTGCTTTTTTAAATATATAACTCACTTTTAGTTTATTTGCTGTTGTACTTATGAAATATTGTGTTGGCCAAAAAGTTGGTTTAGTTTTTTTCATGTGATGGCTCTAGTAGTGCTTAGTTATCTTTAACTTCATTCAAAACAATTTTTGTTAGATTGTACTATGACAGCTGTCATATCTACATGCATTTTTTTTAAAAAATTATCAAAACTGGTGAACTTTTGTGCAGCCATTTTAATGTTGAAAATGGAAGAAAATATGCAACATTTTCAGCATATTAACCTTTATTATTTCAAGAAAGGTGAAAACAAAACGGAAATGCAAAGAAAAAGATATGTGCAGTATATGGAGAAGGTGCTGTGACTGATCAAATGTGTCAAAAGTAGTTTGTGAAGTTTCATGCTGGAGATTTCTCGCTGGACAATGCTCCATGGTTAGGTAGACCAGGTGAAGTTGCTAGCAATCAAATCAAGACATTAATTGAGAACAATCAACTTTATACCATGCGGAAGATAGTCAACATACTCAAAATATCCAAATCAATGAAGTTATTGGTGAAAATAAAAAATGTGTCTTTTATTTTATGGAAAAAACTAAAGGAACTTTTTGGCCAACCCAATATACCCTACCCTCTCTTATAACAGTATGTTATTTCTCTCAACATTAAATTATCAAATGATTAATAAGTTTATCCCTGTGCTTCCCTCAACTGCACTTAGGATTAATTTTGCTCTTTGAGCTTTTAGTGTATATACTTAGTATTCTTATTAATACACAAACGACAACAATGTGATTGTGTAGATTTCATTAGTACTACTAATTTGTCACATTAAACAATAAAAAACAAACTGTAAACACTGATAGTCTCATATAACACAATCGAATTCTCCTTGTCAGAGTTTGCAGTTAAATAATGGTTCTGGACTGGTAAGTGCAGCCATCCGATCACTTTACAGTCCTGTGCACCACCTGCCAGAATCTCTTACTTTACCATCAACTACAGTAAAAACAGCAGTCCCCAAAACAGTCCTAGGACCAGGCTTCAGAACCTGGCAGGAGCTACTCCCACAACATAAGGCCATATCCACACTTTTTCCTCACACTTCATGAATAAACATCCCTTTATTCAAATAAGTGATAGAAGAAGGAACTCCAGTAATTTTGATGGAAATTTGAATGATAAATAGAGTCATTCTGGCAAGACTGCAGAGTTTGCAATTCAAATTACAGGAATTTTCATAATGGGGAAAATAAAAATTAGTGACATGATTCCTACAGCACCTAATTCCAATACAGTACTTATACTGCAGCAGTGGGAAGCACGCATAAACATTTCTCAGTGGGTAAGCCCAGGAGTTTCTGCGGACAGGCATCACCACACGTGTACCTGCAACCTGACAGCATCGCTCTCAGGGGCTCAGCAGGATACCTGCTAGAACTCCAGAGCTCCCCAACACCAGACATCAAGAAGAACTGCTGCTCCTTTAAAAAAAAAAAAAACGGCAGTACAACAATCACTGGATTAGATGACTTTCTTACATTATCACCATAAACAATGATTATTTGTCAGCTGCCCTTTGCGAGCTTTGCATGTGCTTATGAATAAATCAAGTCTTATTGATTTACTAAGCCACAACGTTTTACATTTTGCAGCTCTAATAAGAGCTAATCCTCCACTGCACTTAATGGTGCTTTAATGTCCTATGTTTCTTAATACTTTTAATATAAAAGATTAATGCCGATTAGCTCAGGAGCAGGAACGCTGCTCTCAGAAAGACCAATTGGCCACTAAACCCAGGTCTCTCTGAACATGTCCTTGTTAGTGGCATTCTGTCTGCTGCTACGCTGCTTCCTTCACATAACATCTAAAGCAATAATGACAGTTCGTATTAATTCAAAGATTAAGTTCATTTAAAAGAGCAAGGAAGGAAAATACGGGACTGTAAAGAATGTTACATGCTTGGTAAAACTATCATCAAAAATAATAAAATGAGCCTCTTTCAACGTGGTGATTCCAGAAAGTATAAGACAGCCTGAAAGATTTTGAGCGCTGCGACCTTAGTCTGACCACACAAGGCAACCCTCTCCCTTCTGCCCACATCACCCCAAGCTCCCATCATCTTGTTTAGCACGACCGTGTTTTGAAGCTGACATGCACATACCAAATGACTCAAGTCCACTTGCACCGATCTTTCTCACTCAGGTAAGATTACTGCTGGTTCTCCAGGCTCCATAGGGAAACTGGAGTCCACAATCCTTAGTTAGCGAAATTCTGTCCACTGTCAGTGATGATGGACCCTTCCCAAACTAGTTTGTCCTTCAATCCATTGAAACTTCATCATCCCCAAGAGTAACCTAGGAACTTTTCTTCTGGGCTTCATAAAGATGCCTGGGCTAGATTACCATAGACCCAAATTCCAAAACCAATGCCATTGCTAGTGCATAATAGGAAAGTAGCATCTTCTTCATCCTCCTTTCCTTGACAAGGATCACAAATCAGGGCATGTCAGACTGGAGAGCTCTTAAGAGATTATAATATACTATAACCTCCTCATTTCAAAGATGTGAAAATTGAGGGGGACTCAGCCATGTAGCTAAATTAATGGCAGAGCAAGATAAGAACCCCAAGTCCTGCTCCAGCTGCAAGGTTCCTCCCTTAATACAACCCTTCCCCCACCCTGATACCTAGGATCAGCAAGAACTCTCTCTACTACCATGGAATGTTCCAAACAAAAGCATTATGTGTCATGGATTGCTTGGACTTGTATTCATATTCCACGATGCCTTTCAAGTTTAACCACGAGAAAGACCAACCAGGTACATTCGCAGAATTTACAATCATATTAGCTCTCTAAAACAGAAAACCGCAGAAACAAGAATCCTTATTCAAAAATAGATTCTACAGTTCCCAGTGGAACAAGCGCTGCCTGGCTCCAAAGCAATAATTATCCTGTACTACAGCAATCAATAAAACCTTTTGCCCTCTGAACCTGCTATTTCCTGACTTTGTACTCTGCACTGAAGATTTCCAAATCATATTGACTACCTACTAAATTTTTTTAAAGTTCTTTAAAACAAACAATAAAGAAATTCTCAAAATTAGCATAACTTCTTATCGTGTGAAGAGCCTTCCAATCTCCCAGTCACATTAGTGATTTCCTTCTGTACAGGGTTTTCCCACTTTCCATTTTGCATTTGTCATTTAAGTGTGTCTGTGTCTTGCCTAATAGCACAAAGCAGTAGGATACGTATTGACAGTGTTTCTGAAACTGTGAAAAAGAAGAATTGATTAACAAACGATGCCCTCTTTCTCAAGCAACAGCATGAATTTTTACCAAGTGAACCCAATAGCGCTTAGTGTTAAAATTCAGTACCCTGGAACTTCTCTCTAAAACTATTCACTAAATAATCTATAACGTGAAACCATCTTACATCCTTTCCAGGGGCATTTAGCTACTAGTGTCAAACCTGAAGAGTGAGCCATGCATGAATGAGGTAAGCAAGGACAGTGTAAGGCAAGGCTGTAGCCAAGAGTGGGGACCTATCTCTCGGTCTCCTTCAGTGTCCCCCTCTCACAGTGCCCCCAAGTGTGTATCTGTGCCATGGAATTACCACATGTCTGTACCCTCCTGAGTGTGTGTGGACATACCTATGTTGCCTTTGTGTGCAGAGCTTGGAAAATGGTAATTAACTCTAATTTTCTAACTTAACTCTAATTTTCTAACCAGAGCTGCTATTTTCACAATATTCCATCAGTACAATTCATCCATCAAGACTGGTTTACTCTATGACAGCTCAAAAATCATAGGTGAATTAAATAATTGTATGTTAACAGCTTCTTGCCTCAGTGACTGTTTTAATTCAAGGTCAAATGGAATATTATTACCACATGGAGGAACCTTGAGGACATTATGTTAAGTGAAATAAACCAGTGACAAAAGAACAAATACTGCATGATTCTGCTTATTTGAGGCGTCTGGAACTCACACAAGCAGAGTGTAGAATGGTGGTGACTATGGTATAGCTCTATTGTTCAGTAGATATAAAGTTTCAGCTATGCAGGATGAAAAAGTTATGGAGATCTGCCATACAGCATTGTACTTATACTTAACAATAATGTACTACACACTTAAAATTTTGTAAAAATGGTAAAAATAAATAAATTAAAATGCCACTTAAGGCACAACTTAGGCTGAGCCTGGAACTAAGAGAAGCAAGCATTATCAAAGGCATCACGGTATCGTGTTCACCCAACTATTGGCTCTTGCACAACTAGAACAGTAGTTAAAAATCAAGCTCACAGCCCTGGTCAGTGTGGCTCAGTTGATTGAAACAGCATTCCCTAAACCGAGAAGTTGTGGGTTTCATTCCCAGTCAGGGCACATACCCAGGTTGTGGATTTGATCCCCGGTCGGGGTATGTGAGAAGGCAACCAATGATGTTCCTCTGTCTGTCTGTCTCTCTGTCTCTCTCTCTGTTTAAAAGCAATAAAAAAAAATCTCCTTGGGTAAGGATAAAAAAAAATAATAAAGCCTCACATAACAACAACCATTCTCCAGCACTCACCTGAAAAGAGTCCCTCAACAGAGGTTAGAAATAAAGACTCACACTTCTACAAAGACACAACCAGTACGAGGGGATAAGTTCTCTACTCGAATAGTCCAACAACCACAGGAATCAAAGTACAGTTGCACCCAGATGTGCATCAATGGATGAATGGATAAACAAAATGTGACCTATCCATACAATGGAATATGGCCCAGCTATCAAAAGGAATAAAGTCCTGATATATGCTACAACATGGATGAATAAAATATGCTGAGTAAAAGAAACCAAACACAAAAGGCCACATACTATGATTCCATGTGTAAGAAATGTGCAGAATAAACAGGTCTATGGAAACAGAAAGTAGCTTAGCTATTGCTGCCAGAGTTTACGGGGAGAGGAGAATGGAGAGTGATTGTGGATGGATACTGGGTTTATTTACGGGGTGATGGACATGCTCTGAAATTATGATAATGTTTGCACAACCTGGTGAATTGGGGCACAGTTGCAAACATGATCAACATTAAGGGCACACAGACCTTGTGAGCAAAGATAGGGTTTGACCACAGTTGCCTAAGGAAGTGATCAAATAAGCTGCCAGCTGGAGGAGGAAGAGGTAAGGGAGGGGTTCTAGGCAGAGGAGAGAGCAGGTGCAAAGATCCAAAACAAGAAGGAAAGAAAGAATGGCCTTTCTCTCTTCTGACAAATTAAGGGTCAAGATGTTAGCTAAGGCCAAGGCAATGAATTCAATCCTTATACATGTCCCATAAATGCAACTCAAACTCCATGCATTTATTATGACCCTACTTTTTATCAGGCTCTCAATTATGCATAAAAAGGGCAGTAAAAGACTATTGACCATTCCGATCTAGCAGAAAAACCATATATCAGAACTTAAAAAAGAATATAAAATTCAAATGCTCTGAAAGGCAAAAGCAATTGTGAATATGGTGGACACAATGAACTTGGATTTCAGCTCTAAAACAGTGCATGTCACTTCGAAATAAAAATATCCATTCAAAGCTAAAAGTGACAGTCAGATGCTAAGAGAACATTACACATGCTTCAGAATTAGCATCAAGTCTTCAAGTGCAACTGCTGCCATCATCATATAATGAAGTACAGAGGATAGGGTGTTGAGGTGGAAATATTTGGTGACTCAGTTTTTTTTCACTTACAGGATCAGATGAGTTCCTTGAAAAAATTTGCAATATGCGGCCCCATTGTTTTACAGCAGGGTTTCTCTACTAGGACAGTTTGAGGTCAATGAGTCTCTGTTGGGGGAGCAGTCCTCCGCATTGTAGGTTGTTTCGCAACATCCAGGCCTCCTCCCACCAGATGCCAGGAGCTGTACCGCCCTTTCCCTCTCACAGTCAAAAATCTCCCAGATATTACCATATGTGCCCTGGGGAGTAAAATAGCCCTGGCCTTCTAGCAACTGAATGGATCTTGTCCCCACAAGCTTTGACAATTCCCTTGAGAAAAATGTCATGTCTCCTCAATTGTTTGGTTTTCTAAATGCATCACACCTTGACAGTCTTCCCACAACAAGGCAGATTAAAACAGAGAGACTGGTTTCTGATGCCCTACAGCACTGTACAAAACATCAAGTCTCCAAAGCCAAAGAAAAGCAACATAAGCCATCAGCAACGGGGAAAAAAGACCTCAATCTTGGCCTCCCTTCAGCCTCTTTTGCTACCTCCAAAGTCAGGCTCCAGAACTTTTGTCTCCTAGAGACCATGGTTGGTTCAGTTGTCAGGATAAGCTTGGACATTGAAAAATGTACCCAAGTTCCCTCTCACTCCAGCACCCTTAAGCTGATGAAACTCTGGAAACAATCTTTAAGTTGCTAGACCCTCCCACTAAATCAGTTATGGAATCTCTGCAAGGTTTTCCCTATAACTATCATGAATAAGGATGGTCTGGAAACCCAAAGTCTCTGAATCATGGGCCAGCAGGGAGCTTACCATCTGGGGGCATCAGGGCCTTGTTGTTCTGAGTGCACCAGCCCACAGGGTGCAGATCGGCGATCACCACATCACACCAGAAGTCAGCCCGGCGGTCCTCCCCATAACCACAGTAGCGCAGAAGCAGCAGCTGCCCACAGGTAGTGATAACAGTGGCCACCCAGTACGTGTCCGGGTTGTTCTTATTGGCCACTTCCAACTTCATCCCAGGCTGGAAGTTGCTCTGAATGCTGATTTCAACCTTAAGGAACCAGAAACACAGGAAACCTGTTATTGTACTAGCCACATGCATCCAGAAGTTTACAAAATTGTTTAAAAGCACAGCACATAAAAACAGTATTTCTGTTGCTCTAGAACAGCACTGTAAGAGAAATAGATTGTGAGCCACCAATGGGACACTGAATTTTCTAATAGCCACATTAAAAAAAGAGATAAAACAGATAAAATTAATTTTAATAATGTATTTTCTTTAACTCAAATATCCCAAATTTCATCATTTCAAGATATGATCGACATAAAATACATCAATGAGATCTTTTACATTTTCCTTTTCCAATGAAGCCTCCAAATCCAGTGTGCATTCTACACTTGCAGCACATCCCAATTTGGACGACATTCTTTCCACATGCTCAAAAGCTCCAGGTGGCTGATGGCAGCTTCGTGAGCAGTACAGCCGTGGACAGATTTTCTTTTTTACTAATGAAGGATTATCTTCTGTTAATATTAACCAGTCCTCCTCCCAAAAAGAAAGTTTTTCAGCCCAGTGGACATTCCAATGCCAAAGAATCTGATGTTTAAGAATAGCAGCTGCTTGAGACAATGGAATTACAAATGGCTCATTCATGGGACCAGTGACGCTTTTCGTTGACACCTGGCACACTGGCGTGGGACACTCGGATTCCTGAACTATTGCGATTAAAAGGAAGGTGGGAGAACTGACCCAATTAAAGAGAACTGGAGTTACTCCATATGGAGAGGTATTGGTAATTTTTCAGTAAAAAAGAAAAGGAAAAAGTTGCCAATCAATATCTTTTTTCTAAACTGCTTCAAGGAACCTAAGCGAGTCATCCAAGAATCATAAAAAACTCTGCAGGATTGTACCCTTGTTCTATGCCAGGTGAGCTATAGTTCTGCTCTGTTTTAATATTTACCTCTTTGTTTCACTAAATGGCCAAAACCATATACAAAATGAACTAGTAATTACAACATTACGAATGTCAGTATAAAAAGAGGATTGGGAATATGATCTACTTTTATAAGGTTATGCAAATTTAATAAGGCTTTAAATTCCTTTTCAAAAGAACACTTCATCTCCAAAAACAATAAAACATTGCATTAAAAGAAAGAATCAAAGTTCTGGCTTGCTAATTCAGCAAGAGTGCCAAAAACAAGAACAGGTTGAGAAAATGCCCCAATTTGTTAATGACACTCAGGCTGAATCTTTGCCTGGGGAGTACAGTGGAAAAAAAACATTCCTCAGAATTACATTTTCCTTTCTAGTAAAACAATGCTAATGCCAAAATCTTAGGGCCTGGGAATTTAGTCTTTTCCTTGCTAACAATATATTGCCAAAATCTCAAGTAGAAACAAAAACTGAAAAAAGCTTAATTTTTTTTTTTTTTTAATTTTCTGCGACTTGCACTCTGCTGGACAAGCTATTTGCATTATTCAAGGGAATCACTGTTAAAAATGATTTTTTTTTTTTGCTTGATCCAAATATTTTCTCAATATTTTAGGTATTTTCTCTAATTTGACTCATCTCCCACAAAAGACTATAAAACTTTACGTGTCCTTCCAAAATAAAAACATCAACCCATAATAAAAATATACAGCCATGACACCTTGTAAGAAGACATTACACATTACACCTACTTACTTAGTTGGCTGGCTTTTATTTATTCTAATCAATCTTACCTGTCTCAGGCCGTGTGCAAGGGCCACATCTGTCAAATTTGGCATCTTAAGGTACAGACGAGAGTAAAACTACACACTGTTTCTCACCCACTGAGCACCTACCCTGGGCCTAGCCCTGTGTTAGGTGAGGTAAGTGGTGGGAGCCAAATCCACCTTACCTGCAGCTATCTGTGAAAAGCAAACAAACTTCCCCATCTCATCTTTATGTCTAAGAAATCTTGGCTGAATTTCCCTTCTCTACTCATGCCTTATCTTCCACTAGATTTGGCATCTTCCTGAAGGTTCCCTTCCCATGCTCCAAATGCAGACCAGAAAGAGAAGGAAGGTTACATACATGTTTGAACGATGTGTGAGGAGCCGCACTGGCACCTGTTTCTTCCAAGTACTCCCCCCAGTTAAAGCCGATTTCTTCCAAGCTTGAACCTTCTTCTGTTGAAAAACCAAAACCAAAGAAACAAAAAACACAAGAATATCAATGCTAAAGTGAAGAATGGAAAGATACTGGCCTCCAATGAAGACCAGAATATCCTTCATGCAAGACACGAACGAATTCAGTGGTTTCGGAGGATATTATCAAATTTTTTTCATAGCTTTAGTCTGCTGGCTTTAGAGACAGGTGACTAAAGAAAGAAAACACTAAAGAAATTCTGCTTGGGTACCCTAACAAAATCAAGGATAATATGAAGTGCTCTTAGGCAAATTAAAGGAGATCTGTCTCATGGCATATTTGATGTGTGTTAGTTTATCAGTCTGGAATTGGCCACTATGGACACTCCCTTCTTTGGGGAGACCGGAGGACAAGGTGAAAAGAAAACCATCGAGTGCTGAGTATCCACTGGCTACTTACTACAGCTGGGGATTATAAAATAATAGCACAGATTGTGAGTGCCAGAAGGAACTTTAGGAAGCATTGATCTCATTTCAAGGGGAAATAATTGAGGCCCAGAAGGATTGTTCAAGTGTGTGAAGCCACTCAACAAGTTAGGGACAGAAACTGACCAAATGTGAGGCAGACCCCTGATGCCCATCCAGTCCAGTGTCTGCTGACCTGCCTTCTGCTGTGACAGAACTCTCAGACCAAGGCACACCAGTAGAACTCAACAGGACATGAGTTTCTCCAATTACAGGGATCGAAGAAAAATACAATCAAATGCACAGGGCTCTTAAAATAATCCTTATTTTGGCTATGCAGGAAATCAAGTAATTCCCTGAACATTCAAGAATGTATATGTAAGATATAATCGGAGTAGTTGAAAAACACCAAATGACTCTTTTTAAAAGTATAGTACAGATAACATAAATGTTACATCACATTTCAAATGGAAAGAACTAATCAACTGTAAACATTACTTCAACCAATTTGCAAGGCTATCATAAATTAACACACAGCAGTAGGGGCTGTCCAAACATGCAGGTAAATAATAGCTTCAAAAGTTCAGATTTTCTTTTCTTGTAATAATGTTCAACTATGCATCTTCTACTAGCAAGAGGCTATCTCACTGGCCAAGAACAAACACTGGCAAGTGGGCCAGAGAGATTTGCAACAGGAGGGTCTAAGAAAGAAAGCATTGTTCTTGGAGGTTATCACTATATGTTCCTACTAAAGATTTTTAAAGTAGAAGTTGGAAAAGTAATTTTCTTGTGACACTCTGCATACTCGGAAAATGAAAATGATAAAAGAAAATAATTTTTGTAAAGTCAGAAAGGCAGTTATCTTCAATTTTGTCTTCTAAATCAAAGTTGTTTAAAACTATCACCTCAAATTTTGCTCCCATCAAGTGGTTTATAAGCAAATGTCCAAGAAAATAAAAGCTACCAATAGGTACTGCACCAGATCACCTGGACAAATCTGCTGTGATGCCTCTGGTTAGTGGATAAGAAGACAAACTCGGTAATCGATGCCCAGTGTTGTCTGGGGCAAAAGAACTGTGGGCAGAGCTACTGGGGGACACCCAGAAGTGTTTTCCAGAACATGACTGCTTTCTCTTTGTGCTTGCCTTAACTATGTCTTCGTGGCTAGAAACCACCTGTCATCCTTGTTAGCTAGAGGCTGCAGGCCCTGCTGACTTTTTTCAGGGAACATATTTCTGATAAAAGGGCCTTTTCCCAGGGGGAAGCAGAATGTTGGGAGAGATACAAGGGGAGATTCTCCCTGAGAAGTCACGAGAGTAAGACCACAGCCTTACTTTCTCAACTTCCACTGAGACCATTCCTTGCAGTTCTTTATGGTTCATAAAATTCTAATCCATGCTATTAGCATTCACTAAAAATTTTTGTTCCCACAAACTTTAACCCATGACAAGCTATGTTTCCAATCTCTTCCCCCAATATTATAAGCAATAGATGCTTTCGTGCTCACTCAGGTATTCATTCATTTATTTGTTCAAGTTAACCAAGAGAGGGAAAGGTAGCATCGTGACTCTCACATGTGTATCACAAAGGACAGTGCTAAAGAAAGCTGTTACTCTCTGCTGTCTAAAAACTACTTTAATAAGAACCCCAAAAGTCAGGCCTACAGTGGGATTAAAAACATTTCAAAACCTTTATGCCCAACAGCTGGTAACTTTAAGTGCACTTCTTAACAATAAAATCTGATACAAAATGTAGGATTCCTCACAATACAGCCTTTTCAAATCTGTAATTTATTAACATTTCCTCCACAGCATGTGCCCTAAGCAGCGGATTCTCTAAAGACATTTCAATGAGCAATAGATAAACACACACAATGTTTATGAGTGGAGGTCTCATAAACCCAGAGCAAATATTTACTGCCGATTCATAAACCTCTTAAACCCATAAACATTTTATCAAGGAAACTGTGACAATCTCCCTCTGCTGCAAACGAGCCAGTCAGAGGCATGGCCTGTGATGTAATGAAGAGACTATGAAAGGCTACTAAGAAAATTTCACAATTTAAAGAAAGCAGGCTCGTTCATTACTGGCACTCCAGTTTTAGAAAACAGAAAGCTATTTATGTGACCAGAATATTTCATAGCAAATAGAAAAAAGAATATCTTACTAAAACTTGGAGTGCAGGCTACTTAACAGTGAAAAATGGAATGAACAAATGACTCATACACCTTTTTTCTAAGTAATCAGATCGTGGGTTGTACAATTTTACAACATGAAACAAGGCTAACTTTGCAAGGCTGAATATTAAACCCTGTAACCACTACCCAATTTTAAAAATATGTAGAATTGGCAGGTTTGAAATGAACAAAATCCTGTGTGTTAGATATTTTTTTAATGTGGAGGGAGAAAGGAAAAAATATAAATCTTTATTATTTTAACTGCTGATAGTTCATTCATACTATCAGAAGGTCTAGAAATGAGTTGCATTGTGTATTATATTAAACAGACACCCCGTTGGAATGAAACTCAGGTAGGACTGGCCAATGCCAGTCCCAGACCTGAGTCATGGCTACAGGACTACACCAGGGAGGAGGAGACTGTCACCTGGACCCAAAGGTCCTTGAGGCTCTCTCAGCTACCCAGACTTCCAAAGGGTCTTTCCAGAAAGAAAGAAAATGACCCAATCTCCTAGCCTGGGGAGGCATCAACTATCTAAAGGAGAGTTTTTTTAAAAGAAAATACAAGTCACATAAAACCAGTTCTTTCCCAGCATAAACAGCCAGAGATCCCAATTTCTCTAACAAGAACATTGATTCATTTCCTTCCTGAATATAAGAGCTTGTGGCACTCCAGTTAATACATCCTAATCTCTACCCCACCAAAAATATGAAGCCCACGTTTCCAGAATAATTCCTTTTACTCAGGATTGCCCAATGTAAATACACAACACGGCTTTACCTACAAGGCTTCATCAGGAAATTACGTTTAGCCACCCTTGAAAAAATTATGCCCAGGTGTCTATTCAACACTATGTCAGCAAAGTGTTTTGCTTGCTTTTATCAGGACAACTGGGAAAGCCCAGAGATGCAAAAGTCCAGTTGTGGTCCACATCCCTCTGTGTGTCTCCATCCATTTCATCCACTGGAAAGGTGTTCAGTTCCTCTATCCCTGCTCACCCCAGCAGTGTCTCGGGAAGAGGAGTCATTTTACATTGTGTCTATTTCGTCCATGGGACTCAGGAGTCGGTTATTGACCCCAACTATTTGAGCTCTCCTTAGGAAAAAAGGCAAATCTAAACAAGAGAAAACTGTTAATGAGACTCAGAATCCTTGTTTTTAAGCTGAAGTTTTCATTTCAGAGGGATGGATCATCTGTGCAAGGACCACAGCAGCTGAATGTGGGGACAGAGGAAGCAAAGACGCAGGAATCAAAAACATGGGAAGCAACCAGGCTGGACTTCCATGCTCTGGCACCATGATTTGGTCCAAGAAGAGCTGTAGGCACTCACGTGTGGTCAGCTGTCAGGGAAGTGCAGTTGTGTGTCTTGTGACACACAGGCAGAGGAGATGGGAGACACGTGGAGGAGAGGGCAAGAAAGAATGAATCTGAGTTGGCACTGTCTCTCATGAAGTGAGTGAGTGTGGGGTGTGTATGGTTTGTGTGTGTTTATGCCCTTAGGTATCCAGGATGGCTTCTCCCTGTGCTGAAGGGCAGGCACAGCTCAGTGTTTCAGAGCACAAGGTTCCAAGCCCTCTACGTGCCTGAGTTGAAATCCTGGCTTGAATACAGGAGCCAAGAGAATCCACCTTTTTGTCCAATTTCATCTGCTATTTCACTGCATTGTGGAAGAATCAGACAACGCAACACAGGAGAATATTTAAGAGTGCCTGCCCTGAACACAGGGTCATGTATCTATTGTCCCTCATTTGAGAGTCAAGGTACTACCAGGTGAAGAAAGCTCAGTTTACCTTCTCCTGCTCATCTGACATAGATATCTCATATGAACATTTTCAGGAAAATGACCAAGACACCATCCAACCCGAAGCATGTCACAGTTGGTCCCTGAACCAAATAGCCCCACAACTGATGGCAGACAGAAGATATTTTGCATAGTAACAGGTGAAACAGGAACTACTCAGGAAAATAAACTATTTGACAACTCTTAGTTGAGTATGGTCTTAACAGTCTAAATGTTCAAAACTAGATTTGACTGTCTAGAAGTCAGCCTCTGCTCTCTACAAGGGTTTAGGTCCTGCTTTAAATTGATTTCCTCTTTAGGAAAGTCTGTCTTTGTGGCACCATCTAAGAGTCTCCTCACCACATGTGAGGACAATGGAATCTGTCAGGCTCCCTCACCCTGGATGCCCAGGCATGGGCTGCTTAGAGATAATAATTAGATTTGCATGTGCAGCACCCTCTCAGTTATACAAACATTGATGTCATATTTTGGCTAGTAGCCGGCTTTATCTGTGCATAGTATATAAGCGGCAGTAAGCAGCGAGCAGCCAGTGAAGAGGTGAGCCACAGGAGCACAGTTAGCGGCCTGCTGGTAGTCCAGAGCAAGCCCAAGGGCAGAGGGCAAGTGAGAATACTGTAATGTTTGCAATAAAGGAACTGTCAGAGACTCCAGCCCTGCCTCGCATATTCTTCCGGTTGCCGGACAAGAAGAGCCTGCCTTGGTATCCACGACACCACACAGGTATAAATGGAAATGCCAAGGAGAAAGGGCAGATTAACCACATAGGAAAAAAAGCCCGGGCCAATATCTGAAAAATGTTAAGATACTTTAGAGCTATCTAGAACTGTTAGTTCTATTAAAGATCTTAACCTCTCAGGTGATTTAGGCCTCCCACAACACAAGAGCAAGAACTAACCAAGATGGGAGCAGGCCAGTGGGCACTGAGCATGGCACAGTGCAGCCAGGGACGCAATGCTGCACTCACACCTCTCTGTTCGTGGGTCACCCACAATGCAGTATGAATAATTTTCCTGACACCGTATTATTAATATGTTTCAGAATCTACTTCAGCTAGAGATATACGGAAACTGCCTGAAAAGTCAACAACACGATTGTCATTGAGACAGTTTTGAAAACATACCATTGAAAATAATGTAGTCATAGACGTCAGATGTGTGTATGACAAAAATATGGTGAAAATTAGGGACTCCAAAAGAGAAAAAAATAACCTCACTCAGCAAACATAACAAAGACTTTTTAAAAGGCATATCTGTACTTAAATAAAAGTAGAATAACTAGACTGAACTTTCAGTCTATGAGACTATGTTCTCTAAGAAAAAGAATATCCATATTTCTACTGGGAGTAAAAGATTCAACTCTGCTTTTAGAATTTTTCTCTCTTTATATAGGAAAAAAAAGCTGAAAGCGGGAGAAAGAACTGACTTTGAAAAAGATACTAACACCTTTCAGGCAACATTTCATGGGTTTCCACATTTTTTCCAGGTAAAGATATAATCTGAGAAACATAAGCAGGTAAATTCAATAACACCAAGCAATCTGTAATTCCATCATTGACTAGTCTCATCAAAATGTGAAAACAAATTCCATACCTTCTTTGGATGATCATCAAATCTCTCCCTGAATTAATGATCAATATTTTTGTCCATGAATTCACCATAGCAATGTTTATGATTCTGCTAAATTGTCCTTATCTAATTGTTGTTATGCAATAGTGCAATTCTTTAAAAAAATATTTTAAAAATAAACTCTTTCTTGTGCAAGTTTTAGAAAAAGATGCATTTACAAATTCATTGTTTAAATATAAAAATTCAATCAAAGACTGGTTTGATTTTGTTTGTTTTATGACTTCTTAAAGGGAGAAAGACTACCACAAATTCACATGACCTAAATTTCCTTCATGTGATGCACCTTTCAGAAAGCTGTGCTGGAGTTTAGAGAAAGTCTTGGGAAGTGACATCTAGGGCTTGGGCATATCTTGCTGCCCTCTCTTTCTGGGAACATATCAGAGAATTCTACTTCCCTACCTCCCTAAACTTATTTGGGTCAAGAAGTTCTGAGCACAGGGGATGGGAGCGCAAGGGGTCAGGGTGGGGGCTGGGTGAAAGGTGAAGGGATTAAGAACTACAAATTGGTAGTTACAAAGTAGTCATGGGAATATAAAGTACAACACAGGAAAGAGTCAATAATATTAAACTATGTAAGGTGCCAGGTGGGGGGGGATACTTTGTAAAGTATATAACTATCCAGCTTCTGTTCTATACACCTGAAACTAATACAAAATAATATTAAATGCAGACTGTGACTTAAAAATAAAATTAAAAAAAGAGGTTCTGAGCAAAAACGGGACCTGTCTCTTCTGAGCTAGAACATTTAATTACTGATTCAAGACTCTGCAGTTCTTATTCCCTGTAATGGCAAGCCTGAAGCAGCTGCTGAGATGCGGCCCTGGACAGTGCTGTGCAGAGACTCAGTGGAACGGAGTACCCACTGACTCTGTCTGAACTACATAGTGTGAATACTTACAAACATTTATTTGGTAAGCCACTGAGATTTTGAAGTCATTTGTCACCTCACTATCACCTAGCCCGCTCTGTCTAGTACATAGGTAATATTAATTTTGAACCAAATTTTGCCAAACTTTCAAGCTGCTATATGCTTATAAGTATACTAGTAAATCCTAGGAAGAAGCAGCATTTGAGATCCAGAAACAATGCCCCATTACTTTCTGAACATTTTTGGAAAGATGTTGGTCAATACATCAAAAAGTCAAATCAATCTAGAAAACAAAATTGTACCTGAATCAAGATCTCCATTACCATTTGCTGAGCTTGGATGTTTCTCCAAGAGAGAAGATGAAGGGTCTGGCATATTGGTAACTGACAAACTGCTCTCCATTCCTAAAGAATAAAGATCTTCTCTTAATTCATCCTGCAGGAAGAATTACCTAGGGCAACCAACAAAGAAAAAAAAAAATCAGATTCACGTATTTTAAACTCTCCAAAAATAACATCATCCTATCAGCACTGCTACTATTTCATTGTAACATGCAGAAAGGATGCACTGTAACAACAATAATAGAAAATGCCAAGAGTCAAGACTAAAGACTACATATCTCTACAGGGTTAACAACAAAAGTCACAGCCGAGCAAAACCATCCATTTTCTACAAGTTATTATGGACACATTTTTCATCAACAATAAAAATTTTGTTTCAATAGCCAATCTACCACTGTAACGTTGGCAAGACACTCCGCCCCCCAAAGTTGCCTCCTCTCTCACTCAGTGCTGTGAAACACCAAGTGTTCCTCAGCCTCAGCATCCCCACACACATGTATGATGTATGGTGTCTCCCAAGCAACGGTTACCAAACCAGCTACGGTGTCATCAGTGTTTGCAAGTATGAGCTTTGTGAGCAATCAGACTTTTGCTATATAATAGCATGACTATTCTACACTTGCATTCTGACATGACTGGTGGTAAAACAAGTAAAAGGATATTCAGTATTCACAGAATCCTATCATCCAGTTCAGCATGTCACATCCCATAAAACAGCCAGGCACAGTCGTTGCTAAGGGTCAGCCATGGATAGCGGTGGAGGTTAGACACAGTCACATGTGGGTTTTTTAAATCTTTCACTTACTCAATGTTTGCTTTTATTTCATATGTAGATAAAAGTTTAAATAAGTAAAAGGACAAAGATATATGAAGGAAAAGAATAGTACAATGATAGCTACATAAATGGAATATTTTGTCACTTACATACTGGTAAAGTATCTTTTAAGAATATCATGCCCTTCTTGAAACACACACACACACACAGTACATTTTGGTGCTCTTCAGATTACTTTCCTAAAAAATACTTTGAGGTTTCGTCAAAATTAAAGGAATGATTTAAGCCTAAATAGAAACCGTGGGGGGTTTTTAAAAAATAATTCAAAGTTATTTCCGATCACTAGTGAGTCATTTGCTAAGCTTAGTTTCTGAAAGCTTTGATGGAAACAACAACAAACACAGGAACCCATTTAATGGACAGACAGGTCCTAAAACTACTTAAAACGGAGGACACTGGCAAACACAGCATTAGAATATTGAGGCTGGCTAATTTTACCCCAAGGACATCAGTCTGCCAAAGCAACCCCCATGATAACGGGCAGAACTGCACACTCCTAAGAGCGTCTCTTCATCATTCCTATTATGATACAGGTACACGAGTTTGTGGACAGCTCTGCTTTGGAGATTTCCCTGCGTGGGGCTGCACACAGCCACGGGAGAGGCTGCCTGGCGACTGCAAAGCTCATGTCCTATGCCAGGATTTCCCAGTGGAAAGCAGTACTCACCAGTTTATTGTGACTGCCCTGGTACCTCAGGAGCAGTCACTGATGCAATCTGCAGAGAAACCACTTGATGATGAGCAAATGGCCAGCCAACCAAACACCCAACAACCAACAAGCATCCACTGATGGGCATATCATAAAGGTAAGTAAGACCCACACTCCGCCCCATTATAAGAAGTGTGATTGTGAGTCTACAGATCACTCCGTCACTGGGGCAGGGATACATCTGCTGACCCCCAGGGTCACAAGGTGGCCTGGACAAAGAAAGAGCAAGAAGGCAGCATGCTCTAGAAAACTCTGCCTTTCACTGTTCTCCACAGAGTAATCCAGGAATGACCAAGAACTTGGAGGGCAGATGGATAGGCAACTGAAGAAAAGGAATCAGAGGTGGAACACTCAGCACAAACAAAATACCATGGGCTGCCCTAATAAAAAGTACATCCTAACTGGGGAAAGCACCAATAAGTCAGAAAATTGGCAAATTATACAGAATATGTTAGAAGACATTAAGTGCTGTAGAAAAAATTAAAGACGGAGAGAAGATACAGGTGAACAAGGCAGAATGGTTATGACCATTTAGATGATGGCCAGGGAAGACCTGAGAAAGTGGCATTTGAACAGACTTGAGGATGTGAATAGGGAAGGAGGCAGAACCATGATGAGAACAGTTTGTCAAAATAAGGGCCTGACCCGAATGTCACTCTACAGGTTTTCCATTCCATGAAGTGAAGTGATCAGGTTTGTTCCAGAAAAATCACTCCGGTAGCTCCATGCCAGACAGGTGACAGACAGGGGCATGACCAAATGGGAACAGAGACTAAAAACAACATGCAGATGAAGGTCTAGACCAAGACAGTAAAAGAGAAATGAAGGAAACAGGTCATTATATATTGGAAAGGTACAATCCACAGAACATGATGGAAACAATCCAACAATCCCCCAATATTAACAAAATGCAATCTTTTCAAAGCAGGTAGTCAGTTCCTAGAATAAACTGCTTCGCTTGCCAGTTAGCCCTCAATAAGTTAATAGAACCTATGCAGTGCCTATGGAAATAAATTCTGAGAAAAATATATTAAATATAAGAATGACAATCCATTTCACAGAAATTTGTTTTCAATGGAACTGGGGGAGGGGTGCAAATTTTATTGGCAACAAGTGACCCATAAGCTTTGCAAATAAAAAGAGGATTTTATAAAGCAAATCCTTTTCCTAACTACAGTACCAGCCGTAACCACCCCCACCACCCAAAAAGGCTATTTTTAAAAAGAAGCAAATTTCCTTTTGGTTCTTAAAATACTTGTAATTTCAAGACTGAAGGTAAAATTGTCTCTTCATGAAAGTTGCATTTTTTTCCCCAAAGACATGAGAAGAAGGTTCAGAAGACTGGGTTTTTAAAGGGTTGTTTCCTGTTTTATACAATATACTTTGTAAAATATACAATATAAAATATACAACATACTTTGTGTAAAGTTAATTCACTATAATTGGCTCCTCTTGTCTCTAAAGTTGTTGAGCAACAGAATTATAGTACTGGACCATCTTTTAAAAAGTGGTCTTGGCCCAGTGACAAGAACAGTGAACTTGGAGAATTAGTAACAAGGTCACTATCTGGTGTGACTTAGGCAAATTACTTAAACTCTCTGTTCCTCAAATTTCTCATTAGTTAAATAAGAAGGCTTAATTATATGCAATCAATAGCCTTTTTAAAATATAAAATTCTATGAATCTACCAAGGCTTTTTGGTATTAATTGCACCTTTTCTGCTTTCAGATTACCTGTTTATCTGAACCAAATATAAGCACCTGCCTCCTATCATTTGGGGAGTATTCAAAGAAGAAAACTATTGTAGCATAGGCCAGACAAAGCCTTGTTAAGAAGGAAATGTGTGAGAAAGAACACTCATTAGATAACTCTAAAACAAAACAGAAATGAATTATCTCTAGACCAGCAAGGTCCAACAGAAATTTCTATACCTACACAGTCCAATTCAGTAACCGCTACCCATTCATGGCTACTGAGCCCTTGGAATAGAGATAGTGTGAATGGGGTTCTCAATTTTAATTTTGATTAATTTAAATTGTGAAGGCCTATATGGATAGTGGCTGCCTATTTGACAGCACAGCTAGACCACCACATAGGTAAGCCAGAGTTTACTATATTTGAATTTTGAGTATATCCTAAATAACCATCAATTCTTGGCTCTCTTAGAAGTTTCAATTTAATAATAGCAAGCTAGTTAAAAAGAACATAGGAATTTTCAAACTTAAGGAACTTCACAGTTTCCCAATAACGCGCCACAAATCCTTCATAGCAAACTTCCTAAAGTAGTAGGTTTTTATTGAATGTGCTGCCTTTTTGTAGCGATACAATATTAAAGAAGAAATCTCAGAAGCTAAATTATGTGCATCATATTAAGATAATTCTCTTTTCATTCACCTATACTCAAGAAAATCATTCTACCTCAAATGTAATCAGGCAAAATATTTTTCAATAAAGGAAAAAAAACTCTATGAAGGTTATTAATGTCAAGTATCACTGGCTTATCTGGCATCATTAAAGGGGGGAAAGTTTGCTAAAATTTTTATGACTACTCAGTGATTCAACTCTCTCCATTTGCCTCTTAACTGGACACTATAAAAAGGTAATCGGGGACTATAAAATAAGACATTGATTTAAATGCACCAAATCAATCATTTTAAAGAGAACTCAGGGGTAACAATATAAACCCAAACAGCCACCTGAATGAGTGGCAGAGGTAAGCCTCAAATTATTCTGTATAAGGACAAGTGACAAGGCATTGTCACAGGTGGCTGCAAAATTTATTTTGGCAAATGCCAAGTCACACTTTCCCTTTTTCAACAATGTTTACTTTCTGCCTTTCCATAAAAGGTATACACACTCTCTACAGAACTCTTAAGGAATAAAATTATATAACAAATTTAAATCACTAGTAATTCTGACACCCAGGGGAAACCACTTTTATGTTTATAGTAACTCCTCCTAATGCTTCTCTGTGGGGTTTTCTGAGTTCCTGTAGAATTTATAATTTTAATTCATTTTTCATTTAACATTACATGGAAAGCATTTCCCGACATCATTAAAATTCTTTGACAACATGACTCGAAATGGTTGGATGATTTTTATTATACTATGAATAAGGCAATTTATTTACCATTCCACTACTGCTGATCATTAAGTTGTTTTTGTTTTGTTTTTTAAATTTTCACCATCACAAATAGTGCTGTAGTGATAATCCTTGGCCATAAATTCTATTACATCTGGGATATTTCTTTTGTGTAGAATCCCAGAAGTTAGGGCTAAGGAGCCTAAGGTAGGAGCATGTTTAAGCCTCATGATACATATTGCTAAAGTGCTCTCCAGCCTGCGGTCCTAACTTACTGAGTGACCAGCAGTGGATGATTCAATCCATCTAAACCCAGTCTCCTACTCGGCCATAAATAATGTTTTCTTTCATCTTTTTCAATTAGATATTAAAAAAAAATGGTATCCTGCCACTGCAATAGTCTTTATATGATACTACTCTGTTCACATCCTTCTCACATTTTAACTTCATTGATATTTTGTATAATTTTTAAAGAGCTCTGCATATTTTACCTTTCAAAACCATTGAAAGATATTTTCCCCAATTTGCCCTTTAGAGGTTCCTGTTGATATACAGAGTGCTAATTGTCTTGTTTTGTTTAATTTAGTCCAATGTACCAATTCCCTTTATTTCCTCTAAAAAGTATATTCCTAAATTGTCCTCCCCATCCTAGGATACCAGAGACCTAAGCTCTCTGATGTTTCAATTTTTAAATGTAACACATAGGGAATTTATGCAACTCTGAGCTGATCACTGCCCCCTACAGTTAATAATCCAGTTCTATTCCATTGGGTTTACATCTGTCTTTATCAAATATTGAATTCTTACACATACAAGACTGTTTCAGAAAACCAAACTTTACTTTTAAGAAGAAAGTGATATAGAAACTAGGACTACTGTTCACATATCTCTTACTTAGTTCGACAATCATTAAACTTGAGGTCATTTAAGGTAGGTCTATAAAGGTCTGACAATGATTTTGCCTGGCTTGGTAACCCAGTTTCTTATGACATGACCATTACAAAAGGTATTCTACTGTGAACAGAATATATCTTAAAGTGAACACAGGCAGAAATAACTGTGCATCAGAAACTGTTAAATATCCCTCTCCCAACCCCAATATCCATTTACTCCTTTGCTTACAATAAGGAGTAACTGGGTAACCAAAATAAACACTGCTCGGCTGTCTCTGAAGTTGGTGTGGCTGCACCACTGTGTTCTGTCCAGTGGGAAGTTTGTGGAATGAATGTGTTCAACCACAAGGTCACCGCCTTTAGTGGAAGGGTCATGCCTTTGCATTTACTCCCAGAGCCACCAGGGATCAATCACCTAAGACCCACAAATACTGAAACAAAAGAGAAGGGAGCTTGGTTCTGCAGTCAGTTCCAGACTACCACACATAAGAGAAAAATTAGCATCTAGCTTCTATCTTATTCATACCACCAGTTGGGGTCTCTGGTACACACTCAATCCCAAATCCCCACAAACACACCCTAGAAGGACTGTGTTCCTTTTTAATAATCTTGTAAGTATAACGCTCAGATTGTTACGGTTCAACTTAGTTTTGATCCAAAACACTATCTTTTGCTCTAAGTTTTAGCCAAAAGACTATCAATAATACTAAATGCTATCTTTGGTTTGTTTCAAAAAAATCACAGTTCACATGAACGCAGACCAAGGTGTTTCAGCCCGGAGAAGGAGGCCCGTGGGGAAATGAAAGAGGTCCCCTTGTCCTGTGGGAAGTCCAGACTGAGCCAAACCCCTAAAGAACTAAGAAGGTCAGCACTGCCTATAGCATCATCAACTATTCAGGCAGTTCTCAAGCTCTAAGGTACAGCAGAATTCTCACCTGCAGCACTTGTCAAAACTCAGTCTGCTGGGCTCCACCTCCTGAGCTTCTGATTCAGCAAATCTGGGGGATGCCTAATCATTCATATTTCCAACAAGTTGCCAGGCAATGTTGATGCTGCCGATCTATGGACTGCACTCGAGAACAACTGCTTTATGGAAGAGATTTTTGCATGTGCTGCTTAGAAAGATAAAATTTGTTCTTTATCAAAAGATATCTATCATTGGTATACTAGGAAACACAGTATTTCTGCAAAGTCATTTAAATGTGGAGAGAGGAAGGCTGGTGTGTCTAGAAATAGTTTTGCATTAAATAGCACTCAGTTAGTAGTTTTGCATTCTCGTTTTCCTTATAGAATGCCAGTTACCTGAATTCCACTGTTTCACAAAGTCAAACTTTGTTATACCAACTGCCTAAGTCAGGCCTGCTTGTTCTCCATTAATAGTTCAGTAAGACCTACAGCACCAAAAATGTATCATGTTGGTCATTTATGGTGGAGCCATTCTCTTAATGGATCTAAGTATCTATAGGAATTATTTTTTCTAGGACTTGGTGTTCTCAAATATCAAGAGGAGAACGGATTACGTAATCTCTAGGAATTAGACCACTCGTTCCTAGCGGATGATTTTTCCTTAGCTTTATTGATAATAGAGTAGCAGATGATTTTTTTATGTTATGTCTGCATATGGTTTTAAAAGCCAAACAGTCTATCAGGCTTGTGGGGACCGGCCCAAAAAACATAACAGCGCAATCTCCTGCACTGTCTTCCCTCTCCATGTCCTGCTTCCCTGGGAAAGTCACTTTCATCTATTTTAGCTGATTGTTTTGGCATTTATCGCTATATCTCTGAACAACACCTTCCTTGCTTGATTTTTTCAATTTGTGTCATTATCAGGTAATGCCCTACTAGTACACCATCATCCCCCACCTACCTATCCCTCTCTCCCTCCCTCCCTCCCTCCTTCCCACCCTTATCCTGTAATGGATATTATTCCACAGAGCAGAACCAGGCAGCTTACTATGATTACTCTTCCCCTTTCTTTCACAACTTTTCTTCGGAGTTAATGATGGTCTTGTTTTTCCCACGTCCTTATTTCTCTACATACTTATCATCACCCATTGCAGTCCAATTTTTCCATCAACTGTCTAACTCTCCTCTAGATAAATTGAGATATGCTGGTATTTTATTAATGTCATCTTGAAGTAATTTCTACCAGGGCCTTCTGTCCTGCTCTAATCTAGACTAACTGCACTCTGTTGTGCCTGGTACGCAGATGCTATCCTGAGATCTCACTTCACCTCTTTCTTTGTAAGATCTCCCTTTTTCTGTGTCCCAGGCCTGCATAGATCTTGTTTTCTCCCTCCTTTTGATGGAGTACAGTCTCTGATAGACTTCTAAGAGAGGATTTAGGTGGAAAATGTGTGAAATCTTATATGGTTGAAAATGTCTGTAACCTACTCTCACATTTTAACCAATAGTTTAGGTAGGTAAAAAAAAAACTTCTAGGTTGGAAAAACATTCTCTCTCAGAATTTTGACATTTTCCCTCACCACTGTCTTCTGGCTCCCTTTGTTGAGAAGTCTCATACCATCCTAATTACTGGGTTTTTTGATATTCTGAAATGCCGTAATGCTGTGTCTAATGGCAATCTGCCTGTGGTTTGAGGGCCCTGAGTGACTTCTTTCAACATTAAAAACTGTTCTTCAGTTCTAAGATATTTTCTTCTTCTTCTTCTTTTTTCTTATTTATTCATATTTAGAGAGAGAGAGAGGAAGGGAGAGAAACACAGATTCGTTGTCCTACTTACTTATGCATTCATTGGTTGATTCTTATATGTACCCTGACTGGGGATCAGACTTACAACTTTGGCATATTGGGAGAACCAACTGAGCTACCAGCCAGGGCTAAGATGTTTCCTGAAGTATTGTTAATTTCTTCATCTCTGTTTTCTCTGTTGTTTTATCTAATCATTCAAATGTTGGGTCTCCTTAATTTCCTTAATTTTCCCTTTTACTTTCCACCATTTTATTTTTTTAATCTACCACCTAGGTTATTTCCTCAGCTTCTTCTAACATTTTTATAGAATTTTACAACTTAATTTCAAAAACTTCTTTCTAAGGATTTCCAGTCAAAAGGCAGAATAGGTGAGTGCTGTGCTTATTTCCTCCCACAACCACATCAAAATTACAACTAAACTCCAGAACAACCATCCTTGAGAACTGCCTGAAATCTAGCTGAACAGCAGTCCTATAACGGAGGAAACACAGAAGCCATGCAGTGACTGGTGGGAGCAACAAAAACGTGAATCTAGGTGGCCCCACACCCACCTGGGGTGGTTAAGAACTGGAGAGAGGTATCTCGGCTGCAGAGGTCCCCCATGAAAAATGAAAGGTCCCAGCCCCACACCAGGCTTCCCAGCCTGGAGCACCAGACCAGGGAAGAGGTCCCCCCAAAACAGCTGGCTGTGAAAGTCAGTGGGGACTCAGTCCAAGTGAGAATGAGGGCTTCTGGAGTCCCACACATCCTCTTAAAGAGCTGACACTCAGGCTCCTTTGCTGGCAAACACTTGCCCTAAGCTCCAGGGTAGAGTCAACAGCTCAAGAAGTGACAGGGACATACTGGCAGGAACTGAACTGTCTGGCTTCAGGGGGAAGGCTGGAGGGACACTCTCTCCCCGAGAGCACTGCAAAATTGTTCCTTTGTTGAACCCACTCCCACTGCAGCCAAGAAGTGCTGGTGGGTGGTACTGCCAGGCTGGTGCCAGTGTCCCTTTGCCGAGCCCTCCTCCCTCCCAAGCCTCCCCACCCTGAGACAGACACCGCCCCACCCTGAGACTCTGCCCCACCCTGAGACACCGCCCCACCCTGAGACTCTGCCCAGCCTGATCTCTCAGCAGCTATTTCACCACCCTAACAGCCAGTCTCTGTCTGCACTACAGACTTTCCTAAAAGGTCCACAAACACCAAACAAGCAATGTCTGGTCTTGACATGCCCTGCACCCTTCGTTAGGCAGCCCCAGGCCGGGCACTAATACAAACCAGCCCCAGTTGGCAGCACAGCCTCTCCCAGGTGCCTCCAAACCCAACACAGGCAGCTACCTGTGATACTGCATATCACTTTGTAGCTCCTACCAGGAGGCCCCAGGACACAGAGAGGCAGCAGCTGACCTAGGTCTGCCCCAGAGCCACCTCTGCCAAGAGGCTCCAGAACCAACTACACCCGGTGGCTGAATTCAGACCAGATCAGAGCAACACCCAATCAGCTCCACAGACAGCACACCCAAAGGGTGAACTCAGTAGTCAACAGAGCCCTGCTAAAGGGAGTCCCACTCAGTGGTGTCAGCACCCCCACTCAACAGCTTGTCAAATGTTACCATGACCGGTCCCCACAGTCAGTCAGCCTGAGGGTCAATCTCACCCAATAACATGCCAACAACAATCAAGGCTCAACTACAACAGGAGAGCACACACAACCCAGGGACACCCTGGAGCACCTGGCTCAGGTGACTAGGGAGAATGCACCACTCATCCCATAGGACATATAATGTAAAAGGCATTTATACAGACAGGAGCAGAGCAAGGACAATAGGCCAGGTGCAGAAGACTACTGGGGCAGAAAGCTGCAGGTGCCTAGCAGTGAGCAAAACTGGGAAAACAAGGACTGCGCCACCAGGTTAAACTTCTCCCCCACCCCCCCACTAGCACATTGCTGATCAAGTGGTTGAGACCCCCTGACCTTTCCTCCCCTGGCAAGTTGCTAGGCATGCAGGTTAGATACAAGGGGGTAGGAGAAAAGCCCTTAAATATTAAGCCCCAGAACAATAAGGTTTTGACTGGCATCAAATACATCTAGGCCATAGCTATGTTTCAGCTCCAGGCCTCGAACCAGACAAGCAATGCCATGGCTGACATCAGGACCAGCTGCACTGAAAAATTACCTCTGCCCTGGCACCAACCAATCAGTGGAGACCACAACCCTGAAAGGACACACCTGGAAAGCTGATGCATATCCTATTGAGATCCACCCCTGGGAGCTCCCCTAAGATCCCCACCCTTGAAAGCCCTTAGGATGGAGAACCCAGCACAGCTCTCTCTAGGAGCACACCCTGGCCTTTCCCCACCTCCTTCCCCCAGGCATGTTTTCCAAGCCTCTCTCTTCCTCCTAAGCTCCAAGAACCCTTCTTTTGACTTTGTAACTTTTTCCTGAGCTCTTTTCTTCTTCACTTCACTTCTTCTACCTCGGTGACTTTCTAAATAAACTTCCTCTTATAGTTTGAGTGTTGGCTCTGAATTCTTTCTTCACCAGAACTCAAGTACCAAGGTTGCTGAACCAAGATCCATTATGACTCCACCAGCCTGACACCTGGTGCTGTTTTGCTGCCAACACTACTACACAAGGCTACCCTGCCAAGACTGGGAGACACAGTACATCTAGCTAATATATAGAAACAAACACAGGGCAGCAGCCAAAATGAGACAAACCGGTCCCAAATAAAAGGACAGGACAAAACTCCACAAAGAGAACTAAACAAAATGGAGGAAGCGAGTTAACAGATACACCGTTCAAGACACTGGTGATAGGATGCTCAATGAACTTAGGGTAAGAATAGATGAAATCAGTGGGAAGTTACACAAAGAGATAAAACCACACACACACACACACACACACACACACAAAAGAGTCAGAAATAAAAGTACAATAACTTAAAAGAAGAATACATTAGATGAAATCAACGTCAGATCAGATGAAGCAGATGATCAAATCTGTGATCTGGAAAACAAGGTAACAAAAAACAACAAAAAGAAAAAACACGACTTCCGGCCAAGATGGAGGCTTAGACGGACACACTAGGTCTCCCTCTACAACTAAAGAGGAATACAACTACTTCAAAACAAAGGATAACTAGAAATTCCAGAAAATAAAACTACACGGAAGTCCAACATATGAAGTTATAAACCAGCGGTGCCATTTGGGCAGGTAAGAGTTAAAGAGGGCAGTGCTGTTTGCGGTGGCACCCGGAGCGGCGGGCAGCGAGGAGTCCTGGCTGCGCAAGCCCCTGGCGGTGCGCGACTCCGGTGCTGGGGAGAGCGGCCGCCGCATCGCCTTGAACAGTGAGGCCCAGGGGGGCGGGAGGACGGATCCCGGTCTCCTGGCTGAATAACTGTGTGAATCCATCTTGGAGCCCCGCCCCCAAAGAAAGCACCACAGGGCTGCGAAATAGGTCGCGGACAGGCAGGCGCCGGCCGGTCGCTGATTTGTGACGCGTACACAGGCACTGCCCCCGACAGCCAGCCCAAGAAAACAAAACGCATCTGTCAAAATGAGGCAGACAACTATAGAAATCCCGGTGGCGCAGCTCACCAGACAGCAGATAGAGAACCTGACAGATGAACAGATAAGAAACCTGTCAGAGGCTCAGTTCTGGGCCATTGTTATCAGGTGGCTTACAGAATTCACAAAAGAGCAGGAAAAAGATATGAAAGAAGCGAAAAACTTTCATAACGAAAGGAACAAAACCGCATACGAGACAGAAAGAAAGGAAATAAAATCCAGAGTTCATTTCAACAAACTGGAATATGGAGAAGGAACAAGCAGTCAACCAATGCAGCGAGAGGAAATGGGAAGCAACAATGAGAGGATCAGAAACCTCTGGGACAGCTATAAAAGGCCCAACATAAGAATCATTGGTTTGCCAGAGAGCGAGGAAGATGAACTAGAACTTGAAAAATTGAGTGAAAATATAATAAAGGAGAACTTCCCAGACTTGGAGAAGGGAATAGACTTGCAGGTCCAGGAAGCAAGGAGAGTTCCCAAGAGACTGGACCCAGGGAGAACCACTCCAAGACACATTATAATCAAAATGTCAAAAATTAAAGATAAAGAGAGAATCTTAAAAGCAGCAAGAGAGAAGAAAAGAATTATGTACAAAGGGGTCCCAATTAGACTATCAGCTGACTTCTCAAGGGAGACCCTACAGGCAAGAAGGGACTGGCAAGAAATATTCAAAGTAATGAAAATCCAAAACCTACAACCACGAATACTCTATCCAGAGAAATTGTCATTCAGAATAGAAGGACAGAGAAAGTGTTTCCAGGACAAAATAAAACTGAAAAGAGTTCATTAGATCCAAACCACTGTTATATGAGATGTTAAAGGGACTGGTTTAAAAAAACAGAAGCTAGGGAGATGAAACAAAGGCAAACTAAATAGGCAACGAGAGTGGAAAAGGAACTGTGGGTACGGGAAGCATATTGGGGGGAGGTCAACAGGGAGGGGGAATGGGGAAAGGGAGGGAGATGATATAGGAATTGGGGATCAAGGTAGGAGGGAATGGAATAGACGGAGAGAGGTTGGGAGGAACTGTATGCACAACTAATGGACATAATCTAAAAGGGGGGGACAACTGGAGGGAGGGGGGCCACCAGGTGGAGGGGAGCAGAGGGAAGGGAAATTGGCACAAATGTAATATTTTAATCAATAAAACACATTAAATCTGAAAAAAAAAAAAGAAAAAGAAAAAACACATTTTTAAAAATGAGGATGGTTTAAGAAACATCTGGGACAACATCAAGTGTTAACATTTGCTTCATAGGGATACCAGAAGGAAAAGAGAGAGCAAGGGATTGAAAACCTTTTTGAAGAAATAATGGCAGAAACCTTTGCTAACCTGGTGAAAGAAACAGACATACAAATCCAGGAAGCACAAAGAATCCCAAGCAAGAGGCCCACACCAAGACATGCAATAATTAAAATGCAAATGGTTAAAGACAAATAGAGAATCTTAAAAGCAGCAAGAGAAAAGCAGTTAGTTACTGAAAAGGGAGCTCCCATAAGACTATCAGCTGATTTCTCAACAGAAACTTTGCAGGCAAGAAGGGACTGGCACAAAATATTCAAAGTGATGAAAGGCCAAGATTACTCTGCCCAGCAAGGCTATCATTTAGAATTAAAGAAGAGATAAAGAGCTTCCTAAACAAGAAAAAGCTAAAGGAGTTTATCACCACTAAACCAGTATTATAAGAAATGTTAAAGGGGCTTTTTTAAATAAAAGAAGAGAAGGATCAAAAATATAAATAAAATGGCAATAACTACATACCTATCAACAATTACTTCAAATGTAAATGGATTAATTGTTCCAATCAAAAGACTTAGAGTGGTTAAATGGGCAAGAAAACAAGACCCATAAATATATTTTCAGATTTTAAAAATAGACTGAAAATAAAGAGCTAGAAAAAGATATTTCATGCAAATGAAAACAAAAAATAAGCTGGGGTAGCAACACTTGTATCAGGCAAAATAGACTTCATGACAAATGCTATAACAAGAGTCAAAAATGGACATTTCATCATGATGAAGGGCATATTCAACAACAGGATATAACCTTTGTAAACGTTTATACATGCAACATAAGTGCACCTAAATACATAAAACCAATACTGACAGCATTATTTACAATAACCAAGACACAAAAGCAACTTAAGTGTCCAACAACAGATGACTGGATAAAGAACATGTGGTACATATATATACAATGGAATATACTCAGCCATAAAAGAAGAACAAAATTTTGTCATTTACAATAACATGGAGGGACCCAGGGGCTATATTATGTTAAGTGAAATAAGTCAGACAGAGAAAGACAAACAAACAAAACAGAAACATACTCACAGATACAGAGAACGAACTGATGGTTGCCAGATGGCAGAGGGGTTCAGAGGCTAGGTGAAAAAGGTGAAGGGATTAAGCAATACAAATTGGCCATTAGAAAATAGTCATGGGCATGTAAATATAGTATGGGGAATACAGTCAATAATATTTTAATAACTATGTATGGTGCTAGGCAGGCACTTGAAATACTCAGGGAGATCACTTAGTATATTATTTAAATGCCTAAGCACTATGGTGTACACCTGAAATTAATATACTATTGTGTCACCTTGTGATTGAAATTTTTTTAATTTTAAAAGCTTCTTTTAAAAAGTTCTTCTAATTCTCATAATATTCCCTTTCTGTCCTATCCTATTCTTGTTACATGAATGCAAAATCTTCTATTATATCCTAGAGACAGCTGACCTTTTTTAAAGATTTTTTTTCTCCCTCATAAGGAAAGTTATTTTTCCCTCTTTATAATTTTGGTCTCTACTTTTTATATCAGCTGCCTTCTTCAGAAGTCTGACTTCTCACATTTAAGAGTGGGGAATTAAAAAGCTGATTGGCATCACTGTAGGAAGAAGACCTGCTGGGTCTTTAAGTCTTTGCTCTAGGGTTGCTCAAATTCCACAGAGAAGAATTTTCCCATATTCCAACATATAAGGGCAAGGGGTATCTGCCACTATCACTGGTTTAGAAATGAGCACCCTAAATGGACACAGTCAGTTTCTTCCCTGAAATTAGGCAAAGTGTACACTCTAAGACTGAAGATCTTCCTCTTAAATCCAAATAAAGGTGTGTCCAGCTTCAACTTCAGATTTCCAATTAGGAGTCAATAAATTATTTTCCTTTCTTAAGCCAGTGCTAATACACCATATTTTCATCTTCATTTTGTTTTACCAAACACAATAAATGTTAAACTTGTGCAACCAGAATTTGAAACACATTATCCAAACTGAAGAGAAAAAGCCAAACTTCATACCATAATAACAAAGCTGCCTTAGCATTAGAAATCATTTCTATCTCCCTTTATTAAAATGCAAGCTCCCACAAGTTTGCTATTTAGAAGGGCTCACTCTAGTAAACCTTAAATAATTATGATAAAAGAAATGCTGAATTTATTTTAAAGTCACCCAATTAACTAGCTCTTTCAAACTGCTCTGCCTTAAAGGAGCTCAAAAACCTCACAATTTTACTAACATACTCGGAATTTCAAGCTTGCCACTCTAAAATAAGTAAAGGTTTGCTGTCGTATTCAGTTGTTGTTTTTTTAATGACTCAAAAAGGGAATCTTCAAGCTGCAACCAAAGCAGAGGGAAAAGGGTCGGCTCCTTCAGAGACGCAGATGCGTTCCCAGGTCTCTGCTCTGCAAGGCTCCCGGCATGATGGCTGGAATCTAGGGGACTTTGGCTCAACTCTGCTGCGCCATCCCCGCTACTGCCAACCTGTGGCCACAGCCCACCTCAGCCCAGTCAATAAATCAAGAAATTTACAAGAGACTTCTGGCCAAGATGGAGGCCTAGATTGACATGTTCCGTCTCCCTCCACAACTAAGAAGGACTACATCTACCGCAAAACCAGAAATAACCAGAAGTTCTAGAAAATAAAGATACATGGAAGTCCAACATATGAAGTTATAAACAAGTGGTGCTCGTCTGGACGGATAGGAGGTGCGAAGCCAGGGCAGAGAGGTCAAGCTGTGCTGACGGTGGCAACTGCAGTGACAGTGGCAGGACAGCGATAAGCACAGATACCCAATTTAAAAAGATGCAAGAAACACCTGGGGTGCACCCCCAGCTGCAGACGTCAGCTCACGATTCCAACACTGGGGAAGGCAGACCCCTATTGCCTTGGACTGTGAGAGCCAGAGGGTGTGGGAACAGAGGAGGAGGCCTGCGATCTCTCAGTGGAGAGTGAACAGCAGGAATCCATCTTGGACCCCCACCCCCACTCAAAATGCCACAGTGTGGTGAGAAGGGTCGCCCAGTTGTGATGAGTGCACGGGCTCCGCACTCTATAGTGTAAGAGGTGTGACAGCCCCGACCAGGAAGCAAAGGTAAACACAAAGCTGTCAGGATGGCAGGGATCATGATAGAGATCCTAATCATGCAGCTGACCAGACAGCAAATATATGATCTAACGGAACAGCAGATAGGAAATCTTTCTGAGGCACAGTTCAGAGCTTTGGTTATGAGAATGCTTACAGACCTGATCTTAAACAAGACAGGGAAGGAATGAAGGCTAGTCTTGCTGAAATGAACAAAAACACATGCAAAACAAGTGGTGAGTGAAAGAAAACCAAGGATCAAATCAATAAACCAAAACACAGGGAAGGGACAAACAGTCAACCAGTGCAGAAAGAGGAAACAAAAAGTGAGGAAAATGAGGAGAGGATCAAAAACCTCTGGGACAGCTATAAGCGGGCCAACGTCTGAATCATAGGGATGCCAGAAGATGAAGAAGAACTAGAAATTGAAAAATTATGTGAAAAAATAATGAAGCAGAACTTCCCTAACTTGGAGAAGGAAATAGACTTACAGGTCCAGGAAGCACAGACAGTTCCAAAAACACTGGACCCAGGGAGAACCACTCCAAGACACATTATAATCAAAATGTCAAAAATTAAGGATAAAGAGAGAATCTTAAAAGCAGAAAGAGAGAAGAAGAGAATTATGTACAAAGGGGTCCCAATAAGACTATCAGCTGATTTCTCAAAAGAAACTCTGCAGGCAAGAAGGGACTGGCAAGAAATATTCAAAGTAATGAAAAGCAAAAACTTACAACCATGATTACTCTATCCAGCGAAGCTGTCATTCAGAATAGAGGGGCAGAGAAAGTGCTTCCAGGACAAAGTAAAACTGAAGGAGTTCATCAGATCCAAACCACCGTTATATGAAATGTTAAAGGGACTTGTTTAGGAGAAAGAGGATCTAAACTATGAACATTAAAATGAAAACTGTATCACAACAACCAAAGACAGAAGCTAGGGAATCAAAACAAAGGCAAACTAAGTAGGTAACGAGAGTGGGAAAAGAATTATAGGTATGGGGAACATTATGGGGGGAGGTCTGCAGGGAGGGGGAAGTGGGAAAGGGAGGGAGATGGTACAGGAATTAAGCATAGTAGGAGGGAGTGGAGTAGACAGGAAGATGTTGAGAAGAACTATATGCACAACCAACGGGCATGGACTAAGGTGGGGGACAACTGGAGGGAGGTGGATAACTGGGTGGAGGGGAACAAAGGGAAAAGAAATTGGGACAACTGTAACAGCATAATCAATAAAGCATATTAAAAAAAAAAAAAGAAATTTACAAACCAAGCTGTTTGAAATAGTCTTCCAGTGAACTCCAGGAATTCTTCTCAGTTAAAGATTTGACAATTAAAAAAAGAAAAGAAAGTGAATCTTCTCCAATAAAAAATAAAATGTGATGGTCTAAACTAAAAGCTTATGAAATTCCAGACATGCTCTAGCTGCCCTTGGAAATTTAGCCTGTCTACATCACAGAGAAAACAGCCTCATTTCACACTCCAGGAATTTCAAAATAAGCACAGGACACCTAATCTAAGCTAAAACCTTTTAAAATATTTCACTCAAAATGGAAAATCTCAGAGCATCCTGAAGGATGCACAACTGAATTTCTTCCCAAAACCTGATCTCTGAAAAATCATTCCTTCTATCTTCCTAAAAAGCAACATGCAAACAACAGCTTTGGATCACAAGAGTATCTGCAGGAACCATATTTGTAAATGGCTTTGAAGATAAAAAGCAGTGTCAAGTGCCAAGCGCTATTATCAAGGAGAGCTTCCTTCTATTTCTATTCACCCTGTCAGCCAGATCACTCTGCTAATAATGCCTGACTAAGCCCATCTCCTCCCCACTCTTACCAGCCAACTTCACAGACTCTCTTAAGAAACAGCCCCTGCCTGATTCCATCACCAAGGAGAGGCACTGAATCTTTGGGGCAGCAAGCTCATGGAAATTTGCCATCCCCCATATGCTCAGCTTGATTTACCTTGATTAGGACAGCAATTTACCAGGCATTTTTTCAGCCAGGCTTCATTGGTTTTCACTCTAAATAGATTGAAATCTGACACAAATTGCTGCCCCAGCATAAGAAATGCTAATTTTTTACAATCAGGTTCATACCTCAATACTGGGAAATACGATATGTTGGGGATAACAGGCAGTCAAGGAGTAAATTCCAGGGCTGGGGCAGTCTACTGCTCCCACAATAACATTCTGTGTCTTCCAATTCAGTTAACTGTCACCTCTTAACCTCCCAATCAAACAGCATGTACTACTCTCCAGTAGAGGAACTAAATCAGTTTTTCAAAATGGGCATGAGAAAAGTAAAAGTTTTCCATGTTCTGTGCTCAAAAGAGAAAACTCACCCTGGCTGGCATGGCTCAGTTGCTTGGACTGTTGTCCCATAGACCAAAAGGACATGGGTCCAATTCCGGTCAAGGGGCACAGCCCAGAAGGCAACGAATCAACTGATGTTTCTCACACACATTGATGAGTCTTTCTTTCTCTCATTCCTCTCTCTCTCTCTGTCTCTCTCTCTGTCTCTCTCTCTCTCTCTGTCTGTCTCTGTCTCTCTCTCTCCTTTCCTCCCTTCTTTTCACTCTCTCCCTTCCTCTCGAAAAGCAATGAAAAATGTACTCAGGTAAGGATAAAAAATAAAGAAAAAGAGAAAACCCAGTCCAGGTGCAGATTAGCTGTATACCATCTTGGAAGTTGATTTATGTATTTACTATTTACCTACAAATTATTTATGTATTTTTTAACTACTTATTTACTTTAAAGAAGGCTGAGGCCTCCAAATACCCAACTAAATCCTTTTAGGTGTTTAAGCCATAGATATGCCTATAAAATGGGGCATAAATCAAATTTTACAAATTATATCATTTAACTGCATGATAGAAGTTTACTTCATTGGAGTTCAACCACCAATCATGCAAAGTCAATAAAAACACCTTAATTGACTCTGATTAGTAAGAACATGGGACATGTAACCAACTCAGCAGGGGATGGCAGAACACCAGCTTTTGTACAATATTATAATATAGCTACTGCTTACAGAATACTTTTGGCTTTTTAACCACCACAAGCAACCCTGTTCTCATCTGAAAACCACAGCAACTGCTATGCTGTGAAGTCGCACCTCCCACGCAAACATTTCTGGCAATCAGGTTTTCACTCACCTTCTTCGTTAAAACTGCGTATGTATAACAGGGAGAATAATAGAGCATCCACTCATATGGAAGAGACTTCAAAAAGGAAATATTCACATGGTCTGAGCTGGACCCTAAAAGCGTTCATGAAAGAGGTGAGTTAGGCCCAAAATGCCCGGCTGGCTCCTCAAAGACTTAATGGAATAAACTACACAGAGCCACTCTAGTTCATACAGCAGAGGTCGAAAAGGAGAAGACACTGTCTTGTACTTCACAGCTAGCTAGGAGGAAAAAGCATATTTAAGTTAGTTTTCAAGACAATGAATGACAAGGGCCAAAGCTCCAGGCTCTAAATACTGTTATTCCTGCTGGAGCCTTTCTCCTGCCTGCAAACAGAACTTCAGCTGCAGAACCACGACTGGTATGTTTGATCCCAGAGCTGGCTGTTTTTCAGGAATAGTGCTACAGGGAATGGACCAGGGGAGAGGTGAGCAGAGGAACACTGATGTTGCTCCACATCCATCAGCTTTTACTTAAACATTGGCATTCAACTGTTGACATCTCCTTACCTAAAATCAAAGAAGCACACTTGGCAGGGATTGGTTACGCCAGTTGTGAGGCCCTGAAGCAGCTCAGAAAGTCAGCTTCACTATGAACCATCCCCAGCTGCATTCTGCCCATTTTTTTGTCTATTTAATTAGTACACGGACGCTAAAGTTTCTAGGGACACTGTGGGTGTGATGTACACCTCCTGCCTGCCCTCTGCTCAGCTAGGAAAGCTCTGGCCAAGGAAATGCCTGAATAAAGCACCAATTCCTGCAGAATGTCACCTGCCATCAAATAAGTATCTGAAAAATCACTCACAAAAACAAAAATTAAAAAACCTGGGAGGTAAGTCTCTGAAACATATCTTTTTACACACTTGGAACATTAAAAGCCTCTTCATTGGACCAAATGGAAAATTGAGGTTGTGAACTACAAAGTCAAATCAGGACATAATGTGCAGGATGAGCACTGCAGTGTTCAAAGACCCAAATCAGGTTGCGTGTTGGCAGAAATGTTAGAAGATCCACCTCAGTCCAAATGCTCAAAGTGAGATACATCCTACAGCCTTCAAATAAAGCTGGAGTGGTGACTGTACATCTGTTGCTTGTTCATTGGCAAATAAAAGACTATTGCGGAAGAATAAGTATGATTAAAAGCAGATGAAGTTTAACTTTACGAGTTAATATCAACAAGGACGTTAATTAATGAAACAAGTAGACTCTGGAAAAGTAAACGTTTGCCCTCAGGATTTATCATTGTCCTCATGACCTGTGTCCTCCTGTTCACGCATGTACAGGTAAACTATCATCTCCCAATAAACTCTCTTCCTCCCAGGCATCTCCATTCCAAGGGGCCTCTTTCCCAATTCTTTGCCCTCAGAAAGGCAAATCCAGTTTCTTTCCTGCAGAAATGAATGAAAACACATCAGTAATCCAACGTAAATTTTGGCAGAATGCTTTTCCCTCCATCCCCCTTGATATTTCCTGTTCCTATTTCCACTCATTTTATGGAACATTCTCCAAGCTCTCTGCAATGCTTGAGAAGCAATGCATCTCTTTCAGAGAGAGCAGTGACTGGAAAGCTGTTTAGAACAGTCTAGTATGAATCTCTGTCTTTTTTAATTGAAAAACTCCAACCTACACCATGCACCAAGGAGCATCCATTTATATCAAATGACAGATCGCCTTTTCTGAAGCATGCTCAGTGAGTGTTTTTGCTTAGTACATAGACAAAATGACTATTGCTGGGTATATAACATTAAAAAAAAAAAAAAGAGGGAAACATCCTTTCTAATGTGAAGATGGGAAAAAGGAAAAACTGACTGCAAGCACACATGCTTCCTCTGCAACTATTAAGCATGTACTTTATACAAGTCAGGGGTATCACAGCAAACACGTCTTTTACCTTTTAAAGCAGGTTTTTAAGATACATTTGTATCTAGCAAGAATTCTACCTTGCCATTTGCCAGAGGAAAATTTGAAAACAGGAGGTTGGTGAATGAAAGAAAATGACTTAGCCAAGGTCACATGAAACACTTTGAGCCACTGGTTCACTAACCATCAGACTGTAGCTTATCTACCCCGTACCTAGTGCACTTTCTAAAATAATGCCAAAGCCAATTTCTATAAAAAGTCAACTACTTTGATTTGGCAAAACTAGACTTTTTCTCCTGTGTTTTAAAGTACGTGAAATTAATTTCTGTTCATATGGCATAAAAAGATCTAACTTGCCAGCTTCAAGCTTTACCAGAGGAAAAGTCTACAACCAGCTGGTGAACTCAAAAGGGGCACAAGCTAGATAGTGCTTAGTTAGGTCTCCCCTAAAGGACAGCCTTGGGGATCTGGTTTTCTACAACAGAAGAAAATAATCTAACAAAAGATCAAAATCTTAGGTGAATCTAAAAGACTATGCTCTTCAGTGGCCAAAACTATTTAAAAGGGAAAATCCTAGCTCTCTTCCCCAGCTTCCCATAATGTCATTTTTTCCCACTCTTCCACTTCTTTCACAACTTGAGAATGCTTATTTTTTTAATTTAAATTATATTTTATGGTTTATGCTATTACAGTTGTCCCAATTTTCCCCCTTTGTCCCCATCCCCCAATTATTCTTTACTCAAGATGAAATTTCAGAAATTCAACACTTTCCAAATCCTTAATGGTCAATTTACAGGACAGTGAACAATTTTCCATCCCAACCCAGGGACACCAGGTAGTTTCACTTCTACATTTAAAAACAGTGATTTAAGCTTCCTTTAAAAGCTCTCTTCTCCCACGGCCATCGAACTAAATGCAAAAAGAAAATGCTCTAGTCTTACTTTATTTCAAATCAAATATGAAGAAAATTTCTATTTGTATGATCTTGTGTAACCTATCCAAAGACTCAATCCTCTTATCAGCAAAATAAAGATTACAACACTCACCTATAAAGATTAAATAAGGGGATGTACTTCACCGCGGCAGGCACAGTGTCCCACATAGTGAGTAACCACTACACTGTAGCTACAGTTTTAAGATGATATAAGCCTAGGAGCTACTTCAGGCTCTCTGAAGTCTCATTCTCATCTGTAAAGTGGTAATGATAACACTCTCATCAAGTAAATGACATACAAAGCAATAAGAGTGACTGGCCAACAGTAGATGCTTAAATAAGTAATTATTTTTACTTTTAACATTATTCAAAGTAAACAGGTAATTCCAAATCCAAATAATTCCACAATCCTTTCACTGTTAATCCCTAGACCTATCATCCAAGTGTCTAGTTTTTAACTGAGCACCTATTTCAATTACATTGAAAATGAGACTTCATGAAAACTTGCACTTGGAATTTCAAACTCCTGTATTATACCTTAAAGTGCTGCCATTCATACTTCAGTTTTGACTTAAATGGAAAACAACAGCAGCAGCAGCAACTTGCCAACGTTAGAAGAAAGTAGAGAAGATACACTTTAATAAGGCTTTGTAAGATCTTTTCTTAGCCAATGAAACTTCAAGGGGGAAAAAAGTCACAGGATAAAAATCTGTTTCATCTTCCCATCTCCCACCAGCTCCAAATCTCTCTTCTGTAGTCAACTGCTGACATCATTTGCCCTACTTTGCAGAATTCCCCAAATGATTTAACAAGTGCTGTATCTACCAAAATGTGTCATTTCTGTTTTTAATAAAATCAAAAGGAATGAAACAGAAAAGCACAGTGGATTTTTTCTTTAATCAATGTCAAAGACATCTATCTCATCACAAGAATGGAAACCTAAGTGACAAGAAACTAAAATTTTGATTAGTGAGTGGCATCTTATCAGCAACACAAGGGACCCTAACTCTCAGTGTGTGGTGAGGTAATAACATTCTCTGAAATTCACTGCCAGCTAACCATTTGGGGACTATGATGGTGGCATCTTCTAACCAGAACACTGTTGAACTGGTTTTCAAAGCCAATCCTTAAGAATTTCATTTGGTAACTTTATATAAATCATACAACACTCCTTGTTATACTGCAAGTTCTAAATCGACTATCTTCCCTTATTTATATCATACAGTTCTGATCGTAAACATCTTGTTTACACTGACTTCAACACAGCCAACACTTGTTCTAGCCAAAAAGATCGTTTTTCTTATGAATTGTCCTAGGAAATTTTTAGTCGTACAAAGAGAGGAAATACTGCCTAGTGAACCAACATAAAGAGGGGAAATGTAAAATGGAAGGTCAGATCTGATTATTTTACTCACTGTGTTACCAGGAGGCTGAAGTCATCCACCCACACTACAAATATTAGTAAATAAGGTCCACTCACTCACCCTATCAGGAATACTGGAGTATAGACAGCTACTGAAAATAGGCCTTTCTAATCCTATGAATTATCAGAGCAACCTCAGCCAGGTATTCTTTAGGGTTTGTATTCAAAGACATGCTAACCTAACCCATGCCCTACATTTGTGTATGCCTCAATCTTCTCTATGCCTCACCTTTTCCAGAGCAGGAATGAATACATGACCCTACATGGAGCTTAAGTCACTTGACAATAACAGCACTTCTGCATAGTGAACTACAACCCACTATTTCACAAATATCATCTTGAGCCAGTGTCAAACAAGGCAAATAGTGTTTTCACTATACTTTGCAGACATGAGTTCAAAAGATGAATCAGTTGGCCATGCCTGCAGAGATGTGTTGAATCACAGATTTTTCCCCCAAAAGAAGCATGGCTATCTTTGAGTGAGATTTCAGTCCAATGCATTTCTTTTGTAGATAAGGAAGATGAGGCTCAGAAAGCTGACATCATTGGTCCAACATCACACAGCTAGAAAAAATCAATCTCTGAAACCAGAAGCCACGCCTGCTGATTCTGTCTTCTCTTCTCCGTCAGGAATCTTCCATTCAATATAGAGTTGTTAGATCCTGGACAACCACACTGAAAGCACAGGCTGACTTTCTGTTTGTTGTGACAAACATAATTTCTCTAATTTTGTTTTATTTGTAGAATGAGGATAGTAAGTTGTATGGGCCCTGAGAAAGAAGATACCTACTTAGAAGAGTTCCTGGTGGCTAAGTGGGCTCAAATTTTTAAAAAACAGAGCCCAGCCCTGACCTGTGTGGCTCAGTTGGTTGGGCGTCATCCTGCAAAGCAAAGGGTCACTGATTCAATTTCCAGTCGGAGAGCGCATACAAGAGGCAGCACATTGATGTTTCTCTCCTTCTCTTTCTCCCCTCCTTCCCATCTCTCTAAAGAAATAAATATTTAAAAAAAAACAAAACAAAGAACCTAGAAGCCATATCTACACAGGAGCATCTCACAAAAACTGCAGTTCAGGGAGAAGCCTTCAGTGTGTTCCTGCCATCTAAGCCAGCCCACATAAAGGAGTTCCTGGAATCCTATTTCAGCCAGTAGGTAGCTATGCAGCGCTGTCTCTATCAACTCTTTCACCGACCAATCAGGATAGCTCTGTTCTGACCAATCAGGACAGTGCCTTCTGTACCAATCAAACTTCAAGGATTTGGAGTCCTCATTTGCATTATGTTGGACCAATCAGGGACCAGGGGCAAGGACTTCTGTCTATATAACTCAGCTGCCCTCTGGTTCTGGGAGTAGACTTTGGTTTCCATGGAAGACTGTTATAGGCTGAAATGAAACACCAAAGATGTCTTGCTGACTGGGAGCAAAGCAGACTAGGGAAGTGCAGAGCAGAGATGTGTAGCTAGAGAGGCGTCTGACTCCAAGGTTGGGTCACAGCCCTGCTGTTTTCACAGCCTGCTGTGAACTGTTCCACAGACAGCCTTACTGTATCACAACTGAGCTGTTTTGCAATAAGTTTCTTCATTGCACCCCAAATTGGGGATTCCTATTGGTGCCAACAGTTGCTACCAAGGTGATACAGATGAAAGAATAGTTAGGAAAAAAACACAAAATGTGCCTTGAATTACAGATTTTAATTTCACTTTGGTACAAGAACGTCTTATATGTTCTTTATGATCACTACACTGTTAAGTGAAATCCAAATACACCAAATAGTGAAATACTAATAAATGTCCAAACTCAGAATACTGAAACTGGAGATCATTCAAATCCCACAATAGACCACATTTGTTCAAATTACTGGAAAAAAAAATTCTTTTACTTCGATATCCTGGCAAAAACTTTTAAGCTTAAGTGTAGGCCCTGCCAAGTCTGCATTTTCATATACTGGCTTCTTAACTCCCAAAAGCATTGTATCAATTAAATGGAACTTTCGTTCACTTACTGCTCTGAGCAATGTTCTCATTGCCCAGCATTTCTTCTCAGGTTGGACAAGTCCTGTGGGGACACTGGCATGTAGGGAAAGGTAGAAAATGCCACCTCAGCTAGAGTGGCAGAAATGGGATTTGATAAAATGATTCAACACTCCGAGGGCAGCAAGGAAAGGTCTTGTGGCAAAAGGGAACAGAGAGGAGAGGCCAATCCTGAGATCACTAATACTTTCCACTGTCTTAGAGAACTTATGCACTTATGCAAAATTCTTCTCATTAAATCAAGAATCGTGAAGCTGGTTGTTTATACCTAACATGGTTTTTTTAAAAATCAGTCCATAATTTCAGCTAGAAAACAGGAAAAGCTCTCTCACAAATGACTCCTATCATTATTCAAATTTGAAATTTGTGTCCCAGCAGGGTAGTCTCTTTGAAGTTCACAGTGCTGGTGCCCTATTCTAAAGGAAAATTAGTTCTCAACTTAGCATGTCTCAGCGGTCACTTCTAGAGCAACATGCTTCAAAACAGGGTGGTTTATGACACTCTTCTCTAGAGTAGGGGCCGTTGAATCACCCTGCCAGGGAGGAGTGGTTTACACAGGCCAGGGGAAGGGGTTCTGTGCACAGTACACAGTTTGGTAGGGGACCGGAAGGCTTCTGGTGTGCAAGGGTGTGTGTCCTTGTCTCTACCAACCCGTTTTCAAGCAAGCAGCCTGGTCCCTTAAACAAGCTAAGATAAAGATCTGAGATAGTATTTATTTACGGAAGAGAGGAAGTAGAGTGTGTGTAAATTTAATGCTTAGCAGGGAGAAAGTAGCAGATCTATCTCAAAGGAGAGCCTGGCCAACAATTCCTTCTGACCACCAAGGCCTCTTCCGTCCCCCACTTAACCTGCTCGCTCCATCACTCTCCTCACCCCCAAATGCCTCCCCAGGATAAGAGGCGGAATTTAAGCCTATTTTTACGTTTCCTCCGAACTGGTAAAACATGGATCCATTTGCTTGGTGTAGACACACCAATCGGTCTCCCAGGTCCCTGGGCTATGGTGCAAGGGTGGAGAGGGGAAGAAAAAGTGGAGGGCAACGGCGATGGATTCGGATTCAGGTAAGGTCTATCCTAGTCAAAATCAGTTTCCAACCAGCGGGTTTGGATCCACCGCGGCACCGCCGCTGGAGCCGACAAACGACAAAACAGAGCACAGGGTCTACAGTCTCCGGAGCCGGGGATGCACTTGGGGCCGGGAGTCCGAGACCTCGAACGCACCCATAGGGTGCAAGGGAAGCAATGCAGGGGACGCCAGGGTAGGAGAGAAGTCCGACTACTGCACTGAAAAAGGAACAAGAATATACACGGCCAGCCCTTGGCGCCCTGCCCTTCCCGGAATCCCACCCAATTCTAGAAACCCACAGATCCCGAAAATTCCGAAAGCGAAACTGCGAGCAGGTCTTCAGAAGTTTGGGAACCATCTCCCAGGCTTCCCAGCATCGTCTCCGCTCTCCGACATTACAAATGCCTTCAAGGACAGGCGCCCCGGGAGTGGCGATCGCTCCCACACGGCCACCCTCCAAGTGCCCCTCCGGGGCACTTTTCTCCGTTTTTTACCATAAAGGTCCCCGGCCCTGAGCCACCAGAGCGCCCCGAGTCTCCTCGCCCCGTGTACAGAGCGGTGGTCGGCCGGGCTCCTCCTGCTTCCCCCACAATAACGGGAAACTTGGGGCCAATGAAAATCCTGTGGAATGTTCTTTGTAATCGGTTGTGCGTTCACTTCCACGGCAAAGCTCGGTACAAAATCGCGGGTTCGGAGGCGCTGGAGGAATTGTATGCTTGTCAATGGCTACGTCAGGAGGAGGAGGAGAGGGGTTCCGGGTGAAACTGCAGTTTACAAGCGCAGAGCCATTTTAGCCTGGTTTCCACTTCAGCGAAGCCCACAAGAGAGCTGTCCCCAAGAGGACGCGCTGGTAGCGCAAGCTGGAAACTCCCAGGACGCGTCGTGCGCTCGGCCCCCGGAGGCGGAAGGCATCTTAGCTAAGTGTCGCCCATTGCTCATCCTCGCCTCCCATGTGAGAGGGAAAATCTGCCTGCAGGTTCTCCAGTTCCAGTGACGCTTACCCCGACCACCATGCGCGGAACACCGCGAGGGACAGGCATCTCAGACAGCGCGGCGTCTAAGTGGGAAGGACGAGATGATCTTATCGATCCTCTCCCCACTCCCAGACCCCTGCAAATGCCCAAAGACCAAGTTACGGCGTTAACTACAAACCAAACTGTCTCGGTGCACTTGACAGATGTGCCGTCAGGTTCACCAGCCCAGGTTGGTCCCTGGACAAGCCAGCGCCAAGCCCCGGGGACCGTGAGCAGCCGCCACATGGCCCGGGTCCCCCGGGTCCCTCTCGCTGCCACGCCGCGCAACCTCCGCTCGGCGGCAGCGTCCTGGCCACTGGCGACCCCTGTTGGGGACCCTAGTCCACAACTAAGCGAGCTCGTGTTTGCTGGCTTTCCCTCGGGCTCCCCTTACAGGCTTCGACTTTGCCCCCAGACTCCAGTCTCAGAACCCTCCCCAACCCCGGATGCCAGCCCCCCCAACCCCCCTTACCTTGCCACCCACTCAAACCACAAGGTGACAGCCCCGCCTGCTAGCTGGGAGGACGCCAATCTCCGATCCAGCCCTCTAGGAGCCGAACTTGGTCAAGAGATACTTTCTTACTAGAATGCTTTCCCCATCCGCAACTCCAAAGCAACTCCTCGCCTGGACCCTACACGCTTTTTGGCAGAGGTCCGGATGTCCCTGCCTTTCTGCCGTTCCACTGTCACCCCCCACCCCACGCCATGGCCGCAGGACCCCCACCTCCCACCCCACCACGGCGTGAAGGGTAGTAGGAGCCACTGCTGACTGCAGCGAACCCCCATGCATGCATACACACGACTCCACAGGCGTCTGCAACCCGACTGCACCCAATACCCTGGACCTTTTCATAAGTCCTTTAAAATAGCACCTCCTCGCTTCACTTACCCCGGGCTTTACCGCACAGGATCCAGCATACAGAGAGAGAAAAGCTAGCGCGAGAACTCCTCACATAAAAAGCCGAAATAAATCATTCCTTCTGCCCTTATGTATTTTGCACCACGTGTCAGCAGTTTGTCACGTCAAACCATGGCAGGGTCTGGTTCCAAGATGCACGCGTATACACACTGGGGCGGATATCTTTAACACCGCCCCCGGCACCCCGCAAGGGCACACACAGATATGCGCACTGATCCAAAAGCACACAGCCGTTGTGCTTGGATGCCCCAGTCCCGGCCAGCGACACCGCTTTCCTCTGTAGCAATGGACTGGACACGCAGACTTTAACCACGGAAAAAAAGAGGGCATCTAATTTCCTCTCCTTGTTCCCACTTAATTCGCTAAAGCAGCTCCTGGAGTAGCCAAAGAGAGTCGAAATTAAGGGATGGCAACTCCAGCGGGGTTTTTTCCCACTTCAAAATCTTTATTTTCAGTTTTTAAAAGCCACCTTAGCCCGCCATATTGGAACTAGCACGGTTTCTAAATACTCCTCCCCACAGTTTCTTAGAGCGTCCAAGAAAACACAAGTACTGATCGGGCTCTGGATGTGTGTCCGGGCTCTGGATGTGTGTCAGGCCACCGCGAATCAACCACTTCCCACACCTAAGGCTCTCCTTTCCCGGCTTAAACCCCTCTGTCACCCCTGGTCAACATCAGTAAGTATATCCAGCAGTTCTTACAGTTGGTTTTTTGTTTTGGGGTTTTTTTCTTTTTCTTTTTCTTTTTTTTTTTTTTTTGGCGGATTTTTTACACACACACACACACACACACAAATAACTCCAAAGCCAGGATAAATTAGTAATTTTGAAAGGAGGTCACTGAAGAGTAGACAACAGGAAAGCCCCAAGTGACAGTATATTACTTTAAAAAAAGAAGAAAGAACAAAAAGATCGTCCTTGCCGGAGCACGCTCCGAAACTACTACTGACAATTTCATTTCAGCTGCAAAGGTAAATGTTTCCAAGGGGGCGATTCCAAATGTACATGTGTACCTATTTTTCATCCTGGATGGCTGGTCTCCGTTCCTCACCCCACCATCTCCTTTCCCCCAAACACACACACACACACATACACACCCCCAAAAAGAAGAAAGAGACCCCAGCGAGGAGGAGGAGACGGGGAGCGCCGGGTAGTAAGAGCCGCTGCCTTGCTAAAAAGAGCGCAAATGAAGAAGGTGGGCGGCGGGAGGGGGTCAGCTTGCACACAGGGAAGAGGGCACTTTGCAACTACTGACGGACTCCCGGAAGGCCGGGCTTTTCAAAGCAGAGGGACGAGGGGGAAGGGAACAGAGGAAGCAAAAATGACAACCCGGAGCGCAGAGCGTAGTTCGGGGCTTCGCTCAAGTGCTGTCGCTTTCTCCTCCTGCCTTTCTCTTTCGTTCCTCTCCCTCCGCACCCCCTCCTCCAGTCACCCGAGGTTCCCTTTTTTTATAAGCTGGGGGGGGGGGGGGGACTGACCGGCGCACTCAACCTGCGGGTCAGAGGACTGCTGGCGGGGTGGGCTGGGCGTGGGGCAGTGCGGTGTCCTACCTGGTGAAGTTCGTCCTCCCCTCGGCGAGGACCAAGGCCCCGGGCGCCAAACGCGAGGACGTCAGCTTAGCTCGTTGGCTCTGCCTGGCTGCCGCTCGCTCTGCCTCGCTCGCTCCCCGCCCGCCGCCTCCCTCGCGCGCCCGCTCGGGTCCTCCGACTCCCACTACAGCCTCATTCCAATATGGCATCCTCTCTGTGCGCATGCCCGGCACTCTTTTTTAAGATTATTATTTTGTGTGTGTGCAGCGAACTCCTTCAACGACCTTTTCCAGCGCTTGCAGAATGTCTTAAGCCAATTAGCCTGCGGGACGTTCTCGAATCCTTCCTCGGCCCCCGCGCCTGGGCGCGCACATGCACACACACACGCACATACACATACACACACACACACACACACACACACACACACACATTTTATGTTCACACGGCCCACTCCCCTTCCTCCTTTCCTTGATCTCCCTCCATACACAATCTGCAGAAAGTTCACATCACAGGCTTTTCCGCAAACCCATCTGCGTGAAAATCTGGGCACACTCCGCATCTCACTGGACACTTTTCTCGTTTAACAATTCCTCGTTCGACCAAGGGCACAAACTTGCGCTTTATCCGCTGATGCTGGTTTGGACCAACGGGAAAATCAATGTTCTGAGCCACCTTTGCCCCTCCCATTGCACCCCACCCTACACTTAAATTGAGTCTTTTCTATTGAGATTAAAATGTTTCCTGGTCCCATAGGGATGGCGGGAGGGTGCCAGGGAGGGAAACGAGTCCCAAGGTGAAGAAAATTAAGTTGGGGCTGCTCGGCGAGCTTGCTGCTGCGATCTGCAAGGGTTGGGTAGGACGCAGTTAACAAGGGTCGCCACAGCGTCTCCTGGGGCAATGGCCCGGCCGGGGTGCCCAAAGAGGCTAGCTATTGTAGGGTGAGAAAAGAATCCTACCCCAGTTAATGTGGTCTTTGGTAACTGTTAGAATAAAAAGGCAGCGCTGCTGGGAGCCGGATAAGGTAACTGCCCTCGTGAGCGGGTCCGCGGGCGGGCTCCTTGCCTGGGGCGTGGAAGGACAAAGAGGAGCTCCCTGGGCCTAAGGCACGGTGGTTGGGCAAAGACTTAACGAAATATCTCCAATTCGGAAAAGCTGATGACGCATGAGTGGGCAAGAACGAGAACTTCTGAAGGTGGGCTTCGCTGTACTAAAGAGCAAGAAGATGCTGACTGAGGGCTGTAATTTATTTCCCTGGGAAAGGGAAAATGGATACGTTTCTTCAGGGGATAAAATTAGCCAGAGTCTCCCAATTCTGTGTCAACCTTTTTTCTACGAACCCCTCACGCGATACCCCTCCCCAGGCCCGGGAGTTTCAAGAATACTGCGCGGTGCCCCGGGTTCTGGTGCGTTCACAGCTCCTCCCACCCTCCCGCGCCCCGCCAACCCCCTCGTGTCCTCACGGACCTAGGATCTTCAGATCCACAAGTGAGATCCGTGAAGGAGAGGAGGACGCTCGGAAGGGCTGGGGACTGGGCAGGGACCCAGGGATGGAATCAGCGAGGCAGTCTGACTGCGCACTGGACCAGTGGGAGTCATGCCATGTGCATTCTTTTCCCCGACGTAAGGGCCCTAGCTGATCTAGAAGAACCGCAGGAGGAACGTGCCCGGAAACAGCTCTCGCCAAGCCACGATGTCGGCGGATTGATCCTGTGCATTAATCGCAGAACTCAGAGATCCTCTGAGGATGTCCAACACCGTGAGACCCCCACGCTCTGGGGAAAGCATATATCCTTTTATCTTGTAGAGCACTATACGACAAATAAAACGCCTTCCAGTCACACCTCAATCTGGGGTGTCACCTCGAAACCCAAAAGTCAAGCAACTCACACAGTTGAAATTCTAACCCAAGACGGCTTCCCCTCCAGCTTCCGTGCCCCCTCCTCTTGGAGACACCGTGCCGGTGCCCCGAGCTTTTTAATTTGAAGGTCACCAAAGGCAGAGACGCCTCAGACCAACAATTCCCAGTCCATGCACCTTAACCCTCTCACCTGCAGCCCTGAACTGCCTCCCTCCGTGTCAAGGGACCGCTCCAAACTGAGTCCGATGGACGAACTGCTACTCCGAAGGATCCAGAATGTAGACCCTATAAAGACTCCTTGGTTCTATCTACCCCTGGGTCTCACAGGTCCAAGGCACCTCTTCTCGCTTCTTCAACAGGCAACCTGGCCGGCAGGAAGAGGGATTTACAGCGCGGGAGACCCAACCCGCGCACCCTTCCCCTCGAAGGGGTCACCGGCTCAAACACTGCGGAAGCACGGGAGAGCGCGGCAGCCCTAAGGCTCTGAACGCAAAGTCTGCTCCAACCAGCCTGGCTCCAGTCCCAGGCTGCACCAGCAGCGGAGGCGGTGACCCCGCAGGCGGTCGCTGTTTGCGCCCCTCCCACCTGCGATCCAGAACTCGGAGTCCCTCTCAACCCTTGAGGAGACAGAAGATCTCTATTCCTACCCTCTACCGCTTGGAACTTCCCGGCGGCTCCCATTTAGGGAAAGAACGCGTATTCCCTCTCCACCAGCTGTGGCTAGGAGAGAGGCAGCCAGCCATTGCGTTGTCTCCAGGTTTGTTTACAGGTTGTAAGTCATTATTATGCACGGAATGTTATTTCATCAAAATATAAAACATGCAAAAGAACACTAACCCCTAACTTGATGACAGTGTAAACATTATGTTCCCATTCCTCTAAAGTGAATCTCTATGTTTTTGGTACCTGAGTATAACTGTCCATGTGTCTAAGAAAGTGTGGAGGAGTTGGATTTTTTTGTACCTACTATGATAAAGAAATAAGATCATGAAGCTCAACGTTGCCAATGGTGAAACTTCTTGAAATGTGTCAACCTTCTGCTTTTGTATTTTTCTACATGACTTCTTAAAAGTTTCTTAGCTTTCTTTTTTGTATTCTCCCTTCATTCTCCTTTATCCAAGGACACCAATGAAGCAAATGAAAATTGGTTAGAAGACTCCCTGAGGCAATTAAAGCGGCCCCTTCATCCCACTCCAATACCTTCCAACTTTCATTTTTATTTCAGAACCAGACACTTTAGGGATATAGGTATCCAGATGTAGAATCCACCCTAAATCAATTAAAGATAAAGAAAAAAAAATCCAGTATTGTTAGCCAAGAAAAAAAACCTGATAAAAACTGAATATTTCAAAGAAAAAAGGCATGATACATTCCAACTCAGAAAAAATTTAACCATGTAAATCTCATGACTGAAGCCACAAGATTGCTCTATACATTTTTAATATTAACTTAAAATCTTGGTAAAAAAAAGCTTTTGGTCACACCAACTAACTGTAACTGTCATGTCATTGCTAAACAATGGTTAAACTGTGAATTTCATCACTTTTAAAATGAACCTATACATCTAAGTTATACCTTCAAGGGACTTTGGAATTCTTTCATATGACTGAGGCTAAATTATATAAACTATTAAAATTACATTTGTTAATTGCAAAATATTTAGATGCTACTTCCACTTGCTTGGTGATACAGCACAAATTAGAAATAAAAAATAACTTGAAACATTTCTCTGTCATATTATGTGTGTTCCTAAGTATTGCTTTACAAACATTATTTCAGAAGAGTCCAAATTATATGCATATTATTTATCCTACTTATATTAAAGACATATGGTTACTTAAAATCTTGGTGCAATGATCTTCATACCAAGAAAATGTTGGTCGACTTTCTCATAATTATTTCATATTTAACCTATTATTTCCCACTGAGAAAAGGGAATGCCCTAAAGATAAACCATTATGTTTTCTTCATAGAAGAAATTTCTCATGAGATATTAGACATTACTTGCTAAACAGAAAAACAGAAAGGGGAAAGTCTCCTACAAAGCCCCCCAAATAATCAAATAGTTGAAGAATTTATGCAATCTTTTTTTTTTTTTTTACTAGAGCAGTAATTTTCAACCAGTGTGCTGCAATAATTTTTAAAACATGCAATATTTGACTATTTAGTCAGGGACACTGGCCTCTTTTCCCTCAGATGGTAAAATAAAAAAATGACAACAGCCAACACAACAATGACCATCTGGTATAAATGTTCTGTCTTGAACTATTAACATATAAGGTCATATAATAGAGTTGCATCTTATTGGACATATGGCAAAATAAGATTACATCTAATTGGATAATTCTTGGTTCCAGAAATGCTTATGTATAAATATAGGCACCTGATTTTTTTAAAAGTCACTTTGGAGACAAAAGGGTAGGTAATTACTACTATTGTTTTTTGTAAATCAACCAAAATTATACCTATATTTGTCCGTAGGCAAAAAAATATATTTTTGTTGTGCCATAGAATTTCCATAATTAGTTTATGTGTGCCATGAGATGAAAAAGATTGAAAATTGCTGCACTAGATGCTTGAAACCTAAAAGTGTTGTCTCTTAGGCCATGTAAGACAGTGTTTACTATCACCTTCATAAGGTCACTAGTAGTGAACTCTTAAGACCCCTAATTTTTTTCGCCCTTTCCTTTATTCCCCATTCAAGCACTTGGCTTGTATATTGGGAGTCAAATGAGCTCATCATGGCCCCATCACTCATTTCTGTGTGACCTGTGTAAGTCAAGTGACCTCTCTGAGCCAATCTTTTCTTGTGGATAAAATGAGGGGATTGGACTAGTAAGGTCCTTTCAAAAGCTAAAGAGTGTTTATCAATCTAACCAACCCTAAAGCCACAAATTGCTTTCCATAATATTCTAATGCATCTCTGCCAATTTAAAAACAGCAAGAGTGGAAACTCTGGAATCACAGGGATCACAAAGAGGGGGTGGGGAATGAAGTAAACATCTGTAGAGGAAGACCATAAGGACCTTCTCTGCCCTACTGCCCTGCAATGAAGCTATTGTTCAAGTCATATTTCTGCCTCACTTAGATGACTGTTGTGTTTTTGTGTTTACTGTATGGGTTTGAGTTGCCCATAAAAGTATCTGGGGCTGGAGTGAAAGGATCTATGACAGTCAATTTGAGAAAAGCCCGGGGTCATCGAGATCACTGTTTAAATGTGTCAAGAGTACTAAATGAGTGTAGTGCTGAGTAGTGGTCTGCAAAAATGTGGCCTATCAGAGCACTTCCTCCTACATTTTGAGACATTTCAGGAACCCACTGTTGCTTCTTTACAACTTGACGGAGTTTCAGGCTTCCTTGACAACAGGAGAAAAAAATGACAGTGCCTGGGGGCACGTAAAAAAATGCAGAAAGTCTGGACTCCATGACATTTCTTTAAAGAGCAGAGATGGGTTACTTGAGGAAGTGCCAGTTTTGACTGATGGCTTCTTTCTCCACCAGGCTGAGGGTGCCTAGTATCACTTATGTCACTCGTGAATCTTATTTTATATTAGGCAGAATATTTTAGATCTTGCAGCCGCACTTCCAGCTCTTTTGAGAGGCAAGGAAGTTGGAGTACAGGAAGTGAAATGACAGAGGTCTCACACACAGTTGCAGAGCAGGGCCTGGCTCTCAATAATTGAGCCTTTATTCCACCACTCAAGAGGAGACAAGAGGAACTTCTGACCAAGAAGGAGATGTAGGTAGACATGCTTCATCTCTTCCCACAACCATAAGAAGGAATACGATTATCTCAAAACTAAAAACAACCAGAACTACCAGAAATTCGATCTACATGGAAGTCCAACAAACAAAGATATGAAGAAGTAATACTTATCCAGACAAGTAGGAGGAGCAGAGCCAGGGTGGAGAGGACATGGTGTGGTGGTAGCAGCAAGGTAGGCAGAAAGCACAGTCACACATTATAAAAGCCTGGAGGGACACCTGGGGAGCAATTCCAGCCCCAGACCAGAGCACTGGGGAAAATAAAACCTCATTGCTTCTGGTTGTGAAAACCAGTGGGGGTTGGGGAGCCAGAAGAAATGGCCAATCTCTCAGCAGAGTCCATTTGTTTAGAGAGCCCCCATGTTCCTAAAACACCCACAAACTTACCCACTATGGAAACCACAACCAGGGCAACAGCTAGAGGGATGCCAGTCCCATATGGGAAGCAGGAGAAGTGCCTGGAAAAGTGGTGAGTACTGAGCAAGCAGCATTGTTCCCTCTCAGACCCCTCCCCCACATACAGCACTACAATGTGGTAGAAACAGGTTGCCCCCAGATGCCCCACACTGATGAATGCCTAAGGCTCTGCCCCTTACAATGTAACAAGTGCAGCAGCTCTACCTAAGACACAGAGGCAATCAAGTTGAGAGAAATATGGCCCAAAAGAGGAAGCGGATCATGGTTCCAGTGGGAGAACTAAGCAATGAGGAGATACCCAATCTAACAGATGAAGAGCTCAAAACACTGGTGATAATGAAACTCAGAGATTTGACAGACATGCTTGAGTATGGCAAACACATAGGGGAAGAAGCAAAGGTTATGCTAAGTGAAACTAAGGAAAATCCACATGAAACCAATGGTGAATGGAAGGAAGCTGGGCTTCAAAGCAACAATTTGGAACATAAGAAAGAAATAAACTGTTAACCAGTACAAAATGAAGAAACAAATTTTTTTTTTTAATGAGCAGAGGCTTAGGACCCTCTGGGACAACTTTAAAAGTACCAACATCTGAATCATAGGGGTGCCAGAAGGAGAAGAGGAAGAACAAGAAATTGAAAACTTAAGTGAAAAAATAATGAAGGAAAACTTCCCTAATTTGGTGAAGGAAATAGACATACAAATCCAGGAAGCCCAGAGTCCCAAAGAAGCTAGACCCAAAGAGGACCACACCAAGACACATCATCATTAAAATACCAAAAGTGAAAGATAAAGAGAGAATCTTTAAAGCAGCAAGAGAAAAGAAGAGAGTTACCTACAAAGGGGTTCCTATAAGACTATCAGCTGATTTCTCAAAAAAAACTGTGCAGACAAGAAGGGATTGGCAAGAAATACTCAAAGTAATGAAAAGCAAGGATTTACAACCAAGATTACTCTATCCAGCAAAGCTATCCTTTAGAATGGAAGGGCAGATAAGATGATTCTCAAACAAGGTAAAACTAGAAGACTGCATCGACCTCTTATTATATGAAATGTTAAAGGGACTTATTTTTAAAAAGAAGAAGATCAAAACTATGAACATTAACTTGACAACAAACTCACAACTATCAACAACAGAATCTAAAAAATAAAAACAAAAACAAACTAAGCAAACAACTAGAATAGGAACAGAATCATAGGTATGGGGATCATTTGGAGGGTTATCAGCTGGGAGGGGGATGGGGGAGAAATGGGGAAATGGTGCAGGGACTAAGAAGCATAATCGGTTGGTACAAAATAGACAAGGGATTTTGAGAATAGTATAGGAAAGGGTGAAGCCAAAGAACTTACATGCATGACCCATGGACTTGAACTAAGTGGAGGGATTGCTGGAGGGAAGGAGATACTGGGTGGAGGGGAGCAAAGGGAAAAATTGGGGCTACTGTAACAGCATAATCAATAAAATATCCCCCCCCTTTTTTTTAAGAGGAGACAAGAGAAAGGGGAGAAAGGATTTATTTAGTACCTTTTTTGTGCCAGACACTCTTTTAGGTGTTTTTACACACATAATAGCATTTAATATATTCTACTCTGTAGCGTGTATAATGTCTCTGAAATGATTTTAAAATGTTTCAAACATATATTCCTTTATACAAAGCTGGATCCAGATCCAGTGTCATTAGAAAATATGCATATGTCATGTTTTTTGTTGTGGCGCTGAAGCTGTCTGGAATCATTTATATTCTTATGACCAAAGGTATTTATTGACCAACACACATACACACTCCAAAAACAGCACAGGTCAGGGGTGTGGTTTATGACTCTGGAACATTAACTGGCCTCAATGAGAATGAATTTGGCACTGTGCATAAGCACAGAGTCCCATTGGACTTATAATATAAAATAGACTAAACAAATTAAAACTGGCAACCCAAAACCCACTTCAAAAAGTGGGTTTCATGTATAAGCAAGCGAACAATTTTTGCTATACACACCTGTTTCCTTCATAAATACCCAACTATGATATGTAGAGGAGTACAAATCAGCTGTATTATAGCTTCAAAAATCCCCAACCTTTTTGTTTCCACTATATAAGTCGCTATAGATGATATTACCACAGAATAAATAACTATTATTGTGATCAAAAAATAGCTAGGAGATTTATAAAGACTTGATTTGCAGTGCCATCTACTGGAAACAAATATTGACTTGCTTTTTGATTTTATATATAGATATGTATGTATGTATGTGTGTATTTATTTATTTATTTAGAGAGTATTGGGAATACAGATATCAAAGGAAAGAATCAGGTCCTTACTTTATTTGATTACAGATAATGACTTGGAAGCTCTAATTTTAAATAAACTGAAATACATTCATATCAGATCATTCTTCCTTTGAATAACATATAGAGTACTTGCATGTTTCTTTGAAAAATTAAATCTCCTCTATTTTTTAAAACGGTCATTACAGGTAGCTTTTTAATGGAGTGCTATGATTTTTTTTTCTTATACCTTTAAAGATTGATTTTTACACTCATAAATTGCCTCTGAAATAGAAACAGTTGATGAATTCTTGAAGGATTTCATTTTAATTTCATACCTGTGGGTAAAGGACTCAAGGATTTTTCAAGGTTTCCCAAACCAGTTTCTTGAAGAGATAAATGCTTTGAGAGTTAGCAACAGAAAATAAATTAACTAATGATAAATAAAAATAAACCTCTGCTTACGTTTATTCAGTCAACAAATATTTATTGAGTATTTACTATGTGCTCTGTTCAAGGATCTGAAAATACAGTGAACCAAACAAACAAAGCTTTGCTCCATGGTATTTATTTTCATCAAGGAGAGCTCAACAATAAACACATGAAACTATAACATGTCATGTGGAGGTTAGTACAGTGGAAAATAACACAGCAGGGAAATCTACAGAAAGGAACAAGACAGTCAACGGGGGATTACATTTTATATGGGAGAGTCAAGGAAGACTTCTCTGATAAGGTGACATTTGAGCACACTCTTGAATAAGGGGAGTGGAGTACTCTAGGCATAGAGAACAGTAAGTACAAAGGCCCTGAGATTGTCTTGGCTCCATTTTAAAGGGAGAATAAATTATGCAAAAGTTTGATGATATTTAACAGCATAAGTATAAGATATTTTATTAACTTGTAATCTCTGAATTAAGTAAGGACTGGTACTCCTACATGAGAAAGTCTCTTCCTCGCTATCTTCGATATCTTTATCCTTGCTCTACCACTCAATAGTTCCATATTCCTGAAAATATTAATAAAATATTTCAAAACAGGAATGTGGCTAGCAAATGATTCATATGATAGTAAAAGTCTTTAATTATATTTTTCTCATTGGAAACGAAGCCTTCATATATACAAATGCTATATTACTTTTGTGAAACTTTTTCAGTCTCTAAACATCTAACAAATATTAATGACCAATATGAAAAGCAGGCAATGACACTGATAGCCTGTTTGTAGACAAATCATTTTAAGTTTGTATGACAAGGGTAGTCACAGAATAATACTGCAGCCCAAAGTAGTTAAGAAAAGGTATAAGAAATTAAAAGACTTGGTTGTGAATCGCGACAGTGTCCCTTAACAGGTTCTTTACAAGTCAGTGAATTTATCTGAGCCTCAGATTTACCAGCTGTGAAATAAACACCATAACTTCTTACCTCACAGGGTTGAGAGAAGTCAGGGAGATACACTATAGGTGGTGATTGGTGCAAAGCTTTTACCTGGTTACTAAAAAATACTTTCTTCAATTGTCTTTTCTTTTATTTCTTTCTTTTTTTTTATAATAAACTGTTTTGTATGCCAAACCATGAGTCAAAGGAAACCATAGAAGCAGACATGTCGTAAGGAAATGCTATAATCCAAGTCGTTGTGAGTTATTATCCGTTTTATGCCAGGCATTGTGGTAGGCGCAATTTGCTTTCATATCTGTACTCTTGTTTCATACTGCTTTGAGCTTTTAAAAAAATTGTATGTATAGCTGGTACTTCCTGGGAGTCTTTTGTTTGTATATCTTTAGCTGCTAAAAAGAAAGAAAGGAAATCTGTAAAACCAGGAAATTCTTCAAGACAGAAATATATCCACCTTTTTTCTCTTGATTCTAAGTAGCATAAATCACATTGAAAGAGCCAATATATTTCTAGTTTTAAAAAAATACCAGGTTTTGTCTTCATTCTACTTGTCAACTAAAAGAAAGCTTTTGACAAAATTTTAGTAGTGAAAAAAATATGTTTAAAGATCAGAATCTGAATCTGACAATTTATACACAAAAGGAGCTCAGCCAATGTTTGTGGAATTCGGTCTTGGCTTTGGACCCGCCTGAATGTAAACTCTGTAGTGATGGGCCTCCCCTCTTTAAAACGAGTGTGATATTATCATGCATGTACTTTCAGAAAGATCAAAAGTCATTACAGTTTTTTAGCTTCTTAGAAGATAAGGGACAATAAGAATTTTGGTTTGTTGAAAGCAAAGATTGTTTATGTGGCATCTGAGGGACTGATATATTCCACAAAACCCATTGTTCACACTCTTTGGGTTTATTTCCTTTTTGTTTGTCATCTTGGAACAGGAGGAGACATCATGCTAGGTAGAAGCCCCAAAAAGGGGCTGCTGGTGCCCTTAACAGAAAGCTATTTGTCCAAACTGAATATTAGTGACATAACAATTTGGGGATGCCGGGGCCTGTGGTGTGGACTGTACTTTTTAAAAGCTATTGATAATATGACTCTCAAACTGAAGAACCTTAGAAATGGGACTAAAGACCCTAAAATCTTTTTCATAGCCAAGTTGATGAAGCACTTTACTAGCTTCAAAGAATCACGCAAAATTTTCTAAGGATTTTATTTATTTATTTTTAGAGAGGGGTAGGGGAGGGAGAAGGAGGGAAAGAAGCATCAACATGTGAGAGAAATGCCCCTAACCAAGGAACAACCCAGGCATGTGCCCCAATAGGGGAATCAAACCATCAACCCACTGAGCCAGGCAGGTCAGGGATAAATGATGCGAATTTGAACTATTAGTAATGTTGGTGTTATTCTGTCTTAAGCCTCAGTCCTAGGCTTTGGGGAGAGGACTTCCACCTGTACTGGCTATTTTATCTCAATGCCACCTTGACGGGTGCTCTTAACAACAGCAAACAGTTCAGAGGTATAGGCATTCCTACCCACCAAAAATATAAAATGGATTTTTGTTTTCTCTGGAGGAGGCAATGAGAAGTAAATTTTCATTTACTTGTTTATGTTTTTTAAGGTGGCATTCTTTAACTTTCACCTGACATTCAGTGTAATGGCCATAGGCCAGGACATTTTAAAGGTAAAAATGTCAAACAGTCATGGTGGGGAGAAGAAGGAGAGTTAAGTTTTACAGTTTACCATGAGAGAGGTACAACACTCATTTATTTACTTAGAAAAAAAGTATATTGTTAGACTACCAACTTAAGGTAAAATCAGAGGACAAATAAATTGCACCAACATTGTTATCCCAATACCCTCAACCACTCTTCGTTGCAAAAGTGTGAGTGTGTGGAGGTTGGGGATGGGGGTTATGATGGTTAATTTTATATGTCAACATGGCTGGGCTATGGTACCCAGATATTTGATTAAACATCATTCTGGATGCTTCTGGGAATCGGTGTTATAGATGAGATTAACATTTAAGTTAGTGGATTTTGAGTAAAATCATCCTCCGTAATGTGAATGGGTCTCATCTAATCATTTGAGAGCCTTAACAGAACAAAAGTCTGACCTCTCCCAAGCAAGGGGGAGTTCTGCAAGAGAAAGCCTTTGGACCTGAACATCTACAGCTGTGTGAGCCAAATCCCTCACACACACACACACACACACACACACACACACACACACACACACACCTTTTTGATTCTGTTTCTCTGGACAACCCTGACTAATACCAGTGGTTATAAGAAATGCTTTATAATGTCACTTTCATCCGGTTCTTTTGAGGCTATAAACATGGTCCACTGCCCTCATTTCTATGTTCCTATTCTGGGCTCACACTATGCAATGCATTGGCCTCCTTCACCACAGAAGGCACACAAGGAACCAGGCAGAAGTCAGGAGAAGCTGAAATAACCCAGCTTCAGTGACATGGGCCTGGAGGAGTTGCTAGTGCCATGATTGGCCATTCTTTAACCCATCTGCTTCCAATTTTCTGCTCTTTTTATTCATAACATTCTATGATATCATACTATTTTATTATCCATCATTAAAGACAGATATTTAAAAATCAATCAGTATATTGATAAACTGTCATGTCACTGACAACTATAGTTTAGTTACCATTTCTGACACTTATGTATTTTGCTGAACACATTTTAGTTTTGTTTTAGTAAACATACAGTAGAATGCTTTGACCCCACCTTCAGAGTATGTTCTGTACTCCATCACCTCCTCACTCCCTTCCTGGTCCAAGCCACTGGGCTCACCTGGAAGCCAGGTCAGCTCTAAAAGAGTAAATCAAGTTGCCTTATTCCCTGCTTGAGACTCTCCAGGGTGGTCCCATCTAAAGTCCTCACACAATCAGTTTGCCTCCCACTCCTACCTCCCTCTCTGTTTTGTTTACTTGGTTCCCTTTCCTTGCTTTGTGTGGGGCTCCATCAGCTGTTCTGTGGACAGACTGAGCACACCCCTTTTTGAGGGCCTTTGGTGCTGGAAGTAAACAGTCCCTACCTCTTCCAGCCCTGAGACAGCAATAGGGATTCCATCCCTTTTGCTCATGCTTATAAACCACAATGTACCTCTCTCCCATGGAGGGAGGGCTGAGGAGAAATGGATCATTTCTATATTCATACTCAGTTTCTTTTAAATCTCAATCTTAGATGCAGGTCTTTTGCCCAGCAATTGAACTTCTAAAGGTATATTCTAAGACGACGATTCCACAAATATAATGTATAAAGATGTTCACAAACTTGTTGAAAATACTACTCTATAGAGGGTGATTATACATCTTATATATAAGGTATACATGTATAGTAAAATATAACACAGATATTAAAAGTTACATTTATAGTTATTGGCATATAAAGTATTTTAAAATATTTTAAAATATCATATATACCATGATCTCATTTTTATTTTAAAAAAGTACATGTATATATGCCTGAAGGAATCTGGACACATAGATATCAAAATATTAAGTTCATGGTGGCCTTATAAGTAATTTTATTTTCTATTTTATAACTTTGTATATCATATGATATATATTTCAACATGCATCTATTAATTTAGAAAAATATACATTTTTAAAAGGTAATACTTGCACATGATTCAAAATTCAAAGGATACAAAAGAGTAAGCAATAAAAACTAACACTCCCTCCCTTTAGTGTTCCTTTCAGATGGCAATTACTGTTACCTAATCTTCCCCAGAGTCTGTGCTTTTCCATATATTGCTTTTATGATCAGAAAAACAATAATACCCATCCAATCTTGAAAAAAATAATTTCATGAAGATTAAAATTAAGTCTTTGGGAGTTAAATGAAATGGAGGAACTGAAGCAGATTTTCTTTGTTTTGTAATAGAGAAGTAGACAGAAAATAGTGAAGATTACTTCCCAACTCTGTGATAAGTAATAAGCCTTCTTTGTTATATGACATTTACTTAAGTACATGTCTTTCTCTCCCATTAGACTGTACATTTTTTGAGGGCAGGATTATGTCATGCAATTTCTGTGTCTTCCACAGTGCCTACACAGAATAAAATTAATTAATATTTGCATATAATATGTATAATTTATCAAGATTTTATAAATTACAAGTCTTTATTAATATGAGGAGTTACCATGACTGTTAAACAATAGGTTGTATACAGCAAGCAGGAAATATGCATTTACTTAAGAGATGCATTAATGCAAATAGCCTGAAATAAGATTTAACAGTTTGCTTTTGAGGGGCAGTGTAGGCAAATACTCGCCCAATCTTCTTAACAATCTTATGAAAAATTTCCCCTACAGATAAGGGAAACAAGGCCCAGGAAGAATAAGCCACTCACCCAAGATTGTCCTATGGGCTTGGGTGGGGAAGGGGTCACTTATGTTAGTAAGCCAGTACTTCTCAACTAAGCCTCTTGAAGTGTTTTATAGCAGATAACTAGAAATAAACCCAGTTCTTCAATGAGGCACTTAAAGGTTGTTGTGTGTTGTTACGCCTAAGGGTAAAATACCTCAATTTCACTGAAGGGGCTGAGAATTCTGAATCTTCAGCCTCTAGTCTGACATCTAGACCACATTCCCTCACCTGAAAACTGAGAGTTGCCTCATTTGCAGGTGAGGACCACAGTCCAAGAAAATGAAAGGAAGTATAGTGAGTATTTGTCATTTAATGAGGTGTTAATTGAGTATCCAAAGAACATTAAAAGGTATTAAAGGGGAGGTGACTGGAGAGTGAGGTCATCATATCAACGGACCTCAAAGGGCCTGAAGTCTTAAACTTAGGGGAGTGAATTTAGTCTTTTCCCAGCCTGCAGTTTTTGTTAAAACTTGACTACATCTAGCAACTCAGACAGACTTCAGAGACACTATAAATAATTAGAAGTAAAACCTATGCTGACAGAAAATTCAAGCAATGTAACAATGAAAACAGGAATTCTTGGGTCACCTAAAGAAGTATTTTATAGACATGAGCCCTGGCTGGTGTGGCTTAGAGGACTGAGAGCTGAACTGCAAATAGAAAAGTTCAGGGCAGGGCACATGCCTGGGTTGGAGGCCTGGTTGAGGGGCATGCAAGAGGCAATACATATCTTATAGAGATGAAAGGAAACATATAAATTATCATCATTATCCAAAACATGGTCCTTCAACCAGCATCACTTTTGAACTGGGTAGAAGAGTAGACTCTCAGGCCCAACCCCGAAATCCCTTGATCCTATTATATTATAGATGAAAAAAACAGTGCAAAGGAGCATAACTCACATGGTTAATTCTTGATATAGATATGATTTAAATCCAAATGGGAAAATATAAAGCAACGACTACAAAACTGTTTTATACATTGAGTTGCAAACTGACCACTACAAGTATTAATAATTTTTGAGGTTGTAAGTGGGAGTTATCAGCTATGCTAAAATGGGAACTTCAGTTTCTACATAACCAATTGAAATCCACAATCATGATACCTCTAGCCACTCTTATCTGTACAAAAATTCTTACTATTCCTTTGGCAAAATGTATTTCCTTAGTAAGGGTGATTTTCCTAAGATCAGTTTTTCCCCCAAGTCCTCAGGTGCAAATGCAAAATAATTTTCTTTAGAATGTCTTCTCTATGATATGATAATTACTGTCATATTTAAAATGTAATTTTCTAAAAATATAAATGTTAAATGCAACATCTTAGCTGTACACTATGATTATCCATCATTTGAATTTCTCAATTGATTTTCAAATAGTATCAGATCAGCTAGGCACTTATTAGATTTTTTTCCTCTTTTCCTTTTGGAGGAAAAAGACATTTATATTTTCATCCATAGGAAAGATAAAGCAATTATAGATCATTTAAACATGCTTAATCTCAATTCTAACATCTTAGGAGAGGTTAATGATTAATTACTATTTAGAAGCATATTGAAAATTGAAATAGTAGCTACCAAATGCTTAGAGACAGTAACAGGGTACAATAGTTATTCTGAAAAAATGTGATGTGTATTTTAACAAGTCTGAATAAAATACTTGTGGTTCACCCCTTAGTTCATGCTGCCATAACAAAAGTACCATAGATTGGGTGGCTTAACCATTTATTTCTCACAGTTCGGATGGCTGACAGTCTGAGATGAGGGTGCCAACAGAACCAGTGTCTGATGAGGGCCACTTCATGGCTTGTAGGCAGCCACCTTCTCCTGGCATCTTCACATGGCCCAGAGAGAGCAGAGAGAGAGAGTGAACTAATCCCACTCATTGGGGCTCCACCCTCATGATGTAATCACCACCCAAAGGCCCCAACTCCAAATATCATCACTTTGGGGCAGTAGGATTTAAAGATGTAAATTTGGGGAAGGGGGACAAAAGCATTCAGTCCATAACAACGCCTAATTCTAGTAGCCTGAATTTATATCCAGATTGTAAAGAGAATCTTTTTGGATTCGTCCATATCACATAGTAGCAATAGCCGTCTCTTTTCTCAACACATTTTCATCTGTGCAAAAGATTCAGCCGGGATGCTTTAAGCTCTTACTACGTACCTGGCACTGTAGTAGGCACTTCCACTTATATTATCACACTGACCCTTCAGTCTTAGCTTGCCTCTTAAATTGGCCATGAGTTTAGGATTTCTGAAACTGAGATTTATTCCACAGAAACATTTTTTTCTCATTCAAGTGACTTATGATTTGATCATTATTAATATCCTATGGTTAAAAGAATGATAAGCACTACGGGAAAATACTGCAAGACCTGAGGTACTTCTAGGACCACCTAGTCCCATCAGACCAAGGTCTCCCCAGTGACTCACTATGTAATTCTCTATGCAGAAGATGGTGACCATACGGAGAAAATTACCATCAAAGCTGGAATTATCATCTAGGGGCCAAACTCCCAGGGTCCTAATCAGAAAGAATCCTTTGGTTTCAGTTATTCTATCCTTGACAAAATGAACATTTCATTTCCCAATACTTTGGGAAAGTTTGATGCTTTTAGCATAAAATGGAACATATATTAATAAAAGTGCCAGGCTTTTTTTGCAAGTGAGAAAACTCAATCACAAAGTGAAGTGACAGAAGTTTTATTTAAATTGAAGTTACCTCTTACCCATCTACCACCATGTGCCCCTCTCCCCGCAACCAAAGCCATGGAGGCAAGAAGTGAGAGAGGGGGGGAGAGAGAAATTCAACCTGTATTCCTCAATTAACTGCCTCTTCAGGTCTGCAAGGAAGGAGGGATACATTATCTGAATCAATAGTGAAGCATGAATCATAGTCTGTAGAAGTATTAGAGGTTAGGAGTAAACAGGAGTCCTGAAAAGGTTTGGGGGATTACTAGAAGCCTTCTCTTTTGGTTTCAAATGAATTGATCTCATTTCATTCAGTCTTCTAGATCATATTTGATTTAGAGTTTTTACAATATGAGTCTGTCATCATGCCAATAACATGGTGCCTAATTCCCTGAAGGCTTCATCAAACTCCCTTTTAATATATCTTTTCTCACTGTATTATAGTCTGTCTGGTGATATATTTCTTTCTGAAGATAATTATATCCCTCTGGTATTTTTTTATTCTTTAATAACTTTCACAGTGTTTGAAATCTACAGTCTTTGCTCTTTTATCTCATAAGGCATAAGATTTTCCTTAGTGAAGAGTTCTTTCATAAAAAGACCTTAAAATCCTTTACAAATGCTGATTAATTCTCTCACCAGGAAATGACCCTCCCTTTTTGGCATCCTTGGGAAACTGAGGCAGAAAGTAAAGTGACCTACTGAAGTCATGTAAAAATTTCACAGTGGAGCTTAAATTACTATGCAGCAGGTAAAGTCTCAGTGTTCTCTTCAGCAATAAATTTTGTTTTGAACTTGAGATAAATAACAATGTTCAAAAAATCAAATCATAAATGAGAAGAGACCTGCATAATTTCACCCCACCGACATACAAACCTGAAGAACAACTTACTCTTAATGAAGATTCAGCCACTAGACTTAGAGTGAAACTCATATTACAAGATGTTATCCCCATATACACATATACACACACAGCAGGTCTTTTAGCATCCTACGATGAAGTGTTATTTGAAATCATTAAAACTAAACTGCACCTGTCAAAATAAATCAACCAATACATTTAGTGACTCAGAATCCACGAATCTTTATCTTTCCTATACACTCATTAACTCTTAATATTATTTCCCATCATCAATGTTTAATGTCTAAGTATTTCTGCCCTATGAAAACAGTGTATGAAAATTAAATTGGGTATTTGATGCATGATTTTGTCTGTGGATTCATCTGGGTTGAGCTTTGTCACACCGTATGCACTTACAGTGCTGGTATATGGTTTTTCCTTTTATAAAAATGTTTTTACAGCTTTATGTTGTAAAAGCCAACCCAGCTGACAAATCTTGGCTGTCGCCTTTCTGTATGTCTATTTGATTTAGCATGCTTCTGATTAACAATGGAGCTTCCTGATGCTGTCAAAATAAGTAAGGTACAAATGCCTTTCCAGAAATGACTGTTTTTAAAGCAGAGATTAAGTAAACAAGCCATTCCTGCTGGTAAAATAAGGATTATGTTGCTGACTATTTAATATTATGTTTAGTTAGAACTCCCTAGGGACACTTCATTATATTAGCATAAACAAAGAGAACTGAAGAACTAAAGGCAGCGGTGCTCCATGAGCGGAGCAAATGAGGAAAGGCCATGAGATTTTTGTCCAAGAAGAACAAATGCTTTCCTTGTTGAAGTAACCAACAGATTACATGAAAACATACACATGAACTTGAGTGTTCCAAGCTTGCCCATGTCATATTTAAAAAGGGATCTAAATGTTTTATAGATCATTTTTAACAGCTCTATAGTGAAATATGCAATTAAGAAAATGATTCAGTTAATAAAGTTGAAAATCCTCAATTTAACAGGTAAGATTCTTGCTGGTTTTAGTCTTTATTTTGCTTCATAATAGTCCCGTTTTATTTTCACATTTTAGTTACATGCAGGAAAATCTATTAACCTATTTTCCTTCAGTAGGAGTGTCAGAAAGAGAAATTGATCCACTTTCCAAGGCTCCCTGGCTGAGTCAGTCATAAAATATATTACTTAAAGATACTGCATTAGCCACTACATGGTATTACACTTATATCTGCATGATCTGAGATGGCTTTGTGGTTTTTCAAGCATGTTTTCATCTGGGGATTAGGAAACATTTGTTTTTCCTGCTATGTTGGATTTTGAAAGAAGGAAAGAAGAAAGTAAACATATGTTTAAAATCTACTATGTCTTCCTTTGCTAATTGTGAACTCTGGAAGTTTTCACAAGCATTCTTTTCTTGAATTCTCCCGAGCCATGTGAGGTAGTTATTGTCAAGATCCATACAGTGGAGGAAATCAAAACTGAGGGAGGTTTAATAATTAACTTAAGGCCAGTAGTAAAAGGTATTGCTAGGTGAACTTGAGTCTTCTTGATGGCAAAGCTCTGGGTATTTCTGAGCTTCAATGCTCATGTACTTCCTTCCTTGGTACCTGGGTAGGAATGAGGTGGGAGAGCAGGCTAAATGATGGTGTGACCAACAATGGGCAGAGCCAGCCTGCTGAGCAGTACTCCCACACCTGTCATGCCGTTCCCTCCACATCCTGTTCAGATAATTACCTAATATTGATTGGCAGCACTACAACCACTCCGATTCCTCCCATTTTCAGGGGGATAACTGGCTGAATGGAAGTGTCAATAGAACTTTCTTAATTTAGGGGCCAAGTTGATTAACTTAAAAACAGAAATATACGTTAAGGGGTTGGGTAATAATGATAGTGAATAAAGAGATTGATACTCATTCTTTCTCTTTCAGATATTCAAAATGTACCCTTTTAATTTGAAGATAAGACATTTCCCCCCTATTCTTTAGTACTAGCATATTTTGGTCCATTATACATTTGCCAACACAAGCATTTTCTCCCTTAAGCTCTAACTCATAGTAGTTATCGCCATGAATGAGATCACATCCGTATGAGTTATTTTTCTCCACACCTGCCATGGCCCCAAGCACATAAGAAGAGTTGATGAGGTGTGGACCCTGGGCCAGAATTATCATGTAGGATTCAACCAGTATATCTTATTTTCTACGCTCTGTGGGGTATGGTTTTAACAACATGAATTTGGAAATCAAAAAGGCTTGTGTTTCTATGTCAATTAAGTAATTAGTTAAATATATGAATTTGAAATTCAGATTCTGGCTCCAAGACTAGCTAGGTGGCCTTGAGCTTCATTCTTGTTTAAACTCTGAGCTTCTCTGTTCCTCACCTCTGTTCCTACTGAGTTGTAGAGGTGTCTTCCAAATCAAAATTTCAAGGCTGATAAAGAGCAAGCACAGTGGGACCTGCAGGACAGCTCCTGGTTAGGAGAGGTAGATTACACTGCAGTGTGGGAGATGGGGAGGGAGGCAGGTAAATCAGGAGTAGGATTTTGGATGAGAGAAGGGTGGGTCAGACAACTTGAGAAGAGCCAGTTATGTAGCAGGAAAGACAACAGTGTATGTCAAACCCACATGGGCAAGGCATGCTCCAAAAGATGAGCTTAAGTAGAGAAACAAGGCCAGAACAAGGTATGATATTGCTGGTGCCAGTGTAGCAGTCTAAAGGGATGTCAGCAAACCCTAGGCAGTTGGAAAAGTTAAATGAGATAATGTGAAGAAACCTGGCCTAGAGCCTTATAATAGACTCCCAATTCTTTCTACCATTTTTTCTTTCTCCCCTTTTTTCCCCTTCCCATTTCCTATGACTCAGGAAGCCTATCTTTTAAGAAGATGGATTTAAATGATTTTAAGTCCCAATGACATTTTCTGAATCTCAGCTTGTGTCATGAAAAAAAAAAACAAAAAAAAAAAAAGAATTAAGTTGTACAATTGAAGTTGACCTGAACAGTATTTTTTGCCTTATTTTTAATTTACATGCAATCATTTATATCAACATTTTACTACATTATATCAACATTATACTAATCCATCCCTGCCTTCCTCTAGTACTATGAATTACCCAAGACCAGAGACTATTTTTTTCTGAAAGGTAGCCCAAGTTTCTTTAATATAATAACCAATAAACAGTGCTCATGTGAATGAGCCTCTTTTGTTGCTCCAGGCAAAGGGACACTTACAGGATAGCTCTCCTGCATCCCTGGGAAGGGCTCAGGGACACCTCTAGGTGGCTACAAGAGGAGGTAGAGACAGAAAAGGTAGAAATAACCAGATATTTATGGCATGAACTCCATTTCTTCCAAACTCAACGCATTCTTCTGAGGTGTTGGAAATGGACAGCCCTAGGTCCCAAGGCCAGTTTTGAAACATATCAGCAACTTGCTTTATTTAGCTAGTTTTCCCATTTGTACCAGGAGGATAATAATAATAACCATATGTAATTTTGTAAGAATTAAGTAAGATAGCACATAATAGTGCCTGTCTCGTAATAGTCACCTAATAACTAGCAAGTGCAGACATAATAGCTAATATTTATGAAGAATTTAATTTACTCCAGACACAGCAATAAGTATTTTATGGGCACTATCCTTTCTATTCCTCCTAACAACCTTAAGAATTAAGTATTACTATACCCGTTCTACCAACAAGGAGACAGAAGCGTAGAGCTTATATGACATAAGCATGGAGTCCCATAGATGGTAAGTGGTAAATGGAGGATGCAAATTCCAGTTTGTAGAAGCCCACCCACTACATTTTAGTTAGATGCATCAAGAGTAAACTCATGGGAACCATGAGATTTGTAAAAGGTCTATAGCTTCACAGAAAAAGCTTCCATGGTTATTTTTAATAAAAGAGTAAATATGTTCATATATGAGCAAAGTGACATTAACAAGAATTATAAAAAGCCAGTGAGGTTTATTAGAATATATTTTTCTGAAACCTATTAATTCCAATTTTAGTAAGGTTTATCCAAGTATCAAAATAAGGTGTGGTGAGTACAGGTAGCTTGGAAAGAAGGTAATAATGCATGGGATAAATGCCAGGACATAGTTGGGGCTGTAAACTTTATTTGAATTATTAACTATTGACTATCATCCAAAAAACACTTATTACTTGTATGTAGCACTTGAATTCAATCTCCAACTAGCTTTGGAGTGGTTGTTGTCAGGTTGTTCCTAGAGAAATTATAATTTAACTATGAGAGCAATGTGGTGGGTGTTTCTGTGTGTATTTCGTAAAGAAAAAATAGCCTAAGCTACCTGAAAGCGGCCTGTGACTATTGCAGACCAAGAGGGAGACATCATATCCAATAGAAAAGGGAAAGCTTCCTGTGAAAAATGTGAAGTGTAATGAGATGAAAGTGGACTAATTGTGATGAAAAGCAGCCCAGGGTAAAGGGGTTGGGAAAGAGTGTTCCGTTGTCTGGGTGTTTGAAGGCATTAAGTAGTATTATCATTAATTGCATTCCTGTAATGTACTGACTATGGGGCCTAATGTCCACTCTAAGCGCGATCTCGAGCTAGAGCAATTGAAAGATAATAAAAGGAAAATGAGTAATGAATCCTTTTTATTGTGCATTGTAAATGGCCTCCATTGAAACAGTCTGTGTTTAGACTAGTAATAAAATGAGTGATGAAGGCAGACTTTTAACATGGGAATTGGTTCAAGAAAGGAGCATATTTTAAAAAAAGAGACTCACAAATAATTTAGGTTATGGAGAAATTCCTTGCTTGGAAACTTTTTGCAACTACTATCCAGTTTTTATAAACCTTGGCAAGGGGTATGTGAGGTTGTTTTTTTTACTTTTTTGACTTGAAACATCGGCAAGGGCTATAACGGTAACAGAGCACACAGGACTTTAGTTGTTGGATCTGTCAGTATGTAGACCTTACTGTCTCTTTGGGGCAAACGCAGGAGCACAGGAAGAATGATGTTCATAAGATACGTGGCAGTCCTTAGGTTTCAAGGATTCTGCTGAGATGAAGATCTGTTGTACCAATTCACACTGTAGCCTTATCTAGATCCTGAAATCACTAATCCAAAAATCTATCAGCTCTGCCTTCTTGTTTGCACTTCCTCTGAAAGAAAATAAATCCACTTCACTGTATTCTTACCCATCAGAGTGGAAGCCTCTGAAACTTTGGAATAGCTCATTTTTTGAGAACTTATGTACCTGGCACCCTGAACACAATCCTCACAGCAGTCCAGTAAGGTGGGGACTGTTACCCTCATGTTGGGGATCATAAAATTAAGGCTCCGAGAAGCCCCATGACCTGTCAACTGCTGAGTCTGGAATTCCAAGCTGCGTTGGTTGGACTGGGAGGCCCACGTTCTTCCCACCGCACTGTAATGCCTCTCAAAGCGGCATGTTGTCCAAGTCAGATAGTGCATGGCAGTCATCTAGGATGACAGTAATGAATCACTTCTAGGCCTATGAGCTGAGTCACCACCTAATGAGCAGCAGCTGGGAGTAGAAATGACTGTACTCACATATGCACACACTCCTTGGTCTTCTTGGTTTTCTTCAGTTGTGCAGACCTTTGCTCTGTTCTCTAAAGCCAGTTCCCTGGCTAGCTTTTGCAGTGAAAAAGCATCCTCAGCAACTGTAGAGCCAACTGTGATCAGGAAGAGAGGGAAGAATTAGTAAAATGAAATTAGGACAGAGACTGGAAAAAGGAAACTGTGGGGTTCCTCGGTCCATGCCCCTGCCACTTTGGGGGCATCTGAGCACTTTACTGTGGTAGAACCCAAGGGACCCTAAAGTCACTTAAACACCTACAAACCGAGTATGAGTTCCTTGCATTCTGAAAATGGCACTCCCTCCAGAAATCCCTGTAACAGGCAAAATATTAACATTCCATAAACTGGAAATGAAATATAACCACATCTGAGGACCATCAAACTATCTATTGTACCCAAACAACAAACCTACATGGATATTTATCAAGAATGATTACAGGGGGACTTTAAGAAGCAGCAGTGTGAAAACAGAACACTTGATCTGGCCTCGGCCGGCTAACTAACATTCGAAAGGAAGCCAAGGGACACTTCTTTGCAATCTCATTAGTACTAAGCTAGTGGGTGTCACACATCTGGGGACCGCCCCACATTGGAGCTGGTTGAATCCATGCCTGGTTTCCAGGGAGTTTTGTGATTGTGTTACCATCCAGCGTGGCTCCCCAGTCTCCAGGCCTGGGGAGTGACAGGAGCTCATTCATTCAGACTCTCTAAAAGAAACACATGTTTGGTTCTCCACACATGTGTTTTGCTTCTTTATGGGATGTGAAGCTTTCCTTGAACTAGTCAATCAGTTTGCAGCTATAGGTCACACCTGGACTTAGGAGGTGAAGGAGGAGAGGTTGTGGGGAGCAGGAAGTTAACAACTGAGGGTATCACATTATGGGGAGCCCAGCCTGAGAATCAGGACTTGTCCTGGGAAAAGCAACAAGTCAAAATAATGAGGATCAGACTGGAGAGAATTTCAGTGCATCAACACACAGTGGAGGAAATATCTGGGGCCTAATTGTGTTCTTACGGTAAAGCATAAATCATGCCCTGTAGACAGCCCGCTCTGCTGTGCGGCCATCCACACGCTGTGCATGTTCCACAGCTACACAGCTCATCGTTTATTTCCTCTGCATAGCCCAAGGGAGAACTCAGTATTAAAATACTCTGTTCAACAAACAAGTCAAATGACTTCTAAGTAAGATAAATGGAGGCCCAGGCATACCCAGTGGGTTGGACAAACTATTTGCAAACTCAACAATTCATAGACGCAGTCCTCCGCAGGCGTGCGAGCCTTCAGCTGGCCCTGCTCCGCAGTGGTAGAAGGAAGGGAGGGAATTCAAGACCACAACTGGGGGCCTCTCCAATTCAGAAGAAGGATAATTTTTGAAAAATTTACAAGTGATTATCTAGCTATGTAATCTAGAATGTAAAATTGTATCATTCTCATTTTTACTCTTTAAGTGTTTATTTATACTCATAACTTGCAGTGAATCTCTTTTTATACCCCTTGGACTCTTAACTTTCATTGTGTTTCCTTGCCCTGTTCCTCAGTAAAAACATTTCATAACATTGGAGTAGGCTATAGAGATACTGACGTTAACACAATAACTAGCATTTCCGTGCAACTCAACGTCACCTTTTAAATAAGCAGAATCACGTTGCAGAAACCATGATTTAAACTCTAGATTCTAAAGTAGTGATCTCCAAAATGCTTTATTGCATCATCCTTCTACTTTAAAAAAAAGTTTTAAAAAATCATTGAGCCTAAACTCGTCATTAAGTGCATAATTGTTAATGTATAGAATATGACCATGTACTAACATATTACTACTAATAATACATTACCACTTACTAACATATTAGATACAGTGTAAAAATGAAAAAGCAGGGAGAAGAACTTAAAGGATGAAAGAAAAATAAACTTAATTAAAAGTTCTCAATTTTCTTTTCACACACCATTAGATTGTCTCCAACACCCCATTTTCAGGAACCATTGATCTAGTAAAAAGGAAAGGTGACTTAATAAAAATATTTGTGATGAATGAAGTGGCTTTTTTAATGGTACTTATTGCCAATAAATAAAGAACCAAAAAAAAACACCCAGGACTGCTTCCTAAGAGGCCAGCCGTAGCATATCTATCCTAAAATATATTTAACCCTGGGATGTTGCTACAGGTTCATTTTCTCTGGCAGAGAAAACTGCTTTGGTTTACACACATTTTCTCCTCATTGGCTTCTCTCTAGGATAGGGTTGGAGTTGCTTTGCACCGGCTGTTTCTAAGGTGATTCTGCCTGTGCTTAAACTCAGTATGTCAGCCTCCCTTTTCTGCGATTTGTCTCTGCCTAATTGAGCTCCATTGGCTCTGTACCAGCACAGTCCTGTTTCAGCTACTGATAAATAATGGTCTTTCATTTTCTAGTTTTAGAGCTAAACAAACCCCTGGAAAGAACCACTGTTCATCTTAACTGTGTCCCCAGTGCAGAGACCAGTGCATCAGGCGAGGTAATCAATGTGGTTTCACAGCAAATTGGCGGAATTCAGCACTTATTTGCTGGAACACTAGACACCAAGATATGGAATGACTTCTCCCCAGAATCACTTGAGAACCTTGTTTGAAGGTGTAAGAAAAAGAACTTGGGCCATATTCTAGCTTCTTGCTAAAGTTTAGGTTCTAATGAAACATCTATGTATAAATAGATTATATGGGAAACCAGAAACACGTGTTTAGTGCATGTCTCTGTGCTCATATACGCCAGAAATCAAAGTAAGAAAAGTTTAGAGAGCCAAGATTTCCACGGATAATCAAAACCCAGACTCAGATTTACAGGAACAAAGTCTAACAGACTGAGTTGGGTCTCTCTGGGAAAATGATTTAGCGTGAGGTTGTTACACAAAAAAAGAGATTTTAGAAAGTGTAAGTGTGGAAGGTGCTGCTTGCATTTTTTGTTTTGGATTGTCTTTTTTTTAATTACATAATTTTAAAGGGATAAATAACTGTATCAGACAACATTTCACAAAAGAAGCCCAGATAGGAAAATATCTCATGTAAGGTTAGATACTAGCTAGTAGTAAAGCAGAGGCAAACAACCCTGACTCTGGATTTCCAGACCAGTGCTCCTTGCCTTCCAAAGTGCTGTTAGAGTTCATACAAGACAAGAGATCCTTTTTTCTACTGGAATGACAGCTAAGCCTCACCCAAGAGCAAAATTTCATTTACGCTTTTTCAAAGTCTTTATGATTAGCAGCTCTCAATTCAGATAAGCAAAAATCATAATGTGAACAACTGAAGGTTTGCTAAATTTATCAGCATTTTGAGGTTATGAATAGATTCTGTGCACGTACTGTTAATAAGTTCAGAGTTTCGTTTCCCCATTTATTTACACATTGCCTCTCCTATGTGAAAGGCCCTGGAATGGACCCTAAGAATATTCAAAAGAGGTTATGACGGGGTCTGTGATACAACACCAACATAAGTTAGTTAGTAATGAACATTGCTAAGTGCCCTATTTCATAGCATAATGATAACTTCCTTTATTTGATAAAAAGTGACATGCCTTTGATTTTGAGAAATTCACATATTAATAGAGTTTAAAATAAAAACCCACCTCTCTGCAATTCCTTGTGCACCTTCTGGATGTTGTTCTGTAGACACACATCCATAAGTCTCTTTTTAAAAAAAAATATACAAATGGGGACACAATTTACATTATTCTGTATCTTGATTTTTACACTTGGCACTATAACTTGGTAATTTTTAATATCAGCATACAGCTATATTAATTTCCTTTTAGCTAGAAGTATTCCATTGGAATGACATACTATAAATTCTTAACCACCCCCGACTGTGAATATTAAAGTGATTTTCTGTTTTTACTCTTGCAAACAATGCAGCAATGGTTACACATTTGTATGCATCCTTATGTGCATTTTCAGCATATTTGTAGAATAAATGTCTAGAACTGAAATTGCTGGGTCAAAGGGTATGTTAATTTTCCATCTCTGTTAGATGTAACCAAATAACATTCTGAGATAACATGAAACAAACAGAGCTAAGGATGCTGGGCTAATTTACACCCCATCCTCAGTGTTTGTGAGTACTGGTTTTCCAGACACCTTCCTAGCACTTAGCTTTGTCAAGGTGATAGGCGAAAGAGTGATTCAGTCCAATTTGTAGTTCTTCACTTTCAGCAAGTATGAGCATCTTTTCATATTGATACTCTATTTACGGTGATTTTTATGTTATATTACCTGCCTTTCCATTTTTATTACTTATTTATAAAATATCTTAAATATATTCTTTTCTGAAATAATCTGTGTCTTAAATGTTATAAATATTTCTCAGTCTGTCATCTGTCTGGTATATTTTACTCTACTAAAGTTGAAGAGATATATAGAAACCTATATATCTCTATCTATGTATATATAACATACATATATATTTACGGAGAAAGAGAAAGATATTAAATCATTATCCTTACAACTTCTGAGATTTTGAGGTTTGGGTCTTGTATAAGGACTTTCTTCCTTTCAAATTATAAAATAAATTATTCCATGTTTTCTTCTGGTGATTTTATGGTTTTATTTTTTAAAATTCAAATGTGTGATTCTGACTTTCACTTCAGATTAGAATGTAGAGGACATGAAAAACTTTTGCATGTTAACACCAAGGAATATCCAGATGTATAAAAATCACACTTTCTCAGGGGGCTAGCAAAGACAGGGACAAAGGAAGTCTCAATGAACTCAACTTTAAGAAATGAGTCCTTCACTGGTAAAGGGAGAGTCAGAACAGCCTCTACTCCTGGAAGGAGTTTCTGGTCTAGCTATGGCATGGCCATCCTACAGAGACTTTGGATAGAGGAAAAGAAATTAGCTGAGCTTCAGGTAGTCATGGAGGCTAGAGAGGTGAACTAGAATATGAAAATATCCCCACTGCAAAAATAAATTGGTCCCACAACTCTCACATTCCCAACCCTCCCTTCAAACTTTGACAAAAAATAACCAGTGAAGAAAGGGATAAAACGCAGAGCAAAATCTCAAAGACCCCTGCATTCCCACAGTGCTTGAATTACAGGGCTCTATTGAATTAAATCCAAAGCAAATAAAATATTTTTTAATCCCATCAGCTCAAACTTTTATAATTTCAAAAGGACATCAGTAGTGTGGGAGTTTGAGAGTCAATCTAAGCATAGGTCACCTCAATCCAATTAGAACTTCAGTCCAGACCTGGTTTAATTTGACTGTAGAAGGAATCTGAATAATCATCCTTTCACCCTGTCAGACAGAAGGAAACGGCCTGTGCTGTCTGAAATATAAAATCTAAACATTATTATTATTATACTTCAGTCTTCACTCTCTTTATATACACATACCTTAAATACAATAAAAAATATATGAGACATGCAAACAAACAGGAGTTGCTGACCAATAATCAAGAGAAAATATAGTCAATAGATGCAGATCTGCAGTTAACTCAAGTTATTGAAATTAGCATCAAGAATTTTAAAACTATTATAAATATTTTTAAGAATTTACAAAAGGTGAATAGTGGAAAGAGATGGGTGTATTTCAGAAGAGAAAAGAGAACTCTAAAAAGGAACAAAATGGAAATCCTAAGACTATAAAATGCAGTGTCTAAAATAAAATAAAAAAGTCACTGGATGACATTGACAACAGTTTAAATCTTCAAAAGAAAAAAATAGTGAACTTGAACTCAGGTTGATAGAAATTATGAAATTGAGTCAGAGATTAACAAGAGTTTTTTTTTTTTAATCTTTATGGGCAGTCTATTCAGATGCCAGTGATCTGAAAAGACAGTGAGTTATATACCTTAAAAACCATCTTAACATCTCAAAAGTGATTTTTTAATGAAATGTCAACAATAATAACAGACTTCTCATCAAAAACAATGCAAACCTGAAGACAACGAAATAATGTTAAAGTGCTGAAAGAAAACACACCATCAGCCTAGAATTCTATATGTATAGTGAAACTGTCTTTCAGAGGCAGCAGATGGACAACCAGATTTAAAAGAAACAAAGTCACAAGTGCGACAATCATGAGTAGGAAGTGACAGATGTCCAATTGTTAGGGCACAAAAAGATATCTGGCCCCAAGAGCTCTTGTCACTAAAGCTAGTTCTGTGTCCTAACTGATAAGAAGCCATTGTTTTTTTTTTCTCTTGAATAGTAGCTGTGCAGTCACTGGTGAGTTTCCTGATTGTTTTTTCTTTCTTTTCTTTTCTTTTTCTTTTTTAGATTTTATTTGTTTATTTTTAGAGAGAGGTGAATGGAAGGAGAAAGAGAGGGAGAGAAACATCAATGTGTGAGAGAAAAATCAATTGGCTGCCTCTTGCACACCCACAACTGGGACCTGGCCTGCAACCCAGGCATGTGCCCTGACCCGAAATTGAACCAGCGACCCTTCGGTTCACAGGCTGGCATGCAATATACTGACCTGCACCAACCAGGACTCCCTTTTTTTCTTCCTTCCTTCCTTACCTCTATCCTTCTTTCCTTCCTTCCTTCCTTCTCCCTCCCTTCCTTCCTTTCTATTTCTTAATGACAAATCATCACCTAAAGTAAGAGAAAGTATTTCTTACAGTCTTAAAGAGGCAAATTAACATAATTCCTCAAGGCAAGATGGTTTCTTATCTAAGTTTTTGGTACATGTCACAAACATTTTATATTAAAGTGCAGAGAAGAAGCCAGCATGTCAGGAAAAAAAAAGCACAAGACTGCTTTCTAGGATCCCAGACATTCTCTAAGCCAACTGTTACCTTATTACACATGAGGACTAAATATCTTTCAATTAAAATTATGTAAATTTTCACAAATTCTTTTCAAAGAGAATGCAAAGAGGGAATGAACTACTACCCATTGATGTACAAAATATCAAAGAGAACAGATTGTTGACTTTGATGAGGCAGTCCAAATTTTTAATGAAAAATGTAGACGAGTGTCTGGGGGAAAGTCTACAAATAGCTCTCAGGAGAGGAACAGTAAAGAACTTTTCACTGGTTTGTGCAGCCTAAGCCAAAATGAGTTTATGAGAGCCTTTTCTAAATTACCATAATTATAATCAACTTTCCCTTGGCAGTGTCATTTAGCAATGTGTTTTATCTACAGCTTGTATATAACCAATAGCAGTTTAGCTATTACTGGCAGAGTACTTACATTATAGGAAACCCGACCCACCACCCTTCCCCCATGGTGGGATGCCACCAGTTATTTGTAGGGCGGTGCTCTTTTAAACGGTGTTTGGACTCTACCTTGTGTAAAGAGCTGGTCTGGAAATGAACATCCTCCCTTTGGCTCTCCAATCTTCATTTTAAAGACACTTGGAAGTAACTTAATAAAAGTGTTAGCAGGATTGATAAAATTTGGTATTCACAAACTACCATCAGCAGTTTCTACTGCTTTATTAAAGATCCTAGCTCAGAATTTTTCTAAAAAGCCCGACAGCTCTTTTTGTGCTTGTTCATGTCGCAAAGCCTCCCTCAGGGAGTGATCACTCTAGATGTGTCATTGTATCAGGAAGGTTTTGGCAACTAATAATAGAAACTTGACTCAAATGGCTTCCATATAATGAGATGTTTGAAGTTGTAGCTCTGTTTCTTTGAGTCTGCCTTGGCTTTCCCCCTCTAGGCATCAGTTTTGTCCCCAGGCTAGCACCTCTCATGGTTGCAGCTAGAGAAGGCGTTTCCAGGCATTACATTCTGACACAGCAGTGTTCAAAAGAAGAGCTTTTGTCACCTGCCCCTTGACCAACACAATCACCAGTGAGGAGAACTGGACTTATGCAGACAATCTAAAACTTACCCGGTAAAGCCAGGGATGAGCTAGCCTCTCCTAACACTCTTGGCTGTGTAGAGGAGAGTATATTCGTTAACAAATTTCAGGCTCTGTTAGGAAGGAGGAAGGATGAATGAAAGTTAGGTGACTTAGGGGATTCTGTCCAAGTTATATTTCTCAGTTCCTGGTATTGTTGCTTTAACCATAAATTAAAGTTTCTTTAGTTTCATTATTATTAATTTAGTTTGTCAGGAATTGTTTTGCTAAGCTGATAATGTATAGCAATGCATATCATCATCAACAATGTTTTGGACTGCAGTTTTTCCCATAATTAAATTTAAAGACATGTAAACTTTGGGAACCAAGAATAAACTATTTACATCTCATTGCCACAGCAGATAACCTCCAACACCATCACCAATAGCCCCAACTTGCTTCTCCAGTGACCATTGTCACTAGAGCTTTTCCTACAAAAAGAGGAAAAAGAAAAGGTAAATTATGTGTGTGCCTAGGGGATATGTTATTCTGCCTCTGTGGTCTCTGCTCAGAAAGATTTGAGAAACTCTGCTTTGGACAACAATGTCCAGTTCACTTTTCTCATTTTTCTTTGCCATGATGAAGAAAGGAAATAGAGCCTGTCTCTTCGTATCATACAGGCTTACTTTTGTCTCAGGGTGTGGAGGTCCAGCTTCTCCCTGGCCTCTTCTAACTGGAATTGGCAGAAACAAGATCACTTTATGCAGGTGACCCTCTGCTTCTTTGATAAAGTAAAAAGATCAAGGCTCAGAAACTAAAAATACCACTATTCTAGCTGGACTAATTCCAAGTTCATTACTACTGTCATTAGGCATCAAATTTAAAATATTAGTACTTAAACTATACATGCTACAAAGTTCAAACCCTTGTCACATCTCACGAGGATTATTCCAATTGCTTCTTATTTGATCTCTTTGACTCCTCCAATTCATCTTGCACACTGTTCTAGATGGATCTTTCGAAATCACCAACCTGGTCATGTCATTTTCTTGCCTAAAATCCTTAAAGGGATTTTCACAGGTATTCCATTGGGGTTACTGTAACAATATCATAGGCTAGTGGCATACAACCACACATTTATTTCCCACAGTTCTGGATGGTGGGTGTCTAAGATCAAGTCACCAGCATATTCAATGTCTGGGGTGGCCCTGCTTCCTGGATCATAAATGGCTGTCTTCTCTCTGTGTCCTCACATGGTAGAAGGGACCAGGAGCTCTCTCGGGTCTCTTTTAAAAGTGGCTCTAATCCCATCATGAGGGCTTCACTCTTAGGCCCTATTTACTAATTCAGTCGCCCTGGGGGTTAGGATTTAACATATGAATTTGATGGAGGAGGGGATGGAAAACACAAACATTCAGTCCACGAGAAAAGATAAATGGGCGCCCCTGACCATTCCTGTTCTGGCCTCTGCCTATCTTTCAGCCTCATCGTTGGTCCCATTCCGCAGCAGAATTCCACTGGTGCTGCAGTCTGACAACAGCATTCTTACAGTGTCTGGAACATACCACGTGCTCCAGGCCCTGCATACTTTGCTCCCTCTTCCTGGAATGTTTCTTCTCTCTTATGTTCTGTTACATTCCCATTTTTCCTTCAAAGTTCAATCCAACCACTGCATCTGCTTTAAAAATCTGCCTTTACTGTACTGGGAAAAGTAAGTTACCTATTTTTCACGTAGCATTAGTAGTGTTTAAGACTGTGGACTTCAGAGCCAAACTCTCCAGGTTGAAATTCAAGTTTCACCTCTTACTGACTGTGTGGCCTTGTTGAAAACTGTGGGATTCCAGATTTTATCCTACTTACAAGCTATCAAGCTTGCCTGTTAGTGCTTCACAGATGTGGGTAGAAGACACGAGATTCCTAGGTCAGAGACCAGGGACTCTGTTACAACAAAAGTAGTAGGTTGAACTTCATATTAGTTTATGTTTGTTCCCCATGACCCCAAGTCCCATGGTGGTAATGCAAAGGGCCTGCGATGGATGCTTGCACAGGCAGGGGTTGCATTACAGTAGAGGAACACTAAGCTTGGGGGATTCATCACTTTTAAAATAAGTTGAATAAAAAGGCTTCTCTCTGTCCAGGGGGAGATGCTGTCTCATCTGTTAAGACTACTCATGGCAAACATTGCCCTGGGAAAGGGCCCAGGTAAAGAAGGTCAGAGCCTCAAATTCTTGGCATACTATCAAGATCATCCAGGAATGCTCAGGGTAGGTAGTGGATTGCCTCTCCCAAAAGCCTTGGACACATTATTTAACCTTTTAGTACCTCATTTTCCTTGTCTTTTAAGTTGGGAGAATAATGGGACCTGCATCACAGGGACATTGTAAGGGTTAAAAGAGTTAATAAATGTTCAGCTCTTAGACCAGCTGCCTAGTCCAGAGTAAACAATCAGTAAGTGTTAGTTGTTATTATTATATTAATAATTCTCCAATTTGCCGCTGTCCTACAATTTACTTATTTTATTGGTAGCTTTATCACATCTCGTGGTAAGTATTTGTTTACATGTTTTTCTTCTCTACTGGTCTAAGTGCTCCTTGAGGTTCATTCATCTTTGGATCCCAGAATCCAATCCAGGGTGGGCAATTATATTTGAATAAATGAATAGTTTTTCTGTATATCAAACAATGTGGTCTCTGTAGAGTCCTCTCTCTGTACCATTGATCAAATTTGAAGACTCCAAACTATTTAACCCTTCAGGGGGAAAGGTAGTTCTCTTTTTTATAGTACTGTTTCTAACAGAATTACATGGAAAATGGCAATAGTGCCACACAGACACGATGATTAAGTAGTTTCTCCAGTAGGTGAAAAACCATCTATTTTTATCTGCTTACACCCCCCGTATGATGAGAATGATAACAGTGTCCACCTCACAGTGTTATTGGGGAGATTAAATGGGTTAATGCATATAAAATGCTTAGGATAGCACTTAGCACATTCTAAATGTTATGTTAGCTATTTATTCTTCATTAAATCCCGTATCCTCTTATACTCTGTTGTAGGAAATTATAGCTAGAGGTATTTCAGTCACTTGTGATGCAGAAAAGACAGATTTAGTTTTCACTGTTATTGCTTTATTTCAGAGCATAATATATGTGGGGACAGGAGTCAGATGGTCTTTGTTCCATCACCTGCTGCTTATGAAATAATCCAGGTCAACCCATGGAATCTGCATTTGTGGCACTGGGTGGGCCTGATGGGCTTCCTCTGAGAAGCAGCCAAAAGAGGTGATCTGGCACCTATCATAGATTCTGGTCTATGACTGGCACTCAATAAAATTCTGAAGAATAAGTAAAAAAGAGAATGAAGAATTAAAAAGTCACTGAAACTGTTTAATGTGGTCACTGTTTCACATACCTGGTAGGAAAGTCATCCTCCTTTATGTTTTTCTCTGAAATCAATTAGACTATAGATATATTATAGTATCAGATTCTTTTAGCTGAGTTTTCTGAAGGTAAGGTCTTTTATCCAACAGCTCTGACTGCACAAACATGGCTTAAAAAAAAAAAAAAATAGCTTGCCTGTCATGTGGCACCATGCACTGTTTTGTTAGTTAGAAAATGTAGCCTTTTAATCGCTATGTGGATTACTGGTCCCTAGTGTATAATAAATAGCCAAAGCCCCTCTCACCCCAGAAACATTAGAACTGAGAAATGTGTATGGCCCGCAGGTGAGACCAGATTGACTACAGGTCTGTGCTTTCCTTGGGTTTCACAAGAGGACCTGTGTTTCTTCTCCCACGGTCAACCCAGAACGAGGATTTGACCCACGGCTGCTGCCCACATTCGCTCACCGCTGATGACACACACCTGCCCGGCTGGCCTGTGAGCCACAGAATAAACACACTTCTTCTCTGAGGGAAGAGAAAGATAATAAAAAAGTGTGATGGACAGAAAGGGGAGTTCAACAAGTATAGAACATTTAAGAGAGGACATTCTCGTCTTGGTGCTAACCCCACATGCCTTGTTTTAATCAGGGTTCTCCAGGGAAATAGAGCCCATAGGAGATGAATATATAGATCCATAAATATGAAGAGATTTATTTTGAGGAATTGGCTTGTGTGATTATGGAAACTGAGAAGTCTCCCAATCTGCCATCTGCAAGCTGGAGGCCCGGGAAAGTCAGCGGTGCAGTTTCAGTCTTAGTCCAAAGCCCTGAGGACCAAGAACACTGATGGTGTAAGTTCTGGTCCAAGGGCAGGAGCCAATGTCCCAGCTCAGCAGGTGGGTAGGAGGCATAAGAAGTGAACAGCCTTCTTCTACCTTTTTGGTCAGATGATGGATTGGATGAGGCCAATCCACTTTGGGGAAAGTAATCTTTTTTACTGAGTCCACTGATTCAAATGCCGATCTCATCCAGAAACAGCCCCACAGAGCACCCTGTGGTTCACTCAAATTAACATGTAAAGTTAACCATCATAGATATGTATAGTTTTTATGTGTCTATATCATATGTGTGTATATATTTATATACAAATATAATATACATGCATGTATATACAAAGACATACATATATAGATGAAAATATTCTTTAAAAAATATATAATCAGCAACTTAGCTTAAGCAATCATACAATATTGTAACTACTTTAATATTTTTCAGATCAAGAGACTAATGTCTCCAAAATCACATACCTAGTCAAGAGCAGGTCCCTACTTAGCTCTCACATGTTCTGACTCCCAGTCTATATCACTTGCCACATTGGACCATGGTTTCTCTCCTGTGCGCCTCAGTATTAACGATTCCATGGAAGTGTTTACATCTGAAATAACCTATATAAAGAACTGAAACTCCCTTTCAAAAGAAAAAGTGCAGTATCTATGAAGCACTAGATATTTAGAGAACTCTCACAAGTTTAGACAAGGAGATGAGAAGACGCTCATCCAATCCCTTATTTTCTTCTTGGGCACTTAGAAAGGCTAGATTCCCAAGCTTCCCGTGCAGTTAGGTACAGACCACGTGACTGGGTCTGGGAGATGAGATACATGCCGATATAACATTCTCCACCACCAGGCCGGGCCATCCAACATCCTGTAGCATTGTGCACCGCCTCCCCTTCCCTGCTTGTGTGGCTGAGAGCAGAGGCTCTGAGGGTAGGGACTGTGCCATGGATGGAGATAAGAGCTGAGGGAAAGCTTCCCTTCCTGGGAAAGCTGCCTGACCTGCAAAGGAGTGCACATGAACAAAAAGTAAAATTAAATTGTGTTAAGCTCTGGGACTTTAGAGCTGATTATTACGGAGGTGTATCAAACTCTGTCGGTGCCCCACCCACATTCCCTGAGTCCTCCCAGAGGTCCCCTGAAGCTGCAGCTGGGCATCCTCTACTTTAGGGCTTTCTGTGGCCATATGGGATTGCTGGTCCTGTGCATGTGACAGGCAAGAAGTGCTAGGAAGTGAATGCCTTCAGGAGTAACCCTCACCCAATAAGGGATCCTATGATTCCAGTGCATGGTCCGGGATTAGGAGAGTCTGACTTACCTGATACTTAAGAAAAATGGTGAGGAATAAGGAACAATCCTGAAGTTACTTACAGATGTTAAATGTTAGTTTTAAAGTAATTAGCAAAATGTACAGTTTGCAAAGTGTTTTCTGGTCACAAAAGCAAAAAACATTCCAGTATATAAAATTTGAAAAATACATAAAACCCTAAAGAGAAAAATAAAATGCTTTCATTATCCCATGGTGTCTTTTAAAATTTGGGTGTACAGCCTTTTGTTACTGTTTTCTATGCATGTATATTTTAACAAAATTGGATCACTTTGCATAAATAGTTCTGTAACTTGTTTTTCTCATGTATTAAAAACCGGATGTGTAGCTTTCCTCAGTACCCCAGGTATTTCAGGAAGTGGGTAAATGCCACCAGTCTGTGAATACAAATTGATAAATTGTGCCAGTATCATATTTTAGTCCATCCCAGGCCCACTGAATATACTAAAACAAAAATGTGCAAAGACCAGGAAGAATTCAAATTTACTTAGCACTCTCCAGGAGAGCAGAGGTTTTCCTTTTTTCATTTTGTTACCTCTGGAGTCTAGAATAATGTCTGATACAACACACTTTCAATAAAAACCTCTTAAATAAAAAAATGAATAAGCAAAGCATCTGACACCACCTTCCTGACTGGATTAAGCCCACTGTAGTCAGTATGAGGCAATAGTCAGCGTGGAAGTGCTTCAGCAATGTCAGACTCCTGGGCAGATTGCTTATTTCATTTTATCTACTTTATTCTTTTATTCACATGTCAGTCTCTCCTTGTATCAATGCCCTGCTCCTCTGTAACCACAAAACACCCTGGAGCAGGAGTCAGGTTTTCCCGCAGGCCAGACACCACACATTCCTGTTGCGAGAACTTTCCCTTTTATATAATACGTATCATCTCCTTGTAAATCATTCACACAGTGTTAGATTTGTCAAGGAAATGACTGAGAGCATTCTACCATGCTGTAAACAGAGATTTTTACCTCTGTTGCCAATTTGCAATCTTCCATACTGTGGCTGCCTGCCTGCCATCCTACAGGGGCCATGGACCAAAAGCTTATGGTCGAAAGTGTCACTGACATTTAATATCCTAAGATTGTCAGAGGCACTGAAAACGACCTCGGGCAGATTCTGAGTTCTCTCCCTGTCCAGACAAGATCTTCATGATTTATACTAACATTCCTGCCCCTGGAAGGCTTTTAGAGCCTTGAGAGCTGTTGAAGTAGCCTTAGAGATTTATCTCCATGGCGAGTCATTGTCACCATTCCTGTTTTTGGTGATTTCAGATGTCACCTGGCTGAGGAACACTGAAAATGCTACTCCGAAAGGTGCTTTAGTTGTGTTTGAACTTTGAGCACAAGCAGGTAAACATTTGTGGGAAACTGGCTGCCAGGGGCAGTCTGCCTCACAAATGGTGCATTTGGAACCCTTCCCACCCCTGCAGCTGAGGGAATCACAGACCCAGAGGCTTGCTCGGCCCTCATTCCAGACTTCCTGTGCTTCAATGTGCTGTCCCAGCTTTAGATGATATCCTCTGCTTCCTTCCCTGAAAAATTAGCTCCGTGGCAGAAACTTTCCGATGGTAATCCATGGGAACAGCAGAGGAGGCCCATTTAGGAAAATACATCAGTGACCTTGTCAACAATATAATCCCCATTACATCCACCTTCATATTTCCAAGAGCCTTGAACACAGTAAAAAGCCAGCCATCACAGAACCAGGAACACAGTGGATATCCATTCAAAGCAAATTAAGTTAAACTGAAGAAGATAAGCCATCAATTGATGTATCTTCATGGTTGACTTTTAACTGTTTTTGAATAAATATAGCCCACTATTACAACCCTGAAGAAAGAGAAGGAAATAGTAATTACTCTCCAGTTAAAGAGAGATGTTCTTAGTAATCAAACATATGAGCTAATAGATATAGTCAGGTAGAATGTTCTACATGGATCACTCACGGGCAATAGAGTACAGCTAGTCCCTGTTGTGAGTGAACACAACCAAAAGCAGAAGTGCCAGGGAAGGCATAGAAAGAGACCGAACAGAGAGAAAGTTCAGTCGGCTGAGAAGCTTTCTGTGTTCACAGAGAAATGATTGTGCTCATTTATAAAGCAACATTTAAAGATTAAGAAAGATAGAGGAAAAGTCAATTTTTAATACCATACTTCATCAAAAATATTTTCACATTTACATCACAATTTGGGGTAAATAACTAACATAAATGAGATTTCAGAAAATTACAAATGGTCTACACTATAATAAAAAGTGGAATAATGTATTTAAATTATTTATGGTCCACATCTCTACAAATAGTAATGGAGAAGAGTTCCATCTAAATATCAGAGTGAGAGAGTTTTAGGTGACAGTGACTGTTGGTGGCATGTAACATGTAGTGTGTGAACACAAAGCAACATGGAGGTGCCCCTGAATTCTCCCAGCTGTACTAACATCTGGGCTAGTTCTCTTAGCTAAGGGTCAGGAGGATCACAGGGGGGATTTTACCTTTACAAAGGGAAGGCTAAGACTTTAAAACAGGTAATCAACCTCTTCACCTAAAACTTACCCAGGAGAAAGAAAACACTATCTTAAGTTGCTCTCTAAGTTTTGCAGATTCTAGTTTCAGAGAGAGGAGAGCTGGGTGGATCCTTCAATAAATGTTTATTCAGCATTCATTGGGTGCCAGGAACTACAGGAAGCTCTGCGTCAAAGAACTAAGAAAATGGTTCACAGTTTAGAGTGAGACGGACACGTAAACAACCCCGAAGTCCATGTGGTGGTAAGTGGCAGAGAGAGGTGATACAGGGTGCTCTAGTAGCTTATGGGTTTGGGGGTTTTCACAAAAATTATTCCAGGAGCAGTCACCACCATATAAAGGACAAAGAGAGTGTGGGGTGGGGGAGGGATGAGAGTTGGCTATTTTAAAGAGTTTCCTGGTAGAATGTGCTATAAGACTGGACATGCCCCCATCTCATGTGTAACTTTGGGCAAATTTTACCACACCCCTGGTTAAAAGAAGTTGTGCGAATATAATGGTCGCCTTTAGATATGAATTTATGAGAAATTCTAACATATTCTTCATGTCTTGCCTTTCAATAACTAATTAATTAACCTGGTTTTGCTCTTCTGGCACTGAATGTGTGATCATTTGCAGATTTACTTTAAAATTTAAAATTAGAATTGATAAGGGAAGACTCAGTGGGAGGGGTTGGGAATTAAGTGTTGATATAAAACAATAAGAAGTCCTGAAGTTATCAGAGTTCAGAACATGTTGTTTATGTAAGGACATTACATTTTTAAAACCTCATTTAATTTTATACCACCAGGGCATCTTGCCATAATCAGCCAGAATGTTGGTAAAGTGACTCTGGGGAAAGGCATTATACAAATTCCAAGGACATTCTGATACAAACTAGAAAGTTTTATACAATGGATTATCTGTTGGGAGTGGGTTGCTTTGTGCTTCAGTACTTTGCAAGATACAGTCTTGACTTGGGGGGAAAAAATCTCCTTGAAAATGTATCAAAGATACAGCAAAAAAGAGGTGGAAATTGCTGAAGTTGGAACTGTGTTGTGAGGCTTGGGATTGGGAAAAGTGGGGCCAGTTTGTCCCATTTCTTTCCATTATTCCTCAGCATCTCATTTTTACTTTTCTATCTCCTCTTTCCATTCCCAATGCAAGTTTTCATGGAGGCAACCAAAGAAAAAGAGTGGGGAACATAGGAAAAGAAACCAGAGAGGGAGGACGATGAAATGGAAGCGTGTAGAAGAGAACTGAGGAAAAGGGCAACTTAGAAAAGGAGGGAGAGGGTTAGGACTAACATGGGAACACCAAAAGACTGAAAACAAGACTACAGATAATTTGGGTTTTGTGTTTCTTAAAATGTGTTTTTGCTTAAAAGTAAAGCAAAGGCACCAATATGAGCGCCAGGGATAGAGAGTCAGTATGTTTACAGAGCTGAGTTGTACCGGGTGGCTTTTGTACTCTTGGGCCTCGAAGTGTCTTTATCGAAAAGGTATGTGTTGATCTCCAAGGTACAACCACATCTAAAATTCTGCACTCAGCTCCAGTCCCTTGGCAAGGTGCACAGTTCTCCACTCTTTCCCAAATATGTGAGAAATGCAGTTCTCGTTCACCTGAGCTTTCTGGAGCAGAGAGGATAGAGGGGGTTTGCTGAACCTAGAACGTCTCTTCAATGTACACTCTTCATATTCCTGCTTCCATTAAACAACATTCTGAAATCTTTATCAGAACTCGCCTCCTTTTTAATGGGAGTAAAACATTATTTCTTTTCCTCACTTACCTTGAACGGCTGCAAGCTTGTTCAGCAAAAGTGTTAAGTTTCAGAAAGAGAATGAAAAACACTTGAAACTCTTGAATGTGCACTCCAGTGCTCTGCATGGTTTCCTGATCTTTATTTCGAAGGAGTTTCCTCATCTGAAGTTCTTTATCGAGTACCTAAGGAGATAGGAAATACTGTAAATTTACAAATTTATTCCTGAAAAGTCAAATTCTTACCCTTGATCTCTGAAAAGAAATTTCATACATGTGAATCATTCTTATCATTATCCCATATGGCAAAAGGTGTACCAAAACAAGTGGACTGCAACTGAATGGCTTTTCATCAATGACTGTTTATCACATTCATGTATTTGATTTTAGACTTTTTTCATTGAAGTCATTTTTATCATTTACCCCATCTATGACTTCAATTTTCTAATCCAACTTCAGTATAGATTTTAACAAAATAGTTCAAGCATTCAAAATATGGAGGGAGTAATATAATGAACACTTGCTAACTCACCACTGAATTTAAGAATGAAAACATTTTACAAATGCAGCCAAAGTCTCCTGCATTCCCCTTATAGATCCATTTTCACCCAAATACCACTCTCTTAGTTTGGTGTTTATTATTTCCTTCACATTTTTTTGTATTTATATATATGGATATTTGTTAGAATAAAGGTGAAACTTCTATAGCAACAAAACCTCAAAATATAGCTGCTTAAGCAGAACAGAATTGTATTTCCATAGCAATAGTCCTTTAGATGCCTTTTTTTTTTTTTTTTTTTTTTTTTTGTGGTACCCACTATTACATTATTCTTTTCTGCATGGTTAAAATAAACAGATTTTCTTTATTTTCTGTCCTCTTCCAGAATAACCACTGCTATTGAAATTATTTTCTCCCCAGTTCAGCCTCCTTGTACTTTATTGTTTCTAGAGAACAATGCTCAAGCCTAACCCTTATTATTTTAAGCTCCTTCTGCTCATCTCTGTAGAGGAAGAGAAGTGGGCAGTTAAAAAAGCAAGTGTGGAACAGCTACAAAAGCTCCAAAACCTCACAGAATTATTTAGGTTGGCTTTCAGTTTCAGGAAATAAAGAATGCTCTTACCTTTCCCAGTAACCTTGTTCTACTTGTTATTTCATTTAAGAATGCTGGTTGTGAATCACTACATTGATTTCACAGCCCCACTAATGGTTTCAAATCCCACAGCTTGAAAGTGCTGGTCTACTAGCTCCCGACTCGCTTAAATGACACCTGAAGCTGCCATGTCTTCCTAATTCCTTAATGCTCAAAGATTGCTGTCATTACTGAAACTATCTCCACTGGACCTTTGACCCTTCTTCCAAGAACATGACTTTCAAGATCTAGACTTGAAGAAACGTTTTGGCAAATGAGTAGGTAGGATGCAATAGGCCAGCTAAGCATGCTTTAGGTGCATGTAGAACAGTTTACACCTCAAGGGCACAGCAGACTATTTGATTCTCATGTGGCGAGGGGCGGGGGGGCATTACCCCAAAGATAAAAAAAATAATCTCACTACACCCTATCATACAAACATCAAGAATTTGAGTGATATCAGATTGAGGCTGTGGATCATTGAACTACATCCTAGAGAATTAAGCAGCCCAGAAAAGTGCACGGATAGCAAATGCCCCACGCCCAACTAATTCACTCCTCAGTACTCTGCGAAGACATGTCAGAGTCACCTGCCTGACTCTTGCTAAGCAGGCACATGCTAGAGACATTGCTTCAGAATTCAAGGTTGTCAAAGGAGTCAAGGGAGTGTTCCTGGACTGGAAGAATGCGAAGATGGCAATTTTCCCCAAACTGATCTTCAGATTCCAGAAAACCCCTATCAAAATCCAAGCCACCTTCATTTTGTAGAAATTGACAACCTGATCCTAAAATTTGTATAGAAATAGAAGGGACCCAAAATAACTATGACAATCTTGAAAAAAAGAACAAAGTGGGAAGACTCATCCTTCACAATTTCAAAATTTGCTACAAAGCTACAGTAATCAGATGGTGTGATACTGCCATAAGGATAAGTCAGTGAAACAGAATTGAGAGTCCGAAAGTAAATGCTGGCACTAACGATCAATTTATTTAAACCTTAGTATTAATAATCGATTGATTTTCAGTAAGTGTGCCAAGACAATTCAATGGGGAAAGAATGGTATTTTCAGAAAATGGTGCCGGGACAACGGGACATCCACTTGGAGGCTCTGCCTCCCATCATACTTACACATTAATTCAAAAGGGATCAAAGACCTAAGTGTAAGGGCTAACACTATAAAACTCTTAGAAAGGAACACAGGCATATATCTTCATGACCTGAGACTAGGCAATGGTTGCTTCCCCACAGAAACAGTACGGTTGACCTTCAAAGATCCTGCTTCATCCAGCTCTGGAGATCCCTTACAAAGTTCGTCCATCTCCCTTGTTATATAGTTAGAGCTCCAGATACTGTCTTTGAAATGTAGCCAATGGTGCAACAGAATGTGTGTGTGTCTTCTTAGATGGTACATGCATACAAATGTGTGTGCGCACGTACACACACACACACACAGAAAAGTTGTTCATTGCCTCTCACAAAACCTTGACCGGTCCTTTCAAAGTTTGGGCTCCTAAAAGAAAATCAGGAGAGGCAGGTAGTCATCAGGAAAGGCAATTTCCCTGGGTAAGCCATGCTGGCCTGGAAACTGCTTTAAATGTAACCTGGAGTATTTTAACCTTCACAAACAGAAATGAAACTGGATATAAAGAACTACCAAGACCAGATGGCATAAATGTTCTGATCATCTCTCCAGAGACGCTGAAAGAGGAACAAGAGGGGGACTCCTTCCTGGTGTGTGTGTGCATCTGTTAGGGTGCACTGGGACTTTCCCTGGGTGCTGCAAACACTTCACAGCTGGGCAGTATCTGCTGGGCTGTGAGTGCTGAAAAAGGCCACTCCCCGGATTTTTAAGTGGTTAATATGACTATGGCGGCAGGAATCCTGAAGCAGAAACCTAGAGTTCTCAACACATTTCTAGCTCTATGTGCAAAGGCATGTATGCTGAAATGTGCAGCAACATTATATGAGTGAGCTAAATGTGTTGAGTGTTCACTATGGACCAAATACTGTTCCAACAATGTTACATGTATTAACTCATTTAATCCGTGTAAGAAGTAAATGGGTCCTTATGAGGTGAATCCATTTTACCAAGATATGTAAATTCACACCCAAGGAAGTTAAACAGTGTATCAAATTCATGGAGCCACCCCCTGGGGTTTACACTCGGGCCATGTGACTCCAGAGGCTGGGTGGTTAACCATCATTCTATTTTGTTTAACTGACCAAATAAAACAAACTGCAAAATGAAATGGTTTATTCCTGGTCCTATTAGATTCCAATCGCTTCTGTAACAAGTTACTACAAATTTAGAGACTTAAAGAACACAAATGTATTGTCTTAGGTGTCTGGAAATGAGAAGTCAGAAATAGATCTTCGGGGCTAAAATACAAGTGCTGGCAGAGCTGTGCTCCTTCTGGAGTCTCCGGGGGAGAGTCCAGTTCCTTATCTTTTCCAGATTCCAGAAGCCACATGCATTCCTTGGTATGGGGCCCTTTCTCCATTTGCAACAAACATCATTTCCTCCAACCTCTGCTTTTATTGTCATAGCTCCTCTCATCCTGCCTTCTTCATGTGAGAGCCCTTGTGATTACACATGATCCACTGGATAATGCAAGATAATCTTTCCATCTCCAGCTTTTGAACTTAATTACATTCAAACAGTCTCTTTGCCACATACAGTAACATAGTCACAGGTTTCAGGGATTAGAATGTGACATTTTCAGAGGGCCATTATTTTGTCTAACATGAAGTTAAACTAATAAACCCACAAATTTGTATACATCATATGGTTTTTTTTTTTTAAGGAAAGGAAAGGAACAATTGTATGGCAACGATTTTTCTCTTTATTATTTGTAATGGTGGTAAAATACACACAACATATAACTAACCATGCTGTTTTTAACTGTATACTTCAGTGGCATTAAGCACATTAACATTGCTGTAAACAGTCCCATTTTTAAAATGGGCAAAGAATGTAAATAGGTGTTTCTCCAAAAATGATTTACAAATGGCTGATAAGCAGATGAAAAGATGCTCAATGTGTGTAGTCCTGAGTGAAATGCAAACCGCACCACCATGAGATGTCACTTCACATCCACAAGACCGTCACCAAAGAAACAGAAAATAAGTGTTGATGCGGATGTGGAGAAGTTGGAACCCTCGGACACTGCTGGTGGGAATCTAAAATAATACAGCCACTTTGGGAAACAGTTGGCAGTTCCTCAAAGAATTAAACATAGAGCTACCATATGATCTAATAATTCCACTCCTAAGTACATACCCAAGAAAACCGAAAACATATGTGTTCACACAAAAAACTTGTCCATGGTTGTTCATAGCAGCATTAGCCATAAGAGGCAAAAAGTGGAGCTAACCCAAATGTCCATCAATAGATGAATGGATAAACAAATGTGATATATTCATACAATGAAATCCGTCGGCAGCCGTCCGTCTCGAGAGACGATGGTGTAGCTTCTTAAGAGTCTATCTGCACCGCCGAGAATGGTTGTGCAGTCCAACTTGGGAGTGACATGGTATCTGTCTCCTCCTGTGTTGAACTGACATCTTGCGATGACGCTGAAGCTACAAAGCCTGGGCAGGGTAATATGGAGGGTCTGCTGTTGCCCATGCAGCAGACCCCCCCTCTCTTCGCCTCTGATAAAAAGGAATGAAGTATTGATACATGTTACAACATGGATAAACTTTAATACATCATGTTAAGTGAAAGAAGTCAAACCCAAAAGACCACATAATGTATGTTTCTGTATGTGCTGTATTTAGAAAAAGCAAATCAATGGAAACAGAATAATTAGTGGTTGTCAGGGATTGAGATGAGTTGAGAATGCAGAGTTGATGGGGGACTCATATGTTAGAAAATTTTAGTTTCAGGTACAGCTGATGAGCTTAGTAATCAATGTATGTAAAAAGCTATTGTTTCAGGAACTGGAGGTGACCCACCTTGACTCCAGGACCATAAGCAGTTCCACCTTTTTGTCTCAGGAAGGCTGCAAGCAATCAAGACGGTATCTGAGCCATTGTGCTCCCGGGTGAGGTGACCACAGCCCAGGGCACAGATGAAAGAATGCTGCAGCTTTTATCTGATTAACTTTTTCCCTGAATTTCAAACCCCTTACCTAGACTTTTCTTCTCCTTACAAAATGAATCCGTTTATAATGGAATTTAAGACAGTCTGTTAAGGTACAAACCTGCTGTCTTCTCAGATCTCTGACCATCCGAGTGAGCAGGCTCTCATCAATAAGATCAATGTGGCCCTGATCAGATGGCTCAGTTGGATGGAGCATCATTCCATACACCAAAAGCTTCGGGGTTCAAGTTCTGATCAGGGCATATACCTAGGTTGTGGGTTTGATCCTCCCCATAGGGGCACAATGTGGGAGGCAGCTGATCTATGGTTCTCTCTCTCTTTTTCCCTCTCTCTCTTTCTCCCTCTCACTCTTTCTCTCTCTCTCTCTCCCCTCTTTCTAAAATCAATAAACATTTTAAAAAATTAAAAAATAAGATAACTGTGGAAGTTTATTGCATATGACTAGATGCTTTTCCTTCCCTTGTAAAAAGAGATATACTTGACCAGTTAGGCCCTCTTCCCTTCCTCAGTCTCCCTGCCTTAAAGGCAGAAATGATAGAAGGAGGGGAAGTCCAGGAACATTGCAGAGCTCCCACTCCTAACCAAAGCCTGTAACTGCCTACAACTGGGCTGATTTTTATGTGAGAAAAATAAATCTTCTTTCATAGTTTGCTCTTACTTGGATTTTCATGGATACTTAGAGCCCAAAGTATCCCAGATAGAAAGATGCCCCAATAACTCCTCTTTCCTTAGACTTTTAACTTGGCCAACTAATAATGTGAGATAAACTGAAATTCCTTCTCCTGATCCTCTGATGTTGAATATATATTTTCATTGCAACTCAAGAGAGGTAAAATCTAATATTATCTAGATTCCAAATGTTAATGGAAAAAAGGTCTACTTGGTTTTCATAACTGTGTCTGTAAACCATTGTATATTTAATGCTGCTTAGCAATCCTTATCTTCATCTCTGGTTAACTCCCTATCTCATTTCCTACAGTGACCATTCTAATATTTTCTAATATCTTCAAGCCTCTAATCACAGCATCATTCTTAGAAAATGACACTGAGATATCTCAAATTACTTCCCAGTTATTTCAAGATTGTCTCAATTTTTTCTACCCTGTCTTCATGTAACAAACTCAAGGTTTAGAGGGAAAAAAATCCTTCTTCTTAAGATTAACTCTTCTTATATATGTGCTTAAGAAGTATTTTTTAATTAAATGTATCATGTATGACAGAGAGTATAGAAACATATATAGACAGTTAAAAATAATAAATGCCTCTATACCCACACTTAGATTAAGAAGATAATTATTTTTATTATAAGAATTCCTATAATCCCCCCAAATGGAAGACCTGTTCTCTTCCTCCACCCTAGACATAACCACTATCCTTGCTTTCTGTTCACTATTCTGTTGCTTTCCTTTATACTTACCCAAGTATGCATTCCTAAGCAATGCACAAGCTGAGCTCTGGAAGAAAATGACTTCCCCAGTAGAAGATACACTGAACAGTCTCTGAGTCATCTCAAGCTTCTCTGGGGATTTAATTACAAATTTCCTTTGAGGAAATTCATGGGCAATTTCATAATGAATTTTTCGAAACAAAGATCTCAATAGATTTAGATCACCTAACGGAGCTGAAATGTGAACTGGGTTCGACTCAACAGCAGAAACAGGGTTGGAGCTGCTTTTAATTTTTGGCTTTTCCTTGCCTGCTGAATAAATTCCAACTTCCTCAGCCTTTGTTAACTGTACTTTATAATCCCTACTGCCTACTTATCAGAAGGACCTCCTACCGCCTCCTGCAGACCGTGGCTTGACCTGCCCAGCGGACAAACCCTGAACACTCCCAGATGTTCTATCCTCATCTCCTTGCCTGCACCTGCACTGCTCCCACCTCCAGGCATTCTCCCTTCGCCCTGTGCCTCCGAGAATTCTTTCCACCTCTAAGCTCCCACTAAAATGATTCCTCCATGAAACCTCCTGGGATTACCTTGCCCTCCTACACCTCCCTACTTCCCACCCCCTCTCTACCACTTCCATTTCTCCCTCCAGGGAGATGTGCCTCCCTATCAGTGAGTATTTATTATAAGTTGTCTCACCTTGATGAATTATTCTCCATTTGTTGAATCATTTCTACTGGATCAGAAACCGCTCAAAGACAAGCATCTTGGTACACCCATTACGCCTAACATGCGTTTTCAAGGTACTCACTGCAAATTCAGGTTAAGTGAGAAGGAACATATTTTATACACTGTAGGCTTAAACTAGGCAGCAAAATATGGAAACATGAAGTCACGGTTGCAGCCGAATCCGAGCAGTGTGTTTTAGTGATGTGTTTCAGCAAACACAGTCATTAACTGCCCTTCCCTGGCTCCTCTGAGCCTAATTAGCCAAGAGCCCAGCGGGGTGCTAAAGGCACTAACTACATACAGGAAAAATAACTGTGGGCTCTACCTGTGCAGCAACAGGTTAAAACGCTGATTTATGACTCTTGGAGGGAACAACTGGCCCTGGACCTGGTACACCACAGTGAAAGCCAAAGAACCCCTCGGTGACCCCTCTGTAACCCACCCCACCCCACTGTGAGGACAGTCGCCTGGGTTTCCAGCTAATCTGGATTTGTATCAAGTGAGGTGGTCAGAAACTCCAGAGATTAGCCGTGCAGATGACAGGCACTTCTTGGGAACAGCCTAGGCCAGCCCTGAGTTAAGTCAATGCTTTGCTATTTTGCTTCTGAATCTTTACAGCCCCAGTCTCTCTTGCCCGGTGTAGTTTCCTGCCAAGTGTCTAGTGCCTTCCTGCTGATCCCAGCTGTTTCTTCCTAGAGGCGGCCTGGCAACCATTCAAATCTCTAACTCCTTTCTTTCAAAGGCCCACCAGGCTCCCTCCTTCCCTAGGGCCCTGGAAGAGGACAGCATGGAATATCCTGATAAAAGTGTTCACACTAAAGTGTTTATGGTTAAATGCATTCCCCATCCAAGAATGTTTGCATTTTAACTGTTGGCTTCTGGACATGGCCTTATCCAAAATAGATGAATCTTTAATGGATATTTATTTTCTGGGAAGAATGGGGTGGAAGTAGGAGTTTTGGTATCTCTTAAAAATTCATTTTGAGGTAAACATTCTTATAAAGTATGGCCATTCTTGCTGGGAAACTATGGAATGTGTGTTGGGAGCTCTTACAAAGCTGATCTTTAGGGTACTATGGGCAAACGAGGGAGTTGGAGAGAAAAGTGTGTTTTTGAACAACAATATAATTAGTTCCTAAGAGAAAGAGTCTTGTTCCAAGTACTAGAACATCTTTAAATTCTCCTCTTTTAAAATTTCACATTTTTTTCAGTGTTTTTTGGTTTAATAACTGTAACAGGTAAATAAAAGTTCTAAAAACATATTGGAATGGAAATGCAAAAACAGTACCGCCACTTTGGAAGCCAGCTTGGCAGCTTCCTATCAAACTAAGCATTATTCTTATCATTCAATCTGGCAATCACAACTCTTTAGTATTTACCAAAATGACATGAAAACCTTGTCCACACAAAAATCTACCCACAGACGTTTATAGCAGCTTTATTCATAATTGCCAAAACTTGGATGCAACCAAGGTGTCCTTCAGTAGTTGAATGGATAAATAAACTGTGGTCCAGCCGGACAAGAGAATATTATTCAGCGCTAAAAAGAAATGAGTCACCAATTCATTGAAAAGACACGGAGGAAGCTTAAGTGCATATTACTAATGGAAAGAAGCCTATCTTAAAAGGCTACACTGTATGATTCCAACTATATGACACTCTGGAAAAGGGAAAACTTCAAAGACAATAAAATGATCCCTGGTTGCCAGGGGTCAGGGTGGAGATGTGGGGAAAGGGAAAGATAATTAGGTGGAACACAGTGTTTTTAGGGCAATAAAACTACATTGTATGATACTATAATGAAGGACACATGTCATTGTGCATTTGTCCAAGCCCACAGACTCTACACCAAGAGTGAGACATCATGTACCTATAGACTCTGGGTGGTGATAATGTATCAATGTAGGTTCATCAACTGTAACAAATGTACCACTCTAGTGGGCATTGTGGGCAGTGCGGGAGGCTGTGCCTGTCAAGAGGCAGGGGGTACATGAGGACTCTCTGTACTTTCCTCTCAGTTTAGCTGTGAGCCTAAAACTGCTCTAAAAAATAAAGTTAAAAAAAAAAAAAAACTACCAGTATTGATAAATTTCTATAGATTAAATATATTCTTAAATGTTCACTGCCCATATCCACCAAAGTACAAACTGTGATTTTTTTAAGACAAAAGGATTTCTTGCTTGAGATACCCACCATGATGTTGTTGTCTTCCAGGTTTTAAATAGTGTCCCATTAATATGGATAATTCTCTTTCCATAGGGTTAATTTAGGATTCTGAGCTCCTTTATTTTCATTTACAATCTGTATGCTTCTACTATATTTATTTTTGTTTATTAAAATGTATACTTTTCTTATTACTTACATCATACTAGCTTATTATAGAAAATTTAGAAAACATAAATCTTAAAAAAGGAAATTAAAAATATTCCATAATTCCACTACCAGAGATTCTTCTAGTAATTTTTTCTATACATATTTATTTTTCAAAATTGGGATCATACTATATTTAGGGCAACCTTTTTCACATTTAGTACAGTGTGAATGATTTTTTATGCCATTAAATATCCTTCTACATAGTAGACATGCCAAGTACAGTTCCTGGACAAGGGGCCTGGCCCTGAGCGGGTCTGCGAGGGCCAGCTGTAGTGTGTGGGTTCTTGACTTTGTGTAGGAAAGATTTCACAACGCGAGTCCAGGTGGCTATGAGGATACATTTATTAAAGCTGGGGACAGTGAAACAAGGAAGGGCTCAGCGTACAAGAAGCAATAGGAGAGCCTAGGCTGGGCTGCCCTAGCTCGCTGGGAAGTCAGAGAAAAGGGGGCCTTGGAGACAGGTTCAGGGGGTTAGTCTGGGATAAGCTGCTGCCCAGTGCCTTAAGAGTTTAGGAGACCAAGTGCCTGTGAAGAAAAAAAGTGGGGGAAGAAGAAGGGAAAGGAAATGGCAGGAATACTGTCTTTTTTGTCTTGAGGTTTTTATCTCTCTCTTGAAGATGGGAATCTTAGGCAAGGTCTCAGGGGAGGGGTCAGTAGAATATTCATCAGTCCCCAGTGTGCCTTCTCAGGGTCCTGGTCTCCACTGATTGATCAGTAACAGGGCAGAGGGTCTTTAGTCATTGCAGATGGTTCTGGCTTTGCCCACCTGGTTTTGCTGCTTTTCTGGGCCTGGACTCAAATATAACTGAGGCCTGGATGTTATCTCCAAGGAGAAAAGGCCAGAGGAAGAAAAATTACCAAGGGGGTGAGGTCCTTGTTTTCCCAGTATTTACTTATTTTTATTGTTTTTTTTTTCTATTATCATTTAGTGCTCTTAAACCACCCTGCCCCCCAGTAATCACCACACTGTTGTCCATGTCCATGAGTCCTTTTTCCTTTTTGCTTAGTCCCTCCTCCCTAACTGTCATCTACTCTCCACCTATGAGTCTGTCCCCATTTTGCTTCTTCAGTTTGTTCATTAGGTTCCACATATGAGTGAAATCATATGGTATTTGTCCTTCTCTGACTGGCTTATTTCACTTAGCATAATGTTCTCCAGGTCCATCCATACTGTCACAAAGGGTAAAATTTTCTTCTTTTTTACAACTGAGTAGAATTCCATTGTGTAAATGTCCCATAGTTGTTTTATCCACTCATCTACTGAGGACACTTGGGCTGCTTCCATATCTTGGTGATTTTAAATAACATGGCAATGAACCTAGGGGTGCTTATGTTCTTTTGAATGAGTGTTTTGGGTTCCTTTGGATATATTCCCAGAAGTGGGATCACTGGGTCAAAAGGCAGATTCATTTTTAATTTTTTGAGGTATCTCCATATTGCTTTCCTGAGTGGCTGCACCAGTTTGCATTGCCACCTATAATGCAAAAGCGTTCCTCTTTCTCTACATCCTTGCCAGCCCTTACTATTTTTGATTTATTGATGATGGCCATTCTGACCGGTGTGAGGTGACATCTCATTGTGGTTTTAACTTGCATTTCTCTGATGATTAGTGATGTTGAGCATCAATTTGTTTTGGGGGTTTTTTTAAATTTTTTTTTTGTGTTGAGTTTTGTAAATTCTTTATACATTTTGGATATTAACCCTTTATTACATATATCAGCAAATATGTTTTCCCATTCTGTGGGCTGTCTTTTTATTTTGTTAATTGTTTCCTTTGCTCTGCAAAAACTTTTTAGTTTGATGTAGTCCCATCACACAAACAGCATTTCACAGAGAAGCCTGCACTGGACTGCCTGCCTCTGTGCTGAATTGCCTGCCTGCATTGTGTTCCTGCCACCTGAGTCAGCCCTTTTTAAAAAGTTTCTGGAAACCTATTTCAACCAGTAGGACTGAGGCTTTCCCCTATCCAGTCGGAGATGCACGGTTCCAGTCCGTCAGAGTGGCTATATTCTGACCAATCAGGACAGTGCCTTTTTGGCCAATCAAATAGCAAGGATTTGGACTCCTCATTTGCATGAGAATAGACCAATCAGGGAGCAGGGGCAGGGACTCCTGTCTATATAAGCCAGTTCCCCTCTGACTCCACTAAAGACCATGCCTCCCTGCCTAAGCTTAAACACAGAAGACGTCTCACCAGAGAGGAGCAGACCAATTCTCTTCAAAGTAGACCAGACCATCAGAGCGCAAAGCAGAGCTATCTAGCTGGAGAGGAGCATGGTCCCAGGGCCACCTGGCCCCTGGGCTGTTCTACAGTAGTGCTGTTTTCACAGCCAAGCTGTATCACAATTGAGCTGTTGCAGATCTGTGTTGTTTTAGAGCCATGATGTATCACAATTCAGCTGTTTAGCACTGAATAGAATTTCCTTCTTCATCACACTCCAAATTGGAGATTTCTGTTGCTGTCGAATTGGCACCAACAACCATCAGTTGACATTATATATTGTTATTTCTGTTTCTCAACTATTATAAAGAACCCTAAAATAAATATCACTGCAGCTAAATCTTTGCAAATATTTCCTTGAGGTAAATTATTAGATGAGGAATTATGGGTTACAGAAAATTAATATCATTCCCAGTAGTTGTATGTATAAAAATTCCTGTTTTCTGTATCTTTACCAATATTAAGTTGACAACTGAAAAAAGAAACCATTCTGCCAATTAAAGTAGCTGAAAATATTGTCTCACAGTATTAATTTATGTTTCTGGAATTGCACATAATTCCATATATTTATTACTCAGTCATTTCCTTTTATTATGAAATGCTTGTTCATGCCTTTTACTCATTTTCTTCTATTTACTTGTTCACTTATGGCTTCTTTATTAGTACTCTTTCTTTAAAATTATGGATAGTAAACTTTTTTCCAATTTTATTTTATTTTCTTATTGATTATGCTATTATGGTTGTCCTGATTTTTGCCCATTTGCCCGTCTCCAAGGATAATAAACTTTTAATTCTCATGTATTTTGAAATTACTTTCTCCTTAATAGCAACTTGCCTCTTAATTTTATACATGAGACATTTTGATATATGAATTAAAAATACATTTGCATAGCTATGTGTAGTAATATTTCCCTGATAGTTTAGTCCTTCAATATCATAACTAGAAAGTAGTTCATATTCCTAAGATCATATAATTATATACATTCATTTTTAAGTGGGCATATTGAAAAAAATGAAATACCATAACACTTCGAAATCAAATACGTAAATAACATAAAATGGAGATACAAGTAACATACACTAAAAGACAAAATCCATCACTGAACTATTTTTAAATTTCAGGGATATTGAAAGTTACCAATTATGAAACCATTCTCTCTATAGGAAAACAAAGCAGGAGTTTTATCCCAGATTAAATTTATTTTTAAAATATTTCCATCCTGCCTTATATCTGCCTGTATAATTTAAGCTTTAATAATTACTAGGGAGCAAAAGACAATAAAATATTTTAAAAATTGAGAGTGAAGACTTTTATCTATTTCTCTTTCCTGTGGATGAAATTGCACAGAAGCAACAATGAGAGAAAATTCACTCTAGATCTCCAAATTCCTGTGACCCCATTCCTTTCTGTGGTGAAGTAGAAATAGTACAATTTGAATGTGAAATGCTGTCATCTAGTGGATTGTGGAGTTTACTATGGACATGATTCCCTTCAAAAATGTCTGAGAGTCTTGAGTTGTCAGCTGCAGAGTCCGAAGCTCATATTCACCTGATTATCTTATTATCTTTTCTCTTAACCTGTGGGGAGAGACAGAACTAAAACAATGCATTGGAAGTCAGAGGAGTTGTTTAGTAATAAGATAGAGCACAGACCAGGGATCAGGGAAGTGAAGAAGCAGAGGAAAACGGAAGATTAAAACTCACATTATCAAGGGTGGATTTCAAATTAGTTGTGGGGTGTACTGTATCTGACGTAGGGAATTATTACCTCATTTTACAGATGAAACAGAAGCTCAGAGAGGTCTAGCAACTTCCATGGTCACACAGCCAATGAATGAAGGAGTTGGGATTCGAAAAAACAGAATGTCGAAAATAACAAAAGTGAAGACAGCAAGAAGGGTCAAAATCTAACATGAGAAGGGTGATGGGGAAGAGCTTTGTAACCGATGGAGGATTGTTAGTCTCACATGCATCCTCATGGGGAGTGTTTAGATGATGAACTTTAGAACTGAGTGCTAAATTCTTTCTATTCGGGCACAAAAATATATGTTTTAATGAGTGCCTTCACTTGGTAAATTAATATCTGTTTTCAAGATGCTTTCTTATAGGTGGTTAACCCAGGACTGATATGAAGCCTTTGCTTTAAAGTTGGAAGTGCTTGCTACTTCAATTTATGTAAGAATTTCTATGAGTGTGTTGCAGTTGTATGCCCTGGTTATCAAATAGGACCCAAACCTAGTCAGGATACTTCCCAACAGAGAAATGAGAGATGACTTCTCAATAATCCCCGCAGTTAGGGAAGGTTCTGCCCTCCTCCCTCCTTCACACTGCTCGGTATTCTCGGGTTCTCCCTCAGAACCCCGCCCCCAGTTGAAAGCATTTCCAAAAATACCAAGGGCATCTTTTTGGTAGACTTCCTCTTGACAGGATCAGTACCGCTGATTTATAAACTACAGGTAGGTGTGCAGAACAGATCAAGGTTCATTGGCTATGAGCCCAGTCACTACGCCTCCCCTATGATCAGATGTTGCCCTTCATTCTCAGCTAATCGCTTCCACAAACACTGCTAGTTCTGGCCACTCAGGCTGCTCTGGGATCAAAGCAGCGCAAGCTGTCCGCCTCTTAGAAAAAAGGAAATTAATAACGCCCTTCACTTTGCAAATCACCATACTCAAAGCATGACTTCACCGGTTTAATTTTTACTAATTCATATTTGCAGTAGGTCCCTATGCCTTAACGTTAAGCCACTTTCATTGGCGAACTAATTTGTCTCTTTTTTTTTTTTAATCAGATACAGAACTCTTTCTATTTGAATGAAATCTTTACGGTAAAGAGCAAATGCCTGCAATGACATTCCTTTCCCATATCTGATGCTAGAATGTAGCTGAGTGGAGTGACTGTCGCTTCCCCGAACAGCCACTGAAAAAGCAAAGTTCTCATACTGGACTAATTACTTCATATGGACTAATTCCCGTGTGCTTGTGTGTCTGTGTCCTCGTGTGTTGGGTGAAAGTTTTAGATCTTTGAGTCATACTGATGATACAAAACATAAAAATCACACAGGCACTCTATGAAATGTCATATTCCCTCTTTCCCTCCACTGTCCTGGCTAACTGTCTCACTACTTCAGGAACAATAGAAGATGGAAAGGGAAAGAAAGACGAAGATGAGGGAAAGGGAGAAAAGACAGGAAACCCCATCACATAGCACCTCTCACTGGCTTACTACCCCATCTGCTTCTATGCTTTCTTTAGACTCCAGCCCAAACTCTGAAATGTAAATGAAAATTCAAGGGATTTGATGGCCTTTCCTCTGTCTGGCACCTGGAGACAGAAAGCTGTATCCAAAGGCCATTTTAATTTAACAAAAGGATGTTGTGATGGTTGAGTTTACGTGTCAACTTGACAGTGCTCAGGGACACCAGAGAGCTGGTAAAACGTTGTTTCTGGGTATGACTGTGAGTGAGTCTCCACTAGAGATTAGCGTATCAATTGGTGGACTAGTTAAGAAGATGGCCCTCATGATGCAGGTGAGTATATCTTAACAACTAAGGGCCTGAATAGAACAAAAGGTAGAGGAAGGGCTAATCTGTCCTCTTGCTTGAGCTGAGACATCTATCTTCTGCCCTGGGATATTGGCATTCCTGGTTCTCAAGCTTTCAGGCTTGGACTGAATTACACACAGGCTTTCTAGGGTATCCATCAGCAGATAGCAGATGTGGGGCTTCACAGCCTCCATAATTGCATGAGCGAATTCCTCATAATAAGTCTTTTCATCTCTATTTTTATCTATATAAGAAATATAAATAGATATAAAATACATATAAATAATAAAAGAGTGATCAATCCTATTTGGCCTGTGTCTTTGAAGAACCCTGAGTAATACATTTATGAAAGCTAGAAGTGACCTTGTCTGGTCAAGATGGCAGAGTACGTAAATGCTGTGCTTGCCTTCTCCAATGACCACGTCAAAACTGCAACCATCATTGAGAACCACGTGATGTCTAGCTGAAGAGAGGTCCTATAACTAAGGATATACAGAAGAAGCAATGTCAAGACAGGTAGGAGGAATGGAAACTCAGAACAGGCTGGTTCCACATCTGTATATGGCAGTTAAAAATTAGGAGGGATATCTCAGCTATAGGGGTCCCCCTTGAGCAGTAAGGGGTCCCGGCCCCCCACTAAGCTCCCAAGCCCAGTGTTCCAGTGCTTAGAAGAGAAGTTTCCATAGCTTCCGGCTGTAAGATCCACCTTGGATTGTGGCTGAGTGAGATGGAGGGCTGCTGGAATCACTGTTGTTACTCTTAAAGGGCCCATGCATGAATTTACTCATTAATGGGCTCACTTGCTCTGAGCTCCAGAGCTGGGGCAGCAGCTCAAAAGGCACCAGGGACATACAGGGAGGAACTGAATTGAGGTGGAGGGGTAGCTTTCTCCCAGACAGAAGTGTTGGTAGAGGCTATTTCTTTTGCTGACCCCTCCCCCTGTAGGAGTAGATGGACCCCTTAACTGAGTCTCTGTCAACCTAACTAACACCATTTGCCCTGTCTTGGTGATTCCCTGAGACCCCCACCCCACTCAAATTAGGGGCCCACCCAAGCCACTTCCACTGGCTTTTCCATATAAATGGCCCACCTTGGTTCATGCTGTGGACTTTCCTAAAATCTCTCAAAGGTTCACAAACCCCAAATAAGCAACATCTGGCTTTGGCATGCCTCATACTTCTTGCTAATTAGCTCCAAGCCTGGCACTAGTGGCAGCCAGCCTTAATTCAAAGCTTAGCCTCTTCCAGGCACCTCCAAGCGCAGCACAAGTGAAAACCATCTCCAGGTCACTTTATAGCTTGTATCAGTTGACCCCAGGAAGGGCACAGGCAGCAGAGGACCTTTGCCTACACCAATGCCTCTCCAAAGAAGCCCCAGAACCCATACACCTGATAGCCAGGTTCAGATCACACCACAGCGCCACCCACTTCCACAAATGACACACCCAAAGAGCAGACTCTGCAGGCACCAGAGCCCCGCTAAAATGAATCCTGCTCCATAGGGTCAGCCCTTGCACAACAGCTTCTCTACTGTATTCCTGACCTGTCCTTACAACCAATTAGCCTGAGGGTCAATCCTCCCATTGTTATTTCAACAGCAATCAAGACTTAACTATAACAGGAAGGCCCACACAACCAACACAAGGGACACACCTGGAACACCCAGTTCAGGTTGTTACAGAGCAAAATGGGGTTCAATCATGTGGCACCTTGGTGTAAAACCCAACAATTAGTATTGAGAAAAACAGGTCTTTATATACAATATTCAAACCTTGGGGAGAGCGGAGCTGGGAGCTCACCTGCTCAGAGCCCTATTCCCCCATGGGACCCAGTACTTCCCTTGCTCCCCCAAAGGCTAAAAGCCAAAAACATGCCCAGAATTTCCCCATTCCTTACTTGTCAGCTCTCTTCTTCAGAATCTGGGGTACAATGTCATCAGCCTCTGTATAATAGTCCAGGAAAGCATGCAATGTGTTGTACTGAATCATGGTGGAGTCCAGGAAAAGCACAATTTTTAAAAGAGCCCTTGGTGGCTTCCGAGTCAGCTGGAGCAGGTACAATCAAAGTGGCAGCACATCGGCTTTCTTACTAACCCAGGCAGCATGGGCCTCTCCTCCTTTCAAACCTCATGGCTCTCTCTCCACAAATGGATGCCGCCCTATTTTAAATCCCTGACTGCAGCCTGTGATGCAATGGGAAAGGTGACCAATGGTGGCCACCCACTGGAAATCTTATGCAGGCCCTGTGGGCTCTCCATTGCCACTCTATGACCAAATCTCCTATCTCCCTTACAGCAGGCAGAGGCCACAACCATTTGCTTAACTAAGAAACTAGCTACCAGCCATAGATATGCAAAATACCTTGAAAGCTGTCCCCTTCCCCCATTACCCAAACCATGAACTGTGGGGAATATTGGGGACCCCTGTTATAAGGTGACCAGGAAGACTATGCCACTATACTCTCCAAGACACCTACTATCTATTGTCACTCTATCAAGACTGGGAGATGTAGCAGCTCTTCCTAATACATAGAAACAAATAGAGGGAGGCTGCCAAAATGAGGAGACAAGGAAATATGTCCCAAATGAAAAAACAAACAAACAAAAAAAAAACAAAGCAAAACTCCAGAAAAAGAACTAAACAAAATGGAGACAGGCAATCTACCACATGCAAAATTCAGAATACTGACTATAAAGATTTTCAATTATCTCAATGAGAACTTTAACAAAGAGATGGGAAACATAAAAATGGAGATAGAATGCATAAAAAAGAACCAGTTGGAAATGAAGAAGACAATAACTGAAATGAAGAATACATTAGACAAAATCAACAGTAAATTAGATGGAGCAAAGTATTGAATCAGTGATTTGGAAGACAAGGTAGCAAAAAACAGCCAATCAGAACAGCAAAAAGGAAAGAAGAATCCAAAAATATGAAGTTAGTTTAAGGAGACTCTGGGACAACATCAAACATACTCAATATTTGCATCATAGGGGTACCAAAAGGAAAACAGAGAGAGCAAGGGATTGAAAACATATTTGAAGAAATAATGACTGAAAACTTTCCTAACCTGGCTAAGGAAATGATATACATTGAAACCCAAAGAGGCCCACATCAAAACACATCATAATTAAAATGCCAATGGCTAATGGCAAAGAGAGAATTTTAAAAGCAGCAAGAGAAAAGCAATTAGGTACCTACAAGGAAGCTCCCATAAAAGTCTCAGCTCATTTCTAAACAGAAATTTTGCAGGCCACAAGGGATTGGCAGGAAATATTCAAAGTGATGAAAAGCAAGAAACTGCAACCAAGAATACTCTATCCAGCAAAACTATCATTTAGAATTGAAGGACAGAAAAAGAGCTCCTTAGGAAGGGAAGATCTAAAGGAGTTCATCACCACCAAACAAGTATTACAAGAAATTTTTAAGGGAGTTTTTTTAAAAGAAGCAGCAAAAATAAATAAATAAATAAAAGTGAAAAATATGAATAACAAAATATCTATAAAGCGTGACTTTAAATGTAAATGGATCAAATGCTCCAAACAAAAGACATAGGGTGGCTGAATGGATAAGAACACAAGTCCCTTACGTATGCTGCCTACAAGAAACTCCCTTCCAATTTAAAGACACACAGACTGAAAGTAAAGGGATAGAAAAAGATATTTTGAGAAAATGAAAAGAAACAAACAAAAAAGCTAGGTTTGCAATTCTTAAACAAGATAAAATAGACTTTAAAACAAAGACTATAGCAAGCAACAAAGAAGGATCCAGTAATTCCACTTCTGGGTATTTATCCAAAGAAACTGAAAACAGTATTTGAAAAGACATATGCATCCATATATTTATTGCAGCATTATTTGCAATAGTCAATATATGGAAGCAACATAAGTGTCCATCAATAGAGGAATGGATAAAGAAGAACTGGTACGTGTATACAATGGGCTATGACTCAGCTGTAAAAAAAAAAAATGAAATCTTGCCATCTGCAGCAACATGAATGGAAGTAGAGGTTATATGCTAAGTGAAATAAGTCAAAGACAAATAGTGTATGATTTCACTTATACATGGAATAAAAAAAAAAAAGCACAAACAAAACAAAAACAAGCTATAGATACAGAGAACATTTTTTGATGATTGCCAGACAGGAGGGGTTTGGGGAGGCTGGATGAAAAAGGTGAAGGGATTAAGAAGTACAAATAGGTAGTTACAGAATAGTCATGAGGATGTTTTAAAGTACAGCACAGGAAACACAGTCAATGGTAATGTAGTATGGTAATGTAGTATCTAGGTATGATGTCAGATGGGTACTGGATTTATTTGGATGATCACTTCTCAAGTTATAAAATGTCTAATTACTATGTCATGCATCTGAAACTAATATAATTCTGTAGGTTAAGTGTAATTGAAAAATAAAACATTTATTAAAAAGAAGTGACCTCAACTCATCAGACACAAGGAACACAATGGTAAAAAACAGATGAAATAATTTCTCCCTGGCTACACAGAGCTAACAAGTATCAGAACCAGGGCTTGATGGCTGGTCTTCAGACTCCTCACTCCACTGTGCTCTGTCCATCACCACCCTGCACTCCTCAACAGGCTCAGCTTCCCAAGTCTGGGATCATGATGACATACTCAGGCCTTCTTCTTCCACATCCTTCTTGGCTTCAACCTGGTTTTGGTGAGTCCAGTCATACAAAGTTGGGGAGCACTGCCACCATACTTACAGACACACCAGAACAGTGGTTTTCAACCAGTGATGATTTTGTCTCCTCAAAAAAATTTCTTGGCAATGTCTGGAAATAGTACAATATTTGTCGTCACGACTTCGAGAGTATTGCTGGCTCTTGTGGGTAGAGAACAGGGGTGCTGCTGAACATCCTACATTACGCAGGACAGCCCCCCACAATAAAGAATTACCCTACTCCAAATGTCAATCAATAGTGCTGAGGTGGGAAACCTGCATTTGAACATCCCAAGGCTGGTCTGCCAAATCCAGAGGCAGGTCTGTCCTCAGAATCTGGTTTCAGAAGGAGCCTTTGCACATCTGTGGACATGGAATCAGTAGATTGGGTGGCAGGGTACAAGGACAGTTAAAATATCTGGGTTGTAGGCCTCGTTCTGATCTGAACCAGTCTGTGCACCAGAAGCCGCTTTGTGTCTCACTCCTCAGACTTCCCTGGAAGATTCCTATGCCCCAAAGTGGTTGTGGTTGCAGAGACAGGAGGTCGTCTGCCCTTAGAAAATGCTGCCTCTGGAAGACACTACCCTTAGAAGGTGCTTTGGAAACACTGAGCTTGCGCAGCCAGGCTTGGCTAAGGGTGGAGCACTGCGCATGTCCGGTTGTGCGTGCAGCGTTCTGGTTTTCACTGCAGCCGGGAAAGTCAAGGCCAGAGCACAGCCCCCATGAGCAAGGCACCCTGAGCCGAGCTTCCTTACCCCTCACTCTCTGAACAGGCTGGTGCAACCCCAAACCCTGGGCATTCACACTCACCTTCTGCCTCCCACAGCTCCCAATGCCATTGCTTATCTTCCACAATTTACAGTGGCCCCATGCTGTTTTCCCAACCTCCAGGCCCTCTGTTTATAATCATTATTAACAATTTCTAAAGTTCATTCCAGGACAGACATTCTATGATAGTACATCTGTGGGCCCATCCAATCTCCTACTAGCTTTGCACCGAACCCGCAAGACTGTTATGGAAAACTTCCTGGCTATTCTGCTGCTGAAATGATGGCTTTCTTGTCCCCTCCCCTCCATCAGCTCAGACCACATGGCTCACAGCTCCTGAGCCACTCTCATGTACCTCTTACCTTTATCTCCCTGCACGCCCACCCACTGCAGAAACTCTTCCTGGAGGACCCTCGAGGTCCTTTGAGAATTACTCTTCAAAAAAATTTACTAGAAATTTCTTGCAGCCCACAGATGAGTGTATCTGATGTCTCACACTTAGGAGTTGCTGAACTAATATTTGCTAACACGGTTTGATAATCAGCAGGGCTGAAAAATGTAATGGCATTGCGACACTCTACGTTGTAAGTGGCTTATGTCTCAGGAAAGTCAACTGTGCCCCATTTCTTAAGTATCCATTTTGTTAGTACTGTACAGGGAGCATGTCTTTTCCTTCTCACTATTAGTTCCTTGCCCTGTCCCCGGGAATTCGCAGCAGAGGAGGAAAAAAATAAAAATAAAACCCAGAAAGCTAAAGAAGGGATGAGATGGAACCCAGTGGGAAGTCTTAGGACCACTGCTGTCCCCAGATCTGAATCTTAGAAGACAATGCTCTGATTCAAAGCCTTTGGTGCCCTGACTGGGGTGACTCAGTTGACTGGGAGTCATTCTGCAAAATGAAAGTTTGCTGTTTTGATTCCTGGTCAGGGCACATACCTGGGTTGTGGCACATAAGCCTAAGAGAGGTAACTGATGCATCTCACTGATGCATTTCACATCTGTTTTTCTCCCTTCCTCCCCTTTTTCCCCTCTCTCTAAAAATAAATAAATAATATATTCTTTAAAAAGCCTTGGGTTATTTTTATTTCACCATTATCTATCCTTGAGAAACCTGTCAAAAATTAACCAGTCTGAAACCTGGCTCTTGCTTTGTCTATTTTAAAATGTAGAGACACGAACACATTCTTTTAGGCGTATTAGCTTTTTAACCCAAAGGAGAATTAATTTAAGTAAATTGCTGTAAATGTGGCAGTTGTGAAGCAGAATCTGTTAATGTGCAAAACCTACTTTTCCATCAGGTCTATTCTTTTAACTGATAAATCTCCCCCTGAGCAGAAACCACAGCCACAAAATGTCACAATAGGGAGTAAAACACTGAGGGCACTTAGTAACTCAGAAGTCGTTCCACCTCAGTTCTACAGCGGCAGCCGCACTTGCTGGAGCTGCGGAGCTGTGAGATTTTTCATTAATTGTGTGGGGCCCCAGGATGTGTTTTGGTTTTGCAAGCTCTTTGGCAGGTCTTGTCTTCCTGTTTATCTGCCTCTGCATGCTCTCACAGCACACACAATTCGGAACACCAGTGGAGGTCGTTTACAATTCAAAACCAGAAAAGACCAGAACATTTGTCATTAGACCAAAAATAAAAAGATAGTAGCTCTGGAAGATATGTGTCCCTATCTCCTTTCACTTTGAAGGCTGCAATAAACATGTTCACGGAGAATGCATCCTTGCCCTCCTAAGAAAAGGAGGAATATGAACCCAATTATTTGGTAGCCAACTTTGCCCCTAAAATAAATGAAACTGCAAAGCTGTCTTTTACCAGATACCCAGGCACTGACAGAAAGCTGCGAGACAAGAATTTCATATCCATTCCCTTGGGGCATGATTTAAACCAAGAAATCTGTCGTCAGGAGGCAAGTGGGGAACAGCTCCAGGGACAGGTGAAAAATGATGGTGAAGGGTTTTTGTCTCCCTCTCAACCCTGCACAACTAAGTGAAACCGATCTCTGATTGATTATTAAACACTTTGCATTAAATGGCTGGGGGATATTCTGCTCATTAAATCCATGATTGTTAGCAGAGCTATTTCTGCTGGATTATACCATGATGGGGGTAGAGGGGGTGGAGAGGGTGGAAGAGGGGGACACAGATAATGAGAAGGAAGTAATAGTATCAAGTTGGCAAAACTCTTGAGAAAGTTAAAAAACACCTCTGTTAGCAACATCACCTGCCAAATGGATGCCATTCTTTTTGAGATTAAGGAATCAAGTGCACACTTATAAATTATATAAATGTGTAATCACTAAGAACTGTAACTCAAAAAATTAAAAATTAAAAGAGGAATCAGGTAAACAAATATAAATTATTACCTTCACTATGGAAAGCAGTTACTCACTATGGGGAGTGCAAGAATAATGTCTAATGGATTTCTTTTTTTCTATTTGGAAGACACATAAATATAGGACAAAGTTTCTCCTTCATCTCAAATTGATTCTTTTAAGTCGTCGGCAGCCGTCCTTCTCGAGAGACGATGGTGTAGCTTCTTAAAAGTCTATCTGCACCGCCGAGAATGGCTGTGCAGTCCGACTCAGGAGTGACACGGTATCTGTCTCCTCCCGTGTTGAATCGACATCTTGCGATGACGCTGGAGTGTCCTCTCCAGTGAAGCTGAAGCTACAGAGCCTGGGCAGGGTGATATGGAGGGTCTGCTGTTGCCCATGCAGCAGACCCCCCCTCTCTTCGCAGCTGAAGGGTCCAAGGGAAAGACGGAGTCAATACAGCTTGGCTTCAGGTGCGCCGCAGGAGTTGCCGGTGTTGACTACAACGTCAAACCGCCTTAGGGACTCCGGCTCCGGATTTTCTGTCGGGGTTTACTCCCTTAGCCTTTCCCCTGAAGAGGTATGCCGCAAGGCAGCGGAGGTTTTTTGGAGTCAGAGTTTTCCTTCTCTGATATTCTTTTAAGTATTAATCTTAATAAAGGTTAACATGTTTCTCCTTATTTTGGTCATAAGTTGTAATTATTTCTAGCATCATTTATTTGTACCTTTTAAAACATTTTGTACACCAGCGCCTTATAGTATGGGATTTAATATAAAGGTGGATTCCTTGATCTTAAATGAAACACTTGATGGGACCCAAAGGTGTGAGTAGAGGAGGTGTCATTATGCTTTTATTTACTAGATGTGCATTCCTTTCTTTGTCATGGTTTTTATTTTTTTCCCTCCACTTTACTTGGAATAACATCATCTTCTCTCTATCTGGGTTTAAAAGATGATTACCTCTTTGTTCAGAATACTCTAAACAAATAACACTTATTCTGTTTGTTGCTAAGCAACCTAGCTGGGTTATCCAGAAGAATCTCACTCCACTGTCAGATCCTTGCTCCCTTTCTGATAATTGACCACAGAGAGAGTTTGCTGGTGAGGAGAAAGAGCTCACAATCAAGAGACCTGAGAAATTAAAAAAAAAAAAATTAATTGCCCTAGTTTTGTCAAAACTTTTACCTAAACAAATACAACAGAATACCATTTAATAATAAAAGGAATGCACCATTGAGAAATACAATGTGAATGAAACTTAAATGCATTAGGAAGAAACTAGACACAAAAGAGTACATGCTATGTGTGTTTCATTTTATTTAGATGAAACTCGAGGAAAGACATATCAGGTAGGATTGTATGGAATGGGACACAGGGAATTTCTAGGGATGATAGAAATGTCACAGCATCTGTATCTTGATTGTGGTAGAAGTTACACAACATGTAAAGTGAAATAAAATTTAAATGGATTCATTTATTTTATGTAAATTACACCTCAATAAAGAAACCAAGGCTATTAATGCTCATTGTTTGTAGTTTCTTAAATATGGTCTTAGTTGTGTTATTTTTAGGACTACGAATAGCTTTCCCTATGGAGAGTAAATTTTTTTAACAGGGAAAGGAAATTCGTGTCAAATAAAATGCAACTTATTTTTTAAAGAAAGTTATTTTTTTTAAAGAATTCTTACTTTAAAAGAATTATAATTTATATTTTCCACTTGGTTGGCTTTTTTCCTTTTTCTTTTTATTAAAATTATACATGCAAATAACTTAAAGAGTCTTCTACTCCATGGAAATATCTACTTTCAACTCTTTTAAGCTGTTCCTTTGGGAATTAATTTTGTATTTCTAGTAACATGTTTATAGTGCTGCTTCCTGATTTTCCAGATTCTACTTTATTGGTTTCTCACTGTAGACATTTTGTATTTAGTGTTTTCTCTCTCTCCCTCTCTCTCTCTCTCTCTCTCTCTCTCTCTCTCTCTCTCTCACACACACACACACACACACACTTCTAGTTTCTCATCTTCCTAATGAGGTTATGTTATAATTGTGTTTAATTTTGGTGCTTACCTTATTTAGACTATGTAAATGTCAATCACTGTTGAGACAAGTAGAAACTATGATTTCTCTTCCTGCATAACTATTTGTTTTCCCTGAAGGTAATAAGTGCTGGGGTTTTGTTTGCTTAGTTCACTCCAATAACGCCCCATGCTACCTGGGCCCACCACACAACTGTCATCCTGCTTCTCCTTCCTGATCATCCCCTGCACTCCCTTCAGCTTTCATTGGGTTGACTCCCCTGTTGACATGTCTTGGGAAATTCCCTTAAAAAGGATGAATGGCAGGTCTGCTTGACTAGAAACATTTTAAAACCTATCCTCATAAATAAATGATTGCTCATCTGGGTGTAGATATCAAGATATAAATGCATTTTCTTTCTAAAATTTGAAGCCTTTTTTTGCTCTAATCTTAGTTTCTAGTGTTATTTTGATAAATCCATGCCATTTTGGTACATGTTGCTATAGGAAACCATTTTCTTTCTCTGAAAGATTTCCACCAAATCTTCTCTCATCCCTGTGTTCTGAAACATTACAGTGACCAGCCTTAGCATGGGTCTGTTTTCACCCATTGTGCCAAGGACTAAATGGCCCCTTTCAATCTGTCAGCTTACTTTCATCTGTTCTGGAAAACTTCAAACTGTTTCTCTGATGATTGCTTTCATCCCTATTATTTATATGTTTGGACAATCTGGACTCAATTTCCAATTATCTTTTCATTCCTATTTTATATTGCTTTGTGTGTTGTCTCAATTTTATCTTCTAATACTAATACTTCAACGGAGCTTGTTGCTATCATATTGTGATTTCAAAGGGTTCCTTTTTCACAGGGTGTGATATATTCTTTCATTTCTCTGCATATATTAATGTTCCATCTTAGTTTTGTTCTCCCTATATAGCCTCCTCCAAGTTTGTGTTTTTCATATGTTTTGGTCTCTGTCTTAGTCTGGGCTGCTATAACAAAAATATCATAGACTGAGTGGTGTATAAACAACAAACGTTTATCTCTTACAGCTCTGGAGCCCGAAGTCCAAGATCAAGGCACCAGAAGATTTGCTCTCTGGTGAGGGATCACTCCTATGTCCATAAAATGGTTGTCTTTTCACTGTGTCCTTGCTAGAGCTCTCTGGGGTCTCTTTTGAAAGAACACTAATCCCATCATGGGGGCTGCACTTTCATGACCTCATCACCTCCCAAAGGCCCTATCTCCTAACACCATCACCTTGGGAGTTAGAACTCTCCCTCTGTAGTGGTGAAGGCTTTCCACAGGTGACTAATGATCTTCTGCTATCTGCCCACACTTAAGGCTGGAGCATTAAATGGCAGGTGAGGAGCTCTCTGTGTGTACATGGGCTTGTTGAACCCGCACTTCACTTCCTATCAGGTGAGGAAGAAGTGGAGATCTGGGACCCGACTGCTTCTTATATAGACTTTTATTGAATCCTCTTGTTTCCACCATCACTTTCAGCACTATTCTAGGGGTGTCCACACAGCTAATTCCTGAGCTCCAGGGTTCTGCCTCTTGGCTTTTCTAATTGCAGGCTTAGAATTCATCTTCCTTGGATCTGTTTCTCTTTCTGCTGAAGAGATACCTTTTGTTATCCAGCTGCAAATTTCTTCATCATTTTTCCTCCTGCTGTTCTTATCTGTGTGGTTTTACAATTTATGATGACTGTTATTTGCTAACCCCTTTAGGTTGCTTTGTGAGGTTTTAGGAATGAATGGAGAGAAAGACTTGAGATCCACCTGTCATCTTTAACTAGAAAAAAATTTTTAAGGGTTTTAATGTTATATTTTGAATCAGTCATAGAAGGAAAGAAGGAGTTAGAAAAAATACACATATAGACGAAGTAGGAATGGAACAAACATACACAGAAAAAGAGAAGAGGTTGACAAAGCAAGCTGTACACAGAGAGAGCAGGCTAATATCACAGACTCATAAAATAACAGGTTTGTGGAATGCTATTGCAGTCACTGTCCTCGTCCTGTAGTGCAGGACATCAAGGGCAAAGGTCTTCTTCATGAAATTCACATGAGCCACTGAACAGAATCCATGGCCGGGTGGTTCCTTGTGACAGAAAAGGACTCTGGACTTATGCCTTTAATGAAACTTGGTGTGTTTCTTAATGTGATTACTGTTCCCTCTCTTACCTCCCTGCACTCCATAACCAAAGAAAGATATTCTGCTGGTTACTGGAGAAGGTGAAATTCTGAGGAGTCAGGGCAGACAGGACCTAAGGTGACTTCAGTACCTTTGGATTGAAGAATCTCTGTGCCCAGATACTTTAGTCTGTTATTTATAGCAATGAGTCACAAAAAGCAACTAAGGTACCTAACAATGTAGGGATGATTTTTTAAATGTCATACTTTTGCACTTTGGATATATATTATCTCTAAACTTCACAATAACCCTGCAAGATAGATATTTGTATCACCATTTCACAAAGCATGAAAACTGAGGCTCAAAGAGGTGGTGTGATTTGCCCAAACCCACCTTGAAAGTAAAGGATTGAAATGTAATTCAAAGCCAGTGTTTATTGCCCTGTATCATGCTGCAAGAAAGCAAAGGCATCCTTTTTAGACATCCTTTTCCAGGATTATGTGTTTTTATTTCTTGAGTTGACTTAAACTCAACAGATATGTCTTAATTATTATAACCAGGGAAGCAAGAAATTGCAAGTCCTTAAAGCTTCACCAGCCAGCAAGAAGCAGTTCAAATAGGCGAAGGGGCAGATACTTAGCAAACCAACAAGCTGCTGACACCGTCAGAATTTCCAGAGCTGTGAGTTAAATGGCAAACAACACAAATCCACTGGCAGACTGCCAGCGATGCTGTCTGCCCTCACAGCACAGGATTTTCACAACTGTGTGTTCCTGATTGGTGCAAACAATGCAAAATACCTTCTAAGTATCATTATTTTGAAACTTGAGAGGACCACTGAAAAATTTAGATAGCTCGTTAGTTTCAAGATACCACAGAACATATAACAGGCTCTGAAATGTGGGGATTTTTCATTTAAAAAGTACAGTATGTAACAAACTGTGATACTTTAAAAAAATAAAAAATAAACAGCTGTTTCTTTGCCTGCCAGTGCCATAATCTTGTTTCCCAACTGCGCGCCAGTTTAAGAGATTAATCTTCACAGGCTTACAGTGAAATCAATCTACACAGGAACCAAGACTGAAATCAGAGAACGCACGGAAGAGCTGGTCATTGTATGTCACCATTTCTGCAGCAATTAGGCCCCAAACTCTGCAAAATATCCAAGCAACGTTCAAAGGATCTGTGAAAAATTAAAATATCAACTGCCCTATTCAAAACTAGCTACATTATCAGCCTGAAATTAACGCAATTCTAAAAAGAATTCACGCTGAAATGCAAACTACTAAAAATGCGTAAGATACCGCCCTCTCACAGGCGTTTACCTGAAACAGGAACCAGCCCCACCATTGCCTGTGCCTTCCGTGCTTTGCTGGCTCTTTCTTTTTCTCTTAAGTTCTTTGTTCCTCACTTAGGTGTGTACTATGGTTGCTTAGAATAACAAGGACCCACCAAAGAATTATTACTAATTATTCCTGTGGAGAATTCAAAATTTTGAAAAGGCAGCCAAAGTAATTTGTTAATTTGCAGATGGATGAAATTTTCGGGAAGTTATGGAAAAAGTGTCAGCAACCCTATTTTGCTTGAAGCTTGAATAGTTTAAAGCAAGGACGTGTTGAAATGATAGTAAACCAAGCAGAATCAGATTTCCGCCTCTAACAACCAGAGTGGATCCCAGAGAGAGAGAAAGCCAAAAGGACTTGGTTCCTAAGCCCACTGAACACGCCAGCTGAAATACCTCTGTGTCCACCTCTGCTTTCTGGGATGCTGGCACCCCCCGTTAGTTCTGCTCTCCTCTGCTTCTAAGGAGGGGCTCAGGTGAAGAGAAAAGAAAAGAACAGGAGGAAGATACATGCAAGTGTTCCCAGCATCCCACCTTTTCCAGTAGCTCCTAAGTGCCAAGAAAGAGGTGAAAAAGTGCCTTCCCAGGTAATAGAACATTTGATGCGCGGTGTTGTCACGGAGTGCAGGCCACAGTCCCGAGAACACAGTACAGGAAGGTATAGGGCTTGGCACACTGTTCGTGTTCTAGAAGTTTTTGTTAAATCTCAATCCAATCTGAGTGACTAGGGCCTATTGTGCTCTACTGTGGGAATGTGACCTTCATGGTGCACAACGTCCAGGGGCATGTAGGGAGCAGGGGCACTGTGGGTGGGCGGGGTGAGTGAGGTGGGATTGAGAAGTTGGGGCCAGCACAGCCTGAAGAAAAAAGGATGAGGGAGAAAAGCCTGCCACTTACTACCCATCCGTTCCCCACTTCTTAAAGACCGAGCTACTATTTTTAGGTGGGCGCTTAACATTCCATTTCCTCACCTCCCTTGAAGTTTGAAGTGCCCACATGACTAAGTTGTGGTCAATGAGATATAAGTGAAGATGCTGAGTGTGACTTCCAGGAAGTTTTCTTGAAGGGCATAGACTACTGGGAATAGTCCTTTTTGCATTTCTGCTGCACTTCTTTCTTCTTCCTTCCTTGAAGATGTGATAGCTGGAGCTCCAGCAGCTATTTTGGACCATGAGGTGGCCTTTGACATTTTCAGTGCATGCATGCAATGACGATGTCTGCACTGGAAATGTCTGCCTGGAAACGTCAGCGCGTGGGTCCTCAAGGCCCCTTTAGCAGCCTTGTGCTGCTCATCTGCAGTGACAGAGAAGCAAACATCTACCTGCTAAAACAACTGTTATTTTGTGGTTTTCTGTTATGTGTAACCAAACTTAATTTTAACTAACCAAGAGATCTACTCTCCTTTGCCCTCCAAGTAACCCCAATTGAATATAAACTGCTTGCTGGCAGTTTTTCTATCATTAAATGATAATTGTGTTTTACCGTGATTTATTTAATTAAAACACTCATTTCGTTTTACACATGCCTTTTCTGGTTTGCTATCAAATTTCCAAGAAATAGAAAAAAGTCAACTTGCTTTCAATGCAACAGTGGTTTCCCCAAACCCCACCAACCAGGAGCAATGCAGGATCACAAAAAATGAGAACAGTCTGCCTCTCCTTTCCTCCCCCACTAGTTCTAGAAGTCCCAAGAGACAGTTCTCACGCTTGGTGCTTGGTCACGACACTGTCCTTTGCCTAATGATACTTGCCCTTCCTGTTCTCTGGCTCCCTGAGGCTGCCTAGAAGGCAAGTATGAGGTCTGGCCTGCTTCCCCTTGTTCAGGTCACTGTTTCTTTATGCTCCAGGGTACTCCAAATGCATCCTGTCCAATTCCTGAATACCTTGTCACACACTTGCCTCAACAAGGATGTCTTGTGCTTTTAATATCTTAAGTTGCTTTACAGCAATTTTACTGAAAGAACTCTTTCAAAATGTACTTGTTTTTTTTCAGCACAGTACTCTTTCTGTAGGATCCAAGCTTGATTACGAGGCCCAGGGGGAAGGTTTATATCTTATATTCTTTGCATTCCTTACACGTATCATAATGTCTTCGTCCATCTGAGCTTCCATTACAAAAATACCATGAACTGGGGGGCTTATAAATAACAAATATTGCTCATAGCTTTGGAGGCTGGAAGTCTGAGGTCAAGTGCCTGGCAGATTCAGTGTTTGCTGAGAGCCACTTCCTGAATCATAGATGGTGACGTCACCCTGTGTCCTCACTGAAGTTTCTTGTATAAGGGCATGAATCTCATCATGAAGGCTCCACCCTCATGACTTCATCAGCTCCCAGAGGTCTCACCTCTGAACACTATCACCTTGCAGGTTGGGGTTTCAACATGTTAATTTGGGGGACACAAACAATCAGACCATAGCACAAAGTGCTTGACACCAAGAAGGTATTTATTAAGGTTTTTGAATAAATTAGGGCTCCAGTGGCCAATAGCATGATTGCATTTATTCTCTCTTATCCCTGTACAATCACCTTGGTAACAAACCCAACTCTTGCATGTCCCTGCTCTCATCCTTAGAGAAAAGTTCTTTCCCAAAGACTCTTTTTGCCCCTGAATATCAAAAGGATCTTAGGTTCTTAGGTTGTGACTCTTTGCTGCACACAGTCCTGGACATCTAGGAGGGGCCAGGGGAAGGAGACAGTTGCTGGCCTTGTGACCCTGGTATGCTGGAAGTCCACATCTAAAGCATCCCCAACCCTCAACTCTCTACTTTTCTTTTCCTCCATACTTACACCATTCCTCTGTGGATAGAAGAAAAGGAAGAGTCACAACAAAATAGTTACATCGGGATATTCGTTGGAGACTGGGCAGATATTGGAAGAAGAGACAACTTTTAGGTAATGGTATGGGGGTTTAGTCCCTTGTGTTGCAGAGTAGAAGAGAGCAGGAGGGACACCCAATTCAGCTGTCAAATCTGGATGTGGGCACAAGGAGGGGGACCTACTACCTGTTAACCTCCTGTTGAAAAGAGCCACTGTACCATCCAAATGTATATTTGTTGGCAAATCAATGACTGCACACACAGGAAAACTGCTGATCTGTGGCTTTAAAGAAAATCCTTGGGAACATTACAAGTCATTCATATGAAGCAGATGGAGCATGGGCAGCCTTGGTACATAAATGAACATGCGCTTTCCTTAGGCCCCAGGGTTTTGCTAAGCTGACTGAGAAAACTGTCATATGACGCCAACATTATGTCCCTGTCAGCCACAGATTACAGAACCTAGAGAGGCTCACGAAAGGGCCCAGAGATGTTCTCTCTTCCTTCCAATTCGAATCCTCACTCTGGTGGAGCAGATGAGAAGCTGAGACACCTGGGTTCGAGCTGTAGTCTGACAGCATGTTGTGTGTGTGTAAGTGGGTGGTTAATACGGTCAAATGATTTCATCTCTCTACAGCTCAGTGATGGGGATAATGGAGATAATAAATCCTGCCGGGTTTAACGCATACGTTTGTGTAGATCTCAAACAAAGGAACTTGTTTGGAACACAATTTTAAAAACCCAAAGTCTGAAATACAATGCTTTATTTCCATTTTCTAGCTCTCCCCAACCTTCTTATGTCCTTAACTCATATGCTTTTTCCTCCTTTCTTGGTGTGTTTACATGGGTTTGTATACTTTTTAAAATGCTAGAGAAACCCTTCTGACCTGTGAGCTTCATTTGGCTTTATCCTTCATAAAGCTGAGCAAAGGACTTCATATAAAACAAGACTCTAATGATCTTGGCTGGAGGCATGTGCTTGGGGCATAAAGGTAAAAATAGGCCAGTTGTCTGAACTCGGAGGCCTCCACAGGCAGCGGTATTCTGCAGAGTTCACAGCTTTGGCATAATTCTGTTAGCTCAATTAGGAAGCTCCCCCATACAGTTTATGCAAAGTTGTTCACTTTAGTTCCCCATTCTTCCAATTTTCTTTCCAAACATTACTTGAATATCATCAATATACAATCTCTATGGGACTTCTGTGTAAAAGAAAGTAAGTTAAAAACAATAGATTCCAAACCATGCCAAAGTAGGCCGTAAGAGCACTGGGTCAGAGGAGGAAGATGGCTTGAGATTTCCTCAGAACATAGAATTTCAGTTCGTTTAAAATAGGACAATAGTTTGAATGATGAGAGGGCTTTATCCATCCAAGCTTCTCAGTGCCATGACTGACTCACAGCTCAGAGGGAAGAGGCAAAAGCTGAGAAAGGCTTTCTTCCGGCGTTCACGGTTTGATATTCCCTAGAACAAGAAACAATTCTACACCAAATACTTAGCAAGTCTACACTTAACCCCCCTAAACCTAACCCCCCACACACATCAGTACTATAATTATCATTTGACCAAAAAAGAAACTGAAGCTGAGAGAGGATTAATTAGGTTCAGAAAGTCACCAGCTAGAAGTGACAGAGCTGGAATTTTAACAAGGTGTTCTGGTTCATTTCACAGTTGGGTTTTCTTTTTTTTTTTGGTAATTAATTCATAAATTTATTTTGGTTTTAAGTACCACAGGAGTAAGAAGTTTATGCTGTTCAGCTGTCAGTAATATTATAATTTTTAATTAAATGTATTGCAGTAACACTGATTAATGACATTACTTAAATTTCAGGTATAACACTTTAAAATATGACATCTGTATACTCTGTAGAGTGCTCACCACCTGAAGTCTAGTGTCCTTCTGTCACCATATATTTGATCCCCTTTACCTTCTCATCCTCTCCCACCCTTTACATGATGTAAATTACTAATGAGATTTGTAAGCATTTTTCCTCTGGAGTTTGGGTGAAATTACTTTGGTTTTCATAGTAATGCTTCAAATCCAATGTCATAAATGGGGATGCTCTGAGTTGCTCCAGATCACTGAGCTAAGTGAGGAGATGGCCTGTCCCACACGTCTTGCTTGGTCTACACTGCAGTCTTTTGTGTGTTAATTTGATAATGAATGTTCTTTAGTAACAGGAAGTCATTTTACAAGTTATAACTTTTTATGAAGTTGATAGTGATGGTATGATCAGAGCACATTTAAATATCTCTTTTTTCCAATTAGAAATGTAATTTATAGAAATTGTAGCAATTCCTATAAAAACTCTAGAAAATTCAGTATGTAACAGAAAAAAAATCCCTTATAAATGCTACACATCACAGGTGATAGAATATTGGAAATTTGTGTCACATTTCCTCATAGCCTCCCTTTCTAAGTCCATAACTGGCAATAAGCTTGGTTTGCCCAAAGAGAGCTACCTTGTCCATTTCTATCATATTGAGTATTTTTCCCACATCACTAAAAACTATGTGGGTAATATTTTTATACCTTTCAGACTGGTATGACTTGCCATAATTTATTGGATTATCCTCTCTATAGTTGGACATTTAGATTATTTCTTTTTAAAAAGTCATAAATAACCATGTCTATTTTTGCTTGGTACACATTCCCAGAGTACAATGACTTGGATTGGGGGATAGGGAGAACATTTTCAAACATTTGCAGTTCACTATGTTACTAGCAAATAGCTTTACAGAAAGGCTGGATGAATTTGCACACAATGATGTGAACACTCTCATTGTGGGGTCCCAGGTTTCCCCAACATTTGGGGATTCACTCTTGTAACCCTACAGATTCCCACAGCCAACTTCATGATCATCTGGTCCCATCACCTCAGAAAACCTGTTTCCTGTCTGAATGGGTGTCAGAGCTGGAGAGGGATGTCCCAAATCCTTTTCAGAAATCTTTGTCCACACCCTCTAAGCACAGGCGTGGGGGCCCTTGAGGTCCAGGGGCTGCTTCCCACACACATCCTGGACTCCACTGTCCCATCCACAAGGTGTGTCTGTGTGCTGGGACCTGTCCTTCACACCTGTCTCCCACACAGGTGGTTGGGGCAGAGGGCATCTCCCGAGACAGCTAACCCTGAGGACCCTCCTTTCCTTCACATCCGTCTCCTCACAGGCTTCCCCTATGTCCCCAGCTTGCAGCCACAACAATGGGATTCTTTGAGACCCCATTTGAAGTCACCTTAGGCATTCCTGGCATTGGCACCTGGACCACCTTGCTGTGTAAGCAGAAAGTCCTGATTTGTTTTCCTCAGGAGACCTGTTACTCTAAAATGGCAAACATCAGAAAAGGAATCTCTGAGTTTATTTTAAGTTCTACCTAAACTTGGGCTGTTTGTAAATGTGTTCCCAAGTGGCAGGGAGCTGTTGGTCAAGTTTGTATTAGGTTTAGAGGGCTTTGGAGGTGGTATTAGTAAGTGTAAGTTGTACTTAGCAAGTTTCTCTTTGACCAAATGATGAAGATTTGGTTGTTTAACCAGCTGGGACTTGGGCCTCTTAGGGATCCAGCAAAGGAAAGGATTAATCAGGAAGCCTGTTCCTTGCCAAGGGTCTTGAGTCTCCCAGCTGGTTTGTGAAATGAATTGAGAAAGTTCACTATAAAGGTCCCCAGACGCAGGGTCTCTGGGTCAGTACTAAATTGAGAGGGATGATTTTCTCCTCAGAGAAGAAAACCTTCCGGTTACAGCATGGATAGATCTCATTACACTTGTGAATGTTCACATTTCTTGTCCATAGTCCTGTGATTTTCTAGGTCAATAATATTATTTCCCAAATTGTGAACAAAAGCTAGTTTTAAAAAAATGGGCCTGAATGCCAATGGCTTACTATACACTGTTCTACTGAAGTATGATATTAAGTCCATCTAAGAAGATCTCAGAATGACAGGAAAAAAATCAAGAAATGATTTTTGTTCTACAGAGGCTATATAACTAGCAAGTTATTGATCAAATGTAAGTTAAATCATCTCAGGAATAAGTGTAACTGTGTCATGACATTTGAAGTGGAAGAAAATGGTACAATGATTAGAAGTCAACCCTACTTCATGCATCTTCAGAGAGAGGGAAAACAATGCTGAATTCCATGACAAAGAAGGGCCTGGTGAGGAGGAGAAAGCAAGGCTATAAATACTTGGCTGTCAACAAAGCCACTGCCAACATCATACTCAATGGGCAAAAACTACAAGCGTTCCCCTTAAGATTGGGAACAAGGCACAGATGTTTGCTTTCACCTCTTGTTCAACATAGTACTGGAATCCTAGCCACGGCAATCAGACAAGAAGAAAAATAAAAGGCATCCAAATTGGAAAGGAGGAAGTAAAACTGTCTTTATTTGCAGATGACATGATACTGTACATACCGAACCCCAAAGATTCCAAAAGAAACTACTAGAACTGATAAATGAATTCAGCAAAGTAGCAGGATACAAAATTAATATCCAGAAATCAGTTGCATTTTTATATTCCAATAATGAACTACTAGAAAGGGAAATTAAGAGAACAATCCCATTCATGATTGCTCCAAAAAGAATAAAATATAAAATATCTAGGAATAAATCTAACCAAGGATGTAAAAGACTTGTACTTGGAATATTATGACACTGAAGAAAGTGAAATTGAAGAAGATACAAGTAAGTGGAAGCACATATTGTGTCCATGAATAAGAAGAATTGACACCATTAAAATGTTTATAAATTCAATGCAATTTCTATTAAGATTCCAGAGCTAGAGCAAATATTTCAAAAATTTATATGGAACCACAGAAGGCCCCACATAGCAGCAGCAATCTTGAGATAGAAGAACAAAGTTGGAGGAATCATACTACCTAATATCAAACTATACTATAAAACTATAGTAATCAAAACAGCATGCTATTGGCATAAAAACAAAAACATAGACCAATGAAACAGAATACAGAACCCAGAAATAGGCCCACACCTTTGTAGTCAATTAATACTTGACAGAGGAAGCAAGCACATACAATGAACTAAAAAATAGCTGATTCAATAACTGGTTTGGGGAAAATTATACATATACGTTCAGAAAAATGAAACTAGAACACTTTCTAACCCCACACACAAGAATAAATTCAAATGGATTAAAGGCTTAAATGTTAGACCTAAAACCATATAAAATCCTAGAAGAAAACATAGGCAATAAAATCTTGGACTTTGCTCATAGCAATATTTTATTTGCTATATCTCCTCAGACAAGGAAAACAAAAGTAGAATTAAACAAATGAGTCTACATAAAACTAAAAAGTTTTTGCACAGCAAAGGAAAACATCAACAAAATAGAAAAATAACCCACAGAATGAGAAAACATATTCACTGATACATCTGATAAGGGGTTAATATCCAAAATTTATACAGAACTCAACACCAAAAGAAAAAAAACCACCAAACAATCCAATTTAAAAATGAGCAAAAGACCTGAATAGACACCTCTTCAAAAGAACATGCAGACAGCCAATAGACATATGAAAAGATGCTCAACATCACTAATCATCAGAGAGATGCAAATTAAAACCACAATGAGATATTACCTCACACCTGTCAGAATGGCCATCATCAACAAATCAACAAACAACAAGTGCTGGTGAGGATGTGGGGAAAGGGGAACCCTTTTGCACTGTTGGTGGGAATGCAGACTGGTGCAGCCACTGTGGAAAGCAGTATGGAGACACATCAAAAAATTAAAAATAGAGCTGCCTTTTGACCCAGTGACCCCACTTCTGGGAATATATCCAAAGGAATGCAAAACTCTAATTTGAAAGAACATAAGCACCCCTGTGTTCATTGTAGGGTTATTTACAATCGCCAAGATATGGAAGCAGTGCAGGTGCCCATCAGTAGATAAGTAGATAACACAACCATGGGACATTTATACAATGAAATACTACTTGACCATAAAAAAGAAGAAAATTTTACCCTTGTGACAGTATGGATGGGCCTGGAGAACATTATGCTAAGTGAAGTAAGCCAGTCAGAGAAAGACAAATACCATATGAGTTCATGCATATGTGGAATATAATGAATAAGTTGAACTAACAAGTAAAATAGAGACAAACTCATAGATAGGGAGTAAGATGAAGCTATGGAGGAGGGGTTAGGGAGTGGAGGGATTGAGCAAAAGGAAAAAGGACTCACGGACATGGGCAACATTGTGGGAGTTGTTGGGGGAGGCGAATATAAGGGTGATAAGCAGTAACAGAAAAAATACAATAAAAAATTCCTTGACTGTCAAGCAGCAGATGGCTGGGTTGGAAGTGGGTGTCTGGGAGGGAAATGTACTAAATGATATTGGCATGTGTTTTCTCAAGTCTTTGACCTGATTGTTTCTCAAAAGACTTTATTAAATGCTCAGATTGAAAAGTTGTGACAGGAAAGAAAAGGGAAAAAAATAGAAAGAGTCACTGAGGCATGTGCCCCTCTCTTCTTCATGTCACTGATCTGTATTATAAGTAATCATTTTACTCATTCTGAAAAATTTCAAAACACCAACTCACATTTCACATCCTCTCCCCTAACCAGCCACCACCCGCAATGGCACCAAAATGCAAAGCATAAAACCGAGGGAGCAGTTGGGCTGTAGGCCTATGGACGGGCACAGAGGTGGTTTGACCCCAGAGGAACGTCCCGTCGACTCTCCTCTCTGGACCATCCACAGGGGTATTCATTATACAGCCCTGTGAGTAAAAACAGCACCACAGTTCGGAACAGTTTATTCAGTACAGTAATAGATTTCCAAAGTGTGATACCAGTTTTGCTCATGTTAGACCAAGACTTAGGCTTCTGTTTCAATCAATATTTTCTTTGACTAAGAAGTTAACCATTGACCATATTTGTGATTTATCCTTGGGTCATTTTACTGTAAACTCCCTGAGGGTGGGATACTTCTCTTCTCTGCTTCCAGCTTGAGCAAAAAGATATTCATTCATTATCAAATTGGCTTGTTGTAACTGTCTCAGTAGATTACAAATTCTCTGATCACCCGATTCATGTCTTCTATTTTAATACTTGAATGCTCTAGAGTGGCCAGTATAGCATCTGATAGTCTGTGGTGGGCAAAATACACTCTCTCCTCTCCCCAGGGGAAGAAAGCCTCAAAGATGGAGAATGTGCTGCTATTGGTCCGCCTGTACAATATTCCAGTGAATCGGTGGCTCGCAGAGGATCAGACTGTGTTCTGTCTGTCTGTAAGGTGCAGATAAAGGAACACTAATACAGTCATGTGCTGTTTAACAACAGGGAGACAATCTGAAAAATGTGTCCTTAGGCCACCTGGTCTTTGTGTGAACACCGTAAGGTACACTCACACAAACCTAGATGGCATAGCCTGCCACAACATAGGCAATATGATACAGCCTATTGCTCCTAGGCTACAAGCCTGTGCAGCATGTTAATGTACAAAACGACATGAGAGACTAAGTCAAGCACAGGAGAAAATGTTGCAATCAAGAGATTACAATAAATACCAGAGGTGCAAGGCTGCTGCTGGTGTAAAACGGCATACTGTTTTACAGCAAAGTTTTTTTAATAAATAGAAAGAGTATCGTGTATCGGCAGCCGTCCGTCTCGAGAGACGATGGTGTAGCTTCGTAAGAGTCTATCTGCACCGCCGAGAATGGCTGTGCAGTCCGACTCGGGAGTGACACGGTATCTGTCTCCTCCCGTGTTGAATCGACATCTTGCGATGACGCTGGAGTGTCCTCTCCAGTGAAGCTGAAGCTACAGAGCCTGGGCAGGGTGATATGGAGGGTCTGCTGTTGCCCATGCAGCAGACCCCCCCTCTCTTCGCAGCTGAAGGGTCCAAGGGAAAGACGGAGTCAATACAGCTTGGCTTCAGGTGCGCCGCAGGAGTTGCCGGTGTTGACTACAACGTCAAACCGCCTTCGGGACTCCGGCTCCGGATTTTCTGTCGGGGTTTACTCCCTTAGCCTTTCCCCTGAAGAGGTATGCCGCAAGGCAGCGGAGGTTTTTTGGAGTCAGAGTTTTCCTTCTCTGATGTGCCCTGACTGGAAGATCGAACCAGCGACACTTAGCTCGCAGGCCGACGCTCAATCCACTGAGCCAAACCAGCCAGGGTACAAATAGAAAGAGTACACTCTAAAATAATAGTAAACGGTATGGCATATCAAATGTGTAAACTATTCACATAATTGTTTATTATTAAGTATTATGCACTACGCATAATTGCCTATATTATACTTTTATACCACTGGCAGCACAGTAGGTCTATTTACACCAGCGTCTCCACAGACATATGAGTAACACATTGCACTATGACATCATGATGGCTGTGACATCACTAGGTACTAGGAATTTTTCAGCTGGGTTCATGGATTGGAAGACTTAGTATTGTACATTCTGTCCTTTTTGTTATGAAATAAAACACATGCATAAAAGTGTGTAAAATATAAATGTACAGTTTAATGAAATATTATAAAGCAAACTCCCATTTAGTCACCATTGAAGTGAAACGCTAGAAATTGCCAACATTCCAGAGCCTCACCATCTTGCACACGCCTGCCCTGTCATAATTCTCTTTGTCTCCTCTAGAGGGAGCCACTACCTTGACTTTCTTTATAGTTTTTGGCACTTATGTGTGCATGCTTTCCTTACTTACCTTTTACATAGTTTTAGCACTTAAGCAACTGCAAAAAAAAAAAAAAGTAAAAAATACAGTTTTTGACTTTGTCTAAACAGATGCATGTACTATATATTATTTTATTTCTGATTTTGTTCAATATTATGTTTTTAAGTTTCAGCCAAGTTCTTCTGTGTACCTGTCATTTGTTCACTTTCCATGCTGTATAATATTTCTGCACTTAGTTATTGATTTTACTATTGATGGATGTTGGGCATTTCTAGTTTGGAGCTATAACCAACTATGCTGCTAAACACACTCTTGCACCCTTGCTAAGGGAATGTTTAGGCACCCATTTGTCTAGGACCATGGTTCTCAAAATGTGGTCCCAAAAGGCACCATCACCATTGCCTGGGAACTTGTTAGAAAGGCACATCCTTGGGCCCCACTTCTGTCCTATAGGATCAGAAACTCTGGGGGTGAGGCCTGGCCACCTACATTTTAATAAGTTTTCCAGGCGATGGTGAAGCACACCAAAACTTGAGAACCACTTCTCTAGAGAATAGCTGTCCTAATCTAGGCTTGGAACTGATTATCTAGGAAAGTCAGGATATATACGAAAATTTCTTCAAAGTGGGCTACCAAGTTAGACTCTCATGGCAGCGTATGAAAGAACCCACTGCCTCTCCCATCCTCATCGTAGCCAGAGAAAGGGGTGTATCACAGGATCTCAGTGGGTTCACAGTTGTCTTTCACTGATTACTTACTTTTCAACCCTTTTCCTACTTTTATTGTCCATTTAGGTCTCCTCTTTTGAGGCGGGTGTTTTCCATTCTTTGCTGCAATTTTTGACTCTAGATTCAAGCTTTTTACTGCTTAGAGGTTCCTATTTGCAGGGTTGGCAGATGATCTCAAGACAAAGGCAGCTTCCAATGCTGGCTTGTCCCCCTAGGTTTCCCCCTTCTTTTTGGCCTTGTTATTCTTTTTTGTCTTGTTCTCTCTTAGGTTTTTTTTCTTTTAGAATATAATTTTTAACAATATTCACCCATTTTAAATATTTAAAAATATTTATTATTTTAGATTTTCTAGTAGATCAGAATAAGTTTGTCTACCATTCCTGGAGGAGGCTCACCTGTGTCTCCGCAGGGTGGGGGGTGGCACTTGTTTTAAGAAGGGAAGTGACTTCATGGTAAGAAAAGTAAAGTAATACCAGAATTAGCACAACTTTTTATACCTGGAACTAATGAAACAAAAAATTTTAATTATGGGAGTCACAGTAGGAAACCTTACTTTCGTACTGGGTATAATCCTAATTCATTTATTCATTTGATTAATAGTTATTGAATATCTACTGTGTGCCAGGCTACACAAGGCCCCATACGTGCAGGGCCTAGAGCCCACAGAAAAGACAGAAGGTAAAGGAAGCTGTAAAATAACGTGTGATGCATTTCATCATGGAGAAGGTGGGGCTAAGATGCAGGTAGTGGAGGTACCTGCCCTCCATGCCAGGAAAGGCACCCAGGGGAAGTGAGGTAAAGCTGATGCCTGGGTGTGAGGGAGGGGCTGGGTGAAGAGCAAATGGTGACACAGTGTGTCCTGAGGCCTGAGGCCACAGGTGAGCCTGAAATCAGAGCCCAAATCCTGGGAAGTTTGCAAGCCACAGGGGAGAGTTTGGCTAATATTCTAAAGGCGGCATAAAGTCACTGAAGTGTTTTAAGCAAGGAAGCCACTTGACCATGGTGACGACTAATTTTATGTGTCTGCTTGACAGGGCTCAGATATTTTTCTAAACATTATCCTGTGGTATGTCTGTAGGGTGTTTCCGGTTGAAATGAGCGTTTGAATCTGTGGACTGAGTAGTTAGATTGCCATTTTAAATGTATTTTTATCTATTCGGAAAGCACACCCAATAGTTAAACAGAAACAGCGCAGGGACACCATCCTTGTGAGGGTGTTTTCCCTTCTCGGTAGCATTATTTGTCTGGTCTTAAGCAGATCCGCAGACTGCTCGATACGATGTCTTGTTTCTCACATTCAGATAAATGCACCACTTTTTAATGACATGTTGTTGTAGCCTTAGAGATTTCCAGCTTCCACAATGTAAGTTGTTTTTTTCTCCATGTCACCAGGAACCGGATCAATAAAGTAAAAGCATAATGACTTTCCCTGCTTTATTTTAGTAGGTTATCTGATACTATTTGCTTTTTTAGTCTTAGTCAATATTGGTGTCTCCTGGGAGGCAGAGATGATATCTCTTCACAAAACCCTTTCCTCCACAATCCTAAATAAAAAGCAAGCCAGGACAAAGGCTACTGAGCCCTACTGGTCATTTCTTAAGTGGATTTCAAACAAATGCTAGCTCAGCCTAATTTCGATCATAATCATTTCGTTTGCCATTGCTGTATGCTGTGGCCGCAACCTTTCACCTAGACACCACAGCTGCCTTACCCACCGGGACTCTGTTTTGTAATAGGGCATCCTGGCCTCACCGTTCGCTGAATCCCTGATGCCCATCACTGCAGCTCAGGGACAAATGTTAAAGCTCAGGCACAATAAATTCTGCTGCATTATTCAACCAGAGGGGAAAAAAGAAATTTTTCCACTCACGTCTTGGTGTGCTTCGGCTGCAGTAAGCTGATTACGTTGTGGGGGCGCCATATATGTTCCTTCCTCATTTAAAAAAAAAAAAAAAAGATTTTATTTATTTACTCTTCGAGAAGGGAAGGGAGGGAGAAAGAGAGAGAAAGGAACATGAGAAAGAAACTTTGATCAGCTGCCTCCTGAGCCAAACCCCAACCCAGGCATGTGCCCTGACTGGGAATGGAAACAGCTACCTTCTGCTTTGTGGGACAACACCCAGCCGAGCCACACTGGTCAGGGCCTTTCCTTGTTTATTAAACCATCCACTTCTTCCTGTTATTCCTTACTCCTGCTTTCTTCAAGTGCTTTTTTCAGATGAGTAAGGCCCTCAAGGAAAAATTTGGGAGCTGTCCTGCATGACTGAGAAAATGAGATTCCACCCGGAATAATTACTTCCAGGTTCCCATTCCTCAGGCTTTGGAGCTTAATATGGTTTCAGAGCCAGTGTTTGTGGGGGCCCTTCTTCTTCCAGACTGGACTTGCACAGCCGCCGTGACAGTGGCACCCGAGAATTCTTGTCAAACAACTTCCCATCAACAATCAACAATTGTTTTTCAGGAAGCAATCAGTGGTATTTTTTATGAATTCACTTCATGCTGTGACCACAGTCATAGTCTGGGCTGTCATTTTGTAAATGGGTAGACTGAGGAACAAAGAAATAGACTTTTTGAAAGCCATAAACTTAGTCTCTAGAATGCACGGCTGCCGGACCAGATCCAGTGTGGCTATGAGAACAGTATAGAGGGTGGGGCTGACCTGGACTCAAAGCCCAGCTCTGACCTTAAGTAGCTATGTGACCGTGAGCAGGTCATTCTACCTGTTTCCTCCTCAATATAAACAAAGAGAATCAATTAGACGAACACATCTTGGAGGCGCTACCATTTCCGGATTTCTGGTTTCATTTCCCACAGGACAAAGAGCATAAATTTAAATGTGCTGTTTGCAACTTATATGTATAATGGGGAAAAAAGCCTTTTTTTCATAATGTTATAATCTGCAACAGGAGGAAATATGTAGGCTGAGTAGATTTATAAAGGAAACTCTATATAAATCACCAATAAGACACAGCTCTTGAAAGCTTTATTTACCAGGTCATCTTCCTTCGTTTTTCCACTTGCAAAATGTTACCCTCCCTTACTTGTCTCATAGAAGTGACATAAGGGACAAAGAGGGTCATTTTCTGAAGTTCCATTTTGAGCACCAGTGCTTCCAGTCTTTCAAGCTGCAATTTCCCAAACATTAAGCATAAAACATTAAATTTGGAGCAGTTTTGGAGCAGTTTTCTTTTCTCCTCAATGTCTATGAGACAGACAAACTATTCATTTGTTCTGCTTTAATAATTAAGTGATTTTATCCAACCAAAGATGAAAATTCAGCACACAAGTCCTAGAATAAATACATTTAATGAAACTCATTATGTTTTAAATAAAATGTGGCCTCTCTTTTTTGTACTCAACTCTGAGTAAATTTTGAACAACAGATTGAAATATGGCTTCCTTTACTGACTTTTTCCTGGATATTTCTAGATTAGCATTTCTTAACCTGGGATTTATGGACCCTACCCAGGGAGTTTACTATGCATTCCTTCCTGAATGGTATAAAATGGTTTGAATCCTCTGAATAGAGTCAAAAGCACTTCATGTGAATGTCTATACTTTTTTTTTGGCCTGGGAAGAAATTTCAGTTTTCATTCTATTTTTAAAGAAGACCATGACTTCCAAAAAAACATAAAAATTATTGTTTCTAGGTATTAATTTATAGGACTTGTTGACCTTATCAAAGTTGGTTTTTTCCACTTCCTTAGCTCATGGTAACTAGATGACCTAAATTGAACTGAGGTCTTCATTTGCCATAGTAAGTGCTTGAGGTTTAAAAACTACCTAAATTTCTAAACTGTTGATTTTGTAGACAAGATCTTTTACTGGTCCAGGGAGATGGGGAATTCCATGTACTCTGTACTAAGTATCTCTTTGTGACCCATTTGGTACCAAGTTAACATGCTACATTTATTGATCTTAAGAAAATCTTTTGTAAAATGAATATATCTTAGGTCCTGCAGTCCTTTTAAAATTTCATGTATTTTAGAAAGATGGTTATATATGTTTCTTGTTTCTCTTTGCCAAGCAAGCAAAAATGCTGCAAGTCTTCTTTTTGACTCTACAGTTGAGCTACCAAATCAGATCACTTTAGTGCTTTTTTTACATCCCTGTTTTCCTTCCCCTTTCCTTCTCCTTGTCCTCCTAGGTTTGAATTTTGATGGAGGTTAAGTGTATAAAATGTCTCTAGGGAGAATGTTGGCAGAAACTGACTAAAAACAAACAGATTTAATGAAATAATCTGACCTGTATAAAGTAACACAATTTACAATAGATGCCAGGAAGTTTCCTCTTTCTTTTTCCAATATCCACAAAACTAATCACGTTAACATAGCTGTATTAATCATTTTGGACTGTGCTCTTTTAAATGGACTCCAAGTACATACTGGGATCTAAGGTAAGGAATCCACACACAAAAAAGTCATCCTGTAGATGACCTTTCCTGGTGGAAACTTCAATTCCATTTCACTCATGTATTTACTGGTCCCCTCCTGAATGGCACACTGGGAAACACTGCAGAAGTGCACATCACAGGGCCCAGTTCTGTGGGTAGCTAAGGTCTGCAACACGAAGCAACGGAACAGCGTATGGACTGCATGGTCCAGCTTTAAAGCGCACCCTCATTCAGGTCGACAGGAAGTTGGAAAAGGACTGGAGGCAATGAAACAGTCAAAGACAGATTTCTAGAGTTATGCTTGTATGTGGCCCAGGAGGTGGGGAAAGCACATGAAACCAGGCAACAAACATAGCTAGAGGCTTTCCCAGGAACAGTGAGGGAATTAACAGGAAGGAATGTAACCAGCCTGGAAGAACGAGGGAGAACACAGGGTGAAGCGGGGGAAGGGTTGGGTCTTATTCTTACTGGTTCTATGACTATTTGAGAAAGAAGGGGTAAAAGAGATGGACTTCAGAAAGAGTGAAGATCCCCTTAACTTTAGGTATACCCAGGGCCAAACAGTCCCTGTGGCATCAACGGCCCACTGAAGGTTTAGATAGGTACAGGGCAGGGGGGAGCAAAACAGAGGAGAGTGTTAAGTGCTAAAAAGGGGAAGAAGGGAGAGAGAGAGAGAGAGAGAGAGAGAGAGAGAGAGAGAGAGAGAGAGAGAGGCATACTCTTTTTTCATTAGATACCTGCTTGTGACCAGGGCTTCATGGGACCAGCCCAACTTGGTGGCATTTCTGCTTTATGAAATGCTTCAATGACTATGACAGCCCCTGGGACTGAGAGCTCCGTGACATAGATGAACATCTTCCCTCACACCTAATCATTCAGGAGGTGATCAATAAATACATGAATTAAACAGAATTGAAGTTTCCATCAATATAGTTTATGAAAGATGGTCTTGATGTTTTTCCAAGTGGATTCCTTAACTTCGATCCCTGTATACACTTGAAGTCCATTTAAAAGGGTACAGTCCAACCACCTCAAACCCATCAGGATGGCTACTATTAAAAAACAGAAAATAACAAGAGTTGGAGAGGTATGGAGAAATTGGAACCCCTGCATACTGTTGGTGGGAATGTGAAATGGTGCAGGCGCTATAGGAAACAATGGGAAGTCCCTCAAAAAGTTAAACAGAGAACTAACATTTAATCTTGCAATCCTGAATATGTGCCCAAAAGAATGGGAAGCAGAGCCTTGAAAAGATATTTGTGCACTCATGTTTATAGCGTTTTTATTCCAATAGGGAAAACGTGGAAGCAACCCAAGCGTTCATCAATAGACCCTAGATAAGCGAAATGTGATTGATACATACAATGGAAGATTATTGAACCTTAAAAAGGAAGAAAATTCTGACACATACTACGTGAATCTTGAGGACATCGTGCTAAGTGAAATAAACCAGCCATAAAAAACCAATACTGTATGATTCATATATAGGAGGTATTCAGTGTAGTTCAAGTCATAAATACAGAATTACAGAATGGTGGTTTGGGGGGTGGCAGGGTGGTGAGCAGGAATGGGGAGTTTTTGTTCAACAGAGACAGAGTTTCGATTTTGCAGGATGAAAAATCTCTGGAGGTGGGTGGTGGTGATGGTTGTCCAACAGTGTGAATGCATTTAATGACACTGAACTGCACACTTAAAAATGATGAAGATGGTAAATTTTACATTGTGTGTATTTTACCACAATAAAAAAAGAAACTAAAAAACATAGGGTCCACAATGACTGATGTTGCATGAGGCCCCACCCAGCTGAAGGACCCCTCTCTGCAGCCTCTCAGTCTGATTCCTAGACCAAGCAGCTCAGCAGATGCCCTATTAAGCAGTTAATTATTTCTCTTTGATACTGGCCTTTTTATCTGTTAATACAACAGTTTTACTGTCTCTGTAATTACCCTGTCTCGATAACTCTTTTAAATCTAATGAGGCGTGGTAAGCTCTGCTTAACAAGGCAACACATCATTAGCTTCTTGCCTCTTTGCCATCTTATCGCACTCAATTACTGTATCACCAGCCAGACAGTAACCTGTCACTTGCCATTGGCAAAATGGCGTGAGGTGACCTGCTGTCAGGTCAATTACTGGTGGTACTTAATAAACTTGGGGGGTCGGGGGAGGGGCTCTCACAGTCCTGCATTATATCCTGCCCACAATCCAGGTTGAGGGGACCTCCAGTATAAATCAGTTTTCCACTTCCCCGACAATAAGATCATTAGGCAGGGTCCTCTGCTCTCTCATCCTCTGCTCTCAGGAATTCTAACATTCTGGCACAAGAGTCCCTGGCAGAGAAACAGTGAGAAGTAGTGCACCGAACACTGGGTTTGGTCAGAAGGCATGGGGTCAGTCTTGCTAAGTGCTCACCACCTGTGTGGCTTTGGGCAAACCATTTAGCCTCTCTGAGCCTTTTTTTTTTTTTTTTCAATCCCAAACAATATATTTCTGAAGGTTATCTTGAAAGTTAAATGAGTTTATTGCTAACTAGGTTACCAAGGCCATTAGTCTACTCTTGAAATGAGTTAGGGTACAAAGCAGTATAGTGTCAAGATAATTTCAAAAATCTATTTCTTCACTTGTTTCCTTTCTCCCATAGTCTATATAACTGCCACCAACCTTCTGTTGTACCATCCCCAGATCATTCGGGGGTCCTGGGGGTTTACTTATTTATTTGGCATCTGTCTATGTTTGAGGCGGTGGCTTAATGGCCAGTGAGATAGAGCAAGTCCCTGCCCTCAGGACACTGATCTCAGTGAGAGTGGTCCTCTGAAGGATTACCGTCGTCATGGCTTCGTGGCTTCGTGCAAAGACTAAAAATAGCAGAAGGTCAGTTATTTTTCACTTTTATCTCTCCGTTGCCTAGAGTAATGCCTGACACATCTACAGCAGGTCAAGTTCAAAGTTCTAAGTGCTTATGCATGCTGACCTTTCCAGTGAATAAGCATAATGAGAGGTGGAGAAGAGTCACCAACCAGAGGTACCATTCTGAGGTACCTGTGTGGTGGAGTGGAAAGTGCAGATTTGGTGCCAGAAGACGGAGTTCAATTTCCAACTCCCTCCCTTGTTAGCACTGTGCCTTGAAAATGTGGAAGGCAATGCTTCCTTCCAGGATTTCGTAAAGACATCAAAGGATTAAAACATCTGAAAATTGTAGGTGGTAAATTACTACTGAAAATATTTTTATTGATTTTGATCATTTCCTTGCGCTGAGTCACCAAAATCGTTACTGTTGATAAAAATGATGCTTTTAAAATTAAATATGCTCTATCTTCATTTTAAGGGTAACTGCAATTTGATGCAAAGAACCATCTCTTCCTATGTCACCTTTTAATAGCCATGTTCTTGCTTTACTTCCAAGTTTGTTGTAAGTCTGTTTCTGTAAATGAACTTCAGAAGCAAGATCACAGGAAAGGTTACCATCTTATTGGGATAAAATGAATGTCAAGCACACATGTTTAACAGAAGATCAGTTTTCATCCAAGCAGATAGATTTCTTTTATTTTTGGAAGAGTCAAGATCAAGTCATTTTCACAGATATTTTTCAGGTTATTATCTTGTGATCTCAATCTGTTTACAATAAACATACTTCCAAGTCTGGAAAGACCATGGCACCATTACCCTCAGAAATCCCTTCCTTAGCCCAAAGCAGAGGATCATAGGGAGCAGGGTCTTTACGGGTTTTCTGTAAAAGTTGACAGCAGTGGGTGTTCATGCCACCTCAGGGCCTGCTAGGTCCCAGGTTCCTCGGGAGCCCCCAGGAAAACCCAGCTTTGTTTTCCTCACTGCCACTCAGAGCACCCCAACACAGTCACTGAGTTGCTTCCTTCTGGTCTTTTCCAATGACCTGGAAGTTTCTTTTTCTCACAAAGAAATAAAGTGAGAAGTGGGAGATTCAGGCCTCTAGGAGTTAGTGTGCCCTCTTCTAGGGTGACAAAGTCCCACTGCTCCATACTCACTTCACATGGAAGTTTTGTCCTAGGACCCTCACCCAAAAGAGAGCTGGACAGGCTAGAGGTCAGACTGAGGGGTGCTGGCTCAGGGCATCCCCTAGATCCCAGTCTGCCTTAGACTGTGTGCTCCCTGAGCATGAGACAGGCCGGCCCCACTCTCTGTAGGTCCCCAGTAGGCAGTGCAGGACCTCCCACAGAGTAACTCCCAGCAAGTGTTTCCCAAGTGAGTGAATGCACAGCGAATGAATGCCTGTCTAGTAGTCCCTCTCTTTGACTTTAAGGACCACCTCACCCACAGGTGTGGACTCGAACCCACGTCTACAATCATAAAGCCCTCCATTAAGGACACACTCCAGAATACTGAATAATTGAGTGACCCTCGTGCCCCTAGGTGGAGTGAGGTTGTAGTTTTAGCACTGGGCAGCTCTGGAGGCCTCAACCTCTCCGTCATTTGTCTTATAAAGTTCCTATGTTCAGCCACTAATTCATTCTCTTTTTCAACATAATTAGTTGAGCACCTGCCGTGTGGCAAGAGCATTTTTTGTGCATAATACATTTACACAACTTAAAGTTCAAAATTAGATGAAAAATACATACATTGAGAAAGCTCCCCCTGCTGGTAGAAATTGTTACTTTGTTTTTTATTTATAAACAAATATAAAATAAGGAAGCATCCTATATATTACTGTTTTGTATCTGGATCTTTCCATAGGTATTGCCTCAATATTTTTTAACAGCTGTATAGTATTCCATTGCCATATGTATCAGACTTTACTCAAATCATTTTCTATTGCTGAGCATGGATTGTTTCTAATCTTTTGTTATTGTAATACAATAACAAAAATAGTACCATAAATACTTTTATGTACATGCTATTTTACTCATGCAGTTGAACCTGTAGGATGAATTCCCAGAAGTGGGATTGCTGTATCAAAGGATCCATGTGTTTGCATTTGGGGGAGGTTAGCTTCCCTTCAATTCTGCTCCCACACCAGCAATGTGTGAAGCCAAAGCAGTGTCCCCAGGAGTGGGGATGCAGTGGGGACTGTGATAGACAGAAACAGCTCTTCTGTAATGTGTTTTCCAGTGTGGGCAGCCTAAATACAAAGATAATTGGAAATTATGCTAAAATATTGTGAAGACAATGAAACATGATATTGTGGTGGAGAGGTGTGCAGAGTAGTGGGTGAAGAGTGATCCACACTAGGTAAGGAGTCAAAGAAGGTCTCTCTGAGGAGATGACATTTGATCCAAGGCCCAAATGGTGAGAACGAGGCAGCCAAGAGATTGGTAGAAGAACAGTCCAGAACATCTGAGGAGACAACACAGCAAGATGTTTAGGCTCCTTCTGGAAAGTAGTCCCTGCCCACTTACCCTGACAGCTTCAGAAACAGGTGGATCAACCAGGCACACAGCTCTGTTCTGGGATTCCTGCTACACATGAATCAAAGCCATTGGGTTGAATTATTCTGTATATGTTTAACCTGAAGAGTGGGCAAAGTTAGGGGAGGTGGAAAAGGGCAAGTACACTTTGTTGCTTAGACTCAGAACTTTCTGTTATTCACACGTAGGATATTTTTCTCATATTTTTAAAGTTTCCAAAATCTAGTAGATACATAATTTTAAATATTGTGCTTCAAAAACGCATAATATAAAATTTACCATTGTAACCCTTTTAAGGGAACAGTTCAGTAGTGTTAGGTATATTCACATTGTTATAGAGTCTTAAGTTTATTAACTACAGAAACGAGTCTAGGCTGTGAAAAGAGGAAACGAGATAAAAATAACCAAAACTTCAACAGAGTTACATGGTACCTCTGGTTCCAGAATTCAAGGGAAATAAAAAAGGGAGCAATGTCATTTATGAATGAAGATGAAGTTGAGGGTCTTTGACATCTGGAAGTGGCCTTTCCCTAAAAAACTCATTTTCACTGTCCCTTCCTGGCTAGGTTATAAAGTGGTTGTGTTTTTTCCCCAATTCCTGCAGTGCACTTTTTGCTTAAGAATGAATCATATCTTATATTCATTTAAAAAAATTAATGACGTTTAGTAACTTATTGATCAGATAAACAGCAGGCAGGACAGATATCTCTCAGCAGCTACCTGCTCATCTTTGTAGCACTTCAGACCCAGCCTGGCAAATACAGGTCACAGCTGTTTTTGCAGGTTCCTGATGAACCAATGGGTTACTGGATGGATTCACAAATTTGGGCACATGTCAGCATGTACGACCTTTCTGTGCTTTCTGACCACCTTTATCTGCAATGGCAATTACTGGGAAGACAACACTTGGCTACTTTATAATTTATGACAAATGAACGAATTTAAAAAACCTATTAGACTTCCCACCAAGATGGAGGCCTAAACAGACATGCTGGGTCTCACTCCACAACTAAGAAGGAATACAACTATCTCAAAACTAGAGACAACTAGAAGTTCCAGAAAATGAAGCTGCATGGAAGTCTAACAAACAAAGATATGAAGAAGAAATACTCATCCAGACAGGTAGGAGGGGCGGAGCCAGGGCAGAGAGGATGAGTGTGGTGGTGGCAGAGGTGGCAGCAGTGGTAGGCCAGTGGAAAGCACAGTTATACACTTCTAAAAGTCAGAAGGGACACCTGGGGAGCACTCCCAGCTCCTCACCAGACCTCACAGCTCATGGTCCCAGCCCTGGGGAAAATCAAGCCTCATTGCTTCTGACTGCAAACCAGTGGGGGTTGGGGTAGAGGAAGAAACTGCTGGTCTCTCAGGAGAGTATGCTTGTTTAAAGAGCCCGTATGATCCTGGAACATCCACAAACCCACCCACTCTTGGAACAGTGGCCAGAGCAATAGCTAGAGAAGCGACAGTCCCATATGAAGTGGAAGAAGTGTCTGGAAATGGAACGAGTGCTGGGCAAATGGCATTGTTCCCTCTCAGACCCCTCCCCCACATACAGCGCCACAACCTGGTGAAACAGGTAGCCCTGTACTGACGAGTACCTAAGGTCCTGCCCCTTATAATGTAACAAGAGCGACAGCTCTACCTAAGACACAGAGGCAAACACACAGGAGCCCATCAAGATGAGGAGACAGAGAAGTATGGGTCAAAAGAGGGAATGGATCAAGGTTGCAGTGGGAGAACTAAGAGACAAGGAGATAGCCAACCTATCAGATGAGGAAATAGCTAACCTATCAGACGCAGAATTCAAAATACTGGTGAAAAAGGTGCTCACAGACTTGACAGATATGCTTAAGTATGGCAAACGCATAAGGGAAGAAGTGAAGGCTATGCTAAGTGAAATGAAGGAAAACCCTCACAAAACCAACGGTGAAAGGAAGGAATCTGGGGTTCAAATCAATGATTTGGAACATAAGGTAGAAAAAAAAAGTCAACCAGTACAGAATGAGAAAACAAGAATTGAAAAAAATGAGGAGAGGCTTAGGAACCTCTGGGACAACTTTAAATGTGCCAACATCTGAATCATAGGGGTGCCAGAAGGAGATGAGGAAGAACAAGAAATTGAAAACTTATGTGAAAAAATAATGAAGGAAAACATCCCTAATTTGGTGAAGGAAATAGACATACAAGTCCAGGAAGCACAGAGAGTCCCAAACAAGCTAGACCCAAAGAGGACCACAACAGGACACATCCTAATTAAAATGCCAAAGATTGAAGATAAAGAGAGAATCTTAAAAGCAGCAAGAGAAAAGCAGAGAGTTACCTACAAAAGGTTGCCTATAAATCTATCAGCTGATTTCTCAAAAGAAACTTTGCAGGCAAGAAGGGACTGGCAAGCAGTATTCAATGTGATGAAAAACAAGGACCTACAACCTAGATTACTCTATCCAGCAAAGCTATCGTTTATAATGGAAGAGCAGATGAAGTGCTTCCCAGACAAGGTAAAGTTAAAAGAGTTCATTATCACCAAGCCATCATTATATGAAATGTTAGAGGGACTTAAGAGAAAAAAGATCAAAGCTAAAACACTAAAGTGATGACAAACTCACAACTGTCAACAACTGAATCTAAAAAATAGAAACAAAATCCAACTAAACAAACCAGAATAGAAACAGAGTCATGGGTATGGGGATCACTTGGAGGTTTACGAGCTAGGAAGGGGAAGGGGGAGAAAAGGGGAAATGGTGCAGGGATTAAGAAGCATCATTGGTTGGTACAAAATAGACAGGGGGAAGTTTAGAATAATATAGGAAAGGGTGAAGCCAAAGAACTTATATGCATGACCCGTGGACATGAACTAAGGGGGGTGGAATTGCTGGAGGGAAGGAGGGTACTGTGCAGAGGGGAGCAAAGGGGGAAAATTTGAACTACTGTAACAACATAATCAATAAAATATACTTTTTAAAAGTCTATTAGAGAGCTTGTGTGTTCAATTCCCAGTCAGAGCATGTACCTGGATTGAGGGTTCCATCCCTGATCCAGGTGTGTATGGGAGCCTGATGGATGTATCTCTCTCACACTAATCTCTCTCTCTCTCTTTCACTAATCTCTCTCTCTCTCTCTCTCTCTCTCTCTCTCTCTCTCTCTCTCTCTCTCTCTCATCAATAAACATACCTTCTGGGAGGATTTTTTAAAAAATCTATTATACATAGATAGATCATGTCGTCTTAATAAGCAACAAGGAACTGCACTCTGAGTCTTCCTTTATGGAGAGAGGATGTGCATATAGATGATGCAATAGAAAGTAGCTCTACTTCAGAGACATGAAGTGAGAAATATATTGATAGTGGATATCCAAGTGTGTCAGCTTTCTCTTCGTTTTTCAGTTTGTTTCAGTTTGCAGTATGGTGATAACCCACTAGATGGTGATATTCATCCGTTTATCTGCCAGTGTGCAAGTCTTCCACCGGGTTGAATCCAATTTTGAGACTTGAAAGCTAGGGGGCATGATTCCCTTAGAAATAACTTATGGATTAAAAAAGAAGTGAAATAAAGATCTGTTTGAGTACAAAATGCCTATGAAGGTCCCAATCTTCTATTGACAAAGCTCAGCTTGCAACCAGGAAGCAAGAGATGTGAGGGAATTTTGTAAAAAGCCTGGACAGTGATTTCTCTAGAGGTGGACAGAAGGCGTCCAGGAACGAACGTAAGCTTCCATTGCCTGGAAAATGCGTTTTAGATCTGCGTGCTTTCTCTCCCATCAGTTGCTCTCCAGGAAATGAGGATTTTTGGCGGGCTGGGTGTTTTCTCCCAGAGTGAGAGCAGAGCAGACTCTACTCCCATGAGTCTGGAAGAAAGTCTGGCATCTGGAAGTCAAAACCACTTCCAGAAACATTTGATGTCACTTTTTATGACCAGTGCTCAAGTGTCAAGGGCTTTCCTTGGTCTGAGCTCCAAGGGCCGCAGTGGGCACAGTGACACGGGCGTTTCCTCATGGAGGTGCCCTGGTGGCTTTGGCCACAATGGGAAGCTAGCCTCCTGTCCTTTCCCTCCTGGCCCCTGACAGCCTGTTAGCTCAGGTTCTTGCATTTTGACCTGATTTGTGACGTCTGACCAGAACCGTCTGCCATTTTGTTTCTTTTATAATTTTCCTCTTTTACTTTTGAAAGTTTCTTCTAAAATTGCATATATATTTTTTGGTGGGGATGTGTAGGGACTGATTATTGCAGATCCACAAAGAACTGCACTTGTCCTTGGTGGGCTATGACTGACCAGACCCTTCCATGCCTATGGCCGCCTCTCAATCTGGATGTGGGGGTCAGGGGGCTTACAGAGGCTGAGGAAGGGGTGCTCCCTGGAGCCAGGCCATCAGGCTGATGAGATGCAGGGTGACAGCTCTCCCTAGACCACCCAGTGGTGCGTCCACTTGTGTTAATATCAGCATTAAGATGGCAATGCCTCTTAGCTCCTCAGGAAGGTGATTCAGACACATTTAGGAGAGGAATTCAGGCAAACAGCCACCCCCTCCATTCTTGTGTGGTCTCCACGGACATTCAGGGTGGCCAGTGCCATAGGCCCTCGGCTCAGAATCCCCCACTTTCATCTGCTTGAGTGAGGGGCCTTTGCAATATTTGTTACATTCATTTGGCAGACTTGGGCCCAAGCTTTCTAAAAGCACTCATTGAGGTTGCTTCCCAAATCTGATTTCGTTTTTTCAGTTGGAGGAGAGATAAGACTATGGGGAAATGAAGGTGAGTGTGTGCAGCCTGTGCAGCACAGGGTGGAGTTTCCAATCTAAATGGTCATCAGAAGAGTCAGCTGACTGTGTTCATTTTACTTAACCAAAGAGATGACAGAGATAGATACATGGATAGGTAGGTAGATAGATAGATGATTGATAGATCAATTAGGTAGAAGATGGATGGATAGGTAGATAGACAAACAGATAGACGTTATACTCCAGTTTATTTTTCATAAAGGTAACCCAAAGAATAAGCAGAAATAATTGATTAGTTTACTTCATAGAGAAATCCTATAACATTACAAAGTGAGTTGTTTGCATATTTTTGGTAAAATAAGTTATATGTTTCTCCCCTAGTTGGAGATGATTTAGCCAGGTGCTGCCAGCACAGAAGTGTTGGGACAGCCACGAGCTCTGTCCATGGAGGAAGTGGGCAGCTATGTAGGAACAGTAGGGCCTTTCTCTGTAAATGGTAGCAACAGAGCGGAGTAAGAATATATAGAGGCAGAGCGAGAAATACAGCACTTATTCTGTCTTTGAGGGACAGAAGTCTTAGGAGACTTCCACAGAACACTGTTGGGGGAAGATAGGCTACTTTGATGGGAGGGCATAACTGATAGAGTGTGGGCCCTTTTGTTCAGAAATTAAAATATTCAACTTGAGTTCACATTAGAAAATGCTCTTACAAATTTCTCTAGCAGTCTTAGACAAATCCAGTGATTTATGCATCCCTAAGGTCTATACACTTGTCCTGAATAAGCCACTTTAAAAATAAGAATGATTAATTAAGACCAGGTCCACCTAGCCCTTCTGCTTTGTAAAAAGGATCCCCAAACAACAGATTTGTTGTTTTATGGATTGGTTTAGATACAATGGGCTCACTTAATTACAATGCCACATGCTTCAAATATTTTTACTGAAACAGATCAGGCCCCAGAGAGACCCCTCAATAACAGGGAGGTTATGCAAATGCCCCCTAGGGGGAAAATGGAGATTGCTTCAAAGGTTTTGGTTTGTGATTAATAACAATAAGAAAAAAGTGTACACAGTTCCAGGGTACAGGTCCAGGTCTTTCTTCTTTACATCCTTGTCTATGACTTTTCCTACCTCGCTGAATCTGAAAACATTGTGGTGGAATTCTGATTTTTCTCTTCTTTCCTAATGGAACATTTTAAGGAACCAAAGAAAGACATCATGGAGAATGTGGCCTGATTTGACCATTTTAATGTGAAACTAAAGAATATGGTAAGATTTTACCAGTTTCCAGAGAGTTTTCTTCTCCAATGGTGACTTGTAATCATATCGCTTTTTGTTTCTTAATATTCCAAATATTACCTGTTTGGGGCATATTTTTTCTTAGTTTATAAAATAACATCTAACACAAAATAAGTTGTTCTTATTCCTGACCACACATGAAAGTCAAATGAGATAAACCTAACACTTATCCAAAAAGCACCAAACTAGTTCAGTAATCAAAACACCATGGTACTGGCATAAAAACAGACAGATCAATGGACCAGAATAGAGCCCAGAAATAAACCCACACCTTTATTGTCAGTTAATATTTGACAGAGGAAGCAAGCACATACAATGGGCTAAAGATAGCTTATTCAATAAATCATGTTGGGAAAATTGGACAGATAAGTGCAGAAAAATGAAACTAGACCACATTCTTACACCATACACAAAAATAAATTCAAAATGGATTAAAGACTTCAATATTAGACCAGAAACCATAAAAATCATAGAAGAAAACATAGGCAGTAAAACCTCAGACATTGCTCATACCAATATTTTACCAGATATATCTCCCCAGGCAAGAGAAACAAAAGTAAAAATAAACAAATCAGACTGCATCAAACTAAAAAGTTTTTGCACAACAAAGGAAAACATCAACAAAATAAAAAGACAACCCACAGAATGGGAGAACATATTTGCCAATACATCTGAAAAGGGATTAATATCCAAAATTTATTTTAAAATCTTACAGAACTCAACACACACACACACACATTTTTTAATGGGCAAACAACATGCATAGACTTCTCTCCAAAGAGGACGTATAGATGACCAATAGACAGATGAAAAAGATGCCTAATCATCAGATAAATGCAAATTAAAACCACACATCTGTCAGAATGGCCATCATCAATAAATCAACAAACAACAAGTGCTGGCGAGGATGTGGAGAAATGGGAACCCTTTCTGCACTGTAGGTGGGAATGCAGACTGATGCAGCCACTGTGAAAAGCAGTATGGAGACACTTCAAAAAATTAAAAATAGAGCTGCCTTTTGACCCAGTGACCCCACTTCTGCGAATATATCTGAAGGAACCCAAAATACTAATTAGAAAGAACATAAGCACCCCTATGTTCATTGCAGCATTATTTATAGTAGCCAAGATATGGAAGCAGCCTAGTGTCCATCAGTAGATGAGTGGATAAAACAACTATGGGACATTTATACAGTGGAATACTACTGAGCTGTAAAATTTTACCCTTTGCAACAGCATGGATGGACCTGGAGAATGTTATGCTAAGTGAAATAAGCCAGGCAGAGAAAGATAAACACCATATGATTTTGCTCATATGTGGAATCTAATGAACAAACTGAACTAAAAAGCAAAATAGAGACAAACTCATGGATAGAGAACAGGCTGACAACTAAGGGGGGGTGAAGGTTAGGGGGGGAGGGACTGAGCAAAAAGGAAAAAGGACTCATGGACATGGGCAACAGTGTGGTGTTTGTGGGGGAGGGGGTATAAGGGAACTAAATGGTACTGAAGAAATAAACTTCAGAAACAGATTTTTAAAAAGGACAAAAGTATTTCAGAAATATTGACTTTCTTTAACTTCAGCTTATTTTTAAAATGCCTTTAATCAGGTATATGGATATGTCCAAATTTCTACTTTATTCCCTCTCTTGCTGATTTGTCTGAGGACATTTATTAAATTCTACATTATTTCCTTATTTTGCAAAAATAAGATGTCATAATTACTTTTGAATTATTGTAAAAGTAAGTAAAATATAAATATTGTAATACAATTCTTCCAGTGAAGTCACTGGGGCAACCATTATAGTATGCATATATAAAAAACTGTGATATATATTTGATATCCATCTCCTTTATTTCTAAATGTTTACCAATGTGAATGACATAAAATTGAATACATTTGAGAATGTCTGACATGGAACAGGACAGTGTCACATAGAATGGTATGATGAAACTATAGCATGCTCGCCCTGACTGCTGTGGGTCAATGGGTTGGCCATCGTCCTGCAAACAGAAAGACCACCAGTTCAGTTCGTGGTCAGAGCACATGCCTGTGTTGTGGGCCTGGTTCCCAAATGAGGCGTGCAAGAGGCAACTGATCTATGTTCCTTTCACATACTGCTGCTTCTCCTCCTCTCTTCTTCCCTCCCTTCCCTTCTCTCTAAAAAATAAATAAATTTTACAAACAAATAAAAAATAAATTTAAAAAACCCTATTTCTTGGTTCTATGAGACCTCGAAACATATAATAGGAGCCATTTTATACTCTTTGCTAACATTCCCCTATCAGATGTTACAGAATAGGACCCCACCCTCTGGGCTCATACAGACTCTTATCTTTAAAACATGCCATTATCCTTGTAACCAGAATTAATTGATTAACTGACTTATGTATATTAAGGATATATTTATTTATCACTAATTGTTACACAGCTCTAGCTAGCAATCAGCAGTGCTAAGTGAATCTATGATTGATGTTCAGTCTTTCTTCGCCACCATGGCTCTTTTTAAGCAGGAAAACCTGATGTCATAATGATAAACTTTTTCTTCTCTTCAGACCTTATTTATTTGACTAATAGTAGTTAATATTAAATGAACATATCAAAAAAAAAAGAACATATCTGTGGGAAAACAGCTCAATCCACTTTCATTGGATATGCTGCATTGCATTTTGCCTTGGACCTGTGAAAATGGATCAGTCACATCCTTTGAAAGCTATTGGAGAGGCAGTGGTTGTCAGAAATAAGAAAACCTGGCACAAAAGCATTCGATACAACAAATATCGATTGGAACAAACAACTACATACCAGATACTGAGCTGGGTTTGGGATGCACAGAAATTAATTAGCCTTTGCTCTTCACTTGTGGGTTTGTGAAAACCTGATTCTCTTGTCCTGTTAAATGTGTATGCCAGGCCCATCCCTTCCCATTTATTCCTAATTGTAATCAGTTACTCAGCACTTACCCCTTTTTAAATTCATTCTTTCATTCATTTGCTCACTCAGCAAATCTCTACTTTGTACCTACTATGAGCCAGACGCTGTGCTGGAAACCAGGGACAGAAAGAGGAGAAAAGCCATCCTTGGTTTTCATGGCGCTCACATCTCAGGTGGGGACAAAGGTGTTAATCAAGGGATCAGAATGAGCAAATGTGAAACTGTAGCCCTGATGAGTGCTGTGAAGGAGCAAGGTGGTGGGTGCTGCTGTGAGTTTCTGAAAGGGGGTAGGGGGGAAACTGGGCCTGCGATCTGAAGGCGGGGTTGGGGGACACTAAGAAGCAGATGGTGTGATGGGAGCAGAGGGCCTGATATGGTGCAAGACTAGAGAAGAAAGGAGAGCAGGAGTCAAACCCCAGTGGCCTTGACAGAGTTATTCTGGATAGAATGGGGACATACGCAGACCCAGGTTTTGAAAAGAGCTCTCTCCATGGCAAAGAACTCTCTGGCCCAAAATGTAAATAGTGCAGTTGAGAAACCCAAGGTTAAAGAAAATAAACTATTAAAGATTTAAGAAAGAAAAGCTCTCTATGGCTGTAGTGCAGTTAACACATGGAAGCATGCCTTGCTGGAGGTCTTAACTCCAAGGATGTGTGATACATGGATAGGTGCAGAGGGACACATGTACTTCCATGTCTTCTGTGTCACGTGTACTTCCTACCAGCCTGTGGTGGGGCATTGCTGGGCTGGCCCTTATGATATATCTTCTAGAAAAGACCAATAGGGCCCTAGGGATGGAGTAACTCCCAGCAGAACAAGAATAACTAATACAGGTTTTATTCATCTTCTTTCTGTTGTAAGGAATTATGAAAACATGGCACAGTGAATAAAGTGGTAGAGGAAAATAATACTGTGGCCTCCTGAAATTCTTATTAGTTTGCAGACTATTCTCTCCAAGAGGGCAGAGACTATGCCTTCCTTTTGTAGAAATGATGGTGTCCATGTTCTTTAGTCAGAGAATGAACTGTGGGAGAAGACTGGATTATTGAAATAAAATGGGATTACCATTACAGAATTGGCCACCAAATAAAGCTTTGCATGTTATTAGCCAGTAAAAGAGAAGCCACATTTTCCACTGTGAAGACTTCTTTGACGGGTCTGTTTTGATGCGTAAAGCCTGTACATGTCAGTTTAGTAAGTCCCCTTCCCTGTCCTCTTTGCTTAATGACCTGAGGAATTTTGTCTTGGAGCCACCATGGGAATGCCACTCCTATGGTCCAGAGTGAAATCAGGGTGCTGGGTGATAGAAAGTTGGGATTATTCCTATCGGTGTTTGAAGGTGAACTCCAGCATGGGCTGATTTAGTCTTTGCATTATAGAAAGGGACAGTGATGAGGAGTTTCTGTGTTTACTCAGAGCTTTCAGCTTAATTCCCTCAAACTGTGGGCCTTCACAGAAGGTTCTTTGTCAGATCACTGCCTCTCCTGTGTTCAGTTAACAGCAGGAGTTTCAGGAGCTAAAATGACCAATGTGCCACATTGATCAGAGTTCACTTGCAAAGAGCAGAGTCTGTTCTGGTTAGTTTAAGCAGAGGATTTGTTACAGAGCATTGAATACTCCCAGAATCATCGGTGAGACTAAAAATGGAAGAAACTGTAAGTTGAGTTTCCAGGAACTACTCCCAAAGACATACTGCAGAAATGGGCCACCAAGGAGACGAAACTCTGTCCCCATCCTAAAGCCATCTGCCATTGCACCTGCAGGGCTGGGAGTCCAGGTTTCTGCTGTGTCCACACCAGCACAACACAAGCCTCGGCACCCTGTCTCTCTCTCCTTTATGTCAGTTAGGCATTTAAGTCCTGAGCAAGAGCTTCTCTTTGGTGGAACGGAAGTCTCATTAGGTGCCCTGTGTTTGTCAAGGTTTTCCAGAGAATCAGAACCAATAGGATATGTACGCAGGTAGTAAAAGATTTATATTAAGAAATGGGCTCACATGATTATGGAGGTTTGGCAAGTCCAAAATCTGTAGAGTGTGTAGGTAGGCTGGGGACCCAGGAAGAGTTGATGTTGCAGGTGAAATCCAAACACCTGCTGGCAGAATTTACTTTGCCAGGGGGAAGGTCAGTCTTTTGCTATATTTTCACCTTTAACTGATTGGATGAGGCCCATTCATATTATGGAGAGCAATCCACTTTACTCAAAGTTCACCAATTTAAATGTTAATCAAACCCAAAAATACCCTCACAGTAACATCCAGAATAATGGTTGACCATATATTTGGGTACTGATGTTTCCCAGTCAAGTTGACACACAAAATTAGCCATCCTGTGCCCATTTGCAAAAGAGTCTAACAAATGTGTTCCTACTCCTCCCTGCAGTACAGGAAAGTACCCTGGAAGGAGGCTGGAATAGGGGTGGAGAGGCAGACTGCAGAATCTGCTAGTGTCTACAAAGATATCCTCATGAAATCAGAGTAACTCTGCTAAGTTTATGTACAAATGCTTTTAGAACTCAAAGATAAAGTATTGCTGTTAGTGTTGTTGGTTTTAATGGAAGGTGAGCAGCTTGATTTCAGTACTGTTTTAGATATGGGGGAAAATTATCTGCATTATGAGCATGACTGGCTAGGCTACTAAAAATAAATTAAGATTAGATGCTAACAAGAAAAATTTACAGAAAACATTCCCCTAGTCCTAGCTCATGGGTGTTCAAAGGGGTTTCCTGAAACAAATGGCCTTAAGTTTCTATATTTCCTAGTGAATGATGTAGAAGTCTCTTCATTTATGTCCATTTCCTCATATTAATATAATGTGGCAAATTTTGTAGTTTCTCTCAAAATTTCAGCCAAATGCCTTCTCTCCAAGACAACACCTCTGGTCCTTCCACTGGAATTGACCAGACTATGGGTCAAAGTTTCTGTCTTAACCACTGAGCAATGCTATAGGGTATGCAGGCACTAATTAAGGTACACAATTAATAATCATTCACTTTGTATAGTGTTTTATACTTTGAAAATTTGTAATATTTTTGTAATCTTTGGTCTTCATGACAACCTTTGAGGCTATTCTTTTTTTTTTTTTTTTTTTTTTTAGGTGAAGAAAATAGAATATCAGGCACATCAAGTGGCTTGCTCTGTGATTAGTCCTGCAGGCAGCAAGCTGCCTCTCCTCATTCAACTCCAGTGTGACTTCCTCTGTTCCGTAGCTCACATTCCCCAAGTTTTATTCAGCCTACCCTCCACAACTCCAATACTATCAATGAGTCACTTGCTTGTAAGTAATTCTCAGCCTTGGTTCATGACATCTATTTGAGCTAGCTCAGGGGTGTTGTGAAATATGCCAAACACTAATTTAAATTTACTCTCATTGAAACATCTTTGAGGGGTATATTTGAGTTATACTCCAACCTACTCCCTTTGTTTTAATATTTCTCAAACGGTCCCACAAAGGCGCAACAAGAGTTCTCTGAGTGGCTGAAATTTCTAGTAGCCTCTCTTGTGATAGTTTGTTAGGCATTCTTTATTTATTGTCAGACCAGAACATGTAATATGTAAGCATTTTGTGACAAAAATTCAAGAAAAGTTACCACAGCTTATTTAGTAAAACTTCTATTTTAACCCACTAGTTTGAACTGTTTTCTTATCAGAAGTACATGCTAAATGTATGGTTTATTTCCTCACCTCCTTTTCCTTGTCTCCATCTTGTTTTAGTTTATGGTAGTGTTTTCTATTAATCAGCTTCCTTTGATGTTTATCAGCCCCTCCCCAGCTCTTAACATGCTCCCCACACAGGCCTTATGGTACCCTGAGCAGAACAACCTGAATAACTAAGGTCACAATCATGTTAACCTAACACTGTATGTTCCTCAGAGAAAGGGACCATGCCATGTACTTTTTGTACTCCATGCAAGCACTGTAAAATGGAGCCACCTTAGTGCCTGTGTGAGGGGCTGGTTGTCCTGTGCACAAAGCATTCACCCAAGCATTTGTTGAACGTATAGAAGAATGAAAAAGGAATGAATAAATTCATCAATGACAACTCTATAGGCAAGAAAGAACAGGAGGATCATGGACCCCTGTGCCCAGAACCATTTTTGTTCAATGACTTTTCATCCCCGGAGACACTGTCATCTCTTAAAGCCTTGACACAGGCTAGCCTACCATCTTTCAAGGCTCAGCCACACCAGCACCCATGCCTGCTCTGACTTCTCTAATTCACAATGTCTACCCCCTTCTCTGAAATTTTACTCTCTGTCTCTGTCACTGACAGAGACCTACATGTACCTCCTTCTGTGATGAGTTAATTTCCTTGTACGTTTACCTCTCACCTAGATAGTAACCCCTTGGCACCTCTTACACTGCCTTATACAGAGAGAGCATTCAGTAAAGAGTTCTCAAGTAGATTCTACATTCATTATGTCACTGTATAGTTCGTCTCCATGGGTAACATGTCAACATGGAAGAAAATTGCAGCTTTATTACCTAGTTAAAAATGTGACATCTTACTTGACTGCTGGATTGCCCTTCAAAGACAACAAATTAATGTCACATTTGTCCTCCTGTTTTTTGGATCTGCATGCCACCATGGCTTTGTACCTCTGGGGTGGGAGGAATCATTTCATGGTTGCTGAGAATCCAGCATAAAAGAATGGAGGCATTTAGCTCTGGGGGCGTTAAAAGAGAAAGAAGCTGGGAAGGGTCAGGACAAGTGGAATTTTGTTGGGCCTTCCTAACTTTCTCCCTTTGTGTGGGAGAAGAGCAAATGGTGAAAGGGCAGAAGAAATGACTATTTCAAGTTGTTCCAAAAGCTACAAGTGGGTGGGAATAAAATCACTATCAGGTCAAGTTAATACTGGCTAGAGTGAGAAAATTAAGGCATTAATTTATTTAAGAAGTTTAGACTTCCACTCAAGATGGAGGTATATGTAAACATGCTTTGCCTCCTTGCACAACCACAGAAAGAATTACAACTAGACCTCAAAACAAATAACACCCAGAACCAACAGTGAAAGGAATGAAGCTGGGATTCAAAATGATGATTTGGAACATAAGAAAGAAATAAGCATTCAACCAGAACAACAAGAAGAAGAAAATTTCAAAAAACAAGGATCGAGTAAGATGCCTCTGGGACATCTCCAAATGTACCAACATCTGAATCATAGGGACACCAGGAGGAGAAGAGGAAGAACAAGAAATTGAAAACTTATTTGAAAAAAATAATGAAAGAAAATGTACCTAATTTGGTGAAGGAAATGAAGATATAAGTCCAAGAAGCACAGAGTCTCAAACAAATTGGACCCAAAAAGAACCACATCAAGACACATCATAATTAAAATCTCAAAGGATAAAAATAAAGAGAGAACTTAAAAGCAGCAAGAGAAAAGCAGAGCATTACCTACAAAGGAATTCCCATAAGCCTGTCAGCTAATTTCTCAAAAGAATCTTTGCAGGCTATAAGGGACTGGCAAGAAGTATTCTTAGTGATGAAAAGCAAGGACTTACAACCAAGATTACTCTATCCAGCAAAGCTATCATTTAGAATAGAATGGCAGATAAAGTGCTTCCCAGACAAGGTAAAGCTAAAGAAGTTCATCATCACCAAGCCCTTATATGAAATGTTAAAGGGACTCATTTCAGAAAAAGAAAATCAAAACTATCAACAAATGAATCTCAAAAACAAATTAAGTAAACAAGCAGAACAGGGACAGAATCATAGGTATGGGGATCACTTGGAGGGTTATCAGCTGGGAGGGAAAAGAAGGAGAATGGAGAAAAAAGTACAGGGATTAAGAAGCATAATTGGTAGGCACAAAATAGGGCGATGTTAAGAATAGTACAGGAAATGCAGAAGTCAGAGGACTTATATGCACAACCCATGGACATGAACTAAGGGGGGATTGCTAGAGAGAATGGGGGTACTGGGCAGGGGGGAACAAAGGGGGAAAATTGGGACAAGTGTAATAGCATAATCAATAAAATATTTTTTAAAAGAAGGACTACCTTTAAAATATGAAAGAAAGAAAGTCTGTCCTCAAGGCAAAAAAAAAAAAAAAAAAAAGGAATTTAAAAGTCCTTCCATTAAAATACTCCAGCTCTACCTAATGTAAGGCTTATGATTTTTATTTTATTTTCTTCTTTTATTTTATTGATTATGCTGTTACAGTTGTCCCAATTTCTTTTCCCCCTGCTCCTCTCCACCCTGTGGCCCCCCTCCCTCCATTTGTTTCCCCCCCCTTAGTCCATGCCCATTGGTTGTGCATATAGTTCTTCTCAACATCTTCCTGTCTACTCCACTCCCTCCTACTATGCTTCTTAATTCCTGTACCATCTCCCTCCCTTTTCCCCTTCCCCCTCCCAGCTGACCTCCTCCCAATATGTTCCCTGTACCTGTAATTCTTTTTCCCCTCTCGTTGCCTACTTAGTTTGCCTTTGTTTCGATTCCCAAGCTTCTGCTCTTGGTTGTTGTCATAGTTTTCATTTTAATATTCATAGTTTTTATCCTCCTTCTTCTAAACAAGTCCCTTTAACATTTCATATAACCGTGGTTTGGATCTAACAAACTCCTTCAGTTTTACTTTGTCCTGGAAACACTTTCTCTTCCCTTCTATCCTGAATGACAGCTTCGCTGGATAGAGTATTTGTGGTTGTAGGTTTTTGATTTTTATTACTTTGAATATTTCTTGCCAGTCCCTTCTTGCCTGTAAAGTCTCCTTTGAGAAATCCGCTGATAGTCTAATTCGGACCCCTTCGTACATAATTCTTCTATTCTCTCCTGTTGCTTTTAAGATTCTCTCTTTATCTTTAATTTTTGATATTTTGATGATAATGTGTCTTGGTGTGGTCCTCCCTGGGTCCAGCGTATCTGGAACTCTCTGTGCTTTCTGGACCTGTAAATTCACTTCCTTCCCCAAGTTAAGGAAGTTCTGCTTCATTATTTTTTAACGTATAGTTGTCCCAGAGGTTTCTGAGCCCCTCCTCATATTTCTCACTCTTTGTTTCCTCTTCCTGCACTGGTTGACTCTTTGTTCCCTCCCTATGTTCCGATTTGTTGATTTGATCTCTGGCTTTCCCTTCCTCACCACTTGTCTTGTATGTATTTTTGTTCATTTCAGCGGGGACAGCCTTCATTCCTTCCCTGTCTTGATTCAGTCCCACTGTTAAGTCTGTAAGCTGCCTATGACTATAGCTCTGAACTGAGCCTCAGAAAGATTCGCTATTTGTTCATCGGTCAAGACCTTTATATATTTATTTATTTCGTTAGCTGTGTGATTGGTATTTCAATCATTAATTTTTGCCATTCTGACCATTTTGTTTATCTTTCCTTCTTGGGTGGGGCGCTGTCACGCCTCCTACGCTATATTGGGTAGAGTCCCATGTGCTCGTCACAACCTGGAGACCCTTCTCACCACACTGTGGCGCTTTGCGGGGGGTGGGGGTCCAAGATGGATTCCTGCTGTTACCCTCCGCTGAGGAACCGGGAGCATCCCCCATCACCACAGTCAGAGACAATGGGGTCTGCCCTCCCCTGCGTTGGAATCATGAGCTGACGGATCTGGTCTGCAGCCAGGGCCGGCTCCCAGGCGCTTCTCTCTTACCCCCAAATACGGATGTCTGCTTACCGGGTCCCTCTGTTCACTGTTGCGGCTGCCGCCTCCAGCACAGTTCAATCTTTCAGCCGTGGTCTCGCCCTTCCTACCCATCCGGACGAGCACCACTTGTTTATGATTTCATACGCTGGACTTCCATGTAGCTTTATTTTCTGGAACTTCTTATTATTTTTGGTTTTGTGGTAGTTGTAATCCTTCTTGGTTGTAGAGGGAGACAGAGTGTGTCAGTCTATGCCTCCATCTTGGCCGGAAGTCTCGAATTCTTTCTTTGGCTTATGATTTTTCATAGGCAATTTCCATTGACTTATGAGGTTGTGTTTGCCCTATTTATTGAAGGTTCTGTATCTTTCTTAATCTGAAAAGCCCAATGGGGGTTTGTGTTTTTTCTTCTCCCATCTTTTTGCTTAAGAACTCTGTTCCCAGCTGTCTTTAGTAATGTCTGTGGCAGAGGGGGTAAACAGACCCTCCCTCCAACCCCAAGGACTTGAAGAAAGTGTCCTGATTTAGAAGTGAGAAGCAGACCATGAGATGTGCTCAGCAGCAGTGGATCCTGGAGGCGAGAAGGGCAAGGACTGAGGACCTGAGCTGAAGTCTAGCCAGAACATGCTGTAGAGGGATGCAGTGATCATATCATTTATCCAAGAGTGAATAACCTCAAATTTAGTTCTCTCTGGGTTAGAATACAATGTGCCATTTTCATGTCAAAATGTGCTCTATATAATATTACAATTCCTCTGTATTGCCTAAATAACATCATGTACAACTGAACAGGATAAAAGTTTGATATCAAATCTCCTCCTTAATGTAAGAACAAAACTGTATATTATATTGAGGTGAAGGCTGAATGGAAACCAGCCATGGCGCTTTCTTTTTTCTTTGTTTCCCATGACTGTATCTATAGGTATGGTCCTTGGAATCTGCAGTTATTCATTGTCCCAAGGGCATGGAGGCAGAATTTCTCCCTAAAATGAGATTGATTCTGACCGTGGCTGGTCCTTTGCAGTCCTGTCTGAGACTCAGGTACCGCCGCTGTGGAGGCATGGGGGCCCGCTCTGTGCTGTTGCCATGGTACCATGCAGTGTTTGCACAACACAGCCTCCCACATCCTGGGCAAGCCAACTTGGATGGTTTGCCCTGAATGATGCCATTCGGCCTGGAATGTGATCAAGGACACAGTGGGGGTCGTATTCCGACCTTTGCCTGGGGAAGTTTAACTCTGGCTGGAACCAGGGATATCTTGAGGTCTAACGCGGATGAGACACAGATTTGCTCAGAAGGCATTGAATACACTCTACCTCCTTTCCTGTCCATTAGTTTTGTGAGTTTGCAGGGTGCACAGAGTGCTGTAGCTGCAGGCATCCTGTGTCTGAGATACAGGGAGCTGCAGAGAGGAAAATGAGAGCAAACAAAACGTGAGGAGGAGGCGATGCACTAATGATAAGGGCACAGGCAACGGCTAACTTCCATGGTTTCAAGATTTTAGCCTGTCCTACAAAAGCACAGAAAGGATTTCAGGAACTTAATTTCAACTTGATTGGTGTAAATAGGAGTAAGGCGCTATATTTAAAGCACTTTGTGATCCCAGAAGAAGAGAATACTCAAGACCCTATGTCCTTTCTCCACTGTTATTAACAAAAATCAACCTGTGTCTGGCACAGGGACTCACACTTAGCAGATAAACAGTAAAATGCTACAGTGAATGAAGGAACAAAGCGCCCAAACTATCAGTGTAGGGGCATGTCATTTTTTGGACATCTGGCTCCTTTGGGCACATGCCCAGCTTTGGGGGAATCCCCCACTCTGAGTGCTGCCCTCCGCGTGGAAGCTTCAGAGGGCCAAGTTTCCACAAGCTGAGCCAGCAAGCTCTGTATTCTTCCCCTTGCTTTCCCTTCCCATGGTCATGCTCCCAAGAAGAGCCTGTTGGGGAAGACAGGTTCTTAGGAGAGGATTTTATCTTTTTTTTTTTTTTTTTCTATTTTAAGTTCTGTGGTCCTGATTTTCAGAGGGAAATAGAAGTACAAGGTAAACTGATGGGGAAGGAAAAGGTTTAGACATTTATGACTGACCGCGTGGTCCAAGATGTCAGCTTGGGTCACCCCTGGCAGCTTGTAGGAAACAGAGAATCTCAGGTTTGTCCCTCCTCCCCGCTCAAAACAAGAAGCTACTGTTTAACTAATTCCCCTGGTGGTTCACAAGCCCTTTCATGCCTGAAAAGACTGGTTTGGAGAAGAGCCCAAGCAGCCATCTTAAGAACTGTGATAGGAAATGTGTACTTGACCAAGTCAGAAACAGTCACTTGGTTTCAGCACCAAGGAAGACAGAAGATTCCAGGAGGACAAAGAAATAAGGGTGTAGTTAGCTCTAACACAAACATTCCATTGTAGGAGCTAATGGATTCCCTGAGTTGCAAATCTCTGACACATTAACAGTCTGATTAGATCCTGGTAGGGGAGGGAACAAGAGGGAGGAAGGCAGTGGTGGGCAGGAGAAAGAGCAACAGAGAGAGATTCAATAATTTTCTTATTAATTTAAAGTAATACATATCCATTCTAAAAATGTTAAACACCATGTAGGAGCATAAAGTAAAAAACAGACATTAGAATTGCCTTCCTCCAAGGTTGTATTAATCATATATATTTAAGAATGCAGACTCTGGAAACCAATTGCTAGGGTTTAAATCCCAGCTCTATTGCTTACCAGCTGTGTGAGCTTAGGAAAATTGTTTAACTTCCCTATGCCTCAGTTTTCTCTGCTGTAAAACGGAAATAACAGCAGAATTGTTGTAAGGATTCCATTTTGATAGGAGTACAGGTCTTCAAACCCTGCCTGCACATTATGTTTTATGTGCTGGCTGTTATTATTCTAATACTTTGTTTCTTTCACATTTAAAACTTAGATCTGTTTGGTATTTCAGCATAAGGAGGAAAGAATTAAGAAATTCATTTTTTCTCTGTAATGGTTAGACAGTTATTCAAGCATCCTTTATTGACTAATTTCTTTTTTTATGTATCTTAAGAGTTTATTGTGTCCCCCCACCTCAAAAAAATATGCTGATGTCCTCACCCCTAGTCCTTCAGAATGTTACCTGATTTGGAAATAGAGTCATTAAAGATATACTTAGTTAAGATAAAGTCATATTGGAACAAGGTGGGCCCCTTAACCCAATATGTCTTATGTCCTTATAAAAAGATGAAAAGACAGAGATGTAGAGAAGATGGCCATGTGAAGACAGAAGCAGAGATGAGAGTGTTGCTGCCACAAGCCAAGGAATGCCAGAAACTGGAAGACACCGGGAAGAGGCCTTACTCTAGAGGCTTCCAGGAGACAATACCTCAGTTTCAGACTTCTAGCCTCTAGAGATGTGAGACAATAAATTTTAGTTGTTTTAAGCCACCCAATTTGTGATACTCTGTCATGGAAGCCCCAGAAAATAAAAAAAAAAGTATATAATAGACTTTTTTATTTTTATTTTTATTTTTTGGTTCTTTTGATCTGGTTGCTTATTCCTATGCCTTAATGATATATTTTAGTGATTTGTAAGTCCAGGTCAGGCCCTGGCTGGTTTAGCTCAGTGGATTGAGCGTCGGCCTGCGAGCTAAGTGTCGCTGGTTCGATCTTCCAGTCAGGGTACATCAGAGAAGGAAAACTCTGACTCCAAAAAACCTCCGCTGCCTTGCGGCATACCTCTTCAGGGGAAAGGCTAAGGGAGTAAACCCTGACAGAAAATCCGGAGCCGGAGTCCCTAAGGCGGTTTGACGTTGTAGTCAACACCGGCAACTCCTGCGGCGCACCTGAAGCCAAGCTGTATTGACTCCGTCTTTCCCTTGGACCCTTCAGCTGCGAAGAGAGGGGGGGTCTGCTGCATGGGCAACAGCAGACCCTCCATATCACCCTGCCCAGGCTCTGTAGCTTCAGCTTCACTGGAGAGGACACTCCAGCGTCATCGCAAGATGTCGATTCAACACGGGAGGAGACAGATACGATGTCACTCCCGAGTCGGACTGCACAGCCATTCTCGGCGGTGCAGATAGACTCTTAAGAAGCTACACCATCGTCTCTCGAGACGGACGGCTGCCGACGACGACGAAGTCCAGGTCAGAAGGAAGAGTTATCAAACATTCCCATTTTTTTCTAATAAGAAGTTTTTGAGATAAAATTTGATAGAGGCCAAATCAGTAACTAGTATCAGTTGTAAAAGTTCTCATACTTTTCTGAAAGCCTGAGGCCCCTGTCAGCCTCCCTTCTCACTCTAGAGCCCCACTGTGACACTTCAAATAAAGGATTTAACATCTTAGCCGCCATGGTTCCTTTTATTAATTGAGAGAGGTTAATAAAACTTAGTAGGATGCTATCAATGATTAATAAACTCCATCCACACATTGCACTGAAGACTGTATCATGCACAATCAGTCTTCACTCCCTGGTTCATGACAATGTTAATTGCTTTTTAAGGACTTTGGTGGAGTTGCAGAGAGAGAGTGCCAATGCCAGGTTCCATTTCACTTGAGTAAAGAAAATCAGATTAGAATAATGAATGACACTCCAGGAACTATGAGGTTTCCTGGGGGAGCTAATGACTGTCCATGGGGTCTTAGCATGAGACCCCCTCTGTGGCATAAATAGGGATGCATTTCATAGCAGCTCAGCGTCAGGAAATATGCTTTTAATTATCACTTAAGATGTAACCTGTCAGAGGTATTCGTATCACTTGTATGTAATGAGAATTGATTTTCAGATTGCATTACCCAGAAAGCCTAGGATAATGGACACCTTGGTTCTTTCCTGAGACCTTTAGTCACCACATGTTTCTGTGTTGGTGCTGGCCTGCCCGGCAGCCACCAGATATCCGATCCGCCACATGCGACCCAGGCAGAGGCCTGCTCGTTAGCCTTAGAGTGGTTTCTGATGAATGAGACTCCACCAAGCTGAGCTGGGCTTACAGGTTTCACTGCAGAGTGGGGGAGCCCCGGAGAAAACAAATTAGGGGTTGAGGTGTTGACTGTGGTGCACAGACTTGCTTCGTCAGTGCAGGCAGGGGTATCATGCAGAAACAATATGTTGATGGGAGAAGCATCCATTTGAGCACAGCCCCCCTCTGATTTGACCTCCCCCAGGTTTCCTAACCTTCTCGGAAGGGAGCAGCAGGTCCTGGAAAGGCAAGCCCATGTGCATGTGCAGAAATGCTGTGAGAGGAGGAAAGGGTGTCTGGTTATCCAAGTGTTTCCCAAATTCAAATCATTCACGTATCATATGCCACTTTTCTGTTTTTCTTGCCATAACTGCGCTACCTTTACAATGATTTACTTAATACTTTCCTTTTACCTGACTTGGTACACTTTATATGTTTACTTTGCAAAGAAAATTTAAATCACCACTGTAAACAGATTAGTCTCACTGGTTTGGAAATAAAACTTCTCCAGCTGTATTTATCTTTTTACATATGACATCGTGTAACTTTAAGGTGTGCAACACATTGATTTGATACATTTATATATTGTAATGTGATTGCTGTTATAGCATTAGCTAACACCTCTTTCACATCACATAATGATCATTTCCTTTTTGTGGTGGGAATCATTAAACTTTTCAGTTATAGATGGATATTGTCCGCCTGCTGGTGGTCTTGTCTGTGATTTCTTAGTTAAAAATGGATATTGGAGACATGTTAAAGGCATAGTAACATGATCTGGAAACTTCTCTCTCTGTCAGAATCGGGAGGACTGAAAGAGAATTGGACAGGGATCTGTGAGATCCCATATATTTATTTTTATGCCCGTATAAAACCTAAACAAATGGTGGTAGGCATTCTTCTGTTTGAGAGACAATACTATCCATGCATAATTATGTGAGTCCCATGTTGGCAGATTATGTAGAGGGAAGTGAGAGGAAGGTGGAAAAAAGAGACAAAGAAGCAAGAGCAAGCAGGCTCCCTTGATCAAAACACTGCCTCTCTTCATGGTGTAAGAAACATAGTTCTGAAAAGAGAAATAGTCAGAGTTAAAATCAGCCCTACCTCAGTCTCTTGGTCCCTCCCTCCATGCTCTTTCATCTGCTTGTGAGTATTCATTGCCTCCCATGTATCAGACACCGTGCGACACACTGGAGCCACAAAGACAAAGAATCGCTGTCCTCAGGGGCTTGTCTAGTTGGATTTTTAAAAGAGAGAGAGAAAGAGAGGTGCATGGAGAGTTCTGGGGTCTACGAGGAAGTCACCTAAATTAGATTCTAGGGATAAGCAGCAGCAATGGGGAAAAAAAGAGATTCCTGAGGTATCACCCTGCGAAGTATTCTAATACTACGGGAAATGGGAAGTGATCACACTTGGGACTGACTTTCTGGGTAAATGGGCGAGAATTATTCTCTATTTCACCGTTTTTGCTGACTATAAAATGGGAATATCAGTGCTGGACACCAGGTGGCGCCAATCATTCAAGTTCTAGAGCCTGGAAATAGTGATGTCCCAGTTCCAGGTTAAGCTTCAAACTCCATGGCCAGTTTCACTGAATGGCCTTCGGTGATACCCATAGTGGCCCCGGGGAAGTCATTGGGTCTAGTCGGTGGTTCCCACTGGGTTCATTCTGTCCTCCCGGGTTATCCTCCCTAATAAACAAGGGATGGCCCGGACAGTACCTCTGGAACCTGCCCACCTTGGCGTTTGAGGAGGTGGCCACCAGCCTTGTTCTGCTCTTCCTAAGCTGGGCAACGATAAGAAATCAGGTGACATTTACAGAAGTTCTGTGAGTTGATGTTCCAGAGAGGGGTGAGGTTTGGAACTAGAGGGATTGGGTCTGGCCAACTCTTGCCTACTGAAGCACTAATTATAGAGATTCAACCTGCCACTCACAGAGCCATTTCTCTCGTCCTCCAAGGGGACACAAGCCAGTCAATTTTATTCACCCCAAAACAGTTTTGGCAAAACACTTATTAGGGCAGAAATAAGACCTTGGTAGAGTTCCCTTGAGGCTGGGAGAATTTCATGACCTTCAAGACCTTTTTGTACTTTTAGTTCTTAGAATGTCCTCATTTCTGCCATAAAATCTCTTCATTAGTCACTAGAACTTCATCTTCACTGTTTCCACAAACATTCCACAATGACCTTTAGCTACAATGGCTACAAGCAGTTCCTTCTCTGTTGGATTGTCAGCTCTAAGAGACAAAATATATTTTACACTTTATTTCCCTCAACCTGCCTTATAAGATGATGTGCAATGCCTAGCTGCCTGAGATGGGGAATTATAAAAATCATGTACTCTTAATTTTCTATGTTCACAAGAACAGTTAAAAAGATTTGATTTAAACATCTTTACATTTTGGCTTCATGGTCTCTCAATAGTCATGGCTGCTATTTCAGCTCTTCTATCCCTATCCAGAAAAAACTCCACCTATTTCTGTGCAGTACAGGAAAAATTTCAGACATTTATTTAGACTGGTGGATAGAACTGACCATTATCAATGGTCATTATCAGGTTCACTGGTAGTTTTTTTATTGGAATACATATATTCTCAGTAGCTTATCAGTGCCAGAGTAAATACTTGTTTGGAAGCATTTTAATTGTTGTAAAAAGTAACTTAACCCATACCTAACTGGTTTTCCATCTCTATTTGGGTGTTTATACTTTCTATGGGCTTATAGTTAAACATGAAAAGTGGAAGAAAAATTGTTCCTATTAATGTGTTACTTGAACTTTGTATTGTAAAGTTATGCTTAAAATTGCTGTTGCTTATTAATCCCTTCTGAAATTTCAACACTGCAGTCAAATAAAAGACAAAGATTTAAAAAAACAAGATTTATCTGTGTGCTCTCATTGCCACAAATAATTGAGAGTTGCCTCTACTTGATTTCAATTCACTGCCCCCCGGCATCACTCCTTCCTTTGTCACATATAATTGTGAGCTATATGCTTAGTACTCATTTTTCTTCATGCATCCTGATAATAGGTAGGAGCACAGAGGATTTCAGCTCCCCAGTTAGAAAGCTGCCACAGTGTCCATGACGAAGATGCTAGATTGATTCTACCCCATTGTTGTGTGGTGATCTTACTCTCCTGCTAGCCCCAGGAGGTTTTGTTGGACTACGTCCTAGATCCTCAGCTGGAGCTGGTCCTAGTGATGCTCATTGTGTCTTCCATTGTCAACATAGGGGCATCTCAAAGGGTTTCTGAGAACAAAATGGATAGCACAGCGAGGTATGCAGGTCAGCACAGGAACCTGGTCTTGGACCCCCTCAGCTCAGGGTGGGGAGGAGCCAACAGTACTGTGTCATCCTGGGTAAAGCAAGTCATCGCAAGGATTTGGATTTCCCCCAAGGAAACTGGAAGGCAACAAACTAACTTATCCTTTAAGTATGAGAGAACCACTGAACATGTCTCGAGGGCAGAGGGTACAAGTGCATGAGATCTGCACCTTAGAGGTTCCACACAGGAGTTTCACTTTGCTTGTTTTTCAAACTGTTCTCCTTGAGGCATAGTCTATACCGGTTTTCTGCAAACCTCCTCGAAATTCTGATGACTTGAATGCTGTCCTGATGTTTTCTGTTCTTCAGATTCAGCTCCAAATTAAGGAGTCATAACGGGAAGTTTACACAAGACAGCTAGTGGCTGTCACGAACTCAGTTAAATCAAAGGACAGGAAATGGAAAATAATCTTTTATTTATTTCAACCCCAAATGCATCAGTTAGAAACAAAATGATCCCTTAGCTACTTAGAACATTTAGGGGTCTTTGGCTTATTCACATTGCTGTGAGTCCACACCATACCCACCATCACTTCCCTTCTCCTCAAGTAGTCTTAATCTTGCATATTGTTCCTACCTTCCTTTCTTACCTTTCCTTAGCCACTGAAGTCTTCTTTCCCTAGAGGTGTATCATCAGATGACCAGGAACCAGTGGCTGGGGGACTGGGAGTGAGCCCAGCAACAGGAGAGAGAGCTCAAAACACACTGAACACAGAACATAAATCCACTCTGTCATCATTTCCCTGCTTTCCTTACCAAGACCTGAGACACATGCTTCACCATCTTTCACAATCTCATGTCAGGGTTTTAGTCAAAATTATTTTCTGTCTTTAATAATAATAATAATAATAATAATAATAATAATCTACATGTCTTTTTGAGGTCAGTGTGTTCTGGATGGCAGAAAACTTGATCATGATGATGTAAAAAAAAGACAAACAATAATGACAGTTTTCAATGTAGTTGGGAGACAGGTAGTCTACCAGTCACAGAGCAAGAAGAGCATTGAGCACAGGTGAGCATGTGACCTTAAACATGATCTTTTAGCTGAGTTAATATGTGTTATATCAGGCATCCAGGTACAGGAAGTGTTCAGTTATATCTGTGACTCCTATATTTATTATAGAAAGTTTACATATATATTCAGTGTAGAAACTTTGGATACTACTAAGTAGAGAAAAGGAAATAATAATCACTAAAATCCTACCACCCAAAGATAAGCACTATTGTTATTCTGGCGCATTTCTTCCCGTCTTCTTTTATATGATATGGCTTTCTTTTTCATTCAATATATATATATATATATTCTCCTGTCATTAAATATTCTTGCATAATAAGATGCCCTCATATGAATATGTCATGATCAATGTCACCAAACCCCTCTCATTAGAAACCTGAGTTGTTTATAGTTTGGCTACTTGTTGTCCATGAATCTCCTGCCCACATCTTGATATCCATAGACAGCATCCCTTGAAGCAGGACACTAAGTCAAGCAGTACATGTGTGTTTAAGATACTTATAACTAAGGCACCCTTCAGAAAGATGGCACCAATTTTTCCTCCCACCATCAATGAACAAATTGCTCCTTTTGCTGGGTGTGAGTCTGTCTAATGGTCCCTAGGGGGCTTTCAAGTGGAGCCCCTGAAATTAAGGTTCCTGCTTCCAAGTGGGCCCTGCGTCTGGGAGCAGCCCTGGCTGCACTTGTGGCTGTGGGTGTGAGGCCAGGTCACTGTATGCTCATGCCCAAGAGAAGGAAGCTGTTCTTGCCCCAGCTGTGTGTACAGCTGCCCTCTCCTCTTAACCAATGGGATCAGAGCTTAATAGTGATAACCACTAACTTGTTGGGCTGAAAAAACCAAGCAGAACCTGTGCTTGGGACCCCTAATGTGACTACATTAGGAGTAAGAGGGAATTAGAGTTAAATGAGGTCGTAAGTGTAGAGCCATAATTCAATGGGTTTAGAGTCCTTATAAGAAGAGACACTAGAAAGCTCTCTCTTTCTCCTCCAGGTGAGGACACAGTGAGAAGGTGTTCTCACCAGAAACTGACATTGGCCAGCATCTTGATCTTGGATTTCTAGCCTTAGAACTGGGAGAAATAAATGTCTGTTTTGTAAGGCATCCTGTCTGTAATTTGTTAGGGCAGCCAGAGCTGACAAAGATACCATACAGAGAAGTCAGGAAGTCTCAGTGCTACACATGAGAAACAAGCGGGGGTTTCATGGAGGTATCAAAACTCCACCTGTCAGAACGAAACTGAGACAAGGTTCAGTGTCTTCATTTAAACAGTAAAAAGGGAGAGGCCGGGCGGGGTGGGGGTGGGGGTTCCGAGTTAGACACAGGTGGCAGGGGCTTAGCCCACTGTTCCTACCCCAACCCACTTTCCTGGATTTCAGTACGCGTCAGGCTGGATCGGTTTCCTCCTTGCTAATCAGTAGACAAAGGGCAGGTCAGCCCTATCGCGGAATCTCGCACCAGGAACAATGAGTGGGGATCGAGTGTCCCCCGCAGCGCTCAGTGCAGGAGAGCGGCATTCATCCCCATTCGTACGAGAGGCGCATCCTAACCCTCTCTGGCACACGGACCACGGAATCACACACTTCACTTCCAGCAGAGCGGAAAGAGAGACCTCATGAGGTTTCCTCCACACCCCCGATTGGCACACCCCCCCCCCCCCCCCCCAGTCCTAGAGTCTGATAGCACCAGGCAGGTCCATGGAGTCCGAAGCCAGCTTTAAAAATAGACCATCCAGGCGTGAGCCGACCGTGCCTGAGTTTCAGGGTGTTTGTCAGGCCGGCTGGCACTCTGCCCCGGGAAAGGGCCTCTCACCGGCAGGTCTAGGGGGGTTTGGAGAAGACCCTTCCCCGGGAGGCGCCTCCGCCCCCGGCCTCCTGTGCGACCCACAGCGCTGGCGGACGTGGGCCCTCCTGCTACTGCCCGGCTGCCTCCCTCTTCCTCTCCCCGCGCGGGGCCCCTCCCAGCTGGGCGCCTTCCCCGGCGGGCCCCGCCGCGTCACTGGCCTCTGTCCGCCCCTCCGCGAGTGCGGAAAGCCCCTCCCCGGCCGCCAGGAGCCCCTCTGCCCGCACCCTGCCGGCGCCCTCACTCTCCGCGGGGTGCTAGAGTTTCCCCCCTGGCGGATCAGGCCGGCGTGGGGAAAGTGCTTTCGGGTTTATCAGAGTTCATCGGACTGTCTAACAGCAGGCGCCGGGCTGCCAGCGTCGGGGCGACTTAAATTTCAACCATTTTCTCTACCTAACACCTCGCTGGCCCTCCCCCCTCCGCCACACACATAATAAGCCTCATTCTTTCCAGCGAGCTCGGCGCTACAGCAGCCCGGGACCCACCGCGTGGGGACACGCTGGCCTTACTGAACCTGCGGATCGTTTCTCCCCTTTCTTTCGGGGACACTCAGCTGTAATCCTAGCAGGCCCCGGGCAGAGGGGCGCCAAGGCCTTCGCTGCTGGGAGTGAGCCCGGCTGGGACCTGTAACTCAGGCTGGGCTTGGGCAGACTGTGCTCATCAGCGGGTCCCTGGGTTTTAGCTGTTAGCTGCCACGGTGACCCTAGAAGCTGGGAAGAATAGGCTTGCCTCAGCCTGACCTTGCAGGGAGGTCTAGGAAAATGCGTTAGTCTTAAAGTTAAAGTCCTGTGGAGAAAAGGAAGAATGGGGGGGGGGGTGCAAAAAATGCATCAAAAAACCTAATTATTATGCCTAGAATTGGGCTCTGCTCCCTAAAAGGGATGGGCAGGTGGGAGTAAACCAGGGTAGGAGGGGTCACTTAAGGACTCATACTAGATGAGTTAGGCTTATATCTCAAAACAGAGGTTTTGGGTTTGACTCTGGTTGGCTGCTATGCAAATGCGGCAGCAAAAGACCTGCTTTGGAAAGCTTTCCTAAGAGATTAACCTTCGAGGTTAGGTTGTGGGTTTTTTGTTCGTTCGTTTGTTCTTGTTTTTGTTTTTTAAGAGAAAGTGAGAGATCATATTTTAGATTTCAAATTTTAACGTGCTCAAAAGTGTCCCTGACTCGAGAACTATTAGGCATTAAGGTGTTGTAATCTAGTAGACTAGATCTTCTATACATTCTATTCTGCAACGTGCTTTTATATGTGTTAGAGATCTATATTAATACTACAGATCTACTTTGTTTCGATAGACATAATCCATGGTATTAAACTGCCCCCTTCTGATGACCATTTAGGCTATTCCTTCATGTCTATGTGTTTGTTTCTATTATTATTAGAAAGTGGAAAAGAACAGCCTGTACACATAAGTTGGCAAATGTGAGTTTATGAAATAAATTCAGAAAAGAAACTAAAGAAAAAATAGATGCTGTGATCTGTCGAGATCTCTTTAGGCTCCCCAATGCAGAGGAAGTTTCACCCTTACTTCTCCCAGTCCCTTCCCCAGTTACTCTTCCTCTAAAGTGTAGGACCCCAGTGGCTGGAGTGGAAACAGCTAGTCTGGTGGATGTGCACCAGCTGGTCAGACAGAGCCAATAGGCCCTAAACTCCTTGAGGCTCTCAGATCGTGGGGTGAGGGTGCCCCAGACAAAGAGCATGAAAGAAAGAAGATGCAAGGGACAGAACGTGTGCTTGCTCTCCATGAGTAATAGAAGCAAGAGGCCAACAAAACCTCAGAAATCTGTTTCTTTTTCCAAGTATGAGCAGTTTGTAATTCAGTCTTGCTTCGTTCATCTGAGCTGTGGAGACAGACGATGTGCAAATGAGGGTGGGTGGCGGTGACTCAGGATGCATTTACTTTTGGGCAGTTGATTCTGTTGTAGCACCTCCCATCCTCCTGTGGCCCGTGGCCCCAGATCTAAGTCTATGCTCCCCTCTTCCCTTTCTTACTCTCTGACAGACGCATGAGCTATCCTAGGGACTTGCTTATCTCCTCCGCAGAAACCAGGGCAGTCACCCCAGCACAGTGCTGGGTGTCCGACAGAGAAAAAGGGAAGTTGGTCTCGCTCCTGCCTCCCCAGCCAGAGTACCTCTCTGCCAGATGCGGTCCAGTGGCTCATTAATCATGTCAGTAGCTGCATTGTCTGGGCCTCTCCCGGGGAAGACAAGTGACATTAGCCAGTGAGTGTTCACGTGAGTTCTGTCTCTCTCCACTTCTCTGTATGTGACTAGGCTGGGGTCAGCACCCTCTTCCCCAGCTGGCTTCCCACACCCGAGCTCTCCAGATATGTGTTCATGTCCTTCGAGCAATGATTTGCTATAGAAAGCTATCAACTGACAGCTGTTTCCTAGGAGGCTGTTTCTAAGGGAACAGAAGGAGGTGGTCTCCACCCTGGCAGAATCCCCTGCCCACTCTGGGCCTAGACCAGAGGCTGAAAGCCCAACATTCCACACAATGGGCACCTGCTTTTAGAGGGGAAAAAGCAATACTGGAGTTGCTGCATCTGGGGACACTCATTGCCATCCTTTCTTCTTCACCCTGTGATATTCAGCTGACATACACAGGAGTCCTGGACCCAGGGAACAGCAGTCTGTGGCAGTCGCAGTAGAAGCCACGCCCCACGCCATTTGTCCAAAGCATCCAGGTGTCGGTGTCGTGAGGAGAGCCAAGGAACTGTGGCCAGGCCAGCCTGAGCTCACAGAGCTCAGAGGTGAGGGCAGGGCATCTATATCGCTGACTTTTAGTTTTTCTGTACAATTTTTTGTCCTTTACTTTATGGTGTTTTTAAATTAAGAATAAATATGTTTTTATATAAAATAGTCCTATAAATATCTCCTCTCAAATCTTACCAGTTCTGTGAAACCTATATCCCAGGCTGAAAAGTCTCTTCCTTTTTAAACCCCCACACATTTTATCTGAGCCTTTGTAAGGGCACACTGCTGACTCTCTTCTGAGAACTGATTATGGGAAACATTATCTTCAGGGTTGGGGAGGGAGGGCATTCTGCCCCCTCCACATAGTTAGTGACCACTAAATATTAGTTAAATGAATGAAGAAGTGAATATATTTGTTTTAAAGTATTTTCTTACCTGGAAATATTGCATGAACCATTTAAAGTGCTGTTGTCATTCAGTAATATACAAAGTTTTATACTATGTTTTCATCACAAGTTCTCCAAGTGCCCAATTTTTGTTTGCAGATGAAAAGATTGAAAAAAGTAAATAGTTGTCACCAAGTCATATAAGGGATCTTTTAGTTTTTTGAGTATTCCAGAACTTTCAGTTTCTAGAATAGTCCTGGAATGTTCTAAGCCTTCTTTAAAACCAAATACACTTCACTTTTGAGATGAGTCTTTAGAGTTTGCACTATTTCTGCCTTCGCCTAGAAAGGTTGGTTTCTTTTGCAACATTCCATGTGAAATTTTAGAACAGAAGCTGGGTTTCAGCATTCTATAACATTGATAGAGCTTATGTTATCTTCAGGGCTGAAAGATCCTGGAAATGTGAGGCAGACTTCCAGTAGGAAACTTAACAGGAGAAAAGAGTGTATGTGTACCGCTCGTGCATTCACTCACATTCAAATATTTCAAGTATTGTGTTTTCTATGTTGTCCTTATACATTTCAAAAAAATTATTTTTAAGTTTTTTGAAAAATAATTTGTAAAAAGCTTATTAAATTGTACTTATAATGAATGTTGTCCTAATAGTTCAATGAGGTGATTTAATAATATACAAATAGGCTTAGTGCATGTGATTTTCATCTTATATAACAAGAAATTCCTAGTGAGCAATCAGGACACTGAGCCTTTTCTTACACAAACACAGCTGTTATTTTGAGAAAGTAATGTGATCAACAGAGACTTTTCAGAAAGAATGCTGTGTCAATAAAAATTAATTTTGAGTTGGCCTATGAAATGTACCCAACACACACACACACACATTTCCACCTTTATTTGCAACAATCAAAACAAAAAAGGATTGTACTGGATCTTCTTCCTGTCTTCTGAGATCACAAATTCCAAATACTTATAATAAAAATTACCCTGGCTGGTTTGGCTCAGTGGATTGAGCGTCGGCCTGCGAGCTAAGTGTCGCTGGTTCGATCTTCCAGTCAGGGCACATCAGAGAAGGAAAACTCTGACTCCAAAAAACCTCCGCTGCCTTGCGGCATACCTCTTCAGGGGAAAGGCTAAGGGAGTAAACCCCGACAGAAAATCCGGAGCCGGAGTCCCTAAGGCGGTTTGACGTTGTAGTCAACACCGGCAACTCCTGCGGCGCACCTGAAGCCAAGCTGTATTGACTCCGTCTTTCCCTTGGACCCTTCAGCTGCGAAGAGAGGGGGGGTCTGCTGCATGGGCAACAGCAGACCCTCCATATCACCCTGCCCAGGCTCTGCAGCTTCAGCTTCACTGGAGAGGACACTCCAGCGTCATCACAAGATGTCGATTCAACACGGGAGGAGACAGATACCGTGTCACTCCCGAGTCGGACTGCACAGCCATTCTCGGTGGTGCAGATAGACTCTTAAGAAGCTACACCATCGTCTCTCGAGACGGACGGCTGCCGACGACGATAATAAAAATATAGACACTTTGAAGATGTAACGTTTGCTTTTGTTCCTGAGCTTGTTCCTAGCCAGAATAGCTAAAGGGAAGTGTCCCAAGATGAGATGTCAACACTGCAGATTTATAGACATGAGCCTTCTCTGCAGAGCCAGGTGATGGAGCCCTGAGGTGGGTGAGATCTCTAAGAGAACGCAGGGTGGAAAGTGAAGAAGACCAAGGATGAGCCTTAGGATAAGTCCACAGGTTGGTAGGAGGAGAAAAATTGAATAAAGGAGACTAGAAAAAAGAATTTTTAAATCAAGAGGCAAAGGGATCCAGTGCTTTAAGAGAGGAAGAGGCCAATACTGTCATGCAGTGAGGTTGAAGACACCGCATGAAGAGGTAGCTGGAACTGGATCTCAGGAATGGTAACAAGACCTCTGACACACAGGTCCATCAGCATGGTGAAGACAGGAGCTGAATCTGATGAGCTAAGCAACTGAGTAGGAGGTTAGAAAAGAAAAATGAGGGTTCAAATACCAACCACTACAGCAAGCCTGACATAGAAATAAAAGAGGGAAGACAGAAGCCAAAGGGAGCCTGAGCAGGGACAGTAATTTCAGGCCAGGGGAGGCTTCTAGAATGATATTTGAAATCAAGAGGGAAGAACCTGGAGGGGAATGAGAGTTTAGAGATTCTAGAATGAAAAAGAATAATTCAGGCAACAGCCTAGAGGAAGTGAAATTGGAGGGGTACTGGAAGGAAGGTAGACAGGTGTACTTGGAAGGAAAGGAGTATGAAGATAACAAAATCATGTGAAAATAGAGCCACCTTGATATGAGACAGTGAAAAGAGAGCTCCTTCTGTTTTCTCAGCAAAATAGGAGGCAACTTCCTGTGAAAAAACAGGGCATGGTAAGATGGTCTAGAAAGCATCAAGGCCAATGCACTTTGAGGAAAATAGGAATTAGGCTTGCTCAAGGCTAGTGGGAGCCCTGCTGACTGAATGGACCCCTGGAGGACTCTCTGACTTTCCTAGGTATTTTTCCATATCCCAAGAGTGGTAGTAAAGGAAGCAGGTGATGAAGACAGATCTGGGACGGGGTCAAGGGAGGAAGAAACCTGGGTTCCTCCCAAGCGTTATCCACTGTGGGTTCTCAGTAACCACTGATTGACCATGTGTGCTGTTTCCAACTGAGCAGAGAAAGAAGACTGCTTCAGTTCGGAAAATGTTCCCAGCTGTTTAACGTTATAGAGAAAATATATTGTGTGGCTGCCTCTGTACATACTCTTCTTCCTTGCAGTTAACCCGCTGCATCTTGGGGGTGGTTTCCAGCCTCCTTCCAACCTCCATAGCTATGCCTGTCTTTGCTCAGATAACAACCTTCTTCCAAGTCCTCTTACAGGATTTCCCACACTCTGGGTCAGTCTTTGTATTCATTCATTCTATCTCCTCCTTGAAACTATGAACTGTGGAGGCGTGAACATTGCTTCTCTCTGAATCCATAGCTTTGGAACACTGGATCTTGAAATACACTGGAGTCACTGAATGACTCATTTTGTATTTATTTCTTGGACGTTCAGGAACTATCTTTGTCTGCAAGCAGAAGGTAAAAAACCACAAGACCTGAGAAATTATCTCATTTAGTCCCTTTGTATTATAGATGAAGTAAAAAACCAGAGAGATAAACTTCGAGCCCTGGAGACCAGGCATTCGCTTGTTTTTATCACAGCCTCCCAATGCCATCTCACTCATACTGTCTGGTTTGGCTCTAATCAGGTGCTACTCCATTCAGAACTTAACTAGCTCAGTCGGAATCTGAGCAAGACCTGCAGGACCATACACAACTGGAGGGGGTAATTCCAGAGCCACAGGCTGGAGATGCTCCTTGAGGAGAAAAATGACCCAGAGCCCAATGGAAAATTTTCCAAGCAAGATGGTGGCCAGTATGTGTGAACGAGTGACCCAATAAGAAGGTAATCAAAGCTTTGAGATACCAGAGTCCCAGAAAATATGGTACTGAGAGGTTTAAGACACTTCTCTACTTATTTGACAGTTTGTTTTTCAATATTTATATGGGACTTAACAAATGATTTTCTTCATTGACAGTAGATGCCTCATTGCTTTAAAGGGATCAGTGGTCCTGAGTTCAGACCAGGAGAGTAGCGCGAGTGTTACTGCCCTCAGGTTAGAGTTGAGTAGCAATGGGCAGAGCCCTGAATTGAAGATATATTGCTTCTTCATTGAGCAGTAGATCCATAGCACAAGATCCAAAGTCATTTGGAATAGATGAGTGATGACACAGTCCTCCTGGGATGCCAAGACTGAGGCACCTCTTGGGCAGGTCACAGGTTGATCCATGGCATACTTGGCCCTGATGGGTTCCAGCACCCAGTAACAGTGGCATTACCTGCCGTCATTGTCAGGGTTGTAGGGTGGGGCCAGGATCTCCAGAAAGGTGGAGGGCCCATCCACAACATTGATTTGGCTTTTATACACTTGTTGTTCTACATAGTAATTTGTGTGTGTTAATATGATTCTCCCAGTGTCACTCACTACAACACTTACATATATTTTTATGTAATTCATAAATTACTACAAACAAGCAGTACAATTAGAATCAGTTTTATTCTCCAGAGCCTTATTTCTGTTTTCTCTCAAAACATAAACATGCTAATATGTTGTTTATTTTTAGATGTCGTTCTCCTCTAAATTTTTGTTTAAGAAAAATGTCTCTTCAGTGTGAACTTTTACCCTACTTATTATTGTAAACTGACTTAAGTAAATACTTAAAGTTACATTTCTGAGCTTTTGTTTAGCTGTGTTAATTTATATGCTGTTTATTTTAGGCGGATCAAGTTCTTCTGGTTCCAAGAGTTCAAATTTAATGACAGCATTATTTGTATATATTCTGTGTAGCTTGAAGAAATGAAAAGAATTCATATTTTGATTCAGTGTCTTATTCAGCTCAGGCTGTTATATCAAGAATGCCACAGACTGGGGGCTTAAACAATTAACATTCATTTCTCACAGTTCTGGAGGCTGAAGTTCAAGATCAAGACATTGGCAGATTTGGTGCGTGGTGCGAGCTTACCCCTTGATTCGTAGATGGCACCTTTTACCTGTATTATCACATTGTAGAAGAGGCAAGGCAGTTCTCTGGGGTCTCTTTTATAAGGACACTAACCCGATTCATGAGGGCTCCACCCTCATGACCTCATGACCTCCCAAAGGCCTACCTCCCAATGTCATCACACTGGGGGATTTAGGTTTCAGCATATGAATTTGGAAGGACAAAAACATTCAGCCCATAGCATTCAGTTTAAACAAAAGATAAATTTAAAGAAATGAATCCTATCCCTAATCCACCTATGAGGGTACATGATTCAATTAAAGATTTCATGTTATTCTTGACAGAAACAAAGAGGTGCTCTTCACAATTCCTAGTGCCTGCTTCACAACAGCCTAGCTGTGATGGAGTGTCAGGATGGTTGATACTCCCAAACACACATTCCCTTGAGCCTGAAGTAATAAATCATGAAAAAGTCAAATGGAAGAAGATAAACTACCCAGCATGACTGGGTAGAGAATGTTCAGTCCATTTATTTGGAGAATGTAAAACCTTAAATCAAGATGACCCATCAGAAGCCTTTCTTTTTATATGTGGGAGGGAATGGGAACCCAGACATGAAGACTTTAAGACTGTAATTAACTATTATGGCTAACATTAGCTGTGATGACAAGATGAGATTTATCTCTTCTAATTGCAACATATTTCTCACTCTCATTCAACGTCTTATTTAGTTACTCTCCCTCAATTTACAAATGCTCAAGGAAAATAGATGATTGCTCAAATGGTGAAATTGTATCAAATTTAACGAAAGGAATTCTGGAAATTCAGCCTGGTCACCTCTGAGTCTCTTACCTAACATGGGAAAAATCACCCAACTGTACCCTGCCTCAGTTTCCCCACCTGAAGAGAGTTCCTCCTTTGTTCTGCATTGACTTTAAAATAGTTTGCTATTCACAACACATGGCCAACAGAAAATAGTACACTTTTCAATTAAATTCAAAGGTCCTAACTATAATATGGGTGTGTAGTTTTGAGCTCTCTCTGAAAAGAGAAAATTTAATGGTAAGTACCTTTAGCAATAAAAGCAGATGTACACTGAAGAGGAGGAGAAAGAAAAGTAGATTTGTGTCAAGTAAAAACTTTTAAATGAAAGCTCAACCTTGATATTTTAAAAAATTGGTTTTCTTTTTTCCTAAGTAGGAGAGTAAGCAATGGGTAACCCACTGGAATATCCTTCACTGCTCTTAGAAAAGCAGTGGTAACTGAGAATGCCTAGCAGTAGCCTCCTCTCTGCAGCTGTGAGGCCTATACCTGGACCCAGATCATTGCTCTGACTGCTGACACAGCGGGCTGACCTCTGGGCTCAGGGGATGACATCTACCCAGCTGGGACTGCAACTGTATGACAGGAAGGTCCCCATGGAGCCTGCCCACTCACTAGCTGGCCCTGGCTCAGGCTCCTCCTCTTCCTCTGAGCTCTGAAATATGGAATCATCTGTCAGTCTGTGCAGGTGTCTTCACATGCTGGCACAAAAACAGGCAGCTAGTCTGAGAAGCTGGGAGTCAAAACTAACACAGTTGGCAGGCCATGGTCTAGAGGAGAGAGACTGAGACTGAGATAGGACTGAAGGGTCCTCAGCCACTGAATTAATCTCCTGGTCCACCAGAAACATGTGGAGGTCGTTTTGCTGCTTAGATGGTCCCCATGGGAGGGTAGGTATGATAAACAATATTGTAACTCTGAGTTCCCTCCAAGTGCTAAGTATGCTTTCATTTTTTCATGAAAGCCTGTTCTGGAGTCAGTCCTGACTGGGAAAAATGTCCTGTAAAAGCCAGAACAAAGGCCTTTTTTTCATTCAGTCTCACATCAAAATATTCTATTTCTGTGACCCAACTCTTTCTCTGCTGTTTGGCACAAGTGGCCCCTGCGTCCATCTGCATCCTGACCGTGCCCCTCACTCAGTGAGGATCAGACTTACTGAACCTTGGTGTTCCCGAGAAAACAGACTGAACAAAACAGAACTGGTGAGGAGGGCAGGGAGTGATGCCGCCAGCAGCCTTGCGTCACATGATAATATGAACAGGCTGCAAAGAGAGTGCCCATAATGAGAAGGCTAACCATCAGTGACTCCCCAATTTTAATGTTTTCCTTATGGGATTAGATATGTCTGCATTCTTGAACCAGAGCCCCTGACCCATGCTGATTCCTTGGCTTTGCCTTTTCGGGGTATGGAAAGGTTTCTTAGACTCTCTAAGCAGACTCTCACTTCCTACTGAAAATGTGCAGGTTGATTCCTGTATGTCAGCTGTCGAACTCTCCTTGTGCTCTGTCTACCTCCCAGTCCAGTACTGGGAGAGCCTGATTTATCACCTCCTGGATACAGAAGGCCGTGATTATGATAAAGGCTGAAGAGTACCCAGTAGAAGCTTCGCCATTCATCCAGAAGCAAGACAGGCCAGTAAAAACATCCATGCAGAGTTGTCCTCTTTATTATAAGCATTTAGCTTACTAGAATAAATAGAAGCATATTTATTAGTAAAGTAAAGTGTTTTACAAAACCCATTAGAAGGACACGGGCAGCTGGGATGTAGATTTTCTACTTTCAATCAATTTTTTTTTATAAAAATGAAAACTAATTTTCAAGGGCAAGATATCACAGTAGAAGAAAATCTTCTCCTAAGAAAAGACTTACTTGTTTATAATGATCAAATCTACAGGCTATTGCATGACCTGTGGTTTGGGTTCCATCAAAGGATCCCCTGAAGCAGATCTTGGTACTAAGAGAAAAGATTCCTAAGCATCTATAAGGTGAAAAGCAGTGTGCCCAAACTTGGCTTTTTCCATAGAGAAAACAAACTTTGCAGCAACCTTTCTTCATCAGAGTTACTTTATGGTGGGCTATGAGACGGACAAGCCAATTGGTATAAGACATAGACTTCTTGCTTTTAATCATAGCATTTCCCCGCTTGGTGCTACCATCTTTCTCTATAGTATCATACATAAGGAGACCTTGGCAGGAGGAGGAAGCAGGGGAAGTAACATTTCACTTCAGCTTCCTGATCCTACCCTTTGCTCAATCTGACAGCAGACCTACAGGCCACCAGGGGGAGGCCATGGGTCACAGCTAACTGCCAAGAGACCAGGCAGGCACAGGCCAGCAACAAAAACCACATGACGGTGTCCCTGAAGGCCATTTCTCTGTCAGGCACTCTTATGTCAAGGCTGCTAGTATCAGAGTCCCCTGGATATTCCCAGGCCAAATGTAGTCTCTGAGTCAAAAGGATGGGCTGCCAGGTAATCCTTGTACTCCCCATCGAGCAGCTGAGCAGCGTTCCTGGCAAACCAGCAGTCTACCTGCTCCTCCCCATTGTAGATTTTCCTCTGTTTCCAGACCACCGGGACCTGGTGTCCTTTCACCTTCAGGACAGTTCCCGACATCTCGCCTGCCTTTGGGAATGGAGGACCAGTAGTGTTCTTGCTGAGCCCAGCAGGGTCCTCTGTGAGTCTTGCATCCTGGTTTAGGAACTGACCTGATGGACAAGAAAAGCATCAGGTCTAAGACAAGTAGACCATGTAGAAAAAAAAAAAAAAATCTAACATCAATTTAGGCCACCCGAGACCAGCAAATGCACACATGGTACCCAGAGGAAGAGGGAATACGTGATGTCTGTAACTGCACTCCTAATTGGACTCACATCTTCTTCAGAGTAAGTGATGGAACACGTGTTTGGAGGTGTATGGAGAGGAGAAACCTGAGGTTTTTACAGGTAGCTGCCTCTACATCTGGAAGCTGCCCACTTGCTAACATTGGAAAGCTACCTAACCAGCAAACAGAAATAACTATAGCCTCTTACTGATCTGGGAGGCCAAGAAAGGGGGTGGATAAATAGACAAGAGTCAGGTGTTCCCCTCTTCCCTCCCTAGTCATAGCACTCTCCATACTACAAAGTTTGTGGGTTGTATTGAGCTGAGGGTGTTGAAAGAAGTCAGTTCAGTTAGTTCCCGAGACACATCATCAGTATTCTTCAGGTCAAGTAAGGGCATCCGTGAGGCCAAGGACACTGGCCTGTGTCTGTCAGAGGGAGCTCATGCTTGGCCATCAGGCACTACAGAAACAAGAAACATGTCCAGCTCAAGTGCCAGGAAATCCTGTTTTCTAAATTGAGCCTTGGCAGCTCTAGCTCTTTACTTGTGGGCAAGGGGCCCACATGAAGCTGCACGTCAAAGAAAGCCTTCCTGAGGGCACAGCCTGCTGCTCATGCAACAGGGGTGATTCCTATGGAAGAAACACCCACGTCACACCAGGTGCTGGACTGTGGACAGCCCTTCTTTGTATTTTGTTGCTGAGAGTAAGGAGCCAGAGGATTACTCCCAACTTCTTTGCTTGCTTTCCCAGAAAGCCAATGAGAATTAGTTTATAAAACCCAATCCTATTTCAGAAAGTCATGAAGAGGTAATACATATAATTTTTGTGATATGTATAAAGACCACCTTCCCACTGAAGTTCTCAATCAAGCCAAAGCAATTGGCAATACCAGCTTCACTCCAGGACTCCAGGAGCTCGGTGCTCTCCTCTCACCCCGCTGAAGAGTGGCTGCTTACCTAACAGTCCATGGCAGTTGCCGGAAAGGCCTTTGCTACTGGAGATGTAGAAACCTAGGTGGTCTCGCTGGTAGGGGGCTGGTTTTTTGTAGAGGTGAATGAGGATGACGAAGGCAATGGTGCCCTGGATGGTGACAGTGACACTGGCATTGGCAGACACTGACACCTCCAGCCCCCGACTTCCCACTACCACACTCTGGTTGCAGAGGAGAACCAGCCTGTCTTCACCATCCAAGATGACTCTGTGTGGTGTAATTTCAAGGTATGACCTCTGGGGCTTATTGATGAGGATGGTGATAGTGCGGAAGTAAGTGCGTTGTTTCTTGTGGCCATTGGGAGGAGCGGGGGCCCCAATTAATGCTCCATTCACTGTCACACCTTGAAGGCAGAGGGGAAAAAAGCAGGGGTTAGAAAAACTATCCCCACCTTCACGCTTAAGGCATCTGATCAGAATTTCCTTCCTCCTCTGGCCTTATCTTTATATCTCTCACACCATGAACTTTGACCTGGGAGTAGAGGCCACTCAGTGCCTATTGAATGAGTGAAGAAATGAAGTTATGAGGGAATTTCTTCCCCATGTTTGACCAATATCTTGGGGGAGAGGAAGGTTGTAAATTGGGTCAAGATATCATAGAAAGGAATTACATGCTTGTGTTCTAGTATTGTCTTTCATTCTGGTTGTAGAGACGAGGAGACATATTTCTCATCTATCAGTTGTCACTGATCCTGACTTGGAGACTCCGTGATGCCAGTGAACAGAGATTAGAATTATGCTTAGTTCAAAAGCTCAAGTTCTTCCACTTTCCAAGTGTGCATCTCCAGGGAAGTTGCTTTAAAACTCTAAGCCTCAATGTCCTCATCTGTAAAATGGGGGTATGAAACCTATCAGGATTGAGGATTAAAGGAGGTGGTATATGCACAAGCTGTCAATGACTAGCAAGTAGAACTCTTCTCTTTTTTCCTTCATGGCCATGAACACAACTGCAACTCTTGTAATCTTGAGCGAGGCCTAAGAGCCAGAGTCCTGGCAATCCATGCTATGTGGACAGATGGCAGTTCTACACCTGTTGTTTGAGACTGAATTAGGTTATGCACATTAAGTGTATTTGTTCTCAGCCAAAGAGATAATTTGCATTAATAAAAGATTGCTTTGTAACTAACTCTTGTTTTCTCTGCTTTGGGGATAATCTTTCCATACATCTTGACTAGAAACTCCTTAGACATGCCAGGGGAAAACTCCTTTCTCTGAGACAAGTGGTTAGGGAAAGGAAAAACCCCAGCATGAGTGGAGGTCAGGTACTTCTGCCTCAAGGCTCCAAGCATCTTCCACTGAGCTTCCCATCATGGACACCACACTGAACACAGAAGTGACAGAACAGCTCTGAGGAGAGTGGGCACCTCCAAGGTGGGGATACAGTTAGGCCCCCATCTCACTCTGGAGCCCTTTGAGTTGCAAACAAGCCAAGATTTTACTCTAAGGCTAGGAAGGTCTGTAAGAAAGCAAGGTAGGTAAGGAGCCCACAATCAAACATTACATAATAGCATCATCCGTGTCATCCTGCTGTGTGGCCCTCTGTCACCTAGCTTTCCAAGAAACTCATTTTCTTAAAACTGAGAAATGCCAGAATGTCCACGGCAAAGCTTGTCCTCACAAAGTCAGACTGTGTGGCTGTCCACATGGCCATCCCTGAGCACTGGTACCTGTGTGTAATGAGAGAAGCTTTTTATATACCATTCTCCTCTACGCAGTCCCTCTACAGACCAAAGGGGATTAGAACCCTTCGTACATCCATGTTCTCTGCACACAGAGCTGAGTAATCAACATTGGGCTTAATACCTCAGTCACTAAGGAACTGAGATAAATGAATTTAGCACATCCCACGATCACAGCTTTTGATGGGACAGACATAATAACAACAATATTTCGTGAATTCATATAGCAATTGTGAAGCCAGCACAGCAAGTGTCACTATCCCTATTTTACAAGGGAGACAACAGGAGTTCCCTACTTGAGTATCCAAGGTCATCACATGAATTAGGTCAGAGAGCAGGGTTTCCAATGCACATCTTTCCTGCCTCCAAGTACAGCATACAGTCTACTTTCTTTATTAATCATCAATGATCCTCATTGAGCATCTATGATGTGCTCCTTATGTACCTGGACATCCATCTTAGGAACAGAGGAGATATGATATCTTCCTTGCTCTTGCCCAAGCCCACTACAGAGGGCAGAACTTACCTGAGTCTGCATGATCAGAGACCAGCCGTAGGATGTCCCTGGGCTGTCCATCAATGTTGAAGCAGACAGTGAGCTTGTTCAAGGGGAAATCCACAACAAAATGGGGGTCTCCATCCGCTGCCAGAGAAGGAAGAAAAAGGAGAGAAACAGAAAGAAAAGACATTTATTGAGTGCCTTCCATGTGTAAGTACTCTTTTATGTTTTCTCATGTATTATTTGTTTGATCCTGTCAATGATCCTGAATGTCTAAATGAGGAAGATGACTGGGAGGTGAATGATTCACTACAGTTACTGAAGTAGTAGATGGTAAAGTCAACATTTGAACTCAGGTCCCCTAAACTCAAATATAATGCTCCCTTTCATCACACCTCAGCCAAATACAGACTACTAAGCTTTGAGAGGTAAGCAGGAAATAAAAAGGATGGTTATTGACAGATACTCCTCACTGTGACTGAGCCCACTTTCTTCAATTTTCCACGTGACACCAATCATTTCCTTCCTCCTTTGACTACCCAAGTGAAGAGATGTGGATGAGAACTCTTCATCTCCTATGACCAGAGCACCATGGCACTAGGAACATTCATAGTGTCAGATGTACACAACTCTTTTCTGACAGTAATGACCAAACCCAATGGAGGACTGGTGACAAAAGAAGGGCATAGAGTCAACAGAAACAGAGCTATGTGACACTTCCCTGAGAACTTCTTGGGCTCACAGCACATCATTTCTCCTCAAATCGTCCAAGGCCCTTTATAAGGAAAGATGTTGTTTGTTCAAAAAGTAGAGGAATGGTCTGAAAGTCATTACTCCATGTAACATCCAAGAGGAAAATTTTCTTGCATTCCATAAAGCATGTGTGTGTCCAAAGGAATTACATTCTCTCTGTTGGAGACTGTGCATTTCCTGTCTGCACAGCTAATCTTGAGGATGTCCCTAGTTTTATGAACTTGCACGTCCAGCACATCAGTAGCAAGACTTATAAAGAGATGTGTACATTTTTAGAATCCAACCCAGCCCTTGTATTGTTATTCCATCTGTATTTTTATTATAATCCCAGAAAATGGTCCAAAGGAAATTTTATGGTATTTTTATCTGTTCTTCCCTCTAAACCAAGGATTAAAGAAATAATAAAATAATTTTTGTAAAACCTGAATGTCACCGATATTTGTAACACCAGAAGCTGGAAGCATGCATATTTCAGATCTCTAAAACAAATGTCTTTTAAACTCCATAATGATGAGAATGTGAATGTTACTCATCTTTCAATAAGGGCTGTTGCCAGTTTCCTCAGGACTATTATCCATGGTGTTCATGTAACGGCTTAATAATGACCCCAGTTCTTAGAACTGCCTCATGCTGCTGGCGTAGGCTACAAAAATATGGGTCCTGGTGTCACACTTCTAATATGAGCTGGTGTTTTAACCGGTCTCAGGGAATTCCTGGTTGTGCACTTTCTAAACGTATCAACTCCCAAAACACATATGCTGTTTTCTTTACCTGATGTTTTAGAGACTTTAATTCTTGGGTTGTATGGTTTCTTGAGAGCAGGTCCTGTAAAAGAGAAGGAAAAGAACAATCACTATTATTCATTAAAGAGGATGAGTACAGAGAGGAGAGGGTTGAGGTGAGTAAAATACAGTGTTCAGATACACGTTTGACAACTTAAAAATATCACCTGTTTTAAAGAGGGAGCTTGGCCCCACAACACACAAATGAAGGTGTAACATGTGGAGGCTTAATTATTTTATTCTTTTGTAAATTAGATAATATTCTTCTTATCTGTAATTTCTGTGCATAAAATAGAGGAAAATATTCCATCATAGTTGAGGTCTAGCTATGGGAGGAGGGGAAAAAGTAAACTTGTTTAATAGGTCCAGAGTTTCAGATTTGCAAGATGAAAAAGTTCTGGAGCTCTGTTTCACAACATCAATATACTTAACGTTAGTGAACTGTACACTTAAAAATGGTTAAGATGGTGAATTTTATGTTATGTGTTTTTGTACTATAATTTTAAAAAACAGAAAAATGCAAAATATATTTAAAAATTTAGAATCCAGCGTCTGTCACTATGTGTGTAAACACAATTAATAAAGCAGCAGGCAAAATAAATAATTAAATAGTAGTAAAGATGGAGGTGTAGGTAAACATGCCTCACCTCTGCGCACAACTAGAGCAAAAAATACACCTATCTACAAAGTAAATATCACCCAAATTGTCAGGAAACCATGCTGTGTGGAAGTCTGACAACACAAGGATTTAAAGAAGCCTCATTCATCCATATGGGTAGGAGAGGAAGAGGCGTGGAGAGGAATGGAGAGACCTAAAGATGGGACTGGTTGGTCTCGCATCCATGTGTAGTGGATAAAAAATAGGAGGAATACCTAGGGAGAGAGAAATCCTAGCCCAAGTCCAGACCACAGAGCCCAGGGTCCCAGAGCCAAGAAGATAAGTCCCTATAACTTCTGGCTGTAAAAACCAGTGGGGGTTGGAGTGGTAGAAGAAACTGCATCCTCTTAAAGGGCCCCCAATGGACTTAGGACTGATGGAGAACCAATCCCTCTGGGGTTCAACACCCAGGCAAAATTTGGAAGGGCCCCAAGTGGCATATGGGGAGAAAGTGAAGTGCAAGTAGGAAGAAAGTGAAGTGAGAGTGGGGCGACAGTTTCCTCTCAGGCAAAACTCCAGAAGCCAGGCAGTGGCGTTGTCCCCTCTGTGAGACCTCCCCCACACAGAGCAGCAACACAGGTTGCCCTTCCCTGGTGATTACCTAAGGCTCCACCCCATAAAACTTAACAGGTATGCTAAGACAGGGAGTCAAGTCAGCTCTACCTAATACACAGAAACAAACACAGGGAGGCTGCCAAAATGAGGAGACAAAGAAATATGGCCCAAATGAAAGAACAGAACAAAACTTGAGAAGAAGAACTAAATGAAATGAAGATAAGCAACCTATCAGATGCACAATTCAGAACACTGATTATCAGGATGTTCTAGGAACTCAGTAGGCTTCAATGCCATAAAAAAAAAAAAAAGACCTAGCCAGAAATGAAGGTTGCATTAAGTGAAATAAAGAAAAATCTACAGTGAACCAACAGTGGAGAGGATGAAGTCATGAATCAACTCAGTAATCTGGAACACATGGAAGGAAAAAGCATTCAGTCAGAACAGCAGGAAGAAATGGAATTTTTTTAAAAAAAACAAGGAGAGGCTTAGGAACCTCTGGGACAACTTTAAAAGTACCAACAACTGAATCATAGGAGTTCCAGAAGGAGAAAAGGAAAAGCAAAAAATTAAAAGCTTACTTGAAAAAATAAATAAAGAAAATTTCCCTAATTTAGTGAAGGAAATAGACATAAAGGCTGAAGAAGCACAGAGAGTCCCAAAGAAGATGGACACAAAGAGGACCACACCAAGACACATCATAATTAAAATGCCAAAAGTTAAAAATAAAGAGAGAATCTTAAAAGCAGCAAGAGAAAAGCAGACAATCACCTACAAAGGAGTTCCCATAAGACTGTCAACTGATTTCTAAACAGAAATTTTTGCAGGCAAGAAGGAACTGGCCAAAAGTATTCTTAGTGATAAAAAGCAAGAACATACAATCTGAATTACTCTATCCAGCAAAGCTATCATTTAGAATGGAAGGGCAGATGAAGTGCTTCCCAGACAAGGTAAAAATAAAGGAGTTTATCATCACCAAGCCATTATTATTATATATCAAATACTGAAGGGAATTATATAAGAAAAAGAAGAAGAACAAAATAATGAACATTAAAATGGCAATAAATTCACAACTGTCAATAACTGAATCCAAATAACAAACTAAGCAAACAAGCAGAACAGGAACAGAATCATAGATATGGAGATCATTTGGAGGGTTATCAGTTGAGAGGGGGGGGAATGGAGGGAAAGGTGCAGGGATTAAGAAGCACAAATCAGTAGGTACAAAATAGAATGGGTGATGTTAAGAACAGTATAGGTAATGGAGCAGCCAAAGAACTTATATGCATGACCCATGGACATGAACTAAAGAGGGCTGATTGCTGGAGGGAAGAGAGGTACTGGGTAGAAGGGGACAAAGGAGAAAAAATGAGACAACTGCAATAGCATAATCAATAAAATATATTTAAATAAAGTCAAAAGTAATCAATTAAAAAATAACATAAAAGTAAATTAATTTCTATAAATAAATTAATATCTTATTTCAAATTGTCTGCATTAGTAAGATTATGCTCCTCTTCAGTGTTTTTTTCCCCTCACAGAAACTAAAGGTCAAAGTATCTCAATGTGTCTACATGCCCATCTCTTTCACGATAGTCCCTGGCTAGCAGGACAGGGCCGAATCAGGCAATTACAGAGGGGCAGCAGCTTCTCCATCTGGAAGGCTGCTGTGAGAAGTCATGGTAAGTGGCAGCTGCCACAGACACTCAGAAAAACTAAAACTTTTTAAATTTTAAAAATCATCAGATAAATGAATAGACTTCTGGCCAAGATGGAGGTATAGACAGACATGTTGCATCTCCCTCCAAAATGAAGAAAGAATACAACTACCTCAAAACTAGAAACAAGCAGAAGTTCCAGAAAATCAAACTACTTGGAAGTCCAGCAAACAAAGATATAAAGAAGAAATACTCATCCAGACAGATAGGAGGGGCAGAGCCAGAGAGGAGAGGATGCAGTGTGGTGGCAGTAGCAGCGGCAGCAGTGGCAGGTGGGTGGAAAGCACAGTCACACGTTTTAAAAAGTCAGGAGGAACACCTGGGGAGCGTTCTCAGCTCCTCACCAGCCCTTGGAGCCCACAGTCCCAGCACCAGGGAAAATCAAGCCTCATTGCTTCTGACTGTACAGACTGATGGGGGTTGGGGTGGAGGCAGAAACTGCTAGTCTCAGCAGAGTCCGCTTGTTTAAAGTGCCCTCACGGTCCTAGGACATCTGCGGACCCACCCACTCTGGGAACAATGGCCAGGGCAGCAGCTGGAGGGGCACCAGTCCAGTGCAGAGGTGGGAGAGGTGCCTGGAAGAGGGGCAAGTGCTGGGCAGGCAGCATTGTTCCCTCTCGGACCCCTACCCCACATACCGTGCCACAACGTGGTGAAATGAGTCACCCTGTGCTGACGAATCCCTAAGGCTCCGCCCCTACAATGTAACAGGAGTGATAGCTCTACCTGGGATGTGGAGGCAAACAAACACAGGAGCCTGTCAGAATGAGGAGACAGAGAAGTATGGCCCAAAAGGGGGAACGGATCAAGGTTTCAGTGGGAAAACTAAGCTATGAGGAGATAGCCAATCTCACAGATGAGGAGAGAGACAACCTAACAGATGCAGAATTCAAAACACTGGTGGTAAAGATGCTCATAGGCTTGACAGATATGCTTGAGTATGGCAAATGCATAAGAGAAGAAATGAAGGCTATGCTAAGTGAAATGAAAGAAAATCCACACAAAACCAATGGTGAAGGGAAGGAAACCGGGGTTCAAATCAATGATTTGGAACATAAGGAAGAAAAAAACAGTCAACCAGTGCAGAATGAGGAAGCAAGAATTGAAAAAAATTAGGAAAACTTCCCAAATTTTGCAAAAGAGATGGACATACAGGTCCGGGAATCACGGAGGGTCCTGGGCGAGCTGGACCCAGAGGGGACCACACCAGGATGCGTCATGACTGAGATGCCGAAGGTGAAAGATAAAGACAGAGTCTTGGGGGCAGCAAGAGAGAGGCGGAGAGTTGCCTACAGGGGGCTGTCTATAGGAATATCAGCTGATTTCTCAGAAGATACTTTGCAGGCAGGAAGGGACTGGCAAGCAGTATTCAATGTGATGAAAGGCAACCTACAACCAAGATTACTCTATCCAGAAAAGCTATCATTTGGAATAGAAGTGCAGATGAAGTGCTTCCCAGACAAGGTAAAGCTAAAGGAGTTCGTCATCACCAAGCCATTATTATATGAAATGTCAAAGTGACTTACTTAAGAAAAAGATCAAAGCTATGAACACTAAAATGACAACAAACTCACAACTATCAACACCTGAACCTAAAAAATAAAAACAAAATCCAACTAAGCAAACCAGAATAGGAACAGAATCATAGGTATGGGGATCATTTGGAGGGTTATCAGTTGGAAGGGGGGAGGGTCTGAAATGGGGAAATGGTTCAGGGACTAAGAAGCATAATTGGTTGGTACAAAATAGACAGGGGGATGTTAAGAATAATACAGGAAAGAGTGATGCCAAAGAACTTATATGCACGACCCATGGACATGAACTAAGCGGGGTGGGATTGCTGGAGGGAAAACGGGTACTGGGCAGAGGGGAGCAAAGGGGGAAAAAATTGAACTATTGTAACAACATAATCAATAAAATGTACTTAAAAAAATCATCAGAGCCTTAAGAAAAGATTGTCTTGAGTACTAACTGACATTTCAGGAGAATTCTATTCCAAACAACTGTTTTGAGCTATCAGGTGGTTATTTCTTCTATGGCTATCGATAGCATCACACAGTTTGCTTTTCATCAGAACTACAACAGCACTAGTTTTGCCAAGACAAGCTTCACCCTTTCTAAAAAGGCAATGTATCAGTTTTAACCTCTACATCGGGGTCTGAACCTTCAATAAATCTCTAGTTCTACATTCCTCAAGGAAGAGAGTATCTAACATTTGTAGAACACTCATATGTGCCAAAGACTTCACACATTTAGTCCTTGCAACAACCCTTCGGGGAGATTATTATTTCCCACATCTTACGTGTGAGGGAACAGAAGCTCAGAGGTACAGAAGCCTGCCCTGAGCCACACAGCTCGTCAGGAGTGTGGGTGATCTGAACCTCAGCTGTGTCTGCATCCTAAACTTACGTTCTCTTCCCCACCCCAGGTGCCTCTCAGAATTTAGAGTGTGAGGAATAAATGAGACAGCACTTGTAGGTCCTGAGGGAGCACCAGTTCCCCCTACTTAAGAGATATGATCTTGACAGAAATTTAATGGAAACGTTACACATTCAAAAAAAACCCACCATTTTCCACAAACAGCTGTTACTGAGAATATAATCCTCTGCTTTGGTTGAACTACCTTTCTTTTCCTTTTCCTATTCTTGTTGCTACTCATTCCCCCGTCAAAATGACGCTGAGACTGATCGTGATAGTTGCTGTTTAGAGTCTGAGTGATGAGTATGTAAACGGTGAATTCTCTCAAGAATCCAAAATTTAGTCCTCACCTTGTTCTCAGGAAAATAAATCCAGCACACACATAAAATGACATAACTCTGAAGTACTTGAAGTGTAATCAGGTACTTTAAAATTAACATTTGTTTATTTATTTGTTCATCGCAGTGTCTCCAATAATGCCTGGCAAATGTTAGTCTCTCATTATTGATGACTGATTGACAGACTTCGCCAGCCAACATTTCTGAAACAGTTACCACCTTTTCTAATTTGTCTACAGAGATCCACAGCTTATACAGAAACAAACACAACAATTTAACACACTCCCTGAAAACTGGGGGCTGCATGTGGAGTGATTGCTTATAAAAATTATAATAAAATAAAATAAAAACAGACTACCACTGAGGTGACCTTGGCCTGAGAGCAAGGTAGAAAGGACATTCTAGGCTCCTACATTCAGCCATCCCTGGAGTTTGGTTACCTGGCTGCAGGTTGGAGCCTTGCAGGCTCTGCGTCACTGCTTCAGGCCCCGTGGCAGCAGGCATGCTGTAGCTGTCCTCTAGCTTCTTTGTCTGCAGTGCAGATTTCTTCAGCCTCATGGAGGTGAACGGCATGAGGAAGCGAGAGTTCACGGCCAAAGCCTGGGCCTTCTGCCTTAATTGCTCCTTCTCCTGCTTGTCGTCACTCTGCAGCCAGGAGTTCAGCAGCTCCTTCACGGTCAGGTAGCTCCAGAGACGCTCAAGGTGGTTGGGGTCCTCCTCGCCATCACCCTTGGGCCTGGCGCTTCCTGTGACATCATTCCCCACCTTCTGGGGCCCCACAGGCACGTCCGTCTTCAGTACAACAAATTTCTTACTGTTGCTGGCTGTGACTTCCACGTGCAATTGATCCATCTTCCTGTCTACCAGCTTCCCAGCAATGATGATCTCTGAGCCATTGAAGTAGTTAGGGAAGAAGGTTCTGGTAGCCTGCGTCACAAGGCTGGGTGGGTAATCGATGCGGATGTCAGAGAGCAGAGGGGTTCTGATCTCATCATAGAACCTGGAGTGGAAGGAGATAGAGGGAGAAAGGGGCGGGGAATCAGAGCCCAGCAGGATAGGTCCTCAGGCTGTCAGACAGGTGAACCTGATCTTAGGAGCAATCAAGTCCAACATTCTACCCAGCAGAACATTTCTCATAGGAGGTTATGCAGCAGTAGCTTGAACATCACTGGTGACAGAGAACTCACTGTCTCACAAGGCTTCCTCCTCCCTTTCAACTGCTCTGAGGAGGAGGATCCTCCTTGTAATAGATCACAATCTTCTTCCTGCAACTTCCACCCACTGCTCTCACTTTTGCTTCTGGAGAAGCATGAATTACCTAATCTGTCTTCACCATGACAGCTATTGAGGAACTTGACAAACACTGTTACTAGGAGTCATGTTTTCATGCAGTCTAATCAATTCCGAGTTTCATTAACTATTCTTCAAATGATACAATTGCAAGGTTCCCTCACCATTCCATGTAACTTTCCTCTGTACACACCCAAGTTTCTCAAAACATTTTTCTTAGAACCAAATACCTATTGCCAATGTGCTTTAACTAGCACATTATACTTGAGAAATCTGACCTTGACTTCGCCACTATGCTTTTGAGTAATGCAGTATGTGCTTGCATTAGCTTTTCTCCTAGTTAGGTCACACAGTTGCTATTTTTTGAGTAAAGGGACAATTAAAATTCCTTTCCAAAGATCTAGAGAGCACAGGCTGTGGAGTCAGACTTCTATCTCAGCTCCTTCTTTGCTGTATGCCTTGGGACACATAACCTCTCTGAACTTTAGTTTCTTCCTCTATAAAATTGGAACATTAACAATAACTACTTTGGTAAACTATTAGCTGTTTCCCCAGACCCAGTCTCCCCTTCTTTCATAATAATTTAGTTTTAACTTGGTGACACCCAAACAGCTACAAACTACATCTCTTAGCTTCTATTATGGTCAAATACAGCCATGTTTTCCCCAATGGAATATGAATGAAAGTGATATGTGTACTTTCTGCAATGTTGCTTGAAATAAAGTGGCTTGCTCTGGATCTCTTTTCCTTTCCCACTTCTAGTGCTGGAATACAGAAGCGATTGTGACCTCATTTCAACCTTGGAGTTAAAGACAACATCTGAGGGGTGCAGAGCAGTGAAATGAAAGGAACTAGAAATCTCTGAATAACCTACCTCGTGGAGCAGAACTGAGAGAGTCATTGCAAGGCAGCTTAACCTTTACCCTAATATACCCACTTCTAGGGCTTCTATGGGGAATCACATGACATAATGCATACAAAAATGACTGTCACATCATAAGTTGTCAATGAATGTTGGTCAGTGACAATATTTTTAGTATGACAGTGCAGTCAATTTGTTTCAATGTACTTGCTTTTGCTTATGAAACACATTATTAAATTAATGCATTAAGTTAAATTGAATGTCATTTAAAATGATTTTGAAAATGTGGGAAGCTACCCTGTGTTTTCATTTAAATCTTTGACAAAAATGCTGGGGAAACAATGGTGGCTAGCTCTATCCCTAGGACCCATCTTTAACATCCATCCTAAAGACCTCCAATTAGATTTATCATTGAAGAAAATTGTTTGATTAAGGCTATGAAACACCCATAGATGTACCTAAAGCTCATTTTTCCTTTTTTTTTTAATTTTATTTTTATTGTTTTTCTATTACAATTGTCCCACTTTTTCCCTCATTGCTACCCCCCACCCAGCCCACCCCTTCTCCCACAGTCAATCCCCACCCTGTTGTCTGTGTTCATGGGTTATTTATATTAGTTCCTTTACTAAACCTTTCCCCTACTACCCATCTCTTTCCCTCCCCCGTCCCCCCGATAACTGTTATTCTGTTCCTTGTTCAATTTTGTTCATTTGTTTGTGTTGTTCATTAGTCTCCTGTACTGGGTGATAGCATAAGGTATTTTTCTTTCATTGCCTGGCTTATTTCGCTAAGCATAATTCTCTCTAGTTCCATCCATGTTGGTGCAAATGGCAGGAGTTCCTTCTTTCAGCTCATTTTTCCTTTTAAGTATCTACTGTATATGCCACAAAATGGAATAAAGCAACAATACTGAACTGGGAGTCAGCACATCATTGAATCAGCAGCAAGGTTATACCTCACGTTTGGCATCATGATATCAAAGGAAAGGCAGTGAACTGAATTAGAAGACCTAAGTTCTAGATTCTTCTCTTCCTCAAATATATATATAATCAGTGACTAGTGTCAATTTGTTATTTTCTTCCAAAGAAAAATATGATAATTTTAATTATGAGTACTACTCAATAGTTATTTCTCCTAGCTACTGCATAGGGTAGAAGTAGCATGACTATACCAGAAAGTGCTTTGAAATGTCAAGAAGACAATTATAACCAGAAGAGCTAATTGAACACCTAATACATGATAACCATTCTGTCAATACTTTACACAGGTTTCCTCATTAAATTCTGTCAACTGACCATCATCCTCACTTTATAATAAGGGAACTTAAAATCTTGTGTAAAGTCTCAAAGAAGGACCAGAATTTGCAGACAGACCTGCCTACTGGATTTCAAAACCCAACATGAAGTCTCTCAGTGTAATGAGTTATGGTCATTTCCAGTAAATTTGAGGTTAAGGTGTAGCAAACCATCCTAATTTCTGAGTCTCTCATAAAACCCAACCTTCCACCCCCTGCTGAGAACCTCTCATTATTGTCCCAGGAAGACAAACCAACCCAATGAGCTGTGAGCCCGCATCCTCCTCCTCAAGAACGTGCCGTGTGAGGCCACAGTTCTCCAGCGACAGCTTCTCCAGCAGCTTGAAGTCCACATCATTCCCAATGCCAATGGTGAATATGCAGATTTGGCCTTGAGCAGCCTCTTTAGTGTTGTTGAGAATCTTGAGGGTGTGGGTCTCCCCGACAGTGGGCTTCCCATCTGTCAGGAAGATGATGAGGGATACACTGCGATCTTCAATGTCGTTGTGGGCCACGTAGCTGTTGAGCAGCCTGATGGCCCTCTGTAGGGCCCCATTGATGTCTGTGCCTGCAGGACACCAAAACAGGGCAGATCAAGCTTTCATTCACTTCCTTCACCTGGCTGCACACTCACAGCTGTGGTTTCCAGGCAATCATTCAAGAATTAGCAGGAGTGACATTGGGGAGGAGGGGAAGAAGCCCCCTAAACGTGAGGGGTGATTCTAGGTTAATGTGGCCTGTCTAGAAACTTGGCGAGTGTTTGCTGAATTCTTTAACTAATTTAACTCATTTCATCCTAATAACAACTCCATTATTATCCTCATGTTACAGACTGAGGAAACTGTGGTCTAGAGAGATTGAATGACTTGTGGATGGTGGAGCTGGATTCAAACCCAGACACTCTGGATTCAGAATCTAAGCTCCCAACTCTGATGTTACATGTCTTTGAGAGAAGCAGATTAATTTTATGTCCACCTGCAGAGTAGAGGCAATGAAATGCCAAGAAAATAATAAAGAAAACTATAAGGTTTCTAAGGCGTGGATTCCAAAAGAACATACACATCAACTGTTTCCTAAAGCTTTATCCCCACCTCTCCATAACATTCTAGTTGTCACCAATAGCATTAAAATAAATTTAATTTGCAAATATTTACTGAGCACACACTGTCAGGGGCTACATTAGGAGCTAGTGGATATACAAAGCTGAATAAGAGTTTCTCCCCTCAAGGACTTACAACCTTGTTGCTCCCTGCTATAGGTCAACGATCAATGGTATGATATTATATTAAATCCAGTTTATTATTTCTCCCATCAACTAGTAAAATAGTTCCTAAATCTCACTGCTGTGGAGACTGATAGGAAATCCCATTGTAAGTCCAAGTTTGGTCCAAGAAAGATTAATTTCCAAGTGAAACTCATGTAGTTAATCAGAGCTTTGACTTGGATAGGAAATGATGAATATAAGGAAAATGAAAAATCTCAGATGGAAGAAGACTGTTAGGTGTTTTCTATTTCCAGGTGACCACCAAAGGACAATAATCGAGACAACAGTAAGAGATGGTGTCTCCATAACTGGCCTTTAAGAAAGCAGGGAGGGGTCAGGATCAGTGCCCATAAACACTTCAATATTGAGTACTTATCATGTATACACTGTGCTAGTGACGAAGTTGACAGCAAGACTGAGGCTCATCAGGGACTTACATCTAGCACAGCTGGATAACATTAGCATACTGTTATGATACTCTAGTTTTCTTAGGCTTCTTTATGATCTTTCCCTTTTCTGCACACTTACCTGGGCACTATACCCAAGTCAAGTGTGCAGAGACTCAGGGTCCATCACACTTTCTACCCACTGTCTCCCAGGTTCCCTCGGATTCCTGCTCTCCTCACTGTTCCAGCCCTGCCAAGGGGACTCAGGGTACAGCTGGGCAGTTCCACCTGTTGCTTCCTAAGCACACAAACCTACTCATCTATTTGGCTTTAGTTCCACAGCCTAAAACACTTCACAAAAACAGCTTCATTGCTCAGGATCTGTGAGATAAACCAGGAAAGGCTCCAAACCCTATCAGGTATTTCCTCCAATAACTTACCTGACCATCTTAGTTTGGGGCCTGGAAGAAGAGAATTTACAGAATCGGTGTTCAGAGAAACATAAGCTTCTGGGAAAGCTCTTAGCTGTTATCTCCTTTCCTGTGATAGCTTCAGCATTCAAATCCTTGTTTCTTGGCAGAAAATTTAGCTACTCACTTATTATCACGTCAAAGCTAACATGAATAGAAGGAGTCATACTTACCTCCAGTGGGAGACATGTGATGAATGTAGACTTTGCCATCTCTGATATTGTTGGGAGTAACTGACACCAAATGGTCCTTCCACACTTTGATCCGATTGGAAAATCCAATGATATTGAAGCGATCCTGGGGTCGGAGGTCATGCAGGATTGTGAAGAGGGCAGCCTTGGTCTAGGCAAACACAAAACCAAAACCAGTCACATCAATTGCAAATAGTCCACATGTCCCCTAGCTTAGAAGCTGCACACCAGGAACAATGTCAGGGTTAAAATTAAGTACCTACCATGTAAAAGGCACTTGGATAAATGTCCAAGTAATGTTTATTTGCTTTATATCTCTTTCCTTTACTATATTGTAAGCTCTTTTCAGGCAGGTTCCACTCGTCTTTGTAAACCGCCCCCCACACAAGAGGTACTAGAGAAGTTTAGTGAATGAATGAGTAAATGAATAAAGAGAATGAATTAGAAGATTAAAAGTACAAATAATAAATACCATAGGAATTTTTAAAAGTGAAAAAACTGGGCTGGAGTGATGTTAGAAGACTTCACAGAGAAGCACGAGTCTGAGCATGAGGCGTAAAGGAACTGGGTACCATGAAAGACAGGGAGGGCCTTCTGAAAAGAAGCTGAGAAGATAAGTGAGTTGGTCCGAACAAAGCAAAGAGGTGACATGGGTGAGCCTGGAGGTGCTGAGTGGGTAAGAGGTGTGGAAGAAAGGCGACTTGTGGAAAGAAGAAAAAGGCCGTGTGAAACTGAAAACAGAAAAATTCGAGAAGCCTGGACAAAAGTTTCTAAAATAACCAACCCTGTGTGAAAAGAAATCACTGTCTTCTCTAAACAGCAACATTCTTAGACATTTAAAGAGATTCATCATATGAAATAATGAACACTCATTAGGTAATATCTTTAACAGTGACATCTGTCCCCTTTTACAGGGATTAAGAGCACAGGCTTCAGAGCAGTCAGTCTGGGTTTGACCCCGAATCTCTCACTTACTCTCTGTGTGGCCCTGGAGCCCTGGGTAGTAAGTGCTATCACTTATCCTTCTTTTCTCACTGTGCCTAAGTTATCCTCCTTATAAAAGTAGAACAATCATAGTGCTACCTCATCAGGTTGTCACAAGGATCAAATCAGTTACTATATAGAAAGTATTCATGGCAGGGCCAGGCATACGGTAAGTGATACATGTGTTTGCTCTTACTCGCCAGCAGGTGGGAGGTGGCAGAGTCAAAGAGAAACAGTAAAGCCTGAAGCAGTGATTGCAGAATGAGGTGGGCTAAGGAGCTATGTGGTTACCCTGAAAATATTTTGTAGGTCTTTTTCTAGATTCTATGACTATGAGCCTTCATTTTATAAGCAGCTTCAGACAGTACTGCCCCATCATGCTGCCCCTTCTACCTCTGTAGGTGAAGAGCCACAACTTCTTTTCCCTTCTGAATGTTCCCTCTTCCTCTCCTCAGTCTTACTCTTCAATCCTGTAGCCATCCGCTCACTCCAACACCCCACCATCTAACCCTTGAATTTCACAGGAACCTCAACATCTACTCTGGAAGACTAATCTGGATGTATTCATTTTCAAATTTGTATATTGCATTCTTTCCATAAACTTAAGAGTTTCTATCCTGAGCCAACAGATGTTTGCTTAACCTTCTCCTTATGGATCTTTACTGAATGAATGAAGTTGTGTCTCAATTTCCCCCATCTCTTCATTCCCAGGCTGAGAAAGCAGTGGATTGTAATGACATCGTTAGAAGCATAATGATAATGACATGGGCAGCTAACATGTCCTGGGAGCCTTCTACTCACCCTTGTATTATGCCAAGTGCCAGCACTTTTCTCGTGTTGAGGTGATGGACCCATTTAATCCTCACAACCCACCTAATGTAAAGTGAGTATCAATATTCCCACTTTACAGGCAAAATGACTGAGGAATAAAAGAGTTAAGCATCATGCCCCATGGGGGCCGGGATGTAAACCAGGAAGTCAGACTCCGGGGCCAACACTTACACCAGCAGCAGTGGAATCTCGCCCCAAGACTGCTGGCGCTGAGAGTCTTCTGAGTAATAACCCTTATAAAGCGCAGCTCATTTTGGGACTCCTTCCAGGTCCCTGGATGTTGATGAGCTCTGTTTATTTCTTTGTTTCTTTCACTTGGTTTCTGGCAGCAACTAATGGATTCATTTCCTATAACATCCTTGCAGACGGCATCCACCCAGGGATGAGAACAATGAGCACATTTCATTAAATTCATCCTCTCATTCTACAGAGGGTTGTCCCACCCTCCCAACTGCCCCCAGTTCTTCCATGAGAAAGAATGGCAATGGCGGGGCTTATTTTCATTCAGAGTCTAGGAACCCCCTTCTATTTGCTCTCCTCTGGTGCTGGGCCCTCCCTCCCTCTAACCCATCACACCATGCTGTTCAGAGAACAGACTCACTGGCAGCTGAATGTTCTGTCCTCTCCCAACCCTGACTCCCACCTTCAGGAATTATGTCTAAGGATCTTGTGAAAATAAGCAGAATCCATATTCAAAATTTGTCAGTCTGATTTGGAAGCCATTTAAAGGCTCTATGAAGCTCTGCTCCACCGGCTTCCTGGCACCACCCTGAATGCCTTCCGCTCTGAACAGTCCTGCTCGCCGTTGCTGGCGCCTCCTTCTCAGATGAGCCTGGGGTGCTGACATACTCAGCCCCCTGCACACTACATGCTCCCCCTCAGCCAGTGATTGGCTGGCTGACTTCCACACATATCTCTAGAGCTCACCACTCTCATGAGACCCAGACATATCAGCTGACCATTTGTCCCTGCATGTCCTACAGGCACTCAGATTCAATATGTTGAAGATCCGAAGCTTTGCCTTTCTACCCAAACCTTTTCTTCTCTGCTGCTCCCCAGCCTGGAGAATGGTACCTCCAGCCACCCAGTGGTACAGGTCAGAAACCAGACACCATGTTGCACATTCTGCCCACCCCCTCCCTAAGCCTTTAGGCCCTGTGTCCTTAAGTCACCCAGGGCTGACAATTCCATTTGTTCTTGTAAAACCTTCTCTTCCTAAACGTCCTTGTGACTATAATCTGGGCTTGGGCCACTTCTGCCCTAGATTGGCAATAGATTGTTTTTCTTCCTTTGTATATTTTTCTTCATACAAAAAATGCATTTAAAGAAGACCAGAAAAAAAAAAAAAGTAAAAGACTTAAAAAATCCCCCTCATCTAGAGATAGCCATTATTTTTTTTTAAATGTATTTATTGATTTGAGATAGAATAAGGGACAGACAGACAGACAGACATATCGATTTGTTGTTCCATTTATTTCTACATTCATTGGTTGATTCTTGTATGTGCTCTGACTGGGGATTGAACCCCTCAACCCTGGTATATCAGGAGGGTGCTCTAACCAACCGAGCTACCTGGCGAAGGTGAAACAGCTACTATTAAAATGTTGTTGTACTACATATCCTTTCAGAAACTTTTCTGTGTATATAATCTAAGTAAAATGGGCTTGTATATCATGCCATAACATTTTAATTTACTATATCATATAATTTTCATGCCCACACATAAATGTCTATATATCATTTTAATGGTGGTGCTATATTCTACCATAGCCATATACCATAATTATTTTTAAAGATTTAAGCAGTATTTCTGTGAAACTCAGTATTCATATCTTTGTGCTCACTGCTGTTTTCTTAGGATACATTCCTTACATGAAATTGGTGTGACAAAGGGCTTGTACTTTCTAAATGATTTAGCCTGTCCTCACATCGCTGCCAGAGTTTCATTTTCAAACCTTCTCAGCATTCAGTTCTGGGCTTACACGTTATGTCCCAAGAGAACCTTTCTTGCCTCCTCGCCCACACCCAGCTATTCTTGCAAGCGTGGCACCCTGTTCTTTGGCCTCACAACATTTATAGAGAGAATGCAATTACATATTTGTGCATTTACTTACCTATCCAACTCAATCCTGTGCTTCTGAGTACAGGGCCCTTTTCTATTTTGTCCCTGTAATTTAATACCCAGCAGTGGCTGGCCACATGACAGATGCTTGATGCAAGCTACTTGAGTAAGTCATCTTTATCGACTTACTCAGGCACACCAGACAGGGAGCTCCTCAAGGCAACTGCCCCAATATAGTATTTTATATATTGTATGTTTTCAGTATATATCTGGTGAATGAGAAAATGAGAGAGAGGTAGAATTCTGCTGAGTAAACACAAAGGAAGTTAGAGACACAGCCTGTGTCCTGGAGAACCTACGGCAGATAATACTGAGAACGATGATGTGTAGGAATCCTACGGCTGACTGGTGGATAGTGTTCAAGTGAAAATAAACACATCTGATCATTACAATAAACAGATGTGGGTGGAGTGCCCTAAGTGTTGATGCTGATGGCATTTGCCAGGGAGCTGGCAAGACTTTGTCTCCTCGCCCTCCCTTCAAGTTAGAGCCAGTGAAACCCCAGTGTGAGCATCAGGCAGACTTGGCATCATTCCCAGTTGTAGGGTCTGGACCTCTGGGAAGTCTGAAGGTCCACAGCTGTGACAAGGCAACAGCAAGCCGTGGCCATCCCTGAGACAACACCACTGGGAGCCCAACTCCAAGGCAGGCACTTGGCAATGTTCCCACTGCTCCCTGTTTGAGCTTGGAGCTGGCTGGGAACCCAGGGCGCAGGCTGGGACAAGGGGAAACTCATCAGGAGATTGTTGTTTGTTTAGCTGCTGGCATCCTTAAGGATCCTCAAATAGCGTGCTAAAGACCTCAAGAAGGGCTGGCTTGGCTCCTTTGCTCATATTTTCTTTCTGATTGTGATGGATATTCTGCTTTAGGAATAGTTGTTCAAGCCTCTCCACTTTCCTCCCCTTAGCTCAGCAACTACAAGTTCCTTATGACCGTGTAAGGCCACAGCTGCAACTTAACCTCATATGAACCAAGGAAAGGCAGGCCAACAAGCTCGCAGGCACTCCTTTCCCAGTTGTGTTAGGACCTCCCAGATGACCTCCCACCCCTCACCTCAAGGGGACTGGGGAGAAGCTGCCACCCTCATTTGCAGCCAGCGCCATCCACTAACCCTTTTCAGGTTCCTACTCTCCTGAGATGGGCTGATGGCCCCAGGAACTCTGTGCTGTTGCAGCCTTGACAGGCATGCAGGAGGGGAATGTCCAGAGAGAAGAGTAAATGTGAGTGGGCTTAAGCTGATATTTCAACATAATATGTTTATATGTCGAAGATTAACAGAAACCAAGTCAAATATTTTTCAAGAGCACAGTCCAGAGAACAGGGTTAGGACATTCCAGAAAGACCAGAGGAAGCCCAGAAAGGCAGGCATTGTGAATGGTTTGAGGACAACTACACAGAAGACATAGGAGCATCCTATGAGGGGTTGGACTACATCCCCTTAAGGTCCCTCCCAAACCCATGGTGGTAGCTGTAGACTCTACAAGTGAAAGAGATGAACTGAGCTCGTCACCCTTACCCCCACAATGCCCTCTCCAACCAATTAGAACTGAAGGAAAAGATACTGGATACCCCAGCATGCCATGTCCCTTGGACTTCTTACCCTGTCCCCAAAGCTCCACCTAGTGGCCTCGCACTGTAGGAAGAAGTTGTCCTGCTGGTCACAAGCAACCCCAAAATGCACCACTTGGAATAATACCCTGAAATTAACTTGCTAATAGGTGACCCCAGGAGTCTGTGGAAATAAGTTCCTTGGAAATCTTTGAAAATAGGCATATAAAATTTATGATCATACATATTGTGTAAAGGTCAAGGGAGAATACTAAAATTGGGGTAAGGGTCTGATTAGTGAGGAGGGCTAAATGACTGGCATCGGAAGGTTACATTCACTCTTTGGGACCGTAAGAATAGGCTCCCATCCTCACTCATTTTTATGTGGGGACAAGGACAGGGCTTATGTGGGAGACAAGTTTAGGTTGCTGCATGCAACTGCTAGGTGGAAAGCCTGTCGGGAAGGAGTTAGTAATTCTTGGGGAGAGAGGATGATGGGACAGAGGCAGGAAAAAAAAACCCTGTGCCTAGGAAAAGAAGAATAATTTGCACATAGGGCCTGGCTGCGAACAAAACAGAATTCTTTAAGAGTTCAGCCAGCAAGGGGCCCAAGAGGCTGAGCGAGTCTCCTCTGGATATGAGCCAGTCCTGAAAGCATCAATCCCAGGAAGCAGGTAACACACACTGCCCATCCACCCAAAAGAGCAATCTGCAAGCACTGGTCCATATATGTTATCAGAAGAGGCCATTACAACATCCAGATTATGTCTGGACTGAGGTAGAACAGAAGGTTTATAAATGTAACTAATAAATGGAAACAACCTACGCATATTTCTTTTACTTTTTAGGGAGTAAAGAAGTTCCTTGGCCTGAATACAAGCATTACACAAGACTCCGTTTAATCCTCGCTGTTTACAATCACAAAGAATAGGATACTTCTCTGCTTAAAATTATTTTACAGCGATGAATTCCTCTTCTTATATGCACTTTCCTTGGGTTAAAAGGAGAAAAATGTATTCCCTTTAAAAACAATGTCTTAAAAGTTAATTCCAGCTCTGCCTGAGGTTTATTATTAAGTCTTTTAATCTCTGCCCATTTAAATGTTTTCAGGAACAAGGCAGGATATAAACAAACAAAAATAAGCTTTCTGTTTCAGGTTCTCCATTCATTCAATACTATTGGCAGTGGTCTTCCTTATTCTAGTGGATCTTCAGGAAAGAAAACTAAGTAGTCTCCTCTGACGGTGTCTGTAGGAAGGAGCAGAGCTGGGTCCCAGAGATGTGGCCCCCTCTTCATTCTGTATTCAAGCGGCCCCTAGTAGTGCTACTACTGGGAAAGGGAGTGTCCGGGAGACAGCTCTGTCCTGGGCACTTTGGGCCCCTGAATTAAGCTGTACTGGGACAGGAGATGGTACCTTCCTCCTTCTCCCCCTTCCCTACAAAACTGAGCCCAAGCAGCTGCAGGCTCTTGGCTCAGCCCTCAAAGGGATAAGTGTTCCACTGTTGGGAATGATTGAAGTACTTCCCAAGTAGAGAAGCATTACATATCGAGACCCTCAGAGAAAACTGAATGGAGCCCATGAACAATCCAGCTGCCTGCCCACTCCTTGCTACCACTTCTGTCAGGGTGCCCATTTGATGAAGCTTTTCTCAAATAGTTCTGCATGTGCGTCAAATCACACTCTGACACAAAAGGCTTTTGTACCACAAACCCTGAGTTCTTGCACATAATACAAGGGGGGTGGGGGCAATGGCATCATAGAAGAAACTCAAGTTCAAGGGTATTAGATATTAGCCATCCCATGTTTTCAGCAGAATGGCTGTGCTGTTCTCCTAAGCAGTCCTGGCACTTGCCTCATTCTAAAATGTTTGCCACGGAGTTGACATTTTCTCTTTCGTTGATCCCCACAGTCCTTTAAAATGAACTCAAGAGAAAAGTCATCTATGATGAAAAAGCTTAAAATAATCCAACAATGAAATGTAAGACCTTCTAAAAGTCTGATCTGAGCCCTGAAGGGGGATCATGATCAACAGGTACAGACCATGAAAACAGCCCTAAGTTTCTGAGATGATATTAGGAAATGGAATATGCCCAACATTAACTTGGGCTGCGGCTCAGCCTTCTCTCTTTCCTAGGAAGGTAGAGATAATGGACGCTGGTGGGCGGAAGGGAGAAGTATTATCTACATTGTCTTCCTGTTGGCCTGTAGTCCTTCCTGAGGCCAGTAGGGGAAGCCCTCAGTGCCTGGCGCATCCTGCTCCTCCATGGTAGAATGGCACTATAGTCATTCTATTTGAAGGGACAGACAAAAACAAAAAATAGCCTGTGACTCCATCAAAGTTTGCAACATCAGATCCTCACTGCAGCCTTAAACTAACAAAGTCCACATTGAGGCGAACGGATACATCCACTATCCCAGCATCTCTCCACACATTCCACTGGCACCCAAACGAGGCGCTATCCCAAGTCACCCTGGACTCCATGGGTATCAATTAACGGGGAGTATTTCAAGATCATGACACTTAGGATCACAAACAACTATCCTGTAAACTGTAGCAGAAACTTATATTTATTTACATGCTGCAAGTCTTTCAATAATTTGAAAGAAAGTTCTCCGAAATCTTATTGTGACTGTCCCACCAAGCAATCAGATTTTTTTTTTTAATTCCAACTTTAGGAGCAAGGTGATAAATTGAGTGAAAAAAGCCATTTTTCCAATATAGCATGTCTATAACACTGTTACACTTTTTAAAAATCTAGCAACAGATTGGCTTCAGGAAAAAAACCCCGAAACCTTAAAAAATAATGTTACTCCCCCATCTACAGAGTAAGTACATTTTCTGAGCTGTGTACACGGGTAAAGAGAATTAGTGGTGGCACCAACTCAGTGCCCGGTTCCCTCTGGTTACCACTGCCATAAATATCTCCTGAAATGAACCACATTAGAGAATTTAAGTAAAAAATTAAAAAATTAAACTATAATATAAGGAACAAAGTAGGCAAAAGAGGTGCCTCAGGCAAATTTGAGGAATCTTGTTCAAAGACAAAGAAACTTTTCCTATTGGTCAAAATGTTCTTTTTGAAGAAAGAGCAGAAATTAATAAGCTTTCTTTACATACATGAAAAATTTGGGATGGAAGTCAGCATATCATTCAATATTTTAAAAACAGTTTAGTAAATGCTAAATATTAACTTAAATTTCACCTAGAACTAATCTAGAAAACACTGTTTCTTTAGTCTCTACATTTTAATGATCATAAATTATAGAGAGCATGTTTCCTAAATTAAGCAAAAATTGTAGGGCTTCTGTATTCATAAACATATTATTTTAAAGCTATTATAATTTCATTTACTGTTTGAATTCTAATTTCAAATGCTCTTTTAAAGTAGTACTGTGCTAGATTATAGTGCAATTCTGGTTCTGATGACCTATTTACGTAAGTTTTCATAATCTGTGTAAAAATATAAAATAGCTGGTTCCTTCAAATCAGAAGAAAAGCACATTTTGAGTAAAGATTCAGATCTAAATACCAATATTACTTCAGGATTGGTTTTAAAAGAAAATGTTTGTTAAAGACTAAATTCTGGCTGAATTCAGCCTTACCTAAAAAAAAAGTCTGAATAGATTAGATATTAGAACATTTTTTGCAATGTAGACATAACTAAATTTCATTAGTCTTTGTGTTTGGATGACATTCTAACTTGAGAGGCAAACTCTCTCTCATGTTACCATTCTGGCTAATGTGAAGATTCATTACCTAATGTTTTGACTTTACCATGACAAAGGTATCAAACATGTACCTAATAACATCATGGTACATTTTTCTAAAAAGCTCTTTGCCAATAACATATCTTTGATTCTTTATGACATGTCAAGTACATCCACTTTTCATGTTTGATGTGTAAATAACACAAAACTCAAAAGTCTCCTTTTCACTTCTCTTCATGTAGGAGGTTAATACGCAACCAAAGCTTGTCCCCAATGTCAATCTCATACTTCTCATTCTAGAATAGAGCCAAGAGTACAGCCTTCCCACTTCAAGCTGTAGGCTCCAGGTGGCCACCTGCAGGTATGGCTTCCTGCTATGTAAGAGGATGGTGACCAAGAGAAGTTCACCCGAGTTTACAGGTCTTCTTTGCAATTGGTGTCCTTGATCCATGTTCTGAAACATCTACTGACTAACATGATTGAGTTGTTGGTCCCCAGTGCCTGGTCTGAATTCTGAAGTTCATGTTGCTCAACTGCACGCTTGAATCCTAGAGCCCAGCCTGTTTCATTCTTCAGATTTTTATTTTATTTTTTTGGTGGCTGACTCTGACTGTCCTTTAACCCATTCAATTTTCCCTTACATACAAGTGTTCTCATGATTCTTGTTTCCCTGGTGTAAGTGCACCCTATGCCACTCACTATAAGTCCCCAGGGATGGCCTTGACAAACATCAAGAACATAACAGAAAGATATGAAAAGGTTGTGAAAAAGTCATGCTAAATAGGGAACAAGTAACAATTATGAAAGAAGTAAACATAGCATATCAGCACCTGTAGGTTGTATATGTAAGAAAATATTCAGAGGAAGTCAAGTCACCCTGCATTAGACAGGGAGAGTGATTATATCTGTGTCTCTTTCCACCTTCCCATACTCTTCAAGACACAGTGAAACTGGAAAGTAAGGTACTTACTACAGGTGGGAAGAAATTCTAAAGCCAGATGCACTTAATTATTGGCAGTTGGGAAGGATCTTTGACTACTTCTTCTTTTGAGTATCCTTATCTGTGGTAGGAGATTAATTCTGGACAGCTCAAGGGTCCAAAGTGGAGACTGGCAGGAGTTGTCTTCTGTCCACTAATTCACTGAGGGTGCAGTCCATCAAAGGAACCAACCTTATGCAAAGGTCTCAGACTGAATCCCCTACCTGCGAGGGCACAAGCTTTCATCCTCATTCCACGTGGCCATTAAAACCTCAGGTCCCAGGACATGGAGACCGGCACCAGTCTGGGGGAACCCATCACTTAGCTCAGGGGCTCACCACTTTACTTCTCTGTTCCCTTTTTACTCTTAGAATCTGTGCTGCTCTCTGCTTGCTTACCAGCTTAGCTACGCACTGGAAAGACTTGTTACAATTTACCTGCCTCTCTAAATGTCCATATCAGGATGATTTTCAAGTTATCTAATCCAAAATATTACCAGAGCCTTCCAGCTATAACATATTCACTCTTCTTTCGTGTCTTTTTTGTGTTTTTCCACATCCAAGAATTTACTCCCTCTCTTCCAGCCAAGACAATTACAACCCATCTTCAAGAAGCAGCTCTGCTGTCACCTCCCTCATACATCTTTTGTTGACACCTTCGAGCTCATTCCCTTCCCTAAAATTTTTCCATCAGCACGCCATGTAGCTATGTTGGACTTCATTAACATGTGATTGTACCATGTTTATTTCCCTGGAAAAAAACCCTAAGGTACTTAATTAAAGTGACTTAAATAGCATGCTTTTCCTGTACGTCATTTTCTCCTGTCTCCATGTTCTTGCACATGCTAGCCACCTCTCCACCTACTCACATCTCACCCACTTTTAAAGTTAGACTCACTCAACTATTTCCTCTTCGAATAAGTATTCAATATTCTCTACTCCACCCATAAAAACAACCAATCAACACTCCAAATGTGCCTTGACTGTATTTCTATGATAGTAGCACTTGGCATATGATTTTCACATGACTTTCCTTCTCCTCTGCACCTCCTGAAAGGAAAGGCTCTGTCTTTTATTTATCATTGTAACCCCTATGCCTAGCGCCTTTCCATAGCATGTAATCAATATTTATTGCATTCTTTGAGAATCTGAAGTCTGGAGTCAAAGCCAAGATGGGATCCTGAGAGAGAGTTGGGTGTCCTGAAGAAGAGAAGGGTGGCAGTGATATCAGGCACGGCAGCCCGTAGGAGTCTCACTGAGCTGCAGTTTCAATCAGCCAGCCAAGGGGATGCCATCCCAGGAATGACACCACTTTCTGACCCTCTGATAAGCACTTCCACATTTGTTATCTCATTCAATTCTCTTTGACTTATACTGTTTATCTTGTTGTTACTTGCAGCAAAAACTTCCTTTGGTGCCCTATCAGCCCTGTACAGAGAAAGTCTGCTGATCTCTGTTCCAGACTTGAGGGCAAAATTAGGAAGCCATTTGAAAGGGGAAGCTAGGCTCTTCGATAGTTTCAGAAGCTGAAAACAAAGTCTGCAACCTGAACAGATAATACAGGAGTACACAAAGCTCTACATTGTTCACTTCTTTCTACAAGGGCCACAGAAAGCCTTCATTCAGAGATCCTCAAAATTTTTTAAACATGATCTCATTTGGGTAAACCTTAACTGCCTCAACAAAAACTTTTGAATGAGTACCTCCAATTTATTTTAAATCATCTATATTATAATCATCAACGAGCAAGCTCTTTTAAACAAATAATCCAAGTTTTCATTGGTGGCCTTGGGAAAAAATGTGTCCTCTGTCCATCATTTATTTCCTCATACTCTGAGTCAGAGTGAAAAAAACAGTAGTTTTCCCTATTGCCTGCTGTTCACTGCCCCAAGTCCCAGATCTCTGTTTTGCAATGTATTTCTAAAACATGTCTGTTAGTGGCAATGTTTGGGCAAGAGCAGCTCAGTAGATGAAAATAAATGCTATGAACTAAAATCATCTCTAGGCATATACCAAACAGTCATCACTCTAGAGCAGCAAACCATTCTTTCTGGTCAGCAAACTATGGCCTGGGGTCAAATCCAGAGTACTGCCTGGTGTTAATAAATACTGATTTATTGGAACACAACACACCCATTTCTTTTCAAATTGTTATGGCTGCCTTTGTGCTACAATAGCAGAGTTGTACAGTGAGGACAAAGACCATCTACCTGCAAAGCTTAAGATATTTACTATCTGTCCTTTTAGAAAAATTTTGCTGAGCCTGTTGTAGAAATCCTGAAAGGGGGAAGCTAGACATTTCTGTTATTAACTGGAGCCATGCTGTCAGATGCATCCAAGGTCTATGACCTGAAAAGGTGAACCAGGAGTACCCAAAACTTGTATTGTCCATTTTTATTTGTACAACAGCTATATAGTGCCTACCTCCAGAGACCCTCCAAATGTCTTAGACATAGTCTCGTTTGTTATGCTTGCCCCACTCCTCTGCTGAGTTCCTTCATTTTTTTAAGGGAGCTTTTGCCTCACAACAAAATCACGAGTCCTTGAAGCCCTTCTGGGTTCTCCTGCCCTTGCCTAGCATTCTTCCAGGTGGCTCAGGGGACCTCAGACCACCTCCCTTCGGTCTCTATCACTTAAAGGCTCCTCTCTCCCTACCCTAGTGTCTGTCTTTCCAGCATCATCCCTTTGAAAATGTGGCAGGGCCCCCATGTTCTGGAAGAGGACAGCTAGAGTAAATACACCATTAGACATCCTTAGACCTCATAGTCACCCACCTCACCTTCACTCTACACTTGCGCCATCACCACACCTGCGTTCAGCCTATGCAATCCAGATCATAATGCAGAAAGAAGTCTGTATCCCCGTACGTACCCCAGTTGTGCTTAAAGTTAATTAATAAAACACTAATAGTTAATTCTATAAAGAGCCTGTATAAAAGACTCATGGACATGGACAACGGGGAAGGATATGATTGCGGGAGAGGGGGTGGGTTGGGTGGGGGAGAGAAATTAGGGGAAAAGGGGACAACTGTAATTGAAAAACCAAAATAAAATAAAAAAAAGAATTCTATGCATCAGCGCAGAACAGCTCCATTTAGTTTTTCACAACATCAAGCTGCAGGCTAAGGCCTCTTAGGGCAGCTAGCATCTGTGAGCACTCACCTGACATGGGTAGCTTTCCACATTGTATTACTTGGCATAAGAACAGGTAGATCCTAAAAGCTTAACAGGTGGTCTCAGATTATGTTATGGTCTAACAGTGAAGAATGCTATGGTGAAGAACTTAAGAGTGGGGTAGACTGGGCTGGACTATGAACTCTTCTACTTATAACTTTGCATATTTCAGCATAGTTGAGTCACCTTCCTTCCCATGAGATTCTCATTTATAAAATGGGGATAGCATTTCATTGGATTGCTGAAAGATTACATGAAAAATGTATGTCAAGCCTTTAGAGTGCTTGGTATGTACTAGTTGCTCAATGGTAGCTACTGTGCCTTAAAAGTGCATGAATATCTTAAATGAACAACAAAATAAAAAATTCTGATCAATAAAAATAAATAAATAAATAAAGTGCATGAATAGCTAATGTTTACATGCTGGTATGTTTTTTAGCAAAAATCATTACCTACTGTATTATGTGTCATGTACTATATAGGGTCTAGAAATATGTACCATAATGATAAAAAACAAGATGGTGCCCAAATCTGTGGAGTTTATAGACTGCTTGCTTTTCAGGTTACATATAACATGTCAAATGGCTTGTAAAAGCCCAGTTTTAGACATTGAAGAAGAAATTGATGTTCTAAAGTGTGAAATAAGCCACTGAATGAAACACAGCAGCATTCAGATGCCACTTCTCCAATCCAATTTCCATTTCCCCTCATTTCAAGTTGGCAGTTACAGATAAGAAACATGATGCCTTCATGAAAATGTCCATTCTACCCAAAGCAATCTATACATTCAACACAATTCTTACTAAAATACCAATGGCACATTTCATAGAACTACAACAAATATTCCAGAAATTTATATGGAACCAAAAAAGACACTGATTAGCTTCAGCAATCTTGGGAAAGAACAAAGCTGGAGGTATCACAGCTCCTGATATCAAACTATTCTACAAGGCCACTGTAATAAAAACAGTCTGGTACTGGCGTAAGAACAGACATATAGATCAATGGAACAAACCAGAGAGCCCAGGAATAAACCCATGCTTATATGATCAATTGATATTTGACAAAGGTGGCAAGAACATACAAGGGAGTAAAGGCAATCTCTTCAATAAATGCTGTTGGGAAAACTGGACTGGTACATGCAAAATAATGAAACTAGACCACCAACTTACACCATACATCAGAATAAACTCAAAATGGAAAAAATACTTAAATGTAAGTCACAAAACCATAAGAATATTAGAAGAAAACATAAATGTTAAGGTGTCAGCTATCCCACAAAGCAGTATTTTTGCCGATATATCTCCTAAGACAATGGAAACAAAAGAGGAAATAAACAAAGAGGACCACATCAAATTTAAAGATTCTGCACAGCAAAAGAAACCATCAACAAAATGAAAAGGGAACCCACTGTATGGAAGGACATATTTGCTAATGATACATCTGATAAGGGTTTAATCTCCAAAATATATAAAGAACTAATACAACTCAACACCAGGAAGACAAACAAAACAATTAAGAAATGGACAAAAGATCTGAAGAGACACTTCTCCAAAGAGGACATATAGAGGATACATAGACATATGAAGAGATGCTCAACATCACTAATCATTAGAAAAATGCAAATTAAAACCTCAATGAGATATCACCTGTCAGAATGGCTATCATCAATAAGTCAACCAACAACATATGTTTTGGAGAAAAGAGAACCCTAGTGCACTGTTGGTGGGAATGAAGACTGGTGTGGAAAACAGTGTGGAATTTCCTTGAAAAACTAAAAGTGGAACTGCCTTTTTATCCAATACACCAATACAAAAAAATATATGCACCCCCATGTTTATAGCAGTGCTATTTACAATAGCCAAGATTAGGAAATAACCTAAGTGCCCATCAGTAGATGACTGGATAAAAAAGCTGTGGTACATTTACACAATGGAATACTACACAGTAGTAAAAAAAGAAAAAACTCTTACGATTTGCAACAATATGGATGGACCTGCAGAAACAGTAATCCCTTTCTATATTGCGGTTCACTTATTGTGGCCTCACTGTATCGCAGGATTTTTAAAAATATTATATTTATTTATTTATCAGGAATTCTTCACTATGTCGTGGGATTTTGCGGTACTGTATATGTATGTTGTTAAAGTTACTTAGGTTTAAGAGTGTAGAATATGTTTAAGAACATAAGTAGTGTTTATAAAAGTGTGGAAAAGGTTAATAAGGAAGTGGGAAAGGTTAATAAGGGACTGGGAACGGTTAATAAGTGCATGGGAAGGATATATAAATCCTTAAATATATATATATAAATACTAAAATAAATGTAAGGTTCCTACTTTGCAGATTTTCACCTATTGCAAGGGGTCTAGAATGTAATACCTGTGGTAAGTGAGGGAATTCTGTATTATGCTAAGTTAATTGAGCCAGTCAATGAAAGACAAATAGCACATGATCTCACTTATATGTGGAATCTAATAAACACAATAAAGTAACAAACAAAATAGTAACAGAAGCTTAGATAAAACAGACTGGCAGCTGCTGGAAAGAAGGGTGGGGGGATAGGATGAAGGATGGTGAAGGGATTAACCAAAGAACATTTATGCACAACCCATGGACATAGACAACAATCTGGAGGTTGATTTAGGGAGGGGAGGAGTGGGGCTGGGTGGAGGTGGGGAAAGGGAGAAAAAGCAGGAACAACTGTAATAGCATAAACAATAAAATAATTTTTTTAAATACTTAAAAAAAAAGAAACATGATGCTTGTCCTTTACAATCTGAAACTGTTGACTAAATTATATGGAGAAAGGAAAACAACTTTCAAAAATCTATGTGGGAATCTAGGATTTGCGGAGAATGGCAGATTATGAGAATGAATCTATGGAAGTTATAGCATGAAGGAATCCGGTAAATGATATATTAGTCACTGCTGAGTTGCCAAAGAGGGACCCTTAGCCACGAACATTAATATGAAGGTAAAAGTAGTAGATCTAATTATATAGATAAGGAAAACTAAAGAGAAGAACCTGTAGACCTTGATCAAGGAAAAGTGTATTTAATAGATGCATATTCTCCTCAAAGTTCCCAAGGACATGTGTGTTTGCTGGTGCCAATGTTTTAAACATGCAACCAACAAGAAAAAGGTTTGCCCTGGTCACATTTTTGTGTTGCTCTTCTCAGTTCCCCTCTCACTGAGAAGTTATCCAAACTCAAAATGAGAGGCAGAAATCTTGCTTGATCACTGGATCAAGCCATCTCTCAACACATTAGTCAGCAAAAGTACATGGGAGAGAAAACAGAGCCAAGCCATGTGCCAGCAACCTGCGCATGTGTGTGTGGGGGGGAGATATCTGTCCCCCAGCTGGTTAAATCTGGCTTTGAGACTCACATTCCCACTGAGATTAGGACCAAAACCAGAAAATGCCAGATGCACACAGTTTTGGGTGTTCCTAAGTACTGAATATATATTTTTAAGGTTAAATAATCTTTATAATTTTTTATAAATCAATTATTCAAGTAATTGTTAAATAACAACTATGATCTACATTATGATGAGCACAGTGAAATATTTCAAAGATGAGCAGAGCCAAGAACATTCTTCATAGAATTTGAGGGGATTTGTGACTAATGTCTAATGTTGCCAAATTCATTGACACATTACAAAAGCCCTGTGCTTGGGGGGTAATTTTCCTCTTCACCAGTTGATGTGATAATGCATATGAGAGTCTGCAAAGAGCCAACTAAGCTCTTCACTCAGTGCTGTGGCCTTACAGAAGCTGAGAGCTGCTAAAATAGTCAGCAGTTTTCCAAACCACTCAAGGCAGCAATGGGCATTAGAAATTGTGTAGAGGCTTCTGACATGTGTTTGGCTGTTGTTGGGTAGTTCTCCTGGAAAGAGGCCATGCTGTAGCTGAGAAGCCAGCAGAGTGCATGCCAGACTTTATATGCCTAGCAAGGAATGGAATTTTAATATCCAGGAATGAAGGAAGAGGGGAGAATAACAAAGGAGTGACATCTATCATTACATTGCCCTAGCACAACGCAAGGAAATCCCTCCTGAATGGCAGCCTTGTCCGTTGGGTTTTGAAATGTCAAACTGCACTGACCCTGTACCCATTTGCACTTCTATCATTGCATAAAGAGTGCTGCTTCATCACACTGTTACTTGCACTGAGACACCACAGCATTGTGGTTTGATTTATTGACTTCAGAGTCATACCTGGCTTTGAAGCCTCCCTCTGCCATGTACTAGCTGACTTATATACCTTTGCAAAACCTCAGCTTTTGCATCAGTAAAATGGGGATGACAATCAAATTGTTACAGAGATTAAATATCCTTTTATTCAATAAATCATGTAATACCGTTAGCATGTCTAACATATTGAAAATATTCCATGCCATATTTTTAAGATGTATTCAAATTATTTTATCAATAGTGGTAGGTCTAGGAGACCTCAATTTCGTTCACTGGTTTTCTCTGTACTATCAACTTGGGTCAAGATTTGTCTTTCTGGGGGTTATTTAGTAAGAAAATTCTTGATAGTTCTCCCATCGGAAGTGGAAGAAGACCCTGTGCACTGGTATAGACTGGGTTTGAGGTTAAACCCTAAAGTGATTCAGGCATCTAAAGAGGTGAGTCTTTTAAGCTGCTATAGCCTTTGAATGATTAATGCCTTTTTTGTGAAGATGCAGTGGAACTCATCGTATATTTTACCATTTTGGTGTTTTTTTAATGTTTATTGGAAAATAATGTAAATATTTTGTTGAGTTCTACAAATACATATTATAGAAACACTCATTATAATTAATTTACATTATTTAAAGTTTAACAATATGAAGATAAAAATAGTATTTTTTTAAATTTGCATTTATTTGCTAATACATTTGACTTTTTTTCATAATCTTTTTGAATCTTCTTATTTATTTCTGGTAAATGGTTTCATATTCTTTGACAATTTTCTTATACAGGATTAATTTTTATTGATCTGGAATAGCTCTTTATATATTAAAGACAAATTTGTTTTTTATATAACTCTTCATATATTAAAGAAAAACGTTTTGCTGCATAACTTTTTCCATCTTTTGTTCACTTTTATTGTTTTTAACTTAAGACAAAAGTTTATAATTTTTATATAGGTAAAATTACTAAGCTTTTTCTTTTTAGTTACTTTCAATAGTTTTAGGCTTAGAAAGAGGCCATTAGTCCTTTAAAACTAATTAAATATATGCATATTTTTTCTTACATATTTTAGAGTGTGGATTATTCATTACTTTTAACTGCTTAATCTGTTTGGAATTCTTAGTCTGGTAACAGTTTTAAAAGTTACATATTGGTATGGATTTTCTAAAAAATGTTATTGTAATATTTATAAAAACCACAAACAAGTTGGTATTCTTTGCCCCACTCCTAAGAATTTAACTTAAGAAAATGATTGGACATGTGGTCAAGGATTTCTATGTAAATATGGTCATCCCAATGCTGTTTATAACAGCAAAAAACAGAAATAACTTAAAAATCTCTCAAGGGTGCTTGAGTGAGTAAGTTTTCTTCAAGCTTCATTGTCCAATATGGTAACCTATGGTAACCAGCAGCCACACATGGCTGTTTAAATTCAACTGTATTAAAATTAAATAAAATTTAAAGTGCATTTTCTCAGTTGCATTAGTCACATTTCAAGCGCTAACAGCCACGTGTGACTAATGGCTACCATATTGGATAGCATAGATATAGTACATTCCTATTCCCATAGAAGATTCTGTTAAATAGTGCTGCTCTATGGTCATTAAAGTCAGGTTTTTAAAAAAAAGTTTAACAATGTTAGATGTATTCACAATATAACAGTAAGTAAAAATGTCAAAATACAAAATATTTGGTGGTAACAGGAGTTCTGATTGGTTGCAGTAACTTTAATAATCAATATCTTGAAGTTATTTTTTTTTAGAGAAAACTCAAACCCTGCCCTCATTAAGCCTCTTGTCTTAAAGAAAAGAAAGAAAGAAAGAAAAAAAAAAAAACCTGAAGCTTTACAGGTATATAGAAATTTAATAAGATACATGGGGAAACCTAGTAGATAATACTCACTCAGGAGCTGTTAAATTATTCAAAATCCAAATGAAAATTATCATACTGGGTCAGATGCAAGGCCTAATGAACACTATATTCTGTGATCAACAGTGGTCTCAAAAGAAACCATGATTTTTCTGTCAATATCTATTATCCAGCTAACAAAGGCATGAAAACAACTTAGCCAACTATGCCACTTAAGACCTTGGAGTACATAAAGCAAAGAAATTTAGCATATTTTGTAAATATGAAAAGTCTGTAAGGCCGCTCAGACATCAATAAATAATCAGCCACTACAAAAGATTGCCTCACTATGAGTGAATAACTTGGGAAATGGTTCCCATAAAGAAAACCTTCATACTGAGAACAACTGAAAAAGCTAAACAAAATGACTATTTTTTTAAATCTTGAAGTATTGGAGGGTTAACAAAACGATAAGAAAAACACCTGAAAGAAGATAAAATGTAAAGAGGTAGGCTCAGCATTTAGGATCACTTTTGTCTAAGAGATGTTTGCCAAGGCCAAAGAACTCTCTGAAAGGCTGAGCATTTAGTAGTTTAGGAATCTAAAAGCTGAGATCCAGAGGCCACCAATTATAGGTGCAATCTAGCTCGAGCCATCTGGGCCAACTAGAAAAACCTCAAGCACTGAAAATGGGCTACAATAATCCAAGATTATAATTTCCTCAGATACTCAAAAGAAACAAAGAAAAACTTATTCTAGAGTATAGTTCATCATTTTCAGCCTCAAAATATTTCTACAAACAATTTTTAAACTATAATGTCTATCATGCAATCAAAGATAACCATACACAAAAGGAGAGATGAAAAACAATACAAACACCTCTTAAGCAGCTCCAGAATTTAAAATAACAGTATACAGACTTTAGAATAACTATTTACTGTGCTTGAGAAAATTTTTTTATATTATTAAAAACTTTGAGAAATAACTGAACATTCTAAAAAGTAACAAAGCAGATTTGAGAAAAAAAGGAAATTCTAGAACTAAAATAATGTAATAACTAAATTAACTCAGTTTAACTAACAGTAGATTGAACATACATGTAGAAATAATTTGTAAACTGAAAGATAAATTTGGAACAAAGTACTAAATAGCAAAATTTGGAATAAATAGAAGAGAGCATGGGAAACATAGGATATGGAAAGAGAAATCTAACATTGGGTCCCAGAAGGGAAAGTTAAGGCAAAGCAATTTCAGGAAAATGGCTGTGGATTTTCCCATGAATCCTCAAATTTATGAAAACCTAGGAACTTCAGGCAGAAAACTAAAGACAAAAGGACAATCTTAAAAGCAGTTGACAGTAAAAGTTACCTGTAAAGGAACAACAGTTAAAAATATAACCGACTTTTCAACAATGACAGTGGAAGCCAGGAGAGGAGACAGTGGAATCTATCATCAATGGACTAGAAGAAAATCACTGCCAACCTAGAATTTCATACCAGTAAAAGTATCCTTAAAAAATGAGAGTGTGACTTCCGGCCAAAATGGAAGACTAGATAGACACACAGCATCTCCCTCCACAACTAAGAAGGAATACAACTACCTCAAAACTAGAGACAACCAGAAGTTCCAGAAAATCGAGCTGCATGGAAGTCCAACGAAGATATAAAGAAGAAACACTCATCCAAACAGGTAGGAGGGGCAGAGCCAGGGCAGAAAGGATGTGGTGTGGTGGCGGCAGCAGCAGCAGCAGTGGCAGGGCAGCGGAAAGCATAGTCACACATTTTTAAAAGATGAGAGGGACACCTGGGGAGCACTCCCAGCACCAGACCAGATCGCACAGCTCATGGTTCCAGCACTGGGGAAAATAAAGCTTCATTGCTTCTGACTGTACAAAACAGTGGGGGTTGGGGCGGAGGCAGAAACTGCTGGTCTCTCAGCAGAGTCCGCTTGTTTAAAGGGCCCCCATGGCTCTAGAACATTCGAATACCCACCCACTCTGGGAATCACAACCAGGGCAACAACTAGAGAGGTGCCAGTCCCATACAGAAGTGGGAGAAGTGTCTGGAAAAGGGGCGAGTGCTGAGCAAGCAGTATTGTTCTCTCTCAGACTCCTGCCCTACATACGGCGTCACAATGTGTTGAAATGGGTCACCTTGTACTGACAAATACCTAAGGCTCTGCCCCTTACAACATAACAGGTGTGACAGCTCTACCTAACACAGAGGCAAATAAACACAAGAGCCCATCAAGATGAGGAGACAGAGAAGTGTGGCCCAAAAGATGGAATGGATCAAGGTTCCAGTGGGAAAACTAAGCGACAAGGAGATAGCCAGCCTAACAGATGCAGAGTTCAAAACACTGATGATAAAGATGCTCACAGAGTTGATAGATATGCTTAAGTATGGCAAACGCATAAGGGAAGAAGTGAAGGCTATGCTAAATGAAACAAAGGAAAATCCACACAAAACCAATGGTGAAGAGAAGGAAACTGGTGTTCAAATCAATGATTTGGAACATAAGGAAGAAAAAAACAGTCAACCAGTACAGAATGAGGAAACAAGAATTGAAAAAAATGAGAAGATGCTTAGAAACCTCTGGGACAACTTTAAATGTGCCAACATCTGAATCATAGGGTGCAAGAAGGAGAAGAAGAAGAACAAGAAATCGAAAGCTTATGTGAAAAAATAATGAAGGAAAACTTCCCAAATCTGGCGAGGAAAATAAACATACAAGTCCAGGAAGCACAAAGAGTCCCAAAGAAGCTAGACCCAAAGAGGACCACACCAAGACACATCATATTTAAAATGCCAAAGGTTAAAGATAAAGAGAAAATCTTAAAAGGAGCAAGAGAGAGGCAGAACGTTACCTACAGAGGGGTACCTATAGGACTGTCAGCTGATTTCTCAGGAGAAATTTTGTAGGCAAGAAGGGACTGGCAGGAGGTATTCAATGTGGTGAAAAGCAGGGACCTACAGCTGGAACTGTTCTATCCAGCAAAACTATCATTTGGAGTGGAAGGGCAGATGGAGTGCTTCCCAGACAGGGTAAAACTGGGGGAGTTCATTATCACCAGGCCATTATTATATGAAATGTTAAAGGGATTTATTTAAGAAAAAGGAGATCAATGCTATGAACATTAAAATGACAGCAAACTCACAACTATCAACAACTGAATCTAAAAAATAAAAACAAAAACAAAATAAGCAAACAACCAGAACAGGAACAGAATCGTAGGTGTGGAGATCATTTGGAGGGTTATCAGCTGGGAGAGGGAAGGGAGAGAAACAGGGAAGTGGTGCATGGACTAGGAAGTATAATTGGTTGGTACAAAATAAACAGGGGGAGTTAAGAATAAGATAGGAAAGGATGAAGCCGAAGAACTTATATACATGACCCATGGACATGAACTAAGGGGGGGGTTGGACTGCTGGAGGAAAGGGGGTAATGGGAAGAAGGGAGTAAAAAGAAAAGAAATTGGGACTACTGTAACAACATAATCAATAAAATATACTTTTTAAAAAAGAGAGTGAAATCAATAGTTTGCAGACAAATGCTGACAGTATTCTTTACCAGTAGATCTATATTTTAAAAGATACCTATGAGAGTTCTTCAGGCAAAAGAAAAGTTAAGAACACATGGAAGGTTAGTGATGCAAAAGGAAAGCAAGGCAATAAAATGGAGGCATTGGTGGGCTGAATTCTGTACAAGAATGTGATGCTTAAGAACTACAAGAATCTGACTTCCAGCGGATGTTACCTTCCTCCTATATTATTTATAAATTATATTTGGCTGCCCTCTGAAAGAAAATAATTAAAACCAATCTTTACATCACATTTTGATATTTTTTTCATTATTTTGGGATAAAGAAAAAACAAATGCCATGAAGAGATTAATATACTAAATGATTTTTAAAATATAAATGGCAAAAGAAGCCATTTATAAGTGATAATAGAGAAAATATGTACAATAGTTTATTGTAAGAATCAGTTTCGACTGTCTGTAGAGTGGGACCTAGGAGTGGAAACAGGTGGGAGAGAAGGTTCTCATAGGTTCAAGATACTATTTTACTCATTATATTCATTATTATTTGATAAAAATAGATATGAGTTAAAAACAAAAGCTGAGATCTAAGTTTTTGATAAATGTAGATATATTAATTGGTCTGGCAGCCAGCAGCTCTTCGTTTTCTGTGATGAGTTGAAAATATATTATAAATGCAAATTTCTGATATTTGGGCTACCAGAGTAAGATAAGAAATAGCCTTTTCCACTGGTCTGTTTTTAAAAAGTATATAGTTGTATTTTCAAAATAAATTACAATTTTCAGTATAGACTACATGTATCCTTGAGCTTCCTCCCATCCCTAGAATTTTAAGATTTATCTTAAGTACTGTGAAAATATCAGTCTTGAATTATTGAGATATAGTTCCTTTGTTCTAAGAATAGGACAAGGGGGCTGCCAATGAATCTATTCCATTGCTCTTGAAGGACGTCATTACTGACCAGAATTATTCCATCAACAGTGTTGTTTAGTGGCTCTTTCAGTATAGTCCTGTCTCACTCACATTATCCCTTCTGTGGTCCCCTTTATTTCCAGATGTTCCTATAGCATATCCCTCTGTTCTCTGAGACCACCATGCTGAAATGATAGTCTATGTCAATGGTTTAACTGATTAGATCAGGAATGCCCTCTGCAGGCAGCAACGGCTGGGTGGTAAAGAAGACATTTCACATCAGTTGACTTTTATACACATCATTGTCCCAGGCAAAAGTGAAAGAGGGAAAAATGGGCATTTGTCACTGACTCACCTGCCGGAGTTTGGTTCCTACCATGGAGGCACTGCTGTCAAGCACAAATACCACATTCTTGGGTAATGGAGGAAGGTCTTTGGGGGCAAAGTAGTGCACAAAATAGCCATTTAGAACCTGTTGGAAGGGAAAGAAAGTATAAACGGTAGTGCCCAGAATAGGTAGAAAAACTAACTAAAATAGTATATGGAACTTCTAAAAATTAAAGATAGCATGAAACAGTGTCTCAGGTCAGATTCCGTAGTCAGAGCAAAAGTATTCATGGTCCTGATCCCTTCAAGAGAACAAATTGCTAAATTAATCTGTGTAAGGATAAAATCATCCCTTAAAGTTTTATCAACTATGTTGACTGATTCAGTTTAAATTGTCCACCCCCTTCTGCCACTCGCCACTTGAGAATCCTGCCTCTTTAATTATCTGTTTCTTTTTATCAAGCATCTTACAAATTGAGATGTCAAGAAGGCTGTCTACATTCTGGGTGCACAGTAATACATTTTAATATTCCCATCCTGTCTCTGGAGCAATAAAACCTAAAGGGAAATGAGTCAGGGACCATTCTCTTAATTAAAATTGAAGAAGAACTAAAATTCTAACATCATCTAACACACCACATGGAAAATTGTAGGTTTCATTTGCTCTCCAGATAACTGAAGCAGGAAATATATACCCTCAGCCTCCAGCTAGGGAATACCACTCGTCTCCTTGGAAATACATTTTGGGTTAAAACAAATTTCCTAAAAATCAGAAAGTTCTCTCTGCTTTAGGTAAGTATTAGAATCCCCGGTTCTGAGTCTGAAAGTATCAAGCAACAAACATGAAAGAGTAACAACAAACCCTTACCTGGATGTCTCCAATGCTCTGTTCCCTATTGACATCATATCTGATGATGAAATCTCCTAAAATGCCATTTTGCGCAATCCTGGCTTGTTGTACCACACCAGGCTTAAAAATTATTTTGGCAAAAGTTTCATTTTGATTGATAAGAGTAGAAGGAGGCGGCCCAGCATCATCTGCATAGAGCATATAAACATAATTAGTAACAATATATAAATATTTTTCTGGGGAAAAAAAGGACTGTTCTGCGGTGACACAGAGGGTTAGACTTCATTTTATTGCAGTTTATTTCCATCTGAACTTCCTAGACTTCATATTGATAATGTATCACAATGCATGAAATACATTAGCATGTATTATAGTTCACCTTCATGTTTCCTTTTAAATCTGTCCTTATGAGAACTTTTTAAACACACAAAAGTAGAGAGAACAGTGAAATAAACCCTCACTCACCCATCACCAAAAATTAATAATTATCGACTTTTTTCCAGTTTTTTGTGTCTGTTTTAATGTATCACCTCACCATATTTTGCTAGAGTATTTAAAAAACAAATCCCACTCATCATATTTCATCCATATGTACTTCAGTATGAATCTCAAACTGTAAGAACCTTTTTAAGCATAACTATAAAACCATTATCACAATAATAAAATTAATGCTCAATGACTTATTATGGTTGAATAATCAGTCTTTATTTAAATTTTCCTGATTCTTAAGAAAAAATGTCTTGGAATGGTTGGTTTGTTGGGATCAGGATCAAAACAAAGTCCCTGCATCACATTTGGTTTATGATTCTTAAGTCTCCTTTAATCTGTGTCACCCACCTCTGCCTTTTTTCTACTGCTACATAAATGTGTTGTAAAACGCTGGTCATTTGTCCTACAAAGTTTCTCACAGTCTGCATTTCCGTTTGTTTTCCTGTCCTGACTTTTAACTTGCTCCTCTATTACCCTCATTTCCAGCCTTGGCTTGTACTGTATGTAACATCTAGGGGAGCTAGAAAATATACTGATTCCTAGGCCAAGAGCTCATTCAATTCATCTGGGACACAGCCTACACACCAGGACTTTAAAATTCCCCATTTGAGCCTATTGTGCAGTCAAGGCTGAGAACCACAACTCAATCCCCTATATTTCTTTGTACTCTGGTTGGTAGAACTGAAGGGTGCTATTTGCTTGGTCAGGCTCAATGCCATTTGCAAGAACACTTCAAAGGTTATGCTGACTACTTACTACTTTATCAGATCAGAAGGTATGTAATATCTACTTGTCTTCTTTTAGCAGTGGTAAAATTGATGATGGGCTCCGATACTGTCATCACTCATGATGCAGTCCTCATCAATCTTTCACTTAATAGTTTTACCAGTTGCTGATAATGTTTGTCTAGACCCACTGTTTCATTAGAGTTGTAAAAGGGTAGTTTCTGATTCTACCATTACTTCCACATGGAATTCTTCCATAAAGAACAACCTTCCCCCATAAATCATTTGGTAGCCCTACCATACTGTTTGTCCAGTTTATGGCTCTTAAAAATAGAACTGTCCCAATGCTTTCCTGAGCACAAATCTTAGAATATAAATTAGAATTCTGGAAAGATAAACAGATAAATGTATTTTATGTGATTTAAGAAAAGTTAGTGACATGACATTAAGCAAAGCCATCCCATTTTTTACTCCCAACCTTTACTTCCTGTTAGGACACAAGGAATCATTGTATAGACTACCTACCTTTACAAATCCAAATACCATCATATCTTTATATTCAGAAACAGAAGTCCAAATTTTTGAGGTCTGCTTACACAATAAAGAATGTGAAAATAAAGTGAAGAATGCATAAATATCAGTATATGTGGAGAATTTTTATCCAGATACTGAATCAAAACCAGGCTTAAAACTGCTGCAAAGCATCTGATTATTTTTAAAATCTATTTAAGTTGATACTATGGAGTAAGCTGACTGGCAATTTTCCATCCTTAATTATAAAAATAAAAAAGGAAATGAAGCATAATATACACCCATGGTAATTTGTATTTAAGAATATACTTCCTTCTGCTAAAGTTTTATTAGACATTAAAATCAAAGGAAGTTAAACATCTCCTTCAACAGAGCAGTTGTTTTTCAGAAACAATTTAGGTATAACCTGAAGAACCACAGAGCAAAACTGAGTCTTCTATTATTTGCACTTATCAAAGGCAGAAATTGGGGTAGTGATCAGACAGCCAGCAAACTGACCATTGTATAGAAGATCGCAGGCTTCTAATAGATTTGCTTATATGAAGAAGGTGTTGGAAACATCTTGATGGCACAGCAACAAGTGCCAGCCTCCAGTTCACCAGCCTGGTTGATGATGCCTTAGAACCAGTAGACAGGAAGAAGGAAAAGAGGTTGAAAAAGGAAAGATCCTTGAAACAGAAGGAAACTTGCTTGTTCTCCCAAATCAATCTTTCATTTCTTTGGTGACTGTTGGTAAAGCACCAAGAGTAAGGCATAATAATACACTAGTTAAAAACTCAGGATCAGGAATGAATGAGAAGGACCTGCACTCAGCCCTGGCTCTACCTCTTATTATCTATGCGACTTTGGGCAAGTTTCTGAGCCTGGGTTATCTCATCTATAAAATGGATTAATGGTCTATCAAACTCACACTATTGAAAAGATTAAGTGGTGCAATGTACTTAGCACCGTTCTGATTCATGGTAAGCAGTTTTGCTAGCTAATATTATTATAAACCTAAAATACATAAAAAAATAAAAGAAGGACCAGGAATTAAATGTAAGACAGTTCAACATGTCAAACTTGGGATACTACAGGTAATAAACAGGAAGGAACTACTGCTATTTACAGCATGGTTGAATCTCAGTCATTTTGAGTAAAACATAACATAAAAGAGTATATATTCTCTATGCTTCCATTTGCATAAAACTTAAAAGCAGCATAAACGATTCACAGAAATTGGAGTAGAATAATGGTTACCCTTGGAGGTGGGGTGAGGACTGACTGGGAAAGAGTATAAGGGAGTGTTTCCACATTTGGGGTGGTAGAAACACTCTATGTCTTGACCTAGAAGTAGTTGTATGGGTGTATTCATATGTAAAAATCCATCAAGCTGTACACATAAGATGTATACTTTATCCTATGTATTCTCCAATTTTTTAAATATTTAAGTCATTGGGAGTTGGATAGCAGAATAGATTAGGTGTGTTCAGAGAATTCTAGTTGGCGGAACTCACATTAGGGAGAGTCACCAAAAAGCACTCTTTATGCAGCATCAGTAAAAGCTCTAAGAACCATGCCCTGTTGGCAGAGGTCACTTTCACAGCTCATCTCATTAGAAGTGTTGGAGCCAAGCCGGGGTGACTCAGTCACCTGCAGGGATGGTGCTGAGCAGTTTTTATGATGGGGTCTTGGGCCAGCATCATCAGCGTTACCTGGGAATTTACTAGAAACATAAATTCTTGGGACCAACTAGAAACTCTGGAGTTGGAACCCTAGTATTTTAACAAGTTTTTCTGATGATTTTGGTTCCTGCACAGACACAATGGTTTTGTGCTCTTGGTCTATGTAACTGGGCAGCACTAACATTGTACATTCCTGTAATTAAGATTTGACTCTGTATTGTCAGCATGTACCTACTTTTTCTTGTCTCAAATCTCTCATTGAAATGCCCTTTACAACCATCCTGAATTAATACCATTCATGATTGAATAAAAGCACTGAGAATGAAAAACTATAATTCCCTCTTCATAATTCATTTGACTAGGCTCTTTGATATAACCCATGAGAAAGGATAGTGTATTATTATTTTGGTTTCCTATTGACCTCTGTTGTTTGCTAGTTCATGATGAAAATTCATAAGAATCCTCTAAATAGGCTTATTTTATATGCCCATAATTGTGGTTGATTCCCAGATTGGTCACTCACTGAGATGCCTAGCTCCCAAGGCTGACTTCCACCGATCAGTGGCAAATAGTCAGTGTGATCTGGTGAATTTTCCACTCCCTATAAAAAGAAAAAAGTTGGCTGGAAAATATTCCAGAGAAATCTCTCTAAAAAACAAAACTCTTCTTTTTATTAGAGGAGGAAGTAAATATTTAAATCAATGAGGTTAGTATAGGCTGCACCACCATTACTGACCAAAATCCCAAAGTAGAATAAGACTATTCAGTTTTTCCTTACTGTGAATTCGGACTAATGCTGCTGACCCCTACAAAAATAGTTCATAAGCACAATGAGCTTTATTAGCAGGGCCCTCAGCAGTCACGGGATATGTTCTAAAGATAATGAAGAGTGCAAAGGAAGAGGTTGGGAGCAGACCAAAGGACTGAGACTCTGACCTACTTCTCTAATGAGAACCCACATATCTTTTCCTCCTGTTGGTTTTCTGTCCTTCATGCCAACTTGGTTAGAGGCAGAAGTGTGGCAATTGCTCTGAATTGAAGAAAGCTGAGTCTTCTAATGTCAACTTTCTGTTTTAATCCAGGTATCGGTGGTCGCGTGCAAGACAACCTTCAGTGGCACACATCTGTCTCCAGTGTGTCCTCGGTGAGATTCACAAAAGGTGAATCCCTGCTTCTCAGGTCACCGGCATCCCCATGATGCTATCTTTCTGTCTAAAGCCCAGTATATTTTAATTAAAAATATGTTATTTTAGAAGCCACGTAATACTTTAAAAAGTGTGCTCTAGGGTATGACAGACTCAAAATGACTGATTTAGTATGTCTACACCTCAGTTTCACATCTGTTAAGTTGGAGTAAATCACATCAGAGAATCATTGTCAAAATTAAGCAAGATCACATATATAAAGGACTGAGCTTAGTGCCTGACACACAGTTTGGTGCTGAACACATATTAGCCCCCAGCCCCTTCCCCTTCAGAATTAGCTTCTTGTCCTCTCTGTCTAGGATGCAAGGCAACTCATGAGTTTAAAATATTATTTGATAACGTACAATTTATGTTTTGCCATAATAGGTTTCTCTACACCACTGAGAGCTTAGTAAAAACAAATAATCATTATTTGGAGGGAAAAAAGGCACATCATCATAAACATTCATAACAAGAATTTGAGAATGTTTATATAGAGAACAAGCTTTATAAAGTATAATGCAGTTAGTAGCTTTCCAAGAGCCCCCTAAAATTATATACAGAACTTTGCATAAAAGCATACATGTTTATTTTTTCTAGAGAGTCTATAGCTTGCACCAGATTCTCCAAGGCATCATCATAAGGTTAAGAAGCATGCATACAAGTGTTGTTAAACATTTCTCCCATTGATTCCATTTTGTAATGACAAAGCACTTCATATATTTTGTGTAAACAGTGAAGAGAACAAATCATATGTCCTTAGTTTTGTCCTGGAACAAGGATGTTATTAACAAGTAAACATTCTTTCCCTAAAGAACCACATGGGGAAAAATGAAGCCAACTGCTATGTAAAATGTCTAAAGGTGACAGGACTCAGGAGCAAAGAACTACACACAAGGACATCAGCTGGAAGTTACACTCCTTGGGGTCAACTGACAGAGGGATTTCCTGGCCTCTGTTTCCTGTGGACCTTGGGGCTGCCTACAGTTGGAGAAAAGCAGCCAACACCTGGTGATTTTACAAAAGGATTTCCAAACAAACACTGCCTGCTCATTTCCCCTTGGAAAAGAGACTAAATTGTGTTTGTTTATGTAACCTGCTCACCCGGGGTTCCAGTGGGGAGGTCTTTTAAATATACAGCTGTCAAAAATACTGTGAATAATTGGGCAACTACCCTTTGATGGTAGTAATAAAGACACAATTCAAGCAAATCAACAGAGTATTAAAAGAAAAAGTGATGGGGATGTAATGTACAGCCTGGTGGTTAAAGGTAATAATATTGTATTGCATATTTGAAAGTTGCTAAGAAAGTAGATCCTAAAAGTTCTCATCACAAGGAAAAAAAATCTGTAACAATGTATGGTGATGGATCTTAACTAGACTTACTGTGATAACCATTTTATAATATATACAAATATCAAGTCATTATGTTGTACACTTGAAACTAATATAATGTTGTATTTCTTTATAACTCAATTTAAAAAATACTGGCTAGGTTTCAGGAAAGAGAAAGTGGTAAAGTTGAGGTAATGAAGATGAGAAAGAATTTTCAGTAAATACCTTCAAAAGCCCCTTATTATATATATAGTTTTCTTTTTGGAAGGGGATTTTCCTCCCTATATTCATATTTGGTATTTTATATCCTTTAGGAAAATAACATCACATAGATATGACAGCAACATATAGCATAAAATAATAATGTAAATTTACAGCTGAAGGAGTTTAAATCCGACTTTATCACTTTATAATTGTGGTGTGCCCAGATTTCTTTTTTTTAAAGATTTTATTTATTTGTTTTTAGAGAGAGGGAAAAGGAGGGAGAAAGAGAGGGAGAGAAACATCAATGTGAGAGAGAAACATCAATTGGTTAACTTTTGTGCACGCACCAACCAGAGACTGAACCTGAAATCCAGGCACATGTCTTGACCAGGAATCGAACTGGCAACTTTTCGCTTTGTGGGATAATGCCCAACTAACTGAGCCACACTGGACAGGGCCAGATTTTTTAGCAAATTAGTTTTTTTCACTACTTACATAATGCTCTGTTTTGCTAAAATAATATATTACTAAGTCTGTTTTCCCTATCTGACTGACTTCCTCAGAGAACTATCCATGAAAACAATGGAACTATCTCATACATTCTAAAAGGAGATAGCATGCATTATCCCTTCCAAATACCATTTTTTGTCTATTGAAGACCTCAAATACTTGAAATTGCTGCTCTAAGCACTTGAAACTGAACTGAATGGAGGCTCACCAAGAGCAGTGCTAGAGCAGCAAAGGAGTGAGTAGAAGACCGAGATTTCTGTTAAATTTCTATATCTTGTCCTCATGCATGTAGGCAAAACATGGGCCAATTATTTAGAAAGCCTGGGTGTCATTTTATAGAGTCAATCTTACAGAGGGTTTTCTCTTTTATTATTCAAACTTGTCAACTCTACACACCCATTAGGATGGGTACTATAAATATTTTTGAAACCCAGAAAATAACAAGTTGTTGATGAGGATGTGGAAAATTGGAACACTTGTGCACTGTTGTAAATGTAAAATATTATAGCGATATGGAAAACCATATGGCAGTGCCTCAAAAAATTTAAAATAGAACTATCATGTAATCCAGCAATTCCACCTTTTTGGGTATACACTCAGTAGAATTAAAAGCAGAATTTCAAAGATCCCATATACCATGTTCATAGTAGCACTATTCACAACAGCCAAGAAGTGGAAGCAACCCAAGTTCCTTCAACAAATAAATGTATGAACAAAATGTTGTCTATACATACCATGGAATGTTACTCAGCCATTAAAGGAAGGAAGTTCTGTCAGATGCCACAATATGAATGAACTTAGACCTCATTATGCTAAGTGAAATAAGCCATTAAAAAAAAAACACTATGTGATTCCACTTATATGTGCTTCTCAGAGTAGTCAAAGTCACAGAGACAAAGTAGAATAGTGGGCTGCCAGGGGAAGGGGGAACAGGAAGTTGTCGAATGGATATAGAGTTTCAGTTTGGGAAGATGAAAAAGTTCTGAAGATTGGTTGCATAACAATGTGAATCACAACACTACTGAACTGTATACACTTGGCTAAGAGGGAGGGGAAGGGATTGAGAAGTACAGACTGGCAGTTACAAAATAGTCATGGGGATGTAAAGTACAGCACAGGAAACACAGTCAATAATATTGCAATAACTATGTATGGTGCCCACTGGAAATGTAACAGAAACTCTTGGGCTGCTTTGATTGAAACAAAACCCACGGGCTGTTTAGTTAGGGGCCCGATTGCCCGCCGCCAGAATTATAACTCTGAATACCAGAGTTTGGTGAAAAGAAAAAGAATTGTTTATTTACACATAGTCCTGCCTCCCCCTCCCAGACCTGGCCAGTCTTAGGAAAGTCAGAAACACCGTTTCCCTCCTTCCTAGGCACAGTTCAGCTTTACCAGCAGCTGCCAATCACTCAGTTCTGATTGGGGAGGTCCTTTCTGTGCTGTGGTGCCCTCCAGCTCTCAATGCAGGACCGCCTTGATTCTCAGCCTCTTTGCAAACTGCCTTCTTCCTGCAAACCGCATGGATCTCCTCTCCTTCTCCAAGCAGCCTGGCAAGAGCCTCTTCTTAAAGCCGCCTGGAGACCCCTTCTCCAAGCCAGCTGGAGGAAGCCCACAAGAGCCAGAAAGTGAGGGCATGAGGGCCAGAGAGAGCCCGAGAGAGAGAGCCTCCCAGAGCCAGAGCCAGCCCAAAATGTCCGCAGCTGCTTCTCTCTTCCTCCCTGCCTCCTCTCACGCATGGGGGGGGGCAAACAGTTCTGACCATTCACAGAACCCTACGTAGGCTCTGTCTGCTTTTTCTGTACCAGCCCACAGTCCAAGATCCCTCCCATCTTCCTGAGTCTTGGAAGTAAAGCAGATCTTTGCAACAATGTATCCAGCCACTAGCTCCAGGCATGCAAGGGCATCCTGAAAGCTGCTTCCTGCTCCCTATCTCCTAGCCGCAAACTCTGGGGTTTGTTTTTGGACTCCCCTGTTTCTGTAACAGAAATATCAGGGGAACAGTTGATAAAGTATATGATTGGCTAACCACTGTGCTGTACAACAAACTAAAACAAAATAACATTGAATATAAATTGTAATTTTTTTAAATTTTTAAATAAAAAACATTTTAAGAAATGTTATTTATCTTTTATTGTTATTGTTGACACTATTACAGATGTCCCCTGTTTCTCCCCTTTCTTTACCCCCCTCCCCCCAGCCACCCTCTCCTTCCTGGCCTTCACCACATTGTTGTCTGTGTCTATGGGCTATGCATACAAGGGGGACCCAAGAAAACCTGGAATTATCTTCTGGAGAGCAGGCCCCTTGTAGTAAAGACATCCCCCACTGGGAGAGTGTTCTAGGAACCCATCTGTATCAGTGTACCAGCTGATGTTGTGAGAGGTTGCATCTGTCTTCAGTTATTTATTTATTTATTTATTTTTGAAGACTCAACACATTTGCCCATTTCACAACAGGTGATTTATGAGCACATTTGCCCACATTGCACTCAGTGTTCAGCAGTTTTTAACCAGAAAATGGCACAACTTCCATACTCCACCCTCCCATTCACCTGATCTCACCCCGAGCAACTTGTTTCTGTTTCCCTTGATGAGAAAAGTCCTCAAAGGGAGACATTTTGCCAATGTGGAAGAGGTGAAACAAAAAACAGCAGAAGCACTAAAAGGCATCAAAATTGACAAGTTCAAAAACCTTTTTGAGCAGTGGAAAGAAACATCTTGATAGGTGTCCTGCATCAATTGGAGAGTACTTTGAAGGCGACTGAAGTTTAAACATGTAAGACTAAATATACAATTTTTTATAAATAAGTTTAATTTTATTGAGTCCCCTCTCATATATGCATATATGTTCTTTGGCTAATCTCTTCCAGTTCCTTCTCTGAGATCTGTTATTCCATTCCATGTACCCATGCCTCCAGTTTTATTTTGTTCATCAGTTTGTCTCCTTAATTAGATTGCAGGTATGAGTGAGATCACAGGGTATTTGTCTTTCTCTGACTGGCTTCTTTTGCTTAGCATAATGTTCTCCAGGTCCATCCATGGTGCCGCAAAGGGTAAAAGTTCCTTCTTTTTTACAGCCTCATGGAATTTCATTGCGTAAATGTACCACAACTTTTTTTTTATCTACTCATCTACTGATGGGCACTTGGGCTGTTTCCAGACCTTGGCTATGGCAAATAATGCTGCTATGAACATAGGGATGCATATATTCTTTCTGATTAGTGTTTTGGGATTCTTAAGATATATTCCCAGAAGTGGATGGTTAAGATGGTGAATTTAGGACAGTCGAGTTGCTGAGGGTTGGCAATGGACTGCGGCAGACGCAGACCGGAGCATGGGGGACCCCTGGAGCTGTTTTACGACAAGAATGAAGCCCAGAAATACTTACGCAACTCTAGGATGATTGATATCCAGACTAAGATGACTGAACAAGCATTGGAGCTCCTTTATCTACCTGATAAGCCCTGTTACCTGTTGGATATTGGTTGCGGTACTGGGCTGAGTGGAGATTGTCTCTCAGATGAGGGGCACTATTGGGTGGGCATCGACATCAGTCCTGCCATGCTGGATGCAGCTTTGGATCGAGAAATACAAGGAGACCTGCTTCTGGGGGACATGGGCCAGGGCATCCCCTTCAAACCAGGCTCCTTTGATGGTTGTATCAGCATCTCTGCTGTGCAGTGGCTCTGTAATGCTAACAAGAAGTCTGACAACCCAGCCAAGTGCCTCTACTACTTCTTTACTTCTCTTTATTCTGTTCTGGTCCGTGGAGCCCGAGCTGTTTTGCAGGTATACCCTGAAAACTCAAAGCAGTTGGAGCTGATTACAACCCAGGCCATTAAGGCTGGCTTTACTGGTGGTGTGGTGGTGGACTACCCCGACAGTGCCAAAGCAAAGAAGTTCTACCTATGTTTGTTTTCTGGACCATCAACTCTTCTGCCAAAGGGCCTGGATGAAGTTAAGAATGAAGAGGAGGCCAGGCAATCCACATTCATGAAGAAGAGGGTCCCATACAGGGTTGCAAAGAGTGAGGTGATGAAGAAGAGCCGTGACTGGGTGCTGGAGAAGAAGGAACGCCGCAGACGTCAGGGCACGGAAGTCAGACCTGACACTCGGTACACTGGCCGCAAGCGCAAGCCCTGCTTCTAAGCAGTTAGCTGCATCAGATGGGAGAGCTTGGGGTCCACACAATTGTGAGCTGTGCCATCCAGCTCAGGCATTTGCTTCTGGAAAGTTTTATATATTGAAGTGTTTACTTCATTAGTTGACAAAATAGTTTAGGAAAGTTCTAGAAAGTTCTAAAAGTATTTTCTTCTTAAAGTTCTAAGAGCATCTTATTTTGTTCTAAAAACAATAAACCACTTTTTGTGGAATCTCTGGCATTTTCCAGCTTTTGTGATCTTAAATTTAAGTACCTCTGTTGGTGGGAGCTACCACTTGATTCCTTGATTCCATGGGCCCAAATTAGGTTTAAAGAACTTAAATGAAAGTACTCTTTTAACCTACAAGGAACATACATAGGTTACTATAGGGTTATAACAGCAGGCAAATGAAATTGGGAAGGATGGTCAGGATGAAATGTATCTGTGGTACCCACTGGCCTAAAGCTGCTGCCGATGCTGCCCAATCTCTGGTTTCCCTATTGCCAGAAGGTATTATCCGGCCCCGGCCAGGTAGCTCGGTTGGTTAGTGTCATCACAATATGCTAAGGTTGAGGGCTCCATCAGGTCAGGGCACATAGAAGAAACAACTAATAAATGCATAAACAAGGAGGACAACAACAACAACAACAAAAAAAAGATGGTGAATTTAATGTTATATGTTTTTATCATAATTAAAACATTTTTCATTTTAAAAAATTGCTGACTCTAAGTTCTTCAAAGGCAGTGAAAACATATTTGATACTTTCAGGTTCCAACCATCTAGCACAGTGCCAGGACCATGGTGAGAACTCAAGACAAGCTTGTTGAATATTTAACATGGAGGTGACTCAACACATTGGCATGCAGTTGGCAGATGAATAGAGGAGCCCCTTGAAGGGATCACCTTGAAAGTGTTTTGGTGGGTGTGGTAGATACTCCAATAACCCATGTCACATGCCCTGGACCCACGGCTGGTGTCAGCCACAGCTGTACTTACTGGTCAGTGCCATAGGCCCAGACAACATCGCATCTCACACACCAAACTAAGACAGCAAGGAAAAGGAAGCAACAATGAGAGGTCTCCTGGAGAGGAGTAGCTGCTCACCAATGTCAAGTTAAAAAGAGAAGGCCACCTGCCTGGGTCTCTCTGAGTCATCCTGCTCACAGCTGGCCCTGACCTAACTACAGCCAATGTCAGAACAAACAAGATAAAATGAGTTCTCATGTCGGCATTAAAAACCAAACCAAACAAAACCAATTATGGAGCCAAATGATTCATACCTGAATAATTTCTGCACTGAACAATGCTGGAATTCCTCACACAACAACCAGATTGTTTCCTGGCAAATGTACAGAGGCCAAACAGAGCCATGCCCTTCAGCTGCAGCCTGGACACTGGATTAGGGTGGGGGATTGGGGACACAGCAACAGGCAACTAGAACTGGGGTGAATGATCAGTCTCAATGCAGCCCTTTAATAGGGCAGAGCTGCCAGACTTAGCAAATAAAAAGGAGGCCCAGTTAAATTTGAATTTCAGATAAACAACAAATGACTTTTTTAGTATAAGTGTGTCACAGATGTTGCATGCAACATATTGTTTATCTGAAATTCAAATTTAACTGAGCAACTATAATTTATCCTGCAACCTAGCAAAGGAAAATGAGATCTAGATTTTTGTAACCAGTCTTCTGGAACAAAATTCTGTCTCCTAATACCTCCTTCACAACAAAATATTATCTACACCCAAGAGCTGGCAAAGTTAGCCAACCGAAACTAGGAAAATGTTAAAAACCTAACAGCCTTCCCATTGCCAACAGCTGTTACTCCTAAATTCATTTTACAAATTTTTAGTGAGCACCCATTCTATCACAGGCACCATGCTAGGTGCCTGAAATACAATCCTTAGAAACCTTTGCAACAAAAGGCAGAATTGTGAGGCTGACAGACCAAAGAAAGAAAAACACAAAATTTTAAAACAGATTTAAGTTGACCCCATTCTTGGGCATCTACTGAAGACGTGCTGTTCTCCAGTCAGAGGTGACTTGATCTTGCAGGACCTATGGCTGAGCATTAACCTGTTCTCAAAGACAGCTGCACAGTCACCAGCCTCATTTTCTAACGTCAAAGGTAATGAAACTATATTCTGAGTGGTTCTCTTCTTTCTATTTAAGCTTCCTTGGTGTTCAGGATTACCTGAAAGTCGACAATTTATAGTGAGCTTACACAGGAGTGATACAATAAAAAGCAAGCCGTAGACTGAGTTCCCCCAGCCCTATTACTTGCCTTCCTAGGCATGTAAAGGACACATAGCTAACTGCTGGAGCGCACAGCCAACATCACTTCCAGGGCGCTTGATGAAGTGGGATTCTCACAACCTAATATGTAAGGTTTTTCATTTTATGTTTTTGAGGTAAAATTCATGTAACATAAACTTAACCACTTGAAATAAGTGTACAATTCAATTCACATAACATAAAATTTATCACTTTAAAGTGAATTGAAGGACAACACAAGGGTAGGGATTGACTGTGGGAGAAAGAATGGGGGGGCAGGGAGGAGAGCAATGGGGGAAAATGCAACAACTGTAATAGAACAACAATAAATTAATTTTTAAAAAGAAATAAAAAGTAACAGTTTGTAAAAAACACAACAAAACAAAGGTGAATTCACTGGCATTTATATATTCACAATGTGCAACTACCACCTCGATCCAGTTCTAAAACATGTTTATGCCCCCCACAAAAAAATCTCCATAATCATTAGGCAGTCACTCCCCATTCCTTCCTCTCCCAGGCCTTGGCAATCACCAATCTGCTTTCCATCTCTATGGACTTATCTGTCAATTTTGAACATTTAATATCAGTGGATCATAAATATGGAACCTTGTGAGTCTGGCTTCTTTCACGGTTCATCCATTTTGTAGCATATACAGTACTTCATTCCTTTGAATGGATGACCAATATTCCATTGTATGGATATACCACCGTTTGTTTATCCATTTATCTACTGATGAACATTTGAACTGCTTGCACATTTTGGCTATTGTAAATAGTGCTGCTGTGAACATTTATGTACAAGTATTTGAATACCTGTTTTCTTCCTTTTTATCTTCTGATGTTTTTGTCTTAGGTGCAGAGTGATTTAAAACCAAAGGTCAATTCTGTTACAGAATTACCCAGTAAGTTACAGGAGACTGATAAACAGTTATTGTACAATATGTTACAGAGCAGCAAACAAGCATTCAGGATAAACCTGAGAAACTACATTGTCCTGATCATGAAATGCAAATGAATGTGTTTCTGGAGCAGCACATTAGGCATCTTGAAAAACTACAACAACAGATATTCAGCTCTCTATAACAAGCCAGCATACATCCCATCTTTTATCACTTGGATCTGCAAGCTATTACTGAATGATTATTTCAATAGCTAATAAAATTGTAACAGCTTTAGTTCTTTTAAAATTAAAATTATTGGGGTGACATTGGTTTATAAATTATATAGGTTTCAAGGGCACAATTCTATAACACATCATCTGTATATAGTGTGTTCACTACCCCAAGTCAAGTCTCCTTCCATCATCACTTATCCCCTCCTCTACCCTCTCCAGCCTCCCCCCACCCTCCTTCCCCTCTGGTAATCACCACACTGTTGTCTGTCTACAAGGGTTTGTTCGTTTGTTTTTGTTTGTTTGTTTTGCTTAATCTCTTCACCTTTCTCACTAGCCCCCTACTCCCTCCCCTCAATGAGTCTGTTTCTATTTTGTTTGTTAGTTCATTGTATTCATTAGATTTCACATATAAGTGACATCATATGGTATTTGTCCTTCTCTGACTGGCTTATTTCACTTAGCATAATACTCTCCAGGTCCATCCATGCTGTTGCAGAAAGGTAAGATTTCCTTCTTTTTTATGGCTGAGTAGTATTCCATTGTGTAAATGCACCAGAGTTTTTTTATTCACTCATCTACTAATGGACACATGGGCTGCTTGTTTTCAATTCTTTTGTGCGTATACTAGGAAAAATTGCTAGGCCATATGGTAAATCTATGTTTAACTTTTTGAGAAACCATCAAAATGTTTTCCACAGTTGCTTCACCACTTTACATTCCCACCAACAATGTACGTAAGTTTCAGTTTCTCCACATTTTTTCCAAAACTCATTTTCCATTTGTTTCTTTTTATTATTATTATAGCCATCCTACTGAGTTTGAAGTGATATTTCATTGTGGCTTTTATGTGCACTTCCCTAATGACTAATTGTTTTGAATATCGTTTCACATGCTTGCTGGCCATTTGTGTAACTGCATTGGAGAAATGTATATTTCTAGTCCTTTACCCATATTTTAATTGGGTTGTTTATATTTTTTGTGTTTGAGTTGTAAGAACTTTATATATATTCTGGACACTAGACTTTTATCAGATATATGTTTTGAAAATATTTTACTCCATTCTGTAGATTGTCTTTTTAGAATATTTTTTTAAAGCCAAGCTGATATTCTTTGTCTTTCTTTTGTGTTCTTGAGTATGGATCACCCCTCAATGGTGAACCAGACAAAAAAAGAATCTCAAGACAGTTATGAAAGTCTCCTCATTCCTGAAATTAAAACTTCCTTTAAATGTCAAATTAGGGTAACATCACATGAGTCCCTCAGTTTTGACAGAGCTGAGGAGTTAAGATTTCTTGGGAACTCCAGCTGGGAGGCCTGGAAACAAAGTCAGCAGCCCAGGGAAAGTCTCAGGGAACAAAAGGGTAGGAACTAATGCCAAAGAACACTTGAAAGCAAGAAACCAGGCTGTACGAAAAAGCCAGGATAAAGGCAAACACTAAGCCAGGCTTCAAGAGGTTAAGAGCATCTTCTCTCACAGTGGTGAGGGTAAGAGTGAGAAGAGTAGGAGAAGAACAATTCCCACAGGTCCAGGCAGCCGTGGTGGGAACTGAGGAAAGTAGAAAACTTCTTTTGACAGCAAAATGTATCATATAATCAGGTTTGTCTTTTCCAAGGGAAGATGGGATACCTAGTTTACTGAGCTTGAGACTATTAGAAAGATTGCACTAGCCTTTTGCATCTCAAGTTTCTATGTTGATGAGCAGAAGTTGGATACGGGATAAAGTTACTTCCCACCAACTGTGTAATTTTAGGTTGGCCTGTATCCAATAGTAAAAACATGTTGGTAAAAAGAAGAATGATGCACATTTTAATAAAGATTAAAAGTGAGAGTATTCTGAGGGCCTGCAAAATTAAATAAATAATCTTTTTAAATTTAAAAGCTGCTTCTGCAGGTCAAGATCTTGGCATAGTTAATGTCCCTAAATTCTGCTGGGAAGTCCAAAGTAAGGGTTCCCAACATTTACTGAGCATCAGACTACCAGGAAGGCTTTTAAAAATAGAGCTATCTGCAATCTTTAGAATCAGAAAATGGGTTAGTAGTTGCCTGGGGCTGGGGTGGGAACAAGGAGTGACTGCGATGATATACAAGAATTTTTGTGGGGTGATAGAAATATTCTAAGATTAAATTGTGATGATAGTTGCACAACTCTATAAATGCGCTAAAAATCAATGAACTGGACACCTGAAATGAATATATTTTAAGCTATGTAAACTGAATCTCAATAAAACTGTGCTCTAATAGACTATGAAAGTCATAGTACCATGCCTGTTTAGTGGTAGAAAAAAAATAAGTATTATTCTTTAGTTTTATGAATAAATTAACATGTTAAAAGTGCTCATATAGTTTCTCTATATAAATTCATATAATATCATACCCCAAAATGTACAGCTACCTAGGCTTACCTCAACAAATTCTAATTCAAGTGTTTAATGTAGAAGTCAGTCATCTATATTTCTTCTTCTTTTTTAAAATCTCTCCAAGTGTCTATAAAGGTATAGCCAAGTTTGAAGTCACTGATATAAAGCAAAAAGGAATAAAACAGGCAAGGTACCTTATTTCTTACTTTATCTCATTTTATTTTACTACTATCCACTAGGAATCTCATCACAAATGAAAATTTTCTGTCAAAAAAAATATTTGTAATCATGAAACAGGCAGTAATTTGGGGGCCATGGGACAATAGGGAGTTTGAGATTTTAACACAGAGAATAAAATAAGCAGCCTTAAACCAATCACATAGGTGGACTAGCTACTCAGTGTTTGCCTTCAGATGATAACAGATCTCAAGTAGGTCCTAGGAAAGTCTGAATTCCAAATACTCTTTCCATTGAGCCCATAAATAACCAGAATATTTTAGGGGAGAGGAACTGAAGGATTGGGGGCAAGAGAGGCAGTCTTGTCTCTCACTGTACACTAGCTTGTCATCTTTTAGATTCTGAACCATGAGTTACATGAATTCTGAGCACATGAGCTAACATTTTAATAATCCAGAGAGTATAATACTTTCTTTGGCTTCCAAATTGCACCTCATAGAATTAGCTCATAAGTTGAGAAGGAGCCTGTTAATTTACGATTCAATGTACGATCCTGATACAGCAGGAAAGTAAACAAAGGCAAAGATAAGTGATGTTGCTTTTAGTCTTGTGTGTGTGTGTGTGTGTGTGTGTGTGTGTGTTTGTATAATGAAGGAGAGACTGGAAATTTAAACTCACACCCTCAGCATTTTACAAAAAACTCCCTTAAAGGGTAGTTATAAAGATAGAATGAGATAATAATTCATGCAAAGTGCCAAGTCTAGTATCTAGCACACAGTAATCCTTATCTAGAATTGCTTCCCTAACGATGAAAATGGGTTCAGTGGTCTGAGATTTGCTTACAGAAACTCCAGAAGTCTGACTTCTGAATACAGCCAACTCCATCAGAGGAATGTACTGGCGTGGGTCCACATTCACGCAATTACAGCTCATGTTGGTGCAAAGCCAAGTCTAGTTTGATCTCTACCCTGGATTTCTTTTGGAAACATTCAAGTGTCCAGACAAAATCACAACATGTGTGCCTCTCCTGCTGAGGCTTCCAGTTTGCAGGAACAATAACAGCTGAACTCTGAAAGATGGGATTGAGGAGCAAAAAGGCAATCTGCCCTCTGCACCTGGCCTGGGTAAATGCTTGTGAAATTTCTATACTCTGGAGGGAAAATATCTACTCTGTTACAAAGAGATAGGAAAACAATTTTCTTAAAAATAAACAGGTCCCAAGAGATCAATGGTCTGGAAAAATTCCTCTGAGATTCTCTCAGGCCCTGAATATGAACAGTAAGCAACCTTTCAGGCCAACAGTTGGATTCCCACCCCCACTAAGCCCAACACACACGCCACAACTTGTATACATCTCTGAAGAGTCACAGTGGTTCTGAAAGTAAGGCAAAACACACATACATCTCATTACTGCAGCACAACCCTCAGAATCCCCTACCAAGGGCCTAGACGCATCTATTGAGCCCAGGACCTTCATCCTAGACACACGGCACAGCTGCTCTGCCCTCTCTAAGATCCTACAAACTCAAAGGATCTTCCCCCAGAAACACCTCCTTCACACAGTTGTACATAGGAAAATATCCCTATAAATTATGATGAGGAAGAAATGAAATTTAAGAACACTGTTATTAGTTTTGGTATATATATATATTCCCTCTAATTTGCAATTACTTTCTTAGCTATCTACTCTCTAAAAGGCATTTTAAGGTTAATCAGATGAAGACCAGCCTTCAAAATTACCCTTGTGATCTAATAAGAACTTGGATTTAAAAAAAAAAAAAAAAAGTAAATATAAGATGATAATGATAACAAATGTACTTAACAATTATTAAGCTTTTACTCTGGGCCAGGCACTTCACACATACTAACACCTCCCTGTGACCCTATGAGTTAGTTATCACCCCTGATTTGCAGATGTGCAAGTTGAGTCTTACAGGGCCTAGGTAATTTTTTTCAAGATTATAGTTAATACCAATAACTAGAATCCATTAACCATATACACAACCACTTATATGATGTAAGAATGATGTATCGTACCTCATGTCATTTCTGAATGTCAGATACCTTGACAATATTTTAAAATTTCAATTAGATCTGGATTGAGAAGGTCAAACTCAATGTTTGTAATCAATATATAACAGAAGGCTTGAGTCCCTTACAGACCATTACATACTCCAGTAAATGAGGGTAAACCACTTCTCATGCAAAGAAGTAGTTCCTGGATTATTTTTGCATTATGTTAAGTCACATCATTACCTTATTGCTCTTGTTAAGTCATTTGTCTAGTCTCCTTCCAATCTCATTCCTAAATATTTTGCTGAAGAAGACTTCTTGGGCCACTTTCCTTGCAATCACAGGGGATGAATTAAGATTCCGCATATTCATTTATCTCTTAGCATTTCTCTGACCTCAACATCACAAGGATCTGAAATCTTGTCATTCTGATTCTGGTGCAATTTTTGGACCCATCTGTCCAAGCCTTATTGGCATTATAGGATAAGGCCCAACACAAGTGAATATTTAATATAAACAATTAGTTATAAAACGTATTTTATGTTATTATGGCCCCATAATCCCTCACCCTTAGTATAAAATGATTATTTTGTATAACTTTCTAATCTTTTGTCAAATTCATATTTAACAAAGGTATCATATTAACATTATAATGTATGCACAATTGTGTCTTTTTCTCCCATAACACGCTGAATCATGTTTATAACAATATTTTACTAATCATGTCTGTATGGTTGAATATTTAGAATGATGGAACATTTTTACTACTACAATTATTACCAAACAGGTTCATGCATATAATATTTCCAATATTTCAGGTGTTTCACCTAGGTTAGGTTCCTAGAAGTAAAATTACTCTGTCAAATAATTTAAACACTTTTAAAATCTCTTGATAAAGCTTGACTTGTACACGGCACTGTCTTTGTTTAGTTGCAATCATTCAGATTTCAAAAAAACACTCAGAGCCTTTATTGAAGAAGTGCCATGTGTTTTATAAATTGCTCTAAAGCCAACACCCAGTTCTGAGTTACCCAAAAATATCCGAGCATCCCCAGCAAGCACCACTCACCTTCTGCCTTCCCGCTGCCCTTCTGCCTACTGTTGTGTAGAGGCAACACCTCCAGTGATGTGATGCCTGAACTCTCCAGAATATTCACTTCCACTGTCAGCTTCCCCACCAGCTGCTGGGGTCGCACACTGATGATGTGCTCATACTTCCCAAGCCGCCTCTGCAAGAGCTCTTCGTAGCTCAGGAGGAAGACAGCTTTGTCCTTGCTGGGAATAACTGTGGATGCTCTGAACGTTTCAGTCCCCTTCTCCCTGTAAGGAAAAGAAATGGGAACAAAGGGTCGGAGAAAGCCAGGTTCCTCAGGTCCTCTTGGTACACAGCCCAACTACCTATAACAGTCCTTAGAAATGAAAAGTTAGTATTAGGAGAAGCAAAGGCCCGCGCTAGAGGAAGTTTGCAAAGGTTCAAAGGATACTAAAGTGTAGAGAATTCAAACACTACTGAACTCTCCTACCTCTCCCTGAGTCTTACCCAAGGGGACAAAGGGGAAAGGGGACACTGAAATAGGTGAACTTCTGGAAAAGAGAGCTTTGAGGTCAAGATGTAAATTGCATTATCCTCTTTGCAGGGATGGCCAAATAAACCAGGCATTTTTCATAACTTTAAAATAGCTAATATATGAGGGTTTTACACCTTGGGAAAGTTTGATGGATATGTTTAAGGAAAGGGTAAAAAGTAAAGGATTGCAAAGCATATAAAAATACAAATTATATTATTTTATTTTATTGGAAGACATAAAACTATTCACCAATGACATGATCTTGTATGTAGAAAATCCTAAAGAATCTACACACGCATAAAGAAACTAGAACTAAATTAATTCAGCAAGGTGGTAGGCTATAATGTCAATATTTTTTTAAGTATATTTTATTGATTATGTTGTTACAGTAGTTCCAATCTTCTTCCCCTTTGCTCCCCTTTGCTCAGCAGCCCCCTTCCCTCCAGCAATCCCACCCCCCTTGGTTCATGTGCATGGATCGTACATATAAGTCCTTCGGCTTCATCCTTTCCTATATTATTCTTAACATCCCCCTGTCTATTTTGTACCAACCACTGATGCTTCTTAATCCCTGCACCATTTCCCCATTTCTCCCCCATCCCCCTCCTAGCTGACAACCCTCCAAATGATCCCCATATCTATGATTCTGTTCCTATTCTGGTTTGCTTAGTTGGATTTTGTTTTCGTTTTTTAGATCCAGTTGTTGATAGTTGTGAGTTTGCTGCCATTTTAGTGTTCAGTTTTGATCTTCTTTTCCTTAAGTCCCTTTGACATTTTGTATAATAATGGCTTGGTGATGATGAACTCCTTTAGCTTCACCTTGTCTGGGAAGCACTTCATCTGCCCTTCTATTCCAAATGATAGCTTTTCTGGATAGAGTAATCTTGGTTGTAGGTTGCTTTTCATCATATTGAATATTGCTTGCCAGTCCCTTCCTGCCTGCAAAGTGTCCTCTGAGAAATCAGCTGACAGTCCTTTAGGCACCCCCCTGTAGGCAACTCTCCGCCTCTCTCTTGCTGCTCCCAGTATTCTCTTTTTATCTTTCACCTTTGGCATCTCAGTCATGATGCGTCCTGCTGTGGTTCCCTCTCGGTCCAGCTTGCCCGGGACCCTCTGTGCTTCCTGGACTTGTATGTCCATCTCCTTCACAAAATTTGGGAAGTTTTCCTCATTTTTTTCAATTCTTACTTCCTCATAATGCACTGGTTGACTGTTTTTTTCTTCCTTATGTTCCAAATCATTTATTTGAACCCCGGTTTCCTTTCCTTCACCATTGGTTTTGTGTGGATTTTCCTTCATTTCACTTAGCATAGCCTTCACTTCTTCTCTTATACATTTGCCATACTCAAGCATGTCTGTTAAGCCTGTGAGCATCTTTATCACCAGTGTTTTGAATTCTACATCTCTTAGGTTGTCTATTTCCTCATCTGTCAGGTTGGCTATCTCCTCGTTGCTTAGTTCTCCCACTGGAACCTCGACCCGTTGCCCCTTTTGCTCCATACTTTTCTGTTTCCTCATTCTGACAGGCTCCTGTGTTTGTTTGCCTCCGCATCCCAGGTAGAGCTGTCACTCTTGTTACATTGTAAGGGGCAGAGCCTTAGGGATTCATCAGTACAGGGTGAGCTGTTTCACCACGTTGTGGCGCTGTATGTGGAGGAGGGGCCCAAGAGGGAACAATGCCACCTGCCCAGCACTTGCCCCTTTTCCAGGCACCTCTCCCACTTCCACACTGGACTGCCACCCCTCTAGCTGCTGCCCTGGCTATCGTTGCCAGAGTGGGTGGGTCTGTGAACGTTCTAGGACCATGGGGGCCCTTTAAACAAGTGGACTCTGCAGAGATTGGCAGTTTCTGCCTCCTCCCAAACCCCACTGGTCTGCACAGTCAGAAGCAATGAGGCTTGATTTTCCCCGGTGCTGGAATGGTGGGCTGCGAGGTCTGGTGAGGAGATAGGAACACTCCCCAGGTGCCCCTCCTGACTTCTTAAAAATGTGTGACCGTGCTTTCTGCCAACCTGCCACTGCCACCGCTGCTGCCACCATTGCTGTCGCGACCACACCGCATCCTCTCTGCCCCTCCTACCTGTTTGGATGAGTACTTCTTTTTTATATCTTTATTTGCTGGACTTCCATGCAATTTGATTTTCTGGAACTTCTGGTTGTTTCTAGTTTTGAGGTAGTTGTAGTCCTTCTTTGTTGTGGAGGGAGACGCAGCGTGTTTGTCTACACCTCCATCTTGCCCGGAAGTCCCAATACAAATAGTTTTAAATGCTTTCAGTACTTGGAGTGAGAGTTCTCTGATTCAAGGTGGCAGACTGATCATAACAGGAAGAGTGAAGGATTAAACTAAAGGAATAAGAGTGGTAGGGACAACCATCAGCAGGTAGGACATTTTAAAACATTTCTGGAAGACTTGGGGAAAATCAGTAGACCAAGAACTCTACAGCTCAGACTATGTGGGAAGGGACTGCAGCAAGGTAGAGAAACAAATAATCTGCAGAATCCCAGAGAGACTCCAGGCTCTGGTTCAGTAGGATACCACAAGATGAGAGTGAGAAGGAGGACCAAAAACAGGGAGGAGAACTCCAAGCTTACGTGTAACTGAATGAATGGCTAAGATGATGGGCTTCCTATACTCCTTAGAACTAAAAAGAGACGCAAGTGTTAAGATGAAAACATTCTGTTGAGAGCTGAGCAGAATCAATAAAAAAAAACACGACTGACACTCAAACCCATTATTGTAAAATTTCAGAATATCAGGTAGAGAAAACAAATAAAAGAAATGGTATCAGACTACATTAAATGCATCATCAGTACTACTGGATATTTTGAGGCACTGGAGCAATGTCTTCAAAGTTTGGATGGTAAATTATTCTGAATCTTAAATTCCATACACAGTCACCACTTTAATCAAGGTCTCAGAAAGTCTGCCTCTCACATACTCATTCTAAGGTAGTTACTTCAGAATATACTCCAGCAAGTGAAGGTGAAAGTCAATAAAGAGAAAGATATAGAATACAAGTAATTAAACCAACCCAGATAAAAATAAAAAGATATGCCAAGTTAAACATTATGTGTCAAGGCCACAAAGCACTGACAGTCTTCTATGGTCTGAAGACACCTATTCTGTCATGTTTAACAGCTCAGAAATCAGGATGTGTCTCCCAATTAGTGAAGCCTTCTAATTGCTGTTGACAATGACATGGATGTCACAGTCATAGCTGTTCACTTAGTTATCATTTCAGATGAGCAATATATCTTGCTAGATGTTAATCGTGACAAAATTAAGTTTATCTCATAGGCAAATCAATGAGAAACTCCAGGAGAAAACAGAAATGTATATGTCGTGATCTGACTAAACGAAACTGTGGCATGACCCTGAATAATTTATGAATTATAAGAAAAGATAATCCTGACAAAACCTATCTGACAAAGACCGCCTGAGACCCACTTGTATTAAAACCAACAAAGTTAAGTTTTAATAACCTGCTGTAGCAAGGGAGATTACATACCATAAGGATGGTGGAGCATCCTGCCAAACGAGGGAGGACACAGGGTTGGGGGAAGGCTGGCGTGTAGGTAAAGTTCAATGAAACAGTGTTTGGAAGTTCAAAGGAAAGCAGGGCTGTGTGTGAAGCATTTAATATCAGCCTGAACTTAGAAGCAGACTCAAGATTCTTTGTCCTTAGGAACTACAAAATGAAGATAAATGTGGATTTTTGTGGCAGACAACCCTTTATCTGAAGCTGTGGACCTTGGTTGCTTTTCATTATGACTCATGTGTTCCATTCTCTCTAATAAGATTCCCAACAGCAAAGTTTCTGATAGTCTATGATTTCAGAGAACAAGCTTTCTCAAAACTATGTTCTTTTATTAATGAACGAAAAGCAGGTTTACAGATTCACAACATTTTATCTGGATACTAAGACCATTTTTCTCCAAATGGGCTGGTAGAGAGGGAAGGAGAATCTTAGTATACTAGATGGCTCTGCAGTTAATGTTATTTATGTATCATTAGAAAGTAAATGCTATTTCTTGGCTTTCAATGTTTAGGCTCAGTTTATAAACAAACAAAAAATAAAAATATTGTGACAGGTCAGAATTTAAAAGTTAGTAACTCGGACAATGCAAAAAGTAAATGATTAGATAAGAAAAGATGGATGCTGGAAATGGAAACAGAAAGGTAAGGTCAAGCACAGGAGAGGGAATATTATCATCAAAGATCATAGGTTCAGTCTAAGATGGTGTAACTGCTTAAACTGATGTAAGAAGAAGGAATAATTATGAAAAATTTGGAATGCTGAGAAGAATGGGAGCATTGTAATTAAGCTAAATCCTGTGTCTTCCCAGCAGAGAATCAAGGGATAATATCTGATTTTTATCAAGAAATTTGTAAAAACAAAGACTATCATAACATTTAGAGTTAAGGAGATAACAACAACAAAAAACTACAGAAATATTAGAAGTGATGTTTCTAGAAAGGAGAACTGGGGAATAGAAATGACAAAATGTTCCTTTTTTACTATAAATCCTTATCTACAATGCTGTTAACAAGGTATGTTTTATTACTATTATGATAAAAAATAAAAAGAAAATAAATACTCAAAGGAAGAAAAGAGATCAAGATGGCTAGGCAAAGAGGTAGAAAATTGACATTCTGCTAAAGTGAATTTTTAATTAATTCCTTAATAAAATGGCACTTACCCATTATCTTCTGTGGTTTTATTCCTTTTCTCTTTTACCTTATCACCATTTTTCTTTTCTCTCTCTGTAATTTCTCCCTGATATACCTTGTCTCCAATTAGCCTGAAAACAAGAGACAGCTGTGTTACCAGCTTACAGTTCCCAGACAAATGCAAACGTAGATCTCATAACCATGACAACAGTAAAAAAATATTTTTATATGCCTCTGGGATGTGCAGAACCTACATTCCAAACCAGGGCACTACCCTTGAATCATTCATTTCATTCTAGGGCAACTTCCAACAGGTACAAAAGCTAAGACCCAACCCAAGGTGCCTCTATGATTCTTCAGAAAGAAATCAGGAAATATGCTCAAACTTCCATGACAGGACACCAACTTGAATCTTGCCCAGGCCTAAAATTCAAACTAAATACCTCCCCTATTTTGCATATCTGAGAAAAGAAGAAATATAACTAACACAGCAAAGGTTTCATGCTGTCTCATTATTCAGATCTCAACTGAAACCTTGCCTCTTCTGAGCCACCCCCTTGATTTCCCTATCTAAACATGCCCCTCTCAGTTCTGTCTGCCATCTTTATAGAATTTGCTACTGTCTGAAATTATCTTAAGTTTTTTATTTGTTTACTTATTATTATTATAAAAGTTCTGGAGCAGAACAGCATTGTCTTTTTCATAGAAGTGCACAATCACTTTGAAGAGTACCTGGCCTGGAGTGGGTACTCATTTGTTGGAGGGAAGGAGAGAAAGAAGAAGGAAAAGAAGTGGTCATAGCAAAGAGGAGGAACACAAGAGAGAGAGAGAGGAAGGGAGAAGGGAGAGCAGGAGTGAGGGAGGGAAAGGAGAATCAGTCTTCTGACCTATATACCATCAACTGGGAAATAAGTTCTCACAGCTGAAAGGCTGTGGGTGGGCTGTGCATCATCCCAGGCTCAGCCTGACCGCCCTTCATTGAAATCCTCATTCTGGGGTCTCTGACCAATGGTACCTACATAGTGAAGTTGGTGATAAAAGCTGCGGCTGGAATCTGCATCAGAAACTCAATGTCTTGGTCCTCAGAAGCTCTGTTCATCAATTGGCAGGAAACTGTAGTGAAGGCATAGCGAGAAATAATGGTAGACTTCACAGAGAACTCCGTCATCAAAGGTTTGGTTTTCTGTTGAAATTAAAACATACATTATTTTCAATGATGTGTGAAAGCATGATTCAATCATTTGGTATAGATGTGGGTCTTTGTTTCCATAAGAGAAATAATCTTTAATTTGGGAGACTCTGACATGTGATTCTTTACTTCTTTGTCTTTCCTGACCTTCCCGCTTTTTACTCCCCTCCCTCCACCTATAAAACAACCATGGCTGAACACCCAGTTTATGACATAGAAGCAAATCTTCTCACCTAACTTTAACAAATGCACCCAGTTGATTTCCAATTTAACAGAGATTATGCATTGCTTAAGTAGATAAATAAGTTATTGAAATTTTAGAAGTATGTGAAGTGTATAATATTTTTCTGTTATAAATGTTCAGATCACATTTATAGGATCACCAAATTGATCAAAAATCAGAGCATACCTAAAGTTCTTATTTTCAAATTAATTTCAATATCTACTTAGAGACACTGTACTCTGGGCTTTCCCATTTGGACTACAATCACATTATTGTAAAATGGGAATAAATATTGAGCTCAAGAAGGTATTTGGAGAATTAGAACCCAGAAAAAGTAAAGTTTATGCTAATTAAATTTATCCTAAAGGCCTCTGATAAGGGAATCATCTGCTTCCTTAAAAAAAAAAAAAGCTTGTTGATCTCAGGTCTACACTATTTAAACAGATAAGGCCCTGATATCCATTATTACATATCTTTACTGATTGATGTGTTTTAGGAAGAGATCTCTAATTATATAGCCCATAGACTTTTTTATTTGAGTTGCACAATCTTTTAAAGTTTTTCAAGTTTAGGTGACATTTAAAAACTGGGAAAGGTCACATAAAAACCCATAATGCCCATTTTTCTTGAAAGAGAAAGTGGAGCCACTCTGGCTGTGCATCCCACATGACCAGGAACTGCTGGCACTCATGGTGGCTGCTACTTTAGATCAGACCCATAGGCCGCACTCCCAGCTCCCCAGGCCGACTGATCCCAACTGTCTCGTTGATGCTGAGGCTGAGAGTGAGTGACCATTTTCACTATGTTTTTCCTGGAATTTTCCTTTTTTCCAGGCTATTTCACTCATTGATATCCTCTGTTCTACTAGATTAAAAACAGCCATAATTGGCACACCTATATTTATGGCAGCATTTTTCACAAAAATTCACCCATTGACGGATGGATGAATGGACAAACAAAATGTGTTATATGCATACAATGGGATGCTACTCAGCCTTAAAAAGGAAGGAAATTCTGGCTCGTGCTACGACATGGATGAACCCTGAGAACATTATGCCAAGTGAAATAAATCAGACACAAAAAGACAAATATCGTATGATTCCACTTATATGAATTTACTAGACCGAAAGTAGAATGGTGGTTTCCAGAAGCTGGGGAAAAGGGAAAGTGTGAAATTATTGGTTAATGGGTACACAGTTTCAGTTTGCAAGATGAAAAGAATTATGGAGATGGATGGTGATAATGGTTACATGACAGTGTGAATGTACTTAATACCACTGAACTGTAAGGTAAATTTTGTGTTATGGGTATTTTACTATAATAGCAAAAAAAGTAAAAGGAAAAATTTTTTTAAATGGCCACAAATTCTTTGTTCTCCTGCCATTAAGAACTGCTGTTTTAATTCAGAACCTACTGGAAGTAGCTCCTGGGACTCTGAGGCCAGGTTACAGGAGCCTCACCACATCTGTCCAGGTCTCTTGAACATGGTCTCTGGAGGCTCTGAGTTATGACACCAGACTGAGACTACTCTGCTGGAGAGGCCGTGAATAGGCACTGCAGTCACTGTGGCAGTGGAACCCAGCTGCAGTCATTCCTGCCCAGGAGCCCAGCACATGAGCAAAGCTGCAGTGAATCCTCCAGATCAGTCTATCTACCCCTGAACAGCACCAAGTGTCTTGCATTGACATCCTGTGGCCAGAAGACTCACCCACCTGAGCCCTGCCCAAACCCTGTCCCACAAATGATGCAATAACAGTTGTGGATGAAAAGCCACTGAGTTTGGGGAAGATTTTTATACAGCAGTAAAACTGGAACTCCTGCCTTATCTCTAAAGACACTTCAGAGTTTGCAACCCTACTGTAGTGTGATTAGCGCTTGAGTGAGATTTAGTCATTTTGTCAGTTATTCTTAACTCTATGCTATTTCTGATCTCTCTGTGTTTTATTTGTTTTGATTTGTGAACTAGATTTGTGCATATTAGAAAAACTCTTGAAATCTCATCTAAAGAAGTTACAGTATAAGTTATAAAGACAAAATATAAAGAATAAGATTCTCAAGTCCAATCTCCTTGCTCTAATGTAAGCCAAACGTAGGAGGTAAGAGACCCAGCTGAACCTGCAGTCTCTGACTTCCAATCCTGCCTCTTTTATGAAGGGTTCACAGAGGCTGCTCAAGGCTTTCACAGGGATCATTGTTAGGTGGCCAATAAAATATAGAACTCCAAAAGTATGCCAAATATAACTCAGTCTTTGTTGCTGATTCAAAACATACCTGTGAACCTCAGTTATCATCCATTAAACTGTCAACATTCAAGACATAGGGTGTTAAGTTGAACCCATTCTGCAACTGTGGTCATATTGACATTTTCCAAAGATTCTTTATTTTTAAGTTAATGGTCTTTTTATTAGAAAAACTTTAAAAGACCAGCATTTACAACTTGGAATGGATGTAAATTATAATTTTTAAGTATATTTTATTGATTATGTTGTTACAGTAGTTCCAATATTTTCCCCTCCTTGCTCCCCTCTGCCCAGTACCCTCCTTCCCTCCAGCAGTCTCACCCCCCCTTAGTTCATGTCCATGGGTCATGCATATAAGTTCTTTGGCTTCACCTTTTCCTATCTTATTCTTAACGTCCCCCTGTCTATTTTGTACCAATCACTGATGCTTCTTAATCCCTGCACCATTTCCCCATTTCTCCCCCGTCCCCCTCCTAGCTGACAACCCTCCAAATGATCCCCATGCCTATGATTCTGTTCTTGTTCTGGTTTGCTTAGTTGGGTTTTGTTCTTATTTTTTAGATTCAGTTGTTGATAGTTGTGAGTTTGTTGTCATTTTAGTGTTTATAGTTTTGATCTTCTTTTTCTTAAGTAAGTCCCTTTGACATTTCATATAATAATGGCTTGGTGATGATGAACTCTTTTAGCTTTACCTTATCTGGGAAGCACTTTATCTGCCCTTCCATTCTAAATGATAGCTTTGCTGGATAGAGTAATCTTGGTTGTAGGTCCTTGCTTTTCATCACTTTGAATACTGCTTGCCAGTCCCTTTCTGCCTGCAAAATGTCTTTTGAGAAATCAGCTGATAGTCTTATAGGCACCCCTTTGTAGGCAACTCTCTGCTTCTTTCTTGCTGCTTTTAGGATTCTCTCTTTATCTTTCACATTTGGCATTTTAATCGTGATGTGTCGTGGTGTGGTCCCCTCTGGGTTCAGCTCATCTGGGACTTTCCATGCTTCCTGGACTTGTATGTCTATTTCGTTTGCAAATTTTGGGAAGTTTTCCTCCATTATTTTTTCACATAAGTTTTCAATTTCTTGCTCTTCCTCTTCTCCTTCTGGCACCCCCATGATTCGGATGTTAGCATGTTTAAAGTTGTCCCAGAGGTTCCCAAGCCTCTCCTCATTTTTTTCAATTCTTGTTTCCTCATTCTGTACTGCTTGGTTGTTTTTTTTTTTTTTTTTTTTTTTTTTTCCTTATGTTCCAAATCATTGATTTTAACCCCAGTAAATTGTAATTTCTTGAACAGCAATGTTGATGGTTCTGCTAAAGTCCATAGCCACAGCCTACCTCTGTTGGCTCCAAGCCATGGTTCAGAAAGTTTTACCAACAGAGGGTCCAAAGATGTTCTCTTGGTAAAATGGTGACAACCTGACACTCATTTTGCTCTAGTACAATACAGACAATGCCAAACCAACATACACGGGCATGCCACCAGAATGTGCCACCATCACCAAGAGTTGGGACACATGGAAGTACAAGAGGACTATTCTACTAGTGGGGCTATGTCCAGACAGTTTATCCATCACCCACTTTTGTACACATATCCTGAGGTAAACCAATTTTAAATGTGTTCACTTTCAGTAAACCATCTATAACAATTTATACTAACAAACTGAACTAGAACCCATTTGAATAGGTTTTGAATTTGTTTTTTCATTTTTCATTTTTAGCACAAATGATTGACTATGCTCAATGGTCAAGATGTTTGCATGAAGAACTGGCCATCCCAAACAGTGTATGAATGAATCATTAGCAAATGGCTCTTCTGCAAGGAGTCCACTAAGAGTTTCCCTATCATTAAGGTATTACAAGTATTTATATTGTAAAACTAATATGTAACTTGATCTATAGAAGAGAGGACTACCAATCAATATATGCAGATTTTTTGTATGTTGACAGAAGGCAATCTTAACATTCAGTTTTGCTATATAGAAAGAGAATAAGTTATTATTATTATTGCTGTTGTTATTATTATTATTACTTTGCAAGAGGTAACTGAAAGATTCAATTTGATTCTTCTGTACAGGGAAAAGTTGGAAGTAGACCTTCATTTTGTAGTCATCATCTGTATGAATTCTTCATAGTTCATTTGTCCATCTCCATCAATAACTGCTTCCCTGATCACTTCATCTACTTCTTCATCTGTTAGTTTCTCTCCCAAGTTTGTCATGATACGACAAAATTCTGCCACACTGATGCGACCATTGCCATCTTTGTCAAAGATGCAAGATGCCTTATGGCTTTCTTCGTCACTGTCTGTATCTTTCATTTTTTAAGCAGTCATAGCCAAAAATTCTGGGGAATCAATGGTGCCCATTACTGGCAGCAACCACTTCACTGGTCATATCCTGCAATTTGGCTTCTGTTGGGTTCTGACCCAGTGACCTCATGACAGGGTCAAGTTTCTTTGTTGTGATGGTGCCATCACCATCTTTGTCTAATAGGGAGAAAGCTTCCTTGAACTCAGCAATCTCTTCCTGGGTCAGCTGATTGATCAGTCACTGTGAGAACAAAGGGAGGAAGAACCGAGGGATGGAGGGTGAGGTCAGGGCACCACCACTGCAGCTGCTGCGATGGAGCAGGGTGTGCTGAGCACTGTGACGCTGTCCTACTCCCCCTGAGACTCCGTGTCATTGAGAGTTAAGGGCGCTGCGGCAGTGAGACTCCCAGCACAAACACCTCTCAAATTCTTATCAACCTATTATTTAACTCTTTTATAAAAGTAAAGTACTATTAGGGAAAAATCTTAAGTTCACATCTTAGGTAAGAGTGTACAGCTGCACAGCATTCCAAATAAGTTAGTTTTCAGTGTATAGACCTTGCCCAGTACTATTTTTAAAATAATTAGAAATCTTCTTCATTTGGTACATTGGTGACTATTTTTGGTGTCATGTTGATTTGTTCTCATTTATGAGATAATTATCAATTATAATTTCATTGAACTTAAAATGTGAAAATTAGAGACACCTGCTAGAAGACTTAAGTTTACCTATATATACTATGGTATCTTCTTTTATCTTAAATTCAGGTTATGGTATAGTAGAATTCCCACAATATTACATCAAGAATAGGAAGCATAAGTTATAGATCCAAAAGACAGGCTGAGGAAAGTTTCAAGGAAACTATTTTAGTTTTACTGCTCCTTCTATAACTGCTTTCCCATAGGAGCTTCTGCTGTGACTCTCACGTCATAGCCCTTGCCCTCCTGTTACAGCCTTCTCGGTGTACAAGCTACTGAAATTAATTGTGTACAAATATATCCCCCACTCTCCTTAAGCCACCCATCTCTTATCCCTGGCCCTGTTAGATTATGAACACATGGAAAACAGGGACCAACACTTATTCTTTTTATTTTTTTCCCACCCACAGCTCTCGGCATAGAGTAAAACTCAAAAAACATTTATGGAATTAAATTGAATTTTCTGATCTTGAACAATTAAAGAAAAATATATACCCCAAGAAAACAAAATGGCAATAAACTAGTATTTAATAAACACTATGATAGACTAAATAAATGAATGATTGGGGGAAATTTAGATATGGTTCCTTCTCTCTAGGCTCTAACTATTATCACATTGGGAACAAAGTACAACATAGAAAGGAATAGGGATATATATATACATATATATATATTTTAACTTATTGGCTATAAGCCTTCACTGTTTTCATATGAAAGAGAAATCAGTGAGGTTTGTAAGAGTTTTAAAACAGGCATAGAATTTGTATGTGGTGAAAGAGAACAAAAAAAATATTCTAGAAACACAAATATATGGAAGTAGGAAAGAACCATATCACATTCCTGGAACAAAAACCAGAACAGTTTAATCACAAAGAAGAGTACACTGTGAGAATAATATTGGACAGGTATGTAAAATAGTCAGGAAATGGACAACTGTAAAAGCCAAGTACAGAACTTGGAATAGCCAAGGTTCATGAAAGTATGTCATAAAAGGGAAGCTCTAAAACAGTTACCTCAGTTTTTCCCAATGCACAGTTCTTAAAAATTCAACATGCTTTCCATTTTTATACTTAACTCATTTCGTTTGGGAATGTCAGCTGGAAAATAGGGGACAAAAATCAAGTCTTTCCATGACATAATAATTTCTTCATTATTTTTCTACAAAAGCTAAATAGTTGGAAAATCAGTTTGAGGTAGGGAGTGTCTTAATTAGCTTCTCAAGGGACCACACATTTCTGTGTGACTCATGTGGGTCACTTAAAATCCACTCGCCCAAAGGATGTCCTGAATTACTCAAGATGCCATCTGGAAATATAACTGAAGAAAATTTGCATCAGCATTTGCCAGAAATCAGGCCTCACCCCACAAGATTAACCATTTGTTGCTTTATTCTGGTCTCATAGTTCTTCAGTGATCATTAGGAAAAATAATTCTGGAGGTGGTAGGGAACCTTAGGAATCATCTAACTCAGCTCCCCCTCACTTTATAAAGGAGAAGTTTGAGGCTTGGCAGTTGGCTAAGAAAAACGACGTAGCCCATGTTGTTATCACATGAAGCAGAAGACCTCCAGATGAGGTACCCCCCTGACAAGGCACGTGTATTTATCATCTCAAAGAAATAATTTACCCCTCTGCATCAGCTTTGAATTGTCTATCTGAAGTAATACTACTTACTTAGCAATATTTTATTACATTTACGAGAGGAAAGATAAAATGCAATTATCACCTTTATGTAAAAGAAAAACCCACTCTGTACACCTCCTACAAAAAGATAAACCATGGTGGTTAGAACTGGGAGTAAAGAGACAGACACATGTATAACCAACCCCTTATGCGGTTATGATGCCCAGCACCATGCTATCTGCTATATTAACTATATTTTCTTATTTTCTATATTCTTGATGCTCTGGCATTTGAAGCCTTGATCCCAGGGCTAGCTGATTCCTGTAGTTAACAAACAACTTCCCCTCCCCGTGAGTGCACCTTTGATATACAACCAACCAGTCCAGAGTCTATACTTCCAACTACCTCCTTTATTAACTCACACAACCAGCCAATATTCATCCGTCTTAAATCACCCTCAGACAACTAGGAACCACCACAATAGACCAGAGCCAGCCAAAATTTTTCAAACTATCCAAATCCTAAACTTACTTAACAATTCCTTCCTGCAAACACCCAATAAAGGCTCTGGCCTATGTTCTTCCTCTGCCCCTTCTGTCTCCTGACTGACCCTGGTGCTTCACTATGTGGCCCTCTGTGGTGTGCTATGTATGCCTCCTGTTCCTACAAATCTATAAGTATAAATTTCTTCCTTCATGATAATCATTTCCATGTCTATGTATTTCACCACATCCACTTAAAACAATCCAGTCTACAGATTTTAGAATACCCACTCTGAAGGAGACACCAGACATGGCCCTTTCCATTGGTAGGTTAAATGATGACATTAAATTGTTTTAGGAAAACCAAGCCAATATCTGTTAAGCACCATGGATACTCCAACACAAGACATCCTTGCTTTTCGAATTATAACAACTTTTTGTGTATGTGATGTCAGAGAACTTCACCAAAAGGGTATCTAATTAATTGAGAATAAAACCAAGCAAATCCCTGTGGACCATGAGGTGGCAGTGATAATGAATATCAGCTGTTGCCACCCACCTTTTATTCATTAATTAGAATAGAGAACATTCAGATTAGTGTGGTGCAGCTGAATGTAAAATAAAAGGAGACCCATCGGGTAGACAAGCTATAGAGCCGGGCAGGAACCAGATTACATAGGGCCTTATATGTTCTTAGAGTTAATCCTATCGGTCATGCGGAAACATTGAAGACATTTGTAAAAGAAAGTGACACATCAGGTCTACTGCTGGAAAGATCATTCTGGTACTAGTTGAATGGGCAAATAAAGTGCATGTTAAAAAATTATAATACATGTAAAAGTAAGACTTAAATTTTCTAGATATTTCTAATAAAATATGGGCAATTACATAAAAAGTCTCAGTCATGGGGGTGAAGACAATTTTTGTAACCAAGAATGAAAACTCCAAGTCTATAAAGAAAAGATAAACTTATTTATTACCTATTACTTAGGAACTTAAAACCTTCAAATGACCAATATATCACAAACAAAGTTATTAGAAAAATGACATATTAGCCCTGGCTGCTGTGGCTTAGTGGATTGAGCGTCGGCCTGCGAGCCAAGTGTCACTGGTTCAATTCCCAGCTAGGGCACATTACTAGGTTGCACATCAGGTCCCCATTTGGGGGCGCGAGTGAGAGGCAACCACACAGAGATATTTCTCTCCCTCTCTTTCTCCTTTCCCCTCTCTCTAAAAAAAATAAAATAAAATAAGTAAACAAACAAATAAATAAATTATTTTTAAAGTTATGTATCTATAGCTTTAAAAAAATGACATATTTAGGAGAAAATTCTTCCAACTTTGAGGACAGAGTATTTATAACATACAAAGTTATCCAACATACTAACAATTAAGGAATAAAAAACACAAGAGAAAAATGAGTAAAGAACCTGAAAAAATCAATTCACAGAAATACTCTGAATGGCCAATAAATGTATAGAAAAAAGTCCAAGCTCATAAGTAGTTAGGAAAATGCAAATTAAAGGAACAATGAAAAATCACTTTATATCTAAGAGACTGGCAAATCAAAAAGGAGTAATTATTTCTAGTGCTGGCAAAAATGTGTATAGTCATCATTGCTGATAGACCTAAAGTTAATACAGATAGTATTAAGAGTAACAGTATTCAAAAAGTAATCTGAAAACATATATCAAAACCTAAAGTATATATGCACTTTGACCCAGCAACCTTCCTAATGAAAAATCTGGACCATTATATTAAAATCACCCACATAACAGAATAAACAGGAAGCTTTTTGCAGCAGTGTTTATAGAGGAAAATCCTGGAAACAAATTAAAAACTCATCAATTGTAAAATGCTTAATAAATTATGGTGTGCCAACAACATGGAATATATCTCATCATCTGAAAGAATGAATAGAGCTAGGCGAGGTGAGGCATTGTTGAGTGAAAATAGTAATCAATAAAATATATATATAATTGAGAAGGCAGTTTGGTGTATTAGTTAAGAGCATGGACTCATAAGCCAGCTTCTTGGATCTCAAATCTTGGTTCTTCCATCTCCTACCACATGTGTAGTTTAGGGCAAGTTACTCAATCTCTCTGAAGTTCAGTTTCCTCATCTGTAAAATGCCTTAAAGAATTGTGACAAGGGTGATTGAGCTATGACACATGAAGCACTTAGAACAATGCCTGGCACATAGTAAGCACTCAGTACAAATCAGCTGTCATTACGGAAGCTCGTTGTTTGAAAGTAATAATCAGAAATCTCATAGATGCAAATGTATATAAGGTCCCCCCATCTTCCTCTGTTGTGGTATTTGTGATCTTCCCCATTACTAATATACTTACAACTTATTTGTTTACTTTCTCACTGCACCCTTTAGAATTCAAGCACTGTGACAGACAGGATCTTTGGACTGTTTTGTTCATTGCTATATACCCAGTGCCTACAATAGTGTGGAGCAGATAGTAAGCATTCAAAAATTATTTGTTGAATGAATGCCTGAGTTCCCATTGGTTGGTCTCCAACATGCATTGAGAGCTTCGCCCAACATGTATCATATTACAAATATGAATTCTTCATTTGCTTTAGTTGTATGCTTCATAAGAAAAGCTTTATTTTTGTGTATAAATGTCATGAAAAAGTAAATGTGAATTTAGGTGTGTGTGTGTTTTTTTAAGAAGGCCTTTAGAACTTCATATTTGTCCTCACAGTACTACTGAAATAATCAAGTCTCTGTACAGGAAGAAAAATCCACTTAAAGAAAGCCTTATTAAATGCGATTCTGTTTTATGTTAGAATGCTTCTACAAGCAGCTTTATGAGCTTTGGAGGAGCTGCAAGCAAAGTTAGTGCCTGGTTCAAAATACACAGACTAGCGAGGGGACAGATATAAGATGCACCATGAATATACATACCAGCCTTTGCAACAGCCGTTGTTGCCTCGGGACCCGGAATCCAGCCTAAAAGAGAAGTCACGAAATATGACGGTGAGATTATTCTTAAGAATTTAGTCACATGAGGCTAAAATCAATTCAAATTCACACAAAGGGCTATCTATCCTGAAAAACAGTTTTGATCTTTAATCAGGAAGCTTTTAGGCCAGAATTTGAATTCATCCCTCCCAGATTTGGTTGACGGCTGAACCCACGATGTCACATTACTTCATCATCTGAGTGGCTTTAAATCTGTTAGAGGAGCATGGGTGAAATGACAAGAACAAAAAGTTCATCTGCGTTATTTCATTTTATTTTGGGCTTGAAAATAAGCATTTCGCAATTGTCTCCTTTACAATAAGTAAACGTGTCTGGTCTTAATTATTCAACTCAAAACTCTAGGAAACTCTGGAAAGAAAACTGAACTGAACTTGAATTTTCTTTTGTTTTTTTTCTTGATGATTTGCTATACTTTCCCACATGAAGAGGAGAATCATGGGAAGATGATAAGGTCCTAATTTTCAAAAATTACACTAATGAATCAACCACCATAGACTAATTTAAAAGTCCTAGCTTATTGTTGAACTTTGCTCATGGCAAACCACTGTTTAAATAGCTGAAGTGTGAACTATTGTTGCTGTAATAAATTGTCCTCTCTGGAGGGCAATTTCACAATGTAGATTAAAAACTTGAAAAATATGCCTAGATCTTATGCATATCCGACTTTAACAGCTTTATGAGATGTAATTGAAAGTACGCTTTTCTGGTCAAGATGGCAACATAGGTCAACACAGCTTGCCTCTTCACACAACATCAAAATTATAACTAAAATATAGAACAACCGTCACTCAGAACCATCAGAAATCGAGTTGAATGGAAGTCTGACAACTGTGGAATTAAAGAAACCACATCCATCCAGACTGGTAGGAGGGGTGAAGATGCAGAAGGGTTGGTCCCACATCCACATGTGGTGAATAAAAATTTGGGAGGGATATTTTAATGAGGGGATTAAGAAGTACAAATAGGTAATTACAGATTAGTTATGGGGATGTACAGTACAGTATAGGAAATGGAGTAGGCAAAGGACTTATACGCATGACCCATGGACATGGACAACGGTGCGGGGATTGCCTGAGGGAGTGGGGGTCCTGGGTGGGGGGGGAAAGGGGAAAATTGGGACAACTGTAATAGCATAATCAATAAAATGTAATTAAAAAAAGAAAGTACACAATTCAATGTTTTTAGTGTATATGTGAAGTTGTGCAGTGAGCACCACAGCCTATTTAGAACATTCCTACTTATCCCAAAAGGAGCTCTGTATCCTTTAGCTGTCACCTCACAACCCCTGCATTTCTGCTGGCCCTAGGCAACCACTAAGCTGCTTAGTCTCAGTGGACTGGCTCATTGGACATTTCATATCAATGAAATCATATAATATGTAGTCTTTTACGACTGGCTCTTTTTCCCACTTAGCACAACCTTTTCAAGATTCATCCATGTTGTGGCATGTATCAGTACTTCATTCTTTTTTGTGTCTAAATAATATCCTATTGTATGAATAAACAATATTTCGTTTATCCTCTCATCAGCTGATGGACTTTAGGTTATTTCCCCTTAAGGGCTATTACTTGGATATTGTGTGGAACTTGCATGAAACTTACATGCACGTCTTGATGTTGGGTATATGTTTTTATTTCCCTCACACAGTCACTGGGCATGGAATTCCTGAGTCATATGGTAAATTTTACTTTTAAGAAATTGCCAAACTGATTTCCAAGTGGCTATAACATTTTAAATTCCCACCATATGAATGTGTAAGAAAATTCTTTGCAACTTTTAAAATAATTGTTAATAACTGAAAATAGTGTAAACTACCCTTAAAAGTGGTTAGGTTAATATATTGTGAGACACAAATTAAATTAGAATACAGCCAGCCCTGGCTGGTGTGGCGCAATGGATTGAGCGCCAGCCTGCAAACTGAAAGGTCACCACTTTGATTCCTGATCAGGGCACATGCCTGCGTTGCAGGCCAGGTCCTAGTTGGGGGCATGCGAGAGGCAACCAGTTGATGTATTTTTGCAGGCCAGGTGTTTCTCTTGCACATTGATGTTTCTCTCCCTCTCTTTCTCTCTTCCTTCCCCTCTCTCTAAAAATAAAAATAAATAAAATCTTAAAAAGAAGAATACAGCTAATAAACATAATAATGTGGATTTGTATTTATTGACATCAATAAATGTTCATTTTGCTGGACTTCAATTTTGTTCACCAAATATTTCTTCTCTATCTCTCTGCCAGGCCTGGCTGGTTTGGCTCAGTGGATTGAGCGTCGGCCTGCGAGCTAAGTGTCGCTGGTTCGATCTTCCAGTCAGGGCACATCAGAGAAGGAAAACTCTGATTCCAAAAAACCTCCGCTGCCTTGCGGCATACCTCTTCAGGGGAAAGGCTAAGGGAGTAAACCCCGACAGAAAATCCGGAGCCGGAGTCCCTAAGGCGGTTTGACGTTGTAGTCAACACCGGCAACTCCTGCGGCGCACCTGAAGCCAAGCTGTATTGACTCCGTCTTTCCCTTGGACCCTTCAGCTGCGAAGAGAGGGGAGGTCTGCTGCATGGGCAACAGCAGACCTTCCATATCACCCTGCCCAGGCTCTGTAGCTTCAGCTTCACTGGAGAGGACACTCCAGCGTCATCGCAAGATGTCGATTCAACACGGGAGGAGACAGATACCGTGTCACTCCCTAGTCGAACTGCACAGCCATTCTCGGCGGTGCAGATAGACTCTTAAGAAGCTACACCATCGTCTCTCGAGACGGACGGCTGCCAACGATCTCTCTGCCAGATGCATTGCATTTCCTGGCCCCCTTGTGGCATGGTAGGGCCATGTGACTGGTTCTGTCCAATAAGGTATAAATGTAAATAACAGTTGTAACTTCTGGGCCAAGTATTTAATTACACATGTGTGATACTGCAGAAATATCTTTTTCTTTATGGCACAGTAATTTGCAGCATCTGAGATGGTAGCTGCTCTGTCAAGTCCAGGTTGCCAAGTGACCACATCATGCATATCACCTCCACTGCTAACCCAAGATGGACAAATTGTATAAGCAAGAAATAAACATTTGTCATTTGAGTTGTTGAGATTTGGGTGTTGTTACCACAGTATAGTCTAGCCAATCTTGAATGATATATTAGTGACACAGTTTAAGTAATTAAATCAAGTAATAACGCACTACATCTAACATGACCTCATTGTTGTAAGTATGTTTGTACATGTAGAATGTGTGCCAAAATGTTAATGGTGTTACTTTTGGTAGCTGAATTATTTTTCTTTACACTTTTCTGTATTACTTCAGTTTTTTAAAAGATTTTATTTCTTTATTTTTAGAGAGAGGGGAGGGAGGGGAGAAAGAGAGGGAGAGAAACATCGATGTGCCCTGAGTTGAAATCGAACTGGCAACATTTTGGTTTGCAGGATGATGCCTAATCCACTGAGCCACACTAGTCAGGGCTGTATTACTTCAGTTTTTGATAAATTAGTAATTACTACTTTCAATAAAAGAAAACGCAAGAAAGATATTTCTATTTGTAAACTAAAAGTAAAATGAAAACTGTTTTAATCTCTATCCTCTCCCTGACCCTTCCCCCTCTCAAAAAACATACTATTGTAAATTACTATTATAAGCTACTGGAGAGCTTCCTATTCTACAGAACATAGAATGAAATAATATAGGACTTAGGTTAACATCTACCCCAACTCCAAATGAGAATTAATTACTAGAGAATACTAGTTAATATTTCTAAAATGAGGTGGGATGTATGAGACTGTTCAAGGAAAGCCACAGTAAGCATCCTGGGCAAGGTCTTTATCAGTTCTGCAGATTCATCTCTGCCCCCCCCCCATCCTAAAATTGTGGAATTGACTGGGGACCACTTAACGTAACTATGGTCAAAAGAAAAGCCCAACCCCTCTTAGGTATTATGTTCTCTGACTGATCTAAAGTTTCTTTGAAGGTTTTCCAAAAAATAAACAAGCTTTAAGGAGAATAAGAGAAGTTGGTTTTTCATTTTTGAGATGAATATCTGATGTCTCAGGGGATCACTATGGCTACACTTCAGTCCAAGTTTAAACTCAGACTGAACCAGAATCAAAACTTCCCCGTATACACAGATTCCTGGTGCCAGCCAGAACTGAAGTGGAAATAACACCAATGTCATCATCATTGTTTTCAGTCAGGCCTTCCTGATCCCACTGCAGTATAAGAATCTGGGAGTGGTGTGTAAGGACAGACAAGTAACTGACTCCAGCTTAATATCAAGGACTTCCATGAATAGTCATCTTAGAGCTTCCACCAACCTGCCTGGGGCCCCAAATCATAGACTTAAGAGATGGCACAAATAGAATTCTACACTCTTCCTGAGTTGAGCATATCTCTGCAGCATTAGAACAGATGTCCAGGCTACAACATTTATTGAGAAATATAAGGTGTGATCATTGCCATCAAGGACCATAGTGTCTAAGTTAGAAGAAAGAAATATATTCATGAAAATTTAATAGACAAAGTAATTTTTATAACTTACAAAGGAAATGGAAAAAAGAATGTACTGTGTTCTTGACTGACCATGAGAGGCTTTGTGATGAAGGTGTGGCTACGACTAGTGTGTATGATGTCTGTTGAGGTGGAATGAAAGGGAAGGAGAAATTTAAGAGGATCAGGTTCAATAGAGTAACTATGTGAAAAGTGACCAGTTTCATAAATCTGCCACTGCCTCTTTAACTCATATGGGCCAAGCAGCAGTCACTACCAGGAGGTAGAGGGTGGCTGAAGATTTCCTTTGCACAAGAATGTAGATATAGAGTATACAATCTCCCCCATCTAGCTCATGATTAGTTAGGCCAACTATAGGTCAAAAATAGCAGGCACTATTTAAATGTTTATAAGTTGGATAAAAGAGATTTATTTTTTTCCCAGGATCCATCACTGTGTTGGATCACAAATGGAAGAGAAGAGAAACATCCTGAAAGCATTCTAAAAAGCCCATAAATGGGAAAGAGCAGAGGAAGAGAAGAGAGCAGTAAAGCCCAAGTCTACCCATGGTGAAAGACATTCTGCAAACATAGAACATGTGCATTGCTTTTTAGTGTGGATGCTCTAATGGCCCAGCTTGACTGAAAGGCAGGGTTCATGCTCTCTACCTTCCTTTTGAGGCCTGTCACTGGGTCTGTGACTGTAGGTCCCATAACAGAGCCAAGAGACCCTGCCCTTGACTCAGCCACATACCACCAAGTGACTGCTCATGAGTTTCTAGAGGGTTGTGTACTGAGAATTCATCTACCAGTTGGCCTCAACTTCTGAGGGCATTCTAAAATCCTGAAACCAAGACCCAGGAACTCAGGAGTCAGTTGCCTCAAGATGTGTTATAGGACCTGAAACAAAACTAAAGGCTACAGGTTCACTGCAGATGCCGTCTGTCACCTGGGCCGAGGACAGTTGGCCTGGGAAGATCTCCATTTCTGTAATTCTATATCACTTGCACAAAAGTTTTCTTCCTTTGCAGTAATTTTGCTGTGGCTTGTTCAGCTATTAAACACTGGCAATTCGGGAAGCCTAAAATCTCAGTAATGGATGAAGAAACTTCATTTTAAGGCTTAAATTTCAAACAATTTCCAGGCAACTATAAAAAGGAAAATCAACTAGCCTTGAGCAAGTCACTGTTTCTTTTAACTGTGAAAAACAAGGGAAATGCACCTTGCTTGTAGGAAAATAATGAGGAGGTTCAGGACCCACTGTCCTACCCCAGAAAGCTCAGGTCTGCATCCCATGGCCTCATCTTCCTGAATAGACTCTTTGGTTCCTTAGATACAAAAAGCTTGTTGGGACCTCCCCCTGGAACTGACAGCATGGTAGGCAAGACTGCGGTCATGTACAGCTCATCACCTGACCCGCAGGGTTCCGCCCCCCAGTCTCGTGCCCCTCAGAGAAACAAGATATGCTGGTTAGGGAGTGAGCAGATCTCTGGAATCTCTCCCACAATATCCTCCTTCCCATTCAGCTCTAGGCCTCCATATAAACAATGCCACCCACGCACATAAAGGAGACATTACCGAGTGGTCTGGAGCTCACAAAATCTTTCACTTATTTACTTTTCAAAGAGTTTTTAAAAAGAAAAAAACAGTTGTCTTTGCTTTATGTATTTTCCCAAATGCAAAGGTTTGGTTCTGAGTTAGAGACTATTAAAAATTAAAACTCCATAAATTCTCAATTCAGGGAATTAGAAATTAGTCTCCATAATCAATGTGGTGTCACAAGCATATATTGAACACTATCTATGTGCCAAGGGCTACAAATAAAAATCACATTGATTTTTTTGCCAATCTAATGTAATTAGATTGGAAATATGAAAGTGGCTTGATCTTCAAAGGAGTCACTGAATGCTGCCTTGGGTGCCAGCACACCTGTGTCCCAACCCAGGCTGTGCACACAGGAGCACTGGGTGTCACTCCTCTGGTGGATTCCCATGCTTCCTGGGTAAAGTAGCACACCGAGACTCTCCTTGCAGAGGAATCAGGGACTTAACCAGGCGGAACATAGTGACTGTTTCTACAGGCAAGAGCTTTGCCTGAATTAACTTATTTAATCCTCAGAACAATCAAAAGAGCAGAAGTGAGTGTACTCTTTTTATTTAATATTTTATTATTATTTAGACACTAATAAAATGTAATAAGCTTCAGGTAACCCCCCCCTTGTATAATTCATCATCAATAAGTGATACTTGTGGTGTTTGTGAACTTGTCAGCCATATCATTGGTTGTGATTCACTTATCAACCTAAATAAATATTCACTAAAGCATCTAGTTCTGTAGTTATAATTTGATATTTTTTTTATTCAAAAGGGCCCTGCAAATTGTGTAAACTTTACTTCCCTGTAAAAACCTAGATCTACCCTGCTTATGGGCAGGAACTGTTAACAACGCTGTATTGCAGACGATGACACTGAGACACAGAGAGAGGTTACGTTTCTTGCCCAAGGACACAGCCAGTTAGTGGTGGGGTCCAGATTTGAACCTAGGCAGTCTGGTTCCACTTGGAGTGCTTTTAACCATATACTGAATTGCTTCCTATATTTTTACATAGAAGTCCTAGCAAACTCTCTGGGACATTATGGATCCTAATAATTAATGGTTATTAGTATTTTATAAATTAAAAGCTGCTTTTGTAATAACAGGAATACAATTCTATCCTTATTTAAAGAAACTATATCAACTCGCAACTTACAAAACAGATAAATGTGTAGAAGGCTGATTTTATACAAGAAACCTCCTTCTTAATATTAATTTCCTGAAAGAGTCTGAAAGCAGCATTATTCTAAGTATGGTCCACAGATCGCCATCATCAGGATCATCTGAGCCCCACCCAAACCTAACGGATCTAAACTGACAGGAGTGGAGGTCTCAGAAATGTGAATACTCAGTGGGCTCCTGGAGTGTCCTTCTGCACAACAAAGTTTGAAAAACACTGCTCATATTAGTCCTGCTATGAGTAATATTGCTTACAGATGAGGTGGAGGGTAAGTGAGAAAAGAATCTGAATCTAAAGTGTTATTAGTAATACCTCCAATTAAAGGTAACGACAAATAAAAGAACTTCCCTGAAACTGCAATACAGTTTTCAGTTACATCAGAAAAATAGAATTTACATATAATTTTGAAGAGAATGATTTTGCAAATAGAGCACAAAATACATTTCCAGGTACTGTTCTCAGATTTAATTGTACTATTAGTTCTCTCAATTTTCAAAATCCTTTTAATTAACTCATCTCATTAACCACATTCTAGAGATGGGGAAATAGAGGCTCATAGACATCAACTCTCCAGTAAGTGCAGAACCAGACCCAGAAAGCCTGAGTCCAGGGCCTGTGCTCTCAGATCCTACATCATGATTGATTAATTAATTAATTAATTAATTTTAATAGAGTAGTAATATAAAGGCAAAATTGTTAATTTTCACAAAACTCTGTATCTTGGATTTTTTTTTTCTGACTTAAGTCATTTTCAAGATGAATAAATAAGACCATGGGTTGAAGACAGCATGAAATCACTGAAATTGGCCAGACGCCTCATATTTTATATGGGAAGAGCTTAGAGAGTGTTAAAAGCCTACTTGGACTTGCAGATGTTAGAGCTTTAATCCCTCCTCCTAGTTCATAAACAGAATCTTTGTTTCAGTCCTTCCCACACTCTCCTTCCTCCATCCCCCCCAAAAACATTTTACGATCTTTACCCTGAATTCCTTCCCTCAGCACTTAGCTGTCCAAGCCTACCAGCCAGTGCCTACATTAAGTGCTGACATTGTTGTAAGCACTTTAGGTGTATTATTTCCCTCATTTAACATAATTGGAAATTGAGGCTCCAAGTAACTTGCCCAAAGTAACTTGCACAGAGCTAGTAAGTGAGAGAATCAGGGATCAAACCCAGGCTGCAAGGCACCAAGCCCACACCTTTAACCACTTACTAAAACATTACCATTTATTGAGTATCCACTGAATACCTTACACAGACCAGCAGCCGAATCATTACAAGTATTCTCAAAAGGAGATCTACTTCCTGCTGTGATCAACAGGAAAGAAAGGGGCAGGGACCTTAAACCCCTTGTCCAGGTGACTCAACTGTAAATGACCAAGACCAGCCTTTCTCTCTACTTTCCTTACTCCATGCACAGCCTCAGGAATGTTTATGGGTTATGCCTTCTGACAACGCTACAAGATAATGAGCATTTCTTCCATTCTGCAGGAAGAACATCCATGGGGCAGAGTCAACAAGAACACGATCATCTATCTAATGTTTAGGCAGATTCCATCTCCTGGATCTGCTCTGTAAACCAAGGTGTTAGAAGGGGAGGGGGGTATGCCTACTCATCTCTTTCTCCCATCCTATGATAATGTGCTTTAGATGAAAAACATGAAAATAATTAAGTGATACATGTGTAAACAGCACCAGGAGGTGTAGATATGCACTACATGCTTGGGACAGAGCCATTTCTCCCTGTAAGGTCTTCATATTGATATTCATGTGAGCTAGTTTTATGGTTTTCAAAAAGTTTTTCTGTTCATCAGACACTGTTTTGAGGTTTCATGTTTGCAAGTTTTACCCATCTGTGAGATTTAGCCATTTAAAACGCAGACCCTGGAAGGTGCACAGAATATTCACTGGGAGAATTGAGGCCCTTTGGTTCTTGGTTCTCCGCCACCTGGTGGGATGTCCTGTTCTCCCAGTTCTCAGACGGAAAAGGCAAGGCTTTCAGGAGTTTGGAACTTTCGCTAGATTGCGCTTTCTCTCTGAACAGCTAGGAGGAATAGCAACAACAGACTAATCCATACAGCCTCTTGAAGAAGATCCTTGTAGTTAATTAACTGAGGACTTCGCCTCAGAAATGACAACAACAACAACAAAAAAAAAAAAAACTAGCAGAAATCTGCGCAGATAACAGGAGCCAAGAAGATTTGGTTCTGCAGGACTCTGAAGTACCAGACACATTTCTGCAGAAAACTTCACCATTCAGGCTCTTGCCACAAGTGACCAATAGACAGGGAAGCTCCCTCACAGGAGGTGGCGGAATGGAGAAGAAAGGGGGGAACTGTGTGACAGGATATGGGGTGGTCTCTCCCTTCCTGGCGTCCAAGCCTGGTCAAAGGAGCCTGTCCAGCGGCCACTCGCGCAAAGTAGGCTGTGGGAAGGGACAACAGCCAACGCCCTGGCCCTCCCTGAGTCCCACCAGATTTCCACTTACTTGCTCCGAAGTGTCACCCCAGCTCCGCGCCTCTTCCAGCGACCTCGCGCAGAGCGGGAGCCCCAAGCACAGCCCCAGAAGCAGGAGCATGGTGGACCTGGGATGCCGCGGGACGCCTGCAGGGGACAGCGCGGGGCTCAGCCGGCGGATGCGCCCAGGGGACAGAGCCGGGACTCCGGCAGCACACCAGCACGGCCCCGCCTCCCCACCAACCCTCGGGCGCCTCCACCCGGCGCGCCCCGCCCCCCGGTCCGCACAGCACCACGCAGGGTCCAAGCAGCTCCCCACTGCTCCAGGGAAGAGATCCTGTGGGCCGGCCTGCCGGCGAGCACAACTCGTCCCCAGGGTCTCCTCCCGTGCCCGCCCTCAGCCAGGCCCCCTAACTCTTCGACCCCGGGAGTTCGCCCTCCATCGCAGCCCTCTCCATCCAGCGCATGTAACAGTGCCCCACCGCAACACCCCCCTCCAACTCTTTCTTCCTTTTCTGCACAGTGCGAAATGCCTCTTCATGGACCCGCTTCATTTGTGTAGGAGGACACAGGAAGAGCCAGACTGACAATATGTAACCCACCTCCCTCACCTGCTATATATACAAGTCCCACCTGTTGGGATTCCCACCCTCCCCCCACCTGCAAGCCTAAAGACAGTAGGAGACCTTCCCTCTGCCTGGAGAACACATTCCTCTTGGCCTCTGGCACTGGCGCTTAGAAGCCAAATTAAGAGATGCTAATTAGTAGTCTAATGCAAAAAGTACTAACAGTGTTGTCCCCATTAATGCCGTTCTGCCATAAAGGGAATGGAAAGAGGAAGCTAGAACTAGCACCATGTACTATTTCTACTTTTTTTATCATTAATCATGGAACTAAATGTCATCGTTATCTTAGTTACAAACTATTGGTGATGTGTCCATCCTGTCATAAGAAGAATTATTATCTACCTGCCAACCATCTACGCATGGCCTTTTAGAGTTTGGGCACCATCTTTTTATCTGGCAGGTACACAGTGTAGCTGGAGCTGCTTGTTTATTTCATCTTCCAAGAGACAATCACCTCAAAGACATTTTTATATGTTATAACAATTATATCTAAATCAATGAGCTGAATAATGGCGACAGGTTGACAACTTCAATGGCCAAGAACAGCATAATGGCTAACCCAAAAAATAAAGCATTCATTCTGTGGAATATTATGTAGCCATCAAATAATAATCACAAGGTCTATGAAAACATGAAAAATGTTTGTATATAAAGTAAAGGATAAAATTAGATTAGATAATAGTATCAAAAGAATGATTGTAATTAGGTAAAAATATATATTCATGGACATAAGAACTAGGGGGAAAACATGAAAAATGAAAATGAGGTGTATTAGTCTGTGGTGATATCTCTTCTTAAAATATTTGATTTACTCTCATTGAAATTCTGTGTGTTCAACAGAGACATTAAGAGAGAAAAAAATTAACATGTTGCTAGTGTGAAATAAATGAAAGGAAAATCCTTGTCATTAGCAGTTAATCATTTAATAGCTTAACCACAGACTATTCAAAAAAATAAAAATGCAATCAACAAGAAGTGACAGGAGCTGGTCCCACAAGGTATCTATATCAAAACTACTGGTAAAGAAGAGCTTTGAACTAAATCAAAAGGTTTTATTTTTAGAATCTGACCATGAGTTATGAATGTGTCCCATGCCCTAGACCAACTTAGAGGATAGTGCTAAATCTTCTGAACTCAAGGTTTGTTTATTCTTTCTCTTCTCAAAAGAAAAATACCTACTTGCGGACTGAAAGTTGAATTTTGGAAATGCCGGGTCATTTGAAAGGGGACAATAACAGCTCTATTATTTCAATTCTCCAACAGAACTGGGACCACATCTTTTTGTCTTCTCTTCCTACTACCCCCCTCCCACTCACCTCTATTTTTTACCTCATATCTGTTCTTTGTCCGAGTTGTCCCAAATGATTTCTGCAGAGGTCCAATATCAAGAAAAGCGAGTTTTATTTTCTTCATCTTGTAGGACTCTCCAATTCTACTCAAGGCCATGGTGCTCCTGCATTGTTAATGTTTGTTTTAAGCCCAGTTTCTCTAATTGGAACAGAAGTTCCTTGAGGACAAGGATCTTCCACAACTTGTAGCACTGTGATAAATATAGGGTTATCACTTAATGAAAATTTGATTAAGAGCATTAGGCCTGAGGGTGGGAGTATGGAGGAGAGGCTGTTCTGTGACTGCTGGGTGTCCTTCAAGCTGGACCAGGGTCAGAATGGAGGTTGCTCTGGGCAAACCCCCTTAGAGACAGTTGGACTGTAGTTGTTCATTCTGATGTAAACCAATATCCCTCCCTTGCCTTGGGCAAGCATTAAAGCAATTTCCTGTACCTGGTAGCATTCATGTTTTAGTACATGTGACTATTTCCTTTGCCCTATATCATTCTTTCGCACCTGCCAAGGGGCCCAAAGGATCTTTTTTGTCTTGCAACTGCCCAAGACTCGCCTCATATGTAAGCATCCCTTAATAAACCCCATTAATTACCAGGCTGGAGTGGCCTGCCTCTTTCTTGTGTCTTTCCCCGCTCTCTGCTTAGGGAAGTAGATTTTCACTCTTGGGGCTTTTCCCTGAGTGTGCATGTATGAACAAGGAGGCCTGGGCCGACTGAGTTAGGGAATGGGAGGACTGGGTTATTGTCTGAATGTCTTAACTTGACCATTATCAGGCTACATGGTGTGAGAGAATTTCTAAACTTCCTAGGATTTGCAAACTGTAATAGCCTAAGCTTCTATATGACATCTGAGCATTTCTATGACCAAGTAGAAGTGGTCTTTTAAAATTGGGTAGATGTAATAAAGTAAGACCCAGTGAAAGTTTTCTAAAACTGTTGACGAGCATAGACAATGATTTATATTGGCCTTATAAATAAGGATGAAAAAGTTAACTGTCCCCCCAGAAAGGGGCTGAGATGTCCCCACACACAATGAGGCTTTGATGCCATGTTTCTGATTTCACGTCCAGGAGGAGCTGATTTTCCAGTTTGAAACTACTGAACTCCTAGAACTTCAAAGCTGGAAAAGACCCTAAAGGACATCTTGTCCAACCCTAATTTTTCCAACAGGACACGCGATGGGGCTGGCCCAGGACCTACACGCCAGTTAGAGACAAATTACCAGCAAGGCCCCAAGTGTCCGCTGACAGAAATCTAAGCCCAGGGCTCAGCAGCAAATGCAAGAATGAAGAGAAACTGCTCTGTCTGGGTCTGAGAGGCCCTCTGTGTGAGCTCTTTCAAGGAAACATCTCCCCAGGTAACTGAAGGATGGGCCAAGGATCCCAAAATTGTAGAATTAGACTCATTAGAGTTGCCAGTTTTATCCTGGTCTCCCAACTGAGACTGCCAATTGATGGGCCCAAAGCCATGGCTACTCTAGCCAAGGCAGAGATTAAAGAGGAAAAGGAAGCTTGTACACTCGTTTTGTTTTTCTCTCTCTTGAATTTAAACCCTGACATCCCTTGGTTTCTATATCCAGCTGCTCTGAGATTGAAACCTTCTCCAAGTCCTCTGGGCCCTCCTCAGTCTTATCCTCACCCTCCTCCAGGTTCTTTCTGAGTGTCTGTGAAGCCACTGTTCTAGTCTGGGCTCTTTTACACACACACACAAACACACACACACACTCACACACACTCACACACATACACCGCCCTGGTCTCACCTTATTATCTACTTATATGACCTTGTGTTTCTCTTGGACCCCTGTCAACTTTGCATAATTATAGTTTCTTACAACTTTGGCTTCTTTCCCCTTCTGAATCAAAAAGATTGGGGAGGAAAAGGGTTTCTTTTGGCTATAACTCTGATTTCGAAGAAGCCCACAGTATCTTGGAACTCTAGTTACACCCACTTTTCATCTGCTTTATCAACCACTGAATTTTATCTAGAGACAAGATTTGTGGAAGAAGAAACAGAGAACGAAGTTTTCTAACTTTCTCTGACTCATGATTTGCTGAATTTATCAACTCTTCACAAACTGCAACACATATTTTATTTTAATTATGTGTTTAATTAGGCTCTGATTTCCCCATGGGCAAGGATTATCTCACTCACATTTTTATATTTCCAGTCTCTGGCACATGACCTGGAATAGAGTCAACATGCAGTATGTTTGGTGGATGAATGAAAGAATGTATATCTGCCATTATTCTGTCCTGTGCTAACTGTGTATGATATAACCAAAGTTTTAGACCAGATCTATGACCTGGAAGAATTTACCATTTAGATCTGAAGGTGGAACTAACAAACATGTGAGATACTAAGTGGAGAAGAGGGTGAGATTGTAATTGTGGACTGGAATAATTAGAGAAGTCTTTCTGAAGGAAGTAGACATTATTCTTTGCATGAATTGGATTTTGAAAGCCAGATGAAGAAGAAAGAATATTAAGGAGACAGGGGAAGGACAGGGTACAAGAGCGGAAAAGGCTTTGACATTGGAGAAATGACAACACAAAATACTGGGGGGAAAAGGTGAAATTTGGGGACTTACCTATAGAATTTTCTTGAGCTAAAAGGTGGGAAAAGAGTGCAAGTGTCCCCAAATGCCAAGCTGCTGACCAGCAGTGCCTTGTGACAATGCTTTCTCCAACTTCTTGCAAAAGGAGAAAAATGAAGACATCATAGTATATTTTTTTCATAAAGCCTTTTTTTTTTTTTGAGAATGTCTAGAACACCAGTCTGCATGACCACTGACTGGATGCAAGACCTTAGACACAAAAAGGATTTATCTCTCTGGAGGTGAATATTTTCAAAGAAAAACATAATACTGACTCCTCAACTACCAAAAATATTTTAACCCACAATTATCCCTCTTCATTATTTATTCATCTTTGTGACAGTTATAAGTAACTGGGGAAAGACAACTGAATTTTAGACCCTCAATATAATATTCTATCTGGTGCTTAATACTCTCTCAAACTATTAGATTTCTGATAGACTTGTATTCTACATGGTGAGAGGCAAGTTCTAATTTATCAACTTCCCCACTGCTAGCCCTATTTTTCTCTTGCCCATTCAAGGATCTCCCCATCAAACATCAGCACTCAGAAACTGCTACAATCTTTCTCCAAACACACACACTAAGAGCAGTTCTCACTCTGAAAAATGTTTAAACTTTATCATATGTAGGAATATAATATTCCTGTGGTCATCAGAAGACACAATGAGCATTAATTTTGCCTCCTTTCCTAAAGGTGCACGCACAACCATTTCTTCACTCTTGGGCATTAGCTATGGATAGCTGTCTTTAGTCATCTGCATCTGCATTCATGTGTAATACAAAGCCAGGCAAATAGTGCTGAAGAAATATCTGTCAGTTGAGTGATGGTTTGTCTCTTAAAAAAATGCTCATTAAACACTGAACCATCTCAGTGCAAAGGTAAGAATTATTTGTTAACTTTTTACTTTTTTAAATCCAATGTTTTCTTTTTAGCCATTTTTATTTTCTTTTAGGAGGATGCCGAGAAGGGCAAGTGGCATCCTGTGGGGTTTTTTTGGCTTTAACCTGGGCCCACAGAAAACTTAGAAGAGCACAGACGCTTTGCTGGTGCTCTGATAGAGAGGGAGGTTCAGTGCAACCTGCCTCAGTGCCCACACAAACGCCCCACTCTGCTGCTTTCTTTGACTCACAGGCAGGAAGGCAGAAGCCAGAAAAGCCTGAAGTTGATCCACAGGGTGTGTTTTGTCCCTGAAGACTTGCCAAATCTTTCCCAGATGTTGAGAGATAGCCAGAGAGTTTTTGCTAAAAGCCACAGGTGTGTCTTTAGAAGGGTTTAACTGAAGCCAAGTGCTGGTTTTGTGGTTGATGCCAAAAGCTATATCGTTGCCCATGAAATCAAGACCTAACAACGAAGCTGTCATCAGGTTGTTTTGGTGGTGCTCAGGGGCTTGTTGCCTGGCTGACCAGGGAGTAAGTCTCTTGTCTGTGTCACACATGAAGCAAGTTTGGATTGCACCGGCGCAGTCTTGCTGAACAAAAATATGTAATCCTTTTTTTCAATATTTCAATGTTATCTCCATACTGAGTTCCCATGTAGAATGAACTTCACTCTCGCCAATTTATGATAAATCCTTCATATTTTTTAATCAAATAATTGTTTTTGATTTAGGTTCTTTGTCTCTATCTGCCAATTGGTTCTAAGTTCCATAAGCCATGAGGGAATGAGAAAGGAGCCAGCAATACTTGGTCATCACCTGCATTATGGACTATTTAGTCCATATTCATGTCCCCCTACTGTAAATAAACATTCTGATTCGAAAATGAACAAAAGCCATATATAAAGACATTTCACTAACAGGATATATGAATGGCACGTAGAGATGTGAAAAGACAGTCAACATGGTTAGCTATTAGAGGAATGCAAATTAAAACCACTATGAAATATCACTACACTCCTATTAGAAACACTAAAAAAAAAAAACAGTGACAATATCAAATGCTGGAAAAAATGCAAAAAAAAATCTAGATCTCTCAGAATTGAGAGTGGACATGTAAAATGATACAGCCACTTTGGAAAACAGTTTGGCAATTAAAAAACAAACAAACATCCATTTACAATGCAATCTAGGGATCCCACTCCAGGACATTGACCCCAGAGAAATAAAAACTTATGTCCACACAAAAATCTGTGCATGAATATCCATAGAAGCTTTATTCATAAAAACCCAAAATTGGAAGTACCCCAATTATTCTTTAATGGGTAAATGATTAAACAAACTATGGTATATTCAACCTATGGAATATTATTTGGCAATAAACAGGAAGAAAGTGGTGATACATGCAGCAGCGTGAATGGACTCCAGGACATTATGCTGAGTGGAAAAAAGCCAGTCCCCAAAGGTCACATACTGTATGATTGTTTGTATAACAATCTCGAGAGAATAAAAATTATAAAAATAAGATGAGACTAGTGTTTGCCAGCATTTAGGGACTGAGCAAGAGGTTGAAGTGGGGAGAGATTGGGTGCAACTATAAAGGGGTCATAGCTAAAGGGACATCTTTATGGTGAGTGAACAGTTCTGTATCTTGGCTGTGATTGTTGGTGGTTACACAATTCTACACGTGTGATCAAAGTTGCATGTGGACCTGGTGAAATCTAAGTGAGTCTGTGGATTGTACCAACAATAGTTTCCCTGATTTTGGTATTGTTCACTAGTTACGTCAGATGTGGCCAGTGGAGAAATTTAGTGAAGGGTACATGGGACCTGATGTATTATTGTTACAACTTTTTGTGAACCTATAATCATTTCAAAATAAAATTTAAATTAACAAATAAAGTTCATTATACCCTACGTCCTTGTGGAAAATGAAACTCTAGGTGGAGGAGGGGACAGGGAAAGGAGGGAAGGGTCTTTTCCCATTCCTGAAGTTTCCAGCAACTGTGTGTGTGTGTGTGTGTGTGTGTGTGTGTGTGTGTGTGTGTGTGTGTGGTCACCTTCTCCTTTCTCTATTCCATAGTCAACACCTTTATTTTTTTATCTGCTTAATCAAAAATAGAGAAGAAAGAAAGTCATTCTACCTTGGTTTAGTCTATCAATTAGGCATGACAAAACTCATAGAAAAAACTGTTGGCCAATGAAATTCTACTATACTGGATCATTTCTCAGCTTTTCCACTGATTACATAACTTTCTAATGAAGTGTCTTTAAAAAAAATATTGCCATAGTTGTACCAACATTTAAAGGGAAATACCAGTATGTGTCCTCCTTCTCCCAACAGTCTTGCTAAAACAACTTTATAAACACAAGAGAGACAGCTCCTTTGTTCCTCTTAATCCAACATTATACTAAGTGTTGTACATGTCATATCTTATTTTCTCCTCAGGCAATCTCCATCACACAGATAAAATCATTACTTTAGAATTATAAAGTAACTCCTCCAGGTTTTGAAATAGTGGAGTGTGGATTTAACGAATCCGTATCTGAACCTCAAAACAACTTAGCTTACGTTTCCTCATAAAGCTGCTGTGTTTTTATTGAATAGTTAGTCTCTGTTATTCTCTATTTAAAAATTTTAAGTCATTAAATGTAGTAGGGAAATGTCACTGACTATGTGATTGAAACTCATAATGACGTATCTTTTTTATTTTTACATTGCTATCATTTTACCACCCTTCAAATAAGAATACTAATAAGGCCCCTAATATCAAGATAATTTTATTATCACAACAGGATAATATTCTTTTCTATATTTTTATTATGCATATGTGATATATTTTCAGTGGCAGATGCCCCAAGAGAACATTTGTATTAGTCTCCTATGGCTGCTATTACAAATGACCACAAATTTAGGGGCTTATAACAATACACCTATAATCTCTTAAAGCTCTAAAGGTCTGAAGGCTAAAAATGGGTTGGCAGGACTGTGCTGCTTCTGGAGGGTCAGTGGAGAATCATTTTCTTGCCTTTTCCAGTTCCTGGAGGCCACCTATATTGGCTCATGATCCCACATCTCTCCAACCTGTGTATCTACAGTCACATCTCCTCTCTGACTCTGACCCTCCTGTCACCCTCTTTCTTTTACAGGGATTTTCATGATTACATTGGACCCACCCAGATGATCCAGGCTAATTTCCTCATCTGAAAATACTTAATTACACCTGCAGAATTCTTTTGCCCTGTGCAGTAACATATTCACAGGTTGTGAGGATTAATTAGCACATAGAAATCTTTTGGGGCTGTTATTCAGCCTAGCATACCCTCTAAATATTTACTTTATATCCTGCTCTAGATTCTGTACTTTGCACCTCTGAGAAGACAAAAAGTGGGGAGTGTCTTCTACAGGGACTCTTTCAAACGTCAAGGACAAAATAATATGTCATGCCACACTGCAAAATGAATGCTACCCTTACTCCCTATGCAGGTTTTGAAAAGATGTGTCCCCAAGCCAGCTTTTTGCCCCTTCACCCATCACCTTCCTTAAGGGCTGATGATGAAAGGACTGAGGTAAGGGACCCTTTGGAGAAGGTTGTCTGGTGTCTTGCTTCTGCAAGAGGCTGGCTGAAGCCATCTGTGAGGGCGAAAGGCAAACTGAGGAGTGAACTGCATGTTGCCTGGGGTGTATGTGTGTATGTTCTGGAAATAGAGGAGCATCCTGTGGAAGGAGTTACAATTGGATCACTTGGTTTCCATGCATGAGAACTGCAAGGAGATACTCAACATGACCCCAGAAGAGGGGGTTAGACAGCAGGAAGCCAGTGGTTGGGGGAGGTGCTCTGAGCAACTGCAGAACAGACATGGTCACTGCCAAGGGATTTGCAGTTGAAGGTTCCTCCACTGGAGAAGGTGTCCTGACAGCTTGTTCATGAGAGAAACAAAATCAGCCTCACTCACAGGGCACCTGTCTCATCGGGTTTCTTTGGAGAAATAGGATTTGTATACATAGGAGAGAGATTTATTTTAAGGAGTTGGCTCACAGGGTTGTAGAGGCTTGGTGAGTCCAAAATATGCAGGGTGAGACTCAGGAAAAAGTTTCAGTTTGAGTCCAGAATTCTCTCTCACTGCGGGAGAGGGGAGTGAGACTTTTGTTCTATTTTGACCTTCACCTAATTGGATGAGGCCCACCCCTTTAGGGAGGGCAATATGCTTTACTCAAGTCCACCAACTGCCGTGTTAATCTCATCCAAAACAGCCTCACAGAATAATGTTTGCCCAGACATCTAAGCACCATGCTCCAGCCAAATTAACACAAAAAAATCAACCATCACAGAGCCTCCGCTGGGTTACAGCTGTGTTTTTCCTGGTCCTCACCTCACCTCTCTCTCCCTGTGTACCCTAGAGGACATACCTGGTGAAGTTATGAAAACTAAGAGTAAGGAAGGGGAAGGAGAAAAGACATCCGCTCACCCCCACAGAGGGCTTCCCAATCTAATGCAAGACAAAGCACATAGAATAGACACCGTCAGAGCACCCAATGCTTATCTCTGAATTCTGTTCAACTTCCCTATTCTCAACAGAATTGTAGATTGTACCACTTTGTGAATGTACTAAAAGTCACCAAATTGTTTACTTTAAAACAGTTAATTTTATGTTATCTTATTTCATCTCCATTTTTAAAAAATAATTTTTTAAAATTTCCTCATACTCAAATAGCACCAACATGGAGAACTGACACTTAGAATAACTTGAATTATAAATTTGTAACAAGTACAAGTATGATGGAAGAAAATAAGAAAATAACGAAAGGGTGTGTTTTTTGAGAAAAGTGGTCCTCATGGGCACTCATGCCAGTTTTTTTCTTTTATTTATGTTTTGCAATGTTTCATGATAAGAATATTTTTTAAAGAAAACAGTGATTCCACCAGACAGGATGTGTTCATCCACATTGACAGAATACCCAATCAACAGTGACCAACACCATATCGTATTTATTTTTTACTTAACAAGAATTCCAGGGCCCTGGCTGCTGTGGCTCAGTGGATTGAGCATCGGCCTGCGAGCCAAGTGTCGCTGGTTTGATTCCCAGTCAGGGCACATTACTAGGTTGCACGGCAGGTCCCCAGTTGGGGACGTGAGTGAGAGGCAACCATACAGTGATGTTTCTCTCCCTCTCTTTCTCCTTTCCCCTCTCTCTAAAAATAAAATAAAATAAATAAACAAACAAACAAACAAATAAATAAATAAATAAATAAAAAGAATTCCAGGCAGGTTGAATAACTTTTCAAGATGATAGCTAATAAGTGGTAGGAGCTAAGGTACAAATTCAGAGCCCCGTAGACTGCTCTTAACCACTCCCCTAGATGGCTGCATATTCCATAGACAGTCTGACAACATGCTTTGCATATAGAAAAGTATTCAGTAATATTGGTTGCTTGACTGGTTGGTTAGTCTACTACAAATAAATGTCTCCTATTTGTAAGTACAGTTTATTCATAGTGCTTATGAACAAATCACTCTTGTGTATGCATTATGTGTTATATGTCAGAATTAATCAATAGCTTTAATATGTGATTATTTAAATATGCTTTTAGAGAGAAAAACCACAAAATCAGTTCTAGTGATATTAAGTTATAGTCATTTAATGCACTACAATAACGTTTCTTATATAGAAGTTCATACCCCCAAAAGTGTGATCAATACTTTTAAGTTCTTCATCCCCTACTTTACACAGGTCCTTTAGGTCAGTTCAAAATAGGTGAGCACCTTTCGCCATCTAGTGGGGACACAATTTGAAAAAGATTTCAAGTGAATTTCATATTGATACCATCCAAATGCCACCACTTTAGAGAGACTTACACAAAATAAAAACAGAAATGTGAAATAAAAGTAGGCTTTTTCTCCCAATAAGCCATGGCTCTAAAATTATTCTTCCAGTCTCTCTTAGATCGTTGCCCCCTTTCTCCCAATTCCACACAGCAGCTTTCTACTGAAAACACCCCTAGTGTTTCCTGAGACCATTCTCCTGATCAGTTGATCCCAAGGAGTTATTTTCTTCACAATATGTTGAAGGGACTCGTGGCTAAGTCAGCATTGCTGTGTGGGTGCCTAAGAGAGATGGGCTACAAGATCTGATGGAAACTGCATATTTGTGATGGCAGTAACCCTTTGTCAGCTACTCGCCTTTGCTGTTTTGATTAATGTTATTTAAATGTGCTCTTCTGTGCTTGGTGGGAATTTCAAGGGCCTCCCTGATATTTCAAAAAAATTTGGATGTAACTCTTGGTAACAACCACTTTTTTTCTTGCTGAACTCTCAATCTCAGGTCCAGCTTTCCTCCAGTGGTAGACATCATTCTATACTAAAAATCCAGATTCCTATCCTTTCCAGCATAAGAAAATATTGCAATTTCCTGCCCACCTTAAAATTAAGCATTGCCATGCACCTTGCTCTGGACATTTACCTACAATCAGAAATAATTGTTACTTTCAGATAAAAGCAGGCTGATATTACACAAGAAAACTTATCAAAATAAAACCAGTTAAAAATATTTTTTAAATACTTTACTACCTCAATAGCTATTAAGATGGATTCAGTAAATTCCAAAATTTGTTTTAGATTAAAATGCTGAAAATAGTAGTTTTATGAGGCATTTTAATCCTCATCTGAGGATATGCTTATTGATTTTAGAGAGAGGGGAGAACAGGGAGAGAGAGAGAGGAAGAGAAACATTGAGGCCAAAGAGAAACATCAATAGGTCACCTCTTGTATGTGCCCTGACCACGGGCAGAACCCAAAATCTTGGTACATGCCCTGACCTGGAATCGAATCAGCAACCTTTCAGTATATGGGATGACATTCCACCCATCTGAGCACACAGACCAGGGCAGAGGCTATTTTTTTAACATGACAGGAGGTGTGTGTGCATGCTTGTGTAAGAAAGACCATTCAGAAAGGTCATTTCTCTCTTAAAAAGAGAAACCAAAACATTAGTTTTGTAGAGGATGTGATTTCTTATTTAGAAAACCTAGAGAATCTAATAAAAATTACTAGGCGTAGTACATTTGTTTAGGCAAACAGCAAGATATAAGGTAAAGTGCAAAATCAGTTATATTTCTCTTAACTAGTGATTACACAGAAAACAGCATAAATGAAGTACCTTATTTTTCCATTTCTCCTCCCAGCCTCTCTGGGCCTGGACCTCTGAGAGGGCAACAGGTAGTATGTCCAAGAGTCAGGCACAATTTTGCTGTTTAAACCCCACACTTTCTAATTTTCTATTTTTGGCTTGTAGTATATCTGTCCAGTTTCTAACATTTTTCTTTTGAAACTTTTTTTCTGTCTGGCCCCAAATTACATTAACCCACGCCTGTGCCTAAGAGAGAAGAAAAAAACGATATAAAAGAATAATAAAATATCATCTTGTCAAATTAAAACAAATAATCTTTAAAAACCAAAAAGTATATATATATATATCTTAACCTCACTATGAGAAGGAAGCTATCAAAGTTTGAATACATGTAGAAAACAGACTTTATATTGTATCTCATCTGAACTATTGAACAAGCAGTAAAGTGTCAGATACAGCCTTTTGTAAATTAGTTCACCTTTGACTTTGGAGTTTTAAAACTATATTTTCACAATAATTAAACTAGATCTGAATTTTATAAATCTCTGATGGCTATTGTCACACTGTTAGCTAAGCCACAATGACATACCTGGAGTTGTGAATCTTGAGTTTATTGATATTACTTAGAATTCTTATTGAGTACTAAATGAGCTATTGCTTTTGATTAAACATAATGAAAAATAGTAAAAAAAAAAAGTTTCTTAGATTTCCTACTGATTTTCTAATATATAAAAGTGAGGTACTCGGGGACTTCCAGCCAAGATGGAGGCCTAGACAGACATGCTGCATCTCCCTCCACAACTAAGAAGGAATACAACTACCTCAAAACTAGAGAGAACCAGAAGTTCCAGAAAATCGAGCTGCATGGAAGTCCAACAAACAAAGATGTAAAGAAGAAATATTCATCCAGAGAGGTAAGAGGGGCGGAGCCAGGGCAGAGAGGATGCGGTGTGATGGCGGCGGCAGCAGCAGTGGCAGGCTGGCAGAAAGCACAGTCACATATTTTAAAAAGTAGGGAGGGACACCTGAGGAGTGCTCCTAGCACTAGACTAGACTGCGCAGCTCACAATTCTAGCACCAGGGAAAATAAAGCCTCATTGCTTCTGACTGTGCAAATCAGTGGGGGTTGGGGCAGCAGAAGAAACTGCCAACTCTCAGTGGAGTCTGCTGGTTTAAAGGGCCCCACAGTCCTAGAACATCCACAGAACTACCCATTCTGGGAACAACGGCCAGGGCAACAGCTAGAGAGGTGCCAGCCCCATTCCAAAATGAGAGAAGTGCCTGGAAAAGGAACGAGTGCTAATAAAGTGGCATTGTTCCATCTCAGACACCTCCCCCATATACAGAGCCACAACGTGGTAAAATGGGTCACCTGTACTGATGAATATCTAAGGCTGCACCCCTTAAACATAACAGGTGCGACAGCTCTGCTTCAGACACAGAGACAAACAAACACAGGAGCCTGTCAAGATAAGGAGACAGAGAATTATGGCCTAAAAGAGGGGACAGATCAAAGTTCCAGTGGGAGAACTAGGTGATGAGGAGATAGCCAACCTAACAAATGCAGAGTTCAAAACACTGGTCATGAAGATGCTCACAGGCTTGACAGATATACTTAAGTATGGCAAATGCATAAATGAAGAAGGGAAGGCTATGCTAAATGAAATGAAGGAAAATCCACGAAAAACCAATGGTGAAGGGAAGAAAGCCAGGGTTCAAATAAATTATTTGGAACATAAAGATAAAAACAGTTAACCAGTACAGAATGAGGAAACAAGAATTGAAAAAAATGAGGAGAGGCTTAGGAACCTCTGGGACAACTTTAAACATTCCAACATCTGAATCATAGGAGTGCCAGAAGCAGAAGAGGAAGAGCAAGAAATTGAAAGCTTGTTTGAAAAAATAATGAAGGAAAACCTATCAAATTTGGTGAAGGAAATAGACATACAAGTCCAAGAAGCACAGAGTCCCAAACAAGCTAGCCCCAAAAAGGACCACACCAAGACATATCATAATTAAAATGCCAAAGGTTCAAGATAAAGAGCAAGAGAAGAGCACAGAGTTACCTACAAGGGGGTGCCTGTAAGACTATCAGCTGATTTCTTAAAAGAAACCTTGCAGGCAAGAAGGGACTGGCAAGAAGTATTCAATGTGATGAAAAGCAAGGACCTACAACCAAGATTACTCTACGCAGCAGAGCTATCATTTAGAATGGAAGGGCAGATGAAGTGCTTCCAAGACAAGATAAAGCTAAAGGAGTTCATCATCACTAAGCCATTATTATATGAAATGTTAAAGTGACTTATTTAAGTAAAAGGAGATCAACACTATGAACATTAAAATGACAACAAACTCACAACTATCAACAACTGAATCAAAAATATAAAAACAAAATCCAACCAGAATGGGAACAGAATCATAGGTATGGGGATCATTTGGAGGGTTATCAGCTGGGAGTGGGGAGGGGGAAAAATGGGGAAATGGTGCAGGGATTTAGAAGAATAATTGGTTGGTACAAAATAGACAGGGAGAAGTTAAGAATAATATAGGAAAGTGTGAAGCCAAAGAACGTACATGCACGACCCATGGACATGAACTAAGGGGAGTGGGATTGCTGGAGGGAAGGGGGAATACTGGACAGAGGGGAGCAAAGGGAAAAAAATTGGGATGCTATAACAATATAATCAATAAAATATACTTTTTTAAAAAGTGAGGTATTTGCCTCCTCCCACAACCACATCAAAATTACAACTACGGGAAAACCATCATTCAGAACCACCTGAAATCAAGCTGAGTGAAAGTCCTACAACTATGGAATTAATGAAGAAACCACACCGAGACTGGGAGGAGGGGCTGGCCCCACACCCATGTGTGGTAGATAAAAATTTGGAAGGATATCTTGGCTACAGAGGTCCCACCTGAGGCGTTAGAGTTCCCAGCCCCATACCAGGCACCCTGGCCCAGGGTTCCAGTGCCAGGAGAAGTCCCCATAACTTCTAGTTGTAAAAACCAGTGGGATTTGAGGCTGAGGAAGAGGGGAGCTTCTGGAGTCCCAGGCAGTTCCTTTTAAATGACCCACACATGGACTTACTTAGACTCACTCCCTCCAAGCTCCAACACTGGGGCAACAACTTGAAAGTCAGCAGAGATAAATGGGTAGGAACTGAGTTGTTTGGCATTGGGATGAGGTCTAGAGGGGCATTTTTCTCCCATATGAAAGTACTGGCAGAGATGATTGTTCCTTGGCTGAGTCCTTCCCCCACAGACCAGGCAAGCAGGACCCATATCTGAGTCTCCATCAACCTGGCTCACACTGTTTGTCCTAACCTGGTAATTCCCCAAGGCCCTCCTCACCCAACTTTCAGACCCACTCAAGCTGTTTCAGTGGCTTTTTCATATGAATAACTCATGCTTCATATTCTCCTAAATTCTTTCAAAAAAGCAATATCTGCCCTCAGCAAGCCCCATACCTCTCATTAAGTGGCCCCAGGCCCATCACTAGCAGCATCTGGCCTTGGTTCACAGTTTGGCCTCTCCTGGGCACATCCAAGCCCAGCACAAGTAGAAGCCATTTGAAATTTGCTTTATAGCTTATGCTGGGTGGCACTGGGCAGAACACAGGTGGTGTATGACCTTGGCCCTCACCTCCCAGGAGACCCCAAAACCAGCGTGCCCAGTGGACAGGTTCAGACCACATCAAGGCACCACCATCCAACCAGCTCCATAATCGACACACTGAAAGAGTGGACTCAGCAGGCACCAGAGCCCTACTGAAGTAAGTCCTGTTCTATGGGGTGGGCCCCTGCACAGCTGATCCTCCACAGTAGTCAGAGGTCAATGGTCAGTGGTCGAAACTGGTCCTTGTAGCTGCTTGGCCTTGGTATATCCCTCCCATTGATGTCCCAACAGCAATTAAGTCCCATGAAATGAAGAGGGTGTACACAGCCCACACAGAGAGATGGAGCAAAGGGAGTACCCAGCTTGAGTGATAGGGGACGCTATGCCACTGGACCCTATAGGCCACTTACTACATTAGGCCACTTTACCAAGCCTTGGAGATGTAGCAGCTCTACTTAAAACATAGAAGCAAACATGAGGAGGCAGCCAAAATGAGGAGACAAGGAAAAATAGCCCAAATGAAAGTACAGATCAAAACTCCAGAAAAAATAACTAAACAAAATGGAGATAAGCAGTCTGCTAGATGTAAAGTTCAAAACACTGGTAATAAGGATGCTCAATGAACTTAGTGAGAACCTCAACAGAGAAAAAAGAACCAGTTAGAAATTAAGGATGCAGTAATTGAAATGAAGAATAATTTACAAGAAATTGACAATAGACTGGATGAAGCTAAGAATCAAATCAGTGATTTGGAATATATGGAAACAAAAAACACCCAACCAGAACAGCAAAAAGAAAAAAAAATCCCCCCAAAATGAGGATTGTGTAAGGAGCCTCTGAGACAACTTTAAGCATAACAATAGTCACATCATGGGGTTGTCAGAAGGAGAAGAGAGAGAGGAAGGAATTGTAAACCTATTGAAAAAATTAATAACAGAAAATTTCCCAAACTTGGTGAAGGAAATAGACATACAAGTCGAGGAAGCTCAGAGACTCCAAAAAGCCTACACCAAAACACATCATAATTAAAATGCCAAAAGTTAAAGACAAGGAAAGAATCTTAAAAGCAGCAAGAGAAAAGCAGTTAGTTACCTACAATGGAACTCCCATAAGATTGTCAGCTGATTTTTCAAAAAATATTTGGCAGGCTGGAAGAGATTGGCAAGAAATATTCAAACTGATGAAAAGCAAGGACCTACAACAGAGATTACTCTATCCAGAAAAGCTACCATTCAGAATGGAAGGACATATAAAGAGCTTCCCAGATAAGAGAAAGTTAAAGGAATTCACCACCACCAAACCAGTATTATATGAAATATTAAAGTCTGCTTTAAAAAAATTTTTAAATATGAACAATAATATGGCAATAAATACATGGCTATCAACAAATGAATCTAAAAAACAAAATAAATGAACAAACAGAATGGAAACAGAATCATAGATACAGAGAATGTTTTGAAGGTTGCCAGATGGGATGGGTGTTGGAGGGAGGTGGAAAAAGTGAAGGGATTAAGAACTATGAACTGGTTGATAGAGAATAGTCATGAGATATAAAGTATAGCATAAAGAATATAGTCAATAATAGTCTAATAATTATGTACGATGTCAGAAGGGTGCAAGATTTATTGGGATGGTCACTTATTAAGTTACATAATGTTTAATCACTGTGGTGTACACCTGAAGTTAATATAATAATGTATGTCAGCTATAATTGAAAATAAAAAATATTTTAAAAAAGAAAGTGAATATTCTTACAACATTTGTGGTGCTGATTCCCATTCTATAAATCAGGAGAGTGTAAATAACAGTGGATACTTTCAATCCACCAGATTACAGCTGCCCAGTCCTGAGGTTGGGTGGTAAAGCCCCAGGTTCAGGACCCAGTGACCTGAATACACACCAACCCTGATAGGGATCCATGGAGCTTCTAAACTTCCAAGAGAGCAAACACGGTATTTTGTCCAGGACCTTGGACTTTCAAGATATTCTATCAGCATGAAAAGAGAAGACTGACCCAGACTGCTCTCAGTTTGGTTGTTCTGAGGTCATTCTGAATATCAAATTACAGTCAAGAGATGAAGGGGTCATAATGTTAGGAATCATAATTATTTTTTTAAACATGCCATAGGGTCTCAGTTGCTCAGAGGCATTGTCTCAGCAGAGAATGCAAAACTGTGACAGGGTTTTTCCATGAAGGTTGGGCAGAGGCAACCACATGACTAGGAACTCATCCAGTCCATCCTAGACAAGGGAGGGTAGGGTTGGATTAAAGTTAGTTCCCTCGTACTACTACTAGTTGTTTCATTGCTGTTGATTTAGGACTGAATTCATTCCTCATTATTTTGTTGCTTTAGATTTATAGTGTATTCTATATGAAACATTTCTGGACTAACATTTTATTGCATTGATTAGTGTTTATATTTAAGCCTCAAACCGTATTTTTTAAAATAATTTATTTGTTTGTTTGTTTGTTTATTTACAGAGAGAGGAGAAAGGAGAAAGAGAGGGAGAGAAACATCACTGTGTGGTTGCCTCTCAGTTGCACCCCCAAGTGGGAACTTGAAGTGCAACCTAGTCATGTGCCCTGACTGGGAATCAAACCAGCGACACTTGGTTCGCACGCAGGCTGACGCTCAATCCAATGAGCCACAGCAGCCACTTCAAACCATATTTTTTATCAGTGCTTTGTAATATATTTTAGAATCTAAAGAAATGGGCATAATTCTTATTGTTTAAAAACCATAGCTTCTCGGCTTTTATTGTCTTTTCATCCACTAGAGTTTTCAGGTTCTTATAAACTTTTCTACGGAGACATTAACATCAATATCTTATAAAATGTATATATTGATTTAGCTAATGAATCACTTATTAACTAATTCAGCTATTAGTCTGAACTATTAGTATTTCCAACAGTAGAAGGCTCCATTTATTCATGTCTCTTTTATTTTACCAGAGTTTAAGATATTTCTTCTTGTAAATCCTTAACTTATTTTCCTATGTGTTTTTAATACAATGCATTAAAACGTTACTTTTTTCATGCTATTTTATGTGTAATCACTAGTTGAGAGAAATGTAACTGATTTTACAGGTTCACCTTATACCTTGCTGGTTGGCTAAACAAATACACTACTCTTTATAATTTTTTATTAGATTGTTTAGATTTTCTAAATAAGAAATCACATTCTCTACAAAACTAATCTTTTGGTTTCTCTTTTTAAGAAAGAAGAGACTTTTCTGTATAGTCTTTCATCTACACATACTTCCTGTCATATTTAAAAATTGCCTCCTAAAACCTATATTTTTAGTACTTTAATCTAAAACAAATTTTGAAATTTTTTCAATGGCTTCTCAATAGCTATTGAGATGGAATAATTTTTTGTATGTTTTTACTAAAGTTTTATTTTGATAAGTTCTCCGGTGTAATATTAGCCTTGATTTCTTAGGCTAATCCATTCTTAGTTATAGTGAATTATTCTTTCATGGTATCACAATGTTGTTCAGGAGCATATTTATTATTTTTTTAAATCTTTCGAGTCCGTAACACTTTAATAAAATGAGCCCACTATAACAACAACTCTTTATTACATGGATTCAGATATACAGCAGACCAATCATGTTCCCTGACATTTAACAATCACATTCAATAAGCACTTGTTAGTGCATCCCTCAACACTTTAATTATAAGGGGCTTCCTTAGAATTCCCTTTTCAAAGCCTTACACAGAGAAGTTAAGCACCAGTAAAAAAGACTGTTAGCAGTTTTATTTCAACATCTTCATCATCATCAATACACATGCAGTTTCTTCCTTTTATGTACATGACATTGTCAAATGGGTGCTACACTCTGCCTATTTTATATAAATACAATATACCAATACAAAGTTGAAGCCATTAAAAATAGTTTAATAACAACTAGGAGATAATTAAATCTGTAGTGCTGATGGAATCTATGAAAGAGATTTAGAAACAATGCAAAAACTCAAACATTAAACGTTTTACTTGGGAAAGGGTGAAAGAAGAACTTTTTATGTGCTGCTAAAGGGTTTTTTATGTTGCTCCAACTTTATTTTCTTTCTGCAAAGCATTGTGAGCAGCATCACTGTATGCATTGCCACAGGAGATCCCAGAGCCATGACAGGCTGTGATGGAACTGGTGGACAGTTCAGTGAGACACTGGTAACTTGCCCATTGGCACTCAGTTCTTCTGTATCCAAATATGTTACATTAAAACGTTGTTCCTTAGCAATTTCACTAAGCAGTTGGATATAATCTGTATTTGGGATAGTGAGGAGGCTTCTTTTCAGTTGGTTGATCTTTTCACCAGGAGAATTCCTCAAGGAATGCCAAGTACATCCTAAAGTATGTCCTACTACTTTTGTTAAAGAAATGTGGTTCTCTGGAGAAATATTACTGAATTTGGCAAGAAATTTCTCCGAAGCATTTCTCTTGGTTTTTCTTTTTTTTGACACCCTCTTTTCCAGTTTCAATAAACAATTCTAGCCTACAAATTGTGGTATATTCTCTCTTATGAGCAGGTCCTCCCTCCTGGGAAAGAGTATATTCAGAAAGTCTCCAGCCATGATAAACAGTCAATTCCTGCACTGAACCAATAGAATTAAGCTGGATCTTTGGTTGCTTGGAAGGGTCAGGCATTAAGGGGTCAGGACCTGCAAAGCGAATACTTTCATTGGCGTTCAAAATGCTTATGACGGCCTCTGCAGCTCTGTGTTTCCCCAGCTTCTAACTTGTACCTTCACCTGTGCAAATGGTCGCTAACGATTCCTCTGAAGGTGAAAGTGGGCACGTGTATTTACATAACGGATCTTTCACATTCATAAGCAGGGACGTGCCGTATTCGCGTTAATACCTGAATTGGTGTTTTTCCCTGGTTTAGCTGTAATCATCTTCCCCAAACTGAAGGTCCCGCTGCCCTGGCGCTGCAGCGGCGGGGCCGCAGCGCGATGCCGACTCTGGGACTGGGAGAAGGGAGGGCGCGGCGGCGGGAGGTAGAGCCGTGCGGATCGACGTCCTCCTCCGGGTGGGCAGTCCCAAGAGAAGCGCTCCAGTGCCGCCGCCTCCTCCCCAGCCTCCTTCCCAGCTCTCCTCCTCCCTTTCTCCGACCCCCACTCCTCTGCTCCCCTCCTGCGTCCCTCTTGCCGCATATTTATTATTTTTAACATATATATTTGTCCTAAACTTTGTGCATGTGTTGTACTCTTCAGATTTGGGAGGTAAAAACAATACCTTCCTCATTAAATTATTTAAAAACCACATTATCACTTTCTGTATGTTGTACAGATATTATATATATGATGAACTTAGAAAATCTAGTCAGGCTCAATAGTCTTTTTTATGTAACTTTTTAAATTTCTTTCTCTGATTTTGGTTTGTTTACCTTTATATTATGGGCCATTTAAAATATTTTACACTTCATATAAGATGTCTTATAAATTTGACATATGGATCTATATCTCTATTTATTAGTAATATCTACATTTATTATAGAAATGTATTTTCCTGGCCGGGTAGCTCAGTTTGATCCCCGGTCAGGACATGAACGGGAGACAACAGATCAAAGTTTCTTTCTCACATAGATGCTTCTCTCTCTTGCTCTCTCTCTCTCTCTCTCATTTCCTCTCTCTCTCAAATCAATAAATATATCTTCAGGTAAGGATTTAAAAAATTATATATATTTTTTCATGTTAATCATTATATATTTTATTTTATTTTTGTTATTATTTTATATTCTGTTTCTATAGTATTGAACAGATCTATCACTTTCTTTTAATTTAAAATTTTATTTTATTACCATCTCCTTTCCCCAAATAGTTGATTTCTAATCTTAGATTTATTGATCTCTTCTGACTTTTTTTATTATTTGTTATGACATACATTTAACCTGATCCCATCTTTGAAATCCCTGTTTTTAAGTATTTGAAATACTGTAAATAGAACACACGTTAATGCAATCTCGACTTTTACTCTGTTTTGTCTCATGGAGATAAAGTGTAATTCTTAGACATGAAATATGGTTGACCTTTTTAAAAAATCAGTAACCCTTTATAACCTTACAGATAAATGTAATCTATTTTTATTTAATATTTCATATTTTTTTGGCTTGTGCTTGAATATAATAAATAAAATTGTAGTTTTAAAAATATCATCCTATATATTTTAATCCCTAAGTTCCTCTTTTTTTGGCATTGTTTTTTACCTTTTCACCTGGAACTGTTTTTGAAATAAACTTTAAACTATTTCCCTTCAAACCAAATCAGAAAGCTGTCTCAGACAACTGAACTACTTATTTATCTTATGTTCTCTGTAATCCTCACAGTGACTCTCTGTGGTGCAAGGCAACCTGCTGAGTCTAATCAGACAGGGATCTGGTGGGAACAGCCTTATATCCTCATGTTTCAGAGGCCATGGCTGACTTCCTCTCCCATGTGGGGGCAAATTTCCTTTGAGAGTAGTTTCCCAGCAGCAGGTCTATACCTAGGTGCTAGAGCAGGGCAAGCAGTTGCCTGGAGTAGTAGATGCTCAAGAAAAGGGCTCATCTCCCTGGCTGATTGGACCATCATCCCATACACCAAAAGGTTGTGGGTTCAATTCCAGTCAGGGCACATACCTAGGTTTTGGTTTCCATTCATGGTTGTGGTGTGTTTGGGAGGCGGCTGATTGATATTTCTCTCACATCAATGTCTGTCTGTCTGTCTGTCTGTCTATCTCTCTCCCAAAACAATAAAAAAATGTCCTCAGGTGAGGATTTAAAAAGGGGGGGTGGGCTTGTCAAATAGGCTTGCCACCCAAGGTGGAGCATGCAGGCAAATTCTAGACTAAATTCACACCTGGGACATCGGATCCCAGTGATGGATGGCAGGTTGTCTCCCTTGGGCATAGTCAAGAAGAGCAAAGGTTTTGGGGTGAGGCTGACCTTGAATCTTGTCTCCACTTACCAGTTGTGAGATGTGGAATAAATTATTTAACCTTATTTTCCTCAATTGTAAATGAGGATACAGTACACTCCTCAGGTGGCTCTTTTATATAATAGATCTAAAGAAAGTTGAAGATAGTAAAAATAGAAGTGCCTAGCAGCAGGAAAGACTCAATAAATCCTAGTTGGCTTTATTATTATATCCAGACTCCGAACGAGAAGGAATAATACACTCTGCTTCCAGGCTGGGCTTCCCCTGATTCTGGGACTGAGGAGAACTGATTTGCCACCGATCCCAACAAAGGCTGATCATGGCAGCAGGAACAAACACTGTTCTCTTAACCACACTATCATGAAGCATCCTCACCGAAGAGCTGCTGGCCCAGTTCTTCGCTTGTAACAGGCACTCGGTTACCAAAGAGAGGGAAAACACGGACAAGGAATGCTTTGCCCAGAAAAGCATTTGGTTTCCTCTCCTACTTTTGCTAAATTCCTCCTGTTTTCGTGTAAATCGAAGGATTTTGTTTCCAAAAACTTCCCTTCCCTTTTTTTCTCTGACTCTATCTTTCAGTATAGTTCCTCACTTGGTCCCTCAAAAAGGATGGCCCTCATCTGTAGGTCTCTCTGATTTTAAGAGGAACAGAAATCAGCAAAGGAGAAAAAAAGCAGCAGCTGAAGCAGCACGTCCATCCGACCCTGACTTCTCACAGCCCAGCCACTGCCTCCGGCTTTGCTGTTTGAATAACCTCTGGGTGTTCGATCCACCCCCGCAGCTCAAGTTTGAACTCCAGAACAAATATTTGTCCCACTTTTGAACAAAGTTTGAGAGATTTCTTCCTCTTTTTTTCCTGCTTTTTTAAAAGGAACCCTATTCCTCCGTCGTTCCTTTAAACTTTGGGTTCAGTGAGGAGTGGGATACTCCCCAGCCCCTGCACTGGAGACCTTGGCAAAATGAAATGGCTCACAAGCTTTCTCATCTGGTTCTTTCTTTCTGAGGCACAAGGCTTCGAAATCCCCACCAATGAACTTCCAGAAGTAAGTACTTTCAGAAGCCTCCTTGCGGTTGGCCTATACATATGCTTAGGCACTAACTTGTTGCTGTTGCTATTCAAGGACTGTATTCTGGGTGGGAAGGAAATTTATGATAAACTCATCTGAGTAGAAGTGTTCACTGTTATAATAACTGAACTATATATTTACCTTTTAAAGCATTAATGGTTTCTCACAAGATAAATTCAAGGCCAATGTGCTGGAGCCATCATGTAGCATTTATAGAGAAATTCTTATCTAAAAAATGGGAGTAAAAAATGATCTAACTCAAAGGGTGTTTGAGAATTAAATGACATGTGTAAAGTATCTACCCAAGGCAAACACTAGGAAACACCTAATAATTATTAGCTATGATGATGACTATGACAATGGCAGTGGTGATGATGACAACATATCATTATCACTGTTATACTAAAAGTGTAAGAAAACTCATTATCAAAGCACTGTTGTTTTTCATACTTAAGTGGACAATGATTTCTGTAATAAGGGCATGTTAAATATTCCTGTTAAAGAGGAAGGCGGCAAGGGGGCTGGGAGAGTGCAGGAATTATTCCCAGAGCTCAAGGTCTCCACTTTGGTCTTTTGGCCATCCCCACATGAGGAAATTCTTGGACTGAGTCATACATACAAGAGCTATTTTGGTGCCAGGAAAGCAATGTGCATCATGGGGAATATCCTAGGTGATGGAGCAGCTTGTAATACTTACAGAGTGGATTACCTACAAAAAATGCCAAAAGCAGGATAGCATATTTGCAGGGAAAACAAAATCATTCTGTATGCTTAGAAACTACCATATTTTCCAACAGTTTAAAAACCACCAGAGTGTATTGGAAACTACCAGAATTGAAGCCAAGACATCCAAATTCATTTGTGCTTTTTCAGTCACTTCTTACTGGTTTTCCTTTTATACGGACGTTATTAATCCTACGGATAACAGTTCACATTAATCCAGGCAGACACAATTGATGCTCCTAAGATCTACCTAATACTTTCTGCAGGTGCCCACCTGGTCACTGGGTTATTTTTACCCCTACCTTATGTCCCATCATCTTCTAGAAAACTCAAAAACGAATTCCTTCCACTTAGTAACTAGAAAATATAAACTTACTAAAGAAATCATTGTGTAAAAATGTGAGATTGCCCAGAGGTATAGGAAATAAGATAAAATAATATAAGGAATATTTGTGCCCATCACCAGCTGCCTCTTTTGCTTTTGATGTTTTTTATTAATAGAAATAAACATCCTAATTTTTTTTTAGTTTGCAGAATATGGAGATCTTGTGGAACTGACCCCGGGCAAACTTCAATTTGAACCCGAGAACCGGAGGCATCAGGTATAGTAAGACTTAAGTTCCAAAAGGGAAAAATAAGTGAAAGAGATCATGATTGAAAAAGTAGCAGAAGGATTAAGATGCTTTTTGTTAGATTTTCTCAAGAGCTTGTTTTTTTTAGCAGAGAAGGGCCCAATGGTTTTACACCCAGGTGGAAGTATTGTCAAGGTGAAATCAAGTGAGACCTCCACAGAGCTGTACATGAGCCCCCATATCATAAGGGTCATCTTAGTCCCTTAAAGGATCTACAGTTATGTGTTTTCTTCAAATTTGAGGATTATGGGATGATTTTACTGCCTGATAAGGAAGAATTCCCTCTCAGAAGGATTTTTCCACTGCAGTGACACATTCTCTTTCTTCTGCTCATTGCTGCCTTGGGGTGTAGCTCAGAGAGCATGCAAGTGTCTCAGAGAGCATGAGAGTGGCTCAGAGAAGTGGCCACACTGAGGGTTACACATGGAGGCTACCAGCAGCAGCATAGACAAAATCCACTCGTTCATAGGGGTGAGTTCTCTGAGAAGCCAGGAAGGGCTTGGCTTCTCCCCCATAGGACCTATGTACTGAGAAAGGAATCATTGGTGGAAGCAGCCCTAAGTTGACTGATGGCTTATTTTGTATGGGTATGAATTTCTGACTTTCTAGACATCCAGTCTTTTTAGTAGACCAATAATATTAAAAGCCAATAGGCAAATCCTTATGTCAGAGTCTTCATCTACCCATAAAAGAGAAAACTTAGTCATTGAGAATTGCACTCAAAATATCTAAAAGGAGGCAACTGTTGATCTCATTATATCACGTAATACCCCTAAAACCTCAATTCACCTCAAATCAGGCAAACTAAGCCTACACCTGACTCAGTATTTTAAAATCCATCAGACATTAAATATTCATCCGTCAGTCTAAAGCTGTTCAGCTTCCCGTTGCCCACAAGAGAGTCCTGTGGATAATTCCCTAGCAGAACCATTAGAGTACAGAATTTTCCACATGCTGGCCACCATGCTTAGCTCCACCAAGGAGGAAACACACAAAGATCCCTACTCTTGTGTAGCTTAGTCTAATGGAGGAGACAGACACATAGTCCACTGTCTTGCATTGAAGAAGGGCTGCACTGCTATGAAATGTTTAGTAAAGAAAACTTACCTAGCCTGGGGGGTGGCAGATGGATCAGAGAGAACTTCACTGAGAAAATTCTGCTTGAGCTGAGATCTGAAGGATGAGTAGGAGTTAATGACATTGAGGTAGGAGATGGAGGTGACCTGGAAGGTGGAGTACTGTAGACAATGGGGATGGCACGTCCAGAGCCCCATAGTAGAAAGGAGCACCCAAATAACTGTCCAACTGAATAAAAAATCAATCAGACAAATAGCATAAATGTGATATACGCTACTTGGCATGAGTTTGGTTGAATATTTTCATTTAAAAACATTTGTTTTAGCATTATATAAAAACTGATGTGCATGCAACTCAAAAGGAGCTGAGAAATTTGTTCAGTGGGAAACAGTATTTCAGAATGTTTGATATTTATATCTGGGCTTCAATGAATGAATAACAGCTCAGTATTGAAGAAACTCTTACCCCCATCCCCGCCCCCCCCCCTTTTTTTTTTACTGAAAGAAAGCAGTTTTTTACTCTCTAGGTAATAAGTAACACACTTCTGAAGACTGATTATCTAACTTCCTTTCACAGAGAAGCGTTTCTGGAGAATCTGGAGAAACCATGGTAAGTTTACTTTGATTTTGTTAAAAATTGATGTCTGAATGATTTTCCTGTTACTTATTACATAGAAATTTGTACTGTTGCCTCCTTTGTCTCCATCACTGACTGCATTTACCTGACTTTCGAAATACCTTCTTGCCCAATTCTGTTTGGAAGTGTGTCTCAAACTCAGCATGAAAGAGAACTGTGAACGTGCAGCCAGGAGAAATTGCACCAAGAGTTGAAAATGCCCTTTCTCTATTATCTCAAGTTTCGTCAACATAGATTCCATTCAAGCGTACATATTTATTCCAACTTAACAGTTTTGATTTAAAATATGACATCTCACAACTTAAAAGGAAAAGGAACTCTTAAACATGAAATGACCTGATTCCCTAAGATGTTCAAAGTCATGCTTCCCAAGGCAAAAAAAAAACGTCATTTACGTTGGTTTCCTGCTGTGAACTGACAGAAATGGTGAGAAGCACAGGTTTCACGGGTAGGAAGGACAAATAACTTAGCCTGGGTTTTATCCTAGCTGGAGGTGAAGCTGCATATTGAGTTGAAAGGTTTCATCTTGAATGAGAAAGTTTGGGGGATGACACCTAGTACTAAAATAAGCAAATCCTTTTAAAGAAGAAAAGCAAAATCCAACAGGGCTACCTAACTGCCATAGTCCTAAAGCAGCTTGCAATTCTCAGGCACCACCTAAAAGATGTGTGTTTGTAATCCCTTGCCTTTGATCATGCTCATAGTTTTTTACATTGGGGCTGCCTTAAATGAGTAGAGAAAAATTGGCAAAGAAGTTTCAGAGTGCTGGAGCAAAAATTGCATCAAAATGATACTGTTTGTTGCTCACACACATCAGTGTTCTCACATTTCGCTTTAATGTGAAGAAGGGTAAGAAAACTGGGGAAAGATTAAGTTGCAATAGGTAAACTCAAAGAATGTAGACAGCAGCATGGGGACCAAGTGTGTCTCCCACCCCTCCTCCCCCTGGCTGCGCTCCACCTGGAGATGCAGCCAGGGTTCCCTCCCAACCCTGCAATCCTGTATCCTTTTTCTATGACCCTGCATTTGAAGTTATTTTCCTGGACTTTTTCAGTACAATCTTGCTTCCCACAACCATTTTCTACTTATATTCTAACTTTAAAAATCATTATTAATAGACTTATAGAGATGAAAGGCATCTCAGGATAGCTCAAAATGAAGGCAGACTTCTGCCGGGGAGTATTTCAAGCTAGGATAATGCTTTGTAATATCTGAGATACACTTATATGCTTAACAATGCCTTAGACTTGTTCATAATAAAATGTACTGCTCTAAACATCAAATAAATAGTGAAGTTCTGCATATTTTTTCTCTGAGTACAGTTACATTTTCTTGCCAATTACAGGAAGATGGTGATCAAATAACTCTTTATAGCTACAAAGTCCAATCCACTGTTACTTCTCGTGTGGCCAACACCATGATCCAGACCAAAGTGGTGAACAGCTCCCCAAAGCCTCAGAATGTTGTGTTTGACGTTCAGATTCCCAAAGGGGCCTTTATTTCCAACTTCTCCATGTGAGTAACTTCTACATAACCAGAAATTGGATATGCTCTACTCGCAGAATCATAGTTAGAATGGGCCTTAATAGTCCATTGCTCCAGCAGTTCTGCTTCTCAAAGCTCTGGACCCACTAGATGTCAAGGGCCATTGTGAATTGTGTCCCAATACTTTGTTCCTGTTCAAAATATCAGAATTTGTGAGGAATTCGCTTTTTATTTCTAACAAATTAAAGTAAATTTAAGCTATCTCTGTAGTAACAACCTCCCACTTACTTGCATTTTAATGTACTTTCTTGAGGGGAGAGAAATACAAGGAGTTACCCTGGCTTCCAGGAAACCATATATGAGTGTGTGCAGAGCAGTTTAGTGTCATCTGTTGTATGTTTCTCCATGGGGTAAAAATGAGAACCACTGATTAAGTCCAATCATCTGTCCAATGATTGACTTCTATTATACCACTGACAAGTGGGTTATCCAGGCTTGACTTGATTATATCCTTAATGATAAACTCACTACTTTCCATAGCAATCCATTAAATATTGATAGGTCTGTTAGAGTTATTTCTTATACTTAATTGAAATCTGTTCCATTTTGTACCCAGTAAATATACGTTTATTTTGGTCTCTTTCAACACAGGGCTGAATTTATAAGACCAGAGAAGATAGTTGCTTGTATCACCACAACTTAATAGAAATTGTGCAGATCTCCATATCCAAAATATTTCTTCTGCCCTTTTATCAAGGTTCCAAACATTCTACCATTAGAAATGATTTCCTTTTGTTTTAAAGAATTTTTGGTCTTTGAATCTTAGTATGATTTGATAGAAATCGTGCTAACTGGGGCACATGAGGTCCAGTTCTAGCTCAGTCTCTGACCAACTATGTGACCTTGAACAAGACACTTGTCTCCTTGGCTCTCATTTCTCTCATCTAAAGAGACAAATCTAGACATGTCCATCAACATGTATGCTATTGGCATTTGGGGCGGGGACATTTTTAGCCAAACTCTCTCTCATGTTGCAGAATTTCTAGCATTCCCTCCCATCATGCCAATAGTACTTTCAGTCATCAGAACAACCAAGAACTTTTCTGTATATTTCTAAGTTCCTTCTTGGGGAAAGATACTGTCCATTTGAGTACCATAAGCTTCCTCTCGTTTCTAAAATTCTGTAATTCAACTGCTACAACAAATCATTTCTTGGTATGGGTTAGATGATAGACAGCTAAAATTAAGATGAGTAGAGATAGTGATGCAAAAAGAGGACAGAGGTCCCCAAGGGAGATGTTAGAGAGGTAATCACAAACTTTGCAAAGGGCTCATTCACCAACACCTTCCTCCAGCTTTCTTTACTTTCTGCCACCCTTGTAGGAGAGCAAAATGTCCCCAAGCTTTGGCAGACCCTTAACTCATAGAAGATTGATCTTATAAACCAAATGTAAGCCAGATTACATGACTTATCTGTTACCTCTTCTAAGCACATTTGTGATTCAGACGGGATGCCCAAAGCAACCAATAGAAGAATGGATTAAAAAAAAAGTAGTACATATATACAATGGACTATTTACTCAGCCATAAAAAAAGAATGAAATCTTACCTTTTGCAACAACATGGACAAACCTAGAAAGTATTATGCCAAGTGAAATAAGTCAGATGGAGAAAAACAAATACCATATGATTTCACTTATATGTGGAATCTAAAGAATAAAATAAATAAACAAACAAAATTGAAACAGACTCATAGATACAGAGAGCATACTGATGGTTGCCAGAGGGGTGGGGTGTTGGGGGACTAGGTGAAAAATGTAAGGAAATTAAGAAGTACAAATTGGCAGTTACAAAAAAGTCATGGGGATGTAAAGTACAGCATAAGAAATATAGTCATTGATATTGTAATATCTATGTATGGGACAAGGTGGGTACTATACTTACAGGGAGATCACTTCATAAATTATATAAATGTTTAATCACTATGCTGTACACCTGAAACTATTATACAATAATACTGAATGTCAACCATAATTTTTAAAAATAAAAGATTTTTTAAAACAGACACTCAAAGAAAGTGATGCTTAATCTGAAGGGCAAAACTTGAAAATGAGAAAACATTTTAAACACAAACAACAGTAGTGAGGGAAAGCTTTTAGGATGGGGGTCTACACGTGCCTCTTATATCACAGTATCAGAGAAAGGGACTCCTGTGTATAAAATACGTAAATGTCTTTCTTCTCTTTTCCTCCAGGTGTAAAACGATCATTAGCCCCATTCAGTAAATCCGTCTGGTTGGCATGTTTGCTTGTTTTTTTTTTTGTTTGTTTGCTATTTCTGTTTGCTCTGCTATTCAGACCAACTGGTACCTTTCGGTCATTTTCTAGGAGCGTAGATGGCACCACATTCACTAGTTCCATTAAGGAGAAAACTGTGGCCCGAGCGCTCTACTCACAGGCGAGAGCACAAGGCAAAAGCACTGGCTTGGTGAGGTAAGGGCTGGGCAGCAGGCTGGAGCCCTCATCCTGACTGCTGTCCCCCCACACCCCAGTCCCATCCTCAAGAGCACAACAGGCCCGGAAAGGCACACAGCTTATAGTCAGGTGGTAGAATTGGGTGTTCTAATATCTATTCCCTAAGGCCTCTTTGCAACAATTGAGCTATCATTATATAGCTTGCAGTTGGATGTTCTGTGGCTAATGTTGAGTTGCTAAAATCAACTACAGAAAGATTGGTGATCTGGTGACAGCACTTACCACACAGAGTTGACCATTAAACAATGCAGTTTGAACTGTGCAGGTCCCCTTACATGTGGGGTTTTTTTCAACGGATACATCCAGCCCTTCACATCCATAGATTCAACCAACCTCGGTTGGAAACAGTATTTTTGCATTCCCAGCTGCAGATTCCCAACGTGGGATCAAAAATACTATATTTCATGCATAGTTGGTTGAATCTGCAGGTGAAGAGAAGGGTGGACTGTAGAGTCAAAAGTTACACATGGATTTTCTACTGCACTGTGGGCCTTCATTGTTTGAGGGTCAACTGTATACAGAAAGAAAGATTTGGAATTTGTTTTAATGGTTTATTCTGTCTTATTTTTATAAGCCCTTCTCAGCACCAGTTACTTAGCTTAGATTATGTTTATTTTGTCTTCTTATAATCTTAAGATACTGGGGATGCCAAAACACCAGAAAGCCTCTCCAGCAAGAAACTTCAAAGGAATTTTCAACCAATCACTTCTTACACTGCGTGTATCCTGTCATCTTTTTTTCTTCATCTTCTCCTCCTCTTCTACATCCCCAACTTTCCTTTACTTGAAATTCTTTCCATTTCATTCATGCCTTCATTCATTCGATGAAAACTCATTGAGCTCTGTACCAGTTCTGTCAAAGGTGATGACAACACCACAGCAAACACTGCCAGCTATAAAGGAGACAGCCAAGGAACCTGTAATATAGAAGTGGCTATAATGTATATAATCATGTATCATTACATATAATATATGAGGGGAGACCCCAAAAACTTAGAATTTACTTATAAAAATTGTGTATTTAGTCTTACATGTTTAAACTTAAGTCACCTCAAAGTACTGTCCATTTGATGCAATACACCTATCAAGACCTTTTTTCCATTGCTCAAAACAGTTTTTGAACCCATCGATTTTGATGCCCTTTAGTGCTTCTGCCATTTTTTGTTTCACTTCTTTCACATCAGCAAAGAGTTTTCCTTTGAGGACATTTTTCATCCAGGGGAAAAAAAATTGCTCAGGGCAAGATCTGGTGAATAGGGGAGGTGGGGTACGTGGGTCATGCCATTTTTGGTCAAAAACTCCTCAACACTCAGTGTGGTGTGGGCAGGTGCGCTCGTAAGTCAGCCATCATGAAATGGGCAAACACGTTGGAAGAGCATTCAAAAAAATAAAATTCACTGAAGCCAAACACAGCCTCTCACAACACCAGCTGGTACACTGATACAGATGGGTTACTAGAACACCCACCTAGCAGGGGAAGCCTGTGCTACAAGGGGCCCACCCTCCAGAAGATAATCCCAGTTTTGTGTGGGTCCCCCCTTGTAATATGGGGTAAATATTAATGTAGAGAGGGTACATAAGCCTATGGGAGCTCAAGTGTACAGTTCTGTCTGGGAGCCCAGAAAAATCATCACAGAGGTCCTGATGTTTGAACTGAGCACAAGTAGACTAAAAACTTATCCAGATGGAGAAAGGAGAGAAGAAATTCCAAGCAGATGGAACAAACACCTGCAATGTTGATCCAGGTAAATAGGTTCTTTTATCTTTAGGGTATCATTTTGCCATCTTTACCCATCACTTTTACCACATTGTCCACTCATTGTTATTTATGCATTCTACAAATATTTATTAATAACAGACACTCTTCTAGGTACTGAAGATACAACAGAGACCATAGAGCTCATGTTCTAGTCCACTCCCCAGATGATCAGACCTCTCTGCATACGCTGTGCTTCTAAAGTGCGCACCATTCATGCTCATCATTTTCTTCAGGCACCTGCTACCCCATGCTGCCTTCCCTACAGTACTTCCCCATCCCTGATGGGCTCCTTAGCACAGTCTCACCCTGCTTATTTAGTCATTTAATTTTTTAAAAATATTCATTGTGTATCCAAATGCTCAAATCACCCTCATTTGATAACTTCTTAAAATTGTAAACATTTCAAGATCAGTGATGACATTGAACTTAATATATGTATGACTAAATAAGGCCTTATGCTAGAAATAGATATTCAGTTTGATGAAATAATAGATGTCTTCTTTTTAAAGACTTTCAAAAACATGGAGTTCCTAGAATGAGGCTACAGTGCAGCAGAGGAGATGTGTGCTGTCTTTGGAGTTATCTAAACCTTGGTATGAGCCTCAGCCCTGCAATGAACTAGCTATGTGGTCTTGAGCAGGTTATCAATTCTCTATTAGCCTCATTTGTTATTGTCTGATAACTGAGGATACTAATGGAGATCTTACAGAGCTGTTTTGCAAGCTATGATGACATATGTCAAGTTTTCATCACATAATAGGAATCAGTAACTGGTAGATTTTTGCAAATGACCCTCAAATCTGAAAGAAGCTCTAGAAGAAAAAGATAAGGTAGGAGGGAAGACTAAAAGTGTTGATGGAATTAAATGTATATAGCGGTTTTAGTATACTTTTCATTTTCATGCACAATTGAACAGGTGTGAGTGCCCAGGAAGGCCTAGCTGCCCTCTGCCTAGATTCTGGGTCTTATGCTTGGTCGTCACTCCCGAGTCAGACTGCACAACCATTCTCGGCAGTGCAGATAGACTCTTAAGAAGCTACACCATCGTCTCTCGAGACAGACGGCTGCCGACGACATGTGATAACTTATATTGGGGCTCACATCTTTAGGAGCAATGTTCTTGATATGGAGAACTTCAAAACTGAAGTGAATGTCCTCCCTGGAGCAAAGGTGCAGTTTGAGCTTCATTACCAGGAAGTGAAGTGGAGGAAGCTGGGGTCCTATGAACACAGGCTTCATCTGCAGCCAGGACGACTGGCCAAACACTTGGAGGTAAGCATGAGTTTGCAGGGTGTTCAGTGGCGCCATCCTCTTGTGGCTCTGTTGTTCACCTCTCTTTGTGGTGTTGGATGCCACTCATCTCTGCTAGGCAGTTCAGCGTGCTATAAAGTTTATGGGTTTGGAGTCCACCAGGCCACTTCCTTACTGATTTCAATGCCAGCTCAGCTTATCATTAGCTATGTCAGTTTCCTAGCGCTGCTGTAACAAATGACCACAAACTGGGGGCCTTAAAACAACAGAGATTTATTTCTTCACAGTTCTGGAGAATAGAAGTCTGAAATAATCAAGCTGTTGGTAGGGCTACGCTCCTACAGGCGCCAGGGGAAAGCCTATTCTGTGCTTCCTCTGGAGTCTGGCAGCTGCTGGCGTTGTCTGACATCCAGCCTCATGGCCACATTCGCTCCAATCTCTGCCTCTGTGATCACCTGACCTCCTCTGCATGTCCCAAAGCTCCCTCTGCCCTTTCTCTTCTAAAAACAGTTGTCAATGGATTTAGGGCCCACTGGTTATTATAGGATGATCTCATCTCAAGATTCTCAATGCCCCTATGAAGACCTTTTTCCAAATGAGGTAACATTCACAGTTTCCAGGGACTTGATGTAGTCATATCTTTTGGGGGACCATCATTCGACCACAACCCACTATACCAGACTTCTGATACGGAACTAGTTATCCTGAGTGTCCATGTTTTCATATGGGAAAAAGGTACTGTCACATATTTTGTCATAAGGCTAAGAAACAGTATCAGTGTGGCAATGTGAACTGAAAAGCTGGAGCTGACAGAAGCTTTTGAAAGTCAGGAAGCAGTGAACTAAGCATTCAGAGCTCTGGCCCTGGGTTTGCAGCATGGCTCAGCCACTTACTTACCTGGGTCACTCTGAATCTCTGTTTTTTCACTTATCAAATGAGAAATAAAAAGTTAGAGCAATAACAGATAATAATATTGGTGAGAGTTAAATGAGTTTATGAATGTAAATTGCTCAGTATGACACTTAAACTATACATAGAGAAATGGCAGCTATGACTATGGTTTTGCCAAGGATCACCAAGAGGGAGTCACTCCTATTAGATCTGCTCAAAATAAGAAGACAGAAAAGGTAAAAAGGTCGAGGATGTGAGGGAAATGGTCTATTATTAACAGATCTACAAAGTGAAAGCAGAATCATTTAATAATGGCTTTCCTTTTATCATTTTTTTGTCCTAACATGAATGCTTTTATAAATGGAATAGAATAGAATAGAATAGAATAGAATAGAATAGAATGAAATAGAATAGAATAGAGGGAATTAATACTAGAGAAATGAAGCAATAAAAGGCGAATACTGAGTTGCCCAAAGGGCCTTCAGCCTCCATGGTGAAATGCATCATAGCCCAGGGAATTTAAAGAACATGCAGAAATGATCATGACCATGCTGGGTCATCTTTGAGAAAACTTGAAGAAGAGAAAACCAGCAGAGGACTTAGCAATTATACTTCTTGCACAAAAAGACTTGAAAGATATTTTGATGCTTTGAGTAATTTCTTTGCCATCTCTAGGTAGACGTATGGATTATTGAACCTCAGGGATTGAAATTTCTTCATGTTCCTGACACATCTGATGGCCATTTCGATGGTGTTCCAGTCATATCTAAAGGACGCCAGAAGGTAATCACAAGCACTGCATGTTGCAGAGAGAGAGTCTAAGTGGCCTCTAGACATGGGTTCTGCTCTCCTCCTGTTCCCTGGGGAATAGAAAAGTGGTCATGTGCTAAGCTGAGGGAACTGTATGAAGAAGCAGTGATTCCCAAGCCAAGTCTAGGGTCTTCCACAGGATATACAAAGCAGAACTCCCAACTGTTTCATTGCATTTTGACCAGTGACTCTCCATTTTGGAGCCTCATTTCCCCTGAGTCATCTGCTTGACCAGTAACTAAAAGACAGCTTTCACATAACATATGGTGGATTTACATTAATCATAGCAAGAGAGATTCAGTTTAATTCTCACTGACTTAATGCCAACAATAACCAAATATGGAGGAGTCAAATTCCTCTAAGAACCTTTTAGAACTAGAGCTAGTATCCATTTCTTCCATGGGGGAAGAGAGGAATTCTTTGAATCTCTTCATAAAGGCCTGAAACCTGGTCAACAGCTCCACAGTCTGCCAGATGCTCCCCTCACATGCCTTGGCACTGTCCCTTCCATCATTATCAGAGCCACTGATGCTGCCTGGGTGGAGAATGGCCATTGGGACATTGGCTCATACCTCTTCCTGTGAGCATAAGAAGACGCAACTATCAACCTCTTACCCACAGAGGAATGGGGACAGGGATTGGTCTCTGACAACACTGTTCTTTCCAGGCCCATGTGTCCTTCAAGCCCACTGTAGCACAACAAAGGAAATGCTCCAACTGCTCTGAGACTGCGGTGGACAGAGAGCTGGTGGTGTTGTATGATGTGAACAGAGAGGAGAACGCTGGGAAACTTGAGGTGGGTGAAAACAGACCCTAGGGAAGCCTTCTCACTGAGGCCAAAGAAGGCTCTTTCGTTGTACAAATGCCCTGGCCTCTGGGAAGTTGTCAGCTGCCAAGGCAAATGTCAAGGCTGCAAAGAAGGGATTGAAATCAGATTTCCCTGTTGCTAAACATTATCTTCACATCAAGAAAACTGAATAAAGGGACATAGGGTCTCATGTTCTTGTCCCAGAAAGGTGCTGCAAGACCTCGTAATAATAGAAAATAACACAATGGATTTGCATAACCTTTCAAGGCCCTTTTCAACTAGACTATCAAAGAAAGCAGCCATGGGGCTGGGAGGAAGGCACAAACAAAGCCTAGAGAAAGATTGGGATCAGAGGTGAATTCCAGGATCAATGTTCATTGTGAGATTTCCTGAAAAGTGTTTTTTCCCCTTTGTTATGTCTTAAGTGTGTGTTTGTATTTCCCTTGTGCTAAAGTAGAGCAATTGGAAGACATCCAAAAGCTTGTGCTTCTCTCCAGGAACAAGGAGATAGGAAGTAACCACAACTACATATCCCTCAAGGGAACCCTATAAAATGTTGGTAGAAGCAACCAGAGAGCAGTAGAAAGACAATGAGGGGAGCCAATCATTACAGCCTGCAGCAGGTGACAAAGAGGGCCATCAAGCATCCAGCTGGAATGGCCTCCCTTTCATCTCAAGAACAACCCAAACTCTCTAGCGTGCCCTTAAAGGTCCTTTATGATCTGCCCTGCTGACTCTCCACCCTGTTACCCTGGATGCTTGAATTCTGTGGTCCCATTGTGCTGAACCACATACAGAGTCCCAAGCATGTCTTATTCACTTGCAGCATCACTACACTGTCTGAAACTCCCCACTGAACCTTACCCACACCCAACTTGGCCCAGACCTTGTGCTGGCAGGCTAACTTCAAACTCATACACATGTCCATTGTAGATGCCATTTCCTTGGGAAAGACTCCCATTGCTGAATTGATGCTACTCCACTGGGTATTCTTGGAGCATTTATATTCCTGATGGTAGCATTTAATACCCTGAGCCTCAAACTCCCTCTTTACTTGTCTGGATCCTCCACTGGCCCATGAGCTCAGGAGGACAGGGGTTCTGCCTGATTCACCATTGGCTAGCAGGGTGCCTGGAGCAGAAGCTGTCAATGAAGACCAGGTAGAGTGGAGGACAGTGGGGAGGACAAGAGAAAAGTGAAACAGCCTGGGGAGGGCTTGGGCCTTCACAAGAAAGGAAGAAGGGAGAGACAGATGGATGCCAAGCTGCCACCTCTGTCCTCTTCTCTACGACTGTCATACCTCCTGCTCACTATGACTCGCTTCTTCTCAGTCCCCAGATCCCCATCTTCTTACATTCCAAACACTGGTAATGGTTTGGCCCACAAATATGTTCTCTTTTTTAGGTATTTAATGGATATTTTGTCCACTTTTTTGCTCCTGATAACATGGACCCAATTCCCAAAAATATCCTCTTTGTCATTGATGTCAGTGGCTCAATGTGGGGAGTAAAAATGAAACAAGTAAGTACCCCTTGTTGGTGTGGTATGTGGGACACCCTACCTTCTTTGATCCCCTCCCAATGATGCAATCGTTCCTAGCATCTTACCGCAGGGATTGTCTTAGATAGCTTGGGCTGCTATAACAAGTGCCACAGACTAGCTGGCTTATAAATAACAGAAATTTAACTCAAAACTCACCTTTGTGAAAAATGTTATCTCAGTATAACCTCTTCTCATTCTGATTACGCTTCTTCTTAATAGTATTTTGGTTCTGCTGCATAATGTTTTACTTTAATATCTTGCCATTGTTCAAAAATAACTTTGACATCATATGAGCATATCTTTTCTAATTATCTTATAGTTCTTTGAGGGAGGCCATCCTGTCCCAGGTCTTCCTGTCTGGAGGTCAGTGTAGGCTTATTTAGCATTACATGGTTATAGATGCAATTCTAAAGAACAAACAAGGAACTTTTTTATTTTATTCATCAATCCATGCATCTAACATTCATTCATTCATCCATTCATTCATCAACTATTTCTGACCACCCAAGTGTTCACTACTCTTCTAGCACCTGAAAGAAGGAAAATATATGTCCCCTGCCCACTGTGCTCATACACCAACACTAGGTTTCTCAACAATGGCATTACTGACACTTTGGATGGGATAATTCTTTATTGGTAAGGACCACTCTGTACATTATAGGATGTTTAGCAGCACCCAGGGCCTCTACCCACTAATTGCCCACCCCCTCAATTATGACTATCAAAAATGTCTTCAGACATTGCCAAATGTCCCCTGGTGGAGAAAGTACCCTCAGTTGAGAAACACTGCCCTAATACGACAGTTTATTCATTGCTTCCTTGCTTTATTCATTCATTTAAGAAACATTTACTAGGCATCCACTGTATGTCAGGCACTTAGTACATCAGTAACAGAATCAACCAAAAACATTTTTTTAAAAATCATCCCTGCCCTCATGGAGCTTACAGAGCTTACATTTGGAGGAAGGTGGACAGAGAACAAACAATAAACATAACAAGTAAATTTAAAAGTATCTTCAGTGATGGTGTTGTGAAAAAGCCTATTTTTATTTTTTTTAAAGAAGAGTGTACTAAGAATCAGGAGTGCTATTTTCAGGGAGGTGTTGGTGGTGATGAGAAGTAGTAGTTTAAGAGAGTGGTGAGAAGATGCACTTGTGAAATATATTTGATTTTCAGGTACCACTAAAGGAGACCCTGAAGTTTGTAATCCTTAACTTAAAGTAAGACTAGTCAAAGTGGTTGTGCATAACCAAATAAGTCAGTAAAAGTTTAAGTCTCAAATTGCAGACAATCCATGTTCAGAATAAGTGAGAAGTAGGTCTGTGTTGATGGAGGTGGATTTAAGAGGTTTTCTGTAAGTATTATAGCTTGAGTCAGTACTTGACAGATGACTAGGGTGAATTCTTGGTCTTCCTCCTTTCTCCTAGGGCTCAGAACTTATTTAATGAGACTCTTCTCCTCTCTCGTTTGAAATAGACAGTGGAAGCAATGAAAACCATATTGGATGACCTGAGAACTGAGGACCAATTCTCTGTGGTTGATTTCAACCACAATGTGCGAACCTGGAGAAATGATTTAGTTTCAGCTACTAAAACACAGACTGAAGATGCCAAGAAGTATATTGAGAAAATCCAGCCCAATGGAGGTGAGTAGGTTTAGCCTAAAGCCCAGTGAGAAACTTCCATAGGTTTGAATCTTAATTCACTAAAGAAATATTATTTCCTACCACAGTGCTCTTTGTCCCATTTGTAATGGTCTGTCTTAAATAATATTTATTATTAAATGATGAATACTAAGTTCACTGCAAAGGTACAATACAAAGTCCATCCCACACAAGTTTTTAATTATTCCAACCTTCCTCAGAAAATAGCGTCAGTAAATGACAGTCACCTTCTCGTTACTTGCGTAGCATAAAATGTAACTGCCTGCAGGACAGTGTCCAAGTCTGTCAGCAAGGCTTGTTTAGGGACCTTCGGTTTGGCGTTTAACAGAGTGGCAGACTGTGCTTTGAAAGGGCTGACTCGTCCTAAGGCAGTAGTTTACAACAAAGGAAATATTTCACTCCACTGGGATAACTTGATCAGATGGTCAAAGTTGATGTCACTTGGAAAGCAATCACATGATTGGGGCACCAAATACATTATTCAGACTGATGACCCTGAACCCAAGATGTGATTATTTCTGTGCAAAGGAAGAGCATGTAACAGAGCAAGCACATTACGTTATTACTTTATCAGGCACAAATATCAACGAAGCGCTCCTGCGAGCCATCTTTATTTTGAATGAAGCCAATAACTTGGGAATGTTGGACCCCAACTCGGTCTCTCTGATCATTCTGGTTTCTGACGGCGATCCAACCGTAGGCAAGTAGCATTTCAATTTTCTAGTACAAATATTTTTACTGTTGTTTCTTGGGAACATGATTTGTTTGCAGTGGGAAATTTAATGGCATTAACCTGAATTGCTAAACTATTTTAAACCCATGCTTCCTAAAAAAAGAAAAAAAAAAAAAAAGAAAGACTTGTTTTAATCCTGAAACGTTCATCCTGCTTAAACCAGTGCCTAGATATTTTTCAGTGATGCCCTTCAATGCCTGGTGTCACCTCTACAATGTTAGGAAACTTTAATTTTAACTGTAATCATATGTTACGATGACTGTTAGTATATATTAGTGAAATACATTTATTTCCTCAACCTAAGGAAATGTGTGTGACGGGGATTGATCCCAGGTCTCCAGTTGTACCTCTGGAGTCCTCAGTAGTGTATCTGTATTGTTCTCCACAACTCCCCATCCCCTGAGTCCTCTCTGTGACCAGAAAAATTACTCTCTTTGATACAGCCTGCATTTTTCTTATCCACAAAATAGCTTAACATCTCCCTGTTTCTGTCATTCACTATTATTTTTATTTGTCTTATTTGTCTCTTGACATGGACAAATATAAGGAAAAGTGAGTGCTAGATTGTGTTGCTGTCTGTCATGTGGGAGGACTGTCTCTAACCTGTGCCGACAGCTCAGTGGGAGGAGACGCAGTGACTCAGCCGTGACAATGGCACCCTGAGTTTTAGAGAGACAAGGAGCAACCACTTCATTAATGGTGAAACTAGAATGGCAGTTGTTATGTCTTTGTTGCAGATTTAGTGGGTTTTCTCCCCCTTGGATCAGATTTCTTAAAAAATACAGTTTTGGAATAAACTCATAAGGAATAAAAAGAAATATAGTAAAAAATTAAGTCTGTTTCTTACTCCTGTGCCTCAACCATCCAGGTCCTGCCCCAAGAGGCAGTCACTTGTTACCAATTTCTCGTGTATCTTTCCAGAGATATTCTATGTGTGCCTGCATACTACATATGCATACATACATACATGTGAATACATATCCACACACATATATACATACACATATGTATGCATAATATAAATGCATTCTATGTATACCAATTATTACATTGTTTTCCCCTTTAAAAATGTGTCTTTGAGGTTATCCAAAATAAATATAGAGTTGCTTTGTTCCTTTTAATAGCTGTATAGTATTTCACCATTTGAATGTGCCATAATTTAACCAGTCTCCCCTAGTGTTGTATATTTGTCTCTAATATGTGGCTGTTTCCAATTATGTTACTATGTACCATTGCTTATACTTCATTCCAACATGTATAAGTGTATCTATAAGAAAAATTCCTAGTAATTGAGTCACTAGATCAAAGAGTAAGTTTTTAATTTTGACAAATTTTGCTAACCTGCTCTCCATGGATTTTCCAAAAACTATATAATATTGGCTCCTCAGTTCTTTCCTTTCTGTCACCATCAATTTAAGGTGAACTAAAGTTGTCAAAAATTCAGAAAAATGTGAAGCAGAGCATACAAGACAACATCTCCTTGTTCAGTTTGGGGATAGGATTTGATGTTGATTATGACTTTTTGAAGAGATTATCTAATGACAACCGTGGAATTGCTCAAAGGATTTATGGAAACCAGGACACTTCTTTCCAGCTCAAGGTAACCTTTGTTTCTGTTATTTTTTTTTTCTTCACTCATAAGTCATTCAACTAGCAATACCTGATACCAAAATGTAGATGGCCAAATTTAAGTGAAAATTGTCATTATTTCACTTACATTCGGTTGCAAGACTGAAGTGTTCGTTCCCTTCTCATGCACCCCACTGCCCTTGTACATCTGCGGTAACAGTAGAGGAGAAGCAGTCAGGCAACGGCACTCCCCTACTCCCAGCACGAGCTTTCGGAGGCACCGGCAGCGCTCTGTGGTTCTCCAGTCCCGCCAAGCAGTCAGTCCTCCTTATCAGCATGGCCGTGTTTTCCCGTTAAAGCACTCTGGCATCTTGGATATTCACTTTATAATGCAACACAGATCAAGATATAGTCTGCGAGTTTCCTTAAAGATAAAGAATTTAATTACTTGTTTATTTTGACTAATGAATAAGAAAAAGGTGTAGAAGAATATACTTTACCCCACCCTCTGTCAGTACCAGGTACCATATATCAATGGTGGGCACCATATTTAAACTTGGAGACAGATAGGGATAAGTTCTAATTTGGGGACTATGAAAATAGCTGGCCTTTCTTTTTTTTTTTTTTGCTGACTTCTCTAATTCTGAGTATTCATTACCTGATCATGCTGGTCATCATAGGGGAAAAAATGCTGAGCTTTTAAGTCAATGGTAATATTCTTAACGAGTCTTTATTTTCTCTAAGTCTCAATTTGTCTGATAATTACGGGAATTTTCCTTGTTCCGTAGCTCTCCACAGATATCCTGTGAGAATAAAAGATGTCTGTTAAGCACGTGCAGAATCTCAGAGAAAAATGCTTTAGACCTATAAAGTGGTATGAATGTAATGATTTCTGTTTTTGTTTTTGTTTTTAATGAATTATAGAAATTCTACAACCAAGTCTCTACTCCATTGCTCCGTAACGTTCAGTTCAACTATCCCCCTACGTCAGTAACCGATGTCACTCAAAACAGTTTCCATAACTATTTTAGAGGCTCAGAGATTGTGGTGGCAGGAAAATTTGACCCTGAAAAATCAGAGCAATTACAGAGCATTATCACCGCAACTTCGGTACTTCAGCTTATTTGCTTATTCTAAAACTACTAACTAGTCCCCTCGATATAGTCCATCTTGTCTATTAACATGCTAACACTGCATTTCAAGAACCATGTATGTAGAATAAAAGCAACAGTGAAAGGGAAGGCATGAGAATATCTATGCCATCTTCCCAACTATTGTGTAAATCCTTACCTTTTTCATTCCAGACCAATCGCAAACTCTGAAAGTATGCACTTAACTTCTTCTTTTGTATTCTTTTGAATTATTTTTGCATTCTCCTTAAAGTTGCATGATACCCTGGTTCACTCACAGTAGGTAGGAATGAAAATGTGAATTGATTATCTATAATTCTGCTCCCCTGGTGCCTTTGAACTGGGCCTTGCATCATCCAGGCCAACACAGAGTTAGTCTTGGAGACCCTGGCCCAAATGGACGACTTGGAGGATTTTCTGTCAAGAGACAAGCATGCGGATCCTGATTTCACCAGGAAATTGTGGGCCTATCTGACAATCAACCAACTTGTGGCTGAGCGGTAAGAACTGACTACACCACAAAGATTTGCACAACTGGAAGATTTGCCTTGAATATTTGGGGTAATTCGCAAAAAGATTAGAACCAAGAAAGGCAGCAAATTATTACAGCGTTTGGATTATTAATTTCCACTGGTTCCTAGCACCTTAACTAAAGCTGAGTTCACCTTTATCTTATTCTGAGGTATAACATACATACAATAAAGTGTGTGAAACGCACTGATTTTAAGTGTACAGTTTAGTGAACTTTCATATACATCGCCTATGTAATTGGCATCCAGATCCAGATAGGGAAGACTTCTTTAATCTCTGAAGGTTCCCTTGTTCTCCTTCCCACTCCTCCCCCACCGACACCTCCAGCAGAAATCACTGTTCAGACATTTGTCACCATCAATTAGTTTTGTCTGCGACTGAATGGATTATTGTACAATGAGAAATCTATGATTATGTGATTATGATATCACATAAGGAAGGGTTCCCTAATAGTCATCTGTTTTACCTCTGGCTTCTCAGCTGAACTGCATTGAAACTCTCCAATATAAAAACTTTATTTTTAGAATGGATGGTTCTTTGATCACCTGCTTTGCAGTTACGTCATACAGGTGTCTGATAAGAAAATTACTATTCCCGAGTCTCCTCTACCTACTCTATCAGATTCTCAGGAAGATGGAACAGTCATCTGAACTAGGTTGGAGGAAATTAAGATAACTAACTACTCACAGAGAAAATCCATGATGTTAATAAGATTACAAAACAGACACATGGCTTTAAGCTGTGGCTTTCAAGTGAGCGAGAAATATTTCTGCCCCTTTACAGAAGCATACTGGATGCAGTTAAAGGTAGATAGCAAATTGCTGCATAAGTTACATATTGATTTAAAAAAAAAAATCCCTGAATACATATCGTGTTTACTGGGATTGGAGGGTATGGAGGATGAATAGGTGGAGCATAGAGGTTTTTAGGGCAATGAAACTACTCTGTATGTTATTATGCATTTGTCCAAACCCACAGAATGTGCAATTCAAGAGTGAACCCTAATGTCAACTATGGGCTTTGTGTGATAATGATGTGTCAATGTAGATTCATCAGTTGTAACAAATGTACTTATGGTGGGGTTGTTGGTAATGGGGGAGTTTGTAGGTGAGGGTTACATGGGAAATCTCTGTACTTTCCACACAATTTTGCGGTGACCCTAAAATTGCTTGAAAAAATCAAGTCTATTAAAAAATTCCTTAGGACTGCATGACTAGATAAAACACTAAGTTAGTTCTATTTTCCTTTGTGGCCCCCAGGGTCCTGGTTGTACACTGGGAGTGGTAGGGTTGTGGGATTTTAACTCAGCCTTAAATAAAGTGACGCTCTGTAATGTCTCTATTTCTCGACTGCAGAAGCCTGGCTACTACAGCTGCTGCCAAAAGGAAAATTACAAAAACAATCCTGCAGATGTCACTGGAACATCACATAGTGACCCCACTCACTGCCATGGTGATTGAGAATGAAGCCAGGACCGAGCGCATGCTGGCCGACTCCCCTCCGCAAGACCATTCTTGCTGCTCAGGTCAGTGTGTCAGTCTGGTGCAGAAACACCCTGGGCCAGCTTTTATAGGCTGAGTCAAGGTCCTTGAACCTTTGTCCTTCCCCCACCCCTCCCCTCCACCTCTAGTCCCGGGCCTGTGTCTGTGGAGCACTTCCTATCAATTTACTTTAAGGACAGTTTATTGTCGTGATTTTTGAACATTTTGATCACGTGTTCTCTAAAGGAATTTTGAAAAATTATATACTCCTTCATATTTTAAAGTCAACATTAAATTTTTTTCATCTTATTTAAATACTTGCAACGAATTTAATGTCTGGCATATTGTAAAGACTGGGCTTTTGAAATGAAACTGTGATACAACCCTTTTAAGAATTGAATACCAGATTTGACACTTACTATCATCCATTAAAAAACATATGAACACATTCTATTTGCATAATAAGAAATTTCATATTGTTCTTTTTTTCCAGTTGAACTTACATTTTCATTTCACTTTTCTGGAAGAATCATATCGAACATAATATATTTTTATGCCTGAAAGTTTTTTACTGATCATCCTGCTCCTCTATAAGAAAAATACATATACAAATTTAATTTTTTTTCAGTTTCTTGTGCCATAAGATTCTGAGTTTCAAAGTTTTCTTCTGGATTGAGTTTTATTAAAATTGCTATGAGTAGACAATTTATCAAAATAATATAAATGCATTATAAAATTTTATATACATAAGGTATGTTATTTGCTTGGAAATCATCTTTTAATGAAAAAAATGTGACTGAGTGTATCTTTTATGTTTCTATGGGTAAATGTTATTTATTAGTAGATTGAAAGAGACAAGAATCAGCATCAACTCTACTTTTTAAGAAAGTGTTTTATTGGCACAGTCCTGATAAACCTGTTGACATTAAGTAGACAGGAATGGAAAACTGTTGGCTATGGCAACATCATTCACTTACCTGAACTTCTTTGAAATCACACGATAAAACTCACATATGGATCTACTATTCAAACATTATTTTTAATGATCTATCAGATGACAGCTTGAGACCTACTCCAATTCTATGAAAAATAAAGAATTGGAGCTGACTTGTGAACAATTTGCTTCCCAGCCATTGGAGTCATTCTGCCTTTTCCCACTGCACTAATTTTCAACAGGATGCATTGGTTTCTGGGAGGTTTTTGGTGAGAGAAAGCAGAGAGAGGGCATTCCTTTTGATTGTAATCTAGGAGAAAGGGGTGTTCTTGGGAAAGAGTGTATGTGGAAGCTGAGAACCTACAAATTGCCTTAAAAATTATCCATGATCTCTGTGTCCTATGGAAAAGCCCAGGGTATACCCTAGGGTGCTGTGCCCAAGTTTAGAAGACCTTCATTTATTCTCCTGCTTCCTTTCTCTCTTTCTTGAGAACTGTTGAAATGTAGACTTGAAAATGACCTACATACACTAAAGGGAATGTTTTCTGAATTTTTAATTTTGTCCAAGTGAGATGTCAGCTATACCAGTGACCCGGGATTCAAGGAACTCTGACCTCCCAATTACATTAGGCTGGGACATCTAAATTTGTTTAGATTAACTGGCATATCTAGGTGACATCGTATCGCCTAAATAAAATGTGTAGGTGAACTAGCATTTGCTTCTCAAAGACTGGGAGACTGGATATCAGAAAGCAAAATGAAGCTTTTGTAACCAGTAGGGGAATCTCTTTGGGAAACTAAATTGCTCAGACTGATTTTCGGTGGGTAAACAGACATGTATCAGGTAGGTGCTGACCATAATCCAGGATTCTGCAGGGGTTGGACTGGACATTATCCCTCTGGCCTGTACTGAAGGCATGACTACCACCCCCACCCCACCCCTGCCAACTCCACGGGGCAGCTCCTCCTGCTGTAGATCCCAGCTCAGGTCCCAGACTCTGGGGAAAACCCTACAGCAGGCCCACAGCATGACAGGGAACTCAGGAATAAAAATAATAGGAGAAAACCTTAGCTGAGAACCTCTGGGGTCTGCATAAATCTTGGAATTGTAAGCAACTTACCTGGAAACTAATGGATACAGGTTTTTCTACCCAGGTGCCCTGTATTACGGCAGCAAAGTTGCTCCAAGTCCACTCCCATCCTGGGTCAACCCTTCACCTACACCCAGGATCCCATTGCCTGCGGTAGGAGCTCCCGTGCTTGAATCCACTCCTCCTCCACATGTGATGAGAGGTGAGAGAACTTTGACATGGCTTTCATATCCCAGGTCTCCATCAGATCATAATCCATGGAGCACTTATATATGTTCATAAAATCACTGTGTTCTGGTAAACTAAGTGACTTTTATAGGCATCCTTGCTTTCTACTGAAAGAAGATAACTCCATGTGTTAGTCAAAATGTGATTAAAACAACAGAAATTTATTTTTTATAGTTCTGGAAGCAGAAATCCAAGGTCAAGGTAGATTTGAGTTTTTTGGCTTGTAGGTGGCCACCATCTTCCTGTGAGTTCACATGACCTCTAGAGAGAGAGAGAGAGAGAGAGAAGACAAGCTCTCTGGTGTCTTTTTATAAGGACACTAAATCCCATCATTAGGGCCCCACTCTCATGACCTCATCTAAATTACCTCCAAAAGGTAGCCCATCTATAAAACAGGGTGATCCTACCTCCCCTGCAAGGTGATTAAGGTTCCTGGTTCCCAGCAGAAGCCTAATAAACACAGGCTACTTTTATGCTCATGGATCTCAGGCCCTAGGAATCTATGAAGTTAATCGTGGAAGCCCTCCATGTACTTTCACCTTAAAAAGAATTTAGGCTGCTCAGACCAACTTAAACATGATGTTTCATTTCTGTTGCCTAAAACTGTATCAACTCAATGTGACAGCACTGATTCTTTTGCTTATGAGAAGGATTGATTGGTGGGATCTGGGTTAATTAAAATGATAAAAACAATTGTTATCTTTAACAGAAACAATTTCTTTCAAACAAAATGTTTCTAAACACCCTATTTGTATAGAAGAAAAAAGAGGAAAGCATAATTAAATGACTTTAAAGAAATTTTAAGGAGTTAGAAATCTTTTGTTCTGTGTTTTAATGATGCCCTCTAGTGCTCAGCTCCAACACAAAATAAATTAAACAAGTACTTACTGAATACATACATGAGCTTGGTGGTATGAGGGGTGCTCTGGATTAGTTTATTCTTGATTCTAAGTTTCAAAACATACACTTGAAAGTGAATGAGCATATCAGAGTGGTTGGGAGAATGAGCTTTAATCAGACAGCTTGGCTGTGAGCCATAGCTCTGGCCTTACTAACTCCATGATGTGACCTTGGACAGGTCACCTGTCCTCTGCAAGGAAAATAAGTTAATGTTAGCAAGGAGCTTTGTGACAATATCTGGAAAACAGTAGCCTGTTAATGGATGGCAGCCAACTCATCTAATTTTATCCTGGAAAACACAACCACTGCTGGATTTCAACTCAAACCCTCTTCTTCAATCCCTTCAATCATTAAGGCTAGAAGCCTGGTAGTGCTAAGCTGTTCTCTCTAGTAGTTACCAGATATATGGATTCTACCAGATGTCTCCTGAATTCTCACTGACTTTCCAATCCCACTCACCATCCTACTTTCTTGAATTTAACTTTCTTGTCTGAGTTACTGCTAAGTGATCTTCCTATGTCTACTTTCCAATATTTAATTTATATTATAATCAAAATTGTTCTAAAATGAAGTTCAAATCATGTCACATTTATTCACAAAAACCTTTAATAGCTATTCAACAGAATAAAGGTCTATTCTTTAGCATGATGTTCCGTGGTCTCCATCACCTACATTCTACTCTAATCTTTTCCTACCTTCTTCAAGAACCCATCCTCTAGTCACACTGAGTTACTATTTAAACAAATCATCAACTTTTCTACCTCCATGCCATTCCTCATTATGTCCTCTCAGAATATACTCGCTCTCTTTCTTGGGTCTTAGTCTTTCCTTCTTCTCCTACCTTTAAGACTTAGTTCAAAAGCCAAATCCTTCATAAGAACTTTCTCAACTTTCCCAGGTGGAGTCAATCATCCCTGCATCTTCACTCTCAGCGCACTGTGTCTAGGCTATTATTGCATCATTCCATTTTTTCTAGCTTACAGTAGTGGTTATGTCTGCTTCCTTGAAAAAAGAAAAAATAATGTTCTAACTGTTAAAGGCCAAAATTATTCGTGATATTTGTGAAAGCATGGTAAGGAAGATTTTATTTGGGGGGGGGGGTGGGTGTAGGGACAACTGCAATGGGGTTTGGCAGTGGGGGAGAGAGATTGCACTCAACTGCAAATACAGCATGGGGAAGTGGGACTTTATAGACAAGGAGCAGGGTGGGCGTCAGTAGATGAAAGATTTCTAAAAGGAAACAACCAGGGAAAGGGATTCCAGGCTAAACACCCCTAATAGGATTCTTGCTGAAGGCAGGCTGGTATGATCAAACATCACCTGGGGGTTGGTGGGGAAGGAGGAACCTGATCCGATAGCAAGGGTGGTCAGATAGGGAGGGTAGGGTTTCTGGTTAACCTAATGACTTAGCAGGATTTTTGCTAAAATAGAACAGTGCAGAGACCAACACAGAAGTGCAAAGGTTGAGGCCTAGTTGAGAAGTTCAGAGGAACCTGAGTAGAGTTTGGTCAAGGAGAGGAATCTTTGTCACTCCTTCATTAAATTGTTACTTTCTTGAAGGCCATGACTTATCTATAGCTACAGCAAAGCCTACTTCAGCCTTTTGCAGTTTTTTTTTCTCACTAAATATTTGTTGAATGGTTAAACAAACAAACAAGATCAGCCAGAATAATGGTGTCCAGTAACAAAGGAGTATTCAGTACTTTCTTGGGAGCAGATTGATCCTTCATTGCTCTTGGAATGGATTAACCCTTTGAGTGCCAATGTCACTGTGAGCGATGCTGACAAATTTTCCCTGAAGTGCCAGCGTTGTTTCCCAGCGACATTTTTCTCGACGGCTGTAAATGTAAATAACAATGGAATAATTCGTATTTTATGTTTTGTTCTCTTATTTTGTACCTCAGGTTATATATTGATATAATTTTCTCTCATGTTGATTCAAATTTTGAATTACACGTGGCACTCAAAGGGTTTGGGTCTGCTGCATGGGCAACAGCAGACCCTCCATATCACCCTGCCCAGGCTCTGTAGCTTCAGCTTCACTGGAGAGGACACTCCAGCGTCATCGCAAGATGTCGATTCAACACGGGAGGAGACAGATACCGTGTCACTCCCGAGTCGGACTGCACAGCCATTCTCGGCGGTGCAGATTGACTCTTAAGAAGCTACACCATCGTCTCTCGAGACGGACGGCTGCCGACGACTCAAAGGGTTAATATTAATCTGTATGCCAACAAATAGTCTTCATTTTTACGCATTATATATGCCTACTTAATAAAATACATGTCTTTTTATTTACCTATACACTTACTGTATATATATATTTACACATATGCAGTATATATGTGTGTGTATATGTGTAGTGAGTATGTATGTGTCTTATTCCTTGTGTCTTTCTTACTCATTTTTACCTCTAGCCTGGTACATGTGTGAGAGCTACAGAATAAGTATCCACCATACCTGTAAAATAACTTAAAAGCTCTGATGGAGGCTGTATTGAGAAAGGGACAATAGGTTTGGTCCGCTGGGTTACCAGTGCCTAGAACAATACATAGCATATAGCAGAAGCACAACAAATATTTGTTCTTGTTAAATTAAAGATGTTTAGGAATGAAATACTTTTCAAAATCCTCTTCCTCTCTATGATTTTTATTTTTATTTTCTTTGTACATTTTCCAGTTGAAAATGACCCACACTTCATCATTTACCTACCAAAAAGTCAAAAGAATATTTGTTTCAATATTGACTCAGAACCTGGAAAAATCCTCAACCTTGTTTCTGATCCAGAATCAGGTAAAATAAAAAGATATTATATTTGAATTAGACAATTAGATCTTTGTCAGGCTATACTGCCACTACCTGGGATTTCCTTCTCACAATAACAGAAGTCCTTTATTTTTCAAATTCCAGTAATTAGTGAGGAAAAAATATAATTATATACCCAAGTGTTTGAACTACTATAAATAATATACTCTCTCAGTATAAACTAGATTTTGTAATATAATTAAACTATAATAAAGCATAGTTATAAAGCAAGAGTTACAAAGGAAAGTGTTATGTAAATTCTACAGCAATATAACAATAATATTGCCAAGTTTTATAAATTTGAACTATGGTGCCCACACACGAAAAAAAGAATTGGCACCCAAGAGACAAAAAAAAAAAAAAAAAGCTTTTTACTTTTCCCCCATGTAGGGATTTTGGTCAATGGACAACTCATTGGTGCCAAGAAGCCCAAGAATGGAAAACTAAGGACCTATTTTGGAAAACTGGGATTTTATTTCCAAAGTAAAGACATGAAAATAGAAATCAGCACTGAAGGCATCACCCTGAACTGCGGCACTCGTATGTCGGTCTTATCCTGGTCTGACACAGCTCAGGTCATTAATCAGAGGCAAGTGTTATTATGTCTGAATTTTGGCCTGTCTTTGACACATTACATAAATAAATCCTGACATCTGAGACATAAACACAGACCTTAAAATCATCATTTTAAATATGAAGAAGTTGATGTTCACAAAAGTTTTTGTTACCCACCCAACCTGTTCCTGGTGGCCAGGAGCCTGGGTTTTGGTCATAAGGTATCTCAGTTCGAACCCAGTGTCTGGCGTATAGTAAGTACTCAATAAATCCATGTTGGTAAGTGAATGAGTCCATCAACTGAAGTCCACAGCTGACTCCGTGTCAGAAATGCTCAGATACACCATGATTGTGTCCTGTGAGTAATAACTTCCCATTAGTATCTCTTTAAACAAACATATAAATTGACAGAATTTCAGAGGTGGAGTTAAAACAGCATTTTGTGGCAAAAACATGGCAAAGGTCCTAGAAAACTAGTGGGATTGTATTGGGAGGAATGAGAGTTCATATAAGGGATAATGAGGATGACTCTCTAAGAAGAGTCTGTTCTGGAAGTGTTGATTCTATTTCAACTTTTCCACTAGGGTGCTAGTCTCGGTGAAGAAAGAGAAAACTGTTACAATCACCCTGGATAAGGAGATGTCCTTCTCAGTATTACTTCATCGCGTTTGGAAGAAGCATCCGATCAATGTAGACTTTTTGGGGATCTACATTCCCTCCACAAACAAGTTTTCACCTAAAGTACATGGACTAATAGGTAAAGTGTTGATTATCTGACAACTGCGGGGCCACACTAGGGCTTGAGCAACTTAGGATAATGGTGGCTAGAACTCGGGGAAGTGATAGGTGTGAACTCAAAAGTATAGGACACATGTTCTGAGCCTGGGTCTTAACTTATAAAGGTGACTGAGTGACAACACAAAGAGGTCAGGGTCACTGGAAGAAACATTCACGGTTATTCCCAGTTTCTCCTAGGAACAAGAAATACAGCTGGCTGTGCATGGCCACAGGAGGAAAACCAGGTTTTGGTGAGGGAAGCAGGAGCAAGTGAGAGGTTCAGGCCAGAGCCTTTATAGGGCCTTCCATGGAAAGACAAGACAGAGCAGGGTGGATCAGGGTTGGCTGTTTTGAACAATTCCCATGGGCCATGGGCTATAGTGCCCTCTATTTGCTTGGCACCTGGCCCTGGAATGATTTCTTATGGGTTATACAGGCTGGGTAGATGAGGTCTGGTCTGAGTTGGCTAGTTGTATACCAAAGGCATGATCCTGACGGAGTCCTTTGCTGTCTTTCAGAATTGGCTAGCCTGGGAGGGGCTGTTCCTCCTGAGCCAGATAGGGGTTTTAAAATGTGAAACATCATAATATATAGAAACTGAAAAAACATAGTGGTGCAGGGTGACTCAGTAATGCTATATAGCCAGGACCTTCGCCGTTCCAAACAAGGTTTTCCCAGAACCTGGATTTCATCATCACAAACTGGACAAAATTAAGAGAAGAGGCAGGTACATTTTAAGTTTTATGCTCAAGATGTTTTCCTAAATGAAGAGACACGAGCTGGCTTAGGAAGTCTGTGATAACAAGCAGGGAATCTAGGCCAACCTTCCCTATTTTTAAAAGGATGGTTCCAACTTAAGCATATGACATTGCAAACAAACCTGTTTCTGTGACCTGAGCTATGCTCTTGGTGGTGACCTTCACCCCTCAACCGAATCAGGGCGTTTGATTTTACTTCAGATCTAATAGATCAGCCTCATATGGAAAGTCACCCAGGGGTGAGTGGCATGGAGTTGCTCTCAGGAAGAACCCATCTCTCCTATTGCTGTGCCCTTTTTCTCTGAGTATGTCTTTCTACCCCAGAAATTCTGGAGGGAGGACCAACTGGTAGCTTGGATCAAATGACCAGCCTGTCTCTTTTTAATTCTTGGGTAACATGTAAACTACTGTCTGGCCTTTATCTCACTAGGCCAGTTCATGCATGAGCCAAAGATAGCCATATTCAATGAGCGACCCGGAAAACACCCTGAGAAGCCAGAGGCAACCATGGAGGTGAAAGGACATAAGCTGGTTGTTACCAGGTAAGCCTTGGATGCATATGACAGTAACAAAAAGGACTCCTACTAGCACTGGACTCACACAGCAGTACCTATGTCAAACTACACAATTCATCAGGAATGGGCACATATATAACATGTGCGTAAGGACACTGCAGCTCGTCCATCTCAAATGAAAATGATGATTACATAGAAAGAATTAATCTGTTGTTCTCACTTATATCCATTAGAAGCCCTAGGGTCACAAGCTGAATAATTGAAAAAGCTGATCAAAGGAGGAAACTGTGAAAATACCCACATGCCATCATGCTAGATGTATGTGTATGTGTATGATGTGTATGTGTATTTTTTTTATTATTGAGTATGTGACGCTATGTCCACAACACTTCAGAGTTGTGTTCCTACCTTTCTTCTGTTTCTAAGTTAATCTGCCCCCTTTACTTTGCTGGAAAAGTTCATATCAGTCCATCTCAGAAAGGGTTATTTGAATTATGAAGGACACAGTTTATTCTGTCCCTCCAACACTAAGCTGCAGACTTCGACGACTTGGGGCATGGAGATGGGTGGGGGCGGGCAGGCAGGCAGGCAGGCTGGCATGCCTTGGTCTGTGCCCTAAACGTCTGCACCGTTTTCCTTGCAGAGGCCTCCAGAAAGACTACCGAACAGATCAGGTGTTTGGAACGGATGTTCTCTGTTGGTTTGTACACAACAGTGGAAAGGGCTTCATCGATGGACACTACAAGGATTACTTTGTATCTCAGCTCTATAGCTTCCTCGGATGGCTTTAAAGATTTTGTCTGGGAAACTAAATGTATAAATATACATTTTTCTCCTGCCACCCTTGCAGTCATTCTTCAGTTTGAATAATTTAAAAATCTAACCAGGTATTCACACATCTGAAGAAAATAAATGCTTTACAAGAAGCTTTAGGATTTTGTTGCATGTCTGGGTACTAATGTGTATTCATTAAGGCGATGCAAAGGAAAGCTGCTTTGGCAAGTCAAGCTGGCATCCAGGCAGAGCCCTAGATTTGGCATTTACTGTGATTTCACTGTCAGGTCCTCAACTCTGCAGGTTAAGTACACTTTATGTTGTCAGTTATGTGGGAAATTCAAGTATGAGGTTATATGGTGAACATGGAATAAGAACAGGGGATGTGAATTATAACATAGAAGGAACTGACTCACATAATCATGAAGGCTGATAGTCCAAAATCTGCAAGGTGGGCCAATGGTGCAGGAGACCCAGGGAAAGCTGATATTCTGGTTCAAAGGCCAGTAGGCAGGAAGAACCAGTGTTGCAAGTGAAGTCCAAAGGCAGTTACTTGGGAGAGGATCAGTTTTTTGCTCTATCCAGCACTTAAACTGATTGGATAATGCCTACCCACATTAAAGATAGCAATCTGCTTTCCTCAGTCTACCTTTTTAAAGGTAAATTTCATCCAAAACACCCTCATAAAATGTTCGACCAACTCTCTGGGCACCCTATAGCCCATCTAAGTTGACACATAAAATAAGCCATCTCAAGGCCTTAGGTGATCAATCTCATTCTATTAAGCCAGCCCTTCTCCAAATAAGATAAAAAACAATTGGGCAGATGTCTTCTGATTAAATTATAATCCTGTAACAGTCCTGCCTCCCTGACATTATTCTAAAATCACCTTGGAGACTTTGTTGCTCTTACATTCCTCACGTTTAAAAACTGCTCAGGGTATCATCTCAGATGGCTAACTGCACACAGTATTAACGTTACTATGAATTATGAATTACAGTTCCAAATGCTCTGGAGGCCCCTCTGTGAAGCAACAAGTTTCACACAAATTTAATAGATCTTGAACTCTGTACCTTCTTTAGCAGTACTCCTTGTAGATCTTTGATTTTGTTTGTAGCTAAGCAATTCTAAGATTAATGCCATTTAATTTTAAATCTTAGATGATTAGGTTTATTTCAGAATAAATTAACTAGCAAATTATGTCCCAACAAATGGCTAATGGCATTTGTAAGGCAAAATAAGTAAACAACAAATTTAAGGTGAAGTCAGGTGACTATGTCAGCATTGGTACAGAGGATTTTGATGAGGCAGTCCAAGTCTTACCCATTGTAATTCTGTGCTTTCCTTTGTTTATAACTTTCCTTTAAAAATCAATGCCTAAAATGCACAATTTTCACAGTCAAAATTGAGAAAATTACACTTATAAAAAAATTTTAAGGTATTTTTATGAAGTTTTCTCTCCATAATTTGATAACAATCATTTTTCATTTTAGAATGTAGACAAAACTACCTCTTCTTGAATTACCCAACCCATATTCGATAAAGTGATGTTTTGACATAATTATAAAATATTAAACAAATGATTATTCCTATAATCTAACCCCAGTATTGATAAATGGCATTGCCTTTTAGTTTCATTCTTTTATAAAAATTGGTCACCTATGATAACATTTTTAAAAATCTACATGTTTTCCATTTCCTATTTCAAAGACACTAATCTTAAAATGCTAATGTAGAACAGACATCAAAAGTGGGTTCTTGTAATTGTTACTTGTAAAAATTTTGACTTTAAAATTTCTATCTCTAGATAAGCTTAATTTGATTTCTAATATTTTATATGTGCTTCATTGTTTTTAAAATAATGATAAAAATGTTAGGATGTATATTTATAGGCAACAGATACTGAGCAAGAGTCCTATGAAAAGAAAGGAGATTTAAAATCAAATCCATGGAAATCAAATTATCAACACTTATTAGTACCTGTTATTTTGAAACTCATTGCCTGTAAAAATTTTATTAATATGATTCACATGTTTCCCTTGAGACCAGAACTATGCCTTCTCTATATAATTAATTTTGAATTATAATACAAACAAATAATCAATTTTGAATTCCAAACAAGGGAACCAAATTAACAGGAATCGTTGGAAAGGAAGGAACTATTCCACTACCTCTTGAATAGTTTCTGAAAGTATTATGCTCTCAGTGATGAAGGAAAACCTGACAATTATCTGTATTATATTTATTTTGTGGGGCACCTTACAACCCATTGGTAATTGATCAATATTTAACTTTGTATAGAGCTGGGGTATTACAGTGCTGGTATTTGTCAGATATATTAATCATCTTTAGCATTTACGCAGCCTGTCTTCAAAGTATTTTTAAGTATCAATCTAAACAGTTTCCACTAAATCTATTAAATATATATGCCTTGTCAGGAAAATGACAGCCTATGTTTCAGAAAAACCAGACTCTTGGCTCAGATCATTCCTCTGTCATAAATTTGTTTGTTTGTACTTTCAATATATTGAAACTTAAACAAGGTTTCTCGGAGTTGGAAACCTGGCAATTCAAAGCAACAAATCAAAAAGGGGAATTAAAGAGTGTCTCAATGTACAGTAAAAATGAACTATGAATCGAGTTATTTCAGTACCTTCTGGTCTGAGGTCTTCTTCAAATCATTCTGTATACTTTAAAGGATCACTTAATATCATAAAAAGTGGCATCTTCTCTTCAGCCTTATCCCAGTCAGAAGTGAGTCTAAAAACCCAGGACGACCCAGCCCTTAAAAGGCTGTTCACACTCTGAATCTCACTGCATGTGAAGCTAAGGTCTGCTCCTTTTCAATTACTATAAATCCCCCCACCCTTTTTTTGTACATAAGCAAGTGTAAGGTGGGTTTCTGTCTCTTGCATCCCTACAAAATATACTGCTTTATTTATTTAAAAATAATAGTCCAACATTGCTGGTGGGTTTGTAAAATGGACTAGAGCCACTTTGGAATAGAGCCTGGCATTTCCACAAAGTATTAAACACATTTGGTTATCACATGAGTTTCAGTGTGACTCAGCAGCTCTACTCCTAGGAACTGGAAGCATATATTCACACGGAATCTTATACACAAATGTTCACAGAAGCAATATTCATAATAGTTCCAAAGTAGAAACAACCAAAATGTCCATCAACTAATAAGTGGATTTTTTAAAGTGTGGTATATCCATACAATGGAATACGGTTCAGCAACAAAAAGGAATGAAATACTGAAACATGCCACAACATGGATAAACCATGTAAACATTATGCTACATGAAAGAAGCCAGTCATAAAAAACCACATATTGTATGGTTCTGTTTATATGAAATGTCCAAAACAGGCAAATCCTTAGAGGCATAAAGTAGATTAGTGCTGTCAGGGGCTGGGAAAGGGTGAGACTAGGGAGTAAATATAGGTACAGGATTTCTTTTGGAGGTGATGGAAATCTTCTAAAATTAGACAGCTGTGATGGTTGCACAGCTCTGTAAATATACTAAATAAAAACCACTGAAATTGTAAACTTTAAATGGGTGATATTGTATGGTGTATGAATGATATTTCAATAAAGCTGCTAGTATATATAATTAGACTTTTTAAAATTAATTATATTTATAGTTCAATGTTACTACTCTACTCTAAAAATATAAATTTAAGGTACATGAAGAATTTCCTGTAACTATATGATTCTAAATCATCTTATATAAAATGCTTTATAATTACACTCTTTTAATGAAGACTAAAAAAGTCAAGGAAATATTATAAAAAAAAAAATAAGAACAAATTTACAGTTTTATCACTTTATGAGACATAATTAGTTTTTTTAAATTTAGCAGAACAACTATACAGTAATATTTAAATAAATCCATCTGATTTATACAAAAGAAACACCCTAACACAGTAGAGTCTCATAATGCCTTGGCGAACACCAATTTGATGCGTTAGGATTTTAATGTTAAATTTTCAAACTCAAGCAAGTTTGCAAATGTCTTCATATTGAATTCCTTCAACTCTGCGTCCTTTTAAAGGGCCCTACAAATGAAAGTCATTGAAGAAAATGTTAAAAACACACATGTACTTAAAAGACAGGAAAATGACACTACAGTTAGAAATATAAACCTGCCTTCTCCACATCCCTAAAATACCATTATGGTAGCTAGCACTTCTGTATGTCTATGAACTTCAAAAAATTTCTATGGCATTCTCATTAGGCAATCATTATCATAATTTTCTTCAAAGATATTTGAAATGTGTTATCACCAGATACTGTGGCAAGACCTGTTAGCTGTTCAATAGTAGCTGCCGTGCCTCCTGAATAGCAAGATGTCCTAGCTCCCTGCGTGGCTAGGTGTGGCCTTAAGGTGGCGCTCCAGCCCACAGACGTGAACAGAAATGACGGAGACCGCTTCCAGGCCCAGGCCATGATACCTCCCACCCACAATCCAACGCTCTCCTTGGTCTGCCTGAAGCAAACACAACTGTAAAAAGCCACTTACTGAAGGTAGTAAAGCCACAAGTTAGACGGGCCGAAGGGCTCACAAATCACCCTTCAGAAAGCCGTTCCCTGATCAAGGACACCATTTTGGACTTTTAGAATGAGAAGTAAACTTCTATTATATTTGTACCATTTTCAATTTGAACGGGTGTTTTTTTTTTAATAGCAAATATCATTATATTAAGCAATATAGATATTCAAATGTTTGTCTAGTTTAGCTATAACAGTTAGCTGGTCTTTATTACAGAAAATGAGTCCAACTTTAAATATATTTTCATCTCCTCTTCATATCTAATGAAAAGGCAAAGGAGAAAACTAGATAATGAAAGTACTTGTGGCCCTGGCTGGTGTGGCTCAGTGGATTGAGCACTGGCTTGCGAACCAAAGAGTTGCTGGTTCAATTTCCAGTCCTGGTATATGCCTGGGTTGCTAGCCAGGTCCCCAAGTTGGGGGCATGTGAGAGGCAACCACACATTAGTTTCCCTTCCTCTCTAAAAATAAATAAATAAAATCTTTAAAAAGTAAATAAATAAATAAATAAAATCCTTAGAAAGAAAGAAATTGTCATAAAAACTACCACAACCTGGGAACACAGAGGCTAAGAGTATGGGTTCTGGACCCAAGTTCAAATCTCCTCCTCAGCAAGTGACTAAATCATATATTTTTGGGTTGTTGGAAAATATAAATGAGTACATACATATAAAGTACTTAGAACAATACCTGGAACATAGTATGAGTATGAGCTCAGTAATTTTCAACCCAACAATAAATCTTTTGGTTAAAATTTAAAAGTTGGTCATCTTCCTTGAAAATATAAAATGATGATGTTGATAATGACGCCAACCCTGAACTGAGATTTTAATATTTTTTACTGTTATTCATGACTTCCCTTTAAAACGCTTTTTAAAATACCATTCTTTTAATATATAAAAATGATTGTATTTAAAGGAAATAAGTTCCCATATAAAGGATGACCCAGGTTGAATCTTTCATTATGAAGTTTAGAGGTTGATGATCAATTACACTTTCATGATAAGAACTACAAAGTTGGGGAATAAAGATGAGTCAGATATTTGGGTTAACACATTGTTGACAGGCAATTTTATACAAAAGCGATCCCATATCACCGGCTATTTTTCATAACTGAATATGAAAATGAAACAATTTACAATTTTTTTTTTTACAAAATCCTACATTACTGTACTTTCAGTTTTAAGAATTGTATAAGCTAATGCAAGTGCAAACACGAGTTAACTAATTATCAGTCAACATTTGGGCTTGAAAACACAAGTTGTTTTTTTTTTAATAGTTTATTTATTTATTTTTAGAGAGAGGGGAAAGGAGAAAGAGAGGGAGAGAAACATCACTGTGTGGTTGCCTCTCACTTGCACCCCCAACTGGGGACCTGACGTGCAACCTAGTCATGTGCCCTGACTGGGAATCGAACCAGTGACATTTGGCTCGCAGGCCGATGCTCATTCCACTGGGCCACAGCAGCCAGGGTTGAAAACACAAGTTTTTTTGTGACCACTCAACAATGTGTTAATTAGACAAGTAGTTAAAGACGAAGGTTGTTTTTGAACATTTTGTTAACTACTTAAATATCTACTTAATTTATATGTGAAATGTGTAAAATGATGGGTAATATGTAAGAATAATGTTTCAAATATTATGATACTGATACTAAAATTCAAGATTGCAGAAAGAGAAAAAATAGCAGAAATCATTTCAAATGTTTGCATGTTTCATGGCAGTGACTTATAACATGGGCTCACAGACAGACAGACACATGCACATACAAACACAGATTTTGTTTTCATCGGGGCAGACCACAAAAGAAAAGTAAAAAACCCAAAAATTAGCAGGTAGGTTTCCTCTTCCAAAAGAAAGCACTAATGTCCAGTCAAAATACCGGTGTAGGTAGACACAGCTCTCCTCTTTGCACAATCACATCAATATTATAACTAAAATATAGAACAACCATCACTCAGAACCGTCAGAAATCAAGCTGAATGGAAGTCTGACAACTATGAAATTAAAAAAAAAGTATCCATCCAGACTGGTGGGAGGGGCGCAGATGCAGAACGTCTGGTCTCTCACCCGTGTGTGGTGGATAAAAATTAGGGAGGGATATCCTGTGAGCAAGGAGTCCCAGCCCCACACCAGGCCCCTCAGTCCAGGGTTCCAGTGCCAGGAAGATAAGTCCCCACAGCTTCTTCAACTGCTGAAGCCCCAAGCAGTTCATCCTAAAGAACAAACACACGGACTCACTTACTCAGACTCTCCCTCTGAGCTCCAGCACTGGGGTAGCAGCTTGAAAGGCACCAGTGGCACACAGGGTGAAACTAAAGTGTCTGGCATCAAGGCAAGCAGAGGCTACCGTCCCTTTTCTAACCTCCCATTCCCCACAGAGCCCACACACTGGAGCCATATCTGAGACTCCATCAACCTAGCTAACATTGTTGAACCAGCCTTGGAAATCCCCAGAGACTGCCCCACCCAATTTACAACCCACTAAGCTGCTTTTCCATATGAATGGCTAGTCTTGGCTCATGCTTCACAACTTCCTAAATCCTCTCAAGCAACAGCTGGCCCCAGGAGCCCAGGCCTGGCACGAGCAACAGCCAGCTTAGACTCACAGCTTCGCTTAGCCTGGGAATCTCCAAGCCCTTGACAAGTAGCAGCCATCTCAGATTGCTTTACAGCTCAGGCAGGGTACCCCAGGCAAAACACAGGTGAAGGCTGACCTTGGCCAACACCACCTGGGAAACCCTAGGGGCCTGTGCACACACTGGACAGCTTCAGCCTGCCCCTACACAGCTGATCCTCCACAGAGGGCAGAGGCTGGTGGTCAGTGGTCACAATCAGTCCTTGCAGCTGACTGGCCTGGGTAAATCCCTCCCATTGATCTGGCAACAGCAAGCAAGGCTGAACTATAAGAGGAGGGTTAACTCAGTCCACACGAAGGGCACATCTCAAGTATACAGCAGGCTAGAAGGGACTGACAAGAAACACTCAAAGTCATGAAAAACAGAGACCTACAGCAAAGGTTGCCCTACCCAGCAAAGCTATCATTTAGAATTGAAGGGCAGATAAACAGCTTCCCAGACAAGAAAAAAACAGAGGAGTTCATCATCATCCAAACCATTATTACATGAAATGTTAAAGCAACTTATTTAAGAAAAGAAGACGACAATGGCAATAAATATATACCTGTCAACAACTGAATCTAAAAAAACAAACTAGGCAAACAAGAACAGAGACAGAACCATGGGTACAGAGAGCATTTTGATGATTGCCAGATGGAAGGGGATTTGGGGGAATGGGTGAAGAGGTGAGGGGATTAAGAGGTACAAATCATAGTTACAGAATAGCCATGGGATGTAAAGTACAGGATAGGAAGTGGAACAGCCAAAAAACTTACATGTGTGACCCATGGACATGAATGATGGTGTGGGGATTGCCTGAGGAAGTGGGGGTGCTGGGTGGAGGGGTGTAAGCGGAGAAAAATCAGGACAACTATAATAGCATAATCAATAATATATAATTCAAGTACTGCTTTGCAATCAACCAGAAAGACTTTTTATGAGGATTTCCTCATAGTTTTTTTTTTTATCTCAGGACAGCACTGTTAGCAACTAAAGCATGAGAAAGGAAGGTAGACTATAGGATTTTGGTGAGGGAGAGAAGAAAGTAGTTCTTAAAAATCATAAACTCTAAACCAAAGATATTTGGATGGAACCTAGAATATCCTCAATGGTAATTAGTTGCTTTGTGTTCCCCTGAGATGAGAACGTGAAGTGCAACCTAAATTGGATAGTATAGTAAAGTTAAAAAGTGGAGGAGGTTCAAACTGCCACAGAAATATAAGATTTTCCATAACCTTATACTGATTGGGTCAGAGAGAAAAGCTTATTGACTTAAAAAAACAAACAAAAAAAAACTCAATCTGTTTGTTCAGTCATATTGATAAATTCATCAATGATAGATGATACTCCCTTTTCCTTTCCTCCCCTATCTTTTACCATAGTGACAGTTTCTAGGTTAGTATTGTCAGGGACAGGAAAAAAATGCTTAACCGACGCAACATGTGATTCCTCTCAAATAAGGAAAGGCTTTTTTCAGAAAACCTTTGAGAGACACATATTCTCTAGCCCATGGATGGGGTTGGGGGCCTATGAATTCCTTAAGACAACAAACACAAAAAATTTGGCAGTTACATACAATTTTTTGAAGAGTTCAAACTTTCCATCACTCTCCAAGGGGTCTATTATTTGCCCCAAATATTAAGACTTCCTGAACTGGAGACAAAAATGTCTTTCATTTCGTGAGAAAGATACTTAATACATAGTTCAGATTTTAAAAAGAATTAGGCAGTTGGGACAAATTATGTTTCCTTCTTCAGGCATCTTAAGTCTCCCTTTTGCCTCATACACAGACCTATCACTGAAATATCAATATTCTAGATAAATAAGAAATTTTTGTACATCAGATTTCTTTAAATTAATTATTTTATTGATCTTTGCTACCTGAAATCCTTTATAAGAGGGACATTTAAAAAAGATTGATCTCATGGCTCCTTCCCTGTTAATTACGACTATACATTCCCCACTAACTATACCATTCTAAATTGAGTTTTATATTAGATGTGAGAGGAAAAAAATCAGAATATGAAGCTATATGTGCTGTAGACAGTTTTATAAAATATAAAGACTGGAAAGGAACAGACCAAAATATTAATGGAGGTTATCATTTGGATGGGAGATTATGGGTAATTTAAAAAGTTATTTATATTAAGTTGTATTTTTCAGGTTTTATATGAGTATTAATTACTATTTACTGAATGTGTCCCACACACACTTCATATGTTGCAACCTGATGCCCAATGTGATGGTATTTAGAGGTGGGGCCTTTGGGAGGTGATTAGGTCATAGAAGTAGAGTCTTTATGAATGGGTTTAGTGGCCTTATAAAGGGACCCAGAGAGTTCCCTTGTCCCTTCCAGCATGTGAAGAGACACAAAAAGGAAGCAGGCCCTCACCAGTCACCAAATCTGTCAGGGCCTTAATCTTGGACTTTTAGCCCTAGACCTCTGAGAAATACATTTCTATTATTTATAAGCCACCCAATCTATGGTATTTTGCTATAGCAGCCTGAATGGACTAAGACACATGGGCATTTCTTATGGAATTAGAAAATAAAATGTTTTAGCAATGGTAGAATCACTAGAGCAAATGAGCTTACAGATTTTTCTATAGGATAGAAGGCAAATAAAAAATCCAAATTCTACAATAAAACAAAGACCAACCCAATGAAAAAGAATCAAACATTTTTAAAGCATTTTGAAATTTGGCTTTGTGTAAACATACTTACAGTTTCAATGACTATAGTAGCTGAAAAGGTCTTCTCATTGATGGATTCTAAGGTGCCTTCATTTCCTCTGTAGCCTCCATTTAAAACGAGAATTCTTTTTCCTACAATAGAAAAGACCATAACACTGAATGAAAATAAAATGTTCACTTTTTTCTTTCACTTTGTTACAGCAAAATGCAATTACACTAACTGAACATACAGAAAAACAAAACCCTCCTCTTACAAGTTCTGAACCACTTAAGAACGCTATAATATTCTATAGTTTAGAATACCTGAATTACTATCAGATTATAAGAACTCCATTTTTTTACTTCTTTGTCAAACGGATAAGCTTTAATTTTAGATAGCATGGTATATAAGGTATTTGGAAGAAATGCTCAGCGGCCAGAATTAATCAGAGAAAAATGTGCTTACTTTAACTCATCACTTTTAAAAACCATAAGATAGTTTGGCAGTTTCATAAAAGTTTAAATATATGCCTTTCATGTGATTATGTCATCCCACGTCTAAGTATTTTCCCAATAGAAAAGCAATCATACGTCCATACAAAGACCGGAGTGTGAATGTTCATAGCAGTTTTATTTGTAACAACCAAAAACTATAAACAACCCAAATGTGTATCAACAGGTGATTGGATAAACAAACAGTGGTAACAGCAGGTTAATGGTGCCTGGCGGGGGGAGATAGGAGGCAAGAGTACTGGCAGGGAACAATTAGATTATACAGGAGAATTAGAAAAACTGGGGGAAGGATGATCAAACATTCATTATCTTGACTATAAGTATGGTTTCACAAGAGTCTTCACATGTTGAAACTTACCAAAATGCATACTTTATAAAAGTCCAGTTTACTAGAAAATTTTTTAATCCATTAAATGAGTTTTTATTTTAGAGTGAAAGAATAAAGGCCCTGATAAGTAAATGTTTTACAAACTAATATGATCATTGTGCAGCAATGATATCACCATGAAGAAATTAGATCAGAGGCAAAACACCTGACCAAAGAGTATTAATACTAGACATTGTGTTAGTACCCAAATGATCAAATTAAAGGGAACTATATAAGAAAAAGAAGATCAAAACTATGAACATTAAAGTAGCAATAAATTCACAACTATCAACAACTGAATCTAAAAAACAAACTAAGCAAACCAGCAGAACAGAACAGAATCACAGACACAGAAATCCTTTGGAGGGTCATCAGCTGGGAGGGGGAGGAGGAGGAGGTGGGAAAGGGGGAAAAAGGTACAGGGATTATTAAGTCCAGACTGGTAGGTACAAAATAGACAAGGGGACGTTAGGAATAGTAAAGGAAATGGAGAGGCCAAAGAACTTGTATGCACAACCAATGGATGTGAACTAAGGGGAGAGCATTGCTGGACGGAATGGGGGTACCAGGGGAGCGGGTAAAGGGGAAAAAATTGGGACAACTATAATAGAATAATCAATAAATGTATTTTAAAAATACTTAAGGAAAAGCAAAAACAAAATAATACTGGCTTTTACTTTACTATAAATAAATATTATATATTAATAATAACCCTAATTTATCCAAATGTCTGTGTTTTGCTTCTAGGAAAACAAAATTCCAGGAAGGGAAAATTCGTTCATGACACAAATAGCTTTCTCAGAAAACTGGTAAATTACCACATCACCAAGTCAAATGGAATCAGTTATAACAGCAGCTAGATATTTCTAAAAAGGAAACTCGTATCTATATCAAGTAATGTCAAAAAGCTATGGTTTAATGAATGGAATCACTCATATTGACAACATATGCATTAAATGGTCTGCACAAAGATTTACCTGGTGCTGGAATTACTGTTTCTAAATGAGTCTGGTCAAGTTTCAGCTTGTCTCCAGAGTCAATCATCTTTACAACAGCTGTGTATTTGTCAATTACTTCCTGCCATGTAAAATCAATACTTTTATAATAGAAGAGATATGTGAACACAAATTTCAAAGAACCAAAATAAATAAAATGAAAAGAAATGAAATTCCATTCAAAAGAATAACTCCTTCTATAAACAACACTATTTTCTAAAAACCATTTCCTATTTCTTAGTCCACAGCGATGATTTTCAACCCTCTTCATCTCCTGGCACATATAAACTAAATATTAAAATTCTGTGGCAACCAAAAAATATATTTTTTTGCCGATCTGACAAAAAAAAAAAGGTATAATTTTGACTTATTCATGCCAGACAGCTATTGTTGTATTGGCTGTTGTCATTTTTTATTTGACAGTCTAAGGGGAAAATGGTCAGTGCCCCTGACTAAACAGTTTTAAAAATGCTTGAGGCATGCTGGTTAAAAATTGCTGGTCTATGGTTCTTAATAAAGAATTAAATTCAAAGCTTAGTTAAGGTTTTCATCTGGAAAGAATGAAGACTGGTTATCTTAAAATAAGACTTTAAGAAACATAGTAAAAGGGATAATTTTGCCTAGTTTCAAGGACAGTGAAAGGGCAATTTACGCATGCGCAGGTTGGGTGCTGAAATGAAACTATATTTAGGAAAAGCAAAAGGGAATAGAGGACTGGAGTGCTGATTTTTACATTTTAAAATCCTACAGCAGTCAAAAGACAGTCTCTCAAGCAAAACACATGGAAGGCCCTCTTGGAACTCTGGAGCCACAATTACGTTGCCCGTCATCAATAGAGATAGTGTATCTTACTGACTCTCAAGGTGTGCACAGAGTTTAAGATGTGCCAATGGGATTTCATATACTATTTACTCCGGGAGAAAGCAAACAGAGGTGAAGTATAAACAATGGTTGAAAATGAAGTATTTCTCCAATGACTATGAATTCAGCTTTCCTTTTACAGAACCTTCGATATAGACTTTCTGCTACTTAGGACTTGATTTTTAAGGAATACCAAAATGGCTTTACTCAGTCACCCAGTCACTCCTTATAAAAATTCCATTTATAACTTCATGTTCTTACCTTCACAATGCCCTTTTTCTTATGATATTTCTCTCCAAGTTTTTTGGTTATAATTTTCACAATAATTTCCTAGAAAATTACAACAAAAAATAAAGGTGAAAGAAAAATACATAAATTACCTTTTCTGTTTCACTCCTTCATTTTAAACCTTGTTTACAAAAAATCATTGTAAAATAAGGCTGCTCTGCTAAATAAGAAAATCTGGAGTTCCAAACCTTCCCAACAATGGCACTTTCTTTGTAATCTTTCATTCATTTTTCTTTTTATTCAATACAGTTACCAAGAGGAAAAATATATATCTAATGGCTGATTCCCACAGTGAAGGTTTCCTGAAATCTAGGACTTTTATCTATAAATCTCAACTCTATTACTTCGTGTCTTTCATAAACAGCTTTTTTTCTATTCATTTAAGAAAGTGAAAAGTGTCCAGGACATTTCACTGCTGGGTGTTCACTGCTGATAAGGATGTCGATGGCAAGAGACTCCCTGGGAATTCTGAGGACACGACACTCTCCACAGTGTTCTTTTCTCATTATGTTGCTTTGAATTTTGATATAGACGAGATTCCTCCAGATTAGCTCCAGCTACAAGTATCATTCTGTTGAGCAACTATTCTCAAATGTGAGAGGAATATGGGCTTCTTTTGTATTAACACATTCCAATTTTGCTCATTTCATTGTTGTTTTCCTGATTTGGATTAGCTGTGTTAATGGCTAATAAAAATTAAATTGCCTAACTTACTGCTATATATTCACTATAGTAATTCTACATTTGCTGCTTCAAGTAACTTTAACAGAGGTGCCAGATGGTCACCAGCACTTCACTAAGCTATGCTAAAAATGGTATGAACACAAATTCAGTGAGAACTTTGGGGGAGGATATTTAATAGGAGATAGACATGTTTAAGAGAAGACTTGGAAGAGCCTCATTCTTAAGTGTCTGTTTCACTAAGACTTTCTAAGAAAAGAAAATATCACCAAAACAGCTTCTCTGATTTAGCCAGAGCATTTCTGGACTAAATCTCTCAAAGGCCCTCATTTAAAGACAGCTCATTACATTATGGGACTTATTGACACTTGCTCACAATAAATCTGTTCAAAAACCTTTCTTTTGAGTTTAAAAGATGAAGCTCTTCAATCTATCTCTGTGGACTCTAGGCTATTTAAACAAACATACTGCCCTTTTCAAAATAAGAAACATACTGAGTCATCAGGGCATTGTTGCTTAATTCTCACTTTTAACGTTAACACTCTGTAAGATGAACTATGTAGAAAAGCTGGATAATTTATAATATGAGAAAATTACCAACAGAAAATAAAATTTAATTGAAAGTTTTGTCACTGGGAAGAGAATTTTTAGACTAAGTAAAATTTAGAATGTTCTTCCTTTCTTCTTTCTTCTTTTAGTTTGTTCTCTTTTTCCTTTACACCAATAGTTCTTAACCAAGGGGACATACAAGATTTACCTAGAAGGTTAGTGAAAATGTGCATTTCACACCAAGAGATTGCATGGTAGGAGTAGTAAAGACTTGTGTATTTTGAAATCCCATGGCCTTATTGTACCCTAAGCTTCTGTCTCCAGAAGTGTATGTAATAACGTATTTTATAATGTTTGCTATTAGAGACTGAGGTTAATTAAGAAAAAAAAATTCTTAATCTCCTGGTTAAGAACTAACTACTGCTTAATTCAAAATTCTTGATTACATTTTCAAAAATGTCATATAAAACCATTAATGTTCAAATGCTAGCTACCCTAACAGGGAAAATGAAACTAATTAATGGACGGTCTCTTCCCTACAGGTCCTTCCTTTACTAAACTTGACCCAACATTCTACTCAGAGATGGAGTCAGGGTGACTAAAGCTTCCCAGGAAGTACTATTTACTAGTTGAGAGTACAACCTACTAAATCAGATTATCAGGGAAATCCACATATTAAATGACCTTGAGGAAATTACTCAAAAACTTTATACCTCAGTTTCCTCGTCTATAAATAATAGAATAATAAGAATAATAACAGTAATTACCTTATAGGGTTGATATGAGAATTAACTGAAATAATTTACATAAAATGAGTATTTTCTATTTGGTATTAAATAACTTATTTCATGATCTGTCACATGACCCCGAGGTAAACATGTTTTCCATTATATAAAAATGTAAACTAAAACATGGAAGCTAAATTATTTCCAAGCTAGTGGGAAAATGACTATGAAGATTTTAATCAGAACCTTGAACTTCTTGACCTTTGAGATTATTATTAATCCTATTTTTCAAATCAGAAATTATCTAAATAACAGACTACTTCTTACTCCCCTGTTATTGCTCAAACCAGCTTCTTTAGAAATAATTTAGGTACCCTGAAGGTTTTGTGAGAACTTTACGTCTCAGTAAGTTCAAAACAGAGCATCAATAAATAATAAATTTAAAATTAAATGTTCACAAATTATAAAATTATCTTAAAATATTAAGCAGTAGTAAGCAACAAAATACAAAGCTTTCCTTGAGTTTGTAAAATTAAAATCTTTTTGTTTAAACAAATTACCTAAATGGGTAGTCTAAGTTCAGTAGATGTAAATTGAAAACAAGTACTTCTGCATTTACATTCTATTTAATTCTACTTCTGAAACTACAACCTTTTGTCTTATAACAAAAATAGAAAATAATTCTGGGCTTAAATTCCAGATGCCATAAACAAGTTTAGCATTAAACTCAAGGAATATTATTAACCTAATAAACAGTAAGTAACCCTCCCATACAGGTGCAACCCCTAGCTAAAGATCAAATAGAGAAAAAGCTAATTGAAGGTATAAGTCACACTATGTAATTTACATAAACTTGAGCATTTAATCATTTATACGAAATGCTACTTAAATCATTCACTTGAAAGTGCATTTAGAACTTAAGACACTCCAACTGAATACATACAGGCTGCAGCCAGTAGTCTGTTCGGGCAGCTCTTTTCTTTTCCTCTTCAATCTGTAGAACACACAAAACAATCATAAAATGATCTCTTCAAAATCCTCAACTCATGTGACTAACATTCTATTTAGCAAAAGAATAAGAGAAAACATACTTTTCATAAGATCAATGATATAATTTCCAAACTCTGATATACAAATAAACATGTTTTTACAATTAGTTTTGATTTGTAAAAACTTGGATTAAAAAAATACATCATAAAGCAAGTGAATTGACCAAAAAAATAAACACAAATAACCTCTGCTTAGGCAATACTGCAAAGTCATCTGCACACCAAAATACTGCCCTCCCCGCTGCTTCTTCCCATGTGACTGTCATGAACTAGAAAACAGGCAATGTTTTGACATGGTAAAAACAACACTTACAGACCAATTTAGCACACCACAGTTAGGTACAGAGTCTTATGGCAAAAAGGAGTTTCCTTGTTTGATAAGAATCATAAAGCTTATAAATGGAGAAGAAATATACAACTAAGAGAGATGTAAATAAAGAAGACCAAAAGAATAAAAGGCTGACTGGCCATTATGGCTTTATATCACACTTTTTTCTTTCTCAACTGCTTAAAGTTAGAACCTTAAGTACCAACTTTCAATGGAGCTGAATGATGTTATTCTTCAGTTGATTCTAAACCTCATTTTAACTCCTCCAGTTTCCCAATATGAACAAAAAATATTCTAAATTTAGCATATATTACATTCAAAGCAGGTAGATCTGGCTTTCCATTTTCCTTTCAATTAAATTTGAAAACTCCCTCTCTGCTTCTCTCTCTAACCTCAAAGGCTGCCACCTTTATGTTGACAGTGTTGCATGCAGCTGCATGGACTTTTCCTGCAGATGCTTGACTTAGGGCTCCTTCCTGCCTTCGCACAAGCTAGTTCCCCACTCTTGATGCTCAGACCGCCTCAGGACTTAGCATTTTGTATGTAATTACTTCTTGGTTCACTTGTTCAGGAATGTTTCCTTCACTAAAATGAAAGCTCCGTACTACACAAGTACTGTTTTTATCCTTATTCTACAGATCCAGGACCTCACACAACACCTACCTAGCACATAACAGTGACTCAGTATTTGCTGAATGACGTAATGACCACATCTCAGAGTACACACATCTTATGTAATACTTTAAACTTTTCAGGCTGCTCCTCATGTGTGAGGACTCCATAACAGGGAAGACCAAATAGTGAGTTCCTATCCCTTCCCAAATGAAGAAAATGGATGGAGAGACTAGAGGAAATGATATTACAGGGGAAAAAAAAAAAAAAAGCTGTTTCTTCTATTTACTTTTTCTCTTTACCTGTCCCTCCTCTTCTCTTTTCCCCCTTTTTTCATAAATGTATTAATAAGGTAAAGTCATGTGCTAGGAGGGAGAAAGGAATATTTGGGATTATATTAAGAACCTTCTGCAGAACTGCTCTAGAGTTCCAGGCAGACAGCATGGCCCTGGATCCAGATAATCACAAGTTTTCGATGATTCATCTCATAAACTTAGCCATCAGGTTAAATCAGCATTTTCCTGCTGGCAAGAAGGTGGCAAGTGGAAGCTACACAGCAGGAGAGCACAGCGTCGTGGGGGATCTACGGAGGATGACAGTCCCACAGCACAGAAGAGGCGCAGGGCTTCACTTCCAGCTGCCACTACAACTGAAGTCCTCCTCTTTGAACTCCCCTGACCATAGCTGCAGGGAGAGTCCTCAGGACAGCACTTGAGGGAAGAGACTAAACCTAGCTGAGGAGTTCAAATTCTATTCCAACTGAACTGCACCTAGGATCCCTTTCCCTAACCTTGTACTCCCACATTTTTCTAACTTTACAGTAATATAACAATGGTGAAACTATTTAAGTTTCCTTGGTTTAATCTGCATCACTGTGTGTTGGGGGTAGGGGGTGGGGGTTTGAGCAAAAAAGAAACAAAAAAAAAACAGAAAAAGTCATAGGCATGGACAATAGTGTGGTGACTGCAGCTGGCAGGGTGGAGCACGGTGTCGGAGACAGGGGGAGTTGGGTATGGGGGTAATGGTTAAGGAAGAAGATTTGACTTGAGGTGGTAAACACATAACACAGTTTACAGATGAACCGTACACCTGAAACCTGTATAATTGTTAGTGTCACCCCAATAAATTCAATAAAAAGAAAGAAAAAAAAATCAATAGGCAGTTTATCAACTGTACCTCCATGATTTCATCAAGTGCAGATTTCTTTTTCTTTTCTTTTGGCTGAGCTGAGCTCCGGGGAGATTCTTTCCGTTTCACTGATGCTGTGGTCTCTATCACCTTCAATGCACTTGGTCCCAAAGAACTGATGAAAAGAAGAACCGCGCTTGTTAACAAAAACTATACACAGACGAAGGCTTTAGAATGTGCAGAATAAACAACATGATTCATTTATAATAGATTAAGTCAAAACAACAAAGGACCCATCTGCATCCCTTACAGAACTACTGGCATCAGGAGAACATGTAACCCTTCCTGTGTTTAACTCCGTCCTCCCTTCTCCTCACCCCTTCGGTGAGTGCCAGTGTAACCACTGCAGCACAGCAATGACAGCATTGGCTTCGTGTGAGGCAGACCAGGGTCTGAGGCTACTTCTCCTGGGACTTGGAGTAATGAGCTTTTCTAAGCCTCAGTTCCTCATCTATAAATAGGAATAATAATGTGACCCAACTCTGAGCTCAACTGCAAGGATTAAATGTTTATAAAATGATTGGTAGAAGTCTAGCACATTATTTCCAATTCTATTTCTTTAAAGCAAAGATCTTAACATGTCACTAAAATAGTTTTGATTGCCTGACTGCCTAGAGATGCCAGTATAAATTCTCATTTTTTTAGTGCTCATATAAAATTGTCATCACTTACTATGCTCACTGGCCACTGTAAAAGATTTGTTATTGACTGAGCTATGCCCTATGCTTCATGCCTTTGCAGATTTGCACATGACTCTTTTATACTTAAAAGAATCTCTCCATTTATCTCCATTTATTAAAAGTCTTTAAGGTTCATTATTCATGAGGTTTACTGTATTTTTCTGAAATGCCATAGCACTTTATGACATACATGACATTCCACTTTGTATTATAATTATTTACTCTGTCATCTTTAAAAAAAATTAAACAGATATTTGCACAATGCTACCATGGAGATAACCAAAAAAAGAAAAAAATGTGTGATGACTAGAAAATACAGAATTATTATTGTTCATTATCTGTTCTAAATATTTTTTAAAAATTTAAGTATTTAAAGGTAGCATTAGACCATTCTTTTCAGAGAGAAACAGAAGGAAATCTGACACATGTACAGGAGGTGATACAAAGATGAAGCAAAGAGAAATTTAAAGACCCTGGTCATTAAGACAAGAGGGATGCAGCCATAAGCTAAGGAATGTCAGTAGCTACCAGAAGCTGATTCTCCCCCAGATACTCTAGAGGGAGCACAGCCCGGCAGACCCCTTGATTTCAGAATTCTCACCTCCAGAGACAGAAGAGATTTCCACTGCTTCAAGCCACCTAGTTTGTGGTTATTAACACAGTCACAGAAAACTAATACAAGGGTGATCAATTTGGCAGCATTAAGACCAACCTTAACATTCACCTACATTTAGGAATAACAAATAGTAAAGGAGAATGGTGAGAAATACAAAAGGATCTAAAACCATATGACATGTGTGTTATGATATATTCAAGCCTATCTTCCATCTCAATATCAATATCTTAAAAAGAATTTTCAAATGTACCATATATAGAACTCAATTAACCAATATGTTCATGATACCTAATGCGGGCATTAATCTGAAATATTTTGATCAAAGCTAAGACATTTGGTAAGCCATTCTGAAGCAGTTATACATTGCTGACTTAGCCTGCCCATTTCCTTCAATTCTCCTGGCCACTTCAGTCATGTAAATAAATTAATCCCTGCTCCCCTCCCATAAAATGAGGACCTTAAATACACACGTAAAATACAGCTTAAAACTAAATTCACATATATACTGGTACCTTCCTGAACCTCTCCTTTATATTTAGCTTTTTAACCTCCTTAACTAAATTGACAGCATTTGCACATCACAAATAATGAATAAATATTTGATAAAATATTAACTAGAAAAGAACATGATAAGTGGATAGAAGTACCTGGCCACGTGCTATATCAGGGTTTGGTAAACTATAGTTTGAGGGCCAAAACCAGCCTGTGGCCTGTTTCTATAAACATGATTTTTCTGGAACACAGCCATATTCATTTGTTTTTGTACTGCCTGTGTCTACTCTCACTCTGACAGCAGAGGTAAATGGATGGTTGTGACAAAGACATATATATACATATATATATATTTGACCAACAATGTCTAAAATATTTAGTACATGGCCCTTTACAGAAAAACTTGAGGCCTCCTGCCTGTACTATACCATCTGGAAGTGAAAACAATTATTACTGAGTGCCTACTAGTGCATTAATACTATACTAGGTGATAGTATTAAGGAGATAGGTTAGTAAGTCTCTATTCTCAGAAAATCGTAACATGTCAGATAAAGCAAAAAAATGTACACCCTAGCTACCATTTAAACTTGCTAAGTGGGCTATGATAGAAAAATAAACAGTACTGCAGTAAGTAGCACAGAGGAACCATTAAGTGGGGAAGGACGCATGGAGAAGTGACAGTTTATCCATGTGAAGTCATTAATCAAAAGAAGCCTTTCTTCAAAAAACAGTCATCTTATGACAGGTAAATAAGAAATAAACAGCTGCTAAAAAAAAACCCACACACACATACACAAAAAATCCCAACCAACCATCAAACAAAAACCAAAAAAAGAAAAAAAATTACAACCAGAAAAAAAAGGAATTCACAATACTGCAGCTTTTAAAATGTAGTCATGAACATTTCACAAAGACTCTCAAATTCTAAGTACGTCACCTTGACTTGGAAGATGTTGCCGTTGAACTACAGGCTCCTTTATTCAAATTAAATGTCACTAGAAGAGAAAAATTGGTAATCCACATATTTCAGGAAAATGATAATAAAACTTATCAGATAACATACCACACTACACCCACATAGAAATTCATGGGCATTTTGTCATTGTTGTTGTTTTCCATGAGCAATCTGTATAAATGAGAGCTGGAATGCTCCTATGCAGAAGTCATACACTCCTGCAGACACTTACAGGGCCGGGAAAGATCTTCATGATCGAGCTGTAGCAGCCAGACTTGGCTGCCTCTCCACTCCACTGCCCCAGAGCCCCTTACTTATAGGAATCCGATTCTGTTAGGTGTACACACCTCTCGCACATGGTTCAGAGGATGTTATGGTCTGAGTGTTTGAAATTCACATCTGAATTGCTTGAAAACCTAATGCCCAAGGTGACAGGAATATAAGGTGGGACCCTTAGAAAGTGATCAGTAAGGTTCTTTTGGTCTAAATAAATCAGAATAATCCCATTCCCTTCCCAGTGACTATTCTTGGGTGGACATGTAACAGAACGGCCAATGACATTCAAAAAGAAGTCCACTCGTGGGAGAAGTATCTTCTAGAAAAACTTTCCTTGCTCAACATAGGGTATCCAGAAGGGATGCTCTCTGTCATCCTCTGGACAATGTTGGGTCAGCAACGATGGCTGGAAGTACCTGCCGCCATCGTGTATCCAGCTGCTCATAGTGTGGCATCCAGAACTGCCCTGCCTCTGGGAATCTTGGTATGGCAAGACATTTCCTTATTGTTTAGGCTAATTTGTTACTTGCCAGTTTTGTTACTTAGAGCTGAGGGCATCCCACCCAGTTCAATAGTATTGCCTTTTCATTTTATTGATGAGAACAATATGATTCAGACAGATTACATCTTGCTCCCAAACATGCTGCTACCTTTTAGCAGAACCAATACAAAAGCATTCACATTAAAAAAGAAAAAGAAGTAAAATTACCTTTCTCTTCCTCATTTTCTCTGCTTAATTCTGTAAAAACAGGAGTCTCCTAAGGTGGGAGAAAAGTTTGAAGGTTTGGTTCACAAAGCATTTACTATTCATATTCATTATTCCTAAATTAGGACTTTCTACCTATGTGTCAAGGTAGCCCTAAGATACAACTCAAAAATAATTGACATTCTAATTAAGAAATTATATGTACTATAAATATTCTCCAACTGAAAATTATTTTATATGATGTTTTAAAAATCTTTTATGCATTGCTGTATCCCCTGCTCCTAGAAGAGTGCCTGGTATGCAGGAGGCACCCAATAAATATTTGTTGAAATAAATGCCTTGATCTAGTTACTCTAACCCCTGAATCACCACCATGCCCTTCCTTCCCCATTTACCTGGATTTTGACCATTGATTCAAGATTTCTCAACCCAGGGGTTATATCTGCCTTCAAATGTTTTATATCCACCCCAGGCTAGAGCAAGCTCTGGCCCTCTACATTCCTACACACTGTGTTTATCTCCAGCTCTGCATTAATACAATCAGGATAAATTACCTGTTTATTTCTTTCCCATTACCTATTGCCTCTTTTTAGAGATACAAAAATTGAAGTTTAAAAGATAAGATAATGACACAAGATTGTGAAGTCAGTACATCAGGGATTGACCCAGGTTTGTTTCAACTCCAAAACCTGGACTTTTACATTCAGCCATGTACTTCTCCTCTTAGTTAAGGAATAATATCTACAAAACTTAATTCAATGCTTAACGAAACAAGCAATTTTGCTTCTTTAACCCTTTTTCTATTGCCTCTCTCAATGACATTGTTGCCCACCTGTTCTTTCCCTTCCAGACCTCTTCTCACTTGTTCTTCAATAAATTTGGCAGTTTTTTCTTCATCATCAAGGTCCTGCTTCTTCTTTTTCTCTAGTTCCAATTGCCGGCGAATAGTTTCTGGGTCTCTGTCTATATACTGAATATACCAGCCTTTTGGAGTCTCATCCACTTTACACAAGCCTTAAAAAAATACAAGATAAAAAAATGAAACAGACATCATAAGTTTGTATACAATCAAACAAAAAGGTACAAATGTGTTCTGTCTCTGCATTATGAGCTAATTCATTCAAGTACAGTAGTCCCTCTCTATATCGCGGTTCACTTATCGTGGCCTCACTGTATTGCAGGATTTTAAAAAATATTATATTTAATTATTTAACATGGATGTTTTGCTATATTGTGGGATTTTGCAGTACTGTATACATATGTTGTTAAAGTTACTTAGGTTTATGAGTGTACAATATGTTTAAGAACATAAGCAGTGTTTATAAAAGTGTGGAAAAGGTTAATAACGAACTGGGAACAGTTTATAAGTGTGTGGGAAGGGTTTATAAAGTCTTAAAATATATATAAATACTAAAATAAATGTAAGGTTCCTATTTTGCGGATTTCCCCCTATCGCGGGGGGTGGGGGTGGGGGGGGTCTAGAATGTAATACTCACGATAAGTGAGGGAATTCTGTATACAGATTCATGCAGTACATGAATTTTCCATATTCATAGTTAAGGAGATTTAGATATTTTAAGTGGTTTATATCTTTGAATATAAAAAGATTACTGTTCTGATTTTTAACTAGCTAGGATGAGGCAACATATTTAAACAAAGAAAACATGAAAGAAATATTATCTTGCTTAGTAATTATTCAACTGCGTATAAGTGTTAAACATCCAATGAGTAGATGATATTCTGCTAATTTAATTAAGTAGAAATAATTCCCCTAAAATGGATTAGAGTAAAACACTTGAATAAGTAACACATTAACACAAAATTTCCTTCCGTCCTCCCCGATTTTTCATGCTATGAAGATTAAAAATGGAAAAAGCAGCAATAAATTTTAAAAATCTCCTTAAAAGGAGCTAACAAGTTTCCTAAAACAAAATGAATATGGGGAAGTGGGGGAGGTGGAGGGAATAATCCTTAATCTAAATGAGGGGTTGCTTCAGTGATAAATCTTGGAACCATCCAAAGAGTGATTCCAGATATGCACACTCAACTGTACTACACAAAATCAGTCCTGGAATATTATGCTCCTTTCCACCAGTTTTTTAAATTACCCTACTCATCCTCTTTTCCATAAATTTACGCAGAAAGGATAACAACTCTTTCCCTGCAATGAAGCCACATACTAACTATTCAAATATGTCTTATTCTTACCTTCTCTGCCCAGCCACTTGGTAAAATCAGTCAAAGTCTCCCACTGCGTGGCATTCATATGGATGTGCTCTCGGTGGCTGATATACTCATTATAAACAATGTTGTTGTGAACTCTCTTAGTGCCTAAGAACAAAATACAGAACTGTTGATCCTGAGCAGGTTATAGGACTAAAAGTTACTATGTGCACAATACTTAAGATGCTTACCAAAGCGTCTCCTGAGAAGTTCGAGAAAGTCATTTCGGAATTCCCTAATAAAGAAAGAAATGCATTAAGGTAATTTCTACAAATATATAGCATTATCTTCCTGAAATTTAAACCATTGTACAGTTTGAATTCTCAAATGATGCAGGAAACATTTATTGAATCTGTTATAAACTTTTAAGAACAAGGAAAGATCCCCAAAGATTAACTTTCAAGAATTAAAGTTAAAAGTCAGTTTGGAATTGAAACTTTTTGTCTTGGCAAAGCAGCCATAGCAAAAGTGACTACACATCTTTAGAGAGGGTCCTTCATGAACCTCTCTGCACTACTGACTGTGGCATAACAACCCCATTCTACCAATGATAGAAAAAACTTCCCTTACTCTACAAAAAAACTGGCATTCATTGTGCCCCTCTGAACCGAGTGCTAGATAAACATAGGTGAATAAAACATAAATCTTCACCTAGGTTACAATCTAGCCTACCCAATCATAACAGAAGTCAAACTGAAAACGAGATGTAACAAAATATCATAGGAAGAGTTGAGGGAGACACCCAGAGGTGCCTGGAGGTGATCTTTAATATGGGTGGTGAAGTTTAAATAGGACTTTTACAGGGGAAGAAGAGAAGGCCATTTCCAGCTGGCACAGAGACATGAAAGCTTCACATGTCTGAGAAATGACAGTCAAATTTGGCTAATGCTGAAGGCAGATAAAAACGAGTGTGAGAGTGGGGGTAGAACAGAATAACAGGAAGAGATATAGCTGGAATATGTTAGGGTTAATTTTTTAAGTACCTTGTAGGTCATGCTAGAGGTTGGTTTTATGCAGACAATAGAGAAACATAAAATAATTTACTTAGGAGTTAATCTGTGAAAATCTGTGATTTTGAAAGATAATTCTGGTGGAGAGTATACAATAATTCTCATAGTGTGGTCCCCGGACCAATAGCATCAACATCACCTGGGCACTTGATAGAAATGCAAAGTCTACAGCTCATCCCAGAGCTACTGAATCAGAGTGGGTGTGGAGGGCAGCCGTTCTGCCTTCACAAGCCCTCAAGGTGATTCTGATGCATGAACTGGGTCGTGAACCACAGGCATAAGCAGGTACAGGAGGAACAGAAGCTGCAGGTTGGGAGATCAGTGATGAAGTCACTGAAATCTTTCAGGTGGAGACATTGAGGATGATTACTGGGGCTGTGAAAATAGAAAAGGCATAATTTTAAAGGACATTGTAGAGAATCCACATGAGGGAATTCCCAGAGGACTCTGAGGTTTAAAGCTTAGCAGTCTGCGTAGGCAGTTATTAGCCAGCACAGGAAGCCAGCAGGTGTGGTGGGGAGAATTCTAAGTTCAGAGGGGGAGGAACACAGGTACAAAGGGAAATGAATAAATACCTGTCAATAATAACCTTAAATGTAAATGGATTAAATGCACCAATCAAAAGATATAGGGTAGCGAAATGGATACGAAAACATGACCCACATATATGCTGTCTACAAGAGACACAACTCAAAACAAAAGAATTACACAGACTGACAGTGAAGGGATGGAAAAATATTCCAAGCAAATGGACATGAAAATGTTGACTTTGAGATAGCCTTCAGAAACACAGATTAAAATCACCCAGGAAAAAAACAAAACAAAACAGAACTAAAACTCAAGACAAATGTTAGGAATGAACATCCAGACTTAGGAGTTTATGTTTATCCAAAGATAAAGGTAATAGAAGAATAACGTAACTCATGGAGACTATGTAGAGTGGGATGAAAAGAAGCTCAGTGGGCACCCTGAAGGACTTCCTGCAGTTGAGGAACTAGAAGAGAAAGAGGAGTTAATGAAGGAAGTGAGTATAGGGAGTGGTAGGAAAGAAACCAGGGAAGAATGTAAATCAGAGGTGTTCCAATTTCAAGTTAAGAGTATTACCCACTGAGGAGAGATTGAGGAAGAGGAAGAGGAAGAGGGAAACATGCAGGAGTGACTCTTCAGGAGACTGACAGAGGTGCAAGGCAGCTACACTGGACAGCGTGAATGAGGCAGCAAGGAAGACAGAGTGTAGTTGGTTCTTGCCAGAACAGTAATTCCCACGCATGCCTTTGTACCCTGGTGGTGTTCACAGTGATCCTAAGATCAAAATGTCTAGAGCTTTTAAAAGAAAAAGATGGATAGAAGCAAGACTAAATATTATTAATAGTTATTACTATTAACAGCTAATGTTATTAAGTACTGGGCAGTCTTCCAAACAGTTTAAAAGTATTAACTCCTATAACCTCATATAAACCTTATGAAGGAAAGACAATACTTGGAAGTGGGTAGTATTTTTAAAATGTAATCTCATTTTACAGATGAGTTTAAAGCCCAGAAAAAGTTAACTAATTCACCCAGTGCCATAGCTCATGAGTGGAGAAGCCCAGATTTGAAGGATATAAAGTCAGGCAGTCTGACTCCAGAGTTGTGCTCTTAGCCACACCTGTTTCAGAAGAAAAGATAGTTCTGTTTGTTTGAAGTAAAAGAAAAGAAAAACTGAACTGTGAGAAACATTTTTTTTTAATAATTTCATACTATGATAAATTCTCCAAGGAAGACAAAAACTATCATGTTGGTATGTAAGGAATAAATAGAGCCTCCAATATATAAAATATTAAGCACCTATTAAATATCCAACTGTATAAATCTTATGGGATAAGAATGTCTTTTAGTTACTTACTCTGAAAAATAATCCATAAACTGCTGAGGATTTTCTGAAGCCAGCAATAGTTGTCTCTGATGAGATTCGGACATACAATGACACTTAAAGCCATTCTACAAAAAAAAAAAAATAAAGAGATTAGTTAAATTCTAATTTAGGTCATGATAATGGGGCTTAAGTAGACGTATTTAATTCAACTCTAAAAAGTTGCTCTCTGATGATAAAGTGTAAAAATTAATCAGCTCACTTGCCATAAGCACCCTACTTTTTTTATTATTATTTTTTAAACAAAGTTGAGTTTTGCAACCCTGCTAATCAAAGAATAAACCCAGGTATTAAAGGGACAGAAAAATAGTGCTTTAGAAAACAGACATTAGTAAGAAACATCATTGTGCACAGTAACGTAAGGATGATTTCAGGGTTTTTTGACTCAATTTAACAAATTCCTGTTGAGCGCCTACTCCAGTGTTATACAAGTGCTTCAAGGAATATAATGAAATAAAATGAGTCATTAATTTCCATTAAGGATACTATTTTTCATTCACTTTCCTCTACTTTACCTATAATCCAAAATATTGTTATATATTACCTAAACCTAATGTTAAATACACTAAATCTATATCTTCTCAAATGATTACAAAGCATACAAGTTTGACTTTGTTCTATTTAGCATTTGAACCTGATTCTTCACTAGTAATAGAAATGAAAATATGTGCCTCTCCTCCTGTATCCTCCCATTTCAGTGAATAGCATTATATCACACACTCAATCACCCAAGCCAAGACCAAGGCTAGCATCCTAGTGTGTTTCTCCTTCATCCTATATTCATTCCTCTTATTGCTGAGCCTACACAGCTTTCTAAATAACTCTTACCAGTATCTGCTCAATCCCACTGCCACTATCCTGATTTCAACACTGGATCTTGATTAGGGTAGTTTCCTAATCTTTGGTCATCCACAGACTATCTATACAATTCTTGCTCATCTGTGTGCTATTCATGCATTACTCTTACTTAAACATATCTTAAAAGGAAACTTGGTATTGATCGCATAAATGAAAAATCAGTTCCATTTTCCATAAATTAAGTCAGTCAATAGAATGAAAACAAAATGATGTTATTAAACCCTAGAAATCCAAGGGAGTGGACAAGCGGGAGTGGAATACTCTGGACCTAACCTTCCTTCCCTTCAATCTTCCAATGTTGACAGAAAACAGAGCCAGAAACTTATCAGGGTCAGCTTTTCCTCGCCCAGACTGTCCTCCCAGATAGGGAAGAGAAATAAACAGATCTGGAGGCAAACAGTCCAGAACCATGACAAATGCCTTAAAGAAAAGAATTAAAGTCCTGGCTGGTGTGGTTCAGTGGACTAAGTGTTGGCCTGCGAACCAAAAGGCTGCTGGTTCGATTCCAGTCAGGGCTTGTGCCTGGGTTGCGGGCCAGGTCCCCAGCTGGTGGTGTTCAAGAGGCAACTAGTCGACGTTTCTCTCATACATCTATGTTTCTCTTCCTTCCTTCCCTCTCTTTAAAAATATATAAATAAAATCTTTTTTTAAAAAAAGAATTAATTATCTTCCCCATCTGGTTGGAACTATATTTGAGGATAACATATGAGGATAACCCAATAGCCCTAGCTGAAAAAGCTCATTTTTACAAACGAATAGCAGCCAATAACAAATTTATTGTAGAAAGAATTAGAGAAATAACCACTCTGCAACTCCTAATGAAATAATTGACTCAGGCAAGGATGCTGAAAACACACAGGTGAAAGGCTGATGGAAAACTTGGTATATGGTAATGATTCCAAAATATCACCCTACTAGTTACTTCCTCTTGCAAGAGGGGAAATATTACTTTCTAACAGTACAGGCTGTGATCTTTACTTAATCATATGGGCTTCCTTACGTGATACAATATGAAATACAATGAAGCACTTACGAAGTATTCATCCCCAAAATATTTAACCTGAATTTAACCAAGTCTTTAGAAATCAAAAACTACAAGTTAGAGAAAGAAGGCAAAAGACAATTACAAGGAAACACTTTAACATATCCAGAAAATGGAAATGCTCTGATAGCTGACTCACCTTCAAGTTAATGGCAAGAAAAAAAGTTGGGAAGAGTGGAAGGGAAGGGAGGAGGAAGGGGGTTTTATTGTAAATTTAGAAATTAGAGAGAATTAAAAGCCCTAATAACATAGTGCACTGAGATTTTTAAGGCAGTGAAACTACTCCGCATAATACTATAATGGTGGGTACATGTCATCATTCATCTGTCCAAACTCATAGAATGTACACCAAAAATGAACCCTAATGTGAATTATGGATTTTGGTGATAATGACATATCAACGTAAAGCTTTTCAAAAAATAAAGTTTATTTTTTTTAAAGATCTAATTGCCAAATCCAATTCATAGCTTTTGATGGGATCTTTTTTAAAAAAATGTTTAAAAAAGCATTTGAGGGAACTGAGGAAATGTGAGTATGGTGTATGTATCAGATGAAATAAAGGAATTTTTATTAATTTTGTTATGTGTGATGATATATCTTGTGGCTCTGTAGAAAAATATCCTGATATTTTAGAAATGCATATTTAAGTATTTAGAAGTGAAATATCCTGAAATTTGTAATTTACTTCAAAATATTTCAGAAACAAGCAAATATGACAAAATGCTTAAAATGTTAAATCTGCGTAATGGATAGGCGGATGTTTAAGTTACTAGTCTCTAGTTTTCTGTGTGAGAATCTCACCTTGACTTAAACAGCAAGAACTAAAGAGAAATGAAAATGGATTAACAGTATCAATGTTACTCAATGTTGAGTCCCATCTAAATTATCTCATACCTCACTTGCAGAAACAATGGAGTGCTCAGTGTTCTTCCATCCTTATCCAATTCAATCTCCAGAGAAAAATATGATCACATCACTAGTCTGCTCTCAATTCTTCAAGGCATTCATCATCCACGTCATTAATGAAAAAATGTAAACTCCATAGCAGGACACACAAAGATTTCAAGAACTGCCCAAGGCTCCCCTGAGTCACTTCACACATATTTCACTCATTTAAAATTCACAACAACCTTACAAGTAGGTAGTTATTTTTCCCATTTTACGGCTAAGTAAACAGGCACAACGAATGTCACTTGCCCAAGACCACAGAGCGGTAAGTGGTTTGGCTAGGCTTCGAAATTCTGACAGTCTGACGCGAGTCCACGTCTTAACCACAATAACATCCTGGCCCTAACACATTGTAGCTGCTCCATAAATTGCTGTTAAATGGGTAGTGTGCAAGAACTTACTTCTTTTTCATCTGATCCTGGAATGAGTTGTGAATCCTAACCTATGTTTCACTTAAGAGTCACGTCATTACAGATTATTGTTACTGTTATTGCCATGTGTCTGGCACTTAATTATTCAAGCCCCCTTGTTACAACAGCTAGAGTAGGATCACTTCTACGAGGGCTGAAAAATCTTATTTTCCACTTCTTTGGTAGGGGGGCGATTAGGAGAAAAGAAACATCCAAGACCACTGGTTCCCAACTAAGACGGGGGCTGCAAGGAAGGATGTCCCTACCGTGTGGACTAGTTGACTCCCCCAGTGCAGACCCCCTGACTAGGGACCTGAGAATCACCCCTTCACTCTTAGCATCAGCGACCTGAGCCCGGATTTCCAGCCGGATCTAGCCAAGGGAGAGGACGGGCCTGCTTACCTCGTCCCGGCACTGCTTCTGGCACATCTGGCAATACCAGCGTAGCTTCTGAAGCCCCTTTGATTTGATCCTGTTGGCGATGGCCTTAGGGGTAAGAAAATCTGACTTCCCCATCGCGACCACCGGAGCGAAAACTCTTGGGGTACCTGCGCCCTGTCAGCCGGAAACGGAACTGGGCTGGTCAGTGGGCGGGACAAACACCAGCTAAGAGCCGGAAAAGGGTGGGGCCTCGGTAGGCTGGGCCGCCAACGCTCGCGAGGTTTACCTCCGTTTGGCGTCAGGAAGCGAGACTGAAGAAGAAAGCGGGACGGGAGGGGGCGTGGGGAATCTCCTGCACATGCGCCGTCAGGCTGGTCTGACCGACCTTCAGCAGGGCTATTACCACCATGTTTTCTCGGGCGGGCGTCGTTGGGGTCTCGGCCTGGGCCGTGCAGCCGCAATGGTATGGCAGCTTGCGGTAGGAACGGGAGGGCTGCAAGGGATGAAAGAGCTTGATTAGAGGCAAGGGGAAGCGGGTGGAAGCTAGTGAGACGAAACTGGGGTCGCAGGGCAAGCCGGGCCCCAGGTCTTACGGAGGCCCTGAGAGGCCCGGGCTGCAGGAAGCTCCTCGGAGCGGAAAAGGGCACGGGAAGGGGCTTTAAGACCACTTGTCACGCCACGTCTTCTGAGGCGGGATGGGGCGGGGTGAGGGCCACGAGGAGTTGTCATCTTGGATCTCGGGATTGAAACTTTAGTCTCCATTAATTTCAGGGCGGCCTTGTAATCATTCATCTGATAAGTAATTGCAGAGCTCCTCCTTTGTACCAGGCAATGAGTATGGTGCAGCCTTTTCCTGGGCCCACAAAGTGAGGGGGAGGGGAAGACCCAAGGCAAGGTCTAGGGGAAGGTTAAGTTGTGCGCTTTTAAGACCTTGACGCCTTTTGAAACCACCCAGTGTTGGGCAGAGTTTGCATGGGCCAGTGTAGAGCGGAGTAACACTTTTACAGCTTTTCAATTCAGCCAGACGTTTATTAAGCACCTACCACATAGTAGGTGCTTTGCTGGGCACTGGTGAATCAAGTAAGTGCCCTCGTGGGCCGATGGTAGTTGGGTGCAGAAGGGACCTTAAAAAAATATGTTGGCGAGGAAGAGAGAGACAGCTTGCACTATCTTGAAACCATTATGCTGAAGCAGTAACCCTGCAAGGTCATGAAATTGTCCCAAGGTCCTGAGAGGAGGAGGTAGAGTTAAGTAACTGCCGTGCAATATTTAAGAATTTTAAGCATTGGTTCCCGAAAAACATTCGCATATTAGAAGGCTTAGGAGGAATAGGCAAATGAACGTTGGCTTGTGGTGGGACTATATAGTAGAATGAAATGTCTTGATGCTAGACAAAGTCTGGGGCAATTTCAGACACGGTGCTAAGGAGATTATAATAGGCTGTGTGTTAAAATTCCCTGGATTTACAGTAAGGGAGAATTCTAAGGAGCTAGCTATATATAGCACTAACGTAGATTTTTGTATCCTAGTTTATGTGACGGGCTATAAAGCGTTAATTGAAATAGGTATTTCTTCAGTAAGGAAAAAATTTAAAACAATAGACAAGATTTTCTGGGTAAGGAAGTAATTTAATATGATGCGAAATAACGACATAAAAATGTTGGTGGATTTGCCTTGGCAGTCAGTTTTTTCCCCTAATATTGAGAAAGAATATTCATGGGAATTGATAAGTCACTTTGGTTGAATTCTCAGTTGTGTGAATTATACCATTTGCTAATCGCTTGCTGCGCCTTTGTTAGGTACCTGGCCTACATTAAGTTGCTAAAACGTGGTGGTAAACTGAACAAATAGACATGGTCTTAGTGAGTTAGCTTTCAGGACAGTTCCTGATGTGCAGCGGTGCTCAGCAAACATCAGCCCTCCTTCCTTCCTTCCCATTCTGCTGTGTATTTAATGTTACCTGTCAGTATTTTTAAAACCTTAAGTGGTGTATCCAAGTTGATCTTTTAAAAATGTAAGGAGTTCCTGAAATAAGGACAAAATATTTAATAGAAAACTGTAGAAATAACTTTTTAAACCTTGTAAGACAATTTGAAGACCTTTTAATAAAGAATTGTTTTAAATAAGAGCTCTCTGAGTCTGAGACGAGTTATACCACGGGCCTAAATTGGAACCTCAGTCATCAAATGGAGGTCATAATCCTGACATTAATCCCTTTGGAATATTGCTTTTAAATTGGTAGGTTATGAATATTCATCAGTCATTGGTGTTCCACTATGGAAAGCATGTTCTGTCCTCTTTGCACATTTTCCATCACTCTCAGAGCCTGATGTCTTTCCTGTCCTTTTTGTCCTTTCCCTTCCCATTCATTATAATTGCTCTTTAAATTCAGAAATGAAAACCATTCTAATGTTTCACACTCCACAATTATTTTGCAAGGGTAGAGAAATACAGTACCTTTGCTTTAACAGAACCATGAAGGGGCATTTCCTTGGTTGTGTTTTTGGTTATTGAAAGCTTTTAAGTGTACAGTTGGGTGACTATTACAGTTTATTTCAGGGAGGTTTCCATGCTAACAATAAGCATGAGGGTTAATAAAATCGTGATGAAATTATTTTAATTGTTTAGGGGATCAGAAAGTACCTTAGACTTTCAGAAATTAACTTTTTTAAAAAGCATTTAAGAAAATGTAAATAAGAAATTTGAGGAAGGAATCTGCTTTTTCTGTCTCAAATTTGGGGGAAATACATCTCTATTTCCTACTGTTCTACATTTGCTAAAATGGAACATTTTATGATAGAAGATCAGTGGCTATATTGAACTATATACATTGAAAAGAAAGATGGCATTTCAGGATAGAAAAAGAAGATTGTCATTTGAAACTAAGAGAGATAATTACTTTTAAATAAAAAAATGTGAAGCAGCAGAGTATAGTATAAGATGGAGTGGAGTCAAACTGCTGAGGTTTGAATCCTGACAGCCACTCACCTGGCTGTGTGACCTTGGACAAGTTAGTGTCTGTCTATACCATTTTCTTGTCTGTTAAATGGAGGTGAAGGTTACTACACAATTAGTGGGTTAGTGTGAGGTTTAAATGAGTCAGTATTTGTAAAGAGCTGAGCAGTGTGAGATATGCTGGTTCAGGTCCATATGTATCAACTGAAAAATGAAAACCAGCTTTTATGTAAAATATAATGTGGGAAGGCTTTTTGTACTTGGGAAAGAAGTCTTGGTCATGGGCGATGATGGTTGCTGAAGAAATACAATGGAGTAGTTTTTTTTGGTTGAGGAGCAGGTGATGGACTTTCATGCAGACATTTAATAGTAGAATTAGACATACTTCATACTTTTCTTTCCTTAAAAATTAGTGGGTGCTGCTTCCTTAATTTTTATATTATACAGCATTTATATGGTCTTTAAAATTCTTTGATAAATCATTCAGCTAGCAACCTCACTGACTTCCTCCACACTGCCTTCAGCTTTTCTAACGATGCTGTATAATCATAGTAGATTATGGTAATCGACAATCTGTGACTTTTCCATCCACTGTATTTGATACATTTCTAGTTTCTCAATCTCATAAATGTGTTTCAGGACATGATGCAATTTTCCAGAACATAAAACTGATTCAGAAGTTTTTGTTTGAAAATACTGTATATTTAGTAGATAGGGTAAGCTGTCTCTAAAGTAGAGTTCAGATCAGCTCATGGTTATTCTGTATTCAAATTGTACTTTAAAAATAGAGCTGTAATATAGATTGACCTTTTTTTTTTTTTTTTTTTTTAGAAGTAAATGGAGGCTAAACATGATTGAGCTCCTAAACTGGAAATTAGGGCATGAGCAAAGCATGAAGAATCACAAAAGATCCCATCTTTTCATACCTCGGTTGGGATACTATGGAAACCAAAAACATTGTGTTCATCCTGATATGGCATGTAATTCAAATTTGTCCCATGTCTTATTCCCTGACTAGAAACTTGTGTCAATTAAGTTGGAGTGTCTGCCTATAACCGTAATGTCCAAATAGCACTTTTTATAATCTATAAATTTAGAATGTTTGGAGTGAAAAAGTCATTATACCAAAAAAGAAAACTGTCCAAAAAGAGGTCACTTTTCAAGGCCACTTGTTAATGGAATGGTCATTACGTCCAATATGTCTGCACTTGAAATAGCAGTGCTTGTCCATTAACAGCTTTAATCTTCGGTGGATCCATTCTAACCAAATCTAATATTTTCCATAAAGCTTCCTTCCTCTTATTTACATATTTTTCTTTAGCAAAGGAATACCAGTAGTAAGCTAAGTCGAGATGTTTTTAAAGATAACTGTTTGGGTTATGATCTTTCAGACTTATTTTTATGCACATAAACACAATCACAACAATAGGATCATATAGCATACCATTTCATAACCCGCATTTTAAAGTTTTCATTGATAGCCCTAGCTGGTTTGGCTCAGTGGATTGAGCACTGGCCTGTGAACCAAAAGGTTGCGGGTTCAATTCTCAGTCGGGGCACATGCCTGGGTTGCAGGCCCGGTCCCCGGTTGGGGGTGTAGGAGAGGCAACCAATCAATGTATGTAGCGCATCAATGTTTCTCTCCCTCTTTTTCTCTCTAATAATAAATAAAATTAAAAATAAAGTTATTAAGACTTTATTTTTTAGTAGTGTTGGACTTAAAGAAAAATTGAGCATATAGTACAGATTTCCATATACTTTGAACAGGTTTCCAGCTCACGTTGAACAGTGTTCCCGGTTATTAATACTTTGTATTAGTATTTAATGTACAACAATGAATAAATCAGTTTTAATACATTATTAACTAAGATGCAGCGTCCATTAAAGGTCACTCCTATAGTTCTGTGAGTTTTGATAAATGCATAATGACATGTGCCTAGCACTATAGTATCACACAGAATAGTTTCACTGCCATAGAAAAATTTCTCCCCCCAAATCCTGGCCACCACTGATCTTTTTACTATTGGCTGTAGCTCTTTCTGGAATGTCATATAGTTGCAATCAGTATATATAGCCTTTAAAGATTGGCTTCTTTCATGGAGCAATATGCAGTTAAGGTTACATCATGTCTTTGTGGCTTGATAGCTCATTTTTTAAAAATTCTGAATAATACTTCATTGTATGGGTGTACCAGTTTGTTTATTCATCCACGTTGAAGGACATCTTGGTTGCCTCCAATTTTTCACGATCATGAATAAAGCTGCTATAAGCATCAGTGCTGGTTTTTGTGTAGACAAATGAGAAGTGTTCAGTAGGTTAGATACAGAGGAGCGTGATGGCTGGATCATATGTTAAGAGTTATGTTTAAGATATGTAAGAAACTGCCAAACCATCTTCCAAAGTAGCCACACCATTTTTTAATTCCCACCGGTAATCAATGAGAATTCCTTTTGCTCCTTAGTCCTCATCATCATTTGGTATTGTTTGTTTTTAAAATTTTATTCATCATTAAAGGTTTGTATTTGTACCTCATTGTTTTAACTTGCAATTCCCTATTGACGTATGATACTGAGCATCTTTTTATATGCTTATTTTGTCACCTGTATATCTTCTTTGCTGAGGTTTCTGTTCCAGTTTTCTGCCCATTTTTAAAATTCGGGTTCTCCATATTCTTATCGTTGAGTTTTAAGAGTTCTTTGTATATGTTGGGTGACAATCCTTTATCAGGTACGTGTTTTGCAAATACTTTCTCCCATTGTGCGTCTTGTCTTTTCATTCTCTTAACAGTGTCTTTTGAAGAGCAGAAGTTCTTAAAATTAATAAAGTCCAGCTTATCAATTTTTTTCTTTCATAGATCATGCTTTCGGTATTTTATCAAAAAACTCAGCCAAACTTTAAACACCTAGATTTTCTCCTGTGATACCTTGTAGAAGTTTTGCATTTTACATTTAGATCTATGATCCATTTTGTCTTAATTTGGTGAACTCTGTAGGATATTGCCTCTTACTATATATATATATATTTTTTTTTTTTTTTTTTTTGCATATGGATGTCCAATGGTCCAGCACCATTTGTAGAAAAGAGTATCCTTTCTCCATATAATGACTTGCTGTTTTATCAAACTTCAGTTGACGTATTTGTGTGAGTGTTTCTGGGCTCTGTTCTGTTCCATTGGTGTACTTAGTGCCGTGCTGTCTTGTTTTCTGTAATCTTATAGTAAGTCTTGAAATCAGGCAGTGTCAGTTCTCTGGCTTTGTTCTTCTTCACTATTATATTAGCTATTCTGGGTGTTTTGCCTTTTCATGTAGTCATTAATATTAGTTTATTGATAGTCACAAAGTAACTTGCTGAGATTTGGAGTGGAATTGTATTAATCTGTAGATCAAGTTGGGAAGAATTGACGTGTTAGCAACATTGAATCTTCCTATTTATGAATATGAAATTTCTCTAGTTATTTAGAGCTTTCATTTCTTTCATTAGTTTTTCAGTTTTCCTCATATAGATCATATATTTTTATCAGGTTCGTATACGTCTTTTTCTTTTTTCTTAGTTGTGGTAAAGTATACATAAAGTTTATCATTTTAAGTCTACAATCTATGTTATTTCTTTTTTTTAACTTGAAACTCCAATAGTTCATAGCTGATATAAAGGGAAGCGATTGACTTTTGTATATAACCTTGTATCATGCAACCTTAGTATTCTTGGTTCTTAGCTCCAGGAGTTGTTTTGCCAGTTCTTTGACATGTCCTACCTAGACAATCTATGAACAAAAACAGTTCTGTTTCTTCCCTCCCAATCTGTATATTTTTTATTTCCCTTTCTTGTCTTATTGTATTAGCTAGGACATCCAGTATGATGTTGAATAGGAGTGGTAAGAGAGGACATCCTTGTCTTTTCCCGGTCTTAGGAAGAAAATTTCTAGTTTCCTACCATTACCGTAGAGGTTTTTGTAGATATTTTTTATTGGGTTAAGGAAGTTTTCTTCTATTCTCAATTTGCTAAGAGGTGTTTATCATGAAAGGGTATTACTACATTATGTCAGATGCTTTTTCTGCATCTATTGATCATATGATTTTTCTTCTTTAACCGGTTGACGTGATGGATATTACTTGATTTTTGAAGCATGAACCAACCTTGCATACCTGGAATAAATCCTACTTAGTCATGGTGTATAATTCATTTTAATATTTGTTGGATTCAGTTTGCTAATATTTTGTTGAGGATTTTTGCCTCAGTTCATGGGAGATATTATTCTCTAATTGTTATTTCTTGTATTTATGTGGTTTTGGTATTAGGATAATGCTAACCTCATAGAATTAGGACTCTGCTTCTAATCCTATGTCCATTGTTTTCTTTTGTGGCACATCAACTATTGTTTACTGCCAATTACAAATCTGTATCAGAAATCTCAAAAACCTTAAATGTTTCTCGTACCCATTGAACATTTCTACCTGGTCCCATGGTCTTTCTAACTATCGTCGTCGGCAGCCGTCTGTCTCGAGAGACGATGGTGTAGCTTCTTAAGAGTCTATCTGCACCGCCGAGAATGGCTGTGCAGTCCAACTCGGGAGTGACATCGTATCTGTCTCCTCCCGTGTTGAATCGACATCTTGTGATGACGCTGAAGCTACAGAGCCTGGGCAGGGTAATATGGAGGGTCTGCTGTTGCCCATGCAGCAGACCCCCCCTCTCTTCGCAGCTGAAGGGTCCAAGGGAAAGACGGAGTCGATACAGCTTGGGTTCAGGTGCGCCGCAGGAGTTGCCGGTGTTGACTACAACGTCAAACCGCCTTAGGGACTCCGGCTCCGGATTTTCTGTCGGGGTTTACTCCCTTAGCCTTTCCCCTGAAGAGGTATGCCGCAAGGCAGCGGAGGTTTTTTGGAGTCAGAGTTTTCCTTCTCTAACTATATCATAGTCAAAAATCATTATCTCCAGAGAGATCACCTGCACCCAGTTTATCTATCTTGGTTAATGACAACACTATCCACTTAGGTCATTAAATTAGAAAATTTTGGGTCGTTCTTATTGTTTTCCTTTTCATTCTTAAGAACTTGATCTCACACTTGGTCTCTTGTTGGCTTTGCTAACATCTTAGTCCAGGTCCTTGCTTCTTTTGTCTGGAAGCTGCAGCGGTGCCTAGTCTCCATGTCATCAATATTCCAACATCATTTTGTGATTTTCACTGACATCCAAAATACTACACTGAGAAACTAATCTGATTTGTGGGCTTACAAACATTCATTTCCTGATTCTTCAGTTCTTCTGTGGACCTTTGTGAGCCAACCCAGGTATTTTGTGTGGATTTAAGTGCTGGAAGATAATTTATAGTGGATGTATAACATGTTGTCTTCCACCATAGGCAGGGACCCTCTCCTACTATCTTTCACTAACATTACATTTAAGTCAAACCATTTTGACTTTTATGCATTATACTTTAAAGATTGTAGAAAAACCTAACATAAATTTTCTGTAAATCTTAAGTTTTCATGAATCTTGATTATGAAATAATAGTATGCTGCTTGTCATCAGATACCATGTCCTGAAGAATAGTAGCTACTTAGTAAATGTTTATTGAACTGAATTGGAGAAGCTAAGAATTGATTGGAATAAACTACTTTCACACATTTCATTGTGTTAGAATAAAAGATTTGGGTGAACTGAGGAAGTCAAGGAATGCTTTTTTTAGAGGTGTCTGACCTCGAGAGTTGGGTAGCCTTACAGGAAAGGACTTTTCTGTTGGGGAAACAATATAAGCGAAGACATGGAGCTGGGAACAGCATGTGTGAATGACTTTGTGACTTCAGGGAAAGGTTTGTGGTAGGTCAAATAAAATGAGGCCTTTGATACAGGATTTGGTATCAGTATTTAATTAAAAAATTAATATATATACATTCAGAGTCCTATATCTGAGTATTTCTTTATGGAGTATTCTTTAGATAAACATAGTAACTTTGAAAGTTTTTCATATATAATTGAGCTGTTTTTCAAAAAACTAAAATATTTTTTAAAACCTTTTATTCTCAGGATCCAGGTTCGAAATATGGCAACTTTGAAAGATAGTAAGTATTTTATCTCAATATGTAAATTAAGAAAAACTAAGTTTGACAAGTAATACTTTCAAAAATATGCTGCTTTTTAAGCCCATTGTATGTTTGGTTAAAATTGACAAAGTAAGTCTATCATGTATGTAGGGCATTGAACTTGTTTTAGAAAAGACCGGTGGGAGGTGACACATGGTGGTTCTGATTCTATTGTCTGTAGAATGATAATGTTATAATTAAGAAAAATGATACTATTTGTAGATATATAAAAACTTATGGAATATGTGGTTGAAGGTCATTTTCAATATCATTTAATATGATTTACTGTTCTTATGTTGTCAGCTAAGTTTGACCTTTTATTAGTGCTCATTGTAACTTTAAGCCTAGTTTAGCATCGTGCTGTGTTAATTGATGGTCTAAATGCTAATTATTCTACCTTGCAGTTTAGAAAAATACTGTATTTCAGTAAATTCGCAAATGAAATTATAACTTTTATCTTAACGCAGCACTTCTGTTTTTCAGTTACCAGGAGGCTGAAGTCTATCAAAAACATCCAGAAAATTACCAAGTCTATGAAAATGGTAGCAGCAGCAAAATATGCCCGAGCTGAAAGGGAGCTGAAACCAGCTCGAGTGTATGGAGTGGGATCTTTGGGTAAGAGAAGGGTGTAATTCACAAATTATAAAGAGCTACTAAATATAAAGATGACTTCTGTATAGTGCTTACCATGAAGATGGACCTATTCTGAGTATTTCACATGTATCATTTTTCATAGAACCCTATGAGGGTAGAAACTATATCAGCCTCTGCCTTGCAGATGAAAAAAACTGAAGCAGTGACATAACATAACTTGCACAAGATCATATACCTATTATGTTAACTTTTTAAATACTCTGAAAAGTTTCCTACATTGTTAAATGTGCCATTAAAAGAACTTAGCAACACAGTGCTTCAAATTCCAATGCTTGATTTCATCCTATTAGTTGTGAAGTGATGTTTTAGGACTACATGGTGGGGAGATGGTATGCTGCAGTAGAGGGCTGACCAAGCAGTCATGGACATGGCTTGTGAATACATGAGTGCAGTGTTTAAACATCAGCTGGAAGGAAAGTGAAATTTGCTCATTTCCAAATTAAAGAAAATATATCTGGATATTAATATATCTGTATTAGATGTAAATTGTTCTGTACAGTAGTTATCATGTGCTCTTCCACAGTTTTTAAACATACATTTACACTGCCAAAGAAAATTTTCTTGAGGAAATCAGAGCACTAGACCTCAGTGGAAATGCCTCCTTACTTGAAAACAACATACTTAGTTTCACCTAGAGAAGAGCTGCTAGGTTAGGTTTTAGTAATTCTTATCACCTCCAGCTATTTGCTCTCATGTCTCCTTCCCTGCCTAGCACAATACTAAGCGTCTAGTTGGCAGCACAGTAAATGTTGGTTGGAAAATTACTCTAGTTATTTATATGAAGAAGGAAAGTCTTTTTACTTGCTGGATGAGCAAGTATAAATCTGTTACCCTCCAAAAGTCTATAACCACAAAACTATAAAGAAGAAACTGGCTTAGATATCAAATTATAGTATTTGTGGAGAAATACTAAAAATCCAGTTTGAGGTTGCCAGTCAACTTCTAAAGTCCTTCAGACTAAAAAGATACTAACTGGTAAATATTAAATGGTTAATCATTGTAAATATTTAAAAATGTAAAGCAGGTATTTTATACTGTACAATATAAAATATAAGAAGAAACTTAAATATTCTCCCCACTGCTGAGCTTTGGAGTTGAGTATTCTCTCTGCTTTATATTGAGGGTCTCAGGTATTGAAATTTGAGAATCACTGCTCTATACTGAACAAGGTAGTAGTAGCAGGAATTTTGTTGAAATGGGTGAATATGGCAGCCATAAAGATGTACCTGGCAACTACAGTGAGCACTGGCCGCAGAAATCCATCCTGCAGTTGCTTCCAGGCCATGCTCCGTGGCCTGCTTCTAGCCAGCACCTGAGCACAGGCTGGATACAGGCAGACATGCTCTTGGGAGACCTGGGGTTGCAGCAGCCTTACTGAACTTCCCTTAAATTGTACAGTGGTCTGGGAAGCTGCCCTTTAACATTTCTTACCACGGCTCAGATCTGCATTGTGGTATGTGCGAGTGCTCTTCTGACTTCCTGTTTTCTCACAGGCATATCTCCTAGTAAAGTCCATGTATATTTTATCCTATTGAACCTTCTCTTGACCTCTGCTTCTTGGAAAACTAGACCAACAAAGTGAGATTTTTAAAGTAATCCCAAAAATGAGATTGGCATCATTATTTTAACATCACCAGGTTTTATGGTTTTATTTTTAATTCTCACCCAAGGATATGGTCATTGACTTTTTGTTGTTGATTTTTATTAAGAGCCTGATATGCAGACTGTGTAAGCAGCTCAGCAAAGATTTGCCTCCTGGTTTTTTGTTTGTTTGTTTGTTTGTTTTTTTGTTTTTTTTTTGTTTTTTTTTTTTTGGTGGGGGGCTGTATACTGAGGGTTTACATTATTTAGAAGTGTGATAATAAGTTGTTACCTCTAATTCTAGCCTCATTAAAAGTTCTTTAATGATATTAGAGATATCTTTTTAGTTAGTATTTAAGATAAAGTGGCCATTAATGGGCCCTTAGGAACCTTTGTCATATAGAGGTTTAAACCTTTTTGGTTTTAATCGTGATTTTAAGTGGAATAAGTATATGGGCAGTTTTCGTTATATTCGTCAAATGCCACCTAAATTTAAATGCATCATTTTGAAAACAGCAAGCTCTTTTGTAAATTAGGGATTATTGTATTTAGTATGAATTAATATAAAAACTCTTTTGCTTTTTTTGTTTGTTTTTAAGCTCTGTATGAAAAGGCTGATATTAAGGCGCCTGAAGACAAGAAGAAGCATCTCCTTATTGGCGTATCCTCAGACAGAGGGCTCTGTGGTGCTATCCATTCCTCAGTTGCTAAACAGATGAAAAATGAGGTGGCTACTCTTACAGCAGCCGGGAAAGAAGTTAAGATTGTTGGAATTGGAGATAAAATTAGGGGTATACTTCATAGGTAATTTAAATATATATTACGGTTTTGTTTTTATTTTTCCAGTGTATATTAGAATATATAGATTTCTCCTATTTCCTTCTTATGTTTTGCTTATTCTCATCCAAGCCATGAATGGAATGCAATGGGAATATCAAAAACTATTGACATTTTAAAAAATCCGGACTGAACTCTGAGGAGCTATCACAGGCTGGAAGTGTCAGAATGAAAAATAGTTAATTAGGATTCAAAGAAGAAAAAGGCATAGAGAAATATAAAACAAGAAAGGCCTGGTTATTAGTCCTTAGTTCTATGCAGTTGCTAAAGAAAAGTAATAATCATGATAATGTATGGAACAACTTAATTAAATGAACACCCTCGCCCCCATAAAACCAAAAAAGCCTTGATCCATAGCAATTTCTTCCTTGTTTCCTGTGTTCTTTTAGAAGAAAAATTCCATTAAGCTATTTTATGTGCTCTTTTGATTTTCTTGTAGGACTCATTCTGACCAGTTTCTGGTGACATTCAAAGAAGTGGGAAGAAAACCCCCTACGTTTGGAGATGCATCAGTCATTGCCCTGGAATTACTAAATTCTGGATATGAATTTGATGAAGGATCTATCGTCTTTAATCGATTCAGGCAAGACAATTTTACCAAAGAAGTGAATGTCTGTTTAACAGTTTAAAAGTTATTATTTTGAAATTTACATTTGCTTTTGTCATTTCTAGGTCTGTCATATCCTACAAGACAGAAGAAAAGCCCATCTTTTCTCTTAATACCATTGCAAGTGCTGGTATGTAGTTTTTGTATGACAAGTGTTTTTCCACGTAGAAAGGAAAGATTCGTATATTTAGGAGAATAGTGTTTGTCAGGATGGCCTGTTCAGCCATAGCAAATGATGTTGGGCTGTTTCTAGCACCATTTATTAATGGCTTCCATGATGTATTAATCCGTGCATTGTTTGGCAACGTTAACTCTGTTCCTTCATTAATTGAACAAATAAGTATCTCTTGAGGGCAATCATTAGACAGGTTGAGGAGCCAAGCTAGACATTGGCTTTGCAGTCTATGCAAACTCTACTTAACTCCAGTTAATCTGAAGCTCTAGGATAGAGATTTGAACAGTGTTCACAACTTATTTATATACAGTTGGCACAGTAAATTCTTGTTTTATTTGAATAAAGTCACCATTCCGCAGTGAAGCATTCTAGAAACAATATTCTGGAACTTATTTTATTTTCCTAAGGCATTTTCCCCTTTTATGTATCACATTTCATTTATTCTAAGATGTACACTTTTTTTTACATCTCTGAAATAGGGATGCTTCTCCCAGTCAACAGTGTATCATTTTTAATTAGCTACGTTATTTTCTTACTCCATTGAGCCACACACATGCCTGGCTTTAATTAGCTACGTTATTTTCTTAATGGTACATCAGATATGGGTCATAATCTGCTGCATCTTAAGTTTGATGAAACAGCAACGTTTTCATGTTACCCTAATGAAACACTTTCCTGCTCTCATTTTCTGCTGACACTTTGATTTCTCTAGTAATCAAAAGGCTGAATTGAGATTTTTGTATTATACTATATACTAGTTTTCAGACCATGAAGTGTAGTAGTTATTTTAAAACTTCCAATCTTTGTTTACATATTTTGCTGGAAATCTGCTCTAATGTACAGTGTGGAAATAGATGAACTGTTAGAACTGAGTCTTTCTGCTCAGTAATTATAGAGGATTTTTAAAATAGGAAGCCATTTTGATTAAATCAGTCTCTGTGTGGTATTGCTTCAGATATTTACCACTTGTTTTAACAGAGAGCATGAGTATCTATGACGACATTGATGCTGACGTGCTGCAGAATTACCAGGAATATAGTCTGGCCAACATCATCTACTACTCGCTGAAGGAATCCACCACGAGTGAGCAAAGTGCCAGGATGACAGCCATGGACAATGCGAGCAAGAATGCTTGTAAGCACACAGTAGATTTTCTGAGAAAATTCTGCTACAGAGAGTAGCATTAAGACCCTCACATCAAAAACATGACCATTCTTTAAGTAGATCAGGAAGATAGAGAAGTAATACTGTCTGCCATAATGGAAATACATCTTACTTGGTAGGCAGTAAATTTGCAAGTACTTGGAAAAGGTATCTCACGGGGGATTCAAATATATCATCCTGAAATTTTTGGAGGCCCACTTTGGTGTGTTGTTGCACCCCCCCCTCCGCCCCCTCCCCCGCAAAACTAAAAAACAAAAACCAATTTTATTGTTACATTAAGCAACATATATCTATGAATAAATTAATGAAGTTATTTATTTCTAGTTTTAGATTTTGTTGTCTAATCTTTTTGTTTTGTTTGTAGCTGAGATGATTGACAAATTGACTTTGACCTTCAACCGCACCCGCCAAGCTGTCATCACAAAGGAGTTGATTGAAATCATCTCTGGTGCTGCAGCTCTGTGAGTACTTGCAGATTGTCTTCAGAGAGTTTTTGTTCTCCTGTCTCTGTCTTTGTTACTTTAACCTTTGCATGTTTAAAAGTTTTCGGGTTTTGTCTGTTAAAGATGAAATGATCCATTTCTTAGTCTTATATCTCTGCTCATAGGATACAAAAATTTGGTGAAAAAGGAGTCTCTGGTTTATTATGATTGTTTCAGGTTTAGTTTCTTCTTTTAGAAATCAATATATTGCTAGCTTTTACTTCCTAAATCATTAGGAATAAGGATATGGATAATTCAGTATCATTTATAAAGTCTGTCTTTGGAAATTAAAATATTACAAACCAAGCTTTTTGAATTGAGGAATGGTTTGGGGTTTGGCTTCACATATAAATCATTTAATTGTAGTAGGGTTCAGGACTTTTTAAATTTTTAAGTTTTTTTTATATCAGTACCATAAAATAGTGTACCAATTCCCTCGCGAGAATACTGCTTGTGAAACAAAGGTTAAGAGACTTCTATTCAAAAAATTATTAAATTGTACACTAACTATATGCACAGTATAATTATTAAAGGATGTGATTCTTGCAAGGCATTTATATTCTAATGGGATAAAAACACATGCAGGTAATTGTGATGAAGGAACAGATGTGTAGTAAGTTGTCTTTGACTCTTTCTTTATCCCCTACTACTAACTGGTCACCAAGTTCTCTAAGTTTTACTTTCTAAATAGCCCATGACTTTCCCCTTTATGCTTATTTAATACAGATCTTGTCATTTCTCTCTGGAATTAAAAAATACATTTTTTGAGAGTGTTTTAACTGCCGTACTCTGTGCTGGCCACTGAGGATGTAGTAGTGACATTATTTGCCCTCAAAAAGTACACAGCCTTAACAGGGAAAATAGACATATTTGAAATTGCAGTAGAATGGAGGACAGAAAACTGAGGCATAGAACTAAGAATGGTTTTCTTATTTTTCCTTTTATGCATTTATTTTTCTAATCGATTTTAAAGAAACATCAATTTGTTGTTCCACTTATGCATTCATTGGTTGATTCATCTATGTGCCCTGATCATGTATCGAACCCACAACCTTGGCATATCAGGAGGGTGCTCTAACCAACTGAGTTACCATCCAGGGTCTGGTTTTCACAATTTTAAAGGGTTATAAAAAGAGAGAGACAGTATGTGACCCACAAAGCCCAAAATATTTACTGTCTAGCCATTCACAGAAAAAAAATCACTGATTCAGTGACAGAGTGGTATAATGAAGATAATAGAACCCATTCTCTCACTTTATCAACCTTCAGAAACAGCTTTGTTTGTTGATATACGAGTATGTGAGCCTATAGTTTCTGGCCACCAGCACTCTCTGTAGTCTAGTCTCTTACCACTACCACTTGAGCCACATGTTCTACAAACACATCGTGCTCTTTTACCTTCAGAGTGGCACGTGCCTTTGCCTCAGGTGCCCTTTTCTTCCCTCGCGTGCTTGGTACTTCATCGGACGGACTCCTGTTTATCCTTCCTAACTGAGCTGGGGGAAACCTTTCCTCCAGAAAACCCCCTTGCATAGTTTGGGTGGGGTACCTTTCTTCAACATCCTGTGCTTCCCTTTATCAGCACTTAACAACATTTTATTAGGAATTGCCTTTTTATTTGTGTGTTCCTGTGGCTTAGGAGGGACTGCCTTACTCACTTTTGTAGGCCCATCACTTGGCACATACTTGCTTAGTAAATGTTGGTTAAGTAAATGAAAGACGTACCATAAGTATATTAAGAACTGGAAGTTCAGAAGAGGGAGAGATAACATTTTACTGAGTATGTGAAAACATAGGTCCATATTTTGAGAATTAAGGAAAGGTTCATCACTAAGGTGAAATTTAAACTGGTTCTTAAGCATCGTCTCGAGGATAGAACTGGGCAGAATTCCAAAGAGACACAAATAAAACTTATGGGACCATAAGCTTTGCTATCTTAAGGATCCTTCCTTAAAGACTAACCCATCACTCAGCCTGGTCACTAATGTTCTAATATCTCATAGAGTACAATACAGAGCAATGAGTGGCCCTAACATTTAATGTCTTGATAAACTTGGTTAAGATACTGTCTCTGCGACTCAACTTTGTCATCTAGAACATGGGGCCTAATCCAAGGATTAAATAATTATATTACTCATTATCCTCCTTGTTATATGTCCTACTGCTAATGCTAAACTGATTTCTTCTTGGATGGCAAGTGTGGGAAGACCGGGAGGAAAGACTGCATTCTGAAGGTCCAGGGGGCTGTGAGATCCAGAGAACCAAGATTCTTAAAGAAAGCTAGGAATAAAGTGTGAGGATATACTTTCTGTTGAACTGCAGACTAGGATCTTTCTAGATTAGAAATGTGGGAAACCTGACTATGAAGTAGCAAATCAAGGGAAATAGTAAGAGGAAGATTAAGACATAAAACTGAGAAGTAAAAAAAGAATAATAATTGGAAATTGACTATTAAATTTTCACCTTTTAGAAAGGTCTACATCCTTTAGAAAAAGTTAGCTCTGGCCCTGACCAGTGTGGTTGAGTTGGTTGGGTATTATCCTGCAAAGCGAAAGATTGCCGGTTCAATTCCAGTCAGGCTAGGTCCCCAGCTGGGCGTGCACCAGAAGCAACTAATCTGTTTCTGACATCCATGTTTTTCTCCCTTTCTTCCTCCCTTCCCCTCTCTAGAAATAAACAAAATCTTTTAAAGAGAAAGTTAGCGCTGTAGTCCCAATGTTGGATTGTTTTTATGAATGAACTTGCATGCTTTCTAACCTATCAGTTTTTTCTGGTTAAAGACTTTAATATTTAACATAAACACATTTGGCTCTTCAATAATAAAATAAAAAGCCTGAATAAACCACAATATTTGAGGTGTCAAGTATTAGTTGCCAGCCTAAAATGTATAATATATTGTATACTATTTATAGAAAAAGTAGTGATTTTAATTATACTTTCAGTCTTGCTTACTTGCATGAATATGGTTTTATTGCTTCTAACCAGATTGAGATCTATAACTTTTTTATATACCCATTGACTGTTTTAAAGGACTCTTTTGGTAAGTATATGATATCCTCAAGGTGACAAATGAGGAAAGACTTTTGGAAATTGTACATGATTAACTAGCATGGATTGCCTTTTAACCAGTTTGTTTGTGTTTGTCTTTTTCTTCTAATATAATAACCAGGGATTAATGAAAATCAAGTTTCGTCCTCAGACAAGAGGTAAAGTGGTAATATTTTACACACTTTCCCCATAGCCCTTCAGAAAAGAAACCCAGCCAGTTAGAACTGAAGCTAACTTAGCAGCAGTGGCACTGATGAGAGGTTTAGACTGCTAGGCCTGTTTACCGTAACAGCCAACTTATGGCAGCACATGGGTAATACTGGGCAGCTTTTGTCCTTAGATTTGTTAAGTAAACCTTAAGTATAGAGAATTAACATCATGTTGAGATATTATATATAGATTGGTGAAGAGCAGTAGTTCTCAAACTTAATAAAAAACAGCAAGATTCTCATCTTTTTCTGTATTCATTCAATTTGGATATCACATGCTGGAACACTACCATATACTCTTGAGAATGAGACTAAAACAAGGCAAGTTACATTATTATGAAAATGGTCTTGCCCTCATGAATCCCATGAAAGGGCCTCCAGACCAAAATCTGAGAACCACTAATGTAGAGTAACATTGTATTATGTAATGGAAAGTCAGTTCTTTAAATCCCACTTAAATATGTATCATCTCTTTTTCAAAAATTTTTTGTATAACATTTATTAAAATAATGCATGGGTTAAAAAACAAACAAGGAACCAAAGAATTAAAATGCAAGCTATGTAAAATTCCAACTAAAACCTAAAAGTATCTGATATATTCATTCATAAGCTAACTGAAAAGCCCAAGAAAGTCAAGACACCCAATATAATACTCAAAAACAATTGGCAATTTTCAGTTATCAAAACAGTGGATTTTGCATTTTATATCCTTTTCTCAATCAAGAAAAAAGTTGTATGACATACATAAAACAAGTTAAAAAAATACATTATGAACTTGTAACAGTGGCTGTAAATATATTATTTTACATGTTTCTCATAGGCGATAGGTTGGTTATGGTACATACATAGAACGGAACTTCTAAGATAATAAACAAGAGACAGAAATATATGTCAGCTGTATGGTAACATACAAGCAACACTCCCTGTATTATTTCTCAATGTCATTATTTTTTCCAAAAATATTGCTTAATTTTTATTTGTTCTGTACTTTGTTTTTCAGGTAAAGAAGGAAAATTCAGCCTGCTGATTTGTTTTTAGCTTACTGCTGTCCTGGTCAGAAGAAATTTTTGGTCCATTGTTTAAATTACTAAAGACAGCAAGATACATGTAAATTATCTTACAATAAACATCTTACAGTAAAAGAAAAAAAAATCACTGTGTTTTCTTAGTATATAAGAACAATAGTTACAGTTTTTTAAATGATGTGTTAAAATATTTTAAAATATTAATATGCTATTATTGGGGGTTTTTTTTGAGTAAGAAGATAATTGAAGAGGCTCTTCTGAAACAACTTTTCAACACAATGGAGTAAAAATATGACTGCAGTCATTCATTGTTCCTCATATGTGAGAGAGAAAATTCCAGGCATATACTTAGTCTAAATAAATGTTTTAAGTTATCTTTTGTAAGCATTAAGAAACATTCCCATATGACATTCACTCCATATTCACATTTAGATAGCCATTAAGACTGGGTGCCTAGCCAATCCATGCAGTGAGTTGGCCGTGCCAGAATGTTGGGTTTTTCCCCCTGTTTGTTTAAAATAGGGAACTTAGGTATTTTTTTGTTTTGTTGTGTTTAATTACAGAAGTAATACATTGCCCTGGCTGGTGTAACTCCATTGGAGCGTCATCCTGCAAACCAAAAGGTCACAGGTTTGATTCCCAGTCAGGGCATATGTCTAGGTGCAGTTTCTGTCCTAGGTCAGGATGTATATGAGAGGCAATCAATCCATATTTCTCTCTTCCTCCCCTTTCCTTCTCTGAAAATCTATAAGCATGTCCTCAGGTAAGAATTACAAAACAAAAGTAACATATACAGAAGTGGACAAAAGTAGATTTACAGTTGTGAGTATGCAAAAGTTTATTCTTGTATTATTAATTACTGTATTTGTTTTTCCATACAAACTGTAAATTTACTTTTGCCCATCCTTATAATTTCCCAAATGACTGCAGAACTCTAAGAAATATAAAAATTTAAAACCCAACCTCAGTTATCAGTTTGAGATATATTACTCTTGACTTTTAAAAACCATTAAATACATATATGAAAAGTGTTTTATTTTGCCAACTATATTCATAAAATTAACTGAGTAATATAAAAATTGGTTAGCACACACAAACCTATAAAGAGCAGTACTGTCACTGTAAGAAGAAGGCTGCCAGAAGACAACACAAGCCCAAGGTCATTTTCTAACTTCACTAAAATTTTGTAAGAGCCACTTTTGCATGGGTCAGCAAATGAGGCAGTAAGGAACAGCTGGCCGTAGTGAGGCACTGGGCAAAAGAGTATGAGTCAAGTACCAGACACCTTAGAGGGGAATGTCAACTGGGAGTGGGGTGCTGTATGTTTTTTAATTTTGCTTTTAAACTCACATTGGCCCACCTCCAATTTCTAGGCTAGCAGAACACTCAAGAGAACAAATTGGATATTATAGACCATAGTAGAAGGAAAAGCAGGAATAATAGCACAACATAAGAAACAATCCTGATAGTGGCATAGCTCAAGTTCAGAAGAGGATGTGAGTTAGGGACTGACAGTAATAGCCCTCCGTTGTCTTGGGGATGGAATGTTCCAGTCTGTTGGTTGTCCTCCGTCTAGTGCATTGTGGTCCTGAGTTTTCTTTGCTTTCCTGACAAGATGGACTTAGCAGTTTAAGTTATGTAAGAAACTACAAGTGCAAAAAAATTTTTTATTGTAATCTCACTATTATGACAGCAAAAAAAAGGGGCTATAACTTGGGTAAACAAACTCAGGCTTACTCTTTAAGACTCTACATGTCTAAACTGCATAGCATGGTATGCTCATAATCCTGTCCCAGGTAACCTTTCCAGTTTCATCTTGCCCCAGCAGTTTTCTGTTTTTAATTTCTACTGTGGGTCATTGGTTCTTTTGGGGGGAAGGGGGTGTATTTACTTATTGCCATGCTTTCCCCCACCCTCCCAATTACAGGTGACAATATTATATTAGTTTCACATGTCCAGCATAGTGGTAAGATGGTCATTGGGTTTTCTTTTTAATTTATTGTATTTTTTGGTCATTCTTGAGGACTCAGTTTACATATCACTTCCTCCAGCTCTCCCAAATTGGGCTGAGTGTCCCTTATCACATTTTGTTATTATTTGCTTGTCTTTGCTCAAGACTGTAAGCTCCTATAAAGAAGTGTTTTTAATCATTGTAGCTTCAGTTTGAGTTCCAACACAGAAGAGATCAATAAATGTTATATTGAACTGATGATCAACTTTACATAGATCAGGCAACATTTAATCACAGACACAGCACTCATCCCATATCAGAGTCTAAATATTTTGCAAATACTAATTCATTTAATTCTCATAACAACCCTATAACATCAGTACCGTTTTAATCTCCATTTTACAGATGATTAAACAAAGATTATGTAGCTCATTCAAGGTCACAGTTCGTAAGGCTGACGAGGGATTATAATCCAGAGTTTTCTCCAAAATCCAGGATTCTTTTTTTTAAGTTTTATTTATTTATTTATTTAAAGAGGTGGGAAGGAACTGAGAGAAACATCAATATGTGATTGCCTCTCACATGCCCACAACTGAAGACCTGGCCTGCAACCCAGGCATGTGCCCTGACTGGGAATCGATTCTGCAACCCTTTGGTTCACAGGCTGGCACTCAGTACACTGAGCCACACCAGCCAGGGCCAGAGTCTAGGATCTTAGCCACTGTTCTATGTATATAAAACTATCTTCCCTATGTGTGATTAGTAAAGCAATTTAAATTGCTTTAGCTTGATTTTTCAAGAGCCTGTGCTGGGTCTGGAAGTGGTGGAAGAAAAGTACAGAAGTTCTAATACTGCCATTTCCCCAGACTGAGTATTGCTTTTCTTTGTACAATCAGATGGTATTTAAGAGCAGGAAAATTGATAGCGCATTCTTATCCAACAGCAGTAACAGACTTTCCCTAATTTATTTTTTAAGATATAATTTATTTATTTTTAGAGAGAGGGGAAGGGAGGGATAAAGAGAGAGAGAAAGAAATATCAATGTGTGGTTGCCTCTTGCATGCCCCCAACTGGGGACCTGGCCTGCCACCCAGGTATATGACCTAACAGGGAATCGAACTGGCGACCCTTTGGTTCAAAGGTCAGTGCTCAATCCACTGATTGAGCACAAACTTTCTTAATTTTAAATTGCAAAATAAATGGTACAAGTTTTATGTCACTAATATGCTAGGAAATCCTATTTCAATGAAAAAAGGTAAAAACTCGATTTTTAAAATGGCAATAAATTGAGTAGTCACTTGTCTTCATCAGATTGGTAAAGATTAAAGAGAGACAAAGTTTTAGAGAGTAGGGGGAATCAATTTCATACACTTGGTGCAAGTTTGCAATAGTTTTTAGAGCAATTTGGCAGTATCTATTAAATTTCAAAATGTACATAATTTGAGTCGATTCCACTTCTAATAGTCTAATCTACAGAAGTACTTAGGCAAGTGCAAAGACTCATCCAAGGATGCTCATTCAAGATCATCACGTGTCATTTCAGAGCAATGCAGGTAGAGACCTCAAAGCTTTCAGATAAAAATGTCAGTTTCAATAATCAAAATGACTTCAAGTCACGGAGAGAGGAAGACTAAGGAAATCTATCATGCTGGCACCCTGGTCTTGAACTTCCAGCCTCCAAAACTCTGAGAAAATAAGTGTCTATTATTAGTCCCCCGGTCATTTTGTTGTGGCGACCTGTGCAAGCTATAATAAATACACTCTAAGGAGACCAACCAACCACTTGGCAATTTGACCACGATGGCCCCTTTCATCCTAGAAAGAGTAGCCATTTGTTTCATCAGAAATAGGCACATATTCTGGATATAGATTTGCCTTTCTTGCTCATGGTATTTGATGTACTGGTGTCCTGTATCGACTGTGTCAAAGCAAGGGAGCCATTTTACAACAAAGGTTGGGAGTGTGCACATGACCGTGAAATCTGGTCATATCAAGTATCATACCACTCAAACTGTCAGCCTGGCAGAGCAGGAGGACCCCCTTTGAAGGCACAACTGAAGCACCAGCTCATAGGCAATGCCTTGTGAGGATGGGGCACAGTCCCCCAGGAAGCTGGGTTCCCAAAAGGTAGACCGCACACGGTGGGAGCCTGTTGCCCCACATACCATCGCTTCCAGTGACCCACCTGGGAAATTGTTCTTGTCTCTGCAATTCTGGCTTTCCCAGGTTGACAGATTTGATTTCCAAAAATGGTGAATGTTTTTCACCAGTGGACACAGGAGTTCCACTGAAATATTAGCTACAGTTGCTACCTGGGCACTTTGGCCAGGAAGCAGCATGCAAAAAGAGGAGTCACTGTGCTGGCAGACGTAACTGACCCTAATCATTTCAGAGCAGTTCAGGTAGAGACCTCAAAGCTTTCAGATAAAAATGTCACAAAGTTTCATTACGTAATGGGGGCAAGGAGAAATGTTTGGTGGCCAAGTGGCCTGGCTGGGTGTCTTGGTACTCTCTTTGCTAAATTGATGGTCCATAGACAGATTTATCAGCCACAGTCTGAAAAGGTCATAAAAACCAAGGGCTCAGACCTCCTGCAGAGAAGGGTCTGGGTGGTGCCACTAGGTAAGCCACTGGTGCTGCTAGCAGAAGGTGACAAATATAGAACAGGGGAAGAAGACAGGATCAACAGAGGCCCTACTGTGGTAATTAAGGGCTGTATATTGCCTCATGTCCTTCCTCTTTAATTTTTCGCCCCTTTCCTCCAGAATCCTGGAGGAACCAGTCCTCAAATTTATACCAAGAGGTGCATCTAAAGGTACAAAGAGTGAACCATAGTTGCCGTGGTTTGAATGTCTGTGCCCTGCCAAAATTCACATGCTGGATTCTGTACTCCCAACGTTGATGGTATTAGAAGGTAGAGCCTTTAGGCGGTGGTTGGGACATGAGTGTCGAGCCCTCTTGAATGGGATTAATGCTATAAACAAGATCCCAGAGCTCCCAAGCCCCGTGACAATATGTGAACAGAAGGCTGCACACTGGTAGAGGGTCCTCACCCGACCATCCTTGGCACCTTGATCTTGGACTTCCAGCCCCCCAAATTGAGAAATAAATTTGTTCCAAAATTACCCTATCTGTGGTATTTTGTCATAGCAGCCCAAAGGGACTAATACAGTAATGATACTACTGTTAGGCACTGCTCATATCTCCTCAGGACTGAAGGACTTATGCCTTCCTTGGAATTGCCTCTGTGTCAGAGAGCACCTTTGCCTAAGATCACTCACCTTACATGGGAATATAAAGGTCCAGGAACCTAGTTCCATCTCAGGACAAATCTGAAGGGCCATCCAGCTTCCGAGCTCCCTAAAAGATTGGCTGAGGCCCTCCCTGAACGGGCACTGCAAGCTCCTTCCCTCGCACAGGTGGGGGTCCTGGGAGCACTCCTTAATAAGCCCTCTGGAGGTTGAATTTCATATCACAGTTGCTTTCTGGGGAACTGAACCTGTGACGTATAATTATGTAGGGCAATGTCCTTGTTCTGAGGAGATACATGTTGAAGTATTTCTAGGTTAAATACCATGAATTTTGCAAGTATTTTCAAAGTGTTCTGGAAAAAAATAGGGATCCATATGTGTGCGTATAGTAAATACTGGCAATATGTTAACAATTGGTGAATCTAGGTGAAGTGTGTATCTCTTTATACTTTTCTGTAGGTTTGAAATTTTCCAAAATATAATGTTGAGGTTAAAGTACACACATGCAAATGAAGAGAGGACCAGGATAGAGATGTAAAAAGAACTTCCAGAGGTTCTAAAGGAACAGCAAGAGAGCAGGATGTTGTGAGATCCAAGGTACAAGAGTTTTAAAATTAAGGTAGTATTCAACGTTATCACATGGTTACAGAATGGTCAAGTAAGGCTAGGACTAAAGGGTCCCATAGATTTAGTTTACAAAGGCTCCCTGATAATCTTGGAGTCAGAAGAGTCAATGGAGAAAATATTATAACCATTCTGCCACCTAGCACTTTCCTCCTGCTCTATAGACGGTCATTAGTTGAAGTACCATATTTTGTTCTGTTGGGTTTTTAAGAATTTTAAGATTGGAATATGTATTGTGTTCTAGGTTCTGACTGAGTAGTCCCTATAGGGGAATATAAAGCCACAATTTATTGGCAGAGGCATATAAGCTCAAATACTAAATACCTTGTGATAGGTATAGGAACAGAGAAACTGACAGATGATACAGAGCAGAGAATGAGGTGAAATGAAGAAGAACCACTCCAGAAACTTGTAGGGCACACACCACCCCAAGGGCATATTTAAGAAACAGAGTAAATGAGCCATTACAACCTGCCTGAATCTGGCTTAACCATGAGATTAGTTTGCTTGCAAATTTAAAACTTTAAAAATGTATTCCCAATATTTAGAAATCAAGGCATTTATCACAAAATCCCTATTTCTGCCAAATTGGAAAGATCTGGCAACTCATGGTTGGAGCTGGGAGAAGGATCTGAAACCGGAAAAGCTGGTGCTCGTGCGGTCTGTCATCTACCAGACCCAATAAGCCGAGACAAGGATTGAATCTTTATGGGTGCTTTATTCAGATGGTCAGCAATCTGCGAAGACAGTGGGTTTGTACCCTAATAGACTGTCTTAAATGCCAGTATAAAATGGGCCCTTTTATAAGAAAAGTAGGTAAAGGGGTTGGAATTCAGGGAAAAGGTTAATTGGATAAAAGCTGCAGTGTCCTTTCATCTGTGCCCTGGGCAGTGGTCCCTGTGTCCTGGGTGGTGGTCCCTGTGCCCTGGGCTGTGGTCACCCAGGAGTACAATGGCTCAGATACCATCTTGATTGCTTGCGGTCCTCCTGAGGCACAAAGGACTGCTTATGGTTTCCTGGAATCAAGGTGGGTCCTACCTCCAGTTCCTGAAACAATAGCTTTTTACATACATTGATTACTAAGCTGTTACTCGAAACAAAAATTTTCCAACATTTGAGTCCCCTATCATTCCCCCACTGTTAGTTTAAACTATCTTATATCTATGAGATCAGTTTCATATGGAAGTGCTCATTTTGCTGTTGAGAATGTATTTTAGCATTGAACCTTCTGGTAGGGGGCTTAGGAATACACTTAATTGCAGATCTATATAAGAGGGCACATTGTAATGCAACAACACACTATAATAAAAGCACAAAACAGTTTTTAGCACATTTGACAAAAGGTGTACTCTCCAGCTGGGCTACATTAGGAACTTTTAAGAAAAACATTTCCCTGTCTTTTACAGTTACCACAGATTTCCAATTGTAAATATCAGAGTAGGTTATTTAAGCAAATAAAGTATAATTTTGAAGGCTTTCCAGGGGAGTACAAAAACCTATAAGACATGTAGTGAAAGTTTGCTTAGCATAAGTTCCTCTTGCAAGACAAAATTCAGAGATGTTTAGAACATTTTTGATAAATATACCCGAATATTTTCATCTCATTCGAAAGGAAAAAGTTCTCCATAACATGGGGCTAAACAAAAAGCAATGAAAAGAATATATCATTGTTTTGGAAAGATGACTCAGGTCTTCTTGAGGCTCGGTGGTCCATTGTTCATCCAGTGCTTTCTTTACTCTGGTGCGATGAATCCAAGGCTTTATTCCTGCTAACTTCACCACTGTAGAGGTGGTAAGGAGTACGTCCCGATGTCCGGTCCACTTCTCTTCTAGTTGGCTTTCTGGGGATCCTGTCTTGGGGTTGTTCTTCTGGCACATAGCACATCTAGCAATTATTTTTCATATGGCTTTAGAAATTCCAGGACTTGTGAGCCACAGTTTAATATACATGGTTAATGAGGCCCTTTTAGTGAGTGGACTTATGCAAATGCTTCATGACTGGCTTTACTAAATGTTCAGGAAGCAATATAACTTCTTTCTTATTCCTTCTTCATCCACTATCAGCTCCTTCTTCATCAAAATCCCAGCTCTCAACTTTCTCTAAGTCTGCAGTCAAATACTCAGGGTCGAATTGTGATAAGTCTAGAACAGGAACCAAAGGCATTATAAACGTTCCTTTGGCAGCCTCTTTTGCTGCTCAATCAGCCAGATTGTTTCCCCTAGCCACTTCAGCGTCCTCTTTCTGGTGCCCGGGGCAGTGCATAACTGCCACCTGTAAGATTTTAATAATCTTAAAATTTCTGCTGCATGCTTAATCTCTTTTGTATTGGAGGTTAACAGTTCTTTTTCCTTCCAGATGGAACCATCTAATTGCAAAATTAGGAAAGCTTACCTTGAGCCCATATACACATCCGCTTTCTTTCGTGTGACAATTCCAATGCCCTTGTCAATGCAATCAGTTCAGCTTTCTGAGCAGAGGTTCCCAGTGGTAAGGCCTTGGCCTCTATTACTCCTTCAAGAGTCACAACTGTATACCCAGCCTTTTTGTTTCCTTCATCCATAGAACTGCTTCCATCTGCCTACGGAGTCCAGTCTGCCACTTCTAGAGGATGGTCCTGTGAATCAATTCTGCTAGAATAAACTTTATCAATTACCTCAGCACAGTCATATATTAGCGCAGCCAACTCAGGCTCTGGGAGAACAGAGGCAGGATTTAACTTACTGTTTTCAGAGAGATGTTGTGCGGGTCAAGAATGACTTGGTAACTTCCCCCACTATTCCAGCAGTAAGCCACAAATTTCCCTTTTGCTCCAGCAGGCTCACCGCTTGGTGGGGTGCATGAATGGTGATATGCTGTCCCAAGGAGTATTTTCAGCTTCCTGTAAGAGCTTGCAGGTGGCTGGCACAGCTCTCAAGCAGGCTGGCCATTCCTGGACAGTGTGATCTAGTTTCCTTCACAAATAATGATGGGTTGCAAAATGTCACTAAGCATTTGGGTGAGAACTCCTAAGGCAATGCCCTAACTTTCATAAAGGCATAACTGAGAGGGCTTTAGTGGGCTTGGTAGCCCAAGGCTGTTGTAGAAGCCAGGTGTGCCTTCAGGGATTCCAAAGCCTGGGTGCACTCCTTCATCCATTCTAAAGGGATATACTCAAGTCCTTTCAGAGTTTTTCCAGTTTAAGAAATATGATTTTCAAAATGGAGTATATACCTAATGATGTCCAGTGAGCTGCCCTCTGGCCCTTCTCGGACTGGAAGTTTTCCCAAAGTGTATTGCCCTGCCCTGATAGGGCCTTTTCCTCCACCGAATTTGGTTTTCTGAAGAGTTCGAGACCAGTTCAGGCTCCCTTTCCCCAGTTCCCTCAGCCGAGTAAGGAGGAAGATCCCCCAGGGCTGGAGGGGTTGTAAGAACCCTCACGATGCTTGTCGTGGCCATAATATCTAGGTCTTCCTGGTCCCTCTCCTCTGAGCTTCTGTTATCTGTCACAGGCAAACTCCCTTTTCTCTGTACCATTAACTTATTTCCCATTAATCCTATATCTTTATTATGTAAACTTATAAAAGCTTCTATGTAAGACATTTTATCCCACTTCCCTGATATTTGCTGAAACAATTCTAGTTACAGTATAATAAGGTATTTTAAAGACCCATTCAGTAGCCAGCAGTACCCCAAGTCTAGATTATACAATACATAAGACAAATAATATTAAAAAAAAAAAACAACATTTTCTTTTTAGTCATAGGTTTATAAGCATAGGTCAACCAATCAGCCAAAAGTTGCCCCAAAGTGCTGCTTCCTGGAACTGAGGAATTCTACCAGACAGAGCTGTGTAATATCACAAAACCAGAAGACACCTTTTAACTAGACAGAGCTTTATAAACCAGATGGCACCTTACCTTACGGCACCTGAAGATGCCTTCCAAACAGACAGAGTTCTATAAACCAGACAGCACCTCGTGGTACATAAAACCAGAAGATGTCTTTTTACCTAAGAATCTTAGTCATGACCCGGGATCGTAACCTGAACCAGAAAGCGCAGTGATTCAATCAAAATCTATCAAAGATGAAGACTACGGGAGGTGCCGAGAATCAGAGGAGAGTCCCCAAGTGAAATCACTTAGCAGCGGCTAGGGAATCTCCAAATCCGCACGCTGGGGCCCCCCAGTCCAGGCAGCCAATGGGACTCCCCACCAAATACCCAGACTTACGGGGGAGTCCCAAAGTCAGTCCCGGCAGAGTTACCAAAATATGAAACCTGAAAAGCCGGTGCTTGTGCTGCCTGTCATCTACCAGACCCAATACGCAGAGACAGGGATTGAATCTTTATGGGTGCTTTATTCAGATGGTCGGTGATCTGAGAAGAGAGTGGGTTTGTACCCTAATAAACTGTCTTAAATTCCAGTATAAAATGGGCCCTTTTATAAGGAGAAGAGTGGGTAAGGGGGTTGGAATTCAGGAAAAAGGTTAATTGGATAAAAGCTGCAGTGTCCTTTCATCTGTGTCCTGGGCAGTGGTCCCTGTGCCCTGGGCTGCTGTCACCTGGAGCACAATGGCTCAGATACCATCCTGATTGCTTGCAGTCCTCCTGAGGCACAAAGGTGGAACTGCTTATGGTCTCCTGGAGTCAAGGTGGGTCACCTCCAGTTCTTGAAACAATAGCTTTTTACATACATTGATTGCTAAACTCATTAGCTGTTACTTGAAACAAAAAATTTCCAACATTTGAGTTCCCCATCAGATCTAGATAGGCAAAAGGTCCTCATACCCTCTGCCAGCTTCATTGATTTAAGCTAGTTGGTCTCTGCAGGCAACTGAATTCTCTTTTCCTTTGACAAAGTGGTTGACATTGGCAAACTGTAGCCCACTGTCAGGCACCTGCTTTTGTCAAAAAGATTTTATTGGATCGAGGGCTGAGATTATGATGAAGTGAGGCAGAAATTATTTTGGCAGTGGTTTAGATTTATATATATATATATATATATATATATATATATATATATATATATATAATTGATCTTGATTAAATTTCTGGTGCCTGCATAAGTTTTGCACTGAGGCCAGTACCTAACTCGTGTCAACATAACATCCAAGCCTGTAAGAATTTTTGAGTTTATTTGAGCCAAACTGATGACAATTTCTGGTAAGCATAACTGCAATGAGATGAGAAAATTCTCCAGAGAATGGCACTTTTGTCCCTTACTCTATACGTTACAATCAAAAGAGGAGCTAAGTGGATTGCATGAAATCCATTGGTGATAGATTAGGGAGGTGGGAGAATGTAAATCAGGGAAACCTCTGGGATTGGGTAAGAAGTAAAATGACACTTACTTTTACACAGGTGGGTACAAGATAGTTAAGTCAACAATTAACAGAATAACAATAACAATGAGGGCATTTGTGGTCTCCCCCTGATGCAGTGCCCGTGCTTTGAGGGGCCCCGGAAGGAAATTTGAATTTCCAAATGTTAATCCTAGAGGCCGAAAGACAACAGACAGGCTGTTATGGTAAAGACTGACCTTTGTTAGGGAAAAATACCACCCTAGGACATGGCTACCCGCCAAGACCTGCTTTTAGTTAGAAAGTTTTAAATTTCACACCATCCCTTGTGAATACTTGAAGTCTCTGAGTTTGTGAGGCTGCCTTGGAGGTCTCCCCTGAAATTGTCGGGTTTAGCATGTGGCCCCTTGCCTTCCACATTCGCCTCACCCTAGTCCCCGCCCTACTGGCGAAGGGCTCAGAAAGGCATGCTGAACAGCTTGGGCTTGACTTAATTATACAATCTGTAAGCAGCTCAGGTTGTTTTTGTTTGAGCATAGGCAAGACCGGATCAGATCGGCGTTTGGGGGAGCACTTAGGTTCCCACGCCCCAAATCCCGGCACTCCAAGCCTCTCGCGTTCCCACTACTGTCTAACACTCGCATTTTTCATTTCACATCCTGATTCCTTCTTTTACCCCTAAACCACTGACAGTCCCCTCTCCCTTCCTGTCCAAGTGAGCCACCCCCCCCCCCCAAAGCACCTGCCTCCTAGGTTGTATCCTCCACCTGCGCTCTGTGCCCGTTTTCTGCAACCTTCCAATATCGAGAGTCGATAGCGACACCATCGCTCTGCTCCTACGGGGCGGAGCTTTCTCATTGACGCGCTAGGCATTCGGCTAGTGCTGCCTTGCCCCGGCGACCGTCCAGCGGGAGGCGGAGCAAGTCCAAAATGGCGGCTCTCAGGCTGGCGCGCTCCGTGCTGGTCAGGCTTTGAGGTGGTCGCCAGGGGTCGGGGGGAAGATTTCCCCGCCGCAGGGGCCCTAGAGGATGAATCGGGGGCTCTGCTAAGGTTAGGCGGTGGGGGTGGAGAGAAGTGGCAGCAAGTGCTGAGGTGGAGTCCACGGAGCGGGATGTGCGAGAGTTACTCCAGGTCGTTGTTGAGGGTCTCGGTGGCGCAGATCTGCCAGGCGCTGGGCTGGGACTCAGTGCAACTGAGCGCCTGCCACCTTCTCACGGACGTGCTGCAGCGCTATCTGCAGCAGTTGGGACGGGGCTGCCACCGGTACTCTGAGCTCTGTGAGTACCGGGCTGGGTGCGGGAGGGCTGCCTCTGGACAGTCACGAGTGACACCTCGGGTCTCCCCATCGCTGTCCCAGCGTCTCCGAGGTGTGCGTCTTCATCCCTGCCCCGAGATCGTGAATCTCCGTGGCCCCTGACTCCCCTCCGCTCCCACTGTCCCTGGGAACTCCAGTCATCCTTTTGGTGTCTCTTCCTTGTCCGCTAACTTCCCGCCTCCAGCCGGGAGCCCTGTGTTGGCTCCCACCTCCACACCCTCTCTCTTCTCTGATCCGAAATGTGCATCGGTCTTTCTCATGGTGTCATGTTCTGCTGCGTGTAGGACCACCTCCAGATGCCTTACAGTCCCTTTTACTTTGGTCCTTTTCCTGCCTTGCCCGCAAACTACTACAACTAGTTGTCACAGGCGCTCCGTCTACCGGCCGTTTCTTACAAGCCTAGCCATTCTTCAGCTCGCAACACATACTCGTTGACAGCTCTGCTCCATTAGGGACATTGCCTCGTCTTTCTGAGTCCGTTCATTTCAGAGACAGCGTCTCTCCTTACTCTTTCCCAAGGCCAACTTCATCAGTTTCACATAGATTAACTTTCACTTAAATTAACAGGCATCCATTGATTTCCTCCTTTATATTTTTGTCCGTGGTTATCTAAGTGTGGTCAAGGGATTCCAAGCAATTTACAAGGTTCCCCAGGTAATCTGAGATACAGCACTTTAGGTTTTTTAAGTGAATGTGCCTGGTAGTATATATAGCTTGTGGTATATGATAATTTGGAATATTTAATAGAAGCCACACATCATCTCGTTGATGTGATGCTTATGCTTGGAGGGGAAACTATCCCTTACTTAAACTTTGGGTCATTATTATTAAGGTGGTAAACTGGAGAATTGGCTGAAATATTTTATAGGAAATTTTATTTTGTTAAACTGATTCCTAGACGGAAAAATTGAGATCCATGGACACACTTTACTTCGTAGGTCCCAATTTCTTTTCCAGCTTTTATAGTGCTGCCAAAATAATTTGTCCGTAACACAAATCTGGTTGTGTCATTCTTTAAAATATTTCAGTTCTTTACTGGCTGAAAATCTAAGCTCTTAAATAGCATTCAGTTCCTTTGGTGAGCTAGCATTTTTCTTACCTTCTGCCATCCTGCCATCCTAATCTGCAACCATGTTGAGCTACTTGCGTTTCCCAAAACATTTTAAGCTATCCATTCCTATGTCTGGGCTGTTTTCTAGAGTGTCCTTCACCCCCCTGGTCCACCAGTAGTGCTACTTATATTTTGAGATACACTTAGCAATAGCTTTAGGAAATTCATATTATCTGCTCTTATAAGTCTGTGCGTATTTCTGTTATTTAACACCTTGGTTTGTAATCATCTGTGTTTATCTCTCACCTTTTACATCCTCCCCAGGAAACAAATTTATTGTAATTGTGTTCTGTAACCTAACATGCTAGGCACTCAGGAACTATTTGTTGAATAAATGAATGAACTGATAACCCGCTACCATAATAGCTGTGTAATCACTTCGCTTTTTGAGTTTCAAAAGTGTGTATTTTTTTTTTTTGAATGCTTGATTTCATGAATGAATAACTCATTCATTGTTACCTTGAAACTACACTACCAGCACACTACAGTATTCTCAGTTTTTCCTTCTTTTCCCTCCTGCCCCCTCCTTTCATGGTCCTTGAGAATCCTGTTATGGTTATACATAGTCCAGATTATATTCTTACTACCGAGTTCCCTAAGTAAGAACAGATGTGCTGAATACAGTTACCTTTCCTGCTTTATACGCTGAAACCGAATATGTGCCGACACTGCAAGTAAGCAGGTATTCCAAAGTCATTAAGTGATAATTGGTATGAATTCATATCAACTCCTTTTCTAATTATCCAATTTCTGTAGTTGGTTTTCTTGCTTTTAGTGAGAATGCAATGATCAGGTTCATTATTCTCCATTGTGATTTGGTGACTTTAAAAAAAAATGGTAATTCTTGGTATACTTATTAGTTACAGACTTTTTTTTAGATTCTTTTTTCTTTATTATCCTTATTTTAACTTTGAATTCCATAACCGCATAGTACTACAATACAATCTTATATTCTATTTCTTTAAATCCTTTTTGTCTTGCCCTGACTGGTGTGACTCAGTGGGTTGGGCTTCGTACCACAAACCAAAAAGTTGCCAGTTCAAGTCCTGGATTCCTGGTCAGGGCACATGCCTGGGTTGCCAGCCAAGTCCCTAGTCGAGGTTTCTCTCCATGTGTTTCTCCCTCCCATCTCCTCTCTCTAAAAATAAATAAATAAAATCTTTAAAAAAATCTTCTTTATTCTTTCAACAAACATTTCTTGGGCACCACTTGTGAACCAAAATATTGTGCTAGGTTTTGGAGACATTAAATTACTTAGGCACAGTCCCTGCCCATAAGATTTGTACGTGGGTGTCAGAATGTCAAGAACAAAAACTGATGGTATTTGTTCCTTTTTTAAAAAATGCTTTCACAGTAAAGCAAGTATCAGAAGTTACTATTAATTCAACAAATAATACATTTAAAAATTTTCCTACGGTAATGATTTGTTAAAGTATTCAGGGGCAGATGTGTCTGTATATGTTGTATTGTGTGTAAAATATGTGTGCATGATCTGAAAGCAGGTGCTAAATATTTCAGAATGACTGAAGACTGGTCCTATAATTTGCTACTTGTATGGTGTAAGCAGTAAATGCAAAAGGAATAAGGTAAAGGAGGGGTGGTTGTGGGCTATGGGTTCTGGGTCAGGATTACTTCGCAGAAAAGATAACATTCCAGTTGAATTATGCAGTATGGTTGTATAATGAAGGAGAGCATGCCAGGTTAGAGAAAAGCATAAACTAAGACACCCAAGTGAAATTAAACATGGTAAAGGGATCAGTGAGGTGGCCAGCTTGACAATATTTAGCCAGTCGTGGGTTTTAGAGGAAAATGTTAAAGAATAAAATCAGGTTAGGGAGGGACTTGAAAAAACAGAAATTAAAATGCGATAAAAATCACTGCGTACTCCTAAGGAGGGGAACAGCGTGATGAAAGTGATATTTTAAGAATATTATGCTGTCAGTCAAGTAAGTGCAAGAGAAACTCAAATTGGGAGAACTTGACACTATTCTGAGATAGTGATAGTAGGAATAGACAGAAAAAATTCTGAAATCCAGGGCCAAAAAGGGAGTGACGGTGGGGACTGGGAAGTACCAAAAGGTCTTAGGTTGAAATTGCAAAACATATGGAGGAATTTAAGATGATTGTATTTTTTAGATTAAGAGAATAATGCTTTTAACAGGAATAGGCTAGTTGGAATGTGTATCTATATCATTAAGAGGAAGAATGAATATTAATTTTATTTATTATACATCATAGAAAGAACCCATACTTGTAGAAAAACTGACACTGCTCAAAAACTCAAAGTGTTTGAAGTTAGAGTGAAAGTTTTCTGCTTCAACTCTTTCCTTCCTCTATCCTGCAGCTTCTACCCCCTTAAACTGTCCACTGTTGGATGTATGTCCTGCCAGAGCTTTCCTTTCCTACCTATGTGTGAGCAAGCGTGTGTCAGACTTTGGATTATTCTTTTTCATTTTATAGCATGATTTAATTTCAGACATATAAATTTGAAGGAATCATAGATTTCAGTAAAAATATTTTTGCTATCGGAATTTTCAAAGGAGTTTTGTTTTTTAAGATTTTTAATTTAATTTTTTAGAGAGAGGGGAAGGAAAGGAGAAAGAGATGGGGAGAACATCAATCAGTTGCCTCTCAATGCCCCCAACTGAGGATCTGGCCCACGAACCAGGCATATGCCCTGACTGGGAATCAGCCGACGACCCTTTGGTTCAAAGGCCAACACTCAATCCACTGAGCCACACTAGCCAGGGCTTCATAGAAGTATTAAAAGATGTAGAGACCTTAAGTACTACTGCTAACGGTAGGCATAGGAGAAACTTCTTTATCTAATGAGAATCTCACTATATCTAATTTTTAATCTTTTTATCTGTATCTCTTTTATATATGTAGTGTCTTTTTAAAATTTTTTAAAATTGTTTTTCTATTACAGTCGTCCCATTTTTTTCCCCATTGCTTCCCCCCACCCTGCCCACCCCTTCTCCCACATTCAGTCCCCACCCTGTTGACCATGTCCATGGGTCATTTATACTAGTTCCTTGACTAGACCCTTTCCCTTCTTTCCCCCTTTCTCTCCCTCTCCCCTCCCTGCTTGTCACTGTTAGTCTGCTCCTTGTTTACGTGCCTCTGGTTCATTTTTGCTCATTTGTTTGTGTTGTTCATTAGTTTTCTTTATTAGATGATGTCATATGGTATTTGTCCTTCATTGCCTGGCTTATTTCGCTAAGCATGATTCGCTCTAGTTCCATCCATGTTGTCACAAATGGCAGGAGTTCCTTCTTTCTTTCTGCTGCGTAGTATTCCATTGTGTAAATGTACCACAGTTTTTTTGATTTTTGTTTTAAATATATTTTATTGATTATGCTGTTACAGTTGTCCCAATTTCTTTTTCCTATGCTCCCCTCCACACAGTGACCCCCTTCCCTCCAGTTGTTCCCCCTCCTTAGTCCATGCCCATTGGTTGTGCATATAGTTCTTCTCAACGTCTTCCTGTCTACTCCACTGCCTCCTACTATGCTTCTTAATTCCTGTACCATCTCCCTCCCTTTTCCCTATTTTCCCTCCCCGCTGACCTCCCCCCAATATGTTCCTCATACCTATAATTCATTTTCCCCTCTCGTTGCCTACTTAGTTTGCCTTCATTTTGATTCCCTAGCTTCTGTTGTTGGTGGTTGTGATGCAGTTTTCATTTTAATGTTCATAGTTTTGATCCTTTTTCTCCTAAACAATTCCCTTTAACATTTCATATAACAGTGGTTTGGATCTAATGAACTCCTTCAGTTTTACTCTGTCCCGGAAGCACTTTCTCTGCCTTTCTATTCTGAACGACAGCTTCACTGGATAGAGTAATTGTGGTTGTAGGTTTTTGATTTTCATTATTTTGAATATTTCTTGCCAGTCCCTTCTTGCCTGTAGAGTCTCCTTTGAGAAGTCAGCTGATAGTCTAATTGGGGCCCCTTTGTACATAATTCTTTTCTTCTCTCTTGCTGCTTTTAAGATTCTCTCTTGAGCCTTAATTTTTGACATTTTGATTATACTGTGTCTTGGTGTGGTTCTCCCTGGGTCCAGTTTATCTGGAACTGTCTGTGCTTCCTGGACCTGTAAGTCTATTTCCTTCCCCAAGTTAGGGAAGTTCTGCTTCATTATTTTTTCACATAATTTTTCAATTTCTAGTACTTCTTCTTCACCCTCTGGCAGCCCTATAATTCGAATGTTTGTTCACTTATAGCTGTCCCAGAGGTTTCTGAGCCTCTCCTCACATCCCTTACTTTTTGTTTCCTCTTTTGGCACTGGTTGACTGTTTTTTCCCTATGTTCCGATTTGTTGATTTGATCCCTGGTTTCCCTTCCCTCACCACTTGTCTCGTATGTGTTTTCATTCATTTCAGCAGGATCAGCCTTCATTCCTTCCCCGTCTTGTTCAATATCTTTTGTTAATTCTGTAAGCTGCCTTATGACTATAGCTCTGAACTGAGCCTCAGAAAGATTTTCTATTTGTTCATCAGTTAATTCATGTATTTGCTTTTTGGATAGCTGCGTGATTGGTATTTCAATGATGATTCCTGCCATCCTGACCATTTTCGTTTATCTTTCCTTCTTGGGTGGGGCTGTCACCCTTCCTACGCTATAGGGGGCAGAGCCCTGTGCACTCATCACTACCTGGCGCTTCTGGCCACACTGTGGCACTTTGTGTGGGGGAGGAGGTCCAAGATGGATTCCTGCCATTTGGTCTCCACTTAGAGACCGGGAGCCCCCTCCTCTGTCCCCATGCCCTCTGTGCCTCACAGTCCGAGGCAATGGGGGTCTGCCTTCCCGGCGTTGGAATCATGAGCTGGTGGGTTTAGTCTGCAGCTGGGGTTGGTTCCTGGGCACTTCTCTCCTCCCCTTAAATTTGGGTGTCCATGTTTACTGGATCCCGCCGCTCATCGCTGCAGCTGCTGCCTCCAGCACAGCTTGATCTCTCCACCCCGGCTTCGCCCCTCCTACCCGTCTGGACGAGCACCACTTGTTTATAACTTCATTCATTGGACTTCCATGTAGCTTTATTTTCTGGAACTTCTGGTTATTTCTGGTTTAGCAGTAGTTATAGTCCTCCTTAGTTGTGCAGGGAGACAGAGGGTGTCAGTTGAGGCCTCCCTCTTGGCCAGAAGTCTCTTGTACCACAGTTTTTTGATCCACTCATCAAGAGATGGGCGCTTAGGTTGTTTCCAGCACTTGGCTATTGTAAATAGTGCTGCTATGTACAGAGGGGTGCATAGGTTCTTTTGAATAGGTGTTTCACAATTCTTCAGGTATAATCCTAGCAATGGAATTTCTGGTTCAAAAGGCAGTTCCATTTATAGTTTTTTAAGGAAATTCTGTACTGTTTTCCATAGTGGCTGCACCAGTCTGCATTCCCACCAGCGGTGTACCAGGGATCCCTTTTCTCCACATCCTAGCCAGCACTTGTTGTTTGTTGATTTGTTGATGATGGCCATTCTGACTGGTGTGAGGTGGTATCTCATTGTGGTTTTTATTTGCATCTCTCTGATGGCTAGTGATGTTGAGCATTCTTTCATGTGCCTGTGGACCAACTCTATGTGCTCTTTGGAGAAGTGTCTGTTCAGGTCCTTTGCCCATTTTTGAATTGGGTTGTCTGTCTTCTTGGTGTTGAGTCGTATAAGTTCTTTATGTATTTTGGAGATCAATCCCTTGTCTGAGGTATCATTGGCAAATATGTTTTCCCATATGGTTAATTCCCTTTTCATCTTGCTCATGTTTTCTTTTGCTGAGCAGAAACTCTTTAGTTTTGTAGTCCCATTTGTTTTTTCTTTCCTTTATTTCCCTTGCCTTAAAAGATGTATCGGTTAAAATATTGCTATGTGAGATATCTGAAATGTTCCTGCCTATGTTTTCCTCTAGGACTTTTATACTGTCACAGCTTACATTTAAGTCTTTAATCCATCTTGAGTTTATTCTCCTGTGTGGTGTAAGTTGGTGGTCTAGTTTCTTTTTTTTGCATGTCCCTGTCCAGTTCTCCCAACGCCATTTGTTGAAGTGATTCTTCTTGCTCCATTTTATGTTCCTTCCCCCTTTGTCAAATTTATTTATTTCTGGGCTCTCTATTCTGTTCATTGATCTATATGTCTGTTCTTATGCCAATACCAGACTGTTTTGATTACAGTGGCTTTGTAGTATAGTTTGATGTCAGATATTGTGAATTCCTCCTACTGCGTTCCTGTTCCTCAAGATTGATGTTGCTATTCGGGGTCTTTTTTTGTACCATATAAATTTTTCAAGTATTTGTTCTAGGCCTGTGAAATATGTCATTGGTATTTTAATAGGGATTGTGTTGAATCTAAATTGCTTTGGGTAGTTTGGACATTTTAATGATGTTGACTCTTCCTATCCAAGAACATGGTATTTGCTTCCATTTATTTGTATCTTCCTTAATTTCTTTCTTCAGTGTTATGTAGTTTTCTGAGTACAGGTCTTTTACCTCCTTGATTAAGTTTATTCCTAGGTACTTTATTTTTCTTGTTGCTATAGTAAATTGGATTTTTTTTCTAGTTTCTATTTCTGAATTTTATCGTTTGTGTACAGAAATGCCTTCGATTTCTGAATATTGACTTTGTACCCTGCTATTTTGACAAATTCACTTATTGGGTTGAGTAGTTTTTTCGTGGAGTCTGTAGGGTTTTCTATGTACACTATCATGTCATCTGGAAATAATGACAGTTTTACTTCCTCTTTTCCAATTTGGATGCCTTTTATTTCTTTTTCTTGTCTGATTGCTGTGGCTAGAACTTCCAAGACTATGTTGAATAGGAGTGGAGAGAGTGGACATACTTGTCTTGTTCCTGACCTCAGGGAGAATGCTTTCAGTTTTTGCCCATTGAGTATGATTTTGGCTTCAGGTTAATTTTATATAGCCTTTATTATGTTGAGGTATGCTCCCTATATTCCCATTTACTGAGTGTTTTCATCATAAATGGGTGTTGTACTTTATCACATGCTTTTTCAGCCTCTATTGACATGATAATATGATTTTTGTCTTTCATTTTGTTTATGTGATGTATTACATGTATTGGTTTGCAAATATTGAACCATCCTAGCATCCCTGGGATGAATCCCACTTGATTGTGGTGTATGATCTTTCTAATGTGTTGCTGGATCCGGTTTGCCAATAGTTTGTTGAGGATTTTAGCATCAATGTTCATCAGCAATATTGGCCTGTAGTTTTCTTTCTTTGTTGTGTCTTGACCTGGTTTTGGAATTAGGATAATACTGGCTTCATAAAAAGAGTTTGGGAGTCTTCCCTCTTGGGTTTTTTGGAATAGTTTGAGAAGAAGAGGAGTTAGTTCTTTCCTAAATGTTTTGTAAAATTTACCTGTGAAGCCATCCGGTCTGGGGCTTTTGTGTGCCGGGAGTTTTTTGATTACTGCTTCAATTTTGCTGATTCTTATTGGTCTATTCAGGCTTTCTGATTTTTCTTGATTCGGTTTTGGAAGATTATATGTTTCCAGAAATTTGTCCATTTCATTTAGGTTGTCAAATTTCTTTTTTCTTTTTTTTTTTTTTTTCAGATTTAATGTGTTTTATTGATTAAAATATTACATTTGTGCCAATTTCCCTTCCCTCTGCTCCCCTCCACCCAGTGGCCCCCCCTCCCTCCAGTTGTCCCCCCCTTTTAGATTATGTCCATTAGTTGTGCATACAGTTCCTCCCAACCTCTCTCCGTCTATTCCATTCCCTCCTACCTTGATCCCCAATTCCTATATCATCTCCCTCCCTCTCCCCATTCCCCCTCCCTGTTGACCTCCCCCCAATATGCTTCCCGTACCCACAGTTCCTTTTCCACTCTCGTTGCCTATTTAGTTTGCCTTTGTTTCATCTCCCTAGCTTCTGTTTTTTTTAAACCAGTCCCTTTAACATCTCATATAACAGTGGTTTGGATCTAATGAACTCTTTCAGTTTTATTTTGTCCTGGAAACACTTTCTCTGTCCTTCTATTCTGAATGACAATTTCGCTGGATAGAGTATTCGTGGTTGTAGGTTTTGGATTTTCATTACTTTGAATATTTCTTGCCAGTCTCTTCTTGCCTGTAGGGTTTCCCTTGAGAAGTCAGCTGATAGTCTAATTGGGACCCCTTTGTACATAATTCTTTTCTTCTCTCTTGCTGCTTTTAAGATTCTCTCTTTATCTTTAATTTTTGACAATTTGATTATAATGTGTCTTGGAGTGGTTCTCCCTGGGTCCAGTCTCTTGGGAACTCTCCTTGCTTCCTGGACCTGCAAGTCTATTCCCTTCCCCAAGTCTGGGAAGTTCTCCTTTATTATATTTTCACTCAATTTTTCAAGTTCTAGTTCATCTTCCTCATTCTCTGGCAAACCAATGATTCTTATGTTGGGCCTTTTATAGCTGTCCCAGAGGTTTCTGATCCTCTCATTGTTACTTCCCATTTCCTCTCTCTGCATTGGTTGACTGCTTGTTCCTTCTCCATATTCCAGTTTGTTGAAATGAACTCTGGATTTTTTTTTCTCACCATCTATCTCGTATGTGGTTTTGTTCCTTTCGTTATGAAAGTTTTTCGCTTCTTTCTTATCTTTTTCCTGCTCTTTTGTGAATTCTGTAAGCCACCTGATAACAATGGCCCAGAACTGAGCCTCTGACAGGTTTCTTATCTGTTCATCTGTCAGGTTCTCTATCTGCTGCCTGGTGAGTTGTGTCACCGGGATTTCTATAGTTGTCTGCCTCATTTTGACAGATGCGTTTTGTTTTCTTGGGCTGGCTATAGGGGGCAGGGGGCAGTGCCTGCGTACGCGTCACAAATCAGTGACCGGCGCCTGCCTGTCTGCGACCTATTTCGCAGCCCTGTGGTGCTTTCTTTGGGGGCGGGGGTCCAAGATGGATTCACACAGTTATTCAGCTAGGAGACCGGGATCCGTCCTCCCGCCCCCCTGGGCCTCACTGTTCAAGGCGATGCGGTGGCTGCTTTCCCCAGTGCTGGGGTCGCGCACTGCCAGGAGCTTGACTGCCGCCGGGATTTTTCGCCGCCCCGCCGCTGTCTCAGGTGCGACCACAAACAGCACTGCCCTCTTTAGCTCTTACCTGCCCAAATGGCACCGCTGGTTTTTAACTTCATATGTTGGGCTTCTGTGTAGTTTTATTTTCTGGAATTTCTAGTTATCCTTTGTTTTGAAGTAGTTGTATTCCTCTCTAGTTGTAGAGGGAGACCTAGCGTGTCCGTCTAAGCCTCCATGTTGGCCGGAAGTCGAGCTCCGTGAAATTTCTTGCTGTACAGTTGTTTGTAGTAATTTCTTACAGTCCTTTGTATTTCCATGGTATCGGTTGTCATTTCTTCTCCTTTGTTTCTGATTTTGTTTATTTGGGTTCTCTCTCTTCTTTACTTGATGAGTCTGGTTAAAGGCTTATCGACTTTGTTTATCTTTTCAAAGAATCAGCTCCTGGTTTTATTGATTTTTTAAATTATTTGTTTAGTCTCTATGTCATTTAATTCTGCTCTGATCTTGATGAATTTTTCCTTCTACTCGCTCTATACTATGTTCTTTGTTGTTCCTAGTTCTTGTAGCTGTTGGGTTAGATTTTTTATTTGAGATTCTTCTATTGCTATGAACTTTCCTCTCAGGACTGCTTTCACTGTATCCCATAGGTTTTGGGTTGTTGTGTGTTCATTATCATTTGTTTCCAGAAACTTTTTGATTTCTTCCTTGATGTCATTGTTAACCCATTCATTATTTAATAGCATGTTATTCATCCTTCATGAGTTTGAATGTTTTTGAGTTTTTTCCTTGAGGTTGATTTCCAGTTTCAAGCCATTGTGATCTGAAAAGATGCTCAATATAATTTCAGTTTTCTTGAATTTGTTGAAGCCTGTTTTGTGTCCTACTATGTGGCCTATCTTTGAGACTGTTCCATGTGCACTTGAAAAGAATGTATATATTGCTTCTTGCGGGTGAAAAGTTCTATATAAATCAACTAAGTCCATTTGATCTAGAGTGTTGTTCAATGCCTCAGTATCCTTGATGTTTCTTTGCTTTGAAGATCTGTCCATTGTTGACAATGAGGTGTTAAAGACCCCTACTGTGAGTGTGTTGCTGTCAACATCCTTCTTGAAGTCCTTCAAGATTTTCCTTAAATATTTGGGTGCTCTGATGTTGGGTGCATATATATTTACAAGGGTTATATCTTCTTGATGGATTGTTCCCCTAAGTATTATGAAACGTCCTTCTTTGTCTTTTTATGGCCTTTGCTGTGAAATCTGTTTTGTCTTATATAAGTATTACTACCCTACTTTTTTTTTCATGTCCATTTGCTTGAAATATTTTTTTTCCATCCCTTCACTTTCAATCTGTGTAGATCTTTTGTTCTAAGGTGGGTCTGTTGTAGACAGCATATAATGGGTCATGCTTTCTAATCCATTCAGTTACCCTATGTCTTTTGATTGGTGCATTTAATCCATTTACACTTAAGGTTATTATTGATAGGTACTTATTCATTTTTTCCCCTTTGTACCTTTGTCTCTCTGTTTCTTCATCTTCTTAAAGCAGGCCCTTTAGCATCTCTTGCAATGCTGGTTTGGTGGGGATGTATTCTTTTAGCCATTTTTTTTGTCTGGGAAACTCCTTATTTCATCTTCCATTTTGAATGACAGCCTTGCTGGGTAGGGTAGTCTTGGTTGTAGGCTTTTGTTGTTCATTGCTTTAAATATTTTTTGCCATTCCCTTCCAGCCTGTAGTGTTTCTGTTGGGAAATCTGATGATAGCCTTATTGGAGCTCTCTTGTATGTTATTAACTCTTTCTCTCTTGCTGCTTTTATGACTTTCTCTTTGTCTTTGAGTTTTGCCATTTTAATTATGATGTGTCTTGGGGTGGGCCTGCTTGGGTTCATCTTCATTGGGAACCTCTGTGCTTCCTGGACTTGCATGACTTTTTCTCTTATCAAATTAGGGAAGTTTTCTGTCATTACTTCTTCGAACAGGTTTTCTATCCCTTGCTTCTCTTCTTCTGGTATTCCTATGATACAGATATTATTATGTTTCATGTTTTCCTGCAGCTCTCTTAGAACCTCTTCATTCTTTTTCAGTCTTTTTTTGTTTTGTTGCATTGTCTGGGAATTTTTTTCTACATTGTCCTCCAGCTCGCTGATCCAATCTTCTGCTTCCTCTAGCCTGCTTTTAATTCCTTCTACTGTGTTCTTCAATTCAGAGATTGTATTCTTCATTTCCTCTCAGCTCTTATTGTTAGCTTCTGTGTTCTTTTTAATGCTGGTGTAATTCTTAGTAAGTTCCTTATAGTTTCTCTGGAGTTCTTTGTAGTTTTCTTTGAGCTTGCTGAGTTCATTGAGCTTCCCTATAATCCATATTTTGAATTCGATTGAATTCGATTTCTGATAGTTTGCTTTCCTCTATTTCATTTAGCATTTTTCTGAGGATTCTTCCTTTCCTTTCAATGGGGGGTTGTTTCCCCATCTCCCCATTTTTGTGACTCTTCTTGTTTCTTTCTGCTTCTTAAATTGATCTGCACTTCCTGGATCTGCCCCTGGTTGTGTCAGATTGTGTACCAGTCTGGGCCTAGGCAGCCTGTTGGAGACTACCAGAGATCTACTTTATATAATGTCTTTTAATTACACTTAAATTTCATATGTAAATTACCTTTATTATCTAAATTCTTTCTGTAAATTTCCTTGGATTTAAAAAATAGACTCAGTGTTATAATTCATTTAGCAACTATTTATTGAGTATCAGTTATATGCCAGTCATTGTCTTAGGTTCCAGAGGTGCATGACTGAACAACAGAGAAAGTGTAATGACCATTTACTTAGCACAGCATTCTAGTTATTTGATAAAAAATAACAGTAGTAATATTCATTGGGCATTTACTTTGTGTCAGCTACTGTTCCAGATGTTGTTGATCATCCCTCAACTACTTTTGATATTTGTTCTGTACCAGCGAATTATTAGTATAAATTGTCTGTGTTGTTCTGGTTGATTGTCAGATCATATTTAAAATTGACTTTAAGAATCAGCTTCCCAATGTTTAAATAGTATGTTCTGTTTAAAATTTATTAAATTATTTCCAGTAACTTGGTCTTGAATATATAATATACTTGATTCTGGTACATATTTAGTTAATGATTTTTTCTTAATATGTTTAAAAGTATTCATGAAATTTTCTTCAAATAATTGCTTTGCTTTTGACTTTGTTTCAGATGGCCGAACAGACCCAATTTTGGATGATGTCAGTGAAGCTTTCCAACTTATGGGAGTTAGTCTTAATGAACTAGAAGACTATATCCACAATATTGAACCTGTCACTTTCCCACATCAAATTCCTTCATTTCCTGTTAGCAAGAACAATGTACTCCAGTTTCCTCAGCCTGGAAGTAAAGATGCAGAGGAAAGAAAAGAATACATTCCTGATTACTTGCCACCTATTGTGTCTTCTCAAGAAGGTTTGTGATTTTTTTGTTTGTTCCTTACTCATATATACTCGTGTAACTTTTAATGGGGTTTTAATCTTCATAGTTTTCCTAGTTGAATTATATAAAATGCTGTGCTAACATATAAATTGTAGAAATGCAATCTAAGTATTTTAATGTTTAATAATTGACAAATTATTCTAATCTTTAAGTCAACAAACTTATAGCTGATATCACCAGGCAGAGCATGGCGTAATCAAGGTAATGTCTGATGAGGCATTTATTTCCCTTATAAATTTTAAGAAGGGCAGAACAGAATGTGGCCATAGAGAAGCCTTTCAGTAGATGTATTATATGAGAATGGATGTTTAAATTAGGAAACCTGCTTATTATTAATGTGAGTTGGGTGCTCCTGGAAACACTGAGTGAACATTCACTAATATTTTGAACATTTATCTTCATTTTTTAATGATAGGCAGGAATGTTTATTGTTTGGTTTTATAGAATTTTTTGTTATAAAATAATAGCTAATCAGGTACAGTAATCAATCATTGCAGAGTTCCTTTTTTCCTGCATGATTTTACATTTTGATCATTTATGTTTACTGAGATTCTGAGGAGGTTAAGTAATTTGTGATCTTTAATGCAGATGCAAAATGTGTTCTCTTATAAAAAATAGGAATTTTTTTTTTAAATTCTAAAACCATAGCTGTATTTCAGAATGCAAATAATGGCAGAAAAAGCTTTTACTTGTGATTTTTTATTGTAGTAAAATACATATAACATAAAATTGACCATTTTAACTATTTTTAGCTATATAATTTAGTAGCATTATTCACATTGTATTGCCATCACCACCATCCATCTCCAAACTTTTTCACCTTCTCCAATCTGTAACCGTGGAATAGTAACTACTCATCCCCCTCACCTGCTGCCTCTGTAACTGCCTAAAATTCTGTTCTTCCCCACTTTTGAATTTATTTATATTTGTAGCCTTTATTGCCCTTGAGGAAATCTTACTGTTTTTTTTTTTTAATAATTTATTTGTTTGTTTTATTTTTAGAGAGAGGGGAAAGGAGAAAGAGAGGGAGAGAAACATCACTGTGTGGTTGCCTCTCACTTGCGCCCCCAACTGGGGACCTGACATGCAACATAGTAATGCGCCCTGACTGGGAATCGAACCAGCGACACTTGGCTTGCAGGCTGACGCTCAATCCACTGAGCCACAGCAGCCAGGGCTGGAAATATTACTGTTTATAATCCGCTATGGGAAGTCAGTCTCTAAACCCCTATTCCCTGATAACATTGTTTTTGATCTTAGAAACTTACATTTTTTACAACTTCTCTAAACATATACTTATTTACTCAAAAAAAAAGCATTTCAATATCAACATTATCAAAGGAGGGTTTCTTGAGCAGACCTGATTGAAAAGAACTCTATTTTCTCTTACAGGCAGGTTATGGATAAGTAAGCCTGGAATTTCCTTGTTTGCTACTGTCATTAAATATAATTTATTAAGCTTCTTATATATCTTTATGAAAGCCGTGCTAAGTACTAAGTCCATGATATATCTTCTTGTACTTTAAGAATAATCTTTTTGTGACTCTGAAATTTTTAGCTGAAAGGCACTTAGAAGCACACAAAATTTGGAGTTGTGCTAAGAAAACATGAATGGTAACCAATTGCGAGGAGGAAACTAAAGGGAAGACATTAACACATGAATAACTGGCACATCAATGATTCTCAGAATGATACACAGTGATTATGAGTTTTCTATCAGTGTATTAGATGGTGATAAAGTTTAATGACCAGACTTATGTGCATTATCAAGTGGCATGTGTTGAGCTGGAACTACTATCTTCTCCATTTAAAAAATTTCAGCCCATGTTTACTCTGCCCTTTGAAGCTTTTGAAATCTGAATATTTTGTAATTTGCATGTCTTTCTGTCTCCTATTATATCTCCTGTTTAATAGTTAAACTGATTTCTTTCTGGTCTTTTTAATAATGTGGGCTCAGATGGATATTTGATTAATCTTAATCTTTGATTTGTGCATAGGCTTATATTTGGTCCATACATAACCTTCATTTATTTATTTAGAGAGTTATTTAATTATCTTTTTATAAATAAGGTCTAACGAACTCACTACTCAAAACCAAGGCTAGGACTTTGATAATAATCTGCACTTACCCATTTGATCCCTCTTGCTTTATTTTTATAGCATACAAATAATGCTCAATAAAATTCTCTCAAAGTGATATGGTTATCATGTTTAAATACTGCCAAGGAAATGTAATTAAGATATTATATTTATAGTGGGAAGTGAAGGAGTATGAAAAACTTAGTGATTTTAGATACTGACTTATGCCTGAAATTACTAGAGTAAAATTTTGAGTTTCTCTTCTGCAATATTTGAAAAAAAGAAGATTCTTATTTTTTTTGACTTTTTATGCAATATAAGTTATAAACATTTAAAATGGAAAATAGCCCTGACTGGTGTGGCTCAGTTGGTTGGGTATCATCCTGCAAAGTGAAAGGCCACTGGTTTGATTCCCGGTCAGGGCACATGCCTGGGTTGTGGGTTCAGCCCCCATCATGGCACATAAGAGAGGCAACCAGTCGACGTTTCTCTCTCACATTAATATTTATCTCCCTCTCTTTCTCTCTCCCTTTCCCTCTTTCTAAAAATAAATACATAAAGTCTTTAAAAAGGAAAATAACATTAAACTTGAACACTGTTCTTTTTAGATAGCACTTATGGACACTTTAAGCATTAGAAATTTGCTGTTTTATAAGCCATGCATATGATTCGTAAGTATGCAATAAATAGGCAGAACAGTAAGATGTTTATCAAAACCTTTGCCCTGTTCAGGATAAAGGATATAAAATGCAATCCTATGGTTACCATTTTAAAAATATAGCCACACAAGTCAACTTAATAAATCATTACAGTCTGAAATTTATTTTTTCATGGGTCCAGGTCCAGCATGTTAGACAGTTCCTAGTCTTCTGGTTAGTGGTGCGAAGTGAGGTACAGACATGAACAACTTTGATAATAACACCTGTTGCCAAGTTCATTATTTTCTTTTTATTTCCTCAAGAGCCACATGTGAGATGCCTGACTTTAGTCATAAAATATTATTGGCAAAGTACTGTCACGGGACTACCATCTTATCAACCCTTCAATTTGGTTCATGTCAAAAAAGCATTTGAATGTCTTCTCTATGATGGTGAGTGTGTAAGAATAGAAAGACTTAACTACAGATAAAAGGAAAAGAAAAAGAATAGAAGGACTAAAGGGACAATAGGCTATAGTAGAAAAAACATAGGCTTCATGGAGCCATTCAGACAGAACTCAACTAGTTACTTAGTTTATAGTCTTATCAAGTTACTTCAGCTTTCTGAACCTTATATTTATCATCTATAAAGTATATATAATAATACATAATTTTTTAATTAAAAAAAAGAACAAGCTCATAAAGAATAAATTTGTGGTTGCCAGAGGTGGAGGTGGCGGGGGAGGAATGGGTGAGATGGGTGAAGGGGGTCAAGTGATATAACTTTCAGTGACAAAAAAATGTCATGGGATACAATGTACAACACGGTGACTGTAGTTAATAACACTGCGTTGCTTTTCTGAAAGTTGCCAAGTGTATATCCCTGACACTTCAGTTTCTTTACACCCCTCTCTTTTTTCATTTTACATTTTTTAAAAGTCACTTTCAGTCTACAGCTCCCCATCTACCAACCCTGCCCTGCCAAATCCCTTTTTCTTCCAATGTATTTGTTGAAGAATCTGGGTGGTTTGACTTATAGGATTGCCACAGTCTGAGTTTTACTGACTCTGTACTCATAGTACAATAAATGTGTTTCTTGCAAATTGGCAGCAAGAATCTGAGGCTGGATCAGACTCTCGTTCAATACCTTTGGCAAGATATATGCAGTGTTGTGTTCTTTCACCAGGAAAGTCATGTCTGGTTTTCACTTTTTTTTTTTTTTTTTTTACACATATTAGCAGTATTTACACTCAGTGCCTAGATCCATTATTTAGGGGTTGCGAGGTAGTGATATTCCATCATTTTGTTTATATTTCATTCTTTAGTTGGAATAATTATATGAAGAAATCCTTTCCCTCATTTAATATTGAGTTGCTTAGTGACACAATTCATACAGAGAAAGGAAGAGACATGCTTGATTCTTTGATTTTATATAACCAGTTTTTTAGATAATGAGTTGGTTCTTGGTCATACATAGGTAACTAACTAGTTATACACAACTGCAACTCAGATTGTTCCATCTTTGGCCAGAGGCAGCTTCTTCAGTCTGACTTCTGAGTCTTTGACAAGATGCTAGTAGTCTTTGATAGAGCCCTTGCTATCTAGTGTATCAAATTGTTCTAGGCTCATCTTCTGTATTCTTGTTCTGCACTTGAAATCAATCCTTTTTCCAAGAAACCCTGGCTTCTTGGGAAATGGCATTTCAAGCCCACAATCTCGGTGCTTGGGTACTCATTACAACTGGGTTGTCATTGTTTCTAGGCAATAGTAATTAAATGTTTATACTTAAAAACATACATATAGATACATGTGGATAGATAGAAAACAACTAATGTAACTCATGAGTTTATACAGCTATTTCTAATTTAAATTCAACCAAGGGATTTTATTTTATGTTACATCAGTAAATATTTTTGTCCATAACAATAATTCTGGTTCCCAGGGATACAAAAGATGATAAAACATTTCATAATTACTCATTTGCCATATCCTAGATTACACATACAATATTAATACTTTCTTGTTCATGATTACTGAAGCTGGTAAAAAAAATTATTTCTTGCTTATTTTATTCACCCCAATTTTTTATGATTGTCCCATGTGCCCATTGTTATATAGCTACTTTGAGTTCAGTCACCTCATTTCTGAATTTTTCTAATTTTGATTTATCTTCTTTAATTTCTTTTAAACCATTTTAAAATAGAATGTTACAGTTTTCACCTGTTTTTTGACTCTGTTTTTCATATGCTTTCATTGTCTGTAGGGTTGTTATTTTGGTATTTAATCTTTTTGTTGCAGAAATTATATATATCAATATAGTTTTTCTGAAAATCTAGAAGGAAGTTCAGGAGTTCAGTGTAGTTCTTCTAATTGTATAGTGCTCCCTCTTTTGTTTTTGTGTGTTGTTCAAAAATAGGGTAGCTTTCTGAGATTGTTCTATTTTCCACCAATTTTGTCTGAATCTTCTCTTTCCTTAAATGCTTTTTTTTTGTTTGTTTTTTGTTTCTGTTTTGTTTTGTTTTGCTTTTCTGCTCAGTTGTGTTTCTAGTCTCAGCAAGTTTTTTTTCAGTGGGCTCTGTCCTAGAGTGAGTAGCAACGGGTCAGCTTTGAAAGTTCAGTGGCATGACACTTCCCTCTCTGTAGATCTCACCCCCACACCCTAGCCCCTGTTACTCACCCATCCTGGAAGTAGCCAGACACTTCTCAGCCTCAGCCACGCTTCTCACATGGCCTGCCAGGCTTTCAGTGAATACCTGTTGGCTTTTTGAGGTTCTCCTCTTTTGGGCCAGTGTTGCCGTTGCTTCTCAACACTTGCCCCTGTACCAGATGGGTAGTACTTGGGTCTTGTTGCTATCGGTGGTCACACGCTTGTATTTTGGCATTGATACATATACTTTGTTACCTTATTATGTTAATTGCTCTATTTTTATGTGACCATTTGGGGAGATACAAAAGCTGCATTGCCATACCTCCCACTTTCTTCCAGGATTTCCTTTGTTGCATCTTCTTGCATTTATCACTATTGGGTGGGTACTCCTTGAAACCACTTTTTTTCAGTGACATCATACTCTCTTAATTCTCCTTATGTGACTAATTCATTTTCTGTGCCTTTTATGTGCTCATCTTCTATGGCTCTTCTACCTCTAAAATGTTTGTGCTCCCAAATTTTATCCTTGATCTTCTGTTTTTCTCACTGTACTCAGTTTCTGTGTGTGATCTTCTGTATCCTCATGGTTTCAACTCATTTGAGTACTGATGACTCCCCAAACTGTATCTCCACAGTACACTTTTTAGTTTCTATATCCAGTTGTCAGTGGGCTTTTTCCACATTTCCCATAGGCGCCTCAAATTGGTATGTCAAAAGCTACATGCATTATATTACCCCTAATATCCCTGTATTATCTATTTTAGTTGGTAGCACCATCTAATGCCCAGTCACTCAAGCTAGAAAAGTGAGTTTTCTTTGATCCCTTTCCTCATTCTGCTTCTTCATTCCCCATAACCAATTCAGCTAAGTTGGTTTCCTAAAAATTTCTCAAATTCTCCCCACCATTCCCTTTCTTTAAATTTTCATCTCTTGTCTGAATTATCCTTCCACGATAAACTGTTAAGAAGCAAGTATATTCCAGAGTATAAAACACTTCATTAGCTTTCTCTACAGTGAGCAACCATTTTTTGTCAAGGAAAACCAAACATTTCTATAGAGATTAATTTCTTTTTTTCATTCAAAATACAAATAGCTTTATTTATTCTAGAGAAAAGATATTTATTCTTATGACTGTGATTGCTTACTAAATGAATAGAAGAATGTTATTGATGAAATTTGCACTGCTTTTTAGTCACTAAAATATTAATAATGTGTTCATTTGAAAATAGGAGTATAAAATAGACTTTCAGATCATTTGTCCTTTATATCACATAGTATTTTCATTAGTATTATCTCATTAATCTTGAAACAACCCCTAAAGGCAGATGCTATTATCATTTCCACTTTACAGAAGGAGTAATGAAAGTTTAAAAAAAAAAGGGGGGGATGAATTAACTTGCATTGTGTTACATTATAAATTAGGAGCTGAGCCGAATTAGGATAGTTGATTTCATTCAGTGCTGCATGTCGGATCCCCACTATGTGTCGAGTCCTACACAAGGAACAGAAATTGAAGGTAGAGGCATGAATAAGATGTCCTTCCCTCCTCACTTTTGGCCTTTCTGTGGTTGTTGGAAATCTCTGCATGGGCAGGACATTCCTAAGTAGAGTAGTACCATCATCTAGCCAGTCTTCTTAATGCACAGGCTAGCAGAATGCCTCTGGGCCCCAATTTCAGCTTCACACTCAGCTCCTCCCTTGACCCTCTCAGATACTTTCCTCTTAAGACCTTCCAGGGCTGGAGGGCAAGAGTCTGGGCAAAGTATTCTGTGTACCCAGGGTAGTAGCCTGGAGTCGTTGCGTTGTTTGTTTGTTTGTTTTTCTTAATCCTACAATATCCAAGCCATGAGGGCTGATTTGTGGTGACTGACCTATCATGGTGAGTACCAATTTATTTTGTGTACCTATAGGGCCCTCCTGATGAGAGTACTGCCTATATTTACATATTAATTTTCTGCCCCTGGTTGCTTCAGGCTTTATTCTCTAGAATCATTAACTTGCTTATGTATTTGCAAAAGAACTATGTGCCTCCATATCTTTACTTAGGCTGATTTAGTGTCCCCCACCTTTGGGCATTCATATGGTATATAGGGTGGGGCAAAAGTAGGTTTACAGTTGTATTATTATTTATGAATTACTGTATTGTTTTCCATAGGAACAACTGTAAACCTACTTTTGCCCTACCCTGTATATCTCTGTCATCACACTTAATATATTTTGTTATAATTCTTAGCTTTATTTGTCTCCAGAACTTACATTGGTCCTGCTTCCTCTTTAAATCCTACACTCTTTATTTTACCTTTTACACAAAACCTAAGTCCTATTACTCTGCCTCAGTGATTTTCAACCCGTGTGCCAAGCGTATCGATGTACTACAAAGAGGCCCACTGGTGTGCCACCAGGGTTTTTAAAACATGCACTACCTGACTATTTAGTCAGGGGCACTGACCTCTTTTCCCTTAGATTGTCAAGTAAAAGAATGACAATAGCCAATACAGCAATAACTGTGATGTGAATGAACCAAAATTTTACCTTTCTTTTTTGGCAGATCGGCAAAAAATGTATTTTGGGGTGTGCCTCAGAATTTTAGTCATTAGTTTATTTGTGCCATGGAATGAGAAGGTTGAAAGTCGCTGTTCTACCTGACTGCTATCCTTAGGGAAATTTGTTCAGAATTTTGGGGAAGCAGTCTCAAAAAGTAGCTTATCCTAAAGTAACACAGCTGTTGTTAGGTGATAAAGATGGCAGTTGAGTTCTCAGTTTCTTAGTCTTAGCCTAGTATTCTTTGCATTGTTCAGTACCATAGTATTTATTCTTCTAGTACAGGTGCAAAAACAGAAGGGTTTATCTTGTGACACAGTTTTTTTCTTTTTCTTTCAAATTGACTTTTTGAATACAGTTTCTTTTTTAAAAATCATGTTTTGATAACATCTTATTAGATTCTTTTACTTATGTTAGTTTTTCTGCTTATTGTTATCCTTTGAAATGATTTCTTACCTACAGCATACAGATTAAATTAAATAATTTTAAAACACAGCATCTCTTGCTTTTCTACCAAAATTAACCATTTAGTATGGGTGTGTACTTTTCAAAATAGAGATTAAAAGTACAAGCATACACAGATTTGACAGACTAATTTATAGTGGACTTTGTCAAAATTCTCTTCCCTTCTGAATTTTTTTTCTTTTTAACCTGTCTGGATTTGTAAAAATAAGAATACATTTTCAATGTCATAATAAAATAGATTTTATGTTTCTTAAGCAGCAAGTAATCTTATCAAATGCCTTAGAGAAATCGTTTTAATGTTTATTTACCACAATCACCAAATTTGTCAGTTTCCCTCTCTAGGAATCAGATTGGAAAAAGGATTTTGTTACCTTTTTCCAAATTTTAAAATTTCCAGAAATTTAACACTTCTTCTATCCAGTTATATTTCTTATAAAATTTCTTGCCTCTCTGTTTGTGTGTGTGTGTGTGTGTGTGTGTGTTTAGGGAGGGAGGTCAAGGAATAGTAGGGCAATAGATATTACATGGCTGACTTGGCATAAGACCCTGAAGTTAGTGCTTTTGTTGTTAAGTTAGGATTTATCCTGTCTTGTTTTCCTAAATTTGAGTCTTATTTGGGATAGTGCAGTAATTGTATTTTTCTTAAATAATTACCTGCTGTGGCTACATAGAGCTTTCCTATTTCAGAAGATATCATTATTTGCTTCATTTACAGTGGTTATTTATGCCATTGGTGCTAAAGGGAACTTCAACATCATTTCTTCATTTATTTATCAAGTAGTTATGGAGAACCTATTGTGTGCAAGCACACAGTTTATTTCTGGAGATACAGAAGTGGACATAAAAAAAGGTTGTCTTTGCCTTCCTAGAGCTTCCAATCTGTATGAAAAAAATGTTTAGATAATATTTATATGTGAGTTAAAATTACAATATGGAATATTTACTTAATATGCATTAAGGATGAGGAAATCAATGGATTTTTTTAATAGGGTAAGATAATTAGATTAATAAATTCTGATGGTAATGAGTTTGGATGGACTCAAGAGAGAGGAGACCATTGGAAGTGTTGATAGAACTTGTTGCAGTCCTCTGGGGAGAGATGATGGGAAGTGACGTAGAGGAAGGACCAGAAACGGAAGACAGGATTTGGTGATGAAGAAGTTGTCTAGAATATACTAGAGAGTAGCCAAGGTTTCCGGTTTGGGAGACTGGGTAGGAAATTATCTAAATATCCAGATCTTAACAGATTGGATTGATCTGGAACTAAAATTTAGAATATACCTTATATCCTTCAGGTAATGCTTTATTTATTTTTAAAAAACAGTAATCAGGTACAGTTCAAGATTACCCTGTCTGGCATGGACCTGGGACACAGGGCCTACTTTTTTGCTTGTTAAGGGCAGCAATTGCACTTGCTTTAGAAAAGGCCAGGTTTACTTGTTGTTGTTGTTGTTGTTACTAGTTTACGTACAGAGTGCCCCTCTATGTCAGGTGCCATGCTCCACATTCGGGGTGCAGAGGCTGTCCTTTCATTGACCTCAGGGTGTAGTGAGTATATCAGAAGATGGCCCTGCTTGTCCTTGTTGGATACTGAATTAATATTCTTTGATTTCTTAGAACAGAAATTGCTTGAAAACACCTAACATTAGTTTTGTTATAGAAGATTAAACATTAACCTTTAGTTTATTAGTTTAGGGCTTTAAGTTATATTTAACATTTGTATAGTGACTGATGCCTGATGCTGACATTGGTAATGTGATATTTGACTACCAAAAATTTATACCTTGGTATTTCATTGAACTATGACAATTTAAAACCTTTTTTTTGTTTTTTTTTAACTTTCTCCCAAATGTAGTATCTCTACTCTTCCCCTCCCAAGCCCCCATTTCCTCATTTGTAAAATGAAAATAATAGCCTCCTTGGGATTGTTGTTATAACTGAATGAGATAAATGTTACCTATATTATTATAGGTCTTTTGGGTTGGTCTTCTGAGAGGAAGCCTACCTTCACAATTTGTCCCTGAAACTCTCATTGCCAAGTATAATGGTTGTCATACCATTATATCCTGAAAACACACTTATAGTATAATAAATGTACACATTTGTAATAATGCCAACTCTAATTCTAATGTGGAAATTCTGACATGGTGTGTGAAGTGCTATGGCACAAAGAAGGACTCAGTTCTCCTCTACTTGGGGTATTTTCCTGCATTCTGGTTAAGTGAGGTACACCTCCAGCTGACTCACACCTCGAAGACCATAGCATGTAACTGAAAGCTGTATAACATTGATTAGTTTTGAGAGAAGTAAATTGAAGATATATGTGAATATACAAGTTGTGTTGACCAGATCTTTACAATTAATTACCTTTCAAATTTCTGTCTCTTCCATTGTTTTTTGGTGATGGACTTTCGTTTAACTGGTCACATTTAGTAACTTAAAATCAACTTTTTCTAACCTTTAGACATACTGAAGAATTTTTGTTTTAGATAAAACATAAGTATAGTTATTTGCATCTAATTTTACCACAGGAAAGAAGCAATTATTTTCTTTTTCTTGTGAGCACTGTGATGTTATGTTACAGTGTTGAATGATTCATATTTTGTTCTAATATAGTGCATGTGCAAAATTGACACTCTAAATTGATTATTTCTCATTAATCAGACTTGGTTCAAATTTATAATTCATTTTTATTAACTGTTATGTATGTAGTAAAAATATAATGCTTAAATATACTCTGCTAGTTAGTAATATTTAATTATCATTGTTTTATTCTTGCTGGAGACTTCAAATTCTGCAGTGTAAAAAACAAAATTTTTTTTTTTTTAGTGTGGAAGTGATTACAGTTCAGTAGGTGGCACTCTTCCCTTTTCTGTTAGTATTAATGAATATCCAATTAAATACCAAAAAATGTTTTGGAAGTCTTAGAAAAAACATACAACTTAAACTACTGCTGACTTGTTATTGAAAGAATGATACAATTTTAATAATTTAGCTTCTGTGTAACTTTGTTATAACAGTTACATATGAATATATTTAATATTTATTTTCCTTAAGGAAACTTTTGTACCTAGAACAGAATACCTTTTGTCATCTAGCAAAAGCTTTATATTATCCTTTCTTAAACTCTAGATAGTCTTTTAAAATATTTGAAATTATTATCCATTAGTATCTACTTTTCCAGTTTTGATTTTTAAACATTATCTTCAAAGTCCAATTAGAAGATAGTTTTTAAATGAATACATTTTTTGCATTCTAACATAAGTTTTCCTTATTTTTTAGTGTTGAAATGGTTAATACAATTTTCTTTTACTCTTTTTATTCAACATTATATATGTTCTTCTTTTTAATCATAACATTTTTGTTTTCTCTTTGTTCCTATGTATTTTATATTTACTATTTTTAAAGATTGTACTATAATTTACTTAGCTATTCTCTTATTTTTGGACACTTTTAATGTTTTTAAGTGTTATAATGTTGCATCAAATATTTTTGTGCATATTTTTCTTTCTTATGATAAATTCCCAGGGTTGGAGTTTTTAGATCAAAAGTATAAACACATGGCTTTTGACATGTATTACACATTGCTTTCCAAAAGAATTATATCATTTTACAGTGCCATAATGAATGTATGATTATACCAATATCTTAGCAGTCTCACTGGAATTGAATTTCAAAGTGTTTTTTGTTTGTTTGTTTTTTTAACAAACCTAGATTAAACACATTTCAAGGGGAACATTTTGTTTTAAATTTCTTAGTTGAAATTTGGGAACTTAAAAAGAACTCCTACCAGAATAGAACCATTATTATTATTATTGTGACATAGTCCTCCAAGTCTGTTTGTGTGTGCATATGTGCATGCATGTACATATAAGCCACTTTTGACCTAGTTTAATTATGGTATATAACTTTATATACTGCACTTTTTCATTTAAATAGTTCAGCTTCTATATGCTAGTCATTAAATAACTTGTATTTGCTAGACAGTGTTAGGTGTAGAAGTGAACAGGAAATGAATAAAATGGACTTAAAAGTATTTGGTTTGGGTGGTGCTGTTAGTTATAAGAGTGTGTGCATAAGCAAGAATATGTTTGGAGTAGGTTGGTAGTATAGAGATAATGCAAGTTTGTAAGATATTTTGACTTAAAATACCTACATAGTGAATATCTGTTATGAGTATATGCCTCATAGAAGTTAGGTATTGTACGATAGAGTGATGATTGAGGTGTCTCATTAGAAATAAAGAATATTATTCCATGTTGCTATATAGCCTTTATAACCCTCATTTTAGATGGCTGTATAATAGGCCATCCCTTAGTTTTGACATTTAGGCCTCTTCTAATTTCTAACTTATATGAATACCACAGCAATAAAAACTTTATTCATATAGTTTACTCAGTATTTCAGATTATTTCTTATAACAGTTTAAAAGTTTGATTACTGTGTTAAGAGAATATGAAGTTTTTAAAAATATTTTTTGATAACATTCCTTTCAAAAGTGTTCATTGAGCCTTGGCTGGTGTGGCTCAGTGGATTGAGTGCTGGCCTGCAAACCAAAAGGTCACAGGTTCAATTCCCAGTTGGAACACATGCCAGGGTTGCAGGCCAGGTCTTTAGTTGGGGGCATGCAGATGCATCTGATCGATATTTCTCTCCCCCTCTTTCTCCCTCCCTTCCCCTCTCTCTAAAAGTAAATAAATACAATAAAATCTTTTTTTAAGCATTAATGACAGTACCATTAGTAATGTATTCATTCTATTCTTTCATTTAAACAGTGTTTCTAATTTAATAGATGGCTTTATTTGCATTTTTATATTAAAATTTTCTGGTACTAACATTTAACATAATTTGAGTTAGAGTTCATGGGCTCCAATTTTTTTTTTTGAGTTTTGTTTGTAAGCATTTTTTACTATTTGAAAGCATTGGCATTTTATGATTTTCATTCTTTCTTAGAGGCTTTCAAGGAGAGAACATTTACTTTTTTAAAAAATTGAATAAAACTCAGTTTGTGTTGTCATTACCCTGTGGATCCATTGAATCTTTTTATAAATCTAAGTTACATTTTGGGATCTTATGGATCATATTTCCCTATAGCTTGAAACATTTTGCTATTTTATCATTATAGGAATTATTATTACTCATCATTACTCATTAATTATTCCCAACTATTTTAAATAAGACTAAAATAATAAAATAGAAGAATGGTGAAATCTCCTAGATAAGGATGATTCACTAGTGAAAGAAATTTTCACCCTTGATCTTTTAAATTGTGGCACCAGAGTATTCTAGTTCAATAACATATTAAAGAAGACTGGAAACACTGGTGTTTTAGTCTACTTTTAGATTTTATTGAACATAGTGAAAATGTAGAATTTTTCATTTTCCACGTATAATGGAAAAGAGAAAAACTTACATGTTTCACAATTATTGGGCATATATAAAATAAATGCAAAGAGATTGCTACATTTCTGGATGATGATGATAATAATGGCGAAGAAGAAATTGGTCATATAAATGAAATTTCAAACTCTGGGTCTTCAAATGACAACATTCTAGGTGAATTTTCTTCAGCTTAAAATTGATAAGTGAACAGAACTTCTCAGGACAAACAAGAAATATGGTGTTCTCATTTAGTGGGTCATTCAAAGGAAGGCCTTCATTATGCCACAATATTTTTATGACAAGATCCTAGACCATCCCATTTTGCTAAAAGGATGTGTGATAATATTTTTTCATATTTTATGCTTGTACACCAAAATTTACATGATGTAAAGGGCTTGCTATGTTTAAATTCCTGTTACAGTTTCTAATAAAATTGTTTTCACTATCCTTTTATTCATACTTCTGTAAATGATTTAAAAATATAAAAGTTCCATTTGACCCAGATGTCAAATGTTAATGCCCATTTTTCTTGGTATATTGAGGGTTAAAGTAAAAAAAAAAAAAAAAAAAAGATTTAATAGCATTATTACATTTTTAACACTTTTTTTTAGTGTGCAATCCTAATTGTGTCTGACACACAATTGGGAATAGTTAGAAGGAAATAGTAGTTCTGGACCAATCAGCAATGGAATGAAAAACTCAGGAAGTCCTATGCCATGGTAAAGGAGAAAAACTCACTTTTCATTTCCTTTCATGTAACAGTGTGTTCAGATTAACTTTAAAGGAGACTGAGATGTAGGTCGGAAGATTTTGTCTGCAATTGGGTATTACCTGTGTGTGGAGCCCATCTCAGCAGGCATCTCGTCATCAACTAACAAACCTTTCCAGGTCCCTTGATAGCTGCTGGGTATCCTATTGCAAGTTAAATATGTAACAGGGATACACTTAGTTTTGCATTAAAGGATTTCTTAAAGTTCAACTTCAAATGAAGTTGTTAGTGTAGTCATTTTTAGTAAAGCTGGCTTTGTTGGGAAGGAAAGGAGAGCTAGAACTGTTCTCTGTGGTATTAAGAAAAATGCTTTGGGAAAATAAAAAGTGGCATAAAATTCTGTACTTTTACATATCTATATGGTACATATCATAAGTCTTATAAATTATATATAATTGTTGAGCCAAGTGGTATTCAACCTACTGTGGCATTAGGGCCTATCAGTAAACATGGCTTTTTAATAGATATTAAATGTTTCAACAAATGTTTCATAGCAGGGTTTTGGGGACTTTACTTTTTTCTACTTTGCCTTTCTAAATTTTAAAACCAAAAAGAAATTACACATGGTGAGTTTATATCACACCTTGAGGAACAGGAGGCTAAATTCTGGATTTGATGAACTTAGTAAACAGCAATACTTACGTACCCTGACTAGGTGTCACACACTCATATAAGGGCTTTACACAAAGCAACTCACTTAATTCTGATAACCCTGTGAGTTAAGTACTGTTACTATCCTCATTCTATACATGAGCAAACTGAGGTATAAGGGTGATAAATAACTTTTAAGGTTACACACTAGTAATTAGGGACCCAGGATTTCAACCCAGGCATTCTAACTCCAAACAACAAATTTTTAAAAAATTACTGTGCTAATTTTTAAACATTATTGCCATAAGTAATATTCCCATTTATAAGGCATTGTCTTAGTGATTCAAAGTTCCATAGAACCACTGACATCATTTGGATACTTTATGCCACTGATTTTACCCTGTAGATCTCAGACTTATGCAAAGACCTAGGGTTAATGCATGTAACATGTATATTGCATAAGTATTATATATAGACTAAACCCAAAAAACCTTAATATGTATATATGTTTATGTAAAGTTATTTTAAATGTGTGTAACAGTTGTTCATAGCATACAAAATAATTTAGTATTGCTTAGTTCATAGCTTTCTGTTACTATTTGTTTTTCTAATTAACATCTACTAGAATTAATACTGTTGTAGAGGTTCATGAAATCTTTTGATGTTGAAAAGGGGGTATTATTTATTAAAAATTGTTGGGAATCATTGAGTGACATAATACAGGATCTGCTGAACATGTGGATCCCTGTCTCCTGATAAATTCTCTTTGATGGGCCAGAGTAAGTTGCTCAGCTAACAATAACAAAACTGTTATTTTCTGTTCTCAGTGATATATTATATATTAAATCTTTACTGCATTTTCATCAAGATGCACACATGCAGTTACTACACTTTTCATTGATTTGTTCTCATGAATGAGAGCATTTATTTTATTTTGGAATTGATAGGACAACTCATGCTGTCAATCTGGGGAAGTCATGTATGGGAGACAAAATGAATACCGTATGTAAAGTTAAAGTTAAAAATTGATATTATTTAAAAAATATTAGACTTATAATACATATTCTGGTATTTAAGAGATAAAAATTAGGATTTCAGAGTTATTTTCCAGTTCCAATGATTGGTTTTGTCTCTCTTCCTCCCCATCCCTCTCTTTCCCTTTCCCTTTTATATTTACATATTTGTTGAAGAAGCTAGTTGTTTGTCCTGTGGAGTTTTTTATAGTCTGAGTTTCGCTTATTGCATTCTAATGGTTTTGTTTTACATGGTCCTCTATACATCCTGTAAATTGATTGTTGGATTTAAAAGCTTGATCAGTCATGTTTGATTGTTTTGGCAACACTGTTACATAGTTGGAGATGTGTACTTCCACGAGGGGACACATAGTGAGTGTGTGTGTGTGTGTGTGTGTGTGTGTGTGTGTGTAGTTTTATTAAAATTGAACCATTAAGCCCTAGCTGTTGTGGCTCAGTGGATTGAGTGCCGCTGGCCCCCAGGTTGTGGGCATTGGAAAGGGAACTGATTCATGTTTCTCTCCCTCTCTTTCTCCCTCCTTCTCTCTGTCTCTCTGTCTCTCTCTCTCTCTCTCAAAATAAATAAATCAATTTTTTTTAATTGAATCATTAAGTCAACAGCAGTTGCAAAATAATGACACTAATTCTAATCTTCTTTCTTCTTATTTTCGTTAGAGTACTTCTATAAAGAAAAACTTCCCTTCACCTACTGTTTGGTTACCTAGTCGGTACATTTTATATATGAACGACTGGATTAATGTTTGATCTATTTTCTTTGTTAGTTTTTTAAAGTAATAAATTAGTTCACTAGTTTCTTTCAGCAGTCACTAACTAGTTGTGCATGTGTTTTTTCTAAGTGTCATTAGGAACTCATGGATTTCAACAAATATGAGCGGTGTCAATCCGTTACAGTTACTATTATACTTATTGGTGTTCAGATTGTCCTGTTTTTGGCACATGGGTCCAGTGGTATGCTGGTGTTGGCTCATACCCACTCGTGAGATACGATTGTTAATTTTTTAATTGATTTTAGAGAGGGAGAGAGAAACATTGATTTGTTGTTTCACTTATTTATGTATTCAGTGGTTGATTCTTGTATGTGCCCTGACTAGGGATCAAACCCGCAACCTTAGCATGTTGGGACGTTGCTCTAACCAACTGAGCTACCCAGCCACGCCTAAACATTTTTAAATACAGTATTCAAAGAGCTTGTGGGTTGTTTGTTTAACACAGCTTTTATTAAAAATTAAATCATACAAACTTACAATTACATAAATTGTATTAAAAACAAAGGTACTCAAAACTCATCCTAGTTATTTTATTCCTGAAGTTAAAGTTATTATATCTGTATGAAGGAATACAGTATAGCTATATGCTACTGTACATCTCCCAGTTCCACATTCAGGGACATCACACTGGTAGTTTGAAATCAGTGATGGTGGGAGTACTTACCTCACAGAAATCAGCAAATGCTGTAGATCGGGACGTGATTTGTTGTTGTTTTTAATTGATTTTAGAAAGACAAAGGAAGGGGGAGAGAGATAAAAAGAAAGAGGGAAAATCAACTTCTTGTTCCACTCATTTATGCATTCATTGGTTGATTCTTGTATGTACCCTGACCAGGAATCAAACCCGCAACCTTGCATATCGGGACGATGCTCTAACCAACTGAGCACCTAGCCAGGGTTTGATTTTCTGTTTTGTTAATTGTCTAGACTTAAGAAAGTGATAGTGAAAAATGTTGGAAATGTAGATTAAACTTCAGAATGTGTAGTACCTGTAGCTGTTCCATTGTAAACAGTACCAAAAACGTGAGGAAATATTCTTTCAGTATTCTGAAACTATTATATATGACTTAGCTAAGAAGTAACTCACATAGTTGACAAACAAATGAAGTTTTAACTTAAGCCTTCCTTGTTTTATTTAGTTTAAACCAGAAGTTGACAAACTATTCCTGTCCATCAGCCTGATTTAATAAATAAAATTTAATTGGAACAGAGTTATGCTCATTTCTTTATATATTATTTGTCTGTTTTGTCATACTGGAAGGCTATCTAAAAAAGCTGTCCAAGACTGCTAGGGCAGAATGAAAAGGGCTCAGAAGCCAACATAAAGAGGGTCCTACTCACTGGTGTTCTGGTGAATGTTTCACAACTGCTTCTCAGAAAAAAAGAATGAATGCATGTATATGCATTTACAGTTCATTATAAGTTTTACTAACAGAAATGTGTAGTATACAATTTACAAATAATAAAATAAACAATGTTCTTTATTGTAAATTCCATATAGCAAACAGATTTTAACAGAATGCTCTTATTGATTTTTGCTAAACTCATATTTTTAAAACATTTTTTTTAATTTATTATTTATTTGTTTATTTATTTATTTTTTTTTGGGGGGGGGACTCTCATATTCTTAACCAAACTATAGTTGCAACAACATACTATTCCAATATGAATGGTGGTTGATATTTTCCCTTATGTAAATGAGGAAGACAAAGGTGAAACTACAGATATGTATGTTGAAACTTCATCCATTTTTTTCACTTTTCATCCATATATGAGCGAGTTCTATTCTGAGTTGGATGCTGGTTTTTGAATACTGGAAGAATATTTTCTCTTTGTGTGTGAGTGTGTGTGTGTGATGTGTACAATGGAATAACTGTAGACACAATGAGTGTTTAAATTTATTCTGCATTTTTAATATTTTCTCCATCATTTTCTTAAGTCTAGACAATGTAGCATTTGCCCACTTCCATGGTGTAAATAATCCCGCCATGGCCAATTTCAAGCAAGAATGCAGTGTCACTGAATGCAGTGTTGGGAAGAGAACTGGTGACTTAGATTATTCTATAGTGTTTTCATCATACAGATAACAATAGGTGTGAATAACTGAAAGAATAACATAATTAGAAGTGATGAATTCTAAGCATTTATTACTTTTGTTTTTATGTGATTTAATTGTTAGCTTATAAGATTTAATTTTAGCCGGCCAAGATGGAGGCTTAGACGGACACGCTAGGTCTCCCTCTACAACTAGAGAGGAATACAACTACTTCAAAACAAAGGATAACTAGAAATTCCAGAAAATAAAACTACACGGAAGCCCAACATATGAAGTTATAAACCAGCGGTGCCATTTGGGCAGGTAAGAGTTAAAGAGGGCAGCGCTGTTTGCGGTCGCACCTGGGGCGGCGAAAAATCCCGGCTGCAGTCAAGCTCCTGGCAGTGCGCGACCCCAGCGCTGGGGAGAGCAGCCGCCGCATCGCCTTGAACAGTGAGGCCCAGGGGGGCGGGAGGACGGATCCCGGTCTCCTAGCTGAATAACTGTGTGAATCCATCTTGGACCCCCGCCCCCAGAGAAAGCACCACAGGGCTGCGAAATAGGTCGCGGACAGGCGCCTGTCGCTAATTTGTGACGCGTACACAGGCCCTGCCCCCGACAGCCGGCCCAAGAAAACAAAACGCATCTGTCAAAATGAGGCTGACAACTATAGAAATCCCGGTGACACAGCTCACCAGGCAACAGATAGAGAACCTGACAGATGAACAGATAAGAAACCTGTCAGAGGCTCAGTTCTGGGCCATTGTTATCAGGTGGCTTACAGAATTCACAAAAGAGCAGGAAAAAGATAAGAAAGAAGCGAAAAACTTTCATAACGAAAGGAACAAAACCACATACGAGACAGATGGTGAGGAAAAAAAATCCAGAGTTCATTTCAACAAACTGAAATATGGAGAAGGAACAAGCAGTCAACCAATGCAGCGAGAGGAAATCGGAAGCAACAATGAGAGGATCAGAAACCTCTGGGACAGCTATAAAAGGCCCAACATAAGAATCATTGGTTTGCCAGAGAGTGAGGAAGATGAACTAGAACTTGAAAAATTGAGTGAAAATATAATAAAGGAGAACTTCCCAGACTTGGGGAAGGGAATAGACTTGCAGGTCCAGGAAGCAAGGAGAGTTCCCAAGAGACTGGACCCAGGGAGAACCACTCCAAGACACATTATAATCAAAATGTCAAAAATTAAAGATAAAGAGAGAATCTTAAAAGCAGCAAGAGAGAAGAAAAGAATTATGTACAAAGGGGTCCCAATTAGACTATCAGCTGACTTCTCAAGGGAGACCCTACAGGCAAGAAGGGACTGGCAAGAAATATTCAAAGTAATGAAAATCCAAAACCTACAACCACGAATACTCTATCCAGCGAAATTGTCATTCAGAATAGAAGGACAGAGAAAGTGTTTCCAGGACAAAATAAAACTGAAAGAGTTCATTAGATCCAAACCACTGTTATATGAGATGTTAAAGGGACTGGTTTAAAAAACAGAAGCTAGGGAGATGAAACAAAGGCAAACTAAACAGGCAACGAGAGTGGAAAAGGAACTGTGGGTACGGGAAGCATATTGGGGGGAGGTCAACAGGGAGGGGGAGTGGGGAGAGGGATGGAGATGATATAGGAATTGGGGATCATGGTAGGAGGGAATGGAATAGACGGAGAGAGGTTGGGAGGAACTGTATGCACAACTAATGGACATAATCTAAAAGGGGGGGACAACTGGAGGGAGGGGGGCCACCGGGTGGAGGGGAGCAGAGGGAAGGGAAATTGGCACAAATGTAATATTTTAATCAATAAAACACATTAAATCTGAAAAAAAAAATAAAATAAAATAAAGTAACATCTATTTGTCTGATACATCCCAACATTTCTATTTTTGTTTCCATGAAATATATTTTTCCATCCCTTTAAAAAAAAAAAAAAAAAAAGATTTAATTTTAAATCACATACCTATTCCAGCACACCACTGGGTTGATTTCCCTTTTTGCAATATATGGGATGTTTCAGATTTTTTTAAAAATAGAATTTAATATAAAGCCAAAATTCTCCCTACTTAAAGGATACTTGCCCCAAATCCTTAGTAAAGTGACCAAATCCTTCTGTAAAACACGTAGTTATCTCAGCTTCAGATTAGTTTTTTTTTGAGGATATCGGTCTATGTACAGTTAAGACCATAAAATCAAGAGAACTGTCTAGAACTCTTAGCTCATGAGAGGAAAGATAGATGGTGCTTTGTATTTAGAATATTATGATAACAATATACAGTTCCATCACAGAAGAGTATCTTGAAAACCATAAATTTCCTAATTAAGATTTTAAAATTGCTTTTGAATTTACTTCTTAATGGAATTAAATCCACTCCTCTTTTTGTTTGATTAATGATGAGTGCAAGTAAGCACTTTGTTTCTAAGGTGAGGTTATTTGGGTGGTCATGCTAATGCCTCAAATAAATGTGAAAGGAAGGAAAAAGCAAAGATTAATTGAATTAAATTGCAGGATCTGCAGCAGGCCACATAAACATCTTTCTGAAACTGTGTCTTTTCTATCACAGGTACATCGTTTTATCCCATTAGCAAGTTAAAACTGGTTCTCACTACTGCTCTTAGACGATACGTCTAAGAGAAAGTTCTTTGGAATTGGAGGAGAAATTGGCAGGATGCCTGCGGAATAGCAATAGGTACTCCCAGAGAGTCAGAGACTTGGTGCCGGAAAGTCTTTGGAACATTAAAGTAGACACTGGATAGTGTATTATTTGGTGGACTGTCACAGGACTCTACTCAGACTTGTTCTAAAGTTTTAAAAGGCATTTTGATTTTATGTTGCTTGAATTCTTCATCCTATTTGTGAGTTATTTCATGAAAGGGTAATTGTATTTTGATTTGAGGGAAATAATGACTTTTTTCTTTCACACGGGTATAAATATCATCCAAGAAAAGCTCTTAGCTTTCTTTTAGGTTTTTTACATGATTATTTACTTCAGTATCTTAAGTGATGTTTTGTTAAGGTTAAGAAAGAAAAATGTAGGAGAAAATTAGAGAAGTTATGAAACTACTATTAGCTTTCTAAATTCATTAAGGGAACGCTCTGATTTTCAGCTATACCACACCTTAGGGTTCTTTTCAACCTTTCTGAAATATTTTTTTTTCTTACCAACTTTAGAAACTTTATCTATTTGTCAGATGAATTATTTTGGGTGGGTAGGAGTGGATAAGAGTAGAATGTGAGGATTAATGGGATTGACAGATTACAAATCACTTTGAAAGGCTTCAGCAGTGTATTAACCTTTGAGCTCTGTTTTATTACAAATGGAAACATGAAATCACATTACTCTCCCTTGTATCCTATCCCATAGTAAGAGAACTACTCTTTCAAAATAGCAATTGATCTGGCTGTCATTTGGGTCTTTCCCAAAGAATTTTTATAGTAGACAAGTAAAATTCTCATCTTTACTCTGAAGCCACTGGTTTATATATCATCAAGGAAATGAGTGATATTCCAAGCAGTTTCCAGTGATTTTGTATACTTTGGACTTGGATTCTGGTTTTAACACTGGATTTTGCATTTAGATTTTCATCCTGGCATTTAGTGCTTTAGAATCTCCTATATGGCATATGGCATAATCATGTTGGTGAAGCTACAATTATTATCTTTGACAGCGTTGATTTAGTCTGAGATAGATGCTTCGGTTTTTCACGAGATCTGGCCATTATCTATTAGTTAGGAAGACTTAGGCTTTCTTATTTGACTGTGGGTGCAAACTGGAACACTGAGCAGTCTTAGTCCGTTAACTGAATTCTGTCTGTTTGTTTGTTTTGACCCTCAGACCACATCTGTTGTTAATCAGGACTTACATTAGGGTTGTTGTGAGTCCAATACATACAACATACTTCAACAGAACAGTACCCGAAACACAGTCAAGCACTCAGGACATTGTTAGCAGTTATTCATTGTTTTAATGTCAACATCATCATCATCATCATCAGATCCACTGGTACATTATAGGGTTTTAAATATATATATATATATTTAAGTCATTTAAAATATTCCTTTACTTGTAGAGCAGAAAAAAGCGAGAAAGTGGCCCTGACTGGTGTGGCTCAGTTGGTTGGGCATTGTTTCACAAATCCAAAGGTCACGGGTTCAATTCCCAGGCAGGGTAAATGCCTGAGTTGTGGGTTCTGTCCCTGGTCAGGGTGCGTGCAAGAGGCAGCCAATCAATGTTTCTCTCTCATTAGTGTTTTTCTCTTTCTCCCTCCCTTCCTCTCTCTCTAAAAATAAATAAAAATAATTTTTAAAAAAAAGAGAGAACGTATTTATAAAGCTATGCCCTTGGCTGTGCTGCCTATGTGAAAATAGTTCTCATCAGAGTGGAGTGAGGAAGAGATCTGGGTATCCTCAGAGGAGAAAGGAATGAGAAATGAGCAGTCTCTTCCTTTAGGCCCTCCCCAGTTAATGAAAACAAGTTTTGTTATTGATTTCATAGAGAAACAGTTCTACCCTTTCTCTTCCTTAAGTCTTTTATTGACTATGCAGTGTGACCAAAATGACCAAGCCCTTGTAGCTCACTGTTTCAAGAAATGTGACTTAGCAAAATGCTGGTATGAGCACAAAATTCAGTTTCTTGTGGTTTGTTGTAATAAAACTTTGACTGCCTGTCCCTTTAGATAGTACTTGATTTTGAAGGCTTGACATCATCAGATTTCAACAGAGGCAGCAGCTGACAGTATTGCTGCAGCACTTTGCTTCTGCTTTGTGAGTGGAGCTTGAAGGAGAGTTTATGTTTTGACATTTAGGAATGAACTAACTTATATTGAGCGTTCATCATGTGTCTCTGCTTATTGCTTCAAATACATCTTTTATTTAATCCTCATTTTAGATGAAAAATTAAGGCCCAGAGAAGTTACATAATTGTCTAAGTCAAACATTTCTTACTTGATAAAGTTTTAAAGCTAGGTTTGTAGGATTCTGTATCTGTTTTTATTGTTTCTTAATTAATCTTGTATTAAACAAGTATGAATGATAATTGGGGATGTATAAGGTTCCCCCAAATTATCTTCTATCTCTCCTGTTTAAGTTAGGTGATCTGAGTCTTGTTGGTGGAAATGATAACAGAACCTTTGCATAAGTATATATGTAAGTGAGAACTTTCTGGAACACTGTTGAAAATCGTAGTCCCTCTTCTATACATACACATGCTATTTTAAATCCTGCTCATATTTCCATATCCTAGATGAGGCATTGCTAATGCTCACATTTTTAAATTGAAAGGTTCTACCTACCTATTTTGAAAACAGTCTTAGAAGTTTAGAACTGGAAAACTGAAAAGACCTATCAGGATCTTTTGCTCCATCGCAACCACAGCTTCTTTCTCCCTCCAAAAGTAACCTTTACATTAACATCACATGGAATTTTTTAAAAAGGAGACACTTTCTCTCGTGTACTACTTGATTACACAGTGGGATAGTTCATAGAAAATGAAAGACATGATAAATGCTGGATTTTTTTATATACTCAATTTTCAAGTTAAGAATGATTTGTTGTCACTTACAAATGGTGCCAATTAAATTTTTACATCATTTTGAACTCATTGATTTAAACATGTGATAGATTTTAATCCATTTCAGTTTTTATACTTATTAGAGCCCAGTTGCCCAATCTTTTACTAGCATAAGCCTCTTCATATTTGCTCTTTTTTTGTTTGTTTTTACTTGATCCTAGTGGTTTTTGATAGATTCCTTGCTAATGTCAAGATGCTACAAGCTCTTAGGGTTGATGTCAGTTGATTGCCTTTTCTTTTGAGTGTGAATCAGATTTTCCTTTTTCTCCATAGGTCTAATAATTTTTTATTATGTTCTTGATATTGTGAATGAGTTTGTAGAGAGTGTGAATTCTGTTGTGTTCGTCTGATGAGTGTTGATTTTTTTTTTGTTTCAGCAGGAAGTTAGCTCAGCTGAGACTCCAAACTGTGTCTCTTATATGTTGGGCAGCAGCTAAGTGTACAGTTTGATAATTTTTGATATATGTATAAACTTGTGAAATCACTGTCACAGACAAAATAATGAACATATTCATCACCCCAAAAAGTTTCCTGAAGCCCTTTGTAAACCATGCCTTCTCCCCTCCTTCCACCTCCCTTCCTAGTCAGCCACTGGCCTACTTTCTGTCACTATAGATTAGTTTGCATTTCCTAGAATTTTATGTAAATAAAATTATAGTATATTCTATTTTTCTGTCCGTTTTTCTTTTCTACTAGTATAATTATTTTCAGATTCATTTATGTTGTTACAAATATCCATAACTTATTCCTTTTTCTTGCTGAGTAGTATTCTGTTGTATGAATGTATCACAAGTTTATTCACCCATTGATGGACATTGTGGTTGTTTCCTGTTTGGGTGTATTTCAAATAAAGTTGCTATAAACATTTATGCTTTAATTTTTCTTGGATAAATACCCAGGAATGTAATGTCTTGGCTAAAAAACAGTTCTTCATCTCTGAGTGAGGGGCCTGGTATTTTCTACCAGAATTCATGAAACTGTGGCAGACTTAACTTTTTGCTTGCAAGTAGGGTATCATTTCAGACTCTGTATAGTTCTTGACACTAGGTCCTTTACAATTACATATAAAATTTAGAACCAGCCTATCAATTTCTACAGGAAAGACTGTTAGAATTTGTATTGGGACTTCCTTGAAAACAAAGACCAATTTGTAGAGGATTGCCACCTGCCCACTGCTGACTCTTCCAGTCAGTGAGCGTGGGGTATCTATTTATTTAGGTCATTTAAATTTTTCTCAGTAATGTTTAATAGTTTTCAGCATACAGTTCTTATACATATTTTATAAATTTACCCATAAGTATTACACATATTTGATGCTGTTTTACATGACATTTTAAAAAATAGTAAACTTATTTTTTAGAACAGTTTTAGGTTCACATCAAAATTGAGCAGAAGATGCAGAGAATTCCCATATACCCTGCCCCCACACATGCACAGGCCCCTATCAACATCTCCTATCAGAATGTATGTTTGTTACAATAGAACCTGTATTGATACATCATTATTATCCAAAGTCTATAGTTTACATTAGGGTTCGCTTTTGGTGTTGTATATTCCGTGGGTTTTGATATATGTATAATGACATATATTCACCATTATATCTTTGAGAGTAGTTTCACTGCCTCTGTACTCTGCCTATTCATCTCTCCCTCCTGACTGACCCCCCTTGGCAACCTCTGATCTTTTCAGTGTCTCCATAGTTTTGCCTTCTCCAGAATGTCTTATAGTTTGACTCAGTAATGTATCCTGTTCAGATTGGGTTCTTATACTTAGTAACATTTAGCATTTAGGATTCCTCCATTTCTTTTCATGTTTCGATGGTTCATTTCTTTTTAGCACTGTGTAATATTCCATTATATTTTATAATATCCATTGAAGGACATCTTAGTTGTTTCCAAATTCTAACAATTATAAATTAAGTTTTGCCCTGACTGGTGTGGCTCCATGCGTTGGGCGTTGCACCGCAAACCGAAAGGTCGCTGGTTCAATTCTCAGTCAGGGCACATGCCTGGGTTGTGGGCCAGGTTCCCAGTTGGGGACCTGCAAAAGGCAACTGATGGATGTTTCTCTCCCTCTCTTTATCCCTCCCTTCCTCCTCTAAAAATAAATTTAAAAAAATTTTTAAAAATAAAGTTACTATAACTATCTCTGTTCAGGTTTTTTGTGTAGATGTAAGTTTTCAACTCATTTGTGTAACTGTTTAGTCTTTTTTTTATTATCTGAGCTGCTTGGAATCTGCTATGCACGTGCATAGTTAAGAGGTCAGTCAGAGATCTGGGCAGAATTTATAAGCAGAAACTGGGGCTTCCCCTCTGTGGCTCACCTTTGTAGGATTCGTGCCTCACTTTCAGTTGTTAAAATTCCCAGCTCTGTACTTTGGTTCTCCAAGCCGGTGAAACTGCAGGTTTCTATCTTAGTCTAGTCATCCACCCAGTGAAGCACAGATTAGGTCCTTTCCTTAGTCAGAAAACCATAGAATTAGGAAACTCATCAGTGCTTTTCCCTTTTTCCAACTGGTGACTGTCTTTCAAAATCTACTTGCTTTTGGTTGCTCTCCACTGCCTTCAGATAATTGCTTTTAGTATTTTGTCCACAGTTCCTGATTGCCTTCTAGGAAGGCCTGGTCTGACACATGCTGTTTTGCCATTAATGGAAACTGAACTTCATTCACCAGTTCTTCTTTTGGGAAACAGTTTTCAGAACCACAGTCTGGGTGCTGAGCTGCTCCTCATCGTTGATGTAGCTTGTTGTTCTGGGTCTTTTCTTTCCTCTATAAGTAATTTGTTCTTTGTGCTTGGATGCCCAAAGGTGGTGGTTGTTGGTGTGTTTTTTCCTTTTTCTTTTTTCTAAAAAGTATACTGATTTTACCACAATATCTTGACATTGGTTGCTCTCAGTTGATATTCTTAGGTACAATGATCCTCCTTCAATACATAGTTAAAAATCTTAAGGAAAATTTTCTTGAAGTATTGCTGTAATGTTAGTTATGTTCCTTTCCTTTGGTTTTCTTTTTCAGGACTTCTGATAACCATATGTTAAGGGCTACTTCGTGCCCTGTTAGCAATATCTATTTTCTTATTAATTCTCTTTAATATCTTAATTTTGACTTATTAGAAGTTTCTTTTCACCTTCTATTTCTCTTCAGACACTATTATTTGCTCCTTTGTATTTTCTAGTTTAGTCTTTGTTTCTGAAATATTTTTAAATTTCTAATTATTTTACTTCTCTCATCTCGTTGCTGAATTTTTCTAATTCTAATTTATTTTTTATATCTTACATAATTTTAAAAATGTTCTGTAGCTTGTTTTGAAATAGGATACTTTTCAGTGTTGAACTTTTCTGTTTTTTTTCAGTTTTGCTTTTATTTTTGGTGGGATATTAAGCTACTGCTTCTCCTTTTTTTAATGTAGTAATTTTGTTTGGCTTTTGACTTTGATATTTTTCTGATGCTCATTTTTGTTGACCTTAGCTGACTTGAACGTCTAGAAGTAGAAGGCCTGGTTTAGATAGCTTTTCTAATTTTCCAGAGCTCCCTCCTTCTCTTGGTGTTCGCATGTAGTGTTAAAATATAGCAACTAGCCCTGGCTGGTGTGGCTCAGTGGATTTAGCCCTGGCCTGTGAACCAAAGGGTCACCAGTTCCATTCCCAGTCAGGACACATGCCTGGGTTGCTGGCCAGGTCCCCAGCTGGGGGTTCGCGAGAGGCAACCACACAGTGATGTTTCTCTCCCTTTCTCTCTCCCTTCCCCTCTCTCTAAAAATAAGTAAATAAAATCTTTAAACATAATAAAAAATAAATAAAAATACAGTAGCTTGATTTCTGCTATTAGCAGACAGCATATCTGGCCACTTTATATGACTTCATTTTCTTTCCTTCATCTCTGTTGTCCCTGTTTTGCTCACGTTGGATTCCAGTTCCACTAGTTTCTCCTCATTATGGGGCCTTTTTCCAGAAGGGTGCCCTGGCAGATCAGTTGTGATGGTTCACAGAGACGAGACTTCACCATGGGGACCTGGTTTGGAGTGCAGATCCCCTGCAGATCCCCCACAGTTTTAGCCACTGTTCTCAACCTGGCCCCTGCACTTTGTAGTGTATGTGTGTTGGTTATTAGGGGAGTTTTTCTGTTTTCAGGTTAAGTCAAAGGCTTTGTTGTATTCCTCTGCTTTTTTCCATAACATACTGATAATAGACAGGTCTTGTATGTCTTGGTTGGTTGTCCATATCTACGTGTATTTTGGACTTGCTGGGGATACCTTACCCCTTACTTTTTCTGGAAATACTATCAATGGGTTTCTGATTTTGCTCTGTCATTGCTCTGCTATTTTAATGCTTTAGAGATTTAGACAGATCCCAAAAAGATACTACTATTGCTACTACCATTTCCCCAGGAATTTCAAGATCCATTCAATTTGGACGTACCAGTAGTCATTACTTTTTGTTGCTGAGTTGTATTCCGTGTTATAAATGCTACTGTTTACTTATCCATCTACCAGTTGATGGACACTTTATAAAAAGTTTTCAGTAATCATGAGTAGAGCTGTTCAGAACATTCATGTACAGGTTTTTGTGTAGCCATGTGTGTTCATTCCTCTCAGGGGAATGTCTAGAAGTAGCATGTAAGGCTCTTGTGGTTTGTTTGTCTTTCTGTCATTGAACTGTGAAAGTTCGGGAAAGTTCTTTGTGTGTTCTGGTCGCCAGTCCTTTGGCATGTATCTGTTTTGCAGATATTTTCTCTTAGCTTGTGTTTTGTGTTTTCATGTTATTAATAAGCTTTTTCAAGGAGCAAACATTCTTAATTTTGAGGAAGTTCATTTTATTTTTTTATGACTTGTACTTTTTGTGCCCTATGAAATTCTTGCCTTAAACCCAAGATCACAAGATTTTCTCATATTTCCTTCTATAAGTTTTATAGTTTTAAGTTTTACATTTAGGTCTATGGTCCACTTGGGGTTAATTTTTGGTGTGAGAATGGTTTGAGGTTCCTTTTTGTGTGTGTGTGCAGGAGGTTATCCAATTGTTTCTGCACCATTTATTTGTTGGAGAGTAATTCATTATCTGTTAAATTGCCTTGGATCCTTTGTTAAAAATCAATTGGCCATATCTGTGTGGAGAGATTGTCTTTGATAAGACATTTCTCCATTACTATGGGAGAATCCAGTAGAGATACAAGTAGATGCCTGGATTTGGTGAGGCTGCTTGGAAGGAATTCCCAGTTGATGGCTTCTGAGTGAAGTGTAATTCAGAAGGTGAGTAAAGTTAGCAGGGAGTGGGAGTCAGAAGTTTAATGGAGAGAAGGTGTGAAAGAGTGTTTCAGAAAGTAGGAAAGCAAGCAGGCTAGGAAGATTAGTAAGGTTTTTTGAGCTGTGCTGAGGGCCAACTTCGAGGTTGCTAATAGTCCCCAGTCAGTGGTTGTGTTTCACTTTAGCAATGTCTAATGCTGTTTGGGTACAGGCACAGGGAAAGTGGCATTTGTGTTCCTCCAGATTTGGGGTTTTTCACAGGCAGGAGTGAAAGAGAAATAGAAAATTTAGTCTGTAGAAGTATTTGTGTTAATCCTTTGACTTAGTTCAAAAACCAAACAACGTAAGAAGTGTACATAAAAAGTTCCTCCCAGGGCTTTGCCTCTCCTTTTCATTCCCTCCTGCTCCCTACAGGTGCTCACTTTTATGTTTCTCTTTGCAGTGTTTCTTTATGCAGATACAGCAACCACAACTATATTTTATACTCCCCCACCAATTTCCTACACAAAATGCAGTACACAATGTGTACTGTTCTGCACTTGGCTTTTTAAATTTTATTTAACAGTATATCCTATTGATCTTAGGATATTGATCTATTAGTTAATAGTTAAGGACTTTTGAGAGTCATCTAAGTGATGGATTTACCAAATTATTTTAGCAGTTTTGTTTGTTTAGGATGTAAAATAATTTTTAAAATGCTTTCCTTTACTTTTTAAGTTCCTTCAGTGTGCATATGTTACTTTCATTATTAGTTAATTTAGAAAGTTAAACTTAGTTATTTGAACGGATTTCTACTCTGTGCCACTGCTGTTCTAAGCACTGGGATGTCCAGTAAATAAAATAGGCAGGGCTGTGCTTTCATGGTCCTTGCATTTTAGCGTGGGCCAATAGTCACCAAATAAGAAAGTAGGAAATGATGATGTGTTGTGTGTGCAGAGAATTAAAATAAGGACCATGGGATTCCAGGGAAAGCCTCCTCCAAGAGGGGAGCATTTAGGCTGATGTCAGTGATAACAAAGAGCAGATCATGATTAGGGAGGAACAGTGTGCTAGGCAAGGAGTGAGCTGCTGCCAAAGCTTGAAAGTCAGATTAAACTTGATGTTTTCAAGAAACAGAAATAAGGCCAGTATGTCTAGAACCTCCTGAGAGGGAGAGTGGTATGAGATGAAGCAGAGGTCAGTTCTTATCTGGTAATCAGGGAGAAGAATGAGGATTTTAAGTGCAATGGGAAACCATTGAAGAGTTTTAAGTTATTAGAAAGAAAACAGCTATAGAAAAGGCTGAAGTTGACAGATGGATAGAAAGGGAACCTAGAAAACTGAGTTAGAGACGAGTTTCAAGAAGCCCTGCAGTGTTAAATGCATCAGGTGGGTGCTTAGGTTGAGGACCACAAAAAGTTTATTAATTTGTTTTTATGGTGCACTCTAAATGTAATCTACCTGAAACGTAACTCCAAATTTAAAAGATAAGCTTTAGATCAATAAGCAGTGTTTGAAGATGTGATTTCAAGTATGCATTTCAAAATTCTTATATTTTAGAATAAGGAATTAATACAGAGTTGCTCCTTCTAGAATTATTATGCCAATGCTTCAGGAAATCGAGTGTTTAAATTGGAGCTCAAAAACAAATATTTTCTGACTCTTAAAAATCATACTCAGCAGGAATAAAAAACGGGCTCTAAGGATTTGTGTTCTTTACTACTACATGTTGAAGGGAGGCATAGCTTTGAACACACACTTATAAATAGAAAAAAAATAAAACTCTGATCTTAAGAACAAGTGATTGGATCCTTAACTTTTTGTAATCTGTAGCTCCTTCAATTCTGAACTTATCAGTCATTGTTGTACTTTGGAAATACTGTATATCAGAAACCAGTTTTGACTTTTTTTCAGGAAGAATATCCTTTAAAAAGATATTCAGACCCATCAACATATATTCTCTTATTTTCTTCTAATATAACTCTACTGCTCTCCTACTTATTTTTATTTTTTCTCTTTCCCACTGGTCAGTTTGAATACAGTTTCTTTACATGGGTATTGCCTAATTGAAAATAACTTTCAGGAGGTTCATTATAAACTCAGTTTTTATAATGTAAAGTTCATTTTTTTATGGATTTCCATTAGAGAATTGGAAATTAACTGCTAGTGGGAAATGGGGTTCTTTTGTTGAAGAAAATTCAGGATAGTAATTCCTTAAACCATCAACCAAACTCCTTTCACTTGAAAGTTTTAGCCTTTACCTAGGAGCCGAACTTGACACATTTCTGCTTCCTTCTCTTTTTCTCTGTCTGTCCTTGGACCTCTCAACAACCCTTCCCCCACCAAAGACTTGACACTCTTGCCTGACAGTTTCCTGCTTGTGGCTGCTTTGTTCTTGATCCTCCCTTCCTCTACTCCCCACCTCCCATATTTAAGTTGCTGAAAGAATGTATTCTAGGCATCATCTTTCTTGAAGCTCCGAGTCTCATGTTATGTAGAACAAATTGGTTTCCTTTATAGTCATGTAGTTCTTGTATTGCTTTTAAAAGTACAATTTCCATAATTTAGATTGTATGTATCTGATAGAAATTATCTGTTATGTATAAGGGAGGACAAACAGGCAGTTTTCTTCAGTTCTAGGCATAAGGAATCACTTATTTTTGCCAGAGATTAAAAATAGTAATCATTGAGGTCAACTGAATGTTCTTAAAAACTTTATTAGTTCACATTTAAAGAAATTTCTCTCTTACAGTATAAGAATCAAAGACTGAAGTATGGATATGTTAACTTTAAGTCTCATATTGTGATTTCTTGTAAGTCAGACTATATGTGGTAGTTTTTAGTTCAAACAAAGGAAGTGTAATAGTAAGTAAGGTTATTTTGTTACTGAGATCCATGTACTAAACATAGGTTGTTAATTATTGCTGAGACCGAGGGTTTTCTTACAGAAATACTTATTGGTTTAAAGAAATACTTATTGGTTACAAGAAATAAGTGGGAAAATAAGTTTTCTCTGAGTCTAAGTTGATTATAAATAACTTGCTATGTTGACATTATGTCATCATGATGGGCTGAGGATTAGATAAAAATTTATACCCGTAACTACTGAAATTTTAGTTTCATCTATTCAGTATGCAAATTTAGGTTAAGAATTATTATAGATGAATGATCCCAATGTTTCTAATTTTGTTCATCACTTAGAAAAATTATAGTTTCTCTTTTAACCAGATGGTGTATATTTGGAAACGATGTTTCTTGGATTTAGTTATTTCAAAATATCTATAAATTTTCACCAAGGAGCTTTATAGATATAAAGTTAAATGATGGCTTAGGTTTAAAGTGATACAAATTGTATTGTTTATATTAAAGGCAGCTAAATTCTCATAATCTTTCTCGTTTTCTTTTTTTTCTGCAAAGTTGTGCACTAACCAGTAGAGGGCACTGTTGTAACACTATAGACGTGTTTTATTGATGCACTAACTCCCCCATCTGCCTTTGCAGTTTGGAAAGTGTTTTTAAAAGCAATGTTCTCTATGTAATTAAAATCAGTTCCCTGTATAATTAGCAATGGAGTCTTAGTCTTTGTGGCTGTGGTTGTGGGTGGTGTTATTTTTTTTTAGTCTGTACTGTTCTATAGTCAGTGCCAAAATTGTCACCTATTAAAATTAAGAAAGTTGTATTATAGTTTATCAGCACTAAGCAATATTGTAGATGGAAATACATAAAATTACAGCATGTTTCATTTAGGTGCTCTGAGCAAATTATTTGAATAAGGAATGCTTAAAATTACTGGTTCTATCTTGAGAAATAGCAGAGTTAATGTGCCATAGTAATATCTTGTGTTCTGGTGCCTTGAATAGTAGTAGAGGACAACAAATTCTTGCAGGGTTTTTAAAAATGAATCAGCATTAGTGCACTGCTTAAAAAATCTACTGATCTGCTTAGCAGATTCTTTATGTAATTTCTTTTTTGAGCTTCCTTAAAATCATACAGTATTGATATAGATACCTAACTGCTAAAATAGTGAATATTAAAGCACAATTAAAGTTATACCTCTCTTAAAGGAACATAAATGTTATATAAAACGACAGTAAGTGTGCATTCATTGCCTGACTACCTTGGGAAGTGTTTGAGCGCAGGGAGTTTAGAGAGATTCCAAACCTGATTTTTAAGTTGTCAGAGGTGTGATTCATGAACTTATAATTTATCCATATATCCCAAAGTCTCCAGAAGTAGTTTAAAAACAAACAAATCTTATTTCAAATGAAATTAGAGATTATTAGCTATATAGTTTTCAGGAACTTAAGATAATTTAAGTTGTTTGGAGTTAGTTTTATTGCATGCTTTAATATTTGTGTAAGAAAAGTAATTGAAAATTAAGAATCTTAATGGTTTATTTTTTAATCTTTAATTTGTAGGCACATGAAATTAGGGAGTTAACTAGCATTTTCTTTAAGAAGATATTTCTTTTAACTTTATGAAATAGTTTAGCTGAGGGTTGAAATTGAGTTTATCTTAAAACATGCTTTTATTTTGAAAAATGGAGAAAGGCTTATATTGGCTGACTTTGTATATTACAGACTTCAAATAGCTAATTTAATGTTGATTTAGCTATTTACTTTCACAATGAAAATGTAGGGGTAAAATTTGAGAGAGAAGATTATTGAGGAAAGCTACGATGTAAAATTATTTTTAAACATTTGGAAATATCTTTTATGAATTAGTCAATGTAGGTGTAATTTTAGAATATTTTAATGGAATTGTAATAATGCATGAGTTGAAAATTTCAATGCACCTTAAGAAAGCCCTCTGTCTTCTTTTTCTAAGTTGTTCTGATGTTACAGATGCCCCCAAAGGAAGATGTTGTAGTGTTCTCCTCTTACTCACTGTAGCCCCACACTCCTCCGTGCTATAGGATATGTTTTTGGGCCAAGGGTTTTGAAGAAGCAGCAAAAAACCCAGAATACTATAGAAATTGCACTTGTTTAGTATTATGAAACTAAAATATGGTGGGTCAGTTAGAGAAAGCAACTTAATGCTATTTATCCATAGATATAAAATTGTTCTTTTCTCATTTCTTATTACCAAAGTGAGAATTAAACAAATTTTTGTTTCGTTGAAGCATTTGTATTGGGTACTTAGAGTTCCCTCTATCATTTTGGTAATGATTATTGCTGTGTTTTCCCCCAGAGAGGCCACCACAGGTTTTAGTCTAGACTATTTATATTCAGCAAGGTCAAGATAAGTTTTGTCTCTCCCAATGAGTCAAGTGCATTACAATTAATAGGTAAAAATAAAATGCCCTGAAAATACTATTGCAAAGCTCTCAATGAATTTTTAAAGTTGTGAGCTTGTCATATACAATATACTTCTTATTGTTTTTATTTAATTGTATGGACTGAGGAATGCAATATATTTTACAGGTATTTTAAAGGAAAGTTAGGAACAGATTAATATTTTCAGAAATCCTTAATTCCTCAGATTTAAACCTATACTAAGTTTTAGAGGCTATTTAAAGAAAAGAAATTCAAAAGAATAAATATTACAAGACATTCATAAATTACAAGTATAACTTGGGTTTACTTATTAAGGCAATTATTTTTATGAAGTTACATATGTATTTTTTCCGTGTGCTTTCCTGCATAAATTAAATTTCTGCTTCCTTGGTTGCGGAACGGTGGTTATCAAGAGATGATAGTGAGTATTTCATTATTTTAGAATTTCTCTTCTAACCTAAACATATAGTTTCTATATGTTTAAAGACAAAAAGAATATTTTAAAATTTCTTTATTACTCAGAAGGGTACTTATATTGCTTATAATTATGAATGTACTAGAAAATATAAACTCTAAAAGGACATATTTTTTCAGTTAATTTTCTGTGCTAAACATGACCCCAGCATTAACTGAATTAATATTTCTAGGTGCAGGTTACATGGAAAGTTTTCCACAGGTTAATTATCTACATAGCTGTTCAAAATGCATATGCTAAGAAATTATGTATTGAAGTCAAGTTCTTTTCCTTCTTCAGCATTGCTATGAAATAGAAAGCTTTTCTAAACTTTATAGCCTTCTGGTTTGGAATTATGCTGTGCTTGCTAATGTTTATGCTTCTTAATCCTTCAAAATGCACTGTTTTTCCTTTAATACTCATTTTACTAGTTTGTAGGTTTGATACCTACGGACTTTGATACTAGTCTGTAGGTTTTCCTTGTTTTAAATGAAGTTTGCTTATCTTACCTGTTAACTGGCATAAGGAGACTGAAACCAGTTTTGATGTTGATTTTAAGTATTATTTATCAGTCATTATTTGTATGGTGGTAAATAATATATACTCTATCGCTGTCATAATTGTTCCTTGTTTTTCTCTCTCTCTCCATACTTCATACATTGTTTATTTATTTAACCATTTAAATTGAAGGTAATATAAACATCTGGCACCGTTTCTGGAAATTGTAACCATTTTCTTTGAAAGTTCGTATAAATTATTATCTTTGAGTCTTACCATTATTAATCTTTATAATATGGGTCTACAGTCCCACATACTTAGCCATTTCTCTCTATGGCTGAAGAATGACAGTTTTCCTCAACATTAGGTCGATTTATTTTATTGCTGAATTAGATAGATTGTGCTCTAACAAAGAGAAAATTAAAAGGTATGGAGACAAGTCTGGAAAACTCCACTGAAAAGCAGACACTATTCTAGAGTGGGCAGGCGTGAAGAGTGCTGCTGGCCTCTAGTTGAAAAGCAGTTTGAAATAGAAGTTGACTGTCTCTTCAAAAGTTATCTTTGTGTGGTGGTCCTAATGCAATATTAGGAAAATCAGAGCTTTAAAAATAGAACAATGGTCCTTTTAAAATATATCTAGTTTAGTGAATTTACCCCCCAAAATCTTTGGTGTCTAATTACTCAAAACAGAAAAGAAAAAGGAGAAATCCTTATCTACTGACGGAAAAGTACGTTGCAAAAAATGGCAAGTTTTTACCTCTTTTTGTGGAGAACATTTTAATTCTACTTTAATCATGCGGGCAATGAAAGCAAACTGAATTTAAAAGACAAACACGTTTTAAAATATTCATCTTTTTTCCCTCATAGCACTGATTTTACTGACAGAAAATAATCAAACTCCAAACGAGTGATAATAATATCAGATTACTATTAAGCTTAAAGCTTATATTTACAAAAAGAAAGTTTGATTTTGTTCTTATGGATGGTTTATCTCTTCTGTATAATAAAGTGAGACACCTAATGACCAAAAGAAAAGTGCTACCTATATATAACTTAGCTTGTGTACTGATGTTATATATTTTTTTCTTTTCTTCATTCCTCAATAGTCATAAAATAGGAAAGTATAATAGGAGAAAGATGAGACTGTTGTAGTGTAATGTGTGTTTTCAACTGTTATTTTAAAAGATCATTACCTGAATGCAATACTTTAGCCTCATGTTTTGGAGTCTTCGTATTTCTAACTGTGGACCTTGACATCTGTATACACTTAATTATGAACTGTTTGAGGTCTATTTCATTTTGAATGAAATGGGTCATGTGCAGGAATTTTAAAGTACAAATTGTCTTCTAAAAGTTGGTTTTGTAAGAATTACATTTGAAAGAAAAACTTATCTACTGCCATTGTAGTTATTGAAATGCTGTTATGAGAAATGGGTTTATTATTCCCATAAGAGAAAGAAATGTATGACAGTCTTACCTATTTTGTTTGTGAGAGCTGTGTACACAATCATGGGTGTTAACTGTGTCACATTTTGTGTATTTATTTTTAGTTTACTTGAAAATATAAATGTATTGTCCTATAAGTTGTAAAACTTATTTCATTATTTTACTTATCTTTGGGGTATAGCCAAAATCTATATTCTACTGAAATTTTCATCTCTGTTTTAAGTTTTCTTCCACCTATTAAGACTTTTTTACCTCTCCAAATAAATGGCTTAAACTTTGGAAAGTACGTGATTCTTTCTCCAGACCTTTTTCTTGTACTGGAAATAGGACGGTGCTAAACCTATCACTTTTACTTTGATTTGCTTCCTTTATCTTTAGCAAATCTAAATAAAACTGTCATCCTGATTTTCAAACCTCTCTTTGAACTTTCTTTACTCAAATTGCTCACTTTCCTATCTGCCCACTACTTTTATTTTTTAATGGAGATTCTGCAACTAGTGTTTTTTTCTTCTGCTACTTTTTTTTTTTTAATACTTTTACTTTATAACTTATTGCTTGTTGCTCCCTTTTTATAACCACAAATTTACATACGTTGAGAATCTTACAGAATGAGAGAAAATTGTCAGTCTCTGAGAGTCCTTAGGAGTAATTAATACTGACTTTATAAGTTTTTTAAAAGATAACCTGAATTTGTAACTTCAGAACTCATCAATAGGAATTTGAGTTATAGCAGTAGTAAGGTTGTGGATACTTAGGAGTGTTTTCCTTTCACATTTGAATGTATTTCACATAATTAGTTTCTCTCTATTTTAAAAACTTTGAATGAAACACATAGTCACATTTCTTAGCCCGGAATTGTCAACAAAGTTTTTTAAAGTTACAATTTCTTGCTCATTTCTTTGTTGTTGTTGTTTTTAAAGATTTTATTTATTTATTTTTAGAGAGAGGGTAAGGGAGGAGAAAGAGAAGGAGAGAAACATCTACATGTGAGAGAAATGTGAATTCATTGCCTCTCTCATGACCCCAACTGGGGACCTGGCCTGCAACCCAGGCATGTGCCCTGACTGGAAACCGAACCTGCAGCTTTTCTGTTTGCAAGCTGGCGCTCAATCCACTAAGTCACACCAGCCAGAGCTTGCTCAATTCTTTTAGGCATATCGAAAATATTACTGTAAAAAGTACCTTTTTATTTAATTCCTAAGTATTTGGAATACGAGTGAGAATATAATGAGATTATGTCATAATGTATTATGAGAATTTTCAGATACCCTTCTAATAAAACAAAAATAGAAATCCTTTTCCTTTATCATTATTATCTTACATCAAGAGAAGCTAAGAATTCTAGAGCTGAAGTGACCTCTGAAATACAACCTTTCTGTTTATAAAGCAAAGAAATTCGGTCCCATAGTGATGAGATGACTTGACCAAGGTCTTAAAAGCTAGTTAGTGACAGCAATAGAGAAAGGTTTCTTGGTTCTTATTCCACTTTTTAAAAACCATATGATAAATTCAGCTGTCTATTTCCCCTTCAATGTCTCTTATACATCATATATGTTGTTTTGAGAAGGGAGCAGATGGAGAGGTAGTTTCTATAAGTGTAATGATAATTCCAATCTAAAATACATCTGAACTAATGTTTCTTATCTTACCTGTCACAGTTTCCTTTGACTGCCTTTTATTGTACTTTCCAATGTGGCATTTATTCAGTAGACATTTATGAGTATGTACTATGTGCCACTCACTGGCATGCAAAATGATGTCACAGACCGTGTGCACCTGACCTCCCAGGCTATTAATTGTTCTAAAACACAACTTAAAAAGAATGCAAGATACTTCATTATATTATGTCCCCAGGAACAGATCTGGGCCTAATGCTTATATATTTTGGGGAGCCTTCTTTTAGTAATAACGTAAAGCAAAGTAACATAAAAACAGATTCATAGTCCTGTCAACAATAGAATGGATATAGCACTGAAAAAAGTCTTTGACTACACACAATGTAGGAAAACTCTCAAACATAGAGTTGAATGAAAGATGCCAGACCCACACAGCACTGCTTATGGTCTTAGAAGGCTGTGTAGTACTGGTCTTGGGGGGGTGGGAGTGACTTAGGAGGGGCATGAAAGCATAGGATGCCGGTAATGTTCTCTTGATCTGAGTGTGTTTGCTTGGAAAAATTTATCAAGTTGTATACTTATATATAGTCTACACTTATTACATTATCATTTAAAAAGTCTTCAAAAATCAGGTCTATGAGGTCTATTCAGAAAGTATCCAGCCATGTACTATGAAAAAGAGACATTTAGGGAATAAGTATAAATGACCAATGGACAAGGACAACTAAATGGGGATTGACTGTGGGAGAGGGGGGAGGTGGGGAGAGCAAAGTGGGAAAAATGGGACAACTGTAATAGAAAAAAAAGTCAAAAAAAAAAAAAAAAAAGAAAGAAACCAAAAGAAGAAAAGAAAAAGACATTTATTGAAGAAGATACAAGAAACATTGCACCTCAGTCCCCTTCAAAGTAGGCATCTTGGGACCTCACACAGTTCTCCCAGCGTCTCTTCCACTATTCACAACACTACAAAACCCTTTGTTGGAATCACCATTAGCTACTCCATCGTATTTTCCTGAATCTCATCAAAGGTCTGAAATCTCTTCCCTTTTAAGGGTGATTTTAGTTTTGGGAAAAGCCAGAAGTTGCAGGTCACCAAATCTGGGCTGTAGTGGGGCTGAGTCACCTGGGTGATTTGATGTTTTTCAAAAAACTCTGCACAAGATGTGATGCATGAGTGGGTACATTGTTGTGATGAAGCTGCCAGTGATCAGTTGCCCATAGCTGCGGCCGTTTTTGTCGTATCGCATCTCTTAACTGACGAGGAACATTGAGGTAGTACTCCTTAATAACTGTTTGGCCTGGAGGGGTGTAATCATGATGGACAGCACTTTTGCAGTCAAAAAACATAGTTAACGTTGTCTTGATCTTGCTGTGACTTTGCCATGCCTTCTTTGGGTGCGGAGAACCAGATGACTTCCGTTGGGACCACTGGGCCTTCGTTTCTGGATCATAGCCATAGACCCACAAACTCACCTCCAGTTATGACCTTCCTGAGGAAATCTGGTTCATTGGTAGTGCTTTGAATCAAGTCATTAGCAACTGCAGCAAGATGTTCCTTCTGCTCTGGTAGAAGCTGAGGGATGAATTTTGCCATGGCATGTTTCTTGCCAAGTTGCTGCGTCAAAATCTTAGATACTGTAGTTTTTGGAATCCCCAGATCAGCTTCTAGTTCTCGCACTGTCAGTCACCGATCTTTGTTGATTGCAGCCCGTACATGTTCAACATTCTCAGGTGCTTTGCTTGTTGCAGGCCTTCCTGAGTGTGGATCCCTTTCAACAGATTCTCAACCACCTTTGAAGGGTTTGTGCCACACTTTTATTTGTGCTGCACCCATTGCATCATCCCAGAAAGCTTCTGAATCATCTGAATAGTTTCTGAGCAGGAATGTTCAAGCTTAATGCAAAATTTGATGCAGATTCATTGCTGTACTCACTCAGTCATTTTGAATGTGATGGCCACACAGAACACATGCTCACTCAATGGCATCTACCGCCCCCACTGACTGGTACAGTGAAGTCATTATTGTTTATGCATGCACGTTCCAGTCCACGCTCCTTGGCTGCCAGGTTATGTCAATGTTGCGCTAGCTGCTCTTATTATAATGGCTGGACTTTTTCTGGACAGATCTCGTACAGCCATAAAAGGGGCTTGTATGAGTACCCAAAAGACCATTAGGAGCTATGGTAAACCGTCTCCTAGATATACTATAATAAATTCAACCAATTTGCTATTTTTAGACATTTAAGCTAATTTCAATACATAGATCCTTGTGGAACTAAAAATTTTTAAATGTATAACTTCACAAAATCTTTAAAATGTCCATATTTGGATTTTTCTTTTAACTATTGTTTTCAAATAGTAGAGTAATAAGAAACTTTTATTTCCTATTTTCTCTTCTCATCCTTTTTACTTTAAGAAGTTACATCTTTGGTATAAAATTACCAGTTTTGAATATTAAACTATATGGTAGATAACTACAGTGATTGCAAATTTATCTATGAACGATTTTTGGAATTATATACTATTAATGAAATACAACTTTGCATTTCAGTTAATAACATAGTAATACATATTTGATTATATATTTTATTTTATATAATTGGGAGTCAAAACTACTTTTAGTATATCTTAGGTGAAGTAATAATGCTCAGTCTCCTCTTTGTCATAGGACTAAAAATGAACAATAACAAGGAACTTCTATTAGGAAAATGGCACAGGTATTATTGTAGATGATATTTAGAAATGTATTACATTAATAAGCCCCAAAGTGGATTCCAAAAAGAAGTACAAAGTATAACCACAAACTTTCAGTAAGATAATTCAGACAACATTAGAAATAAGGGGAAATGTTTGCAGGATATATAGTTTTCTTCCTCTACCTATTGGGTAACTCACATTGTCTGCCTTTTAGACCATAGTTATTTACTTTTTTGGCTTCATGTGTGGCTTTTTAAATATTACTTTGGTTTTGGTTTTATTTCTTAGTCTTATAAATCTGTATTATTAAAGGTAATATGTGGAAAGAAAAATACATATTTGGATTTTAAAAATTTATTCCTTAGACTTTTGGTGAAAATAAAACCTTAATTTAATCCTCACCCTAGGACTTTTTTTTTTCTCCATTGCTTTCAGAGAGAGCCGAAGGGGGTGGTGGTGGGGGTGAGGGTGGAGAGAGAGACAGAGACAGAGACAGAGACAGAGAGACATCCTTCTTGTACACACCCTGACAAGGGATTAAATTTGCAACCCAGTTATGTGTCCTGACCAGAGTTGAACCCATGACCTTTCAGTCTGTGGGCTGATGCTCCAACCAACTGAGCCACACTGGCCAGGGCAAAACTTTAATTTAGAAGAGTGAGTTCATTTAAGACATTTTTGTATATCTGAAAACAAAAACAATATTTTTTAGTTAATGTGATCATCTGTCATGAAATTTAATACATTCAGTTAGGGAATTAGTATGTATATCTGGAGGGAATTTGTGGATGTGAAAAATAAAATACATACAGTTATCCTGACCAGTACCCCTAGCATTATAAAACAGTGCTTAAGAATATTAAGGATAACAGTAGATAAGAGTAACCTAAGCTAATTGAAAAACCAAAAGACAAAAAAGAAAAAAAAAAAAAGAGTAACCTAAGCTATATCTGAATTTTCTTATATTGTCCCCACTGTCAGATTGCATGATAGGTATCATCTTGCTGCCATTGTTTCCTTTGAGAGTAATATGCTATAAATGCATTCATATCCTAGAATAAGCTACTCAACATAGAACAAGTTGTGTCTTTCCATGCTTTAAATCCCTTAGCCATGTTCATTTTCTGAGTGGTTTCTATTCTGGCCACCAGGGTTATCAGAATCAGCTCCTTGCTGCTCATCACTAAGCTATTTACATTGCAATTTGACAAACATTATTTTTGATTATGAGTACTATAGAATGTATAACAGTTAAACTATATAACCTATTAATATTAACTTATCTAAATTTATGCAAATCCAGCATATCAGTGGTCAGAAGGACAAAAAGATAAATTAAGGAGGAATTATTCACCTCCACTAAAGGGTTTCCTTAAAATATTAGCTCCTTTAATGCACTATTTTCCCATGTGTTGCACTGTTGTGGTGTATCTTAAGAGTCTTCAGTTATACTTTAATACTGTGGGTCCCGACTTCCTTTAATTAATACGTCCATGGCAGTAGTGCGTCAGAATTCCAGAATTCCCTTCAAAAGAACCATATACTATAAAATAAGGTGATCTAATTAAATTAGGAAGGAAATAAACAAGACTTGTGTCTCAACACACAAAATGGACAGCAGGTTTAGTACAAAATTTAGCAACACAAAGTGAACTTTATAGATAATTTGTTCTTTATATCAAATGTTTATATATTTTACAAATGGAGCAAGGCACTCTCAATTTCTAGAAAGACCTTCAAAATGTGATTAACAATTGTGCATTGATGTGCAATGAGAAGATTATCCAGAAGGAAGCATTTTAGTGTCAAATTGTAGGAATGATGCAGTAGACAGAGCTCTGACAGGAGCCTTAAAGCTTGAGTTCTAGTTTCAACTGGAAATCTAATTTACTGTGTAACTTTGGGTAAGTTACTTTCTCTGCCTAGTTGACTCATTTTAAAAAAACAATCTGTACTACATTGTGTGATTCTTCAGTAGACATAGCTCTAGACTGTTAATGTAAGATGTTCATCAGTTTACATGTGGCTGATCCTATAAATTCACAGATGTGTCATGGGATGAGTAATGTAAAGAAGTAATAAGTTCAGTTGATCAGATATTGATTGGGTGCCTACAGTGGGTTCAAAACTAAATCAAGCCAGTTTGATTTACCCACAAGTTACAATCTTTCCTAAAATGGTGGCAGTATATATTTTTTGGACTACAGAGTAGCAATTAGAAATTTAAATGTGTTTTCTTATTCATATTTTGGAAGGTTATATATAATCTGTGGCATTGTACAGAGATCTGCTTATTGGAGAATAGTTTTAAAAGATTCATTTTAGTATGTTAATTTGGAGGTTCGGTCAATACAACACATGTATTCCTCTTTTACAATGCATCAGTGCTAGGCATACAAATACTCCACAGTCCTTGCTTCTAAGAAACTCACAGTCTCGTGATAGGAGGCCATTCTAGTCCATCGACTCCATTTTATTGTGGAGGAAATAATATTAAGAGGATGAGAAAAGGAATTTTCAGAAGCAAGTACTGAGAGCAAGAAGTTTGGCCTTTAAAAAAAGAATGTGTTAATAAATATACCTAAAGGATGGTAGAAGGCCTTTGACAGGATTTAGGGAAATAGCATTGTAACCACAGGAAAAGGTGCGTAGACTTGATGGATGAAACTTGCACAGGGATAGATTTTGACTCAGTATAAGGAAGCATTCTCCAATGATCACAATTGTCTAAAGATGTGGTGGTTCATATTAGAAGGTGAGATTCAGGCATTGCTCAAGTGATCACTTGATGAGGTTTTTGTAAAAAAATATTAAGCAAGAGCTAGTTTAATACACTTGAGTGATTTTGTTTTACTTTGAAATAATTTCAGACTTAGAGAAAGGCTGCAAGAATAATACAAATATTCCCATATATTCTTCATCTAGATTCTCCAAATATTAATATCTTACCTTATTTACTTATCATTTTTCTGTATATGTACATGCTTTGTTTTTGTTTTTTTCTGAACTGTTCGAAGGTAAGTTTTGGACAAGATGCACCTTTATCCTTGAGTACTTGTGTTTATTTTCTATTAATGAGTAGTTTCCCATAAATAACCACAGTACTTTTATCGAAATCAGGAAATTAATGTTGATACAATACTATTATGTAATCTACAGCCCATGTTCAAATTATGTAAGTTGTCCCAATAATATTCTCTGTAGCAAAAGGAAACGTAAAACTTGGCTAGTCTGGTATTTAATCAGGAATCAACCTGGAGCATGTAGTTGTTATGTCTCTTTAGTTTTTTAATCTAGAACTGTTCTTCAGTCTGTGTTTGCCTGTCATGAGCTTGTCATTTTATTGAAAAGAAAAACAAGTTATTTTGTAATGCCCCTTGGTTTGGGTTTGCCAGATATTTCCTCATGAGGTGCAGGTTATGTATTTTGGTCCAGAATCCCATTCAAGAGGTGTCATGTACTTCTAGTGTGTCATGTGAACAGCCCCATGATGTTGATTTCATGTTACTTTTACTTGGATAAGGTGGTCTCTGCCAGGTTTCTCCACTGTAAGTTATTATTTTCTCTTTGTCATCAATACCTATCTAGTGGGAAGATGCTTTGAGATGATGTAAATATTTCTGTTTCTTATCCAATTTCACTCACCAGTGTTAAGCATCCATTGATGATCTTTACTTGGATGAGTTACTACTATCATAGTTGCTAAATAGTAAATTTCTAACTCTGTTCTTCCTTCTATAGTTATTATTAGTTGGCATTCTCTATTACTGTCATCATTTATTTTGGTACTTAAATTTTCCCTGATTTCATCCATGGGGGCCCTTCAAGCTGCCTCCAGTATTCTTTGACATGTTTCTATCATTCTTGGATCAATCACTTCCTTATTTTCTGGTTCAACAAGATGATCCAGTCCCTTCTTATACTTCCCAACTATAGTTCTGGCACCAGCCATTTTTCCAAAGAGACTTGGCTCCTTTTGTTGGAGAATGGAATTTAGAATCCAGGATCTGGGCACTAAACTGATCATTGCCACTACAGTGTCCTTGAATTTTAGGTACTATTAGAAAATAATAAGAAATATATTATGTATACGCATGTTTATGTAACTGTTTCCACAATTATCTCTTCATATGTGGTAAAAGTATGGGTTCATATGGATAACTCCCAATGAAATCCAAAGCACAGAGTTTATTCTTGTATTTGCTTAATTCTAGAATATATGGAAAGCAGCTTTAGAATTGCTAACCCATGGCGATGTGAAAAACAAACCTACTATCTGGACTTCAATTTTGTTCACATTTTTAAAAAATCTTTAGCTTGAAGACAATGTAGTAAAAATTTTGTGTCCTGAAGTTACTTGGAAGGGCTCAAGGAATGGGGACTTATTAATGGCTATAGAGTTTCTGTTTGGGGGTGATGGAATGGTTTTGGAATAGATAGTGGTGGTAGTTGCACAACAGCATGAATGTAATTAATGCCACCAAAATGTACACTTAAAAATGGTTTAAATGGCCCCGGCAACTGTGGCTCAGTTGGTAGGAGAGTCTTCCTGTAACCAAACGGTTGCGAGTTTGATTCCTGGTCAGGGCTCATACTTCGGTTGCATATCCAGTCCCTGGTCCAGGCACATATAATCCCCAGGCATGCATAGGGGAGGCAGTCAATCGATGTTTCTCTCTCACATCAATGTTTCTCTCTCTCTCTCTCTCTTTTTTTTTTCTCTCTCTCTCTCCCACCCCTCTCCCTCTCCCTTCCTCGCTCTCTAAAAGGGAAAAAAATATCATTAGATGAGGATAAAAAAATTTGGTTTAAATGGCAAATTTTATGTTATATATATTTTACCAGATACAAAAAAAGTGACTTGGATTAGTTCACTTTCCCTCACCCAGGTATAGTTATATTATTCCTTAAAAACAAAAAAAGAGTTTGTTTGTTTGTTTGTTTATTTATTTATTTTTAGAGAGAGGGGAAAGGAGAAAGAGAGAGAGAGAGAAATATCACTGTGTGGTTGCCTCTCACTTGCGCCCCCTACTGGGGACCTGACGTGCAACGTAGTCATGTGCCCTGATTGGGAATCAAACCAGTGACTCTTGGTTAGCAGGCTGATGCTCAATCCACTGAGCCACAGCAGCCAGGTTATATTATTCCTTTTAAATACAGTTAGATTCATTTGTTTTTATTTCTATTTCTTTTATGCCCCTCCCCACCATTATTCAGTTTTTTTCTTATGTGAAATATCAATGTGGTTTCAAAAATTAAAAACATACTCAGAGATGTGTCAGTCCTTCATTTTATCTGTCCCATTGCCACATGCCTCATCCTTTCCACCTGTTCTTATCCACTTCTATAGGTAACCAGTCTCATTAGGTTCTGCTTTATCCTTCCTGTCTTTTATAGTCACTTTCTCTTTTGCATCTATGTTTGATTATAATTATTTCTAGTTCAAATACTTTTTTTCTGTGCCTTTGATCTTGTTACTTCCCCCGCGGTACCCACTCTCCCCCAAATAATTAACCTTTCTTCCTCACAGAGATAAACATGTATATGTTCTTTGATTTTAGTAAACATCCTATCTTTTCTGTAAATGGAGGCTCTTTGAGCTGAACGTTCTCATGGATTCTAGCCTCCAGATTATTGTTTTTAATCAGGGTTTTAAGTTTGAAGAACCCCGTTTAGGTCAAATCTTCCTTGTGTTGATGATTTTTGATGAGTCAGCTACATTGAACATAACCAGGTGCCCCTCACCTTGTACCAGCTGTTTCATTTCCTTCTGAAGCACCTGGATCCCCTTCTACCTGCTGTTTCTCAGGTATCCTCTTTACTTTCTTTCTCTTACCACTTTCCTTTTTATTGCCATCCTTCCATATTCCCCTTCCTTTGTTTTTATATGTATTTTATTTTCTTTCAATTGTATTTTATATTCGTTTCAGGTGTACAGCTTAGTGGGTTAGACAATCATAGACTTTCCCTTCAATTTTTTTATCCTGAATGTGTAACTACTATTGTTTCTTTTTTTGACTCACAATATATAATAACCAAAGAAAAGTTTGGGCTTTACTTTCATACGCCTGGTTAAAATTCTGACTTTGTCACCTAAGAGCTGTATGAATCTCTTAACCACCAGGAACTGAAGTTTTCTTGACAGCAGTGTGAGGGAAATAATATCTTATGGGTTGTTGTAAAAATTAAATGAGATAAATGTATTCATCAGAGTGCATAGCAAATATCTAACAAATTTTAATCCTCTTTCCATTTCCCTATCTTAATACTAATATTCATTTTACTTTCAACATTTATAACCTGATCTCTGCTTTCAAGCAGGATGTGAAACTTACACTCATGACCTTAGTAGAAAAATGATGTAGACTGGAGTAATCTTATATTTGAAACTATCTTAAATATCTTTTTTAAGAGTATCTTTAAATTTTGTTTAAAGTGTTCTCTTTTATATAAGGGATACAAGTTAGTTGAGAAAATGATTAGGGAAATAGACTCTAAAGCAGTTTATAAACCGATACCATGGTTAAAGGGGTTGTTGGGGAGAATTAAATTATAGAGGCTTGCCATCTTATGTAAAACAATATAGCCATGAACTGGCTTGAAATTTTGCTTACAAAACTGTTGCAAGTTTAGAGAGAACTTTCTGTGATCCGAAAGAGTGGAAAGGTTTTACATCATGATGAAAAGACTATGTAGCTCTTCTCTCTTTTTCTCTTTCTTTCTCTTCTTTTTCCTTCCCACTTTTGCTGCTTATAGGAAAGGAAGCAGGAGATCAGAGAGCAGAGTAGATGAAAATGCAACCTAAGGCTTTCCTGGTGATAAGTGTGGGCTGTTTAGGCAAGATGAATTGACTGCCTGTGACTGAAACAGATAAGCTTCCCGGGAGTGTTTTAGTGCTGAATCATCTGAAGTCTGAGAACAAACCTCAAGAAAGGCTTTTCAATCCAGGCTAAAATTGGGGTGATAAAGGAAAAGTTAAGGATTAGAGAGGAAGATACTTGATTGTACCTTTAGGTTATTAAAATTCTTTATAATTTTAATTGGCTTTCTAAAACAGAGCCTCAAATATATTATAGAGTTGAAAAAGGGAAGCATTTAAAATCTTTTAAATATAAAACCCTTTCTGTGAGCGCTAGGTCAGTGGTTCCAACTCCATCCCAGGGAGCAGCAATATTAGAATAACTTGGGGGCAGGTGAATTCATATTTTAAAATGGCCCTGCCATCATGGTGACCTGCCCTGCCTGTCCAGCTTAGGGTCCATTGCTCTGCACTTCACCACCTCTCATTTCCAACTCTTTCTATCAGCTTCTTCCCATAGTCTGAAGTCATGCTCAGATCTCTCCCATCTTAAGAAAAACATTTAAAGCCCTTCTTTAATTTTGTCTTCCTCTAGGCCAAGACCTATACCCCTTCTTTCTTGTACAAACAAGCTTCTCAAAACAGTTCAAATATGTTTTCCTGAATCTACTCTTTAATGAACCTTTTTAACATGGCTTTCAAAGATTAATTGGGACACAGGGAGAACATGTTTAACTCCTACTTATTTTTAACTAAATTTATTTTTTACTTTTTTTTAGAGAGAGAAGGGAAGGGAGGGAGAGAAACATCAATATGAGAGAGAAACATTGATCAGTTGCCTCTCATGTGCCCTGAACTAGGGACCTGGCCTGCAACCCAGGCATGTGCCCTGACCAGGAATCGAACTGGTGACCTTTCAGTTCACAGGATGGTGCCCACCCACTGAGCCACACCAGTCAGGGCATTTTTATCTTAACTTATTTAAAAATTAAACTTTATTAGCATTTGGTACACTTAACCATATTTAATTTATGTAAATGTCATATATTTAAACATTGATCTATACCCCTTATTCAGTTCCGCAGTGTTGAGAGATTGATTGCAGTTACTCACTTGTTCGTTTGCTTTCAATGTGTTAACAGTTTATATGGGCCCAAGTAAGCCCAAGTAAGTGCACTTATGGATTATGTAGGTTTGCCCAGATGAAATTACCAATATTTGACTATTTTTCACCCAATACAAAAAAGACACAATCCTAAAAGCCTTTGATCACATCACTCTACTAATTCAACACGAGCACAGTTGAGCAGTGAGAAGGTGGCTGCACTTACATGGCGACTCCTGGTTCATGCTGCTGGTTTGCCACATTGTGTTTTTATAATGACCAAATATTCTGGTCTAGCAAGAAATTCTCCCCTCAAATTGGAAATTCTCAATAAAACTATTTGAATCAGGGTTTTATGTCTTCTGTTGTCGTTGTACAAAAACTCCCCCAAGTATATACTGTCCCTTAAGAAATTAGCCAATAAAAGTAGTGTAAGTATGTAATTTTTAAAGATACATAGAATAATCAAGGTACAAATCTATTTTTTAATATATGGGGTGTATAATCATTAAAAGTTTGGGACTATCCTCCTGGAACTGCTTTTAGTTAAATCTCTAGTGACTCCTTAATTACTGAAGTCACTAAAAGTTTTTAAAAATTTTAAGACTTTATTTATTTTTAGAGAGTGGGGAAGAGAGGGAGGAAGAAAGGGAGAGAAACATGGATCTGTTGCCTCTCACATGCTACCAACTGGGGATCTAGCCTAAAACCCAGGCATGTGCCCTGACCGGGAACCAAACAGGTGACCTTTTGGTTTGCAGGACGATGCCCAACCAACTGAGCCACACCAGTCAGGGCTCAGTTGACATTTTTAGAACTATTTACTTCATATGGCTGTGGCCTCAAAATTACTGACTTTTCCCCTTTCTCTTCTCTGACAATACTCTTCTCCCTTCTCCCTGCTCTCTTCCCTGTCCCCCTCTGCTTTTCTGTTTAGTGTTTCTGGGATTTCCTCTTTGGTCTTCTTGTTCTTTACATTTTGGGGGATACTCTCAGGCATACAAATAGCTTTGGTTACAGTAACAACAGCAGGAACAGTTGAAACACAACAGCATTTAACTACATGCTAGTCACTCTTATAAACCCTTCACATGCACTTATCCAGTCTTCACAACAACCCTGTGAAGTAAGTACTATTCAAACCCCCGTTTTTTACACATGAGGAATCTGAGCCATGGGAAGGTTAAGTGGTTTGCCATGGTCACAGGGCTAGTTGCAGCAGTGACCAAATCCTCACTCAGCCTGGCTCCCAGGGCTGTGCTCTCCTCATTCTTGTACATTGCCAGCATGTGCCTCGAACCCACTCCCCAAACCCTGACTCTTCTGTGAGGCCCAGACCCATATAGTCTATAGCTTATTGGACAAACTCCACTTTATATTCATGATCTCTAAGATGGAACTGCTTATGTTTTTCATTGCTCTGGATCTTCCCCATATCTATATCTTAATAAGTGACCTCTGTCATCTGTCTCATTTTCTGTGGTAAAGCCCTGTGGGATCCTCTTAAAAGCCGCTATTTTGCACTCTTCTCATCAACTCTCTAATTTTATCAGTTCTACCTCCTAAATATTAAGTCTACATTCTTTTCCAATCCCACAGGCCTTGTTCTGATTTGGATTTCCAATTTTACAGTCACTCTTCTGGGTTAGTACTCCTCCCTCTTCCAGCCAGCCTCCAAAGCAGTAGTACTGAAACAGAAATCTTGTTACTGCTCTACTTAGAATTTTTTTCAATCAAACTCTTGGCCATGGCAGATAAGACTAGCCTCACTTTCCGTGGCTCCCTCTTTACCTTTACACATCAGCCTAAACTGTAACCATCAGAAATACGCATGGTCTCTCACCTGCCTCCTTTGTTTTCTCTGCCTCTTCTTTTCTGCCTACTGAACTTCTATATCCCTTTTAAGATTTAATTTATTTCAACTTCTCTTTAACCACGCCTTGCTCCAGCTCTAAGCATCCTGTTTCTTTCTGTTGTGGCACTTTATCACACTGAATTTTCTCACCCACTGGTTACTGAGCTCCTGTGTTTGTGTTCTAGGTTCCAACATAGAGTAGAAGCCTCTTGTCCTATCACAGTTGGCCAGGAAATCACAGAAAATGAGTTAAAGCAGGGAATTCTTTAAAAGAAAATAAAAAGATTCATCTATGAAATTCTTACCATTCTATTTTCAGTTAAGAAATATAAACGCACATTAACCTGTCTTTTTAAGTGGGGTCAAGGTTCTTTGAGTATTGGTTCTTTAGATTTAACATTGCTTTTCTTGCAGAAAACACACTCTAATGTATCATCTTTGCTCTTCAGCTTTTTTAAAGTTAGAACTTTGAAAGCTTACAAAATAATCAGTGTAGAATCTTTCTAAATTTTAACTCCTTTTTTTAGTACATTTATTGTTGTAACAGTTTGTTTTGAACATCTAACACTGCACCAAAATATGAGCCATTTATCTTAAGACAGTGGTCTTTGCCATAACCAAGAGTGAGTGGACTAATGTTTACAATTAATTTCTGACAACTTAAAACTTACTAGTAGCACTGCTGTCTGATAACCAAATACTTCATCGTAGACCATAATTATTAAAAGAAGAAAATTTCCCACTCCTTTTATTAGCTTCCAAAAAACACCAAAAAAGAAAAAAAAATAGTTCTCACTGGAAAGATCACTTATTTGGGAAAAACCTCTAATTTTTAACTAGTTTCATAAAACCCAGCATGCTCTAAAACAGGGGAAAACATGGCTTCCTAGAGTAAATATGATGATACTGAAAAGATACTAAAATTTCCTCAAAAAGTGTGTTTTCACCAGCTTGTAAAAAGAGAAAGAGTTGACTTCTTACCTGTTTTGAAAAGGTCTTGCCTGCACCTTCAGGAACTGTGGGAGGGCCGCGTGCTCTCTTTCGGGGCACAAGTACTTCCCAGTCATTTACTAGCTGTTGTTCTTCTGCTGTTTCTCTGGGACTCTTAGCAGCTTTCACTTTAGGACATCACAGTAAGTTTTTTCTTCTTCCAGTTGAAAACTGTGCAGATGCGTTTAATCAAGCACAGAAAACACAGAACTTCTAATCTTTCTAGTTTTTAAAATACTTGCCCCCACTAACGTCAACAATTTTCCCCCCCAGTGATTAGTCTATATTGAGTCTTTCTGAAGCATTCAATTTAGTTTTCATTAGAAACAAGTCTCTTTTGGCACTCATATTTCCTTGGTCGATATTTAGTTAAGTAACATAGCTACAGTAAAAAGTACAAATGGCAAAAACTAGTTTGAGAGCAGCACATATAGCTCAGCTAGTGGGTGGTGATAATAATGGAACTGTTGAAGAGTAACTCCAGTCTGGCCTGGTTACATGCTTTCTGACTGTAAGTATCAGTAAATATGTTTTAAAGCAAAAATGGAGAACATTAATTAATCTAGTGAGTCAACTAAATAGATACTGCAGGCTTTTAATTTAGATTATGTTTTCTCCCTTTGCTTGCTGGTAATAAGTTTTTTTTTAAGCTGCTTTTATAATTTTACTCTTTTTGATATGGGGGAATAATTTTTTTATTTGTTGTTTATATTATTATTTATTTTCAGGAAAGACTTAAAGGTGTTTATAGAAAAAGACACAATTACAAGTTCAATGCTGTACATGCAACCATTTTTAAAACCCTGCAAATTATTCCTATTTTCAACAACTAAATGTAAAAATTATGTTATTTTAAATTGATTATTTGTGTGCTACCTGGCCCCATCGTACAAACTAACCAGTAAAGGTGTTGCATAACATGGTTGATGCCTGTGGTGGGTATACGACTTACAGAAGGAGTTATAAAAACATTTTTTCCTGAAAATATCAGTAAGCTCTTACAAAATGTTATATTCCCACTCTTTTTTTCTTTACCCTCTTCTCTATATTTCTGTTAGAAACTTTTTTCTTCATATATTTGATTATAGTATAAGGCAGCTAATTTGAGCATCTGTTTATCGCTGCCTGGCTAGATTGAATGTAAAATTTCAATTGAATTACCTCCCTAGAGAGCTTTTAGCTTTTAGAGTAAAACACATCATTTTCTCTTTTCTCTCCTGGGATTTTCAGCAGAAAGAATTCATCTAAATAGTTTACATGCATTTTGAAAATGTTGTATCTACTGGACTTAGCTTTGTTGTTTGTGGAACATTGCCAATATAAATGGAATATCTACTTTGCTTGTTAACTCAAGCACAATAGTGTTATGTGGTATTACAATATGTGTAAAATTGTAACAGTGAATGAGTTTTGCTGATAGTTAACTTATAACCAATTTTCTAACTAACAAATATGAGATTTCCTCTTTTAAAAATTTAATTTCAGAACCCAGAGGTTTAATCATTCATTCAGTCATTAAATGTTTATTGAACAATTACATGTATATAACTATATAACTATACATTACAAAATTCAGATGTACATTGTAAATGCTTATATTACCTTTTTTTTTCTGGAAGAGTTTAGGTTTTCTGTGCACTATTGGTTTTGTAAGGGAAAAGTTAAGAGGTAGTTAATTGAATTGGACTAAAAATATCAGTAAGCAAATTCAGTGGAGACTCGCTTGTCAGGGACTGTGGCACAGACTTTCTGTGTGAGCGCCTGTGCTTTTCACTTGGGGGATTCTTCATTCCTTTTTTCAAGTACAATTTCATGAGAAAGCTACCACAATTTTTTTTTTCCTTGTTCTACTTGATTACAAAAATTTTGCAAGTATTTAAAAAAGATGAAAAAACAAATAAAAACTTAATTGATCTATTTTTTCTTGTTACAATAAAAAATGATAGTTTAAGAAGCAACACGGAGTATGTCATAACATTTTTTAATATGTTAAAATATCAAATCTTAACCCAGTAAAATATTGTCAAATTATTAAAATGAAAATATTTGTTATCTCAGATTGTCATCAGTTCTGCTGTGAAATTTAGACTGGTTTTTGAAACACATTGTTTCTTAGAAAGTCCCAATAGTATCTGTTGGTTCATCAGTTGGTCAGTTGGTCCGTTGTCTATCTTTACTTTGAAATCTCAATCTGAAATGGAAGCAATTTTTCATTATTTCAATATACGTCATTAACATTGTTTTTTTAAATAGGCTTTTAAATAGTCTTAAGTATTTGAGATGTGTATTGGGAAAATTGGTAGTTTTTTTTTGTTGTTGTTGTTGCTGTTTAATCCTCACCCAAGGAGAGAAACACCAATTGATTGCCTTCTTGTATGCACCCCAGTGGGGACTGAACCAGTAATGTGAGTAAGTGCCCTGATGGGGAATCAAACCCGTGATCTTTCAGTCCACGGGAAGACACTCCATCTAACTGAGACACAATGGCTAGGGTAGTAGTTATTTCTTGAACTTAATATCTTTTAAGAGAATAATATAAGGACCTACATTACTGAAAGAAAGCTTTGTTATTTAATGTAGGCCTAACAGGGAGAAATGTTTTATCTATGGTTTTGAATTTAGTAAGTTTATCACTTGAAAGAAATGTCGCTTGTTAAGAAGAGATAAACATGTGAGAAGTAGGGAGGAACTATACAGTATGTGATTTGCTGCAAATCTGTCCTGTGTGGTGAGAATCCCAACTGAACCAACAGTTCATTTGACTTTACCAAACTTTGATCTCCTCAAATATTCTTCTCTGTGCTTTGTATACTTAGCTGGCTTCTGTGACTTAGCTACATGCTCTCCTTCATATCATTGATTGTATTGTCGCTTCTTTTTCACTCCTGCAGTCAGATCTCTCGTGGTCATCTTCTGCTTTGACTGTTGCCACTTCCTTCTCATTGATCCCCTTGCTTCCAGCATTGTCCTAGCCTACCTGCCATGTGTTTACCAAGGTTGTCTCTTCTCCTGCTCTTCCAGCTTCAGCTTCTTACCTCTGTTTGGCCCATATCAATCAACCTTTTATCAGCTATTCTCAATCCTTATTAGGAGCTTTCTTACATAAATTCATCCTCATAATTAAAATACCACTTTTTATATTTCTGTGTAGCTCACAGTTATTTAATCATCCTTCTCAAAGAACTCTTTAAGAAAAACAGAAAGAGATAAAGTATGGTCAGTCTTTATATTAATCTCTCTTCCCCGGGCTTTGACCAAATGCTTTCACCAACAGAGTAGGTACAAACTTGAAATACTTTTCTTCTCTCCAGCTGTAATCTGCCTTTCTATAATGTGCCCACCAAAGGAATTACACTTTTATTTTATTCAGACTAAAATAATTTTTTTTCTTTTCTGTTTTTATGTTTTAGAGCAGACTCTCAGTTGACAATTAGGTATTCTGATGAAAACAATCAAATATAATCCAAAGTTATAGTTCTTCTCTATATTTGACTTTGCAATGTACCACATTTATAATCTTTTCCCTCCCCTAACCAACATACATTCTTCAATGACATGATTACTGTCCCTACTGTCTGTCAGCAGGGAGTATCAGCCCTCAAGAATGTATTGAATCATAGGAGCAAATAAGAAGAAAATGACCACATGAAATTGAAAGTGGTAATAGAGAAAAACAGAAACAACAAGTAACTGTTGCCTGTATCATATCTCGGAGCATCTGGTTTTGAATGTAGGTCTCTATGTGGGGAGGCGGAATCTATTCATCCTACCAAGTGTGGCATGGTATGTAAATGAGCTCATTGATTTTGAGATGAATGATTAAATGTTGAACTGCTGAAAGTGGAATAGTGATTTTCTATTGGTCAGTGTTTTAAATTGGAGTTCATTTTCTGGAAACCGATTTTCTCTTCATTTATTCAGTCAGTTAATATTTATTGAGCGTACAGTATAAAAATGTCCAAATCATCTATGAAAATTTTATATACATTTATTGAATTTATAAAATATGGAACTTTTAAAGTATATTTTTCCCATAGAAGATTTTTCTTGATGTGGGCTAGCAACACAAGCCAAGACTTTATTTAAATATACTGGTAAGACTGATGATGAACAAAGGTGCCTTCTTCTCTTTCCATATTGGAGGTCTTCATTGCTCCAATAGCCTTCAAGCTATTCAAACTAGGGTTTTACTGCTCTTGAAAAATTTAATTTTTCTTTAATCTACCTTCCTTCAAATGGTAAGTCCTAAATGAGGGGTCGTTGCTTTGGTGAGTGAGACTTCCTGCATATGTAAACCTGCCATTTTAAAATCTCATTTTGGGACAGAGTTAGTTAAATTTCAGTTAAGTGAGGGGTCTTTCATGAAGTAAACGTTCTTTTTTCCTTTGACTATTGAGATTCTAGAAAAGAGCAATATATACAAGAGTGGGCAAAAGTAGGTTTACAATTGTAATTATGTGAAACAGTTTATTCTTGTATTATTTATTTACTTTTGTATTATTTGTCATCTTATTATTATTGCTATTATTTGATATCCTTACTTATGATTTATCTTTTAAGTCATGATGGCTGGTCATTTAACCTACTTTTGCAAACCACCCCTTTGTATAGAACAGCAAAATACTTGTTTGTTAGTGTGTTAGTTTTCTTTTGCTGTGTAACAAATTACTACAAATTTAACAGATTAAAACAACACAGATTTATTGTCTCACAGTTTCCATGGGTCAGATTCTAGGACAAAGACATGGCTCTGCTGTGTCCTTTCCTTAAGGCCTCCCACAGGCCAAAGCCAGCCAGATTGAGTTTACTCTTTTCCAGGCTTACTCTTTAGCAGCAGATATTAGTTCCGTGCAACTGTAGGACTGAGGTCCCTATTCCCTAGCTGGCTTTTATAGAGGCTGCCCACATTCCTTACCACATGTTCCCCTCCTTCCGCAAGCCAGTAAGGGCCCATGAGATCCTTCTCATGCTCTAAATCCTTGACTTTCTTTTCTGCTACCAGCCAGAGAGAACTTCTTTTAAAAGAATTTTTTTTTATTTGATTAGGCCTACTTGGTTAATCTTATGTTTTCTTAATCATGGGAGTGCTATCATATTAAGAAGTTTTACCCAAGGAAATTATAAGCACGAGAGAACTTTGCCTGCCATAGATTGTTTGACTGAATAAAAGATTCTAGGTTGCTATTTATTTTCCTGTAGAATTTTGAACAAATTACTTTATTATATTAGATTTAATAATATAGTTGAGAAGTCCTTTACCATTTTGAATCCCAGTTATTAATATGCTATCAGTATTTTTTCTCTAGCAAATTTAGATGATTCTTTTTATAACCAGGTTTTAAAATTTCACTGTGATTTCCTTCATGTAGGTAGGTCTCTTTGCTTTTACCCTAGTGGCATTTGGTGGACTCTTACTTTTCTTCTCTGTTGAAAAAAATCTCATGTCTTCTGGCAGAGTGAAAAAGGAATAGTTGCCTGGCTTCTCAGCATTGGGAAGGCCACCTGGGTGGCTGACTTCTCACACATTCAACCAGTCCATTGTTTGTTAGCCCCATGCTCCACTTTCCAAGGAACCTGGTGCCCCTAATTGCTGAACTTTTCTATGTTCTATTTGGGAAGAAGTTTATTTAATCATTTGCATTTCTTTCTGCAGGATGATTTAAATATCAACTTTCCTTTCCTTTCAAAGTTAGATATACTCACTCATTCACCACTTCTCCATCTTCTAAACACATGACACCTCTATCCATTATTTTCTCCTCTCCTGTTTCTTTATCATTGTAGACTTGACACAATTTTAAGTCCCTTTAATAACTTTTTTTTTTTTTTTTGGCAAGAGGATTAGATGGGAGCAAGATATATCCCTCTTTCATTCTACCATGTTGAGTCAGAAGTTTTCCCTTTTTGATTGTTTAATCATGATTATTTAATCTTGGTTTCACTATAAAATGAAGTTTGGGGACATAAAGTACCAGATTACAGGATAGTTCTTTTATAATCAACAAACTTTAAATGTATATTCCATGTAGAGCATTGTGCTCAATACTGGGGAACCAGACAAGCAAGACAAAGCTTGTGTCCTCAGGAAGTTTCCTGTCCTGCTGATGGTGAAGAACACAGAGGGAAAAAATTGGAAGAAAAAAACCTGGATGTCCAACAGTAGGCATATTACTAAATAAATTATTTATTCATGTGGTAGACTATTGAGTACTCATTAAATATATCAAATTTTTGAAGATGAATTATGTAGGGACATGATCTATATAATGTTAAGTGAAAATAGGTCATAAACCAGTACAATTTCAGTAATCTAGGAAAAAAAATGGAAATATATGTAGAAAAATATTGAAAATGTAAACCCCGATATTAACAGTAATTTTTTTAAAAATCTAGATTGTGAGATTATGCTGATTTTTAAAGAAAAGTATCTTTTGGACTTTAATTAGGATTGCCTTTCCCCATCTTTTTTCAATTGCCATATTAACTAGTATCTACTTATAGCTATGAGGCCCTGGCTGGTTTAGCTCAGTGGATTGAGCGTCGGCCTGCGAGCTAAGTGTCGCTGGTTCGATCTTCCAGTCAGGGCACATCAGAGAAGGAAAACTCTGACTCCAAAAAACCTCCGCTGCCTTGCGGCATACCTCTTCAGGGGAAAGGCTAAGGGAGTAAACCCCGACAGAAAATCCGGAGCCGGAGTCCCTAAGGCGGTTTGACGTTGTAGTCAACACCGGCAACTCCTGCGGCGCACCTGAAGCCAAGCTGTATTGACTCCGTCTTTCCCTTGGACCCTTCAGCTGCGAAGAGAGGGGGGGTCTGCTGCATGGGCAACAGCAGACCCTCCATATCACCCTGCCCAGGCTCTGTAGCTTCAGCTTCACTGGAGAGGACACTCCAGCGTCATCGCAAGATGTCGATTCAACACAGGAGGAGACAGATACCATGTCACTCCCGAGTCGGACTGCACAGCCATTCTCGGCGGTGCAGATAGACTCTTAAGAAGCTACACCATCGTCTCTCGAGACGGACGGCTGCCAACGACGACAACGACTTATAGCTATGAGGATATCAGTATTTTTTTAATTTGCCTCCCTATTACTGTATATTAGAATATAGTAGAAAGGAGTAGGTATTTGTATTATGGTATAAAGCTTACACCAAATCCACTGACTGGTATAACTTAGTATGATTAGTTATAATAGCACTTTGCTTTTACCTAAGACTTCCAATACCATAAATCCAGCCACTGTTTACCATTTCTTACTGCCAAAATAAGTTTTCTGTTCTTTAAAAAAAAAAAAAAGTGAAAAAATTATCAAGAATACAAATAATGCTTTATAGCAATTATTGATAAATTATACTTCTAATAGAGACATTTCTCTCAAGATGTTAATGAAGAAATAAATGTAAAACTACATCATTTCATGTGAATATGAATATTGATTTTGGTAGCTAGAATGTTGTACAGAAAATGGGTGCCTGTTTTATATGTATTTACTGTTGCCGGGTACATGGCTGAACAGATGAACAGAGAACCAGCTAGCCAGCTACTATTTGGTGACGGAAAAAGACCAAGAAAACAAGCACAGACTTTGTAATGCTAGCATCACTTAAAAACTCTGTGCTTCTATCAGATGGACTGTGAAGTCCAGCCTCAGAAAATAGAAAGTAGGAAGTCATAAAATGATTCAGATTCTTTAAATTACTACAACTATTTTATAAAACTTGTCACTCATAAAATAACATTTAACCCTTCGAGTGCCATGCATAATCACTAAAATTCATGTGAGAAATGCCAGGCTATTTTGCTGAGAAATGCAGAGTTTATGAAAAATGTCTATAAAAACATTATTATTTATAATAATTTGCTGAAAATTTCACAACATATAGTAAATAAACTCTTCTTTTGTAAGCAGTGTTCTTTGATGCAATTTAGCAAAAAATTTATTGCATTAAAATTATTTTATTATAATAATTATTTTATAAAAAATAAATTCTTTCCTTCAATATGGCTTTTGAAGTATAATATGTGGCATAATATAAAACCTATGATTGTAATTTGAAAAAATACATAACAGCATCGATAACAAGCAAGAAGTATGCCAAATGTTGCAAAAATTTTTGAAAAAGAGAAAGAAAACTTCATAATGCACCATGGTTCCGTCGCGGTTGAAATGGACCTAAGATGCAGCACTTCGCATTCCCTCAGTAAACAATGTCTCCTCATTGGAAAGACTGACTCATTGTAAGATGGTATAAGGTCCCCCACTCTGTATCATACCCATATTCAGGTTCCTATCTCTCCATTTGAGGTGGTCAAATGTCTCAAGAACTCTCTGCATTTACATCGTGAGAGCAATAAACCTACTCTGCTGAGACACCGGAAAAAATGCTAATGCTGTACCGCGAAACAGTGAAAATGTCCATTAGCAAAAACTTCCTTACCATGCACACTGCGTAGAGTTTCGACGATTATTGCAAAGGTAAATGAAATTAAAAGGACCGTTTAAAATGTAAATAAAAATTATAATTAATATTATATGTCAGTATTTGAACAAGCGTAAAAATTCAAAATTTGGGTCAACATGAGAAGTTATATCAACATATAACTGAGGTACAAAAAAAGAGAACAAAACTTAAAATACGAATTATTCCATTGTTATTTACATTTTAGCTATAGAAAAAAGTCGCTGGGAGCGATGTTGGCACTTTGGGGAAAATTTGTCAGAATCGCTCACAGCGACGTTGGCACTCAAAGGGTTAAGCAGCAGTTTCCCCAACTGACAAGGAAATTACATAAGAAAGGTACACCAACATATCATAGGATATTATTTATTTTTAACATACTCTGTTTTATAGAACTTTTTTCTCTTTAGGATTCATATTAAGAAAATAAAGATTTTGATTGGAAGCATGAGAATTTTATCCTAAGTTATAAGAGATCATAATTTTTTCACAGTAAATTCATCACAATAATTTGAACTTAGGATACCATATTAATCTTTTAAATTATTTTTTAAAGTCCTACTTTATGAAGTAGTACTGTATATAAATATAACTTCTTCCAGCATGCTTATGGAAATTTTCCAGGTGTTCATTTAAACAAAAAAAACAACCTAAACCAATAACCCAAAAATGAATTTTTTTTTCCAGATTTAATGTGTTTTATTGATTAAAATGTTACATTTGTGCCAATTTCCCTTCCCTCTGCTCCCCTCCACCCGGTGGCCCCCCTCCCTCCAGTTGTCCCCCCCTTTTAGATTATGTCCATTAGTTATGCATACAGTTCCTCCCAACCTCTCTCCGTCTATTCCATTCCCTCCTACCATGATCCCCAATTCCTATATCATCTCCCTCCCTCTCCCCACTCCCCCTCCCTGTTGACCTCCCCCCACTATGCTTCCCTTACCCACAGTTCCTTTTCCACTCTCGTTGCCTGTTTCGTTTGCCTTTGTTTCATCTCCCTAGCTTCTGTTTTTTAAACCAGTCCCTTTAACATCTCATATAACAGTGGTTTGGATCTAATGAACTCTTTCAGTTTTATTTTGTCCTGGAAACACTTTCTCTGTCCTTCTATTCTGAATGACAATTTCGCTGGATAGAGTATTCGTGGTTGTAGGTTTTGGATTTTCATTACTTTGAATATTTCTTGCCAGTCCCTTCTTGCCTGTAGTGTTTCCCTTGAGAAGTCAGCTGATAGTCTAATTGGGACCCCTTTGTACATAATTCTTTTCTTCTCTCTTGCTGCTTTTAAGATTCTCTCTTTATCCTTAATTTTTGACATTTTGATTATAATGTGTCTTGGAGTGGTTCTCCCTGGGTCCAGTCTCTTGGGAACTCTCCTTGCTTCCTGGACCTGCATGTCTATTCCCTTCCCCAAGTCTGGGAAGTTCTCCTTTATTATATTTTCACTCAATTTTTCAAGTTCTAGTTCATCTTCCTCATTCTCTGGCAAACCAATGATTCTTATGTTGGGCCTTTTATAGCTGTCCCAGAGGTTTCTGATCCTCTCATTGTTGCTTCCTATTTCCTCTCGCTGCATTGGTTGACTGCTTGTTCCTTCTCCATATTCCAGTTTGTTGAAATGAACTCTGGATTCCTCACCATCTGTCTCGTATGTGGTTTTGTTCCTTTCGTTATGAAAGTTTTTCGCTTCTTTCATATCTTTTTCCTGCTCTTTTGTGAATTCTGTAAGCCACCTGATAACAATGGCCCGGAACTGAGCCTCTGACAGGTTTCTTATCTGTTCATCTGTCAGGTTCTCTATCTGCTGTCTGGTGAGCTGTGCCACCGGGATCTCTATATTTGTCTGCCACATTTTGACAGATGCGTTTTGTTTTCCTGGGCTGGCTGTCCGGGGCGGTGCCTGTGTACGCGTCACAAATTAGCGACCAGTGCCTGTCTGCGACCTATTTCGCAGCCCTGTGGTGCTTTCTGTGGGGGCGGGGGTCCAAGATGGATTCACACAGTTATTCAGCTAGGAGACCGGGATCCGTCCTCCCGCCCCCCTGGGCCTCACTGTTCAAGGCGATGCTGCGGCTGCTCTCCCCAGCGCCGGAGTCGCGCACGCCAGGGGCTTGATTGCCTCCTGGATTTTTCGACGCCCCGCCCGCCGCTCCGCAAACAGCTTTGCCTTCTTTAACTCTTACCTGCCCAAATGGCACCGCTGGTTTATAACTTCATATGTTGGGCTTCCGTGTAGTTTTATTTTCTGGAATTTCTAGTTATCCTTTGTTTTGAAGTAGTTGTATTCCTCTATAGTTGTTGAGGGAGACCTAGCGTGTCCGTCTAAGCCTCCATCTTGGCCGGAAGTCCTCCAAAAATGAATTTTTTAAGTTACATATTCCAGGTTACTAAGATCTATTGCATTGATTATAACTTACTTAAGAATGCCTTATATTACAAACCTCTTTTCTTTATGGGGATTTACCTAGGCTTATAGTGTCAAAGATATTAAGCTATTTGTAGTGGAGGTTGTTTTTTTGTTTGTTTTTTAAAGATTTTATTTATCTTTAGAGAGAGGGGAAGGGAGAGAGAAAGAGGGAAAGAAACATCGATGTGCAAGAGAAACATCCATTGGCCGCCTCTCGCATGCTCCCAGCTGGGGACCTGGCCTCCAACAACCCAGGCGTGTGCCCTGACTGGGAATTGAACCAACGACCTTTTGGTTTACAGGACAATGCCTAACCCACTGAGCCACACTGGTCAGGGCTGTAATGGAGTTTAATACTAAACCACTATAATGTATGTCTTTAAGATGAAGGGAAAATACTAGAAAAAGTAAAATTTTAAAACAAATATAAACATTCTTGGAGTGTTTCCAAACCTAAGCATAGTCCATGCCAAAAAACTAAGAGGTCTTTCTTGAATGAAGTTAATTACCCACAGGGTGCATGTTGGTCTCTCTTTAAGATTCTTATAAAAACAAAGAAATTAATTATCCCATATAAAAACGAGTCATACTCTTTCTGGCAAACATTCAATTAACTTTTTAGTGCTTGCTATTTAATGTTGTTTTTGACCAACCAACCATTGAAAACTACTTTCCTTTGAAATTGGGCTTGAGTGGAAAACAATGTTGTGTGTAACTGTTTAGATGGCCAGTTACATTTGATCATCAACTTTTTTCCCATGATCTTTGAAATCAATGGCTCGTTTTATTTTAGACTCACATTGAGGTGTGCATCGAGCGCAGTTATTTTGTGTGTTTAGTGTTTAACAGAATTAACCTCTCACATCTATTGGGGATAACCAGAAAAATTCTTCAACTAGTACATTTCATATTAAAATTTTTTCATCTGATCCACTAAGGCATGTGTGACAGTTACATTTAATATTTTCTAAGAAAATTGTTTTGTTTTGTTTTCTATTTTCACTGATAAATAACTTCTGTACTTTGGAAGGTATGTTGTAAATTTGATGATTTTAACGTTTTGCCGTGTTGACTTTCTCTTTGAACACAGACGTGCACATACACATACACCCCAAACTTTGTATTCTGAATCATTTGAGGGTGATTACAGATATTATTACACTTCAGCACTATAACTTGAGCATGCATTTACTAAGAACAAGGACATTTCTCCTACATAACCATAAATCAACACACTTAGGAAATTTAACATTGATGTAATATTGTCTAATATTTAATTTTCTCCAGTTTTCTCAATTTTATTTGTAGCCATCATTTTTACCCCTCAATTTAGGAGCCAAAGATCATACATGGCATTTAAGTTATGTCTTTTTAGTCTAACACTCTGTTAGCCTTTTTTCCCCTAAATATTTTATTATAATGACCTTATGGAAGAACCCAGTCCAATATGGATGTGTCTGATTGTTTCCTCATGATTAAATCCAGGTGAAAAGATTTGGGCAGGAATACTTCATAGGTGACATTGTTTCCTTTTCAGTGTATTACATCAGGAGGCATATAATATCAGTTTATTCAGTTTTGTTTTGGTGGGGATAATTAAGTTAAGGCAGTGTCTGCCAGATTTTTTTCATTTAAAGGTAACTTGTGCCCTGACTGGTGTGATTCAGTTGGTTGAGCATTGTCCCACAAAGCAAAAGGTCACTGGTTTAATTCCCATTCAGAGCACACGCCTGGATTGTGGGTTCAGTCCCTGGTTGGGGCTCATATGAGAGACAACTGATAGATATTTCTCTCTCACATATGTTTTTCTCCCCCTCTCTTTCTCAGTCCCCTCTCTATCTCCCTCCTTCCCCTCTCTCTAAAAATAAATAAATAAAATCTTTAAAAAATATACACGCAACTTGTCCCCCTTGTAATTAATGAGTAATAGGGGATATTTTGAGTATATGTGAATATTCTGTTCTTCAGCATTTATTAGCATTCATTGTTGATTCTTGCTTAAATCAGTTATTACAATGGTGGTTTTAAAATGTTGATTTTCAGTTGCTTTTACTTCTTCTGCATTGGAATTCTTCTGTTTAAGAAATAAAAATGATTGTCCCACTCCTCTCTCATTCTCAAGTTTTTAGTCTGGAGTCAGGACTTTAAAAAATTTTTAATATGTAATAATCTATTCCTATCATTATATCATTTTATATCTTGCTGTCAAATTGTCCCAAATTTGTCCATTGAACATTTTCTTACTTTCTGGCACAACCTGATGTTCAGGCTCACTGTGTACTTTCCTTTCCTTGTTTCAGCCTTGAAAGCAGCCATTTCTATATGAAATCTTACTCCTTTTAGTGGGGAAATGTTAGCAAAATTTATGATTTTTACTAAGGTCACATGTATTCAACTGTACTATATATCTGTGGTTTAATATGCTTTTACCTTAGAAAGTAATTTCTTATCTATAAAGCAGGGAGGAGGTGTTATGATTAGTTGATCTTTGAAATTGCTTAGATGTTGCAGAGTTTAACATTCATTGCATTAATAAGAAATTAGACTTAATTGTAGAAGTATAATTTTAGGAGGACTACAAATATAGTAAAGATGAGAATGTTGATCTTCTCCTCTGAAGTTAATCTTTTTTTCAGGCAGACAAAATTATTTTATTTAGCATGTGTTTATTTAAGAAGTATTTATTATTGCACTAGGTAAGTCCAAGAGTATTGAGGTAAGTAGGACACAGATTTTTACCCTTGAGGAGCTTGCAATCTGTTGGAGAACACAAGACAAGTATTCAGATATCCATAATGTGAGATGACTACAGGTGTCACATAATATGTTAAGGTGTCATAGGGACTCAGAAAATAAAGATCAGATCTGATTTTGGGTATCCGAGAAGTTTCATGGTGTGTTTGAGTTAGAGCAGTGTCCTGTTTACCTGGAAACAAAGGCATAGGAGGGAAATAGTAGAAATGGCTAGAAATGAGATTGAAACCAGTTTGGGGGAGGCCTTAAATTTCAGGCTAAGGCTGTTCTGAATCCAGTAGGCAATGAAGAACTGATTATTTTTGAGTAGTGATATTTGTACATGTTCTTTAGAGCTAGTGAGTAGATGTCAATGGAGACTAGTTTGAGTGAAATGATAGGGGTCCATGGAGTAAAGCTGTTTCCTCCCTAACCAGAGAAGAGTAAGCTACATTTTACTTTGTTTTGTAGCCCTAATACAAATGAAATTAAATCATTTGTATTAGGGCTACAAATATTAAATATTAAAGACATATTAAATAAGTATATGTAAGTGCCATGAGGAAAGACGTTGTCTGTCTTATTCATAACTCTCTGGCATAGTGCCTGGCACAGTATGTATTTTGTATTTGAGTACTCAAATGAATTAGAAAGTTAGTGGAAGAACAAATAAAGATATAGACAAATGAACTAATTATATAGGTAGTAGTAATTAGAGAAGTTGGAATAAACTTTTATTTTTATCAGAAATATTAAAGGTAAAAAGCCCAAGGAGAAGTTGGAGCTGGCAGATAGTAGGTGGAATCTGTTTCATTTGCACAATGTTGACCTTCATGGTATTTTTAAGAAATTTGAAATAGTTTCCAGCATCTAAAACCTGGGATTTTTCAGCTCTGGCTGCTGTGGCTCAGTGGATTGAGCATCAGCATGTGAGCCAAGTGTCACTGGTTCGATTCCCAGTCAGGGCACATTACTAGGTTGCACATCAGGTCCCCAGTTGGGGATGCAAGTGAGAGGCAACCACACAGTAAAAAAATAAAAATAATAAAAATAAATAAAACTTGGGATTTTTCTGGCTTCTCTTGAATAACTGGAAGATCTGGCACCACTGGGCCTGCTACAGTTGGCTGGAGCTACGTAGCACCTGACTTTCCTGCCTCACTTTGGATTGGACTTGCAAGCTCCAGTCCTCCATAATTCCTTCCACTTCCCATTACTCTGGGATGCTATCAGTTTCCATTTATCATTTTTCTCATACTGTCCTTTTGTATAGTTTCCCTTTTCCTTTGGTAGAGGTAAGAGGAAAAATGAACTGTTTCTTGTATCCATGTCTCTTTTAAAGGTGGAAGAAACAAAGAGAATGGAAGAGTAAGAAAGATGTGAAAAGTATTCTTAAGTCTTTCATATGTGATAGAATGTAGCTATATTGAGAGAATACACACCAAGGAGCTGTTTCCAAAACAAATTAGTCTTCCACTGAAAGTATTAGAGTTGGAGATCCCTAAGGTAGACTGCCGGGAAGCTGACAGTGTTAAATAAAGTAGTAGTTCTGATGAGAAAATAGTGAGTCTGACTGTTCCAGTACTTTAACAAGTGCTGCCTCTAAGCGAAAGTAGAGTCACAAGAGAGGCATTTGGTTTGGGGATGAACCAATAACTTTTGACAGGGTTTTTCCTAATTTTAATTCAAATAAATTATTGATTATTTTCTCTTTTAGACAGAATCTGTTTACTTTCATATGTAATGAAAATATAAGCATCCCTTGTTTTCCAAATTCATTCATGTTTTGAGTTTGATTAGAAAGAGTTCAGCTAGTTATAGATACCTGTGTCTTTTTTTTTTTTTTAGTATTTTTATGAAATTTACAACTAAAGGTAAAAATATTGCTAGGCAATAATGTTCCTTTGAAAGCTTAAAATCAATCAGTCAAAGATTCTGCCTTATATAGTTTGTACTTTTAAAAATATGTGGTAAATGCGACCATTTTAAGCAGATTATATTCCAAAAGTTTTCTGACAATTGCCAATCAGACAAAAGGAAATTTAATAGAACATGGTTTAGCGAATTGCATCAGGGTAATCAAAGATGCTCCTATGATAGGAGTTGATCCTATGAAAAAAGACTTTTCCTTTGTTACTTGAGTACTTTAGAATATATATGTGATGTTTCTTCTCTTGTCTAATTCCTCTTTCCTCTTAGCTTTCCTTCAGTTTTTCCTGAAGTTATTGCTTCATAATGTCTTATCTTTAATTTGAATGTTGAGTGGTACTGTTTCTCTCAATTATTGGCACATATCTTAGCCAAGAAGTAAAACAAATAAGATATCTGATAATGCCTACATTTAAAGAGAACAGAATTACATTATTCAATATTAATTCTGACAAAGCTATCAGAAACAGGCGGTAACTACAACTAAATGGTTCTTATTCAGAGGAAAGCCTGATATCTTTTAGGAGAAGGGACAATTTGCTGATTGTAGTTACAGTATTCCCTCATTTATCGCCGGGTATTATGTTCTAGACCCCCTCTTGAAGTAGGAACCTTACATTTATTCTACACTCTTAAACCTACGTAACTTTAACAACATATGTATACAGTACCACAAAATCCGTCAATATAGCGAAAAATCCGCGATAAATAATTAAATATAATATTTTTAAAAATCCCACGATGCAGTGAGGCTGCGATAAGTCAACCGCGAAACAGAGAGGAACTACTGTATTATTCTGAAGCTCTCTTTTTCTTTCAGAGGTAAACTTTGAAAAACCAGTGAAATGTAGAAAGATTTCAAAAGGTGGCTGTTTTAGGAACAATTACAGATTTCTGCTAAATTGCTGTTAATCTGCTTTGTGGAACCAATGTGACATCGACAAACATCTTATTATTTTGTGATTTCTTCCAGCTGTTGACACCCCTAACCTAATAACGTGCTTCTTATTCAGCACTGTGCATGTGAAGTTTAGCCTTTCCATGACTTAACTTTCTCCCTTGTGTTTTGGGCTGAAATTTAGGTGACTGTCATTGGACGAATGGTGTTATGTAGGTCAACTGGCTTAGCTTCCTGTAGGCTTGAATAGCTTGAATAGCTTTTAGCGATTTTTATAGAATCAAACCCAGATGCTGGCATGTACAGATGATCACCAGTGCACACAGAATCTCTAGAGTTAAAAGCCTAGGCGTATACATGTCTCCATATGTTGTGTTGTCGCCTTATAGAATTGTCGTGCTAGTGAGACTATTTAAATCCAGTGTTTCCCAGAGTGTGAGGTACGTATCCCTCCTGGAAAATGAGGTGATATTAGGTGCCCCCCAAATCCAAAGAGGCTATTTTAACTTGGAAATGATTCACAAGTAACATGCTAACTTTCATGCCCCCTGGAGTTCTACTGAGTTACATGGCCATATCTAGCTTCGAAGAAAGCTAAAAATGGAATCCACCTGGACAACCACAGGTGCCCAGGGAGAAGGTGAGAACTAATTGTAAGGGGCAACCAGAGCAGTTCCATGTTTATATATTTAATATATTTATCCCCCAGGTTTTGCCTTTTATTAAAGAAGGTTCGCTTAGTGTGAAAGCTGCTCTTATAATAATGTGAAAGTTTTTTGGCAAGAGGGCAAAATGATTAGATTAGTGTCTTAGAACATTCTTTAGGTAGTGTAGAGGTTGGATTGGAGCTGGAAAAGACTGTAGGAAAGGAACTAATGAAGTGAATTCTGTAATAATTAGCAAAAGTTGATGAAAACTTTAAGTAAGTGGCAGCAGGAATAGACAGAAGAAGATGATTGGTTCAAGAGATATGTAGAAGTTAGAAATACTAGTAATTTACAAAGCAATCTATAGAATTTGCTGTGTGCCCCGCATACAGACAAATCCCCATCAGAGCATTTATTCTGCATTTCCAATCTGCTCAAATTCCACTGTTCCCTTTCTTTCCTGTCCCCATTTCCTCTCTATATATACATATAATTTTTTTAAGCCAGGTTCACAAACTCAAATGCCCTCCACACCAGAAATGAAAATGTTTAAGGGGTCAGGGGAGCGGGGGTTGAGATCTTTGAACTAGAGAGTGTTTTTTCTGTTTAAAATAGGTGGCTACTGCTTAGCTCAGTTCATTATTCCCAGGCAGGAATGCAAGACCTCTGTTGCCAGGTTTTTCACATTTAAAAGTAGAAACTGAAAATTCAGATTATTACTTGAAATCTCCTGATTTTTAAATACTGGTAAACTTTAAAATGTTAAATTCTAACAATAGCTATTTCATGGGGTGGCTATGAAGATTAAATAGGTTAATAAATGAAAAGGTCTTAGAATAGTACCAAACACCTTATGAGTGTCCCCTTTCACTACCCATTATTACCATTGTCTTCACCCACACTCTTTTATTTTTTTAATGTGTTTTATTGATTATGCTGTTACAGTTGTCCCAATTTCTTTTCCCTCTGCTCCCCTCCACCCGGTGGTCCCCCCTCCCTCCAATTGTCCCCCCCTTTTAGTCTGTGTCCATTGGTTGTGCATATAGTTCTTCTCAACCTCTTTCTGTCTACTCCACTCCCTCCTACTATGCTTCTTAATTTCTGTACCATCTCCCTCCCTTTCCCCGTTCCCCCTTCCTGCTGACCTCCCCCCAATATGTTTCCCATACCTATATTTCTTTTTCCACTCTTGTTGCTTCATCCACACTCTTATATCCACCTTCTCTCCCTCAAAATCTGAGTTACTGAGAACTGCTCAAGTAAAACACACACAGACACACACAGCTTTTTGTCTATAAAGCATCCATGTTACTCCACACTGCCAGAGTCACAAAGCACATAATGAGACAGAAGCTAATATCAAACATTTTTCAAGCCACAGAATCCTTTCTTTGAAAATGCTTATATGGAAACTGATATGTAAGAAAGATTAATTTGGATCTGCTCTATTTGAAGTGGTTATGGGGTATTGAATAGAGCAGTGGTTCTCAAACTTTAGCTTGCATCTGAATCACTTAGATGGTTTATTACAACACAAATTTCTGGTTCTTAACCCCACAATTTCTGAGTCAGTGGGTCTGGGAAGGGCCCAAGAATTTTCATTTCTAACAAGTCCCCACATGCTGCTGTTGCTGCTGCTGCTGTTGCTGCTGCTGACAACTGGGGGAACCACAATGGAGAACTACTATTCTTAAAGGTTACCTTTCTATAGAGAGATTTTCTTTGAAAGGAAAAGAATCTGAGGTGGCATATTACTTCTCAACCAGAGCTGTGGCCATTCCTTCCTCCTTGGGTACCTGTTGTCTGGAATGTGTTTGGTGGTCTAGAGAAAGTGTGATCCACTGACCAGCAGCATCAGCAGCATCTGTCCTGGTTAACTGTTTATTTCTTCCTTATGTTTCAATTCATTGATTTGAACCCCAGCTTCCTTCCCTTCACTATTGGTTACCTGTGGACTTTTCTTTATTTCTTTTAGTGTAGCCTTCATTTCTTCCCTTATGCTTTCGCTGTACTCAATGAGTTCTCTGAGCATCCATATCATCAGTGTTTTGAACTCTGCATCTGATAGGTTGGCTATCTCCATTTTGCTTAGTTTTTTTTCTGGAGTGTTGATCTATTCTTTCATTTGGGCGATATTTCTCTGTCTCCTCAATTTGGCAGCTCCCTGTGTTTGTTTTTGTTTTAGGTAGAGCTGCTTTGACTCCCTGTCTTGGCACACCTGTTATGTTGTAAGGGGCGGGGCCTTAGGTGTTCATCAGTGCAGGGCAATTCGTTTCACTGCTTTGTGGCACTATATGAGGGGGAGGGCTTGGAAAGGGAACAATGCTGCTTGCTTGGCACTCATGCGTTTTCCAGTCACTTCACCTACTTCCTGCATATGACTGGTACCCCTTTAACTGTTGCTCTGATGGTGATTCCCAGAATGGGTGAGCTTGCATATGTTCTGGGACTGTGGGGGCCCTCTAAACGGACTCTCCTAGGACACAGGCAGTTTATTCCACCATCCCAACCCCCACTGGTTTTCACAGTCAGAAGCTATGAGGCTTTATTTTCCTGGTGCTGGAACCCTAAGCTACAAGGTTTGGCCTGGGGCTGGGATCAATCACCAGGTGTTCTTCCTGGCCTTTACCGACCACACATGAATGTGGGACCGCCCAGTTCCTTCAGACATCGCTGCTGCCACATGACATCTCTCCACCCCAGCTCCCTGGCTCTGCCTATCCTACCCATCTGGATGAATATTTCTTCTTTAAATCCTTGGTCGTTGGACATCCATACAGTTCAGTTTTCTGCCAGTTCTGGTTGTTTTTTGTTTTGAGGTTAGTTGTGAACCTTCTTATGGTTGTGTGAGGAGGCAAAGCATGTCTACCTATGCCTCCATCTTGGCCAGAAGTCTATTTATTTATTTTTAGAGAAAGGGCAAGTGAGAGAGAAAGAAAGGGCGAGAAACATTGATTGGCTGCCTCTTGCACATCCCTAGCCAGGGACCTGGCTGATGACCCATGCATGTGCCCTGACTGGGGATCAAACTAGCAACCTTTCGGCTTGAGGAATGACGCTCAACCCACTGATCTGCACTGGTCAGAGCAGGGATTCATATGATATTTTGACTTTGACTCTGTTTATTTGAGTGAAAAGACTCAAATTTGAAAGGTTAGTCTTACTATGTAGATCTTTCTAAAGAGGTGCTTTGAGATGAAAAAATACGTGTTAATTGTTGTTATGATCCAAACATATTTCTTTAGAAAGTAGAAATGATGAACGAGCAAATATGGGGGAAGGCTGGAATATTTAAGCCATGAGTTATTTTGATTATATTGAGTTGGTAAATGAAATCTGGCCTAATCTGGAATGGTAATTACTGTCATTTCAGAAAATTATTTTAGATTTTAAAGATAAAAATATTTAAGTTACTGAAATTATTTGTACACAAAAATGAACATTTGCTCATGAGTTTCACAGAAGATAGTAATTACAAGTACTCTGTCACCTGGCAGAGAAGTAGATGCAAACTAAACAAAATAATGTATTTTAACAAATGATTTTGTTATACTTAATGTGGTAGTATAGATCTAGTTTAATATTTCTCTAAAATTATTTAGAGTATATGGTTTAGTTTCATTTTGTCGATTTTAATGGCTGGCATAGCAAGGCATTTACTAGTGGCTGCAAAAGGGATTGATGTGAGACATAATTTTCATTCATCCTGCAGAAATATTTAGTTTGAGTCTCACAGTATAGTTTAAAATTTTTCTTTCATTGCCAGCATTTTTAAACAATAAATTTTACACATCAAATAACAAGTTTTTAGATATTCTCATAAAAATTGGAAGATTGGGAATACTGCGCTTCTATTCTAGTAATGACCACTTTTATCTGGAGCTGAGATTTGCTGTCCTTTCTAGTTTGCACTGGGCCCGGGACTCCTTTCTGTAATGGATCCAACTTGCTTTACTTCTTAACTACATTTTTGGGTCCTTAAACAATGCCTAGGCTATCACCAGGAGGCACGTTCACTTTAATAAGTTTTCTCGTCCAGAATTCTGAAGTCATGATTACTAATAATTTAGTTATTATTTTTATGTACATTTGTTTTGGGAGAGATTTTAAGATATGTAATAGGAAAGATATTATGGTCATCATCTAAACATTCAAGAAACATGTTTTTGAGGAGTTGAAATGTTAAAGAGTCGGAAGATGCAATAAAATTTGAATTTGATGTTATCTATGATAACTAAGCCAAGTACAATTAAGAGAAAAAGTCTTAAATGGTAATTTTTATGAGTAAGAAGCAACATGGTGTAGTGGAAAGAACAACAATTTTGGATACTTTTGTTCTGGGACACTTATGCAACTAAGTCATTTTATAATTTCAGTAACTTCAATAGATGGTTTCATCTATAAAATTGAGACTGAATGACCTAACCCTCCCAGGTATGGAAATTACAGTTTTCTTAATTCCTCGAAATATTTGCTAATTCTGAAGGTAGAAACATTCATAAATCTTTGGAAATTGGCAGATCTACTGGAAACTTTAGCAGACAGTAGAGCTAATACAAATAGACTGGTTCATACTTTCTCCTTAGTCCAAATCCAGTCCAACAGGTACTTGCCAGTAGCTTCATCTGTCAACTCAGGTCCTCTGTGGCTGTAGAAATAAAATACTCTTTGGGTAGTGAACTATATTTGTGGTGCTTTCTTTTTTTTTTCTGAATTGGATCTCAGGATGCCCTTTGCCAATTCATTTTATCTATTAGTTTTTAGGTGAAAAATGAAATAAGATAAATAACAGTTTCTTTTGAATTGAGGATAAACATGAGAATGTCTTACAGATGCTACCTCATCTGTCCCTACTTGCTCCAGGAAAAACCTGGTATCCATTTTCTACCTTTTTATCTCATAAATAATAGAAATAGAAAAATCAGAAGCATGCTCCCCACTCCTAAAATGTTGCCAACCCAGTTTTATGATAGTATTTTAAGATTAGTAATTATTTAAAGTCCTTTTCAATAGGGAACTCATCACTTGATTTCCAGACCTATCTGTATGACCACACCTTCTCCAGCTTCACTGATGTCCTTTAGCTCCCAAATAGTCCTTCTTGCCTCAGAACACACAAGTTGTCCCCTGGCCCAGGCACCCTCTTCCACCTCTCTTCCAGTTATCCCATTGACGAATCGTGACAATGCTAACCAAACATGTATGCTTCTAGTGTGACACAATAAAAAGGACACTGCATCACCTATGAAGTGTTCTTGCCAAATGGATTGAACTTAAGTAATCAAGACTTTAGGTCCAGCTAATGTGCTTATAGGAAATACAGAAAATGGAGGAGCAAGTGAAACAATGCCGTGAGGAGGGAAGCAACTAAATCTAGAATGTGATATCTGCACAAGTGGCCAGGAAAAAGGAGACGGGGGGAACTAGTATTGCTCAAAGGGACTTAGGTGATATATCATTTCATTGCAATGTGTGATCCTATGTTAGATGCTGATTTAAAGAAACCAACTCTAAAAAGACATTTTTGCAATTTTTAAGGAAATTTGGATTTGAACTGGGTTTTAAAATTCTTACTGATTTTTCTAGGTGTGATAATAGCAGTATGGTTAACATATTTTTTAAATGTCTTTTCTATTAAAAATACATATGTAACTATTTACTGGTGAAATAATATGATGTCTGAGATTTGTGTTAAAATATACCAGGGTAAGATGGGGAAATGGTTTGTTCCTGATCCTTCAGGTCTCAGCTTTGTTACCTCCTTGGAAGGTATTTGCCCCAGTCCGTTAATTCTGTCATGTTTATTTCACAGCATTTGTCATAAACTGTAATTAAGAGTTTATGTCTGTTTACTTACTGTCTTTCTTACCCCCAGACAATAGACTCCAGAAGGACAGGGACCATCTCTGGTTCCCCACTTTATTCTCAGAACCTAGTGTTCATATAACGTTTGCGTTTTAGTGTTTCCAAATTTGGACTTGCACTGTAAATTGTTATCATCTACTGTAAATGTCTCTGTAATGCCTCTTTGTTTACTTTCTTGAAGGGGAAAGGGGCATAGGTGCTGCCTAAGCTTGTACTTGAGAACTCAAACCTGAGATAAATATGGACATTTTAAAGACTTGTTTCTTTAGTGTTGAAGGTAGAGTAAAACTTTATTGTTAACTCATTGACCCCTTAGGCCTTTTCTTATATATGCTCACAACATGAACCTGTAGTATTACATACGTTCCCTGCTTCTCAGTGCTTTCATGGAAAACCTGTTACCTTTGCTCTTACTTTCCTACAGGAGCATGAATTCTTGTTAGAATTTAGTATGAGGACTTTTTAGGCTCCTAAAGAACTATGTCATCCTAAGTTTATTAATGCCATGTGGCTTTTAAAGCCCCAGACTCCTTAAGAGTCTAAGCGGTCTATTATATCTGTTGTGTCAAGATGAGTGAATGGTTTGTAAATTGTTTCAGTGTAGTTCTTTCACTTAATCCAAAAGTGTTTAGTTTGGATGCTACCCAATAGTTACTTGTTAAGGTACTATACGAAGTAAAAACCTTGCTTTCAGTCAGCTAGATAGGTTTCTTTGTTAATGGATTATTGTCTTTGTCTTCATTTTTTTCAGGTCATTAATGTAGGTATTCTTATATTGACCATGCATTTAGGCTGCATACACACATAGAAACGAAAGTATGGAATATTCAGTTTTTTAGTTGTATTGTTATAGAAAATTTCAGTCATATGCAAAAGTAGAATAGTATAATTAACTTAATGTAACCATTACTCAGCTTTAACCCATCAGCTTCATATGTAGATCTTAGCTATAAAATATAAAAATATAAGGAATCAATTAATTTGAAGAATATAAGAACTGAATGAATTCTAAAAACGTGTCAGTATATCTGTTGATACACCTACATGTATCTCAATTTTAGTGGTGTTTGTTTTATTAATATCTCATCTGTTAGACAATTTTCTACTTAACATAACTTTCAAGGTAGCTAAACTTTTAAGAGGCATGTCTTCCATAACAGGTGAGATTTTAAAAATTAAACGTGTTAATTTAATTTGTAGATCAAATCATAGTTTAACTGCTCTAATGCAACTTCTTATTTAAAGGAATCTTTTTAAAATTCAGTTGTATGTATGTGTTTTTATAAATTTGAGCTGTTATGTGTCTTGTTGCCATAAACCAAACTAGGAGTGTGTGTAGTTTTCTTTTAACACTGGTGATTTTCTGTTTTGTTAACTATCTGAGGCATATTCTTTATCTTAAAACATGATAAATAGTTTTTAAGTGAGTTAATTGATTGACAAAAAGTAACTTAATTGGGTTTATACTCATTTATATAATTTTCTTGAGCAATACAGGCACTATGTTGATCCTAGAAAAAAATTAGAAATTAAGCTTCAGAATGATAGGGACCTAGGTTTGAAGCCTATTCACCTCTTACCAAGTTTATTCATTCAACAAATATTTATTGAGTATCACCTATGTGCTCAACACATTTAAGCACTATAAAAAATTTTTTCGACATGGGGCATAGATACCGCAATGGACAAGACAAAGGTTTTTCTTTTCCCCTGGTGGCGCCACATTTTACGTGGGGAGACAGACAATATAAAAGAAACTAAGTAGACATTTGATAAATTTTAGATAATAGTAAGTGTTGTGAGAAAAATAAAGCAAGCAGGGAAAGAGAGTGAGGATGGGAGTTAAGAGAGGTGTTACTTTGATGAAGTGGTCAGGCTGTCATCTGTGAGCAAACGTAATGTAGAAATCTATGTGGATATTTTTCTTCCCTCAACCTTGGGATGTCTTAGGTAAACTAGTTCAGGCAGAAGGTTCAGCAAGTACACATGCTTTACACAGAAACAAATTTTACATTTTCTGTGAATAAGAGGATAGTCTGGGCAAAACAGAGCGCTGAGTGAATTGTAAATAAATATGCAGAGGTAGATGAATTTGAGAGGCAGGCAGGGGCCAGTTCATAGGGCCTATGGGCCATCGTATGAAATACAGTTTGGATTTGTCCTAATCTAAACATTTGATCAAGGGAGTGGCATAATCTGACTTATGTTTTAACAAGATTACTCTGGCTGCTCTTTGGAGACTAGAAGGTAGGGGTCCGGTGAGTGGGGAAAAAGACTGGTGTAGACTACAGAGGTGACAGTGGAGGATATAAATGGATTTGCTAGAAGAAAGGAAAAGAAAAGACTTGGAAGCCAATGCGGAAATAAATAATTAAGAATGAAATACTTTTGAGATATTACATAAGATGAAGACTGAAAATGGACCATTGGATTTGGCAAAATAGAGGCCCTTGTTGACCTTGACAAGTGCAATTTTGATGGGGGGTTGGGGATGAAAGTCTAATTGGCAGAGGTTGAAGAGAGAACTGGAGGTGAGGAAGTAGAGACAATCAGAGGCAACAAATAGTGTTTACACAAAACTGAGTCGACACCGAGGAAGTATCTGGGTCAAGGAAGGTTTTTTTGTTAATTCGTTTTGCTTTTAGGATTGGAGATAAGTATTATAGTGCACTTATATGCTAATAGAAAGGATCTAGTTGAGAGGAGACAGTTAATGCTTAGGACTGTAGAGGAGCAAAGTCCTTGAGTAAATTCGCAGATTTGGGAAGAAAGGTAGTTCTGGTTCTGTCTACTAATAAAATGAGTGAAATAAGAGGAAGTTAAGGACTGAGAGGAAAGGGAAGGGGAGTGTTGAAAATATAAATAAAGAGGAGAAGTAATGAAACAGTCTTCAAGAATGTTGGGGGAGAGAGAGAGAGTTCATTTCTGTGCTCAGAGTGAGTCCAGCCAGATTTAGCTGTCTGTGTAGAGCCTAGAGCAAGTGAAAAGTTGGGTTTAACCAGGACTGGGATTTGGCCAGGTAGGTAGAATGATGGGAAGAAGGAGCAAGAGAGTTGAGAGACCGTACACGTGATTCAAGTTTGCTCACAGTGTCTATCCTGGAAAAGGGGGAACTAAGAACATGGGGGGAATACTGGGTACTGAATATGTAGACTCAGATTCTGTGATTATCCTCCTGTTACCTATGAGGAAATCAGAGAAGGAAAACTCTGTCTCCAAAAAACCTCCGCTGCCTTGCGGCATACCTCTTCAGGGGAAAGGCTAAGGGAGTAAACCCCGACAGAAAATCCGGAGCCGGAGTCCCTAAGGCGGTTTGACGTTGTAGTCAACACCGGCAACTCCTGCGGCGCACCTGAAGCCAAGCTGTATTGACTCCGTCTTTCCCTTGGACCCTTCAGCTGCGAAGAGAGGGGGGGTCTGCTGCATGGGCAACAGCAGACCCTCCATATCACCCTGCCCAGGCTCTGCACCTTCAGCTTCACTGGAGAGGACACTCCAGCGTCATCGCAAGATGTCGATTCAACACGGGAGGAGACAGATACCGTGTCACTCCCGAGTCGGACTGCACAGCCATTCTCGGCGGTGCAGATAGACTCTTAAGAAGCTACACCATCGTCTCTCGAGACGGACGGCTGCCGACGACGACCTATGAGGAACCAACAGCACAGGGAGGTAAGGCAGTATGCCCACTACTAAACCAGCTAAAATCTTCCAAAAGTGAAGAGCGGTAGTAATCCCTGAGGCCCAAATATGACTGCTACAAGTAAGAGTAGCAGATGGTGTTATCTAATAGCATGTGGTTAAGAGGAACTAGGGTGGGGTTGGGGGTGATAGTCTAGAAGCAAATGAGGAGCAAGGAGCTATGTACTTTGCCTTAGAAGGTCTGTCCAGCATGTACTATGAAAAAGAAAGACATTTATTGAAGAAGATACAGGAAACATTGTACAAAGGACAACGACGCCTCAGTCCCCTTCAAATTAGCCACCTTGGGACCTCACACAATTCTCCCAATCACCATCAACTGCCTAGTTGTATTTTCCTGAATCTCATCTACGGTCTGAAATCTCTTCCTGTTCAAAGGTGATTTTAATTTTGGGAAAAGCCAGACGTTACAGGCCTCCAAATCTGGGCTGTAGCGGGGCCGAGTCACCTGGGTGATTTGATGTTTCACCAAACATCAAAGGCATCAAGGCTGTGGCCTTCTGCATAATCCAAATAGTTTCTGTGGAAAAATGTTCAAGCTTAACGCAAAATTTGATACTGATTTGTTGCTCTACTCAGTCATTTTGAATGTGACAGCCACGTGGTACACATGCTCACTCAATGGCATCTACCACCCTTGCTTTTCATCACATTGAATATTCTTGCCAGCCCCTTCTTGCCAGCAAAGTCTGTTTTGAGAAATCAGCTGATAGTCTTATGGGAGCCCCTTTGTCGGTAACTCTTTGCTTTTCTCTTGCTGCTTTTAAGATTCTCTCTTTATCTTTCACCTTTGGCATTTTAATTATGATGTGTTTTGTGTTGTCCTTGTTGGGTCCAACTTGTTCGGGATTCTCTGTGCTTCCTGGACTTGTATGTCTATTTCCTTGGCCAAATTAGGGAAGTTTTTTTTCATTATTTTTTCAAATAAGTTTTCAATTTCTTGCTCTTCCTCTTCTCCTTCTAGTATCCCTATGATTTGGGGACGTCCCAGAATCATCTTATTCTCTCCTCAATTTTTTGAGTTCTTATTTCTTCATTCTGTCCTGGTTGACTTTTTATTTCTTCCTTATGTTCCAAGTCACTGATTTGAACCCCAGCTTCCTTCCCTTCACTATTGGTTCCCTGTGCATTTTTCTTTACTTCTTTTAGTGAAGCTTTCATTTCTTCCCTATGCATTTGCTGTACTCAATCATTTCTCTGAGCATCCTTATCACCAGGTTTTGAACTCTGCATTTGATAGATTGGTTGTCTCCATTTCATTTCGTTCTTTTTCTGGGGTTTTGTTCAGTTCTTTCATCTGAGCCATATTTCTTTGTCTCCTCAATTTGGTAGCTTCCCTGTTCTTGTTTCTGTGTATTAGGTAGAGCTGCTTTGGCTCCCTGTCTTGGCACACCTGTTGTGTGCTATGCGGTGGAGCCTTAAGTAATTGCCAGGATGGGGCAACCCACTTCACTGCTTTGTGGGGTCGGAGAGGAGGTAGTGCCTCTGCCTGACTGCTGGAGGCTTGCTCGGCACTCATCTGGTTTCCAGTAACTTCACCCATTTCCTGAGTGCGTCTGGCACCCTTCTAGCTGTTACCCTGGTGGTGATTCCCAGAGTAGGTGTGTTTGCGTACTTCCTAGGACCATGGGGACCCTTTAAATGGACTCTGCTGAGAGACCAGCAGTTTCTTCCACTGCCCCAGCCACCTCTGGTTTTTACAGTCAGAAGTTACAGGCTTTATTTTCTTAATGCTAGAACCCTGGGTTGCATAATCTGGCCTGGAGCTGGGATTACACACTCCACCACACATGAACGTGGTACCGCCTGTTTTCCAGGCTGCTGCCACAGCAAGTCCCATGCCCCTCTTACCTGTTTGGATGAATATTTCTTCTTTAAATCCTTGGTTGTCAGACATCCATACAGTTTGATTTTCTGACAGTTCTGGATTTTTTTTGTTTTAAGGTTAGTTGTGACCTGCCTTTTGGTTGTGCAAGGAGGCAAAGCGTGTCCACGTTTGCCTCCATCTTGACCAGAAGTCTGCCTAGTCTTCATATTCCAGAATGGTTTGTTCATTTGTTATCTTCAGAATACACACATGCACATGCACAAAATGCTTGGTTCCTTTACTGGGTTTCCCGCCTGCGCCGTCTACCCCAATGAATGGTAGGGGTGAACTGTGTGATCCCAGACTTTATCAAGTTGATCTTTTCATGTGTCCATTTTGTTCTGAGATATAAAGATAGACTATATTTCTAACCATCTTATCCCAAATAAAGTCGTATTGATTTTTGTGTAGTATATAATGAAATAGAAAATAATCTTCTGGTGTCTACTTCGTATTATTCACAGAAAGAATTTTGAAAGAACAACTTTGTATTTGTACAATATAAATGGCTTATCTAGTTTACGTGATATAAACTGGTGTTTTTGAAGTCAGAACAGAGATAAAAATCACAATTAATTGTTGTCTTTAACATAATATGGCTTAACCTGAAAAGCTCTTTGATTTGCACGTAAAACATTTTTGAAATAACCCTTATCTTTTTACCAAATGTCTTAAGGAAATTTGGTAGCACTAGAGTATAATGAAACTGTTTTCGTTAATTTAGAAAGTTAATAATTTTGGTAACAGTGATTTATACCATAGCTAAAAAGCTGTTGCTAGTTTCCTAAATCTTAAAGCTAACTGACCTTGCATTTGAACCCAGCTGCAATGTAAACATTTTCTTGAAATGGCAAGGGGTTGGGCTAGCCAATTTGGAGGATATTTATTAGTGGTGTTCTGTTTGAGGGAAGTTGGAATCCCTAGGTAATTCACAGGGGCTCTTTTTTTAGGTCAGAAGCTGTCTTAGACATTATATATTTCTTAATTCTTCCTTGGTCTTGTTAATAGTGCTTATGATTTATCTTGGAAATCTGATTAGTAAAAGACATAATTAACTTTACTTTGAAGTAGCAAGTAAGGGTAATTTCATTTGGTAATTCTTCTATCCTTTTCACTTTACTTAGTTGCTTAAAAATATAATGTAGTATTTGGGCTACTGGACTTCATATAATTACCCTAGTATTTTTAAAATTTCTTAGTATTCTATTACTTATTCAAATTCTTTAGATCAAAAGTAAACTTAAGATTATATTAACTCCCTTTGACATCCCTGCCCCTTAAAAAAAAAAAAATTTGAGATGTACTGAGCAATGTTTTTCAAACTTCAGGTCATGACCCATTAATGGTTATTAAATCAGTTTAGGAGTTGAAGTCAGCGTTTTTTTAAAAATTACATAGGCACTAGCCAGGTAGTTCACTTGGTTAGAGCATCATCCCAAAATGCCAAGGATGTGGGTTCGAGCCCAGGGCACATACAAGAATCAACCAATGAATGCATAAATAAGTGGAACAACAAATTAGTGTGTCTCTCTCTCTCAATTCAATAAATAAATTTTTTTTAAATTAAATTGAATACATGGCTAATACTAAGGGTAGGTATTATTTCATGACATTTTTGTTATACATATATATTTGTGTCTATATGTAAGTGTGAGAAATGTAAAATATTTTTTACTGTGGGTCACACCAAAATTTGAAAACTATTACTACAAAAAGTATTTAAGCTAATGACTTTATAGTCTTTCTTGCAAGTTTACACTTTAAAATCTTGATTCAGTCAATTCAACTATTGTTAGTTGAATATTTTAGAAGTATAAATAACTGAATTTTTAAAAGTATATATTATTTAAAAAATAATTTTTCTAATTCTGCAGTGGTCATATGATCAAAAACTGAATGATGGAGCTAAGCAAAAATTATGCTTTTTATATTCAAAACCATTTATTACGGATCTCATGCTAATTAATAGGTATATTTAACTATATAAGGTACAATTTTTCATCTCCAAAAAGTCACAAATTTTTGTGAGGTCTGTGTTGAAGTATTTATTTATTTATTTATTATTTTTAATGGTGACCTGTTTACTTAATAAATTAAGCTGTCAGTATTGAAACTCAAAGGAACTTCGAGAAGAAATATTTGCTCCTGGAATCATCAGATTTCTCAAGGTTATAACTGAGTACTTCTTCCTACTTGAATTTTTTTCCTGCTCATTAAATAAACAATCATTGAGCTAATGTTAATTCTTAAAAGGTTTTGGACCAGGTTTATACTTGAATCCTAATACAATGGATATCTTTATTGCTTTTTTCTGTAATCAGGAGGAACAATTTGTGAGTGTTAAACTTGTGGGATTTTTCCATTGTGATATTTGTAGTATATTAATCCCATGCCTTAAATTTTCCAAACCTCTCATTCCTTTTCTGTAGAATATAGATGATAATGAAGTCAAAGTCCAAATAGCAAACAGATGACTCAATATCTAATTTAAAATAATCTAATACTCAAATCCCCAAGGCATTATAAATCACAATGTGCTGATTAATAATATGGGACATGGTGTTTTTATATTCAGTACTATTTACATAAAAGTACAACATAACTGAGATTACTGCCGGTCAGTTGAGACTTGATTATTGACTCAAAATGATGATACTGTCTCCTAACTTATGTAATCAATTTTTAAAGCAAATAGCTAGCAATTTCTTAATTATTGTTTATTACTTAGTAATTAGTGTTCCAGTGTATATTTTGACTACCTAATGCCAATTTTACATACTGGAACATATAAAAGGCATTCCAGTTATAAGCAATGTTGCAGAATAATAATGCTGCTCCTTGAAACATTTACAAATTACTTGGAGTTCATTCTGTCTCAGCTATATATCACTTTAGAGAATAGAAAAACAGATTACAATGCATAATTGGAGGGGTGTTTTGATCTGTCATAAATAGTCAGTTTAGTAGAAAACTTCTGTCACCCAGTTTGTATATTTAAAAGCACTTCGTAACATTAGTTTCTCTCAATGTGTATAAATCTTCTATTCAGGTTCCTGGTCTACCTACCAGTTTATTTCCTCATAGTATCTTCTTTAAAAGCTTTTTTTCTTCCTATATGAGTAAAAAAAAAGTCATTAAAATAGGCAACTATGTTTAAATTCTATTATGATTTTAACAGAACTCTCCCATAGCAAAACAGTTTAAGTTGAAGGCTGACGTTCTATATCCTTGATTCATCGCATGGGGACAGAAATAAAGTCATAAGAGCAGGGTATCAGATGTAATTGAAAATTGCTTTTTGTCACATCTAAAATAATAACGTATAGTTTGTGTGTTTATTAACCTTTTGTTACAGGGTGTGTGTGTGTGTGTGTGTGTCTGTGTGTGATGAAAATGGACTCCTGTGCACTTTGGAAGGGGGTTTTGTTTATTATCTGTAATCTGTAATGCTACTTGCATGAAAACTAATGCTAATTTTTATTCTTCTAGTGTTTGCCACATCTTTATGTTGAAAGTACTCAAAAGGAGCTTAATTATTTTTTCTGACTTTATTTTTGAAGTTAGTATTACTGTGTTTGCCATATACCAAATAGCCTTTTTTCCAACTCTAGTTGTCACATTAGTTTCCAGTGTTTTGATCTTCATCCTGAATTAAATACAGAAGTTGATGCATGATGATAATTTTTTAAAAGAGTACCTTTCTGATTGAAATACAAACAAAACATGGACTCCTGTTCATAGTTTTTATTTCCTGTACAAATGCTGCTGTAGTTGATAGTTCATTGTATTTGAATAAATGGGGAAAGAATTAAATTTTTGCACACATGATTGACTTTTTATATAAAAACCAAGGTTAGCTATCTCAAATAAGAAATTTGTATAAAGCTAACATTTGATGTGAAGTAATAATGGAACTGTTTATTTTCATTTTGAAAATGCAGGGGCGTTCCAAAGTATAAATTATGTTTCATACTTGAATTTTATGAAATTTAATAGAAACAGATAAAGTAGGACAGTTGAACTATGCAGTCAACAATATTTAGGCTATAATTTCATTTTTAAAAATTTGGTCCCCCTCATGTAATTAAATTACAGCATTCAACCTCTTTATTATTCACAGGGATAAGTTTGACTATATCATTCTTAGTGTTTACCATTCGCTGTTTTGTACACGGTGCCACAGTGTTTGAGAGGCGAGGAAGAAACGGAAAGCCAAAACCAATTTTTGGGTAGAGTATACCAAGTTTGTTATATTTTGTGCTAACCTGATGAAAAAATATATTGGTACAAAAAGGTTGTTTTGATTTTAAGTACATCTGAGTAGTCTGAGCTTTTTGTCCTGTAATGTGGCTGGGCTGACTTAGTATCTGTGCTTCGTTTATCATTTAGGAGTTTGAAATTCCCTCTGAGCCTCACTTGTTAAGTCCAATGGCTTGCCTATCAAATAATAACAAACATAGAAGTCAAGCATGTAGGTCATTTACACATCTTTAAGGGGATATGTCTACCATTTTCTCTTTAACCCTTTTCAACACTAACCTCATTGCATTCGGTAGAAGTTAAAAGTTCACTGTTTTGATGGTTGACTCTGTAAGTGACCATGTTCTTAAAACCCCCTTTTTTTTTCTTTTTAATATGCACAACATTACAGAAAAAGTTGGAAAGTAAATAAGAAAAACCTTACCACCCCGATGCAACAAACACTATATGTGGGTTGTCGTTGGGTTTTTTGTTTGTTTGTTTCTTGCAGAGGAAGGAGAACAGTTTCAATACTTAGAGGAAAAGCCTGACCTCTAGAGAAGTAGGCATATTATAAGATAGGTTACACTGTATAGTGGAAGGTGTGTGCTTATGATAAAATTTTTGTTTCCAAAGCACAATGATTTTTTGTACTATTATAAATGGCCTATTGAAGATTTTACTCTATTTATCAGCAAATTCTCATAAACATGAATTTAATGTAAAAACAGTATTTGTTCTACAATGCATAGTTATGTTTTAAGGGAGGTTTTTTTTGCCTTTCAGATTGTTCTTGTTCTGCTTTTCATTCCACTCAAAATGATTTAACTTCTAAACATTAGAAAATGTTTTATACAGAGACAAGTCTTACTAGCTGCAACTAGAATTACAAGAATATCTTTATTTATATTAATTGAGAGAAGTACATATTTTTGATAACAATCTTTCAAAATCTCTGTTATTGTTATCAACTCAGTTTTTTTAGTTCAAGACGATTGAGTGAATTAAGATAAATTAAGGTGCTTCTGAAGTGGTGGAATGCAAAAAAATGTGTGAGGTGACAAGAAAAGGGAAAAGTAAGTCAGAGTGAATAAACCCAAGTAAGAAATTAACTATCTGTATAAATATAAAGGATACAGCTTGAGAGAAATCGTAAAAGGCTAGCAGTTACATAGGGAAAATATATTTTCTGGTAGGAGACAGGTAAGTAGAAAAGGAGAGACAGACAAATATATAATCACTCAAATTATATATAACTGATTCTTGATCATCTGTGAATAGGTTATTAAGGTTGTGTATTCCATAAGAAATGGAATAAATCTAATAAAGTAATCTTGAATAATTACTTTTTTAGTTAACAATACTAAAGGTATACTTAATCCTGGCATTCACTTTTTTTACTCTTACTACTATAGAATTAGCATAAGAAAATATAAGGGCTGTATTTTTGTAGCTCATATAAGATGGTAATATCTCTCTGGCAGTGGCGGGGGCGGGGGGGGGGGCGGGTATGTTTATCTTTAGAAATCCTAGTATTTTCCCTTTCCAAAACTGTTATCTACCAAATCTGGTATACACTATAAATTTAACAAGAAGTTAATACAAATGTATGTGTTCTGTCTGGAAAGAGTTCAGCCATTGTCAATATAATGAGAACAGTTTGCACTACATTGATGTAACCTGGCAGCCAAGGAGAGGGGACTAAAATGCGCGTGTGTGAACAATGATGATTTCTCTGTCCTAGTCATTGGGGGCGGTAGATGCCCCTGAGTGAGCTTGTGTACTGTGTGGCCATCACATTCAAAATGATTGAGTGAGGAGAGCAACAAATCTATATCAAATATTGCATTGAGCTTGAACATTTCTTTGCTGAAACTATTCAGATGATTCAGAAGAAATTATTCAGATGATTCAGAAGGCCACAGCTATAGGCAACTGGTGATTGGCAGCCTCATCACAACCACAAACCTGCTCATGCATCAGGTCTCATGTAGAGTTTTTTGATGAAACGGCAAATCACCCAGGTGACTCAGCCTCTTTATAGCCCAGATTTGGTGCCCTGGGACTTCTGCCTTTTTCCAAAACTAAAATCACCTCTGAAGGGGAAGAGATTTCAGACTGTTGATAAGATTCAGGAAAATATGACAGGGCAGCTGATGGTGATTGGGAGAACTTTGAGAAGTCCCAAGGTGCCTACATTGAAGGGGACTTAGGCATCATTGTCCTATGTACAATGTTTCTTGTATATTGTATTTTCTTCAATAAATGTCTCTTACTTTTCCTATTACGTGGATGGATACCTTCTGGACAGACCTTGTATATTACCTACTAAGTATGTTCATTGCCATCTGATGCCAGTAAGAGCAGCCAATATTAGTAATCTGGTGGTTTTTTGGTTTTCATTTGTTTTTGCTTTATTTAAATAATTATGCTTATATAATAATTCAAATGTGTTGGGTATTTCATATGTATAATGTGTCTCAATTCACTTCTCACACCAAGAATTGTTTTTATTATTATCCTCATTTTACTGATGGTAAGTGTCAAGAAGTCAAGTAACCTGTTACATATGTTGCTATTCATCAGTGGCAAACTTGGACCTTGAACCCCTTGAAACTGTTCTTAATCATTGTGTTATGCTTATATTTATGTTGATCCTGAAGTTCATTTAAGGATGAACTTAGAGATCCCTTACTTTTTCAACCTGGTATAGATTTTTCATGGATACTTGAAATTGTGGTAAAACTGTGGGCTTGGGTCCCAGGGAATTTAAGCCCACAAGTAAAATTCTAGTAGACCACATCAACAGGCCCTCGGTTAGCCTGTATTCCTGATATAATGAGATTTTATAACTAACCGAACACAAATTATCATGAAGGTCCTAAAATGCAAGAAGATAGTAATTATAACTTATAAATGTCAAAACAGAAGCTAAAAAGCCTGTGTATTCAAATCTTAGATTTTAATAACATTGTATATACTGTAGTTTAATTATGTGAATTGATTCTAGTCAATCTGTTCTAAACAATAAGTACTGATGCTGAGTGCTTATTTCCTTTGTTTAATAAACATTGGTAGGCAGTTACTATATGCAGGTACTGAATATATAAATGATTATAATAGTTCCTGCCTTCTCAAAATATTGTTGTATTTTCTTTGGCTTTATGTAAGACAAATACATACATGGATTGTTTATCATACAGTGTGGTAGGTGAAATAAGAGGAATGTACTGGGTGTTTGAGGAGTACAAAGACTGCCATAATGCATTTTTCATATGTTGTAATATAACAGTTATTCAAAGAATTTCTATATTACCCAATGTGGGGATGCAAAAAATGAAAGTTCCTGTATAGATTTGTGTTTTAGTTACTTTTTGGAAGAAAAATGAGTCTTAGAAATTTAACTAGAGCCATATTTAATACTAAGATGGAGTCAGTTTTTTAAAAAGTAAAACAAGATGAACGTGCAATTAACTGCAATGTTATCAGAGTTCTTACTTGTTTTTTTAATTGATCTCATTTTCTCTTGACCCCACATTTCCTACCCTTCCCTTCTCACCATTTCCTTACATTCTAGCAAAGGAAAAGTCACATATATCAGTCATTGTGTTACTTGGTCCTATTTAAAATAGTATGAGGGATAGATCTGTGCACAAAAGAATGATATCACTTTTCACCTGGTCCGATAATTCTGTCTTTCTCCCCTCCTCTTAGGAAACAAAAGCTCCTTGAATATAGAGTATGCTGGTCAAGCTTGCATATAGTTCAACAGAGAGAATGGCATGTCAGCTAGTCAGTATTCCATTAGGTAGCACAAACCCCAGATATAATGTTGAAATGTTTCCTACATCAAATATCCAAAAGTTAAAACAGATAGACAGACACTGATTGGTAATGTATGGCATCAGCATATAAATGAGCAACTAGAATCACCAGTAAAACTAAAACATCTCTATATTCTCTAACTAAAGTGATCCCAAATGTAAAGACCAGTTGTGTTCTCATTTTTACCCCAAAATATAAATGTTTAACTGGTATTGATTTATGTTATACTAAGTGAGTGAGACTAGAAGGAAACCTGTTCTGCTTAACTTTTTATAGTTTGAATTTTACAGTCTTTCTGCAAAAAAAAAAAAGGAAAGAGGGGGGCAGTGTCATATAAAGTAAATTAAAAAATAGCTCTTTACTCTGAAATGAGTAGGTATTATATTCTCTTCAAAATTTCCTTCATCTCCGTTGTGTACAATATTTCATGTTATTAAAATACTGTTTTCCAACATGTATTTAGTCTAAGAACACAAACCCTATGGCATTTTGCTTTTTAAAATGTCAGTTCGCTGAAAAATACAAGTGGTTACATGAAACAAATTCCAGATCAGGGTACACAATAGAAAGAGTTTATCTCATCATTTATGCTCACATTATAAACTTTCTCGTGCCACGGCTTTATGGACCCACCTAAGGAATGGAAATATCCAGTGCAGAGCCAAGTACTGCGCTGCAAGCTCTGATGCCACCTTTGATGAAACCTCACTGTGCCCTTGGAGAGCAGATCTATTAGTGAAAGTAACTTTGCCAGTAATGATAACATCTACAAGGGGAATTTCTGTGCTGGGCTCCCTTTCTCTCCTTCAGCTTGTCCTCTTCCCTCCTCCCCTGCCTCCCTAAATCCAAATAGAAAGAAGAGTAGGACACTATTCACAGGGATAAAGTGATAGTAAAAATTTCCTGGGCATTCTCACACAGGCGTGAGTACACACACACATCACTGCTCTTTTATAAGTGTCTAGAGATGATCCTTTTGCTATAATCCTCAATGGGAATAAAGGGAAAGAAAGAGCATACATAAACTGAACTTAAAATACAAACTATAGAATCATGGAAAACATGTTAAGCATATTTCTTTGCTATTATATATTAGAAAAAAACACGTTTTCTAGATCCTAAGACGCTCACTTTTTTCATATCTAGCATTTCTGAAGTCCAGATGCCTCTTATAGCCACTGCCTGGCAGCTGTCCTGACATAGTTGTCGCTGCCTGCGCACATGCACCAAAACTTGCAGGTGCGTGTCAGTGGCTTATTAGAAAATCCAGAGGTGTTCATTAAACACAGAATGCTGTGTTTGTAACACTCTTAATGGCATGAAGATTGATATTATGTAGTAAAGTCTGGATTTTGACAATTTAGGATTGAAAAATAATTCAGAAGAATTAAGAAACTGAAAGTAAATTGTTTTAAGACTACTTTAACAAATTCATTTAACTCTTTAATGTATGGATGATGTATTAAAATCTATCTAGATAAGTCTAGAGCAGCTTGTTCAATTAGTCTGAAGTAAAATTTCTAAGTGATAAAAATGCATTCTCATAATTGGCAGGGGATTTTTTTTAGTGGTAGATTAAATATTTTTTTTTGTAATTGATGACATCTTACATTTAAAATAATACAGTAGTTATTTTTTCCTTATATAAATATCTTAATCTTCTATTTTTTAATATTAAAAAAACACTATGATGTTTTTTGAGAAGTAATAGTTGCTATTAAACACGAAATCCCAGCAGTTTGTTAAGTGGTCTATTCATTCACTTCAAAAATAGTCATTGAGCCCCTACCATGAGGCAGACACTGTTCTAAAAGATGGAAACACAGCAGTGAACAGAACTAAAGTCTGTTATCATGGAGCATATGTTCTAGGGAGGGAAATAAATATTAAACAGCATATATTCATGTCAATTGGTAGATACTAAGAAGAAAAATAAGACTAGCAGGAGGAACAGAGAATGGTGGGGCTTACAACTTTAGATAGAGTACTGATGGAGGGCCTCTCTGAGAAGTGATAAATAGGACTGATAAAAAATAAAGGAACAGGCCTGGCCAGTGTGGCTGAGTTGGTTGGGTGTCATTTTGCAAAGTGAGAGGTCACCAGTTTGATTCCCGATCAGAGCACATGCCTGAGTTGCGGGTTCAGTCCCTGGTTGGGGCATGTGTGAAAAGCGACAGATCAATATTTCTCTCCCTCTCTTCCTCTCTCCGTTCCCCTCTCTCTCTCTCTCTCAAATAAATAAGTAAATAAATGATTTTTTAAAATAAGAAATAAAGGAACAGGTGCTGCAGTCACACATGGGGGGTCAGTTCTAAACAGAAGAAACAGCAAAATCAAAGGCTTTGTGGCTGGAAAACATTTAGTTTTTTCAAAGGATAGGAGAGTGGAGACAAGTGTGACTGGAACTGAATAAGCGGGAGACAGAGTAATAAAAGAGGTCTAGCAGGAAGGGTTTATAGAAAGTGGGAAGGTCTAAGAAGCTTTGAACTAGAAGAGTAAAATGACCTTGACTTTACCTTTGGCTGCCAACCATCAAGGGCTCAAAGATGGAGGCAGCAAGACCTTCTCCAAAGCTGTGGAATCATCTAAGAGACACAGTGACATCTTGAACCAAATGATGTGATTCTAACCATGATATTGTGGTTATGAATAAAGCCAAATAATAGGCAACAAAGTTTGATGGATTGTGTAAGCACAGTCTTAATTATGTGCTTATTTCTTTGAACACATTGGAAAGGAAACCCTGCAGGTCAGTGATTTTCAACTGGTGTGCCACAACAATTTTTAAAACATACACTATCTGACTATTTAGTCTGGGACACTGACCTCTCTTCCCTTAGATTGTCAAATAGAAAATGACAGCAGCCAAAACAAAACAGCCATCCAGTGTGAATGAATCAAAATTATATTTAATTGTTTTGGTCAGATTGGCAAAAAGTATATTTTCTGGTGTTCCAGAGACTTTTAGTAATTAATTTATGTGCACCATGAGATGGAAAAGATTGAAAATTGCTTCTATAGGTAGCAATACAGGGGGAGGGGGGCAAAAATTGAATTATCTTCTGGAGGGTGGGCTCCTTGTAATACAGGCTTCCCCTCTAGATGAGTGTTCTAGGAACCCATTGGTTTTTGTGTACCAGCTGGCGTTGTTGTGAGAGGCTGCATTTGGTTTCAGTGAATTTTTTTAATACTCAACATTTGCCCATTTGATGATGGGTAATTTACAAATGCACCTGCCCACACCACACTGAGTGTTCAGCAGTTTTTAACCAAAAATGGCATGACCCCTATGCTCCATTCTTTCTATTCACCCTATCTCACCCTGAGCAACTATTTTTGTCCCTCACGCGCTGCGATGAAAAAAGTCCTCAAATATTTTGCCAATATGGAAGAGATGAAACAAAAAACAGCAAAAACACTAAGAGGCATCAAAATCAACAAATTTAAAACCTGTTGAAGAGTGGAAAAAGATCTTGATAGGTATATTGCATTAGACAGAGAGTACCTTGAAAGTGAAGTTGGGACATAATAAGAATAAATACACGATTCTTTATAAATAAATTTTGTTTTTTGGGGGGGTCCCCCTTCATATTTTCTTGAGGTAAAACAAGCCTTGCTTAACTTTAAAAAATAATTTACTTAGCATTGTGGGGTCTATCAAAAGCTATAAAATGTCATCTCTGGGAGCTTCTATTTAGGGAGATAAGACATAAGATAATTTCAGTAATAGTTTAAAGGAATATATGATTGAGGATCAAATGTCGGCTAGTTAGTTTAGAGACGAAGGTAAGTAGAGAATTCTCTGGCAAGCTGCACAGAAGAGGGTAGGACTTGGACTGCATTTTTTTTCAAGATTATTTTTTAGAGCAGTTAGATTCACAGCAAAATTTAGCAGGACGTACTAAGACTACAATACACTGCCTCCACCTGCCCCACCCCCCATTGTCTACATCCCCCACCAGAGCGGTACATTTGTTACAATCTATGAACCCACAGTGACACATTATTATCACCTAAAGTCCACAGTTTACATTAGGGCTCACTCTTGGTGTTGTACATTCAATAGGCTTTGAAAAATGTATAATGACATGTATCTATCATCCTATTATCATATAGAGTAGTTACACTACCCAAAAAATTCTCTGTGCTCTACCTATTCACTCCCCTACTCCAACCCTTGGCAACCACTTATCTTTTAGTGTCTCCATAGCTTTGACTTCTCCAGAATGTTGTATACTTGGAATCATACAGTATATAGCCTTTTCAAATTGACGTTTTTCACTTAGTAATAGGCATTTAAGTTTCCTACATGTCTTTTCATGGCTTGACATCTTGTAAAATATTACATTGCCTGGATATACCACACTTTATCTATTCACCGCTAATGAACATCTTGGTTGCCTTCAAGTTTTAGCAATTATGAATAAAGCTGCTATATTTTATTCAGGTTTTTATGTAAACATAAGTTTTCAGCTCCTCTGGGAAAATACCAAGGAGTATGATTGCTGGATCATATGAAAAAAATATGTTTAGTTTTATCGGAAAAACCAAACTGTGTTCTAAAGTGGCTGGAACATTGTGCATTCCCACCAACAGTGAATAAGAGTTCCTATTGCTCCACATTTTTCCAGTGTTTTACATTTTGGCTGTTCTAATAGATGTGTATTTGTATCTCATTTTAATTTCAATTTTCCTAATTACATGTAATATTGAGCATCTTTTCATATACTTATTCGCCATCTGTATATTTTCTTTGGTGAGTGTTTGTTCAGGTCTTTGGCCCTTGTTTTAATCAGGTTGGTTTCTTATTGTTGAGTTTTAAGAGTTCTTTGTATATTTTGGTTAACAGTCCTTTATCAGATATATCCTGTGGCTTGTCTTTTTCTTCCCTTTATTAAGAGTCAAGGAAGCCTATGCACAAAACAGCACAAAACAGTAATAATAGCTAAAATTTATTATTTCTCATTTTGTAAGTTTCTTGTGAATAAGCATTTTGAGGGTCTTCTGTTTATTTCAGTTCTTAGCACCTGGTGTCCAGCACATAGTAGGTATACAATAAACTCTTACTAAATGGAAGCCCTTCTTTTGCTGACCCTTTTTTACATGACTTCTAAACCTTATCCCATTCTTTATCATCACTGCCAATTCCATTCTAGCTGCCAGGAATGTCTAAGAACCACCAGACTTGTACACTACCAGACACAAAGTTAATATGGTCTTGAAGAAGATATACTTTTCAGTTTTCTCTGAGCTCAAGGCTCACAGATAGTAGGTGCTCAATAAATACTAAACACACAATTTGTGTCTCTTGACTTTTTTTCTTCTGTGACAACAAGAGTTCTAGGAGAAATTAAAGGTAAGCAAAAATTAGTTATTTGAATTTTCAACTTTCTGTTAGGATGCATTCCAAAGCAATGACTAATGAATTGGGACTCATTATCTCTTATCATTTCCATCTATTAACAGAGATAGTCAAGAATTGGTATAACAGATTTGCTTTATTTAGAGAATAAGTAATTAAAAAATAAAAAATATTACTCCTTGTAATCATGTTTTAGTCACTGTAATATAAGGTTCTTAATACTTTGAAAATGGGGTGAGTTTACTTGTTCTATTTGCAATTGATGTTAAGGGGAGAATACGAACCATAAATCCATTCATGAAATATACTTTTAAAATTTTCACTCACTTTGAATGTTCATGTGTGTGTATGTGAGAGAGAGAGAAAGGGAGAGGCAGAGGGAGAAACGGAGAAAGAGAAAAACTAACTTATTTATGTATGATTATCAATTTTATTTTCTGTCTACTTATTGCTTTGGATAAGCATACGGGAATGCTTTCAAAAATTCATGTGGCTGAATACTAATTTTGCTGAAATTAGATGGAACAGCTATCCCCTGCCAATTTTCTGTCTAAATTATGCAGAAATTTGATTCTTATAAGACATAAATCTGGTCAAAAATAGAGTCCTAATTTCCTAGTTAGTCAGTAAGACCTTCAACAGACTATTCATGTTTCAGCTTTTACTTTTTATGTAGGAAAAGAAACCAAAGAAAAATGAAATATAGTAAAAATTACTAGTCAATATTCTCATGTGGCATAAATGTAGATTTGCAGTGTTAAAGAACATAACATTCATAACTTGTCTGACACAAAGCAGGAGTGAACCACAGAAAACAATTAGTGCATCTTTCAAATGTAGGATAGTTATTGAATAATTACTCAAATAATGATCAGTAATGGAATACAAAGGGTTATCTCTTAGCCAATCCTCAAGTAATGGGATTGGTGTATCTCTGATTTTTCTCTTAGCCTTCCAGGGTTTAGAAGAAGGAGACAAAAGTGATTATGAGAACTAGAGGGAGCCACTGGAGGCCAGCAAGGAAAAGGAGACCTTATCTTAAGCAATTAATCAAGAAACTCATATTGTGGGACAATTATTCAGAGCTAATTCTGAAATAGCTTTAGAGCCTCAGGTCTTGAGATATTTTTTCCAGAATTTTCTCAAGGTCATTTAGCACATTGGGACAATCTTGCATTAGAATAAAGGTTTGGTTAAAAGTATATATTACTCTGTACCTAGGAGTATATGCAATATGAAAATATAACATCAAACTACTTAAATGTAGTTTTAATTTTTTACTTCATTTTTATAGTAGTAACTGTGCAAAATAGAATATGATACTATTCCAAAGATAAACAGCCTTGCTTGATCCACTTTCTTAAGTACACTGGCCTCTGGCTTGTCTGCTTTGCCATGTAAAAGTTGGATAATAATGCTGATCATGCATGCTTAATAATTTTTTATTTCTATATCATTTCATATAATAATTGACTTCCTTTTGGGTATAACTGTCTTAAATCTGACCGGTCCTTTTAAGAGTCATATTACTGTTACTTTTTTCTCTTCATTAGTGGAATAACAATTTATTTTCCGGTTCTTTTGTTTTTCTTATTTAATAGTTTTACTCATTTATATGTGTAGTGAACATTTTGAGACCTTTCCTTAGCTTGCTTTACCTACCTTCCTCAGTCTTTTCTTCTAACAAGCTTTCCTACTTAAAACTCACCAGTGATTTCCCATTGTGCTCAGATACACTGTAGATTTCTGGGCACAACACAGAAGACAAGACTGTTCCCATGCCTACATGCCTACTTCTCCTCTCACCACATTTACTACACCTGCTTCTCGATTCACCAACCAAACAAGTCTGTTCCCACAGCATGGCCTTGCTCTTGCACTCTTTTCCTTGAAATGCTTCTTCAAAAGACCATCCTCTGTCTATAGTTTTCTCACGAATCTGTTCTCAGCTTAAACATCACTTCCTCAGTCCTCAGTGACTATTCTATCTAAAGTAGCCCTTTACCACTCCACATGCATCATCCTGTTTAATATCTTTCTAGCACTTAATCACTATGAATTATCTTTTGTATTATGTATTGCCTATCTGTCCTTCCAGCATTTAAAGTCCATAGGAAGAGAAACCTTGTCTTTTGTTTACTTACATCCATGTTGCCATTATACATAGATCGTAACAAATATTTGTTGGGTGAATGAATTAATGAGAGGAAGAGACAGAGAGACAGACACTGTCTTTATTTTATATACATCTCTTACCCTTACTGCCCTCCAGCTTTTGCTTCCACCGCTAGGAAACTGATGGGATTATTTTTTTGAAAAACATATCCCAGTATTTTAAACCTCTCAGTGACTTCACATTAACTTTTAAACAAAATCCAAAATCCATGACTCATGAAGCCCTGTCTACCTAGTCAGCATGCATCACATTCCAGGTTCCCCTCACTTACTGTGCTCTGGCCACACGGTATCCTTTCAGTACAAACTCGTTACATCATATGGCTGTTCCACATGCTGTTTCATGTTCTGAGAATACTGTTTCCCTGGTTTGTCTCTAACCAGCTGTTCTACTTATTCAGGTCTTTGCATAATCAGTGTTCAGATAATTTCTTCACTCTAAGAAGGTGTCACTTGGCCTCACTGCTACCTTCTAGTTGTTTTTTTTTTTTTACTTTAAATAACTTTTTATTTTTGAATTACAGTTGACATACAATATTATATTATTTTCAGGTGTACAACCCAGTGATTAGACATTATATAACATACTAAGTGATCATCCAGATAAATCTAGTACCGATCTGATACCATACATAGATATTAGAATATTATTGATTATATTTCCTATGCTATACTTGACATTCCTGTGACTACCAATTTGTAGTTCTTAATCCCTTCAACTTTTTCACCTATTCCTCCAGCCAACCAACCCCCATCTGTGAACAGTCAAAATGTTCTCTGTATTTTTGAGTCTTATTTCTGTTCTGCTTGTTCGTTTATTTTGTTTTTTAGATTCAATTGTTTATAAATATGTATTTATAGCCATTTATTATTCACATTTTTAATCTTATTTCTTCTTATTATTAAAGAAGACCCTTTGACATTTCATGTAATACTAATTTGATGACGATGAACTCCTTTAGATTTTTCTTGTCTTGTGTGCCCTTCAATTATATGTTATACCTTTGCTGGATAGAGTACTCTCTGTTGTAGGTCCTTGTTTTTCATCTCTTTGAATATTTTGTGCTATTCCTTTCTGGCCTGCAAAGTTTCTGTTGAGAAAGTAGTTGACAGTGTTATGGGAGCTTCCTGTAGGTAACTAACTGTTTTCACCTTGCTGCTTTCAAGATTCTCTCTTTGTCTTTAACCTTTTGACATTTTAATTATAATGTGTCTTGGTGTGAGCCTCTTTGGTTCATCTTGTTTAGGGCTCTGTGCTTCCTGGACTTGTATGTCTAAGTTCTTTGACTAGGTTAGGGAAGTTTTCCATCATTATTTTTTCACATAGGTTTCCAAATCCTTTCTCTCTCTCTTCTTCTGGTATCCCCATGATGTGAATATTGGTACACTTGAAATTGTCCCAGAGGCTCCTTATACTGTTCTCATTTTTTTGGATTTTGTTTTTCTCTTTTTGCTGTTCTGATTTGGTATTATCTGCTTCTGCTTCTGCTTCCTCATCTTCCAATTCTCTGATTTGATCCTCTGCTTCATCTGCTCCACTGTTGTTTCTCTGTAATGTACTCTTTTTTGTTTTTTTAATCCTCACCTGAGAGCATGTTTATTGATTTTAGAGAGCGGGGGAGAGGAGAGAGAGGGAGGGAAATATTCATCAATTGTCTTTTGTATGCCCCAACTGGGGGCCGCATCTGCAATATAGGCATGTGCCCTGACTGAGGATCAAATCCATGGCCTTTGGGTCTATGGGGTGATGCTTCAGCCAACTGAACCACACCGGCCAGTGCATAATTCCCTGTAATGTAGTCTTCATTTCAGTTAATGTATTATTCATTTCTGACTGGTTTGTTTTGATGTTTTCTAGTTCCGTTTTTATGTTTCCTATCTCTTTGTTGAGGTTCCCACTGAGTTCATCTATTCTTTCCTAAGTTTATTGAACATCCTTATAAACAGTGTTCTGAACTCTGCATTTAGTAGATTGCTTATCCTCACTTTATTTAGTTATTTTCTGGAGTTTTGTTTTATTCTTTAATTTGAGACATGTTTCTTTGTCTCCTTATTTTGGCAGCCTCCCTGTGTTTGTTTCTATGTATTAGGTAGTGCTGCTGCATCTCCTGGGCTTGGTAGAGTGACCTAATATAGTCGGTGTTCTATAGGGTCCATTGGCACAGACTCCCTGATCACCCAAGCTGGGCTCTCCCATGTGAACTGTGTAAAACCTCCTGTTGTTGTTAAGCCTTGATTGATGTTGGCATGTCAATGGGAGGGACCAATCGGTTGCAAAGATTGGCCATGACCACAGAGGATAAACTGCTGTACAGGGGCCCATCCCATGAAGCAGAACTTACTTCAGCAGGGCTCTAGAGCCCGCTGAGTCTGCCCCTTGAGTGTGTCCCTTGTGGAGTGTCTGGGTGGTGCTTCTATGTGGTCTAAAGCTGTCCACCAGGTGAGCTGGCCCTGAGGCTTCCCAGGAGGTACATGTCAGTTAGCTACTTCTTGTGTTCTGCCCTGGGCTACCTGGCATGAGCTACAGAGAAATCTGTAGATGGCTCCTACTTGTGCTGGGCTTGAAGGTGCCCAGGAGAGGACAAGCTGTGAACCAAGGCCAGCTACTGCTAGTGCTAGGCCCAGGGTCACTTAACAAGAGGTATGGGGCAGGCTGAGGCCAGATGCTACTTGTTTGAGAGATTTTACGAAAATGAAGTGTGAGGCAAGACAGGCCATTAGTATGAAAAAGCCACTGGAAATAGCTTGGATGGACCTGCAAGTTGGGCGGTGTGGGGATCTCAGGAAACCACTGAGGCAAAACAAAAAGTGTTAGCTAGGTTGGTGAATACTCAGATACAGCACCTGCCTACCAGCTCTCTGGGAAGAAGGCTCAGAAAAGAAACAATGGCCTTTGCCAGCACTTCTGTCTGGGAGAAAACTGTTCTCCCAGCTCTTATCCTGATGCCAGACAATTCAGTTCCTCCGTGCATGTTCCTGGTGCCTTTTGAGCTGCTGCCCCAGCACTAGAACTCAACAGGAGTGAGTCCAAGTAAGTCCACATATATGGGTCCTTTAAAGGGAACTGTCTGGGATTCCAGAAATCCACTTGTCTCATTCAGCCTCAATCCCCACTGGATTTTACAACCAGAAGTTGTGGGCACTTCTCTTTTTGGCACTGGAATTTCAGACTGGGAGTCCTGGTGCAGAGCTTGGATCCCTCACTCTTCGGGGGGGCCTCCATAGCTGAGCTATCCCTCCTGATTTTTATCCACCACATGTAGGTGTGGAACCAGCACGTTCATCATTTCCATTCTTCAATGTAGCTTCTTCTGTATATACTTAGTTGTAGAACTTCAACTATTTTTCAGGTGGTTCTAAATGATGGTTGTTCTGTTCTTTAGTTGTAGTTTTGATATGGTTGTCCCTAGTTGTTATTTTTTATTTATCTTATTTATTCCAAATAGCACTTTTCATAAATCATAAGACTTTTTCTTTTCTTTTTTTTATATTTGATGCTTTTCTAATCTTTGGCAAAATTGAATACTCCCTACTGGTTGAAACTCTATTTCTTATACTTTCTTTTCTGGTTTTCTTTCAACTTATTGGCTGTTCTGTCTCATTCTCCCTCTCAGGCTCCTCTTCTGCCTCTCCTTTAAATTTTGATGTGTCCCAGAATGTCTGCCCTTGGTTCTCTGCTCTTTGCACTCTGTAATTTTTCAGGTGGTATTTCTCGTGCCCATAGCTTCAGCCATGACAGTAGGCAGTATAGGATGGTCATTAAACATTTTTGCTCAACTAATAATAAGGACCTCCTCTGTATTAGCTGCTATTTTAGACACTGGCAATACAGTTTAGAAGATATAGTCCCTGCCCGCAGAAAGCTTAATTCTAGTAAGTGAAACAAACAAACAAACAAAAGCTAAGCAATTATATAATATAATGATAAGTAAGAATGAGTTCAGTGTAGGTAAAGCAGGGCGCGAAAGTTTCTAGGAGGGTAGTACATTGCAGAGTGCTGGTAATCACAGAAGACCTCTCTGCGGAAGTGACATGGGTGATCTGAATAAAATGAAAGAAGCAGTGAGAAGATGTGGAGGGAGAGCATTCTAAGCCATTGGGAGAATGTTAGGAATCAGCTGGGCAAGTTCAGGGAACACCAAAAAGTCCACTGTGTTTTGAGAAGAAGAGCAGAGTGGGGGTAGAGCAGGCTGATATAGGATGTCATTGGTTATAGTAGGGAGATGTGATTTTATTCTAATTGTGATAGGAAGCTATTGTAGACCTTTGAGGAGGGAAATTGCCTGATTTAGCATTTGAAGTTGGAGAGAGTCAATTCCAGTCTTATCCATCACATGGCTTTAATAGTGAATAGACAGCAGTCATATTTAGTTTTTTCTTGGTCAAAACTATTTATTTGCAAAGTCACATAAATATAATAAAGTGACATTATCCCTGCGACATTGTGACTTCCTGACATACCTTTTATCAAAAGAAAGTATAAATCAAGTTCCAAGTAGTTGTAGACCTAAACACAGTACTTTTTGATTCTTTTAAGAATATCTTTCATCTGTATTTGATGTATGTGATAACTTTCTATTGCATAGATTAACTTCTGTGCTCCCCTCCCCCATTTCTCTTCAATGACAAGAAAGTGTTAATTGTAATTTCATAACATTTTTCTGGTAATTTTTATACCACTGTGAATTACTTGTTTTGTGGCTTGTATATAAATGGTTTCTTAGGGTAGTTTTGTTTGTATGTTTGTTTGAGTCACCAAATTCTGAGAGACCAGCAGCTGATTTTAACTTCTAAATATGAAGATCTTTGTAGTTAATGAAATGAGCCAAAGATAGATCATAAAAATCAAAAGCTTAAATACTGATTTTCCTTTTTTAAAAAAAGATTTTAATTTTAGAGAGAGGAAAGGGAGAGAGAAAGAAACATCGATGTGAGAAAGTAACATTGTTGGGCTGCCTTTTGCATGCCGCCAACCAGGGACCTGGCCCACAACACAGGCATGTGCCCTGACCAGGAACCAAACTGGAGACCTTTCAACCTGCAGGACAGCACCCAACCCACTGAACCACACCAGTCAGGACTTAAATGCTGATTTTACTTTCTCCCTATCAATTTATCATTTGGTCCTCAACTAATGTTTCTCTTACCATCTCAAACTAGAGTCATACCAAAATTTGGTCTTCTTTTTTATCTTGCTTCTTAACAACCATTTTATAAACATACTGACCTTTCTTTTTAAAATTGTTTTTTAAAACCTCTAGGACTGTACATGCATAGTTAGGGGAAGAGGGGCAAGTGAATGTGTGGGAGAAGCTCCTCCACAGACTGGCTCTGGGTGGGTGCTGGGTGAGTGGAGAACAATGGCAATAAAAGTACATGCTGCTGCCACCACTGCTGACATTGACTTCTATTGTTTGGACAGTTTGTTTTTAATTTGATTAAATTTATTCATTTTTTTAAATTATATTTTATTGTTTATGCTATTACAGTTGCCTGAAATTTCCCCCTTTGCGCCTCTCCACCCAGAACCCCCCACACACACACACGCGCGCACGCGCGTGCTCTTTCAGGCAATCCCCACACTGTTGTCCATATTCATGGGTCATGCATATATGTTCTTTGGTTACTCTATTCCCTGTGATTTCGTTTACATCCCCATGACTATTCTGTAACTGTCAATTTGTATTTTTTAATCCCTACAACTTTTTGGCCCTTACCCCTGAGTTCCTTCCCATCTGGCAATTATCAGAATGTTTTCTGTTTCTATGATTGTATTTCTGTTCTGCTTGTTTGTTTATTTTGTTTCTTAGATTCAATTATTAATAGGTATATATTTATTACCATTCTATTATTCATATTTTAGATCTTCTTCTTAGAGAAGACACTTTAACATTTCATATAATAATGGTTTGGTGATGATGAACTCCTTTAGCTTTTTCTTGTCCGGGAAGCTCTTTGTCCTTCGATCTAAATGATAGTTTTGGTGGATAGAGAAATCTTGGTTGTAGATTCTTGCTTTTCATCTCTTTGACTATTTCTTGCCAGTCACTTCTACCCTGCAAAGTTTCTATTGAGAGATCAGCTAACAGTCTTATGGCAACTTCCTTGTAGTTAACTAGCTCCTTTTCTCTTGCTGCTTTTAAGATTCTTTATCTTTAAACTTTGGCATTTTAATCATGATGTGTCTTGGTATAAGCCTCTTTGGGTCTATCTTTTTTTGAAGCTCTCTTTGCTTCCTTGACTTATATATCTGTTTCCTTCACCAACTTTGGGAAGTTTTTCAAGTAGATTTCCAATTTCTTGCTCTCTCTCTTCTTCCAGCATCCCCATGATGCAAATGTTGGTATGCTTGAAGTTGTCCCACAGGTTCCTTAAATTACCTTCATTTTTTTGGATTCTTTTTTCTCCTTATTCTGATAGGGAGTTTTTTGCTTTCCTTATATTCTAAATCTCTGATTTGTTTCTCAGTTCCATCCCTTCCACTGTTGATTCCCTGTAAATTTTTCTTCATTTTGGTTGGTGTATCCTTCATTGCTGACTGGAACTTTTTTATGATTTCCATGCTCTTTTTTATGCTGTTGAGGTCCTCACTAAGTTCACTGAGGATCCTCATAACCAGTGTTTTGAACTCTGCATTTAACATACCACTTGTCTCCATTTTGCTTAGTTCTCCCTCTGGAGTTTTGCTTCATTCCTTCTTTCAGTCCATGCTTCTTTGTCTCCTCATATTGGCAGCCTACCTGTGTTTGTTACCATGTATTATGTAGAGTGGCTATATTTCCCTGGCTTGGTAGCATGGCCTAATGTAGAAAGTGTACCATAGGGTCCAGTGGCACAGCCTTCCCTATCACCCAAGCAGGGCACTCGAGGTGTACCCACAGTGTGGGCTGTATACATCTCCCTAGGGCAGCTGAGCCTTGATTGCTGTTGGCCGGTCAATGGGAGGGATTTACCCAGGCTGATCAGCTGCAAGAATGGCAATGACTGCTGACCACCAAGTCTGACCACTGTGAAGGATTAGCAATGCAAGGGCCCACTCCACAGAGCAAGACTTGCTTTGGTAGAGTTCTGGCGCCCACTGAGTTTGCCCCTTGAGTGTGTCACTTGTGTAGGTGGTTGGGTGGTGGTGCTCTGATGTGATCTGTAGCTGTCCACTGGGTGTGCAGGCTCTGTGGCCTCCCAGGAGGTGCAGGCCAAGGTCAGCCACCCCCTGTGTTCTGTCCGGAGCCACCCAAATAAACTACAAAGCAATCTGCAGAGGGCTGCTACACGGGCTGGGTTTGGAGGTGCCCAGGTGTGTCCAAGCTGTAAACCAAGGCCAGCTGCTTGTAGTGCCGGGTCTGGGACCACTTAGCCAGTGACACAGAGCACACTGAGGCCAGATGCTGTTTGTTTGAGAGAATTTAGGAAGTACTGTCGTATGAGTCAAGACAAGCCATTCATGTGGGAAAGCCACTGGAAACAGCCTAGGTGGGCCCAAAAGTTGGGTGTGGCAGAGCCTCAGTGATTCAGCAGGGCAGGGCAAACTGTTAGCCAGGTTGATGGAGTCTCAAATATAGCTTCTGCCTGCAGGCTCTGTGACTCTGTGGGGGAGCACTCAGAAAAGGAACAATGGCCTCTACCAACATTTTTTGTCTGGGAGAAAGCAGCCCCGCAACTCTCACCCTGATGCCAGACAGTTCAGTTCCATCCTGTATGTCTCTGATGCCTTTCAAGCTGCTGCTCCTGTGCTGGAGCTCAGGGGAGTGCATCCAAGTAAGTCTGTGTCAGCCCTTTAAGAGAAACTGCTTGAGACTAGCAGTTTGTCTTCCACAGCCTCAATCCCCATTGGTTTTTACAGCTAGAAGTTATCACTTTTCTTCTTGCCACTGGAGCCCCTGGCTGGGGGGCCCGGTGGAGGGGTTGGACCCCTTATTCCCACAGTATCCCTTCTGATTTCTTTCCTCCACATGTGTGTGTGGGACCAGCCCATTCCCACATCTCCACCCCTTCCACCAGTCTGGATGTAGTTTCTTCTTTAATTCTGTAGTTGTAGAACTTTCATTCAGCTTGATTTCTGATGGTTCTGAATGACAGTTGTACTGTAGTTTAGTTATGATTTTGATGTGGTTGTGCAAAGAGGAAAGACATGTTTACCTATGCTGCCATCTTGAACCTCTTAAAATGTTCTTTGAACAGTTTTCAAAATGACTTCACTTTGAGTTTTTACTTACTGCGCATGGTAATCCTATGAAGTAGGGTCAACATTATTTTTTGAGTGTACAGGTAAAGAATCTTGTGGTCATCAGTACAAAGAAATAGGAAATGGCAGATTCTATAACCCAGGGTCATTTTCTAGTCCATCACTGTTTCCATTGTAAAGAGATGCTGCCTTAATAATAAAGTATGGCTTAGGATAAAGAGGATTTCTAAACACTGTCCTAAGACTCAGAGATCATGTGGCAAGTCAGTCTAGAATCATCAAGGAGTTGGCAGTGTCCCTTCATTCTACCAGGAATGACAATCAAGTCCACACATGGCAGGCCGTGAGTGCTGCATTGCTATCACTTGTCGAAGTGATAGAGACAAGAAGATGCTGTTGTTTATAAACCACCACAATTTCAGAGTTGCACATTTTAACAACTTAGAATCAATGAAATATGATAAAATAATTTTTATTTTTCTAATGGTAATACTGCTGAAAACAATATTATCAGCTTGAGATAGATTGTTCAGCTGAAGGCGAATGTGGTTCCTGTCTTAAGTGAAGCTTAGTTGGGGAATCAGGTGAGAAACCCATCAACAATCAAACATTCTTTATTTTGGAGTTAGGGAACGACAAGAGAATACTTCTTTGAGAAGACAATGCTTAAGCTTAAGAATTAAAGTGTGAGAAAGAGGCAAGCAGGAACTCATTGAGGGGAAGAGTGTTCTTAGCTGAGAGGACCAGAATGTGGTATAAATACCCAAACGAAGGAAAGAACTTGGTGTATTGCAGAAATTCAAAGAATGATCATGTGGCTTGAACAGAGTGTTCTGCACATAGCTATTTCTTTGCATTTAAACTAAAATATCTCCCACTTTGGCTTTAGAAAAAAGTCTTGCCAGATATGGCTGGTCACAGTGTTAAAGTTCATAAGGCACATTTAATCTTTTTATTAAATGCCTTCTGAGGACTGGAATTACTTTCACGCAAAATCTTTTATTTTAAATCTGTACTCCATAAAAGTATTTGATGTTGGTGGAGTTATATCTGCATAATTATATACAGTCAATCTTGATTATACATGGATTCTGTGTTTGTCATTTTGCCTATGTGTTAAAATGTATGTGTAACCTCAAAATCACTTTCAAGGTCATTCAGAGTGGCAAAAAAATTTAAGTTGCTCAACACACAGTTGCTGCTGAGCTCAAATAAGGCGATCCTCCGTCTTATTTCAACTCTCATACTGTAAACAAGTGTCATTTTAAAGGCCTTTTTAATGCCATGTTTTTCATATTTTTTTGCTTTTTGTTAGTGATTATGCTATTTAACATGACCCCCAAGCACAATGCTCAAGTACTGACTAGTGTTCCTAAGTGCAGGAAGGCTGAGATGTGCCTTACAGAGAAAATCTCTGTGTTAGATAAGCTTTATTCTGGCATGACATAGTGCTATTGGTCATGAGTTCTATGTTAATGAATCAACAATATATATTAAGTGAGCTGTCTTTAAACAGAAGCACCCATAAAGTATGGTTATGTAGTGATCTGGTAACGGAAATGTTTGATCAAATCATAGGAACCTAACCTTGTCATTCCCTTAGAAGCAATGGTTCAATTTTCGCTAATTTAGTTTTGTGGGACCTTTATAAGAACAAAACCACCACAAGTAATTCAAATGTATATGTGAATAGATCATTAACATGTTGCTGTGTAACAAGCCACAACAGAATTTAGTGTCTTAAAATAGCAACTATTAGCTCACAATTCTGTGAGTTGGCATTTTGGGTTGGCTCAACTGCGAAGTCCTTTTGTTGGACATGGCTGGGCTGGGTTATACATTTGCAATCAGCTGCTGATCAATGGCCTCACTCACATGTCTGTGATTTGGCTGGGGCTCTGAGCCAGCACTTCTCATCATCCAGCAGACTCACTTGGCTCGTTCATATGGGGGTGGTTGCAAGTTTCTCCAAAGCAGCAAGAAGGTAAACCCCAGAATGCCGGTAGTTTTCAAGCCTCTGCTTACGTCACATTTGCCAACTCTGACCCATCAGCCAAAGCAAGTTATGTGGCCACCAAAGTGCAAGCAGGCTCACCTCTTAAGAGCAGCCCACAGAAACGGCAGAGATGCAGGGAGGGGAAGAATTTCTCTTCTTTTTGTATAGTCTAACTCAAATATTAAGCAGTTTACTAAATTCTTTACATACTTTGTCTTAACTGTTACTCAAAAACCAAAGAGGTAGTACTGTCTATTAACCCAAATTGACATAAAGGGAAATTGAAATTCCAAAAAATTAAACAACTGTATAGCCAGTAATTGGCAAAGGCAGATCACACATGTCTGTGTGATTGCGAAGTTTTTGTTTTTTTCTCCACTATTTTGCCTTCTGATAGATGAATGGCTAATTTGCCTAATTTGTCTAGTTTTGGGGAGAAAAAAAACAGCAGTAAGTTTAGTTTCACAAATACATGAAGGAAATGACTGTCATTGTCTTTGGAATAGAAACTATGTCCTATGCAAAGTCTTACTATTGTAGTAAGTTTGAGAAAATCATGGTAGCAGTGATTTGTGAATGTGTGGTACTTGGTTATGAATTTGATTTGCACAAAGGGCTTACATCCTGGATGTTGATTCTTAGCTGTAATAGAATTTATTCTGAAAGACTTAAAGGAAGATGATTAAAATATTAGAGATATTGACATTGTCTGAAGATATCTTGCATTTATTTCTTTTTAAAAAATCCACAGTATTACCATAGCTAGGTCCGATTATGCTGTTGTAATCGTAGTTGAACTGAGAAGGGTGATTAACGATAGCAATTTATTGTATCTGAGGAGGAGAGAAAATAGGAGATGTTGTCGTTATCATAAATCATATCATAAATAACCAAAAAGAAGCACTCAGAATGCTTGTGTGTGTCAGCAGCTGGCCTTTGCAGGCACGTTAGCCCAGGATGTAGCCATAGAAACCCCAAAGTCATATTGTTATCTTACTCTTGCTGCAGTTATGTGATACAACAGTATTAACATATAGATTAGGCCATTTATAATACCAGGTGTCATTTCAGGTTGGCTTGCTTATATAGCATTTTAGTTTTTTATTGTGCAGAATGTTAGTGAAGTAGTGCTTTTTTCCAAGTCATTGCATGTATAAGTATTATAACACATCATCATCTTTACTCTGCTATTAATTTATTGTGTTATTGATTGTACTGTATGAATTGTCATTGCCTGATTGTCTTGTCTATGCTTGTAATTTCATTTTTTTAAGTAAATAGGTTTATTTTAAAAATAACTATCCACTTATGCATGTTGAGTTGTGTTTTAAGCATCTAATTACTGTTACATTATAGACAAGACAATTTAAAATATATCTTATGAGGGGGTATAGATGGTATTAAAAAATTTTAGCCTTCTTTGGAACTCAGAGATTAAATGTTGAAATGGATTAAGATTGTTTATATGCATCTAATGTCTGCCTGTGTTCCAACTGCCCCAGACCTTCCCTCCTCGCAGCAGCTTCCCACCTGAGCGTTGCCCTCCTGGCAATGTACTGTGCTTCAGACCCTTTAATCCTCAACATTCCATCAAATTACTTCGCTTATGTTTTATTTTCTCAGGGTCTCCTTACCTCAAAAAGTAGGATAGTGTCTTTCATGTGTTAGCTTTATAGCCTCAAATATATTTTGGTGGCAGACTTTTAAAGGTACTGCCTTTATCCAGGACATAAATCAAGTGGTCAAAATGTCAAGCATTGTTGCACATGATCAGGGAGATATTTAGGGGCAGAAATATTTCTGCCATGCCCTGTAGGTCATTCCACGTGCCTGGCCAGCTGCATATAGAGATGGATCTAATAATGAAGATCTTCAGCTCTTAGAAGTAGGAAATCAGATGTCAGTACTTAAATTTTGCTGACAAGAAAACTTAAGTTTGGGAGGGTAAATTTAGAGCTGCGCTAGGTTGCATCATGACGCTGGTAACAGATCTTAAATGTAGTTTCAGTCCATTTCCCTTTTTAGTTGACGGTTCTGATTTCTGTCTTACCCCTGGGTATGGTTACATATGTACTTCGTAACTGTCCCTGGCACAGCACTTGAACTGATAGCCACAAAATGTAGTTGATTCTTAAGAATAGTGAGAATAGTAAAGTCATCTTTTATTTGACTTTATTTACCTAAGATCTAACATAGTGCTTGTCACACTGGTATTCAGAAGACAGTGGATTGATGGATGAGCATCAGTAGCATTGAGTTACTTCAAAGAACCGGTTACGGTAACTTATATGTCATATCCAGACAAGTTAGAATGGTGTTTCTGGGGAAAACACATATTTTAAATGAATTCTATCATACTTTTTAATAAAACAGTGTGATGCGTAAACTAGAAATTAATTTCTGCATGTGTACAGTAGTCCCTCTCTGTATTGCGGTTCACTTATCGCGGCCTCACTGTATCATGGGATTTTAAGAAATATTATATTTAATTATTTATCGTGGACTTTTCGCTATATCGTGGGATTTTGCAGTACTGTATATGTATGTTGTTAAAGTTATGTAGGTTAAGAGTATAGAATAGATGTAAGGTTCCTACTTTGTGGGGGGTCTAGGACATAATACCCACGATAAGTGAGGAAATACTGTATTTCCAAAAGAAATCAAAGAAATCTTATTTTAAATACACTTAATTTTGAATGAAATACATGCAGATAGGATTTTATTGTCTCAATATTTAAGTTTTAAAAACACAAGTTTGTTTTCTGATTAGTTTAAGATCATGCTACTGAATTTTAAAACTGCATGCATCTACACAGTTAATGAGATAAAAAGCTTTCATGCCATATGCAAGCAATTTCCTTTTTTCCCTAATGTCCATGAGCATTTTAGATTATAGTCTTTCTTTAAAGGCATGTATTATTCTAATTAAAAAGATATTTTGTTCTAAGTCAGTATTTATAGTAGCTTAGAATTAAGCCCTAAAAATATCCTTTTAGTGTGTTCAGACCTTGTTGCCTTGTTTTATTTTTGTTCAAGAAGTTTGGTAAAGAAGCATGTTTTTCTCATTACTCTGAGGAATATAGCTGTGTGGATTATTTATTTGTGTCATTAATGAAGGAAAATTGAAATGGAGTTTGTAGTGTCCCCCTTTTCATCAACATCTACGAAGTTTTTAAAAGATGTACGTTGATATGGATCCATTTTATTCCTTATGTAATTAAAAAAAGAATTTGACAATTGTTCTGTAGTCACACACTGAAGGAAAATATTAATTTGGTGAATCTGAGTGCAGGATATTCATGAGTTCTTGTAGTATTCTTAACACTTTTTTCTATATGTTTGGAATGATTTCAAATTAAAAAGTTAACAAATATCTTTACAATCAGATGTTGACTTGGAATCATTGATTGTTTAGAGATCATCCCTATTTCCCCCTTCTTTCATGTATTATGATAAGGTATCCTGCTACCAATGGAATATCTTGTAGTGATAAACTTGTGCTGAGTCATTCCTCTTATTTCACATCGTATCCCTTTTTTGACAAATGAGAAGGCATACCATAGATGCAAAACATTTGGCAGAGTGAAGTTACTTTTTAATGTATCAGCCCTTTCCTTTGAATTTTAGCATTCATATTTTAGTGAATTTATATGACAAATAAGGTTTTCAACAGTGGACATGAATCTCTACCAGGAAGCAGGAAGTTAATATTTTTTTCTTAGAATAGGGGTTCCTGGACTGTTAAGTGTGGTTCTTCATACTTTTTGTTTGTTTGTGTTTTCTTTTTTTCTACTAGAAGTAAAGGTGTTATATCATAATTTATGGTATTCTTTGGTGAATGACAGTGCTAATAATCACTTATAGCAAATATCATAACTTTCTTTAAAGTATATTTTATTGATTTTGCTTTTACAGTGTCCCAATGTTTTTTCCCTTTACTCCCCTCCGCCCAGTACTCCTCTTCCCTCCAGCAGGCCCACTCACCTTATTAGTTCATGTCCATGGGCCGTGTATATAAGTTCTTTGGCTTCTCCATTTCCTTTATTTTTCTTAACATCCCCCTGTCTATTTTGTACCAACCGATTATGCTTCTTAGTCCCTGCACCGTTTCCCCCATTTGCCCCTTTCCCTCTCCCGGCTCATAACCCTGCAAATGATCCCCATTCCTATGATTCTGTTCCTGTTCTGGTTCTTCGCTTAGTTTATTTTTGTTTTTAGTTTTTAGTTTTTAGATTCTGTTGTTGATAGTTGTGAGTTTGTTGTCATTTTGATGTTCATAGTTTTGATCTTCTTTTTCTTAAATAAGTCCCTTTAACATTTCATATAATACGGCTTGGTGGTGATGAACTCCTTTAGCTTTACCTTGTCTGGGCAGCACTTCATCTGCCCTTCCATTCTAAAGGATAGCTTTGCTGGATAGAGTAATCTTGGTTGTAGGTCCTTGCCTTTCATCACTTTGAATACGTCTTGCCAGTCCCTTCTTGCCTGCAAGTTTCTTTTGAGAAATCAGCTGATGGTCTTATAGGTACCCCTTGGTAGGTAACTCTCTTCTTTTCTCTTGCTGCTTTTAAGATTCTCCTTATCTTTAACCTATGGCATTTTAATGATGATGTGTCATGGTGTGGTCCTCTTTGGATCTAGTTTGTTTGGGACTCTGTGCTTCCTGGACTTGTATGTCTATTTCCTTCGCCAACTTAGGAAAGTTTTCCTTCATATTTTTTCACATAAGTTTTCAACTTCTTGCTCTTCCTCTTCTCCTTCTGGCACCCCTGTGATTCGGATATTGGCACATTTAAAGTTATCCCAGAAGTTCCTAAGCCTTTCCTCATTCTTTTCAATTCTTGTTTTTTCGTTCTGTACTGGTTGATTGTTTATTTCGTCCTTATCTTCCAAATCATTGATTTGAACCCTGGCTTCCTTCCCTTCACCATTGGTTTCCTGTGGATTTTCCTTAGTTTCATTTAGCATAGCCTTTACTTCTTCCCTATACGTTTGTCATACTTAATCTTGTCTTGTCTGTCAAGTCTGCTCCCTCTTTTGGGACATACTTTTCTGCCTCCTCAGCTTGACTGTGTCCTGTATTTGCCTGTGTCTTAGGTAGAGCTGTCACACCTGTTATGTTGTAAGGGGCCGATCCTTAGGTGTTCATTAGTGGGGGATGATCCGTTTCACCACGTGGTGGCATTGTATGTGGAGGAGAGGTCTAAGAGGGAGCAATGCCACTTGCTCAGCACTTGCCCCTTTTCCAAGCACTTTTCCCATTTCCCTTATGGGACTGACACCCGTATAGCTGTTGTCCTGATTGTGGTTCCCAGGGTGGGTGGGTTTGCAGACGTTCTAGGACCTTGGGGGCCTCTAAACAAATGGACTCCACTGAGAGACCAGCAGTTTCTTCCTCCACCCCAACCCCCACTGGTTTTCACAGTCAAAAGCAATGAGGCTTTATTTTCCCCGGCGCTGGAACTGTGAGCTGTGCGGTCTTGTCTGTAGCTGGTATCACGCCCCAGGTGTCCCTCCAAACTTTTATAATGTGTGGCTGCTCTTTCCGCTGACTGGCCATATCCACTGCCTTGCTGCTACTGCCACCACTGCCACCACCACACCGCATCCTCTCTACCCTGTCTGCGCCCCTCCTACCTGTCTGAATGAGTATTGCTTCTTTATATCTTTGTTTGTTGGACTTCCATGCAGTTCAATTTTCTGGTAGTTCTGGTTGTTTTTAGTTTTGAGGTAGTTGTACTTCTTCTTATTGTTGTGGAGGGTGGCGAATCATGTCTACCTACACCTCCATCTTGGTTGGAAGTCCCAAATATCATAACTTTGAATTAATTCTCACACCAAGGATAAATCAAAAGTCTTATCATTGTTGACTTTGGCCAAAGTTTAACACAAACAGAAAAGGGAACACTAGTCTTGTAAATAATTTCCTACTATACCTTTAGCAGCATGAGCATTAACACTTATCCAGAAGTAACTTCTGTTACTACAATATCTGTTATCCTAAAAAGTCTCCCCAGCAACGTCAGGCTGCTTTCATCGCAAGGGAGAGTTACTAGGGTGGATGGCTGAGGTGGGTAGCCTCTTGACCTGCGGATCCTAACTCTGGACTTGTGCTCTTGTTATATGGTTTGAGAGAGATTGGAGTGAAGAGAAGTTTTGTTTGTTTAATCTTCTAAAAAGGATTGCAACATTAACTTAATTTTATAATGTATATTTCTGTGATTGACCAGTATTATTGAATAATTTGAATACTTATCGAAATCTAATCAGCAATTAATTTTCACTGTACTTTCAAAGTGAATGATGCTAATGTCCTCATCTTCTGAATCAAGGAAGTAAAGCACTAAGAAGGTGAGAAACTTAAACTCACAACTAGTAGTTTTCCTTGAACTTGTTTTTTTCCCTCCAATATTTTGTTATCACATATATACAGAAGAGTTCTTTCCTCCAACTTCCAAATATTGAAATAGTGGAAAATGAGTTAGTCCTATGGAAATAAACATCTTTAAAATACTCATTAGAATGTCATACTTTTGACTTTGGATAACAGCTTTTATTCTTATGTCTATTGGATAACAGATATTAATCTTATGTCTATATTTGTGTTAAATCAGAAAGAGCTTATGACTTTTCTTACTGTTTTTGTAACTTTATGTAATAACACATCAAGATCAAATATCTTATAATATTAAACTTACGTTAACCAAATTATATGCTATTCTATAGTAAAACTCTTTCCATGGATGAATACAGAAAAATGTTAAAACACTTTCAAGATATTTTACAGATTATTAGTAGATGGTGCATATAATACACATACATGCAAATATTTTATTGCCATTCAACTGTTATCAAACTGAACCTAATCTTCAAGTTGGGGTTTGGGTGACCATAAAGGATAAACCATTCAATAGCCATCACATAATTATATTATTCCAAACATAGAATTAAAATTACTCATGTAATGAAAAGCTAGAAACTCATTTGTATAATAGTTAAGTCTGTTTTTGAGCATGCATGTGCTACATCAATTGTATTCATTTGTTGGAATTTTGTAGTATTTTAAAAATTAAAATATATTCACTCAAGTGGAAAACTTTCATACCAAGAGAATGGATTAATAAGCATAGTACAACTTTACAGCAATGAAAATGAATGAACTATAGCTACCTGCATCAACATGAGTGGATCTTAGAAATATGTTGGGTGAAAAAAGCTAAGGAACATTATAGTATGATACCACTTATAAAAAATTCAAAAAGAAGTAAATTAGATACAAATGTGGTATAACTGTAAAGGGACCAAGGGAATGATGAATATTAAAATCAAGACAATAGTTACCTGGGGGTAGAGAGAGCAAAGAATGAGTCATAGAGGAACCAAGGGGGCTCCAGTGTTCTGTTTACCAAGTTAGGTGCAGTGCCACAGGTGTTCTTCATTGTTATGCTTCATGCCTTTCACATACATTGCTTATACTCTCTGGTATGTATCAGATAATCTCTAATTCCAAAAATTGATTTAATATCTCCACACTTTTCCTGGTCTTATTTAGGTTTAAGGCTTTCTCTTCCAGCAAGATTCTTTTTTTCATTTTGATGAATTTTGATGCTGCAACTGAAGCTTTCTTATAAAATCTTTAAACATAAAAAGTAACTATAAATTAAACTAATCAAAATAAGAAACATTTGTATTTTTAAGTATTCCTAAAATCAGCACTTGTAATAATTTAGTTTAATAATTCATTTATATTCTTCTAAACCATGTAAAGCTTCTAGATGCATGCAAGTTTGCAACAGGGACTTGAAATTTAAAAAATGAATATAAACAATAAAAGTAACAAAAACAGAATAACCCTTCCTAATTTGTGGAGACCCACTTTGAATCCAGCTTTATGCTATTTTTTTTCCACTTAAATGAAAATAACCACCATTCATTTTTCTCAGGTATTTAACTCTGAACTACAAGTGAGCCAATCTGTTTTCTAAAGTATTTGCAGGAAAGCTGTACGGTTTCTCCTAGCCCACCCTGCATACCTCCTTCAGTTCAAATGCCCATATACCTTGGTCATCTTGCCAGTTACAATCTGAAAGAATCACACATTAGTAAAATAGTACACTGTGTAGAGAACTCAAAATTTTAAGTTGTCCAACCTATAAAACAGACCTTCCAACTGGAAGACCCTAACACTGTCTTACTAGTAGTTAACAGCAGTCCCCTTCCTAGGGACTGCTTTTCCTAGAGCAGTTTCTCTCTGCTCCCCCACCGCATCCACGAGGGCCTGCTTTGGGGCCTCCCAGGCTCAGAGCTGTTGTTGGTCCACATTAACCTCAAGAGTGAGAACAAAGCACACTTTAACATATTCTAAAGGTCTGCTATGCTGCCTATTGAAACCTTGCTCCTTCTGCTTTGGCATCAGCAGGATTTATGAACCTCTGGGTAAGTGGGGTAGGAGGAGATTTTTTGGAATTTAGGAATATAACACTAATAAGGATTCTAAAACCTTTAATTCACATGGAGAATGCCCTAATTATTTGTATGTGTTTACCCTTTAGCAACTGAATAGATTTGAAGTTTATCTTGTTTATCTTGTTTTTCTGGTAAGGATAGGGATGGAAGAAAATGTTCAAATTATCTAAATAGGGTGAGTCTAGCAAATTTTTCCATAAAGGGCCAGATAGTAAATATTCTAGGCTTTCTTTGTTTCTTGTATAACTGAACCAAAGTGCAAGGGGCAGTTCTAGTTGCTAACAGAAGGTGTCACAGGAGAGGGAACATTTGGTTGGAAACTAAGACGAGATAGTCACGAGAATTTAAGAGGGCAGAGGATTCCAGGCAATGGGAAGCAGTTGCCCATGCAGAGGCGCAGAATGAGACTGCAAACCAGTTCACATGGCTGGAATAGGTAGAGTGAAAGGGGAGGTTAATTACTGAGCTGGATGATAGAGCACCTATAAGTCATGCTGGGGAAATTAGATTTTTATATTTTAGAATAGTAGCTTTCAACATGTTTTAGCCTCACAACAAAAGCTTTTTTGTAAACTCAATGTGTAAAATAGATAACCTTAGGTGTAACTATTCCATTTAACAGAGATTAGGAACCCAGTCTCTACTGCGTATAACCTCAGATGGTTCCACAGAACCCTCAGGCTCCAACCTTTTGCCAACTAGTACTATAGGAACCAATGAAGTGTTTCAGATGGGAAATCCTGTACTCAGATTTGTGTTTTCAGAAAGTCACTGTAAGGCAATGGAAAAGCTGATTCTGAGGCAGATGGGACTGAAGGCAATAAGGCCATTTAGACTCTTGCAGTAGTACAGAGAAGATTTGAACTAATAGTAGAAGTGAAGCGAGCACATTAAAGGGAATGTAGTAGGTTAAAGTATTTTGTAATTTAAAAATTAAAAAATAATGCCAAAAAACAGGAAATATAGAAAATTGTGTTCACAAACAAATGTGGAGAAGGAGAGGAAAGAACTAGTCTGGAAAGGTGTTTCTGACTTGGGTAACGGGACAGACAATAATATCATTTGCAAATAACAGCAATAATTGCGTCTTGAATTTGTCTTGTTCTCTATAGCTCACTAAGAACTTTCACATTTCATCATTTATTCCCTAGTCACCCCTTAGTGCTTTTGTGGCATAACTTCTGCTGAGCCTTCATTCTCATTGACTGCTTAAGCATCTGACTTTGCTCACTAATGCTCCTCTTGAAAACTTACCCTTGATCCTTTGACATCTCCTGATCTTCCAGGTATTTATTTAGTTCTTCTTTCTCTTGTCTTTATACATAGGTATTCCTCAGAGTATCTGGACCTGACCTCTCCTTATGTCTCCCTTGCTAATATTATCCATTATTGTGATTAAATTTATCTAAGCAAAAGTCTATCTCTCTCCCTCCTCTCTCCCTCTCCCCCCACCTGACACACACAGTCCTGTTTTCAGAACTTGAGTATATTTTCAGCTCCCAGTTAGCTCTCACTAACTGTTCGTCACACTCTGTATATAGGGGTTGAACTAATTATAATCATACTCCTTCTCTATTTTCTGTTTCTGTTAAGGACTGTATTTCTCACTCACCAGGGCTCAAAACGTGAAATTGTGTTTGAATTATTTCTCCACTCATACCTAATTATTTAGCAGATTCTATTCATTCAGTCTTCAAAATATCATCTGCCTCTGTTGCTCCTATTCATTACCACTATTTTATTTCAGACTCTTACTGTCACTTACCTACATCATTTCACTAATCCCTAACTTGTTACCTCTCCATTAGTATGTTACCTCCCATGCATCATATATGTTCTTGCCACAACAATTTTGCTAACATATAGACTGGTTATTTTTCTCCCTTTCCTCAAAAGCTTCACTAAGTCCAAACTACCACTAGAATGAAGATTATGTTTTTCTGGAATTCAAAACTTCTGGAATCTAGATGCAACTTTAGTAAACTTTCTTTCTATTATTCCCCTGCTTTAAACCCTACTTTCCAAACAAACAAACTAATCCCTGGCTCCTACACACTTTCTATGTCCCACCTCCATCTCTTTGTCATCTGTTCCTGTGCTTCATCATTCCCAATCACCAAAAATCAAAAATGCTACATAATTATTAAAAATCTTTGACATTGCCATCATCTCTTTCTCCTTTGAACTACTGTCGTGTTTTTTCTCTTATGGTACTACTCCTTTCCTATGTGCTATACACATACACTGCATCCCCTGCTGAACTACAAGCTCTCTTAGATTTGTTTCTAATTTATTCCAGTAGTTGTTTCAGCCTTTATCACTGTGCATTGTGCATGGTATATGCTTAGTTAATAGGTGTAGAAGGAAACGATCCAATTTTACAGCAATGCAGTCAAGTAGGCAGAGCAAGTAACATTAGCCCCTTTTGAAAGGTCAGGATAAAGGCTCAAAGAAGTTAAGAGATTGCCTAAGGCCAACTGCTCTGTAGGGCCAGACCGCCAGCTGAAACACCATCTTTCTAAAACCGCAGCCAGTGTGTATTCCACTACACCTCACTGCCTCTCAGAGTGGCTGACATCAAGCAAGCAAACAAGAGGACGTAAGTAGTATATGCATTGTGTCCAAGCTGGAGGTTTGCATTTCCAAAATCTAAGAATTAATATTTGTTATAAAGGCCTAAAAACTATGTCTTTTTGTCATTTCTGAGGATAGTAGTCATATAATAAAAAATTCTTGAATTTTAAAAGTGTATGTACAGTATATTATGTTTGTGTGTGTTTGTGTGTGTGTACATGTACACAAGAGGAAGAGGAAAAGAGAGAGATGGCATTTAGTCAGGTTAGGAAATGAATTAATAAAAGGGACCAAAAGAGAGAGACGGCATTTAGTCAGGTTAGGAAATGAATTAATAAAAGGGACCAGAGGACAGTCAGGAAATACCTAGCAAACTCTAGATTCTGAAAGGAGGGCCAAGCCACTTGAAAGGAAAGCAACTGTTTGTATCTGCTGTCACTGATTGCCACCCTTCAGAGAATCAAGGCCTGCAAATTGGGACGATCCTTGAAAACTTGATCACTTTACTGTCTAAACTGTCAAGAATTTTTATCTTTTCTTTTCTAGAAATCATGTTTGTTTTTTCTTTCCTAGAAATCATTGTTTTTATTTGTTAGGATTTTTTTTTAACACTTCTTTTCTCTTCCTTTACTAGAAGAAGAAGAAGAGCAGGTGCCCACTGATGGGGGAACATCAGCAGAAGCCATGCAGGTTCCCTTGGAAGAAGATGATGAACTGGAGGAGGAGGAAATTATTAATGATGAGAATTTCTTGAGTAAGAGACCATTAGATAGTCCTGAAGCTGAAGAAATGCCTGCCATGAAGCGACCACGACTACTAAGCACTAAAGGAGACACCCTGGATGTAGTATTATTGGAAGCTCGGGAACCACTCAGCTCCATTAATACCCAAAAGATTCCACCAATGCTTTCTCCAGTCCACGTACAGGACAGTACAGACCTCGCACCTCCATCGCCAGAGCCACCAATGTTAGCTCCAGTTGCAAAATCACAAATGCCAACTGTAAAACCCTTAGAAATAAAGTCATTTACACCTAAAACAAAGACTAAAACTAGTTCTCCAGGACAGAAGACTAAATCACCTAAAACAACTCAGTCACCAGCAATGATCGGAAGTCCTATTCGGTCACCAAAAATTATATCCAAAGAAAAGAAATCTCCTGGACGTTCTAAGAGCCCCAAAAGCCCTAAGAGTCCCAAGGTTATAACCCACATTCCCCAAGCACCTGTCAGACCTGAAACACCAAATAGGACTCCTTCAACTACAATAAGTGAAAAAATTAGTAAAGAGACCCTTCAGGTAAAACAAATGCAAACACCCCCTGAGGCTGTGAAGCTGAACAATGAGAATCAGCTGAGAAAGCCTGTCGTGATGGATAAAACAATCGATGACTCTATTGATGCTGTGATTGCACGAGCTTGTGCTGAACGAGAGCCAGATCCTTTTGAGTTTTCTTCTGGATCAGAATCAGAAGGAGACATTTTTACCAGCCCTAAGCGAATTTCAGGTTCAGAATGTACAACTCCAAAGGCTTCCACTTCCTTGAACAATTTCACTAAGTCAGGATCCACTCCTCTGCCTCTTTCAAGTGGAACGTCAAGTTCTGATAATTCCTGGACAATGGACGCCTCTATCGATGAGGTTGTACGGAAAGCAAAAATGGGAACAGCTTCCAATGTGCCCCCCAGCTTTCCTTACCTCTCCTCTCCCTCAGTCTCTCCTCCCACACCCGAACCTCTGCACAAGCTGTATGAGGAGAAAACCAAACTGCCTTCCTCAGTGGACATCAAAAAGAAGTTGAAAAAGGAACTGAAAACGAAAATGAAAAAGAAAGAGAAGCAGAGAGACAGGGAGCGGGAAAGAGACAAAAGCAAGGACAAGAGTAAAGAGAAAGAGAAAGTTAAAGAGAAGGAAAAAGAAAAGGAGACCAGCAAGGAAACCAAGTATCCATGGAAGGAATTCCTGAAAGATGAAGAGTCAGATCCCTATAAGTTTAAAATGAAAGAATTTGAAGAGGTTGATTCCAAAGTGAGATTGAAAGATGGACTTGTGAGAAAGGAGAGAGAGAAGCATAAAGATAAGAAGAAAGATAGAGAAAAAGGCAAAAAGGATAAAGACAAGCGAGACAAAGACAAAGTTAAAGATAGGGGTCGTGAGGAGAAGGTGAAAGTGGCCCCGGCCCCCCTGGCCCTGCCGCCCAAGGACAGCGCTCTGCCCTTGTTCAGCCCTGCTGCGGCCATGAGGATGCCCGCCATGCTGCCCTCTTTGTCCCCCATGCTTCCTGAAAAGCTGTTTGAAGAAAAGGAAAAACCTAAAGAGAAAGAAAGGAAAAAGGACAAAAAGGAGAAGAAGAAGAAGAAAGAGAAAGAGAAGGAAAAGGAGAAGAAAGAGAAGGAAAGGGAAAAAGAAAAGAGAGAGAGAGAGAAGAGAGAAAAAGAAAAGGAGAAACACAAGCATGAAAAAGTAAGCAGTTTCTCATTTTCAGCACTATCTGAACAAAGTCCTATTGAAAAATACAGGTAAACAAAGCCAGCCATTATATCTCTATTTTGTATGCAAATTACCCATAACTTCACTCGAAATATGTTTGTAATGGGGTTACAAAATTTAATTTTAATTCTAAAACCCATAAATTTGTAATCACGCTCCCAATGCACAGGAAAGTGTTAAAAATTGATAGCTTAAGAGGACTGTAGTTACAAACTATAAACTCTATTAACTGTACTATGGCAGATTTTTTAAAAAATCTGTAATCTTAAACCATGAATAATGTTTTTATAATTATTGTCTACTACATACTATTTTGTACCCAAACATTAAATACCCAAAAAAGACAGCATTCATTTTTCTGAGAGCATGTGAAACTATGCCACTGTTTTAAGAGGATAGCAAGGCCCAAGGTGTCCTTCCTTACACACTGATTTTTTTTTTTATGAACCATTTTTGCAAGTATTTAAGGTTATGGCTATCTACTACTTCCTGTAGCCCCCACCACACCCCCTTCTCTCGCTCGCTCTCTTTTTACTTTTTTTAATTGTATTTTTTTCTATGACCCTATTTTCCCCTTATATTCACCTTTTCTCTGCAGTCACCACACTGTAGTATCTCTTTACTCTTCTATTTTCTATTTTAATAAGAATAGGACATGTTTCTTAGTATCTAGGCAGACCTAGCAGCCTGGATGGTAGGCGGAATATAATTCCAAATATTTTACAATGTAAGTAAACCAGGCTTCTGTAGAGTACAACCAAAGAAATTGATATGCATCCTATACTTTTGTATAAACTAGGACCTCAATCCTTTAGGCTCAGGATGTGACCTCTGCTTTAACGACTTTGCTCTTCAGTCCCTGGTTCTTTGGATTACAGTGGTTGGCTGGTTGATTTGAATTTTTTTATCTTTCTTAATAAGTGTCTGACTATTCATTGTGCCACACACACAGACCCTCAAAGATCCTGTCCCTGCCCTCTAGCAGCAAACCTCCTTGAGGCTGACTACAAAATAATACAGAGTGACTTTTTCCACGTAATGAAATATGATATACTTGACCTACAGCAGATCTATTACCAATATGTTTACAATATTTTTTATTTCAGACTTACTTAAAAGAATTAGTTTAGCTGACAAGTAATGGCAACTCTCACATTTTTCTGCCTATTTCTCTAATGGCCCTTGGCTATTCTAAAATATAAAATAGTAGAATGGAAATTCTGATATTAATAACTGAACATTGGCAAGTTAACAAGACACAGAAACTCAATTTTCATTTTCATTTAAACAATCATTTTATCACTATGTGATTTGCCCAAGTCAAAGTCACACAGCCAGCAAGAGCCAGGTCATGTACATGCACATACACCTCACCTTTCAGAATGTTTACTTCTAGAGATCTTGCCTGGCAGCAATGAGTCCCTTATCCATCATGTACCTAGTAATTTGGTGGCTGAGCCCTCAGCAAATCAAATAGGATACTGTTGCTTTCATCACCATCTTAACCTTGGAAAGTCAATGTGTTGTTTCAACTGTCATTATGAATTTGAGTAAAGCACATCAGATTAGATTTGTAACAGCAGTTTATGCCTTTTTTCAGCATCTACCTACCTGACTTTGGGAAAGAAAAGTCCCTCAGACTGCCTTGGTTGGAGGCCAAGACTCAGTTATAGGTTGCACAGATTTTACCTAACAGAGGCCTATAAGTCCTTGTATCAGTTTTGATGGGTTATGGATCAGATAAGTGACAAAAAGATAAGAAGTTATAAAGTCAGCTCTCTTATGAGGTCTTTCAAAACAATAAACCGTGTTGTCTCCAGAATTAAACCTGAGTTCAAATCTTGACTTTTTTAGCTGTGCAAAATTGGGCAAGTTACTTTTATGAGGATTAAATGAAATAACATCTGAGGTGTGCTTAGTGCTGTATCTGGCACATAAGTAATGCTCAGTAAATGGAAGATAATGGTGATGGTAGTGGTGAGTGTTGTTATTCCATTCTGAATCAGCTCCTAAAAGATAGAAATGCAGAGTTTGCTACTTCGCTGGGCTATACTAGCTAGCTTACATATGATAGGGGTGAGTCAGCTGTGGTACAATGTTTAAAAATTATTTCTGCTTCCTGGGCATTCTTTTAAACTTTAGCTCTATACAGATAGGAAAGGATGAGGGCCAGTGAAACCCATGGCAATGCCATTGACAAGGAGTAGAAATTGAGATATTAACTTAAATATTGACTTCTTCTTTTTCAACCTCACTTAATTCCCTTCAAGCCATATGAGTTAATGAAAGTAGACCTGGGCTTGAGCGTCGGCCTGCGAGCCAAGTGTTGCTGGTTCGATTCCCAGTCAGGGCACATTACTCGGTTGCACATCAGGTCCCCAGTTGGGGGCGCAAGTGAGAGGCAATCACACAGTGATGTTTCTCTCCCTCTCTTTCTCCTTTCCCCTTTCTCTAAAAATAAACAAAACAACAAACAAATAAATTATTTAAAAGAAAGTAGACCTGAAATTGGTTTACATATGGTCTAAGAAATATCTTACATGTCCAAAGAAGAAAGAAAATGGGGGTAGATCAAAATAAAGGATATCTAAGCTGCCCCAAGGAAATGTCTTTTGTGAGAAGAATGAGGGCCAACAATCTCATCTTCTCATCACAACCAACTCACAGGAGCAACTCTCATGGGCATTGTTTTAATAAAAGAAAATAAGCTTTTATATAGTTAGTTTACCTATCTATAAAATTTTTACCATCCACACCCTCATGTATCAATATAAGAACAATTAAGTAATTAATTAAATGGCAGTCTGCATGGTAGGTAGAAGGAGCCATGGGCTTTGAAATCCAGCAGATCTGGGAGAAGAGCCAGGACAAGTTTTTTAGTGTCTTTAATCCTTAGGTACTTCATCTTTAAAGTAGGGATATGATCATTATACTTTTTTAAAAAAACAGCAGAAGAGTAATAGTTAACATTTATGAGTAATTAGTATATGCTAACCACTATGTATAAGTTTAATTCCTTATCACAACTCTCTAAGGTAGTTACTATAATTATTATCACTTCAAGATGAGAAACAAAGGCTTAGAGAGATTAATAAACTGCCCAAGATCACACACATAGTAAATGATTTAATAGGAGCCACAATTTTAACCCAGGCCATCAGATGCTATAATTGATGTTCTTAACCACTATACTATTCTAATTGAATTAAAATGGATTAAGAGAAATGATGTATGCAAGGCATCTGGCTCAATGACACACCATCAGAAAGAAAAATCATTTTTCCTAATAGTGGTAATAAAGTATGGTGATCTATGCACAATCTTTTAATTCCCCTCTATGGGCAATAATATGCATTAGTCAATAGGAGTCTGGTCTTTCAACTTTTTCACAATAGAATCAAACTAACTTTTTATGGAAAACGTATTAAGAGGAATTACGTTGAGCAGTCACAAACGTAGCCAGTGTGATATTAGCATTGATGAATCTAACAGCACATTTCAGAGCAGTTTAAAATTTTTGTTTTTATTTGTGTCAATGTATGTATTGCGTGACTTAATTTATTACTATTAGTGTTTTAAGTATCTTTTTTGGAAGGAGGATCACTGAAAAAATAACATCTCATTATTTATGATAGTGGAATTGAACAGTTGTACGTACATATAACCTTATATAGAAGATAAGCCAAAATTTATCTGTCAAACTTGGAAATGTTTTTATGCTCTTATCTGAGTATGATCCAAGAAGTTGTGGTAGAGTCTTACCCCCACCCCCAGAATGATGACATCACAATCTGTAGATAAATAGGCCCAGTGCTGGCTCACGGAGAACATGGGCTTCGGCAATCAGACTACCTTGGATGTACCACGCTTTAGTTATTCCCCAGTCTCCTGACCTCTCTGATCCTCTGCTTTCTTCCCTGTCTCCTTCTTTCCATTCAGTATCAGGAAACAACAGCAGCATCACAAAGTATGATTTACCTCTGCTTAAGAACAATAGTTGCGTACCTTCTCTAAGACTATTTTGCCTTAAAAATACTTCTTCTCTGCCTTCTCATAAAAACAAGACTAATTTGTGTCATTTTTGATGAGTAGATGACTATGACAATTCAGAATTTTCTTATGACCTACCAGTAATGTTGATTATCAACCCATGGGTGATTGGATCTGCTTATAATGGAAAGCTCATTAGTTTTATAAAGGATTCCCCAAATTTTTATTCTGTCAATTAACGAGTTGTTTTATTTGAGCTAACATTAGCTATTGAATGAACTAATCCAGATAGTAAATGATATTTAGCAGCCGCCACTTACAGAGTGCATACACTTGGTACTTGCCAAACCTGGCCAGAATTTAATTAATTAATTCTCCCAAGAGCTCTGAGGATTTGGTACTGTTGCTCCTGTGTTATAGTTGGGAAAAGCAGAAAGGTTGAGTGACCTGGTGCAGCTCATGAGTGGAAGAGCTGTGACTTGACCCAGGTATGTCCAAGCAAAGCCCTTGTTCTTTATTATCCAAAATGGCTTCCTCAGGTCAGGCATCTCTGATGAAAGCCGATGAGAGGGATAAGCCTGGTTTCATACTCTAGTGTGTGCTGACATGATTTTAGAAAATCTTAGTCCCTGAAGAGATCTTAGAGACCCACTGTTTAACTGACATATTTTAAAGGACAGTAGAAGTCCTCAAAACTTTAATGACTTCAGTATTCAAACAATTAAAATGTTGAATATTCTTTAGCCCAAAATCCCATAGCATTTATTCCCCAAATAACCTTTTATTGAATTTAAGCAGTTTGTTCTTTAGAGAATGACAATTTTACCATTTCCTGCCTTTGACAGAAGCTTTTCACTATTTTCCCCTTTATTCGAAGTAACATCTCATTTCCAGTCTTTTCTCATCAGCTCTTACAATTAACTAATGAAATGAAGGGTTTTGGTAAATAAAGTAACCCAATAAAAGGGGGGAAATATTCTCTTCCTGTTTCTTACAACTGTCTGTTTCAAGAGGAAACCAGTAACTAAGGTTTAAATGACTTTTTCAATTTATAGAACTTACCAAAGGCCATCTTCATGTGAATGAACTCTGAGTACTTAATGAAAGCCTGAGTTCTGTTTCATTTCTCCTTGCTGCATTCCACTTGTTATACTTAACCACAACTGTAGATCTCCTTCTGACTGTCTAGTATTTTAAACAGTGTATCGGTGTTTAGTTAGACTTTGTTTCCAAATGAAAATAATATAAAGACCTTAATTGCTAAGAAAAACAGGAAAGTGTTTACCAGTGTCATGATTCAGCATCTGAAATGTTAGTGTATTAAATTTTGCTGTCTTCACTACTATTTCTGGGTATTTTTCTGACATACTGGCATAGATGGAAATCTGAACTAGGGCTGGCTAAACTTGCTGCTGCCCTACCTAGCACACATGTATGGGTGTTTTGTTGTTGTTTTTTGTTTGTTTTTGTTTTTGTTTTTTAGGGAAAAAAGTTTAATATTAAAAAAAAAAAGAAAGTAAAAACTTGGCTAGATTATATTGACAAAGCTGCCCATTACCTTTGCAGAAAGTCCCTGTCAGAAGATAAACTTTAAAGCTGGAATGCATGAAAGAGTTCCAAGATAGAATTTAAATTTAAACTGATTCTTTATAGATAAGCTTTTTAAAAATCCACCTCTTTGCTTCAAGTCAGGATTTTAAAAATAAATTTCCCCTTTAAATCTCTTGAGCGATTTTCATTTTTTGCAAGGCCGCACTGCTGGTGTCCTGGAAAAATGGAGAGTTAGAGCTTTATCAGTTGGTGCCCCGAGGTATGTGGCAAAGAAGCTAAATCCTTGAAGATTAGCAAAAAAAATGCAGCACATGGCAATAAGGGGCTTATATGACTACTAGTATTAGTTCAGGTGAAAGAAGTATTGCTTATACATAAAACTGGACAAATCCACTGACAATGTATTTTTAGTTAGCTACAAAAGAGTCTTATATTACTGGACTTTGCCTCTTTGGTGAATTGGGAAGCTTAGTAATCCACTGTAAATGCTCTTCTGTGCGCCCCAATTCTCAGCATCACTCTAAAGTGCTGTTCTTTTATTTTAACCCTTAGAAGCTCATGTTCTTCCCAGATTTTGGCTTTGTGCCATTTCAAGATGGCATTAGTCATATTGTTTAAGTACCTGAAGTAATTGTTATTTAGTTTGTTGATTTCTGGGAAGGACACATGAGAAATTATTTTATGATTGTAGGAAACATCTCTTTATTTTGGTAGGTGTTTGGATAAAGTTAATGTAAACAAAAATCTGATAAATTTTTATTTAGAAGTTTTCTATATCTATATTATCAGCATCTTTATTAATCTTTTCCAACACTTTCTTGAATTTTAAGTTAAATCTGATTTAGCTTCTTTAAGAATGAAATTAAGGTATGCAAATATTTTTAAGTAGGGTGACCAGATGTTCTGGTTTGCCTTGGACAGTCCAGTTTACACCTATTATGTTAAATAAATAATAGTGCCCACTTTCACTCTCAAAGGTGTCTCTGTTTGAATGATGTGGTCATCCTCATTACAGTAAAACTTTAAGATGAGGTAACAGGTTCTGAATCATTCATCAGTGCAACAGGCTTACTAAATAACTGTCATCTTCAGGGCACATTTATACCATTTTTAATTTGACTTATAAAATGTATCTTGATTTGTGTTTGCTAATTTTTTTCATATGGTATCATTTAACATTTTTTATAGTTGGTCATAAATAGACCATGTCTGGATTCTTCTGCCCTATCAAGCCACTTAAGACAGCATCAAAAACCCATCCAGTTTAGTTGATTGGAAGTAAGGTCAAAGTTCACCTCCATTTCCATATAAAACTAGACTTCCACAGAGGAAAAAAAAAAATTTACAACCAACCCTAGCCATCTCACAAGTATATGTCATTCATCAAAAAAGACATTGACAGAAGCCCTGGCTGCTGTGGCTCAGTGGATTGAGCGTCGGCCTGTGAGCCAAGTGTCACTGGTTCAATTCCCAGTCAGGGCACATGATTAGGTTGCATGTCAGGTCCCCTGTTGGGGGCGCAAGTGAGAGGCAACCACACAGTGATGTTTCTCTCCCTCTCTTTCTCCTTTCCCCTCTCTCTAAAAATAAATAAATAAATAAACAAACAAGCAAACATAAATAAATAAATTTTTTAAAAAGACATTGACAGAGAATATGAAAAGCTCCATGCACAACATCAGCATTACCAGAAAAAAGGACTCAAAGTGTATGGCAAAGAGTCGAGGAGCTGTATGGTAGAGCAAGGGACGAACTTGGTATCAGGAAACCTGGGTTTAGATAATTTGGTTACTAACTTTGTAACTCTGAGCAAACCACTTAATCGTTTCAAGTTCTCAATATGTGGAGATGATAATACCTTCCATACCTACCTTATATAGAGTTGTGAAGATTAAATTGGATGATGTGCATGGGATGCACTTTCTGAAGTGCTATAGAAGTGTGAATTAAAATTATTTTGTAGTATGGTAATAGAAATGGACCAAACATACAATTTGAAACATAGTAAAAAAATAATTTTAAGGATAGTGCAGCAAATAGCTTTTTAAAAATTAAAGCTTAAGAAAATGTTATATATAATAATGTTGTGGGTTGTAGGAATTAGGAATGTTACTCTCTACCTCATCACTTATGAGTGTGTAACCCTAAATTTTTTTAGAATTGAAGAAATGTAAGAACTTTATATAATTTGTCATTCTTTGAATTAAAAAGAAAAAGCGTTCCATCCTAGTTTTGCTATTTGTGTTATGTTAGAATGGAAAAGGCAAAGGAAATGAAAAAGAAAGGAAAAATGGTTGCTGCATAAATGATCCATTTCCCTGTAAAATAGAAACCATAATATGTACCCCATTTGTTTTTTTAAAAACGTAAATGAGAACGTCTGAAAAATAACCACAATGCCTGGCAAATAATAAGTGGTTTTTAAATGTTTATTTTGAAAATATTTGTTTATTCTCCCACAGATCACACAGGAAGGTGAGAAAAATACAGAAGCCTTAATAGTTTATAAAGGATGCTGGACCATTGTTTTCTGATTGGTTAGATATGGAATGTTTCAGGAGGGTGGGGAGGAGAAAGTGAATGCAAACCCTAGCTGGTTTTACATGAATCTTGCTCTGCCCCCACCTGAGTGACCCTTGATCCGTGGGGGCCTTGAGGAAAACCACTAGACTAGACTGTTCAAAGAACTGGGCAAATGAAGGAGCCCTCTGCCAAAAGTGAGACCATCAAGAGGAACAGGTTTTGTGGGGAAGTTGGTAAGTTGAAGTTTAGATGTGATGAAATGATATACTCATAGGATACTTAGTTGAAAATGTTCAGTAGGCAACATTATAGTTTGGTCTTAGGTTCATCAGTACTAGTTTAGAGAATGGAAGAGTTTGAAGACATGGCATATTTAAAACTTATGATTAAAACCATGGACATGGATGAGATCACCAAACAAACTGTAGAGTGACAATAAGAAAGGACCAAGTAAAGTCAGGCACAAGGAGAGGACTTTGTAAAGTAGAAGGGAGGAGAGTGAAAAGATCTACAATGAAAAAACATACTAGAACATTAGGAAATAATTAGTGTTTAGAAGGAGTTGTTTTAGTGGCATTGTTTGCGCTGAAAGTAGATTGGAGTGGGCTAAGGAGTCAATGAATTGGAAACTAAGAAATGTGAGTTGTTAGCTAGAAACTGAAGAGAAGACAATTTAAAGATAAAAAGATAGTCAAGCACATTTAAAAGCTAGATGAAAAATAATGAGTGGAACTGAGAAGTTGAAAATGCTATAATAAATAAGCTAATTGATGGAGGAAGGGTCTTTGGAAGACAAAAGAAGATGGACTGTAGTATAGTTGTGGATGTAGAGAAGTTTGTAGTAAATTGAAGGAGCTCCCCTGCCTACTGGTCAAAGTCACAGTTCTTGATGTAACAATAGATTAAAATTAAACTTTAGGGAGGGACAGGTAAAAATATGAAAAAATAGTAGTTTTGATCAATGTACAATATATTAGTTATATGATATAGTATATTGATTATGTTATATACTCATTCCCCTTTAGAACCACCAAATCATTTAATTCTTGAGCTTAAAATACATAGTCAGCTCTTCGCAACTAGTTGTCACAGTGACTAGTAGTGTGTATAGAGTAGAACCCGAGACCAGGGATAGTCAACGCCTGGCAGTGCCTAGGACAATTTCATTCAAGGAACTGTCCAACAACAGCAACAACAAAAAGGCAATGAAATCCTATTGAAAGACTGATAGAGACAATAATTTTGAACTGCAAAGCTTTTGTTCAGTTTATTCATTCAAAATATTTATTATACCATAGGACCTTCAAACCAAAAATTGTGAAGAACTCTTTTAATATCATAATTTATTTACTACCTTCCTATGATGAGAATATTTCAGATAATTGTGAGGTCTTTAACTTCAGCAATTGCCTTCAACAAAAATCCAAAATTGAATAGTTTAATGCTATAAATTATACTTGGTGTTTCAGCTTTCCTATATGATAATGTCAACTTAAGATGAGTTTAATGTTTCTCAAGTCCCATATATAAATGCCTTTTATCTTATAGTGGAGATGTTATTGTGTTCTTTTCTATTCATGGTAGGTCTGATAACTACCTAAATGCTCCACCAAATGGTTTGGATAACAATTTTTGTTTTAAAAAATTCTAACAGTTAAAATGCAAGCAATTAAAACTAAGAAAATACAGAGTCAACTGCCACATTTACTCAGTGATTAAAGTTTGTTGAAAAACTAAAACATTGAGTATCCCTGATTATCTTTGCATCCAGCGTGTTAACCACATTTGACGCTTAAACCTGCTTGTCAAGTTTGTGTACATGAGGAAATAGAAGAGGTAGAGGGTTCTTTTGTTGAAGAATATATGTATATTTAATACTTAGTGTCCTAACTTCAACAGATAAAAGTGGAGCCAGTTGTTCCAGCCCCAAGCCCAGTCATCCCCAGGCTGACTCTCCGAGTTGGTGCTGGCCAGGACAAGATGTAAGTATAAATGTTTTGAATTAGAGTGAAATAATTTCAGCCGAACCTTCTCTACTCTTTCCTAATGGATTTAGAACTCTACAAACCTTTTCCAGGCATGAACATGTAGGGTCAAGCTTTATTTTGAGAATTCTTCAGTGTCAAATTTTTACTGCTTTCTTCCTCAGAGTAAATACGTATTGCTTTATTTAACATACAGTACCCTGTTTTTTATTATTTTTTCTTGTTCTTTTTCTCTTTTCTAAAGACTAACTTATAACATTGTTTTCACCTAATTTTTAAGGTCTGGTTATCTGAAAAAAATAAGTAACTATGTATTGAATAGACTAACTGCCGTATTCCACCCAGGAGGGTGTAATGTTATACTTTCTCAAGTATGTATTCTCTATCACGGTATCAAAGAACAAGATTCTCTGCTTGCTCAGATGGCACATGACTTTATTCTCTACCTATAAAACAAAGATACTGCCAAAAGCCTGGTGAAACAATATGTAATAGTAACAACTGAAGTCTTGTTGGCTTTTTTTTGAAGAGAGAACTAGAAATGTAAACCCTGTGTGTGCTGTTTGTCTTAATTTTCACAGAGTCATCATATCAGCCCACACTTCTTTAAAGTAAATTAGTTGTCTATGTTTCTTTCATTCATTTTTTGGAGTATGAATTAAGGCTGACAGTGCTCTTCCATGATAATAAGATGATAAAACATTGATTTATTTTTTGGTAAATTGTGTTGAAATCATTGTTTTTATTCTAAAATCATACTATATATCATTTAAATGAATTTCACAAGCTGAGTGTACAAGTTTACAACCTTATTTTTACCAGTAAGCCTGAAAAATGGATTTGTGTACCTTACAATCAAATACTGTGTAGTGACTAGGCTTATAAGGTGTTTAATTTTCACTTAGTATTTAACCATAAAAAAGAAAGTAGGACCCATGAATTTACTTAGTAGGTAGAATAGACCACAGAAAATATGCTTTGTGTTCTCAGTGGTTTATTCCATCTTAAGGTTTGTTTATTTTATGCTGTTTTTGTTCATTCCACTTGAAATGCATTGATAAAGGTTCAATATCATGATGATGAATGGTAGTATAGAAGCAAAACATGGTCTTCTAGGAGAGTGTATGTTCTGAAAATTCAAAGAAGAAAATCCAGAGAGTTCACTCTTTTCTTACCTAAATTATCTGCATATTTTCCACAATCCTCTTTAGGGTGTATCAGTAGATAGTAAATAGTACTGTTGCTGACAGATTTAGACAATGTAAGAAGAATACTGTAGATTCAGTTCTTTTTAACCAGATACTGTTATAACTGGTGCCCTCACTGTCACCTACAAAAATTTAAATAAATTTATTCTTAGTCCTCAACCAGTAGAGGACGAAAGGCTAATTATAACAAGGAGACCCAACCCAGCCAAAGTAACTTGCTCATACTGTATTCTTGGAAATTCTGTATTTGGGCTCATTTCTCTTAGAGGAAGATGTTCTTATTATTTCTCTTCTACTATTTCATATTTATGCCGATATTTTCATTAATTCACCATTACTTAATTTTTAATTCCATGCAGAAGTTTGGCTCCTGTGTTCTCTTTAGAGAAAGAAGGTGTGTAAAAAAGCATTGGTAATAATTATTGTCTAATCTAATTTTAAGCATCTGATTAACTATTTTTCTCTTCTCAATAAATCACCCATGCTCCTAAGATATTGGAAGATGTGAGAAACAGATCCTATTTCCAGTGTATAATACCCAGACATTCTAGACAAATTGTCCATGAAAGTATAACATTATATAACATGGAATTTCAGATATATACGTACATAAGCCCCATATTAGATGAATAATAATCATTTGACCAAAGTCAGACTCAATGAAATACTTATAATAAGCATGAGGATAAATTAAGTGAAATATTTTAAATTAAAATAAGTCAGGGGGAAAATAGAACCATGTCACATAGTAATAGGATGTTATATAACTTAATCAGTAGAGGTTTTTTGTTTTTTTGTTTTTTTTTTTTCTTCCTAAATCATGGGTCAGTAAACTATGGCTCATGGGCCCAGTTCATTTCACTGCCTGTTTTTATATGGCTCATAAGCTAAGGATAGTTGAAAAAAATTTTTTTAATAATATTTTATGACACATGAAAGTTATATGAAAGTAAAAGTAATCTCTTATTATTGTAGCATAAGGATACATGGCTTATTCCATGGCAGTAATAATGGAAAAGAAGCAGTAGATTCATATAACTGTGCCTTTACTTACTCAGTTTGTACGCACTTGGGAGCATAATGATACTCTTTTGAAGTGAAATTAATGAGCAGACTGGGATTCAAAAAGGGGGGTTTGAACAGTCTCAGGGAGGGAGTTGTTTATTGCTGAAAAACAGGCAAGGAATAGATGCTTTTGAAATTATAGGAAAAAGAAAAAGCTTTACAGGGTTCAAATTATACCCTCTCATTGAAAGATCTTTAAGACAATATTTAGTTTCTAAATCTTCTTAAATAAAGAAGTTATGTCTTCTGCCCTTGATCGAGGAAAGTACTTTGAGGTTAGATTATTTCCTGTGTTCTCTGTTATTGTTCCTTGAAGCAAGACAGAGGTACCTTGTTTTTGCGTTGACTTAATGTGCTTGGAAACTGTAATCTAAAGGGACTATGGTGAGTCTAGTACCTCCTCGTGATAGTGTTAAAATTCAAGATCACTTTTCAAGGACCTCAAATTCCTTTAACATATTCCCCAGTAATGGGTATTCAGAGTTCCACTTAGTCTGTATTGAAGATGAAACTAAAATACTAACCCTGAAATTACAGTCTCAACATCTATAAAGTTTGGTAGAGTAGTATGAATAGGAAGGAGCAACACATTCAAGTAAATTGCTAAGATATCTGAGCCTGGTCTCACAATCAAGTAGGTTTCAGTTTGCTAAGGAAGAAGCTGCCTGGGATCATGTGGACTAGAATTCTGAAGTTTCAGTTGGACTCGGTGACAAAGTACAGTGAGTGTACTGTCCATTGTTATGGTGGGGTGAGTGGCAACACATTTGCCATGTTAGTTGTCATCCCAACCTTCTCATTTTATTGAGTTAGTCATATTATTTTGAGCAAATGTAGGAAGAGTGGGCTAACTTACAGCATTCATTACAGCAAAGTAAGGTGGGGGAGTACTTTAGGAGCAGGAACGGCTCAGATAGGAATGTCAAGACATGGCAGACCAGGACCTGCACTCTTCTAAGTTAAATGTGGGGCTGTATTTATAAAGCTCAAAATTCTGTTGAAAGACTAAAGTATTAAGAAAAAATGTGTATGTATATAAAGATTTTGTGGTGAATAGTGGCAGTTAGAGCATTAAGCATTCTTCACCTCTCATGTTTCTGAAATGTCTCTTAATACTGTCCTCCTGCTGGTACTGGGAGGAAGCTTTTGTCTTTTTCTCCATGTATTCCTTCCCCTCTCCACTTGGGCGGAGTGGCTCTTGGGCGTGCTGTGTCACACTGGTGAGCTGGTCCTTTTGTTCTCAGGACATTGCTGCTCTTATTCAGTGACCTCACCAGAGCAAGGGTGATTAATCGGGACCCTCCCAACATACAATACTTCTCGGTCATTTTTCCAATTAATATCTAATGGTATATTTGATCAAGTGACACAGAATCATTAACGATGACTTTTTGAGAACAATATAATTATCAATGATTATTCTGAATTTCTTTTGACTGAAAAGTTCACAATAGATAGTCTCTTTTATAAATTTAACTTTTTTCTAAACTATACAAATTATTTTGAGATATTTTTCAGTGGCTACTTTATTGCTGACAATTATAGTTGTTTTTCTGCTGAAATTTTGATTTCCAGTATTAACACAGCCATGTGTATTATCAGATTTCTTACAATTTAGGGAATTTATTAATCAGACCTCTCTTAGCAGAGGTGCTAAGAATATGATGCTTTCCCTTTCACTATGAATAATTCAGCTTTATTGTTGTTGTTACAGTTTATAGAGTGTAGCTTATTCCTGGGAGGTGGCATTTTTAATAATTGAGGTTCTTAATTTATATATATATATATATATATACGTCAGAGAAGGAAAACTCTGACTCCAAAAAACCTCCGCTGCCTTGCGGCATACCTCTTCAGGGGAAAGGCTAAGGGAGTAAACCCCGACAGAAAATCCGGAGCCGGAGTCCCTAAGGCGGTTTGACGTTGTAGTCAACACCGGCAACTCCTGCGGCGCACCTGAAGCCAAGCTGTATTGACTCCGTCTTTCCCTTGGATCCTTCAGCTGCGAAGAGAGGGGGGGTCTGCTGCATGGGCAACAGCAGACCCTCCATATCACCCTGCCCAGGCTCTGTAGCTTCAACACGGGAGGAGACAGATACCGTGTCACTCCCGAGTCGGACTGCACAGCCATTCTCGGCGGTGCAGATAGACTCTTAGGAAGCTACACCATCGTCTCTCGAGACGGACGGCTGCCGACGATATATATATATATATATACACACACACACACACACACACACTATGGGAATGAAAACTTTACCCATTAATCTTGAGAAATGGAAAGGTTTAATCTTTAAAAACATAAAATGATATTTGTTGTCTTTTGCAATTCAAACTTTAAGGGTTGACACCTTTTGACAGTATAGCTAGAAGTAAAGAATAATCACAGACAATTAAACATAATCATTTTAAATATTTTTTAAGTAAAATAAGCATTTTATATTTTAAAATGTAGCCATAGTTATCTAAAAGACATTTAACAGGGTGAAACACATATGGTGGTATTTTAGTGAATAAGTTATTTAAAGAAATAATAGCAAGTGGTTTTTAACCCACTTGCTAAATTTTCCCTCTAGACTTAAAATGTTGTTTATTCATATATAACTTATTTCTAGTGAGAACAAGTTTAGGATCACTCAGAGAGAGAAGATATAGTAAAGTTACTAGGAAATAGAAATAGGAAACTAAGACCAAGGAGGAGAAAAAGAAGCAAATGATTTCTCATCAAATATGATTATGGCTTCTTAGCAATAAAGGCAAAAAGTGAAATACATTTTGAAAAAGGAAGGTACCTTAGTTTCTCAGGAGTGACGTTTTCCAAGGCACTAAATTTAAAACTTCAATTATATATGGAACCAGATAACAGCTTTTACAGCAGATACAAAGGCATTTTTTATTTGACTATTTCTTGCACCAACCCCCAATTCAAGTTGAAGAGGACTCTGTAATGAGTCTTCTTGTCTCTAATTAAAACTCTCTTATTTTCTTTTTGTATTAGTCAAGACTCTTGGATGCAAGTAACAAAAACCCAAATCAAACTAGCTTAAAGTAAAGGGTATAGTTATAGTTGATTTTAGGTGAGGAAGTATCCATTAGGACTCTACTCACTCCCTTTTTCTCTGTCCTGCCTCTGTGTGGTGGCAGAGATGGCTGATATGGTTCTTAGTGCTCAGTATGCTTGGTTACCCCCACCCCTCTCACTGAATCCACTTTCGGTCCCCATCAGAAACTCCAGCTGGCCCGCCTGGTTCATTAGCCCCTGTGGTAGGGGTAGGAAGAGGTGGTAGGTTCCAGAAGGAAAGGGGGACTCTCCCACTAGATTAAGGGATGAGAAGCAGGCAAAAATAACTGATTTTTATTTTATTTTATTTTATTTTATAAACAGGCAGATTTCGTATTTTTATGAAAGCATGCCAGAAAGGCAGAGCAAAGAACTTGTTGGTTTAAAAAATTGATCCTTCAGAAGGAACATTTCAGAGCATTATCCTGTCACAAAAGAAGGGCCTTTTGCTTTTCTATTTTTAATTTGTTTCCCTTCCAATAAAACTATCTGCTTTTCATTTAAGGGGGGGAAGAAAAACAAGATTGAAAAGTGTTGATAGCTTTGTTTTGCCCTAGTTGACTTGCCACTGTTACTGAAACACTTCATAGGTATTTTGTCTATATTAGAAGCTAAATAACAAGAAAAATGATGAAAAGAATCTTAAAAATGACTACATTTAAAATTTATGGTATTTTTAATGCTTGTAAAAGATGGTAACATTATAAATGAAATTTCCAAGCAGCCGAACAACAATTCAACTGACCCAAACCCATATGTCTAAGGTTATAATTACAAGAGGAAGCAGATAGTAAAAGTTTTCTTACCCATTCTTCAGCCCTTTTCTGATTTTTACAGACAAGGAGATCTCATTTTTACTGACCTAAATTTATGACAAAATCTCCAAGTTTAATTTCTTCCTTGGCACTTTGTAGTTTGTTCATTAACACAAAAGATGCAGTGTGTTTAAGAGAAAAAATAGTATACTGTCAGAAAAACTGGCTTTAGGTTTTGGGAAATGCTTTTACTACACAGTAAAACAAGTAGAAAGATTATAATCAAAGCATTTCCATCTTACTTGTAAACAATTACAGCAGTTCTTACACAGATGCCACATTAGAAGACTTGGGAAAATTTACTGGATTCCATTCTAATGCAATTAGAGCTAATTTTGTTCTTTAAATGAATAAAAGGTCAGCTAGTAAATCTAGCTTATCTTGAGTCCAGACTTCAATAAATTGTTTTATTTAATTTGTTGTAAAAGATCTTATCCTTAATGGGTCTAGGTCTTATTAGTTCACTTAGGTTTTAAAATATTTATGACCACTTTTTAGATATGATTTGAATGATAGTTGGAAAGTTTCTCTCTGCAGTGTTATCAAGGCCCAAGATCACTAATTGAGTGAATATAGGAAGGTACTTAAGATTTGTTATCTAGAAAAAGCTGAGGTGAACTTCCAGGATTTAAATATTCTTTAACCTGTGACAGGCAGAGATAATTTAGCCATGTCATGGTAAGCTTTTGAATATTATCTGATTATAATTTCCCCTAAAGATCAAACTACTCACACTTTTAGTGTTAAAAAAGAATATGTGCCTACTGAAAACACTTAGGCATTCTTATCATTGCTGACAGCCACATGGAAAATGTAAGTCCTTTGCCTTCTGTTATTTCCTGCATTTTAGAGTAACATTAAAATACTTACATCAAGACTTCGGAGACAGAGTGTAGTGTTTCTTCTTCTTTATTCCCACTCCTGCCTTTGTAGCTTATGAAATAGATGTTTGTGTTGCTGCAGGACCTCTGTGATTTAGAATATTGCAGCTTTTAAAAATGTGGTTACCAAAGGCTCAGCACATGGGTTGAAGGATATGTCACCGTGAACTGCACTGACTGGCTGCCTGACCCCCGTCTGTTTGGATTTACTCTTTTGAGTTCCGAACGTGTATCTAACCTCACTGCTTGTCCGCCCGGCTCCAAGAAGCAGCACAGCATCCCTTCTTATTTTCAGGATCAGCAACTCCTCTTGTGCCTTCCTTCATTCCCACCTTTTCTGTCCCCTTACCCCCAGGAAGTTCTTTGCCTCCATTATCTGCTCTTCTCTGTATCTTCTCCTTTTTTCTCATTCCTTTCTTTGGCCTTGTATTTTCCCATCCTAAACCTTCTCGCCCTTACCACGCCTCCCTGCCCCACCCCACTCCCCCTTTTTCAGGAGAGAAAGGTTATATAACTTCCTCCTCTTGTTCTGACTTCTCAAAACTTATTCTTCATATGTACTTTTTTCACATTTTCATTCTTAAACTCATTGCATTCTGGTTTCTACCCTGGAAAGTTTCTGAAGTGTCTCATTAAGATCCTGGGCATGGTCCTCCTTTCCACGGTACAGGACATGTTGTGTGCCCCAGCCCCTTTTTGAAACTTTCTATTCTTGCTGCTACACTCATTGGATTCTCTCTTAACATACCTTCTATTTTTCTTTACTGAACTTCTTTTTCGTTCTCTTCTTGCCCTTGGCCCACTACTCTGCTTTTCCCCCGCAAATTTTCTCATGTCACTCTTCAGATTTAAAAATTATGCAATGAGAATTCCCAAATCGGTATTTCCAGCTCACATTTCTCCCCAAAGATACAGACTAGTCTGCCCAGTTACATGCTAGAAACTTCTGACTGGACAGACCAGAGGCACCTCAAGCATAGCATTTTCAAAATTGAACACGACATTATTTCTCCATCCTTTGTTCTCCTGCTTATGCTTTTTACCTCTTAATGATAAGACAAAAGCTCCATTTTCAATAAATGTTCTGTCTTTTCCTTTTAATGCTGACTGTGGACTTTTATTCTAAAGAGACATACTTGTCATCAAGATGTTGCCTGTATTCTTTTGTATCCTTTGGATAAAATCAGGTGTAAAAATTAAAAGGGCTTTTCAGAACATATTTTGAAACTTAAGTGCTACTAAATATGGAAGTACTTGGCTTTGTCTCTTAATCCTTTTTTGTGATTATGAAAATAATACATGATCAGATATTTTTTTAAAAGATAAACTGTTTAGAAATATGTAACTGAGACAGGGAAAGTTCCCCAAAATCCTACTGTTCCCACAATAATCACTTGCTAGTTGTTTGATATATATTTCAGCAATTTTTAGAAAACAAAGTGGGGTTAACTTACACACACATTTCAACAACTTGTCCTCTCCCTTTAACAATACATCATAGACATTTTCCCAGGTCTGTGTGACATAGTATTTTATTTTACTGTTGTATCACAATTTGTCTTTTCAGTTACCAATTTTTGGACATTGGAGTTGTTCCAGGTTTTGCTATAAGAAAGAAAGAAACAGCAGCCTCATTTATAGATCTTTGTTTATTCAACTGTTGCTAGGCCAAAGAATATGAGCATTTAAGATTTTTAAGAGATTATTATACCAAATTTTCATCCAAAGGCCATACTAATTAAAATTTCCACTTACAGTAAATGAGAATGAAATGACTATATTTAAGAAGGATTAATTAAATCTGATGGTCCTGAAATTTAAAGAGCCTCTGGGGCAACTAATAAGCTATTTTATATGTATAGGTACATTCATTCTTCTCTCTCGTGGATCTGCGAGTTCATTTTATAGAAATCCTTTCTTCTTCAGGGGGAGCTTTTGATTTAAGAATAATTACCATGTTTACTCAGGCATTTCCCAGGTATCTTCTGAAACATGTAGGTCCTTGGTGCTTTCTCAATCTCAGGTGAATTTAGGGGAGGGAGTTACATTATTCATGTAAATATAATACTACAAATAATTTATTTTTGATAGTGCTTGTGCCTTGGAGATCATGTATCAAATTAATCTGAAAAAGGGACATGGTAAATATTGTGAATTTATTCAGATATTTTTAAGTATCCAATTAAAAAGAAGTTTCGAAGGCTAATATATTTGGTGGTGTTGCTGCCTTTAAATCTAATCAATCAAGCAGGCATTTTTCTTTAGTCCTTTGGATAGTTACCTCCGCTTTTTGAAAACAAGTGTCTGTTGTAAATCCCGTGTGAATTTCTAAGATAGTGAAAGTTTACTTTTGGATGGATGCCAGAATAAGAATTTTGTCTCTAAAAAAGCTTCAGTGTTAAATCTGTTGCCTGTTTTTAGTCATTGTATAGATTTTTTCAAGGCATTGTATAGACTGTTTTATCAGCTTAGCCTTGTCCCCAGTTGTCAATTCAAGTACATTTTTTACCAGTTTATCAGCCAGAGGAAATAGGCCCAGAAGTCCCAGAGAAGGGTCTAAATGTAAATAGCCCAGCTGGGATCCTTTGTCCATCCCCAGACAGTCACTGTAGCCATGGAGTTGTCGTGCTATACTTTGCCAGGCTCATGTGTGCTGTGTTGAAAGTGAGGGTAACATAAAGGCTACCCAAACCCTGTGGGCTGAAAATGGGAGGAGTGAGAGGTCTGAAGGCAGAAGGGGAAATGGATGCTGCATATAAATAGGCAAACACAGCAGATATCCATTCTACAATGTAAATTTTTAATTTTTAAGTTTCCTGCTTCTAGCTTGCTTAGATCGTCTAGTGTGCTGAATGTTAAAAGCCACTAAATTTATATATGTATAAGTGTACATATGTATTTATATGTGTACATATATATACATCTATATGTACCTTTATGTATATTCATGGTATTGTGAAACATCTATTTGCATCATTTATTTGTGAATCTTTTCCTAAATTTTCTTTGCTGTTTTAAATTTCCTATGAAACATAATATTAGACATCATGAAATTGCTCTGCCAAATTTAATATTATCTGGTTTCTAGTTGCAGTCTATATGAATTGTTGGTAACATTAGTAACCTTTTTGAAGGAAGATTTTGGAGTTTCTCCATATGGTACTGTTTACACTGTAGATAATAAATTAAAACTTGTTTGATAGAAACTACAAAATTTGTGTTACCTTACTATGTGGGCATATTTAAAAGCAGAAATCCTAGTTTCTGGAGATTATAGTATACCAGTAATATTAACCCTGCTGTGAATTCTAGGCTCTAGCCATTTCTTTTACAATATCTCAGCATCATTGGATACAAAACCCTGTGACTCCAGATGCAAATAATGCTAACTGGGTAAAAATGAGCCAGTAACTGATACTGGTCTATGATCCAGAGTTTGAAAAATAATGCTCCTTGTAAGTATGTATAAATTACATCTGTGATACAATATACTTATTGGATTTTATTTTAATTAACATGTGTTGCATCTTTTTTTATTGAATTTATTGGGGTGACATTGGTTCACAAAATCATACAGGTTTCATGTGTACAACCCGACAAAACATCATCTGTACACGGCATCACACACCAATCACCCCAAGTAAAGTCTCTTTGCATCTTTATTTAAACATAATTTATTTTTCTATTACAGTGGACACACATATTATATTAGTTTCATGTCTACAACAACATGATTAAACATATAACTTGCAAAGTAATCACCCCGATAAATATAGTACCCGTCTGAAAACCACACATAGTTATTACAATATTATTGATTATATTCTCTGTACTGTACTCTACATTCCATGGGTTGTATCTTAAGTATAGTATTATTCTAAAATGTATTATAATTAAAAGATCTTTAAAATTTATTTTATTTTATTTTTACCATTACTGTTTATCCCTCTATATTCTCTTCCACCTCCACCCACCCTCCTTCCCCCTGCGATCACCACACTATTGTCCACGTCCATATTTTTTCTAACAGGCCCAGTTGAAATTAACCATATATATTTTAAAGGGATTGTTTTTGTGTTTATCTGAGATTATCTATTAAGAGTACCTCTGGCTAATGTTGGCCATTAACCTGTTTTTGAACACAGCTTTAATGTATGTTATGACCCAATTGAAAAAATACTGATGTATCTATATAAAGAGATGTAATCTAAAACGCATAGGAACATTTAGTCATTAATAGTATTAGACTCATTGTTCTGAAATAAGAGAAACAAAATGAGCAAATTACAATTTTAAGTGGTGAACAGCCATGTTCTAATTTTTCCTCATCAGGTTTGATGAGGAAGCCCAGTAAGGCAGATTGCCTTGCTGCTTTTTTATTGTTTTCATTGGGCTCATAATAAATACAAGGAAACTCACATGTGCTATGTATTTAGGCTACTTCCAAACTATGTTGACACTAGAAATTTTGAATTACCTGTACTTCTTTTACTGGCCTTTCTTGTATGAATTATTTTTCTGTATACGTGCATATATCTGTAAATCGGTACATGTGCTTTAAAGTATTATTACTATTTAATTTTATTTATTTTTAAGGTATATTTTATTGTTTATATTGTCACAATAAAATATTTTATTTGTTTATTTATTTATTTTTTTAGAGAGTGGGGAAGGGAGGGAGGAAGAGAAGGAGAGAAACATCAATGTGTGGTTGCCTCTCACATGCCCCCAACTAGGGACCTGGCCTGCAACCCAGGCCCAACCCTGACTGGGAATTGAACCCAGTGACCCTTTGATTTGCAGGCCGGCACTCAATCCGCTGAGCCACACCAGCCAGGGCACTATTTAATTTTAAAGAAAAGAAACTAAAAGAAGAAAAATAGACTTTAAATAAGAAATAGGTTTTCAAATTCCCTGGCTTTTGACTGTTCTGCTCATTTGTGCTCCCTAACTAAACATCTAACTTAAAACAGCTCTGAGATTACCTGTCAACTCAGAGGCCTCTGTCATTGGACCGGTGCTACTAATGTAGCAAGAATGGAAGAGAAGGAGGAAAATTGTCAGCAGGTGCTTTAGAGAGTCCCATTCTGAGGTCATATTCTTGGAGTCAGATCCAAAACATCTTCAAAAGAAGAGTGTGACAGACTTCCATTCTTTCTTGACATGACCCTCACAGAGGATTGTAACTTTTCTTGCCCTTCTAGGTCATTCTTGAGGATCCTTACTAGAAAAAAACTTAGAGGAGATAAACGGACCAGTATATGACATAGCCTTTAAAACTCACAACTACATTTTTTATTCAGGTTTTTAAATGTGTAAGAGCTGCTGTGACCTTATGTTGTTTTTCTTTTAAAATTTTTTTTATTGATTGATTTGAGAGAGAACGGCATTGATTTGTTGTTCTAGTTTTTTATGTATTCATTGGCTGACTCCTGTATGTGCCCTGACCAGAGATCGAACCCGCAACTTTGGCAGGTTGGGACGACACTCCAAGCAACTAGGCTACCTGGCTGGGCTGCAGTGACCTTATCTTTTCCTTCCTTTTTCCTTCTTCATCTCTTTCTTTTAGAATGATTTGAACTTCAAGTGTGGCTCTAAAGGCAGTGGAATAATTTAAAAGTTCTCTCCTGCCACAGAGAAAATTTTAGAAACATTCTTTTATTATATATATATAATAAAAGGAGATATATATATATAAAATAAAATATATATATATCTCCTTTTAATTTTATTTATTGATTTATTGCTTTAAACTGCCTTGTAATTTTCTTATTCATAAGAGTCCTCTGTATATCCAAAGCAACCAAAATGATTGCTTGTTACATATTTTATTAATTGTTGTAATTAACTTATTTCTTTGGAGTATGGATAAACATCCTTTTATCCCATCTCATATTTTACAGTTTAACAATTGGACATATTCTTTACCAAAGAAATTGTTTAAATTATTTTTATTATCAAAGATATAAGAGCAAACAGATAATCTAAGAGGAGACCGATACTGTAACTGCAGGAGATGACATATATTATACTATTTGTGTGTGTGTGTGTGTGTGTGTGTATATATATATATGTCTTTATAAAATATATTCCCTTATTTACTTATCTGAGCCCACAATGATGAAAATACATATATATGTATGTATATATACATCACATGCTATATATTTTTTCCATGGTATTTACAGAGGAAGATAAGAACTTATGTTAATTCTGTGGTTATTTTTGGTGAAGATACAATAGCTATGATCAGATATTAATATGTTTTATGGTAGTGTTGGATTTTCCAAGCACGACTTGAGCAGTAACTGAATTTTATAACACTCCAGTGAGAATACGAATCTTAATCACAGGCTTAATCATTTTTCAAGTTTAGTGAAACATTGCTTTTAATGTTTTTAAATAACTTGAGATGTTATTTAATCCTAAAATAAATGAATGAATGAATGAATGTTTATCTTTTATAGTCAACTTACAACGTTAGCATATTTTCATGTAAGAATATCTTTTACTCATCCTCCTCTATAGACTCTGGGCTCAGAGAGTAGTAGTAAAAGTAGAGTCTCATCTATGTTGAATGTTCAGTTTCATTTGGCTTAGCTTTTCATACAAGTACCTTCTTATTTGCTGAAGAGAGGATACAAAAGCCTTGTTGAAATTAAAATCTTTTACAAGTCCTGACACCAGAGAATTTAGCTTTTGGAAAGAACCCTGCCAGTGCCCTAGACAACACCCTCATGGGTTTACTTTTTTTTTTTAATTGGTCTGCATTTAGCAAATATTAATTTTGATTGTTTACATAGTACAGCTGTGTCAAAGGAGGTACACTTGTGCAAATGATAGCTTTGAATCAGATGTTGATTCAGGAACATAGATATAAACAATCATAATAGAAAGCAGAAAATATTAAAGACTATTAGAAATACATCTAAAATTATATGGAAGTTCAAGGTGAGTACTTCCAGCTAGGAAAGGTTAGAAAACCTTGTGAGGGGTAGAATTTGAGTAGACTCTAAAGAGTCAGTGAAATTTGGAAATGGAGAAATGTGAAGAGAAAAAACTAAAGCAAAAATGTATTAAGGCAAATATTACCAAAGCACATCTACCCTAAGAAATTTCAGTAATATTCTGTTGGCATAGTAGTACATATGTGTCCCAGCTTTATTGTGTTTTATCATTCTAAATCATTCTGGATAAAATGCATATTACCAACATTTTAAAAAGGTGTTTGATTATGAAAACTTAAAACATAAAATAATAAGTGAATAAATTTTCACATACCCACTACCTAATAGATTTTTCACCTGAAGATTTAATTTTACCATACTTGCTTGACCTAATCTTTTTCTTCTCTTTTTCTGTGTAGGCTTTTCTTCCCTTTTTCTGTGTAAGCCTAATGTCTTTTTACCTGTACATACTTTAATATACGTCTCTCAAAATGTGTTTATTTTCTTGTGTGATGACAAGGCCATTATCTACATCAAACATGTGTACATCTTTCTTGCTGTTATGTCATATCCAGTCCATATTCAGATTTCTTCATTTGTCTCAAAAATATCTTTTGGTAGTTGATTTGTTTGAATCAAGGTCCAAACCACACTTACATCTCTTTATGCCTTTTAATCTAGAACTCCACACTCCCTGCCTCTCTCCTCCTTTTTATGTACAGTTCACTCATTAAAGAAACCAGATCATTTCTCCAGTAGAATGCCTCACTTCCTGGACTTCTCTATTTACTTCCTTGTGGTGTCATTTAAACTGTTGTTCAATCCCTGTAAATAGGCATTTAGGTCTAAATACTTACAGCTCTAAAGATTTGATTAGATTTTTTTTATTTATATATTTTTGATATTTTTATTGTATTTTTTCCATTAACATTTAGTGCCCTAATACCCTCTCACCCAAAAATCACCGCACTATTGTCCATGTCCACGAGTCTTTTTTCCTTTTTGTTCAATCCCTTCACCCCCTAATCTCCCCCAGCCCCTTAGCTGTCATCCTGCTCTATATCTATGAACCTGTATTTTGCTTGTTAGTTCAGTGTGTTCATTAGATTCCACATATGAGTGGAATCATATGGTATTTGTCTTTCTCTGATTGGCTTATTTCACTTAGCATAATGTTCTCCAGGTCCAGCCATACTGTCGCAAAGGGTAAAATGTTCTTTTTTATGACTGAGTAGTATTCCATTATGTAAATGTCCCATAGTTGTTTTATCTGCTCACCTACTGATGGGCACTTGGGCTGCTTCCAAATCTTAGCAATTGTAAATAATGCTGCAGTGAACATAGGGGTGCTTATATTCTTTCAAATTAGTGTTTTTGGTTCCTTTGGATATATTCCCAGGAGTGGGATTGCTGTTAAAAGGCAGTTCCATTTTAAATTTTTTGAGATATCTCCATACTACTTTCCACAGTGGCTGCACCAGTCTGCATTCCCACCAACAGTGCACAAGGGTTCCCCTTTCTCCACATCCTCTACAGCACCTGTTTGTTGCTTTATTGATGATAACCATTCTGACAGGTGTGAGATGGTATCTCGTTGTGGTTTTAATTTGCATTTTCTGGTGATTAGTGACGTTGAGTGTCTTTTCGTATGTCTATTGGCCATCTGTGTATCCTCTTTGGAGAAGTGTCTGTTCAAGTTCTTTGCCCCTTTTTTAATCAGGTTCTGTTGTTGTTGAGTTTTGTAAGTTATTTGTTTTATTTTATTTTATTTTATTTTATTTTATTTTATTTTATTTTATTTTTTAGAGAGAGGGAAAGGGAGGGAGGGAGAGGAACGTTGATGTGGGAGAAAAACATCAATTGGTTACCTCTTGCACACGCCCCAACCAGGGACCACACCCACAGCCCAGGCACACCCACAGCCCAGGCACATCAAACAGGTGACCTTTCACTTTGCTGGATGACACTCATCCAACTGAGCCATGCTGGCCGACCAGGGCCAATCTCCCTTATTTTTTTTTAACAAAGGTATTTTGTGGCTATATTTTTCTTATTGCACATCAATAGTAACATAATGTCTGGTTGTCACATCTTGATGATGCTAGCTCAGTCATTCCGGCAGGAGCTGTGAAATGGTAAGTTGTTGTTTTTTTTTTTTAATTCAGTCATTTCTTTCACATTTATTAGCTGAAATTCTTCAATAAGTGTGAATTTTTCTTCACCAACTGGTATATTTTGATTACCCTGAAATACAGTTTATACAGGAAAAGCTGGGTAAATGCTTAATTCTTTCTATTTGCCACACTTCAGTGTACCAAGTTGGTGGAGTTGATGCCATAGTTACCCCCTGTGGTGATTGTTGAGTTTTGGTTTTGGAAAGATCCCCTTCTCCCTGCCGACCCCCGACCCCCACCTTTCCTCCTTACTCTTTTTAATGTTCAGTTTGTTCCATCTTTGCCAATGGGAACTCCTTTCTGTTGTCTTTTGGATTTTAACATATTCCCATTCACCTCTGACAGCTTTCTTATTTTTTGGTATAAATATTCCAGGTTTATTTTATATATTTCCTGCCACAGACCTGAAATTAGTAATTCCTTCAAGAAACCTTGGTTCCTTTTTGTGAAGAAAAGTTTTTAGGAATCACAGCCTGGTACTAGAGGTACCCATTGCTACTGGGAAGTCATCACTCTTGGCCTTTACAACAGGTGGAACTGGAAAATAGTTATTTTTGTAAAGAAACAAATTATGAGTTTATACTGTTATTTCCAATTGAGAAAACTATTGAGTGAAGTTAAAGATTAAGATTTTTCTCAATCTGTTTATTTGTAAAATAAATCCACTGTGGATGTGTCACCAAAATGCTGTCCTCCTAATGTCACCTGAAATGATTTTTTTTCTGTGTGGCTGTGTCACCAACATGATATATCTTGAGTTTCATTCATTTCCATTTACTTTCAACTTGCAGGCAATTGTATAAATTTAATTTTCTGCATGTGTAAAACTTAATTGACTCCGAAGTTGGAACAGGATAGTAAGAAGTCTCACTTCCATCCCTTTCCCTTTACCTTTCCACTCCTTTCCTTATGGGTTACCATTTGCTTCTTTTTTTTTAAATTCTTCTAACATATGTTGTAAATATAAGGAAATATGCATTATTTATTATTTATCTGAGTATTAATATCCTTTTAGGCTATTTTACAGATTTTGAACATTTGACAATAGAAGTATAATCATTTGGATAGGAGTCCTTTGGAAATGAAGATTCTGCAATGGCTATATTTTCCTCTAATTACTTCATGCAATTTGTTCCATTTTTCTAATGGGTCGTCCCTGAATAAAAGATGAAATATTTGTACTTGATACATACTTGGGCTATGACAAGATAAAATATCCATTTTGTGAGATGATGTAAATATCCAAGAGGCAAGCCATGTGAGCTTGAGGAATTAAATCCATTTACAGCTGAGTTAGAATTATATGAGTGCTAAAAGTTGAGCTATAAGGATCAAGAAGAATAAGAAGCACTGATTGATTTGAAAAATCAACATATAACTGATTCTTATAATTGTCTTTGGGTATTTGTTCTTTTTAATCAAATGTGAAATATAGAAAAGACTGTTACAATTTGGCATTTTAAGTACTGACACTCTAAAATATGATTTCTCCTAAATTCTGAATATTTAAATATATACCTAAATGAGGTCAATTAAATACTTGGTATATTTTCTGTTTCCACATAACAAATGACCCTAAAACTTAGCTTTTTAAAGCAATAAACATCTATTACTTCTTGCTTCCTGTGGGTTAGGAATTTGGGTGGTTCTGACTCAGATCTCTAAGGAAGCTGCTGCCCAGGGCTAGTTATTGGAAGTCCCCACTAAGATTGAAGAATGTGCTGTGAGCTCATACATGTGGCTGTTGGCAGGAGGTCCCAGTTGCCAGTCACATGGGCTTCTTTCTGAGGCAGCCTCAGTGTCCTCACTACACAGTGGCTGGCCTCACCAAAGCAAGTGATCCAAAAGACAGCAAGGCAGAAGCTGCACTGTCTCTTACGACCCAGCTTGATGTCACACAGTGCTATTTTCAGGGTGTCCCGTTAGCAATACAAGTAAGCCCACCCATTTGTGAGGGGACTACACTAGTGTGGGAAGACCGCCAGAGGCTGGCTGCTGTACTTGGGCTTAGTATTTCTGAGACTTAAAATAAAAATAAGATCATATGTGAACTCTAAAGATCAAAATAAACTGATAAACAAAATAGAAACAGAAGCATGGATACATGGAACAGACTGACAGCAGTTAGGTTAGAGGGGAGGTAGAGGGGGGACTGGATGAAAGAAGGTGAAGGGATCAGCCAAAGAACGTATATGCATGACCCATAGACACAGACTACAGTGTGGTGATGGCCAGAGGGAAGAGAGGGGCAGGTGCTGGGTGGAAGTGGGCAAAGGTGGGGGAAATGGGGACATCTCTAATAGTGTCAACAATAAAAAGAAAAGAAAAGAAAGCAAAACTATGATGTTTCATATGCCTGCTGACCCAGCTGTGTGATTTTAGAGTAATATGGTGAAATCTCTGGGATCTTGTTTTGTTTGCAGAAAGGAGGAATTAATTTAAAATACATCATGTTTCATATGGTATTTCAAAGGTGCATGCTATTTCTGAGATTAAAATTTTAAATCGGAAGAAGAAAAATGAGTTCAGGCTTATGGAACATATTTTTTCCTCCTAAATACTGAAAACTTCCCTCATCAGAAGTTTATGTAAAGTTCTTGGAGATGAATTACAGTAGTTTTTTGCTTATGGCATTGTTTTGTTACCATCGAAAATTGGCTGTTCGGTTTTAAGGGTAAATAAGTAAGCCATTGTGAGGGAACTTTTGAACTTGGTGTGCAGTTAAGTAGCCAGTTATTCAAACTTTGATAATTTAGATTACTGGCCTTGCTGTGTTTGCACACAATAGCTGGATAATGAGGAGCATTAAACTCCTGTGTGGACATATCCAAACTGTTTTTGCCTCTAACCTCAAGGCTCTGTGTGGCTGCAGAGGTGAAGATTGGCTTTTTATTGACTTGTCACTCTGTGAGTTTGCATTACAGGCCAAGCAGCTCATGACCCATTCTGTTTATGTCACTGTTTTGTGGTGGGGAAACAGGTAAAGAAATCTGCTGAAAACCCTTCCTTCTGCACGTTTTTATGAATAACACCAGTGTTTATAGCAGTTAGAGAACTCTGATCCAGTTCTCCAAAAGATGTAATGTTAGCAGCACAGAACCATTGCGGGACACAGCTGTGGGCGGTGTTGGTTACTCTGCAAGACTTTACTTCTTCAACAGAAAGCACTGGAGGAGAACTTACTGTGCAATTAAATAGGAGGGAAAAAGTGATACTTGAGGTAGGAAAATATGGACAAGCAAAACACTGTTTAGAAGTATGCAACAATAAAGCTTGGCAAGGAAGGCCAATAGGAATCCAAAATGACTTAGTTTACGCATAAGTTATGAGGAGTTATGTCATGTTAAACTGTTTATATATTTTCGTGTAATATTCAGAATTGAAAAGATAATAGGATTGTTCATAAAACTGTGTATCCACTTACCACAGAAATAATTTAGCAGCTAAAATCAGTAACTTTCAAACTCTAGTGAATTTTCTCATGAAATTCAAAGAAGTTGGAAAAATAAGTCACTTTAGTGCCTATATAATACTAGTCTAATCTCTGGGAAACAGAATATTAGGACGTGTTTTGTCTCATCAACACTGAGTACTCACTTTAATGTTTGTCCTTTTGCTACTCAGAAAATTTGAATGACAAATATATAACTTTAAAGGAATAATTTAATGGAATTGGAGAATATTAGGCATTTTGGAAGGATTATTTTTATTATGAGTTATTTTCATCCAAATGTCATTTCTCTAAATTGAAAAATAAGATATATACAATACAAGTACATATTTCTGAGCTTTCAGGTTCAGCCTCATTAAATGAGTCAACTGTCTGTTTTTATCCATTGGCTATATTGCTAATGCTAGGCCATTCTCATGGGTACCACTCACAGGCTTTTTAAGTAAGGCAGAAATCTAAGAAAAATAGAAAGAAAATGAAAGCGGATTGGAAAAGAATCAGCTAAGGCAAATCATACCAATTATGTGTCCAGTGTAACTTAAAAGCATTTCCAGACAGCAGTTAAGATGAAACCTCCGTGACGTACTTGTACCTTCCATTGGTGTGGTCATTTTCTTGGTCTGAGAATCAGTAAATGGATGAGGAATTAGAATCCATGCTGGTAAACAGAAAGCTCAGTGGTCTTGGAATTCATTAAGTAAGTACTATGGAAGGAAGGAAGAAAAGAATAGGGGAAATTGGCCAATTTTAAAACATTTTAAACAGACAGAAATACTTAATTTTTTTAATAGAAGCATTTTCTGCAATATTAGGTATTAAGCTTATTCAGGTTGATGACACTGTGTTTAATACTACAAATAATGTAAAGACCAATAAGATGCACACTTTACTTCTAAGAAATGTACTACCTAATGTGGACAACAAAGACTTTTATGCACATAATTGAGGTACAGCGCAACCATGAACATTATATGTCTTTGAAAAGATCCAACAATCCGAACCAACCTTAATATTTAAAGGCTGTTCAAATTTATGATTTTAATTATGTACAAAACTAGCATTGTTTCATGGTATTCTCCTCACTTGACCCTTACTGATCTCTGTTATTGATGATACACTCAGTTTAGATACACTAATTGAGCAGATTTTTATTTATCTTGGGACTTTTATTCCCCATATTGACAGAAAAACTATGGTCAACATATTTTCCCAGTAATGTATTCAAGTATAATATATGTATGTACATACAGAAAAACGAACAAATTATGGATGTACAACTCAAACCATTGTTCAAAAACTCCCAGCAACACCTTAGATGTGTATATTGTAACAAGCCTTTCTAATTTATTCATTTTTACTAATTATAGATAAACCAAAAAGAAAAAATCTATAGACTTGCCATATAGAGCCAATTTCTGGACATTTTGGTATATTTTAAAATTTTTATTTATTGATTTTAGAGAGAGAAAGACTGACTTCTTGTTCCACTTAGTTACACATTCATTGATTGATTCTTGTATGTGCCCTGACCGGGGATCAAACCTGCAAGGTTGGTGTATCAGGATGGTACTCATGAACTGAGCTACCTGGACAGGGCTGGTGTTTGTTTGTTTGTTTATGTGTTTTTTAACTTATCTAACAACACACTCATGTGTTTTTATTTGCTTTTTTCCCCCCCCTTATAAAAAATTGATCCTATTGTACATACTATCCTGTTTTGGGCAAATGTATTGTTTGTGTGTGTGATCTCTTCAAATGTTAATTTATTTAATTAATTCCTCTATGTTGGGATATTTTAAATTTTAGTCATTTTAGTTTTTTGGGTTTTTGCGATTATAAATAACACTGCAAATAATGTTCTTTATCCCATGTCTTTGCATAGCTGTCTGTTTCCTCAGGACAGACTTCTAGACATAGAATTGCTGGTCAAGATTTGGGCATTTTTAGGGTTTTGTTCATCATTCAGAAATGCTGTGCCAACTACCCCACCCCTTCCCCCATTTTGACAACACTGGGTGTTGTCAATCTTTTCAATCCTTAGCAAAAAAGGTATCTTCTTGTAGTTTCCATGTGTATGTCTTTGATTATTATCAACATTGAACAGTTTTTTTTCTGTCTGTCGGACGTTTGTCACCTGCATTTGTCCTTTACTCATGCTTTATTAAGAATGTCATTAGTCTTTCTGTTGTTGTTGTTGTTGTTTTCTAGCCTTTGTGCTTTTTATTTGAAAGACATTGTTATATAATAGGGACTGAACCCATTATCATGTATGTTGCACATAATTTTCTTTATTTTGCCTTTCCCCAATTAACTTTACTTATGATATTTTAAAGACTGCGTGATCAGTCCAGTGTTTTCCTTTATGGTTTCTACTTTTGGTGAGATGCTTAGAAAGTCTTCTCCTACCCCAAGATTAAAAACATATGCTTACTCACTTTGGGGGCTATTTTTATGGTTTTATGTTTTCTTTTACCAAATTTTTCATCACTCTAGAATTTATGATTTGTGATATAGCAGTCATTTGAGTTTTCTTGTTTTCCACATTAACAACATTGTCTTACCACTCAGAGCTAATTCTCAATTTCATACAATCATTGTTTATTAGAGCAGATGCGTATCTACAAAGCATTTTAGATAATAGGTTCAGCTATTACTTCCAACATTTTCCACTAGAGTACTAACAAACAGTAAACTTGAAATAAAGTGATAAAGGGCACAAATTTTTTGTAAGTAGTTGTCTAAGTCCCATCAATGAATTTGGTGAGTAGGTTTAAGATAGAAAATGTTGTTTTTCTCCAGTAACCTCTTCTTGTTGATAACTTACCTGTTCAGACTTATTTCTGCCTCTATTCAGGGTAGATCACAAACCTGTTTCCTGCTTTATGTCCTCCTTTTGTTCTTTCCTCCGTCTTCCTCCCTGCAGTCAACTCTGTGAGCCTAGAACTGAAAATGTGTGGGTTTTCCCTGGGCTCCAACCTAAATCTGTGATTTCTTCACTTTCTCTTGTTCTTCCCCTTCTCTTCTCTTTTCACTGTTATCCCACTTTTACCTCATCTGTCCTTTATCCTATTTTTCTTCCCACGTCATAACGCACATTAATATGCACTTTGTTCCTGTGAGTGTTATTGGCTAGATAAACAATTTATCATTTCATCTAGGAAATTACTAAGTCATTAAGTGTTTCATCTAGAAATCACTCATTTCAGACCAGCTTTCATTTTGTTTGTTTGATTAGTAAAATTAAATGTGTTCAGATTTATGAGGTGCTTACTAAATGCCAGTTACCATGTTAGATGCTGAGGATACAGAAATAAAAAGGCTTTCTATGCCTTTGAGGAACTACCAATATAGCAGTGGTAACAAATATGTGTACATCAATTATTATCTAGCCTTATGAAATTTGGTCAATTTTTTTCAATATATTCCTATTTTTATGTCTTTTGTTTTTATTGTTGACACTATTACAGATGTCCCCAGTTCCCCCCTTTGCCTATGTCCACCCATCCCCCACACCTCCATCCTCTGGCTGTCACCACCACACTGTTGTCTGGTCTATGAGTTATGCATACATGTTCTTTGGCTAATCCCTTCACCTTCTTTCATCCAGTCCCCTCCATCCCCTCTTCTGACAGCTGTCAGTCTTAAATACTAAGTATTCTGCATTTGTCGAATAGAGTTTTTTAAATGTCCATTGGGTAGTTTTATTACTTTTGTTAATTTTGTTCAAACTTTATATTTTTATTGATTTTTATAACTGCTTACTTTGTCAGTTACAGAGAGATAGATATACTAAAATCTCCAGTTATACTTGCGGATTTGTCAGTTCTTCTGGCTCTGTCAGTTTTGCTTTGTACATTTTGAGAATATATTCTTAAGTGCATTCAAATTTTAACTTGTTCTATCTTCCGGGCACATTGGAACCTTTTATTATTAGGAATTAGCCTTCATTATCACTGATGCCCTTGCTCAGAATCTGTTTGAGGGTATGACTACCTTTGTCCTTGCATTTCTCTTTGCCTAGCATCTTACTTCCTGCCTTTCTGTTACTAGATGAGTCTCATAAATAGCATGGGTTGGGTTTTAGTGTTCTACCCACTCTGACAAGCCAAATCACTTAGACCATTTACATGATATAATTATCGATATTTTGAGTTAAAATTCACTTTAGTTGGGGTTTTCTCTTTGTCCTACTGTTCTATGCTTCTTTTCCTCTCCTTTTCTTTTTTCTTTTATCATTCTAGTTTTCTCCAAACTCCTTTAGAAGTTATACATATCTTTGTTTCTAATTTTTACATGGGTACCCTAGAAATTACCACATTTAAATTTAATACCTGTATATCTCCTTCCAGATAATAGAACTCTAGAATACTTTTGCTCAGTTTACCACCTCTTGGTTTATATATTATTATATCTATATTTTATCTTTTTTTATCTTTCCACAGTATATTATTATCATTGTTTCCTCTAGTCAGTGTCAATTTGACATTACCAACATCTTTATCATTCTTCATTGCCTCTCAGACCTTCTGATATGGTCACCTTCCTTGACCTGAAGTACTTCCTTGAGAACAGAAGTGCTCTAAGTGTGGTGCATGGGCCTTGAAATGTACATTTTTCTTTTAATAGTTTGTGTGAGGAAGTGGAAAGTAGTGAAAAAAGAGCTACTCATAAAACATTTGCACTTCATGCTAAAATAGAGTTGTTTTAAGGAAAAGCACTTGTGTGTTAAGTTGCAAACTGAACTAGCTGCTTTTCTCACATAATATCATTTTTACTTGAAAGAGCAACTGACAAAAAATGGTTATGTAGACGTGGATATTTGGCCAACACTTTCTCAAAAATTAACATAGCAAATCTATTATTTCAAAGAAAATATTGAGAGTACTTGTTATAAATTAGAAAGTTTAAGCTTTTAAGTAAAAATTAGAATTTTCGAAAACATATCATTAAAATTTGACATCTCAATACATTAAGAAAATTTTGATGAGATGGATGGTAGCACCAACAAATGTGAATTTTTAATATTGTATAATAAAATCTGTGAATGTTTGGAAGATCTGCAGAATTCAATCAACGAACATTCCAAATGACTGATGCACGATATTACAAAATCATGCAATGATAAAAAAAATATCTATTCAAAGTGCTAGATATATCAATGCATTTTAATGTAACAGTATGGAAAGCTTATTGATATGGTTTCAGATTGTACATTGCAGCTCCCTTTTAAGAAATTACCACTTGTCACCCTGGCTGGTGTGGCTCAGTTGGAGCATCTTCCCATAACCGAAAGATCGCTGGTCCAATTCTTGGTCAGAGCACATGCCTAGCTTGCGGTTAGAGCCATGGGGCAGAGTGCGGGTGGGAGGCAACTGATCAGTGTTTCTCTCTCACATCAATGTTTCTCTCTCTCTCTTCCCTTGTTTAATGAGAATAAAATAAACCTGAAAAAAGGAAAAGAGACTACCACTTGTTGCATTTTGGTGCAGTATCAAGGAGGAATTTATGCAATTATCTAAAAAGGCCATTAAAATGCTCCTTTTTTCTTCAGCTACATATGCATACATTAAAGAGATTTGCAAAAGTATTAAACAGTAGCTAGTCTTCTCACAAAATAGTTTTGTCTTGATAAACAACTTTTCATTAAAAAATAATGTTATCTGTTAACATGTAATGGGTTTATTATTGCTACTTTTGAATGAATTACTAGATAATTATTTTTTAATTTTTTTCCCTTTTTAAAAAATTTTACTTATTTACTTTTAGAGAGAGGGGAAGGGAGGAAGAAAGAGAGGGAGAGAAACATCAATGTGTGGTTGCCTTTTGCAGGCCCCAACTGGGGACCTGGCCCGCAACCCAGGCATGTGCCCTGACTGGGAATTGAACTGGAGACCTTTTGGTTCACATGCCAGGACTCAATCCACTGAGCCACACCACCAGGTCTCTGTTTCCAGTTTTAATATGGTAAATACAGATAAAATGCACATAAATGTCCTTTGGGTTTCTCAGTAATTTTTAATAATGTAAAAAGATATTGAGAGTTGCTACTTTAGCATATCTTTTAGTAGGAGTCAACTGGTGGCAAATCATCAGGTTCTGCTTGCCTGAAAATATCTTTATTTGATTCTTGTCCTTGAAAAATGTTTTCAAAGACAAACTTTATTTTTCTTCAGCACATTGAAGATGTTATTCCATTGTTTTCTAAATTCATCATTATTGTTGAGAAGTCAACTGTAATCTGTTTATTTTAAAGTAATTGTTTTCCCCCCGGCCCGGCTGCTTTTCAGACTTTTCTCTTTGTGGTGTTTTATAGTTTCACTCTGATGTGTCCAAGTATAGATTACTTTTTATTTATCTTGCCTGAGATTTGTTAGCCATCTAAGTCTATAGGTTGGTATCTTGTATCAGTTCTGTAGAAGTCTTAGATATTCTTTGTTAATATTTTGCCTCTACCCTTTCTCTCTAGAGCTATGATTAAACATGTACTAATTGGACTTTTAATTGTATTTTCTTTGCCTCTCAAGGCTATTAAGTTTTAGATAATTTCCTCTGTCTTACTATTCAGTTTCTAATTCTCCCATCCATTGAGTTTTACGTTTCATTTACTACATTTTTCATTTCTATAAAGTCTGTTTTGTTGGGGGGGGGTGGGTTTAGAAATCTCCTATTACCTGCTGATAATTTCAATCTTTGCCTTTTATTTTTTTAAACATTTTAAGTAGAGTGGTTTTGTAGTTGATAGTTCTAGTATCTGTGGTCTTTTTGCATCTCTTTATTTTGTCTGTTATTTTTTCTGCTTCTCCCTGGGGCTACCTCACTTCCTTGTATGTTTGGATACCTTTTATTACATGCTGCTTTTTTTCTTAAATAATTATCTATATTAATAATATGAGGTCTAGAGTTTTAAGTTACTTCCTCTTGGCATGATTTGTGCTGTGTACCTGGGCACATTACTAGTCCAAATGATGTTAAATACAGTGTCCTGGACAACCACAGCTGAGGGTCCGGGAGATTCTGATTCACCCTTACCTAATCGGTGTAGATCATTCGGAGTCCTTAACATGGGAGCAATGCTATTAGACTTCACACTTTGGCAGGCCTTGGGCTTTGGAACCTGTCTTCTTTATCAAAATCAAAGATCAGATTCACCTTATGCACAAACGCCCGCAGGCAAAAAAAAATTTTTTTTAATCAAAAACTGTGTTCTACTTACCTTTCTGGATTCCTGCTTTTTTAGTTTTGTTTTTAGCACCCATGTTTTAAACTATTATGGGTAACTGCCTCCACAAATAGTGTTTTAAAAAAATCATTTAGCCTAACTATAGAAATAGAGAGAACTTGCCTTATGGATATACATGCTATAGTAATAACTTCAAACTCCCATCTTAAATGTAAGGCAACACTCATTCAGTAAGCATCAAGAGCCAGTGTAGTGTAATTGTTAAGAATACAGGTTCTAAAATCAGACTGCCTAGGTTTAAATCTTGGCTCTGCCACACAGTAGTCTATACTTAATCTCTCTGTGCCTGCATTTCTTCTATCTGTCAAAGTAAAGTAATGACAGTGCTTATACCTCATTTGGTTGTTATGAGGATTATAACATGGAATACAGTTTAACAAGTACAATAAGTGATATAGATCATATGTATCAACATGGGTAAATCCAGAGACCTAAAACTAAGTGGGCAGTTTTAGTAGTAAGATAAGTAAATTCTGGAGATCTGATGCACAGCATAGTGATTATATTCAACATTACTGTATCATAAACTTCAAAGATGCTAAGACTTGATCTTAATTGTTCTGAACACAAAAAAGAAATGGAGATCATGTGACATGATGAAGATGTTAGCTAATGCAACTATAGTAATTGTATTACAATATACAAATGTATATTGTATACCTCACATTTATACAATGTTACATGTCAATTATATCTCAATAAAAAACTAAGTGAAAAGCTAGTTGCAAGGAATAAATATGGTGTGATATTGTTTATATAGTAGAAACACATAAAACAGTAGTACAGTATATTATATACGGCTTATGGGTACCTGCAAAGGCAGAAAAACTACAAAGAACAAAAATTACAAAAACTGACCTGCCAGCTTGGGGAGAGTGGCTGCTTCTGGAGGAGGGAGGGAGGGAGACCTGAAGCAAAATGTGGCAAAGGGCTAATGTCTGTTATCTCTGTTACCCACGCTGTCTGTTATATTCTTTTCTCCATGCGTGAAATGATATATAATTTTTTTCAAATAAAGACACTTGTAAAAAATAAAAGGCAGAAGAGGTGTAATTAAAAAAAAAAAAAAATGGTTCAAAGCCTGCTACCCATTTACCCAGTTCCTTTCTCTCTTTAATCCTGCTTCCTCATCTATAGAATAGAATTATTATAACTTCTTTGAAGTTGTTGTGAGGACTAGATGAGGTGATATATATAAAGATCCTAGTGTGATAACTAATTTCTTATAGGCCTCAATAAATCAGTCTTGAAATGACTTACCCAAAGCCACATAGCTAGCCTGTGGCAGATCTAGAATTTGAACTCGTATATCCTGGCTCCTTTCACTGCATAAGTTCTATGTATAAGATATTGTTAATGAAGAGACAGATCGTCACTGCACAACTCTAATTATTAGTTGGTAACATCATCAGGAAAGGAGCTAGAGCTGCTGTTTCCCACCAACCGCTCCTGCTACTTAATTTCTCAGCATTCTGAATAAGTTGAGACGTGAGTGGGTGAAGGGCCTTGAGCTCAGGTCTGTAGCTATCTCTGAACCTTCTAAAAAGTATTTTGCTACTAGAAGAAAGTTTCTTTGTGATATGTTTAAAAAATTTAGTTTGACTCAACTGTCCTGTTTGACTTTTCCCTTTCTCTCTCTTTTTTTTTTTGACAGTGTCATCAGCAAAGTGGTTCCAGCCCCCGAGGCTAAGCCAGCTCCTTCTCTTAATAGACCCAAGACCCCACCGCCTGTGCCAGCCCCAGCCGCTGTACCTGTGCATGTCACCCCTGCCCCAGTGCCTTTGCCACTCCTCGCACAGTCCACCACATCCCCTGCTTTGATGCCATCTCCATCCCCTGCCATCTCTGGAGCTGGAAGTTCAAAAGCCCCTGTCCGGAGTGTGGTCACGGAGACGGTCAGCACTTACGTGGTACGCCACATTCATTTTGTGGTGTTTTTTTAAAGTGACTTAAGAGCTTACTCTTTTATCATGAAAATGTTTTCAATTAAAATGCAGTGTCAAAAAAAAATGCAGTGTCATCTGTATCATTATTGAATTTCAGAAATAATTCTTTATGACTGCAAAGGTATTTTGATTGCATTTTCAGGCTTTTGGCTGAAAAGTATTGTATTTCAGTGTTCGCATATGTAGTCTCCATAAATAATGTCAAAGCATTGTTTTTCTTTATATTGTTTTAGAACATGATTATATACATATATACAACAATATCAATGTATAAATATAGAGAGGAAGAAGATATTTAAATCTCACGTTGAGTTTCTTGATTAAGCAATTAAACTATTCACTTAGGAGTATAATTTACGTAACATACACAGATCTTATGGGCCAGCTGCTGTTTCTAAGTAACAGCTCTAATTGTAATATTTCATTGGCTAAGGTCCAGAATAATACCAGAGATGCATAGTAAATGGAAATGAACTTTCAAGCCACAGAACTCCCTATCCAAGCATGTCTTCATATGGCAAAACTCAGTTTGTTGAGTGAGTTCAGCAACTGCTATCGTTTTGACCACCAAATACTATATAGACTGTGACCTGTCAGCTTAGTGATGGCTCGGATCTTTCTGAGTAGATACTGAAAAGTGGTGGGGTAGGGTTCATGATAGTTGTTAGAAATCGTGCAAATATTGCATCACTTTAAAGCATTTTGGAAGGAAATCTCAACAAATGATTAAATATTTGAGGCATTATAGTGGTACAAAAGATAAGAAAATCTCAAAAGTATTGACAGAGGATATAAAAACATGAAAAATTAACAGAAAAGTATTAAGTTGGCAATTCAAGGCAAAAATAGAAGATGTGATACAAAAATCTGTGATTCTTAAGTGGTCCACTCAAGGACCAGTTGCCGTAGGTGTTTAACTGAGGCCACATCACCCTACGATGGATTGATCAGGAAAGATTATTATGTTTAACTTCCTCAACCTTTATTTATTCACCTGTAATTAAGGGGCTTATGTTAGACTAGATGGTTACTATAATATGTTCTAGCTCTAAAATTTCTAATTCTCCAGTGGATTTTTGAGCTAAGTCTTTGGAGATGGGTCAGGTTTACATAGACTATGTGGATAAAAAGCCTTCTCTTTCCTAAGAGACATTTTGTTACCTGAGGAAAAGATGTGTGATTTGGAGGAAAGATATAGGCTATTGAGCAAAAAAGCTGATTTTGTTGCTGCACAATAGTGTGACTTTGGAACTGTCAGTTACATTTCCTTAGCTCCAGTTTCCCCTTTCTTAACCTATCCAAGGGTTGTTTTAAGATAATCACATGAGGAAGATGTTTGAAAGAACTTAGCAACTGTCAAGTTTTCAGTGTTAGTTAGGGATGCTGTGGCAAATTTCTCTTGTAGCAACAGAGTCACAGCCTTCTAATTTCAAGAAAGGTCAACCAGCAGCGGGACTGGCCATGCATGGCAGCTTCAGGGCGTAAGATTCTGGGCCAGTTTTAACCCTGACAGCTGGCATGTGGTAACTGGTGGCTCTCTCCCCTTGAATCAGAGATGTATGTAACTGCCCACTGATATCTTCAGGAAGCTTTCATATGAACACGATTGTCTTTGTAGAGACTTTTAAAAACATGGCAGGCCTTAAAACAGCACATCAATAGAGTGAAACATCTATGCCCCCAGTATACCCATTACACACAAAGAGAACCCTTTCTTTTCAGTGTTGTATTTGAAAGTGAAGGAAGAGACCATACCTCTCAAAATAAACTGAATGAAATCATGTGCTATGTTATTGTGAAAACGTTCAAAAATTAGCTTTTAGTTTTGCTGTTTTTGAATGCCCATCATACAGTTGTTTCTTCCAAATTGGTCTAGTTAATGTGGAATTTGAGGAAGTGGAACAATTAGGGATGCTTCTTATTTAGAACTGCTAAGTTAAGTAAACTCCAGAGCATACCATCTTTGTAACAAAATAAGTTAAAATGTGGAGCTCTTTGGCCTCACAAGTCCTTATTTCATTTGCCCTTTAGTGATTGTACTTGACTGAAAATGTCATAAAGGGAATGGAAAGTTACTTAGTAACAACTCTTTTATATCCTTGATCTTATCAGCTAGTTCAGGAGAAGGGTTTGGCTAATAAGTAATAGGTGATGCACGCACATTTGGCTGTATATATTAATTCCATGCCTGTGAATGTGACTGAGGAACTGGCATATGGTTGAGCTCTACAGTTTCAAAAACATCAGTTGTTATTGCCATAAAGACCCTGATTACTAAGAACCTCTGTGTTTGCTGTATTTTTTTAGGTAAAAGTGGCCATGGGTCATATTTTTCACAGAAATTATTATAAAATGCTTTGTTTATATGACTACACAAGAATTGGAAATATTCATTAGAAATACCACTTAGTAGCTATTCTTTTTTTGACATGATCTCAGAATAGTGATGACCATGATCATGGTTTTAATAAATTGTTAACCACTGTATTTTTTTTTTCTTTTAGTTTAATTTGTCAGCCTGTTAGGTTCACAGGATAAAGTAATTGCTCTAATCCTGCCCTCTTGTTGTTTTCTTTCCTGCTCCATCTCTGTCTTTGCCCCTTCTCCGCCCCCGTTTAAAAACTTCAGATCCGAGATGAGTGGGGGAATCAAATATGGATCTGCCCTGGGTGCAACAAGCCTGACGACGGGAGTCCCATGATTGGCTGTGATGACTGTGATGACTGGTACCACTGGTGAGTGCCCCACGCTTACCCATGACAGTGGTGACTCGGGTCTGTCTTGGATTGTTTCCCATTTAACTGCTATCCTAAGAACCTTCTACAGGGCAAAATCAGCGAGACTTTAATAATATTAATTTTAAAAATCAAGAGTTTTTGTGACTATTGTTATTCAACCTAAACTCTAAATACTTTGCTTAACTTATCTATCCTTCTAATGGAAAAGAAAGGAGATATAGGGGTCCCCCTTTCCTTTCTTTCTAGTAAGAGCTGCTGAGCTTGACAGTGACATTGAGGTCACCCCTTTGTAAACATGTTATAAACTGCAGAAATAGAGACAGGAGACAACTTACCTGTTTTTTACATCTCTTCAACTGCTCCCCACTACTGAAAAAATACTACCAAAATTTACGCAAATATTCTCATTTTATCTTTAAAATGTCAGATATAAAAAGATAGAAATCCATTCAGTCACATGATATGTGATAGCTATAAGACAAAAACAAAGCCATTGCTCAGAAGAATTATACTAGTCTTGGCTGAAAGGATAAATGAGCTAATTAATTTCTCCACTAGGGCCTATAAAAGGGGCATTATGTAATATAATCATCCACTTGCCCAACAGTAGTGCTACATAAACGAGAGCTGTTTGGCTTGGATTTCTGGTGAATATACCATAGACTTAAATTTTTATTTAATTATATTTTTAAGACTTTATTTATTTTTAGAGAGAGGGGAAGGGAGGGAGAGAAACATCAATGTGTGGTTGCCTCTTGTGCACCCCCAACTGGGGACCTGGCCTGCGACCCAGACATGTGCCCTGACTAGGAATCGAACTGATGACCCTTTGGTTTGCAGGCTGGTGCTCAATCCACGGAGCCACACCAGCTTGAGCTGTTTAATTATTTTAAAATATCTAAAAACAAGGAAAGAAAGCGTGTGTGTGACACACACACACACACACACACACACACACACACACACACTTATTTATCCAAAATCTTTTTTCTTAACTTGTAGGCCCTGTGTTGGAATAATGGCTGCACCACCAGAAGAAATGCAGTGGTTCTGTCCCAAGTGTGCCAATAAAAAGAAGGATAAGAAGCACAAAAAGAGAAAGCATCGAGCACATTGACATCTCCTGCAGTGTGGACCAGTGGCGTGGCCTCAGGGCTCCTTTCCTGCTGACGCAGAGGGCAGTCATGCACTTTTGCTGTCCCATCTAACACCAAGTTCCTATGGATGAAGGATCTTGGAAGACTGAGAACAGGAGAACTACACCGTCCACTCTGGATACTACCCTTCTAAAACAGACTGGCCTGAGGCTACGCGGCGGTGTGATAGAAGAAACCTCAAGTACAGGTGTGGCATGAGGACTGCCCGGCCTCCATTCTTCTATTACCAGTGACAAGTATTCATAAAAAGACTATAATCTTCCCTTTTGATTTTTTCTGTTCTCTCCAGGGCCTTTTCATGAAAGATTAGATGAGAAGATGATGTGTAAACCACCTTGACTGTAATTTAAAGATGATATAATTAGGCTGTATGCAGTTTTCAACCTCTTTCCCTCTATAGTAAAGTAACCATAATAACAGAAATGAAAACTCCGGTTGGAGTATTGGTAAATATTTTTATGATGAAAATATATGAATCTTCCCTTCCCTGCCCTGTTTTTAGTATTAACATGTAAAATGTTCAGGCTTTTGTGAAATATCTTATATTTTTTAAGAAAAAGGTTTCTATCATGTCCTGTTTGCTTTCATGCAAATTATTTTTGTTCACTCTCACATTTTTTGTTTTTGTTGCATTCTAACTTTGCCCTTCTTTAAACAGCTGACGTTCTTCTCACTGCTTCTACATTTCACCAACCTGTATAAAAACTCTTCAGACTAGAAGGTCTCCCCTCATGTAAATAATAAATATTTATAAAATAGTTATTTTTAAAATTTTTATCGTGTTTAATTCTGGCTTTCTCTGAAATCCACTGTGATTTCAGCCATGTCTGTAATTACTGCTGTACATAAGCAAAGAAGGCTAGAAAGCAGAGCCATATTGAAAGTTACTATCTACCTTGCACTGTGCCTGCACAGTGCCCAGAACGTGGTGGGGACACAGCCCTAGCAGTTGGAAGGAAACCACGGCAATTTAAATCTCTAGTATATGACTTGAAATTGATTTGTTATCTATTTTGTTTCTGTAAATTTCTTGGACTTACTTTTAGTAAAGGACATGTAGATTCCCCAAAAGTAAAAAAACAAAAAACAAAAAAAGTATACTGCAGCATTTTGTGTTTTTACTGTTTTGATTCTGCAAACCTGTTCATTAATTTTGTGGTTTAAGGCTGAAATGAAGACTATTATGAATTTTTAAAGACAACTCATCAAATTTCAGGGTATTGCAAAACTTTATTATATTGCTATATGCCCACTATTTATTATATGTTATAGATGTCTGAGAGATAAACCAAATATTTTATTTTTAATGTGAAACATCAAATTTAATTTTATTAGCATATTTTAGCAACTTTGGAATAAATATGGACTTTTACTTGATTTTGAAATAACCCCAATTTGGGCCAGTGTAATGGATATCTTAAATGCTAGAATGTCGGCTTTGAGCCTAATACGAATATATTAATAGAAATTGTGATTTTTTTAATGCCACGTAAATTAATATTAGTGTATGAATTAGTCATATTTTAAGACCTATTATGTGGTTAGAGAAATGAGGGTTTCTGCCTTGAATGTTAAGTTGCAAATCAGTGGAAATGGAATAGCCCTTTTAAGAGTACAGTATTTCATTGGTGTGCTTGTTCTAGAAGCCAAATTTTTCTATCCCTGCAAAGAAAGCATCTATGTTGAGATTTGTGTTTTTTGTTTTATTAATTTGAGATCAGTCTAAATACTTTATACAATATTTTCACATGCACAAATATACCCATTAGTGCTTTTTGGAGAGCGAAGGGGGGTGGGGAAGTGCAAAATAAAGATTATTGGCTATTTCATAGTTTGCTTTTCCATTTTTTTTTTATTTAGGATTTAGTTCCATGAGGCATGGTCAGTGGATCTAAAGTTGCCACGTTTAAGTGAGCCGGTCATGCTACTGAAATAAGAATGGAGGTGCCTATATTTCACTTTTCTCCCAAGCCTACTGAGAGGCTTCAGCCCTTACTATATTGAAGGAATTTCAATCAGTTTGTCCCTTGCTATTTCATGGTTGCTTTCCTAAATCCAGTTCATGATTTTATAAATGGCCTTTGCAATAATAAAACCAAAGAATCATTTTCAGGGGGCTGGATAGCTCAAGGGATTAGTAATGGAATACAGAGCCTTTCACCTCTAGGTCAGTGAGTTGAATCCAGTCCAGGTCACTAGAGACCCAGAGTTGTTACCATCTTCTGACTGCTCAGTGGCCTGTGTGAAATGGACTGGTGGTCTCAGTCTATGCTGGATGGCTGTCCGTGCACCAACCAAAGGAAGTTCAAGAAACTGCAAAAAGAAATGTGGATTTGAAAATAAAACACTTGTGTTATAAAGCAAAGTGAGAAAGTTGGGCATAGTCGTTCTCCACCAAGTAATACTGAAGAAAAAAAGGAGTAGCTTACCAAAGCCACAGACATGACAGGGAACAGACAGGATTCACTTTCCTTAATGAAGTCAAACAAAACAGGGAAAGAAACGGCTGATATTGGATGAGGGGAGAGAGATACATTGGAAAAGATGATTTCACCAGGAGAAAAACTTCAGGGGACCCAAGCAATAGAAGAAAATGGGTTTTGACTTGGGGGAGAAGGAAATCACAGAGCAACAGGAATTTGAGGAACTACTGTGACTGAAAATCCAATGCAAAGGAATGGAAAGTATTTCCCTTTGGAGCATTAGAAGTCGTCCAGTTGTCTGTAAACTCACGGACTGTTTTCACTTACACCAGCACTATCGCCTGACCTTAGCATCGATACTTTATAAAGAGACTTAGTCAGGAAAAAAACTGGCCTGGCTAGTGATTTTATTGGAGGAGGTGGCATTTAAGAAACAGATGCCCTCCCTCCCAGGAAACAGAAACTCCTCTGGTGAGATAATCTGCCTTCAGAGCCCTGTGTAGCTGGCAAAACGTAATTTCTATGACTGACACAGTGTTTCTCTTCTGAAAGTGTCTGCAGTTAAGTACAGTGAGGATCTTTATCCTCCAGCCAATTTGTGGTTCCAAATGTCCTGAGGAAAATCAGAGGGTATCAGAGCATTCTGGCTTTGTCCAGCTTTTTTCAGAGATAAAACATAGTGCATTAGTCTCCGGGATTGCCTAAACCTCCTTTGTTCTTCTTTCAATAGGATGATTAAACAAAGACCTACTAACCAAATTAAAGTATAAAATGAACCCTGCGATTTGGAAACCTTGCCAGTTCGAATGCTAATGAATGAAGTTCACTGAAGGCATACTCGCTGACTTCAACACAAATAGTTTTATGGCCAATCTCTTAAGATCATAACAGTCTTCTTTAAAATTTTAAGTCTGAAAGTAGATGAGTTGCCCTGACTGAGGAATGAAATAGATAATGTTGTGAATAATGTCTCTTTCCACAATAGTACCAATCATTCTGTTAGGAAATGATTTCTTTGATAATCTTGCATTAGTTGTAGCCTAGAAAGCATAGAGTAATTATTAATCCATCGGTGCAGGCCAGTAGATGACACTGGGGATTAGATATCTAGGTGGGCAACTGAACTATTTATTCTTAATTTAGAGATAACATTTAGTTTTCACATGGGTTATTAAAACAATGCTAGTTACTTTTTTTTTTTTTTTTTTTTTTTTTTTATCCTGGACAACTCAGATTTTAGTTTGTACCACAGTTTTAAACACTGTACTTTGTCCATCCAGCATTTGCTGGGCACTCTTCATGGAAATGGCAAGATTTCTAGACCCACATGCCGTTTTTCTAGTAATGTGGCTTCTGAGGTCTTGTAGTCGCTTCTCTTTCTCCGTGGTTTTGCTGTTGTTTTTGCAGTATTCTGTGTATTAAGATGTGCTTCATTGAGCCTTAAGCATCTTTCATACTTGTTCTTTTCCCATCTGTCCACCTTAGCCTGCAAGTGGTTTTAATGTTGATAAAGCTTTATGCTTTGAAATGTTTATATTTACAACAAAGTATTTAAAGGCTTAGGTAGTTACATTAACTATCCTAGGAACTAGCAAAGTTGACATGCTGGAAAAAATACATATATAAACACACACACATAAACACTCCACAAGATTTAAATGTGTTGGGTTTTCAGAACAGAAGCAAATTTTAGGTACTTTGCCTGAAGCAATAATCTCATAGTATATCTTTGTAACCTAGTTAGTATTTTGTTAACCTTTTGAAGTTTTATGAGGTTTTATTGGGGGGAGGGGTCTTGTTTTTGACTTAATGAAATGTTTAGAATGGAACTATCTTAAGCAAAATAGCGCAAACCTGAAGCATGTCATTTTTACTGTCCTTAATGAGTGAAGTATTGCCAAGTTGAATGGTTTAAGGAAAATCTACTGCTTTTAGTTGACTCATTTAACCTATAGATGTACTTATAATTCAAATCACCTAAAATTATTATCAGGTTATATTCTAATGATTTCTTATGTACTGTTTGGAATGTTGATTAAACTTTTTTTGGCTAGCCTTTAGAAAGTGAATTCTCTTTAAGTGGATTCCTAATTAACTAATTCTGCATCTTTCCTTCAATCTATTAATTTTGACATGGCTATTTACAGCATTCACAGAAATAACAGCCCCAAAATATCACACATTGAGCCATGTCCATATACTTCTCAAAAAAATCCTCATTAGTCATAACTCTCGGCAAGGCATATCACTCACTGTGGGGATACAAAGATTAAATGAGACATGTCTCCAGTATTATAGAGCACTATAACAGGTAGTTACAAAGGAATCGTGGTCCATGCCTCAAAAATGGATCCAGATGAGACATTCATGGAAAGATGGCCACTTGTGACTAATTTTCAATTTTAGGTCACTGAGACTAAGGAACATCCTACCAGGAAATGTAAGCCAATATAGAATATAAGCACAAAAATATTTATAGCATGACTATTTGTATATAAAATCCATAAAGAGGAAAATATGCTGAATTTGTAGGGAGGCATTCAAGGGTGAGAAAGCAAGGAAAGCATCTAGTAAAGATAAAAATGGTGGCTTCCTCTGTGGGGAGACTGTGGAGTTTGGAGGGGAAGACAGGAGCAAGATGGGACAGCTTCTGGAATACAGGTAATGTCTTATTTCTCCACCTGGGAAGTGGTTACACAGACACCACTTTGTAACTATTTGTTAAAACTGTATATGTAAGTTTAGCTATTTTTGTGTTTGTTGTCCTCTACAATTAAAAAAAAAATCATAACTGAAAAAAAGGAAGTTGACCAAATTACAACCTTCACAGGAAGAATTATTGTGTTTGAAACTGAATAAAAACAAAAGGTCCTCTGTAGAGAAATAAAATTAACCTGAAATAAATGTATTTCTGATGCCATATATGTAAATCAAATTTTTGTAATTCCTGTCTGGACCTGGTGAGCACTAGGCACCATCTTGGGAGTCGACATCTGCCATGACAAAGAGCGAAAGGTTCACGCAAAGAGCCCAAGAGCCAGGACACTGCCTAAGGCCGCGGGTCAAGCTGTACAGGTTTCTGGCCAAACCAACTCCACCTTCAACCAAGTGGTGCTGGAGCGGTTGTTCTTGAATCGCACCGACCCACCACCTCTGTCTCTTCCTCGATGATCCAGAAGATGAAGCTTCCAGGCAGGAGGGCAAAACCGCTGTGGTTGCAGGGACTATAATCGATGAAGTGCGTGTCCAGGACGTGCCCAAGCTGAAGGTGTGTGCACTTCGTGTGAGCAGCCGCACCCGGAGCAGCATCCTCGAGGCGGGAACAAGACCCTCACCTCGGACCAGCTGGCCCTGGACTGCCCCAAGGGCTGCGGCACTGTCTTGCTCTTTGGTCCTCGCAAAAGCCGAGAGGTTTACAGGCATTTTGGCAAGGCCCCAGGAACCCCTCACAGTCACACCTAACCCTACCTATGCTCCAAGGGCTGGAAGTTCCAGCGTGCAAGAGGCCGACAGGCCAGAGATGGCTACAATTAACCCCAGATCCTACCTTGTTAAAAAGATTTCGGATGCTGGAAAAAAAATTGTTTTAAATCCTGTCATGACAAATGTCAAAGGAGAGTTTGCTTAAAGGAACAATAAGGTGGATTTTCACCAACGAAGTAGGGTAAGATGGGAGAAAAAATCATCAACAAACACCTACATAGTTTTAAAAATATATGAAGAAAAACACTTCCTTTTTTAACTTTGAAGGATTAGTGAGGCCAGCTGCACCCAGAGCTCCCCAACAAGGTTACTCAGAATGCCGCTTTCTAGAAGCTCAATGCACATCCTCTCATGTCATTCTCCACCCAAAAACCCAAATGGAATTAGGCTCTCGGGTGAGGTTGATTGGGTTTTTAATTTTGTTTTCCTTTGGGAAAAGTATAGCGCGTAGCTGTAAAAATTTGAATTGAAAACCTTTAAGGGGGCATACCGCCTTCTGTGTAATGTGGTCTGCTTACCTACCTGATTCGTAGGGACACTGACCCTTCAAGCACATTTCTAGTGAGTATGTTTTAAATCAAATATTATTTGAAATTTGGTAAAAAATATTTTTTGGCTTACCATATTTTTGCCAAATTTAAGAAGTCAAGTTGAATTGGCAAGACCTATGCCCCAGTAAGGGTGCTTACAGGGTTTTTGATTAGCTTCATACATTAAATTGGTACTTTCTGCTTCACATGTCTTCTTTTCAAATTGCATTCACATATTTATCTGGATTTTAAGGAATCTAGGTAACATGATAATAGCCAAGAGCACACTTTTTTTCTTTTTCTTTTCTTTTTATTTTACATTTTTTGTCAGAACCTGAATTTGAATCCTGGCTCTGTTGCTCAATTTCTGAATGAATTTGAATAAATTGTTTAATTTCTCTAAATCCCAATTTCCTTCTCTGTAAAAGGAGAATGAGAACATCTGCTAGGATAGTTGTGAAAATTGAGTGAAATCATATGTAGAGCATTTAACACATGGTAAGAGCTCAAAGAATGATAGCTACAGTATCTATTGTAACTTCTCTCTCTTTTTTTTTTTTGTTGTTGTTAATCCATTAATATATGTTAACTTGCTCTTTCAATAATTTTTCAGTGCTCTATGAATTCTGGATTTTCTATGAGCCTCAGATTCTGCGTCTCAACACCCTATCGAAAGAGTAATCTTGGTATTACAATCAAGGCTTGAAAAGCTGGACAGTACACTAACTAGGCAATTTTATTATCAACTAATTTGATACTGGACATAGAAGTTCACCAGGAGAGAGGCTTCCTACCAGTGCTTTTCTTCAGAGCGGACACCCAGCTCAGATTTATGTGTCTAGGTGGTGAGTAGAGGGAGAAATATGCTACTGTCCCAGACCTAAGTGCATGCATCAGCCGGACTGTATAATCAATATTAATATGTAGCAGCTCAAAATGCAATTGATTTGGTTGCATTGGCATTTTCTACTTATTATGCTATGCAATCTCAGAGAACTAAACAAAATAGTAAATGACAGAGGATAAGCCATAGTTCAGCTTCACCTACGTTCATCAGGTCCGTGGTTGTACATCTATTCTTGAACATCCTCAAGCTCTAGTGCAGTCAATGTATCAGATAAAGTAAAGAAAACCAACTTACGCTGAAAAGGAGAGATTTCTCAAAACGTTCTAAATTTGGTCCAACTGTAGGGATGCACTAATTGTTAGAGCACCCCCTAGTGGAGGAGGTGCCTCCGTACCCGTTCTCTGTGCCTTTAGGAATCTGCAATACACAAATATTTGTGTTCTTTAGTCACTGCGCTCAATCTCAGGTCTCAAACTGTTCAATAGAATTTTCTGTGATGATTGAAAAGCTCTATATAAATTCTTCACCCTCCAGTACAGTAGCCATAGCCACATGGGCAATAGAGCACTTGAAATGTGGCTACTGCAAATGAGAAATGGAATTTTTAATTTCATTTAATGTTAACTAATTGAAATTTAAATAACCACAGGTGGCTAGTAGCTACCACATTGCAGTGGGGTTCTAGAATATCCACCTATGTATACATTCCTTGCTACTTCATTGCAATCCTATCCTTCCATATGGCCAGGAAGGTCTGTGTGAGAAGGTAGTGTAAGAAGCACACTTCCTAACTAACTATATGCCTTGATTCTTTCAAGGGCCTCAACCCTTTTGTTTTGAAACAAAGCAATCGCATGAGACCTCTATGCTCCTTTGGTGCTAACATGCTGTGTTTGAGATTTAAACAGTTAAAGATAAATACTTTCTGTTTAAAATGTGACATCTATTCAATGCCTGTTATGATTTCAAATCCATAGGTGAAGGGATAACTGCTGTGTGAATGGAACCCAATCAAAATGACTTGAGCTCACATTTTCAAAGTGTCAATTGGGTTTAAAATAATATTAGAATTCAAAAGTAGGCCCTGGAACCATCCTTTTCAGATGAGCTACCTCTTGCAAAAGCAGATTTCCACAAGACTCACAGGAAGATGTTCTCCAGCAGGCGCCACGGCTGTGGCAGCGTGGGTAGCAGAGCCACTGCTGGAGAGAGTGCATTCGCTGATGTTTCCTGCTCAGGTGTGTATCTTCAATTACAAAAGGATAAAACAGCACAGAAGCACGTCTGTTGCTTTACTGTCAATAAAATGGAAGAAGACAAGTGGACAGTTCAATGTTTTCAACTTAAACTCACAATTTTTCATTAAGTACATATTTGATGTATCCAGGAGTCTGCACCTGTGTACAAAATATCAGTTGTCAGTGGTTTCTATAAGATTTTAGTGAAAATTTTCTACACTATTAATATGAACATAGGATATACCTGCACTGAATCTATGGACATTTGAACTACTTCTTTGAGGTTGCTAGCATCTAAGAAGTAATATAAGTCCTTTCAACATCTACTTCATTTCTTGGGTGGCTAGTTATTTTTCAAATGTTTTTATGTACAAAGCATTGTCACTGAACTTTGTTTCAAATCACTAAAAACAATAGAGAAGGTCCACTTATTGATTACAAAATACCAAGCCCTATTTGCAGGCTTCAAATTACCAGCCTACCAAAACCAAGCTAGCCCTGTTTCAGTTTGTAGTCACAGACAATACAGCAATTTAATGCAGCGGAAATCCTGACCAAACTCAAAAGATGGTATTTCTGCCATAAGAGGTTATTCACCTCCTCTCCCAAGCAACTGATTAATGTCATTGTCAGATAGTTGCCTACTTTGTCTCTGAAACTCATATCAAAGTTTGTGTATATAGACTCATCTGAAGGATTTTTATACAAAAATACACCATGTAATTACTATATACAGTTCACAACACTTTATATTTACATATATCCATGTATAATTTTTGCAATTATGCTGCTGATAAACACAAAAGTCACATTAAATGGCTTTCACTTTTAATATGTATAATGCACTTGGAAACCAGAGTGTGGTTAATAAGAGTTTGCAAGCTCCTATTTTTCATTAAGTTGTTAATCATGTTTCATTAGTGCTCAAAGATCAGAAGAAAAGCAAAAATTTAGGAACAACAGTAAAAGAAGGTCTGGGTGAGCTGTCTTCCCCCTGGCACTGCTCAGGTGTGATGACAGCCTATGTCATTAAAACAAACAAACCTTAACACAGCCACTCGCTGGTCTTCACTGACATTGTCTGATACTATTTTTTTTTTCACTAGAAAACTTGTTTTTCTCATATTAAGTGGAGTACTGTCAGAAACTATGTGTGAAGGCGGGTGGAAACAGTACATCTTATATAAAGAAGCGGCACAAGGTTTAAAAAGTGGCTAGAATTTCAGTAACTTGATTGTTTAGACTCAGGTGAGGGCACCAGCTCTGTGAGCCAAAAAGAAAGAGAGAGAGCGAGAGTGAGAGAAGGAGAGAAAAAGAAAGAAAGAGAGAGAGAAAAAGACGGACAGACATTAATCGTGTTGTAACTAAGCCAACCCGCTAATCAGGAATACAAAATATGGTGCTGAGATACTGAGGCGCTGTAGAAATGCTGCCGAATAGTGAACATGAAAGTAAACATTCCAAACTCCCTACCCTTCTCCCACCTAATCTGATGGAGCCACCCAATGCTTTCTTTACACAAGGGTAAGGGGAGCCGGCTCCCTCAGCTGTCTATCGCAGGCTTTTAAATGGACTTCTATTAAAAACTCAGTTGAAGTATCTCCTGGCATCAGTGTGGCGTTTAGTTGCCTGCCGGCTGGCCCCAGTAGGTTCAACCACCCTGCAGCCCCCCCCCCCCTGTAATGGAAAGCACCACGTGATCACCCAGGTCCACCCCAGCTCTGTTTTCAAGGTCTTTCCTGAAAGTTGGCCACAAAGATAACCTGGTTTCCATGCTATTTATTGCCTAGGAAGGAGGAAGGGTTGAGCCCAGCCCCTCTGGGATGTGAACTTGTGGTTCCAAGGAGTCTAGGGAATAAATCTGATGCTTTCAGGACTGAACCGCCCCATAGAGTGAATCCAACTGTTTTCTCTTAGGACCAAAAAAGGGACCTGAATGACAATAGCTCTTTCTTATTTGTGTCCCATTGGGAAAGAAAAAGAAAAGAAAGCTTTCCCCGGTACTTTAGGACATATTTAACCCAGGACTTTTGCAAATAGTGACTTTTCTACATTAAGAATGAACTCCTTTTAATATTTTTATTAACTGAAACATCGTTACACCTGGGGCCTCCATTTACTGGTGGTAAATCTGGTTAACTTCAGAGACCCAATATCACCTGTTCCATCGAAATTGATTAGTTGGCAGGTTAGGGAAGATTATATGGTCAGGTCAGCTGCTCCCCTCCTCCCTAGTGTTCTAGCAAAGATAAAATTGAAATGATGTTTTTAAGAAAAATCATTGCTTTCTTTTAAAAGATTGCATTAAAAATAACACTGTAATGATAACAGCCCAGATGTTTGGTCTGTTTGTATCTGTATTTAATATACTTTGGGACTTTGGTTTTGGGTGAATTCTAGGCATAGCATTACTTATGGCTTCATCTAGCTAAAGGAACAATGTACTAAGTAGGCAAGACATTATTGAAAAACAGTGGGAAAAGTTAACTCCTTAGCTTTTAAAAATAAATCCTCACTTGGCCACAAGTTTTGGAAAAGACTTTGCAACTTCTGATGTGTTGCAGAGAGGTGCCTCTCTGGCCACCACCTTCCTTACAACTATTGAAAAGCGTATTTTTACCTGATTGTAGTTACTACAAAACGTTTGCATCAGTTTCTCAAGGTTCTGCCACTGTTTGGAAGACTTGTCTGTGAAATCCAGCTCCTCAGACTTGCTCAGCTTTCATAGCGTGCCCTGGAAAAGAATCACAGGCAAACTTGGTACAAGGGTTCAGCGATGGTTTTAAATTATTTAGAGAAACTCAGGTGCACAGATACTAGGACATATGTGTATTCAACACATGGAGAATACCTCTTCCTCATGCAAAAGAGCTAAAAATTTAGGCCCCATTTCTGGCACTTTAAATAAAGTTCCCTTTTCCAGGATTATTTATCATGGTTAGTGGTGGCCATCAGTCATGAAAAGTTAACAAAGACCTACTGGGTTTATCTAGAGGCAACTAAACAAGCATATCTCACTCTTCTGTTATCTTCTTGTTAACGAAGCCCTATCAGAATGTTCTAACCATCAGCATTTACTGCACAGGGGCCCTTTATCTGGGATGATATATAGAGAGCCTATCAATTAGTGTGAGGGTTTGTAGATCCCTGCCATATATTCATGAGAGCTCCTATCGTCTCTCTCCAGCACAGACACGCCACAGTGTGGTTTTCTGGGCTATGCTCACCTCCTGGGCTGTGGTTCAGTAGTAAAACTGTCAGAGTGCCTTTGGTCCAGGCAAAGCTGCAACTCTGAGACAAAGCCAAGGATCAGGGCTGCTGTTCTTAACACACACAACTGCATAGGCCAAGGTCCCACACAGCAGTATCGACAAAACACATAAAGAAACATGAGCCTTGGGGTTGCCTTTGCCTAAGCATTTTGCAAAAATCAAAATCAACAACAAAAATACAACGTGTGTATCTACTTACTTTATACAACTGGAAATATGAGGCAAACACTTTAGTTCTGGATGTGTGGCTGAGGGAAAGGAGAGCTAGTCACCAGAATGGTGTCCTGATTCTATAACTGATCCCCACTGCTGCTTTCCTTAGAGGCCATCCCGGTTCCCCAGTGTCCACAGGGTAAAGCCACTTAGCTTGACTTCCAAGGCTCCACATTATCATGTGTCTTGTCTCCACCTCTCTCCCTTCTCCCCCACTCAGGGCACACGACATGTCTCATGGTTCAGTGGCCTCTCTGTGCCCTTTCTCCACCCCTGGGCCACTGAATTCACCTGCTCTCTCCTGGAACTCCCTTTGACCAGCTCTGCTCCACGAGGTCCTGAACTTCCCCAGAGAGCCACATTGGTACCCATTGGAGGCCATCTCAGGCATTCTGTCCTCGGGGCTTACCTACCATCATTGCCATGCTTTTAATGGAGTATTCAATGCATCTATGAGGATTTATTTGCTGTCTTTCTCCCCACTCCACCTGTGGGCAGATAAAGTTTCCTACTTCACAGTCTTAGAGCTTAGCAGGGTGACCATTGAGGTATATAGTGTCAAAGGAAGAAAGGAATGATGAATGAATATAAATGCTCATCCCTGTATTGCTATTCCTCAGTGTATCTTGAGGTCTCCTGGAAGGAAAGCAGGAGGCCTACACAGCAGTGATGAGAGCTGAGCCAGGGTTCCCGTCAGACTGACTGGGTCATCCATTAAAAAGGGATAAACCTATTTTAAAGAATCTTCTGAGTATTTAATAAGCATTAGCTTGTTACCTATGTGTTTTTGATGGATGTGGTTACTGTTGTTATATAATAATACTTTAATGGCCTTTGGTACAAGTGCCTAAGCCTCCAGTCATCTGGACAGACTTTTTCCTAGGAAAGCATTTCCATCAGTTAGGTTTCCCCCCAAATATTCAGTGGAGTGATGAGTCGGATGACATGTGGTGCCTTAAAACATAAGAATCACAGATTTATCAGACATAAAGCTGACCCACCCTCAGCAAAGATACCCTGTGGCCACAAGAGCACTGTCCTTAACCATTTTCACCTACACTCACCTGTAAACTGGTCTGCAGGGTGACAGCACAGCCCTGACACCCCATACATATGTGGCCTTCCTTTTACAACCCCCTCAAATGCCAGGCTCCAACACTCAGAGACCCAGGTCTCCACCACCCTCTCCACCAACAGAGAGGTCAAATATGACCTCTCTGAACGCTGGCAGGACAGAGGCCCACACAGGAACCCAGTCTGCTTCCTGCAGCCCCTCTTCCAACCCTCAACCTACACTCTTTAGGCACTTGGAGTCTCCTGTTAAAAAGTGGGATCAGCGTCCCCCACGCGCCCTACTTCTTGTACCCTCTGCTCAGGTCATTGCAGCTCACTCCACACCTATGACCCCTCTCAGCTCCTGTAGCCCAGTGCTGTAGATGCCAGCAAGAGCACCGTTTGGGAAGGCCTTGCAGAAAGGTGAGCTGGTCTGAGGTTCCTTTCTCTAGATTATTTCTTCTGGGACGTTTGTAGATGTGGGCAGGAGAGATCTAGAAAAAGTCCGCTGACTTCCTGGTTCAGGGTTTCCTCCCTTTCTCCCTAGGACCTCCCTTGTACTAGGGTCTCCATTCCCCCTTGGTGGGGATCCTGATGGGGGGGGGGGCATGTGGACCCACCACACCAGCTCTTCTGGAACCTGCACTCCAGCCCAAGCCAGGAAATTCCCGATAGGGCAGGCGATGCCATCCCTCTGGTTGAGCAGAGCATCCCCAGCGCTCTAGGGATAGGACAGAGGAGGAGGGGAGGCCGGAGCTGTCACCGTGAAAATGGCATCCCATCTGGACGACAATGCCTCCTGGGTGGCCTCGATAGGCAGTCGGGCAATCCCGGGCTTGAGAGTCATCCTCGGAGCCCCTTAGAGCACATTCCACCTGCCGGATGAAGGAGCCCGGCCCCCAGCCCTCAGCCCTCCGCACGTTTGTGCCTGCCTGGCTCCGTTCGCTGCCGGTGTCTGCGGAGTATGAGCCAGCTCCGTGGCCTGGTCTTGGCTGGCGGGTGTGTGCGACCGCCCGCGATGGGCTGGCCGGGAGAGCTCTCCTCTCGGACGCGCCCCTGGCCGTGGGTGTGGCGGGCGCGTCGCCGCAGAGGGTGCAGGGGCCCCTCGTGTGTCTCCGGGGCCCCGGCTGGTGGGTGCCGGGTCTTCCCGGGTCAGGTTCGCAGAGGCCTGACAAGAGCTGGAAACCCAGGCCCTAAGGCACCAGTAAGTCCATTACTCCCATAACAAAGACTGGGAGGGGTGAAAGGGAAGGAAAAGGAGACTCCGGAAGGAGCAGGGAGGGAGGACCTGGGAGAAGATGGAAGGAAATAGAGGCCTTGGCCATCAAATCCTTCCTAACTGCCCTTTGGTTCTGGCAGCCTTGCATATCGGGAATACAAATGTTTGCCATGTTGGCTTGAATATAGACCGGTCAATCTGACCTTGACTGACTGCCCCAGATTTCCCACCCACCAGCCCTGGCCCAGGCTGCTGCAGAGAGGATTCCAAGCGGCCCGAAGTGCGGGAGGCTGAGCCAGGAACCTGGGCCCCAAGCAGGTCCTTTTACTAGCCAAACTGGGAAAAGAAACCTAAGACTCGTGCGCTCCCGTCAGGTGGCTTCTCCAGATCCAGGGCCTCCGCAGGAGCGCAGAGCCTTGGGAGGAGAGAGGAGAGGGAGGAGCGGAGAAAGGGGACGTTGCTCAGGGAAGACTCCAAGACTGGGGACAAAAGGTAGCTGTGTATAGGAAGGTACGCAGAGAAGGAGCCTCTGTTAACCGAGTCCTGGGGAGGGGGTGGTAACTGCCTGGGAAGCCTGTTCCGGTTTACACTTCGATGCTGTCAACGCTTCTTCTTATTCTCAAGGTCACAGAGGTGGAGACTGAGAAGACCCCAAAGGCAGGTGGGCAAGTAGAGAGACCTCTTGCACCAAGGTGACTGCGTGTTGGTGTGCAACTGAGTGTGCATGGGGGGCCCACGAAATCCGGTGCAATTACTGCCACACAGAGCAGGACAATGGTACCCCCTAGTACAACTGCAAACTAGTTTCTGTGTTGGGGGAAAAAAAGAGAATAAAAGTTTAATAAACGTGTGCTGTGTTGTGAATGACTTTGTGACGACCTCTGCTGCAAATGGCCTATGCATGCGGAATAATGGTCTCCTTGCAGAGAGGGAAATAGCTTAGTGCTATCATCGTTGCCTCGGTAACCATCTGAGTCCCCATCTAGCAAGAGAGAAATGAGTTATGAAAAGGCTTGAGTGAAGAAGGGATTAACACATGATCCCAGGGACAGTATGTCAATCAAAATCAACTGAGAAATTACACTGCTCTATTTGAGAGTTTCTTCGGAACCGAACGCTAGTGGAGTTGGGTGTGTATATTCTCTCTCTCTCTCTCTCTCTCTCTCTCTCTTTCTATCATTTGAGAGAGAAAGGAGAAAAGTAGCATCGTGATTCGTCTTCATGACTATTATTGAGAAGTTACACTGAGGGGAGGGGAAGACTCACGAAAAGGAGGGTTATTGAAGAAGACAGGGCCCCTGCCTGCCCTGGGCATGCCCGGGGCACCTCGCCTTTGTGTCCCGCCTCTGTCCCCCAACCTGAACAGCCCTTCACGCCGCAGGCTCAGGAGCAGTGGCCTGCGAGGTCAGGGCCTGGCGCTTGGCCTTGGCCAGACCCAGAACTGCACGACTGCAACGTAGAGGGGATGATGGGGGCGGAGATATGGGTCCCAGCTCTGACGCCTGAGCAGTAGCCTTTGACGCAGTCTTTTGCCGGCTGTCTACTGCCTCGACTCAATTTTCGACCTAGGTTCTCAGAAATAAATATTTGAGTCTGGTGCACACACCCCACAAACCGGCTGTGAGACCCCCTCTCCCCAGGAACACCAGTGAAAAGGCCACGCACGCGTGGACATCCCCACCTTCCCCCATCTTCAATCACCTCCAGCACAAAAATCCGGGTCTGAAAAATAAAGGGTGGGGGGAGACCACACAAAAAAGCATTCCTAACTCCTGTGGCATCCCGAGCAGCGGAACTACCGCTCTTGGTCCCAAGACTGTGTCTTCGGGGACTTCCGCTCTGGCACTTGAGTTAGGAATTTTGAAAGAAACCTCAATCTGTGCACCCCCTTCTCCAGAGAGTGACCCCAGAATTGTGGCTATTGCTTCTGGTTGTACAACTCTGGGGTTGGCTTGCCGTCGGCACTGGAGCTGAGGAAGTTTGTGGCCCTCTCTTCTGGACATCTGAATGGCCAGCACCAGGTTGGGTGGGGGAGCGATCCCAGGGTCCCCAGGTCACCTCTGCACATTCCCTGTTAACCTCCTTGCCCCCACAACCTGCTCCATGGCCTTGACCGTCATCTTGTTCAATGCCCTCATTTAGTAGATGGGGAAACTGAGGCCTTGAGAGAATACAATTACTAAACGTACACATTGACACGACTTGGAGAAGAGCCCAATTTCTTAACCTCACTTTAGAAAATTGGCCTCATTAAAAAAAAAAAAAAAAAGTTTTCAGGAACTTTTCTCAAACAGTGTGTCTTACTTTGCCCTGCTAGGGCAAGGAGGAATGTGAAAGCCCCTCAGCCCACATCTGCCTGGGTCCTCCTTTCCTTCCTTCCTTCCTTCCTTCCTTCCTTCCTTCCTTCCTTCCTTCCTTCCTTCCTTCCTTCCTTCTTTCCTTCCTTCCTTCTTTCCTTCCTTCCTTCACTCTTGCTCTGCCCGCCTCACTCCCCGGCGAGTCCCACACAAGTTTCAAGTCCTGAGCGCCCCGCACAGTTAACTAAATCGCCTTGACCCTGGCGCTATTTGATATTTGCCTCCTTGACACTCATTTAGGAGCTCGCAGCAGCAACGCAGACATTGGACAAGTCCAGCCTGAAACTGAAGCCTTATGAAAGGGGGAGATGGGGAGAACCTGATAGCTGGAAACTCGTTTCTCCAAAGGCTTTCGGGACATTTTAGCCCGGCTCCAGGTCCGCGGAGCGCCAGGGCGCCGCCAGTGCGGGTGTAAACGTTAAATGTTAGCTATTTGTTCCAATGATTGGCATGAAAGTCGACTCTTTCTTGTCTTCTTTTTTTCCTCCTTCTCCCTCTTCCCTTTCCTTTCTCTCTCTGCCCCTCCGGATTCCCACAAATACTGATTCAACCAGTGGCTCCTGTAATCCGCCTTTCCTCCCACCCTGCTGCCACCCAAGTCAGAAAACTAACAGAACAATGACAACCAGGACGAGGCAAGGGGGGGTGGGGGACACACTTTGTTGGTTCTGCTCCACTTCTGGATGCAACTCTATTCCCTGCGATGAACTCTCATCTCTTCTTTTTCCTAGTCCCTTTTCTCTCTCTCTCTCTTTTTTTTCTCTCTTTTTCTGACTTTCCTTTCTTTCTTTTTTGGTGGGGAGGGCCTTAATTTTTTTTAAACAGTGCTGGAGAGAATGAGAAGTGTCAGTAGCATATGAGAAGTTCAGAACTGCTGTGCTATTAATGAGACCAACAGATGAGCAGATAAGCAAGTAGCCTGGTTTCAAAAGTTCCAGTTTTTTGCTTGAGAAGAGCACCCGACAGAGAGCCTTACTCCAAGCCCCAGCAATTGAGTCCCCCCCCACCCATGTTCCAGGTATCAGCCCAAGTTCCCTAACCCCACTCCTGAATTCTTTATTCCAGAATCTCCGTTCTGAGAGGTTTGTTCCACCTTACCCCACCCAACCTCACCATAATTCTCCATTTACTTTATTTTCTTTGTCATTACCTATACCTTATTCCCACTGAACCTTTTCAAATTCTAATTAGTGAAGCTTCATTCTTCTCACTCTTTTCCCCAAACTCCCTCTCTTCCTACCTCTCTCCTTCATAAAAGATTTTGGAGCCAAGAAGATAAGATATGCAATCCTCTATCGAGAATCCTGTAATATTAAAGATCAAACGTGGCATCAATGGAAGACCAAATGCAGAGAGAAACAAAAGGGGGAGGCTGGGAGATGCTCATCAGCTAATTACAGCTGCAAATATTATGCAAATTTATCTTGGCACAGAAATGGAGAAAGCGAGTTTAAGTGCGGAGATAATGCTGGAAAATTGAATGTTCATCTGGGCATGGGAAACGGCCCAGTAGGCTCCATTGGTCTGTTTCATCTAGGGAAGCACCGGTTTTATACTCCTATCAGATCATCTGCACTTCACTGGTTGGGACTGAGAAATTAATATTACTTATAATTGATACTTAAAATTCCTGGAGTGTTGTATCCTAAAGAGAAGGAAGAGAGGAAGAGAGAAGAAGGGAGATGGGTAAGGGGAGAAGAGGAAGAGAGGGAGAGAAAGAGAAAAGAGAAGTCACACATTATTTAATACAAAATTGGAACTACATATCTGAAGTCCACAAAGGCCAAAGTGAACTGAAAAATAAAAGGACAATATCCCAGAAAATCAGGTCTCTTTCTCTCTCTCTGCCACCTAGAACTTGAAATATCTTTACCATCAAGATCCAAGCTTCTAAAAATTTATGATCATGAGGCTGCCCACTTTGCTTAAGGGTGTAGGACAGAATCAGATATTGCGATGTGAACTCCAGCTGGCTGGGAACCTAGGGTAATCTCAGCAGAGGAAATCTGAATGATGGGGAGGGGTGATGACCAGGATCCTTTAGTAGATCTAAGCAGAGCGAGAGAAGTAGAATTGGCTCCATAGAAACTTACTTTTCCTTTTGCCCCAACTACACCCCCATTTCTTCCATCTTTACTGGTCAGTGTTGACCATTCTTCAGTCTACTTTGCCACTGCCTGAAAAATCATATTCCTAGGAAACAAGCTCCAAGTCCTCATATTTCAGAAGTAAATGTTCTTAAGAGTAGAGGAGAAAAAAAGACAATTGGAACTACAGGGAACAGAAAGAATTTTTTTTTTTTTTAAATCAAGTCCTCCTTCTTCCTCTCAGTACAAAATCTACTGCAACTCAGAGAAACGTGGAGAATTTCAGATGAGCATTATTCAGGTGCAAGCCATCCAATTACCAGGAAATTATGATCTGACGTCAGGAGGAACAATTGCAGAGCGAATATGTATGAATCTCCTCTCACTGGTTTGCTTATTTGCAACGATTGTTTAATCCAAGCATAGAGAAAGTAATCAACAGGCACAAAAAACTTGAGCAAATTACTAGTGACTCCTGCCCCTTCTACTTCCTGAAGCCAGGAGGTTGCTAGTGTTTTGGGGGCGGGAGGGGGGTACTCTGGGTATAGCCTTGGACTTTGAAATCTGTCCTAAAAGAGGCAGAGGGCAAAGCCTGTTGCATTTAGATGGCTTTTATTCCTTTGGTGTTAGGGCAAAAGACAAAAGAAACAAAATGCCAATTATTGTAATTAACCATTAAATGAGACGTGTGTCCTTTCTAACTCCAAAATGGAAGGAAGATGATGAGGATGGGTGGAGGGGGATAGTATGGGAAAACAGGAGGATGCACCTACCACTCTGTTCTGGGAGAAAGAAACCTATGCACATTCTGCATGTTAACAGACAAAGCCAGAAGAGTGTGTGTGTATTATTATTATTATTATTATTATTATTATTATTATTATTATTATTTTGAGAGGAAACTACTGGAATTGATTTTTTGTTTGTTTGTTTATCTGGAATGGAGCTGGAGTAGACAGCGGTCAGTGTGGGAACTGTGTGGCCAGGAGATGATGAGGGGAGAGGAAATCTCAGAAAAAGTAACATTATTGGTATCTCTCTATATAAAGATGCAAATGGCATTTTATCTTAACTTGGCTCTGTGCTTTAGTCAGTGTTTATGATTAATTATCTCCTTTTTCATAAAAATAAATCATGTTAAAAATTAGGATCTTGGTGCTGGGGAGAAACTAAGCACTGGTTTCAGGTCGATCTTGTTAATTTCAGCCTGAAATTGACACACTAATTAAAGAGCAGTCTGGTAAAGCAGGAGCGGCAAGATTATACCCAGCTCGTTTTTTAAAAAAAATCAGATCTACCTTATATTTTCCCAATTAAAAACTGCAAAAAGCCGTTTCACTGCCCCAGGATAAAAAATAAGGGCCCCCTTTTCACAACGTTGGCCATCACTTTCTACCATCAGATTCATTGTGATGTATTAGATGCAATAAATTATCCCATGTAACAAAACATTGGGAGCTGAAAGGCAGATAATCTGGAAAGCAGAGATAAGGATTCATTATTCCAAATCATTATGAATCCAACGTTGCCTCTGACTTCTTTCTTAATCAGCTCCTCTGATCCTGGATATGTGAGCAGTACAGATAAGGAAAGAGTCGTTTATAATTCTCCACCTCGTCTAATATTTTAAAATAAAGTCAGAGGCAAGAAAACGCCATAAAACACTGGTGAGCAGGCAAGCGCCGAATGAAAAATCACTTCCATGTTATTATATCCACAGTAAGATTTAATTAAAATTCTCCATGTCCACGTGCTTTATTTTCAGATAGGATTTTTTCCCATCACATAATAATTGATAGGAATTTGCAAACGGGGCTATTTATTTAGGGCGCCTGGGTGGAATAGGTCTGATTTTTTTTTTTTTTTTTTTAATTTCCAGTCACTGCTTTGTGGAACTTTTATTTGCGACATCCATGGTTCCACACCACCCAGGCTCCCACTGCCCAATCTTCTGCCCCCTACCCACCCCCCAACTAACTTGCAGTTCTCTGTTGGGGAAACACAGGCAAAGTCATAAACCTGAAAGTTGAGTTTAATAAAAGTGTTCTGTTAGGAAAAAGAAGAAGAAAAAACAAAAGCACTGATTGTCCCCACTTCAGACAATGGTTATGCCCTCCCAACACCCTTCTACACATTTGTAATGAATTAAATCTCAATGAGTGGGATTGAAAGATCAGAACTTTTAAACCAAGGTTAATATTGAGTGTGTGTTTTCATCTAGCAGAGAGTGTACTTGAAAAACTAAACCAATCTAAGGCTATATAGAAAGGTAGAAAAACTGACAAGGGGGATGATACTGAGGACCAGTTGGCAGGAAGAAAAATAATACCTGCATTTAAGGAAAAGAAAGGGAATGTTTGAAACACAGAAGAATAAATATATGGTTCCTACAACCCTGAATAGAACTCTAAGTGGCCACACATTCTTAGAAAGATTGGAGATTCTGTCAGCGATTATTCCTTCCTACAGGGTCTCTTTTTTCTTTATCCAACAGGTGAACTTCATATCTGCATGGCCATCACAGAGATCTGGGACACAATGTTTCTATTATCTATTAGTCATTTACTGATCTATCTCCTATCTCCAATTGCCCGGTGACTTCCCTTTATACTTAAAATCCAATCAAATGCCTTAGCTTGTAAGATTGCGACCCAATGCATGACAGGATTTAAAGCTGGGAATGCTGGTGCCAATTAGGCCAGCACAGTTGCTTCCAGGACGAACCCCAAACCAAGCTCTGTCTTCAGGCCCAGGAGCCTCAGAACACTTCTCTCCCTGGTTCAGCCTCTGAACCCAAGCCCAGGAAGGACAATTGCCCAGGGTGAAGAGGTTAAAAGGGCAGGAGTAGGATGTGTGGACAGGGGTACCAACGGTAGGTGAGCATCTGAGTGTCTGTCTCTGTGTGTGCGTGGCAGAGAACTGGATCCCCGCCTTCTTTAGTGCACCACCTAAGGACTCCTTAATTGGAAGATTCTCCTGAGAGTCCTGAACTCTTGGAAATGAAGCCACCCTTGTCTCCTCTGACTTGCTAGGATGGGGCAGGCTCTGAGCATCTGGGATCTGTTGCCCTCAGCATTTAACACAGACAGCGGTCCCAGAACAACTGAGGGCAATTTTGCTCTCTTTTCACACACAGAGAAAGCATATACACTCGCACAGACACCTGAACCATGAATCAGTGAGTCAGAGTAGAAGCTTTTAAAATTCAGTAGGTGACTTGTAGCTTCATTAAAGCAACACCTTTACTGTATGTGGGGTGCCGGTGTTCACCAAAGGTGAATAAATCTTTAGGGATAAATTCTCTCCTTGCTTCATCCCACTTCTTCCCCACCGTCAACCCCCCCCCCCAGCCCTCTTGGACTAATTCTCTCTTGTACCCTTAATTAGCAGCGGTGTCCATTTCCAAGTTCATCAAGACAAGAAATGCTCAACTGGCATCTCTTCTCTGAATTTTGCCACTCTAGGACCATAAAATTGAAAATTAGTTTTATTTTAATTAGGTCCTTTTTTAAAAAAGGCCAAGTATCTTTGGCCTTCAGTTTTCTCAAATGAAGCCTTCCTGTGCTACAGGTAGAATTGGGGTGACGGGAGAGCGTGTGTACGCGATCGCATTTCTCAGTCCCTCACCAAAGAGTCACTTTAGACCTGGAGACAAGCAAGTGCCCGCATCAGCAGAAAAAGAACTCGGAGACCCGCCGGAACCCGCGGAGGTTGCGGGCACGCACGCGTGGACAAGGTGGCGAGGGGTTGGGTGTGCGGGGTGACAGAGGGACTGGAGGGGCGAGATCGGGAGCCGGCTTTGGGTTCCAGAGGGTGCGGGACGGGACCCTGAGTCTGAGGGACCAGACCAGGGCTTTCCAGTTGGAAGCAAATCTGCGGTGGGGGAGGGAGAAAAGAGGAGAGAGTGGTAGAAATGAGATCTTCGATCCTGGCCAGAAGCAGAGGGGAGCCTTGGAGAAAGACACAAAGGACTCCACGGGCTTGGGGGATGGCGAACTAGGTGGGGTACAGCTAACACCCAGGCCGAAGAGACAACTGTCGCCGTCTGGGTGACGGATGACCGCTCCCGGCCATCCTGTTCCCCACCGGGCAGTGTGCGAGGAGAAGCGAGAGGGTCTCAGAACCCTTTAGAGGGTTCCGGAGTTCCCGCCACCTTTCTCGCCCCTGGCCGCAGCCCGACCCTTCGTGTCCTCCCTGGCACGGCCCACGCAGCCCCCTGCGAGGCGCCAGGGTAACAAGCTGGGTGAAAGCTGTCCAGAGAGTGACCTTCTCCTCTCGTATCCTCGAAACACGCAGCCCTGCCCACCCCGCGTCCTGGCGCCGGAGAACTTGGCTCTGCCGCTTGGTGGCGGAAGGAGGGCGAGAGAGGGCAGGAGGGCGCAAGAACTGGTGAGCCCCTGACTGGGGTGGGCTTCAGGGTAGGGAACTCCTCTACTGGACAGGTTGGCTAATGAGAAGCCCTTGTACCGCCACTTTCGGCTTAAACCTGGAACCCCTAAAGTCGGTGGGAGCTGAGGGCACAAACGGGTGGTGGTGTGTCTGAGTCCAGGGGCTTTAGCCAGCTGGAGGCCTGGGCGCATCCCCGGAGCTCCCTCCCACCCTGAACGTGATGCTCCCCCGGCCTGGGCATTGCTCTGTACCTGCTCTCCAGACACCTCGCTCCACCAGCAGTTTTACTCTCACGCCGCATTCCCTGACGCTCCCCAACTGTCCCTCCTCAGGTTGCTGCCCCACCTCTGCCCCACTCGGTCCGACCTTGCTGACCAATGGTCTCTGCAACCGAACAGGCACCTCTGAACACTTTGCACCATTAAGCTGGGCACCTCCTTCCTACCCAACTGGTTCTGGCACAAGAAACGTCTTGACTTCCTGGCCTGGCAATGGACACTTTTTGTTTTATTTCTCCCAAAAGATTTATTTATTTTTAAAGTCAGTCTCCATACTCTTATTGTATAAATATTGTGAAGGCAAAACTCTACCTGTCAAAACAAATGGACCCTGACCTTTCTATCCAAATGTTTATGGAGTTTCATTTTACCCTTGCAGAAATTTATTCAGGACAGACTCCTCCGTGGGCTATTTTGATCCCCCACTAGCAAAAGTAGGCATGGTACAGGAGAGGGGGGCTTTGGAGGGGAAGGCTGGAGTTGGCTCGGTTGGGTGGGTAGACAAATAGGACCATTTTCCTCAGACATTTTATCTTTAGAACAACCTCTGCTTCTCTCTTCCTTATCTCACTCTTCTAAAAGTCTTTATGAAAAGAGTCGGGACCCCTATAGAGCCCTCTCCCCAAACTTCTACCTAGTGTGCACATGGCTACCTCTGCCTCTAAATGTTCCTATGCCCACCATGAGGAGGGTCAAAGAGTAGTAGGAGGCCCAGAGCCTAGTCACCCAGCATCCTGCTTTCTCTAACTTTCACTGGCCAGTGGTGGCTGAAGACAGATGTGGCCAGAGAATGCAGGAATTTTTAAGGTGTTAGCATAAACAGAAACAGGAGAAACAGTCAGAAAGGAGAAAAACCCTGTGGGGCATAGGCCGTGCTAATGGTGGCCACCAGTTGTATCTAGAGAAACTCCCACTGAGTTCCCATTTCTCCAAAAAGGGGAGGAAAACTCCCCAAAGCTTTTATATCTATGGTAGGTATGACCCAGTCAACACTACTGCTGACATTTACAGTGTTCATTTCAACCCTCCCAAAGGCAGTGGGCTTTGTAGTCACCAGGAGCTGGTTACATTTGAAGCAATCTTTCCCCATCCCCCCAACTCTGCTAGTTTCGTTCACCCCTTATGTGCAGTTTTCTTGTTTGCAAAAGAGGGGGGGGGCGATTCATTCCCCGCTCAGTCTTCTGCCCTCCCTTTCTTTCCCCCTTTGCAACCCGGAAGAGCTCTGCTCTGTACAGAGAGCAGGAGAAGGCGGAGGGAGGGGGTTCCTGGGAAGGATGTACATCACCCAGGTTTTACTTCTTGCTGGAAGCCTGTATGAGATGCTGTAAGCAGCTGGGGCAGTGAGAACCGCAGCAGCGACAACAGTGGCCAAGTCTGCCTGGCATTTCTGCCTTCAGATCTCCGGCAAGTCAGGAAAAAAAAAAAAAAACAGCTGACTGGCAGGAGCGACATACCCAGGTCAGTGACTTCTCTCTCTAACTCTGCACTCGCTTCCCCTAATCCACGTGGAGAGAATTAAAAAGAGATCTTGGCTCCAAAGGGACAGCTGCCTCTGGAAGAAAGTGAACCAGATCTCAGTCCTATTGTTCTTTCTGGTCACTGCAAATCTTGTGCTTTCTGCAATGACCTTGGGCGAGCGTGGTGTGTGCATGTATGTGTATGTCCTTGTTTGGAGAAAAAGCTTGTAGAACCAGGCATGTGAAGAAGAACTAAACAGAAAAATAAGAAACGGCAGAAGTGTTTGGGAAGGGCTGGACACACATTTTCCACTTTGGGAGGGCAGAGGATTGGGAGAAAGAACCCATTTGCAGAGAAGTAGCTTAGACTTCTTTTGATGGTGGCTGCAGGGTCCCAGTGTCAATTTCATGTTTATTTTCCTGTACTTACAAGTGTATGTTTAGGCTCATTGTCTCCGCATATAATTAAAGAAGCAGCTGTGTGCTGTGAGATAAAAGTTGTAGCCCAGATGTGTGGGCATCTGACATCCTCCAGGGGAGCTGGTGGCTTGGAGGTGCCTTTGCTTCCAGGAGCACCCTGAGGCGAGTAAGAAAACTGCTGCCTGGGAGAGAGGGTGCCTAGGGTTGTGGGGAGCAGAAGGACAGAGGAGACAAGAATTCTACTTTCTCCTGGGACACTGGACCAACATACCTCCAAGAAGCCACTCTGTCAGTGGTTCCCAACCAAGACCAGTTATGTGAAAATGCAAGGGAGGTTGAGTGGATCTAGGAGAGTTGCTTTTATATACTTTTGCCTCCTCTCAGATACTGCTGGGTTGCTGAGAAAACTGACATGGGATAATTCTGTTCAGGGCAGGCGGTGGAAACAACTCCAACCAGCAGGATCACCCCTCAGTTTGGTTCCCATGTTTCCTAGTTCTTTTCTCCTCCTCTATCAGCCACATTCACCAGGGACATCTGGGTTGTGGATGGAAGATTACAAAATTTAAAGAGACAAATAATCAAGTAGCATTTACAGCACTTCTATCCCTTAGTGGCTGTGACAGAGAAGGTGTGTGTGGGGGGCTGTTGGTCTTATGACAGGCTTGAGGCAGGGAGTCCCAGTGAGGCCCGTAGAGTAGACCCAGGTGTCTGATGCTTGCAGGGCCCAAATGGCTCTTTGATGGAGGGGGCTTACCATTAAACCTTTTTAATGATTGTGTGATTCTGAGGAAAGGAATTGTTTTCTGCCTGTTTGAATCCAGGGCAGGGTATGATGTACCGGTCAGACTGACCAAGATCAAGGTGAGTTTTGGGTCCCCTTATTGCTTCCTGCATGCGACCAAGCAGGAAGCTCAGCTTCCAGCTTCCAGCTTCCAGCCAGTTGCCCCGAAAGGCCTAAGGTTCCTGGTTTGAGGAGCCAGCTGGATTCTGAGGATACTGGTGAGTGGCACTGGGTTCACAAACCCACGCACCCACACCTACAGGCCGAACTTCCGTTCTACACAACAGCTCTTTGCCGTCCCTGAGGATTCAAGATTGGATTTGTCTGTCTAGTCAAAAGCCTCGATACAGCAGAAGCTGCATTTTCTTTTATTTGATAGCTCCACCGTGCCTTTTTCCAGTCAATATATGAGGTGGGGGTAAGATGTGGATTCAGTGAAGGAACAAGTGCCCCCCTGAGCACACTGGTGGGGCTTCTTTGTTGGAATGCCCAGCAGCCCAGGGCCACACAGAGCGTCTGGGGAAGGGCAGGTACTTGGAGCCCCATGGCCAAGAACCTATCTTCTGGAGGATAAGGCAATTTGTGGCTAGGGACTGTGGGAGGTGGCAGGATATTAGGGACCCTGATAAGGTGTGTGAGGGCAGAGTCCCAAAACCCAGTGTTCTCTAGCCAGGGTTACTCTAACATTTCTGGGCGCAGTGAAGTGTTGCCTCATTCTCTGACTGAGCCTTTTCACACATAAATGTGCATTCCTTTTGTGATGTCTTTGTGTGCAGACCAAATATTCCTGATCACTTTTTTTTCTTAGTGGTTGGAGTAACCAGAGGGAGGTTTAGCAAATCTGGAGACTGGGCCACAGCAGCCCCTGAGCTGGAGTCCGAGCCCCCCTTTGCTTCTGGCCGCTGGACAGAGGGGCTAGAGGTGGTGGAGGTAGGTGCGGCTGCCGTTGGAAGAACGAGAAAGAAAAACGTTGGCGGGCACTTGAGCTAGTCTCCCTGGGTGTCCGTCGCTGCAGGTCTGCAGGCACAAGCGTGTGGTTGCTGTTTTGTTTTATATAACAAATTGTTTGGGGTCCACGAGGTGGCAGGCGGCAGGGAGCCCAGCGCCAGCCAGCCTGAGCCTGGCGGGGAGCAGCAGCCAGCAGGGCACATCCTTCAGGGAGGGAAAGGCGAAGGGTTGTACGCAGGACAACCTGAGCCGGGCGGATTCACATATATTACCATGGGGTTTCCAGTGTGTCCAAAAGATATGAATAATTCGTGCCTCAACTGTCTCCTAATCTGAACGAAATTACCGTTCCCCATCTTTCCTCGTTCCATTGTGAACTTCCCCTTCCTTTGAAGCCCACTGTCAATTGTCCAGCAACATCTTACCCCAGTTTTCCGTCTAATCTGAAGAAGTAAAAACACAATAGCCCCAAGATAAGGCCCTCTTTCTGAAATACCAAATGGAAGTGGCCTGAGGAGAGTTGGCCCGAGGCTAGCGCTGGGCACTCCTGGCTGAAGCTGGGACCAGGGCCAGGGAAGGTACAGGGGGTTCTAGACACTGTGGCGGTGAGGTGGCGCCCGCGTAGCAGGCAAGCCGGAAGGCCACGGGGAATGAAGCAGGTACCCACCTGCATTGCTCACGGCCTGAAAAAATGTGGGGGCCAGGAGTTCGCACGGGAGAATCCCGCGTGCTGACTACTTCCCTGGTAGTTCCGGCTGCTTCAGCGTCTCGGTCTGAGGACACCCTAAGAGGAGATCCTGGGTCTAAGGACGCGAGCCCCTTCCTGAGAGACTGTTGGGGGCTCTATCAGTGGCCTGTGGCCCCGGAGGCAACGCGCGAACCTGCTGTAGCACCTCCAACCTTTCCTTTTCTCTGTGGTTGCCACCTGTCCCCCAAGTCGCCCAGACCAGGAGGGTGGGAGAGCTAGGAGGTGAGCCCGTCTGCCAGGGTGACTCGTATTCCTTCCCACTCACTCTCAAGGGGAAATCTTCCTCTCCTACCTAACCCCGGGGCTCCCCGCAAAGCCAGCCCCCGGCCCCCACCTGTGCATTGTCAAACTCAAAACAGAAATCCCCTGCTCTCTCCCTCCCTCCTCCCCCTTTCCGCTACACCGCTACCTGCCCCATTTTTATCTCGCTACAATCAGGGTTATTCTCAACTCGGGAGAAGTGGGTAACTGCGGAAGGAGGGCCAGGATCCCTCGAAGCTGAAGGGCCGGGTCGGCCGGTAAGGGCGGAGCGGGAGTGGGTAATCTCAGAGCGAATCTCCTCTCTCTTTGACGCTCCACATCTCTAGCCGCTCCTCCAGGCCTGGGTGGGTTTCCTTCCAAATTTTAACCGATAATAGAAATAAGTTAAAAAAAAAAAAAAAAAGGTTAATCAAACCACACGCACTCCCAAAGCGATGGTTCATTTCCCAGGGCAGGTGGACCCCAGGCCGGGAGGAGGGTTGCGCTCACGGACCTCTTTTCGCCTGACTTCCCACAGGTTTCCCTTTTGAGGTTTCCAGCTCCAGCATCTTCCCTTCGCCAGTGAGTTTTGGGGTCCCCTTTTCTCTGTGTTTCCCCAGGTCCTCTGCTCGCTGCGTTTCATTTGAAGAAAGCAGCCAGCACTGCCCACGCTGCCTGCTTCTTTCTCATTGCCTTTTGATTTCACTACACACTCTGTTTCAGTTCATGCGGGAAAGAGAAAAGGGCTGGGTGGGAATTGCAGATGAGTTTAACCTGCGCCAAAGCTGACTTTCCCGTCGTTTCGCCAGCGTAGCCCCGATCCGGCGGTGGCGCCTGGGGCCGTGTCCCCGGTGTAACCCTCCGGTCCAGCAGCCGGCGAGCTGTTTATACAGCTTTACCTGTGCTATTCTCGTATCCAGTAAAAATCCTCGCCCGGCCGCGGTAACCTAATACTAGGGCCGAGGCAGAGGAGGGGGTAATGGGGTTGGCTGAGTGAAGAGGGAGGTGTGTAAGCGCGCCAGAAGGGGGTTCTCTGCTTTGTTCCTCCTCCCTGACGGAGAAGAAAATTGGGACGCGGTTCGCGTGATCGAGGTGGAGGACCTAGAGCTAAGGAGGAAGGAGGCCGACTTCCACGTCCCTGTCTTCTCTGCTTTCTCCCTCTAACAGGCATCGGGGACCCGCGCGTGGCTGCAGCTCTGACGCGTGCTGTCAGTAGGCGCAGTGTTCCCGGGGATGCCCCGAGGGTCTAGCGAGGCCCAGCAAGGGTTTCCCGGGTCTAGGACCAGGTCTTGGTCTCTCCGCTCTTTAACTTGCCTCATTGGAATTCCCACACGTAAGACAAAACCCGCAAGGAAGGGAGTCGATATTTAAGGAGTTCTTTCCTCCCAGGTCAGGCTCGTCTTCCTGAGCGCCTTGGTCTCGGCAGCAGCCTGCGACGGGAATCGAATTAAACGCCTCCTGGCGATTATTGTCTCTCGCTAATTGATCCAACAATGACCACTATTAAAGTGGAGACACCCAATTAAATGTCCCGCGGGGCTGCGCTCGGCTCCCCGGGACGAGCTGGTCGCTGGTCTGGGGCTTGCAGAACGCCGGGTGCGAAACCGGTTAGTGCGGAGCGCCGGCCTCTGCACCTCTGGCCTCCACTTCCTTCCCAGACTCACACGGACCGCGGCCGGTTCACACCATTTTTATTGACCGATCGCAGCCAAAGATTGATCGAGCTGGAATGGAAGGTGATTTCTCCTCCCCCAGCACCCGCTCGCCAGGGCCTGAGTGCTGTGCTCCAATTTCTGGCCTTTGCTGTCTCTCTGCGCTCTTCCCGCCCCCAGTCCCGCAGGTTCCCAGCTTCATTTCTGTCTTTAACTGTGAGGCTGGGTCCGCCCAGGCCGGCGCCGCGGCTCCGGGGGGAGGGACGCGGCGGCGCGGCCAGGCTCCGCTTCTTTCTCCAGCCTGCAAATATTTGCTGCCTTGCTGGAAATCCGACTATTTCGCGCGCGCTCGGCTTGCAAAGTCCTTAAGTAAACACGCTCAAATGACCGCCCCAGGCGGCCCGAGGCACGCTCACTCCCCCTGCTCGGGATTAGTAACTTTATGACTTCGACCCCGAGGCTCGGCTTTTCTGGTTACCCTCCGCGGGCAGCTCGCGGGTGTCCGGGGCCGATGCTCCCGGTACCTCGGCCCCGCGGAGCTCGCCTGGAAACGCACGTCGCCAGGTTCTGGTGGGTGACGCTGGCCGCGTGGATCTCCGATCTCTGAGTCCTGAGATTCCAGGGGTGAGCCTGGGGGGCACGCTCCTCCCCTCTGCGCCGCGGGCTCCGGTTCCTTCGCGGGACTGGGTTCCCCACTTTCATCGGGACAGAGTCCTTGCGCTCCAGGGAGGGCGGATAGGTGGGACGCGTACTCGGGCATGTGTTTAGGGGTGTGTGTGTGGGTCCCAGTTTAGCCCAACCAAGGAGAGAAAGTAAGGCTCCATTTCTTACCCTATCCCCAAGAGGGCACACACACCTCGCTCAACTTGACGCCTAAAGCAGCCGCCTCGAGGCCTGGCGTTGCAGATAGGCCAAGCTGGCTCCTGCCGCCCCACGCACGAACTCGGCTCCAGGGGGTGGGGGTGGGGGTGGAGGTAGGAGGGCGGTGGCTGCGCCGTTGTTTGCTCGGCTCCGGGAAGCTTGCGCCCAGGGTCCCAGGCTTCCAGGCTATTCCCCTGCCCCTTACCCTGGTGAGGGAGGCCTCAAGCCCTACAGGAGCCCGGGGCGACAGCATCCTCCTCGTTCTCCTCCTTGCTTTCGCCCCCTCCCCAGTTGCTCTCGGGGAGGAGAGGGGACTCTTGGACCAGACCCCAGACGGGGTGCCCAGAGAGGAGGCTGTCAGGTCTGCAGATGGGCGCTGAGTGTCTCCGCAGGAGGCCTGGATCAGTTTTACAGGTCACGGCAGAGGGGGAATCAGGACCACCTTTCCCCTCTTCCCTTCCCCGGGCTCGAGCCCCCTCCCCTCCCCTCTCTCGCCCTCCCCGGGAAGAGGAAGCCGGCCTGCCTTTGCCGGCGAGGCGGGTCAAACCGGCGCCTGGCCTAGCCTTAGACCCCTGCAGCCCGGCTCTCCGCCTCAGGCCACGAGCCACAGCCTCTCTCCGGCCGCGCTCCCTTCCCCCTTTCTTCCTCGTGGGTCCAGAGCCCGTCCTCGGCCCTCCCTCCCAGGTACCCCTCCCCACTCCTTTTCCCTCCTCCTCTGCTCTCTGCTCCCGGCTCTGGGGCTGGGCCCGTGACGTCAAACACAGTGTGGCGTCGGCGAGACTGGCCGGCGCGGGCCATCAAAAGAGCAACGTCCTCTTTCCCAATTACCCACTGTCAGTCCGGGAACAGGGGCGGACCGGCTGGGAATTAAATGTTAAATACCCCCTACAGGCTGGCTCCATTACACCGGGCATCCAGCCGCAGCCCCCGCGCCTCTCTGCCAGCTCCAAACCACCCAGACCAAGAGGGGCCTTCAAGATCATTTTATTTTTTCAAGGTGGTCGGGGTGGGGGTTCTCAATCTCAGTGCAGCCCGAGTTCGTGCTTGTGATTTAATTAAAACGAATACCCCCCCCCCCGCCCCCCCAGTTTGGTAGGTTATCAGAGAGGCGCCGCTACACCGGAAGGCCTTCTACGAATCTTTTCTCTTTGTCTTTTAAAATCGTTCTCAGCCTTGGAAGTTAACGTTTTCGAGCCCGGGCGTCGGCAGCACTTCTCTTAGCAGAAAGGCTCTTTATCCTCCCCCGGCTTCCAGGTCTGAGCTCGGAGGACCACAGAGCCACGCTGGGGTTTTTTTCCGCGTGGCTTTGGTCTGGGGTCCGGCTTCCTGGGCTGACGCGCAAAGAAGCGCTTTTCATTTTTTCTCTCTGCTTCCATTCTTAATCTCGGGACTTTTTAGCAAAAAAAGGTGTACGTTCGTCTGTGCTCGTTTGTGGAGCGGTTTCCGGTGAATGCTAGAAACTAAATAATTAAAAGGTTTGGAGAGCGCCTTGAGCAGGAGGAGAGGCTGGAAGCATGACTGGCCCTAGAGAAAAGTGGTCAGAGAGAAAGGAAAATCGATGCTCCCTCGCTGGGCCGTCCTGATAACCGGGGGGGCACAAACGGGCTCAGGAGAAACATAGGGTGGTGGAGTCGTTGGTGGTGTTTAATTTAGGAATTTCCTTCCTGTTCCGCGTCTAGGAACTTAATTCTAATTTCTAACTAACATCAGATTTAGGAGGACGGAGACTCAAGAGAAGCTCCAAATCCAAGATCGGGAAGACCCACGTTTTCGCTATTTATTCAAAATAAAATTTACTATTCTTTCTCCAATGATTGTGTATTAAAACAAAATATTTCCCCTCTCAACAATCTAAGGCTGAATATTGATGTTTTCCCTTAACCGCATTAAAGGAATCCCCCAGAATCTTTTAGAGGCAGTCTGTTCTAGCTCCAATTTTTGTATTTGTAAGGAATTTTATGGGTAGAGGATCGAAAAGGGAATAATGCCTTCACTTCCAGTAGAACCCACATCAAGCCCTTAGTGCCGTCCGTGGGAAAGCTTGCGGGAGAGCCCTCACTCTCTTATCGTACACATTGTGCTGAGTGAGCAGAGGGTGGAACCTGAATCTTTTCCCGCCTGACCCCTGAGCGCCCCGGCCTCCTTTTCGGGCCAGGGTGCTGCAGGAGGCTGAGCGCCGCTAGGGGATGCAGTGGCTCAAAGGACTAGGACAGGCAGCCGAGGTTGGAGGCCGCGGGGCGCGCCAATCGCAGCCCGGCCACAGCCTCGCCCGCTGATTGGCCCCTTCTCCTGCCCCGCCCCCGCCCCGCCCTTCTCAGGGCGGCTCCGAGCCGCGCTCCCTCCTCCCGGGGCTTCGGGCCCGGCAGCGCGAGTCCCAGGCTCTGGGAAGGTCGTGGTGTTCTGCCGGCGGGTCGGCAGGGGTTCGGTATATGGGGCTGAGGATACACGCCGGGAGCCGGGAGCCGGAGTAAGTAGGGAAAAGTTGAGTAACTGGAGTGAAGGCCCGAGTTCCATCTTTCCAACCCATTGCACTGCAGTTGGAACTAGTTCTAGTCTTTCTCCCTCTGTCCTTTCCATCCATCACTGTTGTCACTCAAGTCAAAAGCACACATCGACTACAAATATTAGGTCTGACAAGGACAGCTGCAACAGCTGAAACATTCATTTGAGGATTTTGTTAACGCAAAAGGCTGAGGAACATATTGACAACGTAACGCTGACATTTCAATCAAAGGCGTATTCCTTTGCCCAGTTCCTCAACTCTTAGTAATTTCTCTCCAGAGGCAAATCTCAGAAGTATTTGGACGTTAAATATCCTTTTTTTTTTCTGATCAGTTTTACATGCTCATAGCCCCAAGTCAATATTCTTCCTCAAGACTCCGCAGATTAAATTATAAAAAGTTGCTCATTTAAAAAGTCTGAAAAAGCAAGGCTGCCTGTAGAAATTAACTTTATGAATGGGGCAGCCTGGTTTCCCCGGCAAAGAATAATCCACCCAGTCGGAAAGAATTGGCAAGAGCTGGAGCTCCATTTAAAGGGCCAGAGCGCGGATTCCCTCCTGCCCGCCCGCGGCCATTTCGCCCACTGCCCCCGGCCGCCCTGTGTGGCGCCCCTTTCCGGTCAGTGGAGGGGCGGGAGGAGGGGCTGGGGGTGAAGCCCTGGAGCGGGTTTGGGTTGCAGTTTCCTTGCGCTCCGGAGGCAGTCCCCTCCTCGCTAGCGCCAGGCTCCTCCCTCTCTCGCGGATGACACTAGAACCTCCTTAAGTTGCGTCGCGCCACAGCTGTCTGCGAACACTGAGCTGCCTGGCGCCGTCTTGATACTTTCAGAAAGAATGCATTCCCTGTAAAAAAAAAAAAAAAAAAAAAAAAACCTGAGAGAGGGAGAGAGAGAGGAAGAGAGAGAGAGACAGACAGAGAGGGAGAGAGAGAGAGAGAGAGACAGAGACTCGGAGAGAGCGCGAGACCGAGCAAGCCACGCAATCTGACCGAGCACTTTCTGCTCTTCAGGTCACACGCCTCCTCCTCCTCCTCCTCTCTGCTCCACGCTACCCAGGTTGGTACCGGCGACCTCTTTTTTTAAAGTTTGATTTTTCCCCTCTGCATTTGGGAAAACTTTAAAACATTTGAAACTCAACCCTCCTCTTTTGGAGGGTTTCTAGAGACTGGAAGGAAGGTCCCGGGACCGGAGTCTCCCGGAGGGAGGGAGCTGTCGTCCGAGTTGGAAAGGCTCAGTCCGTCCCGGGCTCCCGGGAGAGCTGGACTGCGGGGGTTATCCTTGGGAGTCGTTTTCTCCCCGGCTGCACCCCGGTTTTCTGAGCTCCGTAGGAGGTGCGCGCGTGTGCGCGCGTGTGTGCGTGTCTAGGGGCGCGGGCCGGCGGCTCGAGGGCAGGTGGTGCCACTTCATAAATTCAGGTGCCAAGGTACTTAGGAGCTCATCCAGGTCTCCCTTTCTCTCCTTTGCAGGTGACTTAAGGAGGAACTCAGTCTGCCTCGGAGCCGCTGCAGAGGAGCTTCACTTGCAGAACCCCAGCTGTCCTCGCCCCCCTTTACAGTTTGGCCTCCCTTTATCCTTCCGTACTTGTTTTTTGGAATTTCTTTTTTCTTCCACTTCTCTTTGCTAAGCTACCACTCAAAAGATTTTTTTGAACATCTCATTTGCTCACCTTTTCTTCCCACCTTCCCCATTCCACTACTGAACGATCCCGCTCCTCCGACAGCCAGCTCACCTGCAAAACCTCGGAGCCCCATCCTCCTGACCGCCCAGACCGACAGCCCTCCCTCTCCACGCGCGGGTTCCGGGCCCGGCGAGAGGGCGCGAGCGCAGCCGGGGCCATGGAGGTGACGGCTGACCAGCCGCGCTGGGTGAGCCACCACCACCCTGCGGTCCTCAACGGGCAGCACCCGGACACGCACCACCCGGGCCTCGGCCACTCCTACATGGACCCGGCGCAGTACCCCCTGCCCGAGGAAGTGGATGTACTTTTTAACATCGACAGTCAAGGCAACCACGTCCCGTCCTACTACGGAAACTCCGTGAGGGCCACGGTACAGAGGTATCCTCCGACCCACCACGGTAAGCCCACCCCGGGTGCGGAGACCCTACGCGGCCGCCCCCGCTGCCCCACGTCCCAAAGGCAGGGAGGGACCAGGGGTGGAGAGACCCAGCCAAAAGCCCCAAGCGCAGTTAGTGTTTCAATAAAAAGAAACACACACACACACACACACACACACACACACACACACACACAACACACACAAACTGGGGCCCGGAAATGGGCGAGGAAGCCGTCTCGACCGTCATGAAAGTGTGTTTTTCACAACAGTCGCTGAGGCGCCTCTCCGCGGCTGGAGTGCCTGGGGCCTAGCGCTCACCTGGCGGGCGCAGGGCTGCTGTCCTGACTCCCGCGCGGACGCGGTCGGGGGCCTCCGAGGGCCCGGGCGCCCGGAGCGAGGCTCTGCCTCCGCAGCCACAGCCTCCTAGCTGGCTGCCGACGCCGGCTCAACCCGGCTCAGACTCGCTTCTTCCAAAGGGCTTCGCTTCTCCAGTTATCCGGTAGTTCCTTCTGCCAGCTAGCACATTTCCAGAAAGGCCCGAGACGTCTTTCTTCACATCCCTTATTTTGACCTTTCCCCAAAGCTAGTGCATTAGGTTTCTGGGCAGGTTGGCTACCTCTGGGCTAGGAGGAATGGGATTCTGGTGCTTGAACGGGTTTTGATGGGAAGACAACAGTCCTAAGGTCGAGACATGGGCGGTTTCCTAGATTCCCGGCTGCACAGAATTTTCCTGCGGCTTTGCTTTTTGATTGCCTCATCGCTGTTCCTGCAACTCTGGCCTTACTCTCTTTTCCGGCCTACAACAGTCCATTAGGCTCCCAGAGAAGGCTGAGGATCTACCAGGATTTCTTTTCATGGAGGAACGATTACAGTGGCCTTACCTTTTTTTTTTCTTTCTCTTTCACCTTGAGAAGTTTGGGAGTCCCGAAATGTTAAAAAGAAACCCAGCCCTGTGTAGTCAGGGGGTAAACCAACGCTTCTGACGGGCACGGGTGTTTTAAAAGAAGAAATAGTAGCAAAGTTCTATGCTGAGAAAATGTGAGGCTCTCTTAGCCCCCCCCCCCCCCAACTCCCTCCACAGAGGTCTGCCCTGGTCCCCTACTTAGAGCGGAGGGTGGCTCCGATGACAGAGCCCCTCTGGCAGCAGGCGTCCTCAGCCCTGCTGTCACCAGGTTTAAACAATTGTTTCTGCGGATGGGGCGCTCTTTGCCCTTGTTCTGTGCAGATCAGCAGTTAGGTGGAAATGCGTGAATGCAGACTTGATATTATTTACTATACTACTTCCTGCATAATCTGAATCTTGACCCTTGGTGTTCAGAGAACTCTCCTTCCCCTCCTTTCTCCTCCCCTTCCTCTCTCTTAAGATTTTAGTTTCAGTATTGTTCTTAATGGTTAAAATAGAACGTCAAAAGCTGAGGCAGGTACTGAATTAAAAGATCAATGTGTGTGGATTAGAATTTGCAGTTTAAATTTCCCCCTCTCAGACTGTATGGACTTATTTGGGTTATGGCCGCCTTCAAACTGTATGAGTGACACACACACATGAACTCAAATTTGTGTGTCAGGAGCTTGGGTGAACATTAACTTATCACACCGGTGGAATCACAACTTTGAGGACATCTGGGTCTAAGTTTATTTTCCTCTATAGGATTTGGGAGGGTGAGAAAGGCATCCCAGGGTACAGCCTTGAAAACTTTCTCCAGCAGTCTAAGTCCCTGCAAATCCCATTTCAGGCCTTGCCATTTATGAACAAGCACTGAAGTAAGGTTATGTGGAAATAACCCTAAGAAGCCCCCCTCCCCTCTTTTCCCAGCCCTTTCTTTCCTGCTCTGGGCACCCAGAGCAGGGCACTGCTTCTGGCCTCTCTCCAGACCAGGTGGATTTTCCTGGTGTTGAGTGCTTGTGTGGCCAGGCTCACCCCTTCAGGCCTCATCACTCACAGCCGGACTCTTATCAGGTTGGCCGGGATTATGTCTAGGATGGGGCACCCAGGCCATTGAAGGAAGACAATAAATCAAGTCAGGTTCTAGAGAGGGGTCTCAGGGGATGTGATTTAGAAAGTGTATGTGGAGAGGCCAAAGGGCCCTTCTTCACTCCATCGCAGCACCTCTTGGGTGTCAGACACAGGCCCTTCATTCTGCGGACTTTGATGGGACATTTTTGTGGGGGAGAGGGGTGAAGAATGTGGTGGCCAAAGTACTTACGACATTGCCTGGAATGGAGAGAGTGCACCAGCGCCCAGGTCCAGTCCGTGTTTGGGATTTTCCTGACAGGGAAGCTGCGGTGAAGGGGAGAACCCCCAAGTGACCTGGGGGCCTCAGGGCTGCTCTCACCAGCATGTCTGCCTCTTGCCCTTTCCTGCAGGGAGCCAGGTGTGCCGCCCACCGCTGCTGCATGGATCCCTGCCCTGGCTGGATGGCGGCAAAGCCTTGGGCGGCCACCATACCGCTTCACCTTGGAACCTCAGCCCCTTCTCCAAGACGTCCATCCACCACGGCTCCCCGGGGCCCCTCTCCGTCTATCCCCCGGCCTCATCCTCCTCCCTGTCAGCGGGCCACTCCAGCCCACACCTCTTCACCTTCCCGCCTACTCCACCGAAGGACGTCTCCCCGGATCCGTCCCTGTCCACGCCAGGCTCAGCCGGCTCAGGCCGGCAGGATGAGAAGGAGTGTATCAAGTACCAGGTGCCGCTGCCCGACAGCATGAAGCTCGAGTCATCGCACTCGAGGGCCAGCATGACCACCTTGGGAGGGGCGGCCTCCTCTGCACACCATCCCATCACCACCTACCCGCCCTACGTCCCCGAATACAGCTCGGGACTCTTCCCTCCCAGCAGCCTGCTGGGAGGCTCTCCCACCGGCTTTGGGTGCAAGTCGAGGCCCAAGGCAAGATCCAGCACAGGTAGGCGCCTGCTCTCGTCTGGGCTCCCTTCTCCTCCTTCACCTCTTATTTCTCCTAAATCCATGGCAAGGAAAGGAGAGTCCAGACTGACTCCAGTAGGTGCTGCTCCAGACCCCTCTGAGATTTGATTTCTTCCCATTCTAACCGCAAAGAATGAGGTGTGTCCCTTCTCATTCAGTCATCAGAGCAGAGGGGCAGTGGGATCTAATTTAACCCCCAAAGAGCTGAGGAAGGAAAGAGACAAACCCAAACATAAACCCTCCCCTGCCTGCTGGGGGAACTTCTGGGTTCTGCCAGTAACCTTCAGTCAGTTTCCAAGACCAAATGGAAGGCAAGGGAATAACTCTTTAGTGTTTAATGCTAAAACGAAACCTCCTGAAACCTAAACAAACACAGGTTCCTCCTCTGACCCTTCCTGGCCTCTGAGTCCCTTTGACTATTCCTCTTGGCCCAGCTCAAACAGGGTCATTCAGTCAACAGAGGACAACCCTTTATACAGGCATGTATAAATAAAGTGTGTATATATTTTTTGCAGTGGGCATGACCCTGCAAAAGCAGCCCACATATTCTTTGCATGGAAAAGGGGGCCCTCATGGTAACTTCTGGGAGAGCAAGGCGGGCTCTGTCCCAGGGAAATGGCTGCATGTAAATCAAAAGTAGACAGGGCCAGTTACCTGCAGCCCAGGCAGAGGCAGGGAGGTGTCCCAGGACATAGTCCTCTATTCATCTGAGGCCAGAGGAGGTAGGAAGGACTGCAAAAGATCCCCAGGTGTGTGTTTGTGCTTCCTCTGCTCACCCTCTCTCCAAAAAGCACACCCTGTCTTTACAGAGCACTGCTTATTTATTTATTCTTTTGGTGCAGACACTTGCATTAACGCCTCCCACCAACCCACACAAAATACTTTCTCTTTAAAAATGGAATAACCCACCACCAAATTTGTTTCTAACTGAAGCAGTTGAATCAGAAAGTTCAGGATTCTCTTGAGATGAGATTTAGCTATGTTTTTAGGGATGAGTTTGTGAAGACTGTTGTGTCTCCTTGGGTGGGTGTGTCCATTTCAGGGTGGGCAACTCTGTCCTGGTCCATTCTGCCTATCTTGCCTCTGTCCTCTATCTGTGGAGTTTCTATATACAAAGAAGTGATGAGAAACCACTTGTCGTTTATGGGCGCAACGAGCAGTCTAGAAACAGAGCTGGCAAAACCCCGGTTTAGAAAACTCATGAGGGAGGGCTCTGGGCACCCAGTGACCATGAGATCAGTTTTCAGGGTTTTTTTCCAGGGTGACATTCACTCCGACTGCCTGGGCAGGACTGTCTCTATTTAGTTGATATGTTTTAGCTAATCCAATTATTTTCAGACTGCTGCACGCGACAGTTGCATTGTTTATCCCGCGCCAGGAACTTTAATAGAGTCCGGATGCGGTTAGGCTGACAGAAAAACTCAAACCTGCATGTTCAGTACATGAAAGTCGGCAGAGGGAGGTAGGCTGCTGGTGGAGTTGGAGAAAGAGCAAGAGGGACAGCGGCCCGGAGAGTGGCCTGGCCGCCTGGTCAGGGACTGGCGCTTGGCGCAGAGCGTAGGGTTCTAGAGAGAAATGGGGTGCAGCTTTCTGCAGAAAACCCAGGATTAGATCAAGGCTTGAGGGCTGATTGCAAAGAAAGCAGACCTGTGCATTTTGAGGTAGTGATGGGATTTTGTGTTTAAGTTCTCTTTTCTGGTAGTGCTAAAAGTTTTGGGGGAAGATCGTGGTCTCTGAGGCTGGTGTGTCGATTTGTGTGTAGGGGAAGGGACAGAGTGCTTTTTCCAAAGCCTCTGGTTTCTCTGCCCTCATTTCCATGTTTGACTTCCCCCCACCCCCCAGCCCCAACACACCTTCGGCCTTGGCAGTCAGTTTGGCCTTTTCCTTCTCTCACCTCTTTCCTTAAGACTCTGAACGTGAACATTTGCGAGGGGGCTGGGGGTGAGCTGCGGTTTCTCCAAACCAGAATCAGGGTACCCATATACCTATTTTATTTTATTTTATGTTTTGGTGGAGGGAGAGATGAGGTGATTTAAATTTGGCTTTTTACTTCCTCCTCTTATTCCTTTCTCACAGTCAAAAAACCAAGGCAAGCACACCTGGGCAGCAAGGGAGCTGGGACTTTTGGGAGTGTGGGAGCAGGGAGAGGAAGTTTCTAGACTCTCTTCTGTGTAAAGAGGGTGGAAGTGGTGGGAATTATTGAGGAGGGGATTCTCTTGGTTTTGGTGGTTGCTTTTTTTTAACCTCTTCTCTGCACTTGCCAAAGGAGGAGACAAGAGAAGACAGGGTTGTCGAAACGGTTGAGCTGTGGTTAAGGCACCTATTGCTTTTCTAACCAGTGCTGGCGCCCTGGATATATCTTTGCAAACAAAAGACAGAGCCTTTTTGCAAATGGCCATTTCTTAGCTCCCCTCCTGTGTGCATCTCACTCTACCTTCCTCCTCACAATCGCCTGCCCCTGCTCCCAACCCCTGCCATTCAGCCCAGTTTCAGGATTTCAGTAGGAGGTGAAGCAGTGTTTGAAAATGGCTGTTGAATGTCAAGAGGCCGCGCAGCTTTGTGGTTCTTGTCACCTAAGAGAGAGGTGTCTGTGTGAGCTGCTCACACCAGGCAGTAAGCGAGGAGAAGGAAAGAGAAAGCAGGAGATAGTCGGGGCCTCCATTAGGAAAATTGGCCGTTTGCTGAAGTCGCAGACTAGAGGCAACAAGGAGAGAAGGGAAAAAAAAAAAGTAAAACCCACACAAGGTAATCGCAAACTTGTGGAGTGAATCAAGACAGAAAATTGCTCTACTGAGCAGCGCCTTGTTGAAGAAGCAACCGTTGCTAGCTCTGGAGGTCCCTCTGAAAAGGAAGCTGTCATCCTCTCCACTGCTTGACAAAGGAGAGGAAATCAGACTAATCTCATCAGGCTGGGAGATCCCCCAGCCCAAGGTGTTTGGGAGCAGGGCAGCCAGCCCTGGGCCACAGCTCTTGGGGTGAGAAGGAAGCCGGCGAAACCTCACACCAGCTCTGCCGATGCCCAAGTAGGAAAGGGACAAAATGGTCGGGAACCTGAGAGGCCCTTGTCTTGGCAGGTTGGGGAATGCTCAGCCTAGCCAGGCCAGGCCAGGCCAGCATCCCTGTCCCCAGAAGGGGCTTGCCTGCCTCCTGGCTCTGGCAGCCTCTGGCATCTCCTGGCCTATGCGTCTCTTCCTCATTCCTCCATGCCTCCCCCATATCCGCTGGCCGCAGCCCATGGGCTTGGACCCCAGTGAAAGGTGTCTGGCTGTGATTCAGTCCAAAGCCTCTTTTGAGGACCAGTGGAAGTTGTTGGGTCTCTATAAAGTCCTTTTCGCACACCAAGAGCACACTTCTGTAGATAATCACAGGGGTTCTTGGAAGGATCTGTGTAGACCCTTGGTTAAGGACCTTTTTTTTTTTTTTTTTTTTTTTTTGTAAATTTGGAGCAAAAGAAACAATAACATCTCTCTTAACTCCTTAATTTTTTTTTTTTTTTTAAAAACAAAGTGAACAAAAACAACTCGGCACTAGCATGGACTGCAAAGTGAAAGGAGGCAAAACCTTCTTCCATTTCTAAAAGTTCTTTTCCTTCTCCCAATTTGCCCCTGGAGAGAAAAGCATAGGTCAGGGTGTAAGCTCTCCACACCCTGATTCCCTCATACTTGGTCTGGGGGTGTCTCCAAAGGCAGAATAGGCCCCAGCCCCCAGGCCAGCCTTACCCTCCTTCCCTGTGAGAATCAAGATTCCTCAGTACCCTGTTGGGTTTTCCTCTGACTCTTTCAGGGTTGGGACCTGCTCCCCTCCTGATGGAGGGGATGTTCCTTTGGAGGTCCCATTTCAGGGCGGTCAGGTGGGGAGAGCGGCCCCTCCAACAGTGGGACAGGTTCACCTAGAAACAGTCTTCCTGCAGAAGTTGAAAAGCAATCAGTAAGCAAAGTACTCTATGTGCTAGGATGGTTATTTTGAGGGATCCCCTCCTGGAACTTTCCCTCTGGAGGTGGGTCTGGCTCACTCTCCTGCCCCTGGAGTGAACACTGTCCTAACCTTGCCTGGCCGGTTTTTGTTTATTTTTGTTTGTTTGGCTTTTTGGAGAAAGAGCAACTGCAGGCAGGCTGTGGTTAATGGGCTGACCAAGCGCTCTCCCCACCCCCTTCCCTAACTGGGCTGTTTTTCTGATCTTGTGCCCCTCACTCTGCCTCTCTCAACCCACTCTCCTGCCCCTTTCCCTCCCCCCACATCTCCAGATCTCCAGGTTTCTTGCCTAAAGATGGCACTTCAGTCCCTGTCACAAAGGCTGGGGAACTATGGAAAACCTTGGCCTTTTCTAGAAGAAAAAAGATGGGGAAGTGAGTGGACCCTGCTCGGTCTTCATCTATTATTACTTGGCAGCCTGGAACATTTACAGTTTTATTGGAAGTAAAATCTAAAGACCTTGCCACTGAAATCAATCAGCCAATTGACTGATCTATTCATCTATTTACTATCTGTTTATCTATCTTGCCGTTGATTCATCTTCCCTTTCTCCCCATCCTAATCTTTATTATTTAGTCAATTTGTATAGACAGACCTAGTGACCAGAATGGGTCACTTTTGTTTTCCTTTGAGGGAAATGAATGGAATGTTAGCCTTTGCATGTCTGGGGCTCAGGATTTTCTCAGGGAACTATTACAAGTTGAAATTTGCCTCAGTCCTCGACACTGGGTTGGCCCAGAACAAGGGTCTGCTTGCAGTACATTCATGGCCACTGCTCTGTGTATGGGTTAGGCCATCCAATAACTGTTTTCAGCCTAGCAGCCACTTTCAAGGGAGACGGGGGTGGGAAAGGTCCCTGAAAGAGGGAGAAGAGAGAAAAGAAGTTCTCCATTTGACTGTCATCCCCTGGTTCTGTGCACTGTCATCTTTTCTGCTTTTGTTTCCTTCCATAAGTGACTTATGTGTAATCTTGTTTCCAGAAGGCAGGGAGTGTGTGAACTGCGGGGCGACCTCTACCCCACTGTGGCGACGAGATGGCACCGGGCACTACCTGTGCAATGCCTGTGGGCTCTACCACAAGATGAATGGACAGAACCGACCCCTTATTAAACCCAAGCGAAGGCTGGTGAGTTGTCTTTGGGAAGCACTGATCCAACACTAACCATTTGGTGTTTTTCATTTCCTCTCTCCAGGAAGGAGAACTTTCTGCAGGAAATTAATAAGACAGCTCAAAATCATGTCAGCTTGTTAGGGATAGAAGCCCCCCCACCCGCCCCTTTTTCTTGTTTCAAATTAGACATACAGAAAAGCTTTCTCTCTATTTCCTCTCCATGTTTCATAAGTCACTTACCACAGTTTTAAGGGTGCTGACTTCTTGGTTATCAAATCTGAAATTATTCGCTAATAGGAGTGCTTTAACAGCACCAGGGTCACTGATTTGAGATGCATTGATAAACACTGTTTGACACAGTGAGAAACTTGAATAGTATGAGGATGAAATGTCACGGGTACCCCCTCGGAACTTGGTCCTGAAATGATAGAAGTGGGCTTCTGGGAAGTGATCACAGCCTCAGTGCTGGATGAATCTCGTGTGCCAATGACTTAAGACTGACGGGGCCACTTAACAGGATTTCGCAGGCTGCAGACATTGAACCCAGTGGAGTTTTTCACAAGTAAGGACTTTCCTAAGGTAATTCCTGTGGAAAAAATGGTCTGACTCGTGGCTTGCCTCTTAGTGTCACCCAATATTTTGTCTTAGAACCCCTTTGAACTACTGTTGCTAGGGTGCTAGTTTTTCCCTCCCTCTTTTTTCTTTCTTAAACTTCTTGACCCTCAAAAATACTTGAGAAAACCTGGTACTGCCAAGTATTTATTAGGAAAACTAGAAGTCCATTTGTCAACTTGTCTTCGGAACCTTGGGCCAGCTTGAATAGCAAGTGCATGTAGCAGACAAATAAAAGCAGGCTTGGCAAATGATAACTCTAACCACAGTCAAGAGATCAAAATACTTTTTGTGGTGATGACGTTCACCATGTAGAGAGGGGAGGAGAGGATCTTCCCCAGGCTGATTAATTGACGAGGAAGTAGCCATCAAATTCTAAGGGGGAAAAATCCAAATCCTTTCTATTCTTTTTAAAGAATTATGTGTCTTCCCCAGTAGATTTTAGTGCAACTCAACACCTCTCACATCCTCTTCAGAAGAAGGAAACACTTTCTAGGATTGGAAGTGCCCATGTGACTAATTTTTGGCAATCCTTGGTCTCTAGGCTTTATTCTTTCTCATCTTTGCCCCTTTCTCCAGCTTTCTCAACCTCCCAGTCCCCATGCACTTTGGTTTTTTTTTTCTTTTTCCTTTCTCTCATGTGCAAAGCTAACTTCCTAGGAAAAAGCTGCCGGATATCTGAGCACTGGAGATAACTCATAAACAACAACTCAGCTTCCCTAACCTAAACGTCAAGATGTTTGAACGGATCAGAACAAGATGTGTTTGAAAAAAATATGACTGGAGGTGTTAGCACAGAATGAATATGATCACACCGCAAAAGAATGCTCTGAATCACTCAAAACCTGGCCTTTGTAAAAAAAAAAAAAAAAAGTAAAAGAGACAAAAAGAAAAACCTTACAACAAAACCTTTTTGTTAAAAATAAGTTATGTACTATTATAATTGGGATTTTTTTTAAAGGTAAAAGTAAAGAAGGAAAAAGAGGAAGTAAAGTTTCCGAGTATGGGCTGATTGATGAGCCAGAGTACATTTGACATTTTCTTGGGGTTTCTTCTGTCTGGGCAGATTGCATAGGAGGCTCTACTTGCATTTTATATAATTTTGTCTTCATTCACCTTTCATAAGCAACCTCTAGACTCTGAGTAATAATTACTTTTGGTTCTAGAGTTCATTGGCTGTCACATTTTCAGCCGTCTTTTCTGTCTTACTCATCTGTTCTGGGTGGTTTTATATTTTTAGTTCCATAGAATTCATATGCTCCATCCTGAGAGACACTCGGAGCACAATCAGGACTTTTTTTTTAAGCCCTTAGATGCATTTGACTTCTGAGTACCCAGAACCTCTCTTTTTCTTATATTTTCTGTTCCTCCTTTGCAGCTTTGTCTCTCCAGTTTGTTATTTTCCTTCCTGCACCTTTGCAGATTCACTGACGACCACCCAGTCTAACATGTAGCTAGCTTCCCTGTCAGATGCATATCTAACATTGAATAAACTCAAGCAGGAAATAAGAGAAAAGACTGAAGGGAAGAGCCATAGAATTCTCCTCCCAGTATCTCTGGGATTTTCATAGGTTTAACAACCAGCTGAACAGCTTGCTTTATTAATGTACTTTATCTCCTGCTAGTGACCCAAACAGTGTGGCTTTGAGAGGTTCTGTAGAAATTTGCATAGAGTCTATAGACAGGGGATGTATTCTGAGTCTGCTCCTATTTATGAAACTGTTACTACACTGCAAAGGACGCACTGTGAACCTCGTCATTTAGAGCTTTAATTTTACCGGTTGGCTTCATATACTTCTGTGATACAGTCCCAAGTAGTTGGGCTGGGAAATCCGGTGCCTGAGTAGATATTAGTCTACTATATCCGGGTGTTTCTTTTAAATGAAAAAAGGTGCAGGAAGATAATAATAATCACATAATAACATAATTGTCAAAATCATTAAGCACTGATTTAATGTACTATTTTCTTCCCAAGAGTACAGAAGAAACAGTTATTTAAGTCTTAAATTATCACATTTCATAAATTAGGCAGGTAGGGTTAGAGACAGTGCTCTTGGGCTGTAGTGAATTATTTTCAAAACGGACAGCCAAAAAATAAAGCCTTTTTGATTATGATAGATAAGGGTTATTTTTAATGTCCAGTTCCTTAGAATGCAGAAAATAAAGAATTACTACTGCTACAAAAATGAGGCTCTACTATTTCAGCCTGTAGGATGGAGGAGCGTATCTGTGGAACAATTTAGTGGCTTCAAAAGGAAAGGAATCAGTCTGATTAATTCGGAATTGCCACTGGTTTTTCCATACCTGACAACTTTGGATCTTTGGCCCAACATTTTGCTTGATAAAATATTGATGGAAATTCCTCTCCTTTTTGTCCCATGCTTTTATAACCATGACAGAAGTTTTTTCTGATCAAGCTAGCTGAATTACTTTTTCTGCCTCTTGCCTTTGGGAATATTTTCGAGTTCAGGGGCAGGAGTAATTTTGTAGTTCAAATTTTCTTTCCATGTTGTGGGGGGTGGGGTGGGGAGCTGAGACAGGTGGATGCTAGAAGTGACCCAACTCTATTTCTTTTTCAAAAGTTTTTGGGGTTTTTTTTTTTACAATGTAGACAGAGAGAATAATTCCCTTATAAATGTGTGTCAAAAAAAGTGAAAGACGAATTTCCCTGTTAAAAGAAATGAAGGCAAGTGACACAATCAAGTAATTAAAATTCAAGTTGAGGCTGACATTTGACCTGCAACTATTGTGCTCTGTGAACAGAAAATAAAAAATACCTAATTTCCAGAAGGTAGAATGAAATGAGAGCAGGAGGAGGGGCCATGTTCCTGTTGAAGACCAAAATTCCTTTCTTCTTTATAGTTTGTCTCATTAACTACAAGGCACCTAAAGAGCATTAAGATGGCTGTCACCATGAGTGACAAAGTCTAAGGGTGACCAAGTCTGAAAGCGTGGGCTGTGTAAGTTTAGGATGGCTGCAAATTTGCTGAGGTCTTGTTCACTTCGGGTGTCCTGCTTGTTGCCTCCTAAATTATACCTCCCATCAGTGCAAACCTCACACATGCACAGACATTCTTATTCTGTTCACACTCAGTTCTCTTTATAAGCCAGCATGTCTTTATTTGGGCTCTATAAAGTGTTTTTGATGCTTTGAAGATTGTTCTTACTTTACCTTTAGTAACCGATGGCCAGGAGCCTTCCCAAGAAGTGATATCTGAAAAAGATATCACTTGAAAAAGAGCCCTTGTAGGCCTGGAGAATGAGGCTACTGGAACCTGGTACCCAGACTAGTCTGGTTAATTCAGAATCGCCACTCATAAACATTAAACATCTGGTAGGGATAGGGGGAAAATCAACTCAGGGGATGGTGTTGGCCTTCTGATTCTCCCGAATTCTACATGGGAGCAGAGCCAGCTAAATTCTGACCACTTGGCTACAGGCTGACACACTTGTCTGCCGGTGGATTGGCTATATTTTTCTTCTAGAGGCTGCTTTTGGGGATCTTCCTTACTTTCATGTGGGCCACTTGCTAGTTTTGATTTCAATGATAATTTTTTTAAGTCTGTCTCTGTAGTTCTGAAAACACATTTTACATTTGTTTTGATTTTCTCCCCTCCCCTCTCCCCCCTCCCCAGTCGGCAGCAAGACGGGCAGGCACGTCCTGTGCAAACTGTCAAACCACCACTACCACCCTCTGGAGAAGGAATGCCAATGGGGATCCTGTCTGCAATGCCTGCGGGCTCTACTACAAGCTCCACAATGTAAGTGTCATGGGGACCAGCCACCACGGCCTGCCTTGCTGACAATGCCCCACGCACAGCCTTCCCCTTTCTAGTCCCCCTTCTCGATCTGCATTACCATTCTTCGGGCCAAACAACAGCCCTCAGATAATCAATGCAGCAGGACCCAGGGCAGGGAACTGCTTTGTGCAGTGTAGCCTTGCTGAGAGCAAACAGTTTAAAGACAGGACATCCCAGCCCTCTTAGTAGGTGCGGAGAACACCAGAAAGCACTGCTTGCAATGCAGCCCTCCAGCGTGGGTGCTGGGACTGTCTGGGCTTTTAAGGGGAAAAAATCTTCCCCTTGGAAAAAAAAAAGTCAGCATTTATGTTTGGATGTTTCTTTGTGGTTTATACTTATGGCAAAAAAAAAAAACAAACAAAAAAAAAAAAAAGGAGGAGAGCCAAAGAGAAAAGTAACTAGAGTTGTAATCCATGGCACACAAATTCCTCAAGTGAAGAGGACTGAGATTCAGTTACTGAGGGGCAAGAGTCTTGGCTTACTCTGTACTGTGAATTTTAAATGGATTCTCTGTATAGAAGCCATGAGATAAAATGTCTGAGAGATTACTATGGAAAAGAAACACTTCTTCTATGTATCATATTAGCAGGATGATAACTGCCTGTCAGTCACCTGGGTTTAGCTCCGTCATTTCAGACCTTTTAATTTGGGGACCTCCCATGTTGCAATGTCTTTACCTTAACAAACTTTTCCCCAGACAGCTGTGGCTGACAGACCATGACCTAATGAGGCCTGGAGTTTGCCTGAGTCCCAAAGACAGCATTGTCATTCCCCTCTTGCTCTCACTCTCTCCTTTGGCTCTGTCTGATTTTCCTAAAATCTCCCAGCCAATCTGACTGTGGCAAAGTCTGGGGCTGAACGGGGAAAGGGCAGAGCTTTCCACTCGCAGCCATCCTGGCAGTCCTTTCTTCTTACCCGGTAATACCTGGGGGTTGGGGAGGAAGCGTTTCTGGTTAAATTTTTTGAGTCACAAGGGAACTTCTCCGGGTGACCCCAACACCCTTGTCTTTTTTTTAACCTTTTGGGACTACATTGATGAGATTCCCAGGGAACCTGCAAAACTCCTCGCCCTGCCTTTGGAGTCCTGTCCCTCTTCTTGACACGGTGCCCGAGAAGGGCCAGCACTGATGGAACTAGGGTCCCTCCTACAGTCTGTTCTCTCTCAGAGCCCCGCTCTGTGGTCTGTATGCATTTATCAGCATTGAAGCTCAAGTCCTGTTTTTACTTGGGGAAATTTACTCGCTCACTGCAGTGGAGATAAGTAGATTTGTGATTAAAATCTGGAAGATTTGGGGCATTAGAATTTATGAGCTAACCCAGTCATCTGCACAGCATATAACATTATTTTGGGGTTGTAGTTTATGGTTTTCAAATAACTTTCATGTTACCTGAGTATAATGGAACCTCACATAGTCCCATGAGGTAGATAGGGCAGAAATTATTTTAATTTCCAGTTTACTTGAAGAATTATGACTTAAGGAAGCAAGTACTTGTACAAGGGAACATGCTGGTGAAGTGGGAGAGGCAGGACCGATTTCAGAGTAGCAGAAGCTTTCCTGGGACGCATCAGGACTAACAGGGACCAGTGGAGAGTAAATGCTTTCTCAGTTTAGAAGTTCAATTCAAAGCAATGAATTGTGTGTGTTTATGTATTCTTTCCTATTTCCACAACAGTATGGGAATTATGGGAAATTAACCAGCTATACATTTCTTTTGACTCCTCAGCCATGGTGAAATAAAATCCCAATTATATCCCATTTAAGAAAAATATTTCTGAAGAATATGAATTTCTCATCTAATCAAAGAAAAGTCCAGGAACCCTCTTCACTGTTCATTCTCTCCCTAGTCTTCATTAGTTCCCCACTTCATGGCTGGGCTCCAGTGGAAGAGAAACTTGCTCATCAGCAAGAGTGGTTTTTCTGTCTTCTCTGGTTTAGTAAGAATTTACAAAAAAAGGTTATTTATGTGTACTTAACAGTGAGAGATAATAATCTATTAAGATTCTTTTTGTGTTGTTTTGTTCTGCCCATCGAGATACCTGTATATGTATGCCATAAGTTAGTTCCTTTCTGCTTATCTAGGTGTTTAGATAACTACCTATCTCAGTATCAGTGTATCTAGGTGGTGTTGGGACTAGTTATCTGGGTTTGCGTGGCTATCTGTGTAACTAGATATTATATTTAGATATCTGGCTGTGTGAATCTAGATATCGGGGTAAAGAGCTGTGTGTCTAGACATTATCTGGGGGAAGACTTGATGTGACAGTAGATTCCTATCACCTTTGTAGGCAGCACCTTTACCTTGATTATAACTTTGAAGAAGGAACCCAGAGATGTCCTTTTGGCAGCGACCTTTTTAGCTCCTCTGCTGTCACTCACGCTGCTTTCCTGGCACAAGGGGAAAGTCAGGTCTCAGCTCCAGGGTGAAGCTCTATCTTCCTCCACGGGGACCTTTCCCAGCTCAGCCCCAGGAAGCTGGGTGTTTGTTGCTCCCAGAACTATGGCCAGTGGCCTTTCCCTCTCGGCTGTTCAAATTCTTTCTTCCTTCGCTGCTGTTTGCTCGCTTTTGGAGCAAACAGGTAGATCCTGGAATCATCAGAATCTTCTTTTTCTTCCCTACCCTTGAGGACCTTAGAGGAAGAGGATTTGTTTCCCCCGAAGAGTCGGGAATGATTGAGACCCTGACCTTCACTCCTTGTGTTGCTTTGGCATATTTCTCTGGAAACATAGCCATATGTGTGATTTGCTACATAGGACAGATGACTGCCATTGCTGTTAATCTGATTCAGACTCTTGGTGGAGTGGTCTCTGAGGCTTTGTAATGTCCCCTCTCTTGATTCACCCCACCCTCCAAAGCAAATGTATTTTGAAAACAAAACAAATGAGTCTTATGGAGAGAAGAGGGGTGGTATACTGTCTCAGGCTGAAGACTTGGGGTCTTTCAAGTAGGCTCTTGCCTCTGTCTCTTTAGTTCATTCCTGGTCTTCGATTTTTAGGATGAGATTACTTTCGTGCTAGCACAGTACTTTGCACCCCCGAAGTGGTTATTAAATACTTGTTGGTCAGTGGTTTAGCTGCTTGTCTGGGTGTAAACGGTTCATCAGGACTAGGTAGAAATTGCAGTTTTCAGTCATTGCAGTTGCTGTGACATGGGCAAGAGGGGACCTTTTGGAAAGACAAGTTGTATTAACATATGTCCCCAGAACATACAAATTCCCAAGGAAGATCAGGCAGCACCTCTCATTGTAAAAAGCCCAGGTAGAGTAGAGACAGCCACAATTTACTTTGAATCAAGGTGCAGCCCCAGTTTCTCGAGGCCGATGGACTTAAATGCTTCAGATTGATTGCTTTGGCAGTGCTTTTCAAGTCCTGCCATGGGTTTCAGATGAGTAGACAAAATGTTATTTTCTCCTTGAAGATTCTTCAATTGCCTCCATTCTCATGAAGCATTCTAAGGAGATTCTAATGGTGTAAGACACATAATTCTATTTTAGGGAAATACAGTCATATTGGGCGTGTCTCTAGAATATGGTCCTTGGGAACACAGGGGTCCCTGAGGCAAATTTCTCCCCAAATGACGGATGTGGGTGAACATAATTAATAATCTCTGCTTGGAACACCTTTCCTATGATCTCTCAGTTTCTGGAATTGATAGAGGCAGGCAGACAGAACTCCGCTACAGACCTAGCCTATGAGATTCTGGGTCCCGGGAAGGAGGCAGGAAGGGGTGGGAGAAAGAGGCCCCCAGAAAGCAGATCCCTAAGCCGGGGCAGTCAAGGAACCTGTGTTGGGGTGTGAAAACCTGCACCATTTCAGAATCAGCAAAAAAGTAAAAAAAAAAAAAATTGATCTTTGTTTAGATTAACAGACCCCTGACTATGAAGAAGGAAGGCATCCAGACCAGAAACCGAAAAATGTCTAGCAAATCCAAAAAGTGCAAAAAGGTACATGACACGCTGGAGGACTTCCCCAAGAGCAGCTCCTTCAACCCTGCTGCCCTCTCCAGACACATGTCCTCCCTCAGCCACATCTCACCGTTCAGCCACTCCAGCCACATGCTGACCACCCCGACGCCGATGCACCCGCCGTCCAGCCTCTCCTTTGGACCTCACCACCCTTCCAGTATGGTTACCGCCATGGGTTAGATTCTCTGCTCGGTGCTTAAAGGTCTCCGGGCGAGAGTCCCTCCAGCCCCTTCTACATGCGTTTTTGCAGGAGCATATCATGAAATCGAGAACTGATGGATATCTGTTTTTGAAGGCAGAAGACAAAATGATCTTTGCTACTTTTGCCGAGGAGCTCACTGTGGTGTCTGCATTCCCAATCACTGAATCTGGATCCCATTTGTGAATAAGCCATTCAGACTCATATTCCCTATTTAACAGGGTCTCTCTAGTGCTGTGAAAAAAAAAAAAAATGCCGAACATTGCATATAACTTATATTGTAAGAAATACTGTACATTTGAAGAAGACTTTATTGCATCTGGGTAGCTGTAAGGAACGCATAAAGGATGCCAGGAATTTTAAGGAAGATGGGGGAAATCAAGGATGGAAATTAAGAAGAAACTGGGTCCGATGTCCAAATGGACAAACTGCCAGTTTTGTTTCCTATCACTGGCCACAGGTGTTTGATGCATTAAAAAAAGAGAAAAAAAAAAAAAGAAAAAAAGAACAAAAAAAGTTGTAGGCGAATCATTTGTTCAAAGCTGTGGGCCTCTGCTTAGGAAATGCTATGAGTTCGGGCAATCGGTGTTAACACTCACATTTTGCCATCGAGGGTTTCAGATAGCCTTTTCCAGGCCTACATGCTGCGTGATCAAGTCCCTGTAATTGTTGTTTGTATGTATAATTCAAAGCACCAAAATAAGAAAAGATGTAGATTTATTTCATCATATTATACAGACTGAATCGTTGTATAAATTTATTTACTGCTAGTGTTAAGATCTGCTTTTTCTGTTTAATATTTTCCTTCTCTCTCAATTTTTGGTTGAATAAACTATAGATGACATTCAGTTGACCTAAGGTGATTGTGCTCCGGAGGGCTTCTTTTCCATTTTGTTTTCTGATGATATTTATTAAATAGCTTCTAAGGGCACAGCAGCATCTATCGTTTCACTCACTCCTCCCGCAGTCTGTGCTTTGAGGGTAGCAGTGTATGAGCTACCACGTGCATGTCAGCGCCTTAGGCCGGACAGACCTGGTCCTGGGAGCAGCCTGGCTAATTGTTAGCTCTGTTGTGTTCTGTGTTAGTGATCACTGCCTTTAATCTAATCTGTTGGAATAATAATATCAAATACTAATAAAGTGAAAATATTTTAAAACAACCCAATAACATCGTATCAAAGTAGTGGCCATGCTCTTCTAGAACCTGGTAGCTCTAGCTAATTTAAGAAAAAGGAGTTTAACAAGAAACAACACTCGAACATGTTAAGTTATTCACTAGGAGATAATGCAAACTCCAGATCATCCACATTTATTCCTTTGGGAAACTGGGCCTTTTCGGAGCCCTCCATGTAGCCCAGAGGCACTTATGCTGGGGTGGGAGTAACTTCTGTGGTCCCTGAGTGAGCTGCGGCTTCCTCTTCCTTGTGCACCTCGAGTAAACAGTCTCGCAGGAGAAATGGGAAGATGTCCTCTCTGAGGTTCCCAGGCGGACTGCAGCTGAGGGATTCCTCGCGGTTCTCTGCAAGATGTCAAGGAGCTGGGCTGGCTCTTGAGTTCATTTCTGTTTTGCTTTTCTACTGTCGAATTGAATAATACCCCCATGGAGAGTTTATTGGAATGTTTGCGAAACACGAAATAACCATTTTGTAACTTACGCTGTATAGTTTCCTTTTCCTCTGTTGACCGAATGTGTAACTATGGCACACATTTTAAAATCTCTGTTAATCACCTTTCTGCTTTCTTAGCAAATATTTTAAACCTAAAGCTAAATGTTGAAATAAAGGAGTCGAGAATCACTGAAATGCAAATGGAGATCTTACTGGGTCCTAATGATTGATCTACAATTCCGATGTTGTTTTCAGCTACCTTAGAGGCACCAAAGTAAATCATCATCTATTGCCATCTTAAATTTGGGACGTTTTAGGGTATGGTTCTAATGTCTCAGGGGTCGACACCTCGCCTCTTCATGAACAGATTGGAGTTAATTAATGCCCTCTCCCTTTAAGAACAGGGAGTTCAAATTCTTGACATTCTTAGGGTGGGAGAAGGTGGGGGTGGAGTGGGGAGGGGGGACATAGAAAAGTCCCAAACTCAGTATTCTAGCTGCATTTGTCTTAAGTACTATAGTGATGATGGCATATTTGATCTTATTCCTTCTTCAGAGAAATATTTTATCATTCTGTATAGCATTGACATTTTAAGATATTTCCAGAAGATATGAAAGATTTGAAAAATATATACAATAGCAATTATTTAGTTTTCTCTTTAGAAGGTTATATGCTTTCCTGGTTTCAATGGTTTTATTCTTTATTTCTTTGTTTTGTTTTTTTCATTAAAAAATATATATAAGACACCATAGGAGAGCAATTCTAGAGAGGGCTTAACCTAGAAAAACAGAACAAGATTGTAGATCTAAAATATTGCTTAAATATTTTTGAGTAAATTGTACCCCTAAATTTTCAGTCTGTTTTGCCTCGGTTTTGAAGTAGTTGCATGAGCTCATCCGTAGATGACTTGAGAAATACGTGTGCAAATTTGGATTTTTTTCTCTAAAACATTTAAAAAGCCAACATAGTAGAAAAATATATACTATGTAGTTATTGAACAGCATTACTATTTGTGAACTTATATGTCTAACACTGAAAGTTCATGAAGTAAAAATTTTGAATTTAATCATTTTTTATGTATTCAGCAAGTACCTAGTAAGTGTGTAGGTTAAAGTCCATTTAAAACCACTTTTTGTTTTTCAAGCAGATCAGGAAATAGAGAAATCAAGACTGCAGTGTCTCATTCTTACTTTGTGACATTTACATGTTATTCCCCTTAAAAGAAAAACTACATGCACTGTGGTGAGGTTCCCAGTGGGCCTCTGGGTTGGTTGCCGGGCAGACAGCAGACGACAGAAGTGGGGACACCCAGAGCTTGCCTTCTGAGATCAATCTCTATTTTCTAAACCTTTCTAAGTTTTAAAAATTATTTAAAAAGCTGACTCCTCATCACAGGACTTCGTTTTAATATTTCCTGAGTCTAGGACTCTGGGAAGGGAGCAAATTCTTCCCAGGTACTTGCGTGCCTGACTGGAGTTTGGTTAAACACCTGTTCACAAAACTAAAACGCCCAAACTCAAATGCCATCCACTCCCCGCCTCTGATACTTTCCTCACAATGGTGCGTTGTCTCATTTACATTTCAAAGACTTAGAAGCGTTATTGCCCCTTGTACTCTTGTTACATCTCCTTGTCCTCAGCCCCAAATCCACACCAAAGTCTAGAACCATTTCTGTGACCTCTCCGGGACAGCAGTCATTATCAACGACTCTTTCAATAAATTCCCTTCAATTTCCAAGCTAAAGAGAAATTTAATTTTTTTTAATTAAAAATGAAAAAATCAAAAGGCCCAAAGAAAACTTTAGAACGATAGCACATTATATTGCTATATTATCCACAGAATTCAAATTTTAACCGTCCTTTGAAACAGCTGAGTAACGGCACCAACCCCTTTCCTGTGCTTTCAAATGAAACAAACTTCTGAAAAACATTTCCATTTTTGTTTATTTCATCTTGCTCAAATGGTGTGAATGCACCCTCAGACTGAACTTGTCCACACCCTTTGCAAAGGCCCAGTAAAGGGAAAACCCCAGAATTCAGAGATGCGCATTGATTATTTGAATATATGATGATGATGGTCCCAGGAGCTTGGGAACTTGGGTTTGGTTCCTCGCTGTGCCACTAATGAACAGAATGATCTGAGGCCATTGGTTTGATTTCTCTGGGAGTCAGCTCTTAATCTGCATAATTACATGAGATGATCTCAAGGCCCATTTGAGAGGAAAAATACCACCATTTCACCAGATTATTATTATTATCAACATTTTTTGGAGAACATTCTTTATTAAGAAAGGCATCCTCACACCTGTTAGAATTTCGGCCAAGGTATTTTAAAAGCCTGGGGAGATTATAGTTCATATGATTCCAAGAGGGGCCGGAGTAAAAATCCCAGTCCCTTCTGTCCTTAGTACTATCCTGCTGCACACTAATTGACTTGTATTTCATGACTGTCAACCCAGGACAAGAGTTAGTATCCCAGTCTGCAGATTCCTCACTCTTTCTGAAATATTTCCAGGCCCCTCTTGATCAGAACATACAAGACTTGCTTGTCCTGCTGTTGTTGGCAGAGTGGTTCATATTTCACTCTTCCATTGTATAAAGAAATTCTGCCTGAATGGCTAACAGGGAACAGCCAGAGTCCAGTCTGCCTTTTTCCTTGCACCCCCTCTCTGGCTCTCTCTGGAGAAGGGGATTGACAGAGGAAACAGATCCAGTGTCTCCAAAGCTGCTCCTTTTAGTGTGCTCCATGCGGACTTGGATACAGCCAGGCCTTTCCTCACTTGCCTTTGAGCTTCTTTGCAGGGGATCTCGGTACATTAGCCACATTGTCTGTGGTGCGTTTTTACAATCCTCTGTCATGTCTGTGTGCGCAGTCTGGCAGGCTGGCATTGGAGTGGGGATTTGGAGAGCAGGCCCCCTCCCGCTGCCCATCCCCAGCCTGCCCTCCCCAGCCTGCCCCCACTGAACAAAGGCACTCCTCTGTACTGTGGTCCCAGTGAAAGCCCACAGATGTGAGAACGGCTGACGAAGAGTTTGTCTTCTTCCTAAGGAAGCCGCTTTAGTCCTAGCTTGTGCAACTTAGGGATGTAATGTGGAGACAGGCAAGGCAATGTACTCCCAGAACTGGGTCCTAATTTGGTAAATTGGTCTGAACCAGACCCCACTGCAGAAAGGCTGGTTATGTCTGCACGATGCCTAACACTTATCAGGTAGTGGACTAAGAAATCAACCAACTGGGGATTTTTTTTACTTATTGACCTGAAGGTATAACAAACTCCTAAAAAATGAAAGGTTTTTCTTTTTCTGATTATAAAATGAGTTAATACTTATTGACTAAACTGTGAAGTAACCCCCTCATACACTCAAAGAAAACTTTTTTGAAGAAGCAGAAGAAACAGGATTTTTTGGTTGCTGTTGACCTGACCGACTATGCAGCCTGGTCTTTCGAACAGCTGATCTGGAATGCCGTAAGGACTCCAATGGCCCTGGAGTGGCGGGTGGGGGCTGTGCCTGGGTGGAGCATTTGCTTTTTGAGGGCCTTTAAAACTCCATTGCCTGAACTGGAAGGAGTTCTTAAGTAAAATGCATTTTGTAAAAGATGATTGTTGTCTCCCTCGTCACAGTTTGGGAGGTTCACCCCCTGTGTTAAAACAGCCATTGCAAGGATGGCTAGTTCTTCTTGAACACAGACACGTGGCAGCTCGGAACACACCACTTGATTCAGCCACAGACCCACCCACGGAAACAGCCGACTCCGAGCTGGAGCTGCCTGGGTTTCCCTCCATTGATACCCCATAATACTGAGTCAGAAATTCTCTTCTAGGTTCTCCTCTACTATAGGCAACCATTCCTATGGGAGGCCCGTAAGTGGGTCTGTTTTTCATAAACTGACACTCGGTGCACAAAGCTTTCCTGTTCTTCACTTTGAGTATCTTCAGGGCTCCCTTGGCCGGGCAGAGTCTCCTAAGGTGCCTTTAATTTTTTGTTTTTATTTTTGTTGTTGTTATTTTTTCTTTTGACAAAACATGGAACGCTTCACAAATTGATGTGTCATCCTGGCACAAGGGCTATGGTAATCTTCTCTGTATTGTTCCAATTTTAGTGTATGTGCTGCCGAAGCAAGCGCGCCTGGGGTGCCTTTTAGCAAGCTGGGCCTTCTTCTGAGAATTCCACATTTCTTAGCAGTCAACTGATCAGATCTACTCTTTGGAAAACCACAGAACTCCTGACAACTGCCTGAAACCCTGGGGGCCTCCTGGAAGGAGGAGGACTGGTCATCTGGACATCTCGACCCTTGGGCTCATTTAGGCTGGATAATGAGAGTAATCAGACTGAAAAAATGGGCGCGCTGTCTCACGGTAGACACAGGCTACCACACAGAGCTTACAACCTATCAAACCACTGAGAAATGATAGCTAAGGCTCCTGTTGAGCACATCCTGTGTGGAGGGCAAATTAATTTTCTCACTTGATTCCTAGAAGAGCCCTGTCCAGGGGGAAGTTTATTATCCTTGTTTTATGGATAAGAAAATTATGGAGTAGAGAAGGCAAGGGACTTGCCCAAAGTCATGCGCTGGTGGCTGGATTTGCTGGGACTTCAACCCAGTGGAATTCAGAGCCTGCACCTTGGTGGAGGTGGCCTACAAGGAGCAGCGAGCTCTATTGTGCTCCGCATGGCAGCCCTGTGACACATAAAACAACTCCATATCTTTTGTTAGATACATGAATGACTCATTAAACACAGTGGCCTCTAATCTGACGTATTCTGATTGGGTAGCTGTAGATGAGGGTGTGGGGGATAACAGATCCCCAGAACACCTAAGTCTGTGGCTCCTAGGCAAACTCTTTGCAAATGTCAAGTCCATTGCCTTAAGGAAGCCAATATGTCTATTAGCTTCCTACCACTGCTGTAACAAATGACCATTGGGCTAAGGTCAAGGCGTGGTTTCTTCTGCAGGCTCTGGGGAAGAATATTTTCTGCCTTTTGTGCCTTTCAGAGGCCTCCCATATTCCTTGGTTCATGGCTCTTTCCTTGTATGGCTTCAGTCTCTTGCTTCCACTCTCACATCTCCATCTCCTTTTTGGTCAAAAAATAGTAGTCGTCCTTCCCCCAGAGAAAGATATGATTTAGAAGTGAGAGTAGAGGAAAGGATCCTCTTTTTTATTTTATTTATTTTTTAATTTTTTAAAGGTTTTAATTTAATTTTATTGTTGTTCCATTACAGTTGTCCCATTTTTCCTCCATTGCTCCTCCCCACCCAGCCCACCCCTTCTCCCACAGTCATTCCCCACTCCGTTGTCCATGTCCATGGGCTATTTATACTAGTTCCTGGAAAAGATCCTCTTCCCTCCCTCTCTGGGGTGAGGTGTGTGGAAAGCTGGGTAGTTTTTCTACTCTGCAAAGTTTACGAGCCCCAACTGGAGATGGGCCTGTGATCTTGTCCTTATTTGTATCCGGCATTAAATCAACTGAAGTTGGCCTCACTGTGTAGGTCTCCTGTGTCACCAAGGTGTTGGGTAAAGAAATAAGGAGATGGAGAAGTTCCTTTCTCAAACCCAGGGCAGTTTTACACGTGACTCCTAATCGCACAGTGCAACTTGGAGCCCTCAGACGCCAAGGTGAAATGGGACTATGATCTTGTTCATCTTACGATGCATTTATTGAGACATGTGGATGAGATGGGCAGTGAGGAAGCTCTCTTTCTCTGCCTTCTTGCTACTGGGACCTTTCTGTAATGGTGGTATGTAATAAAATGATGGGGACCCCCATTATTCTGCCCTTCCTAACTGTGTAGAAGTGAGGGCGTTTCCATGACAGCATTTCACCTACACAAAAGTTTAATAGAATGAAATTTCAGAGTCTCTAGTGGGTAAGTAGCAGGATACATGTGGGTGGGAACAGGCCTTCTCTCGGCTACCAATAAGTTATACCAAATAAGTGAGCATCCCCAGAAGAGGCTTACAACCTCTTTGGGCTAACATGATGTACCTGGCAACAATTAAATTATAAATGCCAGTCTGGCTCGCTGGTGGAGCAGGTTCTGATGCCCAGTCCTGTGCTTGTATCAGAGAGGACAGGAGGGCCATGCCTTCCTAATTGGACCCGGGACCTGCAGCTGCCACTGGGCCTTCCTAAATGTGATTGGTGGTGGCATGAAAGGATGCAACTTGGAGGTGAATTCACTGCGCTGCTGCTCCAGCTGGCGTGCCACACCCCCAAGTCCATCGGAGGCTGAATATCCAAGTTTGTGGATTAAGCAGGCCCATGTGCAACTTTTCCTGGTAGGTTCCAGATCTGGCCTCCTCCTCCACCCCTTAAAACATCCGTTTGAAGGGAAAGCAGGACCGTGTTCACAGGCCCACCCGCTTTGCTAATCGCCAGCAGCTCCGATGCAGGTAGAGGTTTCCAACTACAGCAAGTCTAAGATGAAGTTTGGGGATTGGGTGTCTCTGTTTTCCATTACCACAGATAGAAGAGCTGGCGGAATGTCTGCCCTCGTAGCCAGCTGGCTGGACAAAGGTGAAAGGAGAGGAGGAAAGAAAGAGTTATGTATCAATCCACTTTTTCCATCCCCACGGTCCTCTGAGGTGCCCTGCTGGCCTGTGTTTCTTCTCTGTCACGACCTGGGAAACTGAAGCTCTAGGGAACATATCTGAGTTACCCAAAGACACAGAGAGGCCTGTCCCCAAGGGCCTGTCCTAGACTGTGGAGCACTGGTGTATCTGTTCCCTGCATTAGCAGTAAAAAGATAGAAAAGCCTACAGTGTAAGTCTTAAACTTAAGAGAAATGCTGCTTGGGCTTACTGCTGAGAAAAAGATGTTTGCTATCTAGATAAAGACAATCTGAATGGAAGATCTCACCTTGATTTCATATCTTTAAAAAAAAAAATGCCCATTCCTGTCCACGTTTTAGAACTGTGCTTTGCACCCATCAGCCTCTGAGTTTACTGTTTGAGATGACGTGACACGAAAGAAGCCCAGCTTGATTCTAGAGTCTCAATGGATTTTCACTGAAGACAGCAGTAATTTAGTGAGAAGGATGCTCACAATGGGCTGAAATTTGCAAATCGATACAATGTGTTGGCTTGCTTGGAACTTCCCCATTTTGTTAAGGATTGCGTTTCTACATGGTTTGCAGACTAGATGTTAATCAGTGGCTGTTGGCCAGAGAAGGCCAACCTCCTAGCAAATAAATGCATTTAAGATGTTAGAGAGTGACCGAAGAGGAATATGTAGGCAGAGGCCTGAAGAATATGAAACCAGTTAAGAACTCAAAGGTCATTTTGTTCAGGGCAAAATTCTTGTGCACAGTGCTGACAGTTTGCCCTCTGGGTGTTTTCAGAGCTTAAAGGATCAAGCTCGTCCACATGAAATATGGAATGTCTCATACAGAAACCCCTTGCCCCCCTCAGCCCAACCTTTTGGCCCCATAATTAACATGGCTTCGGCTTCCTGGTGGATACCACCCTGCTGATAGCTCCAGCGTAGGTGAGGCCTCTCTGAACTCATGGGCTGGCATCTCTAGAGGTTGTTTAAAGAGGCTTAAGTAATAAAATAAAATGGAATACTCAACACTCCATAGCTTATTTTAAGCTATGTGAAGGGAGGGGAGGGTTATCTTTTCTCGTGTCTGAGATTGGTTCCCAGTGATAATGGAGCATCTGTGCCACTCTGCAGAAAGCCCACCAGGGCTGACAAGAGAATGTCTCTGTCAAAATGGACTGCCATGCTCAGAGGAATCAATTGATCTTCCATTTGAAAAATGGCTTATTTTCCTGGAGGTTGATGGGGGAAGAGTAGGCTTCTTTGTTGAGCTTTGCATGTAAAATAAGCCTTTAATATCTTAAAATTTAAACACTCGTGGGCATTCTAGGCATCAGGGATTATACACCATTTCAGGGCAAAAGGGCCTTTCCATGTCTTTCAACATGGAGCACAGTGCACTTTGTTTAATTATAATATCAGCTAATGCATAGGGTGGCCACCAAGTCTGGAAACATAGCAATTATTTTGTCATGTAAAAAATTAATATCAATAAACCATTGACGTAGTTTTTTATGTTTCTAGAACTGGTGGCCACCCTGAATACTGAGCACTTACAATGTGCTTTACAGGTGTTTTCTAATTTAACCATCCCAACAGCCCTAGCTCGTAGGTGTGATTATTTATCATCCCCGTTTTCCATCAGAGGGTGAAGAGGCTTAGTTAGAGAAGCTAAGGTAAGTGGTGAACTCATAGCTTGTCAGACTCCAGAGCTGCATTGCAAGTTCTCCTCTCCACTCTGAGTGGCCCCTCCTTCTCAAGCTAACTCAGGAGCTGAAGGAAGGATGCTGCCGTCCCATGTCCTCAGGCTTTTGGATTCTTTTTCTGGGAGTGCTTTCCACTGGCTATTTAGGTTGAGCCATTGTCTTGCAGTTTCTCCTAATAAGGCAGCAGTCTGACCATCTAGCCTTCTTTCCCAAGGAGGTTACTTGCCCAACACCTCACAGCAGGCAGCAGTCAAAATTGGCGTCAAAACCTACAGCCAGAGTGCTCAGAGCCAGTGTCCTTCGGGGAACGTTCTTGACAGAGGCAGCTTATATTTAGAAGTGATTGCTTGGTGGTCACTGGCAATCTTTGGAGCCCAGCATAACCTGCCACGTGGAAGCTTTTGCCTTAACGGCCCCTTTCAAGACTGAAGGAGGATGTGGTTGCCTCCTGGACACCTGCAAAGAGTGGTCATTTTCTCTCAAATTGCTTGCTTGTCTGTACACTGGAGTAGATAACGGCACCACTTAGATACTTGCTGTCCTTAATTATGTCTCAGCTGGTAAAATTCAACCAGACTCATCACGAAACACTCAGTCCAATAAAAGAACAAATTTTTATAATGGAGAAATTAGCCAGTGTTGAGCAGTAGAGGTGAGGGATACTGCCATAAAATATAATTACAATAATAAAAATATTAATAGGGGTACACTATACATGGCCTCTTGCCTTTCATCTCAGATTTGAGAATGGCTGGCTAATGCTAATTAATACAGCTTGCCTTGTTAGAACTAGGTATGTGCCCAGAAAAGGAAGCAGAAATGAAAAGAAAAATTAATGGTGTCCCTTGGCTTGGTCAAAAATAAAGATGGAGACCCAATCCTGGAGCCTTTGTCCAAGGACCTGAAGGGCATTCCAAAGTCATGTATTGAATGCAAATGTTGAGCACCTAGGACTGGGATTCCAGACTCCCTGAAATTGTCAGGTCTTTCTAGCACTGATTTCCTGTGACATTTGGGTCCAGTCTTGCTTCCTCTGTCTGGGAGGTGGTCCGGGGGGAGCAGGAGATGGTGGTCTTCACATGATTCTTAACCCTTTGAGGTTTGAACAGAAATACCATGAGGACAAGAGTTTTAGAAGCCTGTTTTCGACTTACGGTGCTCTGTTCTTTGCCTCTGGGTGTGTTTGGTTTCTATCCCCAGTCTCGCTGGTCTTGGCCAAGAAGCAGGTTTGGTTAGTGATTGAAATGGACTCCGAAGGACTCAGAACACTGATGCTGTTGCTTTGGAAGAAGGAATGAAGGTGAGGGGAGGACACAGCACATGTGGCAAACTTTCCAAATGTCATGAGTCAGGCATGCGTTTCTGTATTCCCCATAACCTTGGGGCAGAAGGGTGACCGCCGAGGGAAACGTTCTCCAGAGCCAAAAATCAGATGGAAGATTTGGGAAGAGATAAGAATAGGAGGGCCCCAGTTATATTCTTTGACCTGCAAACTGGGCTGCCAAGGTTAGGGTCAACCTTGTAACAGGCAGCCATCTGTCCCTTTACCTTTGTGGCTGTAGCATAGTGGTAAATAGCACAGATTCTGGAGCCAGATAGCCTGGATGCAAATACTGGCTCTGTCACATAATAGCAAATAATGTCAGTTTTTTTTATTTCCAATAAGGGGATATTCTATGCATTTAGTCATTGTAGGGGTTAAGTGAAATACTGTGTATATATAATATCCTGAGAACTATGTCAGTAACCAACTTAGCCCAAAATGTTGATGAGTTATTATTATCCCTTGAAGTCTTTCCAAAGTTTAGTTACCAATGGGTTGCCTGGCAAGGATTAGTTAATGGCAGGGTCTTAAGGAGAGGTACCTATATGATCAAGGATCATTTGTGTAGGGAGAGTACGAGGGCTAAAAAGATATACTTACCTTGTTCTACCTCTGCCATGCCCTCCAGTAGTCCTTGAACACTGGAGTTGAAAGCATTTCTGGGCAAAGTTGGGAGTGGGTGGGTGAGATGCTAAGGGATCCCAAATCTAATGCTTTGGAAAAATGACCTCAAGTAATTTATTCCAGGTAAACATCCCAGATTGGGAGAATCTTCTGGAGTACACATGGAAGATGGAATCATAGAGGATGAATAGATGTGATGCTGGAAGGAAAACTTGAGGAGGCAGCAGAATTGGGGGAAGGGGGGTTGGGAGCTCCAGGGAAAGACCAGTTCAGTGTATTTCTATTTCTAGGCATGTTTAAGACCACAAGACTTAAATAGAAGCCTAAAATGGAGACTGTTCTTGCATCTCAGGGAAGCCAACCATTATACTTTGTAAGGATTGTGGAAAGCGACTAGTTACTACTATTGTGACATCCAAGATAAAGCTGGGTATTATGATTCATTCTTGTACCTTACCCTTGAACCAGCGCACCCCTGAAACCAGAACATTCCATGTTGTGGGACTGGGTAGCTCCACATTGGCATAGCATAAATGGTATTCATCAAGGAATGGTGGAAAAAAATCAAAGCATTCATGATGAACCCCAAACAAACGAAAATAAAATGACTTGCCTGCTAGAGATGGCTACTAAACTTTTAAAAGATAGTTATTGGGCCATAAAAGAGTCTGCTTTACAAAGGCACTAAGCAGGAATATGGAGGTGGTTACTCAGTAGGAATTGGCCAACAGTGTCAAATTTCTAAATGTCTGTCTGAAATTTCATTTTTTAAAAATCCCTAGAATTCTAAGGACTGGTATAGCAATGGTAAGAACAATTCAGGTATTAATTCATACTTTTCTTTGTCAGTGTTATAACAGGCAAGAATTAAAATCATCAGTATGAGAAATGGATATTTTCCAAGGGCTTGGATTTGATTTTTTCTGCCTCTTGGAATCACTAGGTTTACGACTAAGAGTGATGAAAAATATCCAGAATTCTAGAGATTCTCAGATTTTGTCCTAACTTCCTCTTGTTACCTGATACCGGAAAAGGGGTTTACTTTCCTTGTGCTAGAATTTCCTCATTTCAAGACCATGGAATATTATGGTAATTGCAGTGTATGGGTCCTTTGGTGAAGGGTGTATCAATCAGAAAGTGTTGTCAGCTCCATTGTGGCCTATTTTGTTACCCCCTAAGGGTTTGTTAGTGGAGCCAAGACTGAGGTCAAATAGTTGGACAATATTGAAACATGTTAAATGCAACATGCATTTAACCCAATATGTAAAATACTCTTGTTTTCCAGAGTAAAATATCAACAGTGTGGCTATTGGTCCCACATATATTCAGGGGGATCCTCAGAAAAAGGAAAAGTTAATAAAATTTAACATTATTCAGACATTGGTCTCCAATAATAGGATCTGATTCAAGTTAAAGTGTGGATGGTCACAAAAGAGGTGCTCGTATCTGAAAGTATGTGTGTCTACATATTTCTCCATGGATGTGCAAGCATTTACATGTTTGTGTGTTTATCTTGATATTCCCAATCCAAATACATATTAGTTTAGGTTTATTCATTATCTTGAAATGCCTGTGTAGTTTTCCCTTTGCATCAGAAAAGATATCAGAGGTTTAATATTTGGGTAGGAAAGAAGGTATTTTTTCAGGGTTGCCTTCTCTTTACGTAGGGCCAAATACATTGGAGGAAAAGGTTAGTGAGGTCCACTCTGATCATCTCATGTTTGGATTGGGAACCTAATTGACCAGAACTCTGAGGCCCTGTTTCTCCTTGGGGAGACTGATGCAGGGAGCATGCTGTCCTCTCTAGACAGACTCCTGCTCTGTGTGTAGTTGTTGGGCTTGTGCTTCTTGTGGAACACAGAGAGGCCGGGGGAAGTCCTCAGGACTTCATTTAATGGTCAGTCAACCATCTGAACTCTTACCTAAACCAATTTTCTAAAGCATTCAGGCAAGAACTGCTATCAGCCATCATATAGGACTTAGGTCTCTGACTCTCCCCCAAAATCTGGAAGAGTCTTAGAACCATAGAAGGTCAAGGAAGCACATTTTTTCCTATAGGTCTGGCACTTTTGGAAGGTGTGTTTCTATGTGAGCAAGGCGAAATTATCTGGTTATGTGTTATGGTTATGTGTGCACAATGATTCAATTACACCCTAAAGAGGGAACAAATTTTTCAATAAGAGTATTAAGTGCCCACTATGTCTCAGACATAAGGCTATACCTTCTGTGGTGATCCAATGGTATGAAAGATGCATAAAACTTCAAAGATGAAAAAGAAATGATTCAGACACATTAAGACAAACAGGTTTGACTGCTTCTCCTGCCTCTGGTATCCTACTGACTCGTGGCTAGTGCTGATTAATAGCAGTGGCAAATTCCATATGAGTGGCTCTTTATAAAGAGAATTAGTGGCTGCATAAACTCAGATATTCTTCAAATTAGGCAACAAGGCTAAGTCCCAGTTAATCCTCCCTGCTCCCAGAGCTTAAGTAGAGCTCATGGGGACAGAATCACTGACTCACACATTTTTAGATTGTAGAAAATGTAGTTTCTCATCTGTAAAATGGGGGTCTCTATGGTGATTAGATGAGATAAAATAGGCAGAACATTTAGCCTAGTGCATGGGATAGAATACATATTCAACAGATGGTGACTATTAGTAATATTATTTGAAGGGCCTAACCATCAATATGTTTAATATCTCCCAAAATGATGCTAAAAATAACCGGTGTTGGTAAGTATGTGAGAAATTGAAACCTTCGTATATCCAAAAATTAAAAATAGAACCACCGTCTGATCCAGCAATACCATTTGACCCACTTCTGGCTGTTTATCCATAATAACTGAAATCAGGACCTTGAGGAACTATTAGCATTCCTATGTTCATTGCAGCATCATTCACAATAGCCAAGTTGTGGCAACATTGACAGATGAACGGATAAACAAAATGTGCTCTATACACACAGCGGAATAGCACTCGGCCTTAAAAAGGAAGAAAGCTGCAATATATGACAACATGGATGAGCCTGGGGGGTATTATGCTAAGTGAAATAAGTCGTTACAGAAAGGCAACTATGGCATGATTCCACTTATTTGAAGTATCACAAATAGTTCAGTTCACAAAATTAGAGGGTGGAATGGTAGTTGCCAGGAGTTGGGGAAGTCAGGGAAATGGGGAGTTGCTGTCAGCGAATATAAGGTTTCAGATGATCTAGAGATCTGCTGAGCAACATCGTACCTGTAGGCAACAATAATGTGTTGTCCACTTAAAAATTTGTTAAGAGGGTAGATCTCATGTTAATGTTCTTACCAAGATTCGAGATGGAAGATGAATGGGGCCAAAAGGACAGAAACCTATAGGAAGTGGGACAGAAAGGGATCAGAAGCAAAGGCCTTAGAAAAAGGAGGTCGAATCAGTCTTCTGAGAAAAGACAAGAAGAGATGGAAAAAGATTCAGAAGTGGGAGGGAGGCAAGGAAAAGGGTGTCATGACACAGATTCATATCTCCAGTTGTTTGAGGCTAATGGCAGGAACTGGAGAGATGTCATGACTAGGACCATGTTTTCCATGAGGCAAGAGACCAGGCTGTGCACAGGGAGGGCAGGAGGGCCAGGTGGGTTGTGAAGAAGGGCTCCCTTGGGAATTCTATGGGAATTCATTGGGAGTCAGCAGAAGATGACTAAAGGATGCCCAGCAGCAGGGCAGGCCCCAGTGAAGTTAGGGACTCTCTAGCCATGCTCAGAAATCAAGGGACCAGAGTGGGAAATTAGACTGACACTGGAAGTCATGGCATGTCAGGCCAGCTGTCTTTTTTCAGACTAATCCCCACAGTAAATAAGGCAAATGAGCAGGATGGACAATAGAATTTAGAAGAAATAAAATTACTTTCTACTTCTTAGCTGGAGGTAGGAACGTGGGCAGCTAAAGCATTGGGTGGGTCTCTGTGTCCAGGCTACCTTTCCTGGTCCCTGCCCTTCCTGGGGCCTCCTTTAGGTAACTGCCAGGTTCTCATTGCATAATTTTTTTTTCTTCTATGAAAGATGAGAGAGTGACTCCCCTGAGAGACAGGAAAATCTGGCTCATTGTTTGTACTCTACTCTACTCATCCGTGCAGGATGTCTGGCTTCTTTATGGCTCCTTTAATAGGCAATGTTTAATCATCACTGTCAAGCACTGAAGGGAAGCCTTCAGCGTCAATGGCCTGGTGGCAGTTTATAGTCCTGAGGCCATATGTCCCAGAGTGACATTCAGGGTTGCAATTTTGTAATGATGAAGAGCAGTGGCAGCAACAACATGAACCACGACTGATGGAAATCTGTAGATAATTTTGCATCAACCTGGCGAAGCTGATTGCAGAATGGATGAATGCACTCAAGTTCAGATTTAAAGCTGTGTTCAGCATCAGGTGGTCTTCCGAGGTAATTTTCAGAAGTCCACTTGAAGCTTTGAAGGACCCTAGAAGAGAAAAGCATAAAAGGGAGTGGTGAATGTGGATCAAAAGCACGAGGGTTGAACTCAGAAGACCTGGGTTCAAGTCCACAAGCATCCACTAAGTAATCAGGTGACCTCTGCACCTCAGCCCCATCATGTGTAAAATCGGCACACTAATATGTACCTTGCAGTATTAGTGGGGAGATATATGGGCTAGTTTGTGAAAGGATGATTACAATATGCACCTCACAGAGTTATCACGTGATGTCATAGTTATTTGTTTTTAACGGCTGTCTCTGCCATTGAATGAAGACTTCCTCAAAGGCAGAGACCACCTGTGTTCAGAGGCACACCAGTTATCAATGAATAATTGCGGAGTAAATGAGTTGCTGGAAATCGTCACTAGCATTCCCTAAGTATTTAGGTAATAGATTCCGCGTGCACATTATCTTATTGACTGCTCACAACAACGTTATGGGGAAATGGTGCTATTGTTTTACAAATGAGGGTGCAGAGGCTTAGAGAGGTTAAATGACCTGCCTAAATTCACACAGCTAGGTAGTGGTGTGGTGACCTCTTAGCCATTATTCTCAGCTGTCTCAAGAGAGAAACATAGGTGCAGGAAAACGCTTAAGTCCTGGAGTTGACTCTCAGGGATGTATTCGCTGCTGTGAACCCAAGATCGGAAGACATCTGGTCAGGAGCTTCCCCCTAAGAGTCTTCAGGTTGTATCACCTGTGGGAGCTGTGCAAAGAGAGCAGGCTGCCGGCCTGCCACCCACACCATGTATTAGGTGAAAGGCATTCGCGTACTGTTTCCACAGAGCAGCATCCATCAGGGTGAACACAATGGAAGGCGACCCTGCTTGAGAACGGTGAGCACTGGTGGGGCTGGGTGGGCTCCAAGACCTGGAGTGCCTGCCGGTGTTTCCTGCTCCCGGGCTGCTGCTCTCATGATTAATGGGGCAGTGGAAAATTCCTCTCTTGGTTTATTTTTTTCCCCTGAACTAAGAACTCGATTTAGGAGCAGTAAGTGCCCCAGGGTGATGCTTTCCCATTTGTCAGGACCTGGAGTGCTCCACCCTCACCTGGAGAGGTGTCTCAAGTTGCAGACAGGCCAGGTGGGGATTGGGCCAGGTGGGGACTGGGCCAGGTGGGGATTGGGCCAGGCAGCATCTCCCCAGGCTCAGGCTCATTTGCTCCAGGGGGGAAGGGGCCCTGGGAGTATGAAGTTGTTATTTTCCAGGTCCCTAAGCTTCTGTCATCTTGCTCTTTGGACTGCACAGTCTTAATGGCACTGGTTCCATGATGTGAAAATAAAATGTCCTGGCCTTGAGTAGCCTTCATTTCTACTGGTTCAGCAAGTAAAGGTGATCTGTCTTTAAAGAGTTTCAGAAATATGCTCCCAAATTAACTGACCGTGGTTACCTGCATGGTGGGATTATAAGTGCTCCTACTTCTTTGTACTTTACATTCCAGATTTTCCACTATGAGCATGAATTGCTTTAATAACCAGAGCACACAAGGAAAGGTTCTGCATGTTAGCCTTCCTCTGAGCTTGCCCTGGTTCCTCATTGCACTTCTTTGGGGAGACAGAGAAACCAGCAAACCCCTTCCCCTGAGTGGACCTACCTTGGTTTGCCCTTGAAGCAATTCCTGGTTCTTTAATTTTTTCATTGCTTCCATTAAAAAACCTCAACAAACAATAGCTCTAAAAATATTTACTAGTCTCTTATGATGGGTTTAATTTCTTAGTTAATTTCTGATTTCTTTTAATCTTTTCTGCATCTATCCATGACCCTACCTCTCAAGTTCCCCCTTTGAAATAGTGCTGCTGAGAATGAGTGAATATTTGCCCTTTGATACCATTCATTCTTCACCATAAGACAAGCTTCCTTGTCTACCCTCTTAATAATTATTTTTCTTTCATAAAATTCCTGGAAAACCTTTATTTGGGAGCATTAAGGTTGAGTCTTTGGTGAACAAGATGAGAGAATTTAGGAAAAAAAGTCAATCTATCTGATTTATCTCCTGGATCCACTCCTGCTAAAATACTTTCTTCCCAAGCTGCTCCCATACTAATGTCCTTTATGGAATCAGAGCTGCACTTGGAGTAACATGGGAATTAGCCTTCAGTACAGATACACACTTCAGTTTAAGTAAAACTGATATGTGAACATTGGGAGGAATTATTTGCTTTGAAAAAAGATGCTTTGCTAATAAAAAGGATTCCCTATCGGATTATTTTATATCACCCACTCCCCAGTGCATCCAAAGGCGATCACTACAGAATTCAATGTAAACACAATCATGTAGAATTTGCAGGTACCACACTTTTCTATATTGTTATGAACCCCAATGTCATGGTTTTCTCTTTTTTATTTTGAGACTCTGGGACCACTGTTTCTTTTTTTACCCTAAAAGTGATATTGCTGACCTCAAATAGTGTTTGTGAGTGAAGTTAAAATGGCAAGCAGCGTGCTCTCAGCGGTTTCCTATACACAGGCTAGTACAGGGTGCTTGTCTAATTCTGGCAATGCTCGTTTCTCCTTCCCAACTGGCAGTCAGGAGACTGGGATTCCAAGGTGGGTTTCGTGAATTCCTAGCATGTGTTCTTGGGCAAGTCGCATAGCCCTTGACACCCCTTTGTTCATCTGTCTAATCGGAGCACTGCCTGAAAAGTCTCTGTAAGCCCTCATTGATCTAATTTACTTATTTTTTTCATCACATTCAGCTCTGTGGATGGGCAACTAGGAATACCTTGGGAGTCACACAAGTGATTTTGGGATTCTGTTTCATCCGACTGTAGTTCTACTGCTTTCAAGGAATTTAATGGGAAGTATAGAAACAAGAAACAACATTTCTGGGAGATGATGGTGTTTGATGATTTTAAGAAGGACATTAAAAGCCTACCCTGGATTGACCCAACTTTAGATATTCCTATTCTCCCTGCAGAAATGACCAGGACAAGGTGGTGCTTGTCCCCTAGGTATTGGGCTCTAAAGACTCCAGGTAACATGCAGGCTGCTGGAGATGGGGGTCTTCTTTGCTATGGTCCCATCATCCCTAAGGAGCACCAGTTCTCTTTTCAGTGTCTCTGTTTCCCCATCAGCAAAATGGTGCATTTGCTCATTCTCAGCTCAACTTGTGGAACATTTGCAAGGAGACTGATTATCAAGTACACTGGGCTGAGAAAGACGTATCAGATGAAAAGAAAGACCAAGGTCACTGCACATTCATGGTATAGGAATTCTCATTGCTTCACAGAGAGATCTTGGAAGAATGAACACAGACAAGGGCTTACTTATGAGTGACTTTCATTAGGAATAGTCCCCAAATCCTGGCTGATGGCATCTGGGAAAACATCCCCTTTGCCTGAGCAGCTAGTGACTGGATTTTCAGCAGAAAGGAGCTGGGGGCCCTTTGGAATTTCACCTCAAGTTCAGGCTAGTTGACCAGGGTCTGTGCTAGTCCTTGTCCAGAATGGAATAGACAGACCTTTGGAAGGCCCCTTTGGACAATGAACAATGGAAACATGCTCACCTTTTATCCCATCTCCTGCATGTTGTCTGTTTCCCCATTTTTCTTCTCTGTCATACTTTCTGCCCCAACCACACTTTGTCCACATTTGTTGCCTTCCTTCCTGCTTCTCTGTCTTTCCTTTTCCCTCTCCACAGTTTATATGTCTGGTCAGCCAGGTTGAGGCCCTGGCATACGTGTGCTGTAAGGAATTAAGGCAGAAAAAAGTCACCTATCCCTGGACTAGAAAATGAACTGTCTTGGTCAAAAAGTAGAATTATTTTTAAACCGCAAGACCTTGTTGGGGTGGATTTCCTAGGCCAAGCCATCACTTTTGTCCTCATTTTAGACCACTTCTTACCTTCCTGTCCCCTTTATTTTAGCTTTTCTCTCTAAGATTCCTTCTGGAAGGTGAATGTGGGAGGTTTGGATTTTCAGAATTCCCCATGTCCTTAGAATAGCTCCCTTTTAGCAGGAGTCATGAGCCTTCCCAGAATGAGAGAACTTAGGGTGTCATCAAGCAATGCACCTTCTCCCGAGGTGTTGGGATGGGTTGGGTTGTTAGACTGTCCTGTGATGGGTTAGTATCAGTCTGTCTGGTTTCCTCTTGGCAGGCCTGACTGCACGCACTGATGAGGCAGGGGTCCGTGTACATGCATGGTGGCTGTGTCCTAGAAGGGCCCTCCGCCTCTCACTCATGTTCCCGATATTATCCTTTTGGACACAGCCATACACGTGGAGTCTGGGCCTGAAGCTCTCTGTGGAGAACGTCGAGAAAGGATCTGATTGCCATCCTTCAGCCTCGCCCTTCATATTCTTCACAAATTCTTTCTCTTCCCTCCTTTCCAGTGTTGGGACCAGATATGGCAGAGAAGAGGTATGATCTTCCCAGGTCCTATTCTGTCAGGCATCAGATAAGATCCAGAAGCTGAGACTAAGAGAGTTTATTAAGTCAGAGCTTAAGGGTGGGTTGTAAATCCCCACTGCAAGTTCCTGGGGCTGACTGTAAACCCCTTGAGGCCAAGGCGGCCCCCTGCATTTCTTTGGTGTTACCCCAACCTATCTGCTGGCTTGGGGCTGGGACTGTACCAATGAATAGTGGCAGATGTAAGTCAGAGGCTAAGGTCCTGTAGGAAACAGAATTCAGGAGGTGGGTCAGTGAGAAAGGAGTGAAGGAGGGTGAGGTTTGGATTTGGGTTCCAGCTGTAAGAGGGAGTTGGTAGCCACCAGCCCTAGGGGGTCAGAGGGAGTGGCTGGGACACCTCCCTAGCCACCCACTCCCATTAGAAGGAGAGAGGGAGTGGCAGGAGGCACCTGCATTTGCCTCTTGCCCCAGGAGAAAAGGTGAGGCAGAGACACCTGCTAGGACTGCCTCTCTTTCCCTCTCTCTTTCTTCCTCTCTCTCTCTCTTAAGAGGGAGGGGAGCTGCCCTCAGGAGCTGCTGCCCACCCACCCCAGGGGAGAGACAGATGGGAGCAGAGAGGTGTCTGCAGAGTTTAAAGAAGGAAGGAGCAGATCACAGGGTGGTAAATGTTTCCTTGGAGAGTCTTGTCCAGAATTTTCTAGGCCATTGGAGTCACCCCTAATTTAGAAGGTTCAGAACCTGGAAGAATGCCGCTCTGGAAGGAGGAGCTGGGGCAGAAGAATTTTATCATCCTCAGGGCTGGATTCAGTCCTGTTGGAATTTGCCCCCTGGTCTAGCTTGTTCTCTCCCCCCACCCCTGCCTCATTCTTGGTGGAAGAGGGAGCAGCAGGAACCAGAGGCTTTGTCCAGCATGCCCTGCCTAACCTTCCTGAACTTCCCAAGGGCAGCAACCTACCTACTTGGGAGAAAACAGGTCACTCACTGAATTGATGGAGACCCAGGTTCTCTCATGGGGAGGACAGCCCAGGGCTGCACTATGGCTTCTATGCTGTGTTTGATGATCCATCTCTGTGATTCACTCCACCCTGTGATCTGATCTTTTTTTATAGGCAAGCTACCAAGTGTACGTAGGGTTGTGTATTTGTAAGTGTGTGTGAATTTGATGAAAACGGGAATGTATTTCTGGTTCAGAAGTTGAGAACTTGGAACAACCCCCTTTTCACCCCACAACAAGGCTTGTGCAGCTGACCAGTCTCAAATGCCAGTAAACAGAGAGGGAACAGGTTCACTCCCTGAAGTTTATGTTCTCTTACACTAGTTCCCAGCTTACTCTGACAGTCTGGGGATTTTCAGTGACTCAACGAGCAAGACGGCAGGCTAATAGGCACAGCTCCCTGAGCAATCAACCTCCTTCCCAGAAGGGTTAGACAGCCCTCACCTGCCAGAGAGGGAAATGGGAGCCTCCGGGTTGATGGACTCATGAATATATGTGATCAAATAGTAAATAGGATATTGAGTTTACCCCTTAGGACACACAGTGCCCAAATTCTGTTCAAGACAGGGGAGAATGAGGACCTGCATAACTTCTATAAGCTAGAATAGTAACAATATTTCACTATTGACTCCTTAGAACCAGGGACTCTTACAGGGTGTCAAAAGACTCATGTCCTTAGCATAGAAAGAGAAAGCCTTCTCTTGAAGTTTGTTTTTAAAAATGGTATTATTAACTTTCATGCCAACCCTGGGAATAGGGGCACCCAGGGCCAAAGTAAGTCTGAAAGGACAGAAGAAGTCACAAGTGACTCAGGCCAGGAGCAGGCAGTCACCTCCCTTATCCTCAGGAGAATCTCAGACATCAAAGAGAACTGCTGGGAGGAGGGATCAGATCCCTAACTGGGATCAAATACTGGAAGAGGCTCCAGCCAGGTAGCTGAAACTTATCATCTTAGCCATTATCTGATGCTGGCAGAGGGGAGCCAGCTGACTTCCCTGAGAATGACCAGGGGCCATTCCCCATGACCTTGTGGAATTTACAACCCTGCTGAATGCGCAGTTGGGCTTTTTGCAAATAATAATCATAACCATGAATGATGGCAGCTGCTCTCACCCCAGTCCTAACGCTCTTTTTCTCTTCAACCCTGGTTCTGTATCAACACGAGGAAGGAAGTGGAACCTTGATGAGTCCCCCCAACTTGGATCTGATGAGATAGTTGCATCATTATCTTTTTCAGGTGTGGCTTGCAAGGAATCAAAGCTTGGAGGAAGGGTGTTAATTTGAGTGGCAGCTTTTAGATGGCCACGGGGTCTCCACAGCTTTGGCTTCCCTAGGCTTGTTTGCTCCAGAAGCATAAGCTTGAAAATCAACACCCAGGCTCAGAACAACAGGTCCCATCCTTCCCTCCTCCTGGGCTTGAGGCAGTGGAGTGGCTTGGGAGGGCAAATACTTCCTGGTTATGGTCACAACTTCTCTCCTAGCCCCCGCTCTCCAGTGCGAAACAAACAGGCATGTGATGGGGCAGGTGGTGGTGGTGGGGAGGTGTGTCTTCTTGAAGGTGTTTACCAAAATCCCAGGCCTGAAAGAGGCCTATGATGAGGCAATTCTGTGAGGGAACCCTTGGATTCCTTTATTCCTTTATCCACTGTAGAAGCATTCAGTGTGGAAGCCCAGTCTGGAAGGAGAGCTTTGTGGAAATGTTACTCTCTTCCTGGGTGGGTTCATTGTGAAGACTGTGAAACAAAGTACCAGGGTCTGAGGCCGTCAGAACCCTATAGCCGGCTCTTCTCCCATGACAGAGGGAAATGGAGAAGCCAGGTCAATCTCCACGGCACCTAATGTAGGCAGTCATGAGAGCTTCGGCTCCCTGAGTTCCAGGAGAGACTGCAGAATCTCACACCCACCATCATGCCTGGGAAATGATGTACCATTTGGTTGAGTGCCGGGATCTTGGGGTGAGTCAGGTTGGGATTCCAATCGCAACTCCACCACGGGGTGATCTCTGACAGGTCGCTTGACTGCAGCCAGCCTCAGCTGCTCATTGGAAAGTGAGGACAACACTACCTCACAGGGTTGTGTGGAAGATGAGAGGAGATCCTGGAGTCCAGTTCTCAATGCAGGGCTTGGCATTTAGTAAGCGCTCAATAATTAGTGGCTAACTTCTTAATCCTCACTCTCACTGCAGCAAGAAGCACCTGTTTCCTGCTTCCTTGGTCTGCTAGCCTTGAGCGCTTCCAAGAGGGGCTAGGCCAGGGGTCTGCGTTCACTTACCCTCAGAAGGGGGAACTCTGCATGGCATTGACTGGGGAGGGAGGAGTAGGAGACCAGGTGACTTTCTCTCTTTCTCTTCTTATTTCAATTTTTTGTCCTTTTTCTCATATGTTTTTGAAACTTAGCAAACTGGCATACCAATGCTTTCTTTCTTTCTTTTTAAGGATGAAAGGAGATTAAAATAAAATCACTGATGGCCATTTCCTTTTTAAAATAATATTTAAATTTTTGTCAAAGTTATACATACATCGATGAAAAATTCAAACAGCACTAAGTCAAGAAAAACTACAGTCCCCTGGCCTGACCCTTCCCTACTCTCAATTCCCGTTTCCCAGTGGAAACCACTTAAACTCTTTTACTGTTTCTTGCCTATGTTACTTTCATATCCTCAAACAACCTGCTTATATTCCTCTTCCCTGATTTTTCACTTTTATGCATTGTGAACATTTTGTTGTGATTCGGTTGCCAGATTTAGTAACCAGAAATACAGAGCGCCCACTTGCATTTGAATTTCAGATAAATCATGAGTACTCTATTAAGATTAGTACGTCCCATGCAATATTTCAGACATATTTATCCTGATAGATTATTCAATGCTTATCTGAAAGTCAAGCTTACCTGGGTGTTCTGTATTTTACCTGGCAACCCTAGATATGATGGATAAAATTTTAACTCTTTCACAGCCAGCCAACCTCTCATGCTATGCCTCATAGTCACTTTGTTTAAAGGAGGATCCTGGGCGCATGTGCTTCACTGTTATATTTCTCTTCTGTCCCATTCTTCCGATATCATCCTCTTTTATATGAGATGAGAAAAGCCAAGTGCAGGTGCTTACAGCACCCATTTGTGTCCAGTGCTCTTTGGGCTGGGGAAGGGCTGAATCTCTCTCTTTTTCAAGTCACCCTGTATTTATTTCTTAGCGCTTCTTCCTTCAGCAAGAAATGAAACAGAATTTAAGGACAAATATATGTGGGATCTAAAATCTGCCTTGAGTCTAACTGGTTCATGCCTGGGCTATTATAATAATCAAGAACTGTTAAGCTAATAGTATTTAATTACTTTAATTCCAATAGTTAATTCCATAAAAACAAAACAAACAAACAAACAAATAAGACCCTTCAACTCCTTGTTCTGTAAGAATATTGCTCCTTTATGCTTAAGGAGGGAATCTGCAACTTAAATATTTATGATTTTATTTTTTTCCTGGAATTTGCTTTGGGAACCAAGTGTTTCTGTGCCCTAATAGAAAGGTCCTAATTTTTTTCCTGGAATATGCTCGCTATCCTGCGTTTTCAGCCCTATTGCTAATGAGCATGGGATGAATTTAGCTTCACTTCCCAGAGATTTAGAAATGGAATTTTTTGTAAGCTGCCAATGTTACATCCTCAGTGCTCACTTTGAAGAGTTTCTTGCCGCAGAAACAAATTTTCCTCTTTTGGGGGAGTGGGTGGTGCTAGAAATACATCCTTTGTTGGGTTCGGGTTGGGCCACCTGTCATTGTCTTAGACCCCCCCTCCCTCTAAGAACACTCGTGTGGAGGTTACTGTGGTCCAGAACAACAGAAAATTATCTGATTCATAAGTCACAAATGTCCTTTCCTTCAACTCTTGTCCTTTCTTCTGGTCAGGTCCTCTGACTCCTTCCTCCTTCTTATCTCTATGTCTTCATGTGTGCTCAGTGTGGAATGTCCTCACCACACCCTCACAGTGACCCAAGCCCTAAGGCCCCAGCAGGCCCTGAGCAGGCAGTGCCCTCCAGGAGGAGGTGTCCTTCAGGAGCCCGCACCACAGTCTGTCCTGCTCCCTTGATGTCCTCAGCACTGGTATTTGGTCTGTTTTCCAAGGCCAGAGGGCCTGGGGATAGGTAACTTGTTTTTATAAAAGTCTCCAATATTTGTTTCCAGTCCTGGTATTAAAAGAAATCCCCCACACACTATACTGAAGGAGGTGTGTGGTTTTCTACCGTGCTAATGGTTGGAAGCTATGGTCAGTGGTTAAAAGTCTTGAATTTTCTTTAGGATAGTTTGAGACATTGAGCTTTCTGCCAGACAAATTAATAAAAATTTTCTACTTAGCACCTTAACCTCTAAGGCGGGAAGCATTAATCCTCCTAATCATATGCTATGTTATGGCCCTCAGCTGTGGCCAGTTATTATTTCTGTCATCAACTGAGTGAGGATTCCCATAACTTCAAGTTTTGTTACATTTGCTTTCTCTCTTAAATCTCATTCTGGGAAGAAGCTGGTGAGAGGGCCAGAAGTGGGTAACAGTATTTCATTGGCTCTAAACCACTATATGCATTTCACACGTGCTTAAAAAGCATGCGTAGTGGAAAAGTGTTCTTCAGAAAATAAAACCTCGTGGCAGGCCCATTTTCCTCCCTCCCTTCCTCTCTCCCCTTTTCTTCCTCCCTCTCTCCCTTCCCCTCCTCTCCTCTTCTCTCCTCTCCTCTCTTCTCCTCTCCCCTTCCTTCCTTCCTCCCTCCCTTCCTCCCTCCCTTCCTTCCTTCCTTCCTTCCTTCCTTCCTTCCTTCCTTCCTTCCTTCCTTCCTTCCTTCCTTCCTTCCTTCCTTCCTTCCCTCCTCCCTGTTATCCCAGTTGGAAGCTAAACTCAACTAGAGTCTGGAGAGTTACAAAAGTATTGAATGAACAAATCACACTCAATTCTCAAAAACTGCAGAAATCTTGGGGCCCTAGTGGAGAGGCCTGTCCACCCACTTACTTAGGAAATATTTATTTGGAGTAAGAAGGGTGGGGTATATCGTGTCTTCAACACAGAATTAGGTGTCTACATCTTCTGATTCTGCCTCGGAAGTTGACTCTGGCCTGTGGCAGCTCACTTAAAACCTGCCTCATTTTCCCCACCTGTAAAGTGGGAATTATAACTGTAGTCACCAGGGCAGGGCTGTGCCTTAATTAGTCAGTGATTGTAAAAGACTTTGAAGAGGCTCATAGAAGCAGCAGTTTAAGTGTTAAGTATTATTATTAAATGGACCACACCATCAGGCAGCCAGCCCTGGGGAGACTAACCATGGGTTTGAACTCATCTCTTGATGTTGGCAGAGGCTGGGCTCCAAACACCAGGGCCCCAGGTGAGTGACACGTGACAGCTCCTGGTTAGACAGTGATCAGCAAAATGTAGCTTGGTCTCTCTCTCTTGAACAAGAAATGTTGTTGTGTTCTTGCAGGTGCAAAGGACAAGAGGGAGGAATGGGGGGCCAGGCAGACAGCATGGAACAGACAGGGAGAGGCTGAGTTGATGAGCTCTGACATTCATCTTTCACCAAATGTTTATGAAATCTGGTTCTATACACTAAATACCAAGGGAGCTTGAAAGAGGAACAAGACACAGTTTCTGCCCTCAAGAAATTTCCAGTCTGGTTTGATGTCACAGGCACAAATATGTACAAAAAAATAAATAAAAGAAAAAGAAAGAAAGAAAAAAAGAAGGGAAAAGGTAAGTTTCAGAGGCAGGAAATTCCTGAGGGTATTTTAAAAAGATAAAAACTTGATATTGTTTTGCAAATGAACCAAACTTTGGATGGCTCTCAAGAAGTCAAGGGCAGAGGTACACACTGACCATAGTAAAAATTGAGATATCAGAGGATAGTTCCCTCTGGCTTTTCTCTCACCGCTGTTCAATCCTGGTCCAGGACTCTCTTTGCCATTGGTAAGGAGGGGGCAGGGGTAACTTTCCATCTGAAGAATAATCAATTTGGTTTTGGTAGCCAAACGTTTTTAAAAATACTTTTTAATAAGTTTGTTTTGTATTACAAGAGCAATAAAGGTTCATTGTAGAAATTTTAAAAAAATACAGAGAAAACAATGAATATCACCCATAATTCTACTATTGTGATATAATTATTGTCAAGATTTTGATATATTACCTTTCAGTTTGTTTGTTTTTTTTTTCCCCCAGAAGATTATAAGTTTTAATCTCACTTCCACTGCCATAGAGATCTATCGTCCCAACCTCCTGACTTCAGCGGGTGTCTTCCTGAGCAGATGTGCTTGTCCCACAGCCTATGGGGACCACAGGAGCTGGTGAGGAAGAGTAGCATCATGAGATTCCAAGTGCCCTGCAGGTGCTTTTGTCTTCAGTCCTGGGGAGTGTGTCTCTTCTTCAGCTTTTTTTTTATTGTGGCAAAATACACATAATAAAATTTTACCATCTTACCATTTTTGTTTTTGTTTCTTAATTTTGTTGTTCAATTACAGTTGTCCCAATACCCCCTACATTGTTCTCCCCTGCCCCACTGACCCCCCAATGCCCCCCACAGTCAATCCACACCCTTCTTATCATTTTTAAACATACAGTTCAGTGACATTAAATACATTCATAATGTTCTGCTACCATCACCACCATCCATTTCCAGAACTTTTTTCATCTTGTAAAACTGAAACTCTATATCCATTAAACAATAACTCCTCTCCCCCTTGCCCTGGGGAGTGGTTTTGAGTTTATCTTTCTCTATACCACTTTGTGCATTGATTGGTGATTCTCTGGGAATATTCCTCCTTGTTTTCATTTGCCCAGAGAACAGTCACCTAGCTGTATCCTGACCCAGGAGGGTGTCTGAGTGTGGAAAGTGTGGCCCTCTTGTGCTGCTCATGGCCAGCATTGCTAGTCCATCCCTGCTCCCTTCCTGGACCTGGAGAAGGCCTTGGAGTGCTGCTGGAATGGGATTCCAGGCAGCCACTGCCCATCTTCTAGAGCTGGTCCTGGAAATGAAGACTCTCTGCCCTCCTTTCTGCTGATCTCTGTTCCTAACATCAACCAGGCAAACGCACTCCCATTCCCTGATCTCCCACTACCATTTCACTGCTCCAAATTTCATGTATCTTGGTCAGGATTCTTTTCTCTCTTCTATTTTTCTTCCTTCCTGTCTCCCCAAGCTCACACCATCTCAATAATTTTTGCCTTTCTTAAATACTTAGCTCTGATATGTTAAACTGTATACAAATCCTGACCTAGTTATTCCAGGGCCCATTATATGAGGTCTGTCTGGAAAAAGTCAAGCCATTGTTAATATAACAAGAAAGGTTTACTTAACACCAACAGCAGCCAAGGAGAATGGACTGGAATGTGCATGCGTGAACAGTGACAACTTCACTGTACTAATCAGTAGGGGCAGTAGACACTGCTGAGTCAGCATGTATACTGATGCAGCCGTCACATTCAAAATGCCTGAGCGAGTAGAGCAACGAATCTGTATCAGATTTTGCATTAAGCTTGAATATTCCTCCGCGGAAACTATTAGCATGATTCAGAAGGCCACAGTTATGGGCAGCTGGTGATTGGCAGCTTCATCACAACAACATGCCCGCTCATGAGTCGCATCTTGTGCAGAGTTTTTGACGAAACATCAAATCACCCAGGTGACTCAGTCCCCCTACAGCCCATATTTGGCACCCTGCGACTTCTGGCTTGTCCTCAAACTAGTCATCCTTGAAAGGGGAGAGATTTTAGAGCATCGATGAGATTCAGAAAAATATGATGGGGCAACTGATGGTCTGTTGGTAATTGGGAGAACTGTGTGAGGTCCCAAGGTGCCTACTTTGAAGAGAACTGAGGCATCATTGTCATGTGTACAATGTTTCTTGTATCTTGTATCTTCTTTGATAAATGTCTCTATTTTTCATATTACATATCTGGATACCTTCTGGACAGACCTCATGTATTGGATGCTGAGGTACGTGCCTTTGTATAACCATTACAGGTGATTTTTAACAGCATTACAGCTATTATTAGTTAAGACTGAGTTCTTATAAAAAACTTCGTAGACACAAGTCTCACACACACACACAAACCTATCTTATTCCTTTATCGAAGGTTTGTTTCACTTTCACTAAAAGACTGAAAACTCATTGAAGACAACACTAGTTCAGTGCATGAACTTATTTAATTTTCCCCAAATCCTATGAGATAGACACTTCTGTTATTTCATTTTATAGAAGATTGCTAAGGTCCTACAGCTATTAAGGAATAGAACTAGGACTTCACTCACCAGGTTCAGGACTCTATGGTCCCTGATCTTGACCACCACTAACTTTGGAATCAAAAGTCATTTTAGTTCAGATGAGGGCACTGATGCCCAAAGAAATGAGTGCTTTTTCCAAGTTCCATGGCGCATTTTCCGTGTAGCTGGAAGCCCAGTCCTTTTTGTTCTTACTCTAGTGCTTTTGAGGATAGAATAATCTATTTTGTTTGCCTCTAATGGGAACTGGCCCTGGGTCTGTCTGACACTGAATAATATACATAGTCACCAATAATATGTCTGCTGAAGTTGAGTCCCCAGTCTAATTACTTTTAGTCATTGCTCTTTGTTCCAAGTATTCCCTTTAAAGTGAGATGATGTAACAAATAATGACCTCTCTTTTCAACTTAATGATATGATCCTTTAATCCATTATCTTTTATGATAGTCACACAGAGACAAGGCAGAACATTTACTCTTGAGGCTTTTCTTTTCTTTGGGCTACCCAAAAAAGCTGAAGCCCCTGAAAGCCCATCAGGATGAGTCTTCAGTGGGACCATGTCTGGTAGTCCTGGAGACTGACCGGGACATTTGACATAGACCTTCTTTTTTGGTTTTTCCTTCTCTTGTTTGGGTGTTGCTTGACTTGGGATGAAATATTTTGTTTATGAAGGTTGACACTATTAATGAGAAGACCCTTAAAGGTATTATCTTTCTGATTTGGGGGTTGGGAGGTGGCAGTTTAAGCATCAGCCATTATAAAGCTGATGATCACTGGATCGGTCTCTAGCATGATTTTTTCTATTATGTTTCCTTTTATGTAGAAAGGCAAATAAGTTACTTTGGAGGAAAGTATGGACCTGAGTGTTCTCCAGCTGGTCTGCCTCCTCTTGTATAGATGGTGTTCCTTGTTTTTTTTTTGAGCCTTACATGCATATGCTTCTCCCCCTTCCATGTTTTTATTAGCACATTGATAACTGCCTTGTTACTTCATTAACTGCCTTCATTACTAAAGTTCTTGGTCCTTCCCTTCCCTTTCACCAGAGGAAGAAATCAGTTTACGTCCTTGACAAAGAGCACCTTGCTCCTTTATATTTCTTAATGTTTCCTGAGAAGTAGAAATTCCTTCCTACACTCATAAAAAGGAGACCTGTGTGGTAATTTGGACCCATTTCCCTGGTCAATGCAAGATGGTTTCCTGCCAACTTTTTCTGGGGATTTGCATAAAACCCTTCCCATATCCCCAGTCCAGTCACTGACATGTTAATAGTTACGATTGATTATTTAGTATCTAAAAAGCATTGTACATCACACTTCATATATTGTTTTATTTAATCTTCATCATCGTTCTGAAAGGTAGTTATCATGACCTATAAAAGAAGCTCAGATGTAGAAAGATTAAGTCATTTACCCAAAGTCACACATATTGTGGAAAACTAGGCCTCAAAACCAAGACTTCTGGCTTCAGAATCAATACCTCTCCCATTATGTTATGCAGCTGTGACAATGTGTGGCTGGGTTGACAGGAATCCATACCCTGTTCGGAATTTGTGGGAAGGCCCTTATTTTGATGAGCAAGGGCTTTACATCTGGATCTCCTAAGGGTGGCATATAGCACTGGCCTACTTACAACACTAGTTCCATTTATTCTGATTCCAGCATGCCAAGACTTTGTTTCAAACAAAGAGGTCAAGGTCGAGTTTTGACTGGGGCATCCGTATACTTTCAAAAAGGAGAGAACTCACTGACATGTATGAGCTTGGATGTACAAATTTGAATGTAAGGGGTTTTTCAAAGAATCTTCACTTGATTAACCTAAAACCAACTTTATTTTTGAGAGGATTTAGCTGTGGTAAGTAAACTAAAGTCTTCAAATGGTCTGGTCATCAGGGCAACACCTATTTGGAGGCTTCTGGAGGATAAGCTAGAGTGAGACATTTTCTCTTTGAAGATGTATTGAGAATTCTAGATTGAAGGGGCTTTTGGGGTCCCCTACTGTAATATGTTATTTCATAGATGAGAAATCTCAGAGCCAAGGAAGCTAGGTTACTTGCTCAAGTCCAGAAGGGTAATAATTGATAAAGACAAGAGAACCATGCAGACACCAGGAAGCTGGGCTTTCTTTCAATCTATGTTGCTGCCTGGGGCTCATTTTTTCCATTTATGTTCCTTTGATAGTCTGCAGCTTTAAGATTATTTAATAAAATGTTAATCTTGTTACTGGTAGAAAAATCAACCTCAAAGTTCTGGATATAGCCACCCCCCACCCCCCATCAAAAACAACATCTTTACCTCGGTAACCAACTAAAACAGTCTAGAATTGCGGGGCAGGGTGACTACGGAGTGGCATCTACTATTCCTGCTGCTTTTGGAAAAACAAAATTTGTTTCTCCATCTCCATAGACTTTAAATGACAACTTGCACACAAACAAGATATATTTCCTTTGACTTATAAAAGGGAAAGCTAAAGAAGAGATAAGAGGCCGATCACTTGGGGCAATATGAATGCAGCCTTAGCTAACCAGAAATTTAGCTGACCAGCAGGCACTCACCCAAGGAGTCTGATAACAAAGCTTTTACTGTCATTGCATAGTTTATAACAGATGATCATTGCCCTGATGTTCATTTAATTTTATTTAAAAAAATCTGATTTCAGGATGAGGCTGTATTTGCTTGGACTTCTCCATCCGCCTCATGCTGCCCCGTCTGCGTGTGCGTGCCTAGCCTCGACGTAGAAAGTGCTGTATACTCTTTCAGATGTTCCCAAATTCATCTCTAGTTCAGGGTGAAACTGTCCTGAACTGAGTGCTGGCTCAAGATTCAGGGTCATCTTTAGACAATGCCCAAGGAAAGCTGTGTTGGGCTTGACCTCCCTCCACCAATTATTTTTTTTAAAGGTAAAATCTTGTTACATAAAAGCCAGAGGGAGCTATGAAGGAGATAACAGGCAAGGCCTGAGAGGTGTTCTGATTTCTGGAAGGAAGGGTGGAGGTGGAGGCTGTGTTTACGAAAGGGTCTCAGAGGGTTTTAGTCCAACAGGTGAACTTCTGACCCTATGTCCCCTATTCTTCTTGAAACTTCATCAGCAAGTAAAGCACATGGGCTTCATAAATGCCCAGGTCCACCCAGGTTGGAAACAAGGTGACTGGCCCTTCTGTTTTAACTTAGAGATGTGTCTCTGCCATGCATGAGAGACAAAGTCATGAATTTCCAGGAAGCATTTCCCAAAGTATAATCTCTTCAGAAACAGTCAACTCTAGGAGAACTGACCTAGGGCTTGGTTGGTGAAATTAGATGTGAAAAGATCTAGATAATGGCAACTGAGTTCCATCCTTTGTTGAGCATCTCCACTTCATTAATTATTGGCACTATCAAAAAACAAACAAACTCTATCAAGATGTAACATTTAATATATGATGAGCACTGTCCTTTAATTTTTATCTGCCAATTTAGAAACTTAACATTCTGGCTCAACTGAGCATGTGGGAGGTTTGGTTCATAATCTTGCTCTGTCCTAAATAATATGAATTGTTACAGAGAAAAGGAGGACTAGAGAAGGAAGATTGCTAGATTGCTTGCAACTGGGAAAAGCAAATCATTAGAGAAAGAGTTATTCAGAGACGGAGTTATTTCTCCTCTATTTAGATTTGGGGCATATTGCTTAGCTCCAGGTCTGACCCAGCACCAAATTCTCTTCCTAACCTGGGATGCACAGACCCTCAATAAAAAGGGGGCAGTGAGTTGGGTGCTGGGCAATAACCTACTGCTAAGCCAGTAAGTGAAATAGTGTTTATCTTGAGACTCAAATGAATCAACTTGATTCTTCCTTGAGCCTATGGTTTATGAGAACAACTTATTGGAAAATGAAACCAAGCCAATCAGAATACACAGTTTGAGATGCACACGTTTGAGTCTCTATTTGTTTTCAGTGTACCAGAAAAACAAAACTAGTTCAGCACTGCTTAAACATAGATTGGAAAGAAAATCATTTAGCCCTTTGAAGGCCTGAGCTTATTTATTTACTTACCTGTGGATTTAATTTACTTCCAAAGAAATGAAATTTAATGGTTGTTTTGGCTGTAAATAGCCTCAGTCTAAGGATGATGGCACCTGAAGTCAATATTCTACCTTTGCAGGATAATCACTACTGAATGGGAAATTGCCGTGTTTGAAATCACTGATGAAGAAAAAAAGGTTGGTAGAAGACCACACTTGAGACTCTTCAATTCTATGTCCTTCTCAAAGCTTCTGGATGAGAGTTCATTTATATAGGAAAGTCCTTTAGTGAAACATTCAAAATAACAAACATCAATTAGACGCTGTGCTCACAGGATGTCTTTTATCTTCAGACTTGGGAGTGCTCTACAAACACTCATTAATCCTTCCAAAAGCTGCTGCCAGCCAGGTACTAGTATCTTCCTTCCCACTGAGGAGGAAGTGACAGTGTCAGAAAACATGTCTTTGCCCTAAAGTTTCATCTTTGTGTGGGGTGAGGTCACCATTTCAAATGTACAGTTCCCAAACCAGAATATAGGAGGTAGATCTGGACATTTAAGCAAGATGAATACGAATGGAGCCAGAATTCCTTAGCATAATGAAAACTCATGAGTGAGGGCCTTTAAAGAGTTTGTACTTTCAAATAGCACAAACCACTCTAAGTGAGATATGCCATATTTTCTAAGGTGTATACAGTTTTTCACTGAATAAATTTATTTCATAGCCTGTTTTCTCTTAATGATATATACCCTGCCTGTATACCTCATGAAAAACACAAATTTGGCTTCATTTCTGTAAAGCCATTAGTGAATATGGAATTCCACCTCTGTAAACATTTGCACCCTCAGAACGGAGGCAAATATCTCTGTGCTAAAACCCTGCCTTTGGTCATAGTGTTTCATAATGCTTCAGTTTAGAAACTGGTTAATGTATCTTGATGGCAGTTTGGTGGGTTGGTTAATTTATGTTCTACGTTTCTGCCTCTCCCAGTTAGAAATTTTTCCTGATTCCCACCTTTTGGAGAAAGAAGGCACAGATGCAAATTGCCTGAAAGGAGTAGACTGGAGCCGAATGACCCTGGGGCTTGCTGAGGCTATGAGAAATGGGATCACCTGGGGGTCAGGAAGAGCCACAGACAGACTGAAGGAACTGTGTTGCCTTATTTTGGCAAGTGGTACCATGAGCCACCCTGCTACCCTAACTGGAAACCTGGCATTTGTTCATGATTGCTCCTCATTCAACTCTAATTGGTCAAAAAATCCTGTTGATATTACATGAAGAACTATTCTAATGGCATTAGTTCAAACCCTCATAATTTTAAAAAAATCTGGAGTTTCCCAACAGTGTCCTGACAGGTCTCCTTGTCTCTCATTTCAGTTCACTTCAGTTACCTCCACATCATTGCCAGAGAGAGCTTTCTACAGTGCAAATCTGACTATGTCCCTCTCATGTTAAACTTTCACTAGCTTCCCATGGTCTTCATGATAACACCCCATCTTCAAAGCATGCCATACGAAGGATATTATCTGACCTGGGTTAATGTCTTCAGCCCAACTCTCGCCACTCAGCCTGTGGACCATGGGTCAGCTCCCCAAGCTCTAGCTCGTCATCCTGTGGCTTTCTCGGCCCCACCTGCTTAAGTCAGTTGTCACCTCCTCCAGAAAGCCTTCCCTAAAACTGCCCTCCCACCAGATCTGTACAGAAACACTGTTGGTGGAGATGCCTTACACTCTTTATCTGTTCTGGCAACATGCCGTGTTTCCCTATTTCAAAGCTTTTATCAACCAAGACCATTGTTTCTTTGCCTCCCCCATTGCACCGTGAACTCATTGAGGGCAAAGAATGATTTTTATCCACAGAGAGCAAGAAATATAATGGCGCTCAATAACTTAGTGGACAAAAAAGTTAGAATTAAATTTATTGTTTGTAGAAAAACATTTAGAAGTGCTTCTAATGCCATGTTTTGGGGAGCGCTGTGTTGACACACGTACCTATAAAACGTTCAGCATTCCCAAACACATTTCCTTAAGTTGTTTTGTTGGGTAGCACAACTTCTGGTTATGGGGCTCCTAAGGAGCAAAGTTTCATTCCATTGTGAATCAGTGTCTACAGAAGTTGTAGAAAAGAAAAATGATTCAAAAAGGATTCACTGGGCTTTCTTTGGAAACTCCAAAAAGGAAAAAAAAAAAAAAATGGCTTTGCATTTGGGAGCAGCACTATTTGAATTGGCTCCTCTCTATTCTACTGAAATGATTCTCCTGCAGTCCCTTCTTTGGAAGCTTCCCAGTAAGTCTGCTTTATATTGCCAACATCTCAGAAAGAAACCCTTCAAATCCATCTCTGCTTGACTCTTTCCCTCCTCTCGTTAGTTGTCAGACACATGGTCTTTCTTTGTTTCCCTTGGGATTGGCAGGGATGAAAGTGCTCCCTTTAGTCTGTGCTCTACTGCTAGTCCATGTTCTTGGTGTTATTTCTGTGGTCACTTACTGAGGTTCCTAAATGGTAAAGTGGTCTCCAGAAGCAAATACTTGTAGGGAGCCAGTGAAAGTTATTAAATATGAACATGGAAGGCATGACTTTTTAATGGAAGCAATGTGTTTTGATGGTATTTAGATGCTATCTAGGGTTTGTTTATTTAGGGTATAGCGAATAGTTCTCCATTCCAGATTGCCCTTTACCTCCCTGTCTTCTAGCTTCTAGACCAGCCACACTGTTCTCAGGCAGATTGCTTTTCTTTGCCAGTGCTTTGTGTTAACAACATTCACTTAGAAGGTAGCTCAAGCATCACTTGCTCATGCTTCCCAATGCATGAGACTAGCTAGGTAGGTCAACAAGTATGGAAGATATGTATTTTTTATGGTATCTCATTTAACCCAAGTCTTTAAAACAATGCTGCAGAACAGCTGATGGATTTGCCTCCAAAATACCTGCCAGTGAGGAAATACTTGGGTAGAGGTAGAACTATGATTTCCAAAGAATATCTTCAGGAATCACATTGTGTTTCCAGCTGCTTTCCTACTCTGAAACCCAGATACACAAGAAAATACTACACTACAAAAAAAAAAAGACAAAATCTCATCTCTTTTTTCTTTTTCTGTAGGTGCTTGCCTGACATATATGTAAGTGGATGAAAGTGAGTTTTACTATAAAGTAAATCTCAGGATTCTATCTCCATCTATAGCAACCACCAGAGTGAACAATGGAAGTTAATTCAGATTAATATCCAAGAAGTGGCTTTATTATGTCTTAGTCAGTTTCTTAGTTATTTTACTTGTTTTAGTAATTGAATCAAATGACCCCATGTAATAGGATTGTTTCATTGTTGGTCAGTCTGGAAATTGTCAATTCTGTAATGCATTAAGGACTGCTAAGAGGCAAACAAAAGCGATGTAATATTTCAGATAAGGAGTTTGGAACTTGCAACATGATTTTTCATAAGATCCATAAAAAATGCTATTTAGCAATTAAAAAAACTGCATTAAAATGGACACAGAACCAAGCACAAATGTTTATTTGCCTAAAATGCCAAGTCTTCTACATTAAACAAGATACAGACTATGGGGTTTTCCATGGAAGCGAAGAAGACACAAGTGTAACAGTTTGTGTTTTTATATAATTGAAATTATTAGGGTTTATTCCATTTGAGAATTTTGCCCAATAGTCTTGAATAACAGAATTCATAATTGGACCTATTTGTTGCCTTCTCACCACTTCTCTGGGCTAAGTGATTTTCATACATCAACTCATTAAAACCTCACAACACACCACAAACCTGGGACATGGTCATGTTCACCAGCGTCTAAATGGAGTCAGGACTCAGTTCCAAGCCTATCTTACCCTAATGCACATGGTCTTTACCAGTAGGCTGATTTGGGAACCAAAAGGAATCTCCATAATTATCTAGTCCCACCCTTTGTGCCGATGACAACACGGAGATATCAAAAAATGAACGGCTCCGGGAGATGATGCAGCTCATTTGTCTTCCGTGCTACACATGGATCCCAGGCTTCTCTGCTCCCACTTTGGGTACAAAATTCCACCCCCTTTTCCTACTGCTGGGGTCCTTTTGTCGATAGAAGCATTGTGCATTTCAGAGCCACAGGGCAGCCGTGTGCCGCACACTGGGCCTCTGGGGGAAAGCATGTCTAACTGAACGGGGCTGAGTGAGTAAGCTGAAGGGATGGGGGCCTGCAGCACTCACTGCAGCCTCTGAGCTGATGCTGGAAGTTTTCTATCAAGTCTCTGTCATAAAGTTAGCATCACAACGTTCTCCCAAGAGGTGCTGTTGGAAACAGCACAGACTCGGGGCTGCGCTGTCCTACATAGTGGTGAGGTGTACATGTCACTACCCAGCACTTGAAATGTGCCCAGTTTGAATCGAGCTGTGCTGTAAGTGTAAAATATGCAGCAAATTTTAGACTTAGTACACAATGAAAAGAAAGAAAAACAGCTCCATTTTACACTGATTACAAGTTGAAATGATAACATTTTGTATACATTGGATTAAATAAAATATGTTATTAAAAATAATTTCACCTGTTTCTTCTGCCCCGTCCCCCCTTTCAAGGTGGCTCTCAGAAAATTTTAAATCACACGTGTGGCTTGCATTATAGCTGCCAGACAGCCCTGCTCTAGAAGTATACAGTTGGTTTGAATTTCACCTCTGCTACCTCCAAGCTGAATGACTTTGGGTAAGTTATGTAACTATTCCATGTCTCATTTTCCCTATTTGAAAAACATGAACAATAACAGAGATGCCATAAGGACTCTAAATTCGTTAATATTTGCAAAATGCTCAGGAATCAAAAGGCTCATGATAAACACTACATTAAGTGTTTGGTAAATAAATTGTCTCATTTTTTGGGAGGACAATGATTATTTTCAAATTCTACTACTGATGACTTCTCTGACTTAGAATTTCTTATTCAAATAGTGTAACCATCTTCACTTTTGTGAATCCAAGGACCCCATATTGAAAAGCATAGCTCTAAAGGCCTGCGTTGACACTGGTCTGCAATCTCTTCAGAAGCACACAAGAAAATCTCCAAACTTGTTAATGATAGTTGGCTCCTCTGGATAGCAAAATACTCTGGGAATACAGAGCAAGGAGAGCCCAGGAGAGTGCCTGTGGGCAGAAAAGTAGCGGGCTTCTGTGTGGGCAAGAAGAAGTCAGTGAACCAGGCAGAACTGTCCAAGGCATACCAACAGAAACCTTGACCCCTACCTCTCACTTACTAGCCTAGAACATGATCTAGTACTATTGCTGGGGTCATGAATCATCACATAATCAATCTACAAGGTGTTTAATGAGTAGCTGATAGATGTTTAGGTGTTGAGACTTTCCAGGCTCCTTCAGAAGAGTCTTGAGTACACAATTGGAACCATTATCAACACTTAGCCAAAAGAAGATTTTTCCTTGAATATTTTGTGTGATTTAAGTTATCCTAAAATTGGAAAAGATCCAGGGGTAGCCATATATAAGTACTGAGGTGTAATTTTGGTTATATTTGCCCCATGAGTCATGGGAATGTATTTGTATAGTTTGAAGAATCAACACTAGAGTATTTGGGTTTTGTTTTGGGTAGTCTGATGTGATTGTGCAAATATATTGCCATTTTTCCTCTGAAAAGATGAATGGGGAAATATTTTGTCATTTGAAAAAATATAGAACTACTAAGATCATTATTAGGATCAAATCATTAAACACTTAGCTGTTCATCAAACTCATTCCGTCAGCTTCTTTCAGGTACACAGTAGGTGCTCAGTATGTGCTGGTTGAGTAAATTAATGAATGAGATGTTTTGGTAAAAGTGACTTTGCTTGGATATGGGCTTTACCTGAAAATACTAGGAAACATAAAGTTGGAATAGAGAAATACAAAGGAAAAAGCAGAAAATGGCACAAAGATATGTAAAGTATATATCATGTAAAGAAATTAGTTTTTTAAAAGCATTCACATTAAGTCTAAGTCCAGAGAAAGTGAAAACTGTATAATGGTGAATTCTGGATTAACCCCTGGAACAAACAGGGTCCAGGTGAGGGCCATTTGTTAGCTTCCTTCCAACCCCTTCCCAGAGGGGCTGGGATTTTAGGAGCTTCTTAAATAAACATCTAGTTCATGTTATTTTAATTTCTGATCTGGTGACTGGTTTGGGTCAGGTTGTCTTGCCATTGACTTTTCCCCTTGGTTATACACATTCCTCTTCTCTCACTGGCTCTTCTCTTTGTCAAATTTAAGTCCTCCGTTTTCACTCCAACACATACGTTGGATGTCTGCTCTCCTTGTGCTGCGTCCCGTTCTCTGTTTTGACCTTAGGATGACCAGTTCTGTATTGGTCAGTGGTCATTCAGATTTCATATGTGTGAACATGTGGTAATAACTGCACTTGAAATTTACATATTACACCATCTCTGAGGAGATCAAGTATTTTACAGAGAGCATCTGGCTGATCTTCCATCCATTCTTGCAGGATAAACAAGACACAGCTATTATTATCCCTATTTTGCACACGAAGAAATGGGAGTGCAAGAAGATTAACTTCATTTTAAAAGTACTCAGTGGACTCCGAGAGGAGCCATGAGCATTCTTGGTTCAATTGTCAGGCTCTTTTGACTTTCTAGGTGAACAGTCTTTTCTGGTAAAGCTATGTAGAGACAGAAACATCAGAGTTTGTTTGCCTTTTCTCTCCCCATTAGATTTATACTGAATTTTTTGTAGTATTTGGCGTATTGCCTTAGGTGGTGTTTATTTTTCAGTGGAGTTGTTTATAGTATGGGCTTGGACTTGAATACTGTTGAGACTTGAGCAAGTCGCCTGTCAAAAGAGAGTAAAATGGCTAAAAGCTTCCTTTGGGTTTAGGGACATCTTTGAGAAAAAGAGGGATCCTTTACGAGAAAGTGATTGAATGTGGATACAGGAATGAATAGAATAGTGTCCTGTGGTCCCTTACATCTTTACGCTTCTGGGACTGATAGTAGCACTTTGGGGTGGATTTCAATGGGTGAATTCCCACATGGTTGAGATATTTAGTAGAAAACTGCATCCCTGGCATTACACAGCTGCTTATCAAACTAGCTTGTTAGCCATGACTGCTAACGTGTGTTTGGAGGAAAGCAGGGCCTGCTTTGCCTGGGGACTTTTAAAATTGTGCTCAAAGTCGAAGGAGCTTTATCTTGAAAGGTTTTATTGGCCGTTCTGAAACTCCCTTATGCAAGAATGATGAAGCCCAGGTATGTGTAGCGTAAGGTGTGGTGTTCATACAGTTGCCAAGTGAGACCTACTTTTTTTTTTGTAAGTTTTGTTGAGACTTGGGCAATCATGATTTGGGTTTTTTCCAGGCTGATCTACAGTGTGCTCCCTAAATAATTTTGTTAGCTGTTAGGGCTGTGTTGCTCACTTCACTCGGGCTCTGTAGACTTAATGAGACTTTCGGACTGAGCCTTCTCTTTCAAGGTCACAGGGCTTAGTAGTCCACCCCAAAAGGTCTATGGAGATAGCACTCTGCGTTTGCCCTTCCTAGAATGAGCGAGCTGAATTTTCCAAACCTGGCGTGAGCTGTTACAAATTTGGGTTTCTGTCAGCTGGATTTCAGATAACCAGTTGATTATCTAGCAACATAAATAAAAGATGAACTTAAGCTGGGAAGAAAGTGAGGCTGTGCAAGTCAGCTGTGTGAATCTACCAACCAAATGAAACGATTGTGGTGGCTCTGCCCTGGGAGCTGCTTCGGCTCCAAGGCCTCCATTTCTTTTTTTGTAAAATGGGGATTCCTGTCCTACTTACTGAGCAGGAAGGGAAGGATTACTGTGACACAGTGTACATGAAATCCTTCATTGACTGGTAAAGCTCAATGGGAATCACCGGAGAGATCTGTAATGTGGAGATAAAGACACCCAATTTGTAGGCTTGTCTCAAAAACTAGATGACATAACTTATGTGAGGCTTCTAGCATATTGCTTTACACATGGAAAGAAACAAAATGTAGTTTCCTGTCCCTCTCCCCCACGTTGTTTTACCCAAGGCTCTGATGCGATCCTTCTCACTCTCATTCCCTCAACCTCTTGAAGTTCGAGTTTGCAGTTAGTTCTCTGCCTTGGGTTGTTCCCTGTGTGGGTGCATTTCCTCTGGTTGCCCATGTTGGCTTAGGCCTTCACTCTTTTCAAAGAATGTTCGTGTCCTCAGTCCCATGCTCCTGAACCTCCCCACCCCAGAGTTTCTCCATCAGATGCCAGCTTCTCGTGCAGTTTCCCCAGCACTGACTGTCAGATGCATCACGCTTCTACAATTCTACATGCATACAGATGTTTTAAAACACCTATATGTGGCCCTTATTTTATCCCGCCTAATTTGTATTTATCTCTCATTTTATATTGTATAATTCATGATGGCAGGGACTATATTTATTTATTTATTTATTTATTTATTTATTTTTGAATACATACACCATCCTGTTCTGTTTCTGGCACATGAAATAGAAGCGAACAATGAATAAATGCATGAGTGAATGAAACAATTTCTATGCAGCTGCTTTAGGTATCACATTCCAGGATATGATGCTAAAACCAGTTATAGACTATTTATGTGTTTCAGTCATGTAGTCTATTGGCAGCATAGCAAGGGTCCAATTACAATAATCTCTTGAAACAGTAACATCCTGATTGCCTGCCATTTTGATATTGTCCTATCACTTCTGTTCTAGCGACTCATTGTGTCTTTGTCTCTACAATGGCAGAAAAGTTAGTCTATTTAGTTTCATTAATTAAAAAAAAAACCCCAAAACTAGTCCATTTGACTGACTCAGGTGATTCAACTAGTTGTGTGGATATAGGTAGATAAAACAAACTGGTTGATTGAGTCTTTCATGTTTGAAGTGGTTGTTCGTATCATTGCATAGGCAGGTTCTATATGACTTCAAGTGACACCAGAAAGGCCAAGGCTACCTGGTGGTCAGAAGGTAGGATTAGAATAAGGTAACTGGGACGCTTGAATTACACATTCAACTCAGCTGCTTCCGCTACTCTGGCCTTAGGCAAGTTACATAAATTTCCCTGTCCAGTATTTCCTGAAATAAAAAAAATGGAGGTAGTGGACGGGATAACACTGATAATTCTGAGAATCTGTGCCCTATTGTGGGTATAACATGTACCTGTTACTCAGGGATATGGGCAAATACTTTGAAATGCTTGAGTGCCATGGGAGTGATCAGTATTCTGTTCCCCTTTCTCCTGGATTTGCACTGCCTCTTCCTTTCCACCTGTCATTTCCACTGGGTTCCAAGCCACTGAGACATGTAATGCACCAAGAAATAAGCTGCACTGTACTTGAAAGGTAATGTATGCAATAGAGTGGTATTATGCCTTCACATAGTTAACTAAAGCAAAATCATTATTTGTGTTTTTAAAAATAAACATTAAAAGTTTTTATTTAGAATTTAATCCACAATTTATACTTGTTATTTTAAAGGCACAAAAATGAAAAACAGCACAAAATATAAATGAAATATAAGCTAAGAGCACAGTATGTCATGTTTATTTGAAAGCTTTTCCCGCGGTTTATTGAGAAATAATTGACATACATCATTGTATAAGTTTAAGGTATACTGCACGATGGTTTTGATTTAGATATATTATAAAATGATTACCACAAGATGTTAAGTTAACACGTAGATACGATAAATAAAAGTATAAAAGAAAAAAGAAAAAAATTTTCTTCTTGTGATGAGAACTTAGGATTTACTCAGTTTCTCTATATATCCTACAGCAGTGTTAACTATAGTCACTATGCTGTGCATTAAATTCCTCATACTTATCTTCTAACTGGAAGTTTGTACCTTTTGACCACCTTCCTCCCATTCTTTCACTTCTGGTAACCACATGCCTGATCTTTTTTTTCATGAATTGTTTCTTTTTCCTTTGCCTGCCTTTTTCTCTTTCTTTCTTTCTTTCTTTCTTTCTTTCTTTCTTTCTTTCTTTCTTTCTTTCTTTCTTTCTTTCTTTCTTTCTTTCTCTCTCTCTCTCTCTCTCTCTCTCTCTCTCTCTCTCTCTCTCTCTCTCTCTCTCTCTCTTTCTTTCTTCTTTCTTTCTCTCTTTTTTTCCTTCCTTCCTTCCTTTTTTCCTGATTCCTTATGTAAGTGAGAGCATATGGTATTTGTCATTCTCTGTCTCATTTATTTCACTTACCGTAATGTCTTTAAGGTCCATCCGTGTTGTCAAAAGTAGAAAAATTTTCTCATTTTTTATATTCATTCAATCATCAATAAGCACTTAGGTTGTTCTCACGTCTTGGCCATTGTAAATAATGCTGCTATGAACATAGGGGTGCAGATATCTTTTCAAGTTAGTGTTTTTGTTCTTTGGTTGTATTCCTAGAAGTCGAATTGCTGGATCATATGGTAGTTCTATTTTCAATTGTTTGATGACCCTTCATAATATATTTGAAAGCTTTCATTTTCAAGTATGCCACCATTAGGGCAAGTACACCATTATAACTGTATTCATAAAACATCATTTCACATAATGGTGTTGCTGACGAAGGCCCCATTTTGAATTTTCAGAAATGTATTTAATCGAAACAATGTTCATCACTTAAAATTTTATAGTTAGTAGGTAGATGGGGGAAAAGGAAGGAAGTGAAACAAAGTTTAAGATTAAGCAGAAAGGAAGGGAAACGAAGATTCAGATTAAGCAAACCTCTGACTCTTCGGAAATTTATGCTCTGAGTGTCCGTTTCTGAGAATAAACCACTCCAGAGGTTCACTTCAGCCTTCTGTTTGTTTTACTTTCCTGTCTCTTCCTTTTTCTTTTCACTGTATTCCTTCCCTTCTTTTATTCTGCTCCTGCTCTCTTTCCTTTTTCCTTCTCTTGGGGGTAATCGGAGAGGGAGGATGTGGTCAGAATTAATGAGGCGAGAACCATTTCAGTTCCCGTTTTCCTCTACCTCAAACCCTTAGCAGATGTGAAGCTTAATCAGATCATCGCAGCCCAGACCACGAATGGAAACTCCAGAAACCGCAGTCCAAGGACACGAGGCCACAACCACACTCTCAGTGGCAGAATCATTCTAGAAAGCATTCTGACCATGCATTGCAGTCACACTGGTTAGAAATTCATCGACGCGATGATGAAGAAGGCCCCACAAGAACTTGTTAGTGTTTGTAAATCATGTCAGTGCATGAAAGACCCATCTGATATGATAGGAAAAAAGTCCTCCGTGGCCAGAATCTTAGTGTACTGTCCAATCACAGCTGCTCTCTGCTCACTCCTGTCCTACTTTGAGCACCATGTTTGCATGATACCATCCCAGAAGGAAAATCATCTTCTTGAAAATGTTATTGGTCTTCCTCACAATGTGGGTGGTATCTTAGATCCTATGAGCTTGAAGAACATGATTATTAACATAATTGCATCCAAATCCCTCATTAATTAAAAGACAAGAAGGTGACAAGAATAGAAAGCTGGGAAATGCACCCATCTGATAAACTAGCTCATAATTGAATTTGGGTACAGTTTCACCTCTTTGGACCCCTGGAAGTTTATACTGGTGTCAGGCTCAGGGGAGTTCACACTCATTTCCAGGAGGGAGAACTGCCTCCAATGTTACCAGGTCTAAAATTAAGAAATTGGTCTCAAACTTTCTCACAGAAGTTCAACTGTTAGACAGTTCTTTTTGTTCTCACTGATTTGGGCATTGAAAATATGTAGCTTTGGATCACAAAACTGAAGTATAATTCATTCCTGAAAGAACTCAAGCTGAGAGATGGAGAAGCACTCTCACCAAGAGATGTTCTTTAGGATGACTTGCTTTTCATTCCAAAAGTAGTCTTGAGCTTGACAGTCAGGCTCCTAATTTTGTAAAACAAGGAGTCTGCAATAGATCAGATTGTTTCCAACTGTGGCTGGCGAATTTAGTTTGATGCAGCCAGCCTTAAAGTACTATAATAACAGAATATAAAATATCAGAATGCATCTCATGTCATAAAGGTATGCTCTTTTTCTTGAAATTTTTCATTCAGTCACATGTATATCTATATGCGTGTATTGGGTTGACATAAACTTTCTTACTATGGAAAAAGATTGCGGCTACTGCAATAGAAGATTGCTTTATTCTTACATCAGAGCCATGATTAAGATAATTCCAGCTAGAAGAGGATACTTTGTCCTTGGTTTATTTAGTACAATATGTTCCTTTGTACAGAAGGAAAAAGGAATATTTTAAAATAACATTCTTCTCTTTTCCAAAAGAAATGCAGCTAATTTTAGACACCATAGAGGATATAGATAAGCACAAAGAAAAATAAATTAAAATTTGTTCTTATTACTTAGAGATAACTATTCAATATTTTGATGTATGTATATTTTCAATCTTTAGGTTGTGTGTTTGTGTTAAATGGAATTGTTACTACATATATTTTATAACCTGCCCTTTTCAAATAACCACATAATATTATATTAACTGTTTTCTAAAATGCCATTTAAAAGGGAAAGATTGCATTCAATTTAAGCACTTTTTAAAGAAAATCGACAAGTGAATAAATAAAACATGGGCTGTTGAGGACGGCATCAGCCATCATGGCACCTGGTATTTGCAAACGGAAATGTCAAGACAGGTCTAAAGAGGAGGATGAGCAGTGAACTGGATGCTCTTAGTGAGAAGGAAATATGTTGGGAAAACGAAGGTTCAAGATACTCTTACTGAAGTGAAAGAGAGAAGTTTCCCTCCAGTAACACAGGTCGCAGAGCAGCCAGGAAGTGATAAGACATGTGTGCTGGACACCAAGTGGACTCTAGGATGTCACCATTTACTTAATTAGAGTAAGAATTTGTACTGTTTTTGAAAACTTTATTAAGTTATCTATCACACATGTCCCACAGGGGGTTACAATTTTTCAAAGCTCTTTTTAATAAATAGTCTTGATTGAACCTCATGATAGCCCTGTATGGAGAAGTAGGGTCAACCTTGTGGTCTGTATTTTATAGACAAGGAACACTTCCTTCTCAGGAGACGAAGAGCCACAGAGACTGCTTGGCTTGTCACCTTGTGTGGGAACATCTTCCTCTGTTTCCTACTCAGTGTGGGTTCCTTTGTTCTGCTTAAGTGTGTGTGTGTCATATGGCACCTGGCCAGCCCCACTGTTGAATCTGTCCACTGGGAGGAGGGGACGGGTTCTTCTGCAGCAGCACAAGGGGTGTGTGCCTGCTGATTGCCGGAGGGACCCCCGGTCATTGGGGACAATTGTCCACTATTGAGGCTGACCTTGCTCGGTCTCTTTTCTATGTCAGTAAATCTCGTTCTGTCCCATGCTTGACTGCTTTGTGTTTTCTTGGTGACTCTTATACACAGATGCAGTGGGGAGAGGTGCTTGGACTTCTATTCCTGGTGACTGGCAACAGAGACCCTTCGTTGGATAACTGCACCTAGAATGCAAGGCTTCTAGTTCCTGGTGTGCTTTATCCCATGTGGTACCATCAGACTCAGGTTCACCATCATCTGTGAATGTTGGGTGGGTGGGTCTAAATGATTGGATTGGCCTGCTGATAGGACTTGGCTGGATGAGACCACAAACTCTTAGTTCTAGGAGCTTCTAATCTGAGACTAAGAAATGTTGTGATTATGTCAAGAATATTCAGTTGGTGAATTCTTAGATAGCTTTTTAAATTAAGCAGAGGGCAACTAACGAATGAAATTTTCTTATAAAACTGAGGTGTTTGCTTTTGGGTTGAAACTTCCTTTATAATGATGAATGCTGAATACCTCATCAACCAAACCCCAGTGGGAGGGACTCAGGCTGGATATATCTTCTAAAGAATGTCACTTTCTAAAAGAGAGGGTGCTTTCACTTTGGCAGTTCCACAGTGCCATGCATAGACTTCTGCTTATATAAGGACCTTCCTTAACACATCTATGGAAATGAACAGAATAGTGGAACACCATCAGAGGAGTCCTCTGTTTTTCTCAGGCTTACAATGTGCTGACTTGCTTTTCTTGGTTCTCAAACGATGCAATCCAACAGCTCAGCAACTTCCTGTTTGAGGGTTAATTATTTCTTTTTATGCCTATATTTAAGATGCTTAAATCTGTGATTCACTCCCTATCATTAGATGTAATGCTTAGAATATAGCCATGTATATCACATTAACTCTTCTCCTTTGATGGCTATTATTTTCCCCTCTGAGCAGTTGCCAGTGGACTCAGATCCTGAAAACATGATGATAAGCACAGCTATCTCAAGGGCAACCTTAGCTCTGCAATTGTCATGGCTGTGAATCAAGAAGCTGCAGCTGTGTCCCTGTGGCAAACTGACACCCTACTCCTCAACACTGGTACAAGCATGAGACCCTGGGACAAGTGCACCTGTGTAGTTTGAAGGAGGGATCCTTTCTAGTTCAGTGGCCCCACCTTTTTGGCTTTTTTGCCCCATGAGAGTGAAACCAAGAAATGACTTACAGAGTGGGAGAGTCATCAGCAAGAGGGTGGAGAATGGAAAATAAGACCTCACGCATGTGAGGGAAGGGTGGGGAATAGTTTGAAGTACATTTGAGGTGGCAAAAATAGTCTTCCTCCTCTCCCCTTCCCGGGCTCTGTTTAAATAAGTAGAAGAATCATCAAATTCTGAGAATTAAGCCCACTTCTCTTTCATCAGTGCTTCTCACTCAAGAATAAGTACTTAATTGGAATTGAGAAGGGGCCTTCTCTCTTGCCCAGCAGATATACTGTGATGAGGAAAGGAATTGAGAGAGAAGAAAGGGAAAGGAGCATGGACCAGGAGCAGGAAAAAAATGAGGAAGTGAGCAAGAGAAGGACGGAACACAGCCAGAGGAAGAAAGAGAGTCAATATGTCTTGAACGGGACAATTTGCTTTTTCAGCATTGCCAACGGCTTAATGGCTGTCACTTGAGCATGTGGGACTTCCTCTTTCTCCAGACACACTGAGCTGGTGTTTCACTGGTAACAATAAGTTAATTGAATAGCTTATTGACAGATGTGCACCCTGTGGCTGTGAGATTTGAACTTTTATTATAGTTCTATGTGAGAGAATCTGAAATAAGACCCATCTTTTATTTATTTATTTTTAAAATATGTTTTATTGATTATGCTATTACAGTTGCCCCAATTTTGTCCCTTTACCCCCTCTGCCTGGTACTCCCATTGCCTCCAGCAATACCCCCTTAGTTCTTGTCCATGGGTTGTGCATATACGTTCTTTGGCTTCTCCATTTACCTTACTATTCTTAACACTCCCCTGTCTATTTTGTATCTACCAATTTATGATTTTAAATCCCTGCACCTTTCCCCATTCTCCTTCTTCACCCTCCCAGCTGATGTCCACATCTGTGGTTCTGTTTCTGTTCTGCTTGTTTGCTTAGTTTATTTTTAGATTCAGTTGTTTGTAGTTGTAAATTTGTTGCCATTTTGATGTTCATAGTTTTGATCTTCTTCTTTTTCTTAAATGAGTCCCTTTAAGATTTTATATAATAATGGCTCAGTGATGATGAACTCCTTTTGTTTTACCTTTTCTGGGAAGCACTTTACCTGCCCTTCCATTCTAAAGAATAGCTTTGCTGGATAGAGTAATACAGGTTGTAGGTTCTTGCTTTTTATCACTTTGAATACTTCTTGCCAGTCCTTTCTAGCCTGAAAAGTTTCTTTTGGGAAATTAGCTGACAGTCTTATGGGAATGCCTTTGTAGGTAACTCTCTTTTTTTCTCTTGCTGCTTTTAAGATTCTCTCTTTACCTTTAACCTTTGGCATTTTATTTATGATGTATCTTAGTGTAGTCCTTTTTGGGTCCAACTTATTTGGGACTCTGTGCATCCTGGACTTGTATGTCTATTTCCTTCACCAAATTAGGAAAGTTTTCTTTCATTATTTTTTCAAAAAAGTTTTCAATTTCTTGCTCTTCCTCTTCTCCTTCCGGCACTCCTATGATTTGGATGTTGGTATGTTTGCAGATGTCCCAGAGGCTTGTTATACTATCCTCATTTTTTTGAATTCTTTTTTTCTTCTTGTTGTTCTGATTGAGTGCTTATTTCTTCCTTATGTTCCAAATCATTGATTTGAATCTTGCTTCATCCCCTCCACTGGTTAGTTCCCTGTAGATTTTTCTTTATTTCACTTAATGTATCCTTTATTTCTGCCTGGGTCTTTTTTATGCTGTTGTCGTACTTAATGAGTTCTTTGTGCATCCTGATCACTAGCATTTTGAATTCTGCATCTGATAAGTTGGTTATGTCTGTTTCCTTTAGTTCTTTCTCTGGGTTTTGTTCTGTTCTTTCATTTGGGTCATATTTCTTTGTCTCCTCAATTTGGCAGCCTCCCTGTGTTTGTTTCTGTATATTAGGCAGAGCTGCTTTTACTCTCTGTCTTAGTAGTGTGATATACATACTGTAGAAAAGGCACCTGCAAATTGTGTGGGGCAAAGTCTTAGGGAATCACCAAGGTGAACTGCTTCACTGCTTTGTGGTTCTGTGTTGGGGGAGAGCTCAGAGAGGAGACAATTCTACTGCCTGGATTTTGAAGGCCTGCCCAGCACTTGCCCTGTTTCTAGTCACCTCACCTTCTTCCTGCATGTGACTGGTGCCCCTCCAGCCATTGCCCAAGTGCCATATTCCAGAGGGGGTTGGGTTTGTGCAAGTTCTAAGTCTCTACAGGCCCTCCAAGAGGAGTTTTCTGAAAATCTGGCAGTCTCCTCTGCCACCCCAACCCCCACTGGCTTCCCCAGCTAGAAGTTATGGGAATTTATCATCCTGGTGCTGGCACCCTGGGCTGTGTGATCTGGCCGGGGGCTGGGATTCCTTGTTCCTGAGGTATCCCTTCCAATTTTTATCCAGCATATGTGAATGTGGGGCCACCCATTCTGTTGTCTCACCACACCATACCATGTCTCTGTTCCTCTCTGCCTGTCTCTGCTCCTCCTACCTCTCTGGATGAATGTAGCTTCTTTAAATCCTTCATTGTTGGACTTCCATATAGCTTGATTTTCTGATGGTTCTGTTCTGGGTGATACTTGCTTTGGGGTCTAGTTGTAATTTTTTTGTAGTTGTACAAGGAGGTGAAATGGGTTTACCTATGCCTCCATCTTGACCAGAAGTTTGTACCCACCTTTTAAAAGAACACACACATCATCTTCTTCTTCTTCTTCATCATCATCATCATCATCATCATCATCATCTTATAGCCAGCCAGCCTTATCCTTCCACAATTTAGCCTTTTAAATGATTTCAGCAGTAACAGAGTATTTCTAACTGGGGTATTTGGACTTGTTGACTAATACATCAGGGACAAAGACACAAAAATTTGTGTCACAGAAGATCTGGTTATTATAAAAGAGAGAAATATATGTACTCTAATATAATGCTGAAATGTATGAGTTAGATCCTGAGGCTTACATCTATCTTTTTTTCACGTATTTTCACGTATTTCACCCGCTGGGCAGAGCTACAGTGTAAATGCATTTTGCTTTTGAACCAATGTTGTGTCCCTTTTAGCACTTTCTTTCATTTTTATTACATAATGTTTTCAGGCAAGTTCTACTCTTTTGCAGGTAGATATGTAACAATGCCAGTTTTAAGTTATGAGTAGCAGAGACTATTCTGCTCAGTCCCCATCTTTTTCTTTTATCCTGATGCCTTATCACAAACCATTTATCTTGGGCTGGGTTTGTGTGCATTACCACTTTGACAGACTTGACTGGATTGACTAATCAACCACTCTTCGGTTTAATAAAAATGAACCAAATGGACTGTCCCACAGAAAGCATTGCAATCAGTAGTTTTTTAACACTGAGTGAACTAGTTTGAGACCTACAGCCCCTTTCTCCTACCTTTAACCTGATGCAGTTGCCTGGAGCCCTATGGTCCAGTACTCTCCATTCTTACATACTTGCGGAGCTTGTCTTCCCTGAGCCAGTGTCGGGGCCTCCATTCTTCCTTTGCTGAGGCCTCAGGTAAATAACCAATGGGAGATATGATAAGAGATGCTTTTCTACTTGCCACCATGTGACTGACTTATAAAAATTGACCTAAGACCCAGGAGGCATGCCATCAGGTGAGGATCGCCTGCTCACAGTTAGCAGCAGCTGATGATGTACATAGCTGTCACTTGTTACTAAGAGACTTACACCCTTTCCACTCATACTCCTCCTTCAACCAAAAGTCATTCTTCCCCCATCGTCCCAGAAAGGTCTTAAGGAAATTAAAATGGAATTGAATTAGGGGCTCAGTCACTCCAGAGCAGATGACATTGGAAAGATGCAGGGTCAACAGGTTTGGGGTGGGGCTGAGGAACCTGCATTCTCATCAAGGACTGAAGGAAATTCTGATGCAGGTGGACACCAAACCTCATTCTGAGAAACACTGGAAAGAGGATTGACTCTCAGAGCCCGCATTTCCCCAACACTATGCCACAAGCTCCAAGCATGTGCCATCTGTTGTGTTAGGCCTTGGAGAGAGGAACGGCAAGGAACATGAACTCTAGCCTTTGTTCTCTTGGAGCTGGTCACTTCAAAGGGTCTGTGCAGCCCTCACAGGGAGGCAGAAGATGAAAGGAGTGTGTTGAAGGAGGTTTTCAAGTTGAGGAGAATGCTGAAGATAAGAAGAATGCTTCATTGATCCCAACCTACTGAGATCTGGAGTTGAAGTCAGTGGTGACTAAGCTCTAACTTGCTTGATACCATTTATATGGTGAATAATGAAATAATATTTGGTGACTCACAGCTTTCTAGAGAGCCTATCGCATCCTAAAGTGAAAATACCATGGGCTCCTTAGTAAAAAGGGGACTTTCTGGGCTGGTGTCTCACCACGGGACTCCCCTGAGGAAATGTTGGATGTGTAGGGCAGGGCCTGGGACCCAGCAGAGGAAATCAGTTCAGGCAAAGTCATCCTCACATGGAAGCTGGGGCTTTGCCAGTTGCTATACCAAAGCTGATGCTGAAGTCTTGGGTTAAGAGTGAACCCAGGCAACAGCATGGAGTGGAGCAGTGAGCCCGCCTGAGGAAGGGGCGAGAAGAGGGGGTGGGGAGGGGATATCTTTGAGTGGGAGAAGTCACTGGGGGATAACCAAGGCCTAGCTCTGCCTTTGCATCTGGGGTGGGTGGGAAAGCAGGTCACTGCTGGCAAGGAGGTGTGGGAGGCCCGGGTGTGTCCCAGAGGATTGGATGCTGGAAGAGCACGTTCACAGAGGGGTGAGGCCACTGTGCTCTTCCGGTCATTTTGTGGTGGAGAAAACCCCTGGAGGAGAAGGAGGAGGACTGGGGCAAAGTGAGAAGGATGGGCAGGATCCAAGAACTGTCCTGCTTCAGAAAGCCGGTTGGATGGTGAGGAGCAAGGAAGAAGGGAAGGCTGAGAGTACAAAAATCTGCGCTCATTTCTGCTTTCTTGAGACTTACAACCAAGCTGCATTTCTACCATGGTGGAGTTTGATTGTCTGCTTCCCAGGCTTGTGCCCAAGCTGAGGGGCAAAGAGGCTGAGGGGGTGTGGGCTCCATGTGACGGGACCGGTGCCACAGCAAGGCCTGGGCTGGGCGGACAGCTGTTGCTAAAGCTGGTGAAGGTCTAGGGTTTCTAGAGCAAGTGAGGAGACACAAGTAGAAGAGCTGAAAGGAAGGCAAGTCACTTCTGGAATCATGAGCCAGCTTGACGAGGGAGGAGCCCAGCTCCTTCTTGGGGTTCTTGTGGTCTTTGCTGCATTTGCTTTATCTCACCTGTAGCCTGTTACCAAATGTTAGAAAAAGTTCACGCATCCTTCTAGACAGAGATCCCCTTTCACTGAACATAGACTAAACGAGGGTCACCTTTGGCACAGGAGACACTTTCTTAAAGAAACAGGCACAAACTAGGTCAGTTTCAGGGGTGGAGTGTTGCAATGCTTTCAGGGAGAAGCAAATGGGTGTTGCAACTAGGGATGGGCAAACAAGTTCTGAAAAAATGCCCCCCGCCCTCACCCCCAGTTTACCGAACTTTCTCTTGTTTCATATCCGAGCTGAATGATGGTTCAAAAAACTTTTTTCCTAGTTATTTTTTTATAAGTGAGAACTACTTTCCCCATGCACCTCTTTCCATTTGTGGACTCTTTGGCCTGCAGAGCCTTTCCAATGGTAACTTGGAGTAAAATAAACATAAATGTTCCTTTGTTCTAAAAGTTTGATCTGGAAGGGACCTCTGAGATCACTCTTAATGGATGGCGAAGCTGAGATGAGGTTTGCCCATGGTCTGGGTACAAGATCTTGGCCTTTTTGTTAAGCCATTTCACAAAAATTTCTACAGACATCTTCTGAAAAACATCCTTCATTGTTACCATTTCTGAGGCTCAAGAAGTGGTTCTTATTCATAATATTTAATTAAATTAATAATTATTATTATTTTTTTGCAGAGTAGGGGTCTTGGTAAGGGCGTATATGGTTCCAATATAATTGGAGGGACATTTGACATTGCTATTTTTCAACTAGGGAGGAAGAGCGTGAGAAGTGTATCTAAAGGCAAGGCTGTATTTTGCCAGAACATTCCTCTTGCATTTGAGTTTGAATTTGGGGATAGTTAGAGCTGGTTTTAAAGTGAACTTATAAATAAGCTCTGTAAACATCTCTAAGCTTGTAGACATGTTCTCCGGGCAACCTATTATCTCCTCCTCATCTAAGTGCCCACTTCATTCCACCTGTTTCCCTTCTGTGGTGCTATAATATTTTCTCTTGTGCTCGAGTCATTAATTTAAAATGCTGTATTCCCTGAACTGGACTTGTAAGAACTCTAGACTTAAACTGTGTCTGGTTCATCAATGGCTTGAGCTTAGTAGGTACTCAAAATATGATTGTTGGATTAATGATGGTCCCCACAGTGGCAAAGGTCATCCTTTGTGAGTCGTGCTTGTGGCCTCTCACTAACTCACTTGATATCTGTGAGGGATGGACAGACTTCATTTGGAGGTTGGGTTCTCTATCATTGTTATTTAACTTCTTTCAAATCTCTTTGCGTAAAAAATATAATAAAAATAAAAATATAGAAATGAGTGGGTAACATTTTTCTTGAGAGGGGATGTTGCAAAAGACCATGTTGATAGTGATTCTTCAGACTATGCTCGTATCAAGATTAGTCTCATGATTCTAGTCTAAGAGGACACGGGTATTGACTTACCGAAAATTTGCCTCTACCTCATACCTGCTGAAAACTGTCCTAAATATGTGGCATGGCTATGCTGATAGGAAACCAGTATGGCATTTTATTTGGCTGATGGCGTGGTCCCTGTTGAGGCATGTTCCCATGGGATGTGCCAGAGAATCTGCTGATTGGCATGATAGGTTTGAAATCTCCTTGGGCTCTGAGAGAGGTATGATGTGTAAACATCTCCTCTCCATTCTTTTTCACTTGATATTTGATTGTAAGTCATGAAATCAGCAAGGAACATTTTCATATTTCTTTTCAAAAAGGGGAATTAGAATTTGACAAATGCAAATGAATCCTTTTTGAGCTTGATGACAGTCTCTCATCAGAGTCCCAATTCGGAAATGCACTCCAGGTCTAGGTCTTAATTTTAATTTTAACTTTATGTATTTATTTTTATTATTTTTTCCTAGATCTTCATTTTTAAATGAACAAGTGGACCACTCTGTATGTCTATTCACAATGGTGTTCATCAGCTCAGGGGCCTTCAGAGGTCAGGATTTCAGCAAACAGATCCCAGATGAGCATGTGCCATTGACTAGGGACAAAACATTCACATTAGCTTCCTAACCTATAGGTGCTTTGGCTTCTGTGACCTGAGCTGGTGCTGCCAGACATGAAAATGCCTCATCACTGGGCTGTAGGCTCTGACGGTATGTCTGTTGGCTTGTCTGTTTTGGTAGAAGAGGTTGGTCCGAAGTGGGTAGTTGAGAGGAAATAAAGAGCTGAAAGACAATACTCCTTCAATTCTCAATATAATAATAAATTTTTTGGTGGTGGTGGGGGGGGTGCATTGATGTGGAGAAATATCAAATATTTTAAAATCCTACAGCAACAGAGATTCTTGAAAGATCATGAAATCCACCTTTATTCTGCTTCAGACAAAGGGATTATAACATTTAGAAGTTTCTTGAGGTGGCATAGAGATTCCAAGTGCAGCAAATTGTAGCCTCTACAAGTGTTTTCTGTGAGGCATGTCCTGCTGCTGAGATCTCAGCTCTGTGTTTTGGAAAGTTCTTTTCATTGGTTCACAGCTGGTTCATTAATTCAATCCTGCTTAAAAACCAGGAAAAAACAAAGCAACCCAATTCTTATTTGTGACAAATCACTAGTTGTTACTATTATTATTGTTTCTCTTCACGCCAATTCTTGATCAAATCCCGTGATCACGTGGTGTGCTTCCTTCCACAGCTCAGAGTGCTTGTGCACATTTGCATATCAGATCCCCACAAAACTGGTGGGAGAGAGAGATGGGGAAAATATTAGAAACACTGACAGAAACGAGTATGTCTCTCTGCTTGATTCTCAACTACAAGATTATAGAGTTACTTTTCCTTCCTTTAGGAAGCCCTTATTACCGAAATGAGTATTCTCTTTAGGTGTGCTAATGAAGAGAATAAATCAGTAGAATATGATATTCTGACCTGTTTTCTCAGTGCTAGAACTGGATTTGCTCTTAAGAATCCCCATTTTCTGTCATCAATTCTCCTCTCTCCTCCCACAAGAATAAGTAAATCCAATAAATATTTGTCAGGATCCAGACTGTGTGTAGCTTTTGTTGTGCAAAAACACGATGACAGGGAACACAGGGAAAGATCCCGGTCCTTCAGGTACCTGAAGAAAAATGAGGTTCTTATACAAGATGAGTTAGAAACAGGCAGAGAGGACAAAGGCACTACATGTACGAAGCACCAAATGAATGATACAGACAGAAACTGCTGTCCAACTACATTCAGCAAAGACAGAAACTGTAACCCTACAGGACTGATTGCTCCAGAAACCTTGTTGGGGAGTAAAGAAGTTCCCCATATAGCTCATTAGGCTAAAGGTATAAACTTCTTCTCTCAGTTCTGTTCCCTTCCATTCGCTTCCCTTCCGTTCTCTTCCCTTCCCTTGTCTTGCCTTCCCTTCCATGCCCTTTTCTTCCCTTCCCTTCTTTTCCCTTCTCTTCCCTCCCCTTCCCTTCCCTTCCCTTGCCTGCCCTTCCCTTCCCTCCCTTACCCCTCCTCTCTCCCCTTTTCCCTTGTTGGAAGTCATAAGTGTAGATGATGATTTTCTCCGCAAGCCTGCCTTAACTTGCAGTGCACATGAAAAATGTAATTATTTACCTTGATCACTCTTGTGTAAATGTAGTCTTAACTACAAAATAGGCACTTTTTAAAGCATGGCTAAAGAGAAGTCTGATATTGCACATGGCCAGTCAATGTTCTTGAGTAGAAATCAGTTAGGGGAGGTCATAAAGATAGTGCACAGAGACCACAGCCTTTCTCTTCCATCTCCATCACTGACAGTTTAATTTTAAGCACAGCAAATCATGCAACTTAAGTTTAAATAATTAAAATTTAACAATCAGTTTAATCACTTAAATCAAAATTAAGCAAAAAATCATCTCTTAACAATAGCAACAATGGCAACAACCACAGTGAAAGACTGAGTGAAATAAGGCCTGGCAACTGTTATAAGGGTTAGAGGGCACTGCACCTGTTATCCTCCAAGAAGAACTTCTGGGTTCTTCCCTGTTGGGTCTATAACCTTGAACCAACATTCTTTTTCATCAATCATTTCTATTTGTAATAAAGCAGAGGGCACCAGAATGAGACAGTGGGATGTGATCCTGGCTCTGTTGCTTAATAACTGCATGGACTCAGGGGTGCTCCTTATCTTCTGATAACCTCACTTTCCCCACCTGGACGTGCAGTGATACTGCACACTTCACTGGATTCCTGGATTAAAGGGGATCTTGCCTGTGACACACTTAGCAGAGCCCTGGCATGTGTTAAGGACTCACTAAGTAAGGTTAAGGATCTGGTTCTTGTTTAAGGGATTCACATGGAAGGTCTGCTATGGCAAAGAGAGGTGAGGACATCTTCTCTCATCTGTACAAGGTTGGGGCAAGATTGACTTGCATTAGGGGCTTGCAGAGTGCTATTCTGCTTTAGATCCATCACTTACAGTTGTGCAATCCTTAGCCAGTTATCTCACCTCTCTGTGCCTCAGTCTTCTCCCCTCTGGGGAGAAAAATTGTATCTATTTCATCAGTTTGCAATGAGGATGAAAGTATATACAAAGGACTTAGTATATACAAAGCAATGAATAGTTCCTGGCGCACAATAAATGGTCAATAAATGCTAACTATTTTAGTGTATTGTACAACTCACTTAACACATTTGAGTGGAATTATAGAATGGCTTCACAGAGGAAAGCAGTTTCTTTTCTACCCCAATGGTCCTTAGTTCTTACAAATTTTCATAAAGCACAAGTCTGTTGTAACAGATGTCTTCATGTCATTACAGCTTCTCACCCATTGACACATCATTGCTGACATTTTAGTAGGTGTAGGAAAAATGTTGTGGTCTGGTCTATGTAGCAAAAATATTTCTGGGAGGCCCCTCTGATTAGCTTTATTATTTCTTTTAATGCACTGCACATGGGCAATCAAACACACTTGGAAGGAGGCCATTTTGGCTTTAAAGACAGATGATCTATGATGATCTAAAACTAGTTTGCATTCAATTGTGGACTCTAGGAATTCCAGCTCATGTTCCTAAGAGCTGCCACCAAATATTTTGTGGTATTCTCCCTGTGACTACTAGTGGTTTTTTAAACTCTTTCCCCGCCCTATACATCTACCCTGGGTTTCTAAATGACACAGATATAAAATAACATATCTGAGATTTAATACTTTAGGTTTTATTTGTATCAAAGTTACTCATGCACATAGTTCAAAGGGTCAGATTACAAGACTTAGGACAAATGTCAATCCCTTGCCCAATACCCCCTACTATGGTCTAAATGTTTATGTGCCTACACAAATTCATATGTTGAAGTCTTAAGTCCCCCCTCCCCTTCAGTGCGATAATATTAGGATGGGAGACCATTGATTGGTGCTTAGGTCAACAATTTTCAACATTTTTCATCTCATGGCACACTTAAACTAATTACTAGAATTCTGCAGCACACCAAAAAATATAAATTTTGCTGACCTAAGAAAAAGTAGGTGCAATTTTGATTCATTTGCACTGGACTGCTATTGTTGTGTTGGCTGTTGTCATTTTTAAAATTTGACAGTATAAGGGAAAAGAGGTCAGTGTCCCTGACTAAACAGTCAGGTAGTGCATGGTTTAGAAATGCACCGGTTGAGAACTGCTGGCTTAGGTCATGAAAGTGGAGCCCTCATTATGGAAATAGTGCTTTTATATAAGAGACCCCACAGAGCTTTCTAAATTTCTTCCCTCATGCGAGAAGTCTGAGACCCTGAAGAGGACCCTTACCAACCACGCTGACACTCTGATCTCAAACATCCAGCCTCCAGAACTGTGAGGAATAAGTTTCTGTCATTTATAATCCACCCGGGCTACTATAGCAGCCCAAACAGACTATGACACCACCCCCCCACCCCTCTATACTTTCTTGCGTCTTAGAGGAAATCACTTTCAACTGTTTTAACTATTCTTTTTAGTATTAATTCCTATGATCTCAAAATAATGTGTTTTTGGTGCTCTTCTTAAAATTTCACTATCAGGTATTTTCTGTTTTCTTCCCTCTTTTGAAGATGAAACTTTCTCTTTCACCAAATGTGTACCTCACCTATTTTCCAGTACTCTTTCAACATTTACTGTCCATGTTCCTCCTTCTCACCAAACAACTATGTAGTAAGTGTAGTTATGTTATTTTAACTAGGTAAATGCTAATTGCAACTGGGAGTTGTTATACTATGATTACCTTGATTTCTTACAAAACTTTTTGATTTTACTGGAATTGATAATGTCTTGCCTTCACTTGGTTTTTGTTTTTAGTTGCCACTAATTCTCAAAACTTCCTTTCCCTTGTTTTAATCCCCTTTTAATATATTCACAGTTGTCAGTTATACTCAATTCATTTTTTGAAAAGTTCTCTCTTTCTGATTGCCAATATAATGGTTGCTCTCTAGGCTTGAAATCTCCCTTCACCTCATCCTAGGGATCCCTTTGTCTCTTTGTGGGGTTTGAACCTTGTTTTCTTTTATTTAAGTATATTTTATTCATTATATTGTTACAATAGTTTCAATTTTTTCCCCTTTGTTCCCTTGTAAGACTGTCTTATTTGAAAGACACCCAGTTACAAGGCATTTGACATTCTTCTTGCCTGTAAATTAAGCATCTCTGATGATGCCACAGACATAGTATAACTTTCAAATGAAAAGAAACCTTAAAGACGGTTAGCTGCACTACTTTATAGTCTACCACTGAGCATTGTGATTTTCCTTGAATCATGATTTTTCTCCTTAAGATTACCCTCCTTGTTATTAAAGGGACTGAATTGAGTCCATTTTAAATTTATCCTGTTCATTTGCATAAACACAACAAGAGCAGCAAATGATCACTTATGTTCTTTAGTTATGCTTTGCTGGAACTTACACAAGGAGCCCAAGCATGTCTCCTTTAGGCATGACATTCCAGTCAAAGTCTTGGTCAACAAAACCTCTATTAACAACTGGTCTTATTAGTTTCATGCAAAGAACCTTATGTTATTACTTACTTCTTCAGAATGCCAAATTCTGGAGGGATCAGATAGGGAGAAAAATATACAGTGTGAAGGAAAATCTTTGTCCTTCTAATATTCACTAAAATTGCATTTCCATTCTTTATATTTTCTTTTTTTCACCCACTAAAAATTTTGTTTGTTTGTTTTTCTGTTACAGTTGTCCCACTTTTTTCCTTATTGCTGCCCTGCACCCTTCCCACCCCTTCTCCCACAGTCAGTCCCCGCCCAGTTGTCCATATCCATTGGTCATTTATATATGTTTTTTGGCTAGACCCTTCCCCTTCGCCAATCTAATGGTTGCTCTCTAGGTTTGAAATCTCCCTTCACCTCATCCTAGGGATCTCTTTGTCTCTTTGTGGGGTTGGAACCGTTTTTTCTAGTTCCTGCACCTTCATGTCTTCCCTTCTTTCCTCACTTCATTTGTTGGAGAAAGTCCTCTAGGACCTTCCTTGGAAAGTGTGCATGGGAGGTGAATGTTTGAGACCATACATGTCTCAAAATGTCCTTAGACTATCCTCACACTTAATATGTTTAGTGTAAAACTCTTAGTTGTAAATAATTTCCTTAAGCATATTAAAGGCATTTCCCCCATTGTCTTCTACCTTTCAACATTGACATTGAGATGCTGGAGTCCATTCTGACTCTTGATCTTGTGTATGGGAGTTTCTTTTCCCTTTCCTCAATATTTCAGAATTTTTTTTTTTTGTCTCAGTGATTACAACTTCATAAGGATGTGCCTCGGTGTGGCTCTCTTTTCATCTACTCTGCTGGACATTCAGGATCTTTTAATCTGGACATTCATGTTTCTATATCCTGGGAAATTTTCTTCAATAATTCATTTGATAATTTCACCCTTACCTCCCTTCATTCTTTTCTTTCTTTCTGGAATTCCAGAACCGGTCTCTAATTTTCTCTTAATGTATTTTATATTTTTCACCTTTATGCACAACATTCTGGGACATTTTTTCTGACCCTAACTTACATCACTTTTTTGTGATATTTAATTTATAATATCATAATTTTTTTGAAGTAAAATGGACATATCATATAGCATCATATTTTTAACTTTCAAGAGCACCCTCTTGATTTTTTCCTACTTCTTTTTAAAAAAGAATACTATTCTTTTACATATTAATGATTATTTTTAAGTGTTCATTTTCCTGCATAGTACCTTCCTTGTTGCCTTTTTCTATTTGTTTTGGCCTCTGCTTTTTCTGTTAAAGACTTTTTCCTTGAGTGCTGATACTTTAAGGGTGGGAGCTAAAAAAGGCTAATTGGATTCTCAATGCTCATGAAGAGAGGGTGTTGACTGTGGGATAATCTGGCTGGGCCATTTGTTTGGGAAAGCCCTACATCAATTTTTAAGATTTTTTTCCCATAGCCTTGTCAATTTGTCTAAGATACTGTTTTAGTTTCCACTCTACATGAAAATCTCTAGATGCCAGTGCTCTATGTGGGAGAGAGAAGTAGGGATCTCAACTTTTAGAATGGAAGCTTGAATTTTAACCCACTTGTTTTCTTGTGGCAACCCTCTCTTTCAACTGTGCCTTAGGTCGCCCAATCCAGTGATCCTCTATTATAGGTTCTGTAGGAAACAAACCTTCAGATTTCTGTGAGGGTGGGAAAATGCAGAGAATATGGGTCTCTCTTTTCTTCTTAAGTGATTTTAACCTGCCTTCCTGTTCATAGCCCTGTGTTCATTCTCACTGCCAGAGATACCTAAGGGTAACATCTGAGCTTTTTGGGGGATATGGGTGGTAAAATTTTTTTCTTGGATTTCCTGCTGTGGTATAGGATTGAGGCTGCTGCATTTTGCAACACCACGGTACTGCTCATGATTCCACTGTTTTGTCCTTGTGGATGTATTGCTTAAAATAAATTTCTTCATTGTTATTTTTATTGGGGTTTCAAGAGGGATTGGAGACAAGTGCATGTTCCAACTCATTTATAACTGGAAACCATGACTGAGGATTTTTGAGGGAAAGAAAAGTTGGGACATTGATGCATGAATGAGTATGGTATTGTTTCAAGTGGTTGCATCAGTGGATTACACGCTTATTTTTAACTAAATGCTATTCGCTTGCACAGACAACTCTTTTGTTTTTTAAAAAGATGTTATTTATTTGCTTTTTTAAAGAGAGGAAAAATACGAAGAAAGAGAAGGAGAGGAACATCAATGTCTGAAAGAAACATTGACCGGTTGCCCCTTGTACATGCCCCAAATGGGACCAAACCTGCAGTCTAGGCATGTGCCCTGACCAGGAATCAAACCTGTGACCTTCTGCTTTGTGGGATGATGCCCCCCAAAATGAGCCACACTGGTCAGGGCCAGAGAATTCTTTGAATCCTCTTTTATAATTGCCTTAATAACCCACAACACATTCTTCTGAACTTATGCAAATGTAAGAATTTTATATTTCAATAGATTTGATTTTTAGAAGCACAAAAATGCCACATGGAAAGTAGGCTTGTGAAAAAGGCCAGTGATGAACCTTGGCTTTCAATTTTTAAAAATCTTGCTGATTCTGTTATGGATGTACAGTCAGCAACTGATTTTAGAAAGTAATATAGAATGTATAGAGTGGGGAAGATTTCCCAATTGCTTGAGACTGAAGTTGTGACTGGCTGTGTTTTCAGCAAGGATAACATTATTGAAATAACTCATAGTCTTGTAATATCAACATCAAGTTATGTTCATAAGCACATGTTTTTCTTTTGTCTTTTCCCAGTTGTATTGATATATAATTGACACATAACATTTAATAAGCTTAAGGTGTACAACATAATGATTTGATATATGTATTTATTATAAAATGACTATCACATGTAGTTACCATTCATTACCTCATGTAGATACAATTCTTTTTCTTATGATGAGAACTTCCAAATATACAATATGGTATTTTTAACTATATTCATCATAGTGTACCCTACATCCCCAGGACTTTCTTTAACTTAAAGATTCTCTTTGTTATATCCATATTGGCCAAATCTTTTAAACCCTTAAAAGGTAAATGTTTTCAGCTTAGAATCTTAGAGCTGAAAATGTTTGTAAAGATAGTTCAATTCACACTTATAGATGAAGATACAAAGGTCAGAGCTATGAATAGATTTTCTTGCCAGATTTTACGTACTAGACCCCAATATATTGATTCTAGTGTCAAATAGAAGTGACATGGTTTTACTTATTTTTAAGGACAGTTTGGCTGAGAGTTGATTGTTCAAAATCTCTATGGTAAAGTGAGTATGTCCTTGTTTTTCTCTTTCTGTGCTACAGAGGTGGAGAACTGTTTATTTTTTTCAATGGAGAAGAGTAAAATTATGAACACGATATGAAAATGCAAACCAGTTTTGTAATAAAGAAAAAATACACAGAAAATGACAGGAGCAATCAACATTGAGAGAGAGAGAGAGCAAAGGAGAGAGAGAGAGAGAGGCTTGCTTTTCTAGCTAATCTTTCACTCAAATATGTATCAGTGAGACATGTCTCTTTGGAAAGTAGAAGATCAAGTTCACAGTGCTGTAAGTGTCCTCAACTCCCTGTGTGGCAGTAGCACAGATTATATGAGCAGAAAAAAGAACCTTGTTGAAAAATTACTATTTCTAAATGAAAAATATTCCCGCCTTCACTGGAATTTAGCTAAATGACAGCACATTCTCTGATGCTGAGGAGGGACAAAGATCTCAAAGTCTTCCTTCTCAAGCAGTAGAGGAAGCTGTGAGTGGGTGGCTGACCTTTGAGTGCTTAGGATCCCCTTGGCTCCTACCTGGGTGCCAGAAAACAGGTTGAAGGACCAAAAAAATGAGCATTAATAGGCAAACTCACATTGCTTTTGGGTCTGAAGTATCTATAGCCTCACAACTAGGGCAAAATGCACAACTTGTGTCTGAATTTGCTCATGAAGTTTTGGTTGACCAAACAATCCATTTGGTTGAGAAAAAGAAGCGAATTGGACTGACTTGACCAGTTCATAAAACAGCTTTGAGCCTGTGGGGTACAGCCCCAACCACCATGTCTGGTATCTCTTGTTTGTCTTATCAGCAGGTATTGCTTCAATTTGCATAATATATAAGAAAAAAGAAGCTCAAGGAAATACACTTGGTTCTGTGTCTCTACAAGAGCAGTTAACAAATTAGCACAGGGGAAGCTTTTGCAAATGAGAGATTAAATTTCTCTGTTTATGTTGGAAATCTCTCTTGGTCTCTGTCAGCAAAAGTGCAATAACATTCTTTCCGTGTTGGGCTGGCTTTCAGTTCCTTTGTTATTTTTATTTCTTTTGTTCCTGCTATGGGCCTTCAGAGTGACCATCTTTCTCATTAGGATGGGCTACCTGGGGGAGGGGTGGTAGTGGAGTGGAGGTAGGTTTGCCAGATAAAATACAAGTTGCCCAGTTTAAGTTGAATTTCAGAAGAACAATGAGTAATTTAAAAAAAATATGTAAGTATGTCCCAAATATTGCATGGGAGGTACTCATACAAAAAAGTATTTCTTGCTTACCCGAAATTCACATTTGCTAAATTTGCTAAATTTGGGTAGCACCAGAGTTTCCTAGGGCTGTAGGAAAAGATTGCTTTCCTTACCTTCTTTCTCTTTGCCTGGGACAGACTATATTTTAACTCGCACCCGAGACTTGATTTCGCAGGGCTGGGTGCACTAGAGTCAAGCACAAAACCAGTCATTAAGAGAAAGAATACTTTAATGTAGTATTTAAAAAAATTTAAAAATAATCCTGTCTTTATAACTTTTCTTATTATCATAAATACTGACTTTTATCATAAATATAAATATATTGACATTAATTTTTACTTTAAAACATTACATTGAAGTATTCTATATCTTGATTACAGAGTTTTTTGCACACCCTTAAATTTTGCACCCATAGTGGTGGGAGACAGGAACACTTAATGTAAATTCGTGGTCTCATTAAGAACAATGTCAGAATTCTTCCTCTAGAATTAAAATATGAGCTTTTTACTTTTTTTCACTTCTGTTTCCATACAGATTTGAAGACTTCTATATTTTGATTTCTATTTTCATATAGATGAAGAAGCCTATCTGGTCTTTCCTCATCAGTTTTAATATAGTAGTTATTTTGATCTTGAATTAAGTGTCTTATCTCCATTGCCCTAACCTTTATCGGGGTAGATACATTTTGGTCTTGACTTTTTTCTTTCAAGGCACAAGATTCCTGTCTCTTTCATTGCTTTAGACAGAAGTAGAAAGCCCTGGCTGTGTTCAGTGGCAGAAGTTTCTGAATAAGCTTGGAGACACTGTTGGGCTTAGATGGATGGGGGTGGGCCTGATGTCTGTTGAGCTTTAATATCATCTTATTGAGTATTTAAAATGATATTTGTTCACGTATAATCAGAGAAATGCAAATTAAAGCCACCATGAGATGTTACCTCACACCTGTCAGAATGGCTATTATTAATAAATCAACAAATGGCAAGTGTTTTCCAGAATGTGGAGAAAGAAACTCTCATATACTCTTAGTGGGAATGCAAATTGATGCAGCCACTATGGAAAACAGTATAGAGGTTACTAAAAAAATTAAAATGGAACTGCCGTATGACCCAGTGATTCCTCTTCTGGGAAAATATCTGAAGAAACCTGAAATATTAATCTGAAAGAATATATACACCACTGATATGTCCATTGCGGTGTTATTTACAATAGCCAAAATTGGCAAGCAGCCCAAGTGCCCATCAATGAATGAGTGGGTAAAAAAGCAGTGGTACATTTGCATAATGAAATACTACTACCTTTTGTGCCAACATGGATGGACTTAGAAGGTATTATGCTGAGTGAAATAAATCAGATGGAGAAAGAAAAATATGACATGATTGTGGGCTCTAAAGGACACAATAAACTAGCAAACAAAACAGAAACAGACTCATAGATACAGATGTGAGGAGTGCTAAGAGGTGAATATCAAAGGTAAAGGGATTAAGAAGTACGAAGTGGCAGTTACAAAATAGTCATGGAATGTAGAGTGCAGCATACAGAATATAGTCAATAGTACTGTAATAACTATGTATGAAGCCAGGTGGGTACTAGAATTATTGGGGAGGGGGAATCACTTTGTAATTTATATAATTATCTAACCACTATGCTGTATACCTGAAATTAATACAAAGTAATATTGAGTGTAAACTGTAATTAAAAATAAAATTTAAGACAGTAAATGCTATTTATTGGTTTTCAATGTTGAAAAATGTCCTCTCTACTTTCCTGTTTAGCATCCACTTGATGGTGAACTTACTCTCCTTTAGGAAGACTTTAACATTGCATTTTAGTGACAATAGCCATCATTCAGGAAGACATTTTTTAGAAATGCACAGGGCATTGAGACATGCTCAATCAAGTTCCTCCTTCTGTCCCCAGAAAGCCCTTTCCCAGACCAGCGTAGGGGGCGTGGCCGTGCCGCCTGGACAAAAGTACTCCATTACCTTCAGGTGACCTTTTTCTGAGACTTGGGGATGGAGTGTTTTCACTACAGGTCAGGCCCTGGATGACTTCACTGGTGCTCCCTGAAAGACAAGGCTGATGAATAGCGTTTGAGCCCTGTTTCCCTAGCCCTTCAGGCTGAATTAGAGGCTCTCCATAAGGGTAATCCTGAGTGATTCACGATGCCTGCTTCAGCACAGTCACACATCATATAAATGCAAATTGACGGTTTGCGCACACTGGCTTCATGATGGTATTTACTTAAAATCCTCTCGAGTACACGCCTGATGGTGGCTGTGGGGACAGCACTCTGGTTAAGGCTAGCAAACAGGGAGGCACCAACGTGTCTGTCTGATCTCCAGAACACAGGAGTCTTTTGAATACTTAGGCTCCCTTTCTGGCTACTTGACACTTAACGTCCATGGGGTCAGGCAATTGGTTTGTTAGTTAATTGCAAGGATAGTTCTTTAAAAAAGAAACAAAGAGAAAGGTAGTAAACTGAGACCTGTGGATCATCCCTTTGGCCATCCTGAACTTTCGAAAATGGTCGGGCTATGCAATAACAATGAGGTGGGAAATAGATAGGCTACTAATAACCTGTTAAGAGTTTGAGACATTTGAGAACATAAATAAAGCCCTAATTGGTGAAAGTGTAAAGAGAAAAACTCATAGAGAGACCCCCAAGAAAACAGTTTGTTTTGTTATTTTAAAAGAATTCTTGGTAGATAATAATGAAAAACCAATAGGCAAATGCCAACCGTTGTTGATGGATATTTGTGGCTTCAACCCTGGCAACCTCACTGCTTCAAGGAAGTGTCAAAAACAGAAACACTGTCATTTAGACCAATATGAAGACCATTCACGTAGTAGCATGTTGATCGCTGACCCTGGACTCAGAGGGAAAAAAAAAATAGGAAGCAGGATTTGGAGAAAAGTGGAATTCACGTAAATAAAAGAAGAACCAGCTCAGAACTGCCTCAATACCAGTTTTTACGCGGGCTCCTTTGGTGATTAAACGTGGGGTGAAAAAATCTTTTTAATGGTCTTGGGAAGCCTTGATTTCCTTTGTGTGTAAAGCCATTATGTGTTTATTTGAAAGGACTCCCTCCTTTCTGGCTTTCTCTGACATTCACTCTAGTGCTTCCCCTTTTCTCATCCAGAGCATGAAGCAGTTCCCCTTGGAGATCAGGGAGGAAAGAAAAAGGCCATCAGAGCAGATGGGCAGCTGGCAAGGCTCCAGGAGGGGCGCTGCGTTCTTCAAGTCACTTGTTTTTACCCTTTGTACGCGATAATAGCCACGATATTATTTTGTTACCATTATTAATTGATAACCAATTCACTTTCACCATTTGGATCATCCCTTTGACTTATATGCCCCACCCTGAAGTTTAGAAAGTGGAACAAAAATAAATCAAGGTTATAGAATAGTAACAGAAGTGGGGTAGAATGACTTCCAAATAACATGCTAAGAGAGTTGCAGACACTCGAGCACTAATACAGCCCCAATATGTGTTGTGGACACAGAGCCACATCGAAGCCTAACAATTTGTTTACTGTGTTCTGATGGTGCATAAACAATTTTCTCAGTGACGCTGTCCATCCAGGTGCCTCTGTTTTCTGATTGGTGGGATTTGCTAATGACTTGTTTGGTTTGAAAGCGATGCAAGTCTTACAGTTTATGTCAAGTATAATAATTTTGACTTTTCTAAGTGAGTACTTACAATATCTAGTCCACCAGAGCTTAAAGACAAAATATAGCAAAAACATAATACCTTTCTCTTAATTTTTTTAGAGGAGAATGAGAAGACAAGCCACAGACTTGGAGAAAAATACTGGCAAAAGACACATCCGATAAAATACAGTTGTCCAAAATATATAAAGATTTCTTAAAATAGACATACATATAAGACAACAAACAACTTGATTCAAGAATGGGCAAACACCTCAACAGACATGTCACTAAAAAAGATATACAGACAGCAGATAAGCATATGAAAAGAGGCTCCACATCATATATCATCTGGGACTTACAAATGAAAACAATATGATATCACTGGACACCTTTCTTTTTAAATTTTTTATTTTAAAATATTTTATTATTTTATTTTAGATAGGGGGTAAGGGAGGGAGAAGGTGAGGGAGAGAAACATTGATGCATGAGAGATACATTGATTGATCGCCTCTCGCACACCTCCAGCCTGGGACCTGGCCAGTGACGCAGGCATGTGCTCTGAAAGGGACTCAAACTGGCAACCTTTCGGTTCAGGCCGGTACTCAATCCACTGAGCCATACCAACCAGAGCTAGACACCTTTAGAATGGCCAAAATCTGGAACATGGTCAATACCAGACGCTGGTGAGGCTGAGAAACAAAAGGAACTCTCACTCATTGCGGGTAGCAATACAAAATGGTATAACCATTTTGGGAGACGGTCATTCTTACAAAACTTAACAAACTCTTACCATATGATCCAGAAATTGTGCTCCTTAGTAAATACCCAAATGAGTTAAAAGGTTATGTCCACACAAAACCCACACAGAGATGTGTATAGCAGCTTTATTCATAATAGCCAAAACTTGGAAGCAACCAAGACATCCTTCAGTAGGTGAATGGATAAACTGTGGTACATCAGACAATACAATATTATTCAGCACTAAAAAGAAATGAGCTGTCAAGCCATGAAATGTCATGGAGGAATCTTAAATGCATATTACTAAGAGAAGCTGATCTGAAAAGGCTTCATATTGTATGATTTCAGCTATATGATATTCTGAGAAATTCAAAACTATGTTGACAGTAAAAGTATCAATGCTTTGCTGGGCTTAGTGGAGGGAGGGATGAATAGTCGGAGCACAGAAGATTTTTAGGGCAGCGAAAATACTCTATATTATACAATAGTGTTGGAAACATGTCTGTCATTGTACATTTGTCCAAAACCACAGAATATATAACACCAAGGTTCATCAGTTATAACCAAGTTGTCAGCCTGGTGATGGATATTGATAATGGGGGAGGCTGTGCATATGAGGGGGACATGGGAATATTCTTATTTATTTCTCAAAAACCAACCTGTAAGCGTGGGCTTTCAGAAAGTTTGTGCAGACTCACCTTCTGACCCTGGAGCCCTTTATGAGTAAGGTGATTTATTCATCACTAAGTGCTGCTATAATTAACAAGTTGACAATTTTGCCGTAACTTGCCTTTGGCCAGGGATTCTGGACAACACAGGAAGTACCACCTGGGGAGGACCTTTGATTGACTGGAAAGAAGAACCCCAAGGAAAGAAAGACAAGTGAGTAAAAGATGGTGACAGGAAAAGCCAGAGAGTAGAAAAGCTAAACCAACAACCTTCCTGCATCTTCATCCACCGTAAACGAGATAACCAATGAAAAAGGGAAATCTGACTGACAGAGGGAATTTTGACTTCCTGTGCCATTTCTTGGCTTTATATTAATTTTACATTCCTTCTCCCACCCCAGTATTTCTGCCAAAGCACCTAACAAGAGAATTGAGTTAGCCACACCACCCCCTATCTCAGTCCTAGAGATGTTGAAAAAAGAGAGGGGATAAGGCAGGGGAGCTTTGGACATTGAAAACACAGAACCAACAAAAATACCAATGTCATTGTTTTTCTGGCAAGGCTGTGCCCTTCAGGGATGGAGAAACTCTAATTTCCAATAGAAAGACATCACGGAAGGGACCCGAGGCTAGCTGAAGTCATATCTGTGCTGTCATATTTATTAAATACATTGTGGGTGGGAAGGCTCTGGCTACTGGTACCCCAGGAGAGAGGTCTGTGTCTGCCACGGTTCTTTGCTGCAGGCCAGAAGCCCATTCTAATTGTCCTGAACAGAAGATTTATTAAAGGCCATTAGGTAGCTCCCAGAAGGCCCAGAGAATCAGGCTCAAAAGTTCTTCAGCCAAGAACAGTCCCGAAATTGCCCCTTCAAAGTGCTGCAGGTACTGTCCTAGAACACAGGATCAACACGCCCAGTGGGCCCCACAGAGGCCACTTCCTACTAGCAGCTCATGAAAACATATGAAGAGAAAGAATATCGTGACATGTAATTTAAATACATTCCTTTTCCATTGATCCTCATGGTCTCATTTCTATTGTACGTTGCTTTCTGATTTCAAAAATAATATGTTTATTGTTGTAAATGTGCATGATACCAAAAACATTTTAACTTTCTGAAATTTTAACATACAAAGAAAATGTATACGTCTTGCTGTATATCTTCACAATCTATATTCTGTGTGTGATACATACATATATGCACACCCATGTTCAGATCACTTTCCACATAACTGGTTTATAATCTGGACTTTTTTCTTTAAAAGAAAAATGGCTTAATTTTTTATAATCATAAAAGTTTTATCTGCTTATTATAAAAACATAATAAAAACTGTAAAGAAGAAAAATAAAACCATCTATAATCCTACCACCAAATGAAAACTGCTGCTGTCAAAATTTTGTTGTAATGCCTAGTTTTTTCTCCCTGTTTATGTAAATAGATTAAATTAGATAGATTTTTAAATGCGGTAATACTTCATTCTTTTGTAATCTTTTTCATACTGCTTGTTAAATATTCCCTTACAACATTATTTTTTTAATGATTGCACACAATTTCATTATAAAATTGTTCTATTATTTATGTAGCTATACCTCTATTGTTCTATTTAAATAGTAATAGTTTATTTTATTTTCTACTAATCACTCTGGGTGTTTGGGTTGAGATGAAACTTATTTTAAAAGAATCAAACTTTTACAGGGAGTGGTCTTCATTGAATCATCAAGAATGAGAATGAAAAAAATAAGGTTCGAATCTAAAATAAAATAGCCTATATTTAGGATTTTATACTTGATGATTGGCTTCAGTCATGTGTAGGAACTACTCTGCAATTGTGAAGATATTTTCATCACTTTTGATCTTCCACAGTTTTTGACACAGCAAATTTTTCCTTGAAACACTATTTTTACTTCTTGCAAGATGTATTTCTTTTGTTTTCTCCTACCATGGGCTGCTCATGCCCAGTCTCCTTTGCTGTTTCTTTGCTATCTCCCCAACTTCTTAATGTCAGGGTGCCCTAAGGCTCCTTCCTTGGACCTCTTATGTCTCTACCTGTACCTTCAGTGATGTCATCTTATCCTGTGGATTTAATCCCACCATGTATTTATTGGTAGTTTCCAAATGGACAAGTGCTTCACCTGGACCTCTCTTCTGAGCTCCAACTCACATTTCTGCTTGCTTACTCAAGATTTTCACTTAGCTTCTCAAACATAACATGCCTAGAGCTGAATTTCAAATAGTCACCTCTCCAAACCTATTCCCACTACAGCCTTCCCCATGTCAGTTCATGGTAACACTATTATTTTTGTTTCTTAGGGCAAAAATAATTTATTCCCCAACACAGATCTCTCTCATGAGCTCTAGGCTCATAAACTCAGTCACCAGCTTGACATCTCTAACTGAACATCTATCGGACATCACAATCTTCACATACCCAAGGAAACACTTCCAAACCCTCTCCACCTGCAGTCTCCCCTTCTTGGTTGATGGCAAATCTACTCTTTTAGTTGCTCGGGTCAAAAATCTTGGATCCTTCTTGTCTCTTCTCTTTCTTTCTCACCCACATCCAATCTGTCAGCAAATACTGTTAACTCTGCTTTCAGAAGACATCTAGAATTGTATCACTTCTCACTTCTCTACCCTACTTCAAACCACTGTCATCTTTTACTTGGATTATTGTTCACTGACTCTTAACTGCTCTTCCTGCTTCTACCTTTACTCCCTTACTCTATTTTCAACACAGCAGCCGAAGTATGACCCTCAACTCAAAACCTTCTAATCTTTGCCCACCAGAACCCTCATATTTGTCTAAAGGGACTTTACCCACTCTTACCACTTTGAACTCACTAGAGACTCCCTTTGGCTTCTTTGTTGTTTCTTAGACATGCACCCATGAGTTCTCACCTGGGAGCATTTACACTTGTGTTCTTTCTACCTCCAATGCTCCAATCTGATACTGTGGTGGTTGGCTCCCTCACCTATGTCACTTTGTTAATGTTAACTGAATACATCCTGTGAGATTGGACCCCTGCTAGGAATGTGACATCACTTCATACAATCCTCACAATTACTGTATGAAAAGATAGATTTCCACACGGTAGTGAATGTAACATATTTGAAATATTAAATCATTGTAGTTTTATTCCTAGTAACCGCATAAGTTTTTCTGGTTCTCCGCAGCTTCACCTATTGATATTGAGGTTCTAGACAACTTCGATATTTAGCATTACAATAGAATTCATGCTTTAGGTGGTCTCATATTCATGGAATTTATGCATAATATAATATACATAATACATAATATATAATATACATAATATGCATAATCCCATAAGAAGCATAAAGAGTTAGAAATCTATATGTTTCTTCCAAAATAAATGGATAATTTACTCAAAGTCACTTTATTGTCGTTATTGTTGTTATCATTTTCTGTTGTTATGCCTTGGTGATCATCTTTGTGCATAAATCTCAGTTTCTATTTCAAATTGTTACTTTAGGATAGATTTCTTGAAGTGAAAATACTAAGTCAAAGTACTTTTAAGAGCATAATAAGGTACTTGGTACATTTTGCTAAATTGTGCTCCAGTTTGCATTTTCTCCAGTTGCTGTGCTTTAGAGCAAATGGGGAACTGTAGAGCTACATAGTTATGCCACAAATGGGAGGTGACTTTTCAAGTCGCATAACTAAAAAGCCAAAGGCATTAGGGAATATGAGCATTAGCACTCTGGTGAATTCTCACAAGTTTTTGCATGAAAGAATAACTGAGTGGAACACTGGAAAAACATAAATTGGCTACAGGAAAGTAAGGCAGGATGTAGTTAATTTTATAAGAATGGGTTTTGAAGTTCAAGGAGAGAAGAATCCATAACTGTAAATAACAAATGACTGTATATGCATCATTATTTCCATTTTTATAGATGAGGAAATGAAAGTTTTGAGTTAGCTCACATAGTCTGTTAGAGACAGAGCTGAGACTCCAGTCCAGGGCTTTCTTCTCTGTTCATATTCTGTATGATCTCTCAATATTTACATATCTTTTCCCCACTACTTAAAAGGGGTCCAGGCACACACGCTAGCTAAGCAAGATGATTTATAGTGGAATATACTCTCTTCTAGAGTATTCAGCTATGGAACAACTGGATCAACCTTGTTTTGATATTGAAGGCAATGAGATGGCTTACATAAAGATTGATCAGCACACGAAGGCTTATGGGTAACTCTGTTCTGCCACCTGTTTTTATACAGCCTGTGAGCTAATGGTTTTATATTAATGGTTTAAAAAAATTAAAAAGATCAATACAATTTCATAACACATAAGAAAATTATATGGAATTAAAATTTCAGTGTCCATAAATAACATTTTACTGGGACACAGCCATGCCCATCACTTTCATAACTAAGTAGTTACCACATAGACTTTATGGCCAGCAAGGCTATGACTTATGTATGGCCCTTCAAACAGAATTTTGCTGACCCGTGATTTAATTCATAGACATCATGTCTCAGTGCTTTAGGGTATTCCATTCTGTGACTATACCATAATTTGTCTATTCTATTGTTGTGCATTTGGATTATGACAAGTTTGGCTATATAAACAATATTGCTGCAAATATTCTCATAGATGCCCTTAGAACACACACACACAGGTTTCTTTAGGATGGATATACTTAGAAGTAGAATTTCTGAGTCATATGGTATATACATTACACTTCTGCAAGATTCTGTGGATTTTTTCTAAAGTGCTTGTATCTATTCACATTGCTAGTTTTTAAGATTTTTCTGTTGCTCTGGGTCATTGCCAACATTTGATATTTTCAGACTTTAACCAGTTTTGCCAATCTGGTTTTAATATGCCTTTCCCTAATTACTAATGAGATAGAGCTTTTTTTTTTTTTTTTTAAATGATTATTCGTTATTCAAATGCCCTTGTTGTGAAGTCTTTTACCTATTTTTCAGGTAAATTATTTATCTTTTGCTTATCAATTCATAAGAGTCCTTTACATACTCTGGATATCAGCCTATTTTTGATATTTCAAAGAACTCTTTCTTGTCTTTTCACTCTGTATGCTGTCTTCTGATGAACCAGAAGTCTTAATTTTACTGTGGGTGAACTTAACAATCATTTCCTTTAAGTTTTGTCTTTATATGTCTTGTTTTTAAAAGGTTTTCTACCTTGAGGTCAATAAGGTGTTTTACACTTAGATATTTAATTAACTTGGAATTGGCTTTGTGCATGGTATGTTTATTAATTTTTAAATACCTAGGGTTTTTCTAATTATCTTTTTGTTTTTAATTTATCATTAAATTACATTTTGGTGAGATAATATGATCATTTTTGAAATTTGCTTAAACTTGCTTTATGTTTAAGCAAGTGTATGGTCAAATATTACAAAAGATTGAAAAGAACTTGTATTTTATACAAATTAAGGGAAATGTTCTATATAGATATGTCTATTAAGTAAAGTTTATTACTCACTTTGTTCAAAGTTTCTATATTTTCTCATTTTTTACTTGCTTGGTACATCAATTATTGAATTAATTGTATGAAAAACCTTCCACTGTGATTGTAGATTTATTTTTTCTTATAGTTTAGTCAGTTTTTGCATTATGTATTTTAAGCCTGTGTTATGAAGTACAAATGAACATACAATTTTTATATCTTCCTGTGACTTTACCATCTCATTTTATAAAGTGACCCTTTTAAAATTAAATATTTGATATTAATAGAGCTTATACCACCTTTGCTTTGGATCAACATTTAAGTTTATATTATTTTTCATTCTTTTATGTTTAATATCCTGTTTAGATGTGTTGCTTGAAAACAGCTTATGAGTTGATTTCACTTTGTTTTATCCAGTATATCAATCTTTAACTGAAAGCATTTAGTTTGTTTACTATTAATGGAATTTCTAATGTATTTGGGTTTGAATCTTTCATGTTTTTGTCTACTTTATTGCCTTCTTTAAATTGATAATTTTTCCCATTCTATTTTTTCATCCACTAGTTTGAAATTTGTATAGTTTATTTATATTTAATCACTAGTTTAGAAATTGAAGCATGCTTATTAATTTAACAATGCCTAAGTTCATTGATATCTTTATTTTCTACTTTAAATACAAGAACTCCTACTCTGTGCCTCTGGCAACCAGCAATCTGTTCTCTGTGTCTATGAAGTCGGTTTTGTTTTTGTTTTTAGATTCCACATATAAGTAAGATTTTCTTTTTTAGAAAACAGTTTAGGACATCATAAGATTGTTTTATGCAGCTTAGTTTTGATTTCTTTGTTTTCTTCTGCACTTTGGGCTTTTTCTGCTTTTGCCTTGGCTGTTACTTTCTATTCCCTTCACCTCAGTGAAAACAGGCTCAACAAGAGTAAGGCAGAAACAGAGAGCTGGCCACAGCAGACCCTGCTAAAGAAAATTCTAGGGGACATACTGCAGGAAGAAGGAAAGTGATCTCAGATGTGAGGTCGGAACTGCAAGCGAGAGCACATTAAAATGTAGGAAATTAAAACTGGTGTCCACAAAGGTCCGAAAAGAGAAGTGTGCGTGTAAAAGTTAAGTGATCTTAGAAAAAAAAGCATTGGTATTTTTGGACATCATATGAAAGTTTGGCAATATTTTTGTTGTTGAAATGTTGTTGAGAGGCTTAAAAATATCCAATGAGATCACATTTCCAGGTATTTTAACTGAAAATACCAGTTTTTAAGGCAAAATAAATAATCAATGATCACTGTTTTCTTATCCCCCTGCCACCATGTTAGGCTTTACCCAGGCTTCTTCATATTTTTGTCCACATAATCTCCAGAAGGATTTGGAAAAACCGTGTGCTCGTTCACACATTTTAACACTCAAAATTTCACATTGCAATTTTATACATGGTTGCAAAGAATATAATTTCTAGGATGAGTTTTAAATACAACTATTACATCTCTTTGAAAAAACCAAAGCAAACTGAAGTTTGACTTCACTCATTCTGGCATAAACCCTTATGGCAAAGGACAGGCTCATTGTTCTACTTGCCTCTCTGCAGGTCTCCTCTTCACTCAGTCCCTGGCCTGGTTATTGTTCAAGTTTTTGCTAGACCATAGATGCTTTTAAGAAGGTTGTATTTCCTTTTACCCAGAATTTTAGTTATTTTTAGCAGAAAGGTCATTTTGGGAGACCAGCACACTAGGTTTCCAGAGGGTGCACCATTTTGTTTTTAAATAGTGGCTCTTTAGGAACACTGGGTCTGGGGGAAATAAGCTGCCATGTTGTCAGTAGCTCTGTGAGAGACCTTTGCGGTGAACGACTGAGGCCTCCAACCAACTGCCAGGGAGGAACTTAGACCAGACACCTGGTGAGCTGTACAGTCTCTGCCATTCTTGTCAAATGACTGCAGCCCTGGCTGACTGCAGCATTAGGAGTGACCCAGCTAAGCCATTTCTAGATTCTGCACCTACAGAGAAAATATTCACGGAGAGAAAAATGTTTGTGGTTTTAAACGGCTACATTTTGAATAATGCATAACTGAGAAGTGACTAATAAACACCTTGGCATTCAACAAATATGCCTGTGATTTTGGAATATGCAAAATATAAGGAGGAAACTGGGTGTTAGCACTTTATTACTCTCTAGGGAGGATTGGTACATTTGGGGTGGGGAAGGAAGAGGAGGTAACTGATGGGGTGGAGCTTTCGAGCACAGAAAGAGAAGGGCGGTGTTGGAGAATGAATGTTCTCTGATGACCTAGAAAACATTTGAGTGAGATGCCTAAGAAAAGGCTATGAAAGTGAGGCTGCACCCTTCATGTCGTGCAAAAGAATGAAGTAGCTAGACCAGGTGCACAGTGCCTTTTGCCCCCCACCGGCCCACCACGTTCCCCCCGACACTATCACACACATGCACGCTCTTGGACAACCATCCAGGGTTCCCACTAGTTTGGACTGAGCTTTTGTGCAAGCTTCTGTGTGTGTGCCTCCTCTGGACATCCTCAGGCCTATAGGCACAAGGCTTGGCAAGAAGACTGTGCCTTTGTGCAAAGGGGGAGGCACCTCTTCTTCCACATGGACACAGGCCAGTGCCAGGGCTCATGGCTCGGCAAGCGCACCATGAGCTGGATCTCAGCCCGCACCTTTCCCTGGGTCAGCTGCCTTGTGCAACACACGAGCTGCACAACTGCCCTGGCACCTGCAGTCAGCTGAACCCCTGTAGAGAAGGCGGCTTACACATTTAAGTGAATTTGATGCAGGCAAGGTAGGAGAGCAAGAAGTATTTAGAATCAATCCACTTCACAGAGCGGTGGCTTGTTACAGATGCCAGGCTGTGAGGAGCATCCTTGTGCTGGTAAATGCCCACTGGGATCACCCTTAGTTTCTCCTCCCCAAAGGATAGAAAGTGAGACATTGTGCATCTTCAGAGAGGCCTGCCACCCTGGGCATGTATATATCATAGTTAAATAGTGGCTTCAATGTGCTCCTTTCTCTGAACAAATCTAAGAAGGTTCATTTTATTACTATTTTAAATCAAAAAGCCAACTTTCTGTTCTTACCTCTCCTACAAATTCCTCGAACTAAGGAGCTCTTCATGACCCTATAGTTCAAAAGCAAACCAACCAACGCATAAATATAAGGGACAAAGACCATCCCTAAGATAACCCCGAGTCACTCAAAGGTCAAATGTCTGGCTGGCAGTTACATAACATTCAGTGGCTGCAGTGGGGATATCTGGGAGTCCTACATTCATTATTGCAGTGTGGACCCACACCAGCCATGCACCGTGCTTATTGGGAAGATTGATATATAATATATATATTTCTCAGATAAAGTCTGATTAGAGAGAAGTTTTCTACTGTGTCTTAGCCTGTAGAAAAACATGATGGGTCATAAAAAATTCATTGAAAGATGAATTTCTTATATATTTGTGATCATTTTGGAAGCTAGTATTCAGGTTGAGGTCAGCTGCTCTATGTAAGATGCTAAATGATGGAAATATGTTATAAGAAATTTGTGTAGATTTCACTTTGCTGTGAGTGGTAACAGAAGAATGATTACAAATAGCAGCAAAAGGCTTGGGACTCAAACCCTATTTTTAGAGGCTTTTGAATGAATATACAGATAGATGATTTGAACCAGTATGTAAAAAAGGGACCCAGTGACAGTGGAATTTGAAAATTGGTGATGAGGACAAAGGAGATTTAATGCCTTTCACAAATCAGGAGGACCAGCAAACTTTGTCACTTTGAGAATTTTTCAGGAGAATGTAAAGTTGTGGCCCTGAGGACAGGATTAAATGTAATAATCCTAAGATTTGTGGAAGGGTAAACAGCAAAAAGAGAACCTTGCAGGATTGACCAATTTCATGTTGTATGCACATCAACGAAAGTAATAGTTAGAAGCCAGGAAAAATAGATGACGAGTCTTGGGAGGGGAAATGTAACAAAACGCCAAGTCAATAGCACATTCTTTTGTCCTATGGATATGATGCACCATGAAAAACGGATGAGAAATGCGGTAGCTGCTGTTGAGATTGCTAGAACATGGGGGTAGCTCAAAAGCAGGGCTGTTTCCCATGAGAATGGAGCAGTCTGGGCTGGACACCCTGGGAGCCTGCATTCTTGGCTGGAGCCCGTGCAGTGGGTAGAGACAGGCCTGGTGGCAAGGTGTTCTCTGGTCTACCTGGCAAATAGTTTACACATTGTTACACTGAGAAAATGCTCTCTTTCTCTTGTGCTGATTAATTATTTGCACTTTAAAATTCAGTAGTCTTAAGGACATAAACTCTGACCTTTATTTTGGCCACTTTTATAGATTCAGGTAAATTTTGTATTTGGGGGAACTTTTGCCTATGACAAAGTTAGCTGGCCACCAGGGCACAGTGATGTTTTTGGTCATGTGCTCCTGTTTTGTGATTTTCTTGGTGGCTCTAAGATCTGGGATATTCTATTTCTACAATTTCTATTTCTTCTTTAAATAAATACATATACACATACTTCATAACAGTTCTGTAAAATGAGCTTTGAAAGAAAACAAAATGTATTATTTTCTCGTCAGCCATGATGTGTTACCAGTTTTGATTTAATCTCACCTGCAGAATCGACAAGAAGAATTCTTTCTTCTTCAACTCTGACTTCTTTTTCTGGAAATGGATGCCAGCTGACCAGCCTGGTGTCCAAAGCCCCATGGGTATCTGTGGCCTGCTTTCTAGCATTCGCCTGCCTCAGTCTCAGACTCTCCTTTGCTTTGGCTATTTCACCTAATTAACTAGTTAGCCATAGCTAGTTTGACTGTTGCATATCTTCACCAAGGATGAAAGTCTACCTTTTGATCTCTCAGTGTCTTCTCTCTTGATGCATCAAAAACAGCGATGTTCAACAATTGTGCTGCAAGAATTTTTAAAACATGCATTATCTGACTATTTAGTCAGGAGCACTGACCTGTTTTCCCTTAGACTGTTAAATTTAAAAAATGACAATAGTCAACACAACAATAGCTATCCGGTATAAATGAATCAAAATCATACCCATTTCTTTTTGTCAGCTTGGCAAAAAATAGAATGTATTTTTTGTATGCCATAGAATTTTAGTAATTAGTTTATGTGTGCCATGAGATTAAAAGATTGAAAAGTATCAAGGCAGAGAAAGTCGTATAAAGCCAATTTTGTACTCTTTCTTATAGCCTCCTCCTGACTAATGTTTTTCCAACAAGAAAGTTTTTGGGCTAAACTGAATCTATACCATTTCATTTTTCTTTCCATACTCATTGGATTATGGAGGAAGCAGGTATCAGTGCCATCATTTAAAAACTGTGCAATTGAATTATGAATATAATTGAAATATAAAGGTGCTCTCTGATTCTTCATTAGGAGACATTTTGAGGAAAAACAGACTAGACGTTACTTCTTTTTACGATCCCTTGAAAACAAAATATGGCATTCTCTAGATCAGTGGTTCTTTGCACTGACTATACAGTAGTATTTATCTGGGAAACTTTTACAAATATCGATGTTCAGGTCTCACCCCAGATCAATTAAATCAGGAGTGGCTTTCTTTATATTTATCTTTCTTGGAATTCATTGAGCTTTTTGAATCTAGGATTGACATTCTTCATCAGTTTTAGAACATTCTCAGCCATGATTTCTTCAAATACTGCTTCTTCCCCATTCTTTCCTCTTCTTCTTTTTATCTTTTTTTAAAAGTATATTTTATTATGTCGTTACAGTAGTTCCAAGCTTTTTCCCCTTTGTTCCCCTCTGGCCAGTACCCCCCTTCCCTCCAGCAATCCCGCATCCCTTAGTTCATGTCCATGGATAGTGAATATAAGTTCTTTTGCTTCACCCTTTCCTATATTGTTCTTAACTTCCCCCTGTCCATTTTGTATCAACCATTTATGCTTCTTAATCCCTGCACCATTTCCCCATTTCTCCCCCTTCCCCCTCCCAGCTGATAACCCTCCAGATGGTCCCAATACCTATGATTCTGTTCCTATTCTGTGTTGCTTAGTTGGATCTTGTTTTTATTTTTTATATTCAGTTGTTGATAGTTGTGTTTGTTGTCATTTTAGTGTTTATAGTTTTGATTTTCTTTTTCTTAGGTAAGTCCCTTTGACATTTCATACAATAATGGATTGGTGGGGATGAACTCCTTTAGCTTTACCTTGTCTGGGAAGCATTTCATCTGCCCTTCCATTCTAAATAATAGTTTTGCTGGATAGAGTAATCTTGGTTGTAGGTCCTCACTTTTCATCACATTGAATACTGCTTGCAAGTCCCTTCCTGCCTGCAAAGTTTCTTTTGAGAAATCAGCTGATAGTCTTATAGGCACACATTTGCAGGTAACTCTCTGCTTTTCTCTTACTGCTTTTAAGATTCTCTCTTTATCTTTAACCTTTGGCGTTTTAATTACAATGTGTTTTGGTATGGTCCTTTTTGGGTCTAGCTTGTTTGGGACTCTCCGTGCTTCCTGGACTTGTATGTCTATTTCCTTTGCCAAATATGGGGAGTTTTCCTTCATTATTTTCTCAAATAAGTTTTCAATTTCTTGCTCTTCCTCTTCTCCTTCTGGCAACTCTATGATTTGGATGTTGGCTCTCCTCACTTTTTTCAATTCTTGTTTCCTCATTCTGTACAGGTTGACTGTTTGTTTCTTCCTTATGTTTCAAATCATTGATTTGAACCCTGGTTTCCTTCCCTTTATCATTGGTTTTGTGTGGATTTTCCTTCATTTCACTTAGCATAGCCTTCACTTCTTCCCTTATGCATTTGCCATACTCAAGCATATCTGTCAAGCCTCTGAGCATCCTTATCAACAGTGTTTTGAATTCTACATCTGTTAGGTTGGCTATCTCCTCATCTGTTAGGTTGGCTATCTCCTAGTCACTTAGTTCTCCCACTGGAACCTTGATCCATTCCTTCTTTCGAGCCATACTTCTCTGTCTCCTCATCTTGACAGTCTCCCCTGTTTGTTTACCTCTGTGTCTTAGGTAGACCCTTACGTATTCATCAGTACAGGGCGACCTGTTTCACCACGTTGTGGTGCTGTATGTGGGGGAGGGGTCTGAGAGGGAACAATGCTTCTTGTCCAGCACTCTCCCCTTTCCCAGGTACTTCTCCCGTATGGGACTAGCACCCCTCTAAATGTTGCTCTGACCGTCGTTCCCAGAATGGGTGGATCTGTGGATGTTCTAGGACTGTTGGGGCCCTTTAAACAAGAGGAATCTGATGAGAGACTGGAGATTTCTGCTTCCACCCCATCCCCCATTGGTTTGCACAGTCAGAAGCAATAAGGCTTGATTTTCCCCAGCGCTGGGGCTGTGAGCTTCGTGGTTGGTTGAGGAATTGGGAATACTCCCCAGGTGTCCCTCCTGACTTTTTAAAATGTGTGACTGTGTTTTTCTCCAACCTGCTGCTGCATCCTCTCCACCCTGGCTCCGCCCTCCTACCTGCCTGGATGAGTATTTATTCTTTATATCTTTGTTTGTTGGACTTACATGCAGCTTGATTTTCTGGAACTTCTGGTTATCTCTAGTTTTGAGGTAGTTGTATTCCTTCTTAGTTGTGGAGGGAGACCCAGAGTGTCTTTTTAGGCCTCCATCTTGGCTGGAATTCCTTTCCTCTTTTTCTGAGATTTCAATTATATGTTAGATCATTAACTATATATCATAATTTTTCTTTTTAAAAAGGTTTTTATTAAATTTGTTGGGGTGACATTAGTTAATAAAAGTATATAGATTTCAAGTGTACAATTCTATAATACATTATATGTAAACTGTATTGTGTGTTCACCACCCAAAGTCAAGTCTCCTTTTATCAGTACTTTAATCCCCCTTTATGTCTTCTACCACCCTCCACCCTCTTTTCCCTCCGGTAATCACCATACTGTTGTCTGTGTCTATGAGGTGTTTATTTTTTTTTTTTTAAATTCTGTCACCTTTTTACCCAGCCTTCCTACCCCCCTCCTCTCTGACAGACATCAGTGTATTCTCTATGAGTTTGTTTCTATTTTGTTTGTTAGTTTATTTTGTTCATTAGATTTTACATACAAGTGAGATCATATGGTATTTGTCTTTTTCTGACTGACTTATTTCATTTAGCACAATACTCTCCAGGTCTATCCATGCTGTTACAAGGGTAAGATTTCCTTCTCTTTTACGGCCTAATAGTATTTCATTGTATAAATGTCCCATAGTTGTTTTATCAACTAATCTACCAATGGACACTTGGACTGCTTCCAAATCTTGGCTATTGTAAATGATGCTGCAGCCCTGACCAGTGTGGTTCAGTTGGTTGGGCATTGTCCTACAAAGTGAAATGTCACCAGTTCTGTTCCAGGTCAGGGCACATGCCTGGGTTGAGGAGTGGTCCTGATTGGGGCATGTATGAGAAACAACCCATTGATGTTTCTCTCTCACACATTGATATTTCTCTCTCTCTTTCCCCCCCTTCCTCTCTCTTTAAATATAAATAAATAAAATCTTTAAATAATGCTGCAAAAAAACAACAACAACAAAAAACAAACAAACAAACAAAAAAAACAAAAACCAAAAAGAAGCAAAAAAAATCCCCATAATGGTGCTTATACTCTTTCGGATTAGTGTTTTGGGTTTCTTTGGATATACTCCCAGAAGTGGCTCATAAGAGAGTTCCATTTTTAATTTTTTGAGTTATCTCCATACTGCTTTCCACAGTGGCTGCACCAACCTGCATTCCCACCTACAGTGCATGAAGGTTCACTTTTCTCCACATCCTTGCCAGCATTTGTTGTTTGTTGATTTACTGGTATTAGCCATTCTGACTGGTGTGAGATGGTATCTCATTGTGGTTTTTATTTGCATCTCTCTAATGATTAGTGACATTGAGCATCTTTTCATTTGTGTATTGACCATCTGTATGTCCTCATTGGAGAAGTGTCTATTCTGGTTCTTTGCTCATTTTTAAATTGGATTGTTTATTTTTTTATGGTGTTGAGTTGTATTCACATATCTTTTCTATTCTGCTTTTTTTTTTTTTTTTTCTGTTTTACTTTAAAGATTTTTAAAGTTTACCTGTCTTTGAGTTAGCTAATTCTGGTTTCTGACTTTTCAGTCTGTTGATGTTAAACCCATTCAATGCATTTTTACTTTCAGATATTTTAATTTTCAGTTTTAGAATGTCTTTTAATTCTTTTTATAGATTTTAATTCTCTGTTGAAATGCTCCATATTGTAACCATTTGTTCACCTTTTCCTTTATTTTTTTCAACATGTTAATTACAGTCACTTAAGGACCTTTTCTACTAATTCCAATATGTAGGCCATCTCTCTGTTTGTTGCAAATGGCTGGGTTTCTTTCTTCTTCTTTACATGCCTTGTAAATTTTTATTTTATGTTGGACACTTTGTAAGAGACAGTAGAGACTAAAGTTTATATTACTTTGACTCGTAGAAGATTTTTCCTTTAATTGATTTAATCAGATATGGGAATTTAGTCAAATTCTGTCTATCTTTGGCTTCAAATGTTTCAGAGTGGAGAAGATCCTACATTGGTTTTTGACTGCTAGCCTAACAGGTTCCCACCGCCCCCATTTCCACCGGCAAAGACTGCAGGGCAGTCAGACTGCCTTTTGGCAGTTCTGAACTTTACTCTCTAGTCTCCAGTTCCCTCATGCTTCTTCCAAATTTGGCAAATGTCTTAAGGAGGAGACTGGCAGTGTGTTTGAAGTAGATGCCACCTCCTTGAGATGACTGTCTCCTCACTATTGTTAGACTACAGTGTATTTCAGTATGTTACTTTAAGGAAGATCCCCCACCTTCCAAATGCTTCTTGATTCAGCAAATGAACCACAGAGGAAAATGGCCTTTGTACATTTAGGGATCATGAGATTTCCAAATTATCCTTTTAGCTCCATATCATCTCCAAAAGCTGTGGTAGTGTTTATTTCTCACAGTAATGTTTTTGTATTCAGGCCAAGCTTGAGTCTCATCTTGCACTTAGAATTGGCAAACACTCCCAGGGTAGAAAACAGCCAGTGGTCGCCCACTCATCTTGGAAGGGCTCTCCTTTCTTTGATTAAGTTCATGTAATTCTCTTTGCTTCCATAGCTTTCTGATGTCTTGGATAATATAATTCTAACAATTTCGTTGGCTTTTAAAAGTTATTAAAAGTGTTCTGTTGCTTTCTACTACAATTACCTAGAACCACAGTTAATTAACCCATACTCTGTGATGTTAAGCATTAGCTTTCATAGGTGGGTCTTAAAGAAACAAAAGGGGGTATAGAAAATAAATTCAAGGTGTTTTTCCTTATGAACTCCTGTATTCTATGTCTTATGAGTAGAATGTCTGTCATTTTTTTTATATATGTTAGTCCTATGTCCTCAAAGAAAATAAACTTCCAGTGGACACGGACAAATCTGATATTATTAAAAAATAAGCATATACTTTTTTGATTAATTTTGGTTGGTTGATGTTTTCCACTGGTATTTGACTAAAGGATTTGGAGAGAGAGAAAAACCATATTAGGTTTGAGAGCCTAGAACATATGTAGTGAGTTTAGAACAAAGACATACACAAAAATTATAATTGTTTACCATTTATGGGAAATAATTATATAAAAGATGCAGGAAGTTTGCTAATCTGTTTTATATTGTCAAAATTATTTAAAATTTGGTGAGCAGTTAGTAGAACCAATTTTCTAGAGGTTATTTAGTTGTAGGATAAACGTTTGTGTATCTTGAATTAGTTACTGGTTCTAATGGAAGGCAGTAAAATAGACTAACCCAACTTACAAAGATTTTTCTCTACCTCTCACCTTTCTGCATTTAATCACATTATACAAAGGCTAAGAAGGCTAAGGAGGGCTGAGAACAACACCACAAAAATTGGTGAATGGGCTTTAGCATGATTTATTTGGCTTTTTAATTAAATGAAATTCAACCCAATAACATATACCAACATGAAGAAAAGGTCTCATGACATACAGAGTATGAGATCTGGAAAGACTAAGAATTTGTAGATTAAGGTATTCTTCAGTCATTAACTTTAAATATATATTCATTACACATAGTGTGCCTCAATTTTTTGATCATTCAAACTTAATGTTACTCTGAAGAGCATAATTTCATGGGATCTTATACCTGGGTGGTGAATAATTTTTGTGTCAAACTTATAAGACACATCATTCTCATTGGAATAAAAAAAAATGGCATTCTAATCTGTTTATGAGTGAATGAGTACCAAGGTACGTGAAAACACCTACTGCATAATTTAAAGACTATCCATTAGTTTGTGGTTGATTGGAGAATCCATTGTCTTTGGCCCTTTGGGTGCAAAAGAGAGCTTTCTACCAAACAAACTTGTGTATTTCTTTGATTCTCATTTTCTCTTTACACTATTAAGTTGTCATCTACTATACAACAGAACAAATTGAACAGTCTGATTATATAGGTCGTGTGGACAAAGTGGGTGTTGTACATGAAGGAAAATATTTATCCCACTAAAGAAGACATTGAATCCTAGAACATCTGATTACACTCTGTAAATTAACATGTGAAATGTACAATTCTGCATGCTTTAATGTTTCATTTCTCCTTTTGACTGGAATTTTTCTTGATTGTCTGATATCATTAATTAAAAACAGCAGCACCCATTTCTGTACTCCAACAATAAACTATCAGAGGTAGAAACTAGAAAAAAAATCCCATTTTCTATAGCAACAAGAAAAAGAAAGTATTTAGGACTAAACTTAATAAAGGAGGTAAAAGACCTGTACTCAGAAAATTATGGAACACTGAATAAAGAAATTAAGGAGGATACAAATAAATGGAAGTATATACCATGTTCATGGATGGGGAGAATCAGCATCGTTAAAGTGTCCATACTACCCAAAGCAATTTAGAGATTCAGTGCAATCTCTATTAAAATAACAGTGACATATTTTACAGACCTAGAACAAATACTTCAAAAATTTATATGGTACCAAAAAAGACTCTAAATAGCTGCAGCAATATTGGGGAAGAAGAACACTGTAAAAGGAATCACAATACCTGATTCAAGCTATACTACAAGGCTACTGTGACCAAAACAGTCTGGTACTGACATAAGAACAGACATATAGATCAATGGAACAGAATACAGAGCCCAGAAATAAACCCAGGTCTCTATGGACAACTAATATTTGACAAAGGGGAAAAAACATAAAATGGAGTGAGAAGAGCCTCTTCAATGAATGGTGCTGGGAGAATTGGACAGGGACATGCAAAGAAATGAAACTAGACCACCAACTTACACCATAACACCAGAATAAACTCAAAATGCATCAAAGATTTAAATGTAATCTATGACACCATAAAAGTCCTAGAGGAAAACACAGGCATATCCCATATAGCAATATTTTTGCCGATATATCTCCTAAGGCAAAGGAAATAAAGGAAAGAATAAAAAAATGGGACTACATCAAACTAAAGAGTTTTCTGCTCAGCAAAAGAAAACATCAGCAAGATGAAAAGGAACCAATTGTATGGGAAAACATTTGCCAATGATACCTCAGACAAGGGATTGATCTCCAAAATATATGAAGAACTTATAAGGCTCAACATCAAGAAGAGAGACAATCCAATTAAAAAATGGACAAAGGACCTGAATAAACACCTCTCCAAAGAGGACATACAGAGGGTCCAAAGGCATATGAAAGAATGTTCAACATCACTAGCCATCAGAAAGATGCAAATTAAAGCCACAAATAGATACCACCTGACACTGGTCAGAATGGCCATCAACAACAAATCAACAAACAACAAGTGCTGGTGAGGATGCAGAGAAAAGGGAACCCTGGTGCACTATTGGTGGGAATGCAGGATGGTGTAGCCACTATGAAAAACAGTATGGAATTTCCTTAAAAAACTAAAAATGGAACTGCCTTTTGATCCAGCAATTCCATTGCTAGGATTATACGTAAAGAATCCTGAAACACCATTCAAAAGAACCTATGCACTTCTACGTTCATAGCAGCACTATTCACAATAGCCAAGTGCTTGAAACAGTCTAAGTGTCCATCTGTAGATGAGTGTATTAAAAAACTGTGGTACATTTATACAATGGAATACTATGCAGCAGAAAGAAAAAAGGAACGCCTACCATTTGCAACAACATGGATGGAAGTGGAGAGAATTATGCTTAGTGAATAAGCCAGGCAGAGAAAGACAAATACCATATGATATCACCTAGTACAGGACACTAATGAACAACACAAACAAATGAGCAAAATAGAACCAGAGGCAAGTAAATTAGGAGCAAACTGACAGTGACCGGTGGGGAGCGGAAAGAAGAGGAAAGGTTTAGTCAGGGAACTAGTATAAATGACCCATGGACATGAACAATGGGGTAATGGGGTGGGGATGGACTGTGGGAGAAGGGGTGGGTGGGGTGCAGGCGAAGCAATGGGGGAAAATGTGGGACAACTGTAATAGAAAAAACAATTAAAAAACAAACAAACAGCAGCTCTATCTCAGTTGGCTGCACCCTAAATTTTCTCTCTGTGGATAATTTATGTTTACATTATTGCTTGAAATTGTCCTTGTGGTTGTTCTTCTGGTTGGGGAAGAATGGCATTGTTACACTTGTGTTTGTAACTGACCATTGGCAGGTACCTTATTTTCATTTGATAATCTCAATGAATGTCGGAGACAAAGAATCCTACTGTTGATTTTATGGAGCTCCCTCATTTATAGATAATGAAACATACAGAGAAGTCAAGCTTTTGCCCAATGTTCCACAGCTCATTGGTGGCTGAGTCACGCTTGGAATCAGGGTCTTGGTATCTTGACTATGCTGTTTTTCTGCAATTTTTGCCCTACAAACTCAGAATTTTGACTTAATCTTGCCATCTGATGGTGAATATGCTGGTGTTGATGTAATTAGTAATGGAGTTAGTTCTGGAAAACCTTGTGTTTTTGGATAATTAAAATAAGCACCTTTTTTGAAGAAGGTCACTCTTCGCATATAATCAGAAGTGGGACACGTCCTTCAACAACGTCTTCCTAAAGACTTTCCAGAGCATAAATGACATTCTCCCCAATTTACTTTCTTCAAACCGTTGAGCTAAAGTGTTGACCTGTGAACGTATTATATATCAAGTGCCTAGGAACACAGCAGAGGGGAAATCAGGCTTCTTGCATTTTCTGTTAGAGAACATTCTTAAATTATATTGAATTCTTGCCTTATAAAGCACCACATGGCTCTTTTGCTTTATAGACCGCTGCTTTGCCATGTAGGCTACTTGGAAAGTAATTAAATTGAACAGAAACTGCCCTTGATTTAAAGTCAGAGGAGGAAGCAGTTAATTGAATAGAAATGACAGTTCTTCTTCTTCTTTTTTAAGAAGGCTAGGCCAAGCTTAGAGACAACTTAAAATATTAAAGGAAAACTGCTCTAAACAATCAAGATTAATAATTGGCTTGGTGGGTACAATTTATTGTATTTTTCTTGGTAAGCAGAAGAAACTTTTGAGTTCTTTGTGGTTCTCTGTGAACCCCTTCTCTCCAGACAAATAACAGTTGGACTTTGTGATTCTTTGTCACCTTGGTGCAGAAACTTTCAAACCTTTTCTCACTGGATTTTTCTGCTCTGTTTTCAGGTTGAAGGGGCGTGTGTGACAGAAGCTGGGAAATGAAAGATGGGATTGTTTTCTTGTCATCCTGTACCCTTGCCACCTGGCGACTGTGATTCTGATGAGTGGAGATACATAATGGCCACCTCAATGCAACGCTCTCCTTTATTTCCTGGGGGTCAGGCACTAGGAGGACCAGAAGGGCACAAGATCTGTTGAAATGTGACCCTGCTTGGAGCAGGGGTGAGAGTCTCGGTATGCAGAAGACTGAAGGAAGTGACTACTAGGGAAAGCTCATAGCAGTCTGAAATCAATAGCTAAAAGTAAAAATGCTCATTTTCAAGAATGAAGTATAATTAATAGAATGTCCCCAAGGGTAAATGATGAGAAAGAACCTTTTTTAAAATCAAGCAATGGATATAAAATAAAAATTCAAAGTGAGAAAAGTACATCAACTTTAAATTCTTTATACAGAGACCATTGTAGCATTTATATTAAAAGTCTTCATAGCTTGGTCTACTCCATTATATTTTCCCAGAGGAGCTCACCTGAAACCTGGTGGATCTGTGTAGAAGACAGAGTTGGGACACTGGTGAGGAAATCAACATTTCTCCATGGTCCCATGATTGATCTGGAACTGTTAGGAGCGGAAACCTTTTCACCTTTGCACTTAGAATAAAGCAACCCAGCTTTAACAATAAGTTGGCTTCTGTATACTCTTTGGTAAGCATGTACTTCTGCCACTGAGCCCAATTTTCTAGTATGAAGGTCAGGGAACAGGCATGTATAACCACAAGGGAAATGAATAGAGGGATGGTGGGATGAGAGGCAGCTGGAGAGACTCAGTGAATTTCTGGCTTTCCCACTACCTAGTTGACCCTCAGGAAATAGCAACTTCCTGCTTTAGGCCATAGTTCCCTACTGCTGCAGAATGAAGGGATTAGATGAAGTGATCGCTAAATGTTTTCTAACTTTGACATGACTTTGCCAACTCCTCCCCCTCCTCCCAGGGCATTTAAATGGTGGGATCAATATAAGTTCAAACAACCAGGCACCTTTGAATTGATGGCATGAACTGAGATGGGCCTGAATGCAGCCTGGGAGCACATGCATCCAGCACAGGTGAGCTTTTTTAAAGCAGAGCCCATATTTTAGGAACAGGTCCATGGAACAAGGAGCATCTTCTCTGCAAAACGGAATTGATCAGCAATTTACAAAGAATAAGAAAATTTTGATATTTTTTCTTTTGGGTGAGGGGGTGGGTTACAACTTTCCCACTCAAAACTTTTGCAATTTGCTGTCTTTCTAGATTTTTCAAGTATAAAATAAAGAGATTGAACTGGTAATCTCCAGTAGATTCTCTCATTTTGCATTTCACAGAAGAATTTCAAGAACCAATATTCAGTGTTTAGACAAGGGAAAGGACTGTGCTTAAAGATGAGATGAGACAGAGATCATTACTGCTGGGCCTCTCAAAATTGTTAATAAGCTAATAGTATGTTTTAAGCTTTTAAGGTGGGTGTACAGAAAAGAGTATTTACTAAACTTGTTTAATTATAGAACTCATCCTTCCCCCAATGAATTATTATTATTATTATTATCATCATCATCATCATCTTTAGCAACTAGTATTCTGAAGAGGACAGTTTGAGAACATTGCTTTAAGGAGTCAATGCTTTTAATGCCTGCATACTCTCTAAGTAGAAATTTCCCACTTATATATCTGCAAGGGAGATTCAAGTTAGATCCCTGAAGAACTTTCCAATCGGTGCAGAAGAAGATTATGGGATTTCCCTACCCAGTTTTTGCTCCATCAGTCCACAGACCATTGCTTCGGTCCCCACTGAGTCAGGGTTTTCTTAAGCAGTTAAGCACTTTGTGTGGTGAATGAAAACAAAACTGGTCTTTAAAAAGAGGAGCCAACGCTTAGGAAATGAAATAAACACTCATGTAATGATGGCGGTTTTATGTAACAATTGGGAGTAATATTTTGAAGATCAGTTGTATGGTGCTCTTTGCCTTTTATTTTACACTGTGGCCAAGAACTCAATATTAGCATTGATACGAAATCTGTGGGTGGTGTTGCTTATCTCGACTGTTATATAATCTTCATTACTCATTAGGATGTGGTGTTCTTGTTGTTGAGCCACTGACATTTCTCAGGCAACATAATTATGCATGAGATGTAGTAGTATAGTATTCAAACTTACTATACATTTTTTTCGCATTTGCACATTAAAAACAAAGTTTATGCTGCATTAAGTGAATTGTGTTAAAAGTCTTCTGTTTTTGCAGGTCTCAGTTTGAAAAGAATCTAATTGTTTGAAAAATGTAGGTTACTTACCACCTAGGAAAGTCCCTCTCTAACTATGGGAGACGAAAGAGCAGGAAGTCAAAGGTGGCCAGCTGAGATTGTTGCTCCCAGCTTCTTGTCACAGGCCCACCATCTGCATCTCTGCTGACTGGTGTGAAAAACAAAGAGAATCACGAGTAAAGAAAAGCGGTCTTGTTCATGCTTTTCTTGGGTTTCTAGATCAGGATAATTTTCACTAAGGCCATCATTTACCATTGCACATTCTGATAAATATAATTTTGTCTTACCCCATTGTCACAATTCTGGGCACAGAGGTGTTTTCCAGTCCTTATTTCTGAATAAACAAATGAATTAGACAAATGATACAAAATATACAAGTAATACTTGGTAGTGAAAAAATGTGCAAGTGAATTCTGGCTCCATTACCAACCAACTGCCTGATACAAAGAGCTTGGCCTTCTTTATCTATGGTTTTCTCACTGACTTAGATTAGGTCCATAACCCCATCAAGTAGGTTCTGTTTCTGATAGAACACACTAGGTCTTCCATCAGAATTATGGGTCAGTTTTATACCATCCCTCCCCCTTCCTTTCCCTGGATTTGTCAGAATTTATAGCAGAAAGGGGAATGAAACTCAATTTGATACCTTCTTTCTATTCCAAACAGAGTCTCTACTCTTAACTCCAGCTCTTTTCTCTTTGGCTACCATATACCTCATCCCTCCCTCATCCAGCTAGAAAAAGATTTTAACTTCCAATTATAAGATAAAAAAGTCCTGGGGATATAATGTACATCATGGTGACTATAATTAACAATACTATGTTGTACATTTGAAAATTGCTGGAGAGTAGATAGTAAAAGTTCTCATTACAAGAAAAATAACTTGTAACTATGTGAGGTGATGTTAGTTAAACTTGTGTTGATCATTTCACAATATATACATATATCAAATCATGTTGTATACCTTAAATGAATATAATGCTATATGTCAGTTATATCTCCATAAAATTGGAAAAAAGATCTCAGATAATAAAAATATAAAAGCAATAATAAAATAATAAAGATAAATAATAAATATAATAATCATTTGTTAAGGGCTTACCATATTCCAAGTTATTTTCACAACCTGTTTTATTTAATTCAGTTTATAATTGTGTTGCAGTCATTATTATTCTCATTCTATAAGACAGCGAGGCAAAGGGGGGGTTGACCTTTAGACAAAGTCACACAATTAGCAATTGTCAGGATTTGGACCCAAGTTTCTTTGTCTCCAAAGTCTATGCTGTGCCCTAACAAAAATGGTGGGCACCCTTGGACCAGGTCATTTCCATCATTCTTTGCAGCTCTGTAATTCCCTGGGCCTGTGTCGCCATTGCCTTTGCTATCTGTGGCTCACTGCTGTGCCTCAGCTCCTTCAATCATACGGCCATGATGGCAACAGTGACTATGTTCTGGTGTCAGATACTGAGAAGCTTATTTGTTAAATCTGGGTTTGAAACCACAGGGTTTCTGTGACCTCCTCCACATGGGGGGCCATGTTTTCCTCATCTTGTCATAGCTAGAATAACCCATGAGGTCAGTTTTATTATTATTGCCATTTTTCAAGTAAAGAAACTAGGGCAAAGAGAGGCTACATGGTCACTAAAAAATAAAGCCAGACTTAAATCTGGGTTCTTTGTCTAGAAATCAAGTGCAATTTCCATTCAATGATGGAGCTTACTAAATATTTATTGAATGTGTGAATGAATGAATGATAGCAAGATATCTTCATTTGTTTCCTGTGCTCTTAGAAAGAAAAGGTGACAAATGGTTCATGTGTAAACCATCTGTGAATCTGAGATATCAAGAAACCTAGATAGAACATAGGAGAATCTAGAACATAACAAAAGATCAAAAATAAAGATTTTGAACCCATGGGCCAGTGAGAACCTGCCTGATGTAGTTCCATGGGAACTGGAAGTTAAAGACTAGGTTGTTGCCAATATAGAAACACTAGTCAAAGTGAGGCTGTGTGACCAGGGAATAGAGAAGTGAGACATTACCTGTAAAGTGTGTGCAGGAAATTCAGCAGCCTTTGGGGTAAGTTAATTCTCCGCCACTCAAAGAAGAATTCTGTGTTCATTTAGAAAAATTCTTCAAAGAGATTAGAATCCTTACCAATGGTCTCTCTCTCCCTGCCACTCTCACCTCTTCTCTCAGAGATCTTTCAAGATGGCTTCAGATGGGATGTTTATATAAGAAGAAAAGTGCAAGTTCAGGGTCAGGATGTGACATTAATTGAAATAGTGAGTTTTCTGTCATTTGTAAGAAAAAAACAATCTGTAAGCAATAGTTTTTAAGAAAAGGTCCTCACTAAGGTGTTTCCTTTCATCACTTAAATATCTCTTCAGATATGAATTTAACATGGGTCTTAGGTATAAAAATACTTGATGTGTCTTCATGCCTATTCTACTTAAAATCTTTGTAATCATAATTTAGTGACATGCTTCATTCTGCATAATTGTACCACCTTGATACTTATTTCTGCACAATAATTTGATTTTATAAAATACTTGCCCTTGCCCTTGCCCTGGCTGGGTAGCTCAGTTGATTAGAGTGTCATCCTGATACCAAGGTTGAGGGTTTGATCTTAGTCAGGGCACATACAACAATCAACCAGTGAATCCATAACTAAGTGCAACAACAAATTGATATTTCTCTCTCTGTGTCTCTCTCTTTCCCTCCTCTGTCTCTAAAAAACAAACAAAAACAAACAAAAAACCTTGCCCTAAGTGATGTTTTTTCTCTTTCTACAGGTCTGTTCCAGTATGAACATATTTATTTCCCCACCTTCTTTAGGACCTCTTTTTTTTTCTTTTTCTTTAGGACCTCTTTGAAATCACGAGAAAACAACTTAATTCTCTGTGCCTTCGTTTTCTTCTCCATGGAGAGAAGAAATGGACAAAACAGTAGTGGTCACATAAGAGAATGCATATAAACTTTAAAACAACCACAAAGGCATGTTATTATTTGTATTCATTCCACTCTCATAATAAGAAGCACATGCTTTGGGCTGCAGCATGTTCCCTTTGAGTAGGTTTTTTTTTCCCAGTGAAGGCTAAAGGGGGGATTTCCTTGTTCATCTCTAATCATTGTCATCCTCATCATTATTAACAACAAACAGTTACTGAGTCCTTGTCACTAGTAGCAGGGCAGGGTGTCAGACCCTGGTAAGAAGAGGAAACATATGACATCTTTGCAGCAGGGAGGTTTATAATTTAACTGATATGACCACAAATGCCAATACATTAAATAATAATGAAAAGTATCTTAAGATATATGCTGAATGAATACCATAGCTACTAAAACCTATGAGAAGTCAGAGTGGAGAGAACATAGAAAAGACTGTATGCATGAGGTGGTCCTTCAGCTACCTCTGAGGGACAAGTAGGTAGCACCTGTTTGTCAGAGGCCCAATGGTGTGTCTCTTGGCCAAGGACTAGGGAACAGTTAGCTGTGAAAAAGAGAGGCATTGCCAGACCCTGACAGGTATTGTGTCTTCTTCACACTGTACTCTAGACATCTGACCTAATAAGTGATAGCACCTTATCACTCTGGATTTTCTATCCCTCTGCCTTTCTTGGATCTGGAGACATTGATAATTGTATCAGAAGGACTGAAGACATTTTGTTAAGTTGTTAAGTTGTTTGTCATAATATTTATTGTAGTTATTGAGATCAGGCTAGATATTTGAGATATGCACAACTTTATATAAACAGAGATTGAAGAGAAAATTAGTTGGGAGTTTTGTAATCTTGAAAATGGCAGCCAGCAAAATAAGATTCATATATCATCACCAGAATTGTTTATATCTGACTTATATTTCACAATATGCTACACACCCTGTATCTCAACCTACTTGCTATTTTTCATAATGAACAACTCACTCATTTTACACTACTGGCAAAAAGCACTGCTGGTATCTGCTCTTCAGGTTGCAAGCTGACCATTTGCACAGGTTCTCTGGAATGTGACCTTGGAGAGGTGGTGTACCCTAACTTTGCCATTGGTTACTTTTGAAATGTGGCAGAAGACACTTTGTTTGCATGTCTCAGTGCCCTAGTTTTGATCATGAAATAGCTGGAGTAACCTGATATATTTCAAACCCCCTTTGGCAGCTAAACCATTTCCTCCTGAGGAATCTCTTATGGAATCACAATTTATAAAAGTAGAGGTTTCTGATGAAGGCAGAGGTGAGGCAGGGATACTATGTAGAGAAAGAAGGAACTCCTGCCATTTGCAACAACATGGATGGAACTAGAGAGAATTATGCTTAGTGAAATAAGCCAGGCAAAGAAAGAAAAATACCATATGATATCACATAATACAGGAAACTAAAGAACAACATAAACTAATGAACTAAATAGAACAAGGAGCAGAATAATAGTCAATAGTGGGGAGGGAGAGAAGGGGGATAAGTAAGGGAAGGGTTTAGTCAAGGAACGTGTATAAATGACTCATGGACATGGACAACGGGGAGGGATATGATTATGGGAGAAGGGGTGGGCTGGGTGGAGGGGAGCAATGGGGAGAAAATGGGACAACTGTAATTGAAAAACCAAAAAATAAAAATTAACAAAAAAACAAAAACATCATTAAATGAGAAAAAAAATAAATAAAAAAAGAAAAGAAACCCATGGTCCTGCTGAGGGAGTCTCTTTCTGGTAGCTTTAGTTTAGAGAACTGCAGAAACAGGCTGAATAAGGTTGAATGGAAAGATCTTTGAAATCCCCTCCAGTGAAGATATTTGGTTATCTGAATTCTGCACAACCCCCCACCCCCCCAAAAAAACCAGAATGGCATTAAGTCTGGAATCCTGGCATGTCATTGAAATGGAATGCCATGTACGTTCTATTTCTTTAAAAAACTTCTATGTCACAGGTAAACAGCCTGGTCAATGGGGCTCTTTTCTGGGTTTGCACAATGTAGGATGACTGGATTTAAGGACAAGACCTTCAGTCTTATTGCATTCATTTGCGGACCACCTCTTATCTTCAGTGGGAGGCAGTTTAGGAATTTCTGTGCAACCTGGGTACATAAATAAATTGTTTCTTAGAAAACACCGGACATGTTTGAGGAATCTCTCATTTATTTCTACTATGTATAATAAAGGCAAAAGGTCAAATGGTATATAATTGTCATACTTGCCTATTATAATTTTCAAACTACTAGTGAAAAAGCCAACTTAAATCTTATATTCACATTGAATTTTCTATGTATGAACATATGTACATATTGCATGTATCTATGTAATGCCTAATTATATAACAAAAGCTTCACATAAAGATTTCTATCATATTTTTGTATGCTTGCTATACTTAAAAACAGAAAAGAAATAAGCATTTTGGTGTTGAGTTTTTAAACAGTTTTATTTAGAATAATCACAGCCTCTTTATCAATTAATAGAATGTTAAAGTTGCATTTTGGTTTGTATTCCTTAAAAAAGAAGTGTGTACTTTATTAGTCTCATCTCAGTCAAAGGCCCAAGGGTTACAGTGTTAGAGAGAGAGATAGGAAGCCAGGTTCCAACTATTTGTTGTAGCTACTGTCCATGTTCGTCATTTTGGTACTTAATTGTGGAACACTTGCATTTTGCTCGCTCTTTCTGATATCTGAACATGATGTAGCACCCCACAATCCAGCTGGACAAGCAATAGAGAGAACACAGTCATACCTCGGTACTCGTCAGTTTCAAAATTCATCAAACACTGTTCTCATCACACTTTGATGAGAAAAGAATGTCTTAGCACTTGGTGCTTTCCTGGGACTTGTTGCACTTTCTGGAACTTGTGGGGTGCTTCACAAGAGAAAATGCGTCATTGTTTGGTACTTGCTGGTTTCGGCACTCGTCATGAGTTCCAGAATGAATTAACAATGGGTACCGAGGTACCCCTGTATTTTGGCTTGTATCTATTTGATGCAGGTGTACATTCTTTATTAGTTTTGAAACTGGAAGAGAGGACAAGGATGTGACTTTATTGACTCCCTTAAACCTTAACGATCCATTTGATCACCTTAACTACATAAGCTCCTGCAGGGTCATGAGCAGCACCAGCCCATGGCTCCACACCTTGGAGCGTAGTAATAACTTCTGGAATAGTTTAACTGAAATTTCATTGTATACTCCTCAGTTCCTAGCACAATAGTTGACCTCCTGCACAAATGAGTGCATTAAATGGGTGTGGCATAAAACAGATTCTGGTGGGGCAGTGAATGAAATGCTGGGTATTGTTCACTTGCAGCCCTGTTTACTCCGCATGCTGCTTTGCTCTGGTAGGCTGGCTGTGATGGATGAAATTAAGGGCCACTTTGATCTCTGTCTTTGAGTTGAGTTTGGTGGGTATGAGGTGCTAGGAGGGAAAAGGAGAGTGAGATTGGACTATTTGCCCACTGGCTCCCCTATTGCCAGTCATGGACACAGCATTTAGTAGAGGGCCAATACATACCTCTCCCTTCTCTTGCCCCTCAGGGCCCAAGGATAGAAAGGGCTCCCTGCTGTTGTTAGATCTGGGATGCTTCACCTCTTTTCTTGGTTTCTCTTAATGTGCCCACAGCTGTGTAAAAACTTCCTTTATTGACCTAGGCTGAATCGCTCAGATTTCCAGGACTGTGGATATCACACAGTTATATATCAAATCACTGTGCACTGATATGTGTGTGCCTGACTGAGCTAGGCACTGGGCATAAGCAAAACAGACACAGTCTCTACCTTCGAGGAATTTGTAGGTTAGCAAGGAAGTTAGGTCTTAATCCAATAGTCACAAAAACAAATGGAAAGTTACAACTTTGCTAGGGATTAAAGGCCAGCTCAATCACCAGAGAGCTGCAGGTCATAACAAGGGCATCTGGTTTCTTCTGGGAGATCATAGCATCTAAGTCTTCCTCCAGAAAATGATATTTGAGCTGTGATTTGATTCAAAGTACTTGTTTATTTTCTGAAGGTAGGTGGCGGATGGGAAAGGTCTTTAGAAAGGGGGCAGCACAGGCAAGGTCCGGAGGTTGAGGAAGCATTGCACAGGCAAGAACCTACAAGAGTCCAGATGATGGAACATGGCGTGGAGTGAAGGGTGTGCAGAGAGGCTGATCCTGGAGCCTTGGTCTTTTATGTTTAGAGCAATGGGAAAATGTTGGCAGTTTAAGGAGGGTGTATGTGTTGTAAGAGCAGGGTTGTGGTGCTCCTTGGGGAGCATGAATTGGAATGGGGAGAGCTGGGACAGAGGATGAATATGAAGAGAAGTGGACACCCCTGAAGGATGTGTAGGCAGTCACACTGATGGGTCAGGTGAAGGGTTAGATATGGGTGGGAGGGAAGAGGGACTGAAGATGACTCCTAGGATTCCAGCTTCAGCAGCTGAATGGAGTGATTTGCTATTCCCTGAGAGAGGGAAGAAAACCGGGAGGAAGATAATTCGGCACTTTTTTTTTTTTTTGGTTAACATATCTTGGAAACATTAAGGTTGAGGAGTGTAGTAGGTAGTTTGATGGATGGGTCCAGAATCGATAGAAGAGGTCTGGGCTGGAGATGTGATTTTGGGCGTCACCGATTTACTGAAAATTTAGCTGGGAAACAACCCACTGGCCATGATGAACTTGCTCAGGGAAAAAGCTGAGGATGAGAAGGTAAAGGGCCTTCAGCTGAAACTCTCAAAATCGCTGTCATTTAATCATCTGGTAGATGGGATAACCCGGCCAGGGAGAGTGGCGAGACGCCAGCAGAGAGGAGAAACAGCAGGGGAGGGTGGAGTTGCTGTGTTGAATGCTGCTGAGAGACCGGGTGAGGATCAAACAACATGCAAGGGATTGTGTAATGTGGGGTTCATGATGGCAACTTCTGAGAGGCATTTCAGGGGAGGAAATGAGAATGATGCTGGATTGGAATGGGTGAGGAGATGTGGAAAGTGAGGAAATGCAGGTAGAGGGAAGGGGAGAGGGAAGAGGAACTGGAAAAGAATGAAGAAGAAAGGTGAAGGGAAGCCCAGCTCCTTTTCTAGATCTGAAGCTGTATCATATAGAGACGAGGGGAAGGTGTGGGTGTGCGGAGATGCTGTAGAAGGACAGGGAGGAGGTAGAGAGAAGGACACTACAGGAGAGAGAAAACATAATGAAAAATGAGCCTTCTTTGAGAAGGCAGAGGAGAATGAGATCCAACCTGTAGCTGGTGAGTGGGCTGAGGGACGTGCATCCGAACTCTCCTTAGGAGAGCAGATCACCTAACCCCATATGACTTTGAGGCACAATTGGTTCTTTGCAGTCCATTGGCAGCATGTCTCAGTCATCCACCAACATTTCATGCACACTGATCAAACACTTATTAAGTACATCATGTGTTAGCAATGGGCCTGCAAAGATGGGTATGACTGAAATACCTCAAAGCTGGTGGGAGAAAAACACCCAGAGATAGCGGTGACCATCCAGGCTGAGAGCTGTGACAGGATGTTTAAGGGCCTGGTGTGTTTCAGCATGTAGCTCTGCGGGGTCTGCTGAGGCTCGTGAGTTCTAGGCCCTTCTTCTCTAGGACTCATTTCCTTCCCTGAAATGAATTACTTAAACTTTATGTGCCTCAGTTTCTTCATCTATAAAGTGAGGGTAATAATAGTGGCTTACATCAGAGGGGTGTATGAGAAAAGTCTAGTAAAATGACTGTCTGAACAGTAAATATTGTGGGGTTTATTGACAATTGATGATGCATGAATGCTGAATAATGGGCCAGAGTTACATCTTCATCAAAGACAAAAGCAAGTTGGATAATGTTCTAGCATTTAATCATGAAACAATAGCTTACCTCAGATAAAAACTTTCCCCCTGAGTATTAGGAATATGTATTTGAAAGATGCTGGTAAAAATATGTAAGAAAAAGTTATCTAATCTTTTGGTATTACTACACTTAAATGTGGGTAAATATTTTTCTGTTTCTCAAAAATATTGAGGAAAGGGAGAGGAGTCTCTAATTTTTATTTACTTATTCACTCATTAATTTATCAAATATTATTTGTTGAATTGACAATGCTTAACATTTCTCTGACAGTTCTCAGGAATCTATGATACTGTTGCTTGGCTTTTAGTTTTTATGTGAGAAATAAATTTTATTATTTTTTTTAAAACATTGATTGTATAACTCAAAGAGAATGAGGCTTAAAGTACATTTACATATCCCATCAGTTAATTAAATCTAACATATCTGGTCAAACAAATGCTAGTAACTCAGTACTTACACATTAATAAACCAATCAGACAGAAAAATAGCTATTTTTTGAGTACTGACTAGCCTCAGGATCTGTAACTTTATGTATCTGATCTCATTCAGCCCTCCTGAAACTCTTTTAAATTGGCATCATTATCCCTACTTCACAGATAACCTAAAAGAGGCTTTGAGAGATGATGCCATTTGCAGGTTCAGAAAGGAACTGAGCCTGAGCTACCGGGCAAACAATGCCCAACTCCAGCTTCGTTCTCCTTCTGTTCTCTGCTGCATCTCAGAAAGTAAGAATCTGGGCATCCATACAAACAGAATATTTGTGGATGTTTGTATGAATGCTCAGTAAGTATTTGTCCAAGTGAACAGATCAATGAAACAGTACTTATCAAATTGTAGTAGCATGGAATCATCCTAAGGCAAAGGATAATGTATGTCAAGTTTACAAGTCTATTTATATTAAGGAATTACTATTAAATTTTGATGAGTGATAATGGTATTGTGGTTATGCTTAAAAAAAAAAGAGTCCTTATCTTTTGGAGATGCACTCTGCAATGTTTACAGATGAAATGACACACTGGCTGATATCTTCTTCAACAATAATGAGGTGGAAGTGGAGAGTTTAGATTCAACCAGATCTGTCCTGGATTGACAATAAGTGATGGCACTTGATGCGTACACAGAGGCTCATTTTATTATTTTCTCTTATTTTTATATGCTCTTAATTTTTTCCATAATAAAAAGTTAAACTCTGAGTAGATTTCAGTAGAACAAAAAGAAAACCAAAAGTGAATACAAGTCCATTGCAAGAAAGTCTAATCTAGTTTTGTTTTTGTTTTTTTCTTTGAATGATAATTTTCTTAATTTTCACCAAACTAATTACAAAACATATCTCTCAAATGGGGCTACTTTGGGGGTGGGCATTTTCTATATCATTTACCTTTTAAACATTCACTGTCTTAATACAGACCTCAGGATTGGTTTTCTTAATTTAGTGTGTGAATCTGGATCAGTCTTTTCTCATGTGAAAATGAGAGAATCAGTCTGGACATTATCTGAAATTCTTTTCATTTCTAAAATTCTATAATTCTGACTAACCAGTAGAATACTATAGGCATCATTGCTCTGCTTTTTAATCGTTAGCACCCAGATTCATGGACAAAAACAGTGTAAGAATCCTGACACGCCCTGAATTCAGGAAGTGAAATCTCTAAATTGAAAAATTGTTTGGAGCTGAGTACATTCCTCAGTAGTTCTCCAGAATCCTAGCTGCCCTAGCAGGCTGCCAGGGCTTTTTTGCCTGGTTTAATATACGAAGAATTAGTTATCTTGTAGAAGTCATCTATTTCTGAGAGACAGACAGAGCTAAAGTAGAATACAAGTGAAATAAGAAGCCCTTCCTTCAGAACAGTGAAACAGCCAATGGGTATAGTAGACTATGCATCTCAGTTGGATTACTTAATCATAACAGCCTTTTGGAAACGCCATGTAAATGTTGAGAGTTGATACACCTCTTCTACAAGATACAATCCAATTAAAGCCAGGGCTGATTTAAGGACGATGCAAGGACGACGTATGTGGTTGAGCAATCGTGTTCTCATGTGAATTCATCAGCGAAGAGACCCACCTCTTAGCTGATGTGATGTGACAAGCTGTGTCCTTAAGTGTACCTAATTTCTGCATGTATCAGCGTATGTTTCCACCCACGCAGGAGCGCCATAGGCTGGAAAACACTCATCTTGGAAATTTTAATAAATTTAAACAAAGTTCTTAAAATATTATCATATAGCCTTGGGGAAATTTGTGTCCTGAGTTTGTATTAGTAAAATCAAGATTTCAGATATTTCTGTACTTCAAGTCTATTCGGGGGAGAGGGATTTACTGTTACTGAAATCTACCATATAAATGGTATTAAAATAATGAGTTATAATGTTTCCAGAGCAGAACTTTTTCAATCTAGTTTCTTTTTTCTGGTACTGGCCACAATGCTAACCTTTAGTTCACTGCAAATTAGAAATAAAGTAAGACATTTTCCTAAACCTTCAGAAACCTTTGCTGAATGAATTTTCTACATTCACGTAGTATTCTTCAGAATTGAAGTCTCTTGGCTCCAAGGAATGACTTTAATCGGCTCCTTTAAAAAAATTACTGGATTATTGGGGTTACAGTGGTTAATAAATCTGGATTTTTTCCAAGTCCCCTACCTTTTGGCGGTAGGAGTGGGGCCAGAGGTAAGAGGGACCTCCATTTTAATCCAAAAGAAAAGGTGGACTAAGTAAACAAACCCTTGCAGGTTTGCATTGTCATGTCATTCTTCAGGTTTAATTAGGAGACACGTTACGTAGCAAGGCTGATTTCAGGGTCCCCTTACTTTCAAGTTACTATAAATATATCAGGAAGGGAAGGGTTGAAGACAGGAAGAGGAGAGCATAAAAGCAGTTGAAGGGAAGAAAGAAAGAGAGGCATGTAGTTGAGTGAGGAGGAGGAGGTAGTAGCCAATGTAAGTAGTAAACTAAGTCAAGAGAAAGTACTCTACTTTTAGAGAGTGGATAGAGATGGTAGCTCTAGGCAATTGGTGTCGGCCATGATTTGCCACACTGAGAACACCAGTGTGGTGGGCAGTAATATGAGGCAAAAAATAAGAAGTCCCTGTGACGTCAGGCCATGGAATTGGAGGATTGAAAGTGCTAGAAACCCTCATTTCTGCATGTGGATTGTATTAAAAATACCATTACTGTTCATTATTAAATTCTTACATCAGCAGTGTTCCTCTTCTGATATTACTATATTTCAGGGGTATTTATGAGACTACGATAAAAGATATCTGTCAAAGGGGCAGCACAATCCTAATAAAATAACCTATAACAGGACTTTGAAAAAGAACATGGGGGAAAATAAAACCAGTGATCTTAAGGATGAATTTGGACTTGTATGAAGGTAATAAAAGGCAAACTTTAGACCCAGTCTCTTTTGCAGCAATTGTTATTTGACTGATACAGGTCTTTCTCTCTCTCTCTTCATCTGTATAATCTATATCCATGTTTACATATGGACTACATTACTGTAACATATATTTAATTATTTATAACCTGTAGTTATAAGATCTAAATTACTTTCTGATCTTAATGAATATATACATTATTTCTATTCATTTCACTGATAAATGAAATTAAAATTAACCCACAGTCTCCCCATTTTAAGCTTTTACTACTCTTCTTTGGAGGCTTATTAACTCTAAAGTAGTTCAATAATTTACTTATATCAACTGTGTATTAATCAAATGAATGTAAATTGAAACAAAAATGTGACAGCATTGAACCACTACAAAACTAGTGAAGCTTAAAAAAATAGTAACACTTTGTTGACAACAGCACAGGAAATCAAGCACTTTCATTTGCTGCTGGTGGGAATGGAAATTTATGTATCTTTTTTGAAAGAAATTTGCACTAAGACTCAAATCTTTAAAATGTTCATGAATACAAACCTAGCAATTCTGCTTCTAAGAATTTATCTTTAGGAAACTGAGATGGTGTAAGATTAAGTGTACAAAATATGCATACATAATTGTGAAGCCCTAGAAACAATCTAAATGTCTAACAAAGACTACTAGTGAAATAAATTCTGTTGTACTATATGATAGATGACAATGCAGCTAGTAGAATTAATTTTATGAGAGGGTATCACCAAATAGAAAAAAGATTCATGATATACTTCTGAGTGAATATGGCAGATTACAGTATGTTATTTACTATATAATTATAATTTTATACCAAAAATTTATAGAAAAATGAAAAATATGAACTATTTCTGGTTAGGGTCGTCGTCGGCAGCCGTCCGTCTCGAGAGACGATGGTGTAGCTTCTTAAGAGTCTATCTGCACCGCCGAGAATGGCTGTGCAGTCCGACTCGGGAGTGACACGGTATCTGTCTCCTCCCGTGTTGAATCGACATCTTACGATGACGCTGGAGTGTCCTCTCCAGTGAAGCTGAAGCTACAGAGCCTGGGCAGGGTGATATGGAGGGCCAGCTGTTGCCCATGCAGCAGACCCCCCCTCTCTTCGCAGCTGAAGGGTCCAAGGGAAAGACGGAGTCAATACAGCTTGGCTTCAGGTGCGCCGCAGGAGTTGCCGGTGTTGACTACAACGTCAAACCGCCTTAGGGACTCCGGCTCCGGATTTTCTGTCGGGGTTTACTCCCTTAGCCTTTCCCCTGAAGAGGTATGCCGCAAGGCAGCGGAGGTTTTTTGGAATCAGAGTTTTCCTTCTCTGATGAGGAGATAGTATTTGGTAAGATATCTGGTTAGGGTATTCAAGCAATTTTTCTTTTCCTTTCCCCCCCTCTTTGCTTTCCCTTATTTTCCAAAATTTCTCTAATTAAATTTGAAATTTATTAAAAAGATTTATCTGCAATTGAAAATTTTTTGCTATTTTATAAACTTAATTGGTTATGTTAATTATTCAAGATGCAATTAACACTTGTGATACATGTCAACAGTAAGCAAGCCTCCTTTGTTTGGAAGTGATGGTCCAGGTCTGATGTTAAGCACTCTTTGCCCCAACAATCTCTCCCCTGTACCTCAGGACGTGTCAGCAGCCCTAGACCAGGTGGCTTGTGTGAGCCCCTGGGCACATGAAGATTCTGTACAGTTTCACATAGACAACCCAATTTCTTCCCAGTTACAGCTGGCTATCTATGTAGTTCTATGTTATATGCATTTTAACTTAAACTCATACCCAGGAGGCTGGTACTGATTGATGGAGATATTAATTTTTATTTCTTCTTTTTCAACTCTTTCTCTTTCCCCATTCCAGCTGATTGCAGACCCCAGGTCTCCTTGCTTCAGGGGAGGATTGTATCAATGTGGAAACAGAAAGGCTGTCATGGTGGCTTTGTGGTACTCTGGGTGTTCTAGGTTGTAAATTATGCCCAATACACCCGATCAAAGGTTCAGTCAGAGAAATGGCCCTGCTTTCAGATTTCAGCCAACTTCTGCCTCATTGTAGCAGCTTCTCTAGCCCATCCAACCACAGTGAAGAGTACCATGTGTAGGGGGGAAACACTTTGTAAAGTGTATGGTTGTCTAACCACTATGATGTACACCCGAAACCAATACAAAATAACATTGAATGTAAACTATAATTAAAAATTAAAATAAATGATTAAAATGGTAAAAAAGTAAGCAGACCTTAGTATTTAGTATAATTGTAAATATATTTATACAATTATAAATGTAGTTATTAATATATATAGACATTGTATATATGATGCGCTAATGTTTTATAGGTATCTTTCCAGAGGTGATTGTATTTTGCTCTTAGATAACCATGCGTAGGTACTCTCTCCATCATAAGGGAACATAAAAAGAGGTTGGAGAATTTTGATATATCTGCTTAAAGTCTCTGACTGGTCAGCCAGGCCCCTGACTTCTACACCCTTAGGGCTATTTCCATGTTGCCCAGTTGCGTTTGCTTTATAAAGTTGTGTTGGGGAACATTATTTAGCCCACAGGATATCCAAGGTGCCATATGTCACACCATATGGTATTGTACTCAACTGCTCTGCAAATTTCACTGTATTTTGTGTCTATTATTCTAAATTTTAAAGCTTTTTTTCTTTGAATTTACAGAAGTCCGTGAGAGTCATAGCCATTGTTGGCCCAACTAATGGAAATGAAGAAAAACCCAGGATCCTCCTTTGCCAAAGTAGGAGTTTAAAATGGAAATAAATGTGACAGCAAGCAGGGTCAGAAGGATAGAATATCAAGGACAAATTTAAAGTCAAGGAAAAAGCAGAATGTCCTTTCATCAGCTACATTTCCATACCTCAGGATTTTTCTGTCAGAGATAAAGCCCAAATTTTCATCTGCATTGGAATCTCCTGGAGGGCTTGTTAAACCCTCTATCTCTTCCCCACTCACCCACCTGTCCCCACCCTGTACCAGAATGACTAATTCTACTAGGTTCAGAGTGGAGTCTGAAAATGTGCTTTTCTAATAAGTTCCCAGGTGATGTCAGATGAATCAGGTGATGCTGCTGGTCTCAGGGCTACACTTGCCAATCGGTGTTGTGGGGGTTTCAGGAACTATTTCTCTTACACAGAAAGAATGTTAAGCACTTATGAGTACAAAGATGAATAAGTGATATGGAAGGAGGGAGGGCTATGCACAAATGACTCTGGAACAATGTGGTAAGGGCTGTAGTACATATGTGTGCTCAGAGGACTTTGCATTTAATATTGACTTGTGGAAGCTAAGACTACAGAAATAATATTTGAGTTGCATTTGAAAGACAAGTACGGGGCTCACCAGGTGGGAAAGAGATTTCCATGTGGAGGAAACAGGAAAAACACTGAACTTGAAAATCCACAGTCTATTCAATATTAGATACCTATGGATTGTTTAATATTACCTTTGTGCTTGTTGAATATTTTCAGCAACCAACTTGACCCAAGACTATTGATCTGCTTCTCTCTTTACACAACATTATCTTTTTTCACTGTATTTTAATCTTAACTTGTTCTTCCTGGAAAGCAGAAGGAAAGTTATGAACATAAATGGGCCTGATCTCAAACATGGAATGATTAATTATAATCTTTAATATGCACTACATATTCCTCATGAAACTAGCATATGTCTAAATGTTACCCAGGTAATGGATTGAAAATTTCAATCAATAACATCACTTGGCACTGTGCAATTGGAAAAGGAGTCTATAATTTTTTAAAATTCCCTTTTTAAAATGAATTTAGTAAAAATGAGACAAATACAGTGCCATTAAATTTTTTTTTTTGCAACTTCCAAAACACTGAGGTTTTCAGAATAAATCCTGTCTATAGGTAAAGTACATTATTGTAAGATGAACTCCAAAGTAATGCCCAGAAGTAAATATTCTTTATGTAACTTATCTCTGTTGCTTTCTATAAATATCATACTCATACTTTAATTCATAATAATAATTAATTATGCAGTAACCTATTTCTTAAATGTTCCAATTTCAATATCTGATTAAAAAAATGATTTTAGTTGGTTTTTTGTTTAGTCAACTGATAGAAAGATATGATGGCTTTCTGAGGAACAGCACCAGGTGGGAGTGGGAGATTTTGGCAAGGCGATGCTTGGAAAGGGTTAGCACGCTGCCAACAAAAACCCAATGTGAGTAACTCATTACCTACTTCCTGGCTAATGAGTTTATGTGCAAATTTAAGGACTGTATACTTTGTTCTGAATACTATAAAAAATTCACTTGTGAGACACTTCCACAGCTCAGTTATAATTGATTTTATAATTGCAAAATGGCACTTATAAAGTCTGGTATTGTCATCTGTGAAAAAAATTAGGTAACTTTACCTTGCTAAAAGAGTATAGGTTACCTGATATTTAAGGTCCATTTCAACTCTAAGATTTTTGTAATTTTATGACTAGTAAATCACTTTGAATTTAAAGATTTATTTGTTAAAAAACAAAACAAAACCCAAGAGTGATTTTTAACAAAGCAATAAACTCCTGTGGGCAAGAGCTAAATGTGTGGTTTATACAGACCATTCTGTTAAATACCATGGAGGACACATAATAGGAAATATTTAATGTTTGGTTGATAGATACAGGACTTAATTTTTCTTCATAGCTTACTTATCATGTTGATGTTTGTGATGACTTAAAAAATAAGCATTTCAGAGATGTTCCTACAAGAAAAATAATTGAATTTCTCCCTCAAATGATTTGGAAAGTAAACTATTTTGCCACTTTATAGCCAGATAGTTCAGGCTGTAAAGTGATTTTCTCTCAAGTCTTTATAGAATTGCTTCAATTTTTATTTTTGTAAAAAAGTTTTAGATAAATGAGCCAGAGTTGTAAGTTATAACAAAGCTTCCTTTCTGAAGTGGGTCTCTCTGTGGACTTCTGACATGACTTTTTTTTTTTTTATATTCAGTTCCATGTTTTCACACAGATAGTTGAAAGAATTCTTCTAATTTTTGCCACTGTAAGTACATCAGTGAACTTTTTAGAAACATGAGATGGAAATCTCAGCATTTTGAGATTTCAGGCAAAGCTCTCTAACAAGGGAAAAATTTGTGCTGTCCTGATTGGCTTGGTCAGGCGTAATCCTGTCTTCTTTACTAATATTATGGCACCAAAAGTCATCTTTCCATAAGCCTTTCAGCCATCAATGGCATCAATAACATGAGATATCTATGATGTCACATAAACTTCCAAGGTGGCAAGGAATATTTGACTGGATGCAATAAGTGAATTTTGCTTACATGCCAATCTTTGACCAAGATTAATCCTAATCAATCTCTAGGGCTTACCTCCCCATGGTAAATGTGACTCAGGGATCGATTTCCAACCAGGTAAGCACATAGAATAGCCTGTGAATTTTATAATGAGATGCAGGGCACACTCATCAATATGGTGAACATAAAAGAAAAGAGAAAAGAAGACAAAAACATACAAAGTTGGAAAGAGGAAGAGGAAGACAAAAAATAGAAAAGGAGGAAGAAGAGGATTCAACTGAACTTTTCCCCATATTCCCAAGATAGAACACTTTTTTTATTTTAGAAAATCACCTTCAATAACAAGGATCACATTGTCCAGAAGATATGAACAGGGCTTATTGTCTGACTGTAATTTCTTTTTACCTACAGATAAACAAAGAAGTTACCAAAAATTTCTACTACCAAGTCTAATATTGTAGGTAGTATGTTGAAAGTGTTGATCACTTAATGAAATATGTTTATTAAACAGTTATAGGTAATGAATAATAATTCATTTTTACATGAAATGAAGATGCACAAGTGCTGTTTTTTTCCTTAATTCCATTTAAAACAAACTATCTGAAGTGATTTCAAATGGTGTAATTATTCTAGAGCTCTGAGCACTCACCAGAAAACATTTACAGATCATTCCTTTAATAAAATGACATATACAAATCTATAAAGAAGCATAGGCAGAACTTATTTCTCTAAGAATGGAAAACAAAATAACAATTGCAAACAACTGATTAGAACTTACTAATTGCTCATAATTTATTTATAAAACAATCAACTATCTATTTATACATTTAAAGAGACTTGTAGGATATACTAGTGCAAAAGCTTTCTGAATAAAGCATTTCCTTAATATAATATTTTGCTGCATTGGTAATGAATGGGCAAATACATGCTGTGTTTTAGTTGGATTATTTGAAATCCCCTAAGTCAGACCTGAGTGGGACATAATCCTATAGACATTTGAGAACATCGTTTAAAGTCCCACAGATAAAATTTTGTTCCTTGTATTTCCTGTTCACATAGCTACTTTCTGATCTTCCAAATACCCTTGAAGTAAGAGAACTGGTTACTCCCATCTTTAAGCAAAATGTGCAATACAAGGCCAAGTCTGTATAAAGTGTGCTAATATTATCTGAAACTAGAAATCAGTTTTTCAACTTATGCTGTTATGCTCAAAAAGAGCATTGATCACCATAGTCAAATACAAATAGCTACACACTTTACAAAAACCTGGAAAAAAATACTCTTATTTTCAATGTAAAAGTCAATTGACCTAGAAAAATTTGGCATTGTTTTTGGATGTATTCAGAGACAAACCCTTCCACTTTGATAATCCAAACACATGATAGTATTTTATGTATTACATACTGTAGATTTACTGTAGCCCAAAAATCTCCAGGGGAGGGTTGATACAAGGAATATCTATCTTGGTCTTTATGTACCTACATAACACTTTGGACATATTAGGTTTTCGATCATTGCTCATTTGTTGTGACTTCATCTGTTGAATTAGTAAGATTTCTATGTAGATTTACTACTCAGTAAACTGATAAAACCAAGAAGAAAGAAAACAGCTTTGTCAGGTGTGGCTCAGTTGGTTGGAGCATCGTCATGTAAACCGAAGAGTTGCAGATTCGACCCCCACTCAGGGCACATACCTAGGTTGTGGGTTTGATCCCCAGTTGGGGCACGTACAGGAGGAGGCTGATAAACATTTCTCTGCCACATTGATGTACTGCTCTCTCTAAAAAAGCAATGAAAAAATATCCTTAGGTGAGGATTTAAAAGAAAGAAGAAAGAAAACAGGCTGAAAAAATTTCAGAGTATGTGGAATATTATTGAAAAACTTAACTAGAATGCTATCAGTGGTTCTCAGACTTTTTAGTATCAGGACTCCTTGACGCTTTTGAAAATTATGAAGGACCCCAAAGTGCTTTTTTCTGTGTGTTATAGCTGTGATATTTACTCTATTAGAAATTTAAAATGGGACATTACAAAATATTTATTTTTAACTTCATTAAGAATAACCACAATGAACCCATTACTTGTTAATAAACTGTATGTTTTTATTAAAAATAACAATATTTTCCAAGACAGAACAAAATTAGTAAGAAGTGTGGTCTTATTTTATTTTGTTCTAACTCATCTGTTTAAAGAAAACAGTTGAATTCTTGTGTCTGCTTCTGAGTTCAGTCAGTGTGACCTCATATACCTGTGAAGCCTCTGAAAGGATCCTCAACCCTCAGATCCATCGGACCTCACTTTGAGAACTGCTGCCCACAGCAGAATTACAATGATGAACAGTGTTGAGAAATCATTCAAAACTTGATCTACAGGTCCACAGAGTTGTTACTGCCTTCATAGGAAAACAGAATTTTGTACAATTACATGATTAGGACTTTCCTGGAGAACTCATGGAAGTGTTTTCTTTACCTATAGTTGTATTCATTAAAACTTAGGTTAATTTTGCCAACCACTTGACCTCCAGCTAAAGAAACTGAGTGATCCTTAGAGGATAGTACTATCTGTACTTACCATTGTATTAATTATCACTCTGCAATCTCCAGAAATGTTTGTTGGTCTGTCATTTAAAAACATGACACAACTATGTTGGCCTCTTAGTGTTTTCCTTTCCATTCAGGCTGACACCTCTGCCCTGATGAAATAGTCCAGATTTGTTTCATTCTTCTCCTGGATATAGTGATAGATCATAATGGATTTAGTTACATGGGATCAGCTTAGTGAAATGCTGGGCACAACTCTCTGGTTTATAAATGGTTTTATGAAAATACTTTTCAGACTTCTGCTATTGTCTTGAAAAGGAAACACCAGAAAATGCCAGCTGTGCTTGTGGATTAAAAATATTAAGGTTTACCATAGATTGCACAGGTTGCAAATCTTATAATGATTTTGTCAACTTTTACTGATGCAAAATATTTTCTTTAATTTTCCTACTTCTCAGCTTCTGATAATGCAAACGACTAGAAAATATACATAAGACAGTTTTCACAGTATTGGAAATTCTAAAAGGGTTTGGGAAACCTCAAAGCATAAAAGAAAGAGAATAGAAATATTCTGCATATATCACATATTCTAAACCTAATTTTCTTTATCCAATGACATTATGAAGAAAGCCCAATTTTGAATGACCAACATAAGCAGTAACAATCTGCCTTCTGAGTTTATGGATTTTAATCTTATGTACTCAGTACATATTTGTTGAAGAAATGAATGAAAACATTAATTAATTAACTATGAAGTGGGATTTCCTTGTTCTGCAGAGCTCACAAAGGTAGAAATGAAACTGGTCTCTAACTTATATAGTTCACCAGGGAGATATTTGTGTTTCACACATCATTTTAAAATCAGAAGATATTTAGTGGTGATTATATAGAGAGTTATTTCTGTCTCTAAATATTTCATAATAGCAGTTTATTTGGCTTTCATTTAACAAACATTTGGCAGACTTCTACCAAACATCTGTCATGTCTTTCATGTGACAGGCATGCTCTGGACCTAGCAATGTAAAGATGATGTCCAGTCCCTGTTCTCTAGGTTCTAGAGGCTCACGGTTTAATGGGAGAGACCAAAAATGAGAGAAGGGCTAAAAGAGAGGCAGGCATAGAGAACTCTGGAAAAAGAGGACAATATGCTTGCCTTTCCTGGAAGGTCAAGGAAGACTTTCTAGAGGAGGAAACATGGTAAGTGAACCTTGGTTGAGAGGAATTAAGCAGTCCCTATGGATGTATCTGGTTTTGAATAAAGAAATATATTTGGAGCATCAATCAGAACTCATTTGATTTTAAATGACAGAAACTCAATACTACCTGGTTCAAGCAAAAAGAGTGTGTTGTTTCACATAAAGAAAAGTTTGGTTTCAGGAACAACTTTATTCAGAGATTCATATAAAACAAGGTCATCAGTTTGCTCTTCCTTTTTCCTTTTGGCACTGTTGTAACTCCAAGTTGCCCTTATTCTCTTCTGCTATACATAGGTTTTCTGCTGATAATAGAGAAGATAACCACCAACAATCTTCAATTCACATTTACCTATCTGTTGACACAAGAAGCTCTGTTCAAGCGATTTTAGTGATAGCCACCTACTGTCATTGGTCTGTTCTTGAGGTGGGGGCCTTGAGTATTTGATTAGTAGCTTAATCAGAGTTAACTTACAGTGGAGGAGAAGCTGAAGTCCCCTGAAGAAATGGTAGGGATACACATGGTTGTGGAGGAGGCTAAGTGGCTAAAAACACAGAGAGAATAATTGTCCACAGCACCAGACACATTTGACGAGGCTCTTTCTTAGTGTTAGGACTGATTTTCCTCAAAGTTCGTTTAAGCATTTTCCTAAATAGTTTTATACTTTTCCAGATTTTTAAGAGGTTTTTGTCTTATTTCAGGAAGTATATAGCATTTTTACAAAGGTAATAACCAAGGGCTCTGTTTAGAACTTGTACGAATCATGGCTTGCCCTTCCTAACTCTTAAATATTTTCATGCAGCTAAGATTCAGTCAAGTGAACATCCAGAGGGAAGTCAATCCCAGCAGGGCAGAATGTAAGAAGAGGAGAGATAGTGGTTCTATGTCTTTCCCTTGGTGATGATGACAAGAAGGGTTATTGGGGATCTTTAATGACCAGATGTTGGTATCACTTCTCTCATCAGTAGCAATATTGTCTCACACAAAACCCAGCATGTGGGCCATTACCCAATTGGTGGGAATGTTCAGAGAGAGACCAAGGAGAAGGTTGGACTGGGTATTCAGGGTCCAACTAAAAGTGGAAGTTAACGATGGCTGGAAATGCAATGAGTTGGAGACAAATGTTATCAAATCCTTCTCAGGGAGAATACTTACTGGTTAGAAGCTGACTGAGGCAAAGGCAAGAGTTAGGTGGTGGATGAACTGCCATCAGAAGGGCGAGTCTGGTTAACTGTGCAGCTTTACATTTGCTGAATGGGCGTGTGAGTTTGGAGGCAGAAGATTTTACCGTGCTCAGCTCCTCACTTAAATAAACACTGAACAAATGTTTATAGAATATTGGTTTGGGACACCAGATCACTAACCTTTCTAAGGGTTCATATGTCTTTGCAAACCATGTACCATTCTGATTCTGGGCCACTTCCTGCTTTAGTGCCATTTGTAAAATTTTCAATACCAGGGCTGCTTATAGAACTCTTGTTCACTGGGCGTTCATTCTCATGGTAAATTCTGGAAGACAAATAAAGTCTACCATTATCAAGCATTTTCATTAAAAGTTACTGACAATGTTTTTTAACTGCGACTTTAGAAAACAATGAAAGAAATTACCTGCAAATATAAAAACAACGCAGGGTTGCAACTATTAATTTAGGCATATAAACAACACTAATTATATATGACTTCAGCAAGCATAATCTTGTTTAACTGCTGATCCTTTCTCTCTAGAGTGGCCCCTCTCAGACATGACTGGTCAGAATCAGTCTTTCTGAGTTTCCAAAGTCTCTTCAGATTGGTATTGCTCTCTTTTTGGGTGCCACTTGGTCCTTGTTCCTTGTACTCAAGTGTCATATCTTCTCCAACTCACCATGAATTAATATGATTTGACAGAATAAAGATTTGCCACTTTTTTTTTTTTTTTTTAAACAAAGAATCATCTGTTAATTGCTAATGCCATGTTTTTATTTGTACTCCACAAGTCTGGATGATGCATGACATTATATTTGACTAAACTTTTCTTGGACTTGTTTCTTGTTTTGAATTCTGGTTTTGTTTTTAAGGCTGTATTTTCTTTTTGGTGACTTATGCTAATGGTGCCCATAGGTGATCTGAAACTTCTAAGACAGTGGGTTTTTAAAAAAAATTAAATTCATTGAGATAACACTGGTTAAAAAAATCATATAGGTTTCAGGTGCACAATTCTACAACACACATCATCTGTACACTGTATTGTGTGTTTAACACTCCCAAGTCAAGTCTCTGTCAATCACCATAAAAACCCAAGAAGAAAACATAGGTTGTAAAATCTCAGACATATCTCATAGCAATTTTTTTCTGATATATATCTTTGGGCAAGGGAAACAAAACAAACAAACAAGTGAAACTACACCAAACTAAAAAAGTTTTAGCACAGCAAAGGACGCCATCAACAAAATGAAAAGACAACCCACTGAATGAGATCATATTTGCCAATACATCTGATAAGGGTTTAATATCCAAAATTTATAAAGAGCTTATAAAACTGAACACCAAGAGAAACAAACAATCTAATTAAAAAATGGGCAAAGACCCTGAGAAAAAAAAGACCAGAATAGAAAAGACATGTCAATACAATTCAACATCAAAAAAACCAAATGATCCAATTAAAAAATGAGCAAAGAACCAGAAGAGACACTTCTCCAAAGAGGACATACAGAGGGCCAATAGCCAAATGAAAAGATGCTCAGTGTCACTGATCATTGGGGAAATGCAAATTAAAACCACAATGAGGTGGCATCACTTCACACCAGTCCAAATGGCTATCAACAATGAACTGACAAACAACAAGTGTTGACAAGGATAAGGAGAAAGGGGAATCCTCATGCACTGTTGGTGGGAATGCAGACTGGTGCAGCCACTGTGGAAAGTAGTGTGAAGTTACCTCAAAAAATTAAAAATGGAACTGTCATATGACCCAGCAATTCCACTTCTGGTAATTTAGCCAAAGAAACCTGGAATACTAATTCAAAAGAATATATGCAACCCCTTGTTCATTGCATATTCAATTCCTGGTCAGGGCACATACCCGAGTTGTAGGTTTGATCCCTGGTCAGGATGTATATAAGAAGGCAACCAACTGATGTTTCTCTCTCACACTGATGTCTCTTTCTCTCTCTCCCTGCCTTCTTCTCTCTCTAAATGCAATGAAAAAATGATCTAGGGTGAAAATAAAAAGTAAAGGGAAAAAATCTCTTACTATGACTGTATTAGTCAATCTCTCTGTTTTTGTTCATTAATATTTACTTTACATGTTTAGGTGCTCCTGTGTTGGGTGTATAAATGTTTACAAGGGTTATATCCATTTGTTGGATTGCTCTCTTTAACATTATGTAGTGTTCTTCTTTGCCTCTTACTATACCCTTTGTTTTAAAGTCTATTTTTCAGATATAAGTATTGCTACTCAACCTTTTTATTCTTTGTCTAAAATATCCTTTTCCATTCTTTTATTTATAATCTGCATGTATCTTTTGTTCTGAGGTAAGTCTATTATAGACAACATATTTCTTTTTTTAAAGTATATTTTATTGACTATGCTGTTACAGTAGTTCCAATTTTTTCCCCTTTACTCCTCTCTGCCCAGTAGCCCCCTTCCCTCCAGCAATCCCACCCCGCTTAGTACATGTCCATGGGTCGTGCATATAAGGTCTTTGGCTTCACCCTTTCCTATATTATTCTTAACTTCCTCTTGTCTATTTTGTACCAATCGATTATGCTTCTTAATCCCTGCACCATATCCCCATTACTCCCCCTCCCGCCTCCCAGCTGATAACCCTCCAAATGATCCCCATACCTATGATTCTGTTCCTATTCTGGTTTGCTTAGTTAGATTTTGTTTTTATCTTTTAGATTCAGTTGTTGATAGTTGTGCCTTTGTTGTCATTTTAGTGTTTATAGTTTTGATCTTTTTCTTAAGTAAGTCCCTTTGACATTTCATATAATAATGGCTTGGTGATGATGAACTCCTATAGCTTTACCTTGTCTGGAAAGCACTTCATCTGCCCTTCCATTCCAAATGATAGCCTTGCTGGATAGAGTAGTCCTGGTTGCAGGTTGCCTTTTATCACACTGAATACTGCTTGCCAGTCCCTTTCTGCCTGCATAGTGTCCCCTGAGAAATCAGCTGATAGTCCTATAGGCACCACCCTGTAGGCAACTCTCTGCCTCTCTCTTGCTGCCCCTAGGACTCTCTCTTTATCTTTCACCTTTGGCTTCTCAATCATGATGCATCCTGGTGTGGTCCCCTCTGAGTCCAGCTCACCTGGGACCCTCCGTGCTTCCCAGAACCTTCCATCTCCTTCACAAAATTTGGGAAGTTTTCCTCATTTTTTTCAATTCTTGCTTCCTCATTCTGCACTGGTTGACTGTTTTTTTTCTTCCTTATGTTCCAAATCATTGATTTGAACCCCAGTTTCCTTCCCTTCACTATTGGTTTTATGTGGACTTTCCTTTGTTTCACTTAGCATAGCCTTCACTTCTTCCCTTATGCATTTGCCATACTCAAGCATATCTGTCAAGCCTGTGAGCATCTTTTTTACCAGTGTTCTGAATTCTGCATTGGTTAGGTTGTCTATCTCCTCATCTATTAGGTTGGCTATCTCCTTGTCGCTTGGTTCTCCCATTGGAACCTTGATCCATTCCCCCTTTTGGGCCATACTTCTCTGTCTCCTCATTCTGACAGGCTCCTGTGTTTGTTTGCCTCATGTCCTAGGTAGGGCTGTTGCTCCTGTTATGTTGTAAGGGACGGAACCTTAGGGATTCATCAGTACAGAGCGACCTGTTTCACCACGTTGTGATGCTGTATGTGGGGGAGGAGTCTGAGAAGGAACAATGATGCCTGCCCAGCACTCGCCCCTCTTCCAGGCACCTCTCCCACTTCTGCACTGGACTGGCGCCCCTCTAGCTGCTGTCCTGGCCATCGTTCCCAGAGTGGGTGGGTCCATGGATGTTCTAGGACCGCGGGGGCCCTTTAAACAAGCAGACTCTGCTGAGAGACTGGCAGTTTCTGCCTCCACTCCAACCCCCACTGGTCTGCACAGTCAGAAGCAATGAGGCTTGATTTTCTCCGGTGCTGGGACCATGAGCTGCTAGGTCCGGTGAGGAGCTGGGAATGCTCCCCAGGTTTCCCTTCCAACTTTAAAATGTTTGACTGTGCTTTCTGTCAGCCTGCCACTGCCGAGGCTGCTGCTGCCACCACCACACCGAATCCTCTCTGCCCTGGCTCTGCCCCTCCTACCTGCCTGGATGAGTATTTCTTCTTTATATCTTTGTTTGCTGGACTTCCATGCAGTTTGATTTACTGGAACTTCTGGTTGTTTTAGTTTTGAGGTAGATGTATTCTTTAGTTGTGGAGAAAGATGCAGTGTGTCTACCTATGCCTCCATCTTGGCTGGAAGTCCAACACATTTCTTATCCATTCAGCTATCCCATATCTTTTGATTGGAGTATTTAAGCCATTTACATTTAAAGTGATTATTGATAGGTACATATTTATTGCCACTATATTCTTTTAACTATGTTCCTCTGTTGTTGTTCTTCTTTTCTTCTTTTTCTTCATCTTCTTCTTAAAATAGACCCTTTAACATTTCTTGTAATACTGGTTTCATGGTAAAAATAACTTTAGCTTTTTCTTGTATGGAAAGCTTTATATGGCTCCCTCATTTTTAAATGATAGCCTTGCTGGGTAAAGTAGTCTTGGTTGTAGGTCCTTGCTTTTCATTACTTTTAGTATTTTATGGTGTTCCATTTTACCTGAAATGTTTCTGTTGAGAAATCAGCTGACAGTCTTATGGGAGCTGTCTCTTGCAGCTTTTAAAAATTCTTTATCTTTAACTTTTGTCCTTTTAGTTATAATATGTCTTGATGTGGGCCTCTTTGGATTCATCTTGTTTTGGACTCTGTGCTTCCCGAACTTGTGTGTGCTTTTCCTTTATGGGGTTAGGAAAGATTTTGGTCATTATTACTTCAAATAGGTTCTCAATCCTTTGCTCTTTCCTTTCTCTTTCTGGTAACCCTATGATGTGGATGTTATTAATATTTCCTGTTGTCCCAAAGGCCCCTTAAACAATCCTCATTACAAATTTTTTTTTTTTACTCTTATTGGGTGTTTTTTCCCTATCTTGTCTTCCAAATCACTGATTTGATTCTCTGCTTCTTCCAACCTACTATTTATTCATGTCAGTGTGTTCTTCATTTCAGATGTCACATTTTTCATTTTGACTGTTTTTTTTTTTTTTTGTGGCTTATAAGTCCTTTTTTTATGCTGTTGAACATCCCTATAACAATTACTTTGAACTCTAGATCTGATAAATTAGTTGCCTCCTTTTACATTTAGTATTTCTTTTTCCCCTGGAGATTTCTCTTGTTCTTTCATTTGATGCTTGTTTCTTTGTCTCTGCATTTTGGCTGCCTCTTTGTGTTTGTTTCTATGTGCTATATAGATCAGTTATGACTTGCAGTCTTTGTGGGGTACCCTTATATAGTAGGTGTCCTGTGGTTCCAGTGGTGTGGCCTCCTTGATCACCTGGGCTGGGTGCTCAAGAAATATCCCTTGTGTGTGTTATGTGAACTCTTGTAATTGAATCTTGATTGTTATTGGCCTTTTAGTGTGTGGCATCAACCCTCAGGTTGTCTAACTGTAAGGCTCAACACTGACCACAGTATGTGAGCTGCTGTGCAGGTGCTGACTATGAGAAGCAATATTTGCCTCAACAGGGTTTGGTGCCTGCTGAGACCTCCCTTTGGATGTCCTACTTCTGAAGCTTACTGGATCCTGCTCTGATGTTGTCTAAAGCTGGATACTAGATATGTTGGTTCTGGGCCTCTTGGGAGGGACTTTGGTGCAGACCAATATAGTATGCTGCCTGTGACTGGCCCATGGCAGCCTGTTTGTAGCTACAAGCAGTCCACAGATTGTGGCTGCCTCTGCTGGGCTTGGGTGCACAAGAGACCAAACTGTGCATCAAGGCCAGATTTTACCACTACCGGGCCTGGGGGCTGGTCAGCAAAAGTCTCAAGTTACCCAGATATCTGCTTCCACCTGCCTCTGACAACTGGCTGACTGTTAAGCTTAGTCACTGAAAGAGCCTCTAAGATAGTGGCTTTTTAAACTTTCTTGACCACAACCCACAGAACAAAATTTGTTTTAGATTGTAACCAGTACACACAAACCTATATAACTGAAACAGAAATTTCTTAGAACAATGCCACCTTTATTGCAAATGATGTATTTCTATTCTTTATTCCTATTCTATCATATTCTATGCTATTCTATTCCATTCCATTTCTAAGGACACATCTCATAAATCTTCAAGATGAATGACTGTCTGGATGATGTCATTTCCTCTTGGTAAGTTGACAATATATGTGGCCTTCAGTGACTCCTTTCTAATCACCATACTGGAAGGAATTATTTTTAAATTCTTTGGGGAAAGATGGTTAAATTAGTTAGTGATGGTATTTGGAAGATAGTATTCACAGCAACAGGACTCAAATAGGTTCTTTCTCTTTAGTCTCTTCCAAATTGTTTTACTTAATGTTGAACTCATAGGAGACACTTTATGGTCAATTGCTATTTGCTCAATATTATTCTTATAATCATTAGGACATCTCATTATTATTCAAATTTAGTTGTATCAATTGTTTACAAAGACACTATAGTCAAAATTTTTTTCAAATGGTTTGTCAATAAATAGTTCTCAATCCTCATTGCCTTTAACAGAACTATAAAAGTAATGACTTCTTGAAAGTTTGTTTGCTTTTCTTCTTCAGCTTTTTCAAATTTGACAAAGGTTAATGTTGTCAGTTATTTAGGTTTATTACATCTAAGCTGATTAGAGAAAGTCTTTAGATCCTTCTGTGTCAGCGACGGCTAATGCCTACCCAAAGTGCATCTATCTCCCTTTCCCTTATTAAAGAAACTTGATTTTGCTCAAAGTAGCAATGAGTCCAGAAAACAATGGCTTTTTCAGCCTCCATTGCATCTGAATTGGTCATGTGAGATATTTCTGGCAAATCAGACACGAACTCAGGGTTTCTGGGAAATCTTTTGCTCAAACAGGAACTGCTGCTTCCTGCTTCTCCTGCCTGGGACAGAGAAATATCCAGACATTTAGCAGCCATCTTGCAATCACAAGGTATCAAATATGAAGGTGAGGATTGACAAGCTAAATGTCATCAAGCATATGTGTAGAAAGAGCCTGGTTACCTAATGGCAGCACAGAGCAATGGGACCAGATATCGATAATCCCCTTGAAGATTTTGGTTGTGTAAGAAAAACATTAAGACCCAAACTTTAAAAATACCAGTCCAGAAAAAGTCCAGCCATTGTTAATATAACAGGAATGTTTTGCATGACATGGATGTAACTTGGCAGCCAAGGACAGTGGACTGAAATGTGCATGCATGAACAATGATGACTTCACTGTACTAGTCAGTGGGGGCAGTAGATGCCATTGAGCGAACAGGTGTACAGTGTGGCTGTTGCATGCAAAATGACTGAGCCAGTAGAGCAATGAATTCGCATTAAATTTGTGTGAAGCTTGAGCATTCCTCTGTGAAAACTATTAGGGTGATTCAGAAGGCCACAGCTATGTGCAACTGGTGACTGGCAGCTTTATCACGATAATGTGCCTGCTCATGCATCATGTCTCATGCAGAGTTTTTTAGTAAAACATCAAATTACCCAGGTTACTCTGCCCCACTGCAGCCCAGATTTGGTGCCCTGTGACTTCTGGCTTTTCCCAAAACTAAAATCACCTTTGAAAGGGAAGAGATTTTAGACTGTCATTGAGATTCAGGAAAATATGATAGATGAGATTCAGGAGAATACCATGGGGCAGCTGATGGCAATTGGGAGAACTGTGTGAGGTCCCAAGGTACCTACTTTGAAGGGGACTGAGGAGTCATTGTCTTATGTTCAATGTTTTTTTATCTTGTATCTTCTTCAGTAAATGTCTCTATTTTTCTTATTGCATGGCTGGATACCTTCTGGATAGACTTTGCATATGTAACATATATGTAGTGCACACTTATATAATATCTGTTATATATGTATTATATATTTATACATGTTTTATTTTTGTATATATATTTAGATTTTTTTATAGAACAGTTTTAAGTTCAGAGTGATTTTCCTTACACTATCTAACCCCTCACATGCATAGCCTCCCCCATTATCAACATCATTCATCAGATAGTACCTTTGTTATCATGAATCTACATTGACACATCATCATCACTCAGAGTCCATCATTAACGTTAGGGTTCATTCTTGATGTTGTATGTCCCATGGGTTTGAACCAATTTGTAATAATATATACCCACTGTTACAGTATCATACAGAGTAGTTTTACTACCTTAAACCCCTTAGCTTTTTATTCCAGATTTTCTGTGACCTGTGATCAAACAAATACATAACTGATCCCCCTATAGATTTTTGTGTTTATCTTATTCTTTGATGAAAATCCGATAACTGTAAATTACTATGATGACTATTTCAAGTGTCACTAATGAGCTAATGTTATTTAACAAACTAATTACTAATGAAAGTGCATTGGTGTCCTTCTATCTGACACCTAAGTGAGAGTAACTCCTTCCTTAAACTATCCCAACAGGGTTAAAATTCTTTGAGAATTATTATTCTATCATTTTATTCACATGGTTAAGTAAAAATAGCCACATGAAGACGAGGGCCAAACAGAGTGATTTTCTGATCTAGAAATGGCATTTTCAATCTTAAATGGTTCATTTTATATTGACTCTTAACCATCAAGTTCAGATAGTTGTTGGACTGTCTGGGATCTGAAAAGGTAAGCTAAAAATTCTATAAGAGTTTAACTTCTCTCAAGATTTGGAGATTCTTTCTGATTTTATTCAAAGTAAGAGAAACCATTCTGACAACAGCTTTCATTAGAGCATTCAAGAGACTGTTTATGCTTGGATGAAAGAAAAAGATTGGATGAGCTCAAGTGTCAAGACCCTTAATCAAACTGTTTCTTCCATTTTCCTTTTGGAGTCTCTTAGTCAAGAAAAACTTTTTAGAGGAATGTGTCTATTTTCCACTCCTCAGGTGGGTAAGGATAAGCCAAGTTAACTTATCACAGTGATATACAATAGAATTCTATTGTGAACCATGTATATAATTTAAATTTTCTAATACTCACATTAAAAAAGGAAAATGAAACAGGTAAAGTTAATTTCAAGAATGTGTTTTCTTTAATTCAACATTATGACTCTATTATTTAAACATATAACCAATGTAAAAAGTCTTAAGAGATATTTGCATTTTTTGGTTACTCAATCCTTTGTATGTTTTATAGTGACAGCACATCTCACAGTGGAGTAACCACATTTCAAATATCCCAACACAGGTGGCTGGCTAGTGGCCATCAGATTGGTCGCTGTATAACTTTCCTGGTCTACCTTTCTCCACAAGGGCAGTCACTATTCTACTATTAAGCTGGTTATTTCTGCTTTCCTCACCAATTCCAACCCAGCACCTACCCTCAAAAAACCATGCTTTTAGTAACTGGCTCCTTTGTGTGTTTCCAGAGTTATCTCCAGTGGCAGGAGATATTCCAACACAAAATCAAGATGGCCTGAAGGTCTATTTAGAAGGCTCTTTTTCTGAAGTGCTTTCATTTTTTTATCTGTATCAGAGAAATTATAGTGAAAATGGGAGCTGCTATGACCAGTGGCTAAAAAAAGTCCCAGTGGCAAGAATCAGAAAGGGAACAAAGGCTTGAAGAGTGTCTTCCACACTTACAAGTGCAAAAAGAGATAAAGACAAGAAGAATGCCTTTAAAGTGACAGTTACACAATTGATAAGCATGTCATTTTTCTAAAAAGGAATTCTAATGAAAACCATATGAGAGGATGAGTATGATTGGGAGTTCCTGACTTGTGAAGCTAATTATTATACCTTAAAAATTCTTGTTGTTTAATGTGTTCCTGTGATAGATGGCTTTTAGAACATGAGAGTTTCTTTCCCCTTCTAGTAACATTATTTTTATTTTTATTATTTTTTATAGTACATTAAGATTGTGCCTATTAACTTTTCTCAAATTAATGAGTTGCTTCTTTTATGTCCTTGATTAGATACAGATCTTTACTTGGACAATCATTTTGTGTGCAGATGAAAGAACAAGTCACTTCTTCACATTAAAAATAAAAAATCTTTGAGCATATGACAATGACTATCACAGTTATTATTGTGAGAGTATTTGAAAGTCAGATAAAAGAGTAGATGTTTGAAAGTCAGATAGTACTTGGTACTAATTAAAATCCACATAGCTAAGGCAGAAAAATACTTTAATACATTTCCTCCAGTTTGCGCCATGCAGAAAACTTAAACACAAAGTCTTTATACATAAACATACATCTTACACTGGAGTGGGCCTGAGATAAATTCAGAGCATAAACATTACACATGTCTTTTGCAGAAGAAACTTACATTATGTTGAACCTTAATTATTAAGTACCCATCTAATTCTTAGATGAGAAAGTTCTCCAACAGTGAGAGGCAGAGACAGTCAGTCCCTCCACTTGGAGAGTCAGGAGAGGGAGTGTTAATTGAATAGAATGGACACAGTACTTAGTGAAGAGAGACCTCAATTTTAATTTCAGTTTTGGCACTTTCTAGCTGTGTGTCTTTAACCAAGTCCCTTAACCTTCTTCACTTATAAAATGGGTAGCATAATAATATTCTATCTGCCTTGAGGATGAACTGTAAACCCTTCAAGGTCAGTTACCACCTTTCTTTATGGCATCTCCAGTGTCTCACATGCACCCTTAAATGCAGTAGTCAGGTAGGTACTTTTTGAATGACTATATCTGGTGAAATGACTTATGTGAAATTACTTGTAAACTTCATACTGTAAAATGTTTTTCTGTTTCTTGAGAAGGTTACTCCTATACTGCGATTTGAAAACTACAAGTAGAGAGTGTTTTTCTCCTAAGAAAGAACAAAACTTCAAGGGAGAAACATAAAGTAAAATAAAGTAATTTTGAAGTTGGCATTATTTTATTACCTAAGCCTCTGATAGCAATAGTGTGGTGAAAAATCTGGAGTAAGAAATACGGTTTATGGTCATATTTCATAGAAAGGGAAGAAATGTTTTGCTTTTTGGTGCATTTGTGCTTTTATTTAAAACTACATGAAAAAGAGACTTATTGGAATAAATGCCTTTTTATAACATTCACATAACAACCAAATTAGTAACCCAATCTATGTTGGCAATATAGACTATTAGAAGTCCTTAGGGGATCTACAGTAATGATTAGATAAGAGTGATTTGTTGTTAGCACATTCATTGTTTCCATTCTACACTGGACATCAGTCATTTGGCCCATTTTTCAAAGACCCACTTGGATTGTCTGAACCTGTGAACTTCCTGAAAGTCTAGCCACTGAACTCCATTAGGAAAGTCAATGACCGTTCAACGAAAGGGTATTTATTTTATTCCCCTCTCAGTACAGGTCTCCCTTAACCAAGCCTCACAGTCATATGTATTTCCTTTCAAGAGGCCATGAACAAGAAAATTTCATGTCATCCTGAGATAATTATCCTAATTGGTTAAAATCACCTTGGAATTTGTCTTCTTATTAGTACAGAGACCAGACTGGAGCTTTATTCAGAAAAATGTGTTAAAAGTCAGACAGGCAACAGGATGAACTGTGTCTTTGTGTAGCAAACTCTGTAGATAATGCAAATCAATGGTATAAAGGAGAAGAGAGCTTGTTTCAAGTACCTAAAGCATTATGAAAGTGGACCCTTATAGAGAGACACAATTGACAGATTAACTACAAATCGCTTTCATTTATTGCTTAAAATGTGTTCCCTAAGGACAGAAATCATCCCGGCTTAGTTTGATTGCCTTGTGAACTCGAAATTAATAAAACTGCACTTCAGAAAAATTACCCATAGGAGACATCTATATAATTTATGAATATTTCTTGACATTCTACAGAATGTATTTGAATTAAGTCTTTGTTGTGATCTTTTAGTTGCAAGATGCCAGAAGTATAGGACAGAGGTAAAGAGACATCTTATCCTATCTATGTGTGTAGATCTGTTCTCCAAAGTTGCCAACACAGGCTTCTCAATGTGTGGGCAGAAAAGCAACAGCTGCTGGTTAGTGACTTTTTTTGGTTGGACAGTTTACTTGGTGCTTTATGTATGTAATGATGATGATCATGATAGTTACCATTCATTGAGTATATTCCAAGTATCAGTATCTCTCTAAATACTACAAGAGCCACTTAAGGTAGCAACTATTATTTTTGTTTTATGCAACAATAGAAGAGAAAGGCTTGAAGAATAATTCACCACCCAAGATCAAAATCTAGTAAATGGTAGAACTGAAATTTGAATCAAGGTTAACTCCAAGGCTAACTACTGCATTGCAGAGATGCCACCCTAGAACTCACAAGATAAGGATTATTTCCCCCCTGAACTCATCCTTAATATATAGTTTAGATATAGCCACAGTTCTTTATCTTATTCTCATTTTGAAATGACCGTGTTCTACTGGAAAATGATGCCACATTTACAATCCTACCCAGTGGCTTAAACAATACTTGAGCCATAATAGATGCACAATAATTATTTGTTAATAAACATTCTGCTCCCTTTTGGGTGATGGTCAGCCCTGGGTGGGAAGAATGTGGATTGGAGAGTGCCAGGAACAACTATCAAAATCAAAAGTAAACTTTTTCCATTATTTTCAATGACCCATTGCATTTCCCGAGGAAGGCCTGCTTAAGCAAGAGGCAATTGCAAATATCATTAGGAAAGTTTAAGAATGAGCACGGCTGTGTGTTTTCCCATTTGGTGATAGACAAAATCAGTATTTAGGCTTCTCATTTAAAATTCACTGAAATGAAAACATAATCCCAGTTAATTACTGTTCCCTAAGGGATCTGGTTGCACAATGTTTCATAAAATTAAAACCTGTTAAGCATTCGTGAAAAAAACCTTACCTTAGATGCAAAACATTTTTTTAAAATGAAAAGAAAATTAAGAAGAAAAAAAGAAAAGCACCAAATCCAGTTAGCACCTTTAATTCTTGTCATGTGTGCTTGAATAACCTGGGACAGTGGAGTTTATGAGAGCTTTGGGCTATTAAGATTTTTCTTAGGACTGATTTCTACCTAAGGGCTAAACTGAAGAGGAAGATCTAACAAACCCACACTCTGAGGCTGAGTTCGTCATTTTGACCTGTCAACTTGCTTGTCTTCAGGATGATTTTAAAATTCGGAAGAGATACCCTACAGAGGCACAGTTGTAATTTCACTCTGAGCACACTGAGGCTTCTAGGGCTTCTTATTTTATGGTTATTTCCCTGAGGAATAAATATATGAGTTTTGGATTCATTAGGAAGAGCTGGGTTAACAATCCAATGACTTTATAACCATTGGGAAGCCAAACATATAGTCCAGCTTTTCTGGACAATGTATATGTCTGCATACAATCTTCCTTAGTTTTGTTCAGTCTATGTCAAGATGTATATTCTGTACATTTATAGAGAAATTGAAAGGGATTTGAGTTGGGGATGCCTGATCCTGGTCTTGTCTGAATATTTCAGAAGCTGGTTGATTTGATGAATTTAGTCAAGCAGCAGCTAACTCAATTATGTGGAAGGAAGACCAACAGACAAGAACAGGACTGGCATTTGGAAGAAACCACTCTGTGTTTGTCCTAGCTGATATTTGTCCTAAGAGGTAGCAGAGAGTTGTTGAGTCCAAAAGGCTAGACTTGGGCTTTAGTTGTGCATGTCACTAATTGGCTTTGTGAACCTGAGTACATGACTTAACCTTTCTAATATCAGGATCACATCCAACTTCTAACATGTGATGTGTTTTGATTGCCACTATTCCATGAAAAAATGGAAAACTTGATAAGATAATTGTCGTTTGTGATGTGAAGTGATTCAACAATGAAAAAAATGGAGACAGTAAAATTACAACATTATCTAAATTACCTCCTTTGGGACTACTTTTGTTTGCATATTTTTCACTTGTAACACTGTGATCTTAGAAGGAACTGTTCATTGATTAAAGGAAACAGCTTTGGACATGTGTTTTCACCCAGAATTTTTAATGATTAGGAATTTTAGTTAAGTTAGCCTTATACATGTGCACATTTAATAAGACTAAAATACTGTATATTAACCACCTTCTCTGCCAGCAACAGAACATTCTGTCGTGATGGAACAGAAGCAAGATTGTAGCTTTTAATGTTCATCTTGGCATTTAGAGATTCCCACCAACTCTTCCTTTTTCCATGAAATGTAGAAGAAAGGTGCAAGGCTTTATAACCAAAACAGAACTTATGTTTGACTCCTGATTCTATTACTAACTTTGTCTTCTTTTCTCATCTAAAATATGCATATGGGTGTTTCACAGGATAAATAAGAAGATTAGTGAAATAAAGTATGTAAACCACTTGTCAAATGGGATGAGGTGAAGATATTTTAGTTCCAACCTTCTTCTCTTCCAAGAACTCTTCCTCCTACAGTCTTCCAGTCTTCATAAATTTTCAATGTAGATTCTGTGTTCTGGTTGAGAAAATCCATTTTATTACCTCTGAATACCATGTAATATGTCTTCTCCACCCTCCAAATGCTTTCCACACCTTTTTCTGTGATTCTTACAGGGTATATTTGATCACAACTCTTCTTTTTTGGGGAAGACTTCTCTTGTTTGAATACCTTGGTGTCCACGTGGCCTAATATTTGTAACTTTTACCATATTTATTGACATTTGATAATGCATTACTTTGCAATTTTTTCAAAGTACTTTTTACTTATGTGTGCTCTGTTTTTCCAATTTCTTTTCAAGAACAGGCTCTGCTTTGTTGTATCCAGGTTGAATAGGGAATGTTGAATGAGTTCAGGACACTAACAGAGAGAAAAACATACATTGGAGTACCTTGAAAGAAGACCAGCTAGGATCATGAGGGAAACTGAAATGATTCCCATATAAGAAATGATTGAGGAACATGGGCTATTTATCCTGCAGAAGATAAAGTTTGAAGACAGTGTAAGATAAGCTGTCTTTTTCTATAGACAGTTGAAGATTTACCATGTGAAAAAGGTAATGAAATTTTTCCTAATGAAGGCTGATGATATAAAACTATAAGAAAGAACTTTCTAACAGACACAGCTGTCCTAGGATGAGTTATCTGGCTTTGCAAATATTGGAACATGAGCTGAAAAGTCATTTCTTTGGAATAATGTATAAAACATCGAAGCATCAGATAAGTGATGGGACTAGAAGAATATTGAAGTTCATCCTGTCTCAGGTTTTATTTTTTCATTCCAGACAGAAAGTGCTTCTTGACTAGTTTGTATTTGTTGAATGGATGGATGAATATTCCTTACCCAGTGAGTATGTGGCAAGTGTTCTCCAGTGGGCATGTTCTAGGATCCTTCAATAAATACTCAATGCTATTGAAAATACCTTAAAAAATCTTTCATATATATGTAATAAGCCATACTCAACTGCTTTGTAAACAGGGCCCTCAGTGAATACTTGTAGAAATGCTCAGGTGACACTATTTGCATTCTTGAGAATATATTGGGCAAAAGTTATGTCAAAACTCAACTTCAACTCTCTAAGCAATGAAAAAACATGAAACAGGTTAAATAGAAGTGAAGCATAAAAGGAAGAGATTGGTTGTTTCAAATCTTTATTCCCCCAAATCTGTATGACTCTCAATAAGTTATTTATTCACATAAACTCTAGTTTTTTGTTTGTAAATATTGTGATAATAACAACAGTACTTTTGAAAGATTACTCAGGCCACAGACCAATCAGAAATGATATCTGGCCAATGATACTGGATGCCAGGCAGTAGGATGCATTAGAGAAGACCAGCTGAATGTCAGCTTTGGGTGTGGGGATTAAATACAAGAAAAAATGCCTGTACAGTGTCTAGCACATGGAAGATTCTGAATAAATGTTAATTTCCTCTCACCGCTGAGAAGCTGAGATTGCTGTGATATGTGATAGGAATTACCTACAACTTCCTGTGGGATTCAGAATCAGGCTGCATAGCTATGAAAATGTTACTCCTAGTTCTATTAGTTTAGGTTCATTCTGAGCAAGTGAGCTTGTCCACTTGGCTTTGGGTGTATAGGGCAACTAGAGAATGCACAAGCCTGAGCCAATCCTTCTGATGAAAGTGGGCAAGTGTTTTCCTTTATATTCCTGATTCTTCAGATTAATCTGCTGAGATAAATGCAGGTGAAATAGTTTATTTTAGAGGTAAAAATGGCACTGAATCCATCGAGAAGAACATTACGAATGCATTGCTTGATTAGAACTCTTTTCTGGATAGACTTTTTATGTGGAACGTAGCTACTGAGCATGACCCCTTCAACTCTCATCTGATTAGTACTGATGACATAGCTACTTTCCACACTTCCCCTGATGGGAATCAAACCTGTATGAAAAAGAGTTTGGAGATATGAGTACTCTAGGGTGCTATCACATTTTATGTGATTTTCTAAGTAGCTTTCTTTCCACTGTCAAAGAAAGCTAAACAATTTAAAATCAAAATACATTCAGAGTTCTGTCTTGCTGTTATCACCCAGCTTGTAATTTCTTTTTAGGAATCAAATCCATGATTTGCTTTCAGAGAAGGGTGAAGTGGAGGGAGAAGCCTGCAGAACCCTGTGATGGAGCAGGCTGTGGTCAGGATTTCACTCTCTTCTGTTTGAGAAGATCTCATATATCCTGCTTTTCATCAGCCCCAATGAAACCCTGACATCCCCAAATGTTTCTTCTAAGTTGTACCCCCTCAAGTAAAAATATGTTAACCTATTTGACTTGCAAAATTGAGAAATTGAGAACTTTTCTCAACAATGCAGAAGCATTTAAGTTAGGGGAAGGAATCCTACAAAAACCCAGAAAGTATTGTAGCTTTATAAATAAACAGATAAAGGCTAACCCTGACTAGTTTTGCTGTGGCCTGCCTAGAAATACTAGTTAGGTACTGAAATCAATAAAATCGTCATTACTTCCTACAAGCTGGCATGCACTTGGCTCCTGCAACTGAATGAGAAATCATTTCCAATGCTCTTTTAATCTTTAGCAATAGGATGCTTCAGAGATGCCCTCCATCTTTTCACATTCGGCTGTCTCAGGGGTCTGGGAACTAGCACTAGGGAACACTTTTCTGGTACTCTAATTTTTGCAGAATTTATCCTCCAGGATGTGCAAAGGTCATCTTTCAAATGCTTGCAAAACTTCGATGGAACCACTGAGAGATAAAATCAGTTACCTCATGACCCTAAAATTCATGTAATTGTTTAATTTGTGTAGGTACATTGCCCCATTCCTTGTGTGTGTGTGAAATTGGGGATCCTGGCAGAAGAACCATTGGGAAAGTTACTTCTGTTCCAAAGCTGTTAGTAGAGAATTTGCCTGCAGGAAAAGGGGTTGGTGCTGACACTTTCACTAAACCTACACATGCACACACACACACACACACACACACACACACACACACGTGTGTACCACGCTCACACTCCTCTCCTTTCTTCTCTTCTTCCAAACACTGCACAGAGAGAACCTTTAATAAATCAATGTTTCAGGGCCATATTCTTCAGAGACCTTTGTAAGAGCTTTGACCCTGCTTGTTGTGATAGTGTGTGAATGGTCTGGGTAGAATCAATGGTATCTAGTCCACAAATCATGCCACCTCCCAAGTGTTTGGTGGCTTAGAGCAAAGGAACTGGTTTTTTATCGCCCGTTCTAATTGCCATTCACACAGAAAACAGAGCAGGGTTATAAATTCATTGGCAGCTATTCTTACTGTGGGAGCATAAAGGGAGAGTGAAGATGTACCAGGGGGCGCAGGCTCCACATGGGGCAGGCAGGATTCAGCAAGGTGCTCGCCACCTCCTCAGCTTTGCTGTGTGCTGTGATGAGGAAAAAGGAGGCTCTGGAGCCCCCCAGTCTGTGCTGAAGATGCCCTGAAAAGCATACGACTTTCAGGCCAGCTCCCCTGCAATTTCAAATTCAAGTGAAGGGCCTCGAGATATTGCCTTTCCAGCTCTTTTTAGCCCCCACATTTGGTTATTCTGTCTCCTTAGCTGGAGGATAGGAGCAGCTGGTGACTGAGGGAGAGCAGAAAGCAAAGTGTAGACAGAGGGACAGTTCCCTTAACCAGGGTGGAGGTCAGAGCTGGTGGCTGCACTGAGGAGCCTCCATAAGCTCTTCTCTTGAAATCTTTGGGGAAATAGAGCAAGTGTGGCCCTGGGTTCATCTTGTTTACAAAGAGCAGCTTAAGCGCAGGAAATTCCCTGGAGGAAGCTGACCTCTCAGGGTTCACTACGAGCTGGTTCACCTGGGTTTCCATTTTCCTGTTCCCTTGGCTGTTCTGATTTCAGTTCAAAGGGATCTGAAGGTTTGCGTGGGTCCCTTCTGGTGCTGATAAATCATGTAGGCCGAAACAGGGTGTCTGCTCCCTTCAAAGGGTTTTCTCTGCTGAAATGTCTGTGATGACAAACTGTTTACTGTATCCTATTTTCCATCACCTTGAGTTCCTTGTAAGATTATGTACTATTAATACAATGTATCTGCCTATTTATCATTTATCTATCATGCTATCTATCTGTTTCCAAAGGGCCTATCAGATAGAACCTACACACTCTAAACTTGCACCCAACAGGCACGCTGGGACTTGTCCTGGGCTGAGAGATTCATTCTTGATCTACTTTTATTGAGAGCAATTAGCATAAAGGGAGCCAGTTTATTGGGAGCACTCAAACTTTAAAATGTCTCATATGCATCGTAATCAAGCTCTTAAAAAAAACAACAACTCTAGAGGAAGCTGACTAAATCTCTCCTTTTCTCAGTCTCTCCATACTTGAAGTAGGGGAGACACTTTCTCTAGGAAAATTAGATCCTTCATCTAACAGTATATGTACCACGATCCCATTTAACCATTCATTCTTTTTTCCAAACATCATGGGCATGTGCCAAGTGGATGAGTGGTGTGATTTTAAGCCACAGCAATAATGCAGTTGCAGCAAGCATTTTCTGGGACCAGTCCAATTCCACACATTGTGATTCTCACATCTGCTGAAGCTAGTGAGCAGCAGAGAAGGGAACGGGTGTGAAAGGGAGTCTGGGACAGAACAAATCGAATGGTGAGGGCCAACTTCCTTCCTCAAGCAGGATGGAGCATGTTTGCTGCTAAAAGCAATGAAATGAGTTTCACTCATTGTTACCTCTGCCAAGTGGTCCAGGAGAATACTCATTGTCAAATGAGGCAACACCATCCAGAGTGGCCCACTTGGATATGGCACTTGTTAGAAGTGGCTCCATAATGTTTGGAGGCTTAAACTATAAACTATAGCTTAAAATATAATTGGAAATACCCCAGGTTGGCATTGCTTGGTTTTTAGAAAAGCGCAGCACCCTGCACCCTCTTCCTTCTATCTGTCCCCAGTCCGCATTGTGGATCACCCAGCCACTCCCGTGGCTTTATACCTCACGAGCCCTTTGTCCTGCTCAGCCCTGTCCTTTCTTTATGATCCCACTGAAGATGCACACCATCCACGACTTCTTCAGAGACCTTTTCCTTGCACTGAATTTCTTTAACAGTGAGATGAGCCTATTCACTCATTTTTCCATTTTTTCATTCATTTTACCATACATTTTTACATCTGGCTTTTCAGCATAATCTCAAATTGGTTTATATAATCTTTGGTCTTGCCTTTCTACTGCTTGGTAGGCAGGGACTACATGATTTTTGTCTTCATGCCTTGATCATAGTGTTTTGTTCCCATAGGGACAAATAATGTGACGGATTTTAATTTTGCTATCATTTTCTAAAGACTGATGATAACCACAATTTCATTTTTAAGTTTTTGTCCTCCTCTTGAAATTTGGAACATCAATGGACCATTAATTATTAAACAAAGATGAGCCCAGTGTCTGTGGGAAAAAAAGAACTATTTATTGTTACGATCAAGGAATCTATTCTGTTGTGGGAAAGCAAGGGACCTAGGCAATGACATTTATTTTTTCAGTGTTGCCTCTGGTAGTTGAGGATTAGAATCCAGGGATTGGTACCTGGGGATTTCTTCCTCCTTCTACTTTAGATTTTCTCATTTTAAATCAGACTTGAAAATCACTGTAAAAGTCTCTATCCCTTTTTGTAAAATACTTTAGATTGCTCTTCAAAGACCTAAATAAAAAGTCATACTTCAGTGTTTAAACCCTTTAACATGAAATTGGCATAAGCCTTTATTATAACATTTTCGTAATAGGGCCTAGTGTTATGCTAATTGAGTTATAATGACTAAAAGAAATTGAGGCAAGAATGAGAGATGTTATTTTATGATACAGTAAATCACTGGTTAGGCCTGGTTATATTGGTTAAATTTCTACTGCTGAAATAAAATTATCACTTTGGTTTAGGAAATTGCTACTGTAGTTCTGGCAAAGGAATGAACAAGCCAGCACAGGCTAGCAGTAATTTTTGACACACAGATTAATTTTATTATGTGCTTTATATGTTTTCAATAAAATATATAGGTGATTAAAAATTGAATTGTGGTGCTTTTTTGGATTTATAATAATTAGCACATATATTGCACTCTACATATACAAAAGCTTTACACATTGTTAATTAACTGCTCCATGCTACACCAGTGAGGTAGTGAGCATGATTATACCCATTTTATAGATGAACACACTGAACTATGGGGTGCTTAAATAAATTGCTTGAGGGCTTCCAGCAAACCAGGGCAGAAGGTGGGTTGAACTACAAAGCCTGTGGCTCCGGTCTTTGCCTTGTTTCTCCTGTAACCATTAATAGTCGTGTTGTACCTTTACTCAGGAGTAGTAGACAAAAGTAGTAATGAAATTTTATCTTCTATTTTCCATCTTAGGAGAGTTTTAGCAATACTTTGTTTTAATACAAGGACCTCAACATTTCTACTTAATTACATCGGTAGCCACATCTCTTGGAGAAAGGTAAAGTATGTATTATTTTGTATCTTTCATAAGGGGGTAAATTGAAATGCTGAGAGGCAGCCTGAGTAGTTGAATGCCAAGAGAACCAAGACTGAAACCTGGGTCTTCTGGCTCTTATCCTCCCTCTCTCAGTCCTGTGTGAGTCACAGGAGGGTTTCAAACTGTGTATAGTGACAACACCAAAAAGAACCAGCCAATGTTTACGTCCCTGGCTTCTGAGAGTGCGCACGTGTACATGTTAGCATCCAACGGATCACTGCCATAAAGGCTTCCAAATATGCAAAGATAATCGCAGTCCTACCCATCATCCTTCCTTTTCCAAGAGGAATTAAGAAATATTCCTTTTTCTCTTTTTAAGTCCTCATCCAAAGACATCTTCATTAATTTGAGAGAGAGACAGAGAGAGAAAGAGGGAAACATTGATCAGTTGCCTCCCATATGCTCCCAGACTGGGGATTGAACCCCCAACCCAGGTATATGCCCTGACCTGAACTCTAACCCATGACTTCTTGGTGCACCAGATGGCACTTCAACCTACAGAGCAACCCAGCCAGGATGAAATATTTCTTTCTCTTAAGAATAAATTCCACTCCCCCCAAAACATAAGACAGACTGAATATAATAATTTTATTCTCTTCTTAAACACAACATATCCAGAAAGGATTTAATCTTCTCCTTTGTTTTGAATGTTCAACAAAGACCAAGAATTAACTTTTATAGAAATCACATCTTTCTATGCTTATTTCTAATGTATGGGCAGATAGCTAACTATTCTATAGGCCAGTGGTCAACTTCCTTGGTTCCAGGAAATGCATTTAGTTGTGGTGGAATTCTAGAGAGAGCCAAGTTATCAGCATGGGATTTCAAAACTTGCTTGGTGCAATGAGTCTTATCTGTTGCCTGGAAGATGGGACCACCACAATCTTAGGTAAATTAAGGATCACCACACAAGGCTGATGGTTCCACTGACAGAAAGTTAAGGTCTCCCTTTCACTTTAGTATTTAAACGTACAAGAAACAGCCCCTTCTCTACTGTTTCATTAATTGAGGAGTTGGTCTTTGATTGGATTTAGAGAACCCAATATCTTTTGAAGTGAAATTGAACATGTCAATGGGAATGGAGCAAGGTCGTGCAGGCTCACTGGTAACCATGGTATCATAGAAGGCCAGATATTGGTATTCGGGGATAATGAGTCAGTCATGATGAAAATGAGATTGTTATACTACTAATTACATCATGAAGACAGTGAGAGGAATTATGTCTCCCTCTCTGTGCTGTAAGGTCACCAGGATAAAGGAATCTACCTGTCAGCAGAGTCGTTTGAGCTGCTGATCTAAAGAACACAGAGATGGTACACAATGGCATGGGCCATGGGACGCACAGAAGACCCTCACCTGAACTTGTGGAAGACCAGTCATTACTTAGTCTTTCCTTTTGCTCTTCTGGGAAGTACAGGGGTGTGCATGTATTTGACAAAAGAATGATTCTGTCCACTTTGGAAAGGTTCTTGGACAAAGAGCAAAACTTTGTGAGGGACACATATGGAGTAATGAAGGAGAAGACCCACATCTCTGTAGCCCAGTAGAAAAACTGAACTCTCTCTGTCAATCAGTAAGATGACACTTAAACTCTTCTTCATTTCCTCATGTAAAAAAATCTTACTTAATATTATTTGAAGAATATTGTGTTCTCATTGTTAATTTACTTGCTAAGCATAAATTAAAAAAACCCAACTAAACATAGAGTAATAAATAAATTTAAAGGTGATAAGCGTAAATAAAAAAACCTAAATATAAAGTAATAAATAAAATTAAATGTAGTAAATGGCACTTACATACCTAGTGCTTTCTGTATAGCAACTTATTTAATCCTTAGAAGATTCCTAAGAGGAGTGTACCATTATCTCATTTTCAGATGAGGGATCTAAGGCTTAGACAGGTTAATTGCCCAACGTCACATACCTGCTAAGTGAAAGAACCTTACCTGAATTTCCAGTTCATTTGATTCTGATTGTTTTGTTACTTAATTTGCAGAGTTCTGAGGGGCAAGTGAAATGATAGAACCCATATTAACACTTACCATAGTGTCTGGGACATAGTAAATGATCAATTACTGTTAGCTATTTTTCATAGAAATTACTGATTACTATGCTATAATAACTAGTTTCTGTTGCATTTGCTGCATCGATTAAAGTCAATTATGTCATAGGTTCAGATGTTACCAACTTTTCTACACTTAGAATGAGCTACCCTGAGCACTATCTCTATCCTGTACTGACGTCCCCTTCTCTGATGATGGCTGCCATATACAGAGGCTATACTTTTCTCTCACCCACAGCCCTGTTGAACCATCTCCGTGCACCATCTTTCCTGACTCAACAACACAGGAAAGACTGCCAGCATTGTTCTGTTTCATGCCAACATTCTCATCTTCTCCACCAAGATTCCCTTTGGCTTTTCTTTGGAGGTTTTGGTTAGGGCAGGTGACATGTGCCACATTTGTCACTAAGATGCCTGTGTTCTTCATGCCTGAAGGCAAACTGTACCAAATGACATAAACCCCATGATTCTAAATTACTCAATTTGGAAACACATATGCAAACAAACACAGATTTTAGGCCTCCTTTGGGAGACAAGAACATTGAGCTTCATGTTCCCTTTGATTTTATCAGTAATTTATCAGATTGAGAAAATTAGTGGGGCTTATTTAGCAATGGATGTGGAAAGATAGAGCTGGCAGTTCTTTATTCTTGCCTGTGCTGAATAAATCATTTCATATCTTTCTGTCTAATTTTTCATATCTGTAAAGCTAGCCTGCCTTAGGACATAATTCACAGGGTTTATTTTTGAGTACTTTGCAGGTACAGTACAGAACGATTAAGAGAACCCTGGCCTAGGAATAAGAAAAAGCTGTACTGCTAAACATTGAACTAGTATTTTTAAATTTTATTTTATTTTTTAATTATAGCTTACATTCAACATTATTCTGTATTAGTTTCAGAAGTAGAGTATAGTGGTTAGGTAATTATGTATTGTGCTGTACAAAGTGGTTCCCTCCTGATATTTCAAGTGCCCACCTGACACCATACATAGTTATTAAAATATTATTGACTATATTTCCTATGCTGTACTATTCTGTAACAGTCAATTTGTACTTCTTAATCCTTTCATCATTTCACCCAGAATGCCCCAACCCCCCTCCCCTCTAGCAACTGAACTTGGAATCAGTCTGGTAGTGATGGCTCTGCTGTCTCCTGGTTTACAGGATCTTAAGTCAGTGGGTGGGAAATTTCAGAAAACAAAAGCAAAAACAAACAAACAAATAAAACACCAGGTATATTCATTGAATATATTTTTGTGGTCATGATCTATCAATAGTCATTCCCCAAAATTATATATAATGAAGCAGGACAGGAAGCAGGACAATAACTGAATGGGCTGTAGCTCTTATAGATTTCCATTATTTCAAGAAAAATGCATACTCATATTTTAGCCAGTTCACTTACACCAATCTTGCTTCTGGAGATAATCTGTGGGAACCGTGAATTATCCACTTAAAGTTATTTCAGATATGGCTGCAAGAAGTTTTCTTCCTATACAAATTCAAAATCAAAGGACTTTCCAGAGCTATGCTATCTCTGCATGGTGGAGGCAAAATTTATATCTCAGGGATGGCTATTTATCAATGATAGATATGCATTTATTTAGTGAAAGTTTTTTATAAATACAGTTATGCTCACTCTGCTGTAATGTGAGTTCTGCTATTTGATGTGCAGATATATAATGATGTAGGTGTAAAATCCCTTGCATGGCTCCAAAATTCAGGTCCCAAATTGCTCTTTGGAAACTGGTTGACTATCATGTGGAGTCCTAGCCCATAAGATACAAATGGGGAGGAAAACAAATGGAAAAGAAAGAGGGCTAAGAAAAAAATAGAGTGCTTTCCCCAGCGTAGGAAAGGTGGTTGGCTCCTTTATGGTATAAAGTCTCAGTTTGTGGCATGATTCTGAGTAAGTGACTCATCCACCCTATAGGAATTGTTTCATGGTGGATAGTGGTCCACTCTGTCATGGGGCCATTTAATCAGCACTGGCAAAGAATGCCTCAGAGGCACAACAAATGAAGAAACCTTCCTTGAGACTTTTACATTTACCTTGATTATTTGGGCTTGGGCTTCAAGTAAGGCAGACTCTCTTACGAACCTAATCACCATGGTGAGAGGGATTGAAGCATCAGAAGAAGAATTAAACAACAACAACACAGACTTAGAATTTAGATATACAAGCTGTGTGCTTTTCGCTGAAGCTCTGCACTCTACTTTGAGCCAAATATTGCAACACTTTGCACCGGGTAGCTTGTGTTTTTTTTTTTTTTTTCCCTGCACCTAAAGGCTCAAGAGATGCTGGGAAGCTATTGCAGGTTGCTGATGTAAACACCTCTTCACTGTCTTAGTTGAAGGATTCCATTAAAAAAAAAAAAAGGGAAAAGGGAAAAGTTAATTGTACTTGTCGAAGAGATTGGGCTGTGTCAGCGTAGCTTAGTGTGTCTCAATGTAGATTTTGGCAAGGGTCCTCTGAACCATTAATTAATACTATGCATTAGCTGTCAACAGGTCAACATGGGTGCTCAATTTCACAATTACTTTGAAATTTACATTCTGGATTTAAAGTCACGTTCCTAATGAAGGTCATTACTATGTGCATCTTTCCTTTGAGGACACAGTCCTTTAGGTGATTTTGATGTCTAGGCTATTCCTCTAACTTGAAGAAATGTAGGTCCCTCTCTAGGGAGTTCAGGGTTTAGCTCTTTCCTTAAGCTGTTGACTTGCTGGGCATTTTCCTGAGGTTCTCCAGAGAGCATGTCCTTTAGTTTCTGGTGCTAAACTCACTGTCCCCTACTTTTGAGGACTGTTTTGATCATCTGTGTCGAGTGTGTTGGGAAATCATTAATTTCTGTTCATAAAGTACATGGAATTGCTTGAAATCACCGGCTTGTGGAGAACGTAAAAAGACTTCACAAGTTTTTTTTTTTTCCCTCTAGGGAATTTCAGAGTCAAAGCACTAAAATTACTCTTAAATCTAAGTCTACCTCCTAAATTCTCTCAGTGTAGAAAGTGGAGGTAATTTAAAATCTGGGGAAAATAAGGGTCCGCCTCATTAAATCTTACCACTGAAATCTCTATTGTTTTCTCCAGCTCCTGGTTTATGGGGCTGACGTCACCCTGAGATGAGAGAGAAGCTGTGGCACTGTTTCAAAGCCAAACAGCTCTCAGTTAGTCACTAAGTTAATAACACAAGAACTGTTAAAGATGTACCAAGCGCACTAGAACTGGAATTACAACAGAGCACCTTCTTGCTGTGCCCGGGGGGAAAGCTGAACAAACAAGCACTTCCAGCAGGATCAGAAATGGGCAGGAATGCCACCTGTGACAGCTGAGAATGGCTTCATGGAAACCCAGAGCAGAGTGTGGCCAGTGGGTAGGACCGCCAATGTTAGCACATATGTTTGCCTCCTAACCAATCCCTTGTCTACTCATCCTTGACTTACTTTGTCAGGATGGCATGTGAGATTTTTCTTAAAACTGGCTCTGCAATAGTCACGCCACTTGTTAAAAATATTTCTCCCTCATTTGCATCTGTTCTAATGGTAAAAGTCTGTGTGGTGTCAAGCCAGAGGCTCAGCCAGAAAAAAGTTCAACTCACTTCTAACCCAAATCCTTTCTCATCCCTACCCCTAATCACAAACTCTTTTCCTTTCCTTCTATGGTAAATTTATAGTATTTATCTGTGCCTTTACTCCATTTTGCACACATAAATAAAATATATAAAATAAAAAGTCAATGATGATCTTATTTTTACCATTAACATTTCAAAAAGTCATTTTATTTAGATCCTGTAATGGGCTTTTTTCTGAAGCAACTGCTCTAAAAATCTGAAATTACATTTTATGTTTTTGCAGCTGTATGGCTTTCATACAGGCTTCGAATCATTTATTGGCATTTCTGACCAAATTTTTGTTTTTATAGGTGGTTAAATGTGTTATCAAAGATATTTTGGCATTTACCAAAGACTCAAGTTTGTAGCTTCAGTTGAAGAGACCTGCTACTCCCTGCCCCCCGCCCCACTGCTGCTTTATTGAAAGAAAAGAAATGGCTCACTTGACAGGTGCTCTGGATTTTTGCAGTAAGTCTTTGACTCAATTTATTTTGCTTGAGGTTGTTTGTGCTAAAAAGCTAAAATTCCAGCTCTCGTGACCAGCCTTTTACCCCCTTTCCCCTTCCCTCTGACTATGCTTGTCCAGCATTTTATATGACTATTACTATTTTGTTTCCATTTCTCCTAAAGCATTATCCTCACATGGTGTCAGGTTTCTCTGACCAAACTTTATCAGTGATTCTAACACCTGGCTGATGTTTCCAAGTTATGTGGGGAAAGATTTTTAAGATTTCCATGCAAGGGCCTAGGAGTCTGTATTTTAGAATTTCATCAGATGATCCTGGTGATCAGCCAGTTTGGGAATGTTCAATGTAGAGAGGAGGTGTGAATAAAGATACTGAGCAAGGGTGCCTTGGTAATACCCCTCTCAGTCCTGAGCAGAACCTAATCAGTAGATTGTTCAATTGTGCTTAGATTAAATAAACATTTACTGACTTAGATTACAGAAACATGCCAATATGTGTGGACACCGTGCTAGGTATTAGGATGACAAAATGGATAATATTTAGTTCTACATAGAGGAGCTGGTTGTCCAGTGAATGAGACAGACATGCAAACACTTTTTGTATAATGGGGTTGTGCTAAGACAAAGTTATGTGTGGTGTACAAGGCGAGAAGCCCAGCAGAGCCCAGGAGTCAAGAGGAGGCTTCCTGAGGAACACACCTGACAGGAACCTGGAAAGGCAGCAGGAGCTGATGGCGGAGAGAGAGGCTGAACTGGACGTTGAACCAAGTGTGGTGTGTGAGGAGCAGCTGGGGATGACGGCAGGGGAGGCTGGTTGGGGTCAGTCACTACATTTGTATCCCATGATTACCACATTAAATCAGATCTTCTCTTGATGATGATGATTATTATCATTAGTAAATATGTGGTGAAGAGGAACACTATCTCTATACAGTAAGGCTGTGGCTTGAGAGCAAAGTTCAGCATGAATGTTTAGAAGAAGAAGAGAGAAGCCATGTTCAACCTTGGAGGTTCTTTGCAGAATCATAGACTGTTAGAACTGCAAAAAACCTTAGATAGGGTCTCACCAGTGACTCCATATTGTAGACAAGGAAATAAAGGCATGTCTGTAAGGGGATGGAGAGGATGTCCTGAAGTTCAGAAAAGATTAGTGTCTCCATGGAGTAAATCTGTTTCTTTATTTATCCTGCTGTAAACTCATCCAAACCTAGCATACCCAGACAAAGAAACAAAATGACTAGGACCTCCCGCATCTACTATGTAGCATGTTTCAAAGTACAATTTACCCACCAGAAAACTTCAAACTTCTTACTGTTTCTTTGGGAACTCTAAGAGATATTCTCAGATTTATTGAGAGGAAATGGAAATAATCCTATTAAAGACTCCTAGACAAGATGGAAGTGTAGGTAAACAAGCTTCGTCTCCTTGCACAACTGTAAGAAAGATCACAACTAACCTCAAAACAAAAAACAACCAGAACTGCCAGAAAATCAAACTGTATGGAAGTCCAACAATCAAGGATTTCAAGAAGAAATATTCATCCAGATGGGTAGGAGGGGAAGAGATGGGGAACCAGGGTGGAGAGGATTCAGCCTGCAGAACGGGTATTCCCACATTCACATGTGGCAGGTGAAAACCTGGAGGGACACATGGGAAGTGATCCAGGCCCCAGGCCAGACCACATAGCCCAAGGTTCCAGTTTTGGGAAAATAAAACCTTATAGCTTCTGGCTGTGAAAACCAGTTGGGGTTTGGGTAGTGAAAGAAACTGCCCATCTCTCAGCAAAGTCCATTTAGAGGGCCCTATAGTCCCTGAATGTATGTAAGTGTACCCACTGTGAAAACCAACACCAGGGCAGCAGCTAGAGGGGCACCAGTCACATGCGGGAAGTAAGTGAAATGACTGGAAAAGGGGTGAGTGCCAAGAAAACAGCATTGTTCCCTCTCTGACCCCTCCCTCACCTACAGTGCCACAAAACACTGAAATGGGTCACCCCACACTGACAAATACCTAAGGCTCTGCCCTTTACAATGTAACAGATGTGCCCAGACAGGTAGTCAGAACAGCTCTACCTAATACACAGAAACAAACACAGGGAGGCTGCCAAATTGAGGAGACAAAGAAATATGGCCCAAATGAAAGAACAGATCAAAACTCCAGAAAAAGAAATAAGTTAAAAGGATATAGCCAACCTGTCAGATGCAGAGTTCAAAACACTGGTGATCAGTAGGCTCAGAGAACTCACTGAGTATGCCAAATAATAAGGGACAAAGTGAAGGCTACACTAAGTGAAATTAAGAAAAATCCACAGGGAACCAGTTGTGAAGGGAATAAAGCCAAGTTTCAAATCAATGAATTGGAACATAAGGAACAAATAAACAGTTGACCACTATAGAATGAGGAAATAAGAATTCAAAAAGAAGAGGAGAGAATAGGAAGGCTCTGGGACATCTCCAAAAGTGCCTGCATCTGAATTATAGGGGTCTCAGAAGGAGAAGAGGAAGAACAAGAAATTGAAAACTTATTTGAAAAAGTAATGAATGAAAACTTCTCTAATTTGGAAAAGGAAACAGACATACAAGTCCAGGAAGCAAAGAGTCCCAAACAAGTTGGACCCAAAGAGGATCACGCCAAGATGCATCATAATTAAAATGCCAAAGGTCAAAGATAAAGAGAGAATTTTAAAAGCAGCAAGAAAAAAGCAGAGGGTTACCTACAAAGGAGTTCCCATAAGACTATTAGCTGATTTCTCAAAGGAAACTTTACAGGCAAGAAGGGACTGGCAAGAAATATTCAAAGTGATGAAAAGCCAGGACCAACAACCAAGATTACTCGATCCAGCAAAGCTATCATTCAGAATGGAAGGGCAGATAAAGTACTTCCCAGACAAGGTAAAGCTAAAGGAGTTCATCATCACCAAGCCATTATTATATAAAATGTCAAAGGGACTTATTTATGAAAAAAAAGATCAAAACTATGAACAGTAAAATTCATAACTATCAACAACTGAATCTAAAAAAGCCAAAAAAAAAAAAAAAAAAAAAAAAAAAAAACCTAAGCAAACAACTAGAACAGGAGCAGAATCATAGATATGGAGACCATATAAAGGGTTATCAACAGGGAGCAGGAAGGGGGAGAATGGAGGAAAAGGTGCAAGGATTAAGGAGCATAATTGGTTGGTACAAAATAGACAGGGGGATGTTAAGAATAATATAGGAAATGGAGAAGCCAAAGAACTCATATGCATGACCCAGGGACATGAACTAAGGGGAGCATTGCTGGAGGAAATGGCAGTACCATGCAGAGGGGGGGCAAAAGGGAAAAAACTGGGGCAACTGTAATAGCATAACCAATAAAACATACAAAAAAAAGGAAATAATTATATTCAAACCAGAGGAAAAGAAAAACCATCAGTTTTATAAGGCATTACCATAACACCAGATATAGTAAATGAAGTCCATATAGTCCTATAAATATTTTTAAAACTTAAAAAAATTTAAATTCTAGCAGAGATACAGTAAACTGCATAAAATATACAACTGAGAGGTAAATGAATTATAATGTGAACACTTTTAAAAAAGACTTTATTTATTTTTAGAGAGAGGGGAAGGAAAGGAGAAAGAGAGGGAGAGAAACATCAACGTGCAAGAGAACACCAATTGGTTGCCTGCCTCTTGCATGCCCCCAACCCGGGACCTGGCCAGCAACACAGGCATGTACTGTCATTGGGAATTGAACCGATGACCTTTCAGTTTGCAGGACAATAATGCCCAATCCACTGACGCTCACCAGTCATGGCTAATGTGAACACTCTTGTAACCACACCCAGGTTAAGAAAAAGAGCCTTTCCATTTGCCCCCGAAGCCCTCCATATGCTCTTACTACTCTCCTTCCATACTTTAAAAAGTAAGCATAATTCCATTATTCTGTCTTGTGTGGTAATCATTTATATGCTTTTCTTTATAGTTTTATCACCCAAATGGGCATCCTTAATCATGAAAATTTAACTTTGTCTGTTCTTTAAAATTTTTATATGTTTTTAAAACTGTGTAAGGGATTTAAAAGCTCATTGAGGTAGCTCTCACGTGAACCCACAGAGAACAGGGGAACACTAGTGAAAAGATTTGCAAATGGTGCCAATGTGGTTCATACAGCAAGACAAGCTGAAGCTGGGAGGCAAGATTGAAGCCAGGATCTGGGGTGGGGGTCTCCCACCAAGCAAGAGGGGGTGTGGGGAGCTGTCCCAATGCTTCACCTCTAGCTCCTACCTCCTCCCATCATTTTCCATCAGTAGGCAAAGCTCCCACTCACCACTGCAAGGACAGGTGCAGGAAGAGGCCCTTGGAAGCCATGAGGACATTTATGACAAGCTCAAAAGGAACCTTGGCCCTTTGTCACATGATGACACATTGGTGTGTTCAGTCTGTCTCAGATCTTTAATGACCAACCACGGTCCTGTAGACTGAGGATGAAGAAGTTGCAGAAAGTGCCAGCACTCCTACCCAACCAGTTGCCTTTCCTGTGGAAGAAAAGCTTTGAAGACCAAAGGGAGAACGAGAGAAAATCATGCGAAGTACAAACAAAACAAAACACAAAAACAACAGATGAACTTTTGTGGTGGGGATGACAGCTCCGAGAAAAGTCCAGGGAAATTGAAGCGAGAACAGGATTTGTGAAAAGGCAATTAAGACCAAGTTCCTCTCTTTTGGGCAACCCTGTCAAGTTTCGATGTTTATTTTTTTCCTTAAAAAAAAAAAAAATGTTTTTAGCTGCAGCTAAACTACATGGCACAGAGTGGCTGCCAATATGACAGAGGAAATAAAAGCACGTGCCCGAAGAGCAGGCTTGTATTCTCTCTGTGTGGACAGAAGGTTTTATTTATTTATTTTTCATTCATACATCATTAAACTGCCTTGGCATGCCCCCCAAACCAGTACGCTTTTTAAAAGTTAATGAGGAAGAAAAACACTAAAGACAAATTAAATTCAGATTATTTGTAGCAAGGTACTGTGGAAAGCAGGGCTGTGGCTCTTTCTGTCCATCCCTTTTTTTGGAAGAGAGATTCCTGCTAAAAACTTCATTTTTCCCCAGGAGTAAGATCTTTTCAATGTACCATCGAAATCACAGGAGGCTTGTGACTCTGAGAACATATCGTATCCTTTCTGTGGCCTTGGGCAAGGCACTTAACCTCTGGGTGCCTCAGTTTCCCCTTTTTAAAAATGGGATAATAATACTTAATTACTTCACCATGCTGAGGTAAGGATTAATTAGTTGATGTTTGTAAATGGCTTTGAAGCCAGAAAGTGCTACAACAGAGCTAAGCATTATTATTAATAATATATTTCAATGAAGTTAATAATGGCATTTGGCATCTCAAATTTCCCTGGCAGTTTCAGCTGTTGAACTTATTTTTCAGCTTCACTCATTAAAAAGAAATAAAAAACAGCACTACTGGCAGAAATAGCTCTAGTCTTCATTGCAAATATGAACACATATCTGCCATGGGTGAAAAAATATCTTTTCCATAGAAACTCAGTAGAAGGTTCTGGAAACTATCACATGCAATGGAAGGTGCTAGTACTGCTAAGTTGCTTTAAAAATGAAGAAAATACTAGTTAAAAAATGTGTAAGATGAGAATCAAGCGGACCTGGGAGGTTACCACTTCCCAGAATTGATTCAATTCCTATGCTTTGGACCTAACCACAAGGTAGTTTATCTGTTGTCTGCCTTGCTTTGTTTTTCTCTTTGGTCCCTCTTTTGGGCCTCCACCCCTTCCTGTGCTGGGTCACTTCAGGGTTGTTGGTGTGTGTGGGGTGTGTGTGTCTTTAAAATCTCTTGTTAAATCCCTGTCTATCTCAGTTCTTTTATGTCAACTCAGAGAAGCATTTCAGCATCATTTAACTCTGACCTCCCGAGTTGAGATGAAAATGTCAGTGAGATGATGTCACTGCAAAATCCCTGGTACATGGCAGAGGTTGAAGAAATATTTGTTTAATGGAGCCAGGAGTTTGAGACGTCCCTAGTGCCTGATGTTGAACATCTAGTAAAATGATGTCATAGCTGCATAGGTCATGGTGTGTAGCTTCCCCCCAAAGCTGATGCTGCTGACCTGCCCTTGGCCGGGTGTGCATTTTGTGTATTTTCTCAAAAGGTGTTGTGTTTGCTCTAAGGTAGCCATACTCTCCTTTTATTTTTTATTTTTTAAAGCTTTTTTATTTTTCAATTAGAGTTGACATTAATTATTATATGAGTTTCAGATGTGCACCCCAGTGATTAGACATTACGTAACTTACGAAGTGATCACCCCAATAGATCTTGCACCCACCTGGCACCACACATAGTTATTATATGACTATGTCCCCTATACTGTGCTTCTTTTGGAATTTGTCCTTTTTACTCCCTTCACCCTTTGCATCCATCCCCCCCAACACCCCTCCCAGATGGCAACCATCAAAATTCTCTGCACCTATGAGTCTGTTTCTATTCTGCATGTTTGTTTCTTTTGGTTTTTAGATTCAGTTGTTGATAGATATGTATTTATTGACATTTTATTATTCATAGTTTTGATCATTTTTCTTCTTCTTAAAGAGGACCCTTTAACATTTCATGTAATACTTGATTGGTAGTGATGAACTCCTTTAGCTTTACCTTGTCTGGGAAGCACTTTATCTACCCTTCCCTTCTAAATGATAGCTTTGCTGGGTAGAGTAGTCTTGGTTGTAGGTCCCGGCTTTTCATCATTTTGAATATTTCTTGCCAATTCCTTCTGACCTGCAAAGTTTCTGTTGAGAAATCAGCTGACAATGGTAAGCAATCTCCTTTGTTAGGCCGGTAACTGTTTTTCTCTTGCTACTTTTAAAATTATCTCTTTGTCTTTACCCATCGGCATTTTAATATGGTGTGTCTTGGTGTGGGCCTTTTCGGGTTCATTTTGTTTGGGATTTTTTGTGCTTCCTAGACTTGTATGTGTAAGTTGCTTCACAAAATTAGGGAAGTTTCTGTTGTTGATGTGGCTTCTTCTTCAATTCCTAGTTGTAGGACTTCCATTCAGTCTGATTTCAGGTGATTCTGAATGATGGTTGTTCTGTAGTTCAGTTGTAATTTTGATGTGGTTGTGGGAGGTGGTGAGTACTGCATTTAGCTATGCCCGGAAGTCCCCACATCATCAACATTGGCATTACCTGGGAACTGGTTAGACTCTCAGGCCCTAATCCCAAATCAAAAACTCCCACTGTAGGCCTAGTGATCTGCGTTTCACCAGGCCCTCCAGCTGACTCTCTGCAGGCTCAAGTGTGAGAACCAATCTGCTTCAGTCCCCTCTTGATTGGTGACAAGCTCCAGGGCGTCCGAGCTGCAGTCTATAGCCACACAGCCAAGCAAGAAAACACAAAACTCATGCCAGAGCTCAACATCTTATTTTTAAAGTACAGCTTTGCTTGGAAAATCAGAATGATTTCCTTGCAGTTGGTATGGACATGAGAAGGAAGGCTTAAGCTGCCTTTGTAACATTGCCTTCCTCAATTCCTACCTGTGCTTACAGGCCCAATTACATCCCACCATATCTAGGATGCCTGCCCAGCCCATTCCAGGCCCTGAACTCTGAATTTCTTGAGCTCTTATAAACTGTGCCATTGACATGAGCAGTTCCGCACAGACCACACTGTGAGTTCACTGTCATTTGACACTAGCTTTGACTTCTCGGGGTCAGCTGGACATTCCATGATGACAGATGCCATACCTTCATATTCTTGGAGTCTCATGGCGGCTCTCACTGTGCTGATTTATGTAGCATGTGCTCAGTGCAGTGTTATAGGTTGATTCCTCAGACTTGTGAACTTGAGGCTACCATCATTTCTAAGTGGAGAGATGCTTGGGATCAGAAAGCACTGACAAGGGGGTAAAGAAAACTGCAGAGGATTCTCTTTGTTTTAGGCAAAAATATTTGGGTGTTGGACATCAGATTATCATCTGCTTGGCAAGAACTTTCTGAGGGACTAAGATAACTTAATAGTTAACCAGCAGATAAGTTTAAATTATAAACTTATTTTTTTAAAGGACAGTGCTTACTCTATGTGAGGCCCTAGAATGGTTTTTTAATATATGTCATCCCTATGGCAACTCTGAAATTTAGGTATTAATATCCCCAATTTTGTTATATATTTTATCTGAATAATGCACCAAGCAGGCAATCAACAAAGATCTATTGAATGCTCACCACATGCTAAGGTTTTCTGAATCTTGCTAGATGCCAACTGGAAGCCCTCAGCTGAAGTCCCTTATTTGGGAAAAGCTATGATTTAATTGTGAGAATCCTTGGTCTTCTTCAGCAGATTCTAAAGGTGATTTGGGTAATTCAAGCCTAAGGGCTTGATACTGCCCTCTGAGAAGACGGATAAATGGTAACCACAGTGACAGGATTGGCTCCCTTTGCCCAGTATCTCCCGTCTGCAGGGCTCCCAGGTGCTCTACAATCTTCAACTGATAGACTGGGGATAACAGTAATTAGAACCTTCAAAGCAGTTGGCAAACATTCATTAGCTGCTCTCTGGGAGGAAGACCGAAAGAAGAGGAATAAATGACATAGGATCATTCCCATTTTGCAGACATGGGAAATTAAGGCAGAAACATAGATGCCTTGCCTAACAGCACATTCTGAAAACTGAATTTAAAATGGGGGTGGCTTACTTTTCCTTAAATTTGGTAAGTCCTCAGAAAGACACAACTCCACTGATATTTGGGCCAGATAATTTTTGGTGTGTGTGTGTGTGTGTGTGTGTGTGTGTGTGTGTGTGAGTGTAGGTGTGGAACTATCTTGTATATTGCAGGATGTTTAGCAGCATCTCTGACCTCTACCCACTGGACGCAAACAGCACCCTTCACCCCCAGTGGTGACAACTGGAAAGGTCCCCAGACATTGGCAAATGTCCCCTGGGGGCTGAGCACCCTGGAAGGGCATGAACATCTTGCTCCTTCATCTCAGATAGAACCTGTATCAAAAACTCAGCATCTCATGATATCCAACAATCAGAAATAAGCAACCTGGGCTTGTTTGGGGCTTGCCTGGGATAGGAGCCCAGAGTAGCAAGAGGTGAAAGGCAGGAAGTTATCACTATGACAACAAATGGACTAGAGATTGGAGGGTTAATTCAGAGGCTGTCAGGAGGCACAGTGCTTGTTGTCCTTGGCAAGCCCTGTCGCTGAGTGTGTAAACTGAGTCACTACAGCCAGCCTGCTGCTTAGCACAAAGTGGCATTCTGCTGGTGAGTGCCTGTCTGTGGGTGAGGCAGCTTTGAGAAGCAGGGGGCTTTCCTGTGAGGTCAGAAAGGACAAGGCTCTCTCCAGGATGCGCCCCAAGGACCTGGTTCTACCTAGGTGTTTTTCCCTCCTCTCACTCTGTGGTCTTCTCCGAGATCAGGTCTAGACTAAACCCACACGGAAGGCCCCATTACTCAGTTCAAGGTAAATCCCTGCTGAAATTGGGTTTCTGTGGTATGCAGGGGGTCTTGGACATTTCTGCTCTTGACCTCTCATCTTACATTTGTCCTCTTTGACTTCACAGAAAGGAAAAGATGATTTGCCCTCATCAGCTCTCTCCCTCCACTAGAGAGATGTCACAGAATTTGAAACTGGAAATATGGATGGTGGGTTCTTCTAGTGGACAGCCGGGCTTGGGGTTGGGGACGGGGAACTCAGAGTGAGAGGGACCTGATTTCTAACCTGAAAGTTTCATTTGATTAAAAGTGTTACCTCAGTTGTCTTGTCAAAGCACTTTGTCAACATACATATTTCCAGTTTGCAGCATATTTTGTCTCTCCAGTGAAAATAAGACAGGAATCACATCTCAAAAAAAAAAAAAAAAAAAAAAAAAAAGTGCTATGAAGATATCCCTCACATGCAATAAACTGCATTTTAAAGTGTACAGTTTGGTAAGTTTTGACATATATGTACATCCATGAAACCATCACCACAATCAAAATAGTGAACATACACACCTCCCTGGGTCTCTCTTCTGTCCCTTCCTAATTCCCCCCTCTTTCTGCCCCCACCTCTCCTCCCACTCCCACCTGTAGGTAACTAGTGACCTGCTTCCTGTCACTATAGCTTAGTTTGCAATTTTTGGAGTTTTATGTAAATGGAATTATACAGTGTTGTACTCTTTTTTTTCTGACATTTTCCACTCAGGATAATGCATTTGCAGAGTGTATTAGTAGTCCATTCCTTTTTATTGCTGTGGGTGTTCAGTTGTATGGATTTGCTCCAATTTGTTCATCCATTCACCTACTGATGGACATATGAGTTGTTTCTTGTTTTTGGCTGTTACAAAGCTGCTGTGGACATTCACATACAAGTCTTTGTGTGGACATATGTTTTCATTTGGGCAAATGACTAGGAGTGCAATAGATGGATCAGATTTTGTAAGAAACTGCCAAACTTTCCCACAGTGATTGCGCCATCTTACATCCAGGGACTGTATGTTAATTTTTTGGTGGTGGGAGGAGAATGTCAGAGAACCTCACACTGCACTGCTGATTCTACGCAAGAGCATAAAAGCCACTATGGAACTCAAGTGCAAGCACACACTCTCAGCACCTGCCTGATAATTCCCAGATAACCACTAGTTGTAGCAAATAGATCACTAGCCAACCTCCCTGCTAGTTTCTCCTTTAGGAGAGGCTGCATCTCTTGGTACCTATAACTATAAGAAGAAATGGTCACGTGATTAGCAAATACCCCTAGACTTTTTCTAGAGCAAAGCATCTCTCCTGGAGATGCAAATGTGGAAAAAAAAATAATTGGACACTTGTTTCCTTATCTGAGACTTGGAAGTTGATCTCACTGAATTATTCAGACTCCTGTCAGTATAGTGGTTAAAACACCATATTCCGAATAGAGCCATAGAACCCTGATTTTGGGAGAAAAAAGTGAAGTCACAGCTAAAATGGAAGCCTATTTTTCCAAGTGATACAGCCTGGCTGTCTTCACATTTCCAAGTGGGCAAAAATTACAAAACCATGATTTGCCTTTGTCTACATCAGGCCTACAGGTAGATGATGCGGCAGTACTGGTTGTGTCTCGTTGACTTCTAGTTGTGTCTGACAAACATGCAATGTCTAAGAGGGTTGAAGGGCAGCAGGATTGGGTCTGAATACAAAACAAGGCCCACTCTTCCCTAGTCAGCATTTGTAGTAGAGATTCCAGAGACCACACAGGCCAAGGTCACTTGGGTGGGTAAGCAGAGCTGGAGCAGGGGGCCCAAGGCTTTGCAGGCCATAATGGAAGATGGGTAGATGAGTCTTCCTCCTTGTCTTTCATGCATAAGGAGAAGGTGGGGGATTTTCCTCTAGTTCTGTTTTTCAAGGAAAAGAAGAAAGAAAGAAAATTCTTTTGCCAACTCTGAACCAACATTTCGGCTGAGCTCTTGACTCTGAGTGGCACAGGAACCGGATTTTAGATAAAGAAGAGATGTTTCTGTTACCTTGTGGGACAGGAAATGGGGTTTGGTCCTGGGATTCCTCTTCTGAGTGTGTGGGCGTCACCATTTCCTGTTTCTTTTTTCTTTCTTTTTTTTTTTTCCCTTTAAGCTTTTACATTTAGAAAATATATTTAATGCCCTAAATTTGAGGGGCTAAGTTCTAATATATAAATCAAAATTAGGCTTTATCTTCTGGGTCTTGGAAAGACCATTCTGAATGTGTTCTTGTTTAGCTTGTCAAGCGTACAACACAAAATGCCTTTTCCTCCAGGAGACGAACACTGCCAGGCTGTTGTCAGAGAACAGTTCTCACTGGCTGCTGAATAAACACATGGTGTGACAGCTGTGGTTTTTGACTAAGTCCATAAACAGAGATAAACGATAGAGATCAAACTGTATTATTATTATCATTATTATTTACTATCACCTCCATTTTTCATTCTGATCCAGGAACAGCGAATTATGACATTTAAACATGCTTTTTTTTTTTTTGAGACACTATTTTGGTTTGTCTTTTCTTTTCATTTTTTTTTTAAAGAATGAAACAATTCTCTCCTAGTTTTTAACGAGAGAATGTGAGTTGGGAGAGTGATCTAATACTGTAGTTCCCATCAGTGGGTAGATTGATGGTTTCTTAAAACACAGATTCAGTAGGTCTGATAATGTGCATTTCTAGCAAGTTTCCAGGTAATGCTGGTCCAGGGACCATTCCTTGAGAATTACAGTCTCATGTAAAGATGGTCATACTGGGCGGTAGGAATTCTAGAGTCCTACAGTTGTGAAATTTTAACACTTGATTTCTTGAAGCTTGTTGCATCCAGGGATCAGCAAGCACCCTTTACCTGTAAAGAGACATATAGTAAACTTTGCCACTGTTGTAATGTGAAAGCAGTAGAAGACCCAAGTAAACAAATGAGCATAATAGTATTCCAGTAATACTTTATTTACACAGACCTGCAGGAAACCAGATTTGGCATGTGAAGTTGGCATCGTTGGTCTAGTCTAAGCTTTCATTTTACAGATGAAGAGATTGAAGCCCAGAGACTACCTGGCTGACAATAGAAACCAAGGGTCCCTATGACTTTGATCACATTTAGTTTTAAATCTTAGCTCTAGAAATCACCTCTCTCTCTATCCCTCAAAGATCCAGCCTTTCCCCTGGATAATCAGCAACCCCCAAGGCAGCAGAAGACAGTAACCTGGACCTGACTAATGATCACACGGTCTGGACCTCCGGCAGGCTAAAGATAACATCTTGACCCAAGTTATGTTTCAGCTCCTGAGCCCTAAGGTGGAAACCACCCTCTGGCTACTTTCCCATGAGACCTGACAGAGGAACACCAGAAAAGACCTCAGAGCTGTCAGGCACAACCCACCCAAACAGAGTCTTAATGCAATTGATAATGGCAAGGTATTTTCTCCTTAATTGTTTCATGGACCCCCTTGAAGACCTGGACAGTTGTGTGCATTGTATGGTGGGCAGCCCTGTTCCAGGAGCTGGTTGATGTCTACATCTTTTATTCTAAATATGGCCAAATTCCTATGGTTCTTTGAGCAGTGGTGCTTTATTCCTAGAAATGTAAATTAGCCCCAATGTTTTATTTGGAGATGATTAATTTCTCTCTCTCTCTCTCTTTCTCTCTTTTATATTCTCTAATTTTTTCCTTTCCCCCCCCTTTCTCTAATGCTCTCATAATGAAGGATTCATTTGGAGCTAAAGGGTGAAAAGTTCCACACACTCATGGAACACATGACAAGAGATAAGGGTTATGTCAGTGGTAGACAAATGTGAATTTTCAAGCAGATTTCAATGAGAGAGAAATTACTCTGCCTGGTTTGAAACACTCTATTGAGGCAGTTGCCATCAACTGTTGAATCAGTGAGGTGTGGTCTGTTGTTATCACTCAACAGAATGAATGCCAGCTTCCCTTTTCTGTAGATACTGCAACCTTCAGGGAGGTGCTCTATATCTATGACACATCCCTATAATTCTTACTACTAATCAGTGTTGTTTTGAAGATATACAGAGAGCTACACATTTGGCACATGAGGCTTTACTTTACTAAGCGCCTATGTCTATTGCCAAGCATTGCTGCCCACTGGGGATAAAGGTGAATCACATAATTTTTGTCTTCACAGAGTCCTAGATTTTTAGAGGGTCGTGTTTCTCTCAGAGTCCTTGTATATTTTATACAGTCTGACCATTGCATGATGTCCTTAGATCAGTTTCAATATCCCCAATTTCTTTCTGGAGACTGTGGTTTCATGTGCAATGTATCTGTTGATATAAGAACAATTCAGTTGTAAATCCATTCTGGATTTTAGACAATTTAAGTGGTAGTTATTAATACTTACCCTCAGGATGTTAGCATACCTAGCAATGGTCCAGTAAAGAGAATGATAGAATTGAAAAAATAAGGAAACCTCGAATATAGTTCTGGCTTCACCATTTCTGAACTGTGCTATTGGGTCAAGTTACTTTGGCTCCTGAGTCCACATCTGTTCTAAAGAATATTTCTAGTTCAAGATTTCATATTTCTAGGTCTCATATCTGAACAAAGTTCACAGTACTGGATTGAATAGAACTGGAATAGTAGACAAATAGAATGTATGTAATACCTCCTGTTACAAACATCAACCCTGCTATCAACAATGGTCTCTAGTCATTTGGTATGTCTCAGATAAGGACAGTTTTCTGCTGGGTCTTATACCACTTTAAATGGAAATTTGAATCATGTGAAAGTTGGCATCATAAGTGGCAGGAGAGAAATTTATTGCTGTTCACAGAATATGAAGTTATTAATTAGGGAACGATGCAATGTAGCTCTTAAGTAGGTTACAGTGTACTTACTACTGAAAGAGTGTGTGATTGCCAACTCTGATAATGGATTTATTCTTAGTTCAAAGTTGTTGAGATGAAAAAATAACACTGATTACTTCAGTATCAGCACTCGGTATCTTTTCTAGTTCCCTCAAGTCTATTAGTCGATATACAAGTGTATTGACTTTGGAATACAACCACTAGATATCCTTTGTGACACTATTTTAGGTATGACCTATAGGATGATGGTCCAAATAAGGTGGTTGAGGAAAAGCCATTCTTCTTTGCTTTGATATCTCTTAGTAGATAGGTTAGTATGGCATTTCTCACATTGCTATTTCCATTCATTGTTGGCTTTTCTTTCTTGTGTACTAGGTTCTGGACTTCTCTGGCTAGGAATGATTACTTAGTCATTTTTGTGTTCTCAGTGGAGCTTCTTACATAATAAGTACTCAGCTGTATATATTGGTTAAATGAACTAACCAATACATATCTGTACTATAATTACTCATATTTAACTTTGTTGAAAAACAAAGTATAACTTTAACAAATAGTTATCGGATAGTTACTATATTTATGACATTGCTAACAATCTATAGCTTGTAGTTAATGATGTGTAATTTCATCTGAAGTCAATGTCACAGGATCATCAGTAGCTGTAAAGTAAATAAAAATCATGATTATTTGTTCCCTCATTAAAAAAAAGGTCAAATGCACTTGCAGATTAAATGTATGTGGTGCAACTTTCTTGCAGCGGTGTTCTGGTTTTCCCAAAGCCAGCCTGCTTTTTTGAAAGCAGGGAGTGTCATGATTTATGTGGAGCATCAAGTAATAAAGTAGGTCACTGGCTCTTTGAGCCACTGGCATTTTCTTGATTTCAAAATAGGAGATTGGGTGAGACTTGGGGGAAACCTGTTACCTTTCAGGTATTTAAGAGATTTAGATACTCTTTCTGAATGCAGCACTAAAGTTATAGATTTTGGAAACGGTTTTGTAGTTAACATCTTTGCATTTAAAAATTTATTTAAGTGAAATGACAATACATCAAGAACAATAACTGATAAAATAAGGCTGACTCTAGAATATTTAAGTTGTTGACTAGTCACATGTCTGTATTTTTTTTCCATAACTTTACAAAAATGGAGATAAAATGGAGAAGGATATTTATAAACACTTATAGGGAAAGATGCTACAAGGTATCTAAAAATTTTGTTAGTATAGGGCTTTTTAACCTGTGATGGTTAATATTAGGTGTCAATTGGGTTGGGCCATGAGGTGCCTAGATATTTGATCAAATATATTCTGGGTGTTTCATTGAGGATGTTTTGGATGAGAATAACATTTAAATAGTAAATTTAAAGTAATGCAGATTATTCTCTATAGTATGGATGGGTCTCATCCAATCAGTTGAAGAGAAAAAAACTGGCCTTCCCAGAATAAGAGAATTCTCCAACAGACAGCCTTCAGCTTCATCTGCAACATTTGCTGTTCCTAGTTCTCCAGCAGATGGATGGCCTTTGGACTCAAACTGAAACATTGCCTTTTCTGAATCTCCAGCCTGCCGGTCCACCTTGAAGATTTAGACTTGTTAGCCTCCATAATAATGTGAGCCAATTTTTAATTATATATGAAATACATCTGTAAAATATATATTCTATTTAGTCTGTTTTTCTAGAAAACCCTGACTAATGTATCATCTTACCTTATCTGTCTTTAACACTCAAAGATTGTTTCTGTGAGTTCTGATACCTCTTATGTGAAAAGTTAAATGTCAACAGGAATATAGGGAATAACAGAGATGTAAGAGGTTTTATTCATAAGGTGATTTGGAGGTTAGGGGTAGTGTAAAAAAGGATTCTAAAATATTCAGGAAAGAAAGTATACCTGACAAATAACAGATAAAATCAACACAACTTAACTTCATTGAACCATTTCCCCTCCTTGTGACTTTACAAGTTAAAAAATCCCTGACCCCAGAGAATCTCCATAATATGAGGGTTAAAGAAATTTTTATTCCTTTTACCATGCAAATGAGTAGTTTATGTATCCATCCTCAGCACCTACAATGCATACCTGTATGCTCTCAGTGTCCCCCAAGTTCCCTGTAATATAGTGCTTGTCATTTAGAGAGAACTCAATACATCTGTTAAATAAATGAACAAACAAATGTAGGTTTTGACTTTACCAAGTCATTTTCCAGCTTCAGGATGTTAAGAAGGAAATCCTACAAAACTTTCTTAGGATCACAACCAAAGACATTTCAAGTATAATAGTATCCATTTATCCAAGATCACTGACATTTGGAGAGCTTGAAAGAAATCCCTGATTGCAATTGATCGACTCTTTGTGAACTCAAGGAAAGATAATGTGGATCAGGAAGGGTTTTGATGATTTTTTGTTTTAAAAATATTTAATTAATTTATTTTTAAAGAGAGAGGAGGGGAGGGAGAAAGAACAGAAGAGAAACATTGATATGAGAGAGAAACATCTATTGGTTGCTTCTCGCATGCACCCTGACCAAGGACCGAGCCCACAACACAAGCAGGTACCCTGACAGGGAATCAGTCTGGAGACCTTTTGCTTTGTGAGATGGTGCCCAACCAGCTGAGTCACACCGGTCAAGGCACTGATGATTTTTTAAAGAATTTACCATAAAGTGTTATTTTTCTGACCTCAGAAGCATCATTACATTAATGTTCCCACTGAATTTCAGGACCATTCTGGCCTTGGGAAGACCCACTGATAGGGGATCAAGGAGCGAGATGGAGGAAGAAGCTGATGAGAGAGTAGCTGGATGGTTGCACAGCTGGCTTGTTCTCCTAAAACCATTAATTACATTACACTTTTTATTATTTTATTTTCAGTTTTTATTGTTTCCTGATTGTACTGCCTCCTAATGTAGCATGATCATTTTCTCAGAAGTCCAGAAGGTATCCAGCCATGTACTATGAAAAATAGAGACATTTATTGAAGAAAATATAAGATACAAGTAACGTTGTACATTGGACAATGATACCTCACTCCCCTTTAAAGTAGGCACCTTGGGACCTCACACAGCTCTCCTAATCACCATCAACTGCCCCATTGTATTTTCCTGAATCTCATCCATTGTATTTTCCTAAATCTTATTGATGGTCTGAAATCTCTTCCCCTTCAAAAGTGATTTTAGTTTTGGGAAAAGTCAGAAGTCACAGGGCACCAAATCTGGGCTGTAGGTAGGCTGAGTCACCGCGGTGATTTGATGTTTTGCCAAAAAACTCTGCATGAGAGGTGATGTACGAGCAGGTGCATTGTTGTGATGAAGCTGCTAGTCACCAGTTGCCCATCGCTGTGGCCTTCTGAATCATGCTAATAGTTTCCATGGAGGAATGTTCAAGCTTAATACAAAATTTGATGCAGATTTGTTGCTCTACTCACTCAGTCATTTTGAATGTGACAGCCACACAATACACATGCCCACTCAACGGTGTCTACCACTCCCACTGACGAGTACAGTGAAGTTGTCACCGTTCATGAATATGCATTTCAGTCCACTCTCTTTAGCTGCCAGTTTACGTCGATGTTGCACAAACTGTTCTCATTATATTAACAATGACTGAACTTTATATATAACACACACACACACACACACACACACACACACATATATATAGAGAGAGAGAGGGAGAGAGAGAGACAGAGAGGGAGAGAAAGAGAGAGAGGGAGAGAGGGAGAGAGAGAGAAAGAAAACATTGATCACAGAGGAAGCTTACTCTTACCACCTTGACATTTCTCATACCCCAGAAGAAGAGATTGCCAAATGTTCTGAGACAAAGTCATATTTAATAGTAATAATTTCCACCTGCTGTGGTATAGTCTTAGATTCTGCATAAAGGTGGTGGTTTTATTTTTCTTTCCACCTCAGAATCTTCAGGCACCCTAGAGACATTAATTAGGCCTTGGACTTCTTTGAAGTTGATCCTATACCCATATACACATGATGAAATGCAGAAGGGGAGAGGTTAATTGAGTACGTCCAAGACCACACAGAAATTCCATGAAAGAGCCAGGAAGGCGATGGCTTCCCAGTCCAGGGCAAAAACAAAGAAACGCTGAGAAGAGGTGCCTGTTTGCCAAGTGCTTTATATTCACCTGGAATTTCCATCCCCCATTTCATTTAAAAGTCAGCTACTCTCTTCCCTCTTCCCTTTAATACCCTACACAAAGAAAACCTAAAGAACTACAAAGTAATTCCCATCACTTTCAGGGTGTGTTACCCTGAAGCCTACAGAGCCGAAATGTTCTCCGGGCGCGTTATAATGTGTACACCTGAGTTTCAGTTCTCTGAGTGAGTACTTTTTTTGTTTAGAACTGCTGCCTCTCTCTGTTGCTCTCTCTCTCTGAATTGTGATCCCCAGGTATCTTCCCACAATTAAATACAGGTAGGAGAGCAAAAAGCTCACTAAAATCACTCAAGGCAACAGTTCCACCTTCCTCTTGCTTAAATTGTGTAGAGATGAGTCACTCTGAGGAGGTAAAAACAGTGGGCCTCTGGGTGCAGAAGGAGAGAAATGGAGGGTTTAGAAGTAAGAAATGTCAGTGAATATAAGGGAAAAGGTTCTTGATAAAAATAATGTCTTTTGTATTCTAGAATGTTTATTAAACTTTTCAGTAATGTGCCTTTTCTCCAAATCATTCTGATAGGGTCATTGATGGTAAGGGCTTGGGAATGAGATCTCTTTCCATCAGCCCAGCCATCTCATGCAGCTCGTTCTGGAAGGAAGTTTTTCTGACCTTTAACCAGCAACTGTGCAAGGGAGGCCCTTGTGAGATGCTTGTGATAAAACATGAACACTGATCTCTAGGAAAGGAGGACAGGACTATGCATAAAAGATACCTCAACAAATACTCAATAACTATTTGTTGGAAGGGTCCCTGTTCCAAGCCATGGTCACTTGAACATTTAGAAGGAAGCAACGTACGTGCGGAAGCCCAGAGAACCTCAGGTGTGGAACTCTGGGATGCTATAGGAATGGAAGCTATGGCAAGACAACTAAGAACCAAACTGCAGCAAATCGTTTTTGGTGTGAGGAAGGGTTTCCATGAATAAATAACAGGAAGGAAAAAATGGAAGGCTGAGAACAAAGACACAAAAGAACTAATTCTTTTTTTTTTAACAGAGCAGGAGAAAAATATACTGTAAACAGATGAAAAGTTTCTCTTCTTAAAGGAAAGCCTTCAGTGACACAGGTACCAGATTTCCTAGCAAGGGCACAACTAATATTTATGTGAAAACTGATTCTCATGAGAGGAATCAACCAAGACCCTCAAATACATCAGGTTTAGAACTGATGGATCACATGGCTCTTGTTTGCCCCAAGCTGAACCACCCTTCCTCCGGGGAGTTTCAAGCTGCCTCCTCTGGCGAGGCGGCCTCTCCCGTGACCCACACTGCCTGTCCCTCCTGCACACAGGGAAGGGCAAGTGCTGCCGTTGCAGCCACACAGCCATGCAGCTGCTGTGGGGAGGGACAGAGTGCCATTTTGGCTGGCCCTGGATGAAGTTGCTGCCAATTTCCTTTAAGTTTGCCTCTCTTTCAAAATTCAGCATAACAGCACACAAACGACCTCAGGTCCTCCTGGCTGTGTTCCCTTTCTGGAGCAATTAGTTGAAATGCACATTGTGTTCTCACCTCTTCCTGAGTTTCCATGGGGAACCTGCTGTGGGCCACTTGCTTGCAGGGGACCTGGTTCCTTGTTCCCCGAGGGAGGTGCTGGGCTGTCTGGGGAGCTTCAGGAGGATGGAACCATCATTTGTTTACAGTTTGGATGTGCATGGAGAGCTGGCCAGCTCTCTCTGGATGCTCTCTTGGTTATAAAATAAAGTTTTTGGTTCTTCTTTCTTTAGAGGGATGGCTGGAGGAGTGATGGCTTGAGTTGAGTAGGAGAGAGGACAGGGGAATGTGGAGAACCTTGAAAGTCCTGCACAGGACTGGATTTAATTTCATAAACAATAGGAAGAAACTGGTTTTGAAGCAGAAATAGGATATGGTGAAAGCAAAATCAGTTAGGTGGGAGAGTGGGCGGGGGGAACCAGTAAGTTAGAACTGAAGACATGTCAGCCACCTAGGAAGCTGCTATAATAGTCCAGCTAAGTGGTCCTCAAGGCTGGACTTTGGTTATGGGTCTGACAGTGGGACTGGAGGTTGGTCCAGGGGTAGTTGAGACTGTTTTGGCCCCACCCAACACCTGCTGACTCAGAAACTCGAGCGTGCAGCCCCACCATCCAGATGATTCTAGTGCAAGCTAAGGTTTGAAAACCACTGTTGTATATACTACTGGGCAGATTGTGAACATGGGGCTTTGGGGACCTTGAGTTCTACTTCTGATTCTGAATGGTTGAGTTGCATTAAATAACATCACTCAACATTTTGGGATTTCAGTCTCTTTTCTCTTAAAATGTTGTGAGCATACCAGCTATGAGTTGTCTTTTGCTGCATATAAAAGCAAACCTCAAACAACAGTGGGTTAAACATTAAAGGCATTAATCTTTCACATAAAGGCAGTTTAGAGTTAAGTCATTCAGGGAGAGTACGACAGCTTCACAACATCTTCAGGGACCCAGGCTCTTCCTCTTTTTTTCCTTAGACATCCTCAGTGCTAGAGCATTAGTTTCCTGTGGCCACTATAACAAACGACCAAAAACTTAGTAGCTTAAACAATACAGATTTATCTACCTAACTGAGCTATAATCAAGGGGTTGGCAGGACTGTGTTTCTTCTGGCAGCAACAAGGTAGAATCTGCTTCCTTGCCTTTGGTAGCTACTAGAGGCTGCCTGCACTCTTTGGTGTGTGGCCTCTTCCTCCATCTACAAAGGCAGCAAAGTCAGGTTGAGTCCTTCTCACTCAGCCATCTCTCTGATTTCCTTCTCTTTCCTTCTTTCCCTTTTAGGGACACTTGTTATTTTGTCTCCACTGGGTAATCCAAGACAATCTCCCTCTTTTGAGGTCACTAGTTAATAATGTTTACCCATTGCGACTTTAATTTCCCTTTGCCACATAATGTAACTTTTTCACAGTTTCCAGGGATTTAGACATGGATATCTTTGGTAGGAGGCATTATTCTGACTTCCATCCTCAAAGCCACCTCATAGGTCTTAATAGCTACTAAAATTTCTACTGTTGTGCCAGATTTCCAGGCAGTGGGGAAGAGGAAGTGGGGAAGGACCAAAAAGTACATATACTTGTCAGCGAAGCTGGCTCCCACACATCTCTGCCAACCTCTCCTTGGCCAGAACTTAGTCATATATGCCACACCTACCTTTGAGGGAGACTGGGTAATTTGGTCTTTTTTTCATAGTGGTAAGGTACTTCACTAAAATTAAGATTCTGTTTTTATAGAAGAAGGAAGCATGGCTCTTGACTGGCAACTATCAGTCTCTGCCACATAGAGGCAGAGTGTAGGGTGGGGAGTCTGGATTTTCTCCTAAATTTCTTTCTCTTCTAATGATTTGTAGACCCTCCAGAGCTGAGGAATGACCATTTAAAGTTGAAAAATGAAATGAGATAGTGGAGTAGAAGGAAGAAGGATATCTTTGTTTCCCTTTTTTCTTCTTCTGGGCAATTGTGTTATATATTGTTGAGTATCTTAAGGACCCAGGCACATGTTTGTCCTTACATATGCTCCATGGCACTTCATTCCTCTTTTAGACTTGCAAAATTGTTTTAATTATTGAACAAATAAATGCTTTTTCTGTTTGCAGCTAAAGCTAGAGACTCTCATGGAGAGATGTCATACCTGCTTTCCAGAGAAATAACTGCATTTGTAACAGTGCCCTACCCTCCCAACCAGACTATGTGTAGCTGATTAACGTGCTAGCCTTCAGTAACCATCTTCTCAAGGACAGGGAACCTGTCTTCTTCAACAAACATTGTTTGGTATATGTTTAGGAATATGGAGACTTATAATACTTTTCTTTAAACCAAATGAATAAATGAATGCTAAGTAGCAACCCGTTGACTTATTATCTTTTGCGGCTTTGATTTTGAACAAGCTATTCTATGAGCCATATTTAAACATTATCTGAAACTTTCGCTACCTATTTTGTGATCATATCTATGAATTTGTCTGAAGGCTCTCTCTATTTTGGAAGATATATACACTGTCAATATAGTTTCCATTTGGGGCAGGACACTGCTTACATCCTCTCCTGTGCCTTTATGGGTTAGCTAAGAGTTTGGGACATGCACAAGAGAGGGGAGCAGCAGCTGCTGAAAGTGATTCTGCTTACACTTTCTTCCTTAAAGTGGGGAGTTCTTGCCTGATGTGACTGCTCCTGGAGCCAGTGGGCTGTTAATTAAAGAAGTGGTTATATTTTATGATGGGAACGTAAATGGATAGGCAACGAAGGGAAGCCTTCCACAGGAATGGTCTAATATAAACAACAATAACCATAATAATAATCTGGGCTTTCATGGGAGCTTTCATCGAGGAACCAAAAACACATTATGAGCATTAACTCATTAATCTTCACAGTGCCCCTGTGAGGGAGAATTAAGTGTAAGTAATCATAATTATTACTGTCATTATCCTTCAAACAATTCCCAGATGTGCTGTGGCTGAACTGGCATACTTTGGGGATTTTATTTTTAATACAGACCCTTGACTTTTGGCAAGAGTTCACCTCTCTATCTTACTCATTCTGACTTACTAAATAAATATGAAATTTTTAAATTCATGGGGGTCCCTGAATACATGGGTGGGAAATAATTTTAAATCTCTGGTGGTCCCTTGACTTTGCTCTTTGGTCCATGCCTGTCGGGAAGTTTGAGTGGCTGCTGTGGGTCCAGACCCCGGCCACCGGCGCTGATTGCAGATTCCCTTTTTAAACTACGTGTGATGCTTTTGATTTCAGTTTTATCTCTTTAGGGAAGGGCTTCGGGAGTTTCATTGTACATAGAGCATCTTGTTTACTCTGATACCATTTAAATGAGAACAGTGTCCTGAACACCACATGGGAGAGGATCCAGCACATTGACAGCATCCTCTGCGGGTACTGACAAGCCCTGCCTCCATCCCACAGGTGCGCTCCTACTTGTTCGCTCATGTAGTCACCTCGGTTCCCCGTTCTTGGGGAAACAGGTCACCTTGGAGTTCCAGAATCATCACAAGAAAAATAGGAGGCTTCGGAGAAAGAGCAATTTATTATTTTAATAGTACAAACAGATAAATCAGCTCATGAGAAGTACCAAATGCATGCAAAGATGCACACATAGTTTTGTATCTTCTGTATATATTTAAATTGTGTGCTTGTTTTATTATCACACAGATAGTGGGCATGAAAAAATTCTGAAAATGTTGGAAAGTGTTAAGAAAAAAATTAAAGTTGCCTATAAACTCACTGATGAGAGTTAAGTGTTGTATTTCCTTTGGTGTCAACATGACAGCAGATAATGGCAGGAGGAGGACACTGATGTTTTGCTGTAGTGGTTGGTTGGTGACAAGGAAAAGAACATGCTTTGTTCTTTGGTTTCTGAAATTGGATCAAATATAGGATGTGTTTATAGAAGTTGGGATACTCAGTTTTGAAACCAGGAATCTACCACGTTTCTGATTGAGAGGGCTGACCTCAGTAAACCCAGGGCAGCGGAGCTGTGGTTCAGTCCGAACTGGTACACAGTATACAGTCTGGCCATGTTTACCCTCCCCAGGGGTTATTGCTCCAGGAATTCTGGCCTTCTGTTGGTCCTGTGAATAAACTAACCTTGTTCCTGTCATAGGGACTAGGAACTTGCCATTTCTACTCTTCCTCTGAGGCCTCTGTTAGCTTTCTGTTCACATGGCTGACACCTTCTTATTATGCAGGTCTCCATTTAAATATCAGTTCTTCAGGTAAGTCCTTCCCCTGCACATGCTAAGTGGCTGTCCTCTTCTTTGATCACTTTCTATGACATTACCCAGTTTGATTTCTTTCTTCGAATGTGTAACATTCTTTACTTACGATTGTTACAATTTTACTGAAATACTTTTTATTGTCTGTCTCTCCCCATATGCGAGCTTCATGAGGGTGGGGATCTAGACTCTGGGTGTTTTTTTGTTTTTTGTTTCTGTTTTTGGTCTCCAAGTCTAGAACAGTGACTGATATGCAGCAGGTGTTCAATAAAAAGTGTTGTATTTGAATGTAGAGAAGGTTCAAGGACATGAAGAAATGGGAGAGATGTCAAGAGAGATCCCCAAAGGTATCTGAACATTTCAATCAGAAGACAAAGTCTACATGGCAGGAAAATAAGAGAAAAATGTAAATTAAGGACCTAGTTATTAAATACTAATTTATGAAAAATAAAAGTGGGGAGGGCACAATGTATTTGTGAGAGCTTGTAGGTGAGGCTAAAAGAAAGGCACGAAACAATGAAAACATAAATTGGAGTAATTTAAGACTGGATAAAGAACATTTCTGAAAGCTGGGAATGGAAGCATAAGAACAGCAGCAAAGTACAGATGAGCAAAGAAAAAATAATCAAGGCCATTGATGATTGATCAAGATAGGTGGAAACAAGATGACAGAGTTAGTGTTTTAGAAGTTTAGAACTTTGAGTAAGATAGTGAAAATGAAGAGAAGGATACTGGTAAAGGGAAAAATAAGGGAGGGGTGAGAACTCTTGCTACAAAGTGACAATTTACCCTTTGAAGATATTGACAAGATCTCAGGTTAAGATGGAGAATAAGGGAGGTGGATAAAGAAGACATTAAAAGTGTAAAGCAGAAAGAGTCATCGTGGGTTGTAGGCGTTGGATTCCATCAGAGAGGCTGTTTAGCCAGGAGAATGGGAGAATTAAAGAGAGAAGTTCATTGAGGTTTAGTAATTATAGTACAAACAGGAGAAGATAAGGATCTTCTCCACAGATTACATCATTGTTAAATCTCAATAATTTTAAATATAATTAACTGTTAATAATGCCTTAGATTTAATAATATAGTTATTGCATGGGAATTGTCTATAAACCATTATAAATCTATTTGTTTAGGTTTACCATCCAGGTAATAAAATGTATACATGCAGCTCAAGTGGTGGGGTTCAGAGCATAGAATGTGCTTATTAACTGTCTCACTCAATGTAATTGATTGTAAAATCAACTTCAAATCACACCAAATAAAGAGCATTTTACAATAAATTAATTGAAATAAAAATTTATCTTTTAGTTATTATTTTTTAATTTTCTCCTTTCTCTATCTATATATCCACCCATCCCCCAAAGTCCTGCTACATCATAAAAAAGAAAAGAAATTAAAAAATGTGATTTGTTTTAGCAATCCTGTTTTGTCTCTAGAACCCAGAATATTGGGTTACAACTTATCGAGGAGAAAATATGTTAATCTTAAAGGGAAAAGCACATTTCTTCAGCATCTAGAAATTTTGAAGGATGGAAAGGAACTCCCGAAACTATTAAAATAGTTTCCTTTCCCAAGTATATTTTTGACCTAAATACCTGCCATGTCAAAAGTATAATTAAGTGTCACTCTGGCTGGTGTGGCTCAGTGGATTGAGTGCTAGCCTGCAAACTGAAATGTTGCCAGTTCAATTCCCAGTAAGGGCACATGCCTGGGTTGTGGGCCAGTCCCTGGACGTGGCAAGCGAGAGGCAATGGACTGATGTATCTCTTGCACATTGATGTTTCTCTCCCTCTCTTTCTCCCTTCCTTCCCTTTTCTCTAAAAATAAGTAAATAAAATATTTTAAGAAACCAAAAGTATAATTAGGTGTCAATACAAGTAGATCTAAACTCTTATTTTCTGTTGTCAATTATTGTATCTATGTAGTAAATGACCAGTGGTGCAGGTAGCTGGCATGACGTTAGTGTTTTGGTGGCCCTCACTAAGTTTTCTATATAGTGGGGAAGATTTTGAGCAACTTAGATTGTAGCATATGCACTTTGATAACCAACTTCTTGGGGGCAAATAAACAAATTTGTTTATGAAACTGTAAGTGTTGAGAATGGTTACTTTTTTCTTGTATTCTGCATAAGTGAAAAATATAATGGGCACTTAATTACTAATACTATATTTCAGCCACTGGCTAATTAAGACTTGAGTCAATTTACCTTTGAAGAATAAGAATAAATTTTTAATGTAATGGAATCTTTCCATTTTAGATAAAAATAAAAAACAAAAACATGCAGCTTTGGTATAAGAATAGACACATAGATCGATGGAACAGAATAGAAAGCCCAAAAATAAACCCAGGTCTCTATGGTTAATTAATATTCAACAAAGGGGACATGGGAATACATTGGAATAAAAATAGTCTTTTTAATAAATGGTGTTGGGACAACTGGACTGGTCCATGCAAAAAAACAAAAAGGAAAAAAGAAAGAAAGAAACTAGGCCACCAACTTACACCATGCACAAGAATAGACTGAAATTGGATAAAAACCAAATATTAGTTGTAATACCATAGAAGTTTTAGTGAAAAACATAGGCAGTAAAATTTCAGATATCTCATGTAGCAATATTTTTGCTGATATAGCTCTTAGGGCAAAGGAAATAAAGGAAAAAAATAACAAGTGGGACTATATTGAATTAAAAAGCTTCCACATGGCTAAAGAAAGCATCATCAAAATGAAAAGGGAACTGACTGTATGGGAAAATATATTTGCCAATGGTACATGAGACAAAGGTTTAATCTCCAAAATATATGAGGAACTTCTACAACTCAACGCCATGAAGACAAACAATTCCAATTAAAAATGGGCAAAGAATCTGAATAGACACTTCTCCAAGGAAGACATACAGAGGGCCCATAGGCATAGGAAAAGAATGCTCCATGTCACTAGCCATCAGAGAGATGCAAATTGAAACCACAATGAGATATCACCTCACATCTGTCAGAATGACCATCATTAACAAATCCACAAACAAGTGCTGACGAAGATGTGGAGAAAAGGGAACTCTAGTGCACTGTTGGTGAGAATGCAAACTGGTGCAGTCACTGTGGAAAACAGTACAGAATTTCCTCAAAAAGTTGAAATGAGAACTGCCTTTTGACCCACTGCTGGGAATATACCCCAAGGATCCTAAAACACCAATCCAAAAGAACTTATGCAACCTAAGTGCCCATCAGTAGATGAGTGGATTTAAAAACTGTGGTACATTTACAGAATGGAATACTATGCAGCAGAAAGAAAGAAGGAATTCCTACCTTTTGCAACAACATAGTTGAAACTGGAAATTATTATGCTTAGTAAAATAAGGTAGTTGGTGAAAGACAAATACCATATGATCTCACTTATAAGAGGAATCTAATGAACAAAATAAACTAACGAGCAAAATAGAACCAGAGGCATGGAAACAGGGAACAGACTGACAGTGGCCAGAGAGGAGGGGGACAGAAATAATAGTGGAAAGAAAAGGAAGAGAGTAGTAAAGGAACATGTATTAATGACTCATGACATGGACAACGGTGTGGGCTTTGACTGTGGGGGGTGTGGGTGGATTGGGTGATGGAGGGCAAAGGAAGAAAAATTGGGACAACTGTAATAGAATAACAATAAAAAATACAATTTAAAAACATACAATTTAATAACATAAAGTGAAATAAGTGTTTTGAATGTATTAACCATGTCTTCAGTGTCTGAGAATTTGCACAGCTTGCCTCATAATATTCCACAGGCTTTTATTTTCTGTTTTCAACCCATTTTGAAAATATTGCATTCGATTCAACAAAGTTGAACTCATAGAAACAGAGAGCAGAATGGTGGTTGCTAGGGAATGGGGTTTGGGGGTAATGGGGATATGTTGGTGAAAAGTACAAATAAAATGAGTAAGTTCTAAGGATCTAATTAATGTACAGCATAGTGACTATGGTTAACAATACTGTATTGTATAGTTGAAAGTTGTTAAGAGAACAAATGTTAAATGTTCTTACCACACACAAAAATGGTTATTATGTGAGGTGATAGAGGTGTTAACTAACACTATTGCGGTAATCATTTTGAAATATACATGTGTATGAATTCATCATGTTGTACACTATAAACTTATACAGTATTATATACTGGTTTTATCTCAATAAACCTGGGAAAAAAATGAAAAATATTGTATTTGAAAAAAGCATGAGAATTGTGTTTTGAGTTTTAAGGCTTGGGAGAAATTATTAGCTTTTAAAGAAACAGCTCTAAAGTAAAATTGTTTTAAAAGGTAAAAGGAGTCAGGCAGTTTGAAAATTGAAAATGCTCTCTTTAACAACAACAAAAAAAATAAATAAAGAAAAGAAAAGAAAAGAAAACTTAGACAAGGATTTACCAAGTGCTAAGTCTACACATAAAAGTTAGTATAATAGTGTTATTTGATATGTTCGTTAATTTGGCATAACATTTATTGTGTGTGTGTGTGTGTGTGTGTGTGTGTGTGTGTGTGTGTGTGTGTGTGTGTGTGATGCTTTGTATGGAAGAGATTTGAAGCACCACACTCCAATTGAATCATTTCTTTCAGGGTACTTAATTACATAGTATATTCAATGAGTGAGACTCATGAGTTTATATATTAATTCTTACAGCATTTTAAGATATCAGAGGCACCTTCATTCTGTTCCTTCATTGTTGCTTGCTCCTGGCATAGCAGGTGGAAATTTGGAAGCTTAAATATCATTACTTTTGTTTGTCCATCTGGTAGACTGTTTCCCTGTTGTCTTCTGCCAAAAAATCATTGAATTCCTTACTCATTGGCTTTGTAACCTGTAAAAATTTTAATGACTGTATTCTCCATGTTATCTACCATTTTATATTTACTGGTGAGTTTATGCAAAAAAAAATTTTTTTTTGAACCAAATATGAATGAAAAATAACTAGAAAAATGGTCATTATAGTTATCTACTATCTTTTTGCTGAGTGGTTTTCAAATGAAACAAAATATTGTGTTTAAATAAACTTGAACTTTGAGAAATCCATAAAGTTTATTATATGCTTTATGATCTAATCCTCTTCAGGCAAAAAGATTTGACCAACTGTAATAATATGGTCAATTTTGGGTTATTCTCATCCATAATTTGCCATATGAAAATCTACTTTTAAAACTTGGTTGATGTTATCACCTGTTTATTACCCTCTCCATTTACTCCCCCCCCCCCCCCTCGTGTGTAGCCTCTACCACTAACAGGAACTGTAAAAAGAAGTGTTTTAAATCAAAATAAAAAATCATTAGCCTGGTCCCTAGGGAAGAAAGCTCAAAAAAGCATAAGCAGCAATTTTTGTATTAGGGTAAAAAATGAAACTAAACCATATGGCAAAATGGAAATCCCTCTGTGTTTACAATTAAGCACCCTCTTTTCAAATAGCCATGAAATATTGGACCTTATTTTCAGAATATTGAGGGTAAACCAGATGATTTCTTTATTCCCTTGTACCTGTGTTTTTTTTTTTTTTTTTTTTTTTCCTTCATACCTGTCTCTCAGATATCACCTCTTCTCTTGTGTAAATGTTTCTTTCTCAGCCCTGTTGACTGGCCAGTTTGGAATGTAGGCCTTTAACGACCTCACTGTGTGTTTTCTTCTGACTGTCCTCATTATGCCTCACCACCCATTCGCTCTGTTCTGCTTCCTGGAAAGACAAGGAATTTGAGTTCTGTTTTGGGCCATATCCCAGCTTCCTTAAGCAATTCCTTTCCTCATTCAAGATAAGGGAGGCTCTGTGTGTGGATCTGTTCTGTCCCTGGTGATGGTTTTCTTCGTTTTAAAAGTTGTGGCATCAAAATTGGATGACAGATGTCAACAAGTTGAACCTCTCATCTGATATCTAAATCATTTCTGTAATATCTCTAGCTCTCAAGGTTTGATGATTCTGTAACCAACCTGGGATACACTTCCCACTTTCATCATCTGACTACTTCCTCCTCACCTTCTGATGTCTTCTGTCATTTCTCACGTCTACCCACATTCTTTCACAAGCTGGGAGTGGTGACCCTCCTCTGTGTTTCACTAATGCCTTGTCCAGGACCCTACATCTCAATTTACCTCACCAAATTCTTGACTTCCAACTGCATGCTCATATGTACCTAGTTTGTCTTATTACCAGTGCTTGGCAAACTACTTAGCACTTACTTTATCTTCGTTGAGTAATTATTATTTAATTCAATTCAATGTTGGTGTGAATACTTTCAGTGACCTCAGCTCTCTTCTTCTTAAGGATGTTTGTACCCCTCACAGCTACAAAACCATTCTGTATGCTGAGCTGAAATCTCCCTCTCTACTTGGGGCCACACAAAACAAATGTAATCTCTTCTGCACATGGCAGTTGGAAAGACATTTTAAGACACTGCCAGATCCTCCTGGAGTGAGGCCAAACATCCTCATTTCCTTTTAACCATGCTTTGTCAGGGTTTAAAGTCTCTTTACCTCTGAGTAACTCTAAGCACACTGGTATATGATCATGCAATTTAGGACAGGGGTGGGCGGGCATTTGATGTATTGCTGGATATGTATGAATGACTTTAGCCTATTAACTAGTCAGCCTTCTAGAATACTCATTTCACTATGAGAATTAAATTAGATAATGCATGTGCATTGTACGATGCCTAACATAAATTGTGCAGTCCAAAATATTAATCATGTTTACATGTTCAATGAGAGCTGAGAGCAGACATCATCTTTCAAATCTTCTCAGTCACTCTCTTTCCAGCTTTTGAATCAATTGCGATTTGGATTGACTCACGGTAAGCAGAGATATCACTCTCTGATCTAGTTTACACTCTGAAATAATTCTCATGTGTTAAGTTTCACTTATGACAAATATCACGTATAGAAGACGTGTTTGGAAATGGCCTTTTCTCCACATAGCAGTGATGAGGACAAGACCTTTGATGATTTTTTTCATTCATGCTTTACTTATAATCAAGAACATGCAGTTTTCCAGTGTTTGCTGGAATTACTGATTTGTTTGTGAATGAAGAACAACAACATTTCTTTATAGAAAGGTAACTGCTGCCTGATTTTGGTCTCCCTTGCTCTGTGCAATCACTGGTGAAGCCAACTGGCTCAGTCAAAAACTCTTTTGGACATGGAGTAACTTTTGATCCATCAGAATTTAATTCTGTATTCAACTTAAGAAACTTCTACATTGTCCTTATCTCCTGTTTTCTATAGTAAAACCTTAGAAGGTGAATGAGTTTGAAAGGAATCCTGAATAAAAAGTTGATGCATTGAAGATGGTAATTGTGAGAACTTTTAGCAATGGAATAAAAGGAAACAATGAAAGAGGGTCAAAGCAAAGGGAGGCCTTGAAGAAAGGATAGTCATAGCATTTTAAAAAGATACAGTGAGGGCCTGGACTGATATTTGAGGAAAGGCCAAAGCTTTGTGGTTAAAGGAAGATACATGTGAATAACTTAGAGAGGAAGCCAAAATGTATAAATGATTGATATTTTTGATAGCAGGAACCAAGTTGAGTTATTTTTGACACTGGTCCTTTTAAAGGAGGAGACCCACTGCAAGGTCGCAATAGTACATCTTGGTCCTGGAACTATGTGTGTCTGGAAGCGCAGAGGAAAGAAAAAAAGGAAAGAAAATGGTTTAGAAAGTTGATATGGAAGAGCAAAAATAAGAGAAGTACTGAACTTCATCTGAGTAGCTTGCAGTGAAAATTCTTTTATAAGTTTTAAAAAATTCTCACTGAGAAGCTGTCAGAACTGCCCTCAATTTTCTGCCAGGATTTGCAGCATTGCTGTAGGTAAGTGTGTAGAAGTGTTTACTGAAATGTTCAAAGCTGTGGAAGTTTGAATCTTGCATAATTCAATAAAAATGTGTATTTCAGTGATAACTGAATCAGAAAAAAACAACAAAAAACAAAAACAAAGCAAGCCTGAGGAAGGGTGTGGGGAATTACAGACTGCACACCCACTGTGAGTGGGCTTGTTTGGTAATAAGTAGGGTGTCCTTGCTGATACTCTGTTCACGGTGGGTCTCTTCTGTGTGAGCCACCTGTCATTAACCCCATATCATTTTGAAGAACACGTCATCTATGAAAGGACAAACATGGCATTATCTCCTTGTTCTTTCCACAGGAACATAATTTATGTTGGGAGATGCTTTTGTCCTATCAATGATTGGTAAGAACTAAGTTTTGATGGCTAACTTCAGGCCACCCCCTATTGCACTCCCTGGGGATGAGCAATTTATCTTTCCACTTTTATAGCTTTTATGATGTTTCCCACTTTCCTAGTGTTGGGCTCCTTCACCGCAGCTTTAACGTGAAAGCTTTTTTGCTTGTTTCTAGCAGGGAAACTGTCACTCTCTCAAGGAGATATTGAGGCCCTGGGATCTGAAGAATAAGATTTGAAGATTGTCCAATATATCCACAAGGAAGTAATTAATTTCATGGTAAAGCTATGGAAAGAGCTCATGGGTTTTGTTTGGCAACTGAAATCTTAGAATGTTTACCTAGTGAATAATTGCAGGATCCAGAGGCTTCTTGTGATGATAACTTTCATTGTCAAGTCCAATCACACTGACCTCCTCACCTCTTCTTATCTATCTTTAAATTGGATGTATAGTGCTATGGACCTTGTGATGTGCTGGGAGCATTTGAAAAGATCTTTGAATGTAAGAGAATTATTTTAATTAAAATGAAGATATCATCACCTTCTATTATGTGGCTTTGATCTCTGCGGACCCTTGCATCTTGGGACTTGTAGTTTCTGGCAGTTGCTTCTCTCTTTCATTACCAATATGAGCCCTCTAGCTTCTGATAAATAGTGATGCAAATGACAATTTGCCTTCAGTATGTAATGGTCAGCCAATGAACCATTTGGCATATTTTTAAAAAGTTTCTTTTAATCATTACTAATTTTCTTATTGTACTATGTTGAGGGGGTGGATGGTGAAGGAACCTGAAAATTAAGACTGTTGTCAAAGAAATGATTTACATTGGCATAAGTGACAATTAATACATAAACCTAGCTTTCCGTTCTATCTCTCTGCCACTGTGTGACTTCTTAAAAACATTTATATTCTGCGTTAGATCATGCTTTCATGGGAACATGAGAAGAAGTTGCTTTAGCATATAGAACAATGAAAAGAATATGCTTTTTAATTAAAAAAACTGATTAAAATGATTAAAAATCAATGATTTCTTCTGTTTCTGATGAAGGCAAATGGAAAACCATATTAAATAGAGTAGAATTTCTAACTTAGTAGATAAAATTTGGGGGAAAGACACACAAATCTCTTAATGTTCCTTCCAAGTTACTTAAGATGGTATTTGCAATTTATTCAGCTTAAGAACTTGGTCTGGTTCTTATTTAAATACAAAAAACTCCTTTACTTCTTAATATTCTCTGACTGAATACACAATAAAGGATTGAATTGAAGATTCTGAGATGTGTATGGGGACCACTGCCCACCAAAGGAGAGCAGGCCTTCTTCCTGCCAGCAAGGGAGCCTTGAGGGGGTGCAAAGCCAAGGAGAAGAGAACTGGAACTTCCTTTCCATGTTCTGATGCCATTTGACTCTTGAACGCTATGTTTTATTTGATTTTTATCTCTATTCACCGACATTTCTCCACCAAAAAAGGCACCAATTTGAGATCCCATTTGACCTGAATCTTGCCATGGAAATGATAGATTCCCAAAAGGACTTAAGAGAGCCTTCTGTTTAACTCCTTCACTCAACAGAGAAGAAAGCAACATGCTCACAATCAAAATGTTGGTGGCTGAGCCTGAATTAACCGTGTGAGCCTTCTGCCTCTCAGGACTGGCTTCTACCGGGAGCCACACCTCCCTTAAGCAGTTTTGGGCTATCCCAGTGGTGCTCTGAGTGAGGGCAGTTTGATTGTGCATGTTGCTCTAATGAGACTACTGAGGTAGGGGATCTTTCAGGAAACAAGAGAGGCCAGGAACAGAGCTCCTGTCTGACCAGTACTCTCACTGGTGACCTTGTCCTTTGAGAAGCTAGCTCTACTGGTTGTCAGGCAGAGAATGTGGCTGAGAAGTCAGTGGACATTTAGAATAGATGCCTTTAATTGTATGGCTTCAGCATGGGAGTTGAGTCAAAGGAGTTTATACAACAAAAAAATGCATACTTCAAAACTTTATGAAAATACTAGCCATCACCTTGATTTTGTTCCAGTTGAGGGAGTATTTCTAAGACAATTCTGAAAGTAGATTGTTCCTTAATTTTAAAATTTATTTCTATAGTATATCATATAATACTTTTAAAGCAAGTTCTGTAATTCGCCCTACTGGAAAGCTAGTCATAAATTCAGTCCACATGTAGATAATTAAGATACGATTATGTGTAAACTCTACATTGAAAATTATTATAAAAAAATTATTATAAGGCTAATACCAGGTATTTAAAAATTCTGCATAAGGAATCACATTGAAAGTAGGAGGTCTGGTGAAAAATAAGTAATAAGGTAGACTTTTCTCTATGAGAAAAATATTCTCAGGCAGTCTCTATATGAAAACAGCAGTATTTTGACAAAAACAAACAACACATGCTTTTATGTTAGCAGTGAAAGAAACAAAGTCCTTTTTTTTTTTTTTTCCACTTCACTTTTCCCTCTAAGGATCAACATTAAAAAGAATAGTTAACATTTATTGGGCACACACTGGATCCTAGGCACTTAGCCTTACATGTACTATTATCTCATTTAATACCCAGAGTGACAATATAAGTCATGCGCAATTGACATTTTTATTTTATCAAAGAGGAAACAGGCTTAGAACACTTAAATGACTGGCCAAGGGAACTGTAGTTGGCAGGTGGCAGTATTTGGGTTTGAACTCAGGCAGCCTGACTTCAGAACCTGTCTTTAATTTTTTTTTTCTGAGAGAAGCTTCTTAACCCTTCTAACTGGCAGCCATCTCGCACTGTCCAATGGAACTCTGCAATGATGACAATGCTCTCTCTCTGCACTGTCCACTCTGTTAACCAGTAGCCACTGTGACTTTTGAATACAAGCACTCAACATGTGGTTTTTACAACTGAGGAACTGGATTTACATTTTTAAACTTCCTTTTAATTAATTTAAATTTAAACATAAATAGCCACATGTGGCTAGTGGCTCCTGTATTTAATGGAGCTGCGGACCCTGAGCGTCTCAGGTTGGTTCTGGATAATTTTCATCTCTGATTGTTTGCCTACATGAGCTTATGAGCTCAAAGATATAAAATTAAAGTGAAAAGAAAAAAAAGAGAGAGAGAGAGAGAGAGAAAGACAGAAAGAGGAAGGAAGAAAAGGAAGGAAGGAGGGAGGGAGGGAAGGTTGGAGGATGGGAGGGAAGAAGGAAAGAGAAGACCATTATTTTAGGCATTAGAGCTTGGGTGTGTTGGGTTTGCTGATCTGAAGGCCTGGTTGGGTTCTGTATTTGAAGCAATTCAAATTTCACTGCGAAGTTATATTTATTGACAATCTATTATAAAAGTTCTGGTCCACATACAACTCACCAAACCCAATTCTTCAACTTAATTTGTATTTTCTTTAAAAAGAAAATTTCCTGTTGTATGATCTGGCAACCCTGGCTTGAAAAATTCATTTAAAATGGTTTGATATTGCAGCTCAAACTTTTGAGATTGCAGTTCGAATGTTCAAAAATCTCTCTGAAATAAATAATCCATGTCCTATTTAGGAATCTCTGTTTTATATAAATTTTATTCATTTAGTTCTTTTATAGCTGGAAAAGATCTCAGTGATTATCCACTCTAACACTGTTATCAGTAAGAAAACTAAAGCCCAAGGCTGCCCAGACAGACTTAGGCCCCACTCCCTAGCTTAACATTTTCTCAGCTTCCTGGAACAATCTTTGAACTCTGATCTTGATAGGCCACACCTAGGGTTCCATAATATCTACTTTATGATTCCCAGGTGAGGTTTATGTAGGAATTTTTCAGCTGGTGCTCTTCTGCAATAGGTGATGCTCTTCCCAGGCACCTCTGGACTTCAATTACTCACCTGAGGTATGAGAAAAACCATAAACCGAAAGAGAATAGAGGTGTCCTGATACAATCTCTAGGATGAAATGTTTTCTACATTTTGTGTGCAGGATTTGGCAATAGCAAAAACAAACTTTTTGGAGAGCAAATGTGGCAACTTGTCACTGAGACCCTGTGACTGTAAGAAGAAACATTCTAGGAAATAGTTATTAGGGAGGAGAAAAAAAACCTTCTAGCACTCACTTCAATGGGAGCCTATTTTGAGTTTTAAATGGAAAACACCATCCTGGTTAGGTGATTTCAAGGACTTAAAACTATTTTAAGTTCTGGGTACTACAATGTACTCAAGAGAAACATAAAATTAGAGTAATTTAAGGAGATTTTTTAAAAAGTAACCAGGGATTATATAATTTAAGAATTTTGAATTGCTTTCACATTACCTAATTAGTCTGTAAATTTCTCCATGAAGAAGGTTTCCCAGCTGGATGTGTACTGAATTGAGGCGTTAGATTTCAGATATGTCAGTGCAGAAGGAAGGGGAGAATCAGAGCTAATCTGGCAGAATCTTTGATGATGGGGTGGGAGGGGCTGGGGTCTGGGGTCTACAGTTAGAGCAAAAGGGGTTGTTAGATAAAATATTTTAGGGGATATTTAATGTTATATTTAGTAGGGTTTGATTGGAAGGAGTAAGTAGAAGCAATGAGAACATGAATGTAGGTATTGAGGGGCCAGGAAACTTAGAGATGTTTTCCTCCTAAAATGTCAGAGCTGGAGGGAGGGGGGCCACCGGGTGGAGGGGAGCAGAGGGAAGGGAAATTGGCACAAATGTAATAATTTAATCAATAAAACACATTAAATCATTTAAAAAAAATAAATAAAATGTCAGAGCTATGTTTGTGCTTTATCTTCCACAAAAATTCCTCCCGGGCACCCACCTGGCCACTCTCATATCCCCTGGAGCACAATGCTCAGGATAAGGCAGTAGGCATTTGTTGGGTGACCTGTTTAGAAACTGGAATTATAAGATGACTTTTAGGTTATTTTAGATGAGGGGTGTTTAGGTATTTTTCACGAATAAGAATTCAGCTATAAGCTCAGAGACAGAGACTGAAATCGTGGCGTGTGAAGTTTTGGCAGACCCAGTAGGTAACACCTCCCCTGGAGGGTGATGCCCAGACAGTGGGTTGACTCAGATGGAGGAACTAGCCGGCAGAGGCTTTGAGAAGATGAGAGGAAGCAAACTTAAAGGAAGCCTCAAGCTAAGGAAGGGAGCTCTTTCTTCCGGCCTCTGTTAGCATCTGCACATCCTCATGCCTTGACAGACTGTGATGGCTGGCTGGCTGTGGTACCCGCTGCCTCTTACCCCTCACCCCTCCCAGTTCCTGTCTGTACCTCTGCTTTGGAGTTGGTTTCAGAGCTACTGCCCTCTCCCTCCACAGTCTTCTTATTTCACATTTTCTTCTCCTGGCCCTGGATTAAAATCAAATTCAAACTTCCTCTTTCTACTATAGCTTTCCTGCTTTTCATTCCTCTGGAAGTGCCATATTTATTGGGGTCATTTTTCTCTGGAGAATGAGAATGTAAATGAACAGTTTTATTATTATTTTTCAAGCATCACCCCAACCAAATTGTGTTAAGGTATTATACGTTAAAAATAAACACTTGTCTAATACACAAGTGAAGAGATTGGATGTTGGAGTGAGGCAGCTCGGGTTCAGACCCTGCCTCCCACACCTCCTGGCTTCCGTCCCTTTAGCTCCAGCCAAGGACACAATGACAGTGCCAGCTTCCAGTGGTCACTGTGAGAATTCAACGAGATCCTCTACTTCAAGCACTTAGTGCAGTGGCTGCATTATTATTATCATTTATTATTATTACTTTGTGTTAGGGCTTTGGGCTCAGAGCATGAGAGGGTGCTCCTTTCCCAGATTGACCTATGGCTAAATATCTTAACATTTTTGAATCTAATTTTTCTATTTTTCAAACAGAAATTACATTACCCATTTCTTCTCCACTTTGAAGGGATGCTGTGAGAACACTTGATATTATAGATACTAGGACTGAATCTTTGGTGCAAAAGGTTTCAGGTTTCAGGTGCAAATGTCCCAGATATTTTAAAGTTTGTACCACTTTTATGGGAAGATGAAAGAGTCCCTTTCACTGGCATTATAGTCAGAAAAGGGGGCAAAACTGGAGCTCTTGAAGTAGTGTGACCACCAAGACCCAGAGAGGAATGAGCCTCAGGCCAAGGCTTCCTTTCCCAGGACTCACTGCCGCCTGGCTTTGTCTGCCTGCCCAGGCACATTAGGAGATGAATATGACATTTAGGGGTGAAGTTAATGGGAACAGGAAAGACTGTTTCACTGAAAGTTTATATTAACGGACCATAAGAAAAGTAAAAGATTATTAGGAAAGAGCAATACTATCATTAGTGGAATAATTCAGTTATCACCTAAGATAAAGAGTAGACAGGATTTCTGTGCTATAAGATTCCTATTTATAGCTTCAAGCAGTGTGTCTCCACAGCACGTTCTGACTCTGATGGCAACACAGCCTCCACCAAAGCTGGAGAACGAGTGGTGGTAATAGACGCCATCAGGCAGAGTACACATCAGGCTATGACGCAGATGCAGAGAACTACTGCGGGGATTCACAGAGTGCTGACTGGCTTTCTGCCTAGTGCTCCTCCCTTGTTCCCTGCCTCACAGTTTCTCTTTTTACTGTATAGTTTCTCTCTTTTTTTCTACTGCATAGATGAAATGGACTCATTCCTCTTGGTCCCATGTCCAACAGTAGGCACCTTGGGTGCATTTTTGGAAAAAATACCATTTTCTCTCCTCTCTTCCCTCCAAACCTGAAATTTTTAAAGAAGAATCTTCCAAAACAAACAAACAAAAATCTTCCTCATGACCACCCTCCTGCTCTCTGGTGTCTCTTCATCACAACAGGCTCAGCTGCTGTTTAGGGTACTTGAATTTAGTGAGAGAAATATCGGTGTGCCAGTGCTACAGGTGGTTCCATGAACACAAAATTTAGCAGGCAAAGGCATCCTGTCTCCTTCCCAGGCCAGCTCTCTTGCTCCCTTTGACCTTTGCTAACATTCCGAGTCATTCCTTGCTTATCAACCCGCATACTACCCTCCCAGGCAGGTTGCAGATGGAAACAGTCACCTGAGCGGTTGCATGTTCCCCAGGATTCTTGCCCAACGTGTCTTTATCAAATCTTTCCTCTGCAGGCCCTTCTTGTTGTTGGAAAAATTTCTCCCTAAGGTGCTGTTTGTCCTTCTCTGACTTGCTTTTGGTCATTTTTTGCGTTCCTTTCGGCTGTGCCTGCAATTTCACAATCTCTAGCATATCAGTTGTTGTCTTCTCTTGCTGTTTCAAGATCTCCTCATCCCTGTGCTTTTCCTTCCCTGTACTCAGTCAGTATGAGTGAACATAAGCTTTTGGGAATGTGTGACCACTGTGTGCCCCCAAAGGGGTGAACACCTCTTAGAAAAAAAAGACCGGTTTTCTTTAGGATCTTTGTCGTTTTTCTATCCCTGCATAGGGCAGCTCCAAGTAAGGGCTGAATTTATAATTTGTGAGTGGAAGGCCATTTTTTTTTTTTTTCCATTCTGTCCTTCCTCACTCCACTTACCATTTTATATCAGAGGGCAATGCTTTCTGCTTGTTTTGTTTTCTCTATTTCCATGGCCTGAATCAATACCTGGCACATACTATGCACTCAAGTGTTTGTTGAACATATCCATGAATAACTTGTCCCCTAAATCAGGTTGCCAGATGGCCCTTGGGGATCTCATTCATTTTTCTTAGTAGGAATATTAACATATGTAAGACCTTCATTTACATTTCAGCCTTTTGATAAGATAGGAGAAGTTGGGTGTAGGCTTAATTCCCACTCCCAAGTCCCCAGTGCAAGCCTGTCTTAAAGTCTGTCAAGGGGACACTCAAGATTTCACCTTGTAGTGTACATAGCTGGCATCTCAGGTAATGCTGAAGACAGTCACCATGCATTCTTGTGTGAGGATGAAGTGAGAGCCCCGTCCATGATGGATGGCCTGTCAAAGGCTGGAGACGCTGATGTGCTGTGATGAATTTGTTTTAGTTGTTGGAAAGCAAGTAATCGCAGTCTTGCTGTGGTATCATGGGATCACCCTTCTCGGTCCCTGAAAAGGGGGTTCAGTGTTCACATGTAAATCCATTATGCAGCTTGCTGTACCTCTCCTTTGGCAGGGGTGGCCCTGCGGGAACCATCTTCCAGTAATCCCCAGAATAGCTGCCTTATGTTGGCTCAATTGCCTTCACTGTTCCAATTAAATAAAGAGACTTCAAACATTTTTTCTTAAGAGCTACTATATTAGTCTATTATTCTTCACCTCTAATAGGATGCTACAGTGCTGGGGTGACATCATTCTGACCTATAATTAGTAATGGAGGATATGAAATTTGTAATAGCATTTTGGTATCCATAAATGTAAGCCATGATTATTTTTTGACAGCTAAATATAAAATTTCCACTAAATACTACTTACTATCATTGCTTTAAAGATATTAATTGGGCCTTTTAACTATACAATGCAATTATAAGTCTAATTGAAAATAATTGGTCAACAGAGAGGAGAAAATATACCTAAAACAATTAGTAAGCAAAACATTAAGAAAGTTAAGACTCCACTAGTTAAAAGTTTACTTTAGTTAAAAAGAGCCAATCAACCAACACTTTTGGTGGGTAAACATTTGCACGAGTGTGAGATTCAAGCAATCCTATAATTAATCCTGAATACAATAGTTGATAAGGGTGACAAACTTTGAGAGTTGGCTTACACATTTATCCCTACCTGAGCTTTCCATCAAAAATCTTTTCTCTGGCTTTGCAAATGCTATTTTAACATTATTTCCATGGAATAAATCAAACGCGTCAACCACCCGGCCTCTTGTTGGGGGAAAAGAGGTTTTAGCTTTGGAAAACACTTGTGTTGTTGCTGTTGTTGTCATGGCAGGCTCTGGGACTAACAAAGCTCAGTGAAAAAAATTTTTTTTGAAAGAAAGGAAAAAAAAAGGGGGGAAATGCGAGCTGGAGATTGTGGCAAGCTTTACAAATTGGCACAGCCTTATCAACAGCATTTCATGGTTTTCTGGAATCCTTTCAAAGGAGAATATTCTTTGTAAGAGACGGTTTAAGCTTTTTTATTATTTAAAGCTATATTTGCAAGTTTATGAAATTGCTTTTTAGTTTCTTGGACTCTTAAAGCATCGATACTGATGTTTGCTTCTTATGAATGTAGCTTCTTGCTGATGTGACGTGCTGTGGATGTTAGCATTGCATTTTCCTTCCCCTGACTTCTGCGCTCCTTTCTTCTCATTCCTGCTACGTTAGAAGATCATTAGGTGCGCCACTCAGGGCTCCTACCAAATTTCCCTCTCCAGTTAAGTAGCAACCAAAAGGCCATCCCTTAAGGTCAGGGACCCATTTCTGTTCTGTAAGATATTCTTTTTTTTTTTCCCCCTAGGAGGCCACACAAAGCCATCAACACTCCCTTTCTTTCCTGTCACTGAGGACCATGTCTCTCATGGACTGTTTTCAGTCCTGGGCACACTGGGACGACTGCTATTATTTTAATGCCCACGTGACAAATCCTGCTAAAGAATGTAATTAAAGTGAACAATCTTTCTAATTAAAAAACAAACAAAAACAAAACAAAACAAAAGAGAACAAAACCTTGAGCCCCAGCCAACGATTCATTTATTAAAACAGTATTTGACAATGCAGAATTCTCTCACCAAGAAATTTAGAAACCTTCCTGGTTCATAGGGTAGGATCTTACCTGGGGAATCATGTACTGTATTATATGTTCTTGTTCCTAAAGATAAGACGTCATGATCAAGAATGCTAAAATTTAAAACGTTTGTTTGGTTTTCAGGCTCACCAGGGTTTTAAATGGGTGGGCTGGTGTGAACCAGTGGGGTGAGCTCTGACCTGTGAGGCAAAAGGTCTGCTGGTTCCATTCCCAGTCGGGGCACATGCCTGGGTTGCAGGCCTGGTCCCTAGTTGGGGGCGTGTGAGAGGCAACCAATTGATGTATCTCACACATCAACATTTCCCTTCCTCTCTTTCTCCAACTCTTCTCTCCCTCTCTAAAAATAACTAAATAAATCTTAAAAACAAAAACAAAAACAAAGGGTGGATGATAATTGACTTTTACGGAAGTCTTTAAAAGAACAGGATACACAGTAGAAAGGGTGATATTATACGTTCTAGCTCTGCTATTAACAAGTTGGGAGACCTTGGGTAAAGCATTTAACCTTGAGAAGATTTAATTCTCCCTAACCTATAAATAGCATTCCTGAAGAGCTAGCAAATAAACATTAAATATATTGCATTTGTCTCGTGTGTGTGTGTGTGTGTAATTTACCAAGTAACAACATATTTTGAGGAGTTGTGCAGTAACATCATAGCTACAAAAGAAGTGTGAATGAAAAGGGGAAAGTGTTTTATGATTGACTGGAAAGCAGCAGCTCAGAGAGAAGATGGAAGGCTGAGCTAAGAATCAAAAGGGAAGAAGTGTGGTGTAAATTACAGCCTTTCTAATAGGAGAGTCTGGTGTATTAGAAATGATGTTTTTTTAAAAAAAGTGAAAGTATTTGGTAAATATGGCATTAGGATGGATGTGTGTGCCAATGAGCAAACTTTTTTTAATTATGAAAGAAATTAGTTACTTTTTAATTACTTAGAAAGTGATTATATTGAAGCGTTGCCCGACGCCCCCTCTCCTCTTGGGTTGCTTGAGCAATTTCCTGCGATCAAGAACATATTCATAGAGAATAGTTTCTTTAAAAACAAAACTCACTTTCAGGAGAATGAAATTCCTGCTCCTCTCTTGCATGACAAATATCCATTTCAGTGAATGAGAGTCTTGCTTGGACCTCTTCTTCAATGTTGTGATGAAAAATGAATTTCAATATTTGTGTAGAGCTCTGTGGAAGGCCAGAAATATGATTAATAATAACTATAATTTGTTTCAGCTTTTGTTTCAATTTCTAAGCAGGGACATTTAAGGTATCTACTGACTTCACTGAAACCCAAGATGCTAGAAAAACTTGTTAGAGATCTTAGAAATAAAGAATGTGTCTTAGGAAGCATTGTTTTTGTTACTTTCAAACAGGAACAAAAAATATTGCTCTTTAGATATACATTTATGTACCATACAGGCAAATTATTTCAAACACATGGTAAAAAACCCATCTTAAATTCTGTGCTGTGAATTGCTGTTCACAGGTCTTGTGTCTTATGTATTTTTTCTGTCTCCACAGCTTTTTCTCATAAACTGTCATATGAATGACCTTTTGAAGCCATCCTAAAAATTTAGACCTACTACTGTCCAGCATCGTGTTGCCTGAGGGAGGGGAGCTTTGTTATAAGATAGTGAGGCTATAAAATGTCAAAGACAATTCCTTGAAAATTCCAAGGAGGTCTTCTCCCATGGGTGGAACAGGAATGTAGGAGCCCAGCTTGTAAATCAGAAACCACCCAATTAGCTCCTTAAATATTTTGGGACTGAGGCTTGCCCCTTAAGAGGCACCAACCACAATAGAGGTATTTTGGCCATTTGATATTCATGAGACTGGGAAGGTTTCAGATGAGCTAAGGACTCAATACAAGGGGTTTGACTTTCTAATGTAAACAGCATTATCATTTGGAAATCAATTAGCTCCTCGAAGGAAGGGAACCAGAAGACCAGGACTGTCTGAACTACTATTGTGAGCTGGGGCTATTTGCTTTAATTAAGAGGAGACAGAGTGGATTATTGTCTCAAACTAAGGAGTTGGGAAGAGTCAGAAAATTACACTTTACCCTGGTGAACAACAAAGCCCAGGCAAGAGACAGGCTCCACATCAAGCTGGTCTAAAGCAAATTAGCTTTTAATCTGGAAACTTTCTGAATAAAGATGCCTGCACCAAAGAATTGGAAAAAATGCAAAGCAGAGGTTCTTCTGAAGTATTAGGCAATCCCTGAGACCTTGCTCTGTGTCCTTATCAGGAAGATCTGTGTGATGTGTGTTCTTTTGCTATGTATTTGTCAGAGATTCAGAATTCATGGTAAAAAATAATTTTACATTGGATCTTCATCGCAAAAATGCAACTAGCATTAATGTGAAATCATTGCACTATCATCTGAATGAAAAAGTATAATACATTTCTTGATTGATTAAAAAGAAAAACTTTGGTAACTAGTAATCTACAACGTCATCTGCTTGGGTGTCCACAATCCTTTCTCCCCTTGGACTTTATGTAAACCAAGTCACTGAAAAGAGTCACAATCACTTTTCTCATCCATCTGTCCATTCATTCATCTAGCTAATAAATAAACATTAAATGCTAACTACGTGTCATAGCCCTAGATTTGGGAAGGTTACTAAGAATAAGGTATAATAGTTCTCTGGGGAAAGAGAGAGACTTTTATAAATATAATAAAAGTGCTGCAGCATTGTCAGATTGCTTATAAAACTTTCTAAATGCTTGATTTCATTTTTCACAGTACTTACTTTGCTACTAACTAATTACAGTTCAAAAAATCATAAATGGGCCATGCTTTGAGAAGCACTAGCCAGAAGATCTCACAATGTCTCTTAGGTTATGTACACGGACACTTGGCTATTGTTTTGCAATTGTCTCATTAGAGGGTGACAGAGACTTCCTTATTATACATTTCCACTTCTTCCCCACCACCCCAGCAGATTTGGATATTCCCAGACATGTAGGTTACATGATAGTCAAGGATAAGGCTCCTTTAAGAAAAACACTAGACTAATATAATTCTAGTCATATCCAAGAGAAGTCAGCCATCCTTTTCAAAGTTAATCACAGCCTTCGTCTAGCACCTCAGAGCTCTCAGGAAAGATTTTGCTATTGCAGCTACTGCAATATCAAAATATGGATTTTATTTTTCTTCTTTGTTCTTATAAATATGGACTTGAATTCTTAGGTACCTTTACCTTTTCATATTCATTTTGTTTTGTTAGTAGGAAGAAGTGCGGAAAGCTGTAGGGTCAAAGCAGTTGCCCCAAAACATGTATCGGTTGACATAAACATGTTGATATTCTTTAACCCAATAATTATCACTTTGGGAATTTACTCTAAGAACATATCTGGACAAAAAAACAAAACAAACAAACAAACAAAAAAACCCCTAAGCAATGAAAATACTAACTGAATTATCATGTGAAAATAATAATAAAGAAATGAAAACAACATGAAGATTCAGCTCTATGGAAATGATTAAGCCAAGTGGAGTCCATATACACAATAGGATAATACATAGCAATGGAAAACAACGATTATAGAAACTATGGAGAATGCACATGTTTATACAAATCATAAGTGAAAAAATACAGTTCAGCATAATGCTTTAGCAGGATACGTGTGTTGGTTCTTGGTTTCACAGCTCTGTCCTTTTCACTGCTCTACTCTGAGTGACATAGGGTGCTGACCCCCACAGGTTTCCCTATCAGCTAATTCCCAGCTGGAATAATTCAGTGCAGGCATGGCAGGTGACTGGAGAGTGGGAGGAAGGGAGAAGCCTTTCTCTTCCTTTTCTGTGTAGCTGTGGCAGCAGCATCTCCATGATTCCTGCTTCCTCTCATGGGCACACTCCTATGGGTCCACCTTTTCTGGGTGATCATGACCACTCCATGTGCTAACATTGCCTCCTGCCTTGTTTTTCCAACCTAAGGATGAGAGCAGTTGCCATACAGTCTTCCGTTTGGCTTTTTAGCTCTGCTATCATTTGTGCAACCAATTCTCTGTATTATTTTCACTGTACTGCAAATATAATGAGTGGCTTCCTTCCTTCCTTCCTCTCTTCTTCCCTCCCTCCTGTCCTTCCTTCCAATTTTATTTGGATCTAAAAAATACACATTTGGTTTGTAATCTGGTAGGGCCATTTGGGAAGGGCTTCCTAGATAACAAAGTTGCAGTAGGGGACCATCTTTTGAGAGAGTACAGTTAAGTGACCACTTTGGGCTTTGAAACTGGAAAAGAGTAAAACATATTTAATGTTATATATCCTCTGTTCCTCCTCTAGGACAAAAACTATGTGCAAGAATATGGTGGACAATGAGGCTGATAGTTGGGATCAGAGGACTGGTGGATAGGTACAATTGTATAGCATGTATGTGTGGTGGCCAGCTTCCAAGATGGTGATTCTTAGTATTTATGTCCTTATGTGGTACCCCCACATTAAATAGAGCTGACTGGGTAGCCTGGAAGACATTGTGGAAATGTCAGTGTGTGACTTCTGAAACTTGGCATCAAAAATATTATGACTTCTGCTTTGCTCTCTCTCGGATCATTTACTCTGGGGGAAAGTCAGCTGCCGTGCCATGATGCCATCGACATTCAAGCAGCCCTGAAAAGAGAGGAAAATCCTGCTAACATACAGCACCGAGTGGCTACATATGTGAGGGAGCCAGTTTGGAAGAGGGTCCTCCTGCCCCAGTCTAGCCTTTAGATGAGGCAGCCTTGACAAACAGATTGACTGCAACCTTGTGAAAACCCTGAGCCAGAGCTACTCAGGTGAGCTGCTTCCGAATTTGTGACCACAGACACTTTGGGAGACAATATATATTCACGGCTGTTTTAAGCCACTAAATTTTGGGGTAATATGGTAAGCAGCAATAGAAAACTAATGTGTATTCCACCTATTTGGTGTGCAATTCAGATATTGCAACTCAGGTGTCACTTAAACAGTGGGCTTTATTCTCCCTTCCCTCATGTAACTTGTGCTGGCTTTTAAAACATACCTCTACCTCTTGCTAAGTGGTTTAAATAATAGTGTCTTAGGGAAATTTCTTTCTCATCCCCAAATTTCTCCCTATAAAGCAAGTCCTGGGAGTACCAATCATCTAAGATTAATTGCTTTAATGGAAGATCTATTTCAGCTTCTTCCATTTAAAATGTTAACCTTTCTATAGCTGAAGGTTAAACTAATTTTTATATTTTTCAGCCATATGACTGGTTCACTCTGGCTACCGAACGCTTTAATTTCAATCAGAGCATCATTAAGACTCCACGGAAGCAGGACTGACTCTGAATCAGAAAACAACTCCTGGTATTCACAAAAACCATTTGGAGGTGTGGGAAAGACTGTTCAGGGCTGACAAGCAAGCGTTTTCTCATGCACCATCAATGCCGAGTTTCTTTTGATTAACTACTTGTGTATTTCCTCTTAATCCCAACAACAGCTTCCCCTGCTCATCTCTCCTGCTGTCTGCATTGGAAAACCCATCCCCACAACCTTTCCCAGCCTTTTATCGGCCCCTGGAGAGTCAGGGAAGCCAATGGGAGCATTGTTCGCGCGGCAACTGTGCTGTCCTTCAGTGTACAGAAGCGTGGTGGGCGGCACTGACTGGAGGAGCCCCGTGAGAAGGGGAAGCCCTAGGTATTGTGTCTCCTGCCACAGGTTAGTGGCTGCCCCTCCCTCCGGAGGCTTGGCTTGGGATCACTTCTGTTTGCAGTACTATGTGTAACCTTGGCATGCAATCAGCAGAGAAAATATTCATTATTGCCTGACTGTCTGCCGAAGACAATTTCAATTATTCTGGCGTTTCAATGGATGAAGAAGCCCTTTAGGCTGGCCCAGGAGATTAGACTTAAAGGCTCCGTAAATTAGGAAAGTTACAATCGGTATATTATCTGGCAGGCAGCTGTGGAATACACCACAGCAGGCAAAGAGAGACAAATTGCTATATTCCGGTTGTGGTTTTGATATATCAATTTACAAGTTTAACAAACACATTTGTGAAAGAATGATTTTGCATTTCTTAAATCACTTTTAACTGCCTGCACTGGAAGTTTCTGAACCTGTAACGTGAATAGCCGGCAGGCATTGGTGACGTTTTGTTTTAAAGCCCAATTTCAGCCAGGGAAAAATATGGCTGAGGACACAGCTTGGGAATTAATGTTTTCTAAAGTCATTCAAATAATATAATATATGGTAGTTAATCAGAAAATTCTATTTGCAGAAATGTGAATAATGTTCCCTATAAATGCTTTTTCTTTAATGGAATATTTTTTGTGCCTTTTTTAGATTCATTCTGTTGTGATAATTATATCTATATATTTAATACATATTATTTCACCACAACTGTCTGATGTATTAAGTTTGAAAATAAAAATAATTACCATAATAACAAATAACAATACAAACAGTTGCATAACTGAGGTCTGTTTGTAAATAACTCTTTCATAATTCTTCAAATTCTAAATATTTTAGGTATCTCGGAATGTAAATATCATTTAAACAGTAGATTTTTTACATTTGTAAAATGCCTTTAAAAAATATCTTTTTAACACTGATTAATGCTTGTAGCTATGCCTGAAATAAAATTAATATTTTCTGGGTGAGTTGAAGTTATTTTTCTTTTTCATATTTTTAAGACAAAGTGTTTATCTTCTTGATAATGGGAAAAATATTTTGTTTATTGAGCTAGGTGGTTAAAGTGACAAAGTTTTAATTTTTAAATTTGTTCAAGTCCATTATAAAACAAGCCAAGAGACATAAATGAATAGTAAAATATAGATATTTTTAAGAAAGCTTCATAAACAGCATGTGGCTTCATTAGCCCTCAGATAACTTCTCCTTTCTATTGCTCATTTATAAAATTAAGAACAAGTAACAAATAGATAAAATTCCAGAGAGAACTTCTTTTGCTTTGGGAATGTTTACATTTATTAGGTAAAACAGATGGACTGATTTGGGTATCTCCTTATTCTCTGTTTATTTAAAAAGATTTTTAGAATTTTAACTTAAAAAATTATATTGGACTACATGGATAAAAGATTACATGTAAGTAACGTGTGTCCAAATAGCTTTGGACCGCTGCCTTTGCTCTCACGTTGAATTCAACAGCACTTCTTCTATCAGACTGTCTCTATACAACTTGTCAGAAAGGGGTTTATCAATCAATAACATGGAATTCATTTTTTTCCTCCTTGCTTACAGAACCGGATTACCCACTAGGGACAGTTCTTGTCTTGTACAATACCCAGGAAGTAGCCTTCATTACAAACACTGAAGTTTGACTGTGGCCTTTGCAATACATTGTGCTGATGTTTTTCTCATGGGAACTGCTGGGCTAGTTCAGGCAAGCATCTGCAATTCTTAAACGGCCAGTTTCAGACTGCAGAATTTAAGAGACAACTAAATAGAGTTTTAATACTTTGGAAGATAATAATGAAAGACATTTAGGGGAAAAAAAAAAGCCCTCCAGTTAGTTTGAAAGCCGGGGTCCACACTCTGTATTTTGACAGCAGATTGATGGCTAGCTTGACTAATCCTGGTTTACTTTCTGACTTGGATTTGTCTCACTGGTCCAGTAAAATTGTGAGGCCTTCCTCCAATCTGGTTAATGTTCAGAACCAATGTTTGAGTTTTGACTAATTATGGGCCAACCACTGACATTTTTTTCTATAATGTGAAGACTGGTGCCAGCAGAAACTCAGTGAGATTTAACATAAAAGCAAGATAAAACAATTAAAGTGGAAGAATATTTGATTAAGTGGATCGCTGATTTATAGTGAGGTAAATTGAAATTGAAAGCAGAGTGAACTTTTTATGGCAATCATATATTACGTTCATTATCAGAGACTCTGGGTTCTTTATGCTTTTATGATTTAAAAAGAAATAAACCAGTTTAAGGGGAGTATTCCTGGCAGGCATAATTTCTTTTTCTTCTTTTAAGTTATGGTTTCTTTTCATTGCAAAACTTAAAGAAATCATATTCAAATAAACTCATTGCAGAACATCAGTCAATATCTGAACAGACAAAAAAGTGTGGTAACAAGGCCGCACGTGGCACACACAAACACTGTTGTTTTGGTGACAGAGCTTGACATGCACTTCAATCATCATTTATTTGGTATTTGCAAAAACTGTAGCCATGGCAACATCCCTTAAAGGGTCAAGGGCCTGGTGGCTAGAGGAGCAGAACTCCAGGAGATTTGGTATCAGACTGGGGAAATTAGGATACAGCTGTTTCACATGCCTCTTCTTGTCTCCTGACTGGCTCTGTTGCATAGGTCTCCTTAACTTGGAAGAAAATTGTTTCTGAAGCTTGCTTTAGCAGGTGCTTGCAATGAGCTCCTGCCATCCCATCCACAAAATATCTGGCCCTTTCTTTTTCTTTTTTAAGTATATTTTATTGATTATGTTGTTACAGTAGTCCCATTTTTTTTCCTCTTTGCTCCCCTCTGCCCAGTACCTCTCTACCCCCAGCAATCCCACTCACCTTATTCATGTCCATGGGTCGTGCATATAAGTTCTTTGGCTTCACCCTTTCCTATGTTATTCTTAACTTCCTCCTGTCTATTTTGTACCAATCAGTTATGCTTCTTAATCCCTGTACCATTTCCCCCCCTCACCCCTCCCAGCTGATAACTCTCCAAAATGATCCCTATACCTATGATTCTGTTCCTATTCTGGTTTGCTTAGTTGGATTTTGTTTTTATTTTTTAGATTCAGTTGTTGATAGTTGTGAGTTTGTTTTCATTTTAATGTTCATAGTTTTGATCTTCTTTTTCTTAAATAAGTCCCTTTAACATTTCATACAATACTGACTTGGTGATAATGAACTCTTTTAGCTTTACCTTGTCTGGGAAGCACTTCATCTGCCCTTCCATTCTAAATGATAGCTTTGCTGGATAGAGTAATCTTGGTTGTAGGTCCTTGCTTTTCATCACATTGAATACTTCTTGCCAGTCCCTTCTTGCCTGCAAAAAGTTTCTTTTGAGAAATCAGCTGATAGTCTTATAGGGACCCTTTTGTAGGTAACACTCTGCTTTTCTTTTGCTGCTTTTAAGATTCTCTCCTTATCTTTCACCATTGGCATTTAATTTGATGTATCTTGGTGTGGTCCTTTTTGGATCTAGCTTGTTTGAGACTCCCTGTACTTCCCTGACTTGTATGTCTATTTCCTTCACCAAATTTGGTAAGTTTTCCTTCATTGTTTTTTCACATAAGCTTTCAATTTTTTGCTCTTCCTCTTCTCCATCTGGCACCCTTATGATTTGGATGTTGGCATATTTAAAGTTGTCCCAGAGGTTCTTAAGCCTCTCCTCATTTTTTTCAATTCTTGTTTCCTCATTCTGTACTGGTTGGCTGTTTTTTTCTTCCTTATGTTCCAAATCATTGATTTAAACCGTCATTTTCTTCTCTTCACCAATGGTTTTGTGTGGATTTTCCTTTGCTTCACTTAGCATAGCCTTCACTTGTTCACTTAGGCGTTTGCTGTACTCAAGCATATCTGTCAAGCCTGTGAGCATCTTTATCACCAGTGTTTTGAACTCTTCATCTCTTAGGTTGTCTATCTCCTCATCTGTTAGGATGACTATCTCTTTGTTGCTTAGTTCTCCCACTGGAACCTTGATCGTTCCCTATTTTGAGCCATACTTCTCTGTCGCCTCATCTTTATAAGCTCCTTTGTTTGTTTGCCTCTATGTCTTAGATAGAGCTGTTACTTCTGTTACATTATAAGGGGCAGAGCCTTAGGTATTCATCAGTACAGGGCAACCTGTTTCATCACATTGTGGTGCTGTATGTGGGGGAGGAGTCAGAGAGAGAACAATGCTGCTTGCTCAGCACTTGCCCCCTTTCCAGGCACTTTTCCTACTTTTGTATGGGACTGGTGCCTCTATAGCTGTTGCCCTGGCCATTGTCCCCAGAATAGGTGGGTCTATGGATGTTCTAGGACTGTGGGGGCCCTTTAAAGAAGTGGACTCTGCTGAGAGACCGGCAGTTTCTTCCTCCACCCCAATCCCAACTGGTCTGCACAGTCAGAAGCAATGAGGCTTGATTTTCTCTGGCTCTGGGGCCATGGGTTGCATGGTCTGGTCAGGAGCTGGGAATGTTCCCCAGCTGTCCCTCCTCATTTTAAAAAACATGTGACTGTGCTTTCCTCCAGCCTGCTGCTGCTACTGCCTCCACTGCTGCTGCTGCCACCACATCGTATCCTTTCTGCCCTGGCTCTGCCCCTCCTACCTGTCTGGATGAGTATTTATTCTTTATATCTTTGTTTGTTGGACTTCCATGCAGCTTGATTTTCTGGAACTTCTGGTTGTCTCTAGTTTTTAGGTAGTTGTATTCCTTCTTAGTTGTGGAGGGAGATGCAGCATGTCTGTCTAGGCCTCCATCTTGGCTGGAAGTCTCTTTTTCTTCTTTTCTTAATAAAAATTTTTTTCATTTTTTTATTGTTGTTCTATTATAGTTGCCCCATTCCCCCCTCCATTACTCTCCCCTGAACCCCTCATTCCCCCCTCTCCCACAGTCAATCTCTACCTTGTTGTCCATGTCTTTGGGTCATTTGTACTAGTTCCTTGACTAGACCTTTCCCCTCTTATGCCCCTTCCCCATCCCCTTGGTCAGTGTCAGTCTGTTCCTTGTTTACATGTCTCTGGTTCTATTTGCTTGTTTGTTTGTTTTGTTTTGTTCATTAGGTTTCTGTATTAGGTGAGATCATATGGTATTTGTCTTTTGCTGCCTGGCTTATTTCACTAAGCATAATACTCTCCCGTTCCATCCACAATGTCGCAAAATGTAGGAGTTCCTTCTTTCTTTCTGCTGCATAGTATCCCATTGTGTAAATGTACCACAGTTTTTTGATCCACTCATCTACAAATGGGCACTTAGGCTGTTTCCAGCACTTGGCTATTGTAAACAGCACTGCTATGAACACAGGGGTGTATAAGTTCTTTTGAATTGGTGTTTTGGGATTCTTCAGGTATAATCCCAGCAGTAGAATCACTAGATCAAAACGCAGTTCCATTTTTAGTTTTTTGAGGATGTTCCATACTGTTTTCCACAGTTGTTGCACCAGTCTGTATTCCCACCAAAAGTGCCAGCACATCCTCGCCAGCACTTGTTGTTTGTTGATTGTTAATGATGGCTGATATGACTGATGTGAGGTGGTATCTCATTGTGGTTTTAATTCACATCTCTCTAATGGCTAGTGTTGTTGAGCATTCTTTCATATGACTACTGGCCCTTTCTTTATGTCAACCTAAATTGCCTTTTGCATTGGTGATGTTGGTTTTACATCAGAAAAGGGAGCATTGTGGTCTACCAGAAAACAGAGAGCAAGTCAGCATAGGTGAGGTAGAAGGAAGAGCAGAGATTTTTTTTTTTTTTGGAAATCCAAAGAGCTATTTAGAGAGGAAAGGACAACAGCCAGTAGTTTCTTTTGTCTTCCTGTGGAGTATTGTGGAGGGAAGATGGGGAGATGCCTATAGGAGAGAGGATGACCCTGAGCCATATAGATTTACTATATGAAGTATCTGTCAATATCACACCTTCCACTTCCCCAAATGATGTCCTTACACAGAGCTCATAGGGACAGAGGAAACCAAGAAGAAAAGTATTGCCTGCATCAAGGGGATATGCAGCTCACCAAATTGTTTTATTATAACCTTGACTCTTGGATGACACACCTGAATTGCATATATTCATTTTACCAAAATCTTAAGTTACTGCTATTTTTAAGTTGTCTGTATATGACGAAGCCATTAAAACAACAAAAGACTCAAAGAAAAAAACCAGAATTTAGCTCTGTCCCTGACACTGTTTTCCAGGTATGTGACCCTGGCGAGATCTGCATCTCTGGTCCCTGGCTTCCTGTGTGCAGAAGGTGCAGATGGGTGTGATGACAGCTAAGGTTCTTTCAGGTTCTGACAGGCTATGGCTCCGTGACTATTGTTTTAAGAGGGGGAAAGAAGGCTCCTGCTCTCTGCTACAACTAAATTTTGAATGTCTGGATTGCCCAAGAAAGTTGGATGGGCAGTTAATTCTAAGTGAGGAAATATACGTTCTACTTTTCAAAGGAAGCAGTTGTTGAAATTTTTGTAGCCAAGGCACAAACAGATATACAATGGACATTTCACATTTTTTTGTTGTGAAAAGAGAGAGTAACAAACTGACTCCAATTTTGCCAGCGTACTTGCCATTGCCAAGCATCCTCACCATGGAGTTAAGGGACACTAAGTGCCGTTTGTTCTTCCTTTCAGAGACATGCTTTTGTATGGCCACTCTGTGACATTTCTCCCCCTTGGCTCTTTGCTAAGGACATCTGCTTTCAAGTCATTCTAAACCAGAGCACTGATTCAGAGATGAGACATCAAGAAGAGTGAGAGAGAAGCAGAGTTCTGATGGGGAGGTGAGCACTGGGAAATGAAAGTTGGCATAGACTGCATCTATGTCATTGATAATTCCATAATTTACTTACAAAAATGTTTTTTTTTTTTTTTCTGAAACAAGTTTGCTTCAATACTGTTGGAGCATGAATATGTTTTTGCTTATGGGATCCAGACCTTGATCACATACCCTCATATTACTGATGATCCTATGAAGAAATATTTAACGTATTTGTTAGCAGGTGTTAGCTTAATTATTTTATTAAATCCATCCATTTCATTAGCACGTGTCTGTCACACTCCCACTCTCTGAGTGGCACTGCAGTTTTCAGAGATGGTAGTAGAGACAACTTACCCACACATCCTCTGAGGAGCTTTGGGCCTGGTGCTGGTCACTTCACCTCTATCAGTAGATAAAATTGAAGGGTAGGATTTTATGAAGCTACAGTGAGGATGGAATGAGGTGATGACTGTAAATTGTACTGCACAAATGTTATAGAGATATTTTTCAGGCAGGCTACTGAAAGAGGTGCTCACCAAGCAAAGTGAGGACACCAAGGGAGAGGAAGAGAGACTCACTCAAGAGGGAGATGAAGGGACTTCCCAGGGGACCAGCCAAATAGAGATGCCAGAACAGCCCCCAGATTTGATCAGAAAGACTGAGAGCCCCAGGAGGAATGTCTCTAAGAAAATGAAATTCATATGTGTTTGAAGATTATGAAATAAATTTTTGAATTCACCAGGGTCCTTCAGGATTTAGTGATGGGCTCATAGAAAACTAAGCAATTGAAAAACAATGCCATCATTAACTCCAGGAAAAAGGAAAACTTGGAAGAACATGCAAATATACTGCTTCCTGTGGCTCAGCTTTGAAAAATTTTGCCTAAAAATCAGGCAACAACTAAATTCTGATCTAATTGAAATGACAACGTGACTTCCTTGGAAGGACAAGGGAGGGAAAGTAGGTAGACTTGGGAGGGAAAATTCTTTCAGAATAGGAAGTCAAAACAGATCATGACTAAGCAGGAAAAATGAAGAAATTAGGATGTATTACTTATGAAGATGAAGGTAAATACCAGAAATAACAAAAAGAATTGCAAAAATTTAAGTGGTTGGCTTCAAGAAATGAAACTAAGCCATTGGAGGTTTGGGGCAAAGGATGCTGTTTATTTTTCCAGGGCTTGTAGTAATATTTAACATTTAAAACAATGTCTCTAGTGTCTCTACTACTGTGATAAAGCATTGTAAGTGTTTGAAATCTATTGGATGCTGGAATAATACCCTAGGAAAATCATAATTTAGTTTTAGCAACTGTGAATCCGTAGGGAGAGAGGTCCAAGCTGTGATGTAATGCTTTGAGAGATTCAGAAGTTTGAGGGCTGTTGCTCTCAATTTCAGTTGTTGAGGTTCATCTCTTGGAGGATACCACAGCACATCAGTAGCATAGTCAGGACACTTGCTTGGAATCTTACCTCTACTTTTCCTCTTTAAGTCATGTAACACCCCACCACACCCCCGCCATGCCTATGAGCTGAATCTGCAAAAAAGAATTTTGACCCTAGAAAATCCATCCAATGGTTCTTTTTTCAGCCCCAATAATTTTGTATATGTCACCTTGGGGTAAATACAACATTCACTAAAGTTCAACTCTATCAGGTTGAGCTTGTGCTTTTGTTCACAGGCCTAATATAATATCTGGAACATAGTAAGTGCTCAGGAAAAATATACAGAATGAATAAATAAGTCAAAGAAGTCTTAAAAGCCTCTTAAGATGGATTTATTACACTTATTCTTTCTTCTGTCCCCTCCCTCTTAGCCTTTTCTATATTGGAGCCAGAGCAATCTTTTCCAAGCCTTATTCTGGTCAGCTACCCTTTTGCTTAAGATTTTCAGTTTTTTAAAAAAATTGCTTTCATATAAAGGGCAAACTGATATGACCATCAGATCAGTATGGTTGGCACCTGTGTCTCTAATTTCATCTCGTGTCACATTCCTGCTTTTCTCTGTCCCTTGTTCTCCCATCTTGTTTCAGCCACAGAGCTCTTGCTGTGGTCTTCTGCTTGAAATCCTCTTCCCTGATCCCTCATTTAACTCCTACTCATTCTTCAGGTGAGCATCAAATTCTCAGAGGAACCATCAGCAGTCTTCCTTGGTCAAAGTCTTCTTTTCCAGTTTCCATAGCAACATCTGTTTTGTTCTGTTATAATTGCAGTGTAATACTTACTTGTGTGATAATATAGTTAATACCTAATATCTTTCTCCCTAATGGGATATGAGCACCTGGAGGGCAAGAGCCATCCCCTGGGCCAGTGTGTGACCTTGATAATGAATCGATGAGTGAAAAGGAAAGGACAGTGCGCATTTTCAGAGATGGGATCAAAGTCTTCAATTGCTGATAATGGTGACTATGGTGGTTTGTGGGCTAATTATGTGTAGAGAAGACTTAGATGTTTTAGAGTAGGATGATAAGCCACTGTTTTTCTTCTTTGCCTCTCTGAGTCACTGCCACTATGAGCATCTCCACACACACACACACACACACACACACACACACACACAATTCTATGCACTATGAATCTTCTGGCTTCAGTAGTTCCATCTGTGACATTGATGATGATTCAACAGCCCACCATTTTTAGTATCCCTGTGAATAGTAATGAGTAGAAATTTGCCAATGTAGGAGGTTGGTGGGTGTTTGAGGGTGAATAGGGAAGAAGGGAAGAGTTGGCTGAGAGACCCGGTAGTAAACACGCCCAAAGCCTTTTAAATGTTCAAATATGTAAATGCATATTTCAAGTTCCTGAGATAATTTGCTGTAAACTTACAAAGATGATCTATCTTGAAAGTTTGGTACCGGCTATTGAATTCCTGACTGTTCCTTAGAAGCTGTGTGCTAGTTTTGAAATGTGGCTATTGTGGGTAAAATACTGACTCATACTTTTAGCATTACAAAAAGTCATTCCATTTGAGCAGCAGTGAGAGTAGCAACTGATTTCCTTATATGGAGGAACACCAGTCTATGAAAAAATCAAGTTATTGAATAGGCTTGTCTATAAATATAGACCTTTCCTATTCCTTGTCTTTGGGCATAAATTCTCCCTCACCATTTACAGAGCAAAACTGTTTTGTCTGGCATTGCTTTTAGTATTGTTTGTGGTCAAGATGCATGATTAAATGTTAACTAGACCAATGTGATTAATATGGAAACTAAGTAATTCATCCATATTGAAAATGTGTGATTTGTTTTCTTAAAGTTATATTTAGAAATCCAGAGATTCATGTGGTTTAGAGATTTGGATGCAGAACAAAAGCATGTCATAGCAACCTCTGCCTCCTCTTTTCCCCAATGCAAAACCAATTGTGAGACCTTTATCTAAGAAAGAATTTCAAACCATTAATCCTTTTCCTTTAATGCCACAACTCTCCTGAAGCAAGAGGCTCTGACTGTTCAACCCCAGGACCTTCAAGCTTTATCTGGGTCCATCCTCTGTTGTCAAATAGTCACAATTAAACGGGTGCTCTTCTCTTTAGCAATAGCATGTCTTTCTTTCTGTATCTTTCTATATTAATAACATTAATAAAAATATCATCAATGACAATAATAATAAGCAGTCAATAAATATTGAGTTCTTGTCCTATTTCAGACTGTGAAGCAACCCTATAAATGGATGTTCTTCTTATCCCATTTTACAGATGAAGGAAGCTTAAAAAAGGTTGTGCAACTTGGAAGTGGAGAAGGTGCTCAGTTTTAGCTGTGTGTATGGCCATCCAGTATAAAGATTATGTGTATATGTCTAAGTTATAGCTAATGAGACCTGACAAGAAGTGTTATAGACCTTTATTCCTCAATTTTTTTCTGACTGGAATGTAGATGAAAGGCTGGTTCTTGGCAGCCATTTTAGATAATTTGGCAGATGTTAATGATGGGTAGAACATCAAGGCTGAAGGAATTCAGGATACCAATGATTGTGGAGCCACACTACCAGTCTTGCTTTCTTTCAGATTTACTTTTAAATAAAGGAAAAATAAATTTGTGTCTTGTTAAAGCCACTATTATTTGTTAATTACCTTATTACAGGCAGCTTACCTAAATCTCAGTGAGATGATATGTATATGACTTTAGAATTATTAATGAACAATTTTACGGATGGTGAAGATGACTACTGAAGTTCACCTACATTTCCCAAAGTCCAAAAAACGTCAACCAGATTATATAATGGTTTTAATGAATAAATAGAAGACAAAATGATTAAAATAAAATGAAGAAAGTGTTCTTATTTGCTTTAATTTTATTTCCCAAAGAAAGTATCTTTTAGAGGAAACAAAAATGATTCTCTGGTCTTGGGAAACTTTTGGGGCATTTCAATTAAGACCAAGACTTTAAATATCAAGAGACAGTGAAGGCATTCTCATTTCCTTATAATGAAATCTATGAATAATACCATTAAAGTAACACAGTAACATGCAGCTGATATCTATACCTAACAACAACTGGTGAGAGTGACATTGACATTTTATGTTCTAATCAAATCCATATCTTAATTATTTCTAGTTTCAGGTTTTGTTTCTTGGCATTAGCATTTTCTTAAACATTGTCAGTGGAGACGAAAGCCAAAGATCCAATTCTATTTACCAGCATCAAATCTTGTAGGAATTGTATTTTCTCTAATCTGAGATTTTGGTGCAGGAAAATAGTTCAGTGGCATCCACGAAATCACCTACTTTTGTTGCTCTGAGGCAATAAAAGCAGATGTTTTGCAATGGGGGTATTGGTATTTCTATGGTCTTGCACAAGATGAAGGAATCTTGTAACCTCTGTATCTATAAGGCAAGGCCTCAGGCAATGAGCGCTTCTGAAAATATCAAGGGAGCACCGATGATCCCAAGATGTGATTGTAGATTCCAGAAACTACCATGAACCCCATGCTACCAGCTACCACTTCATTTCTCAAGTAGGTATGGTGGATCATAGTCCCCATCTCTGTTTGTTTTCTACATGGACTTCTAAGCAAATTATATCCCACTAGATTGGTGACTTTGTCTTCCAACTTCATTTCATGAATTATTTAAAAGACTGGGAACTCTAAATTGATGTCTGACCAGATCAATTAAATCCTTCCTCTGAATGAGTTATTCCTCACTCTTTGGAGCATGCTGGCGCACACTTAGATGAGAACCATGACATCTTGAGACCCTTTAAAAGAATTGATGTGCTAACTTTTGAAGATTTGCTTGTTGCATTGCAGATACGAGCTATGATTTTTTGTAGATCTCATTAAAAAATTAACTCTGGAACTGACATGGAAATTCACTTTCTCCCTTCAACTGCTATGAGTAGTTTGAGTTTAATCGACCTTAAGAGTCAGGTTAAAAACCCCACTTTGTTTCCTGGCCTAACAAAATGGAAAACAATATGATTTTCAGGAAAGATTTTATGAAACATGTGGTACATACCTGCAATGTTCAAATATTTGGGGGCGGGGCATGTAATGCAGGAGGAATAAAGAAGAAAAGCTCAATGTTTTATAGTTTCCTACTTTTTTCAAAGCAGGGAGGAAATTGTGGTAAACCCACAACAATTTGCTCCAGTTTATTGTTTTAATACTTTTCATGTTCTACTTTCCGAGGCTGTGCTGTTAGTCATCGCCAAGAAGCAATCCACGTGTCATGATTATTTGTTACCCAACAACTGAATCTGCATCACTGACCCACACCCTCAGCCAACCATTTAGGGCTGGTAGAGTAAAGCATTTCCCCTTTTGCAATTAGGCCCAGCATGGCCCTAGGATGCTCTTGCTAACCACCAGTGATAGTTCCCCCATGTCAGCTCGTGACTATTTACAACAGTGAAATTACCATTTTTGTTAAAGGGTTATAAAGATTAACATCTATGACATTCTTCTTTCTACTGGGAGAGTGTTTGCTTTCAGCTCTCCTGGATATACTTGATTAACAATCAGATATGCTTTGTGTGGTTGCCAGCTGGAAGCAGTGGTCGTCAGAGGGACCCCAGGAGTACAAAGGCCCCACCCAGGCTCTGGTCAGTCCCGAACATCTGTGACTGCATGGACGCAATCCTATTCATTGTTTTGGAGGCACAGCAAGGACCTCTCTTTATTCCCCTTGTCTCCGCATCAAAGGGCAGACTTGTAATGTGCTTGTGATCTGGCCATCATGGTCAGAGCTGTGAATGCAGCTTCGCGTTGAGGCGCAGGTCTTCCGGAGTAGCGGTGCGGGGTGAAGGATCAGCTGCTCTTACAGAAAGTGCGTCGGGAAGCTGGCAGCTAGGCACCAAGGCCGTTTCTATGTGGTTGCTAGGGATGCCACATTAAATATCCCAATGCTCTGTGCCTGAAACGAGGAAAAACTGACACTCTGACTTCCCATATGAAAGTGGAACATGTGACTCACAGTCCTGCAGCATTAATCAAGCCTTGTTTACATGGAAAGAAGCCAAAAGAGCCAGAGCCAAAGAGGTGTGTTTGGAAAGCCGAGTGATGATGTCATCCGGGCAGACAGCCCCAACAAGCCACTGAGCTGGCTTCGGTGCCTTGTATTCAGCCGTGGAGAAAATCCCAGTTAAGTGTCAGAGGAACACCATGGTGTTTGGCCACGTTCTTGGGATTTACATGGTTGTATTATGGTTTGTTTATTAAATAGTGTAACATCATCATTTGTTAGCATCTCAAGTGAGAAACTGCCTGATCTACTGGTAACATGGCATTAAGAGGGTTCTAAACCCTTGTTAGGGAGAAAATGCAAACACATACACACTCAAAGCCCAAAGGAAAAAATACTGTTGACCTGGTAAGAAGATGCTTTGTTAGTCATTTCCTTCTTTTGAGATAATGTGTTAGGATGAGCCACACACTCATCTTAAAACAGAATTTTTCTTACTGTACGACCAAAGAATTTCAGAGACCACTCCTTCAGGATTGAGATCTCCCTAAATTTACAGTGAAATTCAGGCATTATGAATAGACTATCACTGCTCATTGAATCTTATAAGAGGGTTTAACCAAATATAATACTGAATATAATGATCAAGGAAGACCTATGTTCTTTATTAGTTGATATCACTATTTTGAAACATCTCAAAAAATAAGTAGATATTTCCTTTCCAATGGAGCGGCCAAACATACTTTCTTAAAGAGAAGTGAAGAGAAGTTTGGTTTTGGATTGATTGATATGCTGCCTTTGCCTTTGCAGCCCAGCCCCCGATTATGATTAGGAGCCCACTATAAAATTTATCCTTAGGGTCTATAAGACCCTGTTATGGGTCAAGCTGAGTTAGGTGTTGAGGCTGCAGTGGTGGATGCAATGGTCATGGTTCTTGTCTTAATAAAATTTAGTGATCTCAGTCACTCAATATGGTAGAGTTTCTCTGAGAAACACAGTGGAATTTGGCCATTTTAGTGCAATCCTACAAAGCCTGAATTAAAGGCATTGCTTTTTTTAGGAGACTCCTGAGATAGCTATTTTGGATGAAAATCAAATGCAAGTTAGATATTTTGTCTATTTTTAAAGGATTTATAAAAGAATCAAAAGAATTTTTAAAAAGTAAGCAACACAACCAAATAAGCACCCCCCCCCCCCCCCGCAACTGGTCAGATTAGTCTAGAAATGAACAAATAGATTTTGGATAATTAGCTAATTTTATTCTACTTTGTATATAAGACTTAGAATATCTTATGTAAAGTGAGCAAAAGAGGTATTTGAACTTTTTATTTACTCAACAGCTCAATCCAAAGAGAAATTGTATTGCTTTTATCTCAAGTTATATATAAAGAGTTTTGCAGGTTCCTCATGATGCTGTTGGGGCTACACTGGGACAGTCAGTAGAGAGAGGACTTGAATAAAATAATGAAATAGTCTGCAGAGACTTAGGGGAGTACACAAATCCTTATAAGATAATTCTTGGAGAGAAGTTTGCTTTCAGGGTTAACAAATGACAAGGCAGGCCTTGAAATAACCTGACTTCTTGGAAGCAGAGATTCCACTTTCTGATAGGAACTGACACAACACTTAATCTTCTGAGGCAGAAAAAATGGAGTTTCATCCAATTTAGGAGACTTTCAGGACACATCTTTAAAACTAAGGCCCTTTCTGCTTTGGCTTTAGATGTCAACCCATGGTGGGTTTGGGCTCTGTTTTGGTCTTCCCAGGCCAGGATTTGACCTTTACTTTTTGTATGTATTATGAAATTTCTAGCATTACGTGCTTATCCATCCAACTCCCCAGTTACACAGCATAGGAAGTTAGCCCTATTTATTTAACAAAAATGTGGGCAGTTTTCCTATATCTTGAAGATACATATATTTGCCAGCTACCTACCCAAGAGGTATCTGACATTTTGGTAGGGAAAGATGGGATTGGTTCTAGGACCTTGACAATAAACCTGCTTTATAAATACCATATCATTATATGAAAAAATATTTCCTATTTCCATCTTCTGTCAGAAAATATCAATTGTAAACCGGTGTAGATTGAGAAAAGTCGTGAACTGTGGTTGCTAACCACTCAAGCCTCAAACACTTTCTTTTGTTTGTTTCAAGTTGTGTATATTTCATTCTCCCCTTATTAACATTAAAATGTGCCTGCATTGCATAAATTGTAGTTTGGTAATTAGCCACATAAGTTAATCAATGAAGGTGATAAAACCATTAATTAAGATTCAATTAGCAACTTTTTTACATCAGTATATACAAAATTAAAGGGAATATTGCTAAACATTTTTCACATTGGACTACAGTAGGCATGGTCATATAATATCTCTTAAGAAAAATGTTTTCATTTTTGGAACAACTAATAATATGATTACAATCAGCAATCAGAAATGCTGAATTCATCTGTATAGTTATAAATGAAGGGGATAAAAGATCTTTTTCTTAGACATAATTATGGAATAGGCAGCATACTTAACTTTGAAATCCTTTTATTGTCACTAGAGAAATGTTTGAATGGTTGTTATGGAGACTTTCAGATGGTGTCATGTGACTTCTTAAAAAAGCTCTATAAATTGAATAGTGCATGCTTTAAATCATTCACTCTTAAGATGCTGGTTTCATATACTTGGAACAAAGTATTGGTTTTTGCCACGCTCTTGGCATTGCTCAGTTTGGCAATCTACAAAAGATTTACAAATTCAAAATAATACTGAACTGAGTTAGAATTTCTCAAAATATCACCTCTGCTGGTAATTGCCAGTCCCACTGTTTCCCTTTACTTGACATCCATAGGCCCTCCTATTGGTTCTTACATTTGCCAAGCAGAGGCAGAAGGCATTTGAGGGCAGCAAAGGAGGAGTTCCCACACCCAGCCACACATTGCCATGAGAATTTAACCCAAATTCCTCTTCACACATGGCTCTTACTAGCTTACAAGTGTCCATGTGTGGGAAGATGAAAACAGAAATGGCTTGGGGTCAGGTCTTCTGACCCTGTTGTCCTGCAGATCAAGGGTGCCAATATTATTAATGGACTGAAAGCCTCAAATTAACAAACCAGAAACAAAATGTTTAGGGGTAACACATACCTGTGATATGAATAGCCAAGGGAGAAGTCATCTCTCCTGTGAGGTCTGGATTTGTTCTTGGATTTAGCTCTTCTCACAGCTATCAGAAACCACAGGTCAAGCATGAAGTGGTCCAGTTCTTTCTCTTTTGGTGTGGGGAGCAGGAGCAGACTGTGGCTAGGGTCTAGAGTCAGTTGTGTCTTGTTCAGTTGGATAGACTTCCACTATTTTCCTTTTTTGTGTCCTTTTGTCTTAGGGGTGGGAGTACTGCCCCCATAATGTGTATTATAGCATTTGAATCAGATCAGCTCTGCCTTGACATCTCCAGAATATTAAGACACAAGAATAGGTAGATAAGGGAGACTGCCTTTTCAAGGGCGGTGGCTTTAGACTATAAATCACATCACAAATAGAGCAGAGAAGCAGATACAGGAGCCCTGCACTGGAGAGCCACTTGGTTGAAAATTATAGGTCAGAGGATCAATTTCTTGCAGTTTTCTTTCTCATGCATCTTCTCAATATACATATGGCATATAGTATATATAATGAATATATATTAGATTTATTCCTAGGTATTTTATATTTTTTGTGCTATTACAAATGGTGTCTTTAAAAGTTTAATTTCCTAATCAGTTTTTTTTTGGAATAAAGAATACAAATGATTTTGTGTATTGATGTGGTCTACTGACCGCCAGGAAACATGCCAAATTAGCAGTTCTAATAATTTACCTGCAGATTGTTTTAAATTTCCTATATACCAAATCTTATTACCTGTAATTAAAGACATTTAAAACTTTTCCTTCTAGTCATTACACCTTTATTTATTTTCCTTGCCTTATTGCATTGGTTAAAATATCCAGTACAAGATGTAATAAAACTAGTAACGGGCACTTGCATCTTGTGTGTGATCTCAAAAAGAAAGATTTCAGTTTTCCTTTTACTTTAATTTTTTTTTTTTGTAGAAATTATCAGATTGGGAACATTTCCCTCTGTATCTATTTACTAAGGGGTTTGAATTATGAATGAACATTGGCTTTTATGAGACATTTTCTCCCTTTTGTTCTGTAAAAATGGAGAATTACAGTGGTTAACTCTTTGAGTGTTAAACCAATTTTGCATTCTTAAAATGAACCCTACTTGATTGTGATATATTATTTTTCTTAAAATAACTCTAGATTTTCCTTGCTACTATTCTGTTTGAGATGTTTATATCTTGGCCATAGTAGATTTTCCTTTTTGTAATATCCTTGCTGGACTTTGGTTCCAGTGTGTTATGCTCACAAAAAGAGTCTGGAAATCTTTCCTCTTCTGTTTTCAGGCAATTTAAGTAAATCGATTTTATGTCTTTCTTCTGAGGTGTTTTCTGGGTCTAGCATTTTCTCAAATTACAGATTCTGTTTCTGCTATAGGACCATTCATATTTTCTGTTTTTGTCAGTTTTGCAAAATTGTATTTTTCTAGGAATTTATTTTTACCTAGAAACTCAAATTTTAGTGCCATAAGATTGTTCATATCCTCTTATTATCCTTTTATGTCTGCAGCCCCCCTCACCCCCCAACAAACACCCTTTTAGGTTCATAATATATTTTCTGGACTTTTCTCTTTATCACTTTTGCCAAATGCTTTCAAATTTATTCATCTTCTCAAAGAACTAAGTTTTAGTTTTGGTAATTTTTTTCTATTATATGCTTGTTTCCATTTCATTATTCTCTTCTGTTATCTTTATTATTTTATTCTATATTCTTTGAATTTTATTTGCCTTTATTTTTCTAATTTCTTAAACTTCTCAACCCTTTTTTCTCTTCTAATATATTTATTTAAATTTAGAAAATTTTCATAAGCACAAGTTTTGGTTTTATCCCAACATATAGTATCTTCTAATTTCTATGCTATTTCTTTTTAAGTGTGAATTATTTGATAGTATACTTCTGAATTTCCAGTTAATATGCATTTCCAGTTAATATGCAAGTTTTTTTTATTATTGATTTACAGCCTAATTACATTATGGTCAGAATATGAGGTCTGTCCAGAATGTTTCTGGCATATAATATAAAAAATAGAGACATTTATGTGCAAGAAATACTGTACATAGGGCAATGACAACTCAGTCCCCTTCAAAGTAGGCACCTTGGGGCCTCATAGTTTTCCCAGCGTCTCTTCCACTGTTCAAAACACTCTGCAAAATCCTTTGTAGGGATTGCCATCAACTGCCTCATTGTATTTTCCTGAATCTCATCCATGGTTTTGGGAAAAGCCAGAAGTTGTAGGGCACCATATCTGGTTCATTGGTAGTGGTTTGAATCAAGTCATTAGCAACTGCAGCACAATGTTCCTTCTGCTCTGGTAGCAGAAGCTGCTGAACAAATTTTGCTATCACACATTTCATGCCAAGATTTTGCATCAAAATCTCGGAAACAGTAGTTTTTGGAATCCCCATATCAGCTTCTAGTTCTCACAGTGTGAGTTGATTGTTGATTGCAGCCTGGACATGTTCAGCATTCTCAGGTGCTCTGCTTGTTGCAGGCCTTTCAGAATGAGGATCACCTTCAACAGATTCTTGACCATTTTGAAGCATCTGTGTCACACTTTTATTTGTGCTGCACTCATTGCATCATCCATGAAAGCTTTCTGAGTCATCCAAATAGTTTCTATGGAGGAATGTTTAAGCTGAATGCAAAATTTGATGCAGATTTGTTGCTCTACTCACTCAGTCATTTTGAATGTGACAGCCACACAGTACACATATCACTCAATGGCATCTATTGCCCTGACTGACTAGTACAGTGAAGTCATCATTATTCACCCATGAGCATTCAAGTCCACTCTCCTTACCTGGTTACATAGATGTCTCACAAACTGTTCTCTTTATATTAACATTGGCTGGACTTTTTCTGGACAAACCTCATTTATATTCTGCATAATTTCAATCTATTGAAGTTCATTAAGACTTGGTTTATAGTACAACATATGGTCAGTTTTAGAAAAAGTTCTTATATACCCTGGAAAAGATAATATATTTGCAGGTATGGGGTACAGTGTCCTCTGTAGTTTTATTGGATAGGGTTTACAAATTATGTTGTTCAAATCTTCTGTATGCTTATTGATACTTTTTGTCTGCTTTTTCTGTCAGTTACTGAGAAAAGTTTGTTAAAATCTCTTATAATTATTGGGAGTTGTCTATTTATCATTGTAGTTCTACCAATTTTTGATTTGTTCTGAAATAATATTTGGAAATTTATTTTCTGGGCACAGTAATACCACCACAACCACCACCTTCTTCACAAAAAAACAGCACAGCAGAAGCAATGCATCAAACTCAAATAAACTGTGGATTTATCATCATAAAGATTTCTTTAATTAAATAAAATGAATGGGCCTAAAATTGGATAATTTAAAAACCATCAAATTGTATCATATCATAACATGAGCTTGATAGGAGTGAATATGTTCTTCATTGGCATAGAAAGAATAATCTCAAGTGTGTTACACATATATTCTCTAGGATCTAACTGAGAATCTGCTGTGTTCTACATGTGACTTGCAACTAACAATCAATGGATAAATATTTATTGATAATTTACTATGTACTCATCACTCATCTGGGTACTAGGAGATATGGAGGTTGGCATCTCAATTCTCAAGCAGCTTTCAATGTACTGTGGAGTAAAGACATCACGTGTAACAAATGACTGATTTGACTTGTACTATACAATATGGAAGCCATCAGCTTACTTGTGGCTACTGAGTCCCTAAAAACCGACTAGCCTGAGTTGAAATCTATTATAAGTGTAAAATATACAGCAGATTTTGAGTATTTAATAGAAAAAAAGAAATATAAAATATTTTATTAACAATTCTTTATTTGATTTGCAGAACTTTGTGAAGAAGTCAGAGCCAGAGAAGCAGCGGTTTTGATGATTAGTCTTCTGGTGTTGAATTGGAGCTTCTTAAATAACCTCAAATATTGAATGATGTTGTACTCCCCTGAATCACATCAGCTTTTTCAACTCTATTTCTTTGTATAGACAGTTCCCTGTTCATAGAATATCTCTCATACTTATACCTAGTGAATCCCTTTTCTCCTTTAAATTTAATCTCTTCAGTCACTTCATCTGGAAAGATTCCTCTAACTTCCCCATACTTGAAGGGAATGATTTTGTTATAACAACTTCTCACTCTATATTATAAAAAATTGTTTATTTTTCTCTCTTTACCATAGGCTCAATGACTTGTTTATATGTGTTTATATCTCCAGTAGTTGGCATATGTCTGATATATTAGAGGTGGTCAATAAGTTGCTGAGTGAATGAACACTGTCGTTCAAAATGTGTCTTAAACTCCATAAATTCATATTGTTAGCTCAAGAAGAATCAAGTAATCAAATGTTCTGCTTATTTCTGGCCAGGTGGCTCAGTTGGTTGGAGCATCATCCCATACACCAAAAAGTTGCAGATTCGATCCCCGGTCAGGGCACTTATGGGAAGCAATGGAGCAATGTTTCTATTTCCCTCCACCTTATTTTCTCTGTAAAACCAGTAAATATTAAAAAAAAAAAAAAAAAGGCTATGCTTGGTCTTACCATTTACTAACTCTGTAATTTGGAACTTAGTTTCTCTCATCTCTGAAAAAGATTATTGCTATTTACCTTATACCTTGTTATGAAGACTAAGCAAATTCAGTAAAAGCATTTTACATGGTGCCTACCTGGCATATAGTCGTCGGCAGCCGTCTTGAGAGACGATGGTGTAGCTTCTTAAGAGTCTATCTGCACCGCCGAGAATGGCTGTGCAGTCCAACTCAGGAGTGACACGGTATCTGTCTCCTCCCGTGTTGAATCGACATCTTGCGATGACGCTGGAGTGTCCTCTCCAGTGAAGCTGAAGCTACAGAGCCTGGGCAGGGTGATATGGAGGGTCTGCTGTTGCCCATGCAGCAGACCCCCCCTCTCTTCGCAGCTGAAGGGTCCAAGGGAAAGACGGAGTCAATACAGCTTGGCTTCAGGTGCGCCGCAGGAGTTGCTGGTGTTGACTACAACGTCAAACCGCCTTAGGGACTCCGGCTCCGGATTTTCTGTCGGGGTTTACTCCCTTAGCCTTTCCCCTGAAGAGGTATGCCGCAAGGCAGCGGAGGTTTTTTGGAGTCAGAGTTTTCCTTCTCTGATGTGCCCTGACTGGAAGATCGAACCAGTGACACTTAGCTCGCAGGCCGATGCTCAATCCACTGAGCCAAACCAGCCAGGGTCTGGCATATAGTAAGCACTCAAATATTAACTATTATTTTTGATGAAGAAAGAAGTCCCTCTTTCCATGATGTCATCTTAATATTTCTACCTTCTTGCCTGAAAATTTTAAAATTATTTTTTGAAAGTAGTAGTCTAGAGTAGAGTGGGGTTATAGTAGATGCCACAAAATAATAATAATTTTTAAATCTATAAAAGCAGCTCATCCTTGTTCCCAGTCCATGTTAAATACTTGTCAAAGCACTCTGATCATTCTTGAATTTCTATAGCACTTTTGGCTAACATCATAATTTGGTACTCAGGATATACTACCTTTGTCTCAGATAATCATTCATTACTTCTTGGGTGGAGTTTCTATGTTTTAGATCTAAAGGCTTCATGTGAGCTGTAATTACATCTCCTACTTCATTGTATTCTCAGTGACATAATTTTTTGCTTAAAGTGAATTTGGTGAATATTTGTTGATTGATTAATTGTCTAGGCTGGAAAGTAAGCTATAGTCTTATGAAGATCAACCATTAATTGATTCATATAATTACATACATAAGTACCTACTAAAGCTTTTATATTGTCACCTTAATAGATTAATACATCTACATTCATTTAATTGGTATATATATATATATATATATATATATATATATATATATGTATGTGTGTGTGTGTGTGTGTATAAAATGAAAACTGTCTATGTACAAGTATGTAAGTGGAATTTTTAAAATTATATTTTATTGATTATGCTATTACAGTTGCTCCAATATTTTCCCCTTTGCCCCCCTGCATCCCCCACTCCCTCAGGCCATCCCCACATCATTGTTCATGTCCATGGGTCATGTGTATAAATAGTTTGGCTACTTCATTTTCTATACTGTACTTTACATCCCTGTGGCTATTCTGTAACTACCTATTTGTACTTCTAATTCCCTCACCTCTTCACCCATTTCCCCTTACCTGCTGTCATCTGGCAACCATCAAAATGCTCTCCATATCCATGATTTTGTCTCTGTTCTTCTTGTTTGCTTAATTTGTTTTTTGAATTCAATTGCTGATAGATGTGTATTTATTGCCATTTTATTGTTTATAGTTTTGATCTTCTTTGTTTTCCCCTTAAATAAGTCCCTTTAACATTTTATATAATAATGGTTTGGTGATGATGAACTCCTTTAGTTTGGTTCTTTTCTGGGAATCTTCTTATCTTTCCTTTGATTCTAAATAATATCTTTGATGGATAGAGTAGTCTTAGCTGTAGGTCCCTGCTTTTCATGACTTTGAATATTTCTTGCCAATCCCTTCTAGCTTGTGAAGTTTCTTTTGAGGAATCAACTGACAGTCTTATGGGAACTCCCTGTGGTTAACTCACTGCTTTTTTCTTGCTGCTTTTAAGATTCTCTCTTTATCTCTAACCTCTGGCATTTTAATTATGATGTGTCTTGGAGGGGCCTCTTTGCATCCATCTTATTTGAGACTCTCTGTGCTTCCTAGGCTTGCATGTCTTTATCCTCCACCAAGTTAGGGACATTTTCTTTCATTATTTTTTCAAATAGACTTCCAAGTTTTTACTCCTTCCCATCTCCTCCCAACTCCCTTATTATGTGAATGTTGGAACACTTGAAATTGTCCCAGAGACTGCTTACACTATGCTTATTTATTTGGATTCCTTTTTCTTCTTGTTCTGCATGGTTATTTTTTGATTCCTTATGCTCTGAATCATTGATTTGATTCTTGGCTTCACCACTCTACTGTAGTTTCCCTGTAAGTAGTTCTTTATTTCAATTTGTGTATTCTTCATTTCTGATTGGATCATTTTATGCTGTTGAGGTCCTCACTAAGTTCATTGAGCATCCTTATAGCCAGTGTTTTGAACTCTGCATCTGACAGATTGCTTATCTCCATTTTGCTTAGTGATGTTTCTGGAGTTTTCATTTGTTCTTTCATTTGTGCCATGTTTCTTTGTCTCCTCACTTTGCCAGCCTCCCTGTGTTTGTTTCTATGTATTAGGTAAAGCTGCAATGACTCCTTGTCTTGGTAGTATGGCCCTAATGTAGTAGGTATCCTGTAGGGTACAGTGGCAAGCCTCCCTATCACCCAAACTGGGTACTTGAAGTGCGCCTTTCATGTGGGCTGAGTATACCCTCCTTTGTATTTGAACTTTGATTGCTATTGGCAGGTCAATGTCAGGGATTTACCAGGCCAGTCAGCTGCAAGGACTGGCTGTGACCCTTCACCACTAACCTCTACCCTCTGAGGAGGATAACCCGTGAAGGGGCAGGGTGGTGGCGCTCCAACACAGTCTGTATCTGTCCATTGGGTGAGCAGTCCCTGGAGTTTCCTGGGTGGTGCAGGTCAAGGTCAGCCCCCACCTGCGTTCTGCCTGGGGCCATCCTGCATGAGCTATAAAGCAACCCGAGATGGCTGCTAGTTGTGCTGGGCTTGGAAATACCCAGGTGAAGCCAAGCTGTAAATCTAGGCAGGCTGCTGCTAGTGCCAGGCCTTGGGCCACTGAGCAAGAGGTATGAAGACTGAGGGCTCACTGAGGCTGGTTGTTGCTTGTTTGAGAGGATTTAAGAAGTTGTGTAGCATGAGTCAAGACCAACCATTCATATAGAAAAGTCACTGTTAACAGCTTGGGTAGGCCAGTAATTTGGGTGGGACAGAGCCTCAGGGGATCTCCAAGACAGTAAAAATAGTGTTAACCAGGTTGATGAAGTCTCACATATGGCACCTGTCTGCTGCCTCTGTGGTTCTGTGGCTCTGTGGCTCTGTGTGGGGAGGGTTCAGAAAAGAGACAATGGCCTCTGCCTCCTTATTCTCCGGGAGAAACCTGTCCCTTAGCTCTTGCCTAGTGCTAGACACTTCAGTTCCTCATTTTATGCCACAGGTGCTTTTCAAGCTGCTACCCTGATGCTAGAGCTCAGTGAGAGTAAGTCTGAGTAAGTGTATGTGTGGATTCTTTAAGGGGAACTGCTTGGGACTCCAAAAGTTTCTTCCACTGACTCAATCCCCACTGGTTTTTGCAGTCAGAAGTTAGGGGAACTTATCTTTCTCTCATGGGAACCCTGGACTTGGGGTCTGGTGTGGGGCTAGGACTCCTTACTCCTGAGATATCCCTCCCAAATTTTTGTTCACCACAAATGGATGTGAGACCAGCCTGTTCCGTGTCTCCACCCCTCCTACCAGTCTGGATGACTGTGGTTTCTTTAATTCCATAGCTGTCAGACTTCCATTCAACTCAATTTTTGATGGTTCTAAGTGATAGTTGTTCTATATTTTAGTTGTAATTTTGATGTAGTTGTGCGTGGAGATGAGCTGTGTTTGCCTATGCTGTTATCTTGACTGGAAATCTCCATAAGTGGAATTTTGCAAGCAGTATCGTCTCTAAACCATTCTCTTATATTAGTACTCAATGAAGACACAATGATCATCTTGGATTAAAATAGGACCTCTATTTTTAAAGTACAAATGACACTGAAAACCACCCAAATTTGATTAAATTAGATTTTGTAAAGTGTCTTTACTGAGCATAGTGCTCATGCTTGAAGATAACACTGTGTATGGGACTTTATGCAGGTGAGGCTGGAAAGCCCTGCATAGTTCCCAGCTGTTGTTTCCATCCTGTGCCCATGTGAAGACTTGCCTTTGGTTTGTGGTTTTAACCCAAGAGCATAGAGACTGTGGTTCTTTTATGGACTGCATAATGGGTGAGTGCTAAATAGTCATGTCATTTTCAATTGCTGCTTCTTAACTTGGCCAACCAGTTGCCTCTACTGTTTTCTGTCAGCCACATGGCTTGCAATTATAAGTTGGTGTCCATGGGCCCTCTTTCAAAAGAGATTTAGTCTGGATAATGTTTAGTGAATGCCTATGATGTGCCAGGTAATTGTGTAAAATATATTTCATTGCTTTCTTATTCCACAGATAAGAAAGTAAGGCTAAAGAGCCTAAGTGACTTCTGCAAAGTAGCGAAGCTGGAAAGTAGAGGAGCTAGGATTCACATTCAAGCTCTCTGACTCCATCATTCCATATTCCTCCCACAGGATGACCCTGACCCCCACTGTTAGTAGCATTTCCACTTTAGTTTTATATGAGTAAAACAATAAAAACAGCACATCATTTATTTTTATACATCTGACTTTTATTTGATGGCTTCTAATTAGTGACCAAGTCTAAAATCCGACTTCTTTACTGCTCTCCCCTGGAGTGCATTCCAGCTCCATTAGCTATAGCTTTATTTCAGACTCTCATCATTTATTATCTGGAACAATGCAATGGTCTCAATCGCATCTTCCACCCAGCACTAGGGGAGTCATTTACTAATAACTACTGGATCACTTTTGTCCCCCAACTTAAAACCTTTTAATGACTGTCTGTTGACTGCTGGAAGAAGTCTAGATTTCTTAGTGCAGCACACCCGGCAGGCCCTTCACAATCTTGCTCTCATCTTGTCTTTGCCATGACCTCTTTCATACCCTGAATACCACCAGGACCCACCCAATATGCAATTTCATATCTCTGGGTCATTATTCACTCTTTCACTTTGTTTGGTGATACCTACTGAACCCTCAGGTTTCATTTCAAGCGTCACCATTTTGAAATAGTTTTCTAATACCCCTGTGAAGATTAACTGCTCCTTCTTCTGTGCTTCTATTACATTCTGTTTTGAAATCTGTTTAAGCACCCATGATATTTATGGATAGTTTATTTTTCACTCTAAATATCTCTTTTGTTTCTTGGGCTTTAATTTTCTTAAGGGCACAAATGATATCCTTAATATCATTGCATGGTTGATGCCCAGCAGAGTACCTACACGTTAGCTTTTAATAAATGTTTGCTGAAATATATAATTAACTTTCTCAAAAGATTTTATAAACACAGAACACAGTTTTTCCATTCAAGAAAAGAAAGCTTTTTGGTGAGATAAGACAAAGCAAATGCAAAGAAAAAATAACTTTATGGCATATTTGGTATTTTGAAATTTGGCATTTTAACTTTGCTGTGTATTGAAAGAGGAGAAAGTGAAAAAATATGGGAGTTGTGTGAAGGTTAACCAGTGAGAAATAAAAAGCTCTAAAAGGCTGAGTTCAAGAGTAGGGGAGAGGCAGTTAATGACAAGGAGAAGCTCTGATTGGGCAATGATGAATTTAACACAAGGGTCATGTAATAAGAAAATAGTTACTTTATTTCAATTTTGATAATTTCTATTATATGATGAGAGAATGCAAAGCTATCAGTGTCAGTCTAGGCCTGCAAAATTTCATGGCGTGGATTGGGAAGAGCAAGGGGTATATGTAGAAGAGAGGAAGACTTTTAGAATATCAAGATTGTCCAGGGACTTTCTTCTTTCTAGGCAGGTGTTTAAAAAGTAAGAATGAAAGTAAATCTTCTAAAAATATCTCCAAACCCCTCTTTTCTGATCTAATCAATATTTTAGTTAATTTACTAATTATTTATTTCATAGGAAATCCAGTAACATTTCCACTGCTTTCTAGACTTTCATCTGCTGCATTTGGCTTTCATGAAATATCCTACAAATTCACCACAATTAACTTAATTAATTGTATTTTATGACTTTGGGTCAGAATGCCAGAATTTCTGTGCCAGTTTCATTGTACTCATTGAAACCTCAAGAGTATCTTTCAGATATTGGCTTTCAGACCTTTCTTTTTGAATACGTTGCTATTTACTTACTATGTGCCAAAGCCACCATGTCAATGTAATTGAAAACAAGCAAGAAAGAGACTGGATGGCTCAGATGAATGGAAATGTGATACAGACCCTTCCACCCACAACCCATTGGCTGGAATCCAGGCGAGGCTGATGGGGACTAAAAGTAATTACCATCTGATGGCTGGACAATGGTCTGTGTGAAATGAGCTGGTTATCTCAAGTCTAGTTCCTCATGGACAGGTGTTCATATTGCAGTTTCCACCTTCAGTGACAGCAGCCCAGGGACTGAATGAGTCAGACCAAAACTCACTTCTCTCTCATTTGAGATTGGATGCCTATTTGCGATACAAGAAAACTTCTGGCTCCTGCCTTCAGCTTTTCAATAGATAAGCAGAGAAAGCAAATGTGAATGTCTAATCAAGTTTTTCTTTTTTTTTTAATGACTGTAAAAGTTATTTGTAAAACAAGGACAAATGTTAGGCATTTTTCATTTGTCTATTTAATTAAAATTTATACTATATTACCAAAGGAAAGTGCAATATTGGAGAAATGAGAACAATATAATTTTTTAGCACTATAATAATGTTCCCTGAGCCCTTAAAATTCCAGTCTTGCCTTATAAACCACTGAGGAATAATAATGAGAACTCACTCACCACATCTGTTATTAAAGTCATAGGAAACAAGCAAATTCAGTATCAATATTATTATCCATTTTGCCAAAGCTGAAGATTATTTCCCCCATTCATTTAAGCAAAAGATTTTCCAAACTTTATAAATATTGTTATGTCTCTCAAATGCATTACCTCACAGGTCTCTTCTGAAAGGTATCCAAATTCTACATTAAGGCACTTGTGGGAAAAGTAGAAAAAATAAATGGTTTACTTTAAATGGGATTTGGAAAGGGTATGATTACGGTCTGAAACGTATCGCACTGACATAGTAAAACTGAACTTCCTAATGGATTCTTAAATTTTGAGTAAGCAAGCATTAAATCCATTTATTGAACTCCTTTCTGTAGGTCTAAAACTTACAATAAATACATGTATATTTTTCCCTGATGGGCTTTCTGCAGTGAAGGACGTCATACATTAGTTGTGCGGGCTGTGCTTGAAGAATGCTGAGGGCATAGAGCTGAGCACTGAACTTATGGGGAAGGAGAGAGCCAGAATATTTTCTGAGTGAACAATTAAGTACGTGAATAGAGAGAGATTTGCTTCACCACATAAAGAAGAGTTGCTAAAATATGCACAGCAAAATGTCTTTCAATAGACACACAAATGGATGCCGCCTCTACCCACTGTGTCTCTATGTCATCAGGTAACCAAAGCTGAAATGTGTCCAGAAACACATTAGATCTTGCACTTTGGTGGTGCCAGGCAGAAAAATACACAGAAGGACACACAAAGGCAAAATTCAAGCATGAATAGAGAGCTGGATTTTCATTGTTTGCTCACAATACCTCTTGGGTGGAAGGAAGGAAATAGGCTGTATTGCCTAATATCTCAAAATGCCCCAGAGAAAGAAAAACAGACAGATCCCCGTTTTGGTTGGTGCACTGGCTCGTGTGGCCAGCAGTTCCTGGTGATAAGTTTGTTAAGGGCTATTTTGCAGATCCTGCTCCTATTCTAAAGCCATAAAGCATCCATGTAGTCAATGAGTCTGTCTAGTCGTGAGGGATACAGGGTATGATTTACAATCTCTGCCAAGGAGACATCTAGATGGGAAAGTCTGCTAATGCGTAGCATATGAAAGAAATCCTAGGATGGAAGAATGGTGACAAGCTATTGTTTCTCTGCTTGATTAGTTAAATAGAAAAATAATATTTTTGAGCTTGCAAACGTTATATTTGTGCTCTTGGCACAAAATCCAATAGGGATAAATTTACGTTTTGGCATTTAGTCAATAAGAGCAATAAAACCAGAGCTTTAAGATAAAGGAGAGTAGAAGTCGTGTAACCTAAAAGCATGCAGACATGAAGATAAAGGCTAACTGATACGAAGGAAGTAAAATACTGCCTGAGAAGGCGTCTACTCTCTGAACTTGATGACAGACCAAAACAAGACCATGTGTGAAGGTCATTCAGTAGTCGTTGCATGTTTTATTTTCAGTCAGTTATATTTTTATCTGTACAGCAAAGTTTGTTGGTGTTCAGACAATAACCCCAATCTTAACTTTTATTGTTTTTGCTTTTAATTTTCCTACTCTTTTCCCCCTGCAAGGGTTTTATATGACAGACAGAGGAACTTATTTGGTTTTGGTGTTTCACTAAGAGTTTTATTGCTTTAGGGGGCAAACTAATATGGGGAATATAAACAGGAGTGCTGATGTTTCTTTGACCCATAATTAAATTAACCATCTGAAAATAGGCACTGTATGGTAATACTGTCTTTATATTCATTTAAACACATAGTTTTTGAGTGAATAACGTCTGCTGAATAATGTGCTAGGTGATAATGTACACACATTAAAATGTATAATATATGCATACAGAACACATGTGCAGAACTTTCCTTGAATCCTTGTGCAGTTTTAAAATGCTAACCCCTTGCGAGGTAGAAAAAAATACAGGAAACGATCCTTAGATGTCTATCTGATAGCAGCTCTTTCTGGAAATGAGTTATGAATTATTTTCTTATAACTGATAGAGGCTTTCTTTGGTGAACTGTATGAAATTTCAGTCACCACAAATTCAAAAATAAGAAACATTTTCTGCATACTCTTTGGTCATAAGTTGTTTTAAAAATCAATGTCATTTTCAGAGTTTGTATCCTAATTAAATCTTAAGCAACTAAACTTTTAAAATGTTGAAGGGCTCCATGGGGAATGTCATATCAATGTTTTGAACTATGCGTGCACGTAAAGTAGTGATGTAAGGATAACTGATGACAGGTAAACAACCAGAACATGTGTTATATGGGTGTGTGTGGTTATACAGAGGATACTGGTTTATGGACACTAAAGAAAAACCCACCATTATTTGATGGTAGAGCCCAGAAAAATCAATTGGCTCTACTGTTTCATCTACTAAAAGAAATCTGTTTGATTTTCTCACTTTGTTCCATCATCTCTGTCTCAAAAGAATCCTGCTTTTTTCACTGCCTTGAGGTTGACACTTTGAACAGGAAAAATGAATGAGTCAGTGTCCTGATAATTTTTAGGCAAAAGTCAAATTGAGCTCTTCTGAGGAAATACATTGTATTATTTTCAAGATGAGTAAGAGTCTTGAAGCTTTCATTTAAATTAGCTTTCTTTTATATATTTCCTCAAAGATGCCTTACTTTTTATACACACCCTACGTGTTTCCAGCTTGAATTTGATTACTTCAATTTATGAGCATTTAGGAAAACTGTGAGATCCTAGAATGAGAGGAATTACAAAGTTTCTTTATCTCCCACAGGATGGATTTCCTAAAATGTAAGTACAAACTTCATTCTTTCCTTGCAGATCTTGGGTGCTCTGCCCTCAGAAGCAGCCCTAAAGCTTTTGTATAGCTGAGGTGCATGCATTGCTTTGACCATGTTTTATGACTTTTGGAGGAGACCTCAAATTGATTACACAATAAACATAATAGGTCAAGGAAATGAGTATGCTATCTGAGAAAACCCCTGAAGTGTGCCTGTTGACGTTTCAAACACTTTCATACTTAGATGGGAAAAACCTCTAATTGTATATGTCTTAAAAAGGTAGTATCATGACTATATAAATATTGCTAGACACAACACTTCTGGGAAATTATATCACATTTTTGATGTAATCAGGAAAGAAACATAGACATGTGTACTAAAAACACTGACCTTTCTATAACCTTACAAAAATAGTACTCTATTTCAGGCTGGAAAAGAATTAGAATGAAATAGTTTCATCTGCCTTAAGAATCTATCTCATCTATCTATCTGTAATTTTTAGGTTTAACTGGTAAAACAAATCTCTCCTTGATCCACTTCTTGACTTTCATTCACTTTTCACATGACCGCCACTGTTCTCAGACAAGAAAAAGGAGACTTGCTTAACCCACCCTAATCTGCTTTATGGGGGTAAAGAGACTTAGGAGACCTTGATAGGTAACGGGGAAGGAGCAGAAAGCTGTGTAAGTCCTGAGACCTGTCAGGGAAGGAGAGCTGGAGCATGGGTATCAAGGGTGTCTGAAGGGCAATTTTCCATGTTAATTTTAGGCACACAGAACCGTGTGGGGCTGGAATTGGTCCTAACTGCTGAAAACCAGAGAATGCAGCTTCAAGGGGTGCCTGAATCATTCCCAAGTGACAGCATGTAACCTACTTTCTTATAAGTCTGATTTAATTGCTATTGTTTGGTCTTAAATATGCCTTAAGCTTGAACAATGGCTCAGGGATTCACCTGTTCGTACCTTCTTGTATCCTCCTGTCTCCTTTGTGTTTCACTTTACGCTCCCCACCCCCATTGGAGGAGACCCACTAGGATAAGAATCTAGCCTGGTGTTCATAAGCTCTTTTTCTATTGGTGCCAATCTTGAAAAACGAGAATCAGAAACTGCTAGATGAGAACCCAATGCCTTAGTGAGGAGAGATGAGGGAGAGGGGAGAGGAGAGAAGCCAGATGAAACAGACACTGCTCAGATGTCCCCCATTTTTCCATATTCAGGAGGGGGCCTGTGGTGCAGAGCTGAAAGGGGGTGGTATAGTGATTAGCAGAGAAAAAAAGACAATACTTCCTCTATGAAACCAGCTTTGTGCTTAGGTGTATTTTAAAAAGCAATCAAACAAATGAATTTACAATGGAATTTTCCCACCTTTAAAGTTGTTTGGATAGACAAAGAGAATGTAAATTGGTTAGCGGGTTGGAGTGAGAAGCACTGAACTACAATTAGAGGTTGTAATAGTGTTAAATAAAAATATGATGGAGGCCAGAAAAAAAATAGGAAATAAAACCACTCACTTCATCAGAAGATTACATAATGAATAAACTAAATAGAAAATGATTCAGGGCAATATCATCAAAGAATATCCCTTGAGTGCTGTGCCTTATAAAACACACAGTCATCCTATAAAGTTATAAAGTTTATTATTATAATGATTTATGCACAGCAGTGGATAGCTCTACTCATATCATCTCAGGTTTGGCCACCACAAACTTGTTTATAAGCCAAGAGTCCTAGTCCATCCCCACTAGCTTCCAGTCTTTCCAAAATCAGTCCCTTAACTACCTCCTAACCCTCTTCATTTTTCTTGCTCTATTCCGATTGACCATGAAGGCAACTTAAGGCAGTTAGTTCCCACAAAACTGAGGTTTTCAAAGCCCAATGAAGCCTCTCTGGCTGTTGGCTAAATTTTTCTCATCTTGAATCGGCATCATTTTCCAAGAGGTTCTCAGATTGAAGAAAATCAAACCAAGAATGCTAAACTTACTGTGTTTGGTCTGAGAAATTGCCACTGCTTTGATATATTAACTAAGCCTTTTGAAAAACTCTGAAGTTTAACAGTCATAGTCATTTAGGGAAAAAAAGCTTAGCTTAAAATTTTTTTTGATTGGTCTTTTTGTAATAAATCTATTTCATTGCATTTAAGATTTTAATTTTTAAGGTTCTGTCCCCTTTGTTTTTATTATTATTTTTTATAATTATATTTTATTGATTATTCTATTACTGTTGTCCTGGTTTTTCCCCTTTATTCCTTAACTTTGATTTAGCTACACTTAGCAGTGTTAGGTTTGTGGTGGCAACTGGTATTTGGAATGATCCTGCCTTTTCACGTGTAGGTTGATGCAAAGCCTTTCTCTTCCTATTTGTGCATTGGGCTTCTCTGTTTACTGCTGTGGCATCCTAGCAGTTCTTACATTAAAAATAAAATTATGCCTTATCTTCCAGCATTGAAGAGGCGCATATTGCAATATTGACTGCATGGGCACATGCAGGTGGTAAATGACTTTATAAAAAATAAAGAACTCACCTACAAATGTGTAAAGGCTACCTGAAGCACAGTTCCAAATAACAGGCAAGATAATAATGTGTTATCACCCTGGGATGATTTTGCATTATGTTTGTGTTGCAGTGGCAGATTGTGTTCTCATAGTTGGCTCTCCATTTGGGAGGACATTTGTATGTCAGAAGATTAATATAATGTCGACCAGTGACATTGCTTTCCTGTGCCTAAGTATATTCACAAACCACATATAATTGAACAATACATTCTTTTACAGAACAGGTATCTTTCTAGAATGTATGAAGCAATAATTTGGTTCATATTGTTTCCCCAGGGTAATTACTTCCTATGGTGACTATGTTTTTCTGAAAGGCATTTTGAACAGTTTTATACTTTGGCTTGATGTAAGGAGTGCGAGAGTTTACACAATTTGGGAATAACATGGAATGAGACTGAGGCTGGAATTCATAATACAAAAGGGCAGGAAGCCATATATCATCACACACAGTAACATTATGACTTGGTGGTCTCAGCAAGGCTATGCAATGCTGAAAGCTGTAGCCAAAAATACTGCAAGAGCTTGAACTTAGAAACTGACTTTAAACTTGACTTGAATGGTCCTCAGACACCTTGGCTTTTGTTTATAGAAGTCTTTGTTTTCCTCTGACAGTACCAGGAACCTAACATTTTCCTAGTCAAGTATATTTCTGTATTCATTGTCCCTGCAATGCCAGGTTAAGTTGACAGCTTGACAACTTGGCTGTGTGAATGAAAGATTCTTTATTGACGATCTTCCTTATCCTTTTTCTCGGCCTATTAAGTAGAATTCAATTCCTTTTTTTCTTTTCTGGCCAACCCAGTCCAAGGCTACTCCCTCTAGGAAGTATCGGAAGGCTGAACTTGGTTTAGGCAACTGTATTGAATTTTGTGGTGAGTCAGAAATATTCCTTTAGGATGAGAGTTATAGTGGTTTAGCTCAAGACAGTATTCATTGGTACCAATCCCAGCCCATCTGTCAGCTTGCTGTGTGACTTTTGGGTAAGTCATAACCTTTCTGTTTTTAGTTTCCTGAAAGCTGGAGATAAAGCTGCAGTGCTTTTCATCCATCTACCTCAGAGTAGTTTTGTGAAGGTTAGTTAATTAATTGTCAAGACGTCTGCATGTGCGATGTGTTAAGGGAATGTCAAATAATGGGTCAAACCAGGCAAGGGGGAGAAAAAGAGTGATTGTAGAATAATTGCTAATTTTTCAACATCTTCAAGTTTCTAGGGCAGTTGTCAGGTAAAGTTACCAAATTTGATTGCTCTAAAAAACCATTTAGACATCAGGAGAGTTATTTCTAGCTTCCTTTTTTTTCTGTAGGATTCTATGTAAGAGTCTGTTGGCTTAATAATTGTCTTTGAAGCTAGGTAAAGTAGGACAAGCTTTGGAGGGGCTTTCACCTATAAACGTGAGCTTCATTTGACCATATCTTTAATGATATATTCAGTCAGTATTTATGCAAAGGAAAGAATGAAATAATTTTTCTTTGGGAGTCTGATTGTTTCTTACCAGGTTAGTGAAGGGTGGAAGAATTGAAGAAGTTGGAACAATAAAAACTACTACTTCTTGAGTACTTTATATACTCTAGGAACTTCACTTCCATTGTCTTGTTTATCCAAAAAGCAACCCAGTGAGGGGGAAAGATGGTTTCTGGTTCCTGATTCTGCACTCACTGTATTTCTTTGGCAATCAACTTATACTCATTCAAGACAAGAGCCATAGGTAGTGACATGCCTGGTCACGGCCTTAGGGGGCAAGAATGGTTCTTAGGGACTTACACCTGTGAATCATTTTAACCATATTAGTGTCATGCTTTGAGTAATTCCCTAACCGATAATGGACATAGGAAACATATAATCAAGCCTTAAGTTCAATATAAATGACCAAAATGTCAGTTGGCCTGATGATTCCAGAATTTCATGATTAGAACATGGCAAGAATTAGCCTGTATACTTCAGTTTGAAGCATGTAAATGTTCTTCAAACTGAAGATACACAATGGGGTGGGAGGAGAGTACAGAATTATAGCACTGTCAGAGCAATTGTTTTTTCATTTTTAGACAGTTTTGGTGAAACCAGGGAAACAGATAAGGAAAAAGTATGTGTGTGTTGGTGAGGGCATGTCCTTTTTGCTAACTTATTTTGCTCACATTTGGACCAATTGGAAAAAAATTATAGACTAGAAATCTGTCTTCCTTCTAATGTGTAAAAAAACCAAACACCCAAGACTTCAAATGGTTTATAGTGGCTAAGTGCCCAATGTCTTAAGAACCAGATTGGGTGATCACTGCAGTCTGCTACTGGAGAGACCGAGCTTTCTGGTGCCCTCCTCATGCCCACCCAGAGGCTTCATGGCTTATATAAAAATGCAAACCAACATCTCTGGTTCTTGATACCCAGACTGCTATCTACTATAAGTGAGAATAGTTTTCTCAATGAGAGCGCGTTGGGAAATAAAAGCAGTTTGTAGAAAATGCAGTCTGGTAGGCAAATACCGCACATCCTATAAAATCAGTTGGTAGACTGTTCATGAATAGTTTTATAACATAACACGTTGGTGTATTTTTGGACACATGTAGAGTAATGCTTCCTTCCTTCACCAAATACTGTCTCTTCAAGCATTTAAAAGGAGGCCCTGCTTCCAGTGTTGACAGTGTGGGTGGGATACATCTAGAACTCTGAGCTGAAACAAAAATAACAACAAAACACACTCGCATGCCCCATTTCTTCTTGTCACACACATGTTGTGGAAAATGTAGGTGCGGGGGCTGTGACCTGCCACTGCTCATGTGGGAGTTAGAACAGCCTGGATTGTGAGGTACAGGCAAGTGGAGGTAATTTAGCCAGAAAGCCACACAAACTCTTCTATTTATAGCTCCCGTGGTAAAAAAGTAAAACCAAAGTGCAGCTTCTACCTGCTGTTCCCAACTGAAGCTAACAAAAAAAACGAGTGAGACCTCCTTTTGGTTACCTTTGTAGTTTCAACTGACACACACAAAAGTGCTGACTTAAGTTGTCTCTCTGCCAGCCCCTTGAACAGGTGAAGAAGTCAGGCAGGCAGCCCCTCAAACGTTCAGTCTTGTCCTGCCTGGTCCACTAAGGCAACCGTTCCATCCATAGCCCAAGTGAAATGCATGGGATTTTTTATTTTTATTTTTAAGAAATTGATTTCCATTCAAGAACCTTCTCTTTCAAATCCATCCCAATGAATACCAAAGTACGACAGAAAAATATTTATCTTTCAGATCTTTTTCCCACTCCAGCTTGGGTGCAAGGCACATGCACGCACACACACACACACAAACACACACACAGGATTGCAATTCTTCACCAAAGACCCACAAACGAAACAAAACAAAACGAGTAAGAGAGCAGAATCATGTCTTATAAACAAGAGCTCATTGCTAGCAGAAGACGAGGCCGGCCCCTTCCTGGGTTTTGGTAACTGGACTTTAAAGCCCTCATTAACATTCACAGTTCTTAAACTGCATTTTCTTAAGGAGTTCTGTGAGGAAAGCGGATTATGCACTGTTAGAAACTGTTGAGCAGGACTTACGATCATCCTTCTAAAAGGTAAACCTCATGAGAGTAAGGACACTTGGCGGTAGAGGTGGGGTGGAGGTGGCATCGCCCCCTAACTGCGCGGTTCCCCACACCTCCGGGGGCCGGCAGCGCCCCAGCGCGCGGGGTAAGCAGGAAGCTGCGGCCGGGCTGAGTCGCTCAAAAGCTAGTGGAGCTAATAGATTGTGGTCATGAGGAGAGCGGTAGCATCTCAGTAGTGATGGGAACACGCAGCAGCATCGTCAAAACAGTTGCAAAAACATGCTGAGCTCTGCACTCCTGAGCCTCTGCCTGCTGCAGCTCCCTTGGAGTTTGCTGAAAGCCGCAGACTCTGGACGCCTCTCCGACCTCGCGGCCCAGCGATTCCAGCTCTATCCCTTCCCGGGGATGCGTGCCTCACCCGGGGCCCAGGAGGAGTTGGGTGCAAAACACCCCACTGAGGAAATCTGCGTGCAGAGAGGCGCACAAATCTGCTCCTGAAGCCCTCGCCCCTCCCTGGACTGGGCTGTGTTGATTCCTTTCTTGCCACCCACTCCTGCTCTCACCTGGATCACGGCCCAGAAGATTCCCCAGCAGAAGTAACTGCTCCTGCTGCACTCACCCTACGATTGATTGATTCCTATTCTGTCAGGCAGTGCCTGTTTCCACCACATCACGCTGCAGGAGGAACGAAGGAGGAAGATTAAAGCAGGGAGTTTTCACTTTTTGTAAAAAAGGGGAGGAAGACGGCAAAGCTCGAATTTGAATTTTTGCAGAATTATCTAAATATAGTTAAAATTACTAGAGGGCCTTAGAGACCCTCTAGTCCAAAGTTCCTCCCCTTATAAGAAATGCTGAGAATTAAGATGCACAAGCCAGAGAAGGACAGAGCTGAGTTCACTACTGCTGTCAGTGAATCTTTAGTAAGTGTTTATTGAGCACTTACTATGTGTCAGCATTGTTCTATGCCAAGTTTACCCAGCAGTACAAAAACAGGCAAAAATCCCTGCCTTCATTATGTGCACTGTTTTCAAAGTGCTTTATGTGAGCTAACACATTTAACCGATCAACCCTACAAGATAGGTAGTATTATTATCCACATTTTACAAACAAGGAGGTTGAGGGACAGGAAAGACATGGCAAAACCTGGATTCAAATTCGACTAGTGTGACTCAGGAGCTCCCACTCTTATCAATTAAGCGATATTGCCTGTGTGTGTATAGATATAAATTTATTCATTTTTATAGCTATATTCTAATACAGACCTCTTGAAAGTGGCTCCAGAACTCTTCACTTTATATTATACTACTTCATGTACCTTGAAAAAGATCATCAAGGAAAAGGGTAGCCATCTTCCAATAGTCACTTCTTATTAGTATCTCTTCTGTAGTCCACATCTTTCATGAATCTGATATATTCTAGCTCTCTATTATATCGTTAGTGTTTACCAAACAGTTTCATAGATTTTCCTTGTGCTTCAGCACAGTACTTTGAAGTAGAGAGCATTTACCTCTGCTTCTGTTACTCAGCAAAGTGGGAGCCATGCCCAGGCCTCTTGCCCTCAGGGCTGAAGACTCATCTCCTGGTAGTACAGAGTGTCAGTTAATTCAACAGAAAAAGTGCTGGCCCTTTGTGGATGAAGGCAGAGTGTCACTGACCAGGATGGAGACTGTCAGATATTTAACTGGGTGAAGACAGTAGATTGCTATTCAATGTGCCAGTTCATAGCAGACTTCCCGGCATTTTTTCTCATTCTCATTAAAATAATACAAAAAATATATGTACCCATTGAAGATGCAAGGAGATTCTGTGATGTGCCATAGTAACCTGGACTGTGGCACATTAACAAAAATAAAGTATTCTTCTCAGGTAATACCTGACTCTACTACTTTCAACACAGAACTGGAGAGTTTTAGAGAAAAGGGTAAATGTGAGTGTGATTGTGCTTTCCTGCATTAAGCCAATTTACAGAAAAAATATGGTAAGAAAATAATAAGATTGGTTTTCATGTTAAAATACTCTGATGCCAAAGTATAGGCAACCATCAGTTTCCTGGAAACATACTCGTTAGCTTCTGTGCCAACAAGTTATGAATAACCTACTTAATCCTCCTTCTCTCCCTCCCTCCCTCCCCAACGTTTTTTCTTTTTTTCTTCCTTCCTTTTTTTCCAGTTATTTTTTGCCACAAGGGCTATTTCAGAAAAAATAAAAATGTTTGATGGCATTTTTTTTACCCCCATTCAAAATAAAGAGAGCTTTATTAAGTCTCATGGGAAAAATATTCTTGTGGCTATTATATTGGATAAGAAAACGTCAGTGGGAACTTTGAATGGCTTTTTGGCCACTAAACTATTTGTACCTAGACATGAATGAGAAATGGCAAAATGAAGTCACTAATCTTTCATCTTAAAAGGGAAGAGGGGAGGGCATGACTGCTTATTCATCATGGGTGTAAATGCTCTGGAAATGAGCATTTATGGCCTACGGTCTGACCTTAAGTGTGGCTTCATTCCAGCGATGCGGAGGGGGCACAGCAGGGAGAATCCAACTTTGGTCTCTGGCTGACTGGGCCTGCATTCTCTGATTTCTGCAGGTGTACCATAATGTTGACTTTTAGTGATAACACATGTAGAAATACTTCCACCTGTGACCTTACGCAGAAAAACATACTTCTTAGAGAACCATCTAGAACACTTGACAGCAACAAGAGCTATGGCCTTTGACATTAAATAAATAGTACTAAACAAACCTCTTCTTGAATGGGTGTGACTTCAGATTTTTTTCTGGGTCCTTTAAACTAACATGAACCAAGTTCTTAAAACACGAATCCCCCACAAGTACTGCCAAATAGATTTCATTGTTTTGTTTATTGCATTTATCACCAGTATAAGGAATTCACTTTTTGTGTGTCATAAAAACAAAACAAAACAAACAAAAAAACACATAACATAAGATCTATCCTCTTAAACTTTTAAGTGTATAGTACAGTATTATTCACTATAAACACCTTGTTGTATGGCAGACCTCTATAACTTTCTCATCTTGTGTAACTGAAACTTTATACTCATTGAAGAACAACTCTTTATTTTCCCTCCCCTAGCCCCTGGCAACAACCATTCTTTTCTCTCTGCTTTTATGGGTTTGATTACTTTAGATATCTCATGGAAAACAGTATAGAGGTTCCTCAAGAAGTGAAAAATAGATCTACCATATGGTCCAGCAATTCCACTTTTGGGTACAAGTAGTTTAACATCTTTATTGTTAGCTCTCTGAATGAAGCACGTTCACTTTCAGGAGATTTGAATGACCTTTGGGTAAGGCTGATGGGTCCATTTACAGGGAGGTAAATAGTTTCATGGCTTGGCCTCTAAAAAGCAAAACTGTAAATTATTTTATGAGGGTTTTCTCTTAATGGAAAGGAAAGGATGATTTCATCATGAAAACATTAAAACCCAACAAATTAGAGTGGGGCCTGAGGAAACAATGATTGTGGCATAGGTTCTCACTAAGAAAAAATAAACTAGAAATCTGACATTATAACTATAATATTTTCAGTGACATTCAACAATCATTTCAATAGGCCTTCTGTGACTTTGTAAGGATTGTTACCTGAGATCATATCCATATATGTTAAAAATCATGCACAACAAATCTTTATGTAGAAGTGAAAGGCCCTCAGTTCTCTTATCCTATAGAATGGGCTGTGTATTCCTGTCCTGGCTTTAAATCTATTCAAAAATAAAAACACCTCCTTCTCCTCTCCCTTTGAAGAGAAAAATGTGTGAGTTCCATTTGTGAAAGTAGAAGAGAAAGGCATTTTGTTTTCCCCTCTCAGACCATTTTCCACAGATAAAAATGGAATATGTACCTTAACCTACGCGCCTGTGTTGCCACAATCATATTAACATTCATCACCTTTACATCCTGGCTTCTTATGGCTGTTATGTCAGGAAGAGAGACTTGACTTTGACTGGTGCTTTCCATCTGTAACTTTTCTCTTTAATTTCCTTAGAGTCATTTTCAGAGTCATAAATTACTCTTTGAGCCTTTCCTGTTCATCTGCCACCCTCTGTACAGAATACATGTCTTCTCTATCATGAGTAGCAGTTTCTGGTCTGGATTCTCGTCCATTTTTGCGATATCTAGCTGTGTGTCTTTGGACAAGTTTCTTCATCTTTCTGGGTCTCTGTTTTCTTATCTTTGAACTATGAGTGTTAGGCCAGAAAGATGATGTCTAAGTTCCTTTGAAGTCTAAAATTGTTATGATGTTGTGCGGACGGGCATTCATTAGAGCTGCTGGGTGATTGGCATCCAGTTCCAAGGACACAGCAGCACAAGATCTTTTTTTCTACAACTGGAGCTCACGGGTAAGTTTGCTAGAGAAAATCTTAGGGAGAGGGTACAACACATTGATTTCTGAAGAGAAGTATTCAATCTGAACTCTTCATGTTTTAGACAGCATTTGAATACCATCACTTAAAGAAAGTATCTCCATCCTATGTTTTCTATTATTTTATGAAAGTAGCAATTATGTTCAACTCTGTGTCTGAATCAAAATATGTTGATGAAGAAAACTCTCAGACAATGTTAGAGAGCATTTGAGATTTCTCTCTGCTATTAAACAAGTGCCCCCAAAGGTGGTCTATCATCATTATGGATCTGGAGACTCTTTTCCATTATTTTTGATTCCTGTAGAGGCCACAGTCACTCTTAGATGTTAAGAATGTTTAAGTGATTGTTAATGATTTTTGACCTATATCAATATAGTCTCAGCTGTTTTTCTTAGAACTTTACAGAAGGGCTCTATTTCATCTTTATTTGGAGAGAAGGGAGAGAGGTAGAGGTGGTGGTGAGAGAAGGATGGCAATTCATTTTTCTTTTTAAATTTTAGCTTATTAAAATGTGATACCCATTAATTCTGTATTACTCCATGAAAGTGAATAGAAAGTTTTGCCTCTTGGAGAGAGTCAGGCTAGTATTTCGGCTATGATTAGAAAGAATTCACTACATAGACTCAGATTCTGTTTAAAAGTAGATAATGCCAAGGGAGACAATGAAATTTGATTAATTCCTTAGTCTGAAGCAGAGTATACCTGCTAGCATGCCATTAAAGTGGAAGCTTAGATAACTTCTGGATATGGCTGGTTTGACCTTTCTTTGGGATTGGAGGTGTGATTAAATCCACACACAATTTAACTTTGTAATGAAAGAAGAATCAACATAGCTTAGTGGAAAAAGTAGAGACTCTGCCTTGAATTAGGCAATAATTACTGAAACTCATCTGTCTTCTCTTTGTAAAAACAAATACAGTATTTACTGCACAAGACAGCTGTGAGAATTAAATCATTAATGTATGTAACTGCTCAAAATATGTTACTCTCCTTCACTCTCCCTTTAATAAGGAAAGTAGCTTGGGTAAAATCTATGGACTAGAAATCTATCAATTAGATATTCTAATTTTGCCTTTCCTAATCAATTGGTTTGAGACCTTATCCACTGGTGTTGCTGTGGAAAGTAAAAAATAGGTCAGATCGATACCACTGTAAATTAATGTCACTTAACCTCAAATGGGCTGTCCTAAGTTCTGCCATCCCATATGTTTCCTGGGTCAGCGTCTTCTCCCACTTTTCATAATGACTATTTTAACTGTTCACCACTCTGAAAACCTCTGACCATCCTTTCTCCCCCTGCTCCATCTAATTCTGCTCCTTTTGTCTCGACTAATGACCTTGATTTCTATTTCATAGGTAGAATGAAGCTATTAGATAGCAACTTCCCATTTTCCTGGTACCAAAAATGAAAGCTTCCTTTTGCCTACACCTATTTTTTTTCTTTCTTCCTTCTAGTTCAATAGATGAGGTAACCCATTTATTTCAGCGAAAACTGATTTCCCCATCTTTGCTTTGTATCCCACCCCCTTTCATCTTCTTGAGAAAGTTACATTATTGATGATCCCTCTTTTCTCTTGTATATTCAACATCTCACACATAGAATCTTTCTGTTGGTATTTAATTATACTCACTTCTCCCAAGCTTCATAATCTTTCCCATGAAACCCTCTTCATTATTTCTGTCCTCTTCTACCCATTTTCTTCTTAAAAAAATAAAAAAGATCTTATTTATTTATTTATTTTTAGAGAGAGGGGAAAGGAGGGGGAAAGAGAGGGTGAGAAACATCAATGTGTGGTTGCCTCTCTCGCGACCCCAACTGGGGACCTGGTCCACAACCCAGGCATATGCCCCGATGGGGAATTGAACCAGCAACCCTTTGGTTTGTAGGCCAGTGATCAATCCACTGAGCCACACCAGCCAGGGCTACCTATTTTCTTTGAAGTACTGTTTATACTCAATGTCAACATTACCTTACTTCCTACTCACTCTTCAAACAAACCTCATTGCTTCACTGAGTCAGCTTTTCTTATAGTTGTCAACGATACCCCATTGCGAAAGCCAATGGTCACTTTTTTGTTGCCTCCACCTAAATATCTCAGAGGCATTTCTAACTCAATAGGTCCCAAACTGAACCCCAGATCTTCTCTCCCAAGACTGATTCTCTTTTGCCTAAACCTGCTTCTCTCCATAACTTGCTTTTTCTTAATGTATGACATCAGTTTCCCTTAATTCTTTTCTCTTCTTCACTCTTTCATATGGAATTCATCATCATGTCCTTTTTGGTTTTATCTCCCTTATGTCTCTTGGATCCAACCAGCCTTTTTCTCATCATCTCTATTCCAGATGTTTACAATGTGCCCCTAACTGGTCTCTATGCAGTTAGGTTTTGTCAAGCTCTTCTCAATAGTTGTTGCTGTTGATCTTATCACTGTGGTAGTTATACATTTGCATGATCATTGGATTTATTTAGACATACATTACTCTCTGAGAGCAGTGAGGCACATCACTGAAACCCCATGAAACAATTCACAAATGTATAAATAATATAGTTCATGAAAACTGTATACATTTTTACAATGAAGACAGAAGAAAAGAGAATAGAAACATCTACTTAGGATGGTTTTAGTAAAATGGAAAAATTCCCATCCTGTAGTAAGACAATTAGCTCTCCATCCCAAATTCATGTTTCCCTCAATAATTTGAGCGATTGTTGAGAGGGGCTGTTGCCTTTCCACAGATTGCATGGCCTGGCTCCTTTGCATTCAGCTATGGCATGAGATTACTTTTGCAAATGAGATATGAGTGAGAACTACATGTTTAATTTTCAGGTCAAAAATTTTAGGAAGCAGCTTTTTCTTTTCTTTGCCAACAAATGTAAAGAGAGAATTTTGAGACCCTAGGGAAATGATGGAGCCACAGAATGGAAATAACATGAACCTCCAAAGTTTCAATAGGGGGAAAGATGCCCACAAAACATTGATCCACATATTAGCAATTACATGAACAAGATTCGATGAACTGACTTCTGGCCAAGATGGAGGCCTAGACTGACACTCTCCATCTTCCTCCATAACTAAGAAGGGCTACAACTAATGCAAAACCAGAAACAACTAGAAGTTCCATAAAATAAAGCTACATGGAAGTCCAACGTATGAAGTTATAAACAAGTGGTGCTTGTCTGGACAGGTAGGAGGGGTGAAGCCCAGGTGGAGAGATCAAACTGTGCTCACAGCGGCAGCTGTAGTGACAAGTGGCAGGACTGCAGTAAGCACAGACACCTGTATTTAAGGGAAGGTGAGAAGCACCTGGGGAGCACCCCGGGCTGCAGACCAGACCCGTCAGTTCGTGATTCCAACGCTGGGGAAGACAGACCCCCGTTACCTTGGACTGTGAGGCCCAGGGAGTGTGGGGACAGAGGAGGAGGCTCCCGGTCTCTCAACGAAGAGTAAACGGCAGGAATCCATCTTGGACCTACGCCCCTACACAAAGCGCCACAGTGTGGTGAGAAGGGTCATCCGGTAGTGACGCTTGCACGGGGCTCTGCCCAATATAGCGTAGGAGGTGTGACAGCCCTGCCCAAGAATGAAAGGTAAACAAACCTGTCAGGATGGCAGGGATAACGATAGAGATCTCAATCACGCAGCTGACCAGAAAGCAAATACATGAATTAATAGACAAACAGATAGATAATCTTTCTGAGGCTCAGTTCAGAGCTATAGCTATAAGGCAGCTTACAGAACTAACAGTAGGACTTAATCAAGACAGGGAAGGAATAAAGGCTAGTCCTGCTGAAATGAGCAAAAACACATATGAAACAAGTGGTGAGGGAAGGAAAACTGGGGATCAAATCAACAAATCAGAATATACGGAAGGAACAACCAGTCAAGCAGTGCAGAAAGAGGAAACAAATGTGAGGAAAATGAGGAGAGGCTCAGAAACCTCTGGGACAACTATAAGTGAATGAACATCTGAATTACAGGGTTGCCAGAGGGTGAAGAAGAAGAACTAGAAATTGAAAAATTAGGTGAAAAAATAATGAAGCAGAATTTCCCTAACTTGGGGAAGGACATAGACTTACAGATCCAGGAAACACAGAGGGTTTAAAAAAAATAAATAACTGGACCCAGGGAGAACCACACCAAGACACATTATAATCAAAATGTCAAAAATTAAAGATAAAGAGAGAATCTTAAAAGCAGCAAGAGAGAAGAAGAGAATTACATACAAAGGGGTCCCAATTAGACTATCAACTGATTTCTCAAAGGAGACTCTGCAGGCAAGAAAGGATTGGCAAGAAATATTCAAAGTAATGAAAAGCAAAATCCTACAACCACAATTACTCTCTCCAGTGAAGCTGTCATTCAGAACAGAAGGGCAGAGACAGTGCTTCTAGGAGAAAGTAAAACTGAAGGAGTTCATTAGATCTAAACCACTGTTATATGAGATGTTAAAGGGACTTGTTTAGAAGGAGGATCAAAACTATGAACATTAAAATGAAAACTGTGTCACAACGACCAACAACAGAAGCTAGGGAATTGAAACAAAGGCAAACTAAATAGGCAACGAGAGTGGAAAAAGAATTATAGGTATGGGGAACATACTGGGGGGAAGTTAGCAGGTAGAGGGAAAGGGGGGAAAGGGAGGGAGATGATGCAGGAAATAAGAAGCATAGTAGGAGGGAGTGGAGTAGATAGGAAGATGTTGAGAAGAACTATATGCATAACCAATGGACATGAACTAAGGGGGGGCTAGTAGAAGGAGGGGGGTCACTGGGTGGAGGGGAACAGAGGGAAAAGAAATTAGGACAACTGTAACAGCATAATCAATAAAACATATTTAAAAAACAATTTAACACTTCTGGCCTGCTTACTATATAAATCAAAGGCCAGAAGTATCAGGCATCACTATGTTGTACATGGTCTTAGTTACAGAGTAAGAATGTAACTCATGATCCTCAATTACAATTCAGGACAGCTCTTAATAAGCCAATGGTTTACATCACCTGTGTGGTTTCAATTGCTGTCATTAATTCAGGAGCTGTGTTGTTTAATGATGATAAATAAATGATGAAAAAAATTGATGAATTATTATGTGTGTGTGTGTTGGGGGAGTAGGGGGAAATCTGGCCCTCCACTTCTTTTTGTAAATAAAATTTTATCGGAACACAGGTGTTCCCATTTATTTACATGTTGTCTATGGCTGGCTAATGGAGTCGAGTAGTTGCAACAGAGACTGTATACAATGACTGAAATATGTACTACCTGGTCATTTATCAAAAAAGTTTGCTGACATGTGGTTTGTTGTCTTAAGCAGTTGTAATTTTGGATTTAATTGTTACAGCAATAACATTGCTCTAACTAATATACCTCCCTAAGCATAAATGTTATAGCTCTCTGCACCCCTTCACTAGTGAATGCAGTCTTTAACAAGTATTTCTTGAATATTTAATATATTCTTGGTATTGAGATACAAAGTGAAGGAAAAATGAATCCTGCTTTCAAGAAGCTTATGGTTTTAATAGGGAGATAGAGGAATCAGTTGGCAATTAAAATATGGACACATTGACGGTAACTGTAGGGGGCTAATCACACACGCAGGAGTACTTATCCCAGACTTGGGAAATGCCCGTGCTGAGGTCAAGCCTATCCCCAGCCTGCCACCCCCTACTCTACCCTGCCTGCTGCTGAGGAACACACTCTGAGATGGATATTACTGTGCAGGAAATTTATGTGGAATGCTTTCAGAAGCAACATCTGTGGGGAAGGGAAGGAAGTAGTATGAGGCAGAAGGGGAAGTTGGGTGGTGACATTTTCACACAAAGGCCTCAGCCAAGCCTACAGGGAGCTCTGAACCTTGGGTGGCCCTTCAGAGTTGGGAAAAGGCATGTGTGGAGCTTCTTGCTTCAGATAGTCATTGACTGCAGGTTGCCCAGAAGAGAAGGTTGACAATGGTACTCGGTAGCTGGTGGATACTTCTTCAGTCCTGATGGGGCCATCTGATTGTGCACATAGAGGCCATCACAGGAGAGTTCTGTCACAATCCTTGGGAGGAAGTTCAGTCTAAACTTAAATCTCAACTTTGAGTAGAACATTTCAGCTTCCAAAAAGAGGGAATAGGAATAGGTGTTGGAGAATGTGCTAGGCAGAGGGAGTAAAATGTTCAAATCACTAGAAATGGGAGCTAACAGGGTGAATTCAACCATGACTGACCAGCAGGTTTAATGAGTATACTCCTGGCTTCTGTCTGAAGGAGGGAAACAGGGAAACTGTCAATGGGCATCACTCAAGTTAATTGGCAATTACAGACTTCCTACATTCGAAGAAGCTCCAGGTCATAATTAAATTTATTTTACTTTTCTTTTTTTTAAACCAAGTAAGTACAATTTAACTAAGCCTGCAGTCTGGGAGCAGCTTCACGAGATCTTTTTTAGGAACGTGATATCTTTATTCTCACAGAGTTTGAATTAATTATGTTGAGCCAGTGATTTCTCAACCAAATCATGATTTCTCTGTCTCCTGAAATTTTCCATTCTGCTTAGAAACATATCTGCTACTTAACAAGTAACCCTGATTGACTGGTGTGAATGTGAGTGAAATAATCAAATTCTCCACCCCCGTGAAAAACAGCCATTATATGACTTATAAACAAAAACATAGGGTAAATTTAAACAGGATAAATGGTAAAGTGATTAGGTTTACAGTTCAAAATAATTCAACATTGTTCCACAACTTACAAGAGATTAGTGAGTAGCCTCTATAGGTGAAATGTTTTGCAAAATGTGTTTGGTCTAAGTGCCCTGGAAGGATCTTTATGCATTAAGCCCCATATTTTAAATTCTGTACCTCTAAGTATTTTCACTTATCAGAATCCTTGAATTTATAAACTGTGAATTTATTTTGTAATTTCTAGCCACCATTTTTATGTAGTTATTGTTTTACTAATTCATGATATTTAATTCAGATAAAGATTGAAATTTAGAAATTATCTTATGTGTTAGTGTGTTTTATGAACAGAATATTTAACATTGTGTAATAAACATTGGACATTGAAACATAAACAACTGTTGATTATGTGTTATTTGTATATGTAGTTAAGTTAAATATATTTATGAAACACAAAAATGAAAACAAATATCCTCTAATCATTCGCTCACCTTGGGACCAGAATATTAGAAATTTAAACTTAACTTTATGCTCTTTCATTATCCCAAAAGTAACTATGACTCATTACTTTGTGAATAATTTTTAAAAATTACATATATGTTTAACCTAAAGAGTAATTTTGCTTGTTTGAGTATGAGAAAAACATTGCACTAAATTTAGTCTTTTATGGAACTTTTTTTCATTGTCGTTCAGCTTCAAGTATCTAAGATTTATTTTTAAATTCTTACTCATGGACATTTTTTCATTGCTTTTAGAGAGAGAGGAAGGCAGGGAGAGGGTGGGAGGGAGGAGGGGAGAGAGAGAGAGAAAGAGAGAGAGAGAGAGAGAGAGAGAGAGAGAGAGAGAGAGAGAGAGAGAGAGAGAGAGAGACCTTGATGTGAGAGAGAAACATTGATTGGCTGTCTTCTTGTACCAGTACATGCCCTGACCAGGGATTGAACCCCTGACATTTTGGTCTATGAGACACTCAAACCAACTATGCCACACTGAGCAGGGCACATACATAAGATATTATCACTGCTTTTGCATGTAGCTATGATTGACTCATTTTTACCACTGTAAAGTGTCCTATAGTATGAATATGCTAAATTTACCCATTTTCCTGTTGGATGATATTTTTTCCCAGTTTCTTTTTCTATAGCAAATCATAGTGTTATGAACAACTTTTATATGTCTCCATAAATGTGCGCGTAAAAGTTTCTTTTGGATCCATACCCAGGAGTAGAACTGCTGAGTTAAAAGCTATGCAGATGTTCAACTTTACAAGATAATGGAATTTGTTTTCCACAGTGGTGCCACTGAGTAATTTCCACCAGTGGGGTTTAAGACTTCTCATCAACCCCCAAACTAGCCAACTTTGTGCTGCAGGAGTGGTTGAGTGGATTCTGGAAACTGAGGTTCAGATTTACATCTCTGCTCTGTCATTAGAGGACTGTTTGTCTTGAATGAGGTCTTTAGCTTTTTTTTTTTTTACCTCCCCTTTCTATAAAATTGGGAGGATAACAGACTTCTAAGGGTTCTATGAGAATTAAATGAGTGAATATATATATATAACATTTAGAACGGTATATGGGTTCATAGCAATACTGTGCATTTACTATTATTTGCTTAATTTTTGCTAGTCTGATAGATGTATAACAACATTGTGGTCTAACTTTGCATCACCTTTATTGTGAATCAGGTTGTTAATTGACCTTTCTTCTATTATGCCTATTTATATATTTTGGTCATTTCATTAGTGGGTTGATCATCTTCTTCTTTGGTGTTTGGGGCTCTTTGCATATTCTGGGTAAAAAAACCCTTTTAATTATTTTTTGCAAAAAATTTTATTCTAGGTTTCTAAGTTATCTTTTCACTTTTGAAAATGGAGTGTGTTATATATTTTTTTGTCGTTAGTGGTGTGTTATTTTTGGTATCATTTAAAAAAATCTTTTTAATTCTGAAACATAAGAATATTTTTCCTATATTTTCTTCTAAAATAATTAAAATTTTACCTTTCTTAGTTGAGTTTGCAATCTATCAGGGATTTATTTTTAATGATTAATGGGGTGTAAGGCATATTTTTCACAGCTTATATAGGAAAAAACAATTATCTTAATATCATTTATTGAATTTTTCTTTTATTTATAAACTTTTCTCCAGTAAACTGCTATGCCAGTTGCCTTACATAACAAGTTTTTATATAGGCATTCATTTGTCACTGAGCTCTCTATTCTGTTTTATTGATAAATTTGTCTACATTCACACCAATATCATTCAGTCTTTTTCTCTTTTTTTAAGTATATTTCATTGATTATGCTATTACAGTTGTTCCAATTTTTCCCCTTTGCTCCCCTCTGCCCAGTACCTCCCTTCCCTCCAGCAATCCCTGCCCCCCCTTCCTTAGTTCATGTCCATGGGTCATGCATATAGGTTCTTTGGTTTTTCCATTTACTTTATTATCCTTAATGTCTTCCTGTCTCTTTTGTACCTACCAGTTATGATTCTATCCCCCATTCTCCCCTTTCCCCCATCCCACTGATAACCCTCCATATGATTTCCTTATCTGTGGTTCTGTTCCTGTTATAGTTGTTTGCTCAGTTTGTTTTTGTCTTTTTTTAGATTCACTTGTTGATAATGTGAGTTTTTCATTTTAATGTTCATAGTTTTGATCTTCTTTTTCTTAAATGTGACCCTTTGACATTTCATACATATAATAAGGGCTTGGTGATGATAAACCCCTTTAGCTTTATCTCATCTGGGAAACACTTTATCTGCCCTTCAATTCTAAATGATAGCTTTGCTGGACAGAATAAGCTTGGTTGTAGGTCCTTGTTTTTTATCACTTTGAATATTTCTTGCCAGTCCCTTCCAGCCTGTAAAGTTTCTTTTGAGAAATCAGCTCACAGTCTTATGGGAACTCCTTCGTAGTAACTCTCTTCTTTTCCCTTGTTGCTTTTAAGATTCTCTCTTTACATTTAAATTTTAACATTTTACTTATGATGTGTCTTGGTGTAGTCCTCTTTGGGTCTAGCTTGTTTGGGACTCTCTGTGCTTCCTGGACTTCTATGTCTTTCCTTTGCCAAATTAGGGAAGTTTTCTTTCATTATTTTTTTCAAATAAGTTTTCAATTTCTCGCTCTTCCTCTTCTCCTTCTGGCACCCCTATGATTCGGATGCTGGTATGTTTAGAGTTGTCCCAGAGGTTCCTAAACCTCTCCTCTTTTTTTTTTTTTTTTTCCAATTCTTGTTTCTTCATTCTGTAATGGTTGACTGCTTGTTTCTTCCTTATGTTCCAAATCATTGACTTGAACTCTGGCTTCGTTCCCTTCACCATTGGTTTCATGTGGATTTTTCTTCATTTCACTTAGTATAGCCTTCACTTCTTCCCTTATGTGTTTGCTGCACTCAATCATTTCTGTGAGCATGATTATCACCAATGTTTTGAACTCTACATCTGTTAGGTTGGCCATCTCTTCCTCACATAGTTCTCCCTATAGAACCTTGATCTGCTCCCTCTTTTGGGTCATGTTTCTCTATCACCTCAACTTGACAGCTTCCTGTGTTTGCCTCTGTGTATTAGATAGAGCTGTCGCACCTGTTATATTTTAAGGGGTAGAGCCTTAGGTATTCATCAGTGTGGGGTGACCTGTTTCACCACCTTGTCGCACTGTATGTGGGGGAGGGATCAGAGAGGGAACAGTACTGCTTGCTCGGCATTTACCCATTTTCCAGCCACTTCACCTGCTTCCTGTTTGTGACTGGTGCCCCTTTAGCTGTTGTCCTGGTGATGGTTTCCAGAATGAGTGGGTTTGTGTACATTCTAGGACCATGGGGATCCTTTAAATGGACTCTACTGAGAGACAAGTAGTTCTTTCTGCTGCCCCAACCCCCACTGGTTTTTACAGTTAGAAGCAATGAGGCTTTATTTTTCTGGCACTGGAACTGTAAGCTGAGTGGTATGGCCTGGTACTGGGATCGCGCCCCAGGTGTCCCTCCCTGCTTTTATAATGTGTGACTGCTTTTTCCACCAGCTGGCCACAGCCACTGCCTTGCCACTTCTGTACCACATCCTCTCTGCCCTGGATCCCCATCGCTGCTCCTCCTACCCATCTGGATGAGTATTGCTTCTTTATATCTTTGTTTGTTGGACTTCCATGCAGTTTTATTTTTCTGGTAATTCTGGTTGCTTTTGTTTTGATGTAGATGTAATCTTTCTTATGGTTGTGGGAGGAGGTAAAGCATGTCTATTTACGCCTCCATCTTGGCTGGAAGTCCTATCATTCAGTCTTGATTACTATTATTTTATAATACATCTTGGTATCTGATATAAAAATACCTGCTCCTTATTTTTTTTTTTTGTTCTTTGCTAGTGTACTTAGTATTCTCAGTTCTTTGCTTTTTCTTATAAATTTCAGCAACAACCTGTCAAGTCCATAAAAATTTTTGAATTTTATGTAAAATTACATCAAGTCAAATGATCAATTTAGGAAAAATTAATTTCTTGGTGATATTCCTATCCATGAACCTATATATTTTAGATCTTCTTCAATATATTTCAATAAAGTTAAAAAAATTTTTATGAAGGTCTTGTAGTTGTTTGTCGGGTGTTCCTTCCTGGGTGTGCAGCTTTATATATAAAGTTATCTGTGAGTAGAAATATCAATACCTTTGATTTTTACAGATTAATCTTATATTTGCCCACTTTATGAATTTTAAAAATTAATTTAAATCTATTTTTGTTTTAATTTCCATATAGACAGTCATATAAAAAATTAAACCAAAGGACAGTTTAGTTTCATGCTTTATAATTTTTACTTCTTAGTTCTTTTCTGGGCATGTGCTGGTATGGGGTTTCAGTATTGATTATTCTAAAATTGCCTTTGTCACAGTTTCCTCATCTTGTTTTTATTTTTCAAAGATATACTAGCTTCTTAGAGCTGTGAGAAGTAGCTATTCACTCATTTTCTCTTTTCTGAATAGAGTAAGATATGTCTCTTGTAAATTTGTTAGAACTCACCTACAAACCTGTTTGATATGATGGTTTTTGTTCTGCTTTGTTGTGTCTTATGAGACTTTTCCAAATGACTAATTCAGCTTCTGTAATTGACAGTTTTGGCTTATTTCTTCTTTAGTCACTTTTGGAAAATCATATTTCTACCATCTTATGCTGTGCTTTCTATTTATGTTTCTTATCTATTCTTTTTTCCTCTGTTTATTGTTCGGATTGCTTGTTTTCCTTATTCACTTAAGAAAACTGAAATAGAATATAAACATCAGAAGGCACAATAATTACATAAGTATTAACATGTGAAATTTTAAAAAAGTTATAGGCATGTGGGAATTTTGTTTTGCAGGCTAAGATGTTTGAAAGATATAGTACTGCTTTGTGGAAGTTTTTGGTGATAAACCCTTTAGTTCTTGTTTACTTAAAATACCTTTGATTTTGTCCAAGAAAAATAGTTCTGCTGGGTACAAAATTCTAGATGGTTAGTTGCTCTTAGCAATTGGAACTCATTATTCCACTGTGTTCTAGCTTTCTCTGTTATTGTAAAGTCTACTGTCACTGTTTTTAAGCTTATTCCTTTATCTTTCTTGCTTTGCAGTTTAATTGTGATTTACCTGTTTCTTATTTATTTTTCTGTTTTACATAGAGTTCTTGGCTCATGTCTTATCATCTGATACATTTTTAATCATTATCCCTCTGAATATTACTTTTCTTCCATTTTCCTTCTGATACTGTACTTAAATTTATGTTTTTTTTTTTTTTAAGCTTTTATTTGTGAGATATCTATTCCCTGCATTTTGGATAATTTCTTCAATCTATCACCCAGTTTACCAATTTATTCTTCAGTTGTGTCTGATTTGCTGTTTAACTCAACCATTAATATTATAATTTCAATCACTATGGTTTTAATTTCTAAAATTTTATTTGATTCATTTGCACATTTATCTGGTCATTTTGTTTTAATAATCTCTTTTTACTTTTGCAAATTTAAAAGATCTTCTAGTTCTTTATTTCACACATAGTTATTCCATATTTTGTCTCACAATTCCAATATCTGAAAACCTAAATCTGATTGTAAATCTAAATCTAATTTTGTTGTTTCTGCTATCACTTGCAGTGACTTGTTTTTATGTGTGTTTGGAAACTATTGATTGTGATCTTATATTTGCTTGCTCTTAATCAACAAAAATCTCAAAGGCTTAAATTGGGGATGCTTTGCTTCGTGAAAAAATCTATGTTTTTCTTTTTCAGAAGCCAGCGGGTAATTGGACTACTTTAGTTATATTTGTTCCCTTAAAAGACATGGAATCTCAGCTCAAGCTCCCCTACCCTGAAAAGGGCCCAAAGCTTATTATCCAATTATTAGAACTGGCATGAGAATTTGTTTTCAGGGCAACCTAGCTTTCTATTTTCACTTGTTGTTTTAGATCATCATTATTATTTTGTTTGTTTTTGAGAGTTCTTTTACCTTCATTCAAGCCCAGCAATACATTACAAAAAATGTTTCTTATAATTTATCTATAACTTATTTGTAATGTAGTAGGAGGAACTTTCAGAATATCTGGTTTCCCATACTGTTGGAAGGAGAAGTTACACAATTATTATTATTTTTTATTTTGGTTTTTCAATTACAGTTGTCCCCCACAATTACATTTTGATGATACTGATAATAATTGTTCCACTAGAAATAGCAATAAGCAGTAACAATCTTATACTATTTGTATAGCACTAGTTAATTTCACAGCATCTCTCTTAAAGCAGCCATTTTGTATAGTTGTTAATACCCAAGACATTGTTTTCCTAACTCACATAAATGGTTAAAGTCAAAACCGGAATAAAAGCCCAGATTTTTGACTTACTTTGTTGATTAAAAAAAAAACAAAAAACTTATGCTGCTGTTTTTAGTCTTTTCCACATCAGTTTCCTTATAAACTAAAACATGATTTTGGGGGTTGAAGAGCAAAAGTTTATTTAGTAGATGAATACTACAAGACTGGAAAAGATTGCTTTAAAAGACTCCCAGAAAAGAATATTTCAAAAATTCCTTCAGTATGCTGTTTTAGGACCTAGTAATTCTTCTGTAATTACTTCCTTTACTTCATTTGGTTTTTTCCTGCTGAAATCTGTGCTCATTTCCTCTTATTTCCTTCTCTACCAAATGAGGAGTAGTGTTCATCATTCTCTATGTTAAACTTCCCTTTCTCATGATAATCACCTCTGAGCCTATTGTGTCATTTCATAACATTGATTCCATAAGAAAATATTGGGGCCCTACTATATGTCTTTAATTATCCCTTTTTCAGACAAAAGATGTTCTCAGTGTACCTGTCATTAACTATATTATTTCTAACCTTTTAGCCATTTTTGTCATTCTTTTCTTGATATTATCTATTATTGACACATTTCTCATAAGTTAAAAAAAAAAGACCTCTTATAATGTTGAGAGATAGTCTTTCTTAGCCATAGACTTTCTTATCCTAAGCCTGGAAAGGACTTAGAGATTACCCAACCCTAAAGTACCCATCCTTTTATATATTATGTGTCTAATTAGGCCAGTGATTAATAGTTACTTTCTAGTTTCTGTCTCTTTTTTAATCCTCACCCAATGCCATTTTTTTCATTGCTTTTAGAGAGAGGACGGGAGAGGAAGAGAGAGAGAAACACTAATGTGAGAGAGAAGTATCAATTGGTTTGCTTCATATGTGCCCCAACAGGGGATAGAACCCACAACCTAGGTATGTGCCCTAAATGGAAATTGAACCTGAGATGACCTTCCAATCAACTTAGTCACATGAGCCAGGGCTCTAGTATTTCTCTTTTAAGTGTACTCTTGAACAACTTTCCTCTCCTCCTCTTCATTCTCCTCTCCTTTAAAAAAAAAAAAAAAACTTTATTGATTATGTTGTTAAAGTTGTCCCAATTTCTTTTCCCTTTGTTTCCCTCTACCCAGTGACCCCACTCCCTCCAGTAGTCCCCCCCCTTAGTCCATGCCCATTGGTTGTGCATATAGTTCTTCTCAACATCTTCCTGTCTACTCTATTCCCTCCTAATATGCTTCTTAATTCCTGTACCATCTCCCTCCCTTTCTGCCCTTCCCCTTCCTTACTGACCTCCCCCCATAATGTTCCCCATACCTATAATTCTTTTTCCACTCTTGTTGCCTACTTAGCTTGCCTTTGTTTTAATTCCCTAGCTTCCGTTGTTGGTTGTTGTGATACAGTTTTCATTTTAATGTTCATAGTTTTGATCCTTTTTCTCCCAAACAAGTCCCTTTAACATTTCATATAACAGTGGTTCGAATCTGATGAACTTCAGTTTTATTTTGCTCTGGAAGCTCTTTCTCTGCCCTTCTATTCTGAATGACAGCTTTGCTGGAGAGAGTAATGGTAGTTGTAGGTTTTTGCTTTTCATTCCTTTGAATATTTCTTGCCAGTCCCTTCTTGCCTGCAGAGTTTCTTTTGAGAAATCAGCTGAGAGTGTTATTGGGACCCCTTTGTATATAATTCTCTTCTTTTCTCTTTCTCTTTAATTTTTGACATTTTGATTATAATGTGTCTTGGTATGGTTCTCCTTGGGTCCAGTTTTTTTTTTTTTAAACTCTCTGTGTTTCCTGGACCTGTAAGTCTATTTCCTTCCCCAAGTTAGAAAAATTCTGCTTCATTATTTTTTCACATAATTTTTCAATTTCTAGTTCTTCTTCACCTTTTGGCAACTCTATGATTTGGATGTTTGTTTGCTTATAGCTGTCCCATAAGTTTCTGAGCCTCTCCTCATTTTCTTCACTTTTTGTTTTCTCTTTCTGCACTAGTTGACTGTTTGTTCCTTCCCTGTGTTCCAATTTGTTGATTTGATCCCTGGTTTTTTTTCCCTCACCACTAGTTTTGTATGTGTTTTTGTTCATGTCAGCAGGACTAGCCTTCATTCCTTCCCCATTTTGTTTAATATCTGCTGTTAGGTCTGTAAGCATTTTATAACCAAAGCTTTGAACTATGCCTCAGAAAAATTTCCTATCTGCTGCTTCGTTAGATTAGATATTTGCTGTCTGGTCAGCTACATCACTGGAATCTCTGTCATAATCTGTGCCATCCTGACAGTTTTGTGTTTACCTTTGCTTCCTGGGTGGGGCTGTACACCTCCTGCGCTATAGGGGGTGGAGCACCGTGCACTCATCATAAAATGCTGTGGCATTTTATGTGGGGGTGGGGGTCCAAATGGATTCCTGCCATTCACTCTTCACTGAGAGACTGAGAACCTCCTCCTCCATCCCATCCCATCTGGGCCTCACAGTCCAAGGCAATGGGTGTCTGCCTTCCCTGGCATTGAAATTGCAAGCTGACAGGTCTTGTCTGCAGCCGAGGGTGCTCCCCAGGTGCTTCTCATCTCTCCTTAAATATGGGTGTCTCTGCTTATCGCCGTCCTGCCCCATTACCACTGCTGCCACCACCAGCACAGCTTGACCTCTCCGCCTCGGCTTCGCAACCCCCTACCCATCTGGATGAGCACTACTTCTTTATAACTTCATATGTTGGACTTCCATCTATTTTCTGGAACTTCTTGTTATTTCTGGTTTTGTGGTAGATGTATTACTTCTTAGTTGTGGAGGGAGATGGAGCATTTCAGTCTAGGCCTCCATCTTGGCTAGAAGTCTCCTCCTTTGTGTGTTTGCCTCTGTCGTAGGTAGAACTTTCACTCCTGTTACATTGTAAGGGGTGGAGCCTTAGGGATTCGTCAGTACAGGGTGACCAATTTCACCACATTGTGGCGCTGTATGTGGAAGAGGTGTCTGAGAAGGAACAATGCTGCTTGCCCAGCACTTGCCCCTTTTCCAGGCACTGCTCCCACTACTGTATGGGACTGGTGCCTCTCCAGCTGTTTCCCTGGCTGTCGTTCCCAGAGTGGATGGGTCTGTGGATGTTCTGGGACTCTGGGGGCCCTTTAAATAAGCGGACTCTGATGAGACACTGGCAGTTTCTGCCTCCACCCCAAACCCCACTGGTTTCCACAGTCAAAAGCAATAAGGCTTGATTTTCCCCGGTGCTGGGACTGTGAGTTGCGGGGTCTAGTGAAGAGCTGGAAACACTCCCCTCCTGACTTTTTAAAACATGTAACTGTGCTTTCCACTGGCCTGCCACTGCCGCCACTGCTGCCACAACCACACTGCATCATCTCCGCCCCGGCTCCACCCCTCCTACCTGTCTGGATGAGTATTTCTTCTTTATATCTTTGTTTGCTGGACTTCCTTCCATGCAGTTTGGTTTTCTGGAACTTCTGGTTGTTTCTAGTTTTGAGGTAGTTGTATTCCTTCTTAGTTGTGTAAGGAGATGCAGGGTGTCTGTCTATGCCTCCATCTTGGCCAGAAGTCCCAGCTAAAATCTCCTTCTATTTAATATAATAGATATTTTTATTTGGGCTCATTGATCCAATGAAAAGAAAGTCAGTGATTTCAATACCTATAAATATGTATCCTTTAAAGAAGCAGGATAAAATACTCTAGAAAATTCTGACATATTTTGTTTTGTAAATATGATACTTGGATTGGAAAGCTACAACAGTAATAATAAAAACAACAATAAAATACTACTTAAACCAACAAGATGCTTAGATACAGAAAATAAAAATAGTCTGAAGCAATCTGCAATCTAACATTATACCACTGCTCATAACAATGTTTGTTTTTGATGTACTTCTAGAATTCATTCACAAATTATTATTTTTTCTACGTAAGTTCACAAGGTGATCTGCTTGAGTTGAATCAGAGCTTATTTTCTGCTTTAAATGTCAGTTTTATGTAGTATTACTGGAATCAGCCCAACTGTTCCTACATTTAAAAGAAAAAAAGATTGTTTAGAGCACTTCAAGCTTTGATTACATTGCTTACATTGCTTCCTGCATTTCTAGACAGATTTTCAAATTTCCTCCACCCCCTGCTGACTGGCATCACAATAGGTTTTATTGTCAAGTGTGCTGGGGTGTCAGGCTACTAATGCCAGAAATGGAGCCACCAAGGATCTGTTTTTGAAGACATGGGTGTTCTCAAATCTATTCCGCCTCCCTCACTGCCCGCCCCCAGACTTGTAGGTATCTGTAAAGCAAGCACTGTACAAATTTAATCAAACAGATCATTTGTCAAATGTCACTCTCGGAACTAAGCTAAAGGTCATCACATTTAGTAATATGGAACACCTCATTTTTGCAGCTTTGGTACTCCCAAATAAAAAAATAAAATGGCACTAAAATTCAGACACTGTTTGAAAGTGTGGGGGCAACCATTTAGTTGCAGATAACCCAGAGAAAAATATAAAAATGAACTAGCAATGGAAATATACAAAAGGAGTTTAGTCTATTGGAGAAGTCTATATGGAGAAACAAGGACGATGACTCAGGTTAATGTGTTTTGAAGACAAATGTTTTCCTAGCTACAACATCAGTGCTTAAACTTTCACCAGTATGCTAGGGCAAATCAGCAGACTATGTTTTTAGACGATATTGCCTGTGGAATGGAGTTTAGATGGAGATATAGAATTTGGGAAAGTTTTATCTGAGATGTGTTATCTGAGGAAGCCTTGGGCACAGGTAGGATTTGGGATACAAGGGTGTAGAGATCTGAAAGTAGGTTGGAAGGACATTTCAAATAAATGGAATTGCATGTGCAGTGGCACGGGACACAGATATCAGGGATCACATGCAGGGTTAGTAAAGCAAGCATTTTGCTTTGGCTAGGAAGTAAAATAAATGTCTGGTAGAGCCCAGAGGCTGCAGTTAGAGCACAGATGACCTGGACTTGATTTGGTGGGCAGTAGGGAGACCTGGCAGAGTTTTAAAAAGGGAATGACATGACCAGAACTTGGCTTCAGGACAGAGCCAAGATCATAGAATTTTGGCACACAGACTCGCCAATTTTTGTAAAGACAAACCCCAAACTTTCAGAGACCATTAAAAAATTGGTATTCTTCCTTCTAGCCTTGAACTTTAGAGACAAGGTCAGGACGGGGCTGATGAGACCTGAATGTCAGTGGTGGATGCCAAACTAACTGGTTAAAAGTAATTCTTGGGTCCTTGCTAAAATAGGACCTGATTCTTAACTCCTGAAGCAGGTCTTATACTGACTCTATTGTCAGCTCTGCTTAAAAAGGTCAGGGAACTTGAGTCTCTGGTTGACCTTTCTTGGGGTGGCTCTTTTAGAATTTTTGACTTGGGTTTTTAATTCTAATCTTAGTTTGAGTGTATTTGTTATTCATAACATTTTGGTGTCCTTCTTTTGGCTCAGACTCTACTGTCTTGGATCCTGAAATCCATGGGTCACTTTTGGATTAAAGAGTCTAAACAATTTGTAAATAAAATTTTGTATATTCCAGGTTCCATTTTATGCATTTAGCATTTTTTTTTTTTTTTTTTGGTGTAGAGCTCTGATATCTCACGAGGAAACATCAACTATTTACAATGTCTATTTCTTTAAAAAAGAGTTGTAAGTTTTCTTTTTTTTTTTTTAATGTGTTTTATTGATTAAAATATTACATTTGTGCCAATTTCCCTTCCCTCTGCTCCCCTCCACCCGGTGGCCCCCCTCCCTCCAGTTGTCCCCCCCTTTTAGATTATGTCCATTAGTTGTGCATACAGTTCCTCCCAACCTCTCTCCGTCTATTCCATTCCCTCCTACCATGATCCCCAACTCCTATATCATCTCCCTCCCTCTCCCCACTCCCCCTCCCTGTTGACCTCCCCCCAATATGCTTCCCGTACCCACAGTTCCTTTTCCACTCTTGTTGCCTGTTTAGTTTGCCTTTGTTTCATCTCCCTAGCTTCTGTTTTTTAAACCAGTCCCTTTAACATCTCATATAACAGTAGTTTGGATCTAATGAACTCTTTCAGTTTTATTTTGTCCTGGAAACACTTTCTCTGTCCTTCTATTCTGAATGACAATTTCGCTGGATAGAGTATTCGTGGTTGTAGGTTTTGGATTTTCATTACTTTGAATATTTCTTGCCAGTCCCTTCTTGCTTGTAGGGTCTCCCTTGAGAAGTCAGCTGATAGTCTAATTGGGACCCCTTTGTACATAATTCTTTTCTTCTCTCTTGCTGCTTTTAAGATTCTCTCTTTATCCTTAATTTTTGACATTTTGATTATAATGTGTCTTGGAGTGGTTCTCCCTGGGTCCAGTCTCTTGGGAACTCTCCTTGCTTCCTGGACCTGCAAGTCTATTCCCTTCCCCAATTCTGGGAAGTTCTCCTTTATTATATTTTCACTCAATTTTTCAAGTTCTAGTTCATCTTCCTCACTCTCTGGCAAACCAATGATTCTTATGTTGGGCCTTTTATAGCTGTCCCAGAGGTTTCTGATCCTCTCATTGTTGCTTCCCATTTCCTCTCGCTGCATTGGTTGACTGCTTGTTCCTTCTCCATATTCCAGTTTGTTGAAATGAACTCTGGATTTTTTTTCCTCACCATCTGTCTCGTATGTGGTTTTGTTCCTTTCGTTATGAATGTTTTTCGCTTCTTTCTTATCTTTTTCCTGCTCTTTTGTGAATTCTGTAAGCCACCTGATAACAATGGCCCAGAACTGAGCCTCTGACAGGTTTCTTATCTGTTCATCTGTCAGGTTCTCTATCTGTTGCCTGGTGAGTTGTGTCACCGGTATTTCTATAGTTGTCTGCCTCATTTTGACAGATGCGTTTTGTTTTCTTGGGCTGGCTATAGGGGGCAGGGGGCAGTGCCTGCGTACGCGTCACAATTCAGCGACCGGCGCCTGTCGGCGACCTATTTCGCAGCCCTGTGGTGCTTTCTTTGGGGGTGCGGGTCCAAGATGGATTCACACAGTTATTCAGCTAGGAGACCAGGATCTGTCCTCCTGCCCCCCTGGGCCTCACTGTTCAAGGCGATGCGGTGGCTGCTCTCCCCAGTGCTGGGGTCGCGCACCGCCAGGGGCTTGACTGCCGCCGGGATTTTTCGCCGCCCCGCCGCTGTCTCAGGTGCGACCGCAAACAGCACTGCCGTCTTTAACTCTTACCTGCCCAAATGGCACCGCTGGTTTATAACTTCATATGTTGGGCTTCCGTGTAGTTTTATTTTCTGGAATTTCTAGTTATCCTTTGTTTTGAAGTAGTTGTATTCCTCTCTAGTTGTAGAGGGAGACCTAGCGTGTCCATCTAAGCCTCCATCTTGGCCGGAAGTCCGTAAGTTTTCTTATGTGACTTTTTTCACTAATACATTTTTCATGTTAACTTTAAATTTACTCTATACCTATTAAAATGCTTACCTTGACTTTTAGCATATAGCCAATTGCCATCATATAATCCTGGGGGAAAATTATTATATACATGTAAGAAATGTAAAGAGAACTTGTGTATTAAATTTGCTTATTAGTGTGATCAACTAGGAAGCAGTTAAGGGTTATACATTCACTTCCTAAGTTTATGAGTGAGAAAGTTGACATATTACTTTCTACCCCCCATATATGCATTAGTCAAAATGAAAAGCACTTCGAAGAAGGGGTTCTAGATTCTAGGAATGAATTTTCAGTCCTTCTGTTGCCTCCTTTGGAAACTCAAGAATTTTGTAGTAAAATGATTAAAATCCTGATTAGATATAGCCACTTTCTTCACATTTTGTATGTTGATGATTTTATTCTTTGGGGGTTTTCCTCAATGTTTCCATTTAAGTTATATATTTGTCCCTCCTCCTTTAACCTCTGTATACTGGAAAGAAATAGAACTTCCTGCATTAGTATAACTTCCAAACCTGACAGGTAGCATTTAGACATTGATTTATGGCCTCAAACCTACATTAGTTTCCATTCCCATCCACACATCATGGAGACCTCTGTGTGCTCCATAGATGCACAATGTTTTTTAATGGATGTGAACTTAACCATTAATGTAACATCTCTGGTTTAATGCAGATACTTTTGTTAAATGACAATATAATTACTAGTCATCAGCAAACCTCAAAAAGGTTGGGAGGTTCGGTTCAGTTAAACACCCGAGAGCTCAGATGTTTATCTGAAGTTTACCCCTTGAGTTTAGCAAGTCCAGGCTGGAAAATGCTCAAGATCCATCTTACACATGAGACTTTTGTCAGCAATTCTCTTGTCCTGTGTCTCAATACCAGCACCTCTATGTTTTAGTCTTGGCCTATGCAGTATGTAAAACTCAACATAAAGAGATTTTAAAAAAGTCATTCCCATCAAATGGAGCTGAATAAAGTTTTCACAACATGATGAAAACAATTAGACAAAAATTTTATGTTGCAGGAGAAATGCTACCTTCTTCTTCTGTTAGGAATGATTTTGCTTACCTCCCTTTCCTGATTCTTGTTTAAATGTTTACTGCTACAGAATTTTCTAGCAGTTTACCACTGACATTAGATTGAAGGTGGGGGGAATTGCTGAAGATGACTCAGATCAATCCTCTTTGAAAACAAGTTTTTTTCCTAGAAGAAGCATTAATGTTTAAAGTTCTTTCAGTATGCTGGGCAAGTCAGCAGGTTGTGTACTTAAAAAAATAATTAAAATACTTCCAACACTGTGTGTTTTGTGTTTAGTTTAGAAGGGTCATTGCATCAATGGTGGTTTTTCCAGTTTTACGTTCTTCTAAATGACCTTTTTGTCCTTCTCTTTTCTTCTGTTTCAGAAGAAGTTTTTGAAACGAGGAAGAACTTTACTTTCTTGGGTACTTCTAGCATTGACTTGGAGAAGTGTCTGTTGTCAGCTGTTATAGTTTGGTGATATTTACTTCCTGCAGGAAAATGAGACTTTAGAGTTAACATGTGGCATAAACCTATTAGGAGCCAGGTATCAATTGGTTCTCTGTATGCAAATCATGGCCTTGTAATGAAAATGTGACATTTTGAGATGCTAGTATAATACTTATAAGGAAAGTTAAAAATATTTTAAAAATTGACTTAGGAATACAACCTTCATCTTGGAAATGTTTTAGTCTATATTGAATTCCATTGTTGGTGAATCTGAAAAATTTATCTTGGTTAGAAACCTTATGAGGCAAGTTTTTGCATTTCCAACTGAATTAATTTCTCTTTTCATGTAAAAGAATGAAGCTGGGTAAGTTGAATTCAATTCTGCAAATACACTTTGAATAGCCTCCATGTGTTATACTGTCTGAGTAACAGGGGAAGGAGAAGAGGTTCAAAGAGACCTTTCCAGTAATTGACCCACTGATGAGATAAGTGAAACAACGCTGAATTTTCTTGGCTAACATTATTTATCACAAGAGCTAGTCACGTAAGCCAAGTTAATATATTCCTTTATCTGGTTTTAGCTCAGGGAAAAGTCACACTGTTTTTATTTTGAGCAGGATATTTGAAGTCTCTTTAGATATGTGTAGAGGTAACAAAATAATTTTTAAAAGCAAGAAGGTGCCATTGAAACCAACATTTGCTATGAACTCAGAGCCCATGTATAATTTTGACCTCAATAGAAAAGTTGAGGAAATCCATAAACACAGGTATGAACCTCTTTACATAGTATGTAGCACAAAAAATTGTTATTGCAAAAGCTTCATCTTCCATTACTACCATACCTTGATTTCTAGCAGCTTGAGTCACATTTTATTTCTATAGCTTTTATTGGCCTGCAATAATGCCAGCCTCTCTCTATCCTTAGAGAGAGCTGATTTCTTCCTTGCAAGTCATTTAGGGCAACATTGACTAGAGAGTTTGTCTTTTGCTTCTCTGCACTTAAAGTTCATAAAGTCATTGAAGATGTCGTATTTGGTTATGCATTTCAACAAGCATCACACACAATATTTCCAGAGGGTTGGTTTACAAAATCCACTAGATACTTAAAATCTTTATTAACCAAAAGATAAACTACAGCATCTTTAAGACCTTTAGCATTCTCTACCAGATTAGTTAAGGGGGATTCTCTCCACCCAAAATAGGAAAAACTGGAGACCATTGGTCATTAGGAGACCATTAGAGCCATTATGATGCCTGAGCATCATTCTCTTGGGTTAGGCAGTAAATTAGGGAAAGGTGAGCCTGGTCTCTTTTTTGGTTGAACATCTTTGTTTTCTGTGGCAGGCTTTAAAAGGCTATTCAGTAACACAACCAAGGAGGGTTTTTCCATCATTTAAAAAGTGCTCATTAGACACTGCAAATTGATGCAGTACAAACAACGTTGAGAGGGTCTGGGTTCCCACATAAATTAGCTCAGTTTGTGCAAGATGAAAAATGCTTTGGCCCTAACTGCCAGCACTACAAACAGCCGAGCTTGGAAAAAAAACAAGGTGTGCCCACTGTGCCTCTTACATCACCAGCAGTCATAAAAGTGCTGTAATTAAAATGTAGCTGACAATTTGCTTAATGATGTGCGAGGCAGGGAGTCCAGGGAGGCCCCCACATGTGGTTGGCTGGGGTTTCTGCCATTCCAGTGGGAGCAGTGGCAGTGGCAGCTGCAAGTCTCTTCTTCACTTGAGAAAATGGTGACTAATCCAATAAGACAGTGGGGAGAATGGTGGAGCTTTAAAAATAATCAAGACCATTTTCACTCTAATGAGTCCGTGTGAGTGAGAAGGTACTTAAGGTGTTTTGGAACCATCCATTTATAATTAGCCAGGTTGAGTTTAAGAAAATTACACTATTCCCCACAATATAACTTAGGCCAATTAACAACTTAATTAGTTCACTATATTATGAGGTAGGGTTTCTAATTCAGTCTTCTTACTTCAGAATTACTATTATTATATAAGAAAAGAATCTTTTAAAGGTTTGTGAGACATTAAGCCTCAATTGGAACTGACACAATGCTCAAGTCCAGATCTCTGGATGAGCAATTTAATTCAAAATCAGTCACAAATTTACCTTTGACTCTTGACCAGGCACTTGAGTGCATCCTTTCCCGATCCATAAAATCAGAAACCCAAACTACATATAGAGATTATTTAGATTTGATTCCTGAGAGGCACTGTATGCTCAGACAATTTGGTAACACTGTAGATATATGAAGCATATATTTAGATGCTCAACTATTAGAATACACAATAGTATTCAACATTTCTTGAGTTATTCTTTAATCATTTAATGATCCATTTCCTTAAGTATCTTTATGCTACAAAAGTCATTGAGCAGTAAGTATCAGGACACATTTTTCTTTATGCTCATGCCATTTCTAAAGGCCAGTCTAGCATTCATTCATAGAAAACACTCTGTCTATATATTTGTAAACTATCAAATTGAAGAACTACTTCCAATAACTGTGCACACTGGTAGAATTGCCCATTAAGTAAAGGAAGAGAGATCTTCAATGCCAACAAGACCTCTTTTACCTTATGTAGACAGGTTTAAAAGTTAAAGTCAATATTTATTAATATGAAGAGACAATCAGGTGATTCTCAGAATCTGGCATCCACCATTCTATCCCCCCTCTCCTCCACACCTAGAAACTTCTAAATAATTTTATAGTATTAATTTATCAAAATAAACCTCTTTTCATGTCAAAACTACAGGAATGCTTTCTTAGTTTCATCACATGGATTTCTTAGGGGCATTCATTTGACATCAAAAGCTCATGAACTGGAAAAGTGCTTTGTTCAGGTGGCTCTTGAAATACTACACCGTGAACCACACCCTGTGCTGGGCTTCTCCTGTAAAACAGTGGTTGAGTATGATGCCAAGGTCATTAACCTGGTTGCCTTCCAGAAAACCAGGTGTATGAAAAGTAAGGAAATAAAATGGAATTTTGTTCAACCCAAGGACTGGAATCATATCTGCTGAGATTCAAAACAGATTATTGCAAAGTTCAAACAGTTCCAAAAGTTGCTGTCCACAACCATGGTTGGGACTTTCTTCCACATTTTAAAAATAATGATAAAGGCTACATATATGGCAAAAGTATACACAGCTTGGAAAGGCCAGAAATACTCCATATTCTAATAGTTACCCTATGTAATTGCATTGCTTTAATGTTATTTCAATTTCTTAGCTTGTTTAATGTTTATCTTGAAAATTCTTAGTCTTTTAAAAATTTTAAACACTAGAGCAAATAAGTTAATTATCATGCTTAATAAAATAAATATGCCAAACTTATGGTTTCAAATGAGGCTGGCTGGTTGAGAGTATAGAGCAGTACCCACAGAATGAGAGAACATATTTGCCAATTTATCTGATAAGGGGTTAATATTCAAAATTTATAAAGAACTTACAAAACTAACACCAGAAAAACAAACAACTCAATAAAAAATGGGCAAAAGACATGAATAGACACTTCTCCAAAGAGGACTTGCAGATGGCCAATAGACATATGAAAAGATGCTCAGCATCACTAGCCATCAGAGAGATGCAAATTAAAACCACAATGAGACAACATCTCACACCTGTCAGAATGGCTATCATCAATAAGTCAACAATTAACTAATGCTGGACAGAAAGTAGAAAAAGGGGAACCATCCTGCACTGTTGGTGGAAGTATAGCTTGGTGCAACCATTGTGGAAAGCAGTATGGAGATATCTCAAAAAATTAAAAATGGATCTGCCTTTTGACCCAGCAATTCCACTTCTGGGACTATATCCAAAGGAACCCAAAAATCTAATTTGAAAGAATATAAGCACCCCTATGTTCATTGCAGCATTATTTACAATTGCCAAGAGTATAGAGGAGTAAATGTAAATATAACTTTGTTTTATTTTTGCTTTTAAAAATTTATTATTTATTATATATTTTTTCCATTACCATTTAGTCCTCTTGTGCCCCCTCCCTCCAGCAATCACCACACTGTTGTCCATGTCCTCAGTGAGTCCTTTCTTCTTTTTTACTCAATCTCTCCACTCCCTAACCCTGCCCCCTGCCATTAGCTGTCTTCCTGCTCTCTGTCTATGAGTCTGTCCCCATTTTCCTTGCCAGTTCAGTTTGTTCAGTAGATTCCACATATGAGTGAAATCATATAGTATTTGTCTTTCTCTGACTGACTTATTTCACTTAGCATAAAGTTCTCCAGGTCCATCCAAAAGGGTAAAATTTTATTCTTTTTTATGGCTGAGTAGTATTCCACTGTGCAAATGTCTCATAGTTGTTTTATCCTCTCATCTACTGATGGACACTTGGGCTGCTTCCAAATCTTGACGACTGTAAATAATGCTGCAATGAACATAAGGATGCTTATATTCTTTCAAATTAGTGTTTTGGGTTCCTTTGGTTAAATTCCCAGAAGTGGGATCACTGAATCAAAAGGTAGATCCATTTCTAATTTTTTGAGGTATCTCCATACTGCTTTCCATAGTGGCTGCACCCATCTGCATTTCCATCAACAATACAAACAAGTTCCCTTTTCTCCACACCATCACCAGCACTTGTTGTTTGTTGATTTATTGATGATGGTCTTTCTGACTGGTGTGAGATGTTATCTCATTGTGGTTTTAATTTGCATCTCTCTGAGGGCTAGTGATGCTGAGCATCTTTTCATATGTCTATTGGCCATCTGTAAGTCCTCTTTGGAGAAGTGTCTATTCATGTCTTTTGCCCATTTTTTATTGAGTTGTTTGTTTTTCTGGTGTTAGTTTTGTAAGTTCTTTATAAATTTTGAATATTAACCCCTTATCAGATAAATTGACACATATGTTCTTCCATTCTGTGGGCTGTCTTTTTATCTTGTTGATGATTTCATTTACTGTCGAAAACATTTTTAGTTTGATTTAGTACCATTTGTTTATTTTTTCTTCTGTTTCCCTTGGCTGGGGAGATATATACAAAAAATATTGCCATGAGCAATGTCTGAGTTTTTGCTGCCAATGTTTTGTTCTACAATTTTTATGGTTTTGTGTCTAACATTTCAGTCTTTGATCCATTTTTGAATTCATTTTTGTTTGTGGTGCAAGAAGGTAGTCTAGTTTCAGAAAATGTTGAGTTTAAATCCCAGCTCTGCTATTTATTAGGTGAATGACTTTCATGAGCTATTTAACCTCCCTGAGCTTTAATTTCCTTATCTACAAAGTAGGAATAATAAAATATCTACCTCTTGATGGTTGTGAGAATTAAATAAGGTAAGATGAATGCAACATGCCTAATAGAGAATTTTGGAACACATAATACTCTAAGCAGCTATTTGTTCTTTTCACCTTTGTATATTCAATGACTAACTTCCTGCCGAGTGCATAATAAATAGTAAAGATGTTTAGAGATTGGTTAAATAAATACTGTTTTGTTTTTAAAATAGGTCTTAACTCGCTCTGACTGGTGTGGTTCAGTTGGTTGAGCATGGTTCCACAAAATGAAAGGTAGCCAGTTTGATTCCTGATCAGGGCACATGCCTACGTTGTGAGTTCGGTCCTGGTTAGGGCATGCAAGAGAGGAAACCGATTAAGGTTTCTCTCTCACATCGATCCTTCTTTTATTCTCTTTCTCCCTCTTTTCCCTCTCTCTAAAAATAAATGAATAAAATTCAAAAAACTGATAAAAAATAAAATAGGTCTTAACTCTGTCGAGAGTACTGTTGTAAGCATAATCTCATGTAACAGAAAGATACTAGAGGTATAGGAAAACGGTCATTGCTCAATTCTAAATAAATTAATACATTTAAAGATATTAGCATGTTTTATAGAATAAAACTCTTGACTGAAGTCCTGAAAGTTAGCTGAGTCCATGTCCTTAACAATAGGGATTCTTCAAATTTAATACATTTCTTTAGATAACTTCACTTAAATAATCAATAAAAATTATATACAGATAAAACCCTCTAAGACATATTGCCAGACTGACTAACTGGCACTTTAGGGGTGAGTATAGTCAACTAAAGATCACCTGTTTATTTAAATGTAGCCTACTTTGTCTGAATTGCTCACAGGAATATTCTCTCAAAAGTCTTTAATCATAGTTTTTCAGGACAGTTGTGTTAATGAAAAAAGGAATAAAGTCTGTTCTTCATGAACTTAGATTGGCTTCTAATGATCATCCTGTTTTTCCCAAACAGGCACCAACCATTTCTGAATTATACATCAATGTATGAAATAGAATAGTGCAGAACATAAGCAGAGCTGTGTTTGAAAATGTTTTCATAACCAGTGTTTTGGTTTTTTTTTGTATTGCTATTACCTGAAAAACACACCAAAACCTTATCCAAATAATGTGTGATGAATTTGGTGGAAACTACTAGTTTACTTGTTTTATGACCAGTGAAATGGTGATGGTGAGTGAAATTGAGATGAAGGAGAAGGGCATTGGAGAAAAGGAGAGCCAGAAGACATATTTGTCAACTTTCCAGTACCAAAAACCTTCTTTTTGACCACTCCTCCTGCCACCTCCCACAGAAACTACAGTCTGGAATAATGGGAAGTTCTTGAGCATCTTATATATTTAAAAAAATTACATATCTTATGTTTTATCTGGATCTTAAGAACTACTTTGTGAGAGTGGAGAGGCGATGGATGCTTATCTCTATTTTATGTAGGTGGGACACAGAACATGTGTGTGATGTGTCCTGTCTACACAGCTTGTCAGAGGCAGAATGTATAAAGGTAAAATCATTGGCCCATGAGACAGGCGAGACATTTTTAGGATACAAGAAACATTTCTTCTAGAATTTTCACTCTGGAACTGTGGAATCTTAATAAAGTAACCACTCAAGTGCTTTTATTATTATTTTCCTTGCATCCTAGTCTAAGAGTCTACTTAGTCATTTTATTTCCCAGCTGCACTACTAAAAATATAATGGATGAAACAGAAAAGTTTTCTTGGCAAGGTATTTGATGTGTTGTCTTCTTGAAGGCCCTTCCTGATGTAGTTACAAAGAAATCATATCAGCAGAGTTAGCCTCAAGACAAGACTCTGCTTACTGGAGGTTCCACTCCCAAGGTACCTGATATTTAATTTAAGTAGATGATCATAAACAAAGCACAGGCCATTGGCTTGGGGGTGGGGAACACATTTGTTCTATTATGATTGTTGAAGGGACAGTATTTTGAGAAGTTAATAGAACCTGATTGATTTTCTTTACTTTTTTTTATTATACAGTTTACAAATGTAAGCAGTACATTGGGTCTGGGTTTTGAAATTTGTGGGAGATTTACTGATGAAATAAAGGACCCAGAAATATAATATGTGGGTTTTCTGCATTGTTATTTCTTTAAAGGAGGAAAATTACACACCAAATTTTCTCTTTCTTCTTCTCATTTTCCAACTCTTTCTTCCTTCTTTCTTTTCTTTTTTCTTTTCTTCCTTCCTTCTTTCCTCCCTTTCTTCCTTCCTTCCCTCCTTCTCTCCCTCCCTTGCTTCTTTCCTAATTCCTTCCTTTTCCCTTCCTATTTCTTTCCTTCTTCCTCACCTCTTTCTCCCTCTCTCCCTTCCTCTTTGCTATCCTCCCTTCACTCCCTTTCCCCCTATTCCATTCTTTCTAACTCCTTCCAACACTCTTTCATTCAAATGTCAAATATTTATTGTGTGCCTACCATGGATCAGACAGGTTACAGTCTTCTCATTAATTCCCTCCAAAATGCTTCCATCAAACCATCATTCCATCTGCTGGTGAACAGCTCATTTGACAATATTTTTAGGGCCTCTCTATGCTTTCACTGAAAATTTATGCCTTTCTCCTAGCAAAATAGCACATTTAAGTTTCAGAGGAAAATGATGATCTCAAGTGGCTGGTATTCGTCTAGGCATAAAGGGTAAAAAAAAAATTTTTTTTTTTTCACATTTGGGAAATCAGTGAGGGATTATATTGAACAGTTAGGGAAACCTCTATATTAAATCCTATTCATGTATTATTTTGCACTGAGTTTCTCAAAGGAAAAAAAAAACATTCCTTTGTAAGCCTCATATCATTTTCTTCCTTCTTCTTTCCTCTGAGGATTTCCAATGAAGTTCTGATGGGACTTGCTTCTGCTTTTCTTTTGGGGGCTGGTGAGCTCATAGAACAAAAAAGAATCAGTTCTGAAGAGATGTGTTGAGGCTAACTAACTCATCCAGTGGAAGTATTATGCATTGGACATGGGAAATGAGTCAGACTAAAAAAATGACTGTGGAGGCCAAATAAGAAGAGATCATGAAGTTGAAGCCCTCATGTTTTCTCAGAACAGGGTAAATATAGGTAAAAGGCCACCCAAGAAATTCCTGAGTCAGTAGAAAGGGTGCTTAAGACTCTTCCATTGGAAAAACCTTCCCTTGTAAATTATAGATTAGAGGATCAATTTCTTGGGGTTCATTTTTAATTGAGGGTCTCCAATTTTAAATGTAGAATGGCATTTGGGAAGATTCTTCTATATCAAGGACAACATCTTTTCCCAAGGTAGTTGTCCAGGAAAGTTTCCAAAGTGAGTGGAAAAGTATGATTGTCTAACTTTGTGATGTGACCACTGCCTCACACATATAGCTGTGCTTTTCTTGATGGTCCTCTCTCAATGAGAATGTGTGTGCGTGTTGTGTCTGAGAAACTTTTAATCATTAAAGACAAAGGTTTCACTTAGACATTGAAAGTCCAGAGGCTGTCTTTGATCTGATGGTAGAGCTAAGCTTTCCCTCTGGCACTTTCCAGGAGTATTCTATTGAAAATCCAAAAAGAAAATGTACATGACTAATTAGAATTAGAGAATTCCTAAGTAAAGAAGAGTGTTCTACCCATAAAAGTTATTTTAAAAATTTGCTATGGAAAAGATAGATTTAACTCCATAACATTTAAATAAATAAGAATCTAATGACCACCATCTCTTTAGATGAACAAAACTAAAGGATAAGCAACAAATTATAAAAACATTTACAACCAGTACCATAGTCAAATATTTTGAATCCTTCTATATAATATTGCATGCATATATTGATTTGGAAAACAGTAAGTTCTTATGAGACAAATGGATAAATGATACACATTTTATTTAAAATTACAAAAGAGTTAAGAGGCATGAGGATCTTAATAAGAAATGCAAATTAAAATAACACTGAAATTATTTTTCTTTCCTATTTTCTCTTTTTCCTACACAATTGTCAGTAATTAACAAAACATGCCTAGATTCAGTGACTGCTAGAATTTTTATAGATATAATAGTAAAACTTTACTCTGTGATGGAAAAGTCGACTCAGTTATTTACCTGTTAATGCTGAATCTGCAAATTATCTCAATAAGAAGAAAACACATTTTTGTGTTAAGGGATATTGCTGAGCCAGAGATATGTGTGGCCAGCCAAATCTCCAGAGAAAAATAGTTTGTTTCTCTTCAGTTGATAGGATAAGTGTCCTTGAATGCAGGGGGTCTAATTTTTCTATCCTTTATGTGTATGTATTTTAAAATCAACAGTTATCTTTTCCCAAAAAGGAGCAGAATCACAGACTTTTCATTTTTAAAAATTATTAATTGCTTCTTTCTTTTCCAACATCAGTCTCAAGTAGATATTTGAGGGGAAAATCTGTATTTGTACTTTTGATTTTCATCAACTGTTGAACACTAGCTTCTCTTTCTGTTCATTGGATAGAAGCTGATTGATTTTAATTGTGAATCTGGAATTGAACATTACTTCGTACATTCATCAACCACTCTACCTCAGTGGCAGTAGCATGTCAGGAAGCTACATGTGAAGCTGAGAGCTAGAACAAACCCATGAACCCTTTCTGTGTCCCAAGCCACATCCCCTATGTTTTTATGTTTCAGCATTCTTATCGAAATAAGAATAACATTACTTGCCTACAATAAAAGGACATTATTAAAAACAATCAAATGAATTACTGCATGGAGCTCAACAAAGAACAAAGTGCTGTTAAAGTGTTTAATAACCAAGGGCTAAAGGGATGAAGAATTTTATTCTAGGGCTGCTAATCCAGCATCTTTCATAGGCATTAAATTTATTTAAGCTAAATAAATATAGCACATGACAGGTTGCATTTGTGTGGGAAATCACAGAGAAAACAGCAAAGACATTAGAAAATTGCATTTTTTTCAGGTAATTAAAGGTCATACTATTTAACCAAACCATAATCCATCACAACAAGCAAGGCATTGATTACTGCTTGGACCACATTCATTTTTAATTCCATTAGTGAAATAAATGACAGCCTTTGAATTTGCCACTTTCTTGATACACAGTAATAAGAATAGCAAATTACTCGAGAATCCAGAATAGCTGTGGAGATAAGCTTCTTTCTTCCTCTTTGGCATCCCAAACTACAAATTTTAAGCACCAACAAGCATAATAACAATCTTCTCCAATGTGTTTAATAGCAGCTCTTTGGTGATCTGAGAATGTTCAAAGTCATTCTATTTTCATGGTCCATCCGCTGGTGAGCTGCAGAGCTGAAACCCCCTACACGCGGCTGCATCCCCATTTCTCTGGGGCAGAAGTTGGTTTCCTCCAGGGCCCTCAAGTTAACGGTCCTAATTCAAAAGATACCCAAGTCTCCTGAAAACTTACTGAATTATATTTCGAGGTACATGTGTTGTAATGACTGTCAAAGAGAAACACTCAACTCAGGTTATCTGGCTTCCCTATCTTCTTCAGGTGTAATGCAGTCATTCATTTTGTTTAACTCTTTGTGTTTAAACACAGAGACCACAAACTGAAAAATACACTCGAGTCTATTTTTGCTTTCTGTTGCTCTGTTTGTGGGAGTAATTGTTTCACACTTAGTGAACCACAAATGAGTTTGTGTTTGTGTAAGAACTTTTTAAAAGAACAGAGGAGCGTTATTCTTACTTGGCATGTGAGGGGATGAGGGCTTTTTATACATGTAGGACGATGTACATATATATGTATTTGCCAAATTCTTCACAAATAAATTCACTTGGATCATTGTAGAGTAGTCTATATGGAGAGTTTTCCTGTTCTTGGTAATTACCTCTATGGCACAAAACCTGTGCTTCGGAGTGATTTAAGCTTATTATCTGTGCCTCCTCCCTCCTCAGCTGTTCTCTAGACAGACTCCTCTTGAATTTAAACTTTCACTACCCTCTGTCATTTCAGATCTGCCAGGCCTCTTGTGACTTTTTCATATTGCCATTTGCCCAGTCAAATACAGCAATGTCTTACTTATCCAAGATCAGATGTTTACTCTTCTCAAGCAACTGGAATAAAACCTTGCCCAGAAACCCACACAGGCACCTGGGGGTTCACAAGAACTATCATGGAACATTTTAAATAAGAACACTTTAGTTCTTACTCCACATGCACTCTGATTAAGATTTTAAAATGTGGTTCTTTGTTTTTAAATGAACCCAAGGGGAAAGAGCACTCTAAGAGGCACCCACAACAATAAGTAACAAATAAAAGGAGGGGTCTGCAAATGTAAAGGGCCAAGCAGTAAACATTTTCAGCTTTTTGGTCCAAATGGTCTCTTGTAAATAGTCATCTCTGCCACTGCAGCATGAAAGCACCATAGATAGTAAGAATGTGAATAAATTGGTGTAGATGTGTTTTAAATAAACTTTATTTTAAAAGTTAAACAGCAGTACAGATTTAGCGCAAGGGCCATAGTTCGCCTATCAATAGGGCAGAAGATAGGAAAGTCACTGGGTAGAGTGATATGCTTTCTAGTAATACTTCGGTGATGTTTTTTAGTACTTTGGAGTGTACGCTGTTAAGAGGCATCATGGAAGGATTTCTACCCTAAATTGTTTTTAAATGATCTCCATGTGCTGTTTAAATTATTTAGACAAAGTTCTTGTCTGGACAATCTCATTGCCCGGAGAACCAGGGGAAGGAGATGAATATGTTACATATTTATGGGCAGCAGGCCTTTTTATGATTTTTTAAAAAACCTGAGGTACTGTTGAAAAAACAAGATGAATTTGTTTATAATAATTTATTCCTTTACTAGCTGGCCTGTTTTGAAGTTGATCCAGACACTTTTTCAAATGTGGTCAAGCACTAATCTTCATGATTAATTTCCTCTTCCCACTTCCCTAACACAGCACAGAACCTCACATAAGTGCACACACACACAACTATTCGTCGGCAGCCGTCCGTCTCGAGAGACGATGGTGTAGCTTCTTAAGAGTCTATCTGCACTGCCGAGAATGGCTGTGCAGTCCAACTCGGGAGTGACACGGTATCTGTCTCCTCCCGTGTTGAATCGACATCTTGCGATGACGCTGGAGTGTCCTCTCCAGTGAAGCTGAAGCTACAGAGCCTGGGCAGGGTGATATGGAGGGTCTGCTGTTGCCCATGCAGCAGACCCCCCCTCTCTTCGCAGCTGAAGGGTCCAAGGGAAAGACGGAGTCAATACAGCTTGGCTTCAGGTGCGCCGTAGGAGTTGCCGGTGTTGACTACAACGTCAAACTGCCTTAGGGACTCCGGCTCCGGATTTTCTGTCGGGGTTTACTCCCTTAGCCTTTCCCCTGAAGAGGTATGCCGCAAGGCAGCGGAGGTTTTTTGGAGTCAGAGTTTTCCTTCTCTGATGTACCCTGACTGGAAGATCGAACCAGCGACACTTAGCTCGCAGGCCGACGCTCAATCCACTGAGCTAAACCAGCCAGGGCCGACACACAACTATACATACACTAAAATACCCAATGCATTGGCATGTAAACTTTCAGGTACAGGCCAATCTTCACACTTTAGTATATAATTGAAATTCCTTTTCTTTGAGGAGCCACCGGCAAAGCTCAGGATAAAGATATTTTTGTGTCTTTAACTATTATTTTCTTTTTTAACCATTCTCTTATAGCAAGCAGACAGGTCTCTCCTGAGACCATCAATGATGTTACCTTGACGTAGAGTACAGTGTCTTACTATAAAAAAGGTCTCAACATATTCTATAACTAAATTAAACCTAAATTATGGGCATAAGGCTTTTACCATGCAGTTAACCTAGGCATGTAATATTTTGAAAGCATAAAAAAAATTGCTGAGCAGTGACTGATAACAAGTGCTGTTTGGTAAACTGAGATAATGATAAAGGGTAATTACATTTTATGCTTTAGGGCATAAGTTGATCATTTGCAGGAATCAGAAAGGAATTTCTCCCTCCCAGCAGAACAATATTAAGCAAGAAGCTGAGTTCATTAAGGAGTCAGGAAGTGCTTTAAGATCTTGCCTGAAGCAGGAAGTCTTACATGGGACTGTCTGGTGCTACCCTGAGGATGCTCTGGCCCTTTGCATTTTCTGAGCACGCAAGCAGATATCTATCTTGTTCTTTGTGCTGGCAGAACTGTCTAGTTGTTTCCCGGGTTTGCCTGTTTATTGGTCTTACTCAAAAGTTGGTGAAAGTGGTGATGAAATGCCCTGCATCACTCATACTCTTTAGTTTCCAACCCTGGTATTCAGTGATATGAAATACTACTCTCAGAACAAAGATGGAAACTAGATAGTATTTTCCAGTTATTCTTGGATAGAAAAAGAGAACAGATATTGTGCTTAACACACTAGCTTAACTGCTGGTATCTGGTTAATTTTTGAGTGTATATATACTCCCTTAAGATAAATTTTAACCAGTTTTGTAGACTTAAGTCTTATCTTTAAGTCTAGCCATTTGAACCCAGTTTTCCCTCTAAAATTTCTTAAGGGTAGTATATAATGAATACCTTTGTAAAGGTAGTATTGAAGAGCAGTTGATTCATTCCATAAAATGGATGCCTTATGAGAAACTAGCAAGTTTTATGTTTCAAACCCTTCTATAGCTTATTTTCCTTAATTTATCAAAGCATCAACTGTTTAGTACTCAGTAACCATTTGCCCCGATTGACCAGGGTCTTCCTTTTAGAATTCGTCTTCTAGTCCAAACTGTTCCCTACCTGTTTTCCCATATTGAAGTTCACCTGTCTAGTTTCCAGAGATCCTGCTCTCTTGATGGGGAGTTATGGATGCTCACAGGATCTCTTCAGTAAAGGGAGATTATATTAATTAATGAAAATAAAATCCTTAGTAGCAGATGGCGAGATGAATAGAGTAAGATTCATCTTCCCATGTTTTTCCAGTCAAGTTAGGAGATAAGAAAACTACTACAAACAGTTAGCAGATGATGATGTCTAAACTTTTCCTGAAGTCAATGATGAATCACTGGAGGGTTCAGCAAAGAGATGCGACGGTCACATCACTGAGATGACTGCTTGGTAAGATGTCTGGGTGGTGGTAGAATGGGGCACTTAACACTGGAGACATACAGACTTTCATTTTTGAAATCATCTAGCTCAAAATAAATGAGGACCTGACCAAGGCTGTGACAAAGAGGAGAGAAAAAATTAAAATGGACAGAGATTGAGTTAGGACGTGGATTGCATAATGAATGACTGGATGTGGGTATTGAAAAAAGAGAAAAGCATTAAGATGATGAATGGATTTACGATCAAGGGTGATCTGAGACGATGGTGGAGCCATTGGTGAGAAAGAAAACTCAGGAGCAACAGATTCGGAGGAAAGAGGATGAGTTGAATCTTAAAAAAGTTGAATTAGAGGAGCCTGTGTGAACTTGTGGTAGAGACAATGGCTCCAAGAGCTATAAGGTCTGGAGCTCAAAAGCAGGGTTTGTGTTGGGAAAATAGATTTGGGAGTCATTGATGTGTAAATCCCAGGTGTTGATGAGATGGTCAAAGAAGAGTACAGAAAGGAGAAAAGGGAGATGAAGGAAGTCCCAAGGAAGATGAGTAACACTGAGGACTGGAAAGAGCATAGACAGAGTCAGGCTAGCTAGTACTGTGTCTGAAATTTAGTGAGTGCTCAATAAATAATAGTCATCAATTCTATCATTCCTTACAGGTAGAGAGTATGTCTTATTCATCTTTGTATTCCAACATCTAGCACTGTTTCCTGCACTTGGTAGATACCCAATAATGCACTTACCCCACGTGTGAGAGGGGCCTCGGAGGAAACAATGGCCAGAGGGGGGCAAAAAGGAGGAAAGAGTTTCAAAGAGGAGGGGTCATTACATGCCACTAAAAGGTTAAGTAAGATAAGGACTGAAAAGTGTCCATTAGCTCTGGCAATTAGTAGGTCATTTGTGACTATAGGGACAGCAATCTCAGTGGAGCAGTGGGGGGTGGGAGTCAGACTGTTGTGGGTTAAGGAGTGAGTGGCAGGTGAAAAATGGTATCAGTGTGTGTGTCCAACCATCCCTTTGTGAAGCTGAGCTGTGAAGGAGAGAAGAGACACTAGTGGGGAGCAAATGATTAGGATCCTGTAAATTACATGGGTTATGGGCATTGGAAGAAGCTATCTTAGAGAGGTCACCTGGCCCATAACTTTTATCCATAGCCAGTCTGGGAACACCCTCCTTTGTATCTCATGGCTCAGTAGAGGGTGGTCACTCCCTACCAGTTTCTATAAAATCTTTAGTTATGGAATCCCCAAATTTCTCTCCATCTGTTGTTTTTATGTCTGCCTTCCGGAGCCATAAGGCACATACATTGTAACTGTTCAGTTTTAATGAACCATGAGTGAAATGAAAAAAGAAAAGAGAAAAAAATTCGCTTTTGAAGACACATTACTCCATTTTCTCTGCCTTGTTTCTTGAAACTATGTGAACTGCTTTGATACATAGTCAACCAAAAATATTCTTTCATAATCTACAGCAAATTCATGATAAACTTGTATTTGATGAAGTGGAAAGATTTTTAGGTAACAAAATCAAATTCCAATTAAATTCTGAAGACAATTAGGAGTACAGAAGAAAAACCACCATAAAATTGTGCTTATTGGAACTAATTTACTGAAATGAACTATCTTAAAGAAAAAAGCAAAATCAGTTTTATAAGCAAAATAAAACAATTTTTCCCTCCTTTCCTCAACTTTTTTTTGGGGGTGGGGATAAAAATAAATAAATTTAGGTTCAGGTAAATTTTGATTTCAGTACTTAAATTTTCAAAAGCATAATAAAGACAGCTAATCTGTGAAACATAGACATTTAGCTATTAAAATGTTAAAAACACTAGTTTATTTGATTTCATATTATATATACTTTACCACTTTAATTTTAACAATGGGTAAGTTATGGTGTCATCATAAATCAAAGCTTGATGAGTTATTTTAAATTTTAACTTCCATTATTGATTCACTGTCCAAACTCATCTAAGTAAAGATCCTTTGGTCCCTATAACTTTAGAAGCAGAAAGTACAAGTTGATCCATTTCAATGTGAAAACAGATCAATTTTTCATGTTGAAATGAAATTAGTTTAGGATGGACTTAAGAGCAAAGTTTTAAAAAATTGGTCTGGTTTTCAGCATAACTTATAATGCAGTTGTCTATAGTTTTATAAAATCCAGTCCACATTGCCCTAGGAACAGGAAGATTAACATGTGGTTAAGTTCTAGCCACAACTCTGACAAGTCCCAATTTCCCAACTTTGTTCCATTTGTCTTTTTTTTCTTTTTCCTTTGCACTTTTTTGTGACCTTAAACCGCACCAGCATTAATGCACTTTATCAGAGACATGGGTTTCATGAGACATCTTTGACAAACTGGGTGAGAGGAAGCAGCCCCTTCCAGCTGCAGTGCAGCATGATTCCCGCTGGATCGTAGTTACTTTCTGAAAGCTGGCTGGGCGCTGGGGGCTGTCCACTCACAGTCCTCACTCAGCTCAGGAGTCAGGCTCCGCCCCGCCCACCCACTTAGCCAGGGGCTTCAGAAACCTGTTCTGGTGTTGCTGGGAAACAGCCGAGGACAGGATTCCTCCTGGATACCTCACTGCCTTCCTTCGCGAACCTTGAACACTTTTCTTCCTGGTTTACACTGGGCAAACCTTTTCTCCTTAACCCTTGAGGGAAAACCAAGCCTTATCTTTTCTCATTTGGGAAAACAGGATTTATTTAACCAGGCCACATTTATTGAGAGGACTGCTTTGCAGAGCTGAGGGCTAGGAATGAGACTGGACTGGCTTTCTTCATTCGCTTAACAAATATTTAGTATCTTTATGTATCAGGGATGTGGTTGATGCTGTGGGTACCAAGGTGAGAAAAACTACAGAAACAGGTCACAGCTGAGCATAGAAAACAAAACCGTTCGTAACCATTAATAGGCCAATAATTATGTTTAAAAAGCAATAGAGCAAAGTGCTATCAAAGTGAGAGGCAGTGTTCTTGGTTAGTGGAACTGAAGGTGGGCAAGAAGTCTTCAGGAGGAGATAAACATTTGAAATGGTCCTTGAAGAATGCAGAGAGCTGTAACTACCAGAGAATCAGAGGCCTGGCTTTCCAGGTTTTCTGAGAAAATGGAAAGAGTGCCTTACAGTGTAAGCTATGAGGAGAGGAGGTGGTCCGCTGAATTTAATAGAGTTAACATCTTAAGAATTTGGGTTGACAATCGATGTCTGGAAGGCGATGATGCTCTAATGTCATTCTTGTGTGTTAACCAGCATCACTATAAGAAAATTCCTGATGTTTAAAACCTGATTCTTCAATCTCTTATCATTTATTTTCAAAAGAGATAGAAAATAGGCAACAATCTCTGACCAGCTAATAAACATTGTCTTATTTGAAAGCTGCCTAATATAATTATCCACTTAAAAAGGAAGTTTTGGATTATAGAGATTGCTAAATAACAAGTTTGCCTGTTTTTATCTTTAATATTAATTATATATATTTAAGGAGTAAATATGATGTGATCTACATATACACAGTGAAATGACTACTGCAGTCAAGTTTATTAACATATCTTCTTACAGTCACTTTTTTTTTGTGATGAGGGCACCTAAAATCTACTCTCTTAGTCAATTTTCAGTATTCAATACAGTATTATTAACTATAGTCATCATGCTGTATATTCGATGTCTAGACTTAGCCTGCATAATTTCAAATTATTTGACCAATACCTCCCCAATTTTTCCACCTCCCTGCCCCTGGTAACCACTGTTTTACTAACAAGTTTGTTTAAATCAAAGAGCATAACACTGTGTCAGACCCTGACAAAAATACAAAGTGAACTGAAGTCTGTGTCTCAAGACTTACCATAAGGCAAGTACTAGGAAATTTAAAACAACAACAACTCTAAGTGGGCATTCAGTATTTATTTCTATTGCATATGAATTCTCTATTGCAACGATAGGATTTCTGATTTGGAGGACCCAAAATGCCTTCTATACTTTTCTTTATAATTGGTCTTCTAGCCCAGACATAAACCACAGCCACCAGAGTCATTACTTTCCGAAAGCAGGCAACATACTGCATATTAATTATTATGGGCCTATCAAAAAGAAGACCTCATGGTGGAAGAAATGTAGCATTGGATTTGGTTTTCAAAGTGGGCTTGGAGATTGTATGCCTGGAAATCTTTAAAACAGGATTGATGGTTATCTGGGTAACTGTGGTCTGCCTGGGGCAAGGCGTTCAGGGAGGTGACCCCTGCAGCTGCTTATTACACTGTGTTCCCAGGAGCCTTCCTTAGTCACAAAAGCTTCTGCTTGATTACTAAACCAAGTCCATTCTCCTGAGAACACTTTTCAACAATAGTTCAGAGACAAACTTTTGGCATGAGTCAAAAATCATGTTAGTGGTGACCTCACTTCCTTAGCAATTATCAACTTGTGTCCTGTAAAGGGGTGAGGGGAAGGGGAGAGGAAAACGTTTATTCTGCCTCTCTCCTCTAATGGATTTGAAGCCAGTCCACAGGTTTCATTCTCATCTCCACTGCTTACATGGACTAGTGACCAATCTCCCTAAAGCTGTTGTTTCCTCACCTGTAAAATAGGGATAAAAATAATAGACTGACCTACCAACAAGATTAGGAGGATTAGCTGAGGTAATAGGGTGGGCCCAATCCAATCTGACCAGTGTTTTTATAAGAAGTGAAAATCTGGGCACACAGAAACATCAAGGGTACCTGGGCAGAGGGGAAAAACCATGTGAGAACACAGAGAGAGAAGGTGGCCTTCTGTAATTTAAGGAGAAAGGCCTCAGAAGAAACCAAACCTGCTGACCCCTTGGTCTTTGTATCCCTGTCCAGAACTGTGAGATGATACACTTCTGTTGTTTAAGCCACACAGTCTGTGGCATTTTGCTATGGTAGCCCCAACAAACTGCCACATCTGAACACAGCTTCATCTGTGCATATGATGGCTGCTTTAACACCATAATGGCAGAGTTGAGTATTTGCAACCGAATGTGTCAGATGTCCAAAGTTTAAACTATTTGCTACCTATTTCTGTGCAGAAAAAGTTTGCAGACCATTGCTCTAAAGTATCCCTAAAGCTATTCTAAATGGAAATTTTAGGAAGGTAATATAAAATTATTTCATTTTTATGTTTCTGTTTTCCAAGTTAGAGGCTGACCTTTTAGAGAATAGGATCACATATTCTATAGTAAGAGGGAAAATATTATCCACTAGATGTGGAAATATCTAAGTATCCACTTACAGATGTATGGATACAGAAAATATGATACACAATAGCCAGGACATGGGAATAACCTCAGTGTCCTTTGACCAATGACTGGATAAAGAAGATGTGGTATATAAACAATGAAGTACTATTGAGCCATAAGAAAGGTGAAATATTGCCATTTATGACAACATGTATGGATCTTGAGAGTATCATGCAAAGAGAAATAAGTTAGACATAAAAGGACAAGAACCATATGAATTCATACAGACGTGAGATATAAAACAAGAAGCAACAAACAAATAAAACAAACAATCTCATAGACAGAGGGGAAAGAGGATCAGGAGAGCATGAAGAGGATAAACGGGGTTAATTATATATGGTGATGGAAGGAGACTAAACTTTGGGTGATGAGTACAAAATGGACTATACAGATGCATTATAAAGTTCTACATTGGACATTTACATACTGTTATTAATCAATGTTACCCAAATACATTTGATTAAAAAAAAAAAGAAAAGAAAATGTGATATACATAATGGAATAGAGTATTATTCAGCCTTAAAAAAGGAGAAAATCCCGTCATTTGCAACTACATAGATAAACCTTGAGGGTATTATGCTAAGTGAAATAATTCAAAGAAAGACAAATACTGTATAATCTTCTACATGTGAAATCTAAAAATAAACCAAACTCGTAGAAACAGTTAGTGAATGGTGGTTGCCGTAGAGGTGGGACATGAGGGTGGGGGAAATGATTAAAGGTGGTCAAAGGATACAAAAATCCACTCATAAGATGAATAAGTCCTGGGGAATTTAATGTACAGCATGGTGACTATAGTTAACAATGCTGTATTGTACATTATATTATATATTTTAAGTTGCTAAGAGAAATATCTTAAAAGTTCTCATCACAAGAAAGAAATTGTAACTATGTGAGCTGATGAATGTGTGAAGTAACCTTATTGTGGTATTTTGCAAATATGCATATATAAAACCACTGCATTGTTCACCTTAAACTTACACAATGTTATATATCAATTATATATTAAGAAAGCTAGGAAAAAACTCCACAGAATGCCAGCCAGTACAGCTTCACATTTGTCTCTATAATTTTTGCTCTTTGCTTTTCTTTTAGTAAACAAAAATTTTTTATCCCCTGCCATAAAAAAAACAAAAAAACTCAAAACTGTTCACTGAGCACCTGCTATATGCTAGGAATTGTGCTACACACTTTGCTTTCAATTAGTTTCCACAATAACTCTGTGAGGTGAGTACATTTCTTATCCACATTTTACAGATTAAGAAAATAAAGCTGTGTGAGATGAAGTGACTTGCCCAGTCACAGAACTTGTGAGGGTCAAAGCTGAGAAAATGACCAGGTTAATCTTCAAAGCCCATGGTCTTTTCACCATGTGCCACTTGCAGTTTAGATTTTATTTTTGTGTCTGTATTTGTGTCTCCCATGATTTTTAGTACATTGCTGCTTATAGATACTCAGAGAATATTTCTTGAATAAATCCCTGGCTTGCTGCTGCTCCCAAATAGAGCAACCTGTTTGTCAACAAATCTATAGTAAACATCAACTATAGGCCAGACTCTGTTCTAGGTTCTGGGGACACAGTAATTAACAGACACCACATTCCGTGCTCTTAGGGCACTTGTTGTGTTCAGTGGCTTTACACCAACTGTCTACAGCTTGCCCCAGCTGATCCTGTAGTTTTGGGGTGACAGAGGCTCAGTTGGATGAATGGCAGCCAGCTCTGGGACCAGGAGTTGCACCTGGAAGACCTGTCAATGTCAGAAGCTCTTTTCCTCATCTGAAAAATGCCTCAAAATCCACTTGCCCTTGTAGACAAGACAGCTTCATTCCCCACATTCCCCTGTCTTGCACACACACCATATATATACTTAACTAAGCTAGGAAATCCACTGAGTCTGGGTGGAAAATGTGATCTCAACAGTCCTTGGGGAAACACACACACACACAGAAACCAAACTACATCTGGCTTTTCAAAGCAATGATTTCCTTGTTCAAAGGTAAGAAAGAGAAGAAAGTTTTGTGCTTTCTAGAACTTCTCAATATTTTCTCTGAAATCAAATTAGACATTGTGATCCAACTGAACATGTAAGCTCAGTTTGGGACAGAGAGGCTGATCACAGCACAGTGGGCTTGTGGCCCTCGGTGCTGGAGCGTCACACTCTGCTGTGAACCTTGTCGCTGGGACTTATCTGACCTTTAGCTGGTAAGCTGGAATTGCTTACCATCTCTCTTACCCCAGACTAATAGCACTTTTCAGCGCAGCTTAGGTTATCACTTGACATGCCTGAAATCTATTTCTAAGTTAAAATGGAAGTCCAATTGGGGGAAAAAAATCAATTTTTAATGAAACAAAGTCCCCAAAAACTTGATGTCAGAGGTTATTATGCTATTCCCCATTCACCTCACCAAACAAAAACATGTATATGGCTTCTCTATAATTTCTGGACTCTCAAATTTGCGTTGGGAATTCTGGAGCTAGTGCCAAAATTGCTCTGCCATATACGGGATATTTCTTTCGGTCTTTCATTTTATTAACCTGTAAAATTAAAGCATTAAACTAAATAATAGTTAAGCTCTCTTGACGCCCACCAGTTTCTGTATTAACCAAAAGGTAAAGGAAATCCTTGTAAGTTTGTATCTACAGATACTTGAGTGCTGTAGGAAATTGGATTCTGTCCCACGCTAAGTACATTTTCAATAAAAGCAGGCCTCCTGACTCCTGTCATGGAATTAGTAAGTCCCGTGAAGGTGTCTTTAGCCTACAAAAGCTGGACAATTCGCAGAGGCCTAAGGATGAGGCTTTGTATTGAGAGAGAGAAACTAAGCCTCGGATTCTGGACAGAGCTGTACTGTCAGACAGCAGCAGACCCTGGGCCAGTCAAACACCTCTTTCGCCTTTTTAAAATGATGGTGACTAAGCTCTCCACGGTCCCTCTAGGAATCTAAGGGATTCTATAACTGGCTGATTCCCTAGAAAGGTTCTGGAGGCCAGCTTGGTTCTTGGCAGGGCATTGAGGTGGAGAGGGTGAGGAAAACATTTTTCTGGACAGTGGCTTAAAAGAGCAAACAAGGAAGTACACTCAGTACCTTCCAAGCAAAAGTTGTATCCTGGATCTTCAAAGTTCTGACCAAGGGTTTATGACTTTTTCTCTCTTGCAAAATATTCTTTCAAAAACATTGGGACCAAGTCAAGCTATTCTGTAGAAGCCACCTATGGTCACAGCACCCACAGGCAGACTGTTGGAAAACATTCCAAGTTTTATCTTGTGCTTAGCATAGCAAAGGCTAGAAAGAAGTAGCATTTCTGAAACATGTGCTATACCATAGTTCAAAATAGCCTCAAAAGATTTCAAAGGTGAAATGAGTTTTATTATGTAAATCTCCATTTAAGCTCTGGCTCTTATTAAAAACAAAACAAAGGCAAACAACCGGGAGTTTTGGAAAAGATCCATGAAAACAATTTAAGTTTACCAAGTAAATAAATAGTAGACAGTTTAAAATTCTCTGTGGGGATAATTGAGAAAGTGACTCAAAGAAATCAGTGATGGAAGAAGCTTGTTTTATACAGCCCTCCAGGCGACGTTTTCCTTGGGTTCTTTGCTTCTGGATTAAAAGGTCAAAGTGACAATAATACAAATAATAAATTATATACTCCCAGTGCCTTCTTTTAAGCCCTTTAATAGCCTTGTGAAGAGTGGAGACATGTACCATTCATGTTTAATGTGGCTCCTGTTGGAATTATGACTTCCTCCGAGCCAGCTGGATCTGATACGGAGACCCATGAATACAGATTATGACACTTGACTGAGGAGAGGGGACTAGTCCCGTGATTCGTTCTGGTGGCAACTTCTCTGACCCAAGAGGAAGCTTACCAAGAAGTTAAATTCTTTTTGTAAAATAGCAAGGTCGTGTTGTATTTTAAAAATTCCATAGGTGAATGGAATACATGATAATTAGATATAATGTTACAGATTATAAAATTGTATTGCCTCTTTCATTTTAACTCCTTACTCTATAGAATGGTTTCCTTGGATGGCAGGGGAGGACAAAGTATCTAGCTATGCTACACCCTGTCCTCCGACCTTTGGAGCACAGGCACAGCCCTCACTTCTATTACCAAATTGTTTTTAGGATTTCGATAAAACCTTTACCCTGTGGTCCCTAATCTGTGATATGTCAGTAACTCATGAGGGTACTTAACAGGGAACTCAGCACACAGGCCCATTTCCAATGGCAAATAACGTAAAAGGAAGGTTTTACTGGTAAAACATATACAGGGTGGAGCAAAAGTAGGTTTACAAATGTTTGTATGGAAAATAATACAATAATAAATAATAATACAAGAATAAACTAATTCAAAAGAATACATGCACCTTGATGTTCATTGCAACATTATTTATGATAGCCAGGATCTGGAACAGCCTTCGTGGCCATCAGTAGATGAGTGGATAAAAAAGCTGTGGCACGTTTACACAACGGTATGCTACTGGGCTGTAAAAAAGAAGGAAATCTTACCTTTTAAGCCAGTCAGAGAAAGACAAACACTGTATGATCTCACTTATATATGGCATTTAATCAACAGACTAATTTAACAAACAAAATAGAAACAGAAGCAAAGGTACATAGAAAAGACTCACAACTGTCAGAGGGGAGGAGATGTTGGGGGGCTGGGAGAAAAAGGCAAAAGGATTAAGCAAAAAAAGCATGTGTGTGTGTGTGTGTATTTGAATAGAATATGACAGGGACAACAGCATGGTGAGAACCAGAGGGAAAGAGGGACGGGGAAAGGTGGGAGTAGGTAAAGGGGGGATAAATGGGGATAGAAAGAGACTTGACTTTGGGTGGTGAGCCCACGATTCAGTGTGCAGAGGATGTTTTATTGAGTTATATATACACTTGAAACCTATATGGTTTTGTTGACCAATGCTACCCCCAAAAATAAAAAAATAAAAAAGGATAAACTCTGTGTTCCACATTCTCACAACTGTAAACCTACTTTTGTCCCACTCTATGTACAGGCAAGAGAACAGTTGGCTGTAAATAAAGTGGCTTAAAGAGAAAGGTCATATGATGAGTTACTTACTTTAAATGAGTAAATGTAAACAAAGCAAAATAAAGCATTTGGAGAATTCACTTTCTTAATCTTATGTTAAGTAAGTTATGTTAAACCATGTATATGGCCACAGGATTTTTGTTTTTATTTACTTTATAGCCTGCCTTTTAATACCCTCTCCCAAACCCCAATAATACCAGGAGGAAATAAAAGCAACTTTTTTACTCTCCCATTATTGTGGCTTTGTTTTTCTTGGGCGCTTGGACTTCTGTGTATTTGCAAGGTTTGTTTTTTAATAGAGCAGTCAGGGTTAAAGACATTTTCATTTCCATCACTGTAAAGGCTGAAGTGGCTGGGCAATTTGCTGTAAAATGTGGAGAAACACAGTGGTTATTGCAGAAGTGGTGTTTCCAGCCCATCAAAACAGAAAGATTGCAGCTCCTGGCAATGACTGGATTCAGGGGACTCAGGACATCTCAGTGCCATTTAATGATCTCAAAGCCCAAGTCACTTATTTTGCTACTTTCTGAGCCTCCCGACATGGGGACTTCCTCCAAGTCTTGGCTAACGCACAGGAATCTGATGTTTAGAAAGTCACTTTCCTGTCCTTATAAACAATTCCATCATAATAACCTGGCTTCTGGCACCAGAGGTTCATTTAAATTTTGCTCAGCTTGGTTTACAATTAAGATTTAATTAGTAAACTCATTACAAAGACAGGAAATCTCTGACTTTCCCCTAATTCTCTTTTAGGCCTTAGCTAGGACCCAGCCTGTCCCTTTGGCTTTAGACATGGCAGAAAGTTTTCTCTAAACATTGTTATTTATGTTAACTTTAATTTCAAGATAAAATATTGTTCTTTGCTTTTGAAAATAGATGGAAGTTACCGAGTCACTTAGAGTTTAGGGTTTCAAGCTCTCTATTTAGAAAATATGTCCTGTGCATATTTTTAAACTTTCGAGACTCAGAGTCTGTTTAGATCCTCCCAACTTCTCTCCAACAGCAGAAATAGGACCTGAGGTTGGGAAGTAGTGGAGGGGCGGAGGGAGTGGGAGTGCCAATGGGCACAAGAAGAGTAAGACTGGAATACAATTACCACATGGTGACACTCGCAAAATGCTTTACAGCACAGGGTCAGTGGATTGCTGCTCATAGAACACTAAAGAAGGGGTGGCAAAGCTCTGTGAACCAAGGCAAAGTGTTCACATTGTGTCAAAAAAGAACAGCAGAAAGGGTTTGCCAAAGAGTTAAGAAGAGTGAGGGGTACAACAAATGGATACTCCGCTGAGACAGAGTTTGCAATGCTATAAGCCCAGGACTAAAACATTTTTAGCTGGTGATATTTTTATTGGACAAAAGTTAAATAAATTCATCCTGAGAAAATGAGGTCCCTGAGGAAAAATGATGGAAACTTTTGGATCAGAGATTAAGTGTTATTGATATACTGGATGCAATAAGACTCACATTAAAGCATTTACTTTGACCACATAGATGATGATTCCAGGACGTTTAAAAGAGATATTTCCCTTCTATTTCATTTCCTTCTATTGCATTTCGGTGCTTCCCGCAAAAAGCTGAGGCTCTTCATGTGATCTTTGATTCTTAGGGAAACTTTATACGGTTAGATGAATGACTCCTTTTGGAAATCCAGTCTTTTAAACTTGTTCATTAGAAATAACTGTAAGTTCTCTCTGATCGTAGACAGAGTCATATACCTGAAGTAATGTATTAAAGATTTCTAAAAAAAAAAAAAAAAAAAAATCAAATGAACTATTATGATGAAGCTTTAGTCTCTGGTGATTTCTCTGATCATAGTATTTTTATTTTTTTCTAATGGAAAAAGAAAATATGGATCAGAAAGGTTAAGTAATTATACCGAGGTCACACAGCAAACTTATAGGCATAAATAAAGTTTGTTTGTTTATTTTAATTATGTACAGAGCTCTGGGCAAACTCAAAGGAAAAAGTTATTAGTAGCTATAAAAATCAAGACCCATGATACTTAATGGGTGTTTCTCTTGGGCAGTCTTTGACAGCTTTTATGAGGCTTTGGAATGTGTCGATAGATAGCACCATGACCCTCTGGGAAGGAGCAAACCAAACCCTTTCTCTGGGAAGCCTCATTCAGTTTGCTCCTGGGCATTTTCAGGCAAAAGAGAAAAAGCAAACTTTACTTCCAAAATGACTCAGAAGAGTTTGGAGAATACAGGACTTCAAAGGGTATTGGTTAAATTAAAAAGAAGTGTATAAAGTCATTGGGTAGCATAATTGCACAGTTCCAAATAATCTTGAAGTAAAAATAAAAGCTCCCTTTCCCTGTCTCACTGGCCTTCAGTGTGTAAGAGTTGGTAATCAGTGTGGGAACACAAGACATGAACCAACATAGCACTATTTCAACCCTCACCTTAGAGATGCCCGGTGCCAGCTGGATGAAAACAGGGGCAGTTCAAAGAAAGGGAATAAGGATTCCTAAAATAACAATAGAAAAAAAGAAATCAGAAATAATGAAGGCAGAATAGAATGTCCAACGCCAAGGAACTTCAGCACTGAGAGGGGTGGTAACTCGTCCCCGGAGGTCACTGTTTTCAACTGAGGTTTCACTTAATGGAAATACAACCATTAGAAACCACAACAGATGTCCCTCTGAGTTGCGTAAAGAGCAGCAGATGTAAACAGAAACAGATCTGAGGTGGGGGGTCCCCCAATTCCTCTGGATAAAGAATTCTACTTGGGAAGGTATATTTAAAAAACATTTTTTTAAAAAAGGGCCTTAGCAGATATCAGAGGCTTAATTACCAAATGCAACACATGAACCTTGACTGAAATCCTGTTTGGAAGATAACATTTTATTTAAAAAATTTATTGGTATAATTGAGGACACTTAAATATAGATTACAGTTTAATATATTTATTATATTATGAAATGATTATAAATCTTCTTCACTGTGGTTATATTACTGTCGTTAAGAAATTTATTCTTATTCTTAGTTAATGCCTTCCAAAGTTGAGTTGAAGTGTGTGTGTGTGTGTGTGTGTGTGTGTGTGTGTACACACACATACTTCAGCAGAGCACAGTTAAAAGAATAATGGAATCACTAGGCTTTTCAATACAGAGTTGGTTAACTCCCTTGCTGTTTGACATCACTCATAGATTGAATAAGAATAGCAAACACTTATACAGACTCTTTTCTAACTGCTTTATATGTATAACATATATCTTCACACATACCTCATGAGAGCATGAAGAGGACAAGGAAAATAGGCAATAGAATCAGTAACATAAAGTTTTAGTGGGGTTCAAAGGTTGTTTGAGTTGATATATCAGAGCAATTTGGAAAGAAAGAAAATGGTGGTCAGAGAATGGGGCATTTGAAATAAAAATAATTCTAAAGGGATTTCAGTTATTGGTTATAATATAGTCAAGACCATGTCTAGCTGATCAGAGAAGGGGAGGCCAAGGAATTGAGAGTGCAAAGATCATGCATGTGGGTATTGAAATTACTAAGAATTACAGCAGGAGCTTCTTATGATGGAATTGAGGTAAGCGAGTGGAGTATAGGACAGGGTTTACTAGTTGACTGCAACAAAGAGGGGTAATTGGTAGTAGAGTTCAAGGACATAGTATTCAAAGCTAGGATTTTTAGACAGGTGAGAAGGAGACTGACCCAAAGCATCATTCGAAGAGGGAAGCAGAACTAGGTGTACCCAACTTCAAGGCCCAGAGGTACAAGTGAGCAGGCTGTAACTTCAGCAGAGCATCAGGGGAGAGCCAGGTTTCCATCAGAGCAAGAGTTAAAGCAGAGTTTCTGAGAAGAGCCTTGTGATACAGAGGAGCTTGCAGATGGCTGAATGTAAGTACCAGAAGACAGAGTGAAAGGGTTTCAAAAGATAGGGGGTGGGGACAACAGATAGGCTTAGAGGAGGCTATGTGTAGGCTGAATGCGAATTAGATTATGGAGATAAAGGATGGCATGGAAGTTCTGAGCTTCCAACATGATCTGTGATCAAGGTTATGGTAAGATTAGTCTTGATTGTCCCAAGTCATATAGTGGGAGAGATGTTTTAAGTGTGAAAGGTTCTGAGGTTTCCTCTAAACTGCCCTGACTCCTGTAGATGCAGACTTAGAGTCTTCAAGAGAGACAGTCTTAAGAGCATCTAACTACATAAAGAAAATATTGGAGGACTTTAAGAAGGAAATTGACCACAGTACAGTCATCATAGGGGAGTTTAACACCCCCTGTCAACAATGGATAGATCTTCCAAACAAAGAATCAACAAAGATATTGTGTCATTGAACAACAATCTAGATCAAATGGACTTAACCAATATATACATAACATTTCACCCTCCAAAAAACAAAGCATACATTTATTTCAAATTCAAGTGAATTGTTTTCAAAGACAGACCACATGGTAGGACACAAAACAAGCCTTAACACATTCAAGAAAATGACATCATATCAAGCATCTTCTCAGATCACAGTGGCTTAAAACTAGAAACCAGACTCAAGGAAAAACATAAACATTCCAATACATGGAGACTGAAGAACATGTTATTAAATAATGAATGGGTTGATAATGAGATCAAGAAGGAAAACAAAAGGTATCTGGAAACAAATGAAAATGAACACATAATAGCCCCAAATCTATGGGATACAGTGAAGGCAGTCCTGAGAGGGAAATTCATAGCAATATAAGCGTACATAAAGAAGATAAAAAATTTCAAATAAACAACTTAACCTTACATCTAAAAGAACTACAGGAACAACAACAAACAAAGCCCAGAGAGAGTACAAGGAAGGAAATAATCAAGATCAGAGCAGCATTAAATGGCAAAGAGACTAAAGAAACAATCCAAAGAATCAATAAATCCAGGAGCTTCTGGTTCTTTGAAAAGATAAACAAAATTGACAAACCTTTAACCAGACTTATCAAGAAAAAAAGATAGAGGACCGAAATAAATAAAATCAGAAACAAAAGAGGAGAAATTACAACCTAGATCACAGAAATACAAAGGATTGTAAGAAATTACTATGAACAACTATATGCCAAGAAACTGGACAACCTAGGTTAAATGGACAAATTTCTGGAAACATACAATCTCACAAAATCAAATCAAGAAGAAACAGAAAATCTGAACAGACAGATAACAACTAGCAAAATTGAAGCAGTAATCAAAAAATTTCCTGCACACAAAAGCCCTGGACTAGACAGTTTCACAGAAGAATTTCACCTATCATTCAAAGAAGAACTAATTCCTATCCTCCCAAACTATTCCAAAAAAGAAGGGAGAAGACACCTAAATCCTTTTTACGAGGCCAGTATTATCCTAATTCCACAACCAGGTAAAAACACAACAAAGAAAGAAAATTACAGGCCAATATCTCTGACGAACATTGATGCTAAAATTTTCAACAATATTGACAATTCAGATCCATCAGTGCATTAAACAGATCATTTGCCACAATCAAGTGGGATTTATTCCAGGTATGCAAGGATGCTATAGCAATCTCAAATCAATAAACATAATACACCACATAAATACAATGAAAGACAAAAATCACATGATCATATGAACAGATGCTGAGAAAGCATTTGATAAATCCAGCACCCATTTATGATTAAAAACACTTAGCAAAGCAGGAATACAGGGAACATACCCCAACATAATAAAGGTCATATATGAGAAACTTACTGGCAACATCATGCTCAATGGGCAAAAACTAAAAGTGTTTCCCTTAAGATCAGGAACAAGACAAGGGTGCCTGTTTTCACCACTCTTATTCAACATAGTACTAGAAGTCCTAGCCTCAGTGATTAGATAAGAAAAAGAAAGAAAGGCATCAAAGTTGAAAAGAAGGAAGTAAAACTGCCATTATTTGCAGATGACACAACAGTGTACATAGAAAACCCTATGGCCTCCTCCAAAAAACTATGTGACTTAATAAGTGAATTTGGCAAAATAGCAGGATACAAAGTCAATATTCAGGTACACCAACCATAAATTATCAGAAAGAGAATCTAAGAAAAAATCCCATTTACTAAAGCAACAAGAAAAATAAAGTACCTAGGAATAAATTTAACCAAAGATGTAAAAGATGTATACTTGAAAAACTATAGAACACTAAAGAGAGAAATTGAGGAAGTTACTAATAAGTAGAAGCATATACCGTGTTCATGGACTGGAAGAATTAACATCATTAAAATGTTCATACTACCCAAAGCAATCTATAGAATCAACACAGTTTCTATTAAAATACCAATGGTATATTTCATAGAACAAATATTCTAAAAATTTATATGGAACCCCAAAAGATCCTGAATAGCCTCTGCTATTTCTAAAAATTTATTGTTTTACTATTACAGTGTTCCCACTTTCCCCCCCATAGCCTCAGAAATTCTGAGAGAGAAGAATAAAGTTGGAGGGATCACAATACCTGATATTAAACTATATTCCAAGGCAACTTTAATTAATACAGATAGATCAATGGAACAGAATAGAGAGCTCAGAAATTAACCCATATCTCTATGGTTAATTAATATTCAACAAAGGGGGCAGGAGCATACAATGGAGTAAAAACAGTCTCTTTAATAAATGGTGTTGGGAGAACTGGACTGGTACGTGCAAAAAATTAAACTAAACCACAAAATTATACCACACACCAGAATAAACTCAAAATGGATAAAGGACTTAAATATAAGGCATGATACCATAAAAGTCCTACTGGAAAACATAGGCAGTAAAAATTCAGACATCCCATGCAGCAGTATTTTTGCTGTTAAATCTCCTAGGCAAGAGAAATAAAGGAAAAAATAAACAAATGGGACTACATCAAACTAAAGAGTTTCTGCATAGCTAAGAAACTATCATAAAATTAAAAGGGAACCAACTGTATGGGAGAACATATTTGCCAATAATACATCAGACAAGAATTTAATCTCCAAAATATATAAAGAACTCATATGACTCAACCCCATGAAGACAAGCAATCCCAATTAATAAATGGGCAAAGGACCTGAACAGTCACCTCTCCTAGGAGGACACACAGATGGATTATAGACATAGGAAAAGATGCTCAACATCACTAGCCAACAGAGAGATGCAAATTAAAAACACAATGAGATATCACCTTATACCTATCAGAGTGGCCATCATCAATAAATAAACAAACAACAAGTGCTGGCGAGGATGTGGAGAAAACGGAACTCTGGTGCACTATTGGTGGGAATGCAGATTGGTACAGCCACTGTGGAAAACAGTGTGGAATTTCCTCAAAAAATTAAAAATGGAACTGCCTCATGACCCAGTGATACCTCTGCTGGTAATATACCCAAAGAATCCTGAAACACCAATTCAAAAGAACTTATGCATCCCTATGTATATATCAGTGCTGTTTATAATAGCCAAGTGTTGGAAACAGCCCAAGTACCCATCAATATATAAGTGGATTAAAAAACAGTACATTTACACATTGGAATATTACACAGCAGAAAGAAAGAAGGAAGTCCTATCTTTCTTTTTTTGGAAAGTCCTACCCTTTGCGACAGCATGGATGGAACTGGAGACTCTTATGCTAAGTGAAATAAGCCAGTCGGCAAAAGACAAATACCATATGACCTCACTTATAACTGGAATCTAATGAACAAAGTAAACTAATGAGAAAAAGAGAACCAGAGACATGAAAACATGGAACAGACTGACTGCTGTAGAAGAGGAAGAGGGAGGGGGAAATAGAGGAAGGAAGGGGAAGGAGTTAATTAACATGTATGAATGACTCATGGACATGGATAAGGGAGAGTGGATTGACTTTGGTAGAGAGGAGGTGGGCTGGGTGGAGGGGCCAAAAGAAAAACCACTGAGACAACTAGAATAAACAATTAAAAAAATAAGTAATTAATTAACTTAAAAAAACAAGAAAGTCAGTCTTTCTCCTGGCCCAGGAGCACTCTCTTGACTCCTGCCAACAGTGTGCTGTATGGGGAGTCTTATACTCTAAGCTTTTAGGCAAATGCTTGTTCTTGCATTCTATGTGCATCCATGGGCTTGCCATCGGTCGGTTATTCCTTCCACCAACTTTGTGCCTATATCAGGTTCCAAGGTCCACCTGGGTGCTGGATGCACACAGGTGAAGAAGGTGAGCTCATCCCTGTCCAGTTTCTACCACCACCATTCAAAATACTCCGAGCAGGTTTTCCCACCTTTTCACTAGAAGAACACCTGGGATGATAGCTAACCCAGTCCCAATTTTTGAAAGAATTTATCTGCTAATTAAATAAGCAGCATCTTTTTGTCTCACCGAAATCCAAAGATGAGCTATCTGACCTGACAGAATGGGTCAGAGGTAGGGTATGGGGAAGACCCTTCTGCTCTTGCATCTTCAATAGTGTTACCCCTCAAGCTTGGCCCTAGAGAACCAAGTACCCAGAGACAAGAAAATCTCTAAGTGGCTGAAACTGCATGTATGCTTTTAAAATTCATTTGTAGGAACTGATCATTTATTTCCTCACTTTTTATTATTCAAATCAAATAAAAATTGAATGTGCAATAATGAGAGCCAAACAAAAATAACAAGGAATAGTAAACTAATTTGTTTAATACTATGGTGAGTGGTTTGAATTACATCATGTGTCTTCAAAAGTTACACAACTATTTCTAGGAGGCTCTTTGAATGATTGAAAAAGTCATCAAATTTTTGTTAATATTTTTGGGATTCAAAGACCCCAGTTAGGGAATTTCTCTGGTATAATTAAAACAAGTAAATAAAAGCTCCCAACAGAAGAAAAACCTACAGTTCTGTTGTTCAATCTCTTTCAGCTCATCATCAAAATCACTCATTTGTGTTTCCTTGTAACCCACCATGAATTTAAATATTTAAATAGTCTGGTTAGAACCCTAAAGATGATCCTTAACAAGTATGGGTACCTTTGGAAAAGCAATAGTCCAAAGATGTTTCAACTTGGATTGGGTAATGGGGTGGATAATGATGTCATATCAGAATATTGCATTTGGAGACATTTTGAGAAAGCATTTACTTTTAATGTACAATCTCTTATTGAAAACAGCAGAAAAAATTTTTTTTTCACAGTACAAAGAGCACAGAATCAATCTTTATGAAATTGGCTTGGTTGTGAGAGCTTGAATACGTGTTTCTCTACTTTGAGGACATAATCGCAACAGAGGGGAATACTGACATCTCAGCAGAGGAAAGGTATGAAGTTTTTATCTTTATAAAAAGAAAGCACAAGTTAAAAAAAACTTAGCAAAATAGATATAAGGCATAACAAAATTTTTCAATAGACTAAGAACTTAAGAAAAACAACAGTAGTCTGTCTTGCTTACTGGCAAAATGAAGGGAGAGCAGGTCAGTCTGTACTACCCAGAAATGACAATATTAGAGTCTGAACATTTCCTAATAGTAGAATATGTCATGACAACAACATACTTTGTCAATTCGTCAGCAACTGTGAATCCACTGAACTCTTTTGAGAGCATAAGATTTACTTCATGGGCTAGCTGCAAAAAAATTTGTTTTTCAAATAAAGGACATTTCGGCTTCCTTGAATTCTGCTTTTTTTTTTTTTTTTTGTAGCAGTGACTCAAGTGTGTTTAACCTTAAGTCAAATTCTTCATTTTTCAAATTGCATATGCTTGTGTCATAGAAAGCTCTGGAAAGAACTCTACCAGTTCTCGAGTCCACACACGTTGAGACTTGGCCCATGAGAGGTTTCTTTGTTTTATTCCTTGGCCTATTTGCTTTACTTAACACTTGCATTCGGGAACAGAAAGGGTCTACTTTCAAAAACTGCTTCGCACCCCAGTTGTTATCAACACATAAAACATTTTAGATGGAATTCCTTGATGAAATTATACTCTCTCCACACCGATTTTTGATGGCTATAAGATTGCTCAGTTTTGGTGTTACTCTCAGTTAAAATGGAACAGAATGTGGCAAAGAGGTGAAAAAAATCATCACCTAGAATACTGGAGTGAGAGGAAATCTATATTTTTTAAAAGTGGAGAAAAATAGAATTAATATTTTAGAGGTCTTTGCCCCCACCTGCTTTCCCCAGGATGTGGGGCTAACTCTCAAGAAAAACAACTCCATGCCTGAAGTTTCACAGCAAACAATGCCTGTCCAGCAGTCTCCTGCTTACTTTTGTCTTCCTAAATCTATCCCGTGATAAACCTTGTTTCCTACACTTGACGTGCCCCTCTTTCACTAGTCCCAAATCCATCAGACGCATTGTGGTTGGCTCATTGTGAACAAACAAAACTGACAGTTTCCTTCCTCAGAGTAAACAGCAGTGGTACTTAGACACAGTTCAAAGGGTTTATCACCCCAATTCTTTTAGGTGGACAAGTAGGGCCAGCTCTAACTTCTAGTTAAACCACTTTATTCCCTGCTGACATTCTCAATTTTTACTAGTGGAAAAATACTGCATAATGACTCAACCAGTGGCTTATTTTCATAGGTCCCATTTTAATTTTTTTCCTGTTCACTGCAATAACCAATAGCCCTCCCCCTTGTTTAATTTCATTGGTGTAGACGAACACTGCATTGCATGGTTAAAGAAATGGGGTGTCTCCCTGTATGCCCTAGCAGGGTATGTTCCTTGGCTTTCCCCTTGGCATTCTAATGATTACCATATGCTGGTTAATTGGAGGAAAGACCAAGAAATGCAGGGGGCTCCTTTGGCACAATGGGACATCGAAGGTGTGTGATGTCATGCCAAGCCCTTGGAAAGGACACACTCTGGGAAAACAATGTACTACCATCAGGCAGGATTCCACGACTGCCAAAAGAGGACTAGTTCTCATGTCTCCAGAAGACAAACCATTCATATTTCCTATTGTTTCTTGAGACACTTACTTCCTTCTGTTTATTCTAGCTTTCATAAACCAATGAGTCATGTCACTTGCTTCTGAGTCCCAGTGACTTCCCTCCTGTGGGTCATTCCAGACTGAGCCCCATCAGAGATTTGGGTGGTAGCTTGGACAGGACTTTTGTTTTGGGTTTTGTTTAAAGGCTGGGCTTTGTTTTATAACGTCTTATAGGAAAGTGTCTGGGGAAAGGCCTTCAAGTGTCCTTTTTGCTACTTCGATGGCAAGCTGCTCAGAATCACTAAATCAGATCCTCTTGCTGCTAGAATTCTGAGCACCACGTTTGGGGCACCATTAGTTGATCATTAGTTTACATGCTAGAGGGATTTTCCCAACACAACAGCCAAGATTTAAAATGACCCTTAATCATCCTTTAGGTAAGAGCTGTAAACAGTCAGGAGGCAAGGTGTTCTTTCAGAAGCTTCCCTGGAGAGTGTGCCCCCAGGGTGGCCCTGAGTGTCCTGGCCCCCCAGATGCCTCCACTCCTAAGAGGCAGCAGGTTTGAACAAAGGGCCTGCTGACAGAGTGGCTAAGGGGCTCCTAAAGACAGCCTTGCTGGTGTCACACAAAGGTGAGTCAGCTGGGCCAACCGGCTTGGAGAGGACAGGACCTCCAGGTGTCCTAGAGCCTGCTTGCCTCACTGCTTTGTGAGGGGGATTCTTCTATAGAAAGTGGCAGGGGTAAGAAGATGAGAAAATGGACATTTGATAGGCACTGTAAAGTGTGAAAAATAAGAGACTTAATATTACTTTCAGAAAGGCATTGTTTTTGTTTTTAAGGATACAAACGATTGACTCAGGTTCACCTTTAACCCACCAATGATAATACAAAATTGTTAATAACCTTGTCTCCTGATGAGATTGAGTTTGGAGACAGAGTTCAGAAGAGGCAGAAGGAGCTAGCTCTGGTTTGGGGCCTTTCACTTCAATTCCCCAACCCTATTCTTTTTCTCCACATCCTACCCTACCCTACTCCATCAATATCAAAACCTTATTTGGACATAGAGATTCTGTAAAGACCTCACTGTTCTATCAACAGAAAATTAGGGGTTTGGACCTACCCATGGAACTGACTTTGGGGAAACCATTTAACTTCTTTCTGCATGATGCAGTATCTCCCCTCTGTGAAGCAGGACAAGGGTCTGTGGGGAAGGGGGGCTCAGAAGCTCTTGAAGGACTGAGCTGCGCTGTTTTAGCTGGCCCTGAAAGATGGGTGAGCATTAGCTAGGGGAAAGGAGTAGGAATGAAGGAAGAGGGTGAGGAAAGTGATCATTAGTGATCCAGGCAGAGGGCATAAGTGCAAAGGCTCTGAACAGAAAGGAGAGCTGAGTGTTCCAGGAAAGAAGCAAGGCCTCTGTGTTCAGAGATTGGGGGGCGATGTGGTGTGGGGCAGGGTGGGGGACCAGGCAAGACTGAAGCAGACAAGGGAGACAGGAACCAGGTCACAAGCTGCTTAGATGAGTGTTTCAAGGATTTTGATATCGACCCAATCATAAGGAGCCCATAAAGTGTCTCACACAGGGAACTGGCTGAACAACAGTCCAGCATGACTTCAACTCATTGACATCAGGGGAGACTGACTGAGGCATAGACATGTGAATTTCATGCATCTAATACAATTTTTTTAGTTTGCAGGAGTAAATATAATATCACATTTTTTATTTTTGCCAAAAATTGGCAATCACAAAACAACAAAAATGTCTATCATCATGATCACCACCACCACCACCACCACCATCATCACGCTTTCATTAAAAAGAAAGAAGAGCAAGAAAAGGACACCTTAATGAAAAAGAAAAGAAAGAAAGGACATCTCAGAATAATGGAAATGATTTATTTAATTTGGCTTTATGAAGAGACACTCATTGTTGCTGCTATTATGATTACTATTTTGTCTTGGACCGGTGAGAGCTTTGTCACAGCCTGGCACTTGTCGGTGTATGGCATAAGGAAACCTTTGGTGGAGGTGAGCAGTTCCTTGGATGGCGAGGAGGAGCACTGGGCTGCTGGGGGTGACTTTCTGGGAGACGAAGTGTTACACTGGGTTTGGGGGCAGTTAGGGGTGAAAGGAAGGATGATGGACGTGAAAGTCCCTAAGAATGTTTGCAACAGAGTAGATACTCAATAAATGTCAGCTGAGACTTAAGTTGAATTTGGCAACAAGAATAGCTAGCCTTTTCCGGTGAACAATTTTATAACAATTGTTTATTTGAGTACCACTTCAGATGTAGCTAAGAGAGGTATTATTATTCCCATTTTATTATTCCCAAATTAGAAAAATTTAAATTGTATATTCATTTCACATTATGTTTCTATTAAACAGCGCTGTTCTAAACTGTGCTGGAAATGTTTCTTTCTTAGGATTAAGATTGTCTTTTTGGATTAACAAAATGTGTTTATATACAAGGTAGAAAACTATGAGTCACACCAGTGGTGTCTTCAAATAATTTGAAAAAATGTAAGATAGCCAACCTTGCCTAACACCTTTGTCAATTAAATTGAAATATAATGATTGTGTCTTAACTATGTTGAGAATTTCTCTTGCCAGTATTTGTGGAAACAGCACAGAGGAAAAGGAATAAAAAGATCAAAATGAAAGAATTGCAAGCTTATCATTTTTTAAATGATATGGCTGGAACTGGGGGTGTTGGAAAAAGTAACAAATGGATTCTTTGTCTTTTAATGTAGGAGAGTTGGGTGATACTTTTTTCTAATTAATTCTCTATGTACCAGATAATGACTAGAAATCAATACATTTCTTTGGTGAACTTTGCATTTGATCCATAACAAATAACTTTGTCAAATTAAAAAAAAATGAAGTTGAGATATGTATTAGTCTCCATATCTAATTTATCATGGTGTTGTAATAAGTAACCTACCCATTTAATTATTTATTCATTAAGAAAGCTCAATAAACTCCATGTACAATAAAAATTCTTTTTACAAAATATCCATATTCAGAAACACCCTCCTCTCCAGTTTCCTGTTCGCCTTTGAGCCTTGGATGAGGCTAAAACTTCAGGGGAACAGGTGAGACTACCTCCTGCCCCCCACCGCCTTAGCTCTTCAGAGCTCAGCCTTAGGTCTGGGAAGCTTTTCAGGGGACAACATGGGGCTCCTTTCCTGAAGCATGAGGACCCCATGGCTGCATGACTGGAATGTGGCAATGAGGTAGGTGAGAAGGGGCTCATCCTCTGGCTGGACTGTCTCTCCTGCTGCCCTGGTGTTGCCCTCACAGCTACTCAGCTGTCTTCAGGTCCACTTGCTGGATCATTGGTAGAGCTGCGGGCTCTCCAGGTAGGTGGGCTGCTGGGTATGCTGAGCCTTCTCAGTCTGCTGCCAGGGAGTGTGGCCCTCTGGTCTGCCTTCGTAAGTAAGGCCCCAGCCCCTACAATGCAGTAGGCAGATGGGGTTGGGAGGCCAGGCTCGGCTGATGCCCCGTAACTCTGGGTGCAGGATATATACTATCTTGTCTTGCACAACCTCAGTCACATAGCTGCGGTGTTCTCAGGCTTGGTGGATGATGTAGGAGTGCTGGCTGTGGTGGCATCCAGGAAGCACCACTTGGGGGACAGTTGCTGGCATGTTGAGAGCTTGGCTCTGGCATTTTAAGCTCCTACTGGAGCCTCTTGATATGGATGTGGGGTGGGGGGTCTTCTAGGTTGCTATCTCCTGGGAACACATGGTGCTGGGTGGTATGGAGGTCTCCTTGAGCTGCCTCCACATCATAATGAAGGGCCTTGTGCATGCTGACTCTGCTCACCTGAATCCACAGCTGCTTGGGGACTGGCTGCTGGTCCCTATGCGAGGGAGGCAGGGCAGAACTCCACCACTTGACCATCTGTTTCCCAGTGGCCAGGTTGTGCAGAGCGATGCACATGCATGAGGTTGTGAGCTTGCAGGGCTTACCAGGGCTTACCAGCCCCCTGAATTGGATAGCCTTGTACTTGGTGAACACTACCTTGAAACCCTGCGACAGCTTCTTATCATGTGTGCCCAGAGGCAGTGCCGCCAGCAATGTACGTCATGGTGAAGCCAGTGACCTCAAGGGATCCACCAAGGGCCACTGGGACTGCAAGTCCTGGATGGATCAGGATGGCCACAGGCGTGGTGCCTATACAGTACCTGGGAATGTTCACAACAACAATGCCCTGAAGTTTTAGGTCTGAAACATCAAATTCTTCTGAGAGACCAGCTAGGCAAAGAAGAAGTGCTTTGAATGTGCAGACAGAACTTGATAAGGAACAAAAGGATTAAAAACCAATTTTCTGATGGAATTTTGAAATTCTAAGGAATTTTAACTTCCGTGCAAACTATTTATATAAAGTAATAGAGATTATGGCCGCAATCCATAAGAGTTTCTAAATGGTCTTTAGCCCACCCAACAAAACACCACCCAGTACATCTCCTTGTCACCACTGCTGATCCTCTGAACAGCATTAGTAATTGGCTGTTATCTCTGCCAAGTCAAGGCCCCTTACAGCAGGGCCCATGGAACTCCTGATCTGCATTCTTAGACCACCAGACAAGTTGGAAGCTGAAAGAGCAGTGCACTAAATGTCACAGTGAACTAAAAGGGTAAATGTCATCCACCCACACCAGGCCACTTGAACTAACTTCCTTGTGGTCATCTGTGTTGCTAAATCGAGTGGCCTCTTTCCATTGTCTTACTTGACCTATCTCCTGCATTTGACACTATTTACCTCTCTCTTCCCTAAAACCTTTTCTCTCACCTTCGGATGCTCTGTCTCTGTAGCCTCTCCTTCCACCTATGACCCCTACATGTTGATGTTCCCCATGTTCTAACTTTATTCTTCTTCTCACAGAGCCCACTTCTACTGTGAGTTTTCATGAGGAGCAGACACATCCCAACTTTACTTCTAGCTTGGCTTCCTCTCCTGAGTTCCAGAGGAAGCTATATAACTGTCAGCTGGATATCCATGCTGCCCTATACTCTAGGACCCCAAATTCAATAGTCAAACTGAAGTAGTCTTGCTCCCATTACTTCCCTCTGTTTTTCAACTTCTACTCCTTCCTTGGTGAACTGCATCATAACCCACCCATTGTCCAAGCAGAAATCTAGGAGTCATTCTTGACCTCTTCATTAATTTCCTCAAGCATTCAGTTAGTAAGTCCTGCTAATTCTGATCTCTTCAAAAATCCCTGAATTAGAAAGCAGGTAAATAGTAGTTAGAAAATGCCTGAAGGAATTGACTTGTATTATTCTCACTCAGAGAGCTAAATTACGGTGTATGTTATACTTTTTAAGTAAAAATGAGGCATTTTCATGCAGGCATCTCAACTTTATCCTTATCCCTCACCTCCCACTTCCCACCTTCAATGTCTTCACATTGTCATCAGAATGTAGTTTTTGAAACTGATTTTGATCATATTCTAGTGTTTAAATTTTTATTATATTCAGGAAATAATCCACATTTCTTAACAGGTCTTTCATGAGCTGGCCAGGCTTTGCCTACCTACCTCTTTGATCTTATCCATGACCATTCAAATTCTCCTCAGCTTTCAGAATCATCTCATCTCTAGTTCCCATCTTCCTCTTGTCTCTGCGCTTCCATCATGTCTCCCACTTGCTGCCCTGGCTCTGGCATGAATGACTCCTGCTCTTCCTTTAAAATTCAGCTCAAAAGTTGTTTTCTCTGGGAGGTCTTCTGTGCCTCTCTTGCCTTGAGTTAGGTGTTTCTATCCTTCCTTTGTATTTCTAATGCATTCTACACACACTCCTACCAGAGTTTAGTTTTGATCAATGATAAACATTTGATTGCTTTTCAGGCTCACCAATCCATGAGCCCATTGAGAAACTCTTTGTATCTTCAGTACCACCTGGCAGCACAAAACACACAATAAGTGGGGGGAGAGCAGAGGGAGAAAGAGGGAGAAACAGAGTCAGAGAGACAGTTTACTATGTCCTTTCCTTCTCATTCTCTCTTTCCTTCACTCTATTTCCCACCTATTGAGTGTGTTCCCTAAATGCTTTAAATGCATCCCATTATTATTCAGTGTTTAATCATATTTATCACATATATCTATCTAACACTTACGAAAGTTATAGACTAAGGTTTAGAACACTGAAGTAGTTCACTTGATCAGACAGCTAGTAAATTGCAGAGCTAGATTAAAATTCAGGTACTTCTGACTCAAAACAAGTCTTCCTAACTTGTATGAACTTTTAGGTTAAACTGCTTGTAAAAATCCAATTTGAGAATAATTGCTTTATGGATGCTATTTGGTTTTCTTTTTTTCCTTTTACCTGGAAATGGACAGTGGAAGAATAAATCAATGCTGTGTTGGGTTTCATATAAGGAAGTTGAGTGCAGCCTTAAGCTGGGACTGGCTTACTCCAGTCAATAAACTCCAAGAGAACAGAAATGGAAACAAAACCAAAAACAAAAAAACAAAAAGAACAGAGACCATGTATTATTTTAATTTATTATTTAATTTAATTTATATTTGCTCTGAACTAAATCTGATTTAAAATATTGACTCTCAATAAGACTTTTATGCTATTAATTCATAACTACAGTAATCTTATTTTTAAAAAAAATTCTTTTTATCTTGACAAGATGGTCTTGTGGAAATTTGCTTTTGGAGGGAATAAAAATTGGTCCAAAAGTGAGTGTGGGCCTGCTTTGTTATCTGGGTGTGTGAGGTATGTCAGGAGAGTGAGGGAACAGCTGTGAAGAGGAAGTGATGGGGGGAGAAGAAGCTTGGCCATAAGCGTCTAGGACAGGTCATTTGCTGTGGCTGGAACTCCTGTGACTGGGACTGTTGAGGAGATAAATTCCAGTATTGCTGAGATGAATTACAGGGCTGCTGAGCCATCTAATCTCCTCAGGAAAATGTATGCCTTTTGCTCCACAGTCTTGGGGGTATTGAACAACTCCTCTCTGTTGTGCTCCTTTAGGCCTTTGATTAGAGGTAAATAACTAAGCAGATAGTGTACCCTCCAGTGGTTTAAAAAAAAAAAAAAAGGATGGTCTAAAGACATTCTGAATGACTAAGTTGTTTGCTAGATGTAAGAGGAAGGTGAAAAATTGCAGCTCATCTTTGCAAATTTGTTTTGGTTTCTTTTGAATTTTGAGGGACTGGAATTTCTTACTATAAACATATTTTGTTATGTAAATGAGTAATCAGCCCCCACCCCAAGTGTCCTTCCAATCCCCTCCCAAATTCCTAAATCAGAGAGCAGGTAAACAGTAGTTAGAAAATGCCTAAAGGAGTTGATTGACTTGTATTACTCTCATTCAGAGGGCCAGATTATGGTATATGTTACAGTTTTTGAGTAAAATATGAGGCATTTTTATGCATCAGTGTTTGGAAAAGGTCTTTGAATTTTTTCGTTTGCATACTCGAATCAACATTTATTGACTGAATGCTGAATGCTCTTTTACCTGAGTAAGGCAGCGTGCCCTCCCTCCAGATGTTTTCAGACTCTGAGGAGCCAAGCTGTTTACCTCAGCAGACTAGGGGCCACTCAAAGACGAGGTCTGTGTTTATGAAGCTTTGTCTTCCCAGCACCTGAGGTGCCTGGCACCTGTCATGCTTTTGAACATACAGTGATTGATTGAGTGGCATACTTAGTAGCAGAGTATTATTCTATGCTAAGTGCCAAGAGAGGAGTGACTTGCAGAGATGTTCTAGAAGAAGGTTGTAACTAACCCCTGGGGGGTTATCAGAAGCTTCCCAGAGTAGTTAGGTAGTTCTTGTAAGAGGAAAAGATTTAAAAGAGTGATGAGAATATGACCCCTGGGCTGGGAAAATGAGCTTGAAAGAGTGTATGCCGGAGGGAGGGGGATTTAAAAACTTAGAAAGACACTGAATACTAAGTACTACTTAGTTTAGGAGCATAGTAATTATTATTTTTTTCTTTCTGTTGAAGGTCAACAGTGGGATGAGATCAATTAACCTTGCTATTCTTATTTACTGCCTGGAGCTTATTCTAAGTCTGGCTGAACTCTTAATTCTGGTCTGAAGGGTACAGAGAACACGCATGATTTAATGGAGGTCATGGCCATTACTAGAGAGAATACTATGGGGTGTGAAGAGTAACATCTTTGCTTTGAAGGATGGTGTGTCCATTCCTTTGAAGTGTCTTACTAAATAGTTAAGCATGTTCCATTCTGCTTGACTTCTTCTTTTTGTTGTTGTTGTTGGTGGTGGTGGTGGTGGTGTTGAATGGTTGACTCAGATGAAGAGTTCATTTGGTCAGTGTCTGCAACGGGATGTGGGCATTTTCCATATCCTTACATTTTGAACCTGTCTTGGAACAGTATTTACTTCCCAAGTAATAATTGTGAATTTTCAACATGGACATAAGTAATGAAAAGGCCAAATCCATCTCTCCTTAGTGCCCATGTAACCCAACAGATGACAGACACCATGTGCACCTGGACTTCAAAAAGTACTGCCAGGGACTTGCATCATCCCCTCTCTCTCACCAAATAAAGATGCTATTTTAAGAATACAATAAAATAGAAAAATGCAAATGACAAACCAAAATCAGAACCAAGGAAAAGTTCAAAGTGAATCTGTTTCCAAGGAGCTTATAATTAATTGGGGATCCATTATACTTCACCTACAGAAGGGAGAAAAAAAAATCTATATTTCTAATGGAATGATATAAAAATATATACAATCCAACAAGATGCATATGAAGTATGTAATTTCTGAAGGAACACGGAGCAAAGGAGATAAAATGTATGCTTAAGGGAAACAAACCCCAGATATAAAATGACTTGAGTGAATGTATTTTTGTCAATATGTTTGGAGACCAAAAGGTTCTGACTCAGAGTGGAAAATGAATAATTTTTGTGTGAGTGAGGATAAGCTACAGCCACATAATCAGATGGGGCCCTGAGCTACAGGGAGGACAGGAAGTAGGTTGTATTTTTGCTCTGCATAACCTCCTGTGTAGAAACACAGAAGAATTTGCATGAAGCTTTTCTTTTCCATTTTGTTGGCTGCTTTCTGTAATGTTAGATGAATCAGCCATGCCAACCTTTAAAAGTTAGGAAGAAAAAGATTTGAAGAGAGAATGGAGGTATTTCTAAACTCCACTGTAGTTTCCTGGATTAGAAGAGCTTCATTGATAATAGTATTTCTTATTTAGCTTCCTCGACATTTGCCAATGGGCTCAGAGGTTTTTCAGGCACTATCTCATTAATTCTTTCAACATCCTAGTGATGCAGGTGGTGCTAAAGGTAATCTGTTATCACCTTTGGATCAGGAAATGATCAAATGACTTTTCAGAAAATGATTATGAATTTGGGCTGTTTCAAGAAAGGAACCAAAAGTTTTTGAGTCTTTCTAGAGTCTCCATGCTGAACTCTCATCTCCTCCTCATGTCTCTTTGATCAAATGTTTGAAACACCAAAAAGAAAGATAATAGACACATTTTTGACAGATTATGATCTTCTTAGGGTTTCAGCTTTGGGCTTACTTTTTATACATGAATACTTAAACAGAAAATCTCTAAACTTCAAAAACCATCTATATCATTCTAAGACCCCAGTGTTCACAGGCATCTCTGTGAATTTCTGCCATCAGTTTCACATTTCCACAGAAAGCTCTTTTCTTTTTAATACCACTCTTTTTCACCTTCTTGACCGTAATGTGAGCCCCAGGGATGCAGAAATTGTGGGGCTTTTACTTTTTTTTTTTGTTTCCTAGTACCTAGCACCTAGCACCGTGTCTTTCAGTGAAATGCAACAGGTGACAGGCTTGTTAACAGGGTGACACACAGCTGCATAGGCCCCCAAGTCAATGTTAAGTCACTTCACTCTTTAATTCTGTCCCAGCAAAAGCATAAGGCTATAGGTTGAGAATAGACCATTGCCCTCTCGCTGCTATTACAGCTTAGGTGAATTCTTGGAGGCTATACTAAGAGTTTAAAAAGTTAGAAGTTTAGGCCTCTTTCAAGATTAGTCCAATTTCTGATTTGAATGGAGACACCCTGGGCCCCACCAAATTGGTCCTGTAATGAATAAGAGTTCAGATGGGTATCCAAAGTTTCTGTAGAATTTCTTCCATCACCCCACCCCACCCTGGTCTACACCAGGCTGTCCAACTTAGCCAGCAAGTGTGCATTCACCGGTGACCACCTGTCACTCTGGAGGTCATTTCTCTTGGTTTTCTTGACTGTCAGTGACTAAGAACTTTGGTCCTTCTTTGGTCTGTCTAAGGTACAGACTACAGTCATGAGAAATAAAATGAGATTTTTCCCATAAAATCAGCAGGCAGAGAATTGCTTCTAGATGCTCTGCTCATATGACACATGACCCTTGGCCCTGTCAAACCTTTAGGAACCTCAAGCCCTGGGATCTTCCTTCTCTGTCCTGGAGGGAGGGCAACTGCCCTCCATCAAAGGGCCATAAACGGGTGGGGGAGGCAGGGAGGGAGTGCAGAGGCCGGTTCTCAGGGATTCCTTGGGGCTTTGGCCTTGGGTGTTTCCTTCTTTCCTTGTCTATCCCTGGGCAGGGGATTAAAGGACATTCTAACTCAGTTGATTTTCTGGGCCAGAGACTCTGAACTTTAGGTCAGCAATAAACTTAATTTAAATAAGGAAAAAAAAAATGGGACAGGGGAAGCACTCTTATTTTTTAATTTCTGAATACTCTTGAGGAAACTTCCAAAGTATTAAAGGAACACCAGTGATATTAAAATGCAGAAGAAGACATGCTTTCTCTTTTCCTTTTTTTTCCACTGGGCATGCAGAATTCAAATTTCTTTCTGGAGTACGGAAAGGTTGGTTGGTCTCAGCTGTCCCTCCAGGAAACATAATTAAATTCTATAAGGCAGTTTTTTTTTTTTCCATTTGGTCAGGCAGTTTCATTTGTGGGTTTGTAATGGAGGGACTGGCCTATAGGAATGTGGGTCCTAGAAAAAACCTTTGCTTCGTTTAAAGTTAAAAACTTGTTAAAAATTACATTCTTTAAAAAAAAATTCTGATATAGTCTCCCCCTGCCCCCAATGTAGTTTTCAAATTTTTAGTTTCACTTTGGAATCTACCTTTTAAACTGCATTTGTTTCCCTTGGCTACCTGTGGTTTGTACTAGTTTTGTGGCTGGGATGTCACTCTGGTCACCTTGGCAATGTGAAATATTTGCACAAACTAAAACAACCCTCTGACTTTCCTTTGCACCTTGTTGGCAAAGGGTTAACTTAGTATATACTTGTGAAAACCAGAAACTCATTATTTTTTTCATCCTGTCAATAAGGAGTGAATCATCCATCCAGGTTTGCACTCCTCGAAGTAATAGCAATGACTTGTCTAAATCACTTCGGACTAATCTAATCAAAAGATAACTTCTCCTTCCTCTCTCCCTGCCCTTCCCCAAGCTATTGTTTCCATCCAAGCTCAGCAAGAATTAGTATTATCTTTCTCATTTTATTCCTGAGGACAGATAAATAATAGTGTGATCAAGAGCAGAAATTCTGGAGTCAGGATGACTCTCCAGCTGTGACTTTAGACTTACTATTTAACTTCTCTGAGACTTTGTTTCCTCTTCTATGAAATGGAGCTATAGTAAACCTAAGCCGTAGGGTCATTGGAAAGGTTAAATGAGGTGCAATGTGTAGGTTTAGTACAATGCCTGGTGCAGAGTAATCATGGTTACTATTGTTATTATTTTTAATGTTAATCTGAATATCATTAAGAAGCTACACCATCGTCTCTCGAGACAGACGGCTGCCGACGATTAGTCCCAAGAGACACTTCCTGAAAAAGAAAGCCATGACCAACTAGGGTGGAGAAATGGTATGTATTGATCCACCTATTGGTGAGTCATGATAACATTAACATAATAAAAGTTCTGACAAGAAGAGTTAAGAAACCTGTTAACTTCATTTAATCCAGTTTTTACCCTAATTATTTGTCTATGGAAACCCTCTTTTCCTTCTATTAATATTCCTTGGAACACACTTGGGGAAATGCTGAACCAGTATGATTTTTAACCCCACCCCCACTCCCAATAATTACAGAGTTTATACTAATCTCTGTAGAATTTATTACATAGGTATGCAATAGAATAATTCCATAATTTACACAAAAAGCATATATCAACCTACGAAACCCAAGGGAACATGCATTGAAGACCGCCTGAAAATATGATGTGCTAATTGGTCCAAAATGCTTTAACCTTTTTTTTTTTTCTCTTCTTCCTTCTAAAATAATCAGTTTACTTCAAATTAGATCTACCTAGAGTGAATACCCAATTTTTCCCCAATTTTTGCATATTAATATGACCTATATCCACGTCTCGTTCTCTGGAAATATAAATGTAAATTATAGAAAAGAGTTGCCCTTCATGCAAGATTCAGAGGTATTTAGATAGCCAAAGCCAATGAAGAAAAAAAAAATGTGGACCTTGTGCACTAAGTGAAAATGCTACAGAGCATTATAGCTATTATAGTAATGGACTCATTGCTCCCTTATGGGTCCAGCATTCTGAAGTGACAAACACACTATATAGATGCAGAAACACACTGGTGCCTTTCTGCTGTATTAGCCTTTTAAATCCAGTTTCTTGAAGCCAATGGGATCAAGCTTAAGAATCACAGAAACAATGCAAATCTCTTTTTCCTCATCTGGAAAGGTTTAGGACAAAGGCTGTAAAGTAAGCTCTGCTCCAGGATTAGATGTGGGAATGAGTTTGTGGCTGAGAAATTAGAACAGAGTCTGGCTGTGCTTCAAAAAGAGGGACTGGGCATGGAGTGTGACTGTGTGTGTCCATGGAGAGGAGTCACTGAGGAGCAAAGCATATACTCTAGTTTTGGTGACTTAGGATTTCTGGTCCTGATTGCCAATATTGTGTGGCATCATCTCTATCATTACTCTTGAATATATGTGTTAGGATCACATCCTGATCTTAAATTAAGGAAGAGCCTGGAAAGCCAGGCTTGCCATTCACGAGTTGTGTGGCCTTGGGTGTTTATTCCTTCTTTGATGTTCATTTTGTATATTTATAACATGAGGGCTTGGAATAAATCATTTCTATATTTTCTTCTAGAACAAAGAATTTGGCATTGTATGACTGGAGCAAGGCATTAGATTCGTCGGCAGCCGTCCGCCTCGAGAGACGATGGTGTAGCTTCTTAAGAGTCTATCTGCACCGCCGAGAATGGCTGTGTAGTCCGACTCGGGAGTGACACGGTATCTGTCTCCTCCCGTGTTGAATCGACATCTTGCGATGACGCTGGAGTGTCCTCTCCAGTGAAGCTGAAGCTACAGAGCCTGGGCAGGGTGATATGGAGGGTCTGCTGTTGCCCATGCAGCAGACCCCCCCTCTCTTCGCAGCTGAAGGATCCAAGGGAAAGACGGAGTCAATACAGCTTGGCTTCAGGTGCGCCGCAGGAGTTGCCGGTGTTGACTGCAACGTCAAACCGCCTTAGGGACTCCGGCTCCGGATTTTCTGTCGGGGTTTACTCCCTTAGCCTTTCCCCTGAAGAGGTATGCCGCAAGGCAGCGGAGGTTTTTTGGAATCAGAGTTTTCCTTCTCTGAAGGCATTAGATTATTACTCTAGTTTCAGGAATTGCTGCTATTTGTTAAGGACTTACTGCTTTTTCTGTGGTGATTTTAAATTTCCAGTATAGCACGTGTTAATTTGGAACTCAGAGCCCCACTCCAAACCATGATCATTGCGACTGACTGCGTGATTTTTAACAATTTATGCACAAAGTCACTACAGTAAATAGTCCTTGTTTAATCAATAGCAGTTAGTAAAAGTGTCAACAGTTTAACAGCCCACCAGGTACTTTTTCTAAGCTGCCCAAAAGGCAGACACAGTCAAATGCTATCAATTTAGAGCTGCCTCTAAATCCAAGATTTCCCCCCAATCCCAGTGTTAGAACAGGGCATGTGTTTGCTTCCAGCTGAAGGAGACAGGTGGGAGGATGTAATCTTTTGTCAAAATGGGGCCAAATCTCAGGAGGTAACATAGGAGCTTTATTGCTTTTTCCTTCTTTCCCGTGTCATGTTGTTTGTTCTGTAATGGAAGGCCGAGTTTACAAACAGAATTCTTAGGACAAAACAGGCATTCTGGAGCCATTGTGTGTGTGCGTGGGTGCATGCGCACGTGTGTGGGGGTGGGGTGGGGAAGGGGGGGTAGGGTGGTGCTTTGGAATTCTATTTGAAGATCACCTTGGCCCTAAGAAGTGATTGCCAATAGCTGTTTCTCTCTCTCTCTCTCTCTCTCTCTCTCTCTCTCTCTCTCTCTCTCTCTCTCTCTCTCTTTCTCTTTTGTGATATTTGTCTCTCAATTTTTAACTTTTGCTCTAATAGTAATAATATAGTGATATATTCCACCTCTTGGGGCCTAAAAACCTGGGTCTTTTATGAAAGATGATTTCAAAGGGGATGAAGTTCAAAGAGAAGCTAGAAGTAAATAGATGTTTACTTGAGGACTTACCCAACTTAAAAAAACTGAGCTATAACTGACATATGACATTATGTTAGTTTCCAGTGTACAACATAATGACTTGATATTTGTATATATTGTGAAGTGGTCACCACTAGTCTAATTAACATCCATTACTGCCAACTTTTTTTAAGCCACATCTTCCAAGATTTTAAGAAATTTATTCCCATTAGAAAAGTGAAATATGTTAAAATTCATCATAGCCCTCAGAAAAATTTGAGTGTAGAACACATGAATAAAAGAATTAATGAATTAAAGTATGGGTGGATGGATGGAAGAATATCTATGAAATGAGCTCAGTCTTGCAAATGGTGGTCCATAACCACAAATCCTGAACTGTTGGTTTTGTGCTGAATGTCTTTACTGCATCATTTCTACTATATTCACACCCTTGATTATGGTACTTTAACCTCTGATCAACCCAGGCTGGTCAAGGATCACCTACTTTCCCCATTTCAGAATAGTGTTTATAAAACACAAACCAGAATGGAACAGAAGAGACATGAGTGGGACATATTTTAGTTCTCCCAGGCATTCTGTCATGACTTTCCTTAGGTCCTGGCCTGATTTTCTTAAATTCCTGGTCATAGAGTTTAGTAAATTTTATCATGATTGTACTTCGAAGATTTCTTTTGTATTACAGTTCTCTTCTCCAAATAGGAATGTTCAACTAATCACCAGTGGAGAAACAGAATTTCAGTGGTTTAAAATTTATTCCATAGATGTTTTGAAATTCTTATTTGATTTAGGAAATGACTCATGTGAGTTTTAAAGCATGAAAGGCACGGAGAAAGAAAACAAAAATCTAAATCGAATTGTGTGCTCAATATACACACATGTATTAAAAGAGGATCTGATCCAATACGGAAACTAAAGCTTTTTGGGGGCAGGAGTGAGATCCCACAATAAGTGCTCAGTTAACACTTTTTGTATAAATAAATGAATGATACATTTTAGATAACTCCTTTCTTTGGGTTTATGACAGCTTATCTAGAGACCCCTGGTCTTATATTGCTACAGTTTAGTGGTGGAAATCGACCTTATGCTATATCTGAATATACAATTAAAAATTGTGAAAAGTCCTATGAAGAAGAATAAGGTGCTGTGAGAGAAAATAATAGGGCATGGAGGTGTAGGGACATACTTCAGATGTGGATATTCAGTTGAAGTCCCTGAAGAAGTCACACTTCAGCTGAAGTCTCAAGAACAAGGAAGGGCAAAGCAAGGAGAGGAGAATGGGTGTTCCATGCATCAGAACTGTGTGTGTGTGTAGGAAGGATGGAGATAGGAAAGAGTTTGGGGCATCTGGGGAGCTGAAAGGGAGCAAGCGTGGCTGGATTCCAAAATAAAAGGGGTGGGGACAGGAGATGGTGCAAAATGAACCTGAAGAAGCCAAATAGGGCTTCCGGGAGGGGCCTCCTGGGCCAGGTAAATGAGTGGTAATTTTACTATAAGTGCAATGGGAAGTCATGGAGGGTTTTGCATTAGGGGTCAGCCCCATACAATTTGTATTAAAATTATTTAAAAACTATTCCTTGCCTGCTGTGTGGAGAATGAATTGGAGATGAGCAAGAACAGGAGAAGGAAGGCCACACAGGAGACTGGCAGAATACTTCTTCCCAGGTTTCTCATGTGAACAATGAATGAACCTGGTGCCATTATTGAGTGGCAGGAAAATAGTGATAGGACATTGAAGGGAAGGTCTGAAGAACTGAACTGGAGTCCAGACCCTGATTGATTTTTTGTAGATTCTTAGACAAATTAGCTATATGATTAACTTGACTGGAACTCAGTTTTAGAATAAAAAGCAAACAAACAAACAATTCTGGGTTGCATGGAAATTAAATTGCATAGATTTATATAAAGAGAGTCATACACTGTCTGCCAAAGCAGCTATTTCTTTTCTTCTTTTTCTTTAGAAGACCTTTCTTCTCTTATTCATCTGGCAGACTCCTAACTTTCCTTTATAGCTTGCTTACTACATTTTCAATGATGCCTTCTCTAATCACTGAATATTTAAAGATGCCACTGAATTATATCAGCAATGGTATAATTAAGGAATTTTTAAAATTCATTTTGTTGATATTTTTGGTGTTGATTTTATAAGCTAAATTGTATTTACTACATACAGGGCCTTGCTTAGAAATTATTGCAATGAAAAACTATTGCTAATTTACTTCTATAAATTAATTTTATCTCTATAAACACTTTAAATATTGGTAAATTTTGTTCTTATACATGTTCTTATATCCCTGATCATATGGAGGAGAAATTGTTTTGCAGTGCATATTATTATTTTATATGTTCTTATAAAGATTTTAAACATTATTTTAAAGGTCCACCATACAACTTTTTTTTTTTTTTAGAAAAAATGCTTTATTATTCTTTCCCCAAAATTTTCTTAAAAAGAATGTATGGATTAAGATAAAAAAGAGGATCATTTGCAGCAGCAAGGAAGAGATCTGGGAATTTCCAGTTTATGGCTATTATCTTAGATATCTTTCAATGCCTACCTCAAATTCTATATCCTTCACAAAGCCTTCTAGTTTGGTGGTATAATATTCCACCAAAATCTGTTGTGCCATAGCGTTGTGTCTCGGAATGTGGTTGTCAGTTAGAAATTGTATTTCCTAGGTCCCGCTGAGGGTCATATAACTAAGTCATTGGCTGGTGGTGCTATAACAGACATTATATTCTGGAAAGATTTGTTATGACAGTTTAGCCTTTTACATAAACAAATCCATGTTCTAGTCTCAATTTCAATCAACGTTTGCCTCACCTGAGCTTCCATAGTATTTTCTGTTTGAATTTTACTTAGTTCTTTTTGTGATTAGGCAGCATGTCAAAGGAACACTTAGTTCTTCTAATAATAAATCATTGCATTTCCTTATTGTTTTACAATTTACAAGGTTTAATTTTTATATTTCTTGTGCATTTAATCTTCACAAAAATAATGAGGTGCTGGAATTCATTTCTCTGGTCAACATCTATTGAATGTCTTCTGTGTACAATGGTCTGGACTTCTAGGCAACTCTTCAGGCTGAGGTTTTTATCTTGGACGTGATTTCACTTAAGGTCAAATTAGAAAGAGAAATAAGAGTCTCAGGTTAAAATATTGTTATCATGACTTTTTTTTGCATTTACTATCTGTGATCCAGGAAATCAAATAATATACTCGAAGTTGCCCAGCTCGTTAATGCTCTATCCATTGGACTGGCACTACTCAACTCAAAAAGTAAACTATTTAAAATTTCTAAAGGTTTATAAAAATGTATTTATAAAACAATTCAGATAACAATATTTTTTGCTTACATATTTCCGTTCTCTTTTTGTAACAGTGAGACAAAGAAGAAAATCATATTGATCACATCAAGTGGGGCTGTAACTCAGTCTGTCAATGTTGAGTGTATTAAATTCTTAGAGCATGGGGAACTAAGTGTTTTTGGTGGTAAAGTATTGTAGACTAGTAAAAACTTGAGCCAGACTGGAAACAGCCCTTTAGCAATAGTTGAATTACATTGTTTCTTAGAATACTTAATATAGCACTTTTTATGACTCCAAGGCTGGTGGATGATTTGATTTCTTCCCAGGTCACCTTGCTAATACAGAGAAGCAGGAGCATGATGATAGGCAGTGATGGTAATAACAAAATAAAATATATGACACAGGAGGGAGACTCACTAGGAAAATTGGTGGTGTGTGGACAGGGGGAAGGAAAGAACATGTTGGGGGACTGAGGCCAGTTGCAGGGGAAGTATAATTAAATTAACTCACAGCTTGTGAATAAATGGGGGGGGGGGGAAAGAGAGTGAAAAAAGGAAAGGGCTAGTGAGACTAGGTTTAGCTGAAATAAAATGGCATGGAAAGTAGAGAATAAAATGAGAGATACCTTTGGTCTAGGCACTTCATTAACTATAATCTGAAAATACAAGGGCATTGTAATACTGAGCTTTAAAAGACAGAGAATTTATTCCAGAAATGTTTATTGAGACTGAATGGTGATGAAAAGAAAGTTTAGGTAATCACCACCTAATGGCTTATAGTTGATGACATAAATACATAGCAACACACCTACAATCTTCCTATGCTCTCTTGCTTTGAGTGAATAGTAAGTAGCTCAGAAGAAGTGTGCTGCCTTTCTCTCACTGTAGGAAGTTGAATAGATTCAGTATTAAATGATTAAAGGCTGGACATCATAAGATTTTCTAGGTTTTCTTTCCAATCTCTCTTAAATGTAACTGCATGCCAAAGAAGGTACTAGAGTGGCCCCCATAACTGGGTTTGAGATGGGGGAAGTGAGATGGTCATGTGCTTACCTCTGTCCACTCAGTACAGAATAACTTTTTAGCCTAAGGTTTCAGCTTGAATTTTGTCGAGAAAGTGGCCCCCAGATCACTGCTGTGGTTTCAATTGGTTTTGAAGTGTTGCTGACAGAATTCAGGCTGGAGGGTTTTCACTGTAACTGTACCTGCTTTTCTACATCTGTTTGACACTGGGTTGACCTCTGATTGCCTCATACTTGCTAAAAAGAAACATATCTAATGCAATCTACCTCTGTGATATGAGCAAGATGAAACAAACAGTGGAAAGACCCTTTACAGGCGGATGACCTACTATTAGCTGTGGGAGCCACATAGCTAGAAAGACTTATCACCAGGAGGGAGGATACAGTATTTGGGTTCTTGGGTTTAGAATATTGTTTGGGGCAGAATTTTAAGTTTGACTGGCAATAGTTTGACATATATCATATGTTTAATGGATAGATCAAGTGAAATGCAATTTTTATCCTGTGATTTAGTATCAAACCATAATTTCCATGTCTATCTAGGATCAATGACTTCAACTAGATAGTTAAGGTAAGTCATTAGAAAGAGTTTTCAGGGATATCCTTGTTTCACAATTTCATCCTCCCCTAGGAGTGACTTCCCTTTCTCTTTATCTCCATCTTTCTTCCCTTGGATTAAATAAAATAAACTCCTCAAAAGTCACCAAACACTGCTTGGTTATTCTAGGAATAGGATTTTGGACCACCTCCATGATGTGAAGTTAAAATACAATTTGTGTGCCAGTGAAATATCAATCACCCAGAATAATTTTGGAAAGTGTTTCCTTGTTTCTCACTTGTACAGGTACCACTGTCTTTAGTGGGAAAGAAAAATAGGAAACAAATAACTTCAAGTTTAGGAAATAATACCTATTTTAATTTATGTAATTGTTTTAATGTATATGTCATAACAATGAATTAACTGACAAAATGACTGAGTTTAAAGACTTTTGAAAATGATTTTAGGTCTTGAGAGCCAAGTCTAAGGATCAGTGAATGCTTTGGTTAAGGAAGAAAATTAAAAATGACTGCAAATATATAAAAGGAGCCTACAGAAATGCAGATTTCTGAAAAGAGGTGAAATCCAAAATTTCAAGGAGTAGAAACCCTTCACAAAAGAAGTCTCCCAGATGTTGTCATTTTAATTTCATACCTTCTGTCTGTTGCTCTTGTTGTTTCTGTTCTCCACATGTGCTTTTGGAGATGATCTCACCTAGGCTTGTGGCTTCCTTATGCTGATGACTCATCACTTTTTAACTCCAGCTTTGGCCTCTCTTGTATACACTAGGCTTCCTCAACTACCTTCTTATATTTCTGCCTGGATGTCTAATAGATATCTCAGAATTAACACTTTAAAAATAGATATTTTAAATTCCAACTTCCTTGAAATCTTGTGTACCCATGCCCCTCAAAATCTTCTACCATTTTTCACCATTTCAGCATTTCTCCTCTTATGGCAATTCCTACTTCGAATTCCCCAGAAATTCTGTTGGCTTATCTTTTAAAATATTCATCCATTTCTCCTAATTTTTCCTGCCCTCATCCTAATCCAAGTATATCATATATTGCCTGGACTAAGGCACTAATATCCTCAATAGTCACTTTTCTTATTCATTTCCACACAATAGGCAAATGGCTTTAAAATATAAATTAGATGATATCATTCTTCATTGTTGAACAAACACATGAATTTAAATCAACCTCATGCCATCCAAAAGGCAATTAACCAAGAAATACTTAAGCTCAACTAGTAAGAAATGTTAAAATGTTTTTATTTTTTGAGCACACAGACTTTTTGATTATCAAAGGATCAAGTGATTCTTTTTCACTGGAGCTATGCCACGAGATAAACCAAATAGCCTAAAAATGATCAGTCCAGAAGGAAAAAATCTCATTAAACAACCCCCACATTCTTTAGCTGTCTTTTAAATTTTATTGGTTAATGAAAAATATATCCTGTGGAAAGCATATTTCCAGCTTTTGTGGTTAATGATTGAGTCCCAACTCTTATAAGAGCATGCAGTTCATTAAATATGATGTTGAACTAGATTTTACTTTTTTTGCATGGGGAGAGGGGACCCTACTGAGTAAGAAACTTCACATTAGTATTTCAATCATGATTCCAATGTGACTCCACAAATAGTCAAGAGTCACCGAAACTTCGTTAAAATCATTGTCAATAGTCAGTCTAGGAGCATAGCCAAAAATTATAATCCAGTATACGTAGCTTTGGTGGAGTGGAAAGAGATCTGGACTTCGACTCAGAAAATATGACTTCAAATGCTGGCTCTAACACTTCCAAACTATGTGATCTTAAGCAATTTATGTGATCTCTCTGGTTCTTTTGTCTATAAAGAAGAATGATAGTCATCTTACATGGAATTATAGAAATTAAATAATATAATGTATGTTAATATGCTTGGTAGATATTAGGCTTTCAAATGTTATCTGAGTAATACTTTAATTGGTTTAAAGGATTCTAAGAGTCTTCAGCTTGTGAGAGTGTTTCCTAAAAGCATATATGCCAAAAGTATGTATTTTGTCTCAACTACATAAAAATTGATGTTTTTTGAGTTCGATAGAATGCTTTTAGCTACCAGTGCAAAAATGCTTAATTAAATTGATTTAAACAAAGAGGAAAATTTATCTGCTATAATAATAAGTGCAATGTTGGGTGGTTGCAGGTTTGACTAGATATTCTTCAGGGACCCCATGTCTTTACATCTTTTCATTCCACTTAAACCAGTGTGATAGCTTGATCCTTTGGTTCTGCATCTCACTGTCCCAAGATAGCTGCTCTGGCTCTGAAGATCACTATCTACACCTGTCCAGAGTCACGTCAGGCAGAAGACCTCTCCTGGAAAGCCCCTATCAGACTTGTTGTTATGTCTTTTGGCCAGAGTTGCCTTAGAAATCTGGGACCAAACATGCTCCTGGCAAAGGAGATTGGAATTGACACTGATGTCTTTGGTTCAATATTTTCTCTCTGAAGTTGGGGAGGGGACCACTCTCCACAAGCATATGACTCCTTGATACTTGAACAAAAATGATGTTCTGTTAGCAAGGAAGAAGGCGGGTGGGGGAGGAAATGGTTGTGGTATAGGTAACCAACAGTATTTTTCACACCATCCTCATCTTTTTGAAAGGAAGAGGGAGTTAGTGGTTATTGCAAAACTCAGAATTAGAGGATGTCACGATGGCTAAAAGGTTGGAAACTGCAGCTGTATGGGCTTTGTGTTCAGGCAGCGACCATGTTTTCTTCTTTCAATGTCATTGATTAAATAGCCAAAATGCATAATAAACACAGAAAAAGAACCAATATTAGAGAAATGGCCTAATGACTTTTCTGGGTTTTGTTGTTTTTTTTTTTTTTTTAAATAAACCCATTTATCAGGTGAATTTGAATGAATGGATATAAAAATTAGATCTATGGAGGAGAGTAAATGTAATCTTAGAACAGAAACTAAAGAGGAGGTAAGTACTTAGGAAATACATACATTAGAAGACAGGATAAAGATAATTTAAGTGATTTTTTTCAGAGCAAATAGAATGGAAAAATTACACAAAAAGATCATCCTCTGGTGTTTCCTAATACTTGGTGTCATTTTTCTGTACTTCTAACAGTAGCTCCTTATTCTTTTAGCATTACTTCATTTTATATCTGAAGAAAAGTATTTTAATCCTTGTATATGATCATGCAATGCCCCGAGTACATTGGCTAAATGATGGCTTATAAATAAGATTATTGTTATTATTGTTACTTTATCTCTTGTAAAAATACTCATTATATTAAGATTATATCTATCCTAGAAATAGTTCAACATATGTGATTATATGTAATCAGTCTATTTTTTAATGCTGTTGCTCTCACTCAACTTTGTTCTTATCGCTAGACAAACTATTGCTTGTAAGTTGTAAGTGACTCTGATTGCTTTGAAGAGTAATCCTTTACAGGTTTCAACAGGAGTTTGTTCCTGGTAGGACTGGGATCCAAAGAAACTCCTTGTTCCCAGTGGACATGTATTGGTAGCAAGTGTAGCAGTAATGGAAACTGAATTGTCAGAACTCCACCTTTATCTACAGGCTACAACTATGATTAATAGGCAGAGCTATTGGGGCGGGGGGCTATTTAAGGTTGATATTAGAAATAACTTTATAAATATTAGCATTGTCTGCCTACGGATTAGGTTACACCATGAGATTGGGAGGTCCTCATCATTGCAGGTGTTCTTGCAAACTGGGAAGTGACTTATTTGGGATGTTGTAAAGATAACTCATATATTCCATAGAGGGTGGTATATAATAGCCTCTCATGTCACTTCCCTTTTTAAGACTCTGTGTCTATGTAGGTCAAAGTGCCTTAGTTTGTCTCTGTGATTCTGTGAGCATACTGGCTACAGAACTACTTGTCTAGTATCCTTCAAGCACAAAATGCAAGCCACTTTCTTGTCAGCACATTTTGATATATTACAAAGAATAGTATGATATTTATCAGGCTTAACCAAGGGGTAATAGTTGTCTGGGGTTGTAGTTAGTTGGCTTTGGGGGTTAGAGGTTCAACTTCAGAAGATCAAGGTTTACATATCTGATTCTTATGTGGGTCAAAGCATTTCCCTCTTCTCTGTGCATGTTAACTGATCTACATGATATATAATTTTGGTAAATGGGAAGTTATAGTAGTTAAAGAATTATTATTATTAAGACATGTGCCCCTTTCACTTGATGGGTGATTTGGCAGAATCTTACCACTCCCTGTTGTCAAAATTGACCAAACAGGAGTATTAACACTCCACAGCAAAACAAACAAATAAACAACTCTCCCCCAACACAAAAACACACCAAATCCAGGCACACAGGCCACTGAAAGGGGTAAAACCATAGCAGTTGGTATGTTAGGGGTGACATAGCATATATGGGAAATCTGAGGCCATTTTGTCAAACTCTTTATTGGCAAATATTGGTGGCTTTTCAGATCAACACACACAGTTAAAAACAATGAAAAGTGTACTTTTTGTTGTCATTTTTCAAACTCTGCTCAAGTTCAGCTTTTCCCATGAACTGTTGCTGGACGATGCCTTCACAAAGTTGGAAGCTTCTCAGAGGTCCTGATAGTCTAGATACCCATTTGGTCATGAAGTATTTAGTTTATTGATATCAAACTCTTGTATTCTTGAAGTCAGCTGGTTATAATTGCCTGAAAAAAAAACCTTTAATTTTCTGCAATTATTTTGGCAATTTTCAAATTGTAAAAAAGATTGCATATATATATATATATATGTATATATATATGTATATATGTGTGTATATATATGTAATATACATATATACTCATGTATGTGTGTGTTTTTTTTTTAAAGTTATGTACATGCCTTTTAACCTTCTCTCTTTATATATGAGGTCTGTCTGGAAAATTCAACCATTGTTAATATAATAAGAATGGTTTGCACAACATCGATGTAACCCGGCAGCCAAGGAGAGTTAACTGGAATGTGCTGTAGATGCTGTTGAGTGGGCATGTGTACTGTGTGGCTGTCACATTCAAAATGACTAAGTGAGTAGAGCAACAAGTCTGCATCACATTTTGCGTTAAGCTTGAACATCTCTCTACAGAAACTACTGGGATGATTCAGAAGGCCACAGCTATGGGCAACTGGTGATTGGCAGCTTCATCACCACAATGCACCTGCTCATGCATCACATCTCGTGCAGAGCTTCCGATGAAACATCAAACCACCCAGGTGACTTAGCCCCCAACAGCTCAGATTTAACACCCTGCGACTTCTGGCTTTTCCTAAAACTAAAATCACTTTTGAAAGGTAGAGATTTCAGACCACTGATGAGTTTCAGGAAAATAAGACTGGGCAGCTAATGGCAATTGGGAGAACTGTGGGAGGTCCCAGGGTGCCTACTTTGAAGGGGACTGAAGTGTCATTGTCCTATGTACAATGTTTCTTGTATTGTATGTCTTCTTTAATAAATGTCTATATTTTTCATATTACATTGCTGGATACCTTCTGGACAGACCTCATATATGTATAATTTAAAAAATCAGGACTCAACTACTCTTATCTGAGTTTTCTCACTGCTATGAGACATAGTTAGTTAAAGCCGACAAGTTCCTGGGGTCCTAATCTCTCATGACAACAGTCTTCCTTGCAAGGCTGATATTGTCTGGGCTGTTCCTAGACAGACTCATGATATAGCAAATGTCCTTCTTCTTTTGTGCCTCTTCTTTTTTCAAGTTTAGCACAGAGATGATAATTGCTCAGTACTGCTACTGAAAGTGTTTGGTGTTATACCAGCTATTGTTCCTGTTTTCAAATAGAGTATAAGCATGCAAACAAGAAGTAACTCTGTGCCAGGAAGCACTGAAAAACCTCTTCAGCAGGGATGGCACATGAGGAGCTGACCCTCTGAACTTGAAACTGCTATAGATAAATAAAAAGCAAAAGGATGGGTGCCAACATCAGGCAAAGGGCTTCACCTCACAGACCTGCAATCTCAAGGTTTTCTTCCTCTCTTGCCTGATAGATAAGGACACATGAATAGTGAACCAAAACAACAAATTCCCATTTCATTAGTCCAATACCACTCATGGCTCCTAGAGCTTCCTGGATTTGGTTTATAATCTTTGACTAAATGTTGGAGTGTCAGCACACACACACACACACACACACACACACACACACACACCATTGTCTGTCCAGTCCCACTATGGGACATATGAGGATCCAGAGCTTCTCTTAGGCAGCCTGGCTTGGCTTTATTGGTCAGAGGCTTTTCCAAGGAAAGTGCGCAGCTCTAGCTCACCTGACTGAAGGCTCTATCTGCTGGCAAATTCTTGCCTCTGCACGTGTAGAACAATATAGGGTCTAGGTTTCATAATGCAAGGAAGAAAAGAGAGAGATATAAAGTTATAAGAGCTGTTCTAGCTCAGTTCAGTATGTTCAATACATTTGTTAGGCCATGAGAAATTCTTTTATCTCAAATGGATTTTTCTCCTTTTTATCTTACTTTACTTTTTACTTCTTTCACTGTTTTAAATTCAGATGATTCAATGTTACTTTTTATCTTTGAGTAAAATTCAGCCTAAAAGAGGGTTTTTGTGTCTACTTTGAAAAGACTTTACTTTTGTTACTTTAATTCTATACTGTCAATGTTTTTTAGGATAATTCCAAATTTTTGATTTTGTGAAGAATGACATGTTGATTTAACTAAGTTTGATAAATTTCTTTTCTGAATATTGTCCTGGAACATTTTGTTTTTAGTTAATGTTGGGCTAATTCAATCTCTGAGTGACCTTCTAGAGGCTTTGAAGAATCCCATTTATTGAATTTGAAAATTAAAAATAATGCTGATAGGCATTCACTGGTTTAATACCACCCAGAAAATTAATCATCAGTTATTAAATTTATTTGTCATTAAATTTTAAAAAATAATTACCTACAACATAAATATTAACTTGCCAATTTTAGTATTTAGCTAAATGTATGTTTTATTAGATTTTCTTGTGAATGTGTCCTATATTGTTGATTTTCCATAAGTATGTTCCTCTTTCTATTTTGATTCTAATTGCTCGCTATACCTTTTTGCATTCCTTACAGTAGGGAGTACTGGGTTGACCATGTGTTGGGCATCTAGTGCATTACTGATGGGATCATTGATAAAAGTATCTAGAGAAACAAGTTATAGTATTTGTGCAGAATATTTGTTTTCTGCCATCAGCAACTATCTCTTAGTCATTTTGTTTGAACATCTTGTGAATGTCCTGGTATTCATGGTAGAATGACAGAAACAGAGGCCTTTTAACACTGGGACATTCTTGTGTAGAGTTTTAAAAACCTGGAAAAAAGTTTTTATGGGAAAAAGTAGAAACTTTAATTTTCACTCCATCCTCTAGGGCACAGTTTCTCAATCTTGGTGGACTTGCCCTCAGACAAGATACTTCCTCTGCTGTTGTAGGAATTTAGGAATTTAGAGCATTGTAGGAGTTGATCCCTGGGCTCCATGAACTAGATGCAAATAGCAGTTGTGACAACCAGAAGCATTTTGAGACACTGGCGAATGTCTCATGGGGGTCACACTCACCCTATATAAAAACCACTGGTCAAGAGTGATGTCTACACCAGAGTAATTTTGATACTAAGAGCCGATTGAGAGCGCAGGGATTCATGCTGTGTGAATCAAGTCTTTCCAGTATTTGAGGAAAGCACTCTCAGCATTCATGAGGGGAAGAATTAACTGATAGAAACGCAGTTGTGCCAGCCTTCTCTCCTCAATCAGTTTATCTCAAAGAGATGCTGTTGAGTGGCTCATGCTGAGCACCCACAAGACTTGCTTGTTGTCAAAGCTGTATCCCCAGAGTGTCCCTTCCCGCAGGAGCTCAGACTGGTGCCTGAGCAGGTTGCTTTCTCCACCAATGACATGGTGTTTTTGTTGGGGCTCTGAAGCATCCGGGAATCATTTTGTTTTGTTTTGTTACTGAGATACGGAGGAAGAACCAACAAATACAACATCAAAGAAATCAAGAGCACTTGCCACGTTCTGGAGTTCCTTTTTCTCTGCCTGCCAAAGTCGATGTTTCTCTGTTTCTCTCTGGTCTCTGTGTTGTGTCTCGGTGAGGTCACAGCTGAATTCTTGGGGGGATGATGCCACTCATCCACAGGACACTGGAATAGACTACTTTGCAGTGATTATGTCTAATGAGCCTTTGAGTTGAGAGGCAGGGAGGCAGCATTAAGTTTGCAGCTGAAATTCTGAAGAGCTGTCAATCAAAAGCAGATTCATGGAAGCTCCCAACTGACCCCATCCTCTGCTATCTTGAAAGCTTTATCTTCTAAGACAATTTTGACTAACAGCTTTATTATTCTCCTTTCTGTTTTAAAAGAATAACAAATAAGCTTAATTCTCCACCAAATCTTCAGTAAATGCTTTTTAATCCAACGCAATGATAGTTATTTTAAGAAGGTTGGCAAAGGACTGCTAGAGTTTTCTCTTTTTCAGTCTGGGTTTTTCCTCAGACAGAAGCACTAGGTCACAGTTAATCTTGGCTTGCACCGAGCCATGTGAACTTTGTTTAAACAGAACTGATAGGACTACCATTAGTTCTTCTACTCTCTTTTTCATCTCCTCACTTAGCCTTGCAATTTAAATAACATTAAAATATACATGCATGCAGAAGCAATTCATAGATACCATGTATCTTTGCTCACTGTAACTTCTTGGATTTAATTATTCCCTCAAGGTATGTTTGCTAAAGGAAGAGAATGACTTATCAAAACACCATGTAAAAATGGAGAGAGAAACCTCTGGAAAATACCTGATACTTGAATGAAAGGACCCTCAGAGAGGACACCTTGCAGAGGCTGAAGAGTCGCCCTGCTTTGTACGAAATGATTGAAGTCTTCAGGCCTATCAGAGATGTTGGGAATCCTCTGTTCTCTAGACTTAAGACCAATTTAGAGATTGTTTTTTCTATGTCACCAAAAGATGGTTCCTTTGCACATCTTAGATGGGGCATCTTCTGGTTATTACCTGACATAGAAGACCAGTTTTGAAATAATTCTTTGATGCTCCTATAGCCCTAGTTCATTCTTCCCTCCTCCCAGCCACATCCCATTAAAAAACAAAACAAAACACAAAGACAACATTATTGTAAAACATTAAAATGTTTTCAAGAAAAGTGAAAAAAATAATGTAGAGTTCTAGTATACCCCTCACCAGTTTCCCCTAATGTTAACATCTTACATTATTTTGGAGCCCCCAGCCCCATTTTAAGAGTTCCTTTTTCGAGGAAGTGCAGATCATTCTAAGAAGCACCAACAAACAATAGGAGTCACAAAAATGGGGAGACAGAGAAACAACACCCCATTGAAAGGAAAGGTAGAGTCCCCAGGAAGAGTGCTAAATGAAATAGAGGGGAGCCAACTATCAGATATGGAATTGAAAGCATGTATTATGGAGAAGCTCAATGAGCTCAGTGGAAACTACAAAGAACTCCAGAAAAACTACAGTGAACTCCAGAAGAACTATAAGGAACTTACTGAGAATTATATCAGCACCAAAAAGGACATGGAAGCTATCAATAAGAGCCAGGAGGAAATGAAGAATACAATCTCTGAATTGAAGAACACGGTAGAAAGAATTAAAAACAGGCTAGAGGAAGCAGAAAATCGGATCAGCGAGCTGAAGGACAACGTAGACAAAAACTCACAGACAGTGCAACAAAATGAAAAAAGGCTGAACAAGACTGAAGAGGCTCTAAGACAGCTGCAGGACAACATGAAACGTAATAATATCCGTATCATAGGAATTCCAGAAGGAGAAGAAGAAGAGCAAGGGATAGAAAACCTCTTTGAAAAACTAATGACAGAAAACTTCCCTAACATGAAGAGAGAAAGAATCATGCAAGTCCAGGAAGCACAGAGGGTCCCAATGAAGATGAACCCCAACAGGCCCACTTCAAGACACATCATAATTAAAATGCCAACATTCAAAGACAAAGAGAGAATCCTAAAAGCAGCAAGAGAGAAACAACTAATAACATACAAGGGAGCTCCAATAAGGCTATCATCAGATTTCTCAGCAGAAACACTACAAGCCAGAAGGGAATGGCAAAATATATTCCAAGTAATGAAAAACAAAGGCCTACAACCAAGAATACTCTACCCAGCAAGACTCTCATTCAAAATGGAAGGTGAAATAAGGAGTTTCCAAGACAAAAGAAGGTTAAAAGAATACATCTCCACCAAACCAGTATTGCAAGAGATGCTAAAGGGTCTGCTTTAAGAAGATGAAGAAACAGAGAGAGACAGAGAGGAACAGGAGTACAAAGGGGGAAAATGACAATGAATAAGTACTGAAAGAAAGAAGGAACTTCTACCATTTGCAACAACATGATTGGAACTAGAGAGAATTATGCTTAGCGAAATAAGCCAGGCAACAAAAGAAAATTACCTTTCCTGTTAAAGGAAACTAATGAACAACACAAACAAATGAGCAAAATTGAACCAGAGTTATGTAAACGAGGAATAAACTAACAGTAACAAAGGGGGAGATGGGAGGGAGAGAAGGGGTAAGAAGGGGAAGGGTCTAGTCAAAGAACATGTATAAATGACCCATGGACATGGACAACTGGGTGGGGACTGAATGTGGGAGAAGGGAGGGACAGGGTGCAGAGAAGCAAGAGGGGGAAAAAAGTGAGACAACTGTAATGGAAAAACGAACAAACAGAAAAATTTTTAGTGGGGGGAAAAATAAAAATATAAAGAATAGAAATGCAAGTTCAGAGAATATTAGAAGGACAAGGTTTTTCCTTCACACTGTATATATTTTCTCCCTATCTGATCCCTCCAGAATTTGGCATTCTAAAGAAGTAAGTAATGACCTAAGTTTCTTTGCATAAAACAAATAAGACCAGTTGTTAATAACGATTTTTTTGACTAAGACTTTGACTGGAATGTCACGCCTAAAGGAGACATGCTTGGGCTTTGATTGTTACCAAAAAGCCCTGAGCAACTGGGACTGACTTTCAAAGGTAATAAAAGTCCACGAGATAAAAGGCCTGGTACCTTGGATGGATGAGCGGTCCATAGCAATCTTTCCAGGGAAGGAACGAAGGTTGTTTTCCTGAAAGATGGCTAGAAGGGACCTTAAGGCACAATGGAAAACCAGGAGGACCTGGAAAAGACAGGTGTTTACAGGCAAGACTGAAGGCCAGGTATGTGGCTCAGCTTCTGTGCCCTGAAGGGCAGACTGAAGGTCACCCTAAATGTTCCTTGCGTAAGTTCCAGCAAAGCAGAACTAAAGATCATAAGTGACCATTTGCTGCTCTTGTTGTGTTTATGCAAATGAACAGGATAAATTAAAAATGAACTTAATGCAGTTCCTTTAATGACAAGGAGGGTAATCTTAGGGAGAAAAATCAAGATTCAAGGAAGATCACAATGCCCAGTGGTAGACTATAAAGTAGTGCAGCTAACCGTCTTTAAAGTTTCTTTTCATTTAAAATTTGTTTTCATTTGAAAGTTAAACTATGTCTGTGGCATTATCAAAGATGTTTAATTTACAGGCAAGAAGAATGTCAAATGCCTTGCAACTGGATGTCTTTCCAATAAGACAGTCCTACAGATCTATAAACTTGTGTGTGGGTTATGTTACATAAATTAACATGTGTTTTCTGTTTTCAAAGGGCGTAAGCCTACGATCTCATTACCTGAGTGATTGTCTGTACGTATAGGCCTCACTTAATCCTGTCTGCATTGCTGCCTCCTGAGACTCAATGGTTTGGCTGAACTAAGTGGCTGGGTTGGGGAAGAATGGGGTGGTCTGTGGGCTTCACTTTAAAACTGGTTTCTCTTTTCTATCCTAATGGCTTGGACAGAAAGAGCCCAGAGGCCTGAGAGGGGGGAAACCTAAAATATTTCCCTCAGTCCAAACTAAGTATAATGGGCAAAAGGGTTTTGGACAGGTGAGATGTACCTGGCATACCTTCCTCCAAAGAAGCCCTTCTTTTCCCTAATGTGGGACATTGAAAAATTAATACCTATCTTCTGTCATCTAGTGGTTACGGATTGAATGATGTCCTTTAACCCTGTTGCCCCCAGAATACAACAAGGATGCCAGCCTGTTAAACCAAGCATGCCGTTGTCCAGAGACAGCCAACCAACCTGGAGTCTGCACGATCCTTCCCCTTGTAGGAAGGCCACCCTCCCCTCCACATCCCCACTCTTATTAGGGATTTCTTGACCCAAGGGTAGGTAGGACGATGACCATGTCCAGCTTGAAGCAGCTAGAGGAGCTCGAGACCTTCGTCCATTGTCCTTTATAAGATTGTAAAGGGTCTTAAGTCTGAGAGGTAGGGGTTGTTATTTTTTATTGTTAAAATATTTAACTAATTAATTAATTATTTTTTAAAAAAAGAAGAAGAATATATGAAAGGGTGAGTCATGGGCATGGACTTGGGAAGGGGATTGTCAGGGAAGGGGGGGTGCTGGGCGGAGGGGAGCAAAGGGGAAAAAATTGGAACTATTGTAACAATATAATCAATAAAATATACTTAAAAAAAAAGAAAAGAAAAAAAAAGAGTTCCTTTTTCTTTTCACTCTGGAGGAAACCACAGAAATGCCTGCTTATACTTAGGATAAACAAAATGCTTAGTACTTTGTCAATTGTTTAACAGTCTTCAACTGGGGATTCTTATATTCTTTATTTTAAGGGATTAAACTTTATATTAAAACTTATTCTTAGGTGGGAAAAATTAGATGTACAAAGTGAGATGGCTTTCTCAATGAAGTACAAGCAAGGGTTAGATTGTACCTCACGCCCTTTTCCTGCTTCAGATCTGGGGAAATTTTTATGAACAAAAATCTTAGCAATTTTCTTCAACTTTTCAGTTTATTTCAGGTTGCCTTCCTTACATCAAATGTTTATCATTAAAACTAGTAAATCTTTGGCCAATGTCTGGCATACAGTAGTTATAAATAATATTTCCTTATCAGAATCTATTTCTGGATGTGGAAGTATAAATCTTGAGACCTCTAGAGTACCCAGAGTGGCAGATTAATCTTACTAACAAAATAAAGTGATTACAAAGAATTATAAAGCATTGTATTTCTAGGGGAAGCTATGGGTAGACCCCAAGGAGGTCATCCCTTTATCTTTCTTCTTGAAGTTGCAGAAATAAGAGCTCAGGCAGGTGACAGGTGGTAGTTACCAAGGAACTTTCCTGTTTCACCAAATTATAGTACTTTTTAGGAGTAGACGAGAGAGGTTCTCAGAAAGCATTGGGCCATGAACACATTCAATTTCAAATCTGAGCTCATTCTCTATTTCAGATTGAGGACCTGAGAATCAGAGGTGTTTGTGTGAAATTTGCTAGTTTATGCACACCTTGTACAGGTGAATTGCCCCTCGCCTTTCTCTTCTCCTCTTCTGTCTTCCCACTCCTCAGCCCACCCTCTGAAATATCTCATTTGCATGCCTAGGGAAAAAACCCTACATGAAATAAGGTAACAGTGCTAAGGAGGAAAGATGAAATTATGGATATCCAGTGGACTCACATTTTCTCCATAACTCTTTACTGTAGTCAATAAAATGATTGTTAGTTTCATGTAGGATGCTTATTAAGTCAATGGAAATGGTGTACAGAAACTAACCTGTGGTCCCTTGTCATAACTCCAAAAGAAGAGTGAAACTAGTGTACTGTAGACATTTGTGCTTTTCAAAGAAAACAAAACAGAAAACCTGGCTTATAATTCCTTTGAAGGAGCTTTCCTTTAGGAATAAGTTTTCAATGGAACATTTTCATTTCATGCAGTATAATGAAACCATCAAACTGATCTTACATTATACAGAAATCCATGCAGAAACAAAAGTTGGTATGGCAACTAAATTTTGCTCAACTCAAAAATGAAATAGAGGATTGAATATTAGTTTATGAATTAGGGCTGTTAACTTAAATGGACAATTTAATTTTTAAAGTCGATTCCTCCTCCCCCCACAAAGGATCAATTTGATCTTTACTCAGGTAAAATGTGCTTTCTCTTTACCAGTTCTCCATTTCAGTTCCAGCTGGGTAAATTAAGGGCTGAAAACTAACACTAATTTTCTGTTGTAGGTTTTTATGGTTTTTAGCTTTTTCCAATATGTCTCCTGTTTAAACCTCCTGTGACCTGTGTTCTAGCTACCGCCAGTGCCATCCTTGCTCCTGGACATCATGGAAGTAGTACAGGCCCTTTCATTTGGGTTGTTGTGGTTATTGTCACACTGCCGTTTGAATACTGGTGTTACTGGTTAGCCTGGGATAAAGTGCAAGTGTTGTAACACTAATGAAAACTCAGGTCTCGGCTTGTTCGTTGGTGGGTAGTGGGGTTGCTTAACACAGCACTTCAGTTCAAAGTGAAGGCAAGAGGGAGTGGAGATCGTAGATCATAGATCACAAAACAGATGCTAACCCAGAAATGCCAGCGTTCCTCAGTTGCAGAGCAAACTTGCAGGCACACGAATTATTGATGGAACTCACCAACATGTGTGCAGGGAAAGTGAAGCCAACAGAGCAATTGGAGGAATCTATCCAACTAATAAGAAGCTTATAACTCTTTGGCAATTTGTTTAACTTAGGAGTTATTGCTAAGTCAGAAAGGTATTGGGCCTCCGGGATCTTGGCAATGTTGCTGGGAGTCTCCTACTGTGAAAAGCAAGTTTTGCCAATGGGATTTTTTTTTTTCTTCAGGTGTTCAGAGTTGAGTGTTTCAGGCCAAGACTTCTGGAAAAAGCAACATTAATCACATTGGCATGTGAGGTTCATGGGACTGGCGGCTCCCCCAACTCCCCCATTCAAGAATGTGCTACTATCTTTCAGTCTAGATAAGCTGACTCATTCATTCATCTACTCATTCAACAAAGCCTTTCTGAGGTCCTACCATGTGTCAGGAGTCACACCAGGTATCAGAAGACAGACCCAGCTAAACGCCATCTTCCCAAGTTACTGAATACACATATTTTTGCATTTTAATTCTATGTCCTCATGTCCTTTTATCCTTTTCTTAACTCCTGACTCTAGAGTTCTGATTGAAAGGAAGGTATGGGTTAAAGCCTTACAAGGACCAAACACACTTTCTCCAAGCTCCTTATTCTCACCTTTCACCATATTCTGTCACTAGCTGGGCCCTAGTGATTCTATCTCCACATGTTTTTTTTTATATATGTCTTCCTTTCCTTTCTTTTTTTACTGCTATTGCTTCATTCCAGACCCTTTTATGACTCTTGCATAAGTATGATCATAATAGCATTCAGGTCAAGATCTCCTTATCACCACCAGTCTTTCTCTGCTCCAGATCATTTTCCATTCTGCTGCCAGATTTATCTGCTGTAATATACTAGTCCTCTCCTTAAAAGTGACATTATTTCCATTGCCTCTTTGATTAAGCATCTATTATTCAGCAGGGCATCAAATGCTGCATCCAAAACAAGCATAGTCATTAAAAATGTGAACTCTGGAATCAGAAACATTGTGTTAAAATCCCAACTTGGCCCATTAAGCCTTGTTTTTTTTCATCTGAAAAGTGGGGATGATATTACCTCTCACCTGGAAGAGAAGGGTGAAATAAGACATTTAAATTCTTGGCACACTGAGTAGGCAATCAATCAGTAATATTTATAATAATATTAATAATGTGTTGTTATATTCCATAGCTTCAGTCTAAATTAGCTTATGATTCCCTAAAATTATTTTATTTCCTCCCCTTTCCTCATGTTTGTTCTGTATAGAATGCACTACCTTTCTTCCTGGTATCTCTCTGCCTTTTGGTAGTTTTTTAGTTGGAAGCATGTATGTCATGAAATCTTTTTGATTCCTCTGGATGCAAACATTTCCATCCCTTTAATGAACTCCTTGCTGGCACCTCTTTCTATGCTCCCCATGGTGCCTGGTTTGCAGTCAGAGCTTTCCCACCTCCTCCTTTCCTTTTCCCTCTGCCAGTCTGTGCGGTCCCTAGTGCAGACATTTTGACCTGTGTTCTTCTAGCACACAGTCTTCAGTGAGGGCTTTGGCAGTACATTTGCTCACTTGTCATGAGGTTGACATGGTCTGGGGGAGACTGCGTAAGACAGCTACCTGACATTGGGGTTCTGTCCAATAGATGGCTCTGAGTAGGCGTTAGTGTGTATAGCTTCCCTGTCCCTCCAACCCTACTCTCCTCAAACACCTCCTGAATCTGGATGTTCCTGGTTTTAAAAATTTATTGGATTTATCCATAAAGTCACCAAATTTCGGAGCTTTAAGAAGGTGACAAGAGAAATGGAAATCTTTCACTTCATTCTCGTTGTTTCTCATGTGAGGTTCTGCTGAAGTGTCCTTCTCTCTGAGAAACATACTTTATAACTCATTCTAAATAGAATGAATCATTGCAGCTAGGACTTTCCAGTACACCATATGTTCTTCTCTTGAGGTGTATCACCCAGTGTTGTAATTATTTTTATAGACGGTTTTCCACCCACCCCCCATGGACTTTAGAGTATCTGAAGGCAAGCAAGTGAGTGGCTCATTATTTTTTATGTTTCTGGAACTCAACACAATGTCCAGAACATAGGAAAAAGTCAATAAATATAGACTAAAATGAATGGAATCCAAAGAGTTTAAGTGATTGAGTTATTGCATTGCATCTTTCATGATCTTTTCAGGGTACCAGCCTGGTTCGCCTAATCAAATTTTTAAAATCCTCACTCTGGAGGTTTAAGAAAAATGCTGGTTGATAATTTGATAGTTAAAAGATTCAGCATTGACTCTTTAGAGCATAAGAAAAAAGCTCTGAGCCGAAGAAATCACTTACTTCTGGCAGAAAAAAAAGTCAAGAATAAAAATGATTAGAGTGCCTTGATTACATTGGTAGGTAGCAAAAGCCACATGAGACATCTACAGGTGTACTGACGGTTTTTCCTTCCTAAATATCAGCTCTGCGGTACTTAAGAGGCGAGGGAAACCAAGTCCCTTTGCTGTATCCTGGAGGTAGCGGTTAGAGTCATTTGCAGGGTTAATAAAGGCTGTTGAAGTTGAGCTTCCGTTGGTGGTTAACCCTCTGCCTTCTTTAAGCTCTGTGAGCCACCTGACTGATCTGTGTGCTCAAGATCATTAATGTCGTGCATGGTGTATATACTCTGGGGTAAGCCGGCGAGTTGAGAAAAAAAAAAAAATTCATGGCAAGATGGATTTGCACTCTTGTGTAATTTAGAACTTGACAATGCATGCAAGTAAGGCTTGCCCCTTACTATAAAGTGTTGAAGATAGACCAAACGTAGGAATTTATCCTTATCAGGGTAGGGAATAGGACATGAAGCAGAGGGGGAAATGGATCCAGAATTTTAGCTACGGCATTACCTGAGTGTGAGTAAGCCATTGTTTGAAATGGTGTTTCTTTTAGGTCTTGGCATTTGTGAAGTGATTGAGCTCTTTTGTATCTAATACTCCTTCCTAAACTTCACGGAATAGGCCACTTTAGAAACAAGACTATGTAATTGCCAGAGCCACAGGGTTATAGAGAGGAATCTGTTTGCCCCTCTGGTCAGATGTTGCCAAATGACATTCCTAAAAAACTTTGAATTCCTCAAAAGGGATGAAAATGCTGCAGAAGCCTTTCCCATGTTATTATGCAATGGGTTTAGAGGTAAGAAAGACCTAGATTTAAATAAATAGCTATTTCTTTCCAGATGAAAGACCTTGGGGGTAGATAGTAAATTGAGGTGACTGGGGACACTAAACTCTCTGGAGCTTTCTTATCTATGATATGCGTCAGTGATACCTTCTTTGAAAGGCAGTTGTGAATAGTACTTTAGATTTCTCAGGATTCTCCAGATAAACAGAATCAAGAGGGGTATATGTGTATATATAGAGATTTATTTTTAAAAATTGGCTCATGGGATTTTGGGACCTGGCAAGTCTGAAGTTTGTGGGGCTGGCAGGTTGGAAATGGAAATGCTAGCATAATTGCTATATTGAAGTCCTGACGCAGAATTCTTACTCTTTGGGGGAAATCTTAATCTTTGCTTTTAAGGCTTTTGACTGGATGAGGGCCACCATAAATTTGGAGGATAATCTGCTTTACTCAAAGTCTACTGATTTAAATGTTAATTACATCTAAGAAAAAGAGAGTCAGAGACAGAAAGAGAGAGAAAGGGGTGAGAGCTCTCTGGGGTCCCTGCTCTGTGTAAGGCATTTTCACACATAGTGTATTTGATGGTTAATCTTATGTGTCAACTTGACTAGGTTAGGGAGCCCAGCTGTTTGGTTAAACACTAGTTGAGACTATCTCTGTCTCTTTTTTTCTCTTTTTCTGTTTCTTTCCCTTCCCTTTGCCTCTCTACACCCCCCACCCATTATATTAATTATGACTTGTAATATTTTGGTTTCTCTTTTTTTGATCAGGAGCACTTCTTTACTCTCTTGATTTTCTGCCTCATTATCACTCCTTGACTCTTTTTTTCCCACTAGCTGCTTTCCCATCCACGCCTTACCATAGTCAAATCTTCTTTGGATCCTTCTAAAAATACTCTCAAAAGCCTCCTTTTGCTCTCATTGTGACAGGCCCCAACTCTCTCTCTTCAGCTGCCAAGTGCTCCTCCTCCTCTGTCCTGGAGCTCAATGTTGTGACAACTCCAGAGACCTGGGTGTGGTTTCATGTTGGGGAGAGTCACCTCTTTAAGAGCTGATTAATTCCCCAGCTTTTGAGTGAATTCCAGTCCCATGTGAGATTCTTGCCTGTTGCTTTTCTTAGTTCACCGTAGGCTGAGACCAGGCATGCTACATTGCTGATAGGCCAAAGTGCACCTGTGGGCAGCCCACCTGGCCAAGGCTATAACATCTTTCATGGTCACAGGGTGGCAAAGAGGCCACAAATGGCACTTGCAGATCATGTATGGAAAAGGGACCCTGAGCTGCCAAAAAGGAATGAGTTTTCAAAGTGCAGTGGCCAGCGGGTTCTCTTTTTAGATATAAAGGGATATTCTGTTTAGGTATTTGGGTGCCCCTAATCTAACTTTACATTTGACAAAAACTACTACTGAAAGAATAAGTAAAGACATCTGGAACATGTGTCATGGAAGCAGTGGTTCCAGAGTGGGACATGATTGGAGGAGTCTTTGAGCCCAGTGAGGATAATTTTAGACAAAGAATCAGAAACGCTAGCTCAGAGGCACATGCTGGTTTTGTCAGGACACAGACTAGAACCGGGTCTTCTGACCTTTTTCTTTTTTCTTTTTTCCATAGTCTCAGTCTTTTTCCCAATGGTAAACCATGCCTGGTAGCCAGGGGACAATTGCACTGCTAAGTCCCAGCGGCTCATTTCCCTTTGCAGAGATAGGCACAAAAAGTGCAAGGCATCTTTCAAGAGCGGCACCATGTAACCAGGTGCTTCCAGCCAAGAGCTATTTTGGAAAGACTCTGTTTTGTAGTCCCACTGTTCACCAGATTATCATCTTATTAATGTAGATTTTAGGGACAAAAATATCTATTCATTCTATTACAAAGAAATTACCATTCCCAGTTTTCCAATATAGAATTGAACAGCAATCAGTTAAAATAAACTTTTAATAAGCCCCATTATTAGACTCCAATCTTTCCAGAATTATTTTTACCCTTTCTCCCCAGGCACTTTTCCATCAAGAATTGTTGGGATCATAATGATTTTCTCTGGAGATGACACTCATTTTCTACCCCTTCTTCTGCTCACAGATGACCTGGTATGGCTCTCAACATTCACTCAGTGGCTGAGAGAATATTACACCTATGACCAATGCCTGGGTCTCACTCTCCCACTAACAAAAATTCCCAGAAAATCTAATGAAAACAAGAAAACAAAAATCCCAGGACACTATTTTTGCTCAAGTACTTTCAGACATTTTTGCTTGATTTCACTTAGATTTGAGTAAAGAATAAGTTGGCATGGTTACTTAGTCAATCAAATCTATAAAAGTTCTAGCTCTGCAGTCTTGAATACCGTTTGCTTCCCCATGAACCCAGATGTGATTTTATTTTAAAGGACTGCAGGGGATGATTTCTTCATAGTATAATTTTTATTCTATGAACACCTATTAATGACTCTACCTGTCCTTCCCACTGAAATTGCAAGTTCAATGTGCAACCCACTGCTTCTTCGTGGTTCTCACCACATTCATGAAGGACTAGCTTGTGTCTGCGTATATGTACCTTCCTTTCTAGAGAGGGGCACTAATGTCTAAGGTTTGCTAAAGCAGGGTTCAGTGTACAAATAGTAGGGCAGGAGAAGGCTAAAGAACATGACAAGGCCCTGGACTTTCATTTGATCGATCACTTTCTGCAGTGAATTTCTCATTTAGAATCTTGGCCTGACCATGTTCTGTTATTGTACATCAACGTAATTCGAGGAAAGAAATTAAAAGACTATTTATAGATGGGAGGGACTTTGAAGAAAGAGATCTTACTCTCTCCACCCTCTACCCTGAAGATCACAGTGTTCCAATTATCTCTGAACTGACTGACTTAATGGCTTAAAGTAACTATATTCTTACTTATGGTTCTGGGATCAGCTTGGTGGTCCTCACTCAGGGAAGCTCATGTGAAAGCTCTGTCACTTGAGCTGGAAGACTCAAACAGCTGGACAGTGGGTCATCTCAGATGCCTCTTTGGTCTCTCAGCATGATCTCTCCAGTGTGTTGGCTTTTGGAATATCAAAATTATTATGTGGTGGTTCAGGGCTCCAAAGATGTGTAGAAAGTTAGAGCTAGAGCTAGCGTTAGTGGTACAGAGATTGAGATAGAGAGGTTGAGATAGAAAGATAGAGAACCATGCAAAAGCCATATGGTCAGTTGTGATGTAGCCCTAAAAGTCATGCAGCATCTCTTCATCAAAGCTTTCACTAGGAGAGGGGAAATAGACCCCACTTCTTGATGGAGATGTGGCCAGGTTTTAAAATACCAGGTGGGATCAGAAATACTGCTGCTACTATTTTTGGAAAATACAATCTGCTACACACAGTGTTACTCCTGAACAGGTTACTTGGCATTTGAGTCTCTGATTTCTACTCAGTACAAAGACCAACTTGGACAAAATGAGCTCCCTGCAAGAGCCTCTGCAGATCATACATTTGGTGACCCTATAAATGAGTCCACCCATCTGTCACACTATACAACGTAAGACCTCTTTTCCTGACAAATTCTTTGAAACCACATCCTGTCAGTGGTTACCACACAATCCTAGTCTCTTCTCAGCATATTTGATCTGAAGACAGTGCTTTCTGTGGCAATTCCCTGGAGGTCTCCTAGTTGCAGATAGCTAGGTGCAGGCAAAGTTTGTTCAAATCAGTTTTTTTTTTTTAATTGATGGAAGTATACAATCATATTAATATGGCCTACTTTTTGCCATTTCACAGATAAGATGGAATTCCATAGAGCAAAATCATGGAGTGATATCATATGAGAAGAGATGCTTAAAATGGAAGTGTATTTAGAAAGAGGCAATTAAGATGGGGAATGCTTTAAAAAATCTTGTCACACGAGAAGTGGTTTAAGAAATTTCAGCTTAAAAAAAAGAAGACATATAAATACTATCTTTAAATATTTTAATGTGCCTCATATGGAAAAAAGATTAAATTTCTATGGAGATCTAAAGAGTAATTTGAAAACATGTCTGAAATTTGGCCTACAGGTACACTCCAGCTTTTATTTCCAATGAGTCTGTGTATGTTAGTATATACTCAAAAAATTTTATTAAGTAAATTTTGTACTCTTTAAATATAAAAAGGATAGAGAAAATGTCTCATATTTATTTTCCATTCCATTCTAGCACCAAGTAATATTCTGAGCACAGGATAGATATTTAATAAATATTGATCAATTGATGCTTATTACTTGGTTATTGATTGATATTTAGTGTTGATACCTTATTATTTATTGCAACCTATAAGAGAGAGACTAAATAAATAGGATTGTGATATTAGTGTATCCTGTTGCAGTTTCTTTTTTACCCATCCAGTTCTCTCATTTGAGTGAGCGCATTTTTGCAGATTAATAGAAACCATACCTTTGTTGCCCCTAGCACTAGGAAGCTCCTTGCAGAGGCTGTGCTCTACATTCAGACTTGGGAATTCTTACAGGGCATTCTCAGTGTGCATCTCAGGAGAGAACGAGTCACTTTCCAGAAATGAATATGTGTAAGTAAAACTTGGCCTTTTCTGAATAAAGTCTTGTTTATTTAATTCCCTACTCTACTGGGGTTTGAGGGACTGTGGCAGGGCATGCTAGGGGCTCTGGGCTGCAAATACAGTGGGCCCTTAGTCCCAGAGGTGAGGCTTTAGAGGGCAACCTCCTGAACTACCAATTTCCTGGTGTGGTAACACCTGTGTTTTCACAGCAGAGAAAATGCAGCAGCCCCACATGTGGTTAACTGAATACAATCAAGACACCTTCAGCTTTCAAAACCAAGTGTGACCCCAGAAACACAGTTTTATTTGACTTGTTCATCCTTTATTCTCCTCTGGCTGCTGGCATTTCTAATACTGGGAGTCAGCTCTGTGCACAGCAGTCATTGCACTGAATGGCAATGATTTGTAATTCTCCCTTAGCACAGTTAGCATTGGTTGGCAGGTGCAGGCCGTTGTTTGCCATTATGCTTGTAGGTGGTGCAGCTGCTATGCCCTAAGAAACAGAGCAGGGGAGAACTTTGCCTCGTCTCGGAGCTCTTCTATTGTGTACAGGAGAGATTATGGACCATGGTGGCCAGTAAAGATCTTTCTTTTTCTCTTTGGACCTTCAGTTTATGAAATGTACCCCTGCCAATTGTGAAAAACAAAATAGCCTGACTGTACCTCCATCAATTAATTGTCAAAGTACCTCAAAAAATGATAAAGTACTTTATCATTTATGATATGCTCATCATTGCCATTATCACATTATTTAAGTATTAATATAATGACAACAGTATTAAGGAAGAGTTGATGAGCACTGAAGTTATTTAAATTATCTTAAAAAAATAATTAAACAGACTCTTTCAATGGACAATTGAGGGGTAATATGGCCCCAGATATCCTGTCTCTCTTTTGTCCCCAAACTGTTGTTCTAGTAAATTAATTTACAAAGTGGTCATCTGACAAAAGTTTAAACAAAGTGGTCCTGATTTACAAGCACATCTAAAATTTGGGCTATAGATTGAGTCCAGTTTTTATTTTCAATGATTCTGTATATGTTAGTGTTGCTTACAGTACATACTCATAAGCTTTATTAAGTGAATTATGTACTAAACACTGACTAGATATTTATTTGACTTTGCTCCTGTGTGGTGACAATAAGTAGATGTGATGCAAAATTCAAGCTGGGTCTTCTTAATGTGGTGACAATTGTAGTGACTGAGCCATTATATTGCTTCCAATTTGCCAGCCGTGTTTTATGGGCACACAGTGGGATACACTTTGTTGGCTGTATGTTAAAACCATACTTTCTTAATTAGATGCCTATAATAAATACATCACTCATTTTTATGGCATATGAGTCTACTTGATTCAGGAAGTTGGGCATCCGGCTCCAATTGTGCCTCATGGTATCGCTATGGAAATTCTTTTTTCTCTCTTTTCTCACCTGTTTGGGAGTAATTAAGATGCAAACTTGACTTCTGCAGAGAAAAGGTGAAAGAGGGGATTTTGATGATTGTAAACAGGGTTATATGGGATGAATATAACTTGCTGGACAAATATACATGGCATCAGGACCCTGATGGGATTTGTAGAGCTTGTGAGATATAACACTTTTTTCTACTTGTGGAAAATATCACACTACATGCCTCCTTGAGTTGTTAGTGGAATGAGGTATAAATTAGTAAGTATGTATAGCAATGTTGGAGGGAAGTATTATTTCCCTTTAGGGAGGTTCAATTATAGCAACAAATTATATTTTACCTGCTGACCTTCTTTATCCTTTGTTCAAATGCAAACTGAGGCCCAGCATAGCATAGATTATATCTGGACACCTTCTAAAGAGGAGCTCAGATTGGTGACTCTTACATCTGTATGACCTCTATGTGCTTCAGGTTACCCTTCTGCAGATTGGGTGGTGAATGATCATAGGTTGTGGGAAACGGTTCTTTTTCCGAAGCTTGTCTTGGTGTACTTGCCAACCTTAAAACTTAAAAGTCTATTATTATTATGAAGAATAAGGACAGGCTATTTTACTGACTAGCCTGGGGAAAACCTTGGGAACTCCAGTCTCCTAATAATACAGGAATCTATAATAGAGCCTGAAAAGTTTCCCTCACTCACTTACTAACCAAATATCTATTCAGCTCTACTAAGTACAACACTCTGTGCTCTGTGTGCTGTGAAGTGCAATGCTATATAAAACAATGCCTTAACTTACAAATGCGCATAAGCCTGACTCATGTAGCCTCAAGGTGGGAAGGACAGGACTATGTCTTTTTTTGTTTGTTTCATCCTTCATGTAATCATGATTTGACAAATATTTACCAGGCATTTTTGCTAGGTGCTGGAAGTTCAATATTATTTAGAGATAGATGTTTTCAGTGCTTAGAATTTGGTGAGGGAAATAAGATGAACACCTAACCTGAATCCTAAATACAGTGTGTGTGTGTGGCGGGGGGAGGTGAGAAGGTTTTTTGGGAGCCTCAACCAAGCTCAATGATCTCTCTAAGTTCACAACCTCTAGGGAACACTCGAGAAGGCCCTGCTCCAGTTCTTTAGTATTTGTACACTCACTCTCCCATTCTCTAGTAGACCATTTTCACCTCCTCTTTCACCCAACACATTGACTAATGATCCTGCTTCCTAAAACATTAAGAAAATAAAAACAATCATAAGAAAATGTCCTAGTGTCCCCAACAGCACAACTATGACCCTATTAGCACTTTCTACCTGGACAAAATGGATGAACTATACCTAAGGGCCAATCTTTCTTGTATGCACTAGATCACATTCCCTCTGACCTACTCAAGAACATCACGTCAGCACCTGTCTCTTATATTATCACATTTTTCTCTCTTTGAATCTTTTCCATTATCATCAAAGTTGCTGAAATATCTCTTATCTAAAAAATTCCTTTCATTGACTTCACTGTTTCCCTGCATTCTTTTACAACAAAACTCTTTGAAAACATCTTTCACAATCATTATCTTCACTTACCGTCTGATTCTTTATTGAAGCAGTTGCCATCAGAATTTGCTTCCATAGCTTGACCATATGTTTTCTCAGGGTTATCTATGACCTTCACATTACTAAACCCAGGGAGGGCTTAGTAGTTACTTGACAATCCTTGGCCCATTTTAAACAGTTGATCCTCCGTGGAAAATGTGCTTCATGAGATCGAGAACACCATGTTCAGCACCTCTTTACTAACCCAATTTTTAAATATTAGAGTGTCCCAGGGCTTAACCCTTTGATCTCTCTTCTCTCCACATATTCACCCCCTTATGGCTTTATATACCTGACAACCACCCCATGTATATCTCTAAGGCTTCTCCCTTAAATTCCAAACTTGAATATCCAACTGCAAAGTCCTTTGTGTCCATTGGGATGTCTAACTGATATCTTAAATATGTGCTGGGCAAAAAGAATCTGATTCTTTCTTCTCCTCCCATCTCAACATATTCCTCCCAGTCTCCTTCATCTCAGTAAATGATTTCTTTATTCTCCATGTCAGCCAAGCAAACAATTCTGAAGTTATCCTTGACTCCTACATTCAATACATTAGTAAAACCGATCTTCAAAGTGCATCCTGATTCTGACACTTTTTGTCCTATCCATTCTTTTCTTTATTCAAGCCACCAACATTTCTCACCTGTAAAATTGGAGTGACTTCCTTCTTAATGGACAACCCTGCAAATACTGTTGTCTCCTCTTCTAGTTGTTCTCTATAGAGGAATTCTTTTGTATAAATCTGATTTTGACACTTCTGCTCAAAGTGCTCCAAAAGCTTTTCATCTCATGCAAAGAAAAAGGCTAGTCCTTGGCCTGTTCTGCAAACACCCGCCATATCTGCTCTCCCTCTCCATTGCCTTCCTACCCTTATCTCCTGCCCCTTGCCCCTTTGTTCACTCCGCTCAGCCCACTGACCTCCTGGAGGGGTTTAGAACATGTCAAGTAAGTTCTCACCTCAAGGCCTCTGCACTAAGTTCTCTCCTGTCTGGAAGGCTCTTTCTCTGATGTCTTGAGGGATTCAATCTTGCCTCCTTCAAATGTCAGCTCAATCTCACTTCTTAATTAAGTTTTCCCTTATCAACTTAATTTAAATCACAATTTCCCATTCTATCTCTCTTATACTACTTTTTTCTAGTATTTTTTGCCTTCAGAGATATATTTTCTTGCATACTTATTTATTGTTTGTTTCCTTTTACTCAAATGGGAGCTCCCTGCAGATAGAGACTTTGTCAATTTTGTTGAATGCTGAATCCTCAGTGCTGAGAATAGCACATGGCCCATAGTAGATGTTCAACTAATAATTGTTAAATGCATGAACAAACAAATGGTCAAGGTACCGTGAGAACACAAAGGACCATATGATTATTTTTGTCTGGAGAGCCCTGTAAATGCTTCCTGGAAAAGCTGACTGATGAAGTGGGATTTAAACATTGCGAGAGGTATTAGGAGGTGTGTTTCTTTGACAGTTCGTGGGGAAGAATGTTAAAAGCAAGTCATGACGTAGACTGGGGAGCAGTATTGATGGACTGACTGTGAGCCCTGGTAAACAAGGTCCATTTTCTAATAAGCAAGAGAAGCCAGCAGACTCCTTACTGAGGCAGAGGAGGGAAGCCATCTGATTCAGATCTCAGAAGGTCACTTTGTTGTGAGTGTGGGGGGAGTAATGGGCCAGCGGTACAGCGTGGAGGACTGGGGACATGAAGGCTTAGAATATATTAGAACTTGGTAGTTCAGAGAAAAACACCTCAAAGACTTGGGGTAAAGGATAGATTTAACTTTCTTGTCCAGAAATATGCTGATAATACCTTGTTGGTAATACCTCTGCTTAAGGGTATCAGCTCCAGTTTCAGAAGAAGCATTTAGCTACTTCAAGTGTAAAATCTCAGGTTACAGATGAGGGGTGTTTGATAATCTGCCATCTTGGTAGGCAAATCTGGATAGTGAAGGCAAGCTTTGGGGGCAAGCTCAGTTCTTCTTTATTGGGTGGAGGTGGAGGTGAGGATGTGTAGCTAGTTACAGACGGTGTCTGGAGGGACAATGCCCCCTCTCCCCAAACGTATTTTAGAATGCATGCAAATGCTGATTCATGAGACAAATTTTTCTTTGGGCTGATTCAATGTGATGCTTTGTATATTCTGTGAATTCTGTTTACTGTATTTTCATGTTCCATATTTTTCAATTAACCTGAGCCAATATCCAGTTCTCTGGACAATATCCTGTCAATATTTCTTACTTCCACAACAGATTGGCATAGAACTGATAGAATCACTTGTCTGCCTTTATGATCAACACTAATTGCCATTGTGAAATTGATGCGCATGGGTCCCTAAAGTGGTTGAAATTTCTGGCCCAGCTGAAACATGGTCCTGGTCATTTAAAAAATAGTTAGAGTTTCAATTCTCTGAATGTAAATGTATGTATATAATACATTTGAGCCCTTGATACATGCCTACCAAAAAAAATTTATAAACAGTAAAGTTGCTGAGAAAATTATGAAGTCATTTACAGGTTTCAATCCCAAATTTTATGTATGAAGTAAAACTTTCACTAGTAAAAAAGAAAATTACAAAATCAAAAACAAAAACCCCCAAAACAAAACAAAACAACAACAACAACAAAATAAAAAAAAAAGAAAGAAAAAAGAAAAAGGAAAGCATGCATTGTTTAGAAAGAGGATAGTTATTTCTTTTCTTAACCTGGTAAAGCAAATTCATACCAATACATATGAACCTAAACTGTGGTTTTCCTATAGTGAAATAATGACTTGTATTGAGGTGGATTTGACAGACCCACAACCAGCTCAGCATCTTTTTCTCATTCTAATTTTCCTTGGATCAGTACAACACTGTGTTCTACTTTAACCTGGCCCAGTCAAAGACCACTCTTTCCTTTTTCTTTTTTCTTTCTTTCTTTTTTAATCCAGGAGTTTTTGTTTTTTGTTTCCTCTCCCTCTCTAGCTTCTGGGTTTTGGTAGTTTTTTTCCTCTCCTACAAGCAGAGAAGTTTCTTTAGTGGTTAAAGCTGTTGGTTACTTTGGCACGTGACTGTGTTCTTGGGGCTCCTAACTGCTTTTCCTTTCCTTGGATTAACTTTGCTTCTTTATTTTCATTCTGGCTTTGCTTAGTGAAACTGGCATTTCAGTACCTCATTGTGCTGTTTTCATCCTCTTCTTTCTGTTTTCTTTTTATTCAGTCAAAATATCTTATTCAAAGAGGAAATATTGAAAGCAAGATGGTGTTTCTCCCAGCCCCTCCCTTTCCTTATGCTTCTATCTTTCCTGTATATGCCTGAAATATGGGAAACAAAATGCGGTTCTGGAACTGCAGCCTGCCTTTCAATACAGCTTGGAAAGGGAAAACCTACTTGATTGTTTTCTGCTGAGACCTATTGCAGGGTTGTAAAGAAGGCACCAACCCTCAGGAAAATACTTCTCGTAAATATTTTCAGGCGGTACTCAAGTCCTGGCTCCTTTACTGACCACAGTGTAACCTCGGGCATGTCACCTAACCTCCCTGACTCTTGGTTTTCTAAAGTGCAAAATGGCAACAGTAGCACCTACTCAATAAAATTGCTGTGAAGGAAGGGTAGGTGAGCTAACACACATGTGACCTTTTTTAAAAAAAGATTTTATTTATTTAGAGAGAGGGAAAGGTAAGGAGAAAGAGAGGGGGAAAAACATTGATTGGTTGCCTCTTGAAAGCACCCCAACTAGGGACTAGACCTGCAACCCAAGTATGTGCCCTGACCTGGAATCCTTCACAGGAATGAGGATGAAAAGCTTCTCAATAGATATTCAGTTAATAGAGCTAAAAATGGGAATGCCTTTAAAACTATAGAAAATGTATTTTACTATTTTTTTCTGATACCCCAAAGTTTTAATTATTGAAGTGGGGAAAATACAAATATCACAGTGATTGTTATAGGTTATCAGAAAAGGAAGGGGGTTATGGTAAAAAATACGTATAGCTTAATACAAACTAAAAACACCAATTATGCTAGAAACATGGAATGTATTTCTGAAAAGTTGATGACAGAGAGAGTGCTTAAAAGTTAAGAAAGTAAGTGGTAAGAAAAGAACAGAATTAAGAGGGTTCTGGAGGGATGCTGGGTGTCTTCAACTACGATACAAAGCCAGAACACACACTCTCTGCTTAGAGCAACTTTTCAGATTAGGTCAGCTGGAGCCAGCCAGGCACCACAATATCTTCATTAGGAGGAAAGAAAAGAGATTGTCCCCCATTCTTTCTTATTTCTATTTCCCCATACTCCTTCACAAAAAGTAAATAAGTTCATTTAGAAGTCAGGCTTTTACCTACTGTTATGTTAAGAATCCCTAAAATCCTCTCCTCTATCTGCTTGTCAGAAATGCCTTTGATGGAGCATAAAACCTTTTAACTCCATAGTTGGAAATTAAAAGCAGGTATTATCTGGTTGAGAGAGTACTTTGACACTCATTCATGATAAAGTGTAAGGAACCAACGAGTGGGTGAATGAATGAGTGGAATAATATGCCTAAATAATTGGTATCTCTTTTCTTTGTTGTCTTAGAATGGTAGTTAAGCCAAGGTGGAGAAAGGAGAAGCATCCATGATAGTGAGGCTGGCAAAGCCTTGTAATGGTTTAACAGTTTATTTCTGGAGTCTGTTCTTTGTACTTTTCAAAAGGAAACTCCTTGTGGAAGTATATTGCTGTCCTGCTGCACATATGTAGAGATCTTAGTAGGAATATTTCCAGTGAACTATAGCACATGCACAGCACCCCCCTCACTCTTTACATAACTTATGAGGCTAACTCCATGGTAGAGGGGCTTCATTTCTAGAGAATTTATTACTTAGGGAGTTGCCAGATTTACTAATGGCTGTGGGCTTCCTTAATTACTGTCTTCCAGGTTTACCTTCCTACAAAGCATGTAACAACTGAGGAGCAGAGGGCTACATGACCTGGGCAACAAACAAACAAATAAACAAACATAGTGAAAGGCTCAGGCTGGGACTGAAGTCCAGGTCTCCCAGTTCCTCACACGTTCTCAGAAATCTGGTGTCTCCCCGATCTTTAATTAGTCAGGCCACACCTCAGTGTGCTTTATCCTCACACGTGATTTAACAAACACCTGAGTCCATTTGAGTCTCCTTGAATTCTGAACCCTTCTTGTTATTATTCAAGTTGACTCTTGCTTCCATTTTGGTATTTTCTGTCATTTCATGAACACATAGTATTAATCTATTAACAAAATAATCCTTCTTTTTGTATCTTTTTTTCATTAACCATGTGAACTTTTATTAATATTCTTTGTTCCAAATCATTGGGTACAAGTAATAAACATGATGCTGGTGTGTCCTTCAGTTTTGCTACTTTGGGGGACAGACTGGTCAACTTGTTGAAATACATAGGTGATAGAGAATTGCTGGGATTTCTGAGTGAAATTTAAGCACAGGACATTTTAGTTTTCATATTTTTACATTTCAGTGTCTTTATCATTTTAGAGAAAAATGTGAATGTCACGGCTGCCTGGTTAATCAAATCATGAAGATGAGGGAGAGCAATGAGTTTCATCTTAAATTCCACATCGAGCACTGGGCTGGGGCCTGTGGCATGATGACAGGGCTTGGAGGAGATAAGCATAGTTTCAGTGCTGGCAAATGCCTGCTTAATGTTGAGAAATTCTGAGTTCAAACGCAAAAGTTCGTCTTTGTTTACTGTTTATAGCCATACCATCACAGAGAAATAAATCTTTAAACTGGACTTCTATCTATTATCAGTAGTCCTCAAGCATTTTTCTTTTCTGTCCATAGTTCACCTTGAACCCACATCCTCCCATTCATATTTTCCATGGGGGAAACTATGCACAGAATTAATGGAACAAATGGTGTTTGGTTATAAGTGAAATAAGCCTTATTTTTTATTTTGTAAAGGCATATTATTATTTCATATCAGTAAAACAATATAGTCACATTTTACAAACATGAGTATAGGAAGAGACAAAACTAAGGAACACTGAAGAACTTCAAGGTCATCTAATGGGAGGGCTGTTCACTTAGGACAAATTACTTGGGTAACAGGCCTATCAAAGTGGTCTTTAATGTCCAGATCATGAGAACCTAAGATTATGCTGCCACGAGCTGTTTCTTACCTGGCACATAGCTCTTTGAAAGATTTAATAGCTTATACCAGGTCTTTAAAAAGTTCTCAATGACATTTTTAAGTCTATAGTAAGAAATCTGAATTTATCTTTTGACTATCTCATATATGTTTCTTCTTGCAAAGCACCAACCAAATATAAATGTGATCATGTCTAGATACTACAAAGAATATCACTTAACTGCTGCAGATTTATAGAGGAACACAAAATGATTTTTCTAGGTGAGTCAATGAATAAATAGGTTTGAGACATTCCCTGGGAGTATTTTAAGTAGGCCTTAGTTATTAAGTTGGCAATTTTATTGTTGGGGAATTTTGGTTCATTTCTGTAAAGATAACAGTCTTAAAATCTAGTAATTAATGGAAAAAAATCTTGTAAATGAAGAGAAAAATTCCAACTTCTGTTGAGATAAGCTAGATGATCTGAACTTAATTTTCTTGTTTCTCAGAATCTTCTTTTGACAGAAAATGTGGAATGTATAAAAAGTATGAAGAAAGAAACTAAAATCACATATACTTTCTTCATTCAGAGATGTTAAGTAACAATTATGCGATTTATTGCCTCTTAATTCTTTACATTCCTCCATTGTTTTGAAATTTTACATTGGCATAACAATGAGTTATTAATAAAATCAACACATCAGCAGATAAATCAGATTCATGTTCCATCAAACCTCTCATTTCTGAGCATGCAAGGTCATCTTTGAGAAGGCATGTCTCACCCCTTCCAGTGTCAATCTTAAATTTAAGGGCCACATTTACACCAGCAATTTTCTTAGCTTTCTCAATATGGAGCCATCAAATAGTGTCCAGTGGTCTTATGCAGAACATAAATTACAGCCCTAAATAGGATGATTATTAGAATAAGAACCAATATTTGCTGACCGCTTACTATGTGTCATCTTTCTTTACCTTCACAAAAATTTCATAAATGAGATAGGGCCACATATTTCCTCTGAATTAACTGGGTGCAGGGAGATGAAGGGACATTTGTCAAGTCCCACAGCTGGTAAGCAGGAAATCTGGGACATGGGTGTAAGTCATCTGGCTCCAGAGTCTGCACCCCTCAAAAACTATGTAAAACTAATTTTTAGATACTTCAAATCTGCATTCCTAGGAGGCATTCCAAGCTAGCTCTTGAAAAACAAACAAACAAACAAAAAAATCTTTCTGTTTCCATTTGGGGAGGTGCTAGCATATCCAATTTTATGCCACCGAATTATTTTGTCTGGTGCCAAAAAGTTCATTAGATTTATTGGCCAGTTTTATTTAACCTCAGTAAAATCTAAAATTTGCGCATGGGCAAAATTTAGTATTATAAAAATTCTAAGCCTTCCACTTTTAACCTTTTAAATTATTGTCATTGGTTCATCCCCTGTGACAATTTCCTCCCTTGATTGAAGAAACTCAGGTGCCTTTACTTTTGTCCCCAAAGTGTCCCTAGAGGAAGGCACTAAGTATGTGTCAAGGTTCTGAGCCTGGCCTCACAGAAGATCCCTGTCTTGTTAGTTTTTCTTGGATGGACTCTTCCATACTTCTGAGAAGTACAAAAATAAAGTGTCTCAAATTTTCCTATAACCATTTCTAATATTTTATCTCTGGGAATAGTTTGTATTCCAGCATCTTCTTTCCATTTTACCATAGTTTTATTTCTTCTTTAGTCTTTCTGTAAGTTCCGATTCCTGTATGTCCAAAAGCACATAATTATATCTCTGGCTTATTCCACAGACATTTATTGAGCAACGTTGTAAGCAATGAAAATACAGAGATGAACGATACAGTTCCCGTCCTAAAGGAGATGCATGTCTAGTGGGAGAGAAAGAGGCAAGGACAGAAATGACATCGTAGAATAATAGGCGCTATGATTGGACTGCGCATGGTGTAAATACAGCCCAGAGGATGCACTCTCAAAGGCTGGGGGTGTCGGGGAAGCTACGCTCTGTGGGAAAAAAAAAACTCATTGCATAAATTTTATTCATAACATGACTTCCACTTCTATTCTTGAATTTTTTTTTTCTCGCAAGCTCTGTAACCTCAATGACAATAGTGTACACACAAGGAAAATGCAGAAGGGGATTGAAAACCGTGCTCCAGAAAAGCAATTCAATGTTTCTTTTGAAAATAATGAAAAGAAATATATCAAACTCAGCAGAACACATTTTATTAATAGAAACAGCCGTATACAACTCTGGGTGATTCAATAGCAAAAAGAAACAAAAATCCTACAAAGATCTGACATCACAAGGAGATAATAATTTGCCCTGGCCTGCATACCCTGACAGGCCCAAAATTGAAAATGGAAACACTGACACACAGTCCATGGGGAGAGGTCCCTGCCCTTTCATAGGCTCTGGGCTGCAGTGTAATTTCAGATTGCTAGGCATTGCCTGCCACGCAGTGCACCATCGCCACGGGAGTCCTTTGCTTTCTGCAGAAACTCAGTGGAAATTACCACTCTGGAAACTTCTTCATCCTAGGGGGAGCTGTCCAAAATGATACCATGTAAAGGTAGTGATCTGTTAAATGAATTTCAAACAACTAACAATTTCTGTTTTCCTTATAAATGTGCTCAAGTCTTGTGCTTTATAACATCATATAGGCTTCATGGATCTCGATTGTGTTTCATGGAGATAGAGGTCCACTCAGGCGAAGGAGCTCTACTTTTCTTTAATTTTTAGTCTTTTATTTTAATTGTGCTTTCAGGATGTACCACCTTCCGAGGGCTTGGTTATTCTGGAGCGCAGCTCTCTCCCGCTTCCTGCTGCTCTGGACTTGCTTGGAATAAGCAGCCATTGAGGTCAACAAGATCATGGGCTCTGTCTCAGCAGAACTGGACATAACATAGGGGTTCCAGTGGAAATGGGTCTCAATGCCATGGATGGTCTTCATTCTGGCTCAAACTTAAAATGCAGTTTATGATTTACTTGAAGATTAGTCATCAAATAGTAAGTTCAGCTTATTTCAATTCTTGCACGGAGCTTTAAAGCCAGGGCACTTTGTGGTGGTGGTTTTGTATTTATTGGGTGTTTAAGCACAGGTAGGATTTGGGTACACAGAGGGGAGAGTGGAGCAACTCAAGGCTTTGATGAAAAAATAAGGAAAGAAATGCCTATGGGAGGAGTTGGAAATATAAAATTTGGAAAATGGTGTAAAATTGATGGATGATGTCTTGAAAAAGGTTTGTGAATAAAAAAGTGACCAGATAAAAAGTATGCCCCAGCAAGTTGAGTGGGTCCTAAAGGAGAGAAGCTACTGAGAGGAGAAGGCAGGAGAATGTCGGTGATAATGTTCAATAATTCACACATGGAAGAGAATGGGGTCTGGCAGCGTGCAGTTTGGGGAGATGCAGAAGAAAGGATGGCCATTAGACCTGAGAGGGGAAGAATTTACACGCTGCTATTTCTAACTTGATCTCCTCCCCCCCCCCCCAAAAGTGACAGAAAGGGACACTAAGCTTTAAGCTTGGGCAGAGAAAGACATTGTGGGACCACTCGGGAGACAGTGAAATGGGAGGCTCAGGTGACACAGTGTGAGAGGACAATTTCAGCTTTGCACATGCTGAATATTAATTAAGGGTTGGAGGAACATCAGGCTGTTCAATAATTGGGGACTATCAGTACAGAGGAGGAAAGAGGAGCAAAAAAATACAAGGAGGAACAAAAAATCCTGTTTTCTCCCAAGCCTGAACAAGAGTTCAAGAAAAATTTTTCGAAGACTTGATATTTCTGAACTTGAAAATTCTGAGTAATGAAGAACTACCTTCCTTATCAAAGACTCCTCATAATATTTGACTTATACTTAGTCTTAGTTTATGTAGTATAAATTGACTAGCTGACCTCAGAATACCTTTGACTCAGAAAGCCATGGTCAGAGATGAACTTCTCTACAATCTTGGGGGTTACCTTTAGCCCTTCGGTTTTGGGGTTTTGTGTTACTAAAGGCCTGCCTCTAATTTTTTCACCAACATTTTCCTGGAAAGGAATTGCATGAATACAGTGACAAATATGGATTAGTAACCATAGTAGTTCTCAGCCCTGGGTGCCCAGTAGAAATCCCTGATGAGTTTTTAAATAATGTTGATTCCAAACCAGTAGAAGCAGTCTCTCTGCAGGTATTATCTGGACATCAATGTTTTGTAAAATCTCCCCAGGTAATTCTAATGTAGATGTAGTGTTGAAACAACCAGACAAATGGAAATGGTGACTCTGAACCTTAAATGCACATTGGGATCACCTTGGCAACTGAAAAAATATATAGATGTCGGAGTCCTGCTCCCAGAGATCCTGAGCATTAGGAGTTTTAAAAGGATGGCAGGTGATATTGTGTGGCTCAGGCTGAGAACCACTGAGCAGTCCTGCATGTCTTAGGCACATTTCCCAAGGCCACTATCTTAGACTTGTCCAGGAGGGCAGAACTAGGACTGCTGCGGGAGAATGTGCTTGCTGTTTTTGCCATCGGCATAATGAACTCAGTTATCAGCTAGCTTTTGAACACAGAGATTTTCTTCCTGGTAATGATGATGTAAGAGGCAGAAAAACATCACCAGAATGTTCAGATCCCAGGTTCAGTTTGCATTGTTCATGGTTGGAAAGTTCATGTCTTAACTTGTCAAACTGAACTGTTTTGAACTAAAATTGTGGAGTCAAAAAATGTCATTTACAGGTCCTTCTCTGGGGGGAAAAAGCTCTGACAAAAGGAAATGTACCCATCTGCAAATCATAGTCAGCAACTCCAGTTTACCACAAGGAAATTTGGGATTTGACAAGTATCTTCCTCCAATATTACAGAAAGAGGGCTACACTTGGTACCATCTCACTCATTTGTTTTCCTGGTTTATGTAGATATGTTATTCTCACTTCTCTCTCTATATATATGTTTTATATGGATTCTGAGTATCTTTAAGAGCAACACATACTTGTTGGTCTTAAGTGTTTTTTTCTTAAGTCCACTTTCACCTGGAATATGCTATAAATCTATGAACTGGTATGTTGTTAAAAGGAAACACGCCCTCTGCCTGGGACATCCCTTCTTTTCTTAAAATGCGACTTCTCTTTATGGTTTGCTCAAATCACAGCTCATCTGTTGCCTTAGTTCGGGCTGCTATAACAAAATACTATAGACTGCATGACTTAAACAAGAGACATTTATTTCTTGCAGTTCTGGAGGCTGGAAGTCCAAGTCCAAGGTGTTGGTGGATTAGGTCCCCTGTGAGGGCTCTTTTCCTGGCTTGTAGATGGCTGTCTTCTCATTGTGTTCTCACATGGTGGACAGAATGAGAGAGGAAGCAAGTTTCCTGGTCTCTTCTCATGAGGGCACTAATTTCATCGTGAAAACCCCACCTTCATGATCTCATCTAAACCCAATCACCTCCCAAAGGTCCCACCTCTGGATTCTATCACATTGGTGGTTAGATTGTCAATGTATAAATTTGAGGGGCACAAATATCCAGCCCCCAACATCTGTGAGATCCTTCTGCTTCCATTTTAAAGTGATTCTTCTCTCCTTTGAGTCCTTACAGTTCTTGGCTGTTTCTTTTACTTATCACACATTTTAAACAGCCCTGTTCTGGCTTTTCTTCTCAACTAGATTGGAAACTCCTTGAAAGCGGAGGTAAAGTAGGGTCAATTTAGATATCCTCAGCCAGCAAAATGCTTTCCACACAATAGATGCTCAATTAACTAGTGTTGGTTTTGCTCTATGATTTGGAGCAGGTTACCTAACCACTCTAGGTTCAGTTTCTTACCTGTGACATGGAGGTATTGATACAGATCTTCTAGAGCTGTGGTGAGGGTTTAGAAATATAATGTGCATAAACTGCTTAGCAAGTCTGGTACACAGGGAGCATTTGATGAGTGAGTATTAACTATTAACTAAACTGAATGAAACTGAGGGAGTCAGGCTATCTTCATAGAACAGGAAAGGTGAGCAAGGACTTCTGGGAAGGGATGGGAAAGTAGAGTTTGTTCCTTTAGATGAGTGGTCAAAGTAGGCTTCTGTGGTAGTTTCATCTGAAAAAGAACCAAAAAGAAATGAAAGTACAAGTTGCGCAAAGACCTGGGAAATTGCCGTTCACATGGAGGGACAGAAGTGCAAAGGTCCTGAGGTAGGAATGGGCTTGACACACCAAAAGAATGAATCAGGGGCCAATGGAAGAATGTCAGAATATTTCCTAGCTCTTGGAGCACTGCAATAGGTGGTGCGCAAAATGTCCCCACTTCTATGAATTAAACTTTAAGTCTTGAGCACAGGGACATTTCCCCGACTTTTTGTGTATGTATAATACATCATAATTTTTCAAAGTGATAGCAGTGGGAGACAGGTGCATGTGGGAACAGTCGACTTCAGTGTCTGTCTCTGTGTTAATGGCCAGGATGTGTTTGGCTTAATTTACCTTACTCTAGTCATGAGTCAGAGAAGGAAAACTCTGACTCCAAAAAACCTCCGCTGCCTTGCGGCATACCTCTTCAGGGGAAAGGCTAAGGGAGTAAACCCCGACAGAAAATCCGGAGCTGGAGTCCCTAAGGCGGTTTGACGTTGTAGTCAACACCGGCAACTCCTGCGGCGCACCTGAAGCCAAGCTGTATTGACTCCGTCTTTCCCTTGGACCCTTCAGCTGCGAAGAGAGGGGGGGTCTGCTGCTTGGGCAACAGCAGACCCTCCATATCACCCTGCCCAGGCTCTGTAGCTTCAGCTTCACTGGAGAGGACACTCCAGCGTCATCGCAAGATGTCGATTCAACACGGGAGGAGACAGATACCGTGTCACTCCCGAGTCGGACTGCACAACCATTCTCGGCGGTGCAGATAGACTCTTAAGAAGCTACACCATCGTCTCTCGAGACGGACGGCTGCCGACGATGAGTCATGAGTCTCTTCTTTTTCTCTCAATACTGGGAGTATTTCTCCAGAAACTGTGTCCTAGCTTGAGGATGATGGCCTTATCAAGTTCAAAACAGACAAATTTGAATGAAGGGTGTTTGAACAGTTTCTTATTCTTTCTATGCTTTAAATAAATTCTTCTAATTTAAATGAGTTAGGTAGAACTGCTGTTATCTCCACTTTATAGTCGAAATAACTGGGACAGAAATATCATAATATTTTTTCCAAGTCAATCCAAGTATAAATGTTTTTACATAGATGATATATAGAAAAGCGATTTGTATACATGACAAATATATATTTAAGCTTCTGCCCTGAGGTACTACCATTTCAAGGCAAGAAGACATTTCAAGAGTTATTTTGGCTGTTGAAAGACTGTGTTTTTGCAATTTTTTAGGATATTTTATCAATCTCATATGTGAAGATGGTCTATGGTGAGTTTTACATAGGTTTGAGAAAATGTTGTAAAACTGTAGTTGTATGGCATATAGATTGTTCAGAAAAACAATGTTCAGAAGTGTACAATGTTATGATTTATTTTACCTGTATCAGCTGCAGAGAGTTAATTGTCACAGTTCAGTTACTATGTACCTTCAAAATAATGTTAGACCTATTATTTTAGAGCCCAGCCACAATTTTTTTTCTCACCACAAGAAGCATGTCCAGAGACCATGTCACCAGTGACAGATGCAGTAAGAGTTGCAGTGCTCGATGACAGCCACTAAAGGAATGTTTTCTGAGAGAACATTTGCAAATCAACCCCCACACACTGAACAACTGTTCTTAATATCTCTAATTTTTCCTTAGCAACTCATTTTAGCCCTATTATCCTTAACTGAGGATCTTAGGGTTGTTAGGGCTATTTTAGGAAAGGAACGTATTCTGCTTATCTATATAATTTGTGTTTTTTTTAATGCAGTTCAGTTGGAACTGCAAAGTTTAGCACTTCGTGAAATATTTTTGCCTGCAGTTATAGTTAAAAATTATCTTAAAAAAACAAAACAAAACTGTTTATGGTGATTTCTTTATTTTTAAATGACAAACCAGAGTCCATAAAGTTTGGATTATTTTGCTTAGTTATTGATAATATTCTACACTGAAAAACCCCCCAAAATATAAATTTGTGTTCTAATTTTATTAGAGGAGGCCACAAAAGAATTCATATATATGTCACATATATATAATCACTCATATATGTGATTATCAAAATATGTTAATAGGATCATTTGGTTATACCAAGGATTAACATTTTTAAGGTGTTAGTGCAGTGGTAGTATTCACCAGGCATTCTGAAATCATCTGTGCTCATTTCTCTCTGTTCACTTGCCAATAAGTTCTATCACTTAAACAATGTCCTGGGGCCAAACTCCCCACCTGGGGAAGAAAAAGTTCAGACGTTTGGTGTTGTCATTATCTCCAGGAAACTTCATCCATAAGTTCTAAAGCCAATAATCCATCTCTCATTGTCCTTCCCTCCCTGAGCTGTTCCCTACACAGACACTCCCTGAATTAATAGGGAAAGAAAACAAGAACATCCTTCAGAAGTTTAGCAATACGAGAATATATACTTATGTGTGTAAACAAAACAAACTTGTTTATTAAACAATGTTACTCATGCTTTTTAAAAATGAAAATAATTTTAATATATAATATATATAGCACCACCATAACCAATTTCTGTCTATATTTAATCACAAGTTATTATGTTTTTTTTAAATAGAATGAATGTACATTTTATGTTCTGTGTTCAAAATAAAATTATTGTAAGCATTTTCTTGGGGCAGTTAGGGGATAGGTAGGCCATACTGCAGGGTATGAGGCTTATCAGTTGAGAGGAGGGGGTTTAGATTCAGAAAACCTGGGTTCATATATATAGCTTCACAGTTTACATATTGTGTGACCTTGGGAAAGCACCTCACCCAGTGCTCCTCAGTTGCTCATCTGTAAAATAAAATGTTAAAAAGTCCTTCAGCTGCAGATGCAAATAATCTAAATCCATCATTCTCTCATTATATAAGAAATTGGGATTAACTGATTGGCAAATTCAATGAAAAACAATGAGAAGTTGAAGGGAGATGCAGCTTAAAAATTTTTGCTTTAGCAGATCTATACAAATTATTTGGTAGCACAATTTTGAGTACCTACTGGTCCAAATAGTAAAGGGAAACCTGAACTCAATCCACTTGATAATATGGGATTAAAAAAAAGTACTAAATGAATTAATTTTCTATCAGTATTTAAAAAAAATTACTGAGTGGATTTAATGAAATAATATAAGGCAGCTAAATAGTACCTAACTAAATGCTTCATGAATGTCGACTATTACTACATTTTGTGATATTTATGTATTTGCATATATACATTTTGTATATATTGTATTTTATATAATAAATATAAATTTATTTTACATATTAATATAGTATTAATATTATACTTAAAAATATACTGGAAAATATATGCTTGATGGAATATTATTTAGGTGCCCAATGTCAAACTTGTGCAAATGATACTTGAGTCATAATCAAATATAGCCATGTCCTACTTAACTCTTCCATGTGCCTGGAGAAAGTGCACATGGATAGCTTTGCTTTAACAATCAAGATTAAAATGTCATCAGAAATGATTCCTAGAACCTAGCAGGGGCTCATGATAGATCCAGAGGGAAGAACGCCACCTACTGAACAGCAAATATCCAAATTTATCTCTTCATCATGAGAACTTAATGATCATAATAAACTTAATAAGATGTACCACTTTACAATCATTAATTAGTTAATCTGTGAAACATCTTTGTGAAGTAGAAAAGGGTCATTACCCCATTATTATTACTCACAGGAGTCACAGATAAAGCCAATGAGACTTAAGCCCTGACTACCCAACATCCAGTGTTCAACCTCCTTGGATGACTCAGGGAAAATTTCATCTGGTAATAAAGATTGGAATTCAGTGTTTGTGGTGAAGTCCTCAAGCACCTCACTAGGGTTCACATTCTCTCTTTTTATCTACCTTCAAGATCTGTAGAGCCACTAATCTCAGTTCATACTTAGATTATCACCAAGAAAACACCATAGAAGGAAAAACTTTTCTTTTTGTTGTTTACACGGACAATTAAATTATGGATGTCTTCATCTGGTTTTTGAATGTTTGTTCTTTTAGTTTTATGAGGGTGGTAGGCCTCCTACTTTTCTTTCTTGAAAGTAAAAGGAATTTTATCACTCTCTAACTTTCTTGATATTTGGCCAAATTCATGATCAAAGAAAGAGAAGTTTACTCTGGATTTCTTTGTGTTTCAGATATATTCTCCTCTAATAGGTTTAATTTAGGAGATTCACCCTGATCCTCAATCATCTTGTCTTTATTTATGCCCTTGTATGTTGCACTGAAATTCAGATCTCTGAGAAACTCTGACCTGACACAACTCTGCTTTCTCTGAGGTATTTTAAGTCCAAACTGTAAAGCAATTTTACAACAGGTACCCAAATCAAAACTGAAACACCAGTAAACAGAGTATATTCAGTAAGTAAAATAGTGTGTGTTTTTTTTTTGTTGTTGTTTGGTCTTTCCTCATTTATTTACTCAGTAAACATATATTTTAAGGCCTGGTACCAGGATATGCTCCAAATATGGGCAAAACCATGTAGTGATTCCAGCTTCCAAACATTTTCACAAGGGTAATCAATAGTTTAAGACAGATAGAGCAGAGTAAGAAAATGGTTGAAGACTCATCTAGGTGTATATTCATATCTCCACCTTGCTACATACCAGACCCATGGATTTGGAAAAAAATGATTTTGCCTCCCTGAGCTTAAGTTTATTCATCTGTAAAATGGAGAGTGTAATCTCTCTGCCATGCTGTTATTAGGAGGATCAAATAAAATAATACGTGCACAGCAATTAATGTATTGTTTGAAACACTGCAGTGTTAGTAAAGGCAAGCTAGATTTTTTCTCTTTCTTTAAATTAGGGATTCCCTTTAGATTTACTTGGTAGCAAATCTTTTAACTTGACCTGGTATATCATTAGACTGAGAACTTCAAGTTCCCTTTCGATCTGTGAGGCAATAAGCAAAATTGCCTTCAAGTGAGTTTGGGTATTTATTTGTTCTGGAGTAGCTAGACAGTTGCCTGAGACCTGGAGAGATGTCTCCTCTCCTAGTGGAAGGGACTGCAACCAAGCTCACCTTCCCACTAGACTTGAGGTGCTTCCCCAAAGTAAGGGATCTACAAAATCCTATTTACCCTATAGATTTCAGATGCTGGGTAGCTGGCATTACCAGGCAAATCCACTCAACAGCTGGTATCCCCATCTCCAAATGACTGATTTCCAAGCAGCTTGTGTATTATCCCACTTACAAGGCTGCTTTCTCATTTTTGCCATATATATAAAAAGCTTAAATAGCAAGAAGCAATAGCCATCTAGTGGATCAAAGACCCACACTACAGGAGTAGAAGCTCTCTGGACATTGTATTTCTCTCTGGGGGATGATGTCAGTCAGAGGAATTATACCTTCTCTCCTCTTGCTGATCCAGCCATACAAGTTTTTCTTTTCCCAGTAAAGCCCAAATTATGTAATGATACAAAGTTTACCTTGAACCCTGCTGTAGCACAGGTGGTGGTTGAGAGAGGACTCACCTGCCACACATGGACAGTAATTCCAGGTCCATCCCATTTTGGGATTTTACCCCATTATTTTTTTATAAGGAACTTGTTCACTATTATCATCCCACAAAAAGTTTCTTGATTCAAAGATGTTGAAGCCTCTTGATAAAAAGAATGCAAATGATTTAGTAGATTTAGGAATGTAGCCTGTCTTTAGTTCTATTATTTCTGTATCAATGAAACAACTTGCTTTTACCTCATTATTCTCATGAGTGAAATAAATAATATGATTCCAATGAAGTTCACATTTTCTTGTGTTATAAAGATAAAAACAATAATGTCTCTAACTTGGTGAAATATTTGTATCACATGCATACGTATTTTTTTAGGTAGATAAGAGAAATAGTGGAGCATAGTTTAAAGAGGACAGGCCCTGCAGCTACAGTGTATGAGATTGAATTCTGCCTCTGCCAGTTTCTAGCTCAAACTCTTTATGCCTCACTTTCCTCATCTATACTTATAAAATGGGAATAAAAAGAGGTATGAGAATTAAATAAGTTTATATATATACATATATATGACATATATATATGACTTAAAATCAATGCTATGTATTATTAAAAAATGTATGTGCGGAGTTTGAATTCCAATTTCTTACTTCAAATTGGGTCATCAAGCCCCATATATCCCCCTTTTAACTTGTTATTACTAGTATGTAAGAAAGCTATTAATTTCTGCATATTTTATTATCAGCCATCTTAGTAAACTTCCTTAGCAGGCAATTCTAATATTTTTTAGTTGTTTCTCTTAGGTTTTCTAAGCAGGTAATCATCTGTTAACAACAATGTCTCCTCTTACTTATTTTTCTAGTCTTATTGCAGTGTCTAAAGCTTCCACAGTAGACTGTACCACTGTAGCACCAGGCATGTGAGGTAGTCTGTATCTGATGCTTCTCTCTACCCAGAATTATACTTTTTCACTATAATGATGTCCAACTTAGCTGTATGACTGCTCTGGCCAATGAGATGTGGGACATTCTTAAAAAGATGTTCTAGAAGCCAGACTTGATCTACCATGTTCTCTTTTGCCTTCCTCAGGCAATTATCCATAGTCCATGCAGTGGTTACTGCATTAGCTTAACTCCTGAAATGAAATCATGTGGAGCAGAGTTGCAGCTGACCCTTGATAGGCATGCAGCATCAGAAGAAAGCAATCCTTTATTGTTGTAAATCATTGAAATTTGGGGACCATTTGTTACTGCAATATACAGTGTCCTTGATTTAATTTATCTTCTTAGTCATCTCAATTTTGTTCTCCTTAGTGCCTTTTAACCAAAATTTTTCTTGAATTACTTCCTTCTCTTCAGATTAGAACTCTTTCCAAATTATAAGACAAATGCAATATCATTCTTATTTAAAGTAAGTGGAACCACATTTAGAATACATTCTTAATAGATGCTGAGAAAACTGAGCATAATTTATCATAAAACTAAAGTTATCTGAAAAATAAAGCAGAAAATGCTCTGGTCTAAACTTATATTTTTATCTAAATTAGATGAGCTGAGTTAGAAAATTCTTGCAGTACACTAAAATTTCTGTTGTCACTATTTAGACACCCTCACTATATTGCTTTTAAAGAGATTTTAAAAAAATCAGTTGTTATTTTTGGGAAGTACAACTGGGGGAATTTAAAATTTTTCTTTATTATGTCTTTGTATCAATTTCAAATTTTCTACTGTGAGTGTATATATTATTTTTATCCTTAGACTTTAAAAGTCTTTAGAAATGGTACCAAGAGGAGCTGGGTGTGCAATGGGTAAAATGGTGGGGTTTAGGGATGAAGTGACAGCAAGGTAAGAGCAGGAGGACAGTTAGAAAGTGATGAGGTGAAAGCACAGGTGAGAGGTGGGGGCTGAGGCTGTGGCAGCGGGAGACACAGTATGAGCAAGAACAGGGTACATGGATTTGATACCTGCTGGTGAGGGAGAGTCACATGCAACAGAATTTGGAGGAGGACATGGGGCAATGTGAGAGTTTAGATAGAGAGTTTAAGGGAGAGAAGAGTTTAACATTACACCCATGTTTTGATGGAGGTTACTAGGTAGATGTTGCCATCCCTGAGATAAGCAGAGATAAATGCAAAGAAAGTGAAGTATAACCAGTTCACAATGGGGCAGGTTTAGTTGGAGATGCCTGTGGGAAATATGTAGGTCAAACTGGATGAATTCCTTCCCTGTCAGATTACTTGGTAGAATTCTTATGAGTGGTAGGCAATTGCTACTCTGCATCCAACAGCAGCATTGGAAAAATTGGAGTTTGCTTTAGCAGAAAATTTCTGGATAAATTTTTGTGATAAACTTTTCCTGTTTTCAAGTCTGTTCGGAAAAAATTAATTTCATATTTCTATAGGCTAACATTGGTAGCAACAGTATACAGACCTTTGGGTATATTTTATTATTTCATCATTTTTATTGACCTGAAAGTAAAGAGCAGATTGAAACTTACTGGTTACTGGTTTTAGACTTTATGTTTTCTTATATGGATTCTGTGCAGATTCCATATTTTGGCCATATAGGCATTTTTCTATTCAGGGCAGCAATCTTATTCTTCATTTTGTAAGATCTGAGTGTATTTCACTCTCTTTTTAGGGATGTGGTAGACTTTTCAAAAGTATCGAAATGAAGTTGGTTTTACTTCATTGGTTTAACATTAAAGTTCTGTATGGCATATATTTCAAATAGAAGACTTTCTTAGGTTCGACTTGGTAATTATAAGATGGACAGTTATTAATCTAAGATCTTACATTTCAACTCAATGCAGAATATTGGAGAAGGCAGGGAATCAAAAATCTCTTTCTGGGTCAGTCACTTAAATTCCTTGCTTCCCAGTACTTTTATGTATAAAATATGGGACAAGTATTTGCTCATTCGGCTACATTACACACTTGGTTTTGAATTTAAATGTGATTATATATGTGAAAATGTCTAAAAGCTACAAAGCACAGCACAAATATTGGTAATTTTTACCATTCCTCAATTATCTCTTTATTCCTTCTCTCATTTCTGGCCTGTTTTAGTACATACAGGAATAATTTCTTGAAATGAAGAAGAACCATCTGGCTATAGAGAAGACTAGGGAATAAGATAAATATACTTCTGATTTTTATCATAATTAAAAACTAGAGCTAAACAGGACCATTGTTTGTGAGTCTTTTCAAGCAAGGATTTTATTTCTTATGTCATATGTTACATTATGCATATTATAAAATATTCATATTTAATTACTATATAACCCAAATTCAATTTATTTTAATAATTTAATCACACTATTATGTATTGTGATTTAATTAATATTACAATATGCTTAATAATATATTGATGTATATTATTATATGTTTTAATTAAATATAATATAAAGCCTTTAGGATTATCATATACAATGTCTCCATGACTTATAAACATTCATTTTTTTACCTATAATTTTTCTATCCAGTGATAAGCATTGCTATGATTTTGCTTGCTCTAGAAGTGTGCATCCTCAGTCTTTTTCTAAACACATTATCGTTATTTTGTACATAAATAATAGATGTTTTCCTTAAATATAATTGAGATTTATATTGTGTATACTATTTTGTAGTTTAAAAATTAATTACAGACATTTTCCAAATTATTAAGTATGAACAATATAATTGCTAGTAGTTCTGACGTATAGTTAAGTGATTATTGACTCAACTTCTTAATATTGAAATTTTGGATTATTTATAATTTTTATATAAATTTGCACTATGTATTCATAGAAAACATATAGTTCAAATACATACATAGGGTGATGAAACCCTTTGCAATTCAAAGTTTACTTATAACGTTAACATGTTAAACAAGTGCAAGTTTATCTGTCCTGGTTGGAATTAAAATCTCCTACAGACTTTCCTAGTCTCTCTCCTCATTTTCCTCTCTCATGTCTCACCCTTAATGACATGGCTTTGGAGAGATTGCAACTTATGCTTCTGTATTCTCATTTGTGAATCTTTGCATACACAATTATTTTCTTGGGATGCACCACATATGTTGTCGATTTGCCCACTAGGTTGTATCATTCCCAGTAGCAGTATATGACATGCTTATTTTCTGCCCCACATTATTTAAAAAAATTCTTTGTCAACTTGAATGGCCAACAATTGCATAGCGACACTGTTTTAATTTTTATTTCTTTGATAGAAGTTAGGCTAAACTTTTTCTGATCTTCAATGGAAACTTTTATTTTTCTTTTGTGAATTGCTTCTTAATAGTATCTGAAAGTTCAAGTTATTATTACATGAAAGTATTTTTAATTTGAAAATTTTTTCTATATTGACATCTTAAATCCATATAGTAAAGTATTTTATCATTTTGTCATTCATCCACTTATTTTGTTTATAAGACTTTCAAACATGCAAGACTTTTACATTTTTGTATAATTTAGCCTTTTCTTTAGACTTACTGTTTTGCTTAGATGCTTAGACCATCCTTCTATAATCTAGGATTACATAATTATTTACTTACATTTCTTTAGTTTTTAAAAGCTATCTATTTTATATTTAATTTAAGTCATTTTGAATTAATGTTGTCTTAAAATGTAATATAAACATGTAATTTTTTCCTTGGACTAATTAAGGCTTTCTGAATTATTTGTCAAATAACATCTATCTGAATTTTTAAAAAATTTATGTAACTCCCTCCTACTTTCATTCTGCTCAGAAATCTCCTTTTAGATCACTTCTGTCATCCTGTCATAATTGCCGCGAACACTCACTATTCTTTGGCTCTCTTTTTTCTACATCATGCTTTTTGTTGCCTGACATTATATTTGATATAGTCTGTCTCATTCATAAGAATGTAAGTTCCATGCGAGCAGGGACTTTTGTATCTGTTCACTATTGTATTTTAACACTTTCAAAGGTCCTGCATACAAAAAGCACTTTGTATATAGTTACCAAAAAAATGAATACTTAAACACAATGTAAATTTTCTGCCTTTCGTGTTATTTGACCTTATAAAAACTTTCTTCCTTATACCTTATCTTTTCTCAGACCATGGATCTGGTAAAAGATGAAATAAATGACTCATTTTCTGTCTGTGCCACTTTTGAGAAACTGAGTTCAATTTTTGTTTATTCTAGATTTATCTCTCTTTTCAGTGAGATAAGTTCTGAAAAGGTTATATATATTTTTTATTTAAATAGTGATTAGATGTTCTTTTTATATAGGATGGTAAAGTAAATGATGTTAGGTAACTTACTTAACTATTTCAGTTGCTCTTAAAAAAACAAAATGAGGAAACATATTCATTCTGCTGTAAAATAAAATTTAGCTTATTTTTTTGTCTTTATAAGCTCCTTATAATGTAGTATTATTGTAAGAGTGCCTGATCTTATTTATTTTTAATTTTATTTTTCACAGAGGCTATTTGTCCTTAGAAACAAATTGGCAGTTAATGGCACTTTTTTTCTGCCAGTTCTCAGACACATAAAATCACGATAGAGGAAGAGGAGGAAATTGGTTTGACAAGCTGCAATGTTAACTGATTGTTCAGCAGAGACCTAAATCTATGCTTAGTGTCTATAGGCTTTCACGGAGTGTTTTGATATGCTGTAAGGAGTTTGCAATTGAAATTACATTTCACTGCTGTCTCAGGCTAATTGGCTCTATATTATCACAGAGCTACCGGGCTCAACTAAAAATCACTTAGGGAAGGGTGGAGTGTGCGCACAATGTTGTAAAGAGCTGTGTATAATTTATGAGGGGTAAGGTCTAAGTGTCAACTACACAGGCTTTCAAATTTTCTTCTAGATTAGTTGAGAATTCAATCTCTAATTCATCTTTCTAATTAATGGATTTAGCTTAATTGTTTTTAGTTTAGATTTTGTGCAGGAGTCCAAAGAGTGTAAGATACTGTAGGAGCCATAAATCAGTCATGCACATAAGTCAATGTGACATTTTTGAGCAGTCTGTCTTCCTATGATGGCAATTTACTTGGACCATCATCTTAAAATTAGGTGACAGTGTCATTAGAGGAAGGATTCATTTATTCTCTCCCAAGAAAGATCCCTTGACTGAAAATATAAGGTGATTGAATCATATGGCAAATCTGTGCACACCTAAGACATTTTCTCCTGTTTTTAAAGATATTTTAACCATGCATGGCAAGTTTTGGACAACCTTCATAAATCTTGTCCTATTTCCTCATTGGCACCTAGCCAAGGAAACGGAGCCAAGGCTTTATTGTGAGACACTGTCAAGCTCTGGGTTCAGGAGCAGTGAAGTTCCTTTTCCTGTGCAAGATCTAGGAGCCCATCAGTATTTTCTACTCTGTGTTTGCTAACCTTCTTCTCCTGGGCCACATTGTAGATATAATCCTGCAAAGCTGTCTAGGAGTCCAGGATACAGTTAGACCTCTGTAAGGTGGGCCAGACCAATTCCCAAGGGGGCGGGGCCTGTGGCTGCTTGTTCAGAGCTGGAGGACAGCAAATTGATCCACCTTTGCCACCTTGGAGAGGAGGTGTTCCAGGTTTTTTCCAAGGCAGGCTTTGAAGAGGGGAGCAAAAAGACATTGAGAAGTTAGGTCTCCTCTTTCTGCGTTTTCTTCCTGTGTCCACATCACTTTTTTCCTTTCAGGAAGAGGCTGATGATGTGGAGAGACAGCGTACATTGGACACTTTTTCCATTACTCCAAAACACGGGGAAAAATGAAAAGTCTCCAAAGCTGGACCATATTTTTACTTTGTTATAGTTAATGGGTTACTGGGACATGTCTGGCTGTCATTTGAGGCAATGTGAAAAAAAAAGGGTGGGGGGAGTACTTCTGTATAGAGCAGATGCTTAATCTAGATTGGTGATTGAGGAACACTATTTTATTCAGCTCCCTTAGCTTCCTGGGGCCTGAGGCTGTGACTTATGGTTTAGGGAAGGTTAGTTTTCCAGACAAGTTAGAAAAAATGATTTCCTAAATGATACAATTAAATCAAGCAAATGTATTCTATACACTTTAGAAAGTGCTAACTAAATATTTTGTGTACAGTTCTATGAGTTTTAACATACACATAGATTCTTGTAACTACCACCACAAACACAATGCAGAACAATTGTGTGTCCCCCAAATACTCCATCATGCTGACCCTCTGTAGAGAGATGCAGCTCCCCATTTGCAGTGTCTCAATTTCCCAAAGAGTTTTTAGATAGAGAGAACACGAGGAATGCTATGCATAAAGGAGAAAAAAATTAATAAATTGGACTTCATCAAAGTTACAAAGTTTGCTCTTTTTGACGAGCACAATGAAGAATGAAAACCACAAACTGGGAGAAAATACTTGCAAATCACTGATCAGACAAAGGACTCAAAGTTCAAAGCACTTTGAGAGCAAAAAAATTGAATAAGGCATGATTTTTCTCTACAGGAAACTGGAGTTGAGAGATAGAAATCAATATGTTAACAAACTATATATGAAGAAGGACGCAATTAATGCTAAAGCAACAGTGATATCTCAACAAGGCAGGAGCATTTGAGGTGGGAAGGAAGCTTTGTTCCAGCACGTGGATTTAAAAAGGGCATTGTGGGGGCAGGAAAACTGGTAGGAAAGGTTGTTCCAGAGGAAGAAATCACATAAGAAAAGCCATAGAAGTGAGAAAATGCTGGGCATAACAGAAAAATGCAAGTAGTCTACTCTGGTTACCTGGTAATATTACTTCCGTGTTATTAATGGCAGGATGAGAATGAACATGTATCTTCTAATATATGCCTGAACCCACACTTTAATACTTCTACCTTCTAAGACCACAAGGAAAAAAAAGCAGTCCTTTGCAAGTAGAGGTTATTTCCTAAAAATGGACTCACTGCTTAGGGTGAAACATAGAATACCATTAAGGGTAATTTAAAACCAACTGAAACGTCAAGATGGTCCATTAGAAATGCAAAGGCTAACTGCACTGTGATAACCACAATAAACAAAACAATGAAACCAATTAGAAGGGACTTTTGAGACTTTTAGGTTTTGATTTGTTATAAAGGCAAAGGAAAAGATCAACTTGTTTGATTTTATTTATCTTCTCCAGAATCAATAAGATGAATGGTTTTGAACATCTTAAATGTTTTGGGTTCCTTAGGCCCCGCCCCCTGTAAGGCAACCTGCAGTCGGACCACTCACCACAAGCCATTTTTTTTGTACCATCAAGCATGTACATACATGAAACATCAGCATCCATAATACTCACATACCTTTTCAGAGTCCAAAGTGCTGACGTCACAAGGTGGGGCCTTAAGTATATCTTCTACTGGGAAAACTTCCTGAAAGAACTGCTTCTTTTGCTATAGGTCAACTGTTGAGATTAGCATATGATTAGCATATAAATTATGTTAAACAATGGAGGAGTGTCAGAATATAAACTTATGCCACTTTCATGCTTATAGATATGTGTCAGGGTTAAAGGCTGCTATTTTATCCTGTTCTATATCTTCTTTAATAAAAATAAGATTGCATGCATTAGTAAGTTCTAATGCACGTCATTTACATTCACCCCCCCGCCCCCAGATATATTAGTTAGAAATATAAGAGTTTTTAAAAAAGAATTTACCTACATTCACATTTTTTGGAGTATATTTCTGTGTGTCTAAACATGTACATAGATTCTTTTAACCCTAACTACAAACAGGTACAGCATAGAGTTAATATCCTACAAAGTTCCTTTATTCTGACTTTTTGTGAATAAGCTTTACCTGCTGGATTTGGCAAAAACTATCAATAAAGGGAAAGTTGGGGGGTCGAATTTCATTAAATTTTAAAATTTTGCTCTTCAAAAAATACAGTTAAAAGACTAAACCAGCAAGCTACAGATTGAGAGAAAACATTTGCAAGTCATATACTGACCAAGAATTTATATTCAGAAATAAGAACTTTCACAATAAACTCACAACTATCAACAACTGAAGCTAAAAATTAAAAACAAAATCCAACTAAGCAAACCAGAAGAGGAAAAAAATAAAAAAGAAATAACTTTCAAAACTCAACAAAAAATGAACAAACAACCCAATTAAAAAATAGGCTAAAGATTTGTACAGAGACTTTACCAAGAAGATCAAGGATAGGCAAAGAAGCAATTAAAAAGATCATTAGTCATTAAGGACATGCAAATTAAAATCTCAGTGAAATACCATTATATACTTATAAGAACCACTAAATTAAAAAATACTGATGATACCAAGCGATGATCCACGTGGAGTAACCGGAACCCTTGTACCTTGCTGGTTAGAATACAAAATGGTACAATTACACTGGAAAACAGTCTGAGAGTTTCTTACAAAGGTAAATATATATCTCCCATATGATCCACCAATCCCCACTTCTAAGAATCTGTCTTAGAGAAATAAAAATTTAGAGTCACACAAAAACCTGTACATGGACGTTTATAGTGCAATTAATCACTAAAATCTGGAAACAACTCACATGTCTTTCAAAGGGTGAAAAACCAAATAGTGGTATATCCATACAATGGAATATAAGAAATGACATGGCTGAATCTTAAAGTAATTATGCTGAGTCAAAGAAGTTATATTTTATTTAGTGCTAATGAACGATTTCTTCTTTTAAAGAATATCTCTTTTCATTCTGCTTATGAAATATCTTTTTTCCTCATTCTCCTGGCCCTCTAATTGCTTTTCCTTTTTCATGCACGGTGATTTTACTCTGAAAATCTCATCTTAATGGCATAACACAGCCACCATTTTATTATTCTCATGGATTCTGTAAGTTAGGAATTGTCTTCACTCTGAAACCACATTTTCCCAACAGCACCAAGGAGCTGAATTTTGCCTTGAGGACATTTCTTACTTTGAGGATGCTTTGCTAGCTGTTATATTTCCTCTTAAGTACAGGAGGTCCTTGACTATTGCTTATATTAATTAGCTTATGGTAAAATTGGTTTTGTTATATGTAGTTTCACTGGACTTTCAAGAACCTTTCAATGCTATTAAATAAGGATTTAGTATACATATATCTTCCAAATCATAGTCAAAAACAGTAATTTATTCTTCAGTTTATCTCTTTAACTTTCATAGGGTGTTAAAAGGTACATGACACCTTCAGCACTCCAAAATTCCTCTTAGCTTGTTTGTTGACTTTATTATATCTTCCCTTTATTCAAGCCTCTAGTGATAGCCTCTGCAAGACACAGAGGATTTTGTTCAACACTGGACTCCAAAACCAATGTCACAAGTTTTAAATTTTGTTACAGCAGAACCCACTTGACATATCAAATCCTCTTCCATTTATTTCTGTATATCAGACTGCCCTGAACTGGAAGTTTTATTATACACATGTATTCTGTGGGTCAGGAATTCAAACAGGCATGGTGAGTATGGCTTGCCCCTGTTTCATATTATCTTATCAGAAACATTTTGACAACAGGAGGTGGGGGGCCTCTGAAGGCTTTTTCACTCACATATCTGGGTCTTCGGCTGGGAAGACTTGAAAGCTAGTTTCATCTGAGCTGCAACCAGAGCCCTTAGCTGTGCCTCTCCATGTGGCTAGGGCTTCTCAAAGCATGGCCACTGGGAACATCCAGTGAGCGAGCATGCTAAGAGAAGCTGCATAACCTCTTATGACTCAGCTTTGCATTATTGTATAGCATCCTCTGCCCTCTGCCAGTTGAGCCATTCCCTCCTCCCACCAGCTATTAAAGTGTTTTTTTGAAAGCAGTTACAAGTTCTTCCAGACTCATGGGTTAGGAACATAGATCTCATTTCTCATTGGGAGAAGCATCGAAGAATTAGGGGTCATGTGTGAAAATTTCTACAGTGGTCGTGACCAAACCCTTCTCCCATATCTGCATCCCTCCCAAGATCTGTATCTCCAGCCTTGACTTTTCTCCTGAAAGCTAGACTCACAATTCACATGTCTAATAAATATTTTACTTGAATTCACCAGCACCGAAACAACAAACAGAAATGGACCCACCCAGAATTATATTTTGTAGCATCTACCCTAAGAAGAAGAGTACATAAATTTATTTAACATAAGATGATTTAAAATACCAAAAAGTCATAAGTAAAATGCTCAACACTAAAAGAAATTGTGAAGTCAGCTGTAATATATCCACTGGATGAAATGGAAGATATCCATGAAAAATAGTAAATATGAAGATTATATAGCAATGTAATTGAAATATCACATAGGCAAAGAAAAAAGCATCTTGTGTTTTCCACTTCCATAATAATTAAAAGCAAAAACATACACACAAAAAATATTGAAAGAAAAAATGTTGAGGATAATTATGTTGGAAAAGATCACATTATGGACATTATTATTCTTCCTTTCTTCTTCTCTCAAGTTTTCTTTCTCTTATTACACTATTTTAATAACCTAAACATGTGTTTTTAAAACTCAAAATCAAACTGCTCCAAACTCAACTTGTCATTTCATACCTCCTGCTATTTTTGTTTGTTTTCATTCTTTTCCATCTCATTTAAAGTCATTATCATCCTCTTAGTGATCTAACCTGGACAGTTCAGTCATCATTCTGTCCTTTTTTTAATAGTCTTTCAATACAAATAATCTTTGAATACCTTGAATTCTACTTCTCCAATATCTTTGCAATGAAAAATTGTTAAATAATTAATGGAATAGGTGTAAAATTACTTATAGAATTATATAGAACAGACTAATATATATTGGGTTCCAATCTCACTTTATCACTGATGACTTAGTGCAAGTTTCCCAATCATTCTGGACATCGGATTGCTCATTGGATGTGTGAGTTAGCATACTGACCTTGGATATAATTTTGTGGGAGTTAAGTTATACTATCTATCAAATGCCTAGTGCGGTGCCTGGAATATGGTAGACACTTAATAAATGGTAGTGTAATAAACTTTGGCTAAAACCATTTATACTCACACTGTTTCTTAATACTTCCATGACAAAACCAAAAACAAAAAAACACAAAACCATATGTAAACTGAAAAGTAGAATTATGCATTGAAATATTTTTTTCTGAATGTATTCTCACTCTCAAACACAATGACAAACCAACCAACCAACCAACCAATCAACCAACCAACCTCAGGGGGCTGGAAAACAGATTTACCATCAGAAATAAGATGCAGAGAAAAATCAATAGCCTTGTGGTCAATATTAATCTCCCATCAATAAAGGCCCATATCTTTCACTCTTTATGGTAATTGTCCCACTGAACTGCTTAAAGTGCTTAAAGTACTTAGAAGGGTCTGCTGATAAATATCTTATCAGGACTCTGAGCAGCGGAGTCAGGGAGCACCCAGGAGCTGGGGCTGGTTCCCTGAAAGTTTGATGTGACAAGGGGTCCTAGGGTGTCACAGAGACTAGATTGCATTTGCCAGGGGTTTTTCCAAAGGCTCTGTCTTTGCTCCCTGCTCTCTGAGGTGAGGGTGGCTGTCCTTTCTCCTTCTGAGGCTTTCAGGGTTCACCGAAGCAGAGTAGGCTCGGCTTACCACTTAAGCCAGTGTTGTTAGGAATTTCATTGTATGTGCCCTGGAAGGCCTTTGAAGTTAAAAAAAAAAAAAAATACTTTTCAAGCAGCAAAATAGACCCCTCTTCTCTTCAGAAGTCTATTAATATGCACACGTAGAGCTTCCTGGTGTTGAGAACTGTTGTCAGAATAGTCCAGTTTCACTTCCGGTAAAAGTGCGCTGTTCATATAAAAATCTTACTTCCATCAAGTGGCTTGCAGTGTTCTTCAAATTAACATGAACTCTAGGAATTTATAGATCCATTGTCAATAGTGAAATTGGTTTCAGATGCTCTGCAGAGTATGAAGACATGACATGTGAGGGGTGGATTGTCCCTCCCTAGCTACTCCATGGCTCCCCTTCCGTTTTCTGCAGCCCATCCCCACTCACACCTCGATACCAGTATATAACTCGGCAAGTTATGGGGGCGGGAATCCTTCCTCAGCTTGGTGCTTCCAAAAAAAGCACACTTATTTTTGAAGCTAACAACCTATATAAAACACTTATAATTGAACAATGATGCCCCTCCCCCTACAGTTCAACACGTGCACATGCGAGCGCGCGCGCACACACACATGCAAGAATCTCATGTCCAATGGGCTTCTCATTTTCAAAATTGTTCTTTAGATTTTATATGAAATTCAGAAATGTACAGGATATCTCACTTTCTATATGCCTATATTCTATTTCATTTAGTCAACCGCATTTTTATATTTTACCCAAACCTTTCCAAGCGGCACATGCTGTTTGAAATCATAATGACAGACATTACTTTGATGTTACTTTTTATTCTTAACTTAGCCATCATTTACAGCTGCTTCTGCTGCAATTGAACAAAGCACTTAAAAAGGGGAAGATATTATATAAATTAAATTTTCATTGCTCTGTAACATATCAAAAGATTACACCATTTCTGATTTACAGTTAGGATTGGAAATTAACTTCAAAAGGCAAGAAATGGAAAAGCGGAGGCATATTCTTTCATGGCTTATTACTGAAAAGGGAGAAGTGATGTAATGATAACAAAAAGATTTCTCTTCCTGAACAAAAGAAGAAATATCCATTCCTCTTGTACCTGTGTGTTTATATCCATTTATAAGCTGTGTTCCCCTCTTAACCCTTTGGACTCGTAACTATGGTGCAAAACAGGTCCTATAATGCCAACACTATCACACCCTGGATAAAACTATGAAAAAACAAAAATGAGAGTTTAGAGATACATCAAGGGATCCAAAATATTCAACCTTTTGCTCTCAGCAAAGGTAGTAATAATAGAATCATTTCTAGACATGACACATATCAGAGAGTTTATCTGTCTAACTCACACCTGCTAAGTGCTAAAGTGAACCTGGAACTAAATTACCTAATTCATCAAGTTCTATATTCTTCCTGTTACTGCACAAGAACCTAATTTTGCCACAGCAGTGTGAGAGGCTCATTGGGAAATAGTTGATTTGGGGCCCCCAAGCTTTGAGACCCTCTGGTTTCCTTGTTTAGCTAGGGCTTCCTTCGACACCTTACAGTCCCTTACCCTCATCATGCGGAATCATTGGCTCCCACCAGCACAGACACTTTGCCTTATTGTCATAGGTACTACCTAAAATCTCACATTTGATGTTTCTCATCTCCAACCACACCCTCTTTACTTAACCATTTCTTTCACTTTCCTCTACCCACTCACTTGTCTTTTTTGCTTCTTCTCTTTCTTGTTCCCTTTCAATTCTTTTTTCTTGACTAGGCTTCTCTGTCTCCAAATCCACACCATTAGTGTAAAATGTGTACATGTTTATAGTCCCCACACATGAACAGCCTCCCTCACTATTAACATCACTTATCAGAATGGTTAATTTTTTACCAAGGATGAACCTTCATTGACACATCATCATCACCCAAAGTCCATGGTTTATCTTAATGATCATTCTTGGTGGTGTACATTTTATGGGTTTGGACAAATGTATAATGAAATAAGTTTATTATTATAATATCATACAGAGTATTTTCACTGCCCTAAAAACTCTCTGTGCTCTGCTTATTCCCCTCTGAAACATACCCAACTAAACCCAGTGACTATGGATCTTACTGTTTGCACAGTTTGGCCTTATGGTATATCTTTTTAACCACTGACCTTATTGAGCATTTTATTTTGTGTAATAGTTTTCAATTTGATTCTGAGTAGAGAAATATACATATCTTAATAATAATTTTATCTTTTCATACATATGTCATTTATTATTTGTGTATCATTTACTTATCTCAACTTTTCAGAAAATAATGAAGTAAAAGTAAATTCAATGAGAAGTCCTCCAATATTTCATTGTGTTAAAGAAATTTTCTTCTATTTATGCATAAATTAGAAATAGATATTAATTTTGACCACATGTCATTTTGACATTTATTTATAATAGAACATTATGTGAAGAAAATCAGAGCACAGAATAACATATAAATTGGTTATCTGAGTGATATTTTTGGGTTGATTTTTCTATTTTCATTTTAAATTTTTACATAATATGTATTATGTTAAAAATGAAAATATAATACAAGCATTTCTTGGGTTATTGGGTATTATTTAAGTGATTCCATCTTGTATATTTATCATAATTTATTTAATTAATTGTCTATTATGGAATATTTAGTCTGTTTTTTCTAATATAAAGTTGCAATGAACATTCGTGTACCTCAAGATTTATGCACATTGCTGATTCTTTCCTTAGGACAAGTTCTCAGAATGATTTTACTAGGGGAAAAAAGTGTAAATCATTTAAGGCTGACTAGATACAGAATGCTATAAATTCGAATCTCTACTGGTACCACATAAAGATATTTGATTCTCTTCATCTTTTTCAACATGAAAGTTATAAAAAAAATTATTTCTATAATTTTTTTGGAATTTAATAAATGAAAGTAGTTTCTCACTATTGTTTTCTTTATCCCTATTTTCATTTTTTGAGAGTAATTATTCTTTCATATTTAAAATATTCTTTTTCAACATTGCCTATTTATATTCTTGGCTTTTACTTTTGGTTTCATTTTTTTGTAAGTTTTTTCTCTCCATCCCACATAAAAGCCCCTCATTACCTCCTATTTTGTCCTCATTCTTTTATGTTTTTGTTTTTTAATTTTTTAATTGAGGATGTAGAGTATTGATAGGTGAATAGGATGAAATGATGAAAGAATTTTCCCGACGAAGAAAGAACAGAAATAAAAGACAACATGTGTGGAGATGTCTGTTATCGGAGAAAATAAAAATAGGCTAAATTGTATATTTATGTAACAGCTGATATTGAGGAAGGAGAGGTAAATAGAAAAGAAAGTGATCCACAGCCACTTAGCACAAGAGAAGTTCTTTCTAGAGAGCTTTCTATCTATGTATTCAGCTATGTATCTGTTATATCCACTTGGATGCCACACATTCTACTTATTACATTCACACTTGTACTTATATCCAGACTTACATTCATCCTCATCCTCAACATGATCAAAACTGGAAACCTGTAATCACCTCGCCAAGCCCGTACTTCCTATGTCAGTAGCAGTGCTCCTCAATGATTGCCTGAGGCGAGTCCCAGTGCTGTCCTGACTCTCACCTGCCGAGCCACATTAGGAGATCCTGTCAGCCCCCCTTTCTCAATAGTTTCTGGACATGCCCAGTTGTCCCCCTGGTGCCACCACCTCAGCTGAGGACATTTACCTTAACAGAGCTTACTTTCCTCTTCCACCCAGATTTAGGCAACTGTTCCCTACCAGGTCTCCCTGCCTGTGGTATCGTTCCCTTCCAAGTCATACTTCTCAGAGCAGCTGTAGTGAATTTCTAAAATGGAAACCTTAGTATGTTTTACAGTTCTCTAGTTGTTACCAATTCCCCTTAGGATAAAAATCCCTGACATCTTTTATGGTCATCCAATCTAAGATAGCCCTCTGATCAGTCGAAATCCTACCTCTGTAGTTCATCTTCCTCTTAGTATTTACTCCACTTTGCATGGTGTAGTTGACTTGTTCACTTTTTAAAAAATATGAGTTTTGGCTCTCTTTGCTAAAATGTAAAGTTCATGAGAGAAGGGACCAGCTTTCCTGTTCATAGCTACAGTAGTACACTCCAGCACAGGGAAAGGTGCTGGCGCAAAGTAAGCAGATGCATGTGAATATCTGTTAAATGCTCTGGAAACACTAAACAGTGCAGGCTACTTACAGGTATTCCTACTTTTTGTAGTTCTGCCTTTTCTAACTCCAAGATCTCAACTCTTTTAACTGAGCTGTTATCTATTTGTTAGGACTTGTGTTTGAGGTTGTAACACTAGAAACCTTTTCCTGATTCTCTTGTCCTCAGTCAGTAGGTTTCCATAGCAGTCAGTTGTCATAACATTGACCACCCTATTTTATGTCTAGTTTTTACTGATTCCTGTGGTAGACATTAAGCTACATGAGGAGAGGATGCATGTCTTATTTATCATTGTGTCCCCAGGACGTGGCAATGCTTTTGGCTTATCATAGATGCTCAACACAACTTACTTAAAAAACAAGTTGTAATATATAACATTTATTATATTATCACTGATACTATTTAAATATTATATTATAACGATATCATATTAAATATAACTATAATTATATTCACTACAGCACCAAAATGTTCATTATAAATAACTGAAACAGGAAAGTTAACTTATACAAAATTTTAAAAAGAAAATGTAAAGATAAAATAGTTATAAATAATATTTCTAATGCAAGTAGCTAAAATAGTATAAAAGGATAAACTTCAATTATCAGGAAAATTCCTTGATAATATTGTCTGGCTAAGTTGTTACATAATAACTCATGTGATTACTTTTGTAATGAATGTTATATTGGCTCATTTCTCCATTGTCCCCTAAAAAACAAGGAAAGCAAACAAGGATTTCTGTAGGGAGAAATGCTTTAGCCAACAGTGCTTGGCTATTGGAAAGATATCTTCTTACTGCTAAATTATACTGAAAACTGTTTTAGGCATTTTGAAGTTTAGTGATTTCTGTGATTTTGCTGCAATGTTTTTCTAGGTCAAGATCTCTATTTTGGCAACACATGGCCTACCTAATTGGTGAAATTTGGTGATTTTTAGCCAATGAACTGGATCACATTTATATTCTTTAGTTTTCAAAAAAAAAATTCTGCTTTTTGTGGTTCAAGCAAACCTTTCTTTGGGAAGCAGGAGAGCTGAATATCCACTTAACTGTTGGGTGGCCTTCATGGTAGCATAAATTTATATATGCAGATCTATATGATTATGAAATCAATAACAATACAGATAAATGACAATGAAAACCAACCAGGCCATCCCCAAAACTACAACCACTGATTTATTAGTTTTTTAAGATACATTACTCCCTCTGCAAAAATCCTTATGTGTTATGCTCATATGCTCTTTGCCTTCTTGGAGATGTCTTTTGTCAACCATTGACATAGGCTGAAAATCTTAGCTTACCTGTAGTTTCATTGCTCAGAATAATTAATGTATCTTTTATTTCAACAAAGAAGAATACTTTCTCCAAGAGATATTTATTTATTGCCAATTTACTTATCAAGAAACAAAACCGCTGCTTGTTTGTGGCTCTGCATTTGATTTGAGAAGAAATATCAAGGCAGAAGATAGATAAATAGATTGATAACATCTTTTAAAATAATAATTGCCATCATCAGAGTTAAGATATTTTGACAGGTTAGTATATTAAAAGCCTTATTAAAAAAAACAGCTGTTTAGCTGTAGGGAATTTCACTCTGAGGCTGAATCCAAAAATACATGTTGGTATTTATTCAGTAATCAATCATAGAAAGAAAAGACCTCGAATTTTAGTTGGAAGTTTTTATTTTTATCCTTTTCCTTACTCCTGGTCTTTAAACCTGCTCTGAGGAGAGCTATACATGCCAGGCTAGTGCTCATCAAAAGCCAGCAATCACAGCTAAATCAGCATGCAAAATGCCACTCAACCTTGGGCCTTTATTAAAATTTGCTGGGACTCAATTTGAGATAGCGATCATTCTTATTAAAAAGCAAAATGTAAGATAGTTTTTTTATATAAATCTCTGGATGGAATGGAATTGTTAATCAGCATAGGCTGATGTGATTTCTCTGTTGCAAATCCTGCCGAGGGCTCAGAAGTGGCACATTACCATAATTCGTAGGCTAGAGCTGGCAGCTTGAAAAAGACCTGCAAGAATCTTTAAAATGCTTAAGCAAAGCTGCAAGTCACAGCAAAACAACACAGTAAGAGCTGTTACCCGGTGTTTCTCCTGTTATATAACCAAGTTTGGGCCTTTTTCTCATCCCTGACTTTTCTGGATGCCTCCCTTGTTTATGTTGCTGGGAGTTGCTTATAAACAACCTCTCAACGTAGCATTTCCGTGCTTTAAAATACATCCATTTACCATGTGCTGGGTTCTCCGTGGAGGTTGATTGAAAGAGCTTGCGTATTTCTTTTAGTTCAGAAAGTGGAGCCAATCAATTAACCACATGCACTTAATGCATTGTTTGTCTCCCCTACCATATCCTTTTCCCTGTCTGACATGCCCTCTGCAATTTTTGTACTTGAAAAAGTACAACAGCTTCCAAAAGATAGAGAACCCTTGTTGGGAACACAAATGGCCTGTTTATAGAATGCCTATTTTTCACCTCAAGAAAATATTGTTTGGGGCCCAAACCTTAGACTGAGTCAAGCCAGAAACTTATCACCACATTTTTCCCCAGAGAGATGGTGACAGCATCTCACGACTACACCACCCGTCCCCACCTCTCAGATGTCAGCCTAAGCTTCGATGAATGCAATTGAATGAATGCTTGGTGGGAGGATTGACTAGCGAAGGCCATTGACTTTGTGTGAACTAATGGCAATCTGGCAGATCTGTAAGAAGTTACAAGAAGTTTCTATGTGTTGATGTCCACATGCAAAACAATACACACATCTTTCTTATAAAAAAACCGAATGACTTGGTCAGCAAACTGTTGTCTAATGTTATGTCTGCTTAGGAGACTGGGTGTCTGAGGAAAGAACCGCGAAGTGTTCTGGGACATGGAGGTGCCACACAGGATGGAGGAGTATCTTCTCTCCATCTTTTGGGTTATAGCTTTGAGTTCAGAGGTGTTTCATTTGAACATTAAACTATGAAAAAGCAAAAGGCTCAAACTTTTTATTAGGAATCAGTGACAGAGGCAATGATAGAGTCAAGCCAATTTATTCTCAAGAGGGCAAAGGATAGAACTTCTGGACTCCTATGAGGATACTGGGCAGGCTGTAACTAGAGATTTAGTATTTTTTAGAGTGTATTTCAATGCACGTCTATCAGTGGATGAGCATGTGGGTTTAAATGAATGAATTAGATTCTCCTTTCTTTCATGGTGGCTGAGTCGTGTCACCCCGATTGGATCCCTCAGGTATACTCAGAGTTCATGAGCCTTTGATATAGCAGGATGATGTCTAAAGTTAGCAAATCCGAATTAGTTCAAGTTTGAACAGACATCAGTTAAATGTGTTGGAAATATATCAACTAGTGGTCGGGAAATCCGGTGGGCAGATTTTAACAGTAACATTAAAAATGAGAACAAAGTTAGACAAGACCCAGAAAGGAGGTGGGAGCCAGATTCAAGCAGCTATTCTACCTGATGTCTCCTTTTGACATCTGAATCCCTCATTAAAGCCAGAGAGCTGGAAATGGTTTTCTAGTTAAACAAGACAATCAGATTAAACAGATTAGATGATTCACATATTTTAAAAGCCCCAAAACACATTATAAGGACGTTGTTTTAGAGCAGGGTCACTGGGAGCTTCGAGCATATAGTGTCTGCAACGCCCCCCTCCAAAAAACCCTGATTTGATTGCTTAGAGTCAGCGTGCACAGTTGGACTTCACATCCCCATTTGCAGGGGATGCTTCTTCTGAAATGCTGGTAGTATTTGTCAGCCTGGAAGTGTCTTGAGGCTGCTTCTGGGAGATACAAGGAGGAAACTGATAAGGAGAGCATCAGAAGGGCAGTTAATTGCCTCCAGTCTCTCGGTGCCGGGAATATTTAAAATCTATGGGATTAAAGGCAGATTAAAAACTGTGGAAGCAGGGGCCCAATAGCGCTGAAAGATCACAATCAGCAAGGGTAATGGCAGAGAAAAAATGAATGTGGCAAATAAAATGACAGATAGGAAATTCAGATCCGCTTCTAATGCTCGAAGTTCCATCTTGTAAGCACAATTCATCTACGTGTAAATCATTTTTTTGGCTTCAAGCTTATCAGCCAATCGGTGAATTAAAAATGCTCTTTCCTTGGAGGATTAAAGAGGTTGATTGAAGTCAGTGTGAAAACTGGCTAATAAGTTTGGAAATGTCAGGAGGGGGCTTCATAGGAACTCAGTGTAGGCCCCCCCCCCCCCACACTTAGTGCTGTGAAACAAGGAAGTTTGCAAAGCTGTGGCCTTCTGTTACTTTGAGAAATTCTTTTGCAGTTTCTGTGGGTGTTAAAAGTGGCAGGATGGAGTGTTTGGATTTACAGGATGAAGGAGATATTGATATTTAAGACACAGAGTAGTAAAATATGAATGAAAACAATGGCTACTCACAAAAATCAGTTCTCCAAAGGGAGGTCTATCAAGTTGGTGCCAAGTCTAACACTGTGCTTACAGTATTTGAATTTGGGACCATCTGTTTAATTGGAACATTAATATTTATTTGGATTCCTGGATTAAATATATTATACTTTAAAGTGTTGGGGAAAATTACTCCAGGACAGTGTTTCTCAAAGCAACTGAAATACTAAAGATGAAATAAGTATTTTCTGTATTTTGTTTCCTAAGGCAACTTTTATTTTCAAATATGTAACCATCTTCTATGTGATTCAAATTTTTCTTAGAGGGGGTATTGGTACCCCCTCTGCCCACCCCTACCCCCTGTTGATTCTGGGCTATAGAAGGTTTCTTGCGGAGGTGACTGTTTGCTCAGGAGGCTGGAGGACACTAAATGTAGGTGTTCCCCTTCCATTCCAAATGCTTAGTTCAACCAGGGAACTCCCGGAACAAGACCCAAACTGAGATAAGTTGTAGGACTCCAAGAAAAACACCTGTGCTATTACTTTATTATTTTTATTCCTAATTATAAGGACAAGGTGCTTACTCTGTACTAAACCCTGTGTTGGGCACGCTTTACATCCAATGTCTAGAATCACGTAAGAGCATTGTGAGGTAGGTTTATAACTCCTGTACAGATGATGTAGCTGTGATGGAGGGATGCTAGCAACATGCTCAAAGTGACCCTGGAAGCAAAGGGAGGCACCTAGGCACTAGCCCAGGTCTACCCGGTGCCTTGTCTTTCCTTTTACCATATTGCAGTCTTGCATCCCTTTGCATTTTAAAGAACAGGTAACACACACACACACACACACACACCCACACACACACACACAGCTTAACATCAAGAGATAGTCTTAAAATAGAAGATTGACTGATATTAATCCCAAGGCACACCTGAAGTGACAGATATGTTCCCTGATTTGAAGAAGCTTAGGACAGTTACTTCAGCCCATTCTATCTCCTATTCTTAGGATGCTGTCATTGACAATTTACTTCATGTAGTTAAGATTTTATGTTCAACTCAGCATTATTTAAAAAAAACGTTGATCTCTCTTGGTAAATTAACAATTCTGTTCTGAATATTTTAATATGTACACATTCATTAGGTTGTAAGGGGAGGATGGAAGGAGTGTCAAAGGGAAGTTAGCTTGATCCTGCCACCACCCTGCCATGGCCACCATAATCCTCGCAAGGACCAGCTTGGCTGGAGTTACTCACTGTCTTTACTTCAACTAGTCTTACTTCCCTTTCTTATTAAATGATGTTACTCCTATTTCTTTTTTTCTGTTTTTACTCTGTAATGTCCACAGAAATTCTAAGAGTAGGAAAAAGATTCCATTAGATACTCTCATTTTTAATGTGCTCATTTAATTGACTTGGTAAAACTGGGTAGTAGATGGAGTTTATCTTTGCTCTTCCACACTTGGCCTGAATGGATGTAGGGAATTTTACCTGTACTGTATTTCTTCAGGGCCATGCTCTGCTAATCTGATAAAAGCATATTTGTTTGTTGAAGGGGCTTTTCCATGACTTTTCCATTGTATAAATGTTTGGGAAGCTGGAGAGAAAGACATTTGGGGGCAGTAGATTGTGTGTGTGTGTGTGTGTGTGTGTGTGTGTGTGTGTGTGTTTGTGAAATGGCACAATTTAACTACGTCTCTCAAAAGTTTGGTCCTTACATGCACAAATATAGTATTGGCACATAAGGCTTCCTTTGAGATGGTCACTCTTTAAATGGTATCTGCATTGGTAAATTTCATTTTAATAGAAGGAGTCAAGAAGCGTTCCCCCTATGTGTAGTCACTGTACCTTAGAGTGGAGAATTTATACTTAGGAATCTTAATAGAGGGCTAGAAGTTGAAAAAAGATAAAGTGGACAATTTTAAGGAAGTAAAGGCTGTGACAACAAACAAAACAAAAACACTAGATTTTGTTAAAGAATTAGAGCCTAGGAAATAAATACTCTTGACTCATCTTCCTCTTCAGTGGTTGTGAAAGATTCATAATGGTCATTTCTATTTGGCCATTTATAAATATGAGTTATTCCTTGCTCAGACAAGTGGCATATATTTCTCTTCAATGATTGATTTAGCCATTTTACACTCTAGATAAGACTGGTATGAATAAGCACTAAGAGAAATTTCAGCAGAACTCCAGTTCCCTTCACTCATTCAACTGTACTTTTTAAGGTCAGTTTTTGGAAAGTTTCTGGACCTTAAAGTAAACAAGATTACAGAAAGTCTTAGTAAATTGTTCTCCCAGCAACTACCACTGTGCTTTACATTTACCTTTAATTATAACCTTAGTAAAAGTGTAGGAATTATGAGCCTAGAATTCTTTTGTATTTGCATCACAAAAATCTTAGGATTTTAGGAATTTTCTTTTCTTTTCTTTTTTTACATTCTGGTAAGGTAGCTTCTGCCGTACCCCCAGGGAATGAATTAACATTTATCTCTTTGAGTCTTGAAGAAAAAAGCCTTAACATGTACTAGTTTTCTGAGAATGGGGATGTAGTGTCCAAAGCACAAACTTGGCCAAAAATATTTTTATTTTTGAGACAGTCACTGCATTCAGTAATTGCAAGGGACAGCACTCTTGTTCCACTGAATATATATCTGAAAACAAAGGGATAAACTAGGACTTGACAGGACACCCTCTTAAATATGCACCCCTCCTCCAAATTCAAAGTGTTGGAGGTACTAGCTGTTATGCAGAGAGATTCCTGTTTACTTACCACACAGGTTAAAATAAGTCTTACTGTCAACCTCATTAACTCCCAAAGAAAGATTGTTTTCTTTCATCCAAATCAGAGTACCTATCACCATCCCTTCTTTCACTCACTGGCCCTCCTAAATGGAGACTTTCAGGTGCTGAGAAACCTTCCATGCACCCCTCCCTCTCTCCCCAAGTTGCCTGGTCAATCAGATGCCCTGTGGTCCCAGAACAGGCTCTGATGATGGGAATTAAGCAGCTGGCTGCTCCATCTAAGTACACTGCAGGCTGTGCACCACCTGTCTGACCTTTTTTGCTTGCAAAATGGAAATCTCTCTAAGCTCTATCATCTTTGACATTGCTATAAAAAAACAGTTTTAGTGATAAGGCGAACTAAGCAGAATGGCGGTATGGGATATGGGGTAGAGATATATTTTTGACTCCATATTTTAAAACTTTGCATGCAGCAGACATATCTAAATAAAGTTGGTCCTTGCCTGCTAAAAGGGAAGATTAATATCCAATAAATTACTTCCCAAGTTCATAGTTCTGAATTTTGGTTCTTAATGCACAATCCTGTGCTCCGACATGGAAAATCAATTCATCTTCCAATTCCATTTCTCTCTCTATTCTTTTTTTAATTAATGAGTTTTTATTTTTCACAAATGTCTCAAAGGTCCTTGCATATTATGAAAGTTTAAATATATTATTAATACTTGAAATTTTTTTTTTTTTTTTACCAAAGTCACAGAATTTTCTTCTCTGAATATTTAAAAGTAGACTAGGGTAAAGGATTATCGTTTGAGAATTATTTTGATCCAATCCTTTCTGGAGGCAGTAGAATTAATTTGACCTTTAAATGTCTGCTTTAGACCTATGATTCTCTAAAAATGTAATCTGAGGTAGGAGAGAGCAAAATCTCTGCTAAAATGGGGCATAACCCATACAGTAGGTACTTAATTAAGAGACAAAATAACCATAATTTTAAAAATTGTTACCAGATCAAAATTACAGATTTTTTCCCCTTTTCATCTGTCCTCCTGCATTTAGAATCTAGTAATGAATATATTACAAGGTTGTATCACAGAATATAGGTTATTTTCTAATTTGAATCTTATTGTGTAATCGTAGGACATATTTTAGTCTGTCTTATTTCTTCATCTATAAAATTAAGAAAGGTTATTACTTTTCACCCTTTAAGGCAGTGTAATGTAGCAGAAAGAACTTGACTTTTGAAGTCAGGAATGCTTGAATTGGACGTTCATTTGTCACCTTCATATCTGCTTAATATTTGGCAAATTCCTTAAAACCTCAGTTTTATTTTACTTGCTTATAAAATGAAATAATCATATTTTGATCTTAGTTTTATTATGGGGAGTTAATGAGATGATATCTGGTATACAGTATGCACACAGCAAATGTCAATTTCCTTCATCTACTCTTGTTGCATCTGACAAGGGTTTATGATATTACAATGATAACATTTACAGTTCTTCGGCACTTGCTAGGTGTTAGGTCATCTGCTCAGCATTTGGCATATCTTATTAGCTCATTCAATTCTCATATTGACCCTATGAAATAGATGATATTATTATCTCAGTTTTGCAGATGAAGGAACAAAGTACAGAGACGTTAAATGAGATCATAAAGCTAAGAAGTAGAGAAGCTCTAGACTTCAGGCTGTCTAGTTTCTGAGGTCCTCGCTTTCAATTACTATGCTCTATGACACCATTAACAAGCCTGGCCTGTCTGAACGTGGGCTGGGCCGATTATAGCTGAGAGGTCCTCTGAAAAATCTTGTCCAGTGCCACTCAAACTGTTTTAAATGCACATAGGATTCTTGGTAAAATGTGTTTGGAACACACAATTAAAACAATTGATTTGTTGTGAAGTGTTATTAGAATGTCTTAAGGAGGCATTTGGTATACTAATGCATATTGCAAATCATCAAGAGTGTGTGCATGCGTGTGCATGTGTGTGTGTGTTTGTGTGTGAAATACAATGATACTCAAAAATTAGCTGACCACATAAATATTTTCATGGGGAAACTTAATAACATTTCTGAACTCCACAGCTGAAGACATGGGAGTGTAATCCAACTGTCTCCCCTTATGGAGTGAGAAACTGATGTTCAGAGACAGCATGGAACTTGTTCAAATGGCATAAAGTTGGTAGTAGAGTTGAGATAAGACTCAGGCCTTCTGTCCCCAAATCTTACACTCTTGCCTATGCTAACACCAGGTAATAATGCCCTAGACAAAGGACCGCATTATTATTTTCTGGTGATCCAGCCTAATTAATTTAGTACACTGAATACAACTCACATGTGAAATTATGTTGCAATATTTTAGTTTGTTAAGAAGGAGACAATGTAATTAATTATTTAAAAAAGAAGAAGAAGAATATATGAAAAGGTGAAGCACGAGAGCTTGTATGTACGACCCATAGGCATGGACTTGGAGGGGGGGTTGCTGGGGGGGCGCTGGGCAGAGGGGAGCAAAGGGGAAAAATTGGAACTATTGTAACAATATAATCAATAAAACATACTTTTAAAAAAGGAGACAATGTTACTTTTAAGTGCATAATTAATGTAGTCCAAAATGGTATTAATTTCCTGTTTTTCTTGCTTCCGGGGCTCTGTGTATAGAGTTCTTAAAAGACAGTTATCAGCCTTAGGGTTGGATCTTGCATGGTTATTCTGCTTTCAAGTTTCTAAAGATCACATCTCTAAACTACTCTGTAGAGAAGTGGGTCACACAAATAGTTTTGAAACACTATTCTAAAATCTTTGAAATATTTAAAAATCTAACAGAGATTTGAGTATTATATTTGAGTAGTATAATAAAAACAGGGTGTCACATAACCATAAATGGTGAATTCCCTGGGTAAGAAGTGGATTGATAAACAAGGGTGGGTCAAATCTGAATGATATGGATAGAATTATGGTAGTGCTCTTAATTCTGTAAGTCCAAATTTCTGAGCACTAAGAAACAATGGGACCTGATATGAATCAGTAGCCTGTTCATTATTAAGGAAAAAGATCTTTCAAGGGACAATATATTGAAGTCAACTAATTTTCCCATGTACCCCAATTTTCTGTAATGATAATGAATTTCAGCTAAATGACCCTTTGAATCTGCTGAGGAATTCTGAGTGATCAGGTGAGGTTTTGGTGACAAGAAACTTGAAGTTTAAATGTTGGAGAATCCTGTGTTATCATTCTAATTTTAGGGGGGGTCAGTACATTAAAAATTGTCAATCAATTAATTAAACCTATGAAAACAGGACACATGAAAGATCATGATTTCTGGAGGAGAGAATCTGAATGGGCGAAGAGGTTAATCCCCTGTCCCCATTCTTCTTCTGTAATCGCAGTGGGTTTACAGATGTTTCCCTGCAGCTCCAGTGGGTGACTGGTTCTGCAACAGCCTGTGAGCAATGGCTGTAAGCAGCCTGCTCACAATGATATATTTGATATGCAAATGAAAGGCATAAAATGAAGCAGACTGATAAGACTCAAGACCAACTTCAAGTGAGGGTCACAGTGGGGAGATAAACAATGATCGAATTCATGAATTAGACTCCATTTTCTTTTCCTTTGTCAAAACTAAATATTTATTAATTAAGCCCAGAAAGCCTAGTGTGTGTTGATGAGCAAATGAGCATAACAAAACCTTGGATAAGGGTTCATGAGTATCCAGGGCCCAGGGAGGAACCCAGGAAAAGAAACAGACACTTGCTTTCAGTTTATTTTGCGTTAATCAGGTAATAGCCAAGTGATTTGCTAAATCCAAGATAAAGACTTTATGTAACCAAATTGCCATTAATCAGTTTAAAATATTTTTAGCTTCTTTCTTTTATTTGCAGGATTGATGACAGGAAATCTACAGAAAATGAAAATAGAAAATTGGTAGTAATTGTCAACAGATTATAACTATTCCAACTCACCGACTCTCACAAGAATATGTACAAATGACAAAATTTTATACAAATGTGGTTAAACTGGTGAAATTGCTTTCTGGGGAGTTTCCCTTACTTTTATCTCTGAAGGATTATCTTAACCATTTGGTTCTGGATTTTCAGAGTTTGTTCTCCTGTTTCCCCCAAGCTTCAAACTTGTAGTAAGAAGTTCCATAGATATATTTTTCCCAAGCCAGCTCTCTGGTATATACACAGTTGGGTGATAAAGGATTTAGCCAGGATTTACATTTTCATGGGGGGGACTGCCAATCGTTTCACAGTCTTCACCCTGGCAGCCATCACCTCGTTTCTTCAGCTGCTGGCAGCCCCCTGGCTTCTTTCCACAACCATTTTATTTTAAATTATTTACTATTTCTCACTGCTTATTTACAGCTTTTTCCTCTTGTATTCTTGCTCACAAACATAGACAGTTAACAGTCAGGCCACCTCACTTTTTTTTGCTTTGATTTCTTTATCAGTAAAATGAGCATTGAGTTTGTGAGTCTTGATATTGGCTCAACATTTAGAACCATCTGAGGAAATTCCAATTTGATTGTTTTTGGGGGAGGGGCAGGCACTGGTATTTTTTAAAAAGCTCTTAGAGGATTTTAATATACAGCTAGGGTCAAGCACCACTGAATTTCTAAAGCCTTGCTACTTGAAGTGTAGCAAATGATTCTGCATCTCAAACCACACTTCTAAATACATCTATATATTTATTTAATAGTTAAAACACTGCCTGAATTACCAATAACATTATACATTCAGTTCTTGGTAACAAATTCTAAATAATACTCAATTCCAGATATTTTCCTCATGTAATTATTTGAACAAGTAACCAGTACTTCCCAAAATATCACCTTTTGCAAAATTGTAAGATAAATTTATAGTTAATTCAAATTTTTTCCAGAGTGCTTTTAGGGGTTCTTATTTTCCTTCTGTTTATCCCTCTGTGTTACATGATCCTAGAAAAAAGAAAAGGATTTGAGTGATTAAGGCCAATAAAGAAATAGTAGAAGAGAAAAACATTTGTACTCTTATAAGTTCTTAGGGAAAAATAATATTTGAACATTAAAGCTCTCCAGCATGTGGAGATGTAAAAAGTGTACACTTACATGTAAAACTTTATTGTGGTTCTGGAAACTGAGGAGAAAAGCATCAAGCTTTGCATACATTTTTTAATTGCTAGATAGAAAGGGTGGGGGGGGGTGAAGCTGAGGTATTTTATAAGTGCACTTTTGTATCTTCTTTCCTGTATCAACTAGGACCCTCAATAACCAAGAAGAAAGTATGAATGAAGATTGAAAACTTGGATTCTCTTATTACTTTTTAAAGAAATCCTCACCTGAGGATATGTTTATTGATTTTAGAGAGAGAGAAAGGAAGAGAGAAAAATCAGTGTGAGAGAGAAACATTGATTGGTTGTTTCCTGTACTTGTCCTGACTGGGGATCAAACCCACAACCTAGGTATGTGTCCTGACCAGGGATTGAACCTACAAATTTTGGTGCATGGGTTGATGCTCCAACCAACTGAGCCACCCATCCAGAGCTCTTTTATTATTCTTACCAGAGCTTATTATGACTGAAAGTCAATATTTTCACTTTTTGATAACTTGCTGGCTAGATATTATAAATAGAGGTGAGAAAGGGAAGGTTATGGTTCATGTCAACATCTCGGCTTTGACAGTCTTAGACTGGGACTAACATTCAAATGAACATTCCTCATTAGGGAGCAGTGGTCAACACAGAAATGCTTCCAATTAACCCAAGAGGATCGATAATTTGGGTCCCACCCAAATTATGACACCCCACCCCCCAAAAGGATACATTTTCTTCCTAATTCCTGGAACCTATGAATATAGCTAAAGAGTGACTATCACATTATATTGCAAAAGATGTTGACTAGGTTAAAGATATTGAGAGGAAGAGCTTCTACTGGTTTATCCAGGTGGGCCCTGTGTGTAATATTGTGTTTCTTTTTGAGAGAGGTAGGAGAAGATGAGATAGAGACCCACACAGAGAAGAAAGCAACGTGGAGAGGGACACAGAGATTGGAGTGATACGGCCACAAGCCAAAGAACTCCTGCAGACATCGGAAGCCGGAAGAGGCAAAGAATCAATTCTCTCCTAGAGCTCCTGGAGCGGTGTAGCCCTATAATCAACTGAATTTTCTGCTTCTGTTTTTCAGAGCTGTGGGAGAATAAGTTTCTGGTGTGTGTTTGTCAATTACTTTCCACTAACATAAGACCATCCAATGTTCTTAACATACATCTTAATAGCATCATCTCTATTGGGTGGATAGTAAGGCTGAGGCACAATTAGATTAAGCAGCTTTGGTCTAAGTTGTGAGACTAAAGAGAGCCACCATTTAAGGAAACATCCCAGGAAAGTGGGATGGGGACACAACTGACTGAGATGGGGGATTCATTCTTTATCATTCTCTCGGTGTTCAGAAGATAATGTATTCTGGGCTTTGCAGGTCAATCAGCAACTGCTCAAGTATATTAACTAGCCTTCTGACTTATTAGTTTTCTAGCTGCTGTAACAGAGTACCACTGAGTGGCTTAAACAACAGACATGTATTGATTTTCTCAGAATTCTAAAGGCTGAAAGTCCAAAATCACGGTGTTAGCAGGGTTGGCTTCTTCTGAGGGCTGCAAAGGAAAGATCTCTTTCAGGTACTTCTCTTTGGCTTGTAGATAACTGTTTTCTTCCTGTGTGTCTCCACATTGGCTTGCCACTGTCCAACTTCCCTCCTTTTTTAAGGACACCAGTCTCATTGCATTAGGACTCACCCTAATGTCCTCACTTTAACTCGATTACTCCTGTAAATCCCCTATTCTCATATAAGGTCATATTCTGAGGTACCAGGGTTAGGACTTGAAGATATCTTTTTTTCCTCCTGAGAATGGAGGGACAAAGTTTAATTATGACACCTGGTTACTGAAGAAGACTTAGAAGAACAGTCCCTGAGGATCTCCTCACTTTTGCCCGTGCCTCCATGTGATACAGTGTCCATTAATCTCCCCATTGCTTGGCCCTCAGTGGAGCTAGAGGGCCAGCACTCATGACCAGGTGGACAGCTCAAACAGCTTACCCTCAAATGACACATTAATTGCTCCTTGGAGGTATTAGTTATTATTTCTTTGATGATTTAACTAATTTTGAAGAAGCAATGAAGACTGATGGTTTGGGGAGCATCTGCTGGATATTGGTAAAGCAATATATTCATATCTGGGGAGGGTGGTAGTGAGTACCAAGCTAGAAAATCTCACTCATATTCAATAAGAGTAAGAGGAAGACTGACTAGAGCTATGGGGAAAAGAGTCCATTTCAATTTTATGAAATCTCCCCCTTTCCCCGAGGACTGGAAGAAAGAAAGAATGTAGCATTCTCAGTTGTACCCTCCTGGTAATTCGAATGTTTATTGTTCATTATGCAATATTTTTCCATACGGTGCCTTGAGGTCTTTAGAGGATTTCCAGTCTAAAGACTGACTGAATAATAATTGATTTAAAAAATGTGAATCTAGTCCGGAATGGAAAAGGCATTGAAGCTAGAATGGGGCCAAGAAAAAACACAGGTTGGGAAAGAAAGCCTCACGCAGCGATGGAGTATGTGGTTACTTACTGCAACCCGAGGGCTTCATTGATCAACAATATCACTCACCTTCATGGACCATGTTAGAATTCCCCAGTGTTAAAATGCTCCATTAGAGATTCTTTTGGGTTAGGTTTGGCATAGCGAAGAGTTCGTAAGCAGCAAAGAGTCAGACAGACTTGGGTTGGAATCCTGAAACTGGCATTTATTAGTTATGTGATCTTGGGGAATTTATTTAACCTCTAAAGAGGAACATTTTGGCTAACAGAAAAAGGATGTTGTGAGGATTAGATGAAACAATCTCTGTGAAAACACCGTAAGTTGTGTCTATCACACAGTGGGATATTTGTGTATCTGTATATCTTCTCCACTCCCCACCAAGAGGTGGTCAGTAGATTCCAGAATGTTTTGAACTATAAACACTCTAGAGAGAGTGATATATAAAGACACAGATATATTAGTCTTGATCTCAAATAATCCTGAATGTTAAATTGTTTTCCTTCTGAGTGGAAAGGGCTGGAACAATATGACAACATCAGAGGGTAAGGTTGGGACAGGGGTGGGAAGGTGGGAAGAGAATCCCTTTGGTATTAGAAAGTAGGACTCCTTTAGATAAAAAGACGTAAGGAAAGGATCTTGAGACCTGGAGAAGAGCTACATTTATGTGTACTTTTGGGGGAAACAGAATGGTGTTATTACTTAAAATCTTATATGTCATTTTTAAGCAAATTGTTGCCTTAATTTTTAAAATAAAGTATAGACAGAAGTGAAATTATGAATTTTATTAGACCTGATAATTTTAGTAAATAAAAAATTAAGATTATTCCCATTTAACTATAGTCAAATCAAACTTGACTGAAAAGTAACATGGTCTAATTTGTGACTGATTTAAATAAATGTTCAAAATGCATACTAAATACCTAGAAGGTTAGGAGCTAGAAGCATGAAGATTGTGTAGTAGTCTGTATGGATCGCTGTAACAAAAATATCATATACCGCGTAGCTTAAACAACAAGCATTTCTTTCTTACCTCCAGAACTATGAGAAAAAGTGGAAGTCTAAGATCGAGTTGCTATAAGAGTCTGTGTCTGGTGTGGACCTACTCCGTGGTCAATAGATAGCCGTCTTCTTGTTGTCTCCATACACGGCCAGAAGATTGGGAGGGAGCTCTCTAAGATCTCTTTTATAAAGGCACTAAGCACCTCCTAACCATCACATTCTGAGTTAGGATTTCAACATATGAAGTTTGGGACAATATGAACATTCATTGCAAAACATAGTAAATTGGCAAATTGGATCACCTTGATCTTATCTAATTCATCCACAATTGTGAAAGCTCAGTCTCAGACTGCTGTATATCAATAAATTAATGTATATATTAGCTTTTTTATTCTAAAGGCCGTGCTACTTGTTTAAGTAACAAAAATGTAAGACTTAATCAAAGTTTTCATGATGCAGAAGTATAATTTTTGAGCCTGATTCCTTAACTTTAAACAGAACAGATTTGTGTGAATATGGGTTTCTCAAAGTCTGGATGTTTTACATAAATAATCCATCTTTCTAGATAACAGAAAATGTAAAATTTGACTCTTTGGCATCACCAGAATAAGCATTTAATAATTAAGAGAGACTGGTGGTATAGGGGTAACTAGTGAGTGATCACATTTCACATTTCTGATCTTTGGAGAATGTCCACATTTGGTCCGACCATCAACCCTGTTGGACACTGTGAGGCAGCATGTTGTGCCCAGGGAAGCCCAAGCTGAGAGGTGGCCTCAGCTGGAGATGACAGGGTGCTACGCCTTCTCAGAAGAGCGTAGAGTGATCAACATGACCCTCTGTTCTGCAACAGAAAGAAAACACACATTCTTCAAAAGAGCAGGCAAGGGATCTTCCCATTATATAACTGGAGGAAGAAATGGAATTAAGGTCAAGTTCTCTAATGACATCATGGTAACTCCTTTCCAAATCATCTTAGTGAGTTTATACTCAGTTTTCTTCTTCGGGCCGCCAGATACAATTTTAATAGGATATTTGATACGTTGCTTTTCTGAAGCACTAAGACGTCCAGATGGTTCTCTTTTGGTCATAGGTGACTGGCTCCTAGGTGTTACATCTCATCATCACACTTCATTTCAGGTATTTAGTCAGGACTGGCTCAGTTAAAAGTGTCAATTACCCAGGGGAATTTCCTAAAGCCCTTTCAGATTCTTTAATTCCTGTGTTGGGCAGGAATTGAATTTATTTATCTAGGAATGCTAAATATAGCAGCTTAGTATTAAGTGACAGACATCAGAAGCAGTTTACTTTGAGATTATCAGCTGTTTATTATAATTGAGTAAATAATGAGAGAAACGTTAAGAAATGTCTCAGGGAAGATTTTCTTTTTCTCTTCTATATGCAGATCTCATAAGGCTACTCTGCACAGCTCAATTTCCAGTGTTCCAGTTTTTTTCAGGGCAGAGTTTTAGGCAAAGATGTTTTTACGTTGACTTAGAATCTGCACATTCTCTGTTCTAAACTATTTCCTGAATGTGGGCCTAAATATCATATCCTTCCTTTTCTCTCTTTCTACCCATATTTAAACATTGACACAAGAGTTAGGGGTAAATGACTGCCAATATTTTAAGTATGGTTTTTCCCAGGGGTATTTTGCTAGGACATCAAGTCTTAATTAAGCCAAAGAAATGAAATTTTGATGGCATAATTTAGGAGTTACCAAATGAACTGAAAGGTAAGTTTGGGCACTTGGGTCAGCTGGCTAAAAAATTACAGTAGTTCACAACTGCAGTGAGTATAGAGCCATTATTTTCTAGCTCAGATTTTCCTTTCAATGTTCCATCTTATTTTCTCTCTGAGAGGGTCTCAAAGTCCAGGAAATCTCAATTAAAAAAATCATAATCAAATTAATAAATTACAAAGCTTTATAATAAAACTACACTTAAGAAACTAAAGTCCTCTGTCAGATTATGTTTTCCAACTAGGGAGATAGAAAATACAGTTATCAAGATTCATGTCTTTCTAATTATTTGAAAATTTATCTTTATGTTAGATTGAAGCTACTAACAGGTTATCTCTTCAAGGCCTGGTGCCAGTTTTTCCAAGAAGTCCACAAATGTTAGTTTGAAATCCATATTCTTATTAAAAGGGGACATTCTTTCTAGTGGAAGTTAGGTATGTTCCAGTCCATGTTTTTCATTTTGGTCTGTCAGGATCCATTTGGCAATGGAAACAGATACTTTGGAAGCCTTTTACAAATGTTAGTGTCACGGTTCACTTTAAGTGCACTCTTTTTGCTCACACTGTTTGTATTTGTGATGGACACACATGGTGGAAATGTAAAAAAAAAAAAGTCAATAAAAAGGAAAAAACGTATTACAAGACTCATGTTGGTCCTAAATTCAGCTATTTATTTATTTATTTTTAAATGGTATTTTATTTTTAATCTTCACTTGTCATAAAAAGAAAGAGAGGTAGGGAGAGAGAGATGTGAGAGAGAAACATCAGTTGGTGCCTCCAGTACATGCCCCAACTATGGGTCAACTTTGCAACCCTAAGTATGTGCCCAGACTGGGAATTGAACCTGCAACCTTTTGGTATAGGGGACGACACTTTAACCAACTGAACCACATGGCCAAGGCCAGCATTTTATTGATCAGATATCTTGGCATTATACAAGTATGACTTTGGATTTTATGAGACAATCATTGACTGAAGACCTACTATGTGTCAAGCATTCAAGCCAAATCCTGGGGATAAAGAAACAAAAGGAGAAATGTCTCTGCTCTCAAACTTACAGTTCAGTTGAGCAGAGAGGCAAATAAATAATAAGCATTGTAGTGGGACCAATATGACTATAGGTACAGAAATCCACGGGAAAGAAACTAGATCTTTCCTGGGCTGGGGTCAGAGATAGTTATCATTATACCTTTGAGAATCACCTTCTCTATGAGGGAGTAAGCTTCAATGAGGGCTGGGCCATGTCTTTTCATTTCTGGCATATTGTGGATACTCAAATCACATCAATTAACTGACTGGCTAAATAAAAATTTGGTGACTAAGTCAATAAACAGATGTCAGGCACAGGGATTATAGTGGTGAGCAAAACTGACACAGCCTCTGTACTCATAGACTTTAATGGGTGACCAACATTTAACAGACAAATGATTGGTGAACATTTTCATATGCCCTCTGAGAAAAAGTATATGATAATATGAAAGAAGCTAATGGGAAAAGTGATTTAGTGGGGGTTCCAAAGTGGGATCCCTGACTTGAGTCCCTAAATTATTCTGTGTGCACTCATTCATTTAAAAAAAGGCTGGTTGTCTGGTGCCAGTATGGCTAACAGACTGCTGCCTCTGTGGTGTTATCGCATCTACCTCAGTGGGCCTTTCAAACACCGAGAAGTCAAAGTATCTAAAAGGGCACAGAGCTAGGAATTCAGCAAGCTTACACAACAGAGTGCATACGTTATTCTTCTGCTCACTTGCTGTTATGGGCTAAATGTGTGCGCTCACATTCATATACTGAAGTTCTAACCCTAAGTACCTCAGAATGTGGCTGTATTTGGGGACAGGACCTCTAAAGGGGTAATTAAGGTAAAATGAGGTCATGAGGGTGGGATCTAATGCAATATGGCTAGTTCCTTCCAGAAGAAATGAGGACACAGAAGACACACAGACCAAAGGAGTATTGTAGGAGGACACAACAAGAAGATGGCCATCTGCAAGCCGAGGCGAGAGGCCTTGGAATGAAACCAAACTTGCCAGCATCTTGACGTTGGACTTTTCAGTTCCAGAACTCTGAAAAAGTAAGCTTTTGTTCTTTGAGACTTCCAGTCTATGGTACTTTGTCATGCAAATGAATATATTTGCTAATAAAAATGTATTTAATAAATATATATCACAGATTTTGACCTCATATTTACTTTCGTTTCAGTCTAGTCATGAAGTTGTGAGTAGTAGCTAAACTTACCCATCTCAAAGTTTTTTAGTGGATTTTGCTATTTACCACATAAACTTTAAAGGTAGTACACCAAAGTGTGTTTAGATTAGTTCACAATAATGATGATAGAAGAATAATGGCTCAGTGTGAGCTTGGAGCAGTCAGTAGGCATCAGATCACAAGGGCCATGTTGAAAATATAATCTTTTTTAAAAAAATTTCCAAATGGAAGCCTATTCTAGCATTCTGATCGAGGAGGCGACATCATACAATTTATGCTTTATAAGACTCCTGTGCTTGCTGCTTGGACAATGATTTAGATATAGTCAAGAAGGAAGGTAAGAAGGCAATTATGAAGCTATTGCAATAGTTCAAGAAGAAGGTGATGAAATGATGGTAGACTTGGTGTAAGATGGTAAAAGTGGAGATGGAGAACAGATTAGAAATATATTTTAGAAGCAGAATTGATGGAAGTTGGCAGTGAATTGGATGAGGACATTAAAAAGAAGTAGTTGTCAGGAAGACTTACAGGTTTTTGGCAAAAGGAAATGGATGGGTGGAATTGCTATTTACTTAGAAGAAGAAGACAGGCAGATAGGCATGAAGAGCAAGGGTTTCAGATTTGGACTTCTTAAGGTCAAAATAGCTACGAGACATCCAAATTGAGCTGTCAAGCATGTGCTTTGATATGGGAATATGAATCTTCCCAAGAGATGATGTCAATTTAGAGAAAGCTTAAGACTTGGTTTGGTTTGGAGAGGTAGTGGCTAATTGCCTTTTTTTTTGTTGTTGTTGCCTGGTCCATAAACTATCTTCCTATGTTTGTGGAATTCCTCTCATTATGTACTTGGCTGGGGACAGAATGCCTCATGTGACAGGTGTCATAAACATATTTTGGCTTTGCAGACTCTCTTGCAGGTAGGGTGTATAGTGTAGATTCACCAACCAGTTGCAGTTGCCACTGGGTTTAGATTCAAGAGCTAGTTGAGAATGTTGAGGTTTTTCTTGGCATTTTTAGTGGTGGCAATAAAACTGGCTTCCACCTTTTGTGTGCACCAGGGTCAGAAGTTATGTGGTTGTATCCACATTGAGTTCCTGGAGCAGCAGATATGGTGGTACCTACCAATCAGTGCCCAGTGCTTGGCTTCCTACCAGAGGTTACCAGTCCTTTGGGATGATTTTGGGTAATTAGTGGGTAGTTACAAGCCTCCCATTAATTCTGTGACTTACTCCTAATAATTACTTTCAGTTATTTGTCGTTCATCTCTGGTTACAATGCCTTGCAGATCCCTAACTAATTATGAGGAGAAGTCATTGTTAGACCCTGAAAAGAAGTGGCTAGTAATAGAAGAGGAAGAAAACCTTCAAAGAAGGAATCACACAAACCAGATAAAGAGTGAGGGAACAAAAGTGTGAAATGCCACTGAGAAGTGAAATAAAATGAAGACTGTTGTCCACTGGGATTTATTAATGTGGTAGTAACTCATGACCTTAGTAAGAAAAGTTTTAGTTAAGCAGTACCTGTGGAAGATGAGAAAGTTAAGAAAGTTTACAGGGACAACTGTTTTGAGAAGGTTGGCTATGAAGGAAAAAAGAGAGCTGGGGCCATTGCTTGAGAAGCAGATGAGGTCAGGGTTTTATTTTATTTTATTTTTAAATTTTATTTTAGGAGTGAAATATATGAGAGTATACTTACACATGGCACATAGCAATACTCAATAAACACTGGTGAGTGAATGAATGAGCTGAGTATTGAAGGCTAAGGAAGGATGAGATGGGAGAATGAGATTAGGAAACGCTTTCTTGGGAAAGAACACACCAGGGTAACGTTACAGATACATGCTAGGACGTGGTGGTTCCACCCACCAAAGCTGCTCACTTACTTATTTTTTCCGAGTATTGCACATATGTCTGGTGCCCTGAACATGTTGATTATAATCCTAACAGATATGACATGTTTGTAATACATAAAATGATAATTTTAATGTTTTCTGTGTAAACTTAGTGAGGAGATTGACATTCAGAAAGGATATGATTTCATCAAAATCACACAGGAAGGTAGGATTCAAATTTAGACTTATCTCCCATCAAATGCTATATTTTTTAAAGGCTATCGCACAGAATCCATCCAGGTCAATATAACCTACTGCACATCATGAGACTGATAACTATCCTGACTGTCCCCTAAAACGTCATAGGTAGTGTGGTGGGATTTATAATCACTCCAAATGAGATCATGTAATGTGGAATCTGCAAATAGAACCTACCTCCATTTTTAGGAAAATACATGTATAAGTATGAAAAGATTTTCCTCTACTTTTTCTACTTTAATTCCCTTTTGAGAGGCCTAGAGACACCTGATTGCCTCACCTCAGCCCAAGACTGCCTAATGAGAAAGCTCTTTGATTGAGACCCATCAATCTGTTGTGAGCCTTTGGCCAAAGGCATCATTTCATTTGCCCAGCTCCAAAGGCAATATCTCAGAAAAGTCTCACTTTCCAGAGACATCCTGCCTGATTCCCAGTGTGAAGGGGTTTATAGCTCACTAACATTCTGCTGAACCTATTTCTAAAGTCGACTCAGTCTGTGTGCTAAGGATCTTTTGGGAGTGTGTAGGGCTAGCTGTCCTGAGCATGTGCAGTGGTTGCCATTCCAAATGAAAGAACTAGTTTGTCTGTGTTTTAATTATCTCTTCTTACAAGATCTACCCAGCAGTATTGCTCCACATGGCTTGAAAGAATTTAATTAAACTGAAGAAAAAAAAAAAAAAGGCTCTGCTTTTGTTGTCGTTCTTTGCTGGAATGAAATCAGACTGATTGTGCCAGCACGTGGAGATTTTGCTTTTCTTATTCTCATGAAGAAATTGCTATTAAGACTAAGGACATAAACACTGAGGAGCACGATACTCTTTTTTTCTTTCTTTCTTTTTTTTTTTTTTAAATGGAGGGTCTCCCTCATTGCAACAGGCCGGAAGAGGGCACCTTCTAAGCAATGAGTGCTCCTACTTGCCATGGCAAACACCAGAACTCTGTAGGCTAATTGAAGTAGAATTAGATTAACAGGGAATTGAGTGCAATTTTAGTGCTCTCAGAAGGCCACATAGAAATAACAGAAGATATTTTCAGTAACACAAAATATCAGCTCTGGGAATAGTTTTGAGACCATCTCGTGAGCTGTTCTATAGGTATGAAGGAAGGAATGGGACAAGAGTGATGAAGTGGTCGAGTTGCTCAGCTAACAGTGGCGTGAGACTTTATTAAAAAAAGAACACACCATTTTCTTCAAAGAGGTAATAGTTCTCTATTGTAGAAAAACTATTCGCTATAGATAAGCAATACATGAAGTTTCTTCAGACACTCATATCAACTAAATACCGACATCTTACTGTCAGACTGTTTCCCTTTTTGCCTCGCTTCCTTTTTCTTTTCTCACTCTATCTGAGCATTGTTGGCAGAGAGTAGATGAAAATGCAAGCTGACTCTGATGCTCATTCACAGTCTAGACGTGGTGTTTGCTGCAGAGGGGGGGTGAAGAGCTATGCAACATCATTCATTTTTATTAAACATGGGCTCTGTCACCCGCCATTCTGGACCTTTTTAGGTATAAAAGTGAATGTGTATTTGTACCTACTTACCTTCAAGGCACTTACCATCAGGTTGGCTACACTGGCAAAGCACGATATATTTTTAAAATACAATAGTAATTTCTTTTGAGATATTTTTCATATTTGAGAAACAGGAGATGCAGGGATGAGACAGAGAAATTAACCTTTCTTTCAGTTTCAAATTCTACAAAGTAAAGGTTTGCGTGGCATTTAAAAGTCAGAAAAAAAGGACTAACATTGTTCCTGGGTATTTCTCTTAATTACTCACAGATTTCCTATATAATGCTTTTCTGCATTACCCCACTGCAGATGTAGGTATAGATATCATTGTTTTACTGTAATAGATTTTTCCTGCATTGAGGAAATGTTTTTCAAGTTATTTATTACTGAGGCTTTCATAACTGATAAAAAGTAGTTGATATGTTCACTAACTTCTTTATTCCTTCATTTACCAATTATTTATTATTATTGTCAATGTTTTAGGTGCTAGGTGTTTAGTAGGAGAAAAAATAGTAAAGCCCTGACCTCATGGAACTCCTATTTTGTGACCAATTCTCTACATGGTGTAGAATAATAGAAAACTTAATTAAATCTCTTAATTATAGAAGTATACAGTTGCTTACATGATGTTATTTGAAGAGTGCTTTTCAGTGCCTTTCTTAAAAATACTTTCTCATTGTACCTGTAGAGATATCTTAAATTCCACCAGCTTTGTTCCTTTAAAAAATACAAAACTCTTTGAGACAGACAACCATTGAAGACTTAGTGGCTGCCAGTAAGTAAGGAAAAACCCAGAAGATCCTTTCTAACCTTACAGGCGGCTCTTGATCGATCAAATGGGTAGCAGGTGAGTTTTGACCAGGGGATGGTGTCATGTGACAAGAAAGGTGAAAGGAGAAAGTCTCAGAGCCAGAGCCAGGCTAAGGGGATGGTTCGAGGAGGGGCAGACAGAGCGCATAGAGCATCAGAGAAGAGCAGTGAAGTGCAAGGAGGAGGGCACCAAAGATAAACTCATCCATTCACTGCTGTGTTTCAGGTCGACCTTGATCTCCCCCCATGCCTTCTGTGACTCCTCCAAACCATTGTTCATCTACATGGAAGGGGCATTTGCTGCAGACACTTAGAAGAAACCACAGTGGCCTGGGTGACCTAAAGCTATAGCTGGAAGAAGACTGTCACAGACCTATTACTGCAGGTGACAAAATAGCTCCTGCCTTGTTCTCACAATAACTGCTGAAATACCGACTCATTTTACAATTTCCCATAATGATCACCTTTAGATTTTTTCTCTAATTATATAGTTATCATCTCACCATTACATTTTTGCTTTGTGGGATACAGTCTTGAATATAAAAAGTCCATGGGTATAATTTTCTACACTAGGAAAGGTCAATCACATATAGCTTTTTAAAATTTGAATAAACCAAATATAGCTCCTCAAGTGACTATCCCACTTTCCAAATTTGAAGCTTAATTATTATTATTTTCAACAGGCTGTGTAAATGCCTCTGGAAGCACAGGTTTATAATTGAAATGTTGACACAACCTTAAAGTATCACAGCGTGAGTGGTGTTGTTCTAATAAATCTCGTCCTTAATCCTTGGAGAGAACTTAAGGCAGAGATTCACTTTCTATATCAGGTTTCATGTTACTGAAAGGCTTCTGAAGATAAAGCTCATAAACTATGGAAGGACAGATACAATGTGGGCTAAAGGGTTAAAGGGCTGGAGAAAGCTCTGTAATTCTCAGAAATGGGAAACAGATGTTGTTTGACATTTTGAAGCACAGTTTCCTTCTCCTTTGCGCACTTTTCTGCTATCACAGTTTTCAAAGCAGAGATATATTACTGTAAATGAGAATGACTTTGCAATGAGTTTCCTACTTAGAGAACAGAGGGAGCTAATATGAAGACTAATTTTTATTTAATATAGTGTCTTTTCACCTAACGAAATCACAAATTGCATTAGGGAACCGAATGGTGTTGGTACAATTTATCACAAAACCTCAGAAATTAAATAACACCTCATGAAAATGAGTAAATATAATTGGAAAGAAACACTGCCTGAGCCTGGAACTCTCCTACATATTAATTTTTGCTGCTAGGGAACTGCCCTGACTTGCACTGACTGCTGGTGACTTCTGTACAGATAAACACCTGCAGCTTCAGCTTTGCAGGTGCAAGTCAGGCTAGGGACTTGGATTCTACAGAGCGAGGTGAGAAGAATAATGGTGATGGTAACTGTTTAGTGCAGGGCATAGAGCACACTGGGAGGGAAGACCCCAAATGAAACAGTGGGCAGATAAAGCCCGGGTGACCAATGGCGTCCTCCAAATGGCAGCTGTGAGCATAGGGGAGACTTGTTACAACACTGACTGTAGGGAGAGACCAGACTGAGGACAACCACTGAGCAAACAGAAAGAGCAGGGACCCTACTGGAGTTTTCCAAGCTGCGGAAAGTACACCTCTTCTCTGTCTATTCAATGATGTCTATTTCAACTCACTGGTATGTGAAGCATGACCGACTGCCACGTTGGCTCTTTTTGTGGGTTGGTTTGAGATCGGTGTCAGATCAGAGGGAAAGAGAATAACATGAACTGAACTGTGTGAGACATTGGAAGCTTGCACTGGAAGCTTTCCCATGCCTACAGGACACCATATTTATACAAAAGTGGTGAATTTTCTGTTTCTTATAAAGCTCAGTCTGTAGAACTACGTTTACTGTCTACATTTACTATTTAGGGAACTAAAATAATAAAAGCAACAATATCATCTCACCTCCTTCCTGCAGAATTTCCAAAAGCTCCAGCCCTCCACAGCTTGTCTTCCTGGATTATGGCCTAAGTCATCCCCTTGATGATGAGAATATTATCAGAATCAAACACAAAAACCAAACCAAACAAAAACAATAAAACATACTGAGTAAAACAAGTGGGAAAAAAAAAAGAAAAATGCTAATGACTGAAAGTAAATATTAGAAATTGATTTTAGAGAAGCTGATTCGGATAAGTTAGCAACAGACACTGCAAGTTTAAATGTTGTAGTCACACATATGCCAATAGTTAGGTATAATAATTCTGAGATCATCTTTACTGTTCTTATCATTGTTTAATCAGAAGTGATCAAATTCCCTTGGAAGTGGAAGGCTAATGCCTGGTATAGTTTTGTTTTTCTTGTGGAGTCTTCTTGAAAACTCTCTTTTTTGGTTCTGCTCTACTATTGTACCATCAATGTTGGCATAAGGCCTTATTTATTTCCAGGTCTTTCTTCTGTGCTGTTTTCCTGAATATACAGTGAACTCAAGACCCTGGTATTTGTTTGGTGTTCTGTTTGTTCCTCAGGAGCACGTCTCAGTGGAGTGCTATACAGTATAGGGCTTTGTCGGCCTGTCCAGCCTCCCTCTTTCACTGGTTATGCTTAGACACCTCTGCATGCTGAGCTTTTTTGATAGTCACCTTGAGTTCATCTATTTAAAAGGAATTATTATAAAATTCAGAAACCCTTATGATAGAAAAGTTACCATATAGTACACAGTCACATCCATAAACTAAAAAGTAAGACGCCTTTCCCTAGCCAGCCAAAATTCCACTTCCCAGGGGCATTAAATGTATATCAAACTACATTTATAATGGAAGCCAAATTTAAAACTAAAGTATGTAATACACATGACAACGTGTTTCTACAGGAATAATATTTTATGCAATTTTACATTTATTTCACTGAAATTACAATGTGTCACTACTAGTTTCCCAATGCAATAACAATCTCATGGTTTGTCTTTTTTTAAATAATATTTTTATTTCTTTTAACCCACATCTCTCCCCACGTGTGTGTTTTCATTCTCTGTTATTGTTAGCTTATGGTAACTATCCTAGAGGCAATAACAAAGAATTTTGTGTGTAACCTCCTTTACCTCTTCCAGTGCTTTGTATGTATGTCAGCATTAATAAATATTTGTTAACGATGCTAATGATATTGCGATAAAGTGAATACTTAGTAAATATGGAAAAATATGATATATATGAGGTTCCCATTTAAGCCAAACACACCATGGAAACCTATGGCTTATGAAGGCAAACAGCATGTATAACATATTCAGAGGCACTGCTGTTTCTGGAGGCAATCATATTGCTTCTCTGGGCCAGTGTCAGGAGTTAATGTGCAGTGGCTATACTGTGCTCTGGGGTCCAAAGCAGAGCCAACAGCATAGCAAGATATTACAATTTTCTCTAGAAAGAAAAAAAAAGCCTTTGTCTTTGTGGCTTAAAAACATCTACATCCTACTGAGAGCCTTGTAAGATGAGGATCTGAACACTGCTCACAAAATGGTTTACGCCAGGGCCTTTCTTCATGCTATTATCCTTGTCATCAGAGTTTGGTCAGTGCCAGGATCTTGGCTTCTGCAAGCCAAGCTAATAATGCTAACTTGGGCATTGTGGGCTAACAAAAATGAAGTAACACGGAAGATCTTACTCTCATGCACATCTGGAGAAGACAGAAGAGAATTCAAGCGCTTATACCTGCAATAAGGGCCAAGGAAAACCATAATAAAGACTATACATTAGTATTATCGTTACTTCTTCATTAAGGCTGTGTGGATGATTGCCCATGCCTTTATGCATAGGTGTAAAAATGTTGTTAGCATTCCCTCCCCACCCACCAAGATATGATTGAATGATAAATTTTATTCTAACATGAGAATTGGGCATTCTTGGTGGAAGTATATTTCTGATCATCTGCCTCTAGTCAGCTTAATACTTGTTGCAATTATGGATGTGGAAAGCACACAGTGGAGCTGTAGAAAGACTCCTGGACTGTGAGAATCTGGAGCCTAGAATTCAAGTTACCCAACTAGAGTTCAGTTGACTAATCAGGTGGGTGAAACTAGTCAAGTGAATTCATCTCTCTGGGTCTGGGCCCACAAACTGTGAACCATGAAAGGTGAATTAGATGAACTACAAGATTCTTGCCAGCCCTAAATTTTTTGATTATTATTATTTTAATGTAAGACTTGCTCAGTACTTCCCAGCTCCCTACTGACAATTACAACTATACTTGCAATGGAAAACAGTTCATCAGAGCAAGTATTATTGAATAGCTCTTTGCTCCACAGTGACTTGTCTCAATGAATATTGCACAATATTCAATTAGAATTTTAGTACCTTTTATCACTAGGATACCTCTTCTGTTAGGAGATGTTTTGCCCCAAGAAAGCCTCATGGCTTATTGTTTCACCTCCTGTGAATTTTTGTTCAAATATTACCTGCTGGGGAGTCTTTCCTATCCCTCCTATGTTAGTTGAAACCCAACCTCAATTCAGCACTTCCTACTTCCTTTCTCTGCTTTATTTTTTCTCCATGGTACTATCACCATGAGACATACTGTATCAGTTGGGATCCATTCAAAAGGCAGAAACCACATAACTAAAATAACAGAGAATTTAATATAAGAGTATTAACCAAGTATTAGAGAAGTGAAAAGACAAAAAAAAAAAAAAAAAAAAAAAAAAAGAAAAAGGCAGCTGAACTTTCATGGAGGTGGTAACTGTAAGAAGCAGCTAGGGCTGTGTTTGGGCTGAATTGTATCTTCCTCAAAATTCGTATGTTAAAGTCTGAGTCCTCAGGACTTCAGAATGTGGCTGTATTTGGTGACAGGCTTTTTAAAAAGGTGATTAAGTTAAATGAGGTTACTAAGGTGGGCCAAAAACCAATATGAAGCTGTCCATTTAAGAAGAGGAGATTTGTACACAGAGACAGAGAGAAGACCATGTGAGGACACAGGGAGAAGACAGCCATCCACAGGCCAAGAAAATTGGCCCCAGGAGAAACAACTCTGTCCACACATTAATCTTGGACTTACAGCCTCCAGAACTGTGAGAAAATAAATTTCTCTTGTTTAAGTCCCTCAACCTGTGGTACTTGGTTATGGAAGCCCAAGTGGACTAATGCAGGTTGAAAGAACAGCAGGAAGAATTGGGATGATTACAATTTAGAAACATGGAGGAAGGGCTCCTGAGCTGAAATTCTCAACTCTGAGGAGGCGGCACTTCTTGTCTGGGGTGGGAGTCTTTCAGGGGCAATGGTGAGACTGGTTCTTGAAGTGTGGAAAGACTGCTAATTGGAACCACTTGCTGCTTCTGGAATCAACTGTTGCTGCCAGGATGAAGAGCCATTTTTGAGGAGCTGTTGGCAGGAGACTAGAAGCAAATGGGAAGGAGCAGGTTCCTTCTTCCCAACCACTCTAGTCTCTCCCTCGTATCCTCTGTTGGCAGAATCTAGCTGAGCAGCTGGCCCAGTGGATATGGAGACTGTTCGGCCCCAGCTCCATCAAGGCAAAGTGAAACAGAGAATCTCAAAGAGAGAAGCTTAATAAAGGTTCCTCACACTCTTTCTGTTCCTCTCTCTTTCTTTCTCTTCTCTCTCCCTCTCTCTTTCCCTCTTCTCTTTCTCCTCTCCTCTCTTCTCCTCGCTTCTCCTCTCCTCTCCTCTCCCCCCTCCCCTTCCTATTCTTTCTCTTTGTCTACCCAACGATAGCATAAGCCCCATGAGGGCAGGAATTTTGTTTTGTTTACTTCTGGATTCCAAAGCCTGAAGAGAACCTGGAATGCATTAGGATAAGTATATATTGAATGAATTAATAATTATCTTTAAAATTTTGAAAGATACTTTGAGAAAAAATGCAACATCTTACCAATGAGAAAACAGGGGTTCAAAGAAACAAAATAATTTTGGAACTGAGCAAGGATTTTAAAGCCATAACTTTCTTCCATTAGTCAAACAAGCATGGGTCACAAGACATGGCAGCCTGGACCTTTCAGACATTATGGAGCCTTTGAGTTATTCTGCTTCGTGTTTTTATGGGAATTCATGTGGTAGCTGAATTCTATGTTTCACATCAGAGTTAGGACATGAGAGGTGACAGTTTGGGCTGAAAAGAACTTGGTTGAAAGGGAGGCAAAAAAGTGTATAAGGATGTTGGTAAAATATTTTTGGTGATATCCTAAGTACTTCTCAAATAATATCTGTAAGGTAAGGTTTCTGCTGTTCATCCAAAAAAAGAGGAAGCAAGATGAGAAATTTCAAGATATTTACTCATTGTGTTCATCAGTTTAGTGGATCAGGTAGGTATCAATTATCTAAGTGTGTATTTAGATGTGAAGTACCAGATCATAATAATTTTCCTTTAGGTTAATCACAGACAAACTAACTAAAACCCTGCTATAGTATGTGGTTTTTCTTTGGGGAAAGATAATTTTCAGTTGCAAGTATCCCATCCATCTTCTATTCTTTTTCTTTCCACTTAATGCACTTACATTGAACATTTTCATTATTAGACATTAATTCATTATTTCCAGATTCACTGCATATGTTAGGTTTATATTCTATTATATTCTGATACAAATGACCTAAAATAAGAGTGGCTTAAATGAGATAGAGGTTATTTCTGTTTCATGAAACAGAAGCATTGCGGAGTATTTTTTTGGAGACCCATAAAATTCTGCCTTACATCTCATTGATCAGACTTTAGTCAAAAAGCCACATCTAGCTGCAAGGGAGGCTGAAAAATATAATATGTTAGCTGTATGTAATACCAACCTAAATAAAATTGAGATTCTGTTACCAAAGAAAAAATACCAACTTCCGGCCAAGATGGAGGCTGAGATGGACACGCTCGGTCTCCCTCTACAACTAGAGAGGAATACAACTACTTCAGAACAAAAGATAACTAGAAATTCCAGAAAATAAAACTACACGGAAGCCCAACGTATGAAGTTATAAACCAGCGGTGCCCTTTGGGCAGGTAGGAAGAGCGAAAGGGGGCGATGCTGTTTGCGGTCGCACCAGGGACAGCAGCAGGGAGAACAATCCCAGTGGCAGGGAGAACAATCCCGGCTGCAGTCGAACCCCGGCAGCTTGCAACCCCAACGCTGGGGAAAGCAGCCACCACATCGCCTTGAACAGTGAGGCCCAGAGGGTGGGAGGATGGATCCCAGTCTCCTAGTGGAATAACTGTGTGAATCCATCTTGGACCCCCGCCCCCACACAAAGCGCCACAGGGCTGCGAAATAGGCTGCGGATCACCGCGGGTCGCTGGGTTGTGACAAGTACACAGGCACTGCCCCCTATAGCCGGCCCAAGAAAACAAACCGCATCTGTCAAAATGAGGCAAACAACTATAGAAATCCCGGTGGCGCAGCTCACCAGGCAACAGATGAAGAATCTGACAGATGAACAAATAAGAAACCTGTCAGAGGCTCAGTTCAGGGCCATTGTTATCAGGTGGCTTACAGAATTAACAAAAGATCTGGAAAAAGATGAGAAAGAATCGAAAAACACTCATAATGAAAGGAACAAAACCACATACGAGACAGATGGTGAGGAAATAAAATTCAGAGTTCAAATCAACAAACCAGAACACAGAGAAGGAACAGTCAACCAGTGCAGAGAGAAAAAACGGGAAGCAAGGAAAATGATGAGAGGATCAGAAACATCTGGGACAGCTATAAAAGGCCCAACATAAGAATCATTGGTTTGCCAGAGGGCGAAGAAGATGAACTAGAAATTGAAAAATTAAGTGAAAATATAATAAAGCAGAACTTCCCAAACTTGGGGAAGGAAATAGACTTACAGGTCCAGGAAGCACAGAGAGTTCCAAAGAAACTGGACCCAGGGAGAACCACTCCAAGACATATTATAATCAAAATGTCAAAAGTTAAAGATAAAGAGAGAATCTTAAAAGCAGCAAGAGAGAAGAAGAGAATCATGTACAAAGGGGTTCCAATTAGACTATCAGCTGACTTCTCAAGGGAGACCCTGCAGGCAAGAAGGGACTGGCAAGAAATATTTAAAGTAATGAAAATCCAAAACCTACAACCACAAATACTCTATCCAGCGAAATTGTCATTCAGAATAGAAGGGCAGAGAAAGTGTTTCCAGGACAAAACAAAACTGAAAGAGTTCATTAGATCCAAACCACTGTTATATGAGATGTTAAAGGGACTGGTTTAGAAAAAGGAGGATCAAAACTATGAAATCTAAAATGAAAACTGCATCACAAGAAACAACAACAGAAGCTAGGGAATTGAAAGAAAGGCAAAGTAAACAGGCAACGAGAGTGGAAAAAGAACTATAGGTACGGGGAACATATTGGGGGGAGGTCAGCAGGGAGGGGGAAGGGGGAGAGGGAGGGAGATGATATAGGAATTAAGGATCATGGTAGGAGGGAATGGAATAGACAGAGAGAGGTTGAGAAGAACTATATGCACAACTAATGGACATGGTCTAAAAGGGGGGGACAACTGGAGGGAGGGGGGCCACCGGGTGGAGGGGAGAAGAGGGAAGGGAAATTGGGACAAATGTAACATTATAATCAATAAAACACATTAAAGAAAAAAAAAAAAGAAAAAATACCAAATAGGTGGAAATGAGCAGTATCTATCACACACACTTGTCTACTTTCTGCCTTCCTCCCCTTCATCATATATCTAATCCTGGCTATTTCTGATCCCTTGAATGCTTTGACTATTCGCTGTTTAAGAAAAAGCAAAGATTTGGGAGGAAAAAGGACAAAGAAGAATAGATGCCCCAAAAGTCAAAGGTTGAAGTTCATTTATGAAGACTTTTGAGTTGGGAATGATGATTAAAAATAGGTAACATTTACTGAATACTTACTACATGCCAAGATTTATGCCTAAATATTGTACATATACCATCTCACTTAATACTCAAAGTAGATCTATGAGGTAGTCATTATTATCATCACCCCTGTTTTACACCTGGGGAGATAGTCCTAGAGAGATTTTATAACATGTCTAATTTCAATGGCCAGTAATGATGGAAGCAAAGTTCATTTTTTAGGTTCATTGATTCCAAAGTTTGAGTTCAACAGCTATGTCCCTCACATCTCATAAGGGGGAGGATTAAAGGACATCAAGGTAATAATGAGAAAGATCTATTGTGAGGTACCTATACATAGTTCCCTCTCTAAAGTTTCTACTGAGAGCAAGTGTTGGCAGCCACATTTGTGGCATGAACCCTGACTCTTTAGGCAGAACTTGCTGGCTCAGATACAGACACCTCCCCTTCAACTGCCTCATGATGCTTCCTTTCCTTGGACTATCCAATTAGATTATGGAGGAATTGAACTGTGGGGAACAGAATTGAAAGATTTAGTGGTGTGAGTATGAACTTCCATCTGAAGGTGGAAACAGGAGAAATTGTACAGGGTGTGTACAGCTCCCTTGCTGAGGTCACTAGTACTGCCTTGAACTCAGATCTATTCTCTGATTCTAGCCTCTGTGAGTCATGACTGAGAACCTGAGTTTCATGATCTCGGGAGTCTCTGTTATGTTTACAGTGAACTCTTTGTATTCAAATTCATTGAGGTGTGTTTCTGTTTTTTACGATCTTAAGGACCACAAGTATAACTGACATGCATTTAGAACATTTATTTAGAGTGTAAGAGTTGGCAACAATGACTCTGCAGCCAGGCTGCTTGGGTAAAAATCCAGCTTCACCACTTACTAGCTGAGTGGCCTTGTGCAAAGTACTTTAGCTCTCTATTCCTCAATTTCTTTATAAAGTAATGCATTAAATATGCATGGCATATAGTTAACATTAAATATATGTTTAATATTATTATTACTCTTTCTCTGTTGCTTCTATGAGTAAAATAGCCTCTGCTTCTCATCTTCACAGAGTCAAAAGAAATAGTAATTATAAAATAACTATAATAGCCACTATGTATTGATAGTTCACTTTATGTAAGTTAATTTTTATGACTCCCCAAAACCTGTGAGATACATAATTATATCCCCTTTTTTTCAAATAAGGAATTAATTAGTCCATGATCATCAATAAGAGATCAACTCAGGATTCACATTTAGGTCTGATTCTAAAATTTATGGTTTCTTTCCTGGACCACAAATCACATGTACAGTAGTCCCTCTCTGTATCACAGTTCACTTATCATGGACTCACTGTATCGCAGGATTTTAAAAAATATCATATTTAATTATTTATCATGAATTTTTTGCTATATCACAGGATTTTGCAGTAGTTTATACATATGTTGTTAAAGTTACATAGGTTTAAGAGTGTAGACTATGTTTAAGAACATAAGTAGTGTTTATAAAAGTGTGGAAAAGGTTAATAAGGGACTGGGAATGGTTTATAAGTGTGTGGGAAGGGTTTATAAAGCCTTAAAGTATATATAAATACTAAAATAAATGTAAGGTTCCTACTTTGCAGATTTTCACCTATCACAGGGGGGTCTAGAACGTAATACCCGCAATAAATGAGGGAATACTGTACTTGCTCTGTGCAAAGTAAGCTGGGGAAAATTTTCAGGGTCCCTTCAGTCTCTAATGAGATATGCCATATATTTCTCAAATATCTTGAATTTGTATAGTCCTTTTTGCATTATAAAATTACTTTAACATGAATTTTCTGTTGTTTATCCAAGAGTTCTTTGACATAAAAAGCATGGAAGTCTTTTGAGTAGATAAGAAAAACTCACTGATGGCTTAGTTAATATCTATGAGTGTTATTTTTTTTCTCACCTAGATCTGACCTGCAAATGGCTCATATTGTCACAGTGTCGAGCACAGAACTTTCAGCTGATGGGCTGTGAATGAAGTCTTTGACTCATGGTGGCAGTGTGCAAGGAGGGAGAAAAAGTGAATCATAGAAAAAAGCAATAAATGTTTAAATAATAGCCCACCATTGGCAAAAGAAATCCTCAAACACTTCAGAATTCTGCTTTGTGTGGTTGGAGCCAGAGAGACCACTACCATAAGCTGTCTCATGTCCTTTAAATCTATCTCAGTGAATTAGCTACTTGATGGTTTTCGAATATGCTTGGGCAGCTTGCCGTTGTAATGACTGACAGGCTGGGGTAATCTGGACCTTTATGGAATAATGGTTTTAGGGAAGAGAAAAGAAAGTGTTCTGATTAGATGTCATTGAAGGCCTTATTTGTACTATTCATGACGCTAAATTATGAGGATACCATCCTGACTTCATCTGTTAAAGGGTTTAAACAGGTTCCAGAATGACAATGTAGGTTTTATATAGTTAAGCCTGAAGTGGAACTGGTTTTCATCCAGATTGGCTTGGGGGGGGGTGGGAGAAGTTAAGTTTGGTGTCAGGTTTGTTCAGACACTGGTACTATTTCTAAAGGACTAAGAAAATTTCTAAAGAGTCTTAACCCCAGATACCTCTTATTATTTCCTTTATTGTCAGTTTTCATTTCATGTTTCCTTTAATAAACTTAAAAGTACCTTTTTTGGGGGAGGCGGTTCAGATATTTGGAAGAAATGAACATCACGATTTAGCTAGTATTGTTTCTTTATGGCTGGAAATGACATTAGTATTTCACACATTATTGCAAATATTCTAATCTGATAGAAAAATAATTTTAAAACTAGGGAGAGAATCCCATTTAACCTCTTCTCCTGGGACATGAAAGGTGATTATAGAACACAATACTGGAGATGTTTTCATTTTAGTTCAGGCATATTTTATTTCATCATCTAGGCAGTAACCATGGTTGGCTACATAATATTTTCGTACATAGCTATGCAACTGTTTCTTCACGTGGCCTTGTAAAGTAGCATCTGCATTGTATATCCAGCTAATATGGTGTTCCTATAAGCAAGGATGATGGAAAAAAATAAAATATGATGGTTTAGAAAGTTATACATAATAGTTTTCATTTCAAAAGCATCTAATTAAAATATTTTTATTTTTCTTATGTAATATTTTGCATTCCTATGAACATAGTATACCATGTAACAAATATATAACAGAATAGATTTTTAGCATTTAGAGTTTGCAAAGCATTTTAACATGCTATCTTTATAATAATTGAAATTAATTATTAGTGCCAATTTACATTGAGAAACCTGAGGTTGATGGAGCAAGTACTTTACCTAAAATCATGCAGCTGGCAAGTAGGCAAAATGTAAACCCAGTCTGTGACTCTAACATCAAGCTCTTTCATTATTGTGTGAGGATAGCAGGACAGGGAGGTAGTTATTTAGGCAGATAGGCAGACACAATGGGCCACAAACCACCAGAACTTATAAAGGAAGCCTTAAACAAGATGTTACTCACTCAATTCAAAATCAAATGAGAAGAACAAATAATTTTATTCTTAGATGAGTTCCCAATACCTGTTGTGTTAATCATCCTTTTAAATCTTTTTATCTCTCTAGTTAAAAGCACACTGGACAAGATCTTTACTTTGTGTTTCCAGAAGAAGTTCAGATTTTTGTGGGTAAATCCCTTTAATGTTTCACACGGCTCCCAGGTTTCTCAATGAAAGTTGCATAGCATCTCTTTTGTTACCGTCAAGTGGCGTGCTTATACAGATAGATAAACCATACAATTATGGGGTAGAGCTATAATTACCTCTGCTTTCTAAACCACAGTGTAGGATCTTTATGCTACTTCCTTTTAATGTGATAGAGTCAATTGTTATTAACTAATAAACCCAACTAAGCTACCTAGTAATTCCAGAGTCACTGCATAACAAAGAACCTGGAGACTTAAAGCACGATCAGCATTTATGAAATGTGTGAACTGCCATCACCACTATTGTAACCCATCAAATAGTTGCTGCTCACATTCAGCTGGGGGTTATAGCTCTCATAAAAGCCTTAGGGGCAGTGTAGTGTCCTGAGCCTGGTTTTGAAACACCTGGAAAATCAAATAGGCTTGAAGCCTGAGTGTGGCTGACTCAACAATGTAATGTCACTCTCTGTAACATTTGTGTGTATTTAGGAAGAGAGCTTAACACTGGATTTTTGTATGCACATATGGACTTGGGGCATATGGAGACGGAGTAGGAGTATCTTTATAGGCAATCAACAGGCAAGCCTACTATACTAGTAGTGTTATGTAGTGGAGAGATAGAAAAACTGGTTTAGAAAAGTAAGAAATCCTGTTTATCCCACTCACTCTGACCTATCACCCATTTTTTTAGAAGTATCTGGAGCCAAAGTTTTGGAACATTTTCTCCCTCTTTGCAATGAACCTTTGAGTTGTAGAATAACAAACAAGTATCTTTCCAATTATACATTGTACCTGGATCTATGAGTTGATGTACCTTCATATCAGTCTATCTGGGTATCTTTATATCTATGTATATGTTTATTTGTGAACTTACATATCTCCTTTTATATCTTTATGGGACATGCTGGCATGAATAGGCCCAGATTACTAACTCCAGCCTGGAGTTCATGGATAACAAGAGGAAACTCGAAAAGGGCCTACACAGTGTAGAGCCTGAGGCTTTCTGGCTTTCCAGAAATCCTGCAACATTTTTTCTCCCCAACACGTTGCTTCTGTGATGTCTCTTGTGTCTGTCTGCTCCGACTGCATCTATGCCAGCTGAGTTTTTTTACTAACCATCAACTGGAATATTATGACAATATCACAAACAGGCTCCCTGCCTCCCCAGATCTAGCATCTTAAACCACACGTCCTAAGTCCTGTTCAGACATGGTCAGTGATTTCTTAGAGCCCAGTTGGTTGTTCCAGGCTTTCTGCAAACTTCCTTCTATTTCTGTTTCCAGCTTTTCCTCATTATGCCCTGTTCAGGGCCCTATAACTCCCACCAGAGTGCTTGCTGATTTTGAGATATGACATAGTACCTTCCTTCTTCTGTACCACTTCTTTTGCTAGGTCTTTCAACCAAAATACTCGTCCACCCATCTGAATATTTGAGCCTTTCTTGAATGACATTTCTGATATAAAAATGTCTTCTTTGATTTCCCCCAAAGGACTTACCTGAGATAGGCCTTATATGCCCTAATTGATTTAATCCTGTTGCAATCATGGACTCTCTCAATGTTACAATTCTAAGTTTGTCTCAAATTTGGAGTTTTCTTTTCACCTTCCCTGCCATTGCTTTAGTTTAGGGGATTATTTATTTTCTGTAATATTGCAAATGATATTTCTTATCTCCTATCTTCCAAACATCCACACAGATTGTTAATATAGTGATATATTTAAAATGCTAATATAATCACTTGTTACCCTTCTATTTAAAATCATGTCACAAGAAGAGGAAATTTGGGTAGATGAAAGAGGAGGAGCTATTATAATTTATGAGTTTATAGTTTTATCAAATTTTCAATAATTTCAGTCATTACTTCTTCAAATAATTTTCTTCCCCCTTTCTCTCCTTTGGAGATTCCAATCACATGTATATTTGGATGCTTGCAATTTTCTCAGAGCTCAGTGACATTTTTTTTTTAATTCTTGTTTCTGTGTTTCATTTGGATAGTTCCTATCGTTTTGTCTTCAAATTAATTAATTTTTTCTCCTATAATATCTACTCTGCCATTAATCCCATCCAGTTAGTTTTCCATTTCACACATTGAAGTTTTCATTTCTAGAAATTGGATATGGGTCTTTTAAAATATCTTTCATTTTTCTACTTAACTTTTTGAATAGATTAAATATATTTATAATAATGGTTTTAATGTCCTTGTTTGCTAATTCTAATATTTAGGTCTGTCTGGATATGTTTTGATTGATAGATTCTTCTTTTTCTTATGGATCATATTTTCTCTCTTTTTTGCTTGTCTGGTACTTTTTGATCAGATATTAGACATTGTAAAATTTGCATTACTGGATGCTGGATTTTTTTTTTTTTCTCTAAGTGTTCTTGAACTTTGTTCTAGGATGCAGTCCAGCTACTTATAAACAGTTTTTCTTCCTGGATCTTGTTGTTAAAATGTGTCAGGTAGATTGCAGCAGTGCTCATTCTAGGGCTAACTATTCTCTACTGAGAAAAGACCCATTTAAGTACTCTACCCAATGCACTGTGAATCTTGAGGCTGTCTAATCTGGCTTTTGGGAATTATTCTCAATCTGTGCAATTGCCAGGCATTGTTACCTCTAAATCCTTTTAGATTGTTCTTTTCTTGGTCTTGAATAGTTCTCTCACATGCATGAGCTGGTCAGTGCTGAGTTGGGTTCTGGAAGGGGTGTTCCCTGCAGATAACTGGCATTCTCTCTGTGACTAGCTCTCTCTCCCCTGATACTTAGTCTTTTGAACAGGTCTGCCTTGGTCTGCTTAGAGCCTCCACTCCATAGCCGTGACTCATGCAATATGTTAAACCCCTCCTGAGTTACCCCTCCTTGTACTGTGACCTGGAAACTCTCTCAAGGCCGTAAACTGTGGATATTACAAGGCTCACTTTGTTTGCTTTTCACCTTTAAAGGGTCACTGTCCTTTATTATCTGATATACATAGTCTTACAGACTATTCTTTCACGTTTTTGTTGTTGTTGTTCACTTTTTGATTGTTTCAGGTGGGAGGGAAATTTGGTAGCAATTATTCCATCTTGGCTGGATTAGCTTTATTTGAAATTGTATTTTCACATTTCTCCTCAAATATATAATTGTTAAAATAGAATTATCTTATTTTCCAATCTCTTTTTAATGTTTTTATCTTTTTCACTCTTGTTTTTTCCAAGAGAGTGACTGCAACTTGTTAGAGCGAAGTGAGTCTTGAATGATGAACCAATTGTTCTGCAAGTTTTACTCTTTTTCATTCCAGAAATTATTGCCTTTCATTATTATAGAGCTTTAACACTGACCTGCAAATGTCCTTGACAACCCTTGTACTGACATGTTTGCCTCTATTATGTCTCCTTGCATCATAAGATGTCTTACTGCAGGTAGAATATTCGTGTAAGTTGTGGTAAGTAGAAATCATATTTCTAATATTTTGTACTATTGGGTAATGTTACTACTATCCTACCTGTAATGGTGGATTTATATTTGATTCTTTCTTATTTCTTGTAGTCACCTGATATCTGATGTCCAATTATGTCAACTGTATTTCTAGAAAATTTTTTATTTGCGTTTCTCTGTGTATTTCTGCTTCCTACTTTAGGCTCTAATAAAATATTCCTTGACACTCTAATGATTTCTCTTCCCAATTTCCTGTGCAAACCCAACAAGTCGTCAAACATATATTGAGTATATTCTATGTTCTAGAAAATGTTAAGAGCTTACTTTGGATGGACCAATAGCACTAAAGCAAAACTTTAATGTCTGCTTCTTCCTTGTCTAAAACCCTTAATGAATTCTTTCTTGTAAGAGAATTAAATTCAAATTTTATTGCATGACAGTCATAAAGTCTTATACCATCAAACTATTTGTCAAACAAAATTTTTTGTTATCCTTATACATCAAATATTCTTTTTGCTTTACTAGACTTTGATATCATGTGCCTTATTTATCCCTTCTTTCATGGTCTAACTCAAAAGCCTGTTTACTACAAAGCTGAATTTGACCACCCCCAAATAGGGGGTTTTATTTTCTCATGGGCTCTTCCACCTTTTACCATGTATTGTTTTTGTTCATATAGTATTTTCTCCATTGATTATAAGACAGTATGAGGACAGGGTTGGTATTGGACTCATCTTCCTATTTTGTGATATGTTTTGCACTTAATCATGAGTGTTCAATAAAAGGTTTGAGAATAGGTACATAAGTTAGGGCAATGGGCCACTTAAATCACTCGTCAAAACAATTTTAAATTAACTAAAAAAATTCAGGAATGTTTTATCTGGTGCCTTCCTGTGACTATGAGAAAAAATATAACTCATAGCCCATTGGGCTGAGGAGGGGAGAATAGGATCTGTGAGATTTTTTAATGGTTACCTTTTGGATAAATGCATGTGACTATATCAGCAATTCAACACTAAGCCTCAATTGGCAAAACATCAAAATAATTGATGTAGCAGTATTTTGGGTTCTTTATAACCTTATCTTTTGAGAACTATTATGTCAGAAGTTGAGCTAAGACTTAGATGGCTTGATAAAAATGAAGACATTTGCTTGGCACATGTAATGTAAATTTATTTATTTTTTAAATAAATGTTATTAACAGGTGCCTTTAAGGTCATGGAGATGAGAAATTTTGAAAATATTTTAGAAAAATATTCTGTCTCTCACCACATTACTTGTACTTAAGTTATCTGCTTGGAAGAATATGGATGAAACACCTTTGGGGCATGTCACTTGGTAGACTTCTATAACCTAACATTCCAAACAGCAGGCTCCTATTCCCTTCAGTATTGAAATATAAGACAAGAACTGGCAAAAAATAATATGTAAAAAACATAAAGGCAGTCACTTAAAGTGCTGAGAGTCTCCTTTATTTCCAAATATATTTCTCTTATGGTTGCTACAATGCCTGAAACTCCATAGTTATAAATCTATTCTTTTGGTGTAACTCATTTGACCAGAATTGTCTAGCCCTTTTAAATTTGTTATTAGTACAAAGAAGGTAAACTTTAGTCCTAGAAGTGTTAAGACCTTAGAGATGCTGTCTCAGCAGTGAGAGATGAAAACAGGGCATGGAGAAAATACTAATCTTCCATGAAATAAGGAGGAATAAGGTACTATTTGCATCGAGAACACAGGACTTCTTATGCAGGAAGGCCACAGCGATTCAGTATGGCCTTGACAGGAAGAGTTCAAGTGAAGGCAGATAAAAGTAGAGACAAGAGGATCGAGAAGGCATTGAAGTGAAAATCCCTGGCTTCTCACTATTGCTTAAAGCCAGATTGCATGCCACTCCTATTTCAAGTAAAAATGTTGAATTAGAAACAGTACTTCCCAGTCTGTTTTATACTCTGACCCTCTACCTTCACCCCGATGAAGACATGAAGAAATGCATGTGGGGGGGATGAAGACCTGGAGGGTGAACATGGGCCCTTGTTTCTGCAGATGCCTGCCTTCCATGTCTGTGCTGAGGGGTTGAAGATCCTCTCCAGCTATAAAATGCTTGGATTTTGTAAACTGTCTTCAGCACAATATTCTGCCACATTGATGTACTAAAGTACATGAATTTAATTGAAACTTATGACCAGAACTATTTTCAGCAACTTAAAACTACTATACAGGTGTGTATGCACATGATGTCGTAAATTGAGCCAATTACAAACCAACACTGGAAAAACCAGCATCAAGAGAGTTTAGCACTTCTTCATTTACTTCTCTATTACAAGCACCAGAGGTTGTAGGGTCTGAATTATCTACATAATTGTCTCAGCATTTCCCTTCAATTTCTCTGTGGAGATAACTCAAATTATGGTCAATATTGCTAATACCTCATTTTTTTTCTGGCTTCAAGATAATAAACATCTTCTAACAACTTAAAAAAAATTGAGCTGCCCCTTTCACTTTGACCATACAGATGGGAAAATTATAAATAACAGATTCTTGACATGCTTCAGAAATAAAAAGTGATGAAGAGTTCAGTCGTCTGATTAAATTCGCCCAATAAAATCTCACCTTACCTATTGTTACTCCAGGGATAAAGTGCTGTGCACATAATGGACTTTATTTTTCTTTTGAACATACTTGTATCTTGTCGAGATGTCATCAATACAAAGACAATGACATTTTTAATGCAACGACTGGGAAGCAGGTTGAATTTTTCAATCCTCCCAGCCAATATAAGTCTGTCTGTGATACTTAATTTCTATTTGAGATCCTTCGTTTCTATTATAAACAGATCCCGCAGTGGGAGATAAATTTCATGGTAACAGTTTGGACTTTTTTATGAACCACCTGCAAGTTTTCTGCAAACAACATGTTTTATGGGAGCTCAAGGCAATGTTCACCCATCAAGACTTGACAGTAAGAGGAGGATGGATGGGGCCTTATCTCAGGCACACATGTAACCTTCCTTGTCCCCTGGCCTGACCTCCCTCTGCACTCATTTATGAAAATGATTCATCTTTAAAGAGCTTCCTCGCTCTGCCTGCAGGCTGTAGATCTTTTTGCACTGGACTTGTGCAGGCTGAGGTTATAAACTTTAGTGTGTGAGCCATTTGGAGGGGCTTAAGTTTGAATATTGGAAGAAGGAAGGTGCGCATGCATTTCCTTAAAGGAACAGTCCTGGGAGCATCTTCTGCAGACAGATGCGCCAAAGGGATTCTATTGAAAAAGCTTTGCCGGGATTCAACTTTTATTTATGTTGCTAAAGTATTGCTACAGGTAGCACATTTTAATAGAGAAATGATTGAACTTGAACAATAACGCTAGCGTGGGTGGTGACATGCACATGCCACCATCTATATGCAGAAGGAGACTCTGCACGTGGTGTTCCATTTTGTATAGGCAGTGCAGAGGGTGTTATTTGAATCAGGACTAATGGGAATTGCTAGGTTCCTTTAGAATATTTCTTTGAACTGAAAAGCCTTAGAAAGTTAGAAATAAAGGAATGACTGAAAGTAATAAAGATCAAATAAAAAGTGAAAATAGGAAAAGAGAGAAGACAATGAGTTGGTTTACCCATTCAGGTTGAATCCATGGGCTGTAAGAGCCAGGATTATTTTTACAGATATCAGGAATGGGGTCTCCCATTGGATTATGGCAGGGTCCCCTAGGAAGTAAGTATGTAAGGGACCTTGGAGTTAAGAGAGAGAAAAGATAGAAAATGTTGATATAATGTCTTTTTTTCTTTTCCACTTTGAGACTTTAAGAAGTTCATTTATTTTCTTTTTCTTTAGTTTTTCCAATTGAGAAGTGGGACTAAATATATTTCCATCAATATAATGTTTATTTCAAATGCTGAGATGAAATTGTTATCAAACTAGTAAGTACTGTTTTAAAAAGCCCCATTCTAAGTTATAAATAGAATAACTCAATACTCATATAATTAAAAATCTTTTAGCTGGCCAATTTCTATTTTAACAATTTCTTTTTTTTATATGCTTTGTTGATTATGCTGTTACACTTGTACCAATTTCTTTTCCCTTTGTTCCCCTCCACCCAGTGACTGCCCTCCCTCCAGTTGTCCCCCACCCCCTTAGTCCATGCCCATTAGTTGTGCATATAGTTCTCAACATCTTCTTGTCTACTCCACTCCCTCTTACTATGCCTCTTAATTCCTGTACCATCTCCCTCCCTTTCCCCCCTTTCCCCCGTCCCCCCTCCCTGCTGACCTCCCCGCACAATGTTACCAATACCTATAATTCTTTTCCCACTCTCGTTGCCTACTTAGTTTGCCTTTGTTTTGATTCCCTAGCTTCTGTTGTTGGTTGTTGTGATACAGTTTTCATTTTAATGTTCATAGTTTTGATCCTCTTTCTCCTAAACAAGTCCCTATAACATTTCATATAACAGTGGTTTGGATCTGATGAACTCCTTCAGTTTTACTTTGTCCTGGAAGCACTTTCTCTGCCCTTCTGTTCTGAATGATAGCTTTGCTGGATAGAGTAATTGTAGTTGTAGGTTTTTGCTTTTTATTACTTTGAATATTTCTTGCCAGTCCCTTCTTACCTGCAGAGTTTCTTTTGAGAAATCAGCTGATAGTCTTATTGGGATCCTTTTGTATGTAATTTTTTTCTTCTCTCTTGCTTCTTTTAAGATTCTCTCTTTATCCTTAATTTTTGACATTTTGATTATAATGTGTCTTGCTGTGGTTCTCCCTGGCTCTAGTTTTTTTGTAACTCTGTGCTTCCTGGACCTGTAAGTCTATTTCCTTCCTCAAGTTAGGGAAGTTCTGCTTCATTATTTTTTCACATAATTTTTCAATTTCTATTTCTTCTTCTTCACCTTCTGGCAACCCTATAATTTAGATGTTGGCTTGCTTATAGCTGTCCCATAGGTTTCTGAACCTCTCCTTATTTCCCTCACTTTTTGTTTCCTCTTTCTGCCTGATTGACTGTTTGTTCCTTCCCTATGTTCCAATTTGTTGATTTGATCCCTGGTTTTCTTTCCCTCACCACTAGTTTCATATGTGTTTTCATTCATTTCAGCAAAACTAGCCTTCATTCCTCCCCTGTCTTGTTTAAGATCTGTTGTTAGGTCTGTAAGCATTTTTATAACCAAAGCTCTGAACTGTGCCTCAGAAATATTTCCTATCTGCTGCGTCATTAGATTAGAAATTTGTTGTCTGGTCAGCTGTGTCACCAGGATCTCTATCATGATCTGTGCCATCTGGACAGTTTTGTGTTTACCTTTGCTGCCTGGACAGGGCTGTCACATGCATTTGTCACAACTGGGTGACCCTTCTCACCATGCTATGGCATTTTCTATGAGGGCGGGGGTCCAAGATGGATTTCTGCTGTTCACTCTCTACTGAGATCGGGAGCCCCCTTCTCCATCCCCACCCCATCTGGACCTCACAGTCCAAGGCAATGGGAGCCTGCCTTCCCTGGAGTTGGAATCGCAAGCTGAAGGGTCTGGTCTGCAGCCAGGGGTGCTCCCCAAGCGCTTCTCACCTCCCCTTAAATATGGGTGTCTGTGCTTATTGCCATCCTGCTGCCATCGCTGCTGCTGCCACTGCCAGCACAACTTGACCTCTCCACCCTGGCTTTGCCCCTCTTACTCGTCTGGACAAGCACCACATTTTTATAACTTCATATGTTGGACTTCCATTTATTTTCTGGAACTTCTGGTTATTTCTGGTTTTGCGGTAGTTGTATTCCTTCTTAGTTGTGGAGGGAGATGGAGTGTGTCAGTCTAGGCCTCCATCTTGGTCAGAAGTCTCTGATATAATGGCTCTTAAAATTTAAATTTTTGTGAGGCAAAGTTTAAGTAGAAATGCAATGTTCCCAACTGAGGTAAGCAAACATTTTCTGTGAAGGGCCAGATAGTATTTTTGTAGGCCATGTGATCTCTGACACTACTACTCAACTATACCATTGTATCTTGAAAGCAGAAAACATTTTGTTTGCGTCTGTTCTCCAATAAAACTTTATTTATAATGACATGAGGCAACCTGGGTTTGATCTGCTGGCTGTAGTTTACCAATATTTGTCCTAAACTGCTCTAGTTTATCATCAAACTTCAAAAAAGCCTGAGCCTGTTTCCATGTTCCCAGTCAGAGACCAATGACTGAAGGGAAGTAATAACTGAGGAGTAGCATTTTGCTATATAGGAGCAGCAAAAATGAGTTCAACAAGATACAAGATGGTAATTGGTATTACTAAAAGAATGTTTCCGACTAAGTTAGTTTGGTAACTGTGGGCAAGTATTCTTGGGAATTTTACTTTTTCAAATGCATTGAGACTGTCTAAAGGAAGAAGAAGGCAATATTTCCTAAACCTGTTTGCCATTGTACCTTTTTGTGCTCATGCCCATTACGATCTTTGGGACTCTAAGATTCCTTGGGGCACATTTTTAGGTAACCCTGCCCAGGTGGATTCTCCAGGGAGGTTAGAGTCTCTGAGATTTTTCTGTCTTCTCTGCCACAAGACAACAACTAGATTGTTGCTGTAGGAAGCCAGATGTCAGCTCTATCATCTGCCCTGGACCGTTCCCTCAACCTCTGGAAGCTAATGGAGTAAAACTTTTCCTGTGTCCTATCCTGATGGCTCTTTTTTCTTAGACCAGTTTGCCCTTCTCTGATTGGTATTTAGTCATATGCTCCACTGACCTAACTGATAGTTGCAAAATAGAAGTAGGAAATAGTTGTTTAACTTTATTCTAATTCTTTCTAAACTACTTATTAGAAATGTCATGAAAAGATCAGAATGAATAGCCTTCTGGAAATCTCTGATGCTGTGAGGTCTTATTCTGAGAATGTATCTTAAAGTCTTAGCTTAAAGGGAATTTGCTCATCCTCATGGAGAGCAATGATCAAATCCAATGGCTGTGAAAATTTGTGAAGTATAACAGTCCTTCTCTTGTATGATGTTCTGTGTCATCTCTGAGAACCCTTCATGTTCACGGCACAAACAAGGTGCTACGGAAATTAGTGTAATTAATAAGATGCTCTTCTCATCTCTGAGAAGATTTAAATTATACAGAGGTTAAAGAAGTACATTTGAGTAGTGGTTTTCAAATTGGTGATCTCTGGATCTCTCAACCCTGCTTCAATCAGAGAAGCTCTGATGCTATTTTATATACCAGAAAAATAACAATCATTGGAGTCAAAAGACACATCTCTCCTACTTACTATGGTGTCACTGAATTCCTCTGAGCCCATTTCCTTATCTATCAAATGTGGAAAGTACCCAGGCTTCCCAGATATGCAGTGAAGATTAAATGAACTAATGCATATGAAGCACCTAGGTTGGTTCCTGACACATAATAGGGCCTGAAGAAAGGACAGTTAGGACAATAAAGTCAGATATGAGAAAAGTTAGAAGAAAGTCACAAGATGCTTCATACTTCATATTAAGAAGAGTTGGACTTAGAAAATATTTGTTTAAAAATTGAATGAAAGAATTAAAAACTGAATAAATGAGAGAAGGGATTGGCAACCTCTGGCTGGGGGATCAGAGAGGGTTTCATAGGAGTGAGAACATTTGAGCTACACTTTAATTCCAGCTCCTGAGTATAGATGGAGTGTCTTCTGCGACCAGTTAACCTTAATAAGAAGTATGACATATGTACCCTGGACTACTTAGATTCCTCAAAATCTATGGGAGTCACCTTCAGTGTGTATAAGACCTAAAGTCCCTGCAAAGTGTCAGGTGATATTATGAAAAGATTGTCCTAGAGGAAGAAAGGAAATTATGGAAGGGTTAGAAGAGGAGAGAGAGAGAAAGAGAGAGAGAGAGAAAGAGAGAGAGAGAGAGAGAGAGAGAGAGAGAGAGAGAGAGAGAGAGAGAGAGAGAGAGACTAGAGTTCTAAAATATAAAATAACACCTAGGTGGATACTGGACATATCCAGGGGACCACTGTGTAAAGTATATGATTGTCTAACCACTGTGCTGTACACCTGAAACCAATGCAAAATATTATTGAAAGTAGATTATAATTAAAAAATAAAAAAATAAAAATAAAATATAACACCAACTTTATGAAAGATAATCCTAATTTCACTATTTAATTTTTCTTCTAAACAAGTGCATTACATTTTTTATGAGTCTTTACTATGTTATCAAAATAAGTTGGCCTATAATTATATTTTGCAGTTATCAAATTTATTCTTGATAATTTTCTCTAAGATATAAATTTTGACAAAGTATTTTTGAGGTCTGGGACTGAATTTATCCCAAACCCTCAATCCCAAAGCATCTAATTGAATGGGATGGCTCTTTTTACTATGCACATTTAAAGATTTTTAAGGCAATATTGTAATAGCTAATGATATAGATGGACAGAGGCAAAAGCAGGGAATGAAGAGTGGAGGAAAGGGAAGAGGTGAAGGTGAGAAGGGTCTCCAGGTTCTAAGAAAAGACAAAGGATGCCACAGCATTCACTGTTGTATCCTCAACTGAGAAGTAGGGAAGGTACTCTGTGATTTTCCTTCATTATTAACTTACATGGAGTATATCTCCTCTCCAATACTCATACACTGAATTTTATTAATAATTGTAGCTCATTTCCTATGATTTCCTTTTTCAAAATAATAGCATTACAGCACTGTGGTAAATTTAAAAAAAAATCCCAGCTTAAAACCTGAAGTTTGTTGGGTCCCCCTCCCATCTCCTTTTTAATTCCCTGGACCAATTACTTCCTCTCCTTCCCTGCCTTATAACTGGAAGTTTCTAGGGACATTTCACATTTACTTACAAAAACCCCATCTGTGTGCCTCACCTCAGAGTTGGGGAATGCCTAACTTTCATTCATCTTCATTCTGTTCCTGACTGGCCACATCTTGCCTGCTGGGGTCCCTGACACTCTGCTCATGCACTACTGGGACTGAGTTCTGACATGTTAATTGGCTACATGGTTATGAATTCCAGGCACCACATTCAACCAGGAAATAGTACTCTTGCAGATCTACCTGTATTCTAAAAGGACTTGAACTGCACACTCAATGATAAAGAATGCCACTTTCCACTTAACATTTCACCTTCCCTAGGTTGACAAAGTGCCTTACGGGGGCTAGACTTGTAGGCAGGTCCATGTACCATACACTATGCAGTCAGAATTGTTCGATCCTCTAAAACTAAGGCTTTCTAATTGTGCCAAACTTGTTTGCACAATTCTCTCTACTCCATAGAATAACTTTTTAGTAGGAGTTTCCTAAGTCTTCATGCAAATAACTTTTTTCCATTTCATTATTTCTGTAAGTACACATAGGCATGTCTTTAATGTTGGATCAGTTAAAGTTCAGTATGATATTTTTTCCCACTCTATATAAGAATGAAGAAATTAATAATTGCAGTAATAATGGAACAATTTATAGTTAGCTTGCTCCAAATATTGGGTAATGGAGAGAGACAAATCTTGGAATTATTTCTAATTTCACAAATAAATACCTATTTTAGTTTAAAAGAAAATAAATAGAATCTGGACATTAGAACTAAGAGGAATCTTAGAGATTATCTCATGAAACACTCTAATTTTACAAATGAGAAAACTGAGGTCCAGAGAGACCACATGCTTTGCACAGTGTCCACCAGCTATATTATGGCAGGATTGGGTCCAGAATTCAGGAACCCTAATACTTGGTCCAACAAAAATTTTTACTATGTCATGTTGCCCATCAGAATTGTGTATGCTCCCATTTTTCTAAGGATTTTATTTAACATTTAGGTAGAAAAAATGAGGCTTGTTCCTATGTTCCACTTTTCAATTAAGCAGGTGTACCTGCAGGTTGATTTGTAGCATTCTTAAAGTGGAAAGTCTCCTAAAGACTCAAGGCCAGGATATTTCACTGGATGCTTACCCAACGTCTTCTTTCTCTTCTCTCTCCTTCAGACTCACTGGGTTTTGGCCAGGTCTTCACTATTGCTTTGTATTTCAACAAGAGAAGAGGCAGGGGAAATAAAAAGAAATTAAAAAGCAAAACAATAAGTGCAGCTCTATTGGAGGACAAGCCTGGTGTGAAGATTTGGGTAAAGTCTTCAGCTGTATTTGCTGTGATTATGAAGGAAGAGATATGAATGCTGAGTTCTGAATTCACCAGTATTTAGCTGCAGACCTCACCAGTGAATACCGTGACTTTTTGTAAGAAAATGTAATCAAGAGACTTCTGGCCAAGATGGAGGCATAGGTAAATACAGTATTCCCTCACTTATTGTGGGTATTACATTCTAGACCCCCCGCAAAGTAGGAACCTTACATTTATTCTATACTCTTAATCCTATGTAACTTTAACAACATACGTATATAGTACCTCAAAATCCCACAATATAGCGAAAAATTCGCAATAAGTAATTAAACATAATATTTTAAAAAATCCTGCGATACAGTGAGGCCACAATAAGTGACCCGCAATACAGAGAGGGACTACTTTATACTTCATGTCCTCATGCAACCACAGAAAAGATTACAACTAGACCTCAAAATGACACCCGGAACCATCAAGAAATTGAATTGTGTGGAAGTCCAACAACTAAGAATTTAAAGAAGCCACATTCATCCTGACAGGTAAGAGAGGTGGAGATGAGGAGCTGGGCAGAGAGGTGTGAAGACAGAGTGTGGCACGGAGAGAAGAAGATGGTGGAATGGGTGGTCCCACATTCACATGTGGTGGGTAAATATTGGAAAGAATACCTTGGGAACGAGTGGTCCCAGCCCCATGCCAGACCCCACAGCTTAGGGTTCCAGGAAGATAAATCCCCATAACCTCTTACTGTAAAAACCAGTGGGGGTTGGGGCAGCGGGAGAAACTGCTGGATTTTCAGGAAACTCCACTTAAAGGGCCACACAGACTTAACACGTACTCTGACCCACTCCCCTCTGAGATTCAGCACAAGGCAACAGCTGGAAGGTTGCCAGTAGCACAGGATGAGTGCTGGGCAAACTTCTAGAAACCAGGCAGTGGCATTGTCTGCTCTCCAAGCTCTCTCCCCATACAGAGCCACAAAGTAATGAAGTGAGTTGCCCCACCTTGGTGGTTATTTAAGGTTCCACCCTGCATGATTTACAGGTGCCTTTTATACAAAAGACCATGCTACTAAGACAAGGAGTCAAAGCAGCTCCATGTAATACAGAAAAACAAACACAGGGAGGCTGCCAAATTGAGGTGACAAAGAAATATGGCCCAAGTGAAAGAACAGATCAAAATTCTAGAAAAAGAACTAGATGAAATGGAGATGACCAACCTATCAGATGCAGAATTAAAAACACTGGTTATCAGGATGCTCGAAGAACTCATTGAGTATGGCAACAAAATAAAAAAGACCCAGGAATAAATGAAGGTTACACTAAGTGAAATAAAGAAAAATCTACAGGGAACCAACAGTGGAGGGAATGAAGCCAGGATTCAAATCAATGATTTGGAACATGAGGAAGAAATAAGCATTGAACCAGAACAGCAAGAAGAAAAAAAGAATTAAAAAAGCAAAACAGAGCAAGGATAGCATAAGGAGCCTCTGGGATGTCTCCAAACATGCCAACACCCAAATCATAGGGGTGCCAGAAGGAGAAGAGGAAGAACAAGAAATTGAAAACTTATTTGAAAAATTAATGAAAGAAAACTTCCCTAATTTGGTGAAGGAAATAGACATATAAGTCCTGGAAGCACAGAGTCTCAAACAAGTTGCACCCAAAGAGGACCACGCCAAGACACATCATAATTAAAATAACAAAAGTTAAATATAAAGAGATAATATTAAAAGAAGCAGAGAGTTACCTATAAAGGGGTATCTATAAGACTATCAGATGATTTCTCAAAAGAAACTTTTCAGGCAAGAAGGGACTGGCAAGAAGTATTGGAAATGATGAAAAGCAAGGACTTACAACCAAGATTACTCTATCCAGCAAAGATATCATTTAGAATGGAAGGGCAGAGAAAGTGTTTCCCAGACAAGGTAAAGCTAAAGGAGTTCATCATCACCAAGCCCTTATTACATGAAATGCTAAAGGGACACATTTAAGAAAAAGAAGAAGATCAAAACTATGACCACTAAACTGGCAAAAATTCACAACTATCAACATTTGAGTCTAAAAAAACAAACAAACTAAGCAAACAACCAAAACAGGAACAGAATCATCGATATGGAAATCATTTGGAAGCTAATGGAATGGAAGGGAGAGAAAGGAGGAAATTGTGTAGGGATTAAGAAGCATAATTGGCAGCTACAAAATAGATAGGGGGATGCTAAGAACAGTATAGGAAATAGAGAAGCCAAAGGACTTATATTCATGACCCATGGACATGAACTAAGGGGTGTTCGCTGGAGGGAATGGGGGTACTGCGTGGAGGGGGGCAAAGGGAAAAAATTGGTACAACTGTAATAGCATAATCAAAAAATATATTTTAAAAAAGAAAAAAGAATATGTAATCTATAAAATTCTGACTTTAACCATCACATTATTTCAGAGGTAATGATTTATATTATAAAAAGATTCTTTATTTCTCCAAAAATAAACTCTTAGTAGAATAATTCTTTGTGTGCAGCATATGTGTACTTTGCAACATACATCTGTTCTATAAGGTGAGATGTTCTGTAATCAGTAATATATTTTATTCTATTTACTTCTAAGGTATTTATTTTTAGATCTTTGTTCTTGGCTTTGAAATATCCATCAGCCAAACTCCCATCTCATCACTGCTTTTTTTTTTTTTTTTTTTGTGGCATTTGCACAGTGCCTTTCTTCTTCCAGTGGTCCATGCTTTAGTACAGATATACAGACCTGTGTAATTGCTGTATAGGAATGAGTTGAAAAATTGACACAGAGTAATAGAAAAACCTGACCTGGCACAGGCTTTGAAAATGCTTTGCCTTCGGTCCAGTCTCTGTGTTAATAATGGCATTCTAGAATTTGCCTGGTGCTTTTCATCTTCAAGGTTATTTGCATACTTTAACTAACTTATCTTTATTACATGCTTGTCAGGTAAAAGGTACACTCATGGTGGATTAGAATAGTAGGGGATCCAGAGGTCCCCACAGTATTAGTTCCCTAGTACCCTCAATAATAATACCACCAAACAGAAGTCCCTTCAGTGGTAACCATGTCTCTACAGCATTCCTCTTCCATAGCAGATGCTGTCTTTGCTTGTTCCAGATTTAAGCCTCAAAAATAAAAGTATGTATTTTGCAGGACCAAAAGCTGATTACCTATAAAATATCTATCTACCTTACTGAGCTGCTAAATATTGTTATACTTTTCCTTTCATTAAAAAATTAAGTTATAATTTACACACAGTATAATTCACTCTTTGTAGTGCATGTCTCTGTGTTAGTTTTCACACGTATGAAAGCGGGGCAACCGACTTCACTGCTTTGTGGTTCTGTGTGGGGAGAGAGCTTGGAGAGGGGACAATGCCACCTCCCGGCTTCTGGAGATTTGTCCGGCACTCATCCTGTGCTACTAGAGGCCTTCCAGCTGTTGCCCTGGTGCTGAATCTCAGGCAAGAAAGGACTAGCAATCAAGATATAAAAACAAGTCCATCACCCATATCAATTGCCCTGCCAATCTCTTTTTCTTACCCCCAACCACAGGCAGTGCTGTCCCTATAGTTCTGTTTTGGCAAGACTGTCATGTAAATGCAGTCATTTAGTATGCAGCCTTTCAACCCTGAGTCCTTTCACTTAGCGTAATGCTTATGAATTCATCTGAGTTGTTGTGTGTGTTAGGAGTATGTTCCTTTTTATTGCTGAACAGTGTGCCATTGTATAGATGTACCATAGTTAGTCTGTCCATTCTACATCTGAGGGACATTTAGATTGTTTCTAGTTTTGGGTGAGAACAAATAAAGTCACTATAAACAGTCATGTTTAGGATTTTGTGTGGATGTAAGTTTTAATTTCTCTTGGGGTAGGGTTGTACTTAAAAATATTATTTCAGATGGAAAAATGAGGCTGAATATGGCACTTGAAGCAATGTACAGGAGAAATTGTTATTGACACCTGATAATTAAACTCTTCAAATAGAATTTCTTTAGACCTTAACTATAAGGCACTCAGAACAACAACAACAACAACAAAAATTGTGTCTTCAGATCGCTTCCAAATAGTTGATAACTTAGTCACTTTTCCAGTCACTTAACAAATATTGACTGAGTGACTACTATGTGCCAGCCATTTTCAGGCACTGTTCTTGACAATGAAGAGACAAGGATGTGTCTGAACAAATAAAGATGCACATTTTATGTCTTTATATACCAGTATTCTCTATTCCCATTAATCTTTTATAAATTCTCTCTCCCTCTGTGTGTGTGTGTGTGTATGTGTGTGCACGTGTGTGTGTGTGTGTGTGAGAGAGAGAGAGAGAGAGAGATTTTCTCACAGATCCCCTGCATCTTGTGGCAGGAAACAGTGAATTGCATTTCTACTATCAGTTAATTCCTTGGAAGAGTTCAGAAAATTTTGTTTATAGCAGGCACTAATCTCTCTTATTATGTCCCTCCCCTCAAAATTGGGTGATAGATTGTAAACCTGTAGCCAACTGGTGATACGAATACCATTGGAGTAAGTGAGGAGGTGGCTGCCTGCTAGTAGGAGGAAAGATCCTTGGGAGGGTTCTACTAAGAAATCTCATCCCTACTCCCTTGTCATAAATGTGTGAGATGTTACTATTAGGTACTTATTGTCTTGTGTTAAGCATTATTATAATTTATTAAAATAAAATATCCCATTGTACTGGAAGAGGGGGTATATACACTAGCATTATTTTATTTGTGTTAACTAAGAGAAATCTGAAGTCATGAAAATACTTCCAAGGAAGTAGCTATGAGGAGGGGAAAAGTGAGAACAATGTATTGAGAGCTTAGAGCTGGGGGTGTATTTAGATAAATCTTTCTGTTTCACATTTTTGCCTATGATTGGTTTCCTGTGGTGGGGGCTGGAGGGAAAGACAGAATTCTGTGTCCAGTGATCTGTCTATTAAGTCCTCAGAGTGCTTAATTTTATAGTCAAATCAAGAAATTAACTGGGCCAGTAGGTTCATTGTCAGGCCTTCAATTCATTGAATAATTTTGTGGTTCTAGAAAAAATTTATATAAAATATTTCATCAAAGTGTTGTTCCATTTATAGTCACTGGTTTGGGAAACAGGAAAATCTCTTAACCTAATGAACCATTAAACAAAATATAGAAAAGACATTTGAAATTATGGGGGCAGCCCCACCATGAAAGTTGGGCATTTATTTTTCTGCTAATGAACAGTGAAGATCCACACTTGGTGCAAATATGTCCTATTGAGATATTTAATTGTCCATAATTATCTGGGCTATGATTATTTGTTTTCATATCAATACACTTGAGAAATGGCAAAGAGCTTCTTTCTTTCCTCCAAAGGGCCAGGATCCTTCTTGCTATTCAAGCCGACGGGGGCTAAAATTTGGCTCCACTGAAATGGAAACCTCGAGATGACAAGTAAGGCACTTTCTGGGAACCATGGCTCACTCCTTTTCCTGATGAATTGTCATGCCCTTCTGAGAATATAACCCATCAGTGCTCTGAAATAGAGAATCAGATAACTCAGTCAGGCTCAGCTGATTTGCCAGCCGATAAATGACTACCAACACTACCTGCCCACAAGTCTTTTGAGAAGAAAACGGCCAGAGTCTGAGATAATAAAGCAACAGGACTTAAAACAGCGTCATGGTTTTCCATGGCCCACAGAGCGATAGCGGTAATTTCCGCATATTCATCAGCATCCTATTCGTGCATTTCCCCGTCTCAGCAAATGCTGCTATAACTGACATGATTGGAGAACATCACAGTGCCACAGACACAGTAAATATTCAATAAATAGTAGAGAAAAGAGCTCACAGTGGTGATGAGAGCTGTTCTATGTGGTTTAAGTAAAGTAGCATTCCACACACAGGGCTTGATAACTAAAATCTTTAAGATAAAATGTGGTTGTTCTCATTCACAGAGGTTCATCATGAAGGTTTTTGTATCTCCTTGTTCTTACACTGACTTGTGAGAATTGCCAACAGCATCGAAAACTAAAGACAGGCAAGTGAAATGTTGGTAACTTGTAGATTAGAAGGTAGCCCGTTCCTTCAGGACAGTGTGCTGGATTCTATTAGGTGCTGTGCAAGGGAGATTTTATTTTTCTAGAATGGTGAGAATATGGAGCAAGTGGAATTTTTTTTGACGGGGAGTATACTTGGGATGTGATAAAGGGATAGCATATAATGAGGAGAGTGGGGAGGATATTTAAAATATATATATATATATATATATATATATATATATATATATATATATATATATATATATATATATATAACTCCTAGGTGCTCAGTCAATAGAGAATTGCAGCGGTAAGCTTCGGGAGAGGTGTTATTTTAATGTTCTTACCTGGGGTGATAATAATGTTGATAACAGTAGCAGTAATAACAATAATAGTAGTAGTAATAAGAGTTAAAATTTATTGAGAGTTTACAATGTGTTGGGGAGCTATGGTAATTGCTTAGCATGTATTATTTAATTTAATGCCTACAACAACCACCCCCGTGAAATTACTGTTATTACAATGAGGAAGCTGTGGTTGAGGGTTAAGTAAACTGCCCAAGGCCACATAGCTTGTTAAATATGGAGATTCAAACTAGATTCTGAAGTTGAATGTGTGTTCAAATGATATATAAACAAGAATGATGGACAATAATTTTTAAATTAAAATAAAAACAATGTAAATATGGCAGAAAAAGAACATTGTGATTCTCATTTCTTCCCAAATGTCTTTGTTTTAGTTTTCTTTCAATCCTTTTGATGTAGGGTCAATAAACTATGGTCTGTGGGCCAAGCTGGCCTGATGCCTGTTTTCACAGGGCCTGTGAGCTAAAAATGATTTGGACATTTTTAAATGAATAGCGAAAAATATCACAAAAAAATAACTCACTGCTCATAAAAATAGTATGAAATTCAAATTTCAATGTCCATAAGTACAATTTTATTGGCAGACAGCAAAGCTCTTTGACCTGTGGAGCCTGAAACAGTCACTATCTGGATCCTTGCAGGAAAAGCTTGTCAACCCCGCTTTTGATTATTTTGATTATTTATGAACAAGGGCTTTGACTTTTCATTGCTGGGTTTATAGCTTGTGTCTCTCACTTGCTATGTCAGCTGGGAAAAGATTGTTTAACATTTTTCTGCCACTGTTTTCACATCTGTACAATGGGGCAAATGGCATCAACCTCAAAGGGATTTTGTAAGGATATGAAGTGAGGTACTCCATGGAGAGCTTTAGAAAAATGCACGTGGTAAGTGCACAAATAAATATCAACTATTATTGTTCTTATTATGCTAGCAAGTTTTCCCTATATTCAATGTGAATCATTCTTAACACCACGTAGCCTCAAGACTGATTAGTTCAGTTAAGGAAAGCAGAGTCTCTCCTCACCACATCTCATCTACCTACAGTATGAGTGTTGGAATGTTTGGTTTCCTTGGCTCTTCTTGCCTCAGGTCAGGAACTGGTGAGGCACAGAGAACAAGTTCACACCTCCAGTCTCTTCAGTTACAGCTGGCTCTAGCCTCACTGTTTTTGGCCTTAAGCTCTATGGTCAGTATAGCTCTTTGGGTGGGTGTGGGAAAATCCCTGAGGATTTGGAGGCTAAAGCATGACTTGGTGAGTGTATATGAGTCCAGAAGACTTAGAAGGTTTTTCTTGGATCTAATAATAATACTAAAGGGCTGCTTCTGTGAAGTATGTTTTAGGGGCCGTATCAAATTCTTAAAGATTAAGAAGAGGGTTAACTGACAATCTCAAAAAAATTCAAAGTCATCTTGAAGGTTAGTAATTGAGTTGGAAGCTAGGACCTATAAGGATATTGACTCTCATTCTCCCTTCAAGGATTCATTAATGGGAAGGGGAAGGAACACCTGGAAGAAAGATAGGCATGAAGCCCCAGGTTGCAGCTTTGTCCATGTTAGAGTGTTGTGGACCAAAGTGTTAAGAGCAGAAATGATTTCCTCCTTAGAACTCCAAAGATAGAATCTTTCTGGAACACTATGAGTCTGACTCTTAAGCAAGGTAAAGACCTGACATGACTATTTCAAAATAGGTCCTTACCAACTAATTAGTCACTATAACTGGACTTTTCATTATCACAAAACAATAGTGAAATATTCTAGTTTCTTATTGAAAATCTACCATCTACATGTATTCGATGCTTTATTCTGTCTTTTGCTGATCTCTGCTTTGCTTTATTAACTAGAATGGAATTGGGATACCTAAGTTTATAGGTCCTAGCTACAACTAAATTACTAACCTTCAAGATGACTTTGAATTTTTCATATTGCCAGTTAACCTTCTCTTTAATCTTTAAGGAAAGAAGGGAATGCATACAGAAGCATTGTGGTTAAATAAATGTACAGATTCTGGATTCAAATCCAGCTTACCCAATTCATATCTTAATGATCTTGAATAAAGAAAGTCACCTTTCTGTGTCTCAGTTTCCCTATATCTAAAATAGGATCGTGAGGCTGTCTCTCTTATAAGGTTGTTGAGAAGATAAGTGAACTAATTTAGGTAGAATGCTTAATGGTAAGTGTTATAAGGCTATTTGTTATTATTGCATTATTACCTCTCAAAGAACAGTCATTCTGCTTAGCTCTGAATATATTATTACAATAAATCCCCACAACGGTCATCTGAGATAGATATTAGATGAAATCATGGCTTTGTGAGTTTGAATATTTGCTTAAAGTCACACAGATGGTAAAGTGAGAGAGCTGGTATTGAAACCTAGCCTGATTAATTGGAGAGCCCAGGCACTTTCTGTGCATACTGTTACAGTTCTAAGATTCATTGATTCTCTACTCAGATTGACTCTAATAATGTAAGCTATATTAATTACTTGAATAATTAATAAAGGGGTACCCTGTCACGTGAATATTTTCATGTAATGTGTTTTTCTTACATTCTGTTTATTAAGAAGTTAAAATGTGAAGTCAAATAGTGAATGATGTTTAAAATTAAGCTACAATATTTATAGGACTAAGTTTTTATGCTTTTCTTTCCCTACTGCCAGACACTCATCAGGAAAGCAATAGACATTTTATTTCCTATTTCTCTCCTGTGAGTGCCAAGCAAGTGAACCTTATATGAGCTTGTAAACTCAGAGTTAGTATGTGTGGCCACATGGAACATATGATTGAATGTTGGTGGAGGTGGGAGTGGGAAAAGAGAAAAATGTAAGTAATTGCTACCAGAGGAAAATGTTGAACTGGGTGGAGGTTCAGAATGATTCACCTGGATCTTTGACTCAAGGGACTTAATGAGTTTCTGCAACGCCTTCTGATAAAAGTTTGGCCAAGAGATGATATTTTGTTCAGGGTGTAACCACTTCAAACCTCGATTACTATTCAGAAGCAGTCACTGCCATTTTACAAAATGATGATTCAAAGACTGGAAAGCAAAGAGGAATGGCTCGTTTTAACTGGATCGCTTATTGAGGATTCCAAAAAGCACAAGCTTTAGCTGATTAACCTACCAAGAATAAAAGCATATATACATGACTTAAAAATACCTAGGAGCTAAACTATGTTTTTAAAGTGGAGAAAAACAACCCAGAAGGTAGAAAGACAGATCAAAGTAGAGGAAATATGCCTTAGTTGGAAAAGCATCCAACCCAAACAACAAAAATGTGATGAAAATAAAAGATTTACCTTCCATTGAAAAGAATGGATTCAACAAGCACTGTGAGTCTTTTATAAGATGTTTTAAATCATTATACCTCTTGCTGTACTTGTAGTCACCTTTTTAGTATACAATACTTGGGTGATATCCCTGATATTAATTTTTCAGATAATCTTTGTTATATCTAATTCCATTTAGTAAATGTCCAAAAGGGGAGAGTGAGATGGTCCTATGCACCAGAGGTGTCATTTAAAATAAAACAACTCTGTTAAAACTTTTCTTCAGAAGCTCTAATGATTTACATTTGAAAAATAGAGTTCAGGCTTATTAGTATGACATTTCAATCTTTTAAAAACTGATGATGGCTATTTTTTTGCCTTGTATCTTATTGTTTCTTCCTGAGAATCCTATACGTTAATCACTCTGAGGTATATGACCTCCCCAGGCAAGTGTTTTTAAGCTTTTGGCCTCTCTCCATCCAACACTCCTGCCTGGAATGTAATTCCCAATTTTTCCCACGTGAGGAGTTTCTATTTTACTTTAGAATACATATCTTGACTTTTCCAAAAAGTTTGTATATTAGATGCATTTCTTCATATGCCCACTTAGTGATATCCAAAAACATTTTTTTTTTTTGCTGTGGTTATAAAACAGTATGCTTATATCAAAATTTATTTAAAATTTTCCCTCATATGTAGAGTGCTATTTTTTCACTTATAAACATTTCAGAATAAATAATCTTGCACATAAATCACTTTGAGCTTTACTGATATATTGAAAATATTTTAAAAGGAAACTAACTACATTAAAGAGTTTTCATACTTTCATATCCTTGGTACATATGCCAACTTGCTTCCTATGGAGGTAGATCCATTTACATGTCTACCAGTAACACCACAGTACTTGTTTTAACAGATCCGCCTCAACTCTGGGTCTCATTCTTAAAAAAATAAAAAATGAAAGAGAAAGAATTTGTTTATGCTGTAAACAAAAGTGATGTTTACATTATATATATTTCTTTGATTAGTAGTTAGGCCAAAGTTATTTTTCTATGACTAATGAGCATCTGTATTCCTTTTTTATGAGTGGCTTTTTATGGTCATTTGTCCTTTTCCTATTGGATAGCGTATTACTCTATTTTAGCACTCAACCAAGAAAAGGAAATCTGTTGAGATCTTATGCTATTTCAGATACTTTTTGTTGATCATATTCTCTAATAAACTTATGAAGTATGCACTATCACTTACACCCACTTTAGACATCAGCAAGTTGAGGCACAGAGCAGTGAAATAATTGCTTATGCTGACACAGTCAGTAAGGGACGTGTAATAAACATACATTCTAACAGCCTGACCTGAGAACCTTTAGTCTTATCAAATTTCCTAACCTGTTTCACATAGCACTTTTTAAAGTCAAGCATGCTGAGATAGCATTTATATTTAATAAAATTGATTCTTTTTAGGTGTGAAGCTTGATGCATTTTGACAACATATGTAGTCATACAATCGTCACCTTAGTCAAGATACAGAATACTTTTATCACCTAACACTTTGTAGTCAGTCCTCTTCCTCTCCCCCACTCCTTGGTAATCATTGATCTATTGTCTGTTAATATAGTTTTGCCTTTTTATAATATAATATAATATAATATAATATAATATAATATAAATTATACAGTGAAGAGCTTTTTGGATCTGCCTTCTGTTTCTTAGCATCATGCTTTTGAAATTCTTCCATGTTGTTCAATGTATCACTAGTTCATTCCTTTTTATTGCTGTATCATATTCCATTGGATAGATATAATTTATGTTTTGCTGTGGTTTTATTATTATTATTATTTTAATCCTCACCCAATGATATGTTTATTGATTTTAGAGAGAGAAAAAGGGAGAGGGAGAGAGAGAGAGGAAGAGAAAGAGAAAGAGAGAGATCTATGTAAGAGAGAAACATCAATCAGTTGTTTCCAGCATGTGCCCTGACTGGGGATAAAATCACAATAACAACCTATGTAAGTGTCCTGACCGGGGATAGAACCCCAAACCTTTTTGGCGTATGGGATGATGCTCTACCCAACTGAGCCACCTGGCCAGGGCGTGGCTTTATTTTTATATTTGTACCTCTCATTAAATTGTGTGCTCTTGGAGAGTATAGATGATATCCTATTTGTCTTTTTGATCTTCAGTCTTGACACAGCACTTGGCACACAGCTATGGTCGGTAGATTTCCATTGTATGGATGAAGTGGTAAAGGATCATGGTGAATGATATGCAGTCTCCTCATGAAAATTAAACAAATTTTAGGTATCCTCATATGTAAGTTAACCTAGCAAAAAAAAAAAGGGTCAAAAATTTTAAAAATCATTGAAGGTTGGACTATAGGGGCCTGCATGTTCATATGTAACTGCCATGGTGACAATTATAAACTGGTTGTATAAAGGTATACAAAAGAGAAATTTGAGTGAAGGTATTCAGAGCAAAACTATCTGCAAGGCTCTTAAGCTTATTTTAAGCTATTCAAACACCTCCAGATTAGAAAATATGTAAGTTCACTACATTATTACACCATAACTGAAAATTGTGTGTATTAAAAATAATATGATCATTGTTACATAAAAATAAATAAAAATAAGGAAGGTCAAAGTGATTTAGGATTAGTAAGAGTTTACTAATTTTTAAAATTTATAAATACTTCAGCTTGTTACTTAAAAAATAGATCTTGAAAAGTTGTTTCCTCAAATCATATTTATAGTATATGTATATGCACATACATTTTTATCACCTGCATTATTACTGAAATATTATTACTAAAGTAAAATAAAAAAAAATTCTTTGTGGCAGTGGTAATTCTGATGTTAATGTAGATAGCTATGTTGGAACAAAAGAACATTTGAAACACAAATCACATCACCTGATACTGTGGCTCTGGCAGTGACTATCTGTATCAAATCAAAGAAAATGATGTTAACTTTAGAGATCTTTTGGGTCAACTTCCTTATTTACCTCTTTACTCATATATATGTTTACCTTCATTACCAAACATTTTGTGTAAAATAATTTAAACAAATTGATTAAGCATGTATTTTAATCCAAAAATAAACAAACAGGACAATGAAGATTAGTGTAGTATACTTTCTTGGAAAGATTTCATGCTTGCTTGAATATTTGTTTTTTATTTACTTCTTGGTCCTTCCTCCTTAGAAGACTGCTAGTTTGGTAAGAGCCATTCAAGTTTCTTCTACCTAAGAAGCAATGAAATGGCATTTCCTAAGAACATTCATGCTAAGGGTTCAAGCTGTATGAATTTAAAAACAGTTACATTATACTGTAAAATCTTTGATGCTTTAGCTAGCTCTATCCTTTGTAATGTCTTTCTTTTTAAACATGTTTCAGACATATTAGAGATTTTTGTTTATTATGGTGCAGTAAATTTTGACTCTCATGGATTGCCAGTCAGATTTGTTTGGGTTATTACAAGGGGAGAGTCCTCAAATCCTAGGAATTTATATATAAAGATTGCATATTTATTCTTACATGTTTAAACTTCAGTCACCTTCAAAGCACTCTCCATGTGATGCAATACACTTATTGTGATTTTTTTCCACTGCTCAAAACAGTTTCTGAACTTGCCGATTTTGATGCCTTTTAGTGCTTCTGCCATTTTTTTCTTTCACCTCTTCCACACAGAGAAAATATTTCCTTTTGAGTATTTTTTCATTCCAGGAAAACAAACAAACAAAATGAACAGTTGCTCGTGGTGAGATCAGTTAAATAGGGAAGGTGGGGCACAGGGGTCATACTGTTTTTGGTCAAAAACTGCTGAACACTCAGTGCGGTGTGGGCAGGTGTGCTCGTAAATCACCCATCATGAAATGGGCAAACACATTGAAAGAATCTTCAAAAAAATTCGCTGAAGCTGAATGTAGCCTCTCATAACAATGCCAGCTAATACACTGATACAAATGGGTTTCTAGAACACTTACCTAATAGGGGAAGCCTGTACTACAAGGGACCAACCTTCTAGAAGATAATTCTGGTTTTCATAATATACTTCTTACAGAGCTAGTAGGAATCTGAAAAGTTCTCTTCCTAATAGATGAGAAAACTAAAGAGTTAGACATGACTTGTTCAACATAAAAGACTCAGCCCTAGATTATGGTAATACATCTTTGGTCTTAAAGTCTCTTGGTTGTCTCTCCACAGAGCACATTCTACTCTGCCTTCTTGTTAATAACCACTCCTTGCTAGATGGAAATATAATGAACAGTCTGTCAGTGATATGTGAGAGTGAAGGGAGAAAGATGCCTGATGAACCATAATTCACAGGAGCTTTTGATGTGAACAGTGAAAGTGATAATGGTACATCTTAAATAGACTTCTATGATCCTCATCTGACTGCTAGTGAATGTATGAGGTCAGGGGTAAGTGAAGATTAAGGGAAGTGGTGCTTTCCCAAGCAGTTCAAAGCTGACGTTGGGAGACACCATAAACACACGCCTCAATGTCGCAATATTTTTGGCAACATTCCAAAATGTAAAAATGATGCACATTGTTAAAAAAAATACATTGAGAAGTCCTTAATGCAAAGTAAGAACTGACTATCATATTAATTTGGGAAGATTTTATGAACTAAACATGATTTTTAATATGCAATGGAATGGAAGACAGAATATTTCAAGATGAAGAAAACTATGTGCACAGATGGAGGCATAGGTAAATGTGGCTCACCTCCTCATACAACCACGGCAAAATTGTAGCTGAACTACAGAACAAATATCACTAAGAACCATCAGAAAATCGACCTGTATGGAAGTCTGACAACTAAGGAATGAAAGAAACCACATTCATCCAGGCAGGTAGGAAGGACTGAGGGGCTGAGATGCAGAGATGCAGAACAGGCTGGTCCCAAACCCACATGTGGTGGCTGTGAAATGGAGAGATATATTAAGAGTGAGGGATCTGAGCCTCAACCAGAGCATCAAGCCCAGGGTATCTTCCAGTACCAGGAAGGTAAGTCCACATAACTTCTGACTGTAAAAACCAGTAGAGATTGGGTTAGTGGAAGAAAATGTGGGATTCTCAGGCCTATCCTTTTAAAGGACCTTGTACCACATACAATTTACTCAAACTCAGTCCCTCTGGGCTCCAGCACTGGGGCAGCACCTTGAAGGGCACCAATAGCATATGGGGAAGAACTGAAGTATCTGGCATCAGGGCAAGAGTTGGGGGACAGCTTTCTCCCAGACAGAATTGCAGATAATGGCCATTGTACCTTTTCTGAGCCCTCTCTCACCCAGAGCCACAGTGCGGAGGCACCATATCTGAATCTCCTTCAACCTGGCTCACACATTAAGCCCCACTCTGACAGTTATCGAAGAGTCTTCTGAATCCATATTGCAGGCTCACCCAAGCTAGTAACAGTGGCTTTTCCATATAAAGGACTTGGCTAGGCACAGGCTTTAGACCTTCCTAAATCTACTTCAATAAGCAACAGCTAAGCCCAGCCCCCATACCTCTCATTGAGTAGTGCTAGGTCCAGTACTAGCAGCAGCCATCTGCAAATCACTTTATAGCTTACGCCAAGGGGTCCCAGACAGAACATAGGTGGTGGCTGACCTTGGCCTGCACCACCTGGGAAATATGAGAGCCTGTGTACCCATTGGACAGTTACAGACCATGCTGGAGTACCACCTAACCACCTCCACAAGCCATGGAGAGAGGTGGTTGCTGGTCAGGGGTCATAGCTAGTTCTACTAGCTGTCTGGACCAGGTAAATCCCTCCCATTAACCTGCAGATAGCAATCAAGACTCATCTACAAGAAGAGGGAGTACTCAGTGCACATGGAGGGTGCATCTTGAGTACCCAACTTGGGAGGTAGGAGAGGTTGTGCCACTGAATCCTAAAGGACACCTACTATATTAGGCCATGCTACCAAAACACAGGGTCAAAGCAGCTTTACCTAATATAAAGAAACAAACATAGGAAGGCTGTCAAAATTAGGAGATAAAGAAATATGGCCTAAATTAAAGAACAGCACAAAACTCCAGAAAAAGAATTAAACAAAATGGAGATAAGCAATCTATCAGATGTAGAGTTCCAAACACTGGTTATAGGGATGCTCAAGGAACTCAGTGAATACTTCAACAACATAAAAATGATCCAGTCAGAAATGAAAGAGACACTAATTGAAATAAAGAACAATTTAGAGAAAAATAACAGTTGGGTGGATGAAGCCAAGAGTCAAATCAATGATTTGGAACATAAGGAAGAAAAAAACATCCAATCAGTATATCAAGAAGAAAAAAGAATTAAAAAAGTGCAGGATAGTGTAAAGATACTCTGGGATAACTTCAAACATTCCAAAGTTCACATGATAGGGGTGCTAGAAAAAGAAGAGAAAGAGCAAGAATTGGAAACTTATTTGGAAAAATAATGAAAAAATTTCCCTAATTTGGCAAAGGAAATAGACAAACAAATCCAGGAAGCATAGAGAGTCCCAAACAAGATGGACCCAAAAAGAACCACACCAAGGCACATCATAATTAAAATGCCAAAAGTGAAAGATAAAGAGAATCTTAAAGGCAGTATGAGAAAAGCAGAGAGTTACCTATAAAGAAGTTCCCATAAGACTGTCGGCTAATTTCTCAAAAGAAACTTTGCAGGCAAGAAGAGACTGGCAATAAGTATCGAAAGTGATGAAAAACTAGGACTTACAGCCCAGAGTACTCTAACCAGAAAAGCTATCATTTAGAATGGAAGGGCAGATAAAGTGCTTCCCAGACAAGGTATAGCTAAAGGAGTTCATCATCATCAAGCCTTTATTATATGAAATGTTAAAGTGACTTATTAAAGAAAAAGAAGATCAAAACTATGAACATTAAAATGCAATAGATATGTAACTATCAACAATTGAATCTAAAAAACAAACTAAGCAAATAAGCAGAACAGAAATAGAATAATAGATATGGAGAACATTGGAATGGTGGTCAATGGGGAGAGGGGTCTGGGGGAGTGAGGAAAAAGGTGAAAGGATTAAAAAGTACAAATTGGTAGTTACAGAAGAGGCAGGGAGATGTTAAGAGAGTATAGGAAATGAAGTTGCCAAGGAACTTATATGCATGACTCATGGACATAAAGAGAGGAGGGGGAATCACTTGAAGGAATGGAGGGCTATTGGGTGGAGGGTGCAAAGGGAAAAAATGGAGACAAGTGTAATAGCATAATCAATTAAAAAGAACTTTGTGAAGAGGAAGGGGAGTATGGTATTTATTTACTGAGAGTACATTATATACCAGACACCATGGACAGTGCTCAGGCAGCAAGAGTAGCTGCTAACAAATTGGTGAAAAACTGGTCCTGTGCTGAAGGATGTTTCAGGCTACTGGGGTGCATAGGCAAGCAGAAAATAATTACAAGAGAGTGGGAGAACACTCAATCAAGCTAAGTATAAGAACTAACAAGTCTATTTTGGAAGAGAATTAGTAAGGAAATATTCCAGGACACCTTTACATCTAAGTTTAAGTTTGAAGGAAGAAGAGGGGAAGAGGGGATGGTCTGGGTGAGGGGCCCTGGCTGCCTCTGAAGGAGTTTGGGTGCGTGATTCATCTTATATGTTACATCTCCTTTGCAGATGGAAATGGGGAGCCAATGAAATGTTGAATGCCAAGGACTAGTAGGATTAATTTTGCTTCTTAAAGGGATTACTCTGGTTACAGAATAAGCCATGGACTGGAGTGAGGCGAAGTGAGCATAGCGAGCATAGTTAGAAGACTATGGCAATAATTTACACAGTGGATGGCTCAACTCCAGCTCTTGAACATGGAGATTTATGGGAGTGTATGAATTGGTGAGATGGAAAATAGATAGAATTAACAAAAATTAGTAAGTTTTGAGGAAGGGTATGGTCAAGGATGAATTCCAGATTTTTGTTTTTGGCTACTGTGTGGATGGTCCTGCATATTCTAAGACAGACAATGCATGAAAAATTACAGGTTTCAGGATGGTGGGGAGATGAGAGAAAAATAGATGACAAGTATAGTTTTGATTTTCTTTCTTTTTAAAAAAATCTTCATCCAATGTATTTATTAATTTTAGAGAGAAAGTGGGAGAGAGAGAGAGAGAGAGAGAGAGAGAGAGAGAGAGAGAGAGAGAGAGACCAATGTGAGAGAGACATCGACTGGTTGCTTCCTGTACATGCCCCACCTGGGGATAGAACTTGTATGAGATGATGCTCTAACCATTGGGACACCAGCCAGGAGTACTTTTGGTTTTCTTAATTTTGAAATTCTTGTGAGTCATCTAATTTAAAATGTCTCAAATGAATTTTGTAATGAAGCAATGGTAAAGATCTAGATTTAGGAAAAGGGGGCATGAATTTGAAGACTTTTAGAAGAATACAGGAAAATTTTTGGAGAGTTAAATTATAAATTCAAGGATATAATTAATGCTAATGTAGGTGCAAGCAACTACAGAGAGGACAGAGTGATATTTTCAGTGTGCTGCTTTATATTAATCCCCAAGAATCAGAACTTTAATGATGTTTAAATAAAAATTTAGAAAGAAGTAGGAGTGTTTATTAAGCTTAAAGCTATTAACTAGAACAATGAAGAATCTCATTGTGGTGCCATCATTAATTTCACTTCAATCATTAGCTTCTAGGTAACTTGAAACTTTCATCTGTAAATGAAAAATAATAATAACCTTATATACAGCACTGTGTAAAATTGATCAAATATATCTTAAAACTAACATGAATCTTGATAATTTCAGGATCTCTTCACTATTTGATTTGGAAGCTCTAAAGATAGTGTTTCTTTTGCATAATGAACATTCATATTTGAAAGATACTTTAGTTTTTATACTTTCAAAGACAGTACATCATTCAACTCTCAGTAATCTTGTTAAACAGGTAAGAGAGTCATTATTATTGTTTCATTTTTATAGATGAGAAAACTGAAGCTGTGGAGGTGAATGGATTTGTCCAAGTTAAGTCTCTAGAAAATGGAAGTTTTGGAAATTTATTTCAGATATCTGGGCCACAGATATCATTACAATTTTTATAATTACTCCCTAAAAGTCAAGTGCTCTATCTTTGTATTTCAATTAAATGATTGAACTCAATCAGTTAATTTATTCAGATTAGTGAGTATATTCAATATCAGACATATGCAGGGGATTGTGTAAAGCAATGGACAGACATAAGACAATATACAACATCTTGGGGACCGATAATTTACATGAGGCATATAAAATAAAAATGTCTGTCAATTAAAGAATAGTAACAATACAAAATGATAGCAATAATCCAAGACATCTTACAATATGTGGGATGTAATCAGTACTACATAGGTTCAGAAAATCATTTGCAAAAATTTTATGGAGGCAGTATGACAATTTAGCTTAGGAGATGAACAGAGAGAAAAATGAAAGCACTTCCGGCCAAGACACGACAGAAAGAGGCAAAGAGAAGGGAAGGTGGAGACATGTTTGGCAGTCAGGAGGCCAGGCTGGCTGGAATAGATGGTTCATGCAATGCCATCTTGTTGAAAGTCATATAAAGATGAAGTGGGCCAGATGTTGGAGAACCTTGAAATATCGATCAAGAGAGTCTGTAAAGTTATTGGTTTTTTTTACTGAATAATTTTATAAAATTAGTTTAAAAGTTATGTTATTAATTCAGTGAAAGATTTCAGAAATTCCACTGCACTGATTGGTTAAGTTGGTTAAATTGATTGATTTTGTTCATTTTCCTAATCACAGTTTGGAAAAATCTTCAGGTTCTGGCAGCAATCAACTGCATTTAAGTAATCAGAATTTTATGCATAATCTATATGCTATTTTCTATTAAGTTTCTAAGTTTTCAGGAAGGAATTTATTGAGGATCTTTGTAAACTGGTTCATCTGCTAAGGGAGGTATACCCCTTAAACTTTTCTTGGGACTTAACCCGAGAATTTGCTTGAGGTTAGCTTTTGTTAGACTAATTGGGATCAAGGACTAACCCATTGAAAATAGCCATCTTTTTCAGCAAGAGAAAGCAATTGTCAATGTTGAACACAAAGTGAGAAAATTCGACAATCCTTTGGCATATAGTTGCAGAAGATTAGCATCTTTGGCATTGTAAGTCACCTGTTTCAAGTAAACAAACAAGCAAACAAACAAACAAACACTAGTATTTAAGGAAGCTAAACCCATGGTTTCTTAAAAAAAGAGAGAGAAAGAGATAAATCTTATCAAAACTACTATCAGGAAAAATATGACAAAAATTATATGTTCACTGATAGCTCCAGTCTCTAATAATGTCCGATAAATTATATAACCAGTAGACACCTTTGGTTATCTCTTGGAGACATCAGTGATATTACAACATTGAGGATGGCTTAGTATGACCAGTGACAGGAAGCTAAAATTTTCCGTACTGACATATGATTATGCAATGTTCAAGATGTATCCAAACTGCTAATCCTGAAGAATGAGTTCTGAGCAGTGAAAAGGAAAATGCATTATCGGCACTAGCATAGGCTCTGAGACATGCACTGGGAGACATGTCTGAAGGGCCCGTAGTACCTCTATGGTTCATAGCACTTCTGTGAAGGGAGAATACTTCCCAGCTAGACAAAGGTTTCACTATTACTTAAAACTGAGTCAGGTGCTTTCTGCAAGTGAACTGAGTCAAAGGGGTATCCATATGTATAAAGAGCCAATCCTTCTGATTCCACAGAAGAGGTAATTTCCATTTCCAGAACACATGTGAACTCTTAAGAAGGATGAACTTCATTCTACTCCAATATGGGGTGAAATGAAAACCTGTAGAATAATCAGCTTGGGCTTGTTCCCTTAAGACATTACACTACTTAAAAAAACAGTTCTAGGTCATATAATATAGGGTAATAAAGTGATTTTTCACTTCTGTTACATAAGTGGTTTTGAGAGTATAACTGGCAGCAGTAATTCTGTATCAAGACATACACATATTTCTTGATATATTGATGATATGATGGCTCTTTATTGGCTCTGGGGATAACTTTTAAGCATATTTTCATTGCATATGACTCTGAATTTTTGGTATCTGAATTCTAAGGTTTTGGTGGTTAAATGTATTTATCCTCAAAAGCTCTATTACTAAGCTTCCAATAGTAGTTGGACCTTACTTAGAGGCTGCCAAAAAAATAAAGAAAGAAAGAAAAAACTCATATCTAGGGCCAGATCTGTGTGAAGCCTGCTTGCAACCTCCAATTAAGTTCTGTTCTTAAATGATTTACCCATGGACACATAATGTGTTAAGGCAGAAGTTGATCAAAAACAGAGGCCCTCTAATTTCTACCCTTATATTTTCCCACCATTATCACGTTCTTAGTTTTATTCTGTATATATCATTTCTATCAAGTGACTCTACTACATTGTATTTTTATTTTCTTTTTAGGAAGATAAAATTTGTCCATCTTCCAAATTGATTTTCCTTAATAAATCTTAGTTTTATAAACCCCCATCATTTTTCTTAGGTTTTGTATAAAAGCTGAAATATCTTGGCACTTGATTTTAAGTTACAATAATGGAGTCATAAAAGAAATTTTAAAAATTGATGGGAAAATCTCCTTGCTCACTATCTTCACAATTTTTATTCCTGAGGTCACCTGAGATCAATGTTTTGAATAAGGAGAGTAGAGGTGGACTAAAAAGGAAATGGCAATTTAACAATTTAACAGTGAATTTTATTATTACTCAGTGGAGGGGATACTGTTTGTTACCCACCCAACACCTATTCACCACTATTCCTTCATAAAGACTTTAATTAACTTTTGCTTTCCCTTCCTTCAGGGGACAAAGGAGCAGCTGACTTCATTCTCCATTGCAGGATCCACTGCTTAATCAGAGGCAATAAGTTCCACCATTTCTCTACTTCTTCTCATTGGTCTAGGGGTAAGCTCTGATTGGAATTGACTCAGCTAGCTGAGAGAAGAATAGTTATCTACGGTTGGAAGGAGAGCCTTCGCTCTTGCTTCTGCAAAACGGCTTATAGCTCCAATTTCCACCGACTGCCATCTGATGATCATAGCAGCAACCATCTTTTAGACCAAGCATGGTGCTGGGGACAGCAGGGAGGAGAAAGAAAGTCTTTGTTTACATTCTTGCGCTGCTGACCGTACTGTGCCTGGAATCTCCTTTTCACTTTCTGGACGTCTAGCTATGTGAAACAATAAATATCTTTGTTATGGAAGCCACTTTGTGATGGGCTTTCTATTACATTCTGCTGAAAACATCCTAACAAATATTCTGTGGGTGCTAGAAGATGAACAAGAAAGGTGTGTTCACTTGTAGTCCCTTCTCTCCTATGTCTTTAATTCAAATGCACAGTTCAGAAATTATCCTAAACACATTAACAAAGAATTAGATTGGCAAAGCGTTGTTTTAGAAGGCAGAGCTTTGATGCCTGTTCTGGCCCTAATGTATTTTTTTGGCTGTGTGGCATTGGACGAACTGCTTAACAGCACCAGCTTTCTTTTTTCTGTTTTTAAATGGACATAACAATACCTTCCTCACCTGCCTTGCAATGTTTCTGTGAAAATAAAAATGGATAATGTATGGGAGACTACTTTGAAGATGATCGACACAATATATTTTAAATGCCAATCACCCATTTCCAAGAGGAGAGTTGTTTAATTAAATATGTTGTCTAACTAAATCCTCATCAAAAAGTCTTGCAGGGAAGTGGTGGTATCCCCAACATTAGGTGGGGAAGCTGAGCCTCAGGAAGCCTAAATAATGTATCCAAGATCATGTATGTGGCATAAATGGAAAGGAAATCCTAATCCAAGTCTGACTGACTCCAAACCTATGTTTCACACAATATGCTTTCTATATGATCTGAAAACTATGGTTAGGGACACCCATAAAAACCCTAGATACAATTAGAATGGGCATTAGGAATCACTAATGCATCTTGAGCATGCCCTTTATACCAGGGACTGTGCTCCACTTCCACAATCTCACTCTCCAATGGCCCCAGGAGGGAAGGCATTATTATTCACATTTTAGAAATGTGACAATAATGCACGGAGAAGTGAAAATGTTTTGCCAGAAGTGGCCTAGCTGGCAAGTGGCAGAGGCAGGATGGAAACCTTATTTGAGGTCTGCATGAATCCTAATTCTTGAGCCCATTGCCTTCTAAGTTGAAAAAGAGGGAGCAAATGTGAAGACCAAAGGAAGAAGGGACTGTGAGGAGGTGTAAAGCAAATGGGGTAAGAGCTTGAAGTCAGGCTTGCATAGGGGGCATAGCTGTAGTCAGTGCTGCTTGCCTGGCCCGATACTCATCCTGTGCCCACCTCTCCACTGGGAGACAAAAAAAGTTCTGGATAAAGTGTGGGGTTAGTGCTGGCAAGCCAGGTGAGACAAGCTCAGGCCAGCAAATCAAACAAAAGCTCATGACATTTTGCCCATAATAAAAATCATCAGAAAATTGATAATCACCCAGACTATACAATGCTAATAATTTTTAAGAGAAGTAGTTCTAGAATTAGAAGCTGCCTCAAGCAGTTTGCTAAATGTAATTCAAAGATTTTTGATGATGTGGCGTTATGGTGGTATCATGGATGGCATTCTGTGATCGCAGTTTTTTACTCACTTAATGTCAGATTTTTGCAATCACTCTTTCTTACAAGGTAATTTTCTTCCAACATTCTTTTTCCTTTCTAATTTGAACATCTAATTTGCTGTAGTCTGAGAAACAGGATAATCACGTTTGTTAGAGTTGCTTGGAAAATTAGGAATCAATAAGGCCTAGGGGCTGACCAACAGTAGGGTGGATGAGCTTTGGTAAGTAAGACCCGAGGAGAGCCCCTTGTGGCCACAGAGATTTTAGGAGACTGAGTTACTTATTGGTTGCATCCATAAGACGGCTTTCCTGAAGACTGAAGAAATTCATGAGGTCACCTACTCTGACCTTCTCCACGAGGAGACTGTGACTCAGAGCTCGTCACAATGACTAATATTTGTTGAGGATTTTTGATGGTTCAAACAATATTTTACACGTATTATTCATTTGCCCTTTGCCACATCCTTATGAACCAGATACTATTATTATCCTCTTATAACAGATAAGAATGCAGAGGTATAATACAAACAGTTGAGTAACTTGCCCGAAGTTATGCTATTAAGTGGTTGAGAAAGGATTCAAATAAACACAACTTGGCAAAGAGGGACCCTTTTAACCAACACGGTGTGACTTGAAATGATTTGTCTGAGGTCAGCCAGGAAATCAGTGAAGGGCAGAGATTAGAATTTAGGTCTTTTGATTACCAGTCCAAGGTGCTCTAAATTGTGCCCTGATACTTAAGTCCAGTGTAATTACACACACGCACACACACACACACACACACACACTCACACACACAAGCATGCACGCACGCGTGCACAAGAGTCATTCTGGCCTATAAATGTTTCTAAAGTTATATTTCAATTCACCTGTTCTTTGTTCCCTCATCCTATCTTTGCACTACTTCATAATAATTTTCAATATACGTGTTGGCCTGGGGCAGGGATTTGGGCTCTTATGTAGAATTATCCTGAGCATAGTAATCATTTTATGTTTTAGGAAAAAAAAATCTGAAGAAACCATCCTTAGTGTTAGTTTCCTAATGAGAGACCCAAATCAGCATTTAAAAGTTTCCATGAAGCTAGTAAGTTCAACTATTTTTTAAGAAGAGATTTCTAGCCAAAAGTTAATTAGCAGCTAATTAAGCCATTCCAGTCTTTTCCAAAGCTTTGGACTGGAGGTCTCCCATGGTTTCACCTTATTTCTTCTGTCAAAGTTCAAAAAGTAAAGGTAGTATTTGTATCCAAATGTCTCCCTCTTCTGAGATTGCCAGCAGTTGGTCTAAGTATCTTCAGGATTATTGTGTCAAGTTAAAGCTTATTTGTAAAAGTTACTGGCAGTTAACCACTGTTTACATTTCTTCAGTAGCTTTTATAAATAGCCCAGAAGGTATCCACTGCACAGGAAAATTGTTGCTTTCGATGAAAATTGCACTTAAGTTACCAACTCTACAAGGTTTTATTCTTAATCTGTCAAATCAATATTTCGTGCATATCTCTTTATCCCTCATTAATAGTGTTACACTTTTGAAAAGATTTCCAGTAGAACATTTGTTTTGTCAAGTTTAGAATTTATACAGGATTCATGTGTTTGGTATTTTGGATCTCAAATATAAATGTGTATATTGTTTATATTAGAAAGTGCTGGTGTGGTTAAAGGAATAATGCTCGTTTTGGAAAGAAGTCAATGAAACCTCTAGTAATCAACTAGTAAATTCATGAGTACAGTTATTCTCTTGAGTTTATGGGCTATCACATGTTATGTGTTATAGGAGGATGACAGAAAGATTTTCTCTGTCTTCCTTGAGGACTGTCTTTCTTAAGTGGGAACTCCTGTGGCCCCAGTGATGTGCTCTCATCCATTACTTTGAAAGTGCAAGAAAGCAGTCAATTCATTGTGGCTGAGAGTAGCGTAGATCAGGCATAGCCATGAAGACATCAGAGAACAGGTCCTTGGCTATTTCAGTCCTCATCCAGTCTTCTTTCCCTTTTTTTCCTTTTCCCTCTTTTCTACCTTGCTCAGGCCACATTTTGTATTCATATACAGTGTAAGTGTACATTAGGGGCCAGTCCTTAAACAGGAACAGTGTCCTTTAGAATAAATTTGCATGTATTCCTGCCTAAGTCCTATGCATGCTCCCATACACAGGCACACACATACAGACACACAGATATGCACATGCATACAAGCATACAAACATAAAGACACTGGTAGAGCCACATTGTGCAGATATACACAAACGTATACAGACACAACTTACAAAGATATACAGAGAAATGCATACAAACATATAGACAAACATACCCTCAGACACACATAGACATATACAGAGACAGACACACAGAAATAGAGACACAGAAATACACAAAGACATACCTACCTGCATATCCCGTCCCCATTACATCTCTGTTGGTCACAGCTACTTTAATAAAACTTTTATTACTCTCAGTGTGGGAAATGGTAATTGTGGCCAAAAATTAGGAGATATGAGTTAGGTTAGGTGTAACCTTTTACCATTTGCACTGTATTTTTACATGTCATGGTATGAGAAACATAGTCTTGAATGGTTCCTGGAACCCAGTTGCCTCTGCAACCACTGAAAGCAAGATTCCAGCTGTGTTTCAGAAGCAGAGTAAGGATGCCATAGCCAGAGGAAGGGGACAAACACCTGCAAATGTGTGTAGTTGGCTCAGCCCCACCTCGTTTTGTGAAATCTAGGGGCCACACTCCCTTACATGTTTGGACTGCCTGCTCTCCTGCTCTGAAGGGAAGACAGGCAAAGATGATCAGACTTAAGAGAAGGCTATGTAGTAGAAATAGACTCTGATGGTTTCCCAAACATGTGGCGTTAAGTTTCTGAATCATAATGTATTTGGATGTACTTTATCTAATTACAACTACATGACTGTAATGCTCTTCTTTCAGTCAGCATGCCTATCCGAGTTTCCATCTCTCTATCTGCTCTAACAGATCTTTCTAAAACAACTTTCATCATCATGTATAAGTGCTTTCTTTCAAAGCTGATTATTAAAACTAGGGAGTACTAGCTCATGTACTCACTATTTCCCAATTGGAGTTTTGTACAAGATATCATTTCTTAGCATTGCAGTTTGTTTTGATGGGTGAGTGGGAACATTTATTTGCTTCCTGAAGTGAGAGTAGACACCTAAATGCAAGATAGATCTGATAGTGAGGAAGACGGGAAAATCCAATAACAGTTATATATATATATATATATATATATATATATATATATATATATATATATATATATATATATATATATATAGTAGCTACCACTTATTGATCACCTTTTGTATATCAGCCTTTATGACAAGGGATTTTGCATACATTATCTTAATCCTCACTACAACCCTACAAGGCAGGAAGGTGTTATTTACATTACATGGATGAGGAAACTAGGGTTCAGTGCTTCTTGAATATGAAACATATTTATTCGTATGAGGTTTTAGATGTACAAAATTTGACACATGGATTCAAATTTTCATAATTTAATGATGGATTCTGGGGAATCACTCCTCAACCCATTTGCCATTAAAACATTAATTTATTTATTTTTATTACAGTTGTTCCACTGTTTGCCATTTTTTATATGACTCATATTTAGAATTTTTATCTGAATCAGGTTTCACAAATATGCTGACTGCAATAGAACTTTACTAAGCAATGGTCTTGCATTATTTTCAATGGAACAACAGAAGTTGAGTGTAATAATTGATAAAGGGGGCAGGTGCATACAGTGGAGTAAAGATGGTCTCCTCAACAAATGGTGCTGGGAGATCTGGACTAGTACATACAAAAAAATGAAACCAGACCACCAGCTTACATCATACACCAGAATAAACTCAAAATGGATAAAAGATTTAAGTGTAAGTCATGATATCATGAAATCCAAGTGGAAAAAATACACAGTAAGATTTCAGATATCTCAAATAGCAAAATTGTGGTGATGTATCTCCTAGGGCAAGGGAGATAAAGGAAAAAACAAACAAATGGTACTACATCAAATCAAAAAGCTTCTGCACAGCTAAAGGAACCATCATAAAAATGAAAAGGGAACAGACTATATGGGAGAACATACTTGCCAATAATACATCAGACAAGGGTTTAATCTCTAAAATATATAAAGAACTCATACTACTCAACACCACAAAGACAATCAATACAATTTAAAAATGGGCAAAGAACCTGAATAGAAACTTCTCTATGGAGGACATACAGATGGCCCACAGGCATATGGAAAAATGCTCAACATCGCTAGCCATCAGAGAGATGCAAATTGAAACCACAATGAGATATCACCTCACACCTGTCAGAATGGCTATTATTAATAAATCAACAATCACAGTGCTGGCAAGGATACAGAGCAAAGGGAACCCTTGCGTACTGCTGGTGGGAATTCAGGCTGGTCCAGCCACTGTGGAAAAAAAGTATGGAATTTCCTCAAAAACTAAAAATGGAGCTGCCCTTTGAACCAGCAATTCCACTGCTGGGAACATACCCTAAGAATCTTGAAACACCGATTCAAAAGAATTTATGCACCCCTATGTTCATAGCAGTACTATTTACAATAGCCAAGTGTTGGAAACAGCCTAAGTGCCCATCAGTAGATGAGTGGACTTAAAAACTGTTGTACATTTACATAAGGGAATACTGTGCAGCAGAAAAAGGAATTCCTACCTTTTGTGACAACATGGATGGAACTGGAGAGTATCATGCTAAGTGAAATAAGCCAGTCAGTGAAAGACAAACACCATATGATGTTACTTACAAGTAGAATCTAATGAACAAAGTAAACTAGTGATCAAAATAGAACCAGAGGCATGGAAACATGGAATAAACTGACAGATGTAAGAAGAAAATGAGGAGGTGGGGACTGATTGGAAGAAGGTGAAGGGATTAGTCAAGGAACATATAAGAAGGACCAAAGGAGTGAAAATTGGAATAACTGTAATAGCATAAATGAACAAAAAAATTGTTCACAAAAATAGCAAAAATAAAATGAATGTGTATCGGCAGTCAAGCTGCCTGGTTTTTAATTCTGACTATGCCACTTACTTACTGCGTGACCTTGGGCAAGTCATTTAACTTTGCTGTTCCCTAATGTTAAGGTCTATAAAGTGGAGGTAATTACAGCATCCACCCCACTGAATTGTGATGAGGATTGGATGAGTTGATCTGGGCAAGATTCTCAGAACTGTGCTTGGCACATTGTAGGCAATGGCTTAGTGTCAGTTTTTATTTTTATTTTTAGTTACAATTTTGGTTCCTCATTTCCTTACAAGTTAGTGGAATGTCCCTTCTTTAAATGTAACTGTAAGAAGAAAAAAATTTAATACATGTCTCAGTGAACTGAATGCTATATTGAGAACATAGCTCAAGTAGCACCTTCATTATGTAAAGGAGGACTACACAAAAAGAGTTTGTTGTCCTGGAGGGCCCTTCGATCTCATACACATCTGGTTAGCTAGGTTATCTAGTTGAGCTTGTGAGAGTAGTGGAAGCAACAGGAGTGTTCAGGGCAATTTCATTGCTTTTATTAAGTGAGATGAAGGCAATAAGTTAGTCAAACGGAGACTTGACTAAGAGACAGATCATAATAATGTAACAAGAAAAACGAGCAAGACATATGAATGGCAAGGTTGTGTGGGTGGGAGGCTTGTTGAAGTAACTGATGTTATAACTTTATTGCACTATTATTTCAGTCAGGAAAAATACCTCTGTGACAAGCTAAGACAGAGCCCTAAAACAATATATGCTTACTGTTCTTTTTTTCCTCTTTCTTTCTCCCCCTTCCCTTCCTTTCCTCTTATTTTCCCTGCTCCCCGGCCCCACCCTTTTTTCTTACTTGTGGGGAGTCAGCTCTTCTGCATCTGTGATAGCCATTGACATGACTTAGAAGCCATGTGTTATAAGCAGTTGCAAAAGCATAGGTTTGTTTCTATCTGCCACAGGGTTAAAGAGACATTCCTGTCAGCGGTGAATTGTGAACAATGTATGGGGGATAAATTGTATGAACACTTTAAATCGACCTTGGTAACAAGTATAGAATTGCGGAGAAAGTTTGGGCTAACACAGCTAGACATAACAAAGGAACTCTAAAAAAATGACAAGTTGAATGTAGTCTTCACTTCTTCATTAACTTTGTTTTTGTGAATCTGCACTGACTTGTTACAACCCCCATTACTGTAATATTGGAATGGTATACAAAGAAAAACAAAGCATAATTATTCAGTGTGCTCAGGGATTTCTTAAACACCCCTGCCTCATCCTTATGATAGAAGTCAACAAATTCAACCCCAAACATTTCTTTATGGAAGGAATAAAACAAATCAAACAAATTAAAAACCCAACAAAAAAGAAAAATACCTCTTAACATTTGTTTCTATTGCCACATCCCTTGTGACGATGAGCTCACCTCTCAGCTTTTCATTGGTTAGAGAGTATTTTAAATGAATTAGGGAGAGTTGGGAACAATGAGATGTCAGGGTAAATTCTTCATATCAGAAATAATTATTGTCCTACTTCCAAACTCCTTCAGATCTTCAGCAGTTCACAATCTATGATTTATTTCTTTCCCACTCATCTTAGGAGCCTGTGATCTTATTTTTCTCAGAAATCCTGTAGGATGTATTTATTACTATAGTTATACTTAAGTTGTACATCAGAGAAGGAAAACTCTGACTCCAAAAAACCTCCGCTGCCTTGCGGCATACCTCTTCAGGGGAAAGGCTAAGGGAGTAAACCCCGACAGAAAATCCGGAGCCGGAGTCCCTAAGGCGGTTTGACGTTGTAGTCAACACCGGCAACTCCTGCGGCGCACCTGAAGCCAAGCTGTATTGACTCCGTCTTTCCCTTGGACCCTTCAGCTGCGAAGAGAGGGGGGGTGTGCTGCATGGGCAACAGCAGACCCTCCATATCACCCTGCCCAGGCTCTGTAGCTTCAGCTTCAGTGGAGAGGACACTCCAGTGTCATCGGAAGATGTCGATTCAACACGGGAGGAGACAGATACCGTGTCACTCCCGAGTCGGACTGCACAGCCATTCTCGGCGGTGCAGATACTCTTAAGAAGCTACACCATCGTCTCTCGAGACGGACGGCTGCCGACGACGACGACGACTTAAGTTGTATACCTTTCATGTGTCAGTTCTTTGGAGAACACATTCGTGCATTTAAATCTTGCTTACTCACAGAAATTATCAACTCCTCAAAGGCCAGAGCATATCTTATACGGATTTTATCCATGTGACGGTCTCCTACGGTTCTCGATAGGTATTTGATGTCTGAGTGGGTTCATACTTAACAACAGCAGGACAGATGTGTCTTCTCCAGGATAGCTGTGGTTGCCATTTACTGGACTTTTCTGTTGTCTGCAAAAGGATAACAAGATGCTGGGTCCCCTGTCTGATTTAACCTTCCCCCTGTCCTAGAGATATGATGTTTCCATGCACAGAACTATTCACAGTTGCAGCAGTTACAAGTTTGCTTCACTCAGGAGTTCAGGAGAAATTACACTCTCAGTGGATTTACAATTTTGCCTTGCTTATACTGGTGGGGACAAAGACATGAGAATGGCTGAAGAATAAGCTCCTTGGGTTGCTGTCTGGTCTCCTTCCCACTCTCCTGAAGCCAGATCTGGGGAAGTGGGAAAGAGGCAGACAGAGCTTAAGGGTTAAACCTTATTTTCATGGTGAATGAGGTGCTCTGAAGGTCTCTAAGTATTGTCTGTGTTGAGAGGGGGGAAAAGAAAAAGACGCAGCTACAGCTTCTTTTTATCTCCAATTAAAAATAGAATTAAGGTACTACCTTTGACTTCAACCTATGCATATCATTTGAACAATTTTCCAGACTCTTGCTTTTTAATTTTAAAGCCAATCTTTGAGTGGAATGTTCAATCACAACATACAGGTAACAAATAAGCAAACAGGCAAGGCTGAATTTATCACTGAGTGTTCAGGTCATCTGCTAACTGTTCCAGGTATCTGATTCCAAAGTAAACATGTCATATAGCTATTAGGATCCCCTAGAGGCATTTAAATGAAGTGAAAGGGCAAGCAATGATCTGAGGCACAGATTGCCACTGCAGTCAAAGTCACTAAAATGTCCAGAGGTGGAAATTTCATTTTCTTACTTTTGTATACAATTATTCATTCTAGTATTTTTTTGTGAAATTTTATGTAAGTGACAATTATTTAACTGGCTATACCGATAAAACAAATAATTATAGTAATTACTCTTCTCTCCCTGATTGCCACTGATTTTTCTGGGATGGTGACCAGCCTCACTGATCTGAAATGAAAGCCTCTTCCATCTCCTGTGAGTATGGGCAGCTCAGGCAATTATGTCACAGCTTCTCTGTACTAAGGTGATGTGAAACTGTTGGTTTATTAGATATTAATGTCATTTTGGCATATCAAAGAAGTATTACTGTTAGTGGTCTCAGAGATTTACTCAAGAGAATTCTCTGGAAAAACATCTAGAATATTAATTGCATACTGTGATAAAAGTTTGTTCATCTACACCCCAATACGTCAACCTTTTGTGGATTTGGTGGATATGGGGAATGGGAAGGAACATTTGACCTATAAAAAGTATTATGTAAGAGGAGCTTGTATTACATAAAATTTGTATAAATCATTCTAACTGAACCCATTTTTTTTCTTGTTTGTTATATAAACGAATGCATAGGCAGCCTAGGCACTTTTGCATTTTCTACAGAAAAATCAGAGTTATTAATCATTCTGATGTGTAGTGTAGTTTGGTATAGTTTTCTTAGAAAAAAAGTAAAACAAAAACTACTTTCTTATATTTATTGGCATGTCTTGGCTTTATAAAGAATATTATTTTCAATACAGAAGTAATAATCCAGAAAAGAAAGCACTATATTTTATGACTGCACTATTTCATCTTACTCAAAGCATTTTTTATCTTTAGAAGTTACACTCTGCTGTCTACATGAATATCTGTATAAATACTCATTTTGCCTAAGCTTACATGTATATGACATAATAAATTCACTGCACCAGGATAGATTCTAATAAAATATCAAGTAGCTACTGGATAATTAGATGTCATGATATGATCGAATAATTGTTTTTCATTTAACAATTTTTTGACTGCTATGTTTGAGGTTATTTAGTTACAATTTTTTTATGCTGCTACTTCCCTAAAGCTTTTGAGATAGCTTTTAAAAATGTTTACATGTGTATGTTCAAACTGGACACCGACTACTGATTATTCTGCTATATCTAAATCTATACATCAGATTTCAGGAAATCTCTAAGAAAAGAGATCCTTGTGCTTCTTGGGGCAATATAGTAAAGATTCCTCTCACTACAACTCTTGGAACTTTGTTTTTTTCAACAATTCAATTTATTCCAATTGAGTTAGAGTCCCCAAACTTGCTTGATCATAAGCAGTACCCGCGATGATTTTAAAAAGGGCATACATATATTCAGGACTCTTAAGACATTTTGATACCTTAGGTCTAGGATTGTGCTCAGGAGCGTTTATTTTTAACAAGCATCCTGGGAGATTCTTAGGCTTAAGCAGGTTTGAAAACTGCTACTGAATAAAGACTAAAGTCACGGCATTCTCAGAAGTAAGGTAGTCACACAAGATTTAGCTGATTGAGTAGTTTTAAATAATTTTTAAATTAAAAAGTTAAACATTCTATTCATGTCATAAAATTGGGGGAAAATGCTTTTCTTTTTGGCCTTTGCAAAACCATAACTTTTTAGAGCAATAACCAACAACTGTATCAGGAACTTTAAGATCATACACCGAGGATTCTCCTTACAGTCACTGAAGATGAAACAATCCCAGACTTGTTAAAATGACCAAATTCTTTCTGTCACTTGCCTCATGGTCCAAATACCTGGCAGAAACAGGTTCATTGACCATTTTCAATTTCATCTGATACCATTCGTACTTAGTTTATCATTGAGAGCATGGACATGATCTGGGAGGTTAGTTTACAGAATTTTTTACCACTTGTGAAAATTTAGAATTATAATGGCGAAGGGGCAGAAATGACTCTGCCTTCCTGGGTGACCTCATGAATATTGAACTGCTGTTTTGCACTCTTCTTAGCACTCTATTGTGAAATAATGGCCAAGCTTGTTTTTCTTGCCCGAGTTAACCACAGCCAGACCCACGTGGACAGAGACTAAACTGACTTCCTTAAAGCACATTCAGAAAGTTTACTGCATGTTTTTTCCTCAATTTTCGCAATTTTATTAGTTCTTAATAAGCATTTTCTCAAAGCTTGGTGATTTCTTAAAGTTTTAAAATCATTTTTACTAGCGACTTCTAAAACACACCTGTGTGGTAAGTCTGTGCTTTCAGCCATGTTTTCACAGGACACGTGTGACCAAAATACAAAGAAGAGAGGCAGAATTTTACTTTTAAGCTCTGTCCCTGGCTCTAAAGCATGGAGAGAAAAAGAGAGGACTTGCCTGCTTGTTCATGTTTAGCATTATGTAAGTGGTATAAGTGATGTGGTTCCAATATGCAGGTGCTTTAATTTCATTGTGTTTCCATAAAGAAAGTCTCGTCATAAATATGATTTACGGTAAGTTTGGGAAAGCAATTCCTCCAGCTTATTAAGAATAAAGGTATGACTTAAAACTAAATAACGACAATCTTTTTTTAAAAAACTACTATGTAATTCTAGTTGTTGAGAATAAATTTGGCAATGGAAGTTTTCAGTTCAGGCATATGACAAATTAGTATAATGATATAATGAATTGTGTACATATTTTTCTTTACACGGAGGATATTTAACTCACTGAAATGAAAGCTTATGATTAAAATCTAAGAATTTTCATTAATACCTTTCTGATTCTTCAACCCACTCCTAGAAGCAAGCTTTTACATCTGGCTTCTTGGAGCTCTCTCATAAACTGATAATCACAATTCCACATGAGTTCCATGTATTTCTTTATGTAACCCTTCTCTAGCTCAAAACCTTCTCTAATTGCTCACTGGGCATTTGAAAACTTAAAGTTAAAGATCTAATAACCCCCTTTATTTTTTTTAAACCACACCTCAGATATATAACTGTGAGAAAATGAAATTATTAACACTAAATTAATAAAAATATATACTTATATAAAGTAGCTTGGCTAGTAAAATTTATAAGCTTATAAAAGCATAGACTCTTCCCTCCTCCAATCAACATTTAAATTAATTGGTAGCAATTTCTGCTCATTAAAAAATGTTTTCAATGAAAAGCAATATTTTGGAAAATGGAGGGGAAGGCTTAAGTTACAGAAGGATTGTTAAATTATTTTCATACATACTTATTTTTACTTTATTTTATTTTATTTATTTTTACAAAATTGTAATGTGGTTTTTGTGACATTAAAAGTTGAATTTATTTCTGCCTTTGTTGGACTGAATTTAAAGTTGCTTCTTATACTTACCTTTTATGTATAAAGTAATAAAACACCCAGTCTAGCAAATGGTAGCTCAAGTTAACAACAACAACAAAAAGCTCCAATATAAAGAACTAATGAAAATAGAAAATATGTATTTATAGTTAATGACCCCTTAATTTAGAGAATTTACTTCTTTTATTAAAGCAAAAATAAAAATTTATATTTAGAGAAATGTATTTTCTCTTTTCCTATTCACTGAGTCCATAGATCAGAAGGATGCAAAACATATTTCTGAGACACATAAAATTATGTGCATGTATATATATGTTAACATAAAGGCAAATGTATAACAAAATAGGTTAAATTTTAAAAATATTTTCAGCACAACTACACATACTACCATATATGTTAGTATATTATTATTTAATTTTCCTGATAATATTTTTATTTCACGTATTATAGAAATGCTTTATATTTATCTCAATTATGGATTTCAAAATGATGCAGTTAAAAAGTCAATCTATTTTAGTAATTATTCTATTGAAAAAATTTTGGGGTAATTGTTTGAGATGAGATAATTTCACCCAAAAACATGAATAAACTAAAATTGAAGTCAAGTTTGTTGAAACTCGTATAAACTAAGTAGGGGCAGAATCATTGCATGATCATTTTTAGGTCAAGTGTTCTGCACTATGATGAATTATTCTTTTTCATTGTCCTTCTGTTTTAATTAATATTGATTATCACTATTATTATTGAAAAATTGACATTCTTAATTTATTGTCTTTTTACAGGACTTTCCTTGTATATCAGTGGGTGGGCTAGTGACCTCTTCTGTCATAAAAACCTTGTCAGAGGCAGAGTGGTCTGGGCTTGAAAAGGTTTCGACTCATCATTTAAATATGACTACTTTTTAATTTCTTTTATGGCAAACTTATCTTTTAACAGTAAACATTCAATATTCTTTTTCTGTGCAACTGAATGAGACAAAGGAAAATGGAAGTAAACTATCTTATAGCAAATTGATTTCACTGGAACTAGGATTGACTTTCATAGTACCTTTTTATACTATTGTACAGAGAGAGGGAGGATTTTAGCTGTAAAGTAGTGATTTCTCCCAACATATGGGATCTAATAATTCAATACATTGTTCAAGAATGACAACGATAAAGATATAATTAGCCATCGTTTTAGTCAAGTTTATGACATGTCCTAGGAGTAAATATATTTATGTCTTCAGTATCTTTGAAACTCGGGTGCAGTCGTGAGAGTCAATTGCTAAGGAAGATCTTTAGAATGAGTGAGTAATCATTTCCTAGGGCAAGAGGGTCGGACTTAGCTAATTTATGTGCAGTAATAAGCCTGACGGAACAAATCCAAAATACTACCCACATATCCAAGGAACACAGAATGGAAAGTGTCACAGAGACCAATCTGGTAGCAATGATTCAACACATACATATCAAGGCATTACCCCCCAAAGAAACACACAGAAACCTTCCAAAAAGGCTCTCTCAAGGCATGCACATGCAAACAAAGAGAAATCCAAGACTCACAGTTTATTTGAATTCACAAAGGAAAATTTTCAGGATGAATGTTGCTTTGACGTTGTCTTACTGATGCAGAGGGAAGCCAAACCTGTTTTTAATTGCAAAGCCAAATGGTTTATGCATGGGCTCTGCCATGCTTGTGAGAACATGTTGCTTTTATAGCCCCCTCCCCCTCTACGAACACGAGACTCGGCTTGCCAACGCTGTGTTTGAGCATGGTCACATTTAAATGAGTAGTCTTGTAGGTATTTTTAAAGGGGGAGGTGTCAATCTGTCAGAGATGTCACTATAAGTGGATCTATCTGCCTATCTGTTACCACTTGCTAATTATGGATTTGGGTGATAATTGTCATAAATCTTGCCACAAAATGTGCAATAAAATGCATTTTCTGGGGGTGATGTGTGGTGAAAGATGAAGCTAGAATCTAAAGGCTTGTGATCAACAGATCACAAAGCCTGTGCTGTAGAACTGTTTCACTGTTTAATATTCCAATGAATACACATATTGTTGCATGTGTCAGGTAGCTTCAGGCAACATTGCTGGCATTCCATTATAGGAATGGTGAGTGTACACAGAACAGTGTCTGTAGAGAAGTATCTTCTCATATGGCCAAAAAGGGCCTTCAGGAATACTCTGTACTATTAAAGCTGACCTGGGGAGGACAAAGAAAGAAAACAGAATAAATGACTAATAAAATAAGTGTTTGTAAGGAGCTGACCAATCATGTCAAAGTTGGATCTTAAAAAAATTTTGAGATAGCTCTTAAATATTTGTTCTTCTAAGATTACTTACAGATAAGGAAGAGAAAGCCAGAAAATGAGTGCCACATATATAAGAAAAACCTATGCTTTTCTGAAAAAGGGTTGACAATAAAAGAAGATGTAACTGAAAGAGAGTTTTTGCTTCTGTGTCTAGTTCTTGAAGTCCTTGCTGCCACAAGCTGCTGACTCATTAACTGCCACTGTCACCTTATCTCCTTCTAATCTCTACTCACTCCTTCTCATCTACACACACAGACAACACACACACACACACAGTCCTTCAGTTTAAACATTAATTTTACACAGTTTGCAACACAAGTTCAAATGTTGAGAGTAAGAAGCCCACTCTCTCTTTGGAGGAATAAGTTGGTACTTTATTCTGATATTCTATGAAAGACTGTGAACTTACTTAAGGGCAGACACATTGCCTTATTATCCCTCTGTCCTCAAAGTAAGTGCTCACTCAATATTGAAGAATAAAGGATTCTTCCTGAAAATGCTTCCTCTGGGAAGCAGAATTTTAAGAGAACGTGAACACTTGGCCATCAGGGTGCCACTGAACATTGCTGCTTACCACACTTGATATAACCAAGTAAACAGCTCTTGGCCTACTAGAAGAAGGTAAACATAGAATAAGTGAAGTATAGTTTCTACCTGAAAGTATTTTATATTCAGATTCAGAAAACAGAGTCTAAGAAAATATATGCCAAATTCTCTATTGACACAAATGCAACATTTAACAAGATTTACTAGCCAAGGCTTAGTAGTGACTAGTTCATACAACTCAGAGCATTCTAGCCCAGACTTCAGCACAAAATGTTCTTGGGTAACTCATTCTTTTGTCCACCATTCACTTTATGTGTATAGATTGGTATGACCATGAATAAAACACACCCATACTTTGCTTACACGTCCCTCCTAACCTTTTACTTCTCATCATAGACTAGAACTATTTATGTTGGGGTCCAGCTCACCCATAAAATTTTTCTCAATAAAAGAAGCAAGTACTTAGTCATAGTGCTTATACCTATTAATCACCTCAGGGAATAGATGGTCAATACATGTAAGACAAAGCTCTGGTCTTTGTCTTAACTAAACCTTCAGAGGATGTAACAGCAGCTTATAACTTAATAATATAAACTTCTTGAAGACAGGGATAATAAAAGCAGTTATGTACTATGTCTCTACAAAATATACAGAAAATATTATAAAAACAACATGTAATATCATACCTATACTATCTGGGGGCACTACTATCATGTTTACTTAATAAAATGAAGAAACTGAGGTTCAGAAAACTTGAGAGGTTTGGCTAAAGGCATATTCTAAAAGCCAGTCTGGGACTGAAACTTTGGTCTATAAAACTTTATACTGTCATTAAGTGGCACGACAGACTGACAGGTGACATGAGATGGAAGAAGGGGTTTCTTGTTGGTTGCTAGGGAGTGTTTCTTAGGTAAAATCAGACTATTTGCTCTTGTATTTAATTCAATGGTAATAAAATGACAACAAAAACAGTTCTCTCTACAATTAGCGACAAGGAAGAAAGGGTATTGTTATATATGTGTGGGGAGGTGTGTGAAGGAGGATGAGAAGGTGGACTTTGGGAGAGAAGACATAATTTAGTTCAATGGTGTTTGTGAGTGACTTGCCATCTGCCAGTCCTACGCTCAGGGTCTGGATGTGGCAAGATGAATTATAGTGGTTCCTTGTCTTCATCATCCAGGAGCTATTTAATGGTTCAGAGAAGAAGAAAAAACATAAGAATCATGCGAACATAAGGTAAGAAGTGATCTAGTAAAGCTCACCAGGGCCTCTGGGAACATGATGTGATTTAGTCCAGCCAAGGCAAAGGACGTATAGGGAATGAAACAGGAGTAAGAGATGCAGTCAGTCCAAAGCAGTGTGAGTATAATGGTCTTGCTTTCCCAAAACACGTCAGGGGCTTCCTGGGTTTAGTAGTGACCTAGCATGGGAGGATGAACTCAAACATAAAAGAGATACCTCAGAAACATTCTTGATCTCAGGCACATGGAACTTGTAAACTAGGGCTGGCTACATACAAAATTTTCAGACCTAGTGCAAAATAAAAATGTAGGAACTCTTGTTCAAAAAAGCAGAGGAAAAGTGCCATTAAAGCACTAAAATATAAAGCTTTTTCTTTATTCTACAAACTCTGTTTCTCAACTGGTCATGCTGTTACTTGCCATTTGTCACTCTAGGTAAAGAACACTTTAAAATTTAAATTATTTGCATGAATTTTACCATTTATATTATGCAGTGCCAGTTTTCAGTGCAAATATAAGAGCATTTAACTTGTATGCTCTGAAATTACATGATGCATATTATGTTGCTCATATATGCATTTGTAATTTATTCTTACCAGGCAGTAAAAATGCTGCAGATAACTAACTCAACTATTTTTATGTCAGTTTTGGATACATGCACATTCTAGCAATATAACATGCTTATCATACGCTCTCCTAGGCTCTCTGAATTCCGTACATTGTGAGTCATGGGGCATCACAAATATTATATGTGAATGGGGTGACAAAGGATGGAGGTAATGTGTGTGTCCCCTCTGCTCACACATATTCTCCATTGTCTCACTGGATGTCACTTACAAAACATCTGTTCAAAGCTAAAATTATTAAGGATTTTGAAAAGTGACAGCAGAGCACTAAATAAAGCACAAGGTTCCTTCTGAGCATGGAGTCTGGGGTGATCACACAGGTTACAAGCCCATGAAACTTGCCTTGTTGTCAACACAATTTCATCCCAGACAAAAAAGTGAGGTCAAAAGATCAAACTGAATTCTATGCTCTTTGACTCATAGACTGAGACATCAGTCACCCTTCATCTTGCAAAAATTCAAACCAGAAATACAAACTGATTATTCAGAAGGAAGGATAAATTATTGCCCCAAATTTATTAGGGTGAACTTGAACTGGAGACCTCATGTCCATCCTGAAGGTTCTCAGCACTGGATAGCTCAAATTTTTCTCATTGATAGTAATAATAGGGTAAGGAAAGAATGAGTGTTCTCTGGTTGTTTCTCTCTCTTCTGAGAACTCAGAGGACAAGATGAAGAGCCTGGGAAACAGTGGAGAGGGGAATTCTAGGAATATGCCACACTGCTTTCCTTTCCTCCAAAAGCAGCATGTTTGCATAAGTTGATTTTTCTGCTGTGCTAGATTTTCAACTACAAGCTGTGTCCCTAGCAACTTTTTGTTCAGTTTCCTCCTGATCAATAAATCTCTTTAATTTCATGCCCCGGTATACTATATCTATTCCCCTGAGCATTGAAACTCCCTGGTGCTCAAATCTAAGATGAGTTATCCTTGAAGAAAAACCCCGCATATTTATAGATGTTGTTTATTTGAATTTAATAAATTTTCCCTAGAATATTGACTACCCAAATTTTATCTTTTCATCAGTTTGTATCTACATTTTGAGAGGAGGAGGAATATGATCTTATTAGTGATACTAGAGTTAGTTAGTTGTTATTAGATACTTATTGTGTGCCAGACACAGTTCTAAGCATTTTATGTATGTTAACTCATGTTGATACTCCCAATAACTTTTTGAGGTTGGTGTTATTGTTAAAACTATTGTAAGGGCAATGGTTCTGACTGGTTTAGCTACTATTAGCTGGGAGGCTGTGGGCAACTCAATTACTCTGTGCCTCAGTTTTCTCATTGATGAAATAGTAGCTGTCTCATAGAATTGTTGCACTAAAGAAGGTCATAAGTGTAAAATGCCTATAAGAATGGTTGGCACATAGTCACATTCAGTAACTGCTAGCTATGCTTATTATCTTGTTACTCCATTTCTTCTAGTGAGGGCTTTCTGTTGAGTGGCTGTATGCCTTTGGGTTAACAATTTAATCTCTCTGGACCTCTTTTTTCCTCATTGCCAAAGCTAAAGAAATATGGTATTCTGGTGAAGATTAATTGAGGTAATGGATGGAAAAGTTCAGCACAAAGCTCAACATGGGGTAAATTCTTGTCTATAATTACGAATGTTTTTTAAGGAAACTCCTGAGTATTCTCACTTCATTAATTCTTGATGAAATGATGATGTTTCCTCTTTTTCTTAAATTGAAATTTAATTCCCATATAGCATTGTGTAAGTTTAAGGTTTACAATGTTGATTTGACACACTTACATATTGCAATATGATTATCACTGTAGCATTAACTAACACTTCTATTACATCACGTATCTATCATTCCTTTTTGTGTTGAGAATAATTGCAGTATACTCTTTTATCAACTTTGAAGTTTATAACACAGTATTGTGTTATAGTACATTAGCTTTCCAGAATATATTTATCTATTAATTTGTAAGTTTGTACCCTAATGTTTATTTTTCTTGAATCATTAACATATCCATAGCATTCTACATGCAGTCTCAGGCTTAACTTTTATTTTCTTTCTCTCTAGACCCTGAGCTCTGTTCAGGTCTTTCGTTCCCTGTTTTCCCTTTCACTGTTTTCTCCCCTTTCTCATCATTAAATTCTACTTGTATTTTTATAGCACACCTCACACCACACAAGTGCTGTTTTCTGTTTGGTTCCAAACAATGGCTCGAGTAATTAATAGGTGTCTCTGAACTTTACCAGTGGGAATGGCCAGCACTCTAAGAAAGCATTAAGGAGAATGCAAAGGATGGAAGCTGGACCCTAAAGAAGACATTTAAAATATCAAAGTACACTCATAGATGGTAGGTTTTAAGTGTCCTGCTTTGAAGTGAACTTTTCTGCTCACTTGGGGATGTACAAAATACAGTGGTGATCACTAACATTGGTTTACCATCTCCTTAATCATGGCTGCTAGTTCTTTTTTCTTCAAGTTTTTTCTTCCTATTTTATTAAGTGGAGAAAAAGAAACCTCATTAGATAGTTTCTTTAGGTATATTTAAGATTGAAATTCTTTGCACATTTAACAGAGGTTGAAGCCAAGAGCTAAGTTTATTTCTGTCTCTTGAATACTTTTGTTGATCAATAACTCATAATCAATAAATTTTGAAATGCAACCCTTTAAATTCTACTTTAGATTACTTACATTTTTTTTTTACTCAGTTTACTTTGGAGAAAAGTGGTACAATAACACTTTATTGTGAAATGTGATTAGAATGAATTAATTTAGGTCTATAATGTAAATTCAATTTAAATGGACTACTTAAAAGCTCCTGTGAGTATAACCATCACCATATATTACAACTTGAAATGTAATTTTTTTCCTCCCAAGCAGGTTAGTTTAGAGCTAGTTATTCCAGATCACTGATTTTATTTATATAACTGCTCAGGCTCCCACCCTGATGCATCTCTTCACCATCCCAAGGCCTCCTTTGCTCAGCCTTCACCAGCCATAGGCTTGCTGAGTCACCTAATTGAATGACAGAGAGCTACTTTTTCCACACCCTCAAATTTTTATTTTTAAGAGCATATGAATATAAAATTTATTACAAATGAACATTTAGAATTTACAAGCTGCTTCATGAGAGTGATATTTACAACTTGTACTAAGAATTTATATTCAAAATATATCAACAGCCATAAAAAATTTATAAGATAATGGAGTTTTTTCTTAGGAAGTGAAGGTTTTGGTTTAGCTACAGTTCAACCAATATTCTATTTTGTGATCTTGTGTTGATTGCATATCCCAGTCTCTTCATCCATGAAATGAGAAGAATAATGTTTCTGGTAACTTTATAGAGAGAGTGTGACAATGCAAGAATATAAAGTATGTGGAGGAAATTTTGCAACTCCACAAAACAGTTAAGCCTATGACAAGTATTTTTAGGACAACCTACTGTAATCTATATATACAAAGCAAATTGATGATCTGAATAAATTAGACCCCTACTTCTTTTGCTACTCTATCATCTGACATATTGATCAGATGTCTAGGACAAAGTGTTTTTAAAATATATTTTGGTCCATACTTTCTTGGTAAAACCTCAGTTTTTTATTTCACTTTATATATTCCATCACTACTTGAGATACTTATTTATTGCTAGAGTCTCGTTTAATTGCTTCTCTGAAGAAAGAGGCCCATAAATGAATTCTGAAGTTATCTTTAACAAAATCTAACTTGCTCTTCTTTACATAATAAAATTCTATTTAGTTGTTAGTTTATTCTTTCCAGAAGGGGTATTTAATCTAATTGACCATTTTAGAGTTAAGATTCTTTCCCCAGAGAGCAGAGCAGATCTCCCCTTATCTTTAGTCCATGAGCTTGCATTAAAAGAGCGGTAGTATAGCTTCTGGGAGGCCTTTCATGCACCCCTAAAGACCAGTCTTCTCTTTCTGAATGTTGTGTAGAGTCTCGCATCTGGATAGGAAGACCGCCACAGGACAAGAGGTTAATGGAAATGGTTAATATACAAGATTTTGAAAATGTCTATTCTGGAGAGTCTTATACCAAGACAGAAAGGATCTTAACTATGTTCCCCATTAAGTTTTAAAAAACTAATTCTTAGAAGGGATATTTTTCTTGTTTTATTGACAAATATTTGATCTACATTCTGTATAAGTTTGAGGTGTATAGCATGATGGTTTGATTTTCATATACAGGGTGGGGCAAAAGTAGGTTTACCGTTATTTATATAAATGATAATGCAATAATTAGTAAATAATACAAGAGTAAACTGTTTCACATACTCACAACTGTAAACCTACTTTTGACCCACTTGTATTGTGAAATGACCACCACATTAAATTTAATTAATATCTATCATCTAATATAAATGCAATAAAGAAATATTTCTACTTATGATGAGAAATCTTAGGGCCTACTCTTTTAATAATTTTTCTCTATATTATACTGTAGTGTTAAATATAGTCATTATGTTGTACATTATATTACATTACAACTTCTTTATTAATTCATTCATATACCATCGATGGATACAAATTGTTTTCATGTCTTAGATATTGTAAATAATGTTGCTATAAATATGGGGGTACATATATCTTTTTGAGTTAGTGTTTTTATTTCCTTTGGATATATTCCTAAAATGGAATTGCTGGGTCAAAGAGTAGTTTTATTTTTAACTTTGGGGGCAATTTCCATACTGTTTTTCATAGTGATTGCAACAATTTACATCCCCACCGACAGTACACGAAGGTTCCCTTCTCTCCACATCAATGCAAGCATCTGTTGTCTTTTGTCTTTTTGATGGTGGTTGATGACCAGTTATTGTCCTAATCTCAAAACATGTCTACCAAAACTATTTTCTGCTTAGTTTTTGCAGTTGCTGACTCAATCAAGCCTGCGTTTCCATCCTTCACTTTCCAGGACCCAGCTCCCAACCCACTGAAACTGTCTTTAAAAAAATCTTACCTCTAGCCAAGATGGAGGCTTAGACAGACATACTGTGTCTCCCTCCACAACTAAGAAGGAATACAACTACCTCAAAAGTAGAGACAACCATAAGTTCCAGAAAATCAAGCTGTAGGACAGTCCAACAAACAAAGATATAAAGAAGAAATACTCATCCAGATAGGTAGGAGGGGTGGAGCCAGGGCAGAGAGGATGCGGTGTGGTGGCAGCAGCAGCAGGCTGGCAGAAAACACAGTAACACATTTTAAAAAGTGGGGAGGGACACCTGGGGAGTGCTCCCAGCCCCAGACTGGACCACACAGTTCATGGTTTCAGAGCTGGGGAAAATAAAGCCTCATTGTTTCTGACTGTACAAACCAGTGGGGGTTGGGGCAGAAGAAGAAACTGTCGCTCTCAGCAGAGTCTGCCTGTTTAAATGGCCCCATGGCCCTAGAACGTCCACAGACCCACCCGTCCTGGGAACAACAGCCAGGGCAACAACTAGAGGGGTTTTCGTCCCATACGAAAGTGGGAGAAGTTCCTGGAAAAGGGGTGAGTGCTGAGCAAGTGGCATTGTTCCCTCAGACCCCACCCCCCCCCAGCGCCACAACGTGGTGAAATGGGTCGTTCTGTACTGATGAATACCCAAGGCTCTGCCCTTTACAATGTAACATGTTCAACACCTCTACCTAAGACACAGAAGCAAACAAACACAGGAGCCTGTAAAGATGAGGAGACAGAGAAGTATGGCCCAAAAGAGGGAATGGATCTATGTTCCAGTGGGAGAACTAAGTGATGAAGAGAGAGCCAACTTAACAGATGTAGAGTTTAAAACACTGATGATAAAGATGTCACAGGGTTGACAGACATGCTTAAGCATGGCAGATGCATAAAGGAAGAAGTGAAGGCTATGCTAAATGAAACAAAGGAAAATCCACCCAAAACCAATGATGAAGGGAAGGAAACCAAGGTTCAAATTAATGATCTGGAACACGAGGAAGAAAAAAACTGTCAAGCAGTACAGAATGAGGAAGTAAGAATTGAAAAAAATGAGGATAAATTTAGGAACCTCTGGGACAACTTTAAACATGCTAACATCTGAATCATGGGGGTCCCAGAAAGAGAAGAGGAAGAGCAAGAATTTGAAAGCTTAAGTGAAAAATGATGAAGGAAAACTTCCCAAATTAGGTGAAGGAAATAGACATATAAGTCCAGGAAGCACAGAGTCCCAGACAAGCTAGAGTCAAGGAGGACCACACCAAGAGACATCATAATTAAAAAGCCAAAGGTTCAAGTTAAAGGGAGAATCTTAAAAGCAGCAAGAGAAAAGCAGAGAGCTATGTACAAAGAAGTGCCTATAAGACTGTCAGCTGATTTATCAAAAGAAACTTTCCAGGCAAGAAGGGACTGGCAAGAAGTATTCAATGTGATGAAAAACAATGACCTGCAACCAAGATTACTCTATTCAGCAAAGTTATCACTTAGAATAGAAGGGCAGATAAAGTGCTTCCCAGACAAGGTAAAACTAAAGGAGTTCATCATCATCAAGGCATTAGTATATGAAATGTCAAAGGACTTACTTAAGAAAAAGAAGATCAAAACTATGAACACTAAAATAACAACAAACTCACAGCTATCAACAATTAAATCTAAAAAATACAAACAAAATCCAACTAAGCAAACCATAATAGGAACAGAATCATAGGTAGGGGGATCATTTGGAGGGTTATCAGCTGGTAGGGGGAAGGGGGAAATGGGGAAATGGTGCAGGGATTAAGAAGCATAATTGGTTGGTACAAAATAGACAAGGGGAAGTTAAGAATAATACAGGAAAGGGTGAAGCCAAAGAACTTATATGCACAACCCATGGACATGAACTAAGAGGGGTGGAATTGCTAGAGGGAAGTGGGGTACTGGGCAGAGGGGAGCAAAGGAGAAAAAATTGGGACTACCGTAACAACCTAATCAATAAAATATACTTAAAAATTTTTAGCTGACCCTGATAATTACCTCATCTCTGAATGTTGCCCCCCAAACTTCTTTATTACCTTGAGTTTCCATTACTTATATCATTCACCTGCACCTTCTGGATATTAAGCAAAGGAAGAAAACATGGGCAAAAACAGATGCTCACATGAATAAGTGAAGATAGATGTCATGAGACAGAACAAGAAGAGGGAAGGTTGGGCTGAAATGATCAATTTTACAGCTGAGGAAGCCGGATAAAAACAGTGGAAGATGGAACTGGCAGTCCATGGCAACACAGAACAAACATATGCTAGGAGCAGAAGTCAGGGTATTATTGGTTAACAGTGATTTCAGGCATGAAAACAACATAGGCAGTGGTGGTGGTGGTGGAATTATAACACTTCTGGGTTACTCTTATAGACCTGGGACTGTAATTCATATCCAAAGCAATCCCTTTATTGTAAAGATAAGTCACTCACAAAGTGTTTATTTGCTCACTGACCCATTTGTTTTATGCCAAGTAATCCTAATGCAGAAACACTCCTTTAACTCCAAATATATTTGCAGCAGCTCCTGTGTTAACATATGCTTTATTACCTAATTACCTATATGTCTACAATTTTACCTTTCTTTTTACTGTAAAAAATTTAAATGATTTAAGGCCCCACAACAAGGCTATTGCCAGTACTGTTCTCTTGGGTTAATGTTAAGCCACTGACGACTGCTTTCTAGATGCCTCTGTCCAGTCAGCTGTGCACCCACTGAATAGTTGTGTGGTTTAGATTAGATCTCCCCAGTTTGTTGATGGGAATGTCAGGTAGGACAGAATCAAAGGCTTACAGAAGTCTAGAGAGATTACATCTATTGCATCCTTTTTATCTACAAGGCCTGTCACTCTATCATAGAAGGAAATTAAATTGGTCTGGCATGATTTGTTCCTCTAAAAGCCATGCTGGTTGCTACCCAGTTCATTATGTTCTTCTAGGTGATTGCAAATTGATCATTTTGATGATTTATCTCAGTAACTTCCCTGGCACTGTGTTTTAGGCTGACCAATATTTCTTTTTCCTTCTCTTAAAGATGGAGATTTCATTTACCTTTTTCTCTTTTTTAAGGATTTTCTGTTATATGTGTAATTTTTTATCATAGCTAATTGAGGTCTTACAACATACTTTAAAACATTCATTCACATATTGTTACAATCTATCATTTGTGTAATTTTTGACAATTGATTATTACTTCAGCCTATATTTATTCATTCCCTCTATCAATTTATTGAGTCACTTATTTAACATGTATTGATAATTTAGGGTTTGAGAGAACAATACATTTATAAACAATGAATTCATAAGTCTTTTGAAAAATATATAGTCCATGTGGCAGACATACAAATAAAGAAGTAATTATAGTACAGGGCTGAAAACTCTGTAATAGGGGTAAGATGGAACACTTTTAATAGGCATTTATTCAAATAAATCAAGGAAGTTCCAGGAGAAGGTAATATCTGAACTGAGTTCTCATGGCTCAGCAGGAGTAGGTCGATGTTAGAGTGATGGGAAGAGAGAGAGAGAGAGAGAGAGAGAGAGAGAGAGAGAGAGAGAGAGAGAGAGAGAGAGAGAGAGAGAGAGAGAGAGAAGAACATAGAAGAAGAAATTTCAGGCAGAAGGAATAGAATTTACAAATATACACCTGTTACAATACAGTGAGTTTGGGAACTCATGGCATGGCAGTTCAGTAGGATTAGAGCACAGACTTTCTGAGCCTGAGCATTGGAGAAGCAGGATTATAAGAGAGCTGGAGAGCAGACCATGAAGCTCTTGAATGGCAACAAAATAAACTTGGGATTCTTCTTGAGTACCATGGAGGATATTCAAACCTTATTCAGCTATTTTTTTATAGGTAGCTATTATTTTAATAACATGAATGATCTTAAGTATCAGAAGAAGATAGAAAAAAAATTAGGATATAATCTCACTCCTTAAGTACCTTCCAAAGTACTAAAGGAGTGAGGACTTACAGACACAAAGCAATTAAATTACAATATAAGTAATTTAGGTAAGGGCCAAATAAGACTCTGAGGAGAGTAAGTAGGAGTTCAGAGAGCAATCTTGAAACTGAATTTATCTATTTTATTTAAAGTAAGGATGAAGTAAGAAGCATCTCTGGCTTCAACTATTTGGGGGAGATTCTAAACATCATGCATTCAAATTATAAATAATACTTACATGCCTACAGTTGTTCACTACCAGCTATAAACTTAGCTCACCCATGTACTTAGTCCCCACTGTCATAGTAAAGATTGGAAAAAAGATAAAAGTGGAAACAGGGTTGCTCTTCTTCTGATAATAACTCAAACAGTTCAAACCAACCCCCCTTTTTAGAAAAAGTAGGCTATATGGAAAAAGTAGTTTTAAAAGGCTGCTTAAATGTACTGAAAGATGATAAGTAAAAAATGAATTACTGAGCTAAGATCTGGGATGGAGGTTTAGGGTAATAACCCCAGAACTAGGGGCTGTTTTGAACCCTACTGTGTTTCCCTCTCTCTCAAATATGGAGAGGGCAAGTGGCACTTTCAGCAGCCTTGCAGGACTAAGGAATACGTATTGATGAGCAGGACTCACTCAAGCTATGGACACTTGTGGACACTGTTACTCTAGTTGAGACCCTAAAGGCTTCATCCTGGGAATACAAGTGCATTCGGGCTAGGTTCTACAACCAGAGAAGCTCAGCTTAGTACCATGTCAATCCATAATATTAGATTAAAAGTTTCCTGGAGTATTAGTACTTCCAAGCACCTTTCAGTCAACTTAGTTGTTATTTTTAGAAAATGTCAACAAAAAACCACACATTCTTTTCCATGGAGTATAGAACATTTTTCCTGTTAGATCATGTTATGAGAATAAAATAAATTTCAAAAAGCAAAAAAAATTTAAGTCATAAAAATGTTCTCTTAACTACAAGGACACTATATTAGAAACCAACAGAAAGATCTTTGGAAATGAAAGAAAAGATCTCTAGTATTTGGAAATGAAAGAATATTCTTCTAAATAACCCATGGGGCAAATGAGAAATCTAAAACAAATATTCTGAATTGAATTAAAATAAGAACACAAGATATAAAAATTTGTGGGATGCAGCCAAAGTATAACTTAGAGAAAAACGTATAGTATTGAGCAACAAATTAGAAAAGAAGAAAGGTCACAAATCAATGACCCCAGCTTCTAAATTTCGAAATGACAAAAGGAAGGGAAAATAAAACTCAAAGTAAGCTCAAGAATAGAAGAGCTATTTGAAAAAGAGCTAGAGGAGAGGTTTTGCTCTAAAAATATCAAGACATATGTATAAGACACACTAAGATAATCAAGTGTTGTCACAAGGATGTAAGAATAGAACTAAACAGAGAAAGAAATAGATCTATGATTATTTGGACATTTGGAAAAAGTGGTCTTTTCAATAAATGATCAATTGGTTAGCCATATGAGAAAAATCACATTTACCTGACCTCTCACCATAAACAATGGCATTCCAGATGGATTGTACTGAACTATAATTTCTGAAAGATCATACAGGAAAAATGTTCATGATATATAATGATTTCTTAACTAAAAATATATAATATACAAAAAATTACTAGCAATAAAAGATTGAGAATTTAGATTACGTAAAATTTTAAAAAGTTTACTTATCAAAAGACACAAGAAAATAAATTGCAAGCCACAAAGCAGGAAAATATCTTTCAGCATATATAACTAACAAATATCCAAAATATAATGTTCTTCAACAAATTAAGCATGTGAAAGGCATATAACCTAATAGCAAAATGGGTAAAAGTCTTTAAATGGCATTTGTTAAAAGAAGATATACTTGTATAATTGGCTTATAAACTTATAAATGTGTTTAACTTCATTAGTAATGAGGGAAATATTTCTTATATTACAATTATACAACATCATTCATTCACCAGCAAGGCTAAAGTTAAAAAGACTGACATTTCCAAGAGCTGGCAAAGACAGAAACATGAGAACTCTAACCCATTGCTTGTGTGAATGAAAATTGGTACAACCACATTGGAAAACATTTTGGCATTATCTATTACAATTAAGCATTTACATTTGCTATAACCTGCCATTCCACTTCTTGGTATATAGCCAATGAAAAATGTGAATACCATAAGCAAGTATGCTCATTTCAGAATTATTTTTGCTTGTTAAAAACTGAAAACAACTTCAGAACTCTTGACACTATGATAGGTAAACATGTCCAGTGGAATTTATACAACAATAAAAGAATTAAACCTCCCCTCAAACACATAGTTAAATGTCACAAACATATGTTAAGCAGAAAGAGCTAGACTCTAAAAAGTGTTTATATGTGATCACATTTACATGAAATTTAACAAATAGAAAAACTTTGATAAAGAATTTAGAAATGTATGGTTAGGTGATAAAGTTATAAGTAAGAACAAGGGAGTGATAGCTATAAAAGTATGTCGTCAGAATGTTGTTTCTACAAGTGGGGTGGGGCAGCAAGTGTTTGAGTGGGAAAAGCTCAAAGGAAGCTCCCAAAGTGCTGGCAATATCGTTTTTCTTGAACATTAAAGAGTTTACATAGATTTTATCAGTTTATGGTAATTCATTGAATAGTATATTTATATTTTATAAACTTTTTGATATATGTATTATGTTTTGCAGTTATGATGATGATGATGATGATGAAGATGATGTTGTGAAGAAAAAAAAGAAACTACAAAAATCAGGAGGATATTAAATGGAAGTGACCTTGGTGGCAGAATTCAAAGTAAGCCTTAAACTCTGATTTCCACCCTGGCCTTTTGCTTGCCACTTCTTTCTGAAACAGTACATGTATTTTCACCAATTATAGCTTCATTCTGGAATACTAACTATCTTTTGTAAAAATGGAGATACCTCTGGTAGGTTGAAGGGCTGTCGTCACCAGTCTCTGGCCTCCAGGTCCCAGAATTGTGTCTATCAAGTCTACAATGATTCATTTTCATTTTACAGGTTAAATGGTCTTTTCTGAACTAGACAGGAACTTCACTGCCATTTATATATTGTTTCTGTAGAGATTCAATTCAGAAATTTAAATTTCAAAATAAAGTATTATACTTTGACCTATTTGGCATTTGGGTAATGCCTGTACAGTGATGTGCATTGTATAAGCTAAAATTGATAAGATTTAGCTCTGGGTTTACTGGGCTTTGGTTCTACTAATTATTAGCTACTTTATTGTGATAAAATTTTTACTTTATTAGATAGACTCAGTTCACTCATATATAAAATGTGGGTGAAAATACGTATCCTCAAAGGATGTTACGGGGCTCAAATGATATTAAACACAATATAACTGTAAGAAATAAAGATTTAAATCCACAACAGAAAGAAGACAATTGGATGTAAGAGATAAAACAGACTAATAACAATGTCACGTAGAACGAAATCATTGTTTCATTTACCTGGTATTCCCTGTCTCACACTGTTAGTATTTGAGCAACTGCCTCACAATTGAATCCCTCTTTATCATTCTCAGAGGCTCAGAAAATGCACATGGAATACTTCTCACTTAACTTTTGAAAACCTTTGTGTTTATCATTCATATTTGTATCTGAATTCTTGATCTGAAATTTCTACAAGGAAAGAGAGAGTGCCCGGCATATAAACAGCCACAAATATTTGTTGAATTTGTTTAAAAATTCTCAAATATCCATGTATATCTACAATGTGAACCACATCTTGAAATGAAATGATTGATTTATGTCCTATCTGCCAGCTACTGTGTACTTTTATTTCTCTTATGATGATGTCACAGGATTTAGAATATTCTCCAGAGATTTAGGATATAAAAAAGGTGACCTACTTCATTTGAAGCCATAGCAGACACTAAGGGAGGTTTTGAGAATTTGCCTTTGAAGTCCTCAGGCATGAGGCAACATATATCTATTGACTTATTTACATATAGTGTTTGGTATTTTTAAAAATAAAAATGGCTGTGCTGACTTATCATAGACTTTATAGCCTGTATGAAATAATAATAAAAAAAAACCAGTTAGGTCAATTTTTGATTCAATCTGCCCAGACTCATTGGCATCCCTGTAACATTGTGAGACTTGTAGCCACGATAAGGGGCGCACTCTGTGCTGACAGTCATTTCACACGAATAAACGCTGTCTGGTCCATGGGCCAACCTGTTTCTCTACTTTGTCCTTGCTAGATCCATGCCAATCAGGCCAACTGGCAGTGCCATCGGTATTTAGAAGCTGAAGAGGATTGGAAGCCACACACATAACTTGTTTGTAAATAAAACGTATCCTTTCCAGCAAGAGCAGTAGATGTATAACCCTGTGTAATAAAATTAAAAAATACTCAGCTTTTTCCATTTCTCTGAAACTTCTGTTTTAGAGTTTCTGGTGCAAATCATCTTAAACTCACACATATGTCTTCAAGATAGCTTAAGACACTTTTTTCTCCTCTCTGGGACTGTGAGAAAGAATGGTGTCCCTAAATTGTGGCTCAGAATCTCTGAGGGAGAGATAACATCAGGAATCAAATTAGCTATGTAGGCTACTGGGCTTTGGTCTGGCCAACCATTAGGACAAATAAAAAAATCAATAGGACATGCTCTAGTTGCCTGTCCTCCTGGGATTTTTCCAGCTGTATTTGTGGAGGTCTTCCTTGAGAGCCTTCAATAGGCTGTTTAATTTACTATATAAATTTAAATCAGAGGGGACTTACCTCTTGGATCCGGGCTTTGAGTACTACATTAATCAAGAGCAAAGACATGTTACATCATCTGGAGCTCTTAAAAGTACAAAAGCATATCTTTTCTAACATACAATTATAATTTTAATATGAGAGAAAAATCTCAATATATTTACTACTCTCTCCACTACTGGATGGTTTATCTTTTAGCTAAGGAATGAGAGGGGGCTGCGAGAGGGTGTAAACAGAATTGCCTTTTGGATGGTTATAGTGTTAGTATCTGTCTTGGAGGTTTTCATTTTCTGCTTTTGTTCCCACCAATGAAGAAATAACCTGGTTGTGGTTCTACTGTTTTTGGTCCAAAGGGTCAGGATAGCTTGTAGCTAGAAGCATAGTTGGTTTCATGGTGACCCAAAATTATCCTAGACTTCAAAGAACTTCCTCTTCTCTCTGCATGAAGAACTCTTTAAAGAAGTCCTTTTTCCTTTTACAAGGTGAATGCTTCAAAGCACGTGGGAGGAGTATTTCCTTCTCAGTGTTTACCTTTCAGAGGTGAGGAGTTCATAGACATTTCCCTGTTTGTACAGTAGGATCTAATCATTGGCTTTGAGGCAAAGGCTCTCCCTGCTGCTGTTCTACTGTCAGGAGTTTCCCGTGCTCATTTTTCACTTACTGATGCACTAAGGACGCTGTGCCAGGAACCCGAAGAAAGCTGCGTGCAAGTCCTCTGGAGTGTATTTCTGTCAACGTTGTGTACCACTAAAAAAAGAACTTGATTCTGTTTTCAAAGCCTTGCTTTCTTCCACAGTTACAAAATGTTCACCGAGTGGCCAGAAATGACAGGCAAAGTGGATGAGTGGGAAAGCCCCCATATTTTCTCACTAGGCATGAGTGAAGAAAAGCCATAAAATAATGTAACAGATTTTTAATGCACCCACATGGATTTATACATTCAATGGAGTATGAGTCTCTCAGTTTGGAAAACCTGGAGGATGCTGTCTGCAAGACATTCAGCAATATGCAACATGGTGTATAAACAGTGTTGGAAACATACTGACCTTGTGGTGTGTCATTTTATACCACCTGTGACGTCATTTTATCAGCCCTAGGGAGCTCTGTGAGTATGAGAGCAGGGATTTTACTGTATTAGTTTAAACCCTTCCTTTCAGGAATAGAACAACGACTTGCACTTTGTTAGAATTAAAAAAAATTATTTTTCATTAACATGGAAAGTCTCTAACTTCTGAGTAAAATTTTATTTTTGGAAACAGCTAAACCCAATTGAAATGGAATTTGGTAAATAATCAATCTCTCTAATATTATTTAGCAAAAGCAACAGATAAAAACAATGGCAAGTATTATATATCTATACTATGATCATGACAAAAAAAAAATGTCACACCCGGAGAAAACCAAATGAAAGAAAACACATTAAAATGTTATTTTATAATGGTAAGATTATGAGAGATTTTTATTATACATTTATAGCAAAAAAATACCATAATTAATGTTTGGAAAAAATAATGAAAGAGGTTTTCTTTTGCAATGAATACACAAATTCTGCCTGAAAGAAATTATAACTGCTTTAAGCAATGGAACCGTCATTGTGACAATGAATTAAAACTGAGATAAAGATAGCTGCTGTTCATTGAAAAGCTACTATAAGCTAAGAACATTGTTCTATTTTGCATGCAAATGGTCTCTAACCCAGAAAAAAATCCTTCAATGTTAATATTTTAACTTTAATTCCCCTGTTGCAGAAACTGAAGTGTAGAAAGATGAAGGGACTTGCCCAAGGTCACACACAGTGGGCAGGACTGAGTGCAGGCCTTTTCACTTTGAAGCTTGCACGGTCTTTTAGAAACATCAGAAAGCCCCTTCCTGTGTCCGTTCATTCTTCCCATTGGCCAAAGGCAAATGCCTTGACATTAGAGGCCTTTTACCACCTAACCCCAGCTAATCGTCTTACCTTATTCCTCCTCCTCTTCAGTCAGCCCGGTGACCCTGGCTCCCCAGCGTCAGCTCATACATGCCTACACTCAGCCCTCTTCCTACATTGCCTGCAGGGCCCTTCATGCTCTTATATACTTGTACAGCCAATGCAAGATGTCCCAAACCATAAAAATTCCTGGACTTCCTCAATTTGCTGGATTTGTGCCTACCTTTGAATTTTTATTGATTCTACTATTCACTGGGCATTTGCTTTTTTGCAGCTCTTATATGTTTTCATATCGTGATGCATATGGGACTTCCTTCTCAGCTGGACTTTTCTCGTCTTGAGGCCAGGTATATGTGTTTCACTGAGTTTTGCATGTCCTGTGGCATACCGTGATGGTTAAGAGAACAGAACCTGTGGGCAGGAAGTCAGTGGCCTCACCACTTTTTGACTCTATAGCCTTGAGCAAGTTATTTAATTTCTCAAATTGTAGTTTCCTCATCTGTAAGCTGTGGCTAATAATACTAACAACTTCACAGATTTGTTGGGAGAATTAAATGACATCATAAACATAAAGCAAGCATTGGTACATTTATGAGACACTGAAAACACCCTATAAATATTATCATTAGTCATAGTATTCTTATTAACAAAAATAAGCACAGGAAACATTTATGTTACATCCATTTTACTTCTTAACAGTACTAAATATTTAGAAAGCACTTGATACACATTTTAAAAATGCACATGAGTAAATGTGACCATTCTCAAACACTAACCAACGTAAGAAGGGAAACAAAGGGAAAAGAAAAAAAAACTCCAGAAAATGAGAACTTTCAAAATAACATTAGAATTGGAATTGAAGCACTGATGGATTAAAAAATTTAAGCAGACGTGTGCAAATAAACTTAGTAATAACAAGTGGGCCTTTTTAGTCTTTTCAAACTAACAGTTCACTGTGGAGCGATTCACAAGGAAACAGGTGGGACTCAGCTGACTTTCTTACTTGTTTGTTTGTCAGTAACTCACATACATCTCTTGGACTGATTATTGTTTGTGACTGATGTTTCCAAGCTCATAAGTGATTCTAAAATATTTCCCAAAGACTGAAGATGCTCAACAAGCCTAACCCATCTCTTATTAATATTACTGGAGAAAATAAATGACCTTAGAGGACACACTAAGCCCCTGTGTGTAGACTAAGTGGTGCCCAAGTAGATGGTATTCAGTTTCAGCCTCAAAATTTAAAAAAGTTACAAGCAAAGCAATTTTGTTTTATTGGCACTAAAGCAAAGCTGCCCAGCATCCCAAGAAGACAAGAAAATGGCTTTGGAATTTCTAGGCTCTGGGCTTCCACCTGCAGTTCGTCTGTGTGGGTTTATTCTGCTTGAGGCTTATGCTGGAGGTTTTGTGAATGGAACAAGGAAGGTGACAAGTTTAGGTTACAATCTTGAGTAATGAGGGCGATCAATCAACTGTCTTGGCTATTACTAAACACAGTCAAGTATTTAAAATACCAATCTGAATTGCAGGGGTTCTTACAGTGATAGACTTACAAGGAGCCAGAGCTACTGTGCATTAAATCCTGCATGTGTTTGAATTCCACCACTAGTAATGGAGCTGTCTTTCCCATGAGAAACTGTTATAGTGTTCAGAATTGCTTCCACTATTCCTGCTGGTGAGTAGATGGCCAATAACATAGTTTATGATATGTTAAGCAACACACACAGTGCCTCAGTATGGAAAACTCCACTAAAAAATTCCCCCTAAGCAGAACATAATCAATAAGATGCAAATGATATCTATGTTGCCTACAAGAGACCCACTTCAGATCAAAAGACACACACAAACTGAAAGTGAAGGGATGGAAAAAAACTTTCATGCAAATGCAAGCAAACAAACAAAAAGCTGGGGTAGCAATACGTCGTTAGATAAAATTGACCTTAAAACAAAGGCTATAAGAAGGACCCAACAATTCCACTTCTGGGTATTTATCTGAAGAAATCCAAAACATTAATTCAAAAAGATATAAGTATCCCTATGTTCATTGCAGAATTATTTATAATTTTTTAGCCAAGATATGGAAGAAGATAGATGGATAGATAAAGATGTAGTACATATAGGCAATGGAACATCACTCAGACAAAAAAAGAATGAAATCTTGCCATTTGCAACAACATAGATGGACCTGGAGGATATTATGCTAAGTGAGACAAGTCAGACAGAGAATGACAAATACCATATAATTTTACTTACATATGGAATCTAAAGAACAGAAACGAACAAATAAAAGAGAAATGGACTCATAGACACGGAGAACATTTTGATGGTTGCCAAATGGGAGGGGTGTTGGGGGATGTGTGGAAAAGGGGACGGGAATAAGATATATAAATACCCAGTTATAAAAATAGTCACAGGGATGTAAAATACAACACAGGGAATACAGTCAACAATATCCTAATAACTCTATGTGGTGTCAGATGTGTACTAGACTTATCAGGGGGATCACTTGATAAGGTATATAAATGTCTAATTATTATGTTGTACACCTGAAACAAATAGATCACTGTCAATTGTAATTAAATGTTTTTTTAAAATTGAAAAACTAAAAAGTATAAAAAGCTAAAAACTGATGCAAATGATTTAATAAATAATGCCAGATATCACCTATTAAAACCTGCTAAGTGCCAGATCCTTTACAGGACAATTCATTGTCACTTTAACCAGAGTGATCTCCCTGAACTGAACATTTGTGTGACACCATTTTATGGCTTCTCATGCCTTCTGGACATGCCCCTAACTCAGTCCGGCACAGGAAATGCCTGCCTGGATCTGACTACTTCTGATCTCTCCACCATCTGGAGTTTAATTGCTTGCCACCAACCTACTCCTCACCCTCCCTTCTCCTATCTGCCCTGCCCCGGCTTGCCTTCAGGCCTTGCTCAATCTTGAGGTCCTCTCTGTGTTGGCTAGCTCTTCCCCCAGCTCATTCCTCTTTTCTAATGCTCTGCACATTCCTTACTCCAAGAATAATATAGATTTTCCTACCAGGTATTCCTGTAGCTCTATTTTTTATAGAGATATAATTGACATAGAACATTGTATTAACTTTGGGTGCACAACATAATGATTTCATATATATATGAAATGATTACCAGTATAATTTTAATGAAAATCCACTGCCACACATAGTTCCTAATTCTTTTCTTGTGATGAGAACTTTTAAGATCAATTGTCTTATCAACTTGCAAATATGCAATAGAGTATTGTTAACTATAGTCACCATGTTGTACATTCTCAGGGCTTATTTATCTTATCCAGGTGTATCAATACTGTGGATGGGAGGGAGCACTAATTGAGAGTGTGAGAGCCCAGATGGGGTGACAGGACAGGGCATGTAATTAAGCAGAAGTAGCAATAGTGAGATTAGGGAATGAAGAGCTCTCTCCCTTCTTCCCCATCACTGGCACCATCCTTGTACCCTTACTCCACAGAAGAGTAAGTGAAGAGGGAGAAGAGAAGAGGGCAGTGAATAGGGTGAAGAATGCGGTGAGTGTGGGAGCTCCCAAGTGGTAAAGGGGTTTTTAGTGGTGAGGAAGAAGGTGAGTGAATAAGGAGAAAATCCTGCCCTATGACAATGGGGCAAAGGGGGTGTTTCTAGGGAGAGTCAAATTCTTATGATGGCATTTTCTGCAGAGTTTCAAGTAAGGGTAGGGATGAATAACTTGTGTTTTAGTAGGTTTATTACCTAGAACATTCTTAAAATGCAGATTTCTAGACTTTACACTTATGTTTTTGATTCAACAGGGGAGTGGGACCTAAGAATCTGAATTTTAAAAAGTACCCCAGGTAATTCAAACACAGCTGGTTTATGTTCTAAACTTTGAAACACATTGGCTGTCTCTGTCTTTGATATTCAGAAGTAATTTTGTGTTCTAAAATAGTCATATGACCTATGCTTTTCTTTAACACACAGTTACAGTCTATTAATTAAACAATAACATTTAATTTAAAATATGTACTGAGAACAAAAGGCCTATTTTTGCACATCTGAAGGAGATATTATTTATCTTATTGTTGAAAGTTCTGTAGTAATGTTTTACCATTTCTTCAAATAGTTGGCATTGTGACATTCTACTATCTTCATTTTTCAATGGTTTAATATGATTTTTCTTCCTGTTTTAGTTTCCTGTTTAATCTGCTACTGCCTGTTAAATCAGCTTCCCTTCACAGCAAAGACTGAGGATGCTCTTGTTAGATTAAACATTCTCTTTCTATCTGACCCAGCTTTCAGCTCCATCTACTTAGTTATATCATTGGTTGGGTAGCAGAAATTACCCAGTGGGTAGCAGATGTTACCCAGTGGGAAAATCAATTCATGAAAGAAGAGCTAGTGCTGTATGTTTGATTATAGAGCATCTCTTTTTCTTTCTTTGAGCATATCTGTCTCAGCACACCTGGGTATTCCTCCCTAGAGCTATGAAGAAGTTTGAATTGCCCTGCTCTTAATTAGCATCATCCCCTTATATTACAGGTGAACATGATTCATTCTCTGGTATATATTCCTAAGAGAGACTCACTGAAAAAGGACACGTCATTGCAAAGTGAAGAGAAGGCCAGTGGTGAGGTGCTTGAAAGATAATCTCTCTCTATTGTTCTAGGAGGTTTTTAAAATAAATGTTTCCCGTGATACAATCCAGCAACCACTAAAAGTTAGGAATGCTCTTGTTCCACGAATTTAGATGTTTCAAAGAACCATCCCTAATTGCTGACATTTAGTATCTCTAGCCTAGCCTTTGGTTTAACTCAATTGGTCTTCATCTGGGTATATATCTTACAAAAAGCATAGCATGTACAGGTTCTGTTGGGTCTATCAAATTTCTGATATTTGTGTATCTGTATATGTGTCTTCGTGTGAGAAGTTCTTAAATGGCATGGGTTTCTCTGTGGAGTGTATGATAGCAAATGATGAAGAACCATTGAAGTGATGGACAAACACGTCCTATACAAAATTAATCCAATATTGTGTTAGCAGTGTTTCTCAAGGGAACTCAGAGTTAATTTCCACAGGAAGCTCAACTTAAAATGGAAAGTTCTTCCTCTTCAGGAGAACTCTTATTTTAGAAGGAATTGTAAGATGTTTCCCACCCCTTGAGCTTAAGGGGCCATCTATCACTGAATTAGATTCTGTGAAGTGGTCTGTGATCATCCACATGAACCAACTGCAGGAAGCTTAATTGTAATTAACTCACACACTCAATTTTAAAGTATCACTTTTTTAAGTGCATTCTGACTATTGATCAGTTTTTAAGGATGGAGGAAGAGAAAGTGGATAGTAGAAAAATGTAATACATAACCCTCCCTCCCACTTTACTATAAAGCTTTCTGATACAAGAATTCTTTATTCTAAAAATAATATTATAGACAAGTAGGCAGGTTATTGGCTTTTGTGTAAAGACATCAAATTTCAGATGGATGTTGAATAGAAAGAGGGAATTTTAATGATCCATTAAAATTTTTTCATTATTATTTACTAGCTGAGTCTACTAAGTTTGACCTTAAGAAAGTCATCTGGAATACCCTATAGAATTTAGATCACAATAAAACCAAGCACTTCAGTTTTTCTCATTTCTAAAACAGGGATAATAATACTATCTTTTGCCTGGGATTTATGTGGGAATTCAATAAATAATCTTATTGCAATATTTAGAAGTGAGCCTGATCCTTATGTGTTCAAAATACTGTATATTTGCTATGATTACATTACAATACTTACTGAATTAAAAAATTGAGAAATGGAACAATGGGATACTTGAATTAACAGTTTTCTTTCACTTTTTGATTACTCTGTCTTATGTTTGAGTTTTTACTGCTTTGCTGAATTTTGGACAGAGTAAACTTTTGGCTACAGAGAAGGAAAACTCTGATTCCAAAAAAACCTCCGCTGCCTTGCGGCATACCTCTTCAGGGGAAAGGCTAAGGGAGTAAACCCCGACAGAAAATCCGGAGCCGGAGTCCCTAAGGTGGTTTGACGTTGTAGTCAATACCGGCAACTCCTGCGGCGCACCTGAAGCCAAGCTGTATTGACTCCGTCTTTCCCTTGGATCCTTCAGCTGCGAAGAGAGGGGGGGTCTGCTGCATGGGCAACAGCAGATCCTCCATATCACCCTGCCCAGGCTCTGTAGCTTCAGCTTCACTGGAGAGGACACTCCAGCGTCATCGCAAGATGTCGATTCAACACGGGAGGAGACATATACCGTGTCACTCCCGAGTTGGACTGCACAGCCATTCTCGGCGGTGCAGATAGACTCTTAAGAAGCTACACCATCGTCTCTCGAGACGGACGGCTGCCGACGACGAAACTTTTGGCTAAATAGGTGTTGATTTCATGTTTTTCTAGATCTCTTCTCCTGAGTTAAGAAATTTAATTTGTCCTGAATTTAATTTCTTCAGAATTCTATTCCTTATACCTCAGTAATTTTAAAAAATTGTTATCAATGCTGCTAAAAGTTTTCTGCTACTATGTAAACCATGATAGTTTTTATGCCTTTTTGATAATATTTGCACTTAATTAGGGCTTTTTGCAAATTATTTTTATTGGAAGGAGAAACTGGACCGATAGAAATTCGGGACACACTGAAAATGTTATTTTAAAGACCAATATAACTTTCAACCTAAGGACTCTGGAGAAACACTATTCTGACCGCTCACAGGCATGATGACCACACCTTGCACAGAGAGTTAAGGGTTAGCCCTTAGTTCCAGTCAGCCAGGTTTTTGTATCCTAGCTCCAGCTGACAAGCTGAGTGAATTTAACCAAGTTATTTATCATTTTGGTGCCTAAATTGTCTCATTTCTAAATGGAGTACCAACATCAATGGGTTTTTGTAAGAATTAAAGCTAATAGAATGCAAAGCACTTAGAATAATAAGAGGTACACGATGGGTATACTTTCATAAGTGTTTGCTCTCAGTATTTCTAGAACAATTCTAATCTCAGTTCTGTTGTCACAAAATACCTTTCTAATCAGAAGCTAATTTTTTGTCAAACCAAGTATCTTGACTAAGTTCAGATTTACCAGGACATTTTTATCGATTTTTATTTTATTTTTATCTCTTGAATTAAGAGAAAAAAGATCTTATAAAAACTTAGATATAACTAAAATAACTAAAAGTTTTACCCCAACATTATGCAATGTATGTATTATTCAATAAAGCATGGACACAGTATGATAATTTCTTAATATAACAAAAATATCTGAGGTCATGCTTCTCCATTTTATCAGAATAGGCAATAAACAGATATATTGCCACTCAAGGAAACTGACATCAGGTGAGTAGCTAATACGGCTTTTTCTAAAGCAAACAAGCAAACCAAATTCTATTAGATCTCAACATGAGTACAACCGATTTCCTCAACTCACAAGTTTCTCTTCCAATTTATTCCTTCTGTGCCTCTTTCCCTTGTCTTTCTTATACATTTAGAGAGATGAGATGAGGAAAAATAAGTTACTTGCCTAACACTTTAACTCAAATCAGATAAAACTATCCACTTGTCTGAAAACTGTACCACACCCCAAATTTGTGTCTAGTCACAACTTCTCAAATATTTCTACGCCTAAGTTTTCCATTTTCTCCTTACTGAGGAGTTCAGAAAACAGGTTGCCTTGGTAGTGTCTTATAGCGATAACCTAGTGAATTGGGCTACTGCAGTCCTGCCTTTTTAGCAAAAAACCCTGGCTGGTTTAGCTCAGTGGATTGAGCGTCGGCCTGCGAGCTAAGTGTCGCTGGTTCGATCTTCCAGTCAGGGCACATCAGAGAAGGAAAACTCTGACTCCAAAAAACCTCCGCTGCCTTGCGGCATACCTCTTCAGGGGAAAGGCTAAGGGAGTAAACCCCGACAGAAAATCCGGAGCCGGAGTCCCTAAGGCGGTTTGACGCTGTAGTCAACACCGGCAACTCCTGCGGCGCACCTGAAACCAAGCTGTATTGACTCTGTCTTTCCCTTGGACCCTTCAGCTGCGAAGAGAGGGGGGGTCTGCTGCATGGGCAACAGCAGACCCTCCATATCACCCTGCCCAGGCTCTGTAGCTTCATTGCAAGATGTCGATTCAACACGGGAGGAGACAGATACCGTGTCACTCCCGAGTCGGACTGCACAGCCATTCTCGGCGGTGCAGATAGACTCTTAAGAAGCTACACCATCGTCTCTCGAGACGGACGGCTGCCGACGACGAGTTAACCTGTGAAACTCTCAGTGCTAAAGTATTACTGTGGCACATAGCATAGCATTTTTCTAACAGGGATTAAATATTAATATGTGAAAGAGAAGAGCCTTTGCGGTTCCTCTACTTTGGGTAGAATTACAGACCTATCGATCTTAATTCTGTGGAGCATGAGAAATCAGGAAGTTTTTCTCCCTCCACAGAATATTAGATTGCCCAGTTAGGTGTATTTTGGGAGCAATGCTTCTGTATGGGAGGAAAGGATGGAAAGTAGAAGACACAAACTACAATGAATTCAATCAACCTGCCAATGATGATATCTGTGTTAGCTCATATCATGGGTTCCCTATCTCTGCCCTTGGGCACTGAGACTGATGAATCACACCTAACACTCTCCCATTTCTCAGTGTAGCTATCATTTAAATTGTTGACATGTATCTTCATGATAATATGACAACATGGAAATACCCAGTCTGCAGTTACAATATAACTGACACACAATGAATAACAGGTTTTTGTTGTTGTTATTGCTTTTTGCTAGCTTGAGAGAAAAAAATAAAATTAATAATTTTATGGTTATCCTTTTAGCCAAATATTTTGCTAAAGTGGAAGATTAAATGTTTTTACCAGACTGAGAGACTAAAATTTTTTTGGTTTGTTAATAAAGTTGTTAACTGATTGATTCATAGTTGTGCATCTTTTTGGGATGAGAATTGTTGGCATGTTAAATATAAGACCAGTCTTGATATGAGAATGCTTTTGGTGGCTGCTATTCATAAGAATGATGAGAAGCTCTATACCTGAACTCTCTAATAGAGTACAGGTGGCTAATGAGCACTGAAATGTGGCTAGTCTGAATTGACATATGTTGTAAGTGTTTATTACACACAAACTTTCATAGACATAATATGAAATATATCTCAATTATTTTTCATATATAGCATGTTAAAATGATAATATTTTGGATATATTATGTTAAATAAAATTTACTCTTAAAACTAAAGTCATATTTCTTTTTTACTGCTTAAATGTGATTACCTAAATATTTAAAATTACACATGTGATTCACATTTGTAACTTGCATTATATTTCTATTGGACAGCAGTACTCTAGATCAAATCATCTAATTCAGCGGTTCAAAGTTCCAAGTTAACAATCTTAGCTGGAACACGCACCAAAGAACACTTCAACATGAATACAAGTCAGAACATCATCTGCATTCTTGCACCTGGAAAGGAACAAAGTGACTTACTCCAAATGACTTCCTTGGTGAACATGCTTCACATTTTCCAAGTGTCACCTGTTGAATATGCACACCATCAGAAAGATTGCTTTTTTAAAATTAAAATTCTGGAGGCAACATAATTCTGTTTGGTGAAGATGTGAGTTCTACCCAACACACAATGAATGCCATTAGTTCACAGTAAGAGAACTGCTTTGAGGCAATCATCAGACAATGATAAATTGAGGTGTGTGTGTGTGTGTCTCTGGGTATGTGCGTATCTGTGTGTATGTACACAGTTGTGTCTGACATTTCTTGTAAATCTTCCACAGATCAAAAACTTGAATTTATTCATTAAGTCCGGTGCTGAAAGGCATTTCAACAGTGACACAAAGTGGAATAACTAAGGACTCACTCGAAAGTTAAGATTCAAACATCAGGCAGCTTAACTTAGGTTGCATTATCTTGAAATCATTTTTAAATTAACATTTGATTGTCAAAGTTCAGCTGAAGTTCAGCAATTAATTGGGATCATCTTATTAACATGGATGCAATTATTATGTAATACCTAGATTTGGAATGTCATTCAAATGATATTTGACCAACGCTATGAGCAAGAATGTGTCAGATATGATGACAGTTTTAGGCAATTACATGAACTAGTCAAGACCTTATGTTTCACATCATTTGAAAAGCCCATGAGTAAATTGTGATACAGAATTACATCCCACAGTATTTTAGAAAGTTTAAGAATCGACATTCCAATATAACTTTTAACTTGTATCTGTTTTAGAGACGTAACAAGTGATCTTTTTTCATGAACTGCCTGCATTTCTGAAACATAAGTTTTAATTACTGTTTGGGAGGAGACTGAAACCTTAATAGCATGCAATGATAGTAAAGAAAATAAAAAGAAATATACATGGCACAAAAGCATAATAGGCTGAGCAATGAACACGCTTTGGCAGCTGTGAGTTCTAATGGCAGTTTGATGGTAGATGAATAGTTCATGATTTTTCTTATCTATAAAATGTTGATAAACTTTGATATCTAATTCATTGGAGCTTTTGTGAAAGAGAAGTAATAAAGCCCCAAAGTACTAAAGCATTTGACAGAAATAAAAGTTCTATATAAACCAAAAGAAAAGCAATGACTGAAGAAATGAAAGGTTTTCACTTCCGATTTAAGCTCCAGTGAGATGTAAGATAGAGGATCCTGGACAGAGGAGTTTATGAAAGAGAGTCAGGAATTATGTCTTCCGGACATCCTTCTCCTCCCTCCTCTCTCTTTCTCTGCCATTGTGGTCTGTGAGGCTGATTCTTCTTTGCTATGTCTTCTCACAACACTTTCAGGATCAAGAGCTTTCTGGCCAAGAAACAAAAGCAGAATCTTCCCATTTCCCAATAGATTCACATGAAAACTGGTAATAATATCAGGTACAACTCCAAGAGGAGACATTGAAGAAGAACAAAGCTGGGTCTATAAGGAATGGCACAGGACATCGGAGAAGAATCAAACTGGTTCTATAAGGAAGGGCACATGAGAGATGGCTCACGTATTTGTGCTCTATCCATGTTGTCTGCCTCTTAAAATCACTGAAAAGATCACAGCTTTCTGGACAGTTTGGCATTTTAATTGGGAAATTATTGGAAAAATGATTTTTCTCTGTTGATTTTTTCCTGCAGTAGTAGGTTGGTTCATTAATAAATGTGAGGCTATTTAAACTGCAAAAAAAAAAAAAAAAAATCATCTTTTCTGGAGTTGAAAGAACTATCAGTGAACTCAGAGTAGATAAGTCTATTTTAATTGTCAATAATTAGTTGAGAAAATCTTTTCTTTTCCCCCTAAATTATTATATTAATGACAAATACATAGTTCTTGATTTTTAAATATAAATGTATAAATAATAATGATCAGTAGTATGTTTCAAGTTCCTAATCCCAATATATCCAGTAATACAAGATATTTGTATATTGTAAATATGGCAATGATAGAAACTGTAAAAATGTTCTGACATGACACTATATAATGTTTGTGCTTTAAAGTGAACCCATGGATAAAGGCTGAGAGATGACTAGGCAAAGAATCTAGTTGCCAACCAAGCAATAATAATTGAATTCTTACCATGTCCTGGCATTGTACAAAAACTGCACAGTTCTCATCTAGACAGGAGTCATGGCATAAGACCATTAAAAAATACAAAAGAGCTTATGATTAAACACAAACTTGCATAGTAAAGTCAAATGATGTGATACAAAAATGGAGAGGGTGTAATGGCTGAGGAAGTAAGAATAGCATTTAAGGACCAACGTAAGAGGGACTATGATGAGATTCAGAAACTGAAAAAAGTTAGATCTGGGCTCTATGTTTAGTATGGGGAGTGGCATGAGGGAGCACAGAGTGTCTTAGAATCAGAATACCTGGATATGAGATCAGGCTTTTGTCCTGAGACTTTGTAAAACTTCGGGCAGATCTCTTCATCAAGCCTTAGTTCATCATTGGTTTTAAAAAAAAAAAAAAGTAAAAGTCTGCTCTGCCCACTTCAAATGTGATCGAATCAGGTGATAAGTAAATATACTCTGAAGGCTGTGGTTCGAAGTGGCAGAGATAGTCAGGGGAATGGAAAGGAGCTCAGTGTTGTAGGAGCAGAGGTTGCACAATGGTAAAAGGGAAGACAGACATTGGAAAGAGGGTGTGGGCCAGATCTTCTAGAGCTCTGGATATTGTGCTATAGAATTCACATACCTCACGTATTGTCCTGTCAGTTACAGAAAAGCATAAAAAAATCAAGCTGGGGGAGAATATAATTGGTTTGCCTTTTGTCATTTACAATGACCACATGCCCAGCAAGTGGGCTGGCAGGTGACAGAGAGGTGCGAAAAAGGCAGGGAGATCAGTAAACTGGTCATTGCGATGATTTCAGTGAGAACATGAATTGGGGCAATGACATTTGTGACACACAGGGGAGGATGACTTTGCAAGCTCTTTTCAGGGGAGAAAAGGTTAGAAGTGGGAGCATGAGTGAAATTTGAGCACCTAATGCAGCCTAGATTTCTCTGTGGACAAGTTGGTGAATACAAGAGAAGCTTGTTTATAGGAAGAGAGAGATAATGATTGCTGGTTGGACCTTGTTGGGTTTGAGGTGTTTGTAGAACATCCAAGGAAAATTGTTTGGTAGAAGCATTGATATAGGTGTCAGTATGCTGAGTAGCCTACAACTCAAGATCTATAGAATTAATTGCATTTTAGCATGATAAAAAGGCCTGGAACCCTCACACACTGTCAGTGGGAAGGTAAAATGGTACAACCATACTGGAGAACAGTTTGCCTGTTCCTCAAAATGTTAAACCTAGAGATGCCAAAGACCCAGAACTCTCTCTTCTATGCATATCTCTAAGAGAAATGAAAACATACATCCGTGCAAAATCTTGTACACAAATGTTTTATGGCAGCATAATTGATAATAGTTAAAAAATAAAAAACAAATGTCCAATGTGGTATACCTAATACAATGAAATATTACTCAGCAATAAAAAAGAATAAATATATGCTACAACATAGATGGACATTGGAAACATTATGTAAAGTGAAAGAAGCCAGTCATAAAAGGCCACACATTATATGGTTCCATTTATATGAAATGTCCAGAATAAGCAAATCCAAAGAGACAGAAAGTAGATTAGTGGTTGCTAAGTCTAAGAGGTTGGAGAACATGAGGAGTAACTGCTAATGGGTATTAGTTTTTTTGTGATGATGAAAATGCTCTAAAATTGACTGTGATAATGGTTTCACAACTCTGTGAATATACTAAAACTCACAAAATTGTATTATTTAAAGTGTGAGTTTTAAAGTATGAATTATAACTCAATAGAGCTGTTAAAAAGAGAAGACCATTGCTATACAGGTAGGTAAACTATTCTTTTTCCACTCTATTTAGCTCAGGCAGTAAGAACACATGATTCAGGCAATAGGACCCTTGATTTTGGCAAACCAACAGTCTCAGCTAATAGGCAAATCTTCCAGCTATTGTCTAAAAACACTGAATAAATATAACAAACGATTTTAAAGATGTCAACTGAACGTACAGAAAATACAAGAATTCCATAGGGGCCAGGTGTTAGAACTACTAGTGTTCTTTAAGCAAGTGAGCAATCTGGGTGCGGAAGAGGCTGGTTCCAGTAACAGCATGGGGATGGGTTTTACTGCCCTTTCACAGGTGGCAGGTAAGATCTTGTGAAGTGAGGGTTGTAATGGAACCCCAAGTTATAGCCAGATTTCTGAAGAACTAGAAAAAAATCTGCTTCCTAACATGAACCCCCCCCCCAAAGTTTTATTCTTGTTTTTTAGGCAGAACCAAGTTCTCTTGTAAGCTTGTTCCTTTAGTAGGATTGTATTTCAAATTTCTCACTGAGAAAGTAACATAAAATTGGTCCAAAACCCAAATAGCTCCAGAAGGTCCTTCCTCAATCTAGGCAGTTGGGACTCACCACAGAAAAAAATCCCACTGAAGGTGATCTCACAATCAAGCACTGAAACAGGCACAAAGAACAAATCCCTCCCAATCAAGAGTCTATACATTCAACAAACAAGAATATTCTTTACTACTAGAATTTGACATAGTAAAATCACATCTGAAAGAAACCATAAGACACATTTTCAAAGTGAAGAAATATAAGGCAGGTTGAATGTATAGAGGCATACAACTCAACATGGATAGATCTTAAAAAGAGGGTTGAATTAAAAAATATATAAATGTAACTTCTCTTGCGCAATACCATTTATGCATGGAAGAGAAGAATAGGAGTAAAAGTTGGGATAAAAAAACATAGTAACAGGCTCCTGTATGGACTTGAGATGTTATCAGGCCATAACCTAAGGCACTATTGCCTAATAGGAAGTACAAGGGAGGACCCCCAAAATGCCCTGGAATTTATCTATAAAATATTGTGTATTTATTCTTACATGTTTAAACTTCAGTCACCTTCAAAGTACTCTCCATCTGAAGCAATACATCTATCAAGACATCTTTTCCCACTGCTCAAACAGTTTTTGAGCTTGTCAGTTTTGATGCCTTTTAGTGCTTCCATTGTTTTTGCTTTCACCTCTTCCATATCGGCAAAACATTTCCTTTTGAGGTCTGTTTTCATCCAGGGAAACAAACAAAAAAGTTGCTCAGGGTGAGAGCAGGTGAATAGGGAATGTGGGGCTTGGGAACCATGCTGTTTTGGTTAAAAATTGCTGACCACTCAGTGCGGTGTGGACAGATGTGCTCATAAATCACCCATCACATGAAATGGGCAAACATGTTGAGTCTTCAAAAAAAATTCACTGAAGCCGAACACAGCCTCTCACAACAATGCCAGCTGGTACGCTGATATAGATGGATTTCTAGAATACTTACTTGGTGAGGGAAGCTTTTGGGTCACCTCTTGTACACAGGCTTTAAAACCAGGTGGCCTCTGTTTAGATTTCCATGCTGCCATCTAATTACCAGGATCACTTAGGTTAAACAAGTTACTTAATCACTCTGTGCCTCAGTTACCCCATTTCTAAATGACAGTTGACCATAGTACCTACCTCATACGAGTGTGGAGAAAATATAGTGCTTACCACATACCTTTAGCGGTTGCAGTGGCTGCTGTGAGGCACTCCCCTCATTCCTCTCAGAATTGGAGGACTTCTTCTCCCACCGCTGGGAGTGGTGAAGACAGGAAGTCCTCAGAGGAAGCCCTTTTCAGAAATTGCCTCCTCTGAAGATGGCAGCCTCATCCAAAATTAGCTTTCCTTCCTGGGCTGGCCTCCATCCAATTCGTGGGATTGCAAAGGTCTGACTCCAGTTCTTGCTGGAGACAACTGAGAAGGAGCAGGTTCACTCCGCTTTCCATGGGGAGGCATCATAACTCAGCTTCCCTCCCTGCTCACTCCTGCTTCTTTCTCTTCCCTTCTACAGATGTTGAATTCTCCCTAATAAATTCCCTTAGGTCTAATCTATGCCTCAGGTCTGCTTTCTAGGGAGTCCAATATGTGGCAGCTGTTACTAATGTATGAGACATATGCTTAATTTAATTCTCTGAAACTGAGAGTCTAATTTTTTTTTTACAAAAACACACAAAGTAAGGGAGATAAGAGATAAGAAGACAAGAAAGCACAAATAAAGAACAGGTAACTAAGAAAAGAAGCAGATTTGAAAAAACAACCAGAATTTTTTATATATAAATATAAAATACTTATAGATGCAGCTGACAGAAGAAATTCACTGGAAAAGAACAAACTATAAGTAAATTACCCAGAATGTAGTACAGAGTTAGAAACTCTGGAGAAGTTAAGAGACATGAGAATTGAAGAAACTCTGACATAATTGGTAGGAAAAAGAGTTCAAAAGGAAAGACTAGAGAATGGAAAAGAAGAAATATTGAAAAAGATAATAGCTGGTAATTTTCCAAAGCGATGAGAGGTACAAATCTTTAGAATGAAGAAATACATTAAATCCCAGAAGGATATACTGTATAAAATGTCCCTGGTCATCTAAGGGTTAAGCTGCAAAACACCAAAAAATAAATCTTAAAAGCAATTTGAAGAAAAAAAAACTATCAAAAGAAAAGGAACAGTTATACTGACAGCAGACATCTCAAAAGCAACAGTCCAGAAAACAGCAGAATGACCTCTTCTTTGAGTTCAGAAAAATTACTGTCAGTTTAAAATTCTATATCCAGCTATTCTATTATTCGAGAGTGAGGGTAAACGACCTACTCAGACTGAGAGACTACTTGCAGGTCCTAACTAAAAGAAATGTTAAGAATGATTTTGAGAAGAAATTTAACTAAGAAAAGACTTGTGGGCTGACATTCACTAAGTAATGTTAATCAAAGAACTTGGTAGTCATATGGGTAAACTTTAATACATTAACTATAAAACCAGTAATGTTAATAACACCATGAGATAACAACAGTAGCAACAGCAATAACAATCATGACTGATTTCAGAGGGTTGAAAATAAGAAAAAGACAAATAGACTAATGTAAAAGGAAAAGTTATAAGATATATACTAATATATATACAATATTTATATATTGTATACTGCTTACATGCACAGATGTGTATATGTAAAATATTATATACTGATTATATGTATATATTATTTACATATGTGTACACACATAATGTGTACATGTGTGCATCATACATATATACAAATACATGTAACACATACCATATGTTTATATGTACATGTGTATATTATACATGCATGCAACATGTACATATATAACACATAAATGAGTGTTTAGTATATGACCCAGAGACCATTACACATCATTCAATAATAGATATATTATTTAAGAAGTGGATCTCAGATTATCAAAATACAGAAACATCACTACCTCACATATAGAGATTTAAATATGAAAAACAAAGCTTGAAAAAAGCTTAGGCAAGAACATGTTTATGATATGTGAGGGAAAAATTCTCAAGCAAGACTCAAACACTAAAAAAATATTTAAAATATAAAAATGTTTGAATCTTTCTGCATGCTACAAACTTAAAAATATGTCAGCAACAATTTAAAGAAGAGTAAAACTGAATGGCCAATAAACATATGAAATGATGCTCAATCTCTATTAATAACCAGAAGAATGTAACATGATGCTCTTTCACACACAGCACACTGGCAGCCCTGTAGAAGTCTGAGAACTTCAAGTGTTGCTGTACACATGGTGAAAAAGATTTCATTTAGTGCTGGAAGGGGCTGTGCGTTAGCAAAACCACTTTGGAGATTAATTCTGCAATACCTAGTTAAGTGAAAGATGTATATACTTTTTCTTTTTACCTCACATTTTACTGCTAGTTATTTTGCAAAAAAAAAATTCTAGAAAATGTACAGAAGGAGATAAGTAAATTTTTGTATATTACAGAATTACAAGCAATAGCCAAAAAAAAGGAACACTTGATCATCTATTAATAGTGGAAGTTTTATTTTGCAATACTATATACGGTAAAAATAAATACACTAGTCTAAATGAAATAATAGGGATAACTGTCAAAAACATGATATCGAGTGGAAAAAAAGAAAGTTTTGTAAAAGTATGATATCATGCTTTCATAAAAGTTTTTAAAAATATGCTTATTGATTGTAAAGAGAGGAATGGAGAGAAGGGAAAACATCAGCATGAGATTGATTAGTTGCCTCCCACATGTGCCCCGACTGGGGACTGAATCACAACCCAGGTAGGTATGTGCCCTAAATGGGAATCAAACTTTCAAAGTTTTGGTATACAGGACAATGTTCCAACTAACTAAGCCACACTGGCCAAGACTCATTTAAGTTTTTTAACCTAGTAAACTATCTAGTACATTTGTGAATTTATACCTTGATAAAAATAAAAAGAATAAAACAGATAACCCTTTGTCCTCGTTATCTCTGCCTAGAGAGAGGGTGGTAATAGATGGGTTGTAGTTGTGGGTGTGGGGCATTTGCTTTCATTTGTAAATTTCTTTACCCCCTACCCCAAAAGTAGGAGTAGAAGGAGGAGGAAGAGAGAAAGGAGGAGGAGAAGAAGAGGAAGAGGGTGAAAAAAGTAAAGAATGAAAGCTGAAGCAAACAAATAACTTTTGATTTCCGTTTGAAAAACATAAAACTAGTATTTATTTTATTTCCTGATTTTACATATATTCATCTATTGTTCCTGACAAGTCTTCTATAATAATCACCATCTTTAGAAACATCTTCTCCATGTTGTTGTTCTTTATTTAAATCAGTCATATTGTCCTAAAATCTCTTTTCAGTTTTGTTCTTTCTGGGTTTCTTACTGTCAGCTTCTCAAATTTACTTTAGGTCTGTTTTGGGATGGTGTCTCTGAGTCTTGGGCTCAGCATTTCCCACCTGTTCTTTGTAAAATAAACTCCTCTTGCCAGTCAGTATGTTATCATTAAATCATAACTTTAATATGGAGACTCTCTTACTATCTATATTGGATTTTTTTTTCAGTACACATAAGTTAGAAGGGCTCAATTTAAAAAACAAAATGTTGGTTATTACTCTACCACTGACTTAATTAGTCAAAAAACCCCATCTTTTCTGAAGTCAGGCTCTATGATGAAAGAGAAATGCAAATACTACCTGTGTCCTCAGGTCTGTTTTCTGACTTGAACTTCAAAGTCTCAAGTGGCATACTGTAGATCCTTAATGACTATATCATTTGTTCCTACATGAGTAAGCAGAAGTGGGTAGTGATCATTGTCTGTTATTCCTGGCGGCTTTTCAATCAGAGCTCGCATCTCTGCTCCAGAAAGGTGGCGTACCTCCATTTGCTTCATCAGAACTACACATATTCATCTCCCCATCCACTCATATCCTGTTTCATAATTGCTGGCACCTATGGAATTAAGTGTTCACAGGAACATAAATGAGTATTTCTTCAGGGTGTTACAGTTATCCATAAAAGAGGCAGTGTGATAAATTAGAAAGATCATGGGGAAAGGATCTGACAACTAGGGTTGGGTCCCATTCTTTTATTGTAGTGTAATGAGAAATCACTATTATTTTAAGATAAAAACCTGAGCCTTGGAAGAAATTTCAAGCTTTCTGGAGTGTTCTATAGGCTCTGCCCTTGGCCACACACTGGTGGGAAGATTGATAAGCATTAACATATGTAAAATGTTTTATAAACTCCAAAGTTATATGTATATAAATTCATATTAATTGCAGGAAATTATTTTTCTTCCTCTTTGCTGTTAAATATTCCTCCACACTCCTACTAATTGGCACTCCTTGCCTCATTGCCTTGAAAATATTTTCTTTCTGGATTTTTTTCCTAGGATTTTCCCCACTTCTTGTCTAAAAAGCCTTCAGTGCGGTTAATAATTTGGATTGATGAAAAGTGTTATTTGGGGCCTTTTGCCTTCCCTGTTAGCAGGAATATGAGCTTCACTAGTAAAAAATAGAATTGGTAATCACCTCAGGCAGAAGACACAGGACACTCACTGTCTCTGTAGGCCACTTTGTCCCTTCCCTGAATCTATTTGCTTGTGTCCCTAGCTGAGCTCACAGTTTTTAAGTTTCCCACCATACACTCCCTTAGAAATTTATTTGTCATTGTAGGTGTAGCAAGGTCTTAGCCCACAGCAATTAATCTCTGGGGAGAAATTTCAGGTAACACGGAGAAAGCATTAGCTTGAACCTGAAGACCTCAACATTTCCAAAACACCAGACAGAGATGCCAGCTGCCCTGATCCATAAAAACTCAGCCTCCATTGCCATAACTCAAATGAGGACAAGGCAAACTTTTGCTCTGAACAAAGGATTCCTGTCCAGCAAATAGCAGTTCATGCATTCATAAATGTTTGCTCTATGATCTAGTCAACATTGTGTTTAAAACAAGCAAAAACGCTTTTTTTTTCTCTTTTAAAAGGTATTTCTACTCCTTGTAGAAAATTTGGAATGCACAGAAAAGCACAAAGGTGAAAATAAAAATTTGCAAATTCTTATCCTCCTTGCCAAGAGGAACAGAACTTTTAGTGGTAAGAGACAAATAATAATAGAAATTGTCAACCTAATGCCAGGCATTATGATGGTCATCTCAGTGACTTGGGCAGTCTGTCTGCATAACTGTGCTCTTAATCCCTTGTTACCAACAATACTCTCTGATATATGGGCTCTAGGATCCTAGAATAATTGTAGTGCTAACAACAAAGTTATAATGACGGTTTTTATTTATTTGCTCTTACTCTGTGCCAGGCACCCAAATGCCTCTCTTTCAGGGAGATACTATTATCATCTTCATTTTTTAGATAAAGAACCTGGGGCCTAGAGAGGTGATACACTTTCTCAAGACCAAGTTTACACAGTGAGTGTGCCAGGAAGCTGAGATTAAAATGAGCCCTTTGACTAGAATCTTTCCTTTTGGGCACCATGATGAACAGTTACCGCTTTCCTGAACTATTCAGGCTGGAAAGGATCTCAGAGGTCATCTTTTCCAAATTTCTTATTTTATAGAAGACAAGTAAGAATCTGAGACATGAAGAAATTTGCAAAAGGATATAGAATCAGAGAGTGGCCATAATCAGGACCAGTTGGGAAAAGTGGTGTTTGTGGCCACTGGGCAGTTCAGGGGAATAATTTCAGACTAGTCCCTAAACATCATTTTTTACGTCATTGTCTCTGGTTATCCTCTGGGACACACACAGATTCTCATACTTCGTTTATTTTTTTCTCATATGGCAGGAATTTACGCAGGAAAAGTGCAGTTAAACCACTAGGTTGTTCAACTCCAATTCTGAGAAACTAAAGGCAGTGTCTGGAAGCCAAAATTCCAATCCCACTTAAGTCATAAAATGGACTTTTGACTCTCCAGTTTTAATTGAAAATATAATGCTTATGTGCAGAAGCAGATAAAAACAAAAGAAAAGAGCCTGAGGACCATGTTCATAACCATGAGAGGGAAGTTTTGTGTATGTGTGTGTGAGCTAAATAGATGAAAGGTAAAAGACACTTTAACCTTGGCACTGGTGAGAGAGATCTGGGTGAAGTGTTTTCATTCAGAATTCTATTTTCTATTCATTTTTCAATCAACAGAATCTCCCTGTGAAGAAGAGCAGAGAAAGGCACAAAGGTAAAGGAACCAGGCAATAAGGCAAATATTTAGTCACAAGGTGAATGAGTCTTAGAAGCCAAGAAAAGAATTTCAAAGGACTCATGTTCAAGACACAGTGGATTATGACTTCTCCAAAGAATGTTCCGAATGGACAAGCTTATGTTGAGCAATCTTGAGCTTTCTTCTTAAACTCCTTGTTCTCTGTCTCTGCCTCTTACCCTTTTACCTCTTACACAATATATTTCTTTAACCTCATATTTGCATTGAAGAGTAGGGGAAAGGCCCACCAAATCTGTGGTTCATCAAAATTTTAGCTAATAGAATATGAGAAGAATGGCCAAATATCCTCATAGACTGGGCTACTCATTGAGTGTGCATTGCTCAATGCAGCTATTCTATTTTCTGAGTGTACCATCCAGGCACAGCCTTCTATTTGTATCTAAGCATCCCTAGAAAAAAGTCTCCTCCACTTTGCCTAGGTCTTGAAATTGCTTGTCCCACTTCCCCATGTGACACAGAACCTGCTCTTTTACTGTCTATATGTATGATTTTCATTAGTCATGTACTTTGGAAGCATTCCATAGCTGTTTAAGTTTTTTTTTTTTTAATTCAGGAAAAAATCTCCAATTATTTTGCTTTTGTGTCAAGCTTCGTTCTTAAAGGTTAGAAATGTTTTGTAGATGGAAAAAAATATGTATTATCAGCCAAATGTGTATTATGTTATGAGTGACATTCATTTCATGATTTTAACATCAGGGGGTTGATAAGTATGCTTGCCAATAATTAAAATAAAATTGGCTTTATAGGCCAATTTATTTGGCATATTACAATATTTGGTAGGTGAAGAGAAAACCTCTAATATTTCAAACTTCAGCATCATTTAAGGAAAGTGCCAGAAGATTCACTAGTTTATGATGTTTTGTCTATTTTAGTGGTCAGGTCACTCCTACAGGTCTGGCACCACTTAATGCATTAAACCTTTAACACCCCTAGGGCACCAAGTCTTTCTTCTCCATTTTGAATATTTGATGGTGGGTTGGTTTTCAAAAATCTACCAAACATGTTTTCTCCCTCATGATAGTTTATCCATTTCATTATCATTCAACTAAGTAAAGTGGCCTAAAATTGCCTAAGCTTCTTGAGGAATTAAAGATAACCATCACCAATAAATATCTATTGAGGACTCTTTTTATGGTTAAGAGACTGTGCCAGGCACTGTACAAAATTGGATTACAAATACAGCTACTGCCCATAGGGGCTCGCAATCTAATTATAGACAACCAGATGAGATCAACACAGATGACAAGCTCTGGCCAGGCAACCACATATTGTTCATCTAAGAGAAAGAGATAAAAAAGAGTGCACTTTATTGGTTTAAAAAAATTATAGCCCCCAACTCTTCTTTGTGTTTATCTCAATTTAAGTTTAGGAAAATAACTTTGATTTGGGTTAATGTTGTTATCAATGAGGAAATGAAGTCTTATCCAGGGACGATAACATGGGAGGCACACTTCATATTTTTTCTTGTCTTCTCCCTCCTTTTTTTCTATACACCCCGGATCTCAGGTATCAATTCCATTTAAAGCAGGAACAATTTGTTTCAAACAAATAGCCTCTTTAAAGGCTATAAAGATCAAGGCCTTCCATATGCTTTGAGTCACCAAGATGGTATGGAGGGTCAGCTGAGAAACAGAATGATGAAAAGGAATTAACAAATACCCTGATGTTTTATAGCAATTGTTCTCCAAGGGGCTTCCTTGACCAACATCATCATCACCCCAGACCTCCAGTGGGATGCAACAGCCTGGGCTGTAACTAGCCCTGTACGTAACTAAGGCCGTACATGGTTGTGGAATCTCTGCTATACATGTTCAAACAATCACAGTGGTTTGAGACAACTCTGTTTGTTACCTACATTTGTTGCCAACTGGTATAAAAACCCCAAAGCAGAGGCACCCCTAGATTATTGTTTGATATGAAAAGACATCTCTATAATTTCTAGATAAATGAACTTAAGCCTTCAATAAGGAAAGACAGGAAAAATTGGGGTAGGGAGAGGGAGGCCCAGCAGACTTTCTGAAGGTACTTGTTCTTTAGATGGGCTCCAATTTGCTTTTGAAAAGTCTGAGAGTAAACATAGGGACAAATGCCTTGATTTGTTACTTCAGTGTCTTTTTGTGTTCTATCAGGGACTTCATAAGGCATAGTAGTAGTATCCCCAATGACTGACCATTTTGATTCATCGGTGAAGACATTGTGAGGAATATGATCTCAAATGGAGCAGAGGATTGCCTGCCAGTACCTGATGCCAGGGATTGCAAACTTGGAAGTCTAGCCTTAGAGGGGAAAAAAAAAAAAGAAGAAACTACGAAGGCAAGCACATAAGCAAGACCAATCAGGAGGAATAGGAAGAACTTAATATTCCACCAGAAAAATGAAAATATAATTATGTGACTATGAGATAATGTATTGGTTTATGACTTGGTTATCTAAGAAAAGAATGAAAGGGAAGAGGGAAGATAGAAAAGTATAAGGGTCAATTAGATATTTGGAGGCCAGGTCAAGAAAGTGCTAATAACATTATATACATTATCTTATTACATACATTATTTCATTTAATCTTCCTGCACTTAGAGAAGTTAAGCAACTGGTTCAAGGTTCCTATAGTTTGTAAACGTGGGAGCCAGGACCTGTGTGTCTTGTAAAATCTGAACATGTATTCTACTATACCAGAAGCACGGAGCTGAGAATTATAAATGCTTATTTCACTAAATCTCACAACGACCTGCTTTTTGTTAGTGTTTTTCAACCCCAGTGTAGGAAACAGGCTGGGAGAGAGGAAGTAGTTTTGTTAGCAGTAATGTGGTTACTGAAACAGAGCCCTGTAGCTAATATCTTAAATTATGACTTGTTAGGGGAGCAAGACCTCAGTAGATGTAAAGCAATCATGGATTTCAGTAAAGGAGAACCACAAGGATGTGAGAGAAGATACTTTATGGTAAAAGTATCAGGCTGTGCTCTAATTTCTTTGTGGGGATAGATCTTACATTATTCTGATTAGGTTTCTGAATCTAGAGAAGGACATTGCCTTGAATGTCTCATGGGGATGATAGAGAAAAGAATAACTAGAGTAAGCTCTTGCATTTACAGAGCCAGGTCCTGCTCCCTCCAGAATCATTTAAGTGGCTACTTTCATTAAAGAAAAAAGTGGTGGGAGACATGACAATGACACTAGGACTGAGGATGAATAGGCTTCATGATTTAGTGTCTCAAGAATTTCTATTCCTAGAAGGACTTGCTTCAAACAAGAAGTATCCCCAGAGACCTCTGTAAGAACTCAAAAAGTACAGAGACAACTGGGAGTTCTGATATTTTTGCTTCTCAAATTATTTTTCAGGAGTTATTTCTTAGGAATAGATAAGCACTGGAAATACAGGTCTTGAAAATAAACAGGACATTCTATTAAGAATTAACTAGACTTCCGGCCAAGATGGAGGCGTAGACAGACACACTGCATCTCCCTCCACAATTAAGAGGGAATACAACTACCTTAAAACTAGAAACAACCAGAAGTTCCAGAAAATCAAACTGCATGGAAGTCCAACAAACAAAGATGTAAAGAAGAAATACTCATCCAGACAGGTAAGAGGGGCAGAGTCAGGGCAAAGAGGGCGTGGTGTGGTGGCAGCAGCAGCGGCAGCAACAGTGGCAGGCTGGCAGAAAGTGCAGTCATACATTTTAAAGTCAGGAGGGACACCAGGGGAGCATTCCCAGCTCCTCACCAGACCTACCAGTTCACAGTCCCAGCACCAGGAAAATCAAGCCTCATTGTTTCTGGCTGTGCAGACCAGTGGGGGTTGGGGTGGAGGCAGAAACTGCCAGTCTCTCAGCAGAGTCTGCTTGTTTAAAGGGCCCCCACGGTCCTAGAATACCTGCAGACCCACCCACTCTGGGAATGGCCAGGGCAACAGCTAGAGGGGCGCCAGTCTGGTGCGGAAGTGGGAGAGGTGCCTGGAAAAGGGGTGAGTGCTGAGCAGGCGGCATTGTTCCCTCTTGGACCCCTCTCCCACATACTGTGGCACAACATGGTGAAACGAGTCACCTTGTACTGATGTACTGATGAATACCTAAGGCTCTGCCCCTTACAATGTAACAGGAGTGACAGGTCTACTTAAGACACAGAGGCAAACAAACGCAGGAGCCTGTCAAGATGAGGAGACAGAGAAGTATGGCCCAAAAGGAGGAATGGATCAAGGTTCCAGTGGGAGAATTAAGTGACGAGGAGATAGCCAACCTAACAGACGAGGAGACAGACAACATAACAGATGCAGAATTCAAAACACTGGTGATAAAGATGCTCACAGGCTTGACAGATGTGCTTGAGTATGGCAGATGCATAAGAGAAGAAGTGAAGGCTATGCTAAGTGAAACGAAGGAAAATTCACACAAAACCAGTGGTCAAGGGAAAAAAAACCAGGGTTCAAATAAATTATTTGGAAAATAAGGAAGAAAAAAACAGTCAACCAGTGCAGAATGAGGAAGCAAGAATTGAAAAAAATGAGGAAAACTTCCCAAATTTTGTGAAGGAGATGGACATACAGGTCTGGGAAGCACGGAGGGTCACGGGCAAGCTGGACCCAGACAGGACCAAACCAGGACCCTTCATGATTGAGATACCAAAGGTGAAAGGTAAAGAGAGAGTCCTGGGGGCAGCAAGAGAGAGGCAGAGAGTTGCCTACCAGGGGGTGTCTATTGGACTATCAGCTGATTTCTTAGAGGACAATTTGTAGGCAGGAAGGGACTGGCAAGAAGTATTCAATGTGATGAAAGGCAGCCTGCAACCAGGACTACTCTATCCAGCAAGGCTATCATTTGGAATGGAAGGGCAGATGCAGTGCTTCCCAGACAAGGTAAAGCTAAGGGAGTTCATCATCACCAAGCCATTATTATAAGAAATGTCAAAGGCATTTACTTAAGGAAAAGAAGATCAAAACTATGAACCCTAAAATAACAACAAACTCACAACTATCAATAACTGAACATAAAAAATAAAAACAAAACCCAACTAAGCAAACCAGAATAGGAACAGAATCATAGGTATGGGGATCATTTGGAGGGTTATCAGCTGGGAGTGGGGAGGGGGAGAAATGGGGATATGGCTCAGGGATTAAGACACATAATTGATTGGTACAAAATAGGCAGGGGGAAGTTAAGAATAATATAGGAAAAGATGAAGCCAAAGAACTTATATGCATGACTCATGGACATGAACTAAGGGGGGTGAGATTGCTGGAAGGAAGTGGGATACTGGGCAGGCAGGAGCAAAGGAAAAAAAAATGGAACTACTATAAAAACATAATCAATAAAATATACTTAAAATAAAAGAATTAACTAAGAAGAGAATGAGTGTAGCTAATGTCAATTTAGATTAATAGGGGCATATTATACACTAGTGTTCTAAGATGCTGAACAAGACTAACATTTAATTTTTAAATGAATGTAAGAGCTTCCCTTTCCTAATTTTTTATAAAATATAATTAAAAAATAGTTCACTTAGCTATAATGTGCCCATATATATTCTTTAAAATGATTATGCATATATACCACACAGCTATTCATTTATAGAATTAAGTATGCATAGTTTTACAGATTTATGCATATACAAATATAATATTTATTATGACAATATTAAACACTCACATACTTTTATGTATAGCATTAATATTAAAATGTGAAGACTAACATTGAATATTTTCAATTTGTGCTTTGTTATAACTTGAGACAGCGCATTTTATTTTATTTTATTTATTTTTTGAGGTAGTACATTTTAAAGATCTGTTTGCTTTAAAATACCTCAGTAAAATTATCTATTAATATAGTGCATTGGTTTTCTCAATAAAGAATGATGCCATTTAAAGGAATACTGGGCCATTATGTCCTCATGACAAGCATAATTAGGAATGTCTGTCTCCAAATTTCACAAGAATAGAAAAAAAGTTGTTGTTCAATGGAGTCAAATCCTGGTTTCTACCCCATGGAGTAATTTAAGCCCAGGCTGAATTGGGACAGGGACAGGTGTAATTGGCCTAGTGTCTGCTCCTTCCAGGCTTGCAATTACCATAATAAGATAGACTCCAGAGAGGTCAGAAGCTAACGGCCAGTTTGACTGTAGCTTTCTAAGACTGTCATCGGTGGGAGAACAAGGAGTCCATTCGATCAGAAGGCAAAGCTAAAAAGAAGTTGGTAATTGGTCTAGTGACAGGAGTGTCTGTGAAGACAGCAGAAAGGCAGCAGCAGTGAAAGATGAGGTAGCAAAAATGAAATCATGTGGAATGAATGACTTTAGTGAATTTTTAATTATATCATAAATGGGCTGGGGCATAGATGGGCAGTTAACTATTTGAAAAATACTGTTTATTAACTATAAACTCACTGAGAAATACAAACAGTCCCATTACCAGTCCTCTTGATTTGCACAAAATGTCCAGGTCATCATGCAAACCTCCATGGAAGAGAAATCTCTTCCAGTCAATTTGCAAAGTGTCTAGGGACATTATTATGAAATTTCATAATAGACCACTGTGGGCAAGTGTACTTTAGAATGGGATTGAAAAAGGGGACCCTCTTTAAGCACAGACTACTTTATTTTTCTGAAAACAAATGGCGCTGGGTACTGAGGGTAATGAATTCTTCCAGTGCATTATGTCTCAAGGATGGGGATCATTGACTTTAACTCTTATTTCTTTGAACATGCAGGAATCTTTCTAGAGTCAGAATCAAGAGCCCACCAATAATTCTTGCTGCCTCCACCCTTTTCAATGTAGGTCTGTGTATATCTTTTATCTTGGTCTCAGTTCTTTATGTGATTGAAAGTTTGAAGAATTCTTTACTGATGGTTTTCCATCAGTCTTTCCCACAGTATAAATTCCTATTCAATAAAAACTTTCTTCATGGTTCTTCTTTTTGATAACTCTCTGATGATGAACTATAAGAAGTTGGTATAATAAAATTCAGTTCTCTCACAATCTTCTACCAGTGTACCACTGTGGTATTTCTAGGAGAAATTCCTCCAAAGTACCTTATGTCCTGGAAGAAAAAGAAATTGGGTGAAGAAGGGTAATTGGTTACTCGAACTATTGGCCCTGTTGACCATGGAAATGGATTCTTTGCTGCTATAGCATTTACCCTTTGTCTCCCTACACATTTTATACAATGCATTACTTTACTAGTCACTGAATAAATGATTCTTGAATGAATAAATGAATAACACAGAGATCTCTAAGTTCAGAAGGAAGTTTGTGCATTAATACAGGGAGACCAATCATTGAATGTTGCTAAAATATTTCCTGGAAAATTTCTATTATCCTTAGATACATATATACATATATGTGATTATGCTTTTGGTAGGTAACCAGTTTATGATCACAAGATTTAGAATAAAACAAAAGAACAGGGAACCCAGTTAAATTTGAATTTTAAATAAAGAATGATGTTTTGGTATAGGACATACCTATTCTCAATCGTTATTTGTTATCTATCTGGAATTCAAATTTAACTGGGCTTCCCATTTTATCTGGTAACCCCATTCTGGTGACAGAGTGGATGATGGGTTTGGGGCAGGAGGCATGGAAACCACTTGGGTAGACAATGAATGGTTTGAACTAGGGCAAGGGACATGAAAATGCAAGAGGAAACTGAGGCTCAGCTGGATGAAGGCACTTCCCAAAGGACACTAGGCAGAACCAGGTTTGATATCAGGTCTCTTCAACTTGAAAATCCATGCTTTTGTCCACAGGGGTCCTTTTCTTCTATAACTGTCTTATTCAACTCCCATTTCATCATTAAAATTGCAAAATCAATTGTTCTAAAGATTACATCATTATGATTATGAAAAACTATCTCAGTGGATACCAACCAAACTCTAGGATTGAGGATGGTTTATTATTTCTAGATCAATTCATGGCCACACCTTGTTCAAGGACAATTTAGAGTTACTTTTCTCAGCAGGTGCTGCAAGCATAGCAGATTCTGCGAGGAATCTACCTAGCTTGAGAATAAAAATGGAATAAGTTGAAGAATTTAAGAGTAACTTTCTACTATGGTTTGCTCTTTTCTTCATTGCTAATGGAGAAAATCCTTATTGATTTACTGTGTTCTTGACATATAATCTTATTTAATTTTCACATCAACCATAGAAGGTAGGTTTTATTATCTTCAATTTACAGAAGAAGAATCTGAAATACAGTTAGATCAGGTAATTTCTCCAAGGAAGCAAGCTGGGGAACTGGGGGCTAATGAAGCTTCTAATGACTGTCTATCACCAAAGTGTATGGGTATGTAAAGATGAAAATGAGAAATGTTTAAGATAAAAAGTTAATCTTAATCATTTAAAACAGGAAAAATCTTTGCCTCATAGGCTTTTTATGAAGATATCATGCTTTTAGAAACCAAAAAATCCTTCATAAAATTTGTTATAACATGGTTTTAGGGTGATATTTTTTAATTTAATGGTAACTTCATACATATGAATTAAATAGCATAATCGCAATTTGAAATATTTAGTTCTATTAAGTATTCAATTATTAAGATAATTAAGATAATTTGTGATTTCTATTAAGTGACTCAAACAGATTTTATTAGATGGAATCTATTAAGAACAATTTTAGCTCCAGTTTTTTCCTAATATATTTTTATTATACTTTTTATATGTGGAACTTGTCTTAAGGTTCATCTCCCTTGGATCTCAGTCAAGGGAATTTAGTTCTTGACTACAAAAATGATGTCATTAAATTTACTATTCACTACCGAAGGGTGCTCTGCACCCTAGAAAAATAAATATAAAAGCTCTTGTGTATGTATCTTTAAACTCCCTCTCCTTGTAATAAGAGGTATTAACTAGCCCAATACAATGGATTCAACAAAATAGTCATATTAAAGATATATTTATATGAAATGACCAAATTAGCCAAGCTGTGTTTATTCTCTATGTTGATTAACTGAATGATCCAATTCAGCTACACTACTGGTATAGTTAGGTTTTGAGTGATACAGTAATATAAACAGAGACTAAAGCTATTTAGGGTGAAAGTAGAGAATCCTTAAATCTCATTTCAAGTATCTTCACCTCTCCATATATCTTCTGTATTTTAAAATGCTAATGACTCAAAATTTCCTAAATAAATTATGTTCGGCTTTTTTAAAAATCAAAACATTTTTATGAATTGGTGAACCTATTAAAATACTGCTTCTAAAAAGAAAATCTGTTTTCTGGGAAGTATACATTTGCTTTAAAACAATATTTTAAAACCCTTTATCAGTTTCTCTGGAAGTTCATTAAGAGTCAAAGAAATAAATGAGACAAAAACTACTGTGTTGTTTTATTACATCTGAAAGTAAGCTGCAGACCTTAAGTCTGAAGGGTGGCAGATCTGTGTTATTTTAAGCGTGGTTGCAAATACAGGTAATTTAATAAGACAGTTTGTTTCTAGTTTTTCTGGACTATATAGCCCCTGTCCTTTCCCTTCTCTGTACAAATTCAGAGGCCACCCCCAGGTCAAATTTGGAGGACAAGCTCCGGTAGTATAAATATCTGTTGCTGGGCAATGTTAAGAATGAAGTGTGAGATTCGTGAACTTGCCCTCTGGCTTTTTATTTCTTCAGTTTTTGGAGAGGACGTTGATTAAAGTCTTTAAAAGGATTTTGGGTTGGCATACTTTCAATTTCTCAGCCCAAGTGGCAATTATCTGGAGAAAAGTAGCTGATTGCATCAATATGAGAGAGTTTTCATTTGGATTTGCCAAGGCATTTTTGTTAAAATAAATTAATTAACTTTACTGAAGTTAAAGGTAGAATAACATTTTTATTATGCCTGATGGAAGGATCATGCTACACAACTGGGAGGCTAGGTGGCATAATTCATGACGTGGTTGTAGGGATCATCAATAGTAGTGTTCCTGGGGTCCAGATTGGATGTGCCGGTCACCAATTTGGTTTGAAGATCAGTTAAAGACAGTCAGACTGAAAGGAGTCACAAAAATAATTTAATTACTATCGCCCTCTCTCTCACCATTTTAATGCCTCAAACCTATCTATGAAACATTTCCCTGTCTGAATGTAAGGTGTGGAACCTATGATAAATCCACAGTGGCAAAATCTGGCTATGACCCTCTGTTTTTTCCCAAACTGCTGTAATTTGTGGTATGCTCAATGATCTTTTTCTGAGTATTCTGATGTTTCAATAAATTCTTCAATAGCTTTGCTTATTGATAAAATATCTTTGTGGATAATTGAAAAAAGACTTTCTAATTAGATTTTAAGTGTATTATGACAACTTTAGTAACTCATTTACCTTTCATAATTAGGCACATATAAAAATGGGTTTGCATTTCTGTTGGAACAACTGTAATAGAACAATAAAAAAATAAATAAAAATTAAAAATCTACTGCAGAGAAAAAAATAAGCTTGCATTTCTGAATAGATATAGCAGATAGAAGAAATATTGGCATGTTAGGAAATAAGGTTAGGGTTGAAAATTAGTTTTTAGGTAATTGATAAATTATTTAAGCTAGGAAGTGGGCGTTTAATCTATTTTTCTTGCCTTGCTCACCAGGATTAAAAGGAAGCAGTTCATTTTAGCTAGCTGACTGCTGTGTGGGTTGCCATAAAATGCTGATTAACTTTTCTTAACTTTAGTTTCTGAAAATGATAAAAAAAGATTATGCTTAATTTTGAAAAGTAATAAGGAAAAGATATATTATTTGGGAAAGTAATTTATAATTAGAAAATATATGAAATGCTTACAATGTTTAATAAAAATTCATATTCTTCCTAAAAAGATAGAATACAGTTACCAACACATTCATTTTGAGGATATGCATTTGATATATTACTGGTGATATAATTCTTCATCAGAAGGCATTGGTCATTGTGACTGTAAAAGAGGGTTTGTATAAGGGCAGTTTATTTTCCTTAAAAAGGTTTTGAGAATTTTCATCACTTGAGGGCCTAGTTATCAGTTGCCTTATGAAGACCACACACTTATCAGAGTTCTTCTCTCAGCCTTTTCCCCATCCTGGCCTGCAAACAAAGATCTGGTCATTTGATTTGATAATTTTTTTGATTAATAGTTCAATGGGTCACATTTCTTGGTTTAAATTTTAATAATGTTTTATTATTTGTGATTCATAACTTAAAAAAAAAACCAAAACTTAGTCCAGTTCCTTGTCCATGTTAGCAATTAGGCAATTTGTTCATTTATTTACAAACTTCCCCCAAATAAATATCTAATGGTGTATTAAATGAGGACAATTTTTGATCTTGTTGGCACATTATGTATGGGTGTAATATAGGTAGGCGACTGTGGGAGAGGAATCAGTGTGGCCCAGAGAAAAAAAGATGACCTTGGATTCAAAAGTACGGGATGTCTGGAAGCCTGGCTCTGATACTGATTGGCTGAGTGACCTCAGAACAATCATTAGTCTACTACTGACTTCATATGTTTGTAAAAATGGGGCTGCACTAGTGCCTTGCCCAGAATAGGTACTGAATAAATAAATGTTAATTGCAGTTTCCTTCTATCCCTAAAATTCCCTAATTCAATGTTTATTGTTATTACAAAGATACAGAGTCTCAGGAATTGAATGAGTTTTGAGGAGAGAAACAAGGAAAGAAAAATCAGGTATGTAAGTCAAAAAGGCAACTCATTCTTTTTCTTTTGTTATAATCTACAAAATATTTTCCTATGTTGCAATTGTGAATCTCCCTCCGATTATATATAAATGTGGCTCAACTCTTCCTGGTTGGCTTTTATACCAATCATATCTGAGACTCTTGAGTTCAATTACCTTAAGCAATTTATATGCATTTAAAAAATTTTTACATATAATCTGGCAAGGACAGTAACTTTAGTTAGTTGGCTGTTCTTTCTGGTTTTATTGATTTGGAATTGGGTCAAGACCCTCCAGGTTTGTTGCACATTTGGTTTCTAAATTAAAACAGGAAGTACTAAAGCAGATTAAAATGGAAACAGCAACAAGGTGGTATTTTCCAAATATGAATAAAATGTTGGTTTAAAGTGGAGGGGATTTCCACTACCAGAAACTTTTTTCATTTCCCTAACTCCATAAGAATTGTTGTATTCCAATCTGAAATTGTGATATTCTACTGATAGGCACTGTTGAAAGATGAGCTGGAGATAAAAAGATGCCTCAGGAAGGAATGGAGCCAGAAGTTCACACCCAGGGGAGGGGCACAGTGCACCTGAAGATTGTCCAGGTGTCATAGGGCTTGGTGTTCAGAGTGCTTTTGTTTTGTTTTTAACGAATACCTCAACTATAAGGCATATCCCTGGCTTCATGACTGTGCTCAATACAGGAATCTGACTTCACTAGATGAGACCTGAAGCTTGGGCCCACCATCTGGGGGATGGTTTTGCAATACCGTCTTTACATCACCAGTGTAGAACTGTTCTCTGTGAACATGCAGGGAGCCAAATAGTATCCTTTCACAGCATAAATAGCTGGCCTGAACATTCTTTATGGCACTCTTTCTATGGTACTTTCCATTCAAGATGGAATTCAAATAAGTACTTTCTGGATATGTTATCAGGGAACTTCCCCTAAAGCCCTAGAATTTAGCAGGATAAAAAATCTAAATAGTTTCATATCTTTTAAAAATATATGGTTATATATGTTGGTAAGAAATAAAGAGATTTATTCGGAGAGCCATGGTGGCTTAGACTCTTAAAGATTGGAAACAGTACTTCTGATGTGTTACATCTACTACATTAACATGATTTAATAAAGATGTTTTTAAAAATAAATGTTAAACCCATTGGTGGAGTTGAGAATTCAAGTGAATTAGTTTTGTAGATTCTCTAATTCAAACACCTTGTGGTTAAGATAAATATTACATTTATTTACCAACAATTTTTTTAGCCCAACAGAATAATTGGGTTGAATGGTCAATTTGTGGTATTTTGTGTGATAACTTGAGGGGAATGATGTCTTAATGGAAAAATTGGTATGAGATTGTCTTGTGTGTTTCCCTTGCCAGTTCACTTCTCTTTTTAGACGATAAGGCTCATGAAAGCTATTTTGTTCACATAGATATAGCCAGAGGGTTATTTGGATTCCATTTGGCCTTCTGATGAATTAATGGAATGAAATCATATATGTGAAAACCCTTTGATAAGTATAGAGTTCTAAATAAATACATGGCATTAATTATTATTATTGTAGCTTTTCCACCAGAGAATATAGCATATTCCCAATGTCAACCCCCTGAACTGATCTTCTTCATGATAAATATATCTAGAAAAGCACGGACTCCTTCCTTTCCCTTGTTTTCAGTCTTATATTTAGTAGACCATCTTTATAGCAAGCTTAATGTAATTATTGGCCCAAGTCTAGACAAAGAAAGGTACTTTAGCAGAGGTAATTACTATACGTAGCTTGTTATTTAATTAATATAGAAATAAACCATTTCTTTTTAGATGGTGTAATTTTAAGAGAATTCACTTACCTTGCACTTATGAATGAGAAATGCCCTAGATTAGGCATGTCTCTGGCAATCAAATAACACTTTCCCAAAATATACCAAGAAGCTCAATCTTGTCCGATAAGCATACACTGAGCTCTGTTTCCACAGCCTTGGAAAGAAAATCAGCGAAATACATATTATTTAAGGGAAAAATGTATATGATAGAAAGCCTATTGTTATATATAGCTGAAAATTTCATTAACATTTAAGGATATTTATCACAGAGAAATAATAGTTTTTATGTTTTGGAATGACCAGAGTTGAAATAAATAAGATTAGTACCTGCAACTATTAACATCAAAAGATATATAAATTTTTAGTGCATTGTTGCATTAGAACAATACGCCAACATTGTATTGCAGGACACATGGAGTAACAAGACACTAGATCTTGGACACTTTGGTCCTGTGTTTCTTACTTTCTTTTTTTAGAGGCTTTCTCACAACATATTGGCGGACATCATCTTCTTTAAAGAGATTAAAAAATTTGCAGATTCTGCTAGCTCTTTTGGGCCCCAGGTGATGAGGCCCAGTAATATCAGTGAGACTAGGAGTACCTCCCACCTGCCCTTTTAATCAATGAAATATTGAAGAACCTGCTAAACCTTTGCTTAAGAGAATGAAGAAGACCAAAGGAAAATGCCAGAAACAAATTGCCAAGAGACATAGGCTGTCCTCTCTGAGAACTGAGTCTAGTCAAAAATTGGTATTTTCTAAGTGTAACAAATAAATAAGGTCAGATATAAAAAAAATATATAAATTCCTCATAGTGAAAAATAGGTATATTTTATCTTTTCTGTTTGCCTCTTGAATATCAAGTAGCAAACATTTATTTAAAACTTATAGGGGCACAGATCCCATGAATAAGAAAATATCCCTGTGAAGTAATTTGGTTTAGAGTGAGAAAGAAATGAGACATGTAAAACAAAACACGGCAAGGGCTATAATTACTTTCATGCAGGGGTGCTAATCTGCTTGTCACTCTTGGGAACTCTGAGAAATTGGGTCAGGCCACTTGAGACAATATATATGAGGATTCCATATTTAAACAATGAAGATACTATGTGTCACCTTCTCCCAGGTCACATAGTTAAAGAAGCTCAAAATAAAAGGTGTAGAAAAACATGACTTAGCCTCTTTGAGGAGTACACCAGGAAGGGAATGAATTTACTCTGAAAGGAGAAACTCCTTGCTCAGTGCTGGACCAGCAGTTCACAGCAAGCAGGAAGGGACACTTCTGAGGGTAACACAGGATGAAATTATTCCCATGTCTTTCCTCTCATTCCTGGGAGAATTTGATTTTAAGTTCCGGGAGAAGAATAGAGAGATACTTAACAAACTGAATGAGCAGTAAAAAGCTACATTCTCCAATTGGGGAACATCTTATTCAGCTTGAGCTGTTATAACAAAGTACCGTAGACCGGGTGGCTTAAACACCAAACATTTATTTGTTGAGAGGGTGAAAGCATGGGTTTGGAAGGTGAACAAGTGGAAGAAACTGCCTTCTAATTGATTCCTACTTCTCCCTTGCCCACCATCTGTCCCACACACAGCTGGAGCAACCTGTCTACAATTGGGAGTGAACCTTATAATCCTCAGTCGCCCTCATTAATCCCAGGAAAAAGCCCATACTCTTGCATGGCTGAGAGCCCATTCAGGGTCTGAATTTGGCTAATCTGTCTGTGTCCATTTCTAACACAGCCATTAAATGTACTTCCTCCCCAACTCCTGCATTTGATGATTCAGTCATGCCTTCCCTGTTTCTGCTGTAGCCATCTCCATTGCTCCTCTGTGGTCTTTTTAGGCCTTATTCTTCTGATTCAGAGTACTTTTCCTGTTTTCTTCTCTTACTAAGGTTAGCTTAAACATCACTCTTCTAGGAAGCCTCACTTGACTCCACATATGTATTAGTGGACTTTTTGGTAGAGCCCCCTAAGCACCCTGTTTTTATCGTATAGAGAGAGCACTTACGCCTTGCACATATTTGTTGACTTGTATCACTCACTATTCCAGAAACTTCATGAGGTTTATGTAAAATGATGGCATTGCCTTTATTTTAACTTCTTATCTTCAATTATTTTCATGGTTTTTGTTCTATGAGAAGAAGCAGAAAGAGAAATATTACATTCTTAGATTATATATAAGCAATGTAAATTTTCAATACTTTATGTTTTCTACTAAGGTATGAGTATTTCTGTTTTGTTACTCAATTACCTCTCTGTCTTCCTCCCTGATTATTTCTTTAAGAAAAAAATTCTACCATTCTAATAGCTTCCCAATACTGTTTATTTGTGGTGTGTACATAAACTCTTCAAATATTCTCTGGTTTCCTTGAAAGCTGCACAATCTAGTTTCTCTCAAAGGGGCCATATTCCTTTTTAGTTACAGTTGTACTGTTCTAATGCCCCCTTTGAGCAGTTTCATATAGTAGATGTTACAGTGAAAAACTGATTATTAGGGAGAAGGTATCCATTATATTTTCTTTTCAAAAGTTGTCACATATTACATTTTAATCCAACAATTCCATTTAAGTAAAATAATCAGAGATATGGGCAAAAAGATATGGGTAAAAAAATGGAAAGCTATCCATTTTAAATTATTTAAAATGTGTAAATAATTTAAAATTCCAACAATAAAAGTATTCACCAAATGATGGTAGATTTTGTTATTGAGTATAATATATCCATTAAAAGAACAGTCCAGAATTGTAAAATGTTTATAATGTTTTTCTAAGCAAACAAAGCAATGTGATCCCATTTTTATAAAGATAAAGCTAAATATAGCATGGATGACTCAACATTTAGCCGTAGCTATTTTTGAACAAAATATTACTGTTAAATTTTCTTTTTAATGGTCTAGGATCTTAAGTTTTGTGCATTGAAAATATATTACTTTGTATGTATAAAAATAATGATATGAAACAAATGACTTGGCTCACCAATTGTGGTTACCAAGTCTTTATATTAAGTTTTCTTCCAATTATTTTTAAAACGCACCTTGACCTCATTAACAAAAAGTTCATTATCTCAGCCTCTTCTCTGACTTTTAAATCATCTGGGGCCACTGCTTGATCCCAATATGCCAGCACTACTTCCAGATATCTTCTGGAAGAAAGAATAAAGCATTCTGTTTGGTCTACTAATACGCTTTTTGAATGCTGCTTTGAGACTCTAAGGAAGATGCTTTCAACTGCTGAGGTAATGTATGCATGTTCTTGATTCCTCACAACATTGCAGAAAATGGTCTTGTAGCTCACACTCTCATGATGGTTACTATTTGCAAGAGCACAACAGTGAGCCAGGATTAACAGGCCCAGCAAGGCTTGTGTCCGCTACTCGCTGTGACAGTAAGTCAGTACTAGCACCACCCACTGCAGACTTACACCCCATGATGACTCCTGATTGACAACTCAGATTCCCCCTTACTTTAGAGATGTTGGTGTCCTTTTCTGCCAGGGGAAAGTGGAAAAAGTTTTTCTTAAGGTATAGTCAACCAGGTTGTTCTCATAGCTTCAAAATCTGCATGAATGAAGTGTGCGGGTTTTTTCCCTTCCAGAAATCTCTGCACATTGACCCAAGTTCAACTTTCCTCTCCCCTTGCTCTGACTGGTCAACAGTGCTTATTGAAATAAAATATTCTATGAAACCCTTTCTCTTGAAAAAAATGAGCATATAGTTCCTCCATGTTTGCATTCCTAAGAGAAACAACTGAACTCTTCAAGGAAGTTCTCCACCAAGCTTTCTGCCTATATAAAAGAAATCTACCAGGTTCACTCAACTAAAAAAAAAAAAAAAAAGAAGAACACATTTTTATATAAAGAATCAAGAAATATTTTGAAGCTATAGTTGAATTTAAAGACAGTGTAGTTCAAAACTTTACTTTTAGAGATGATGAATATGAGTTCCAGAGGTAAGTCACATGTGTCACAGCAAATTAACAGAAGAATCAGTGACAGAATCTGGGACTGGTATTCATTGCCTGGTCACATGTTCAAGTTTTTTCTTCTTTTTTTTACTTGTATGGCCAAATGTGGCCAAATGGAATGGATAGTCCAGTTTCTGGCAAGAACCACTGTGAACCATCATCAACTTTGGCCACGGAGACATTTTGTTCTATAGTTGTACACGTATATATACAACAATGTAAGACTAGGCAACCAAGTAAAACTTTTGTGTACATAATTAATAATGCACACTTGAATTTATGTATCTCATTAGAGGTAGTTGTTTCACCTTTAACTAGAGAAGACAAGCTTTATGTCTGCAGTGCTTTGCTGTATTACATTCAACAATAATAATTCACAGTGACAGATGTAATCCACAAAACTCATTATTTTCAATTCTGATCCATTTATTTTGCATTACCAATACGATTTTGATGCCTGTCATTCCCTGGACTACAGGGCTTGATGAAATATTTCATTGCAATATGTCAGAATCTAAATAATTAACAGCAAGAATAAGGTCGAAGTCATCCAAAGTGACTGTGTGCATTATAAAACCATGTGTAATGCACTCTCTTCTCCAAAAAACATGTCCTAGAGCTGTGGTTTTGATAAGATGATTACATTTGGAAAAAGAAGAATGGAATATCTCTCCTACAGCATGCCACATCTCTTCAAAGATTAAAAAATAATATATATGTCCTCAATCTATCAAAGGGAAAAGTAAACAGGATTCAAGCAAAGCTAAAATCTCCAAAATCTATTGTGAAAAATCCCACTTTTACTTTAACATATTGTACTGTAAAAATAGTTTGCTTTCTCTTCTTGATTTGTATTCTGTCAAAATCCTGGGGTGGGACAGAAGGATATTGTAGTATGATAGGCGGTGTAGAGCTATGTGATTCCCCTTGACTTTAAAGGAATTGCAGGAAAGTTTGAATTGCAACTATTCAACCTTGAAGGGAGAGAAACTAAATGAAACACCTGTTTTTCTGATTACTGTACCACAAGCCCTTTTAATTAGTTTGTGGAAATAGAAATTTTAGTTATTGAAGCATATGGTTATTTTCCTCCAAGAAAATGGACATGTGACTATACATCATTAATTTGTGATTGTTATTAAAGTAAGAATGTAATTTGAATGACTATACATTAATAGATATATTTTATAGGCTAGAAAAAAATCTAGATAGAAAAAATATCCATATGAAATTTTCAAATTTTATATAAGCACCATTGATTGACTATTGTCATAATGGTGTTTAGAATAAATATTTACTCGCAAGAACTTCAATTAGAAATGTTGAAAAAATTTAATCATTATTTTATGAATATTTATTCTTAAATCTCATGTGACTCCTTTTCCCCAAAGATTTGGAGAACAATAAATCAGTGCATGAAACAATGGGTAGAAAAATGGAAATGACAAAGGTAAATATATTCTTAAAATATCTCCTCCTTTTTTTTTTTTTTTTTTTTTTACCATATGGAAGTGGAGATTTCTCTCCAATATGTTCTGGTACTTTAATCTAAAAATCAGGAAATTCTATTGGACTGTTAGGCATTTCTTCCAATCAGCTAGATGTCATCCTCAGGTCATCTTAAGAACTTTAACCCCTTAACCTAATTGTTAAGAAAAAAAGAAACGTTTTGGCTTGCTTCTGATTTTTTCAGACACCTCTGTAACAAAGTTGTCAGAATATAACCTGTATGGGGACATTTAGGGTATCAAACCCTGATACTACATAGTACTCACACACAGAAATCTTAGATTTTAGATCCCAAATGCATGAGATATTAGCAACTTTGTAATCATGTCCTGTATTTTGTTTGTTTCCCAGCCCACTCCTTTTTGGGGGCATAAACAGGATTTGGTAAGAATTTAAGATTTGAGTTTTTCTCTGGGAGAGGCTTCTATCAAATTAATGCTTAGTAATGAATGAAATAAACATGGGTAGTATGGTGGGAGTGTAATAACTTAAGTGCAACAACAAATATTCCAGTCAAGGTAACAACTTTGCCATTAATATAATCATGAGAAACTGCAAATAAACTACAAGTGTTCACAGTGGCAGAATGACTCAACTATTGTGAAATTTGAATTTCTTTCATTGTTTATATCTAAATATGAAACATACCTGGCAACGGCATGAGACAGAACATGCCTTCTCATTTTCCATATAGTTTACACCATGTGTTTGGCCAAAAGTGTTGATTTCAAAATAGGACTGCAATTGGATGGCATAGCATTATGGATTTCCACACCTGTGGCATAAGGCTTGGTTTGTTTTGATTAAAGAAATAATTGTGATCCAATTTCATAATGTTGATCACAATTTCATCACCTGTGCCTGGAAGGAGAAGAAAATATATGAGGGGTATAGCAAAGTGCAAACTCATTAAAAATTGTCTGTAAGAAATTATGATCATTACATTTAAAACAAAGGTGTAGTATTATGTTTAATTAAGCAAAGTTTGCAAAGTGTTTTGTGAACTTTGCATGGATCGTGCAAACTTAGACAAGCATTTCATTAAAACTTATATTTAATGGAGTATTTTGAGAACATATAACTTGAGGAACAGATAGATAAATCATCATAAAAATTACCTTTATAGTTTGATTGGCAAAAAACCTTATGCCAAGAAAGAGAAGAACGGAATGCCTATGTAATTCTTAATGTCAGAAAAAAAATTGTTCATAAGATATTTATAAGAAAAATAAAGATATTGCACAATATCTTTCTTTGGCAATAAAATAGATCCCTGGAAGAGAATGAATATTTCAGCAACAAGTTTTGATTTTTTTATAATGTTATTACACCTAGGCCCATTCTCACGTAATTTTTTAAAATAATGGTGAACCCTGGGAAAATATGGTTAATCTTCAGTAAATTGTTGCTTTCTTGAATCTCTTTACTCATTGTCTCAAAGGAGTTCTAGATGATGCTAAAGATATAGCAGAGTGAGCCAGATATCTTTTCACTGTCAATCAAACTATTTGGCCTGAAAAATATTCCCAACTACCTGCGGGAAAAAATTAACAGTATCTTCAACAAGCATTATTTTCAGCAGAATATTCATCCAAATTTGGATAAAAATTTTTCAGTCAAGTTGTACCTGGAATCATTTTTAGATAGATAACTCAGTTAATCAGTTGTATGGCAAACTGCATTTTTTTCTGTCCATTGGCTAGAGGGATGTATTAATTTTTAATAGATACAGATAATGTCTGAGAAATAGAAGAGGCAATTTTAACTTAAACTATCTGAAGTAACATTTAATACAATGTATAAATATTTTTTTTTCAGATTTAATGTGTTTTATTGATTAAAATATTACATTTGTGCCAATTTCCCTTCCCTCTGCTCCACTCCACCCGGTGGCCCCCCTCCCTCCAGTTGTCCCCCCCTTTTAGATTATGTCCATTAGTTGTGCATACAGTTCCTCCCAACCTCTCTCCGTCTATTCCATTCCCTCCTACCATGATCCCCAATTCCTATATCATTTCCCTCCCTCTCCCCACTCCCCCTCCCTGTTGACCTCCCCCCAATATGCTTCCCGTACCCACAGTTCCTTTTCCACTCTCGTTGCCTGTTTAGTTTGCCTTTGTTTCATCTCCCTAGCTTCTGTTTTTTAAACCAGTCCCTTTAACATCTCATATAACAGTGGTTTGGATCTAATGAACTCTTTCAGTTTTATTTTGTCCTGGAAACACTTTCTCTGTCCTTCTATTCTGAATGACAATTTCGCTGGATAGAGTATTCGTGGTTGTAGGTTTTGGATTTTCATTACTTTGAATATTTCTTGCCAGTCCCTTCTTGTCTGTAGGGTCTCTCTTGAGAAGTCAGCTGATAGTCTAATTGGGACCCCTTTGTACATAATTCTTTTCTTCTCTCTTGCTGCTTTTAAGATTCTCTCTTTATCTTTAATTTTTGACATTTTGATTATAATGTGTCTTGGAGTGGTTCTCCCTGGGTCCAGTCTCTTGGGAACTCTCCTTGCTTCCTGGACCTGCAAGTCTATTCCCTTCCCCAAGTCTGGGAAGTTCTCCTTTATTATATTTTCACTCAATTTTTCAAGTTCTAGTTCATCTTCCTCGCTCTCTGGCAAACCAATGATTCTTATGTTGGGCCTTTTATAGCTGTCCCAGAGGTTTCTGATCCTCTCATTGTTGCTTCCCATTTCCTCTTGCTGCATTGGTTGACTGCTTGTTCCTTCTCCATATTCCAGTTTGTTGAAATGAACTCTGGATTTTTTTTTCCTCACCATCTGTCTCGTATGTGGTTTTGTTCCTTTCGTTATGAATGTTTTTCGCTTCTTTCTTATCTTTTTCCTGCTCTTTTGTGAATTCTGTAAGCCACCTGATAACAATGGCCCAGAACTGAGCCTCTGACAGGTTTCTTATCTGTTCATCTGTCAGGTTCTCTATCTGTTGCCTGGTGAGTTGTGCCACCGGGATTTCTATAGTTGCCTGCCTCATTTTGACAGATGCGTTTTGTTTTCTTGGGCCGGCTGTAAGGGGCAGTGCCTGTGTACGCGTCACAATTCAGCGACCGGCGCCTGTCCTATTTTGCAGCCCTGTGGTGCTTTCTTTGGGGGCGGGGGTCCAAGATGGATTCACACAGTTATTCAGCTAGGAGACCGGGATCCGTCCTCCCGCCCCCCTGGGCCTCACTGTTCAAGGCGATGCGGCGGCCGCTCTCCCCAGCGCCGGAGTCGCGCACCGGCAGGGGCTTGGCCGCAGCTGGGACTCCTCGCCGCCCCACCGCTCCAGGTGCGACCGCAAACAGCACTGCCCTCTTTAACTCTTACCTGCCCAAATGGCACCGCTGGTTTATAACTTCATATGTTGGGCTTCCGTGTAGTTTTATTTTCTGGAATTTCTAGTTATCCTTTGTTTTGAAGTAGTTGTATTCCTCTCTAGTTGTAGAGGGAGACCTAGCGTGTCCGTCTAAGCCCCCATCTTGGCCGGAAGTCCTATAAATATTTTAATATAAGCTTCAAATTAAGAATTTTAAATCATGGATGTCCTTTTTCAAAAATTCATGTACTATAAGGAATTAGCAGCAGCAGTGTAAAGGGAGCGGCCACGTGAGATGAAAATGCATGTTATGTATTTCACACAGAGGTGTGCAAGAGCCCTGTGAGATGTGCATTAGAGGTGCAGTGATCAGTAGGGCACGAGGTTTACTACATGGAACCCACTGCATGGTTGTTGGGGAAAGGGTATGATTAACTATGTTAATGGGTACAAGTATCCTACAAGATAAGACCTAATGACAAATCAGAAATAGATGAATACAATTAGTAAGCTACAGAAGGTCAGAGAGAAAAGTTCAAAGTTGAAAAACTCAACTGTGGGGTCAGAGAAGATTTTTGGGAGAAAGTCAAGTTGTTTGTTCATTACAGATGAATCAATTCTAACAGGTTGGGAGAGGGTCATTGAGTACAAAAATGCAATTCTAGAAAAGGGGGGCAAACATAAATGGGTTAGTTAGGCATAATTCTTTCTACCTCATAACTTTAGAAGACATTGCAGCTTATGGAACATTTTCATTAGCCATATCTCAAACAATTCTTACTGTAACCAGGTGGAATAGGTGGGACACTTATTATTGCACAATTTTACATTGTACAATTCAAAGTGCAGTTCAGGGGAGCCACCACCAGCCCAAGGTTTGACCTCAAATAAGTGTACTTGATTCTCTGTGGCTCAGTACAATAGCTAACTTATGCTATGAGGAATGCCATATGTAATGACAAATGGAAAGAGGAGATGGCAGAAGGAACCCAAATTCATTTAAAAATGAGAAGTAATAATTTTTGTAAACCTAAACATATCTGAAATAAATCATGAATTTATGGTAATAACTAGTAAAGAGATATACTTTTATTACATTTAAATTTTATTTTTCAATTAGCGTATACCTTAAAATTTTTTTTGTATTACTTTTAGATGTACAGCACAGTAGTTAAACAATCATATACTTTATAAAGTAGTCCCCCCAATATTCCCAGTACCCACCTGGCACCACACATGGCTATTACAATATTATTGACTATATTCCCTATGCTGTACTTTACATCCCTGTGATTATTTTGTAACTACCAATTTGTACTTAAAGAGAAACACTTTTAACAACTATTTTCAACCTAAATCTGGAATGAAGATGCACAAGAAAAAATTTAAAAACATGGTAAAAACAAAACGAACAAAAGTACGGACAAGAACAGTGAAATATATCAAGGCACAGCAGAGATGCCTACATAATTGTATTTTCTGGCTTTTATGATCCTAATGCACTGTAGCTAACCTGTGGTAATTCAGTGATATCCATTCACTGAAGGCAGAATATTACATATGTACCTTTTACCGGGGGCCTATGTGACCTTGATAACTGAAAATGTGTCACCAAGCATAAGGCCATCTTTCCAATATGTTGACAGAAAGAGATCATTTAAGTAGAGTGGCATAAATTTTGAGGCCAATTTGTCACCAACATGAGTTCACCTATCTCAGAACAACATACAGAGAGGCAAGAGTTTACATTAAATGAAAATATATTCAATCCATAATCAAATGAAAATGTTTTGGGACTGGTGCCAGAATGTGTTCCTGAATTAGACTTTCTTCAGCACCCAAATTTAGCCATCTGGCATTCTATTTTAAGAACCATTCATTTTTTTTTAAATGAAGGATTTGCCTTTTAATGAGGAAACCATAATTTCATTGTAAATATGGGACATCTTGTCCTTGACTGAATGTACTAAATTCTATATGATAAAAGAGGTAGCACCATTAGCCACTTGTTTCACAGCTAGTAGTGAGAAGAGAAATTATCAACCAAAAAGAGTATTGTTCTAGAATATTGGTAAATATTACAGTTAAACTTATTGGTCAAGAAGTTCAATCTTGTGTTTTTAAAGGATAAAGAATTATAAAATATAAGGAAGTTTTGTAAAGTGTTGATCATTGTGTGAGGAAGTCTGAAATTTTGTTACAGGACTTAGTGTTCTTGCATTCTATTTTCAGAAAGATTACAAAGCATACTTGTAGTAACATTTGCTATAATTAAAAGATCTGATGTTATTATAAGCATTTAATCTTAATACTATTTAAATAGCTAGGGTACTTTACATTCAGTTCAACACTACCAAAGACAATTGTAACTAAAATGTCTTCAGGAATATCCCTATATGACCTAGAGCTCTCATTTATTTAACAGATACTATTATCTGACTACTATAATGTTAGATATTATTCTAGGTTTTGAGGCTACAATTAGGAACAAGAGGAACATAAAATCTGCCTTCCTGAAGCTTATAGTCCACTGGAAATTATAAAGAAACAAGTGAGCCATTAAGACAATATGGTGATGAGGTTCTGATATAGCATGATGGAAGGAGCCCATAAAAATATATGCTTCAAGCTAAATTATTTTTAAACAAACTGCTAAGATTTGTTCTAATTCTCTATGTGGATTAAAGTTTTATCATATTAATTGTAAAAGTGCTTGTCCTTTTTCAAGCACCTTTGCATTCATTCACCCATTAAATTCGCACCAATAGCTGTTCGAAGCAGATGGTGTTAGTCATCCCTTGAGAGACTGAAGCTCAGCAGAGTACAATAGTTCACCCTGGTCATATTTGGCAGCTATCTGACAACCTGTGACTTTCACGCTATGTCACATAAGCTTCCTGAGTTGAGTCAGTTTTAGCATGTTGTAGAATAAGTATGCTCTATTGAGTGATCTGAATTCTTGATTACAAAGAGGTTTCATTGTAAAAATTTTATATAAAAATAACTTGATTTAAAAAAGTAAATTTTAAGCCAAGTATATTAGTTATCTATTGCTACATAACACACTAACCCCAAACTCAGTTACTTAATCTCACAAACTTCTATTATATCACTTAGTTTCTGAGGCCAGGAATCTGTGAAAAGCTTAGCTGAGTGGTTCTGGGTCAGGGTTTCTCAGTTGGCTACAATCAAGTTGTCAGTCAGGGTTGTAGTCTCATCTGAAGGCCTGTAGCTTCTACGTGTGAGCTCTCTCACATGGCTGTCAGCCAGAGCTTTTCAGCTCCTTACTACATGGACGTCTCCAACAGTTGCTCGGGTCATGGAAGCTAGCTTTCTCCAAAGCATAAGGTCAGAGAAAGTGTGACAAGACAGAAGCTACGGTGTCTTTTATAACCAAATCCAGAAGTGACTGGGTCTGCGTCCAATCTGGAGAGAGGAAATATCCAGCAGTCTGACGAGGGAAAGTTTAACATAAAGAACCATTAATTGCACCTAGTTGGGCTGCTCAGTTGACTGGATTGTTGCCCCATACGCCAAAATGTTGTGATCTCCTTCCTGGTCCGGGTAAGCACCTGGGTTGTGGGTTCAGTTCCCAGTGAGTGTGCATATGGGAAGCAAACAATGGATGTTTTTCTCTTTAATCAATCTCTCTCTCTCTCTCCTTGTTTATCTAATAATAATAATAATAATAATAATAAATAAAATCAATAAAAATATCCTCAGGTGAAGATTAAAAAAAAAAAAAAAAAAGGAAAAGAAAAGAACCATTAACTGTTAACAGCGTACTGGAATAATGAAGGATTAACTAATAAGTAAAAAGAATTCTGAAGAATATAGGAACAGAATAAATAAGGAGACCTATTACCTCTAGGACTAAAAGAATACTCAAGGAAGAGACCCCTCCCCAGGGCTGATATCTATATCTTGTTACATAAGGTATTGTCGTAACACGTGGGAGGCCAGGAACGTCTCCACAGCATTGCACTTGTAGAAGTTGCCAGAAATCTGCTCTCTGGGGACTTGCTGGAATTCTACTCTCAAGGTTCTCACTAGGTACACTCAGAGCCATATGTTCTTCAAATGCTTGGTGCTAGAGAAGTAGGCCTTAGGGCAGGAGCAGGCTCTAGAGAACCAGAGGTACTCCAGTGAGCTGGCTGGAACCAGGAAGTAAAAACTCTTTCCTCTGCAAAGTCTCCACAGCTCCCTCTATGGACAAAGTTTTACAAAGTGCCAGATGACAAAGGAGGACTATCGGGAAGGCCCATATCCATTTTCACTAAACTGGCAAAAAAGGTGAGTTTGGATTGAGGGACAGTATAATCTATAGCACAGCAATGTACCATCATTTCTACGACGTTTAATTGGTCACACGGATTATGTCTGGTAAACCCTTGGAGTGGATTACACAACAGAATGAATGCCAGGAGGCAGTCATCATTTTGTGAGTTCTCACACTTCGAACCTCTCCAGCAAGTGTTTGCATTCAAGGGACAGAGGTCACTGCGGAACATCTTGGATGCTGGTACCATACCAAGTCTTGGAAAAATACTTTATTGGTTATTGTTTTTAAGAAATTTTGAATATTCATCTAAGGAAACAGCAATGATGAAATTACAGTTGAAATTACTTTGCCTCCTAATTTGAAAAATAAATAGCTTGGTAAGTGTATATGCAATGTTTTTTACATGAGTTATAATGGAATTTTATTAACTACCCAATAAACGTAATGATACACTTGGCACAAGAAAGATGTATTGTGATGTTAGGAGTTATGGGCACATTATGAAATAAAACTTTCAGGAAAAGTATTAATGAATTTTCAAAATTAGTTTAGTTAATCTGATTCATTTAGGCAAATGTATTGGGTAACTTCTAATTTATTATTCCATGAGTTTTAGAAGTTTGCCTCTTTCACATACACCTTAGTTTTAATTTATCGTAAAGCATTTTCCTGTCAGAAAGTACTTTATTTGTATTCTCCAATCATTCACAAATGACTCCCACTTCAAACAGCAAAGAGTCTATAGTTGTACAGCATTTTTCACTTACATATTCCATTTTAAGTGAGCTTTAAGAAACATAGCACATTAAACTTAATTAAATAATGGATTCTATGTGATGATGAATACTAGAACGATGAATGAGTATAGGAAATTAATACAGAGGAAAAGCCATAAATAATCATATATAGATAACGAAAAAAAGAAACCAGTATCATTTTTAATCATTTAAACTACCATGTTGCAGCTACATTTTCAATATCTTTCAAAATATCAGTTTTAACCTAGAGTACCAGTTATTGTTATTTTTTGGAGGACTCAGTCTCCTTTGAGAATATTATAAAAGTTATGACCACTTCTCTCTCCCCCTAAATGCATATATATGCAATTCATGTAATTCATGGATCTCTTGAAGCCATAAGTAGACTATACTGTATTTCAATATACCATGAACTTCAGGTTTAAAATTATTAATTGAGTATAAGAAGCCTCATTTATGCTAACACCTGTTTCTTAGTGATATTACTGGTTGAGAGAGAATTAATTCAAGCCCAAAGTGTACCAGAAAACAAGTGTATGATAAAATTTAGCCTCTATATGAAATACATGATATTAAACAGAGCACAAGCCCTGGCTGGTTTGGCTCAGTGGATTGAGCGTCGGCCTGCGAGCTAAGTGTCGCTGGTTCGATCTTCCAGTCAGGGCACATCAGAGAAGGAAAACTCTGACTCCAAAAAACCTCCGCTGCCTTGCGGCATACCTCTTCAGGGGAAAGGCTAAGGGAGTAAACCCCGACAGAAAATCCGGAGCCGGAGTCCCTAAGGCGGTTTGACGTTGTAGTCAACACCAGCAACTCCCGCGGCGCACCTGAAGCCAAGCTGTATTGACTCCGTCTTTCCCTTGGACCCTTCAGCTGCGAAGAGAGGGGGGGTCTGCTGCATGGGCAACAGCAGACCCTCCATATCACCCTGCCCAGGCTCTGTAGCTTCAGCTTCACTGGAGAGGACACTCCAGCGTCATCGCTAGATGTCGATTCAACACGGGAGGAGACAGATACTGTGTCACTCCCGAGTCGGACTGCACAGCCATTCTCGGCGGTGCAGATAGACTCTTAAGAAGCTACACCATCGTCTCTCGAGACGGACGGCTGCCGACGAAACAGAGCACATTATAGGATACCAAATAATTTATATTTTGTTGACCAGACATCCCGGATTTCTTATTTTAGGTGCATACTCTGTATGTGATATCAAAAACAGTCTTCCTACACCACCATACACATATATTTACTACTTTTCTAGTTTATTCAATTTATGTAGAAACTAGCCTGGGTAGATTAAGTCAAACACCTTTAGAGGTTCTGTGTCATAGCTGAGTCAGAATTTTCCAGAATGCCAGTTTACATTTCTATAGCTAGCTTGTCTCATGGGCAGCACGGAACCCCTCCCCCCCTCAAAAGAATAAAATATAAAAACATTACTGATATAGTCATTATGGTCTTAGCTTTTCAGAGAGAATTAGCCCTGGAAAGAAAGTGCAACATAAAGCAGGACAAGCCAGGGCAGAATTCTGCACATTCCAGCAAAAGTTTCCATGCAATTCTGTCCATGGATATACCCTTAAAGGATGTGACCCAGGTGAGATTTACCTGCTGTAGGCAACTAATCTACAATGAGCAAATTATCCTCCCCTGAGGGGCAAGCTATAATGTCAGCTACATGTTTCAGAATGAAAAAAATCGTGTTCCTAGAAGAGGAAAAAGCAAGGGGCTAGCAGAGGCTTGCCTAGAAATAGAATTGAAATAGAAGCTGAAAAATTTTGGTTGATTTAAATTGAAAGGGTGTTCCAATTAGGTTATTAAATATTTCTGACAGACAACAGATTCTAATAAGGAAACAATGATGGCTTCACACATGAAGGAATTTAACAAATTTTGGCACTTTAATGTGTCCTAAGGAGATGAGTGATGAAGATGAACTTCTAAAGTTGGGGTGGCTTTGGCTCCATGTGAAATAGCTTTTAAAAATAAGTATGTTGACACCACCTAATATAAAATAGTTATTCTTTATTTCCCCAACCATTATTTTCTTTCTACAAATGTATGTGCATACATGCATGGCTCCCACCCCAGTACACCAAGTACTATGCCTTTATAGAGGTTGCACAGCACTGAGATATTTGAGGATGATGCCTGAAGATGTCACAAAAACATGAACTTCCATTTATTAAATCCAAAAGACAGATTCAACACTTCCATGTAGCATGTATATTTATGGATAGCAAGAATTGAAAAGAACTACCATATAATATCATTTAACATGGGTGTGAATATATATAAGCAAGGGAGGTATGCTTGTACCTTAGAAATTTTAAATGCTATTTTGTAACTGCAATGATAAGATTATGTGAAGAAAATTGTCAAATGACTAGAAATGCCATTTTATTGTTTGACACAGTCATTGAAATTTTTGGTTTATTTATTTTTTAGTAAAGCTTAAGATATTATTTAAAACTAGTGTGTCTACGTCAAATACATGACAGATAGAGGATCATGTTGTAGGCATAATATTCAAGCTATATATTTTAATTTTTAAGCATGTTTTATTGATTATGTTACAGTAGTTCCATTTTTCCCCCTTTGCACCCCTCAGCCCAGTAACTCCCTTCCTTCCAGCAATCCCACCCCCCTTAGTTCATGTCCATGGGTCATGCATATAAGTTCTTTGGCTTCACCTTTTTCTATATTATTCTTAACTTCCCCCTGTCTATTTTGTACCATCCAATTATGCTTCTTAATCCCTGCACCATTTCCCCATTTCTCTCCCTCCCCACTCCCAGCTGATAACCCTCAAAATGATCCCCATACCTATGATTCTGTTCCTATTTTGGTTTGCTTAGTTGGATTTTGTTTTTGTTTTTTAGATTCAGTTGTTGATAGTTGTGAGTTTGTTGTCATTTTAGTGTTCATAGTTTTAATCCTCCTTTCCTTAAGTAAGTCTCTTTGACATTTCATATAATAATGGCTTGGTGAAGATGAGCTCTTTTAACTTTACCTTGTCTGGGAAGCACTTTATCTGCCCTTCCATTCTAAATGATAGCTTTGCTGGATAGAGTAATCTTGGTTGTAGGTTGCTTTTCATCACATTAAATACTGCTTGCCAGTCCATTCTTGCCTGCAAAGCATCTTTTGATGAATCAACTGATAGTCTTATAGACATCCCATTTGTAGGCAACTCTCCGCGTCTCTCTTGCTGCTTTTCAGATTCTCTTTATCTTTAACCTTTGGCATTTTAATTATGATGTATCTTGGTGTGGTCCCCTCTGGATCCAGCTCTCCTGGGACTCTCTGTGCTTCCTGGACTTGTATATCTATTTTCTTCACCAAATTTGGGAAGTTTTCCTCCATTATTTTTTCACATAAGTTTTCAATTTCTTGCTCTTCCTCTTCTCCTTCTGGCACCACCATGATTTGTATGTTGGCACGTTTAAAGTTGTCCCAGAGGTTCCCAAGCCTCTTCTTATTTTTTTAAAATTCTTGTTTCCTCATTCTGTACTGGTTGATTGTTTTTTTCTTCCTTATGTTCAAAATCATTGATTTGAACCCCGGTTTCAGTCCCTTCACCATTGGTTTTGTGTGGATTTTCCTTCATTTCACTTAGCATAGCCTTCACTTCTTCTCTTATGGATCTGCTATACTCAAGCATATCTGTCAAGTCTGTGAGCATCTTTATCACCAGTGTTTTTAACTCTGCATCTGCTAGGTTGGCTATCTCCTCGTCGCTTAGTTCTCCCACTGGAACCTTGATCCATTCCTCCTTTTGGGCCATACTTCTCTGTCTCCTCATCTTGACAGGCTCCTGTGTTTGTTTGACTCTGTGTCGTAGGTAGAGCTGTCACTTGTGTTACATTTTAAGGGGTGGAGCCTTAGGTATTCGTCAGTACAGGGTGACCTGTATCACCATGTTGTGGCACGGTATGTGGGGGAGGGGTCTGAGAGGGAACAATACCACCTGCTCAGGACTCACTCCTTTTCCAGGCACTTCTTCCACTTCCATATGGGACTGGCACCCCTCTAGCTGTTGCCCTGGCCTTCGCTCCCAGAGTGGGTGGGTCTATGGATGTTCTAGGACTGTGGGGGCCCTTTAAACAAGTGGGCTCTGCTGAGAGACCGGCAGTTTCTGCCTCCACCCCAACCCCCACTGGTCTGCACAGTCAGAAACAATGAGGCTTGATTTTCCTGGTGCTGGGACTGTGAGCTGCGTGGTCTGGTGAAGAGCTGGAATTCACCCCAGATGTCCCTCCTGACTTTTTAAAACATGTGACTGTGCTTTCTGCCAGCCTGCCGCTGCTGCTGCTGCTGCCACCACACTGAGTCCTCTCCACCCTGGCTCCACCTTTCCTACCTGTCTGGATGAGTATTTCTTCGGTTTGCTGGACTTCCATGCAGTTAGATTTTCTGGAACTTCTGGTCGTTTCTAGTTTTGAGGTAGTTGTATTCCTTCTTAGTTGTGGAGGGAGATGCAGCATGTCTGTCTACACCTCCATCTTGGCCAGAAGTCTCAAGCTACATTTTGACACTATCTAGATAAACCACAAATAGTTCAACAGGTAACATTCACATGGTTGACCTTTATATCAACTTTTTAGTATCTGTTCATTTGGTATATATATATACCCTTCTAAGTGATAATTCATTTCATATAGAGCAAGCTGTCACAGTCAGAAAGAAAAAAAGGATGATGAAGTTGACTTGTTAGTGTGAGACTGCTAAAAAAGTGCATTGGATAAATAAATCATTCTAACAAGGTCAGTTACTTTCCTTGCCATCTTCAAAGTTCTGGCAGTTCCATGATCATAAAAGATAGGCAAGCTCAAATATAGATAGATATAGGTATAGATATAGATATACATGTATAGACATACATGTACATATGATATGGGCATAGAGCTGTTAAACATGCATAGATTATTTATATTAAATTTAAGTACTTATATGTACCAGAGATATTCTTTATATTCATTAAATATAAGAAAAAAATATATTTGCAATATACTTCTACATTTGACCATGTGATTTTTATCTATTGTTTTCTGTGACAATTTGGTAAATTAAATTGTTTACACATAAATTTTTAAAATCTCTTATATTCTTTTATTGAACCCTGGAGTCATCCAGTTTATCAGCTAAAATCTTTTTTAAAATATTGTGGATTTCCTATGCATCAGATTATAGTCGGATACATTAGAGAAAAGCCACACTCACAAACCTCTTCAAGACAGGCCCTACTCTACTTAGGCCTCTGAGTAAATAGTATGAGATATTACCCTTAGGAATCTTAGAAGCCCCTTTTCCAGATAAGATAGCCTACGATTCACTGACTCCTGTCATTTTAAGTTCTTACCAAAAAACTTGCAGCTACATCTTTGAATTACTCTTGATTCTGAGGCCAAGTTCTATTGGCAGCCCTGTATTTTTTTTTTTTTTTTCATTCTGCTTGTTCATTTTGCTTTTTTGGATTCAATAGGTGATAGATATGTACTTATTGCCATTTTATTGTTCATATTTTTAATCTTCTTCTTAAAGAAGACTTGTTAATATTTCATATAATACTGGTTTGGTGGTGATGAACTCTTAGATTTTTCTTCTCTGGGAAGCTCTTTATATGTTCTTTGATTCTAAATGATAGCTTTGCTGGATAGAGTAATCTTTTTTTTTTTTTTCCCTTAAACTTCGACAATCTCTTGCTGACTGGAAAAACTTCCTTGGGAGCTATGTACAGTTAAAAGAAAACAACTGGCATTTCAATATTTCATCCTGAAATTTCCTTAGCCAAATCCACAGTTTTTGAAGTACTTTTTTGATCTTGAGTTACTATAGGTGGCAGTTTTGCTATTTTCTTTTCTTCTTCTTCTTCTTCTTCTTCTTCTTCTTCTTCTTCTTCTTCTTCTCCTTCTCCTTCTCCTTCTCCTTCTCCTTCTCCTTCTCCTTCTTCTTCTTCTTCTTCTTCTTCTCCTTCTCCTTCTTCTTCCCTTTTTGCCAATATATAACACTGTCTTCCTTTTTTTCCAGCTTCCAAAGCAATTCCTTACCATCAGTCTCCACTAAGAAGTCTTCTTGCTGTTTTTCCAGTTTCCTTGTGCTCCCCAACCCTAAAGACAAATGCACATGTTTTAGGTTTGTTACAGAAGCACAGCACTTAAATGTACCAATGTCTGCGTTTCTGTTGTATACGAACAATCCAAAACCACTGGCTTAAAATGACAACTGTTGTATTTGCTAATGAATTTGTGGGTTAAGCTTTGGACTGAAAGCTTGTGTCTTCCCTGCCCAAATTCATACATGGAAGATTTAACCCCAGTGTAATAGTATTTTGAATAGGACTTTTTTTTTTTTTTTTTTTTTTTAAAGATAATTGAGTTTAGAGGAGGTCATGAGGGTAGGGCCCTCATGATAGAATTAGAGCTTCATAAAAAGAGACATTGGAGAACTTACTGTCTCTCTCATTCCCAGCCATGTGAGAGCACAGCAAGAAGGTGGCTTTCTATAGCAGGGAAGCAAGTCCTCACCAGAAACTAACTATGCTGGCACCTGGATTTTGAACTTCTAGCCTCCAGAAATGTGAAAAAGGAAATTTCTGTTGTTTAAGTCATCCAGTCCTTAGTATTTTTTTTTTTTTTTATGGAAGCACAACTGGCTGATATACATGTCCACCCAAAAACATGTATACAAATGTTTATAGCAGCATTTTTCATAACAGTGAAAAGTAAAAATGTCCATCAGCTGATACACAGGTAAATAGAAGGTGGTATACCCATAAAATAAGATATTATTCACCAATACAAAGGAAAGGACTAATAGATGCTGTAACATGCATGAACTTTGCAAATATTATGTTGATAAGTCAGACACAAAAGCATATACTGACATACTATATGATTCTATTTATATGAAATACCCTGAAACATATAAATTAATAGATACAGAAAGTAGATTAATTATCAGAGGTTAGGGTAGGAGGAATTGGATATGACTGCTAATGGATACAGGGTTTCTTTTGGGAGAGATGAAAATGTTCTAAAATTAGGTTGCACAACTTTGTGAATATACCAAAAACCATTGACTTGTGCACTTTAAAAGGGTGAATTTTATGATATGCAAATTATATATTAATAAAGCTATTATAAAACTTATTTTTATCTGTTTTTAATAACTTTTAAAAACATGGGTACTAGAAATTTGAAATGACCTGTGTGAATTGGCATTATATTTCTGTTCTAACCAATAAAAAAGCAAGCATTTATTGGGGGTCACTATATTTATTGGGGTCAGTGGTCAATATACAGTTAGAATAGAGAATAGCTACATAAGAAGAATAATATATTAAAAATGATAAAGATTTAGTATGACTGAAACAAAGGATTATGTTTAGTAGAGAATCTGTAGGAAATGAAACTTGCTTTGGAACCTATTCTAATGTAATGGAGTATCTTGAAAGTCACAGAATAAAGCTTCGACTTGAGTATTAAATTTGTATGTTTCTTTTCTGTTTTACTAGTTATTACAGAAAATATGTCCATTTAGAATACATTTATTCAGTTAATTATTTTATATTAATGTGGAGGTGATTGCTAGAGTATATTGATAAGATTTTCAAATATTTAAGGGTCTCAAAAAGCTCCAAAGTGGATCCCAAATATAAAATATTAAAAGAAAGCAATTGGCATAAAATCAGTTATGTAAACCAATGGTTAATTAATTTTTTATTATATTTGGCATCTATCTATCTATCTATCTATCTATATAATATAATTTAAAAAATACATTAAAATAATCCAAAACCAAACCCCTAGGATGAAAACATATATATCTGAGAGAGTATCATATGATATGAGTAATCTCTCACTGATGCAGGCAAGCATGTTAAACAGTACTATTATAATGGAGTCTTTTTTTTAAAGAATATTATTTGAAATCACATTGACATCTTGGGGATCTAGAGATGAAATAAAATAATCACTTGTCCTCTCTGGATTCATGAGGGTAGAAAGGTGTTTTCTACCCGGTAATGGAAAGCAGAAAGTATATCTTTCTATTTTACTTCTTTTTTCCCTCACATTTTTTGTTTTGAAATATTTTCCCCCATGTCTTTTAGTGAATAGAACCTGGACATTTTTGGTGGGTTTGTGAAGGTAGTTGAGCTATTCTGCTTTTAAAAACCTTGTCATTCAAAAACTATTATTGATGAGTTCTTTAATGTTACCTTGCGTCTGAGTATGTTAAAAATAGGATTAAGAATTGTCACAATTGGTAGAGAAAAAGAGATTCTTATTCATTGCTGGTGGGGATGTAAACTGGTACAACTACTATGGAAAATAGTACAGCAGTTCCTCAAATAAATTAAGAATAGAGTTCCCATATGACATAGCACTTCCTCTTCTGGGTATCTACCTGAAAAACTGGAAAACATTTTGCAAACATATATGCACCCCTATATTCATTGCAGCACTATTCACAGTGACCAAGCCATGGAGACAACCAAAATGTCCTTTGACAGCTATGTGCAAAAAAATAAAACTAGACCATTAACTCACACCGTACACAAGAATAAATCCATTAAGTTGTTGGTGAGGCTGCAAAGTGGTGCAGCCAATTTGGAGTACAATATGGAGGTTCCTCAATAAATTGAAAACAGATCCATCATATGATCCAGCAATCTCACTTCTGGATATTGATTTGAAGAAAATAAAACAATAATTCAAAAGGGTATATGCACCCTTATGTTCAATGCAGCATTATTTATAATAGCCAAGATATGGTAGTAATCTAAGTGCCCATCAATAGACAATTGGATACAGAAGTAGTGATACATACGTATAATGGAATATTACTCAGCCATAAAAAATAATGAAATCATACCATTTGTGATGACATGATTGGGCCTAAAGGGTATTATGCTAAGTGAAATAACTCAGACAGAAAAAGACAAATACCATATGATTTCACAAATATCTGAAATCTAAAGAACAAAATAAACAAACAAACAAAATGGAAGCAGCCTTAGATAAGGAGAAGACACTGATTGTTGTCAGATGAAAGGAAAGGTGAGGGGCTGGGTGAAAAACATAAAGGGATTAAAAAGTACAAATTGGTAGTTACAGAATAGTCATGGGGATGTAAGGCACAGCACAGGGAATATAATCAATAATATTGTAATAACTCTGTACGGTAGAGGGTGTGTACTAGACTTAGAGTGGTGATCACATTATAAATATAAAAATGCCTAATCACCATGCTGTACACCTGAAACTAATATAAAGTAATATTAAATTCAACTGTAATTAAAAAAAATATTACCATATAACCAAGTATTCCACTTCTGGGTATTTATTCAAATAAAATAAAACATTAATTTGAAAAATGTATACATCCCTATGCTGATTGTGCTATTTACAGTTTCCAAGATGTGGAAGAAACCTAGGTGTCCATCAATAAAGAAATAAATAAGGATGTATATAACCACTCTAATTGTCCCACTTTCCTAATTTTCTAATTAATTGCTGTTCTTTCTTTAAAGGCTTTTATAGAATACTCTGAATAACAAATGTGTACACATGGAATATTATTCAGCAATGAAAAAGAATAAAATATTGCTATGTTTATATTTGTGACAACATGAATAGACCAGAGGGTATTATGCTAAGTGAAATAAGTCATGAAGAGACTTATATAAGATTTCACTTATATGTGGAATCTAAAAAAACAGAACAAATGGAGAAACAAAACAAAAACAGACTCATAGAAACAGAGAAAAACCTGATAGTTGCCAGAAAGGAGGGAGGTAGAGAAATGAGTGAAAGAGGTGAAAGGAATACAGTCAATAATATTGTGATAACTTTGCACGATAAGAGACAGTTACTAGACTTAGTGTAGTGATCAAATTGTAAGGTATGAAAACCTTGAATCACTATGTTGTACATCTGAAACTAATATAATATTATATTTCAACTATACTTTAAGAATTTGATAGTATTCAGGGACTTTTGTTTTTTAATTTAATAATTTTTATTGTATTTTTTCAATACCATTTAGTCCTCTTATACCTCCTCCCCCTGCCATCTCCATTCTGTTGTCCCTGCCCATTAGTCCTTTTTCCTTTTTGCTCAGTCTTTCCCCTCTATCCTCCCCCACCTTGGCTGTCATCCTGCTGTCTATAAGTCTGTCTCATTTTGCTTGTTAGCTCAGTTTGCCCAATAGATTCCCCATCTGAGTGAAATTACATGGTATTTGTCTTTCTGTGCATGGAAATATGTTTTTTAATGAACAGAGGGAGTAACTTCTCCCTTCCCTCACCTTTTTGTTCTGTTTGGGCCCTCAATGAATTGGGTGATGCCTGCCCAGGTTGGCGAGGGGTGGATCTTCTTTACTGATTCTACTGATTCAAATGCTCATCCCTTCTGGAAACACCCTCAGAAGAACCCAGAAATAATGTTTTACCAGCAATATGGGCTTCCCTTAGCCCAGCTAACATAAAATTAACCATCATACCATGATAGATTTGAGGATCTGTGAGCAGAAAAATCTCTGTAGCTTTTTTGGATAGGGACCAGGACATCAGCAAGACCCCTAAATGAAAAAGAAATGTGTTCATTGTGCATTACACAGAGGGCTAAACTTTGGTCATCTCTGTCGTAATAAGCCCTTCAGACTACTGTGGTGCAAGCTCAAGTTTGAGAAATACTGGTCTAGGATAATCACAACAAGTCCATTCTTCCTATTCACAATTCGTATTGGATGGACACATGACACATTTCTAGCTAATAAAATATGAAGAAGTACTCTCCAAAGGTTGCTCTGAAAATTTCTTTGCACTTGAAAAGGGGATCTTAGAAGGAATATACCCTCTCTTATCCCCTTCTAGAATTTTAAATTGTTGTTTGACCCCTTGAGTTGCTGCAGCATTTTGTTTGTTGATGAGTGGACAAGTCCCAAGGTAGAGACGCACATATTGAGGGTGATAGAACAAAAGAACAGGAAATTATGCTCTTAAATGATGCTTCCCAGCTATCAGCTTTAGCAACTCAGGAAACTTCCTATCTCTGGATGCCTACCTCTGTGAGTTGAAACATTTTCCTTATTGTTTACCTGCCAGAGTCAGGTTTTCTGTTAAATGTAGCCAAAAGTATAACTTTGTTACACAGCGTTCAGTGAAGAATCTGTGAGGACGTTCAGTCTTCAGTGTAATTTTAGAGCAATTATTACCCTTTCAAGATCCTTTATTTGTGAATAAAATACATGTCTTGTTATAAGAATTTGAATAGCAATAGAGGGGATTGCATTGTAGTGATTGAATGCATACCTGTATATGGGAGTGTGGGGATGAACGACTTGTTGATGGCCATCCTGGCAGTTCTAGAGCTATTACCGAGCTCTAGGAATTTTCAAAGATGAATTCTATACCTAGGGCTCAAGCAGAGGCTTATATTCCCAATGCACAAAACTGCTTATAATGTTTCACAATGAAAATAAAAAATAATTCCGGTTGTTTGAAAAATGATTTTCCCCGTTATTTCGGCAGCAAGGGAGCAGAACAAAAAGCATAAAGATTAACACCTTCCAGGAAGAAAGCCTTTTAAGAAATATCTTCAAATATCATGAGAGTCAGACTAGGTGTCATTATATTATTCCAAGACAGACTGAGAGGGACCACCCACTGATGGGAAGACCCACACGACTCCCCACAGCACTAGGGTGTGTGAGCAGGACAAGACTGGTGGCAATGGCATGTTCCTTTGGCCCCAGGCAAGGAAGGAATGAAAACACTTAGAAGTGCCCGACTCCCAGAAGAGGTGTATGACAGTGCAGCATAATTTATAAAATAATTAGGCGTATGTTGCGACTGGTATTTGGGGGATATAAAGTCTGTCAACTGTCAAAAAGGAATATTTTTCTCATTAGTTTAACGAAAGAACAACCTGATTTTCTAGGGAGTGCATGGACATCAGTAAAGCCAGAAGAGCCCACCTCCCAAGCTGTCCAAAGAGATACAAAAGTTCTGACAAGGGATTAATTGACCTGCAGTTGCTTGTAACCCATAACTCTCAATAGTCAACACACTTTTGGGGGGCTTGTTTTGTGAGCACAGCATTCCTTTTCCGAACTTTGGCCCAATCCTTGGATACTCTGAAGAGTTGATCCAAACACTCCAGGACAGATTTAAAACTTTATAACAACCCTTAGAATCACATGCCTTGAAGTAACTTGCAGATGACCTAAAATAAAGGCATGTTTTTCCATTAATACTTTTATCATCTGCTTTGCAGCAATATTGAAAGTCTTTTTTTACCCTTTGCTCCAAAACCACGATTATGTCCCCAGGGAAGTAAAGGGCAGTATGCCACGGAGTTTGCAAAGCGTCAGGAATAGACTTGCTGGAGTTCTTGCAGCTTTCAATTTTCTCCACATTTTGGCTAAAAACAACTTTAAGATGAATACAGATATTTTATAAAATAGCAAATAAATTATACATAAGTTTTAATAATAAAATATGATACTTCCAAGATCTGGCTTGGTTTTAGGCGGTTGAAGTGCTCTTATATCTGGGAATAAGGGTTTATTCTTCTCTGAAACATTGAAAATACTGCTTTGGAGAACTGTATTCCATTAGTTAAGCAGCGCCACAGGTGGGCCTGAGTGGATTATCTCTATAAAGCAGTTATACACCCAGGACTCACATATAACTTAAAGATAGTTGTCCATATTAAAGTTTTGATTTTATATCTTCCTGACTTTTTAATTTATGCTCCACCATCATTTTATAAAATATTCTTTGAATTTCTTTACATTATTTTTTGTAGCTGTCTTCTTCCCTGTAATCACTCTGATCTTTGCCACTGTGGTTCACAGTCAGCACCACCATCTCCACAATCACCCAAAACTAAGTTACCTTTTTTGTGTGTGTGCTTAAGACCTTTAAGCAATTTTTTTTCTTGGTCACTTAATCCTACTATGTGCTGGGTTCTGTGCTCTGTGCACAATATACTCTATATTTCATCTAATAGTCTTAACCAGTCTGTGATACAGGTACTGGTAGACATGTTCAGGGAACCAAGCTCACGAGTGGTAAATAAATGGGCTGAACCCATGTACTTCCAAAACTGATGCCTATGCCTGATTATGTTGATATGTGGGGAGCAGAGGGGAAGGGTGGAAAAGAAAACCAGTTAGTTTATTTACTGTAGTGAAGAAAAAGAAACATGTCAAATTGATTGACACTCTATAAATTTAAAAACTAATTGAATTTATCACTTTTAACATGATGTTTGGCAGGCTAAGAAACTTGACAATGTGAAGTTGACTGATTTTTGCCATGATGATAAAACAAGAATACATTTGTATACAAATTGCAAATGTTGAGGGAAAGTTACAACTGGGCTCTTTTGTTCAGTTTAAAAGCCCATTCCATATGTCTTCATGGTGATTTCAGAATAGGTGACCATGAGCTAAGTCAACTGGGTATAATGCCAGAGAAATCTAAATAACATGCATATCAGAATATTTGAACAAAATAATAAGTTGTGGCTTCCATTGTTCAGGGATAATAGTGACAAGGGAGCATCTGGACATTTTCTACACAATTTTAGGAAGAAAGTTATTATTTTAAATGTGTTAATATTTGTAATATTTCATATACATTTATGTCTTAGGCCTAAATGTTGGTCTTGTAATGGTATGGACTAAAAAAATTGCTGCAATATTATCAGATCAAAACTATAATATTTCTTATGCTTCTAGTGGGTTTTACCACAGATCACCATTCTTGTGTCCCCAGATTATGTAAATTAGTTAGGGGTACACATATGTTATTATGTGTATCCAAAAGAGTAGAAGTATAATTTAGGGAAGTCCAAGTGACATTTCCAGAGCTTCAATTGCTAAGTGAAAGATGAAGAAGTCTGTTTATGTCAGAAGGATGGTCATCAAGTTTTAACTATATAATCACATATTAAATTGTATAACCTAGTCATTGAATTCACTGAAAAATCTAATATCATCATGAGTTTGGTGGAGGTATGAATTGAATTAGACTTCATAGGATGGACAAACTTTCAATGTTAGTCTGCATAATAAAAATCATAGTAATAATGTGAGTAAATTAACTTTTTTTTTTTTTTTTTTGAGACTTGCAATGTACCAGGGACTCTTCTAAGTATACTTTACATGTATTAACTCATTTACTCTTCACAAAAGTCCTCTTTGACACACAAGAGAGAGAAGTTTTAATAACTTGTCCATAAGATAGAGAGATTTAGTAACTTGTCACAAAGATAATAAATTCAGGCCCATCTTCCAGATCGTATCTACTTACATTTGATTCTTAAGTTGAATGAAAATTCCTTGAACCTGTAAAATAGTTATATTTTTTTAATTCTAAAATTCAACCTTATATCTACACATTTTTCATGGTTAGATAAGGGAAATTGTTCATAAATTTCTTTTGGTAGGCTCAGCCTGGGAAGTATATATTTTTACAGTGAAAAATTTTGAGATTGATTAAAAATATTTATGATTCACAGACTATTTTAAATATCCTGTACCAAAATATCCCAGGATTATTTGTAGTGTATTTTAAGAATAATAATAAAAATATAGACACTCCTCCACCCCCATACTTTTTCTTCCAACATTGCTAATGTTCCTGTGATTTCTGAGCTGTGGAAATACAGATAAATTCAAAACTGATTTCCACTGGGGTTTCTCTCTCTTCACATCTCTCCTCCCAGATCAAGAGACTAATTCTGACTCTGGCTCCTTTATTTGACCCCAGTGATAAAGTAAACAGTGGAAAAAGTTTTTAAATATTATGAAATGCTGCTCTAATACAAGAGAGTCCATAGGCTTTAAGAAGAAAAGCAGGCTCTTTAAACTTTGTATTACAAAATGAACAATTTTACAATAGTATCATACTGAATAACAGGCAATAAACCTAATTGAATTTCAGTCATTATGGGTTGAAAGAGGAACAGTGAGTAACTTGTTTCACCAAATGCTGTGCAATTTACCCTGTGTCTATTTAAACTTGCTGACTTGTTCTGGTTAAGCAACTATTAAACCAGTCTCTGGTAACATATGTTAATACAAAACAGCTAACTTTTATCAGTAGCCATCTAACTGACATGTGAAACAAAGTACCTACTTACTATGAAGATTCCTCTTCAGCAAGAGTTTTGCAGAGTAGTACAAACATATTTCACTGAATGTCCTTTATTTTGATAAATATACACTAAGTTAAGTGGAAAGAATTAATGAGATCTGTGGGCATACAAGCACCTTTTTCACAGAAATTAAAAATATTATTATTTATCAAAATCAGCAAAGTAGAATGATCCAAAAAAGAGTGAAGTCATAGAATTTTACAGATTGAAAACACAAATGTACCAAAGAAAAAAAATTTAAAAACATTTCCACATCATCATTTAAATAACATATATTTCATACATTCTGCTAAACAGGAACAATATATTCTGTTAAAGAGGAGAAGAAAGAGAAGGAGGAAGAGGAAAGGAAGAGGAGGAAGAAGAAGAGAAGAAAGGCAAACTTTTTCAGGGTTATATTATTTTAAATCTCACTGGAATCAAGTGGATATTTCATTTAGGGAACTGAGGTGTCTGTAATGCTGCAACTCATTGCTAAAACAATGTGCCATGTAGAATTAGGCACAACCAAAAGTCTTGGCCATGCCTTTTGATTGTGACCTAGAATGGAAGTCCCCACAGTGTGTGCTGTTTAAAATAAAACAAGTAGATATTTGCCACATCCAATTGTGCCTTCACAGATTAAGCCATAGGAACAAAAAAGATACAAAGCTTTTTAAAAATGTTATAGTTCTAATAATCATTGAAACATATTTAATAAGTTATAATTGTGCAATACAAAAATTTAAGCACTTAACAAGTCATTGTCTTCTGGTAAAGCCCAAATCAGAGATAGGTACCTTTTGACCAAAATGTAACATCTCAACGATTGGCTTAAAACCTAATGTATGTGGAAGAAAAGGAACAAAAATAGTATTTATGACAAACATGCAGTGACCACAAGTCTTGAACTTTTGGAAAGAATTCGATTTTCAAATTTTACGGTCTGTTGTCTCCATGGTGAACTCTGTCAGACCAAATAGGCACATGGATATGCCCAAATGCATGCAGGTAATGGTAACCTTGCCAGTGATGTCATCTCCATCTCTAAAATGGTCATTATGGCAACCCTAACCTCAGGATTGTCATGAGGATTGAATGTACGCATAACTGGCAGACAGTCCATGTTTATCCACTATACTATGCTTGAGGCCAAATGCTTCCAAACTTAAGAGGGTCAGAAAACCAACTTAGTCTTGGAGAAATATGAACTTGCAAAGAAGCCAAGCCTGGGAAAAAATAAGCATTGATGAAATTTAAAACACTTGTGTCATCAAAATTCCTGAAGTGGAATTGGGCTGAAGGGCTGAATAGTCCTCCAAGAGAGTGGGTCCTCCAATGCTCACTTCATGTGTGGCCAATTTGGAAAATGGACAAGAAAGAACCCCCATAGGGTGGCTGGGAAGCAGCAAGGAACCCAGCTGAGGCATGTTTCAGACCTCAGGGTAGAGGCTTTACTGTGTTTGCCAACAACATTTCAGAAATGTCTAGAACCAAGGCTGCTTTCAGTCTTCTGTTTTTCCTCTTTCTGAATGAGAGTGTCCAGTGGGTTCATCCTGTCATTGTTTCATTGTGGCTTTTTGGGTGTGCGGAGAAAAATGTGTCTTTTAGTTCATACATCTCCAGATCAAGGAGAGCCAAATCTAGTCTTGATGAAGACACCACTGATCATTGTCTAAGTGCTCATTGTCTAGACATGACTGGTCCTGGCCAATGGAGTGGGAAGACAGGAGATGACTTTGAAGGCAATTAAGAGCCAGTATGACTCCTCTATCTCATTCCTCCCCTGTGTCATTGAACTTGGATGCTCCATGGTCCAGATCATGTAGCTACAAGGTGCATGCCTTTATACAAGTGAGAAACAATTCTTTGAAATTCTTTACCAAGGACATGTTCTTTCATTTACAGAATAGAGATAAAGTTTTAAAGACAAATACATCAGTCAGACAAATACAAAGAACAAATTCAAATTGTTCTATCAATGACAAAGACAGATTATTTCTTGATATCAGGTTTTGTTCTTAGAAGGGCAATGGATATTTAAAAATGAGAATGGAAGGGAAAAAGAAGGAAGCTTAAAGGGTTGATAGGGCATTATTACATATTTTTGTCTATTTAACTTAGTTTTACACTGGCCCAGAATATGAGAATGAGAAGAAAAAAAATAGTCATAATTGGATTTCTTATAATTGGAAATGAGACCAGCATTAGTATACATAAATGTCTTAAATCTAAACAGGGTTACTTTTAGAGGAGGATCTCAATTAGCTTTGTAAATTGCGCATCTTACTAAAGATCAGATTGTTTGCTTGACTGATTCTATCATGCTGTTATATAGATAGAAACTTCTAACATTTTATGAAAAAAAAAGAGATAAACATTCACCCCAAATTAAAGTTATTCAGGTGTATGTAGGAAAGAAAAAAATTATCTCATTTAGAGAACAGTGTTTGTTTAATAGGTCTGTAAAAACAAACCTGACAAATGTATAATTTTTGAGTCACTTAAGACACATGAAGTTGTTTTAGTATTGTGAATAATAAAAGTTAAATTGTATAAAATTGAATATAGTGAAGTGTTAAGATATTTCACCAGGATTAAGTTAATCCTTCTCTAACACAAGGAAAAAATAGTTGCCAATAAACTCTATTTTTAACAGCCACTTAAGAAAAACAAGATGAGACTTATAAAAATCCCTTTCAAGAAGTTTTCCAGTACAATAACAGTTTACACCCAACACATACATAAATACATTTCAAAAAGTTTTCCTCTGCCAAGTTACAAAGTCTGACTTGTCAGAGTTACATCATGTTTTTAAAGCACGGTTGAAATGAAACTTGTCATACATTAGACTTCAGTGAATCTAGAAAGGATTGTCCTTTTTTTAGAAACTTAATGGACTGTATTCCCTTTGAGTTTTTCAAAGAATTGTTTAGAATCAAAATTCTACACATGGATTGAAAAGCAATGTTGTTTTGTTGCACTTTTTGGAATATATTATTTTTACTTATTTCCCATGTACAATGGGCAACTCCCTCTCTCTCACGTTTATAATTTTGATATCAATACACAGGATAAAATCCCTAAAGAGAAAACACTATGAGTCTGATCTCTTCAACATGGACTTTCTATATTATAATGTAAAGGGTGGGTCATGCGCTGGATTAGCCATAGCAGGCAATCTGACCCTGGGTTACAGGATTTGGTTGTGGGAAAGGAAATTTTAGTGAATGGTGAAGGTGAAAGACCAGATAGACAAGGCAACTCTACCCGAGTTGGCCTGATAGCAAGAATTAATTTGAAAATAAAAGACCTACTAAAAACAGGTTAAAGTTGCATTCTCTGCATGTTTGCTGACATATATGCCACTCACAAATGTGGGCTCTGGAGACAAAAATCCCTGGGATCACATTCCAGCCCATCAATTTAGAATAGTGTGATCTGTGGAATGTGTCAAAACTTCCTAACCTATTTCTTAATATTTTCTATCATTTCCTAAGCATTTCCTTCTTAGAACTTATCACTGTTTGTAATTATAGTCTAGTTGTGAATACTCAATTGTTGCTTGTAATTCCTATAGAATGGAAGCTTAATGACTGTGAGTTCTGTCTGTTTACCTCACCCTCATCTGATGGGCTTCTTGCTCTGTACCAGCATTTTGTTGGCACTCAATACAAGGTTGTTAAATAAGTGGATGAGTGAATTAATGAATGAGATTTTCTGATTTATACCCATTTTTACAGTTGGTTTGTATCTGACACCAAGGTGGTCTTTACTGGTTATGGCTGTGGGCTGCCCAAGTGATATTTAAAAAAATCTTTCCTGGAATTAAATTGCTTAAGACTTGCACTGTTTAAGCAGATATCGCTAAGGTTTGCTTGTGTGATCCCCTTTCTTTTGCTTCAGAAGCTGAGCGACACCTTTCTGTCTATACATTCTTTCTATGGGAATATTAATATATACAGTCCATTGCTGGCCTAGAATAAATTGTATATTTTTAACTTGACTTTGCATGTTTTTGTTGGATTCATTAACTTTTAATTTTAAAGCTTGTTTCTCAAATAAGTGTTTTCAGTATATCCTACATACAAAAAATACTAGTGCATCTCTGTTATGGCCAAAAACCTTTTTTCAGTGATCAATACAATAATTGACTATAATAGATGATGTATATTGTTACATTGGGGGCTTTATGAGTGATGAAGAATGACAAGGAGGGATTTAAAGATAGGTTTGTTTCACAGGAAGAGATAGAATTTTATTTATGGGGTCATATTTCTGATCAGATAAATAGCAAATTCCTAGATGTTATAATCCTATTTAGGCACTATATTAACTGAAAGAAGGCCAAATTAAGACTAAAGTCTTCTAAACTAGCAACAAAAGGATAGCCTGATAAGTGTTTTTAATTGATACTTCCTCTTTCATCTGCTTCTCAACAGCTATCTTCTAATTCTTAATTTCAAGCTCAAACACGTCAATCTTAGATTACAAATTTTATGATGTAAACACGAATACACATGTTTCATGATTCAAGACCTCATTTTATGATTGATATTTCTGTATGGCCAACTTCTGAATCTTTACTTGTAAGCAGATTAGGCAAATGAGATGATTGAAACTCCCTGAATTCTGGTCGATCTTCTCAAGATCGTCGTAAGAGAAGTTGCTTAGGACTCTCCTGCAATGCCCACATTAGCCATAGTGATTACCACCTAAAGTTAGCAGTGATTAGGTTTTTAAAACAAATTAGTCTGAAATAGAAAAAAAAAAAAGATTCTTCAGTTTTTGAAGTTCTGTGAACTCTGTACAGAAATTCTCTATTGTAGACAAAGACTTTTCATTTTCAGTAAAAATAATAAAAAGGATATTGAGGGCATCTTCACTTTGATGATTTTGAAATACTTTTAAAAATTATATTAATAGTGAAATTTTGACTTTATGACCTTCAAGTAGGTAGATCTGCTTTTGTTTATAGCTGGTAAGTTCCACTTGGCTTAATCTTATTGAAGATAACTATACCCTTTGAATAAAACCTAAAAAATAACTATGCAAGAACATTGGAAGGAAGCCCAAAGCAGCAGATCCAGGAGGCAAGTTGGCACTGGGAAGCAGAACTGTATGGTGTTGATACAGGAAGATCTGATTAAGATCACTGGGGAGAAGTAGGAGGGGCCATCAAAGGAGTTTGCCGAGGCAATGGAAAGCAGTCTGTGACAGGATTGGCTGAAAAGCTCAATGCCTCCAGAGCCAATAGAAATAAAATGAGGGTTAGCCTTTTGGCTCATGAGTTTTTCTGAGCTTTTATGGCTCCTGAGCTAGCTCTGGTTCTGGCTCTCAAACTCGCTCTCAAGCTCTTCTTCCTTGAGGATGCCTAGATGATAGAGCTGCAGCTGCGTGCATTTTCCAATGGACAGTATTTTGTATGGGAGGGAACTCTAGGCACAGCCTAGGTTTGGGCTGACCTGGCAGAAGGTGGTAGGTTTATTCTTTGGGTGTTCTAGAGGGAATAGGCTCTGAGGCAGAAGCCTGCCATTCTATTAAAATTGTGTAGCTTTTGTATATTATGTTGCTTTAGTTTGTAAACTAACCCTACAGAAATTAATAGGGAAAAGATAGGAGAACCTAGGTGTTAGAGTTTAGCTTTAATTGATATGCTTAAGTAATTAAAGCTGTGACTGGATAGGCTTAAGTAACTGCTTTTGAATAAAGACTCCTTTTCTTTATCACCAAACCTTTGCCTCTGGAATTTTGCTAGAGGGTGACAGCAGGCAGTGGAACTCCAACTTGCTCTTTGGTAACAGTGTGAGTTTCCCTTTTCTACAGTTTTGAGACTGTTGTCAGCCCCCCATCTATATCATTCTCAATGGTTAAAACTCAAGGGAAAACCCACAGATGTTTTAGCTTGAGAAACCAGATTGAGACTTTGGAGTAACCACAGCTGCTTGGAAGTGAGAAGGTAAAAGAGAGACCCAGATTTTTGTGTACCTTCCACTTTGTTAATGTCTAGTAGATGACTCTTCTGCAATGAGTCACAATGTGATCTCTACTGGAAAAATTTCAACACCAAAATAGAGATAAAGATTATAAGTCAGTACAATTTAGTATCAATGCCCCATTGATGACTGTCCAGTAGCTAGTATATATAATACTTCATATGCTGAGAGATATGAAATCCCCTCTTCTCAAAATACAAAGCATACACATATATTTAAGATTTTAGGAATAAGCTTCTGACTCTGTAACTATTAGGTTGGCCAAACAGTTTGTTCATTTTTTTTCCCATAAGATCGCTCTAGTAGTGCTTAATTTCTCTTAAATTCACTAAAAAGAATTTTTTTAGATTGTATTATGACAGCTGTCAGTCAGCGTGCATTTAAAAATTTTATCAAAAATGGTGAATTTTTTTGTGTAGCCATTTTGATATTGAAGATAAAAGAAAATAAGCAACAGTTTTGGCATATTATGCTTTATTTTTCTTTCAAAAAAGGTAAAAATACAACTGAAATGCAAAGAAAAACAAGTGCAGTGTTTGGAGAAGGTACTATGATGAATCAGACATGTCCAAAGTGGTTTGTGGAGCTTCATACTAGAGATTTTGTGCTGGAGAGTTCTTGCTGGATGATGCTCCATGGTCAGGTAGACCAGTTGATGTTGATGCCAATCAAACTGAGACATTAATTGTGAGCAATCAATATTATACCATGCATGAGATAGCAGACATACTCAAAATATCCAAATCAAGCATTGAAAATTATTTGCACCAGCTTGGTTATGTTAATTGCTTTGATGTTTGTTCCCCATAAGAGAGAAAAACCTTCTTGATTGTATTTGCACATGCGATGCTCTACTTAAACATTAAAGAAAACATTCTATTTTTACAACAACTTGTGATGGGTGATGAAAAGTGGATACTTTACAACAATATGGAATGGAAGAGATCATGGGGCAAATGAAATGAACCACCACCAACCACACAAAAGGCCAGTTTTCATCTGAAGAAGATAATGTTAGTATATGGTGGGATTAGAACGGAGTACTCTATTATGAGCTCCTTCCAGAAAACCAAACGATTAATTCCAAGAAGTACTACACCAAATTAGACCAATGCTTGACAAAAGCAGTTGGAATTAATCAACAGAAAACACATCATTTTCCGTCAGGACGATGCAAGACCGCATGTTTCTTTGATGACCAGGCAGAAACTGTCATAGCTTTGGCTGGGAACTTCTGATTCATCTGCCATATTCACTAGGCATTGCACCTCCAGGTTTCCATTTATTTCTGTCTTTACAAAATTCTCTTAATGGAAAAAATTTCAATTCCCCGAAAGACTGCAAAAGGTACCTGGAAGAGGTACCTTTCCCCAAAAAGAAAAACATTTTGGGAAGATGGAATTATAAAGTTCCCTGAAAGATGGCAAAATGTAGTGGAACAAAACAATGAATACATTGTTCAGTAAAGTTATTGGTGAGAATGAAAAATGTGTCTTTTATTTTTACTTAAAAACCAAATGACCTTTTTTGGCCAACACAAGATGATTAACCCTTGTGTACCTGTTCAGCAATCTGGAAACATCCATTTTGATGTGCAGATTTTTAGGATATGGTCTTGCAAATTTATGGACTAGTAAACCATTGTTGTGTAAAACTTTAAGAAGGAGATGTAATTTTCTTTAATTAATCACTTTTTCTTTGCATTTTTAATATGAACACACTGATCCTGGTTGAGAAACTTTGTTTTGAATTTCTAACATGATTTTCCTCATGGGTCTTGAGTTTTTTATCCACTACTTAACTTGCCCAAATAATTTGGCAGATGACACCCATCTCTCTAGTTGAACTGCTACTCTTTCTAACTTGATTTAATTACATTTCTTTTGAAGCTTCTCTGCTTCACAATCTGAAATTTATGTCCTTAGTAAATACACGTGAACCTCCTCCATTAGATTGCATTCAGGTGGAGTCTAGCCCAGCATTAAGTGCATAATAGGTATTTACCAGTTGTTCAATAAATGGAATAAATGAATGAATGGATGCATAATTAAATTACCTAGAAAAAAGCCAAACAGTGTTAAAAAAAAAACTAGAAAAAAAGTTGTTTCAATAGTCATTTTTTAAAAACTAGATTCAGACATCAAACTTAGCTTTAACATAGTCTATCAGAAGAGCTTGGAATATAGGAGTTCTTTCCTTCCTTTCTTTGGAATACCATATTTGCCCTTCAGGGAAATTACAGCAAAATCCAGTCTTCCTCTTACCTTCCTGAGTAGGAAAAAACAGGCTCTGAAGACCAACAAACTGGAGTTTAAATTTGGTTCTACAATGTGGCCTTGTGCAAGGTATTAATCCTTGCTGAGTCTGTCTTTTTCATGTGTAAAGTGAATGGGTTGCTCTCAGGACTACATGAGACAAAAACAAAACATTTCTAATCAAATACCCGGTACAGAGTAATAATGATAACTTTACCTCATTGAGTTTTCCTGTGTGTTAGGCCCTTTATATACATTAATTCATGCAATCTGCATAGCTGGTAGGTACTAGTTTTAGGCTTATTTTACAGATTTAAAAAATGTGGTTATTTGCCAACTCTTAAGTAGTTGAGGTTCTTACTCAGATGTCTGCAATTGGATTGCAAAATGCGCTCATCAGCACTTCCCTATACTGCTTCCTTAGAAGAAAGTTAAGATTTGGGAGTGGCTATCATCCTCATTACATTATTTAAGTATCTTATTTATGAAACAGTAGAGCTCCATTTATTCTTATTTCAAGATGTAACTATAATCCACTTCATTGGATTTGCGGGGCTTGGGGTTTGGGATATGATTAACGTTGGTATTAACCAAAAATCTGTAAAGATCTAAGTGTGACAACAGCTCCCTCATGAAATTCACAGAAACTGTATTTTCACAGTCCACCAATCAGAAGATCATTTTACCCTTGAGTACTATTTTTTAAACTGCCTGCTAACTCTATAATCTCAGAATTCATGTCTCTGTGTGTCATGAAGATGTTTAGAATATGTTTAAGTCAACAAGGATAAATTTTCCTTGGAGTAACCATGTTCAGACCACGGCTTTTTTTTTATTTTTATTATCTCATCCAAAAAAATACCCACAGTGTTAACTGCAGGGCAATGTCAACTTGGAAACCTTAGGGGTTGGGTCAATTATACTAATATTTGAGATCATGGTTCCAGGAAGTCTAGTTTTCTCTGACAGACTGCTCCAATAAAGCGTTGCCCTCCCACTTCACCCCTGCTTGACAAATGCATATAAAAAGGGATATCCTGAAAAGTGACATTTTTTAGAGACATTACTGTTCATTGGCTTTAAGGATTACTTGGTAGAAGACAAGCTCAAGCCCTTTAGCTCCACCTCTGTGCTCTGAGGCAGGATCCATCAATTTCTCTTTCCATAAAGATGTCTTAGCTGTCTCTTGAACTAATTTATGCTTCTGTTCCTATTTGGCAATTTACTTTCCTGGTTTAACATCCCAAACAAACAAAATCAGCTTTCCTGGAAATTCTTTACTGTCCTCATTTTATACCATTTCTTAAAGTTACAAAACTCAGTATTTTGTACGTTATCAAATGATCAAATGTTTTCTAAATTTTGAACATGATGTGGTGGGCGTATTTCCTGATATCACTAAAAGCTCAGTGAGAATCTGTTTTAGTGTTATTTTGAGTGTTAAATATGGAAATTAAAAATATTATCACTAGGCATGAAGACTTTAATAGCGTTGGGTTTCTCAAAATAAATATTATTAACTAAAAACACTAAAGATTAAGATAATGGCATGGTTTTCAAATATAGAAAGAAGTTTCTGACTGGATTCTAAGTAATGAGGTTCCATTACATTGTATTTATGATTACCCTTCCCCCACTTCTATTGTATTTACTAACTTCACAGTATTATTTATCTACTTCTGTGTAGGTCCAGTTAGGACAGGAAAGTAAAAAACTCCTGAATTGCAGTCTTGCATCTTGCATCTGACATGGTTAAAAATGTCGGGAAATTAACCAATATTTTGTAATCTTATTTTTCTCTCAGCACCATGAGCTTATGCAAGATGGATACACTTTAATAAGGTAGTTTTAAAAATATATATTTTATTGATTATGCTATTACAGTTGTATCAATTTTCCCCCTTTGTCCTCTCTTCCTGGTACCCCCATTCCCTCTATAAATCCCCCCTTAGTTCCTGTCCATGGCTTGTGCATGTAAGTTATTTGGCTTCTCCATTTTCTCTACTATTCTTAACATCCCCCTGTCTATTTTGTACCTACCGATTAATAATTCTTCTTAATCCCTGCACCCTTTCCCCAATTCTTCCCCTTCCTCCTCCTAACTGATTACCCTCCAGGTGATCTTCCTGTCTATAATTCTGTTCCTCTTCTGGTTGTTCACTTAGTTTTTTTTTTTTTTTGTTTTTTATTTTAGATTAAGTTGTCTATAGTTGTGAATTTGTTGCCATTTTAATGTTCATAGTTTTGATCTTCTTTTTTCTTAAATAAATCCCCTTAATATTTCATGCAATAATGGCTTGTGATTATAAACTCCTTTAGCTTTACCTTGTCTGGGAAGCACTTTATCTACCTTTCAATTCTAAATGATAGCTTTGCTGGATAACATAACCTAAGTTGTAGGTCCTTGCTTTTCATTACTGAATAATTCTTGCCAGTTCCTTCTAATCTGCAAAGTTTCTTTTGAGAAATCAGCTGACATTCTTATGGGAACTCCTTTGCAGATAACTCTCTGCTTTTCTTGTACTGCTTTTAAGAGCCTCTTCATCTTTAGCCTTTGGCATTTTAATTATGATGTGTCTTGGTGTGGTCCTCTTTGGGTCCAACTTGCTTGGGACTCTCAGTTCTTCCTGGATTTGGATGTCTATTTTCTTCACCAAATTTTGGAAACTTTCATTCATCATTTTTTCAAATACATTTTTAATTTCTTGCTCTTCTTCTTCTCCTTCTGGCACCCCTATGATTGAGATGCTAGTATTTTTGGAGATGGCCCAGAATCTTCTTAATTATTTTTAATTCTTGTTTCTTCATTTTGTTCTGGTTGAATTGTTTATTTCTTCCTATGTTCTAAATTGTTGATTTGAATCCGGACTTCCTTCACTGTTGGTTTTCTGTGGATTTTTCTTTATGTCACGTAGTGTAGTTTTCATTTCTTCCCTTATGCTTTCTCCATATTCAATGAGATCTCAGTGTTTTGAATTATGTATCTGATAGGTTAGCTATCTCTGCTTCACTTGGCTCTTTTTCTGGAATTCTGTTCTGTTCCTTCATTTGGGCCATATTTCTTTGACTCCTCAATTTGGCAGCCTCCCTGTGTTTGTTTCTGTGTACTAGGTAGAGCCACGGTGACTCCCTGTCTCAGCACACCTGTTAAGTTGTATGTGCTCTGTCTTAGTGCACCTGTTAAGTTGTGTGGGGCAGAACCTTGGGTATTTGCCAGGGCAGGGCAACCAGCTTCACTGCTTTGTAGCTCTGTGTGTGTGTATGGGGGGGGGGTGTTAAAAAGGAGATAATGCTGCTGCTGCCTGACTTCTGGAGGTTTGTCTGGCACTCTCCCCATTTCTAGTCACCTTACCCACTTCCTATATGCAACTGGTGCCCTTTCAGCTGCTGCTCTGGCAGTGGTTCCAGAGTGGTTGGGTTTGTATACGTTCCCAGCCCATAAACAGACTCTCCTGAGGAACTGGTAGTTTCTTCTGCTGCTCCAACCCCCATTGGTTTTTACAGCCAGCAGTTATGAGGCTTTATTTTTTCTGGCGCTGGAACCATGGGCTGCATGGCCTGTCTGGGGCTGGGATCACTCGCTCACAAGAAATTCCTCCATTTTTTATCCTCCACATGTGAATGTGGGACCATCCGTTCTGCTGCCTCACCATTGTCACACCATGTCCTCTTTGCCCTGGCTCTCTATTTCTACCCCTCCTACCCACTGGATGAATAGAGCTTCTTTAAATCCTTGGTTGTCAGACTTCCATACAGTTTGATTTTCTGGCAGTTCTGACTGTTTTTTGTTTTGAGGTTAGTTGTGATCCTTCTTATGATTGTACAAGGAGGTGAAGCATGTCTACCTACACCTCCATCTTGACCAGAAGTCCCTCCTTCACAATTTTTATTCACTACCTGTGAATATGGGACCGCCTGTTCCACCACTTCTCCACACCACACACATCTCTGCACCTCTCCACCTGTCTGAGTGTCTCTGCCCACCCCTGTTACCCACCTGGATGAATGTGGCTTCTTTAAATCCTTGGTTTTCAGGCTTCCATAGAGCTCAATTTTCTGATGGTTCTGGGTGACATTTGTTTTGTAGTCTAGTTGTAATTTTTTTTGTAGTTGTGCAAGGAGTCAAAGCATGTTTACCTATGCCTTCATCTTGACCCCACCTTAATAAGATTGTTAAGAAGAAAGTGACTAGATATTGTTAACCTATTGTAAACATTAGAGCAGATACACATTGAGGTTTATTTAAGGTATTTTATTTTACTTAGCTATGGAAGAATTATTTCAGTCAGTATTTGTTAGACTTAAAATGTTTACCTCCATATCCTCGAGCTGAAGAGAGTGATGCATCTATTGGTCTTTGAGGTTTTCTTTGCTTCTTCTCTCATTCTGATCGAATTTCTAAGCCCAAAAGATAAAGCAAAATAATATATCATGTTTACTAAAATAGTGGAAACCTAGTTTGAAATAGCTAGGATTGGGGAACCTGGATCCTTATCCCTAATTTCTCAGGATCTAGCCTTTTTCCTAAATGTCTTCCTGACTTTATGGGCCAATGAGAACCTTCCCCTAGAATTTTCCAAACTGGCACCAGTGAAAATAATCCACTATTTTCTTAAAGATGTATGAGTCATAGATGTTAGTGGCTATGGTGGATAGACTTTAAGGTGTCCCACATCCCTGGATCTGGTGTTCATGGGTTTGTACAATCCAGTCCCTTTAAGTGTGGGTGGGACCTGCGAATGGCTGCTGACCCATGGCTGGCTGCTGACCCATAGAGTATGACAAAGGCAAAGGATGCCAGCCTTGTGATGTTGTAAAGCAAGCTGTCGTGAAATTATAACAACCCGAGAGAGCATGGAAGCAGACCCTCCCCTGTTGAGCTTCTGATGTCATCCAAGCCCTGGCCAACAGCTTCATTGTCATTTTATGAAGCCCTTACCAGAGGATGGAAGGAAATCATTCCTGGTTCTGTGACTCAGAAGAGCGTGAGATAAAAACTTTATGCTGCTTTGTGTCTCTAAGTTTATGGGAATTTTCTAACCTCTTTCATATTTTGAAAAGCCTAACCATGGAGTCATATAGCCAAAACTGCTATATGTTTCTAGGTACCTGTATATTTGATGACACACACACATGCTATTTAAAATATATATACAATGTTTTAGCTATTAAAGTTAAACTGATGTTCTAATGTTGAGATTGTACTAAATTTAAAAGTAACTATATCCAAAGCACTGGCCATACATTTTAAATTTAATTTTATGACATTCAATTGCATCAATTTTAGTAATTAACATGTAAAAAACTCATAGTCCTATAGCCATTTTCCTTTTTATCCCAAATCTTTCCTTTAGTTTCTAAAATTTTAGTTTGAATATGAGTTACCTCAATTTCAAAATTATTTCATTCTCACCATTGAGTAAATAGCAGTAATTCATTGGTTAATAAATTCTTAAATGTCTTTCCTAGTTTCCTCATACACAGTGGAGAGTAGAAATGTTGTGAATCATAAAGTTGTTAGGATCAGCATCAACCATGAGAAGTTAGTGTGATTCTCTGAAATTACTTAATAACTTTATAGCCCTATGGTTAATTTTCATACTTGCTTTTCTTTTTATTCCTGGACATAATAACATCTGCTTATCAGGCCCTTTCTTCTCTCTCTTCTTCCCAGAATGCTAGAAGTTGGTCACTCACAATGGTTTAGTTGTCCTAGTGTCAATGTTATTCCAGAAAGAAAAATCTGGTAGAAAACAAACAAATAAGCAAAATCTCATTGTAGGTGACAGAAGATTGGGCAGGGAGAAGGCTTCTCAAGCACATTCCTCCTTTGCTCCATTTCTATTGTAAGATTTAGCCTTAAGGGCAATGAGAAAAAGATCAGTTGTTAAAGATCATCATCATATATTCGCTTATCTATTCATTCAAAGATTCTTTGTTAAATAGTAAATACAGATATATAAAGTACATGTTTAATAAATATTATTTGATGATGAACAAATGAGAGTCTGGAAATTTGTGGAGTTGAAACTAATGAATATATATAGACATTTCTATGTGGATTCTTTTCCTTTCTTCATTCAAGGAATACATCCCCTCTTTGTGGTGTTAATCAAGTCCTTATGCAATAGATGAATGAGATCAATAGATGCTTTGATTCATAATAACATATTCATTTTTCTTACCAGACCATTGCAGATAATTTAATTCTTCTTTTATAGATATAGAGCCAAAAATCATAACATCATAGAAAGGTTTATGTGGGACAGATCTTCTCAGATTGTGTTCCCCGAGCCCCATATAGGTATCTCATTGGATGCTCTTAGAACAAAAGCTTCCATGAGCAAATAAGTTTGAAAAATGCCCCACATGAAATTTTATAATAAATATTAGAATATGTTAAAAGGCTGTGAGAAGCTTTAATAAGTCAAATTAGACAGGGAAGGATAGAGAAATAGAAAAATGAAAGAAAGAAACCTGCTTAAAGATTATATGATCAAACAAATAGAAGCAAAGCACACTTTTCTCCAGCACACCTCCTGATGTTCTCTAGCTCCAGACTGCAAACTTGTCCTGCCAGTCTATTCCCAAAGCTCTTCTCTGGACAGCAATATGAGGAGCCAAGCCTAGGGTTATTCATTCACAAAACAAATATATACTGGGCTCTTGCTCTGTGCCAATCACTGTGGTAGGTACTAGAAATTTGATGTGGAGGTGGAACAATGGCTCCAGCCACACTCCATGAGGAGAGATTAATAGAGAAATAGCCAAGTAGTCACAATGAAATATGATACAGGGAACAATCAGGGAAAATGAAGGATATTAATAGAGCCCATTAATGGTGAGTGACATTGACATAAGGACATTGAGGAGGGGACTTGGAAGAAGAAATATTTAAGCTAAAACCTGAGTCATATGTTTATATTTACAAGGTGAAAAAACAGAAGGGTCTGTTACAAGAGTAATTTTGTTGCAGGACAGAAAAGGTAGAAGAAGATTCTTTGAGTATGACTAGAGCTGCACCTGAAAGTGTCGTTGGATGGGTCTGAGAGATTGGCTGGGGCCAAGTTTTGAAGGGCCTTGAGGAAACTTTTCCTTTTAATGAGAATTATTTTTCCTTGATTTATGAAGTAAAAATTTTCATATAGACTAAAATTATGCACATGCATAACTATTGGACCTATTAACTTCAGGTAGGACAACATCTGTGGCTTTCAATACTTTCAAGTGTATCTGAGTTTCCAGAAGATTTACACTCACTGATTCTGCTGAGTGGGGGTACATCATGTAACTTTTAATGATTCCATTTCATGCTAAAATTTTATAAAACTTTTATTAACTTAAGCAAACTTGTAGGTTCCAGTGTTACCAGGTATCAAAGCCAGAGATGCTCAAATTTTGGTCCGACTTCCTGCTGGACTTGAGAGGATTATATAATTGTCCATTTAGCAACAGTCTCTAAATAAGAAATAACACAGCCCATGCTTGAATTTTTCAATTAAATTTTAAATGAGTGCAGAAACATGGGCGCTTACTCCCTTAAAATGGTTTAAATTTAACAATACATTTTGCATTATGCAATAAAGAACTAAGTAAAGGCAATGACTATTTGTTTATGATGTCTTGGTGGTAATTGTGTTTAGCAAGGCATGCAAAGAGCTGTTTTCTTCAAATGACTTATGGGAAATGTGAAAGGAGGACAAGTTTTCGTTCTATAGGCAAGCTTCTGTTCTTCAATCCCAGCAATGGTATTATGAATAAATTGCAGCACAGATTTAATACCAAGCATAAAAGACCCTTGTCCTAGATGCATGGACATAACTTATAATTACTATACTATGTAAAGTATGCTATTACTATTTGACTTACATTTGCTATAATTACTGCGTATTATTCTTCAAGTAGCTAGGAATAAATGATCATTAACAGATGATGTTCTGTGTAATACTGATATACGATAACCAGCACAAATTTATTCTTCCCTCTGGAGGCAAAATGCTTAGCTTATAATAACAATTTAAGAAGGGAGAGTAGTTAGGGGGAGTTGGAACCTGCTTCCTGAAAGATCACTGAAAATGTTTTGCTGCTTCTATAAAATTCCTCTAGTTTATTTATTTTCCTTTAACATGTTTATTTTTAACCAGTCTGTGTTTTTGTAGTTAAATCATGATCCATCAGAACTTTAGTCCAGCTGTGGTTCAACTGTGTGTGTGTGTGTGTGTGTGTGTGTGTGTGTGTGTATTTAATTGCTGTAGGAAGACATTCACAGGATGACACACAATTGTCTTTAAGGTTAGAGATTTCATCCTTGACAACTAGGAGGACTTTTTTTTTTCCCAGTGACTGAATTTTCACCTTCAAAGCTCAGAGGTCACACGGAGGTAATGTTTTCCTTAAAACATACCTATTAATGTGACCTAAGCCTTAACACAAACAAAATCTTTTAGAATGCAGACACCAGAAAAACCCAGGATTTCAATCCTGGCTCTAATGTTTGAATATGAAAAGGAGAATAAGGCATAACAAAATTCCCTTTGAAGCAAGACTTCTAACCCTAATTTTAAAGAATTAGCTTGATTTAATCATGGCTCCTACCCACTACACATCCTCAGTTCAAAATTTCTTCCTTTACTGGAAAACAATCACTCATCAGCTGTAAATATTATACTATTATCAGTTATCATCTTTTTCCATATAGTCCCATGTGATGTATTTCTACTGTGTTGACTATTAAGTCATTAAAAAGGAAAAAAACATCCCAATCTTTAATGGCCTCAACTTTCCTCAACAATATTATCAAAATGGCAATGCAAACATTCCTTCTACTTTTCTGACTATTTGACTCAGCTATAAAAGTTTATAGATAAATGTTGTTTTAAAATATGATTAAAGTAAATAAGAACAGGAAAAAGAAACTGTTTATTAAATACCTACTGTGTGTTGAGCATGTTTATAGAAGTATCTTAACTGTTAGTCACTTTGTTCTTAAGAGAGTTTAGAAAGCCTGAGCTATTTTCTCAGTCCTATTTCTCATGTGACTTGTGGTTTCTTGGACTTTGCAAGGTTCTAACGATCCACCTTGTAAATTTGCTGAAGGGCTATTTGTTTCTCAAGATGGAACTGCCCAGACATGATGGACGTGGAACCATAAAAGCTGGATGACCCGATTTATTGCAGGTTATGTTAGAGATGAAACCTGTGCTTCCAGTTCCTGGATATGAGACCAACTGAACAAGACATTGAACTAACTGGATCTTATCATCTAAAATAATTCTGTTATATTGTTATAATATGGGATTTAATTCTACAAACTGGAACTAAAAGTCTGAAGACATTTGGGAGAGATCCCCAATGTAAGGAAATACCACAATCACTTATTCTGATACCACTGGAAACATGGGCAGCAAACAGTAAGGAGTTAGTATATTCCTTAATTCTTGTTCTTATTTTATTTCAAAGCTATTTTTTTCTGATTTATAAAAATAAATATGAATGTTTTAGAAAACACAAAGACATATAAATAAGAAAAAACTAAACATGATACTTCCATCAGGAAAAAAACCACAATCATTGAGATATCACTAAAGTATATATTTAAATTTATTTAAACATTTATTTAAATATCCCTGATTGTTGGACATTTAGTTTGGAACCAGTTTTTGTTGTTATAAGTCCTGCTTCAATGCACTCTTTTGGAAATGTCAGAGGAACTTCCTGGTATGGTTCACTGCTAGGTCATAGGGTCTATCCACTGGCCAGCACAAGGTGAATGTTCAATAAAAAAATTTTAAATTAATTAATTTTTTTTCTCATAGAAAGAGAAGAGACAAAGACATGGAGAGAAGGAAGATCACTTGAAGACACAGGGAGAATACAGCTATCTACAAGCCAAGGAGAGAGGCCTCAGAAGAAACCAACGCTCTGGAATCTTGTCGTTGGACTTCTGGCCTCCAGAAATGTGAGAAAATCAATTTCTGTTACTTAAGCCACCCTCCCAAAATATTTTTTTCCTTGACCTCTTATTTCCTTCACAAAGATTTCTACAAAATGGAATTTTAAGGTCAAAGTTAATGAACTTTAATAAGGCTCCATATATGGAACTGCATGTCTTATTTATGAAAAGTGTGATTTATTTTTACTGAAGCTATTGACATGTTCTTAAGATCCTTTGTACAACACTGGAAACATTTTTTGTTCTATTAATTCTTTCTGCCACACAAAACCAACCCAGTTTAATCTTTCTTTAAAAAAATGTACCTCAATGATTTAAAATATTTTCCCTCTTGAATTCCTCAAAATTCCTAGTAATAATTATATAATCCAATATATTTAGTTTTGCTACCTTTTCTCTGTGTGTTGTTTCTGTATGTGTGCATATGTGTATGTTTGCCAGCATTTCACATGGCAATGTCTTGTTTATTCAACTAGATTTTAGACTCATTGAAGACAGAAAATTGTATTGATTGAGAGCACAAGTGATATGGCTCTAATACTTAATGGCTCTGTGACTCTGGGCAAGTGACTTAGCTGTCACTTTTCTCATCTCTCAGTGGGATCTATGATGCCTCCCTCTTATGCGTATTATAAAAATTAGATGAAGAAATGTATGTAAAATGCTTAGCACAGAGCCTGGTATATATTAAGTACTCAAAAATTTTTATTCTGTTATAGTCTTGTGGTTGTTTGGAAGTATTAGACATAATTTTGGAGATTGTTCAGTAAACTGAAACTATGACCCATTGGATCAACATTTATTGTCCTGTTAGGAACAAATGAATAGGAAGAAGATGATAAGGTTTCCTGGAATTTATACTATTCTTACCTCTAGATTGTGCAATACCACCAGGGATGCACTAACTGATAATTCTTGGAAGTGCCTCAGTAGTAAACTGTAGTCCAAAAATGGGAAGATAGGACAATGCTTTTAATTAAGTTCTCAAAGTATCTCGGAATGCACACCTCAAATCAAAGCTCTCACCTGGGAACAAAGCTGGATGTAGACTTGAGGCCACTCTTTCACCGAAAGAAAATATCTTGTTGACACTTCTCCAGTCCTTTTTAAAAAACCATTGGTAAAAACATGTTTACTTACTGGTGATATTTATTGCTTAAACCTATTTGCCAAGATCCCTTTTGATGTAATATTTGGGAAAGATTTATTAGGCATGGAATTCCTATTTTCTACTTTTTGCATTGCTGTCCAATTACACTACCTCTCAAGAACCAGATCCACTTTACAAGATCACTTACCTGGGTCCCTCTCAGAATTTTATTCCCAACTCAACTACAGAAGCCCAAAGTGTGAACTGGAGAGCCTCCTAGCATTCTAGGAAGAGAGCTACAGTTCTCCTGGTCCTGTTGATTTCTCACTGATGTTTAGGATGTAGAAATATTTTTGTTTTTTGTTTTCAAAGTAAAACAATGGGTAGTTTAGAAGTCTTAAAAATTATATTTTAATAATAAAAAATAATTTACATCAAAAACTACAAAAATGTTGGCTTCAAAAATAATAGCATCAAGGAGTAGAAAAATGAGAAAAGTATCTGAAGGTAAGTTTTTTAAAAACAGGATCCACATGATGATAAAAATTTAGAGGTCAGATCTTGGATTTCACAATTTTATATTTTGCTTTACAGTAAGAACAAAAAGCTTGAATTAAAAAAGATTTTAACAACCTTGATTTTTTTTTCTATTAGTTTCAAGTAATTATTCTCCACTAGAAAATTTGCAAGTGAACAGAAGGAACACATGGATGTTCAACACTCATAAAATGAAACAACTGCCCAAACCTCTAGGATTTACAGATTGAGAGATTTAGGGGGCGACTGAACACCCACTGGAGAAAACCCAAGTGCATCTTTGAGGTGTGGCATTAGTAGCAATAATATCCATCTAGCAACATCCCTTATTTCCCTATCCTACTTCTTTGTATTTTTTTCTTCTAGGAAAAGTAACAGTACAAAGGCAAACATGGTTGTTTAGGAACAGAGGGAACGCTGCATCAGGAATGACTTTGGCCTAAAGTAAGGGAATGTAGAATGCCAGGGAAATTTTTAACCTTGATTTTTAAAAAAATTGATTGGCTGGTGATTGTTGACAAAAGGCTCTTTTCCTGAAGGAGAAATATTGATAGAAAACTAAAACATCAAAGCAATATGACAGCTGAATCAGCCTTGAAACTTTTGCTACACTGTCAGGTAGAAAAGGAAACTGTGCTAGAAGGTAAAACTAAGACAAGTAAGGAGAAAATTTGGAATGACATGTACGCTGAATTTATCAGAGACCCTTTCATATGTATATACTTAGTTATCAAGAGCCTTTTTTTAAATTAAAAATGATTTTTATCAAGGGTTCTTTAAAAACAACAATGGGAACTGGCATTGTGTCACTCTCCTTAAGCTGTAGTTAGTGTCACTTAATAAGCATGCAGATGACGTCAGACAGAAGGTATTGTAAGGTCTTACTGAGCCCTACCTTCATTCATAGACACAACCTATATCTTTCAGTTTATGGCCACATTTAAAATTCTAGGTATTAGAGCGTCGGCCTGCGAGCCAAGTGTCGCTGGTTCGATTCCCAGTCAGGGCACATGACTAAGTTGTACGTCAGGTCCCCAGTTGGGGGCACGAGTGAGAGGCAACCACACAGTGATGTTTCTCTCCCTCTCTCCTTTCCCCTCTCTCTAAAAATAAAATAAAATAAATAAACACACATATAAATTATAAAACGTTAGGTATTAGAATGTTAAAAGAGGCAGCGACAATTATTGTAACCACCACTCAGCAATTATATGGTGACAAATTCTGCAGCTCCTTCAGTGCTACTTAAAAGAACTTCCATGTAGTGATTTCATTTTCTTCACCTATTTTTTCAGATTATAAAACTCAAGCCATGAGAGACAAAACGGACACACACACACACACCCCCAAAACCCAACAACAACAACAAAACCAACCCTTATTAGTGATTAGTGACATAGAAGTAATCTCAACAGTCTGTTAACCTGCCTTGGAATTTGATGATTCTAGTATTAAATCTTTTCTCTGCTGCTTCTCTGTGCAACTTTAGGCAAGTTACTCCATGCTTCAAACTGTTCCCTTCTCTGTGAAATAAATACAGTAATGCTTCTCTTAAAGAGTTGTTTTAAGGATCAGAGGCAATGTACTTGAGATATATGTGAAATGTCTACCAGAGTGCCAGGTGTATAATGGACATTCAGAAAGGTGGTGGCAATTGTCATCACCTCCCTAACAGTAACCTTGTCTCAATATAAATGGGTTGCAGGTCTCAGAAAACATTTTCTTGTTCCTTTAATTTTATCATTAAAGTTTTAGAAAATTGGATGTCAATTTTAGGATATTAAGAAAATCCCATCATGAACATCAGAATCTGCTGTCATTTTTTCCCTACATTTGAACATGAAGAATTTACTCACATAGGAGTGAGACTGTGACTTTGTGCTGTGCTTGGCCTGTCATGACATCCTTAGGGAATGGACGGATGATGTGTGATAATGCCACAGCTACTGCTATGGTTATTGAACCCACTTGAACAGTATTCATCTGAAGGACTTCTGTAGATTCAGCATACATGAGCAGATGACCTGGGAATCACAAATCCTACTTATTGATAAGTAGTGCTCAATTGGCATGGACTGCATAGAAAGGTGAGCCTCTACTAAAAAATGACATTATTTTGAAATATCAGGGGTACTATCTTATACAATTGTTAAAAGAAAATCCTGCACAGCCTTTGGTAAGAAAGCAGAAAGAGAGGACCCTTTCATGGATAACTTCCATATGACTTTGGTTCAGTTAGAGACAGTAACTGATAGTCAGACACTCACTTGTTTGTGTTATACTTCCTTTTTATTTCTTTTGAAAAATGTAATAAAAATACAAGTATTCTGTATTCATGGGCTTTGTTATTATTTCTATTATTATTATGTAAATACTTAGAATTTGTTCGTACTTTTAAGACATTGAATTACTTTACCATTCTTTATCACCTTTCTCTTAGGTTTGTTAATTCTTTTGACTTTGATTATTATAAACATTCATAAAATTAACATTTTAAGTGGCCATTTTCAATAAGTACAATATTTGTTTAGTTTATAACTGAAATAAAGCTTAAGAAAACTCTTCCTAATAGCTGCTATTACTTTTTACAGGGTAGAAATAATGTTGCTTTCACTTCAACAACATTAAGTCAATGGTATTTATTTTCTCTGGACCACAGGCTTTCAAAAAGGATAAGGACTAAAATATTTCTAGTTTTTTCTTTTCTGATGATTACTTATAGAGGTGATTCTGGGTTGGTGACAAACTTTTGTTGTTGTTATTTGGATAAAGTGAGGAAGATTTTGCATTGACATTTAGGGAAAACATAGAAATAATACTTTTAAAGTAGAATATGATACTATTTAGTCCCTTGTACATTTCTTTGTTAAAAGCTAATTGAGCATCAATGTAAGAAATTCACATGGAACTTTCAATTCTACCCCATTGATCTACATTGCTAGCCTGTACTATACTGTCTTGATATATGTAGCTTTGTGGTAAATTTTGATGTAGGGAAATGTGAGTTCTCTACTGAGTTTATCTTTGTCAATTTTTCATCTTTGACTCCTGGGTTCCTTGAATTTTTATATGAATTTTAGAATCAACGTTTCAATTTCTACATAAAAAGGCAGCTTAAATTTTGACATGGATTCTCATCAGTTTGGGGAAGCACCGCAGTCTTACTAATATTATATCTTCAAATTCCTGAGCTCAGGAAGCCGTTTCATTCTTTAGTTTTTCTCAGCAACATTTTGTAGTTTTCAATACAGAAATATTTTACTTCTTTTGTTAACTTTACTTAGTATTTTATTCTTTTCGATGTTATTGTAAATTAAATTTTTTTCATATTATTTTCAGTTTTTCATTGCTAAAGTAGAGAAATACAATTAATTTTTGTATATTGATCTTGCATTCTGCAACATTGCTGAACTTATTTAGTAGCACTAATATATATATATATATATATATGTAAAAAGTTTTACTTATTCTTCTCCAATCTGCATTTCTTTATTATTATTTTGTCTAATTGCTAGAAATAATTTAGAAAATTATGCTAGGGTTGAAAAGTATTTATAGTTTGTTCTCTGGAAACACTAAAGTTTCTTTTAATTTAGAAAGGTAAAAAATGTTATCTTAATTTAAACATCTTTCAGTCCTAAATAATAATTTTTTTGTATGCTTATTGGACATTTGTACTTCCTCCTTTATTTATTTGTTTATTTATTTTTGGAATCATTTTTATTCCTTCAAACCTTTCTGAACAAATGCCATAATGTTGTTTAGCCACTTAGGCATTTTTTTCTTTCTTTTTTTTAAAGACTTGTTTTCTAATTACACTTGACATACAAAAATTAGTTTCAGGTGTACACATAGTGATTAGACATTTATATACCTTACAAAATGGTCTGTTTGTATTTTTGTAGTGAATTCCTTTTAATATCATTTACCCATATGTGCCATTTGTATTTTGTATTAATTTGTTAGAATTTATGTATTAAGAATAACTCTTTGGCAATGAAATAAATTATACATATACTTGTATATATTGTTTTTAAAAATTTGATTCATACTGTTTTTTTGATGTGTTGATGTAATCTGTTCCTAAGTAATCACACTTGGTAGTTGTTTTGTTACTGTAGATAATTAGCTAAGTTTTAATAAAGGGAGCAAAGGGAATTAGACATTGAGTTTAATAAACTGGGGAGCATAAACCTGCTTGTTTAGCCAGGAAGCAATAGTATTTACAGACGCATTCACACCCTCCTGGAGACTGCTGATGAGGAGTCTTAATTCTAGGAGCACAGGAAATCTTCCCCAGAGCGTCATTTGCTCTCCGCTACTGGATTGTTAGTGGATGCAGATGGAAGGGCTGCACCATAGAGGCCTGTCAGTCTAACTCGGCAACAGACCCAGCAAAAACTCATGAAAGCTTGGGTAGTTGATTAGTTATTTTGAAAATGCTCTGGGCTCTCTCGGCCTTTATTTTACCCTTGCTCAAGAGCTCAAGACACAGTCAGGCCTTTTCTATGGAAGGAGGTGAGTTATTGGAAACCCAGGGGCATATCTCCATCCAAATAAATCTTGTCACATCAGTCTCCCATCCATGGATCCTTGGAATACTTTCCTTGCAATCCTGTGGAAGAGTCTGATTTCTACCAACAAGAATTTGACCTTTGGATTCTGCTTTTGGTGTCATACTTAGGAGAGCCTCTTCCACCAGTAAAATTATAGAACAATTCACCCATACTTTCATATCCTTGTGTGAATATTCTATTTTAGAGAACATGTTAGTCCTAATAAAATATTGCAGATATTTGAGTGTGTTAAGTGATAAGTATTGTGGACTTCCATTGTATATGAGAAATGAGTTATTAGGTGACTCCCCTAGGCTCTTTCCTGGGGCCATCTTTCCCTGTGGCAAGAGCTGAAAAAAAAAAAATTCCGCAGATAGGGTCTCAGCAGTTTGCCTAGCAGTCAATTTCCTCTGAAAGAATGCCACCTTTGCTGACTCTAATTGCAAATACAATCCAATTAAAAGCTATTATGTTAATGTGAATAGAGAGGGAGATAAAACAAGACAGCGAAATGTTTCATTTAGGCCAAAATGAGTTGATTTCTCAGGGCATAAAGAATCTCCATCACGTTTGTTGCTGCACTGACACAAGAAACATGCAAACCAAGCTCCTGATTAAAATCTGTGAAAGAGAGATAAAAGGTTTATCAGTGTGACAAGGGCTGGTTGATGGACTATTAGATGACACGTTTGTATGTTTGCTTGAAAACCTTTCGGCTTCTGTCATGCATTGTCATTGAAAAATATGACTCTTTTCCATTAAGTTCACATAGTGCTTATCTGGAAAACAAAATTGATGGACGGTGCTGTGAAAATGACAGTATCATTTCTCTGTGCACATCGCATTTTGTATATTTGATGAAGGTGGCCTAAAGGAGGAAGTTATAACAGTAAAGAAGTTGATTCCATTCCTAGGATTATTGAACTCAGTGATATAATATTACTTGTGGAGAATAGGTATTTGCATTGAAGAATAAAAAAGTTTGATTTTAGGCACTGACATTTTTTACTAAATTTTAAATTACTTAACTATTGGTTTAAAAGAAACATTGGAAATTTTCATAACCAAGATCTAAAGTAATAAATGAAAATGGATTATGTTAATTCTTAAATAATTTGTTTTTGGGTCTGCACCTCATTCTAATTTCATATAAGATTAAAATTTCCAGTAGGCTTATAAAATAGATCTGTCATATGAAACTTATTTTATATGTATTATTTTCAATACTTTTTTTGCTTTTATCTTCTTATCTGCTCCTCACAGTAAGTACCATAAGTATTATAAGTGACACAAGCATAGTAGTTGTGGTGGGGACTACATTTGTCTACCATAATCCTTTTTACTTTTTTTTCCATGTGAAATATAAGTGCAGGCGTATGTCTGGAAGGCTAGAGTATGCTTTCCAGTCTCCCTTGCTTCTTCAGATGAGTTTACATGAGCAAGTTCTAGACAGTCAGGTGATGGAGAGAATGATATGTGATTTTCCCAGATTAGACCACACACATCCCTACGTGTTATCCTCCATGATAAGATTTGGTGATTCTGTTTAAGATCTACAGAAAGGATTGATAACAACTTCTGACCAGAGGCGAAGGAAAAAATAGGAAACATGAAGAGAAAACAGAGTACATTAAAATAATGACAAGGAGAAGAAACACAATGACAAAAATTACTTTGTAATTTGTTCCTGAATTCCAGATTGAGATAGATAAATGCTTCCTGTTCGTTTATAGATGAAAAAATAGATAAAGGAGAATTTTAAATAGTGATTTTAAAAGACACTACTCGTTTTTGTCCTAATGTCACAGAGTACAGTTAAAAGGAAAAAATTAAACACTCAAGTTTTATGTATTATCTGAGGATCTCACTCCTCTTGAGTTTCTTGCTATGCTTGTACTTTAATTAATGTTGAGCAGTAAAACCAAATTTGCAAGCAACATATCCATTATAAACATCGAACAGTGGCATTAGAGAACGGAGTCTTTTTAATTTTAATTTTCAGGTTTTACCCAAAACTTTTAGATTCTCTGTTGAAGTGAAGACGTCACTTATCTTTTAGGTCTGGAATAAAAATTTCATTTTTCAAACAAAACCTGTGATGGCTAGTTTCTTTTAAGAATCTTAAAGATTGTAGTTTATTGAGCCCTGTGTTCCTCTCCAGTGAAACTAAGAGGACTGTGTATGTCTGTTTGCTATTTCCTCAGCATTTGACATACGTCTGTCATGCAGAAAGCACTCAAAGGAGTTCTTGACCAAGTGCTTTAATACATTTAAAAAACATATCATTGTACAATTTTAACTTTCTCTGTTGATACAGGAGCATAAGCCAAATATTAAAGAGAACAAACAGAAAGAAGCAACCTTACTTTCGAAGAAGATGAATAGGATTTGGACTGGTTTCATCGAGCACTCTTGGAAATTAGCAGCTTTGCAAGAGTTGGCTGGGAAAAACATCAGTAGCAGGCTCAAGGGTACTACTCCCTGTCAGAAATTGCCACCAACTTTTGCTTTTAACTTAACTTAGATGACACCTACTCACTTTCACCAAGATTTTAACCAGGTACCTTCTAGTTTATTTTAACAGCACACTGCTGATGCAATGTAGTAATTCCTCCTCCCTACTATCGGTATGAAATGCAGAACAATGCAGAGGTGGGCTTAGCATGTATGCAACGTATTACATAGTCATCAGGGAGTTTCCTATGTGTATTTGCTATCAATGATTGATATGAGGTGTTTAAGTGTGGGAGTTGACCAAAGACACATGTAATGATGAATAGTGACAGTCAGAGTAAAGTTCTTTGAGTAGCTGGTTTACCTTTAAGTTCATTAATTCACACACTCATTCATAGTTAATAAGCGAGAAATATATGCAGTGAATTCTGCTAGACACTGCATAGTGATACATTCAATAAAGTATGCTTGGTATAGTGTCATTGCCCTCAGGTTGTCTCAAACCAGGTGAAGAAAATATCTTTACTAAATGGAATTTCTAAGGGCCCTAAAAGCAGTATACAAAAGAGCTAAAGAGGTTCTGGAAAAAAAGGTCACATCTAGTTGAGGATAATAGTTGGTATATGTGAAAATAAATGTTTGATGATATATATATACACTGAAGAAGCTCTCAACAAAATATTAAAGGGCAAAGAGGGTACTATCATCAGACATACCTTCTCTTCATTCCCATTGCACCACACAAATCTGGGAAAGGACTGTTCTAAAGCTTTTCTCAAGCTTGTTAGACAGTAATATCTGAGTGTAGTTTAAAATAGCACAGAATTCCATTCTGCACATGCAAAGAAAAATTATGGACAGGAAAATGCCTAACTCTGCATTTTTTGCAATACTTTATTACTGTAATATATACTGTAGTTAATATTTATCATTCATAACATCAACATATATTGAATGAACCATAGTCGAGGATGCTGGCCAGTGCTGCATGTACTATGTGCAGTGGTGTACTGTATCTGTGTCCTGTGGCACTGCCACAATGGGTTGGTTACTAACCAAGAGATCTTGAAGAATTGTCACTATTTCAGAATATGTGCAAAGCCTGTGATGTCCTAAAAGAATGTGAGCTAGGCAAAATACCACTGCTGTTGACTCTACTAATCGCATAATAACAGGCATATTAAGTTTTAAGGGTGCAATGTGATACTTGCAAATTGCTTCACAAAAGGCCAATTGTCTCCCTCAGGATTTGGACTACTGTTTTAACAAATTTGAATTGATCTGCATTCCTGTGCCCTGCTGCAGAGTGCTAATCCCACTCCACCAATGAAAGAATATGCCGTTTAGCAATTTGTATTAAATGGGAAGGCACCACGTGCCTGAAAGTCATCTTTTCATGGTTCATTGCACTGCCAAAGGGATAGGGAATTGTTGGATTACCTAGAAGAAGTTGGGTGTGGAAAGGAAAAAGCGAAGGCCCCCAACTGCCAACTAAGGAGCATCACAATATATTGGATGACAGTGCAAGGGGAAATAAAACTTGGGGCATGCAGAGAAAGAAATCTGTACTGTCTCAAATTTCCATAGCATTTTTAGGGAAGGGAATAAACAGCTAACAGCCATAGCAGGTTGATACGTGCCATACAATTGAAGGGGATGAGCCACTCTTTGTTTCAGTCACCTAACTTTAATTTTTGGTTTTACTCCTAGACCTTGCTGAGGGTATCTCTTAAGGAGTCATGGAATATAGATCTGGAAGAAGCATTGGAGATCACCTGGTGACAAAAGGCTTGGTAAGTCCTTTGAATGACCCCTGTCTTTCTTTATACATGAGAAATATCGGAAGCTTCCAGCAACATCCTGGAGCTCCAGGGAACATGAGGACTTCTCAGAGGTTTTTGTATCCTTGCTGCTTTCATGCTTGTTTCTGCTTTGTTGTCACACAATAGAGATCTGGAAAGCCTCCATGACACATTGTCCCCTCCACACTCCCTTCTGCAAGATCCTCCTAGAAACTGAAGCACAGCTGCATTTCATCCTGCTCTCAACCCTCTTGGCAAGCCCATTGCCCCTTCTCTTGTGTGGAGACCTCGATCAAGGAACTTTCTCAGACACTTCTTTTTAAAAAAATTCTTACCCAAGGATATGCTTTGCTTTTAGAGAAGGGAGGGAGGGAGGAAGGAAGAGAGAGAGAGAGAGAGAGAGAGAGAGAGAGAGAGAGAGAAATGAGGATGTGAGAAAAAACCTTCTATCGGTTGCCTCCCATTGGTGCCACAGCCAGGGATCAAACCAGCAACCTTTTTGGTGCAAGGAAGGATGCTCCAACCAACTGAGCCACCCAGCCAGGGGCCTTCTCGGGTACTTTTAACAGTGTGTTCCTTGCTGACTCTGCATCTACTCAGATAATGGTATAATTGTCATGGTTATGTGGAAAACTGACTCTTCTGTCCTCACAAACAGTTCCCACGGCTATTATTTATGACATAAACTTCAGCTTTCATACAAAAATAAAATTCAGAATTTTTAAATTCAAAATATCCTAAAGTTATTGTTTTAGCCATAAGTTTTATTTATTTTTTAAATTTAAGTATAGTTGTTATGTAATATTATATTGGTTTTATTAATTTCAGGTGTTGAAAGTCCAGTTGGACATTTAAGAGCTGAGAATTGACTTTTCTTTTGCATTTTAACTCTGTATTTATCTTCTCCTTCTTAACCTCCACCTTGCCCTTGGCTCCACAGAAGCAGCTGTATGAGAAAACTCTTTGGAGGATACCTAAATTGTGAACTGATTCTTTCTTATTCATGTACTTATTCTAGAGGAAAATTGTGACAAAAAGAGAGGAAGCATTTCACCGCACTTGGCGATGCCTGTTCTTGAGACTAGAAAAGGGAACATACTTAGCTAAATGCCTAACCTACATTTCAAAGGGGAAGAAGGACTATAACCTACTTGAGTTAAGGTACACCTAAGGGAAAAATATTCTTACTTATGATCTTACATTATTTCACATAGATGAATGCATTGAGCTAAGTTGTAGTTACATCTTACCTTTATTTGCTTATTTTTAGTTGCATAGTGACAAAGCAAATAAGAGCACTGTCAGAATGTCAACCTGGTCACCACATTTGGAGGTAAAGCTCTTGATGTTATTCAAAGTCCATGATCAATTATCAGAAAGTTTTTTAGTAGAAACTTTCTGAGCTCATGAAACCTATTCTTGAGAGATGTAAATGTTTTGTAAAATAGTTTTAGATTCTGTCATGGCTGTCAATGGCTCATGAAATTTGTCCAGTATGGCTATTTTATAACATTCTCTGCTTCACCTGTTTCCGACTAAAATGGTTTGGGATGGTGTCACAGAGAGAGCTGATACTTCTTAAAGCTGGGAAAACAATACATTCTCTTCGAATTGAGTGTATGGGTAGATGAGATTACCTTTAAATTTCTTCTGAGATCTACAATTTATCTAGAGTTATGTTCTTGCAGATACAAAAATGTTTGTATCCTAATAGAAATTATGGTTTTGTCATGATTCTAAGCCATCTTTGGTAAAAAAAAAAAAAAAAAAAAAAATTAGAGAATTGTCTCTTGATTATTCTATTTACTCTGCAACTCAAAGTAAATGTCTAAATATTGCAAGAAACCTTTATCAGTATCTGCATGTAAAGATGTATTTATCAATCAGTAAAATGTCTTATACCCAAAACATTTCTTGGGCTGCAGTTTGGATGACAGCTAGCAGTTTCTTTGGAGCCAAAAAGGTTTCAATGAAAGTAATGGCTCCTAATGCTCACATGTGGTCTCACAAGCATATTTTTTCTTTATCAGCTAAGTACACAATCACTTCCAGAAAAAGTGCTCTTTACTGCCAAGGTAAGTTCAACAAATGTAACTACTCTGCTCATTCTTTCCTTTGAGATTACACTAGTGGTGAAATATATGAAGGTAACATCTATTAATTCTCTAGCCTTTAAACAGTCAATTATCTACTTCTAAGATTAGTATGGTTCTTTTCGCAGTGAAAAAGAACTTGGATTTTGTGACTGTGTGTGGTTGACATGGAAGCAAAATAAATTATGAACAGAAACCTGAGCCCTATGAACAAGATGTGTTCATTAACTAAAATAATGGCCTTGACAATACCTAAAACCTGGACCAAAGACTAGACATGTCTCTCTCTGGCCAAGCACAGTTTGCAAAATTTTTACTATTAAAATTATTAAGTTTGAAATTTAAAGATTTCTAAACGTCCTATAATATCACTGAAAGGTGGTGGAACAACTTTTTCAAAATATTATATTTATCTACTCTTTATATTCATAAACAATTTTGTTATTATCATAGTAGTGTATGCTCAAGTTAAAATTTTCAAATAATAAGATGCAAAACAAAAATTATCTTCTCTGCCTTTCAGAGTCCTATGTTTACTACTATGGCTAACACATCTTTTAAAAAGAAATCAAGTGTTTTCATTCTCTCTCACACACACAACACACAAACACCACACACATTGTAAATCATATTTTCTTAAAATTAATTAATTAATTATTTGTTTGTTTATTTATTTTAGAGAGAGGGGAAAGGAGAAAGAGAGAGAGAAACATCACTGTGTGGTTGCCTCTCACTCACGCCCCCAACTGGGGACCTGACCTGCAACCTAGTCATGTGCCCTGACTGGGAATCGAACCAGCGACACTTGGTTTGCAGGCCAATGCTCAGTCCACTGAACCACAGCAGCCAGAGCTTGGATCATATTTTTACAAGTCAAAATTCATCAGATGACATTCCTATTTATGGTTCTTCTGACTGTTTCACAAAATTAGATGCTACAAAATCTTAGGACTTCTCAATTTCATTTTGTCCTGGTATACAATATTATTTACTCAGTACAAAAGAAGAGAATCATCTGAATATATGTCTTTCAGTCTGAGGTATTACAAAACACAACTGTAAAGCTTTAAAAGTAAATAGTGTGCACAATTTAGTTCTCAACATTTAATCACTTCTTCTTGTTTATAAATATTGCTATCAATAATTACAGTTTGCCAAAATCTTCAGAAGGCAAATTATCTTGTTGCTCCATTGCTTAAAGATTTCCAACTGATTTTGAATAAAATGTAATAAAAGATGATCGTTTACCAAAGTGCAATGCAACTGTAGAACACACATTGGTTTATAATGCATTTCGTTAAAGATTCAAACATTTTGAGAATCCTATGATGATGGCAGGAAAAAAATCAAGGATTTAGAACCATGGTAAATTGTGTGTTTGTGTGTGTGTGTGGTTGTGTTCAACACTGTCTTCATTAGAAAAACATATTGTATAGGAAAGGTATTTGTAGATTTTAAGAAATTTGGCTTACATTTCATTTGGCCAAGTATCATTGCTCTATAGATTTCTTGTCATGATTCTATATTTCAGTAGAATTTGCATTTGTATTAATATTTTAAAAACAAATAACTTTATTTTTAATGTGGAACTTTTCAACTGAATTTAGGATAACATTTACAATAATTTCCAGTATTTTTCCATAAATAAAATAAACTTCCATCTATAAGTGAGATGAAAAATGGAACTAATTTTAGAAGTAACTGGCTTTAATTTGAAACAGCTGATGACATTGATATAAAAATTTTATTATTAACTTTTTTCAAATTTTATTTATTTTTGCAAACAGAGCCAAAATATTAACAGTTACCACTTTTCCATGTGTGGAGAAAATCTGGAATTCAAAATAAGTAAAATTAATTTAGAAAAAATAATTATTTGATCTAAATGAAAAGTCATTCTTCTCAGAGGTCTTATATACACATACTTTTTCCAAGGGCACATGTTAAACTTTTCTCTTTTAGTTACAGTCTTTTCCAAATAACTATCAAATTTGAAGTAACTGTTATGTTTCTTCAGAGTGGTGTCTTGTATTTTTCCTATGGGATAATAAGAACTACATTTTTAGTGATATCATTATAGCCTCTGTAGAGAACAGTAAATGCATTAAAACACTTTGTGACACTTAGACATTCATTATCAACTTTTTTGAGGAACAGAAATTCAATAATTAATATTTTATTAAATGAGGCCTTTGTTTTTTGAGCTTATTATGGCCTAAAGGGTTTATTGTAAAATATACAAGTATAATCAAACAATAAAGTGAATAAATCATAGTAGATTTACATATACTATAGAGTAGAGGTTAATTTAATGTATCCTGACACTTTATTTTGACTATTAATACTCATACATTAAAAACTTGTAAGACCATTCTAAATACTAAACTCTTCAGGATACTAGGGCAATCGGCATAATCCCAGATGGTCCTGGACAAAATGAAAAGCATGCTCACATTACTTTTAGTGGACAATTATTAGTTTGCTTCCCCAATTATCCATTTTCTTTGAATAATAATGCCTTAGTTTTTCCCCAGAGAACCATACCATTCTACTATCAGACCATGTGCTTTAAGTGGTGGTATCTCTATTCAATGGTTTCAGGGACAGGTACAAGATCCAGGAGATAGACAAGCTCAATGATGAATCCTTTAACCACATATTTAGTTTACAAATAGGAATGTAACTAAAAGATGACAACTAATCAATGCCTTTTTCTGTGGGGTTGCAGTTGGCTAGAACTTCCAGGAAAAGAATACTTCCTTCTTTTGGGTATGAAGACCTAGACTTTTTAGCTATAATTTATGGTTCAGTGGGAAGAACCTGTCTAAGAATAAAACCAAAGCACAGAAAAGCAGGAGCTGAGACAGGAAGAATAAAAGAAGTACTGATGACATTAGTTGGACTTCCAAATCCAGCAGTTGCTGAAGCCAGTCCTCTTTTTTGATGATCTCAGTTACATGAGTCAATAAATTCCACCAGCACTTCTTTTAAAGTTAGTTTAAATTGTATTTTTATCCTTTGAAGTCAACAGAATCCTGTTTAATATAAAGCTAAAGGCAACTAACTATTTCGAGGTAGTTCATATTAAAATAATCAGGTTATTTAGTTTGCATTTATGGCAAAACTTCCATCCTTTCTCCTGTGGGAGGGGGTAGGAGGGCAAGGCTGTGTGTGTTTGGGGAGGAGTAGATGTGATAATACTTGGAGCCGCAGGAAGAGTCAGTGATCAAACCTGCTTTTTCATTATGATGATTTTTACTCCAGAAGAACGGCTTAATAATGTATCTCCATTTGTTTAAATTGAGGATGGGATAATTTTGAAATGTACGTTAGATAAAAAGAACAGCTAAAAAGAAAGAAATGTAATCAATAGCAATGGAAGAACTATTAGTTTTGGGTTTGGGTTTTATTTTTTAAGACATGTTTATTGCTTTTAGAGAGAGAGGAAGACAGTGAGAGAGAGAGAGAGAGAGAGAGAGAGAGAGAGAGAGAGAGAGAGAGAGAGAGAGAGAGAAACATTGATGTGAGAGAGAAATATGGATTGGTTGCCTCACATATGAGCTCTGACTAGGGATTGAACCCGCAACTCAAGTATGTGCTTTGACCTGGAATCAAACCCCCAACTTCCTGGTGTATAGGGCAATGCTCCAACAAACTGAACCACACCAGCTAGGGTTATTAGTGGTTTTTAGTGAAGATGTACCTGGGTTACTATAGGTGGGAAAACAGTTGTGAGTTCTTTTTTGCCTGAACTACAGAGACAGTAAAGCATTGGCTTTTATTGTACTTCTTGAGAATATTCTTTTAGAATATGGAAAAAAAAGTGGGTGAGAGAACTTCCTTGTGAGTGAAGAGCAAATTTCCCTATTAAAAACTTATAGAGAATAAGTTATAACAGTAACAGATATTTAAAAAATCCTATCACTATATTCTGTGATATTTTAAATAAGAAAATTTTGATAACATAAATGTTGAATGAAAGAAAACCATTCAATAAATTCTATTACCTCCATGGACCAGAATACTAAACAATTTTTTTCTTTTTGGATGGGGGAGGAAAAAAAGAATGACACAGAATATGGATATAATAAAATGGTGAAAAGAATTAGGCCCCAAATATGTAAATACCTTTGATTCTAATGAGAAATATCCACCAATATGTTAAAAGTCAATTACTGAAAGGTGAGATTATGAGTCATCTTTATTTGCCCGATTGCCATTTTCACATATTCTAAATTTTCTACAATAATAACAAAAATGAACCTTTATAAGTTATCTCATGAGCTCTTATTTGTTAATGTCTCAAAGGAAGAATTGTTTTTAAAAATATACTTTATTGATTAGGCTATTACAGTTGTCCCAATTTTCCCCTTTTCTATCCAGTAATCCCCCCTGTTAGTTCTTGTCCATGGGTACTTTGGCTTCTCCAGTTACTATACTGTTCTTAACATCCCCCTGACTATTCTGTTTTTACAAATTTGTACTTCTTAATTCCTGCACCTTTTCCCCCATTCTTCCCCTTCATTCTCTCAACTGATAGCCCTCCAAATGATTCCCATACCTATGATTCTGTTTCTGTTCTGCTTGTTTGCTTAGTTTCTGTTTTCAGATTCAGTTGTTAGTTGTCAATTTATTGCCATTTTAATGTTCATAGTTTTGATCTTGTGTTTCTTAAATAAGTCCTTTTGACATTTCATATAATAATGGGTTGGTGATGGTGAAATACTTTACCTTTACCTTGTCTGTGAAGCACTTTACCTGCCCCTCTATTATAAGTGATAGCTTTGCTGGATAGACTAATCTTGGTTGTAGGTCTTTGCCTTTCATCCCTTTGACTATTTCTTGCCAGTCCCTTCTAGTCTGCAAAGTTTCTTTTGAGAAATCAGCTGACAGTCTTATGGGAACTCCTTTGTAGGTAACTCTCTGCTTTTCTCTTGCTGTTTTTAAGATTCTCTCTTTATCCTTAACCTTTGGCATTTTAATTATGATGTGATCCTCTTACACAATTGCCTGAGTGGGGCAAGCCATGTGAACCAGGCTGGTAGAGTCTCTGATATGGTGTTGCCGCTATGTGGCTCTGTGTGGGGGAGGGCTCAAAAAGAGAACAATGCCACACTCTGGCCTCTGGAGTTTTGTCCAGGAGAAAGCTGTCCCCTGGTACTCACCTTGATGCCAGACACTTCAATTTCTCCCTGCTTGCTGCTGGTGCCCTTCCAGCTGCTCCCCCCAAGTTGAAGTCCAGAGGGTAAGTTTGCCTAAGTCCTGCTACTGTTGCAGGCCCTTTAAAAGGAGACCCCTGAGATTCCTACAGTTTCTTATGCTGCCCCAACTCCCACTGGTTTTTACAGTCAGAAGTTATGGGGACTTAACCTTCATGGCACTGGAACCCTGGGCTGGTGGTCTTGTGTGGAGCTGGGATCCCTCCTCCCCGAGGTAGCCCTCCCAATGTTTATCCAACACACGTGGGTGTGGGACTGCCTATTTCACGTCTCTGCACCTCTGTCCTCTGCACTCTCCACGCTTCTTCTCCTCTTCACCTCTCCTACCTGGCTGGATGAATGTGAGTTCTTGAATTCCTTGGTTGCTGGATTTCCATGCAGCTCTGTTTTCTTATGATTCTGGGTGATTAGTTGTTTCGTAGTGCAGCTGTAAGTTTTGCTGTGGCTGTGCAGGGAGGCGAGCCGTGTTTACCTACGCCTCTGTCCTGACCAGAAGTCTTCTAAGGAAGAGTTCTTAATTACCTCTTCAGAGCTCATTCCAAATGCCTTATGAGAAAGTGAGAGGAAATTCTAGAATTTCATTGCAAAATAAAGTGACACATTGAGACCAGCTGAGCCTAAAAATGGCTGTTACCTAGCACCTTGCCATTCCTTTTGTGGTTCCAGGACCAGTGGCAGTGGCCTCGCTGGGTGCTTATTAGAAATGTTGAAACTCTAGTTTCATGTTAGACCTACTGAATTAGAATCTGCATTTTAACAAGATCCCCAGGTAATTTGTGAAACATTTCGGTTTGAGACCACTGATGTAGAACTCTGGGTTTTGGGAATTTTAGTTGGCCTGTTTTATGCTGCCCTGGGATTGTACTGTGGGGAAGTCAGAGCTATTTCATTTTCCTGAGCCATTCCCAATCAAGTGTTCATAATTTTGGATTATACAGTTTGGTATATTACTAGAGAAGAACCTTCTTTGTCATTTACAATCTTCACTCCGAACACCTCTTTGCTCATTTTAGTTCCATTGTACTAAAGAAAACATTTCATTTAAAGCAAGGCAAAACGATAAAACTGATTGCAAATTTCACTTCCTTCCAAGCTACTGTGCTTGCTAGCCTCAGAGGCTGAAACTCCTGCTGAGATGTCTTCATAATTTTGTTTTTATAGAGGCATGCCTTTTTGTTTTGTTTTGTTTTTTGATTTGTTTTGTTTTGTCTTTGCCCCAACCTGAACACAAGGTCAGGTTATATTGGCAGTTGCATAACAGCTAATTACACCCCTATTTGGCCAAGGATGTGGGCTGAGGAATAAATCAGGGTCTTGATGGTTCAGTTCATGCCACTCCTGGTTATTAGATGTGTGTCACTGAGCAAAGTTCTGATCAAAGCAGGTGGCGAGGCAGCGAGGGGTCACGGAGCATGCCCACGCCTAATTGCTGGGCTTCGTACTAAAGGAAGTTTGTAATAAAAGGCCATTAACTACTGGCCTTTCCGATCAGTGAAGCAAAAATACAGAGAAATTATGTTTATCAACTGACAATTTGAAAGAAAAGCCTCAATGTAAATGTCTTTTTCCTCTCTCCGCTCCTTACCTCAAAAAGAAAAACAAAACCACAGGATATACAATCTGATCTTAAGTTAAATGGAATTCACAAAATTTACTTTTTCAAGGGTAGGGAGTAGTGATTTTTCTGAATTACTGAAAATTATTTTCCCTGAATGATCTTATATAACTCATTAAATTTTTAAATAATATAAATTTGTGAAGGAAAAATTGTTGCTTTTTAAAATATATTTATTATAGAAGAAATTCATTCCTGAAATCAATTCTCACAAATCATTTATAATGTCTAAAATAGCTCCTCTGCTTTTTCTCATCCTTATTCTTTCTTCTTATTGATTACCTTTTCATTCTGATACCCCGAAACTATTGGGAGAAGGAGTAGATATAATCTTAGTTTTAGACAATAATGCACCTACTGTCACAGTTGTGAAATGTGAGGTCACTTGATGCGGCAGCTCTGAACTCAGCCATACGTAGGCAGCTGAATATAAATGCCAAACGGCACATGGAGAGATGCCAACTCCTGTAGCAACTTGATTCAATGTGGGCTGTCATTTTGCCCTTTGACATAAGTGAATAATTGTCCAAGTTGTAACTGAACTGACTCATTGGTTAACCTTATTAAATAAATTACCCAAATTATATTTGTTATTTTCTTCTTAATGTTTATTAGTGAATTATAATAGGGTTTGTGCAATGGATTAAAGTAATAACTCCTCTTCTTAAAAAAGAAAAAATTCAAAAGCATTAATATACCAAGTTTTATTTTAAATTTTAGGGCTTCATGGTCTAACCACCTAAATCTTTTCTGTGAACTTCTAGGGGTTTATGAACCACAGGTAAATAAACTTTCAATTAGAAGGAAGAACTGAGATTTGGGATTACCGGGACAAGTACCTGCAGACCTATTACCCTGTTCATGTAGCTCCATTTTTAATTAGTTTTTGAAAATTATTATCACTTAAAAATAATAAATCAATTTATATTAATTTTTATTTAGCTTAAAACTTAGTCCCCATCACCAGAGCATCCCAAGACTGTGACATGAATACAGTTGCAAGCATTTAACAGACTCAACAGTTTTGTTATAATTATAATCCTGACTTGATTTCACAAAGATAATTTATTTTAAGACATTTAACCACTGACATCTGTGTCTTAAAAATTAAAACATTGTTCAGCAGTGAAAGTAATTTGACACAAGAAAACACAATGTCTTACATAACCAAGAACATTGAAACATTTGCATAAACGAGTGAATCTCTCATTTTGATCCAGAAAGAATTTCTGATGACTGTTTATATCAGGTCTGTCTGGAAAAACTCTAGCCATTGTTAATATACTGAGAACAATTTGCGTGACATTGATGTGTCCCGGCAGCCAAGGAGTGTGTACTGGAAGGTACATACATGAACAATGACAACTTCACTGTACTAGTCAGTGAGGGTGGAAGACACTGTTGAGTGAGCATGTGTACTGTGTGGCTGTTGCATTCAAAATGACAGAGTAGAACAACGGATTTTCATCAAATTTTGCATTAAACTTGAACATTCCTCTGCAGAAACTATTGAGACATTCAGAAGGCACTGCTATGGACTATTATTAGTGATTGGAAGCTTCATCACAACAATGCGCCCACTCATGCATCACGTATCGTACAGTTTTTTTGGCAAAACATCAGATCACCCTTGTGACTCAGCCTCCAGAAGCCCAGATTTGGTGCTTGCGACTTCTGGCTTTTCCCCAAACTAAAATCACCTTTGAACGCAGAGAGGTTTCAGATGTTGATGAGATTCAGGAAACTACTATGGGGCAGCTGATGGTGAATGGGAGAACTGTGTGAGATCCCAAGGTGCCTACTTTGAAGGTGACTGAGGTGTCATTGTCCTTGCTGGATACCTTCTGGACAGACCTTGTAGATATGCATATTGAAGAGAATGAGTATATTTTTTAATTAAATGGAATTATTATTAATTACATGAAATAAATATTAAGATATCATGTTAAATAATGTTTTTTAATTAAATTAATTAATTAATTTTAAAGTATATTTTATTGATTATGTTGTTAAAGTAGTCCTAATTTTTTTCCCTTTGTTCCCCTCCACCCAGTACCCTCCTTCCCTCCTTCAATCCCACCTCCCTTGGTTCATGTCCATGGGTCATGCATATAAGTTCTTTGGCTTCACCCTTTCCTATATTATTCTTAACTTCCCCCTGTCTATTTTGTACCAACAAATTATGTTTCTTAATCCCTGCACCATTTCTCCATTTCTCCCCCTTCCCCCTCCCAGCTGATAACCCTCCAAATGATCCCCATATCTATGAATCTGTTCCTGTTTTGGTTTGCTTAGTTGGATTTTGTTTTTATTTTTTAGATTCTGTTGATAGTTGTGAGTTTGTTGTCATTTTAATGTTCATAATTTTGATCTTCTTTTTCTTAAGTAAGTCCTTTTGACATTTCATATATTAATGGCTTGGTGATGATGAATTTCTTTAGCTTTACCTTGTATGGGAAGCACATTATCTGCTCTTTGATTCTAAATGATAGCTTTGCTGGATAGAGTAATCTTGTTTGTAGGTCCTTGCTTTTCATCACTTTGGATATTTCTGTCCAGTCCCTTCTTGCCTGCAAAGTTTTTTTTGAGAAATCAGCTGATAGTCTTATAGGCACCCCTTTGCAGGTAACTCTCTGCTTTTCTCTTGCTGCTCTTAAGATTCTCTCTTTATCTTGAATCATTGGCATTTTAATTATGATGGGCCTTGGTATGGTCCTACTTGGGTCTAGCTTGTTTGAGACTCTCTGTGCTTCCTGGACTTGCATGTCTATTTCCTTCACCAGATTTGGGAAGTTTTCCTTTGTTATTTTTTCACATAAGCTTTCAATTTCTTGCTCTTCCTCTTCTCCTCTGGCACCCCTATGATTTGGATGTTGACATGTTTAAAGTTGTCCCAGAGGTTCCTATGCCTCTCCTCATGTTTTTCAATTCTTGTTTCCCCACTCTGTACTGGTTGACTGTTTTTTTCTTCCTATGTTCCAAATCATTGATTTGACCCCTGGTTTCCTTTCCTTCACCATTGGTTTTATGTGGCTTTTCCTTCATTTCATTTAGCATAGACTTCACTTCTTTTCTTATGCATTTGCCATACTTAAGCATATTTGTCAAGCCTGTGAGCATCTTTATCACCAGTGTTTTGAACTCTGCATCTGCTAGATTGGTTATTTCCTCATTGCTTAATTCTCCTACTGGAACCTTGATCTGTTCCCTCTTTTGGGCCATACTTCTTTGTCTCCTCATTTTGACAGGCTCCTGTGTTTGTTTGCCTCTGTGTCTTAGGCAAGGCAGTTGAACCTGTTACATAGTAAGGGGCAGAGCCTTAGGTATTCGTCAGTACAGGGTGACCTGTTTCACCACGTTATGGCACTGTATGTAGGGGAGAGTTATGCGGGGGAACAATGCCACTTGCTCAGCACTCATCCCTTTTCTAGGCACTTCTCCCACTTCCATATGGGACTAGTGTGTCTCTAGCTGTTGCCCTTTCGATTGTTCCCAGATTGGGTGTGTCTGCAGATGTTCTAGGACCATGAGGGCCCTTTAAACAAGCAGACTGTGCTGAGACTGACAATTTCTTCCTCCACCCCAACCCCTACTGGTATGCACAGTCAGAAGCAATGAGGCTTCATTTTCCCCAGTGCTGAGCTGTGCGGTCTGGTCTGGTGCTGGGAGGACTCCACAGGCGTCCCTCCCTAGTTTTTAAAATGTGTGACTGCACTTTCTGCAAGCCTGTCACCGCTGCCGCTACTGCTACCACTGCACTGCGTCCTCTCTGCCCTGGCTCTTCCCCTCCTACCTGCCTGGATGAGTATTTCTTCCCTAATTCTTTGTTTGTTGGACTTCCATGCAGGTCAGTTTTCTGGAACTTCTGACTGTCTCTAGTTTTGTGGTAGTTGTATTCCTTCTTAGTTGTGGAGGGAGACACAGCATGTCTGTCTAGGCCTCCATCTTGGCTGGAAGTCCTTTAATTTTATTTTTTAATTAAAGTTTACATTCAGTATTATTTTGTATTAATTTCAGATGTACAGCATAGTGGTTAGACAATCATATACTTTATAAAGTGTTCCCCTAATATTTCAGTACCCACCTAGTACCATAGTTATTATGGTATTATTGACTATGTATTCCCTATGGTACTTTACAACCCCATGACAATTTTGTAATTTCTAATTTGTACTCCTTAATCCATTCACCCTTTTAATGCAGTCTCCCCAAACCCCTTCCTTCTGGCATCCATCTCTATAGCTAAAAAATCTGTTTCTAGTCTGTTTGTTTGTTTGTTTTGTTCTTTAGATTCCACATATATTGTTAAAAACAATTTCTACATATAACAACAACAATATCAAACACTTAAATAGAGCCTTTACTAAGAACCGTACACTCTTCTAAATACTTTTTGTTTATAACACAACTATGCAAAATTTTAAATTAGCCCATTATATATAGAGTACTAAGGTAGAAAGAGAGGTTTTCGGGTGAGAAAATCAAATCTTGCAAGTGTTGTGAATCATCTCAAAGACTCTAAACTTTATCTTGAAAATTCTGGAAGTAGTTTAAGCAGGGAAATGATTTTAGTATAAGTCATATAAGTCTGGAGGAGGGTAGAGGACCATGTGGAAGGAAACTGAGGTAATTCAGATGCAGCAGGAGTTGTGATGTGTAGATTAGATGTGTGTATATTTGTGTTTAAATTCAGGACATCTCAAGTTTCTGGCAGAAGTAATTTGGCAGATAGAAAGCTAGGGGTAGGGGGAACTATAGGGATAAGTGGATATTTAAATGATGGAGACTAACAGAATAGGATGATGGTAATCTGGAGATCATGTGCCCATGTAAAGCAGGTAGGTTATGTTCTAAACCTGACTATGATTAGCATGGGAAAATTTGAGGTCTGGAATGACCAGATGTTTGATTTTTCAAAAAGCCTGGAATATGGATTTTTATAAATTCTCTTTAAAAATTATTGAAGCAAATTCAAAATTTTATAACCAAATAAAACAGAGAGATAGACTGAATTTGGCTGGAGTGTCACTGTTTGCTTTTGTTTTTTAATCTCTGGATTAGGTTATAGTGTTACTTGCTAAGGAAGAAAACAAGAACACAAATAACCACCTATGTATATTTTCATTTTTCTTCTTACCGTTGTCTATTTTCTAGTCACTCATGCTTTAGTATATATTTAATTTAGTACTAGATTTGTGCCTGGCATGTGATAATGACTTTCATTGTATCACCAAAGTATGAGATGGAACAAACTTTTCATACAGCAATATAATAATTATGTATTGGTTCTGCTAGGAATATAGAACCTGTATAAAAAATTTCCCATATTATCTTCCTTATAGTTTATGTCTACAATATTCTTAGGACATAATGTAGTATGTAGATATGCATTTGAGTGTGTTGGAGAGCTGGACAATCTTCAGCAAGACCTATATTGAGCAGGAGCTAAATTTAATAAGAACCTATACCTACTCTGAAGGTTTCAGGGGATTACCAAGGCAGTAGCCAAGGAGGACTCAGGAATTCAGTGTATGACCTACTCTTCAGTTCTTCATGGAAATATATTCCTTGTCCTTTACTGAAAGAAACATACCTTTTCTCTCATTTCCCTTAGTGGTCTGTCTAATCTCTTGTAGCAAAATGAATTTAATAATCAAAAATGAAAGCTTCCCTGATGGCTGAGGTGAGGGTCTTGAGTATTCTCTTGAGAGAAGTGGAATTTATGATAGAATAAAAATTCAAAAGAATTAGAGCTTGTGACATTTGTATCTAACTGACATGATGACTCTGTTGACCAATGATTAAAAATGAGGCTTACATTCCAAGTACTGAGACAAGTTTTGATTACTTTAAAAGAGAGCAAAAAATGACCCTGCTTTACATTTTATTATTTTCAAATATAGAGCTTTGACATGACTGAAAGGGATAAAGTAATTGATTTTAATTTTGGCATTTTATTAACCAAATATGTGATAAACTCACAAAATACATATATTTTATTTTCACTTTTGTTAGTAAACAATATAATCATTTTGCAACAAAAGACAATATAATTTTCACTTTATCCTGGTTGTTTACTTGCATATAATCATTGTTGATCTGTGATCACCAGGAACACATTACCTGTGAGACACCAGAAGCAACATGGAATGTGGGAAGTAGTGGAGTAATACTGACCAGGGCTCAGATAGGGACTCTCCCCTGTAATAACTCAATGGTCTTGAGCAAACATTTAAATTTGGTTCTTTGCTCTGAAAAAATAGAGATATATTATACTATTGTACAGAGTTGTAGTGAGGACTGGAAATAGTGAGTGTGCATGGCTTAAAATATTAGTCACAATCCATTAATGATAAGCATTCTTTATATTGTCATGTTTAGGATTTAGGAAATTCTCCTTTATAGTCCCACTAAATAGCTTTTCAAAAATTGATACATTGGATCTGACTAGTGCTCCTATGAATGGCTTTAAATTTTTTATATCTTTAAGAATGCTCTTTAAAAATGTGAGATAAACATTTTTCTTCTTTTATTTTTAAATTTTGTTGGTGTTTTACTAGTGTTTGACACTTATGTCTGAGGTTTTATAATTTAAAAAAAAAACTAACTAACTGCACAACTTGTGAGATTAAAGTATTTATCCCTGTTTTGTTGACATGTGAGTCTGATTGTAAGCAAATTTGGGAGTTGACATAGGGATTAAAATCTCTACTTTCCTATTTCACAGGTGACTTACAAGAAAGTTACATTATTGAGGAAACAAATAATGCTCTTGCAAAAGTGAATGAAAAGGTTGCTTTGCATTTAATTGGGAAATATTGAAAGTGTAATCTGAAAATCCATACTATTTTTATTTTCCTCACATTTGTAGGTATTTTAATAACTTTCTATGTAAAACAATTTCTATCATGTAAAATATTGATGCTTATATTTAAGATTTTTCAAGGGGGGTAGTCATGTATTGAGAGGCTACTTCTACTTTAGAAATACATGTATATTTTTTACTTAAATGCTAAGCAGAGCAATAAGGTTCATATGTGTAAAATTGCAAAATCAATTATAGTATCACTGCAAACTTTTAAATAAAGAATAATTGGAAAAACTTTTTCATTTCTACAAGTTGGTATACATGTATTTCATTAATCACATTTCTAACTGACATTTCTAGATATGCTACTGATGTACGTATAAACTGAACAATGTGTAAAAAATTTACATTTTTGTTATTTGTAAACAATTATTGAGGTCAAAATTGGATGTTAGTTTCTATCTGGATATAAAATTATTTAATTGTGCATAATAAAATCTATCTGAATACAATTCAGAAAATTCTTTGCAACAAAACATCATCTTATTCTGGATTTCACAATTTTTAAAAGATAAAAAAACACCTTAGAGAGAAGTAAACAGAATCTATTGGTGATGTTCATGGTTGTCTATTTGGAAACTTTACGTGAGTAAAAAGCGGTATGAAGATTGTTCAACAAGAAAGTTTATGAAAACAAGACAAATTTTAATAAATTAAAAATGGAGTTTGGAAACCATTTTGGAAAAAATGTCAGGAATCATAAAGTTGAGATTCTTATCACAACTAAAAAGTAAACTTAGTTCAAATTTTCCTAGTGCTCAATGAAAAATACATACTAATGAATCATCTCTTACACAAAAATAAACATTATGGTTATTTTGTGAAGCAGTTATGGAACTTATCTCTGAGATATTTTACCATTGCATTTAGGTCTGGGTACAAACTATTCTGGTGTCCTTTCTCTAATAATATCAGAAAGCACTTAGCTGATATGTCTATGGATTCCTGTAAATAGAGTCTAATGAGCAATATTGGATTAGATTATTTTCTCTTGTTATTAAGATAATTTACTCTAAGAAGGAGAACTAACCATCACACTCTTGCTAATTTAATATCTAGCCATGACCCTGGCTTCTGTGGCTCAGTGGATTGATCTTTGGCCTGCAAGCTAAGTGTCGCTGGTTCGATTCCCAGTCAGGGCACATGACTAGGTTGCAAGTCAGGTCCCCAGTTGGGGGAGCGAGTGAGAGGCAACCACACAGTGATGTTTCTCTCCCTCTCTTTCTCCTTTCCCCTCTCTCTAAAAATAAAATAAATAAACAAACAAACTAATTATTTAATTAATTAATTAATTTTAAAAAATCTAGCCATGAGCTCAGAAGAGATTTAAGCATGGTCACCCAGTTATACTTCTTTGGGTAGCAACTACTCACAGTCACTTAGTAGTGGGCCTTACAGATAGCAGATGACCAAAAAGGTACCTTGAACTGAATTGAAAATGTGAGAAAGTGCTTAAAAGATAGTTCAGTGCTACTTAAATATATATATACGTATATTGATGTTGGCTCACAAATAGCTGGTTCTCATAGTGTTAACAGAATTTTTCCTTTGATAGCCCAGAACCTGGAGTAATTAAAGCAAATTCAAATTTTGTCTCTGCTAGTTAAAAGCTTTATGACTTGGGGCAAGTTTCTTAAACTCACTAAATCCACTTTCCTCATCTTTAAAAATATTGAAAAACAATGCCACCTATCCCACAGAGTTACTGTTCAGATTAAATGTGACAATTTATGTAAAAATGCTTAAGGTAACACTTAGCACCTGGTAAATAATCAATAAATATTTTTTTTCCTTGCTTTTCAAAACTTGTTTTTCTATTATAGTTGTCCCACTTTTCCCCCATTGCTTCCCCCGACCAACCCACCCCTTCTCCCACAGTCCATCCCCACCCCAATGTCCATGTCCATGGGTCATTTATACTAGTTCCTTGACTAGACCCTTCTTCTTCTTAGCCCTCTTCTCTCCCTTCCTCCCCCCCCCCCTTGTCATTGTCAGTCTATTCCTTGTTTACATGCCTCTGATTCAATTTTGCTCATTTATTTGTGTTGTTTATTAGTTTCCTGTATTAGGTGATACTATATGGTATTTGTCTTTCATTGCCTGGCTTATTTTGCTAAGCATGATTCTCTCTAGTTCCACCCATGTTGTTGCAAATGGTAGGAGTTTCTTCTTTCTTTCTGCTGCATGGTATTCCATTGTGTAAATGTACTACAGTTTTTTAGTCCACTCATCTACAGATGGGCACTTAGGCTGTTTCTAAAACTTGGCTATTATAAATGGTGCTGCTATGAACATAGGGGTGCATAGGTTCTTTTGAATTGGTGTTTCAGGATTATTCATGTATAATTCTAGCAATGGAATTGCTGGATCAAAAGGCAGTTCCAGTTTTAGTTTTTTGATGAAATTTTATACTGTTTTCCATAGTGGCTACACCAGTCTGCATTCCCACCAACAATGCACTAGGGTCCCATCACCAGCACTTGTTGTATGTTGATTTGTTGATGATGGTCATTCTGACTGGTATGAGGTGATATCTTATTGTGGTTTTTATTTGCATCTCTCTGGTGGCTAGTGACGTTGAGCATTCTTTCATATGCCTATGGACCCTCTGTATGTCCTCTTTGAAGAAGTGTTTGTTCAGGTCCTTTGCCCATTTTTTAATTGGGTTGTCTGTCTTCTTGGTGTTGAGATGTATAAGTTTTTTCTATATTTTGGAGATCAATTCCTTGTCTAAGGTATCATTGGCAAATATGTTTTCCCATATGGTTGGTTCCCTTTTCATCTTGGTGATGTTTTCTTTTGCTGAAAAGAAACTCTTTAGTTTGATCTAGTCCCATTGGTTTATTCTTTTATTTATTTCCTTTGCCTTAGGAGATGTATCAGTGAAAATATTGCTACATGGGATATTGAAAATTTTCCTGCCTATGTTTTCTTGTAGGACTTTTATGGTGTAATGGCTTACATTTAAGTTTTTTATCCATCTTGAGTTTAATCTGGTGTAGGGTGTAAGTTGATGGTCTAATTTCATTTCTTTTCATGTCCCTGTCCAGTTCCCCCAAAACCATTTGTTGAACAGTCTCTTTTCACTCCATTTTATGTTCCTTCCCCCTTTGTCAAATATTAGTTGACCATATAGACCTGGGTTTATTTCTGGGCTCTCTATTTTGTTCCATTGACCTATATGTCTGTTATTATGCCAGTACCAGACTGTTTTGATCACAGTGGCTTTGTAGTATAGTTTGATATCAGCTATTGTGATTCCTCCTACTGTGTTCTTCTTCCTCAAGATTGCTGTGGCTATTTCAGGTCATTTTTGGTTCCAAAAATGTTTTTGAAGTATTTGTTTTAGGTCTGTGAAATATGTCATAGGTATTTTAATAGGGATTGTGTTGACTCTATAAATTGCTTTGGGTAGTATGGACCTTTTAATGATGTTTATTCTTTCCATCTGTGAACATGGTATATGCTTCCATTTATTTGTATCTTCCTTAATTTCTTTCTTCAGTGTTAGGTAGTTTGCTGAGTACAGGTCTTTTACCTCTTGGCTAAGATCATTCCTAGGTACTTTATTTTTCTTGTTGCTGTAGTAAATGGGATTTTTTCCCTCGTTTCTATATCTGATATTTTATTGTTGGTGTATAGAAATACCTTAGATTTCTGAATATTGATTTGTACCATACTATTTTGCCAGATTCACTTATTAGGTCACGTAGATTTTTTTGTGGAGTCTATAGGGTTTTCTATGTACACTGTCACATCATCTACAAATAAGGACAGTTTTACTTCCTCTTTTCCAATTTTGATGCCTTTTATTCTTTTATCTTGTCTGATTGCTCTGACTAGACCTTCCAAGAATATGTTGAATAGGAGTAGAGAGAGTCGACATCCTTGTTTTGTTCCTGATCTTAGGCGGAATGCTTTAAGTTTTTGCCCATTGAGTATAATGTTGGCTTCAGGTTTTTCATATATGGCTTTTATTATGTTGAGGTATGCTCCCTCTATTCCCATTTTGATGAATGTTTTAATTGTAAATGGGTTTTGTACTTTACCAAATGCTTTTTCAGCATCTATTGATATGATCATATGATTTTTGTCTTTCATTTTGTTTATGCGGTGCATTACATTTATTGATTTGTGAATATTAAACCATCCTTGCTACCTTGGGATGAATCCCACTCAATGATGGTGTATGATATTTTAATGTGTTGCTGGATTCAGTTTGCCATTTGTTTGTTGAGAATTTTAGCATCTATTTTCATCAGCAATATTGGCCTGTAGTTTTCTTTCTTTGTTGTGTCTTGACCTGAGTTTGGATTTAGGGTAATACTGGATTCATAGGAAGAGTTTGTAAATCTTCCCTTTTCTTGTTTTTTTTTTTTTTGGAATAGTTTGAGGAGAACAGGAGTTAGTTCTTCCCTAAATGTTTTGTAAAATTTGCCTCTGAAGCTATCCGGTCCAGGGCTTTTGTGTGCCAGAGTTTTTTGATTACTGCTTCAATTTCACTAGTTGTTATCAGTCTATTCAGGCTTTCTACTTCTTCTTGATTTAGTTTTGGAAGATTATATGTTTCTAGAAATTTGTCCATTTCATCTAGGTTGTCAAATTTCTTGCCATACAGATGTTTGTAATAATTTCTTACAATCCTTTGTATTTCTCTGGTATCAGTTTTGATTTCTTCACTATCGTTTCTGATTTTGTTTATTTCAGTCCTCTCTCTTTTTTTCTTTATCAGCCTGGTTAAAGGCTTGTTGATTTTGCTTATCTTTTCAAAGAACCAGCTCCTGGTTTTACTGATCTTTTGAATTGTTTGTTTAGTCTCTATGTCATTTAATTCTGCTTTGATCTTGATGATTTCCTTCCTTCTATTCACTCTGGGCTTTGTTTGTTATTGTTCCTCTAGTTCTTAGAGCTGTTGGGTTAGATTTTTTATTTGAGAGTCTTCTATCCTTTTTAGGTAGGCTTGTATTGCTATGAAATTTTCTCTCAGGGCTATTTTCACTGTGTCCCATAGATTTTGGGTTGTTGTGTGTTCATTATCATTTTTTCCCAGAAACTTTTTGATTTTTTCCTTGATGTTACTGTTAAGCCATTTATTATTTAATAGCATGTTATTCATTCTACATGAGTTTGAATGTTTTTGAGTTTTTTCCTTGAGGTTAATTTCCAGTTTCAAGCCATTGTGATCTGAGAAGATGCTTGTTATAACTTAAATTTTCTTGAATTTGTTGAGGCTTGTTTAGTGTCTTATCATGTGGTCTGTCTTCGAAAATGTTGCATGTGTTCTTGAAAAGAATGCATATTTTGCTTCTTTGACGTGAAAAGTTTTATATATATGTCAATTAAGTCCATTTGATCTAGAATGTGGTTCAATGCTCATTATCCTTGGCGTTTCTTTGCTTTGAAGATCTGTCCATTGTGACAATGGGTTGTTAAAGTCCCCTACTGTGAGTATGTTGCTGTCAATATTGTTCTTGAAGTCCTTCAAGATTTTTCTTGTATATTTTGGTGCTCCTATGTTAGGTGCATATATGTTTACCAGGGTTATATCTTCTTGATGGATTTTTACTTTAAGTATCATGAAATGTTCTTCTTTGTCTGTATTTATGGCCTTCACTGTGAAATCTGTTTTGTCTGGTATAAGTATTGCTACCCTAGACTTTTTTTCTTGTCCATTTGATTGAAATATTTTTTTCCATCCTTTCATTTTCAATCTGTATAGATTTTTTTTTCTGAGGTGGTTTTCTTGTAGACAGCATATATTTGGGTCATGTTTTCATATCCATTCTTCTACCCTATGTCTTTTGTTTGGTGCATTTAATCCATTTACTCTTAAGGTTATTATTGATAGTTTTTCATTGTGATTTTTCTCCTTTGTACCTGCATTCCTCTCTATCTCTCTCAATTTCTTGATCTTCTTAAAGCAGACCCATTAACATCTCTTGCAGTGTTGGTTTGGTGGGGATGTATTCTTTTAGCCTTCTTTTGTCTGGGAAACTTCTTATTTCACCTTCCATTTTGAAAGAGAGCCTTGCTGGATAGAGTATTCTTGGTTGTAGGCCTTTGTTTTTCATTGCATGGAATATTTTTTATCATTCCTGTATGGCTTGTAGTATTTCTCTTGAGAAATCTGATGATAGCCTTATTGGCGCTCCCTTGTATGTTAGTATCTGTTTCTCTCTTGCTAATTTTAGGATGCTTTCTTTGTCCTTGAGTTTTGTCACTTTAATTATGATGTGTCTTGGAGTGGGCCTGTTTGGGTTTATCTTCATTGGGACTCTCTGTGTTTCCTGGACTTGCATGATTTTTTTCTGTCATCAAGTTAGGAAAGTTTCCTGTCATTACTTTTTCAAACAGGTTTTCTATCCCTTCTTCTCCTTTCTGATATTCCTATGATATGTATACTATTATGTTTTGTGTTTTCCTGCAGCTCTTTTAAAACCTCTTTATTCTTTTTCAGTCTTTTTTTGTTCTGTTGCACTATCTGGGAATTTTTTTCCACATTGTCCTCCAGTTCACTGATCCAATCTTCTGCTTCCTCTAGCTTGCTTTTGATTCCTTGAACTGTATTATTCAATTCAGAAATTGTATTCTTCATTTCTTCCTGGCTCTTATTAATAGCTTCTATGTCCTTTTTCATGCTGGTAAAGTTCTCAGTAAGTTCCTTGTAGTTTCCTTGAAGTTCTTTGTAGTTTTCTTTGAGCTCACTGAGCTCATTGAGCTTCCCTATAATCCATATTTTGAGTTCCATTACTGATAGTTTGCTTCTCTCTATTTCATTTAGCACTCTTTCTGGGGATTCCTCCTTTCCTTTTGATCATGGGTTGTTTTTCTTTTTCCCCATTTTTTTGTGACTCTTCTTGTTTGTTGCTGCTTCTTAGATTGATTTGCACTTCCTTGATCTGCCCTGGGGCATCAGATTTTATTCCAGTCTGGGCATAGGCAGCCAGTTGGAGACTGCCAGAGATGTACTGCCTTTGTCTGTCTCCTTTAGTTGTTAATCTTTTCAATCTGTGATCAGCCATTAGATTTAAGCACTGAGGGTAAGGCAGATTAATTCCTGCCAGCAAAACTATTGCTTCCCCTCAGGCTGAGGCCACTTGGAGGGGAGTGGTCTGCTTGCAATATGGGGAATGAATCAGCACTGGGACTCAGTCTTCTGCTCCTGCAGTTCTCTCCTCAAAGCCACTGCCCCAAACTCTCCTTAAGTGTCTCTAGTCCTCTCTGTCCTCTCTCTGCCAGAGCCCACAGTAAGTGGGTGCCAATATATTTTTGAGTGTGATCTCTTTAAGAGCTCTTTGTCTGAAGCCGTTCACTTTTCACTTTTTCACTTTTTCACTTTTTATGGCTGGATGCTATCTTACTTTCTGCTCTGTTGCTGTAAGCTGGGAGGCCCTTCTCAGGAGGAACCCCCAGCTGCTGAATTGTTTCTCAGTCCCTTCAGCTGCCACCCGTGGGAGCCCTGCCAGCTTTTTCGTGTCTCTGCTCCTCCTACCAGTCACATTGTGATGAAGCGGCTTTTTCTGTCTGTCCTTGGTTTTAAGGCTTCTCTTTAGCTAGTGTTCAGTTGGTTATTCTGGATGATTTCTCCACAATTAAGTTGTAATTCCAGACTGGTCCTGGGAGGAGGTTAGTGTAGCTTCCACTTACTCCTCCACCATATTGGATCCCAGTTAAATATTATTTCTAATGTGGCCAGTTGGATGTTTGATACATAAATGATCAAGTCTCTTACTAAAGTCATCTTTTATAGGATGGACTGATTTTATACTATAAAAATGCAAAATATAAAATATTAATAATCAAATAAATTTTCATGTAGAAACAGACTCACTTTATTTATTTAGATGCTAGTTTGAATGAATAATTAAGAACTTTATCTGGGTTTCAGCATACTTGATTGTGAAAAGAGGGTTTTGGATTCAATAATCACCAAGGAGCTAATGCTTAAATTCTACAGAATTGTAATTTTTAAATTGAGACATTTATATTTACTTTCATACTAGATACCTAATTTATTACATAGATTTATTATTTAGATTGATCTAACAATTCAATGCAGAGCTTTCTTAACCTAATGTAAAACCAGCTTATCTGGACAGAGCATAGAACATGTACTGAGAAAATTCTGAGATGAATTACAACTAACATTGCAAAATCCCATTAAAATTTGTTCCCATTGAGTATGTCTTAACTGCACCATTGTGCATAAGTTTTTTATTTATTCATTGACTTTATTGGGGTGATATTGGTTTATAAAATTATATAGGTTTCAAGTGTACAATTCTGTAATACATCATATATATATTGTATTGTGTGTTCACCAACCCAAATCAAGTTTCCTTCAATCAGCATTTATTATTCCCCCCTTACTCTCCTCTACTTCTCCTCACCTACCTTTCCGTCTGTTAATTACTATACTGCTCTGTGTCTATGGTTTTTTTTTTCCTCTTAATCTCTTACCCTTTTTTACCAAGCCTAGCAACTCCGCTCCCCTCTAAGAGTTGTCAGTCTGTTTTCTGTCTCTATGAGTCTGTTTCTGTTTTGTTTATTAGCTTATTTTGTTCATTCCATTTCACATATAAGTGAAATTATATGGTACTTGTCTCTCTCTGACTGGCTTATTTCACTTAGTGTAACACTCTCCAGGTCCATCCATGCTGTTGCAAAGGGTAAGGTTTCCTTCTTTTTATGGTCTAGTAGTATTCTATTATGTAAATGTACCACAGCTTTGTATCCACTCATCTGTTAATGGACATTTGGACTGCTTTTAAATATTGGCTATTGTAAATAACACTGCAATGAACATAGGGATGCACATATTCTTTTGTATTATTGTTTTGGGTTTCTTTGGATATATTCCCAAATGTAAAATTATTGGCTCATAAGGCAGTTCCATTTTTAATTTTTGAGGTAACTCCAGACTGCTTTCCACAGAGCTGTACCAATCTGTATTCGTACCAACAGTGTAGAAGGATTCCCTCTACTTTACATTTTTGCCAACACTTATTTGTTGATTTATTGATGACAGTCATTCTGACAGGTGTGAGGTGATATTTCATTGTGGTTTTAATTTGCATTTCTCTGATGATTAGTGATGTTGAGCATCTCTTTATGTCTGTTGTCCATCTGTATGTCCTTTTAGGGAAGTGGTTTTTCTTTTTTGGTATTGAATTTTATAAGTTCTTTATAAATTTTGGATATTAACTCCTTATCAGATGTTTCATTGATGACTATGTGAGTTCATTGGGTTGTCTTTCAGTTTGTTGATGGTTTCTTTTGCTATGTAAAGACTTTTTAGATTGATGTAGTCCCATTTGTTTATTTTTCTTTTGTTTTTCTTGCCCGAGGAGATATATCAGAAAAATATTGCTATGAGAAATGTCTGAGATTTTACCTTCTGTTTTCCTCTAGGATTTTTATGGTTTAAAGTCTAACATTTAAATTTTTAATTTATTTTGAGTTTATTCTTGTTTATGGTAAAGAAGCTGGTATAGTGTTATTTTTGCATTTATCTGTCCAATTTTCCCAACACAATTTATTGAATAAACTGTCTTTACCCCATTGTATGTTCCTGCTTCTTTTATCAAATATTAAATGGCCATAAAAGTGTGGGCTTATTTCTGGGCTCCATTGTGCTTTTTATTTCAGAGGAAAACAAGGAAGCAAAAGTCATAAGATACTGTCAGAAAAACCAAAACTACGAGGATACATTTATTCAAGCTGAGGACAATAAAACAAGGAAGGGCTTAGCATAGAAGAAGCAACAGGAGAGCCCAGGCTGGGCTGCCCTAGCTCACTGGGAAGTCAGAGAAGAGGGGGCATTAGGAACTCTTGACAGAGAAATTACTGTGGTGGATATGCAATCTGATTTCTAGACTTGGATTGTTCAGACAAAGTCAGATAACTTCAGAGAACCCTCTGTACTTTATAACATTTATTTAAAACACCAACAACATTTCAGTTCTCCCATCCCTTTCTCTTAATTTTCCCCAAAGCAAGTGTATGAGAATCATGCTCTTACTTACTATTCCGACCACTCCTGTGTTTATTTGCATGACAATTAAAAAAATGTATCATGTGATTCTGTGCAAATTAAATTATATGACAAATATTTGGCTCTTTAAATTTATTTGTTACCCTGACCAGTATGGCTCAGTTGGTTGGGTACTGTACTGCAAAGCAAAAGGTTGCTGGCTTAAATCCCAGTCAGAGAACATGCCTAGGTTGCAGGTTCTGTCCCCATTAGAGGCACATACAAGAGGCTGTCAATTGATGTTTCTCTCACACATTGATGTTTCTCTCCCTCACTTTCTCCTTCCCTTTCCCCTCTCTAAAAATAAACAAAATCTTTAAAAAATAAATGTATTTTTTAAAAAAATGTCTTTATTGCTCACAACAACTGATCTATACAATATTCACTCTTCCTTAGACTCTCCCTCAATCACCCAACCAATGACTAAATTCTTTATTAGGGTCTTCCTAATACCCTCCTACTTAAACACCCTATTGTTCCCCATAGTTTATGATGTTGCTACAAAAAAACTACAGTGTTGTTCCCAGTGGTGTGTGGCTGAAGGATACTGACAGTATTGTTTTTGTTTTTGAGGTGAAGATTTAGTGATTTTCCATAGAGAACACAGCTGGGGAGTGGCAGAGCTAGGCTGAAAACCCAGCTTGAGTTTATAGTTTCTGCCCTAAAACACACATGGTAGTTGATACAAAGGGAAAAATGAAATGAGCTGGGGATAAGGTACACATTATTATGAAATGGGACTCAGAAAGAAACACTAGGAAACACAAATTTAAAACAAGCTTAGTGGAAAACATGTCAACACCAAAAAACCCCCACAAAAATCCCTGAAAATAAACAGTAAAAGATGTGGAATAAAGCAAGGAAACTGTGTTGTTAGGAAACCAAAGAAAGTTAGTGTCAAATTTTGCAGAAAGGGTAGTAATATTATATATATATATGTGTGTGTGTATACATATATATTATATATATTATATAGAGAGAGTAGTAAGATATATATATATATATATATGTGTGTGTGTGTGTGTGTAAATAAATGGGGGGAGAAAGAGAGAGAGGGGGGATTAAAAGCTGAGTCATTAGTGATTATCAGGGAATTCTAGGAGGGGAGTAGAGACTGAGGCCAGCATTTGTAAAGGTTAAGAATTACATGGGGTGAGGATGTGACAAAATCTCTTCACAACTGTAGGGAAAGAGAAACAGGCTGGAAACAACAGGTTTAGAGGTCAATGTGAAGAGTTGATGGTTCTGGATACAAGTAGTTTTGTCTAAGCACCAGAGGAGACAATCAAGGAGTGAGCGATTCTTACCTGATGGCCACTCTTCTGACACTAAAAGGGAAGTTACCTACTGAGACTGATGGGGGACAATGGGAATTAGGAGTTGCAGGAAACTGGTAAAGACTCTTTACACAAATTTATGCCCTTTTTCTTTTCTAACTGAATATTCTCTAACCCTATTTCTACATTTTGCTTAGAAGGTAGAAGACTGAATCTGCTGGAATAAAATTTTATGTGCCAATTTCTTCTACACTCAGTTAGTGATTAAACAAAACATCGGTAAATCATTCCCTTTTACTCACTTAAACCTGATATTATGGGAATTATGCAACTTTTCTATAATTTACAAACACCATCTTCTTGTTAGGAAATATTATTTATAGTGATGAAACTGGGTCATATGTCATGTTCACACATTCTGTATTTTCATTGCAAACTTATAGGAATTTGTTGGCTGCCTGTTCTTTTTGGTAACAAGATGTGAAAGGTTGTCATAAGAACAAAATTTCTCACCATATTTCAATTCAATCAATCATCGAGAGTAGGCTAAAATAATTCATATTTTTGCAGTAAAACATCTAAGGTTGCCAGATTAAAATCAAGACACTCAGTTAAATTTGAATTTTATAAACAAAAAATAATTTTTGAGCATAAGTATGTCCAAAATACTGGGACATACTTATATTTAAAAATATGTTCGTCTTTTATCTTAAATTTATATTTAAATGTGCATCCTGATTCTTGATTTGCAACATATAATTACCCTAAAATCATCATTTCTTACAGATTGGGTTCCATGAATATAGATCTTCTGTGGAGAAATGTTTGGCCAAAGACCAGTACTGACCCTAAGTGAACATTCTACTGAAAGAAAATTACAATGCTGTAATCAGCTTACTAATCCATGAACCCATTGCAGCGATTTTCCCTTTCAAAAGATTCCACTATGAGTAACACAATGAATGGTAATATTTTGGGTTCGTATTTTGTTTCTGAGGCTATTAAAGTTTGTTTGGACCATCTCCAACCTGAGATATCTGAGGAACTAGATTTGATATAAAAGGGAGAATTCATAATATCAACAGCAAATGTGATTACCTGTTCAAATATTATGTTGTGCTACAGTTCAAGTTGAAGTCATCTATTCAGAGAAAGTTCTAATTCTTCTATTCTCTTCTTTCTATTCAGTAACATGTTCATTTTAAAGTGAGATTGTCCTAGGAGTTCACATTCTGCTTTCCCCTCCCTGTTTCACCTCACCAGTACACACACACACACACACACACACACACACACACACACGAGTCATAAAACTGGAGAACTTTGACTTATTGGAATATCTATCTCTAGTATATATTTTTTCTCATTTTCCATTGTGTTTATTCATATTCTCATTCTTTCTTCAATTCTGATAGAAAAATGTTCCTTTCTCTCAGCCACTCTTCTCTCCAAAGCAAGCTCTCACCTCCCTCCCATCTCAACAAATGCTCTCAGAAAAGGATACAACATCCTCTGCACTCAGAGGTTGAAGTACTTGATAATGCTTAAAATGGCAATTTATTTCTATATATTTCCATAACAAGACTAATGAGAGAAAAAAACTCTAGTTCTGAAGAAGGCCTGTGTAAAGGGTGGAGGCTGGGAAAAGATGACAGAAAGGAAGTCTTCCAAGGACTCAGTAGGCAGTAGTTAGGTCACACCATAGTCTCTCTTTGTACAACACTGGTTCACACCAAAGAGATATTTTAGAAAAGACTTACATTCAGTTCTTTATATTTTTGACCTGTTCTATTGCTATTTAATTGTCCATGTCATGGCTGAGGGATGAAATGCCTGATGATCTGGTAGTTAGATACTCAAGCTCTGCAGCTACCTGATGATGACAGAAGGTACTAGATGGGCTTTTAGACAGTCAGGCACTCACGCATACAGACACAATGAGTTCTCGGGTCAAAGAGCTGGAAGAAGCCTTTTAAATTTACAAAGAAGGAACCCAAGACTCAGAAACAATAAGTGACTTGTTTAAAGTCAAGCAACTAGTTAGAGACAGAAAAAAATTACAGATATCTCAATTGCCATGGTTAGTTCTCATGTTAAAGGCTAACCTATCTCACATGGACCTTAAAGTTCATTTAAAAAGCACAGCTAGTCAAAAGTGAGTTTTAAAATAGAAGGGTATGTAAAACTAAAATATATTGTAAAGGAAATAAAAAAAGTTATTTGAATGATATTTTAGGTTGGTCAGAAATACAACTTATTTTAACCATGCATTTAATTATAGGTAATTTTGCAATGAAAACTTTGCTTTGCTTTGAATAAATAATGGCCAAACTTTGCTAAAATAGATTAGGGTCCAGGCAATTAGACTTGTATTTAAATAAATGTCCAGATTTTCATTAATTAACTTAAAATTATTTCAAACACTTTTTTTTGTCTTTAATTTAGTAATGATTAAGAATGGCATGTTGCTCAGAGCTAAAGAATGAAGAGCAGGTATGCTGTCTTACGATTAGAGAGTACGGCTCAGAACACGTGAGCCTAATTAGAGAATTTTGTAAAGGGCTTTGAAGATGAAAAGAGCTATAAAATCCCAAAGAATATTGATATTGCCAGGCTTACTCCTAGTTCTGTCACTAACTTTCTGTGTGGTCTTAAGAAAAAAAAATCAATAATCACTAACTTTGAACATAAGAATGCAAGGATGTATTTTGCTTCATTTTGACAGTTAATTTTTATTTTCAATATAAACTTAACAAGCATACCAAGTAGAACTTGAACAACTCTGGCACTTTAAAAATGTATTATAGTAGGTTTTTATTACATATGCATTTATCTTGAAAATACCACTTTACTTCTACTTTCTATTTTTTAATATAAGCAGGCCTCACTTTTTTTTGCCATAAGATGATTCTTAAGCTGACCATTAGATACTAATGTGCCATAAGCATTACCTGAATACTGATTAAATAAAAGTACAGATTTCACAGGTCCTAATTCCATGATTCTGAATTGAAATATCTGAGAAATAGCCCAGTAATCCACATCTAAAAAGAAACACCTTGGGGATTCTAACATTCCAAGTACCCTAGTTTCAGAACTAATGTGCTAGCAACACTTCTAAAAGTCAATTGCCAAAGCAATCATGTGGCCTCTGTTGTGATCCAAATGTGCGTGTTGTCATTTGGTTGAAGGATACTAGTGATTTTAATGTTTGAACAGAATTGTGATGATTACTACTGGTTTTTAGTCAAATGGTGAAATGAAGACATTTTGAAAATAATAATTGTTCCAGAAAAAGACTTTTCTTCAAAATTTCCAAGCACTTAAAAATAATTTAAATTCCTTTAAACTGTATAGACACCTGAAACATGGGAAGACATTTTGATATTATATTACTTAGTCACCCTTGACATTTTTCTAATGACCCTAAGTTAGTAAGTCCAATGTCCATATGCAACAGAGAAAACTTATCTTCAGACTATGGCCAATTGTCTTGTAGATGACTTCCATTTTCTCAAAGAGACAATGCAGACATTAATGTGAAGGAAACAACTTAAACAGATGCTTTCTTTTGGAAATAAATGTTTCCAAGTTCAGCTCTTATTAGCAGTAGGTCAACAGTGTCAATGTATAAAGATCATAACTCCTCTGTAATTTGGAACCAATATACAAGGCATTGATCCTCCAAGACTGAAAACTTGGTTTGAAACTACCAGACAAGCTCTGTATTTCAAAGACAAGCATACTTCTCAGTATATAGCACACCTAACATGGGAATTGAGAGGTGTGGAGTTCACAAGCTGCACAGAAAACAATTTTACTTTCATACCTGGTGTTCTTGTGTGCCCTGACTAGAGGAATCCAAGTGCACAAGTTGTAATCTTTCCAAGAGCAGTAGGTTGATATCAAAGACTCCTCAGTGAAGCAGGGAATTGTGGCAGTACTTCAAGGAGTGGGATTGCAATTAACTCTTACAAACAGACTGAAGGAATGCCCTGCTTGTTTGCTGAAGGCTTTGCTTGTACTTCAGAGGTGACTGGATCTAAAGCACAGACATGATAACCTGCCAGGCTGTGGAGAGTGTGGGCAGGGCAAAGAATTGCAAAGTTGATGATAACATGTACATATTCTAATGGTTTTGGGAATATTTTATACAATATGATAAACCAGATACTTTGTTTTCCAATTCTATTGACAGAAATCAAAGAGTTTTAAAAAACCTAACTCCTGGTGTTATTGTGTGTATAATGTGTGTGAGGAGAAAGACAGAGAGAGACAGCGAGAGAGAGAGAAAGAGAGAGAGACAGAGACAGACAGAGACAGAGAGGTGTCTGGCTACAAAGCGACTCTGTTATGGGTGAAGAGCAACATGTTAATAAACATTACCCACTACAGAATTCTGTTAGCAACATTCTTTAATACAAAGTGGCAATAGTGGTAAAAGGTTAGGAGACTGTAGAGCAGTATATATGTCACAAATTCAGTTTAAGGAAACTACTGTCTAATAGGAAATGCACTCCCTCATCTCTCACCTTCTTAAAAATAGTGTTATTCTTCCATGAAGAGATTCCAATTTGATAAAGGGCTTTCCCAAATTTATGGCAAGGATCAAACCTATTTAGGAAGTAAACTTGATTGCATATAACCAACTCAAATTACCTTCTTACTTAGCAATAAATTAGAAAAGCAACTGAGTAGACTAGACAACTCCATAATGTCACTCTTCTCTCTCACTATTTGTAGTTTTCAACCATAACAAAATCATCCAGTTCTCTGCACTTCTCTTGTGTTCCTTTGTCTTCTGGTGTCTGGCCAAAAGTGGAAGGTAATTACAGGGTAAAAGCACCAAGGGTGTTCTATCTTTGTGCCAGAGATGTGTAGCACCAGCCAATTGTTTTTGATCATTTTCTGAGTCCAGGCTTGTTTTTGGTCACAGTTGGGAATTCCAGGTAAGGACATTCTACACGTGAGTGTATATATGTATGTTGATCTGAGTATGTAGCTGAGAGAAAACACTCTGTAGTCATTCTGCTAACATATTCAGGCAAATTAAAACAAAAATAAATCCAATAGAGAAGAAAACAAAGCTATAACCAAAAGGTCATCTTGCTTTTTGAATGGCTGTAGTGATAGTATGTTTTAGTAAGCAATAATTGGTTGCATGGACAGTCAGAATAGATCATATGACTTTAGGACAGCATATTTTGGGTTTTGAAAATCTTTTAAATTTGGAATTTATATCATTGAATCTGTAAAAAGAGAACATTTCCTAGTGTTCCATTTAGGGTTTTCCCGATTCAAACTTATGGCATAAATTTATGAGAATCTGTTACTACCAAAGCTGGCAAAACTATCCCCACTCCCTGCCCCCCCCATCTGCTGGCTTCTTTGTGCAGTTTCAGCAAACTGACATTTGTAACACTTCTCTTCCCACAGAACCAACACTGTCTTCCTATCTAAATTCATCATGAGACTGATTTTACATTTCATTTCATAGGGAAGGTATTCTGACCCTAACTGGGTCAGTTAGAATTAGGCTTGGCTCCATAGTAAGAGAGACCCAAGGAGAGTGGATTAAATAGTATACAAACTTGTTTATTTTTCATTCAAGAAAAGAGCAGAAAGAATAATGGTGTAAATGCTTGTAAGGGAGTAATCATACTATAGATAGCAACTAAAAACTCTTAAAGAGTAAAGAGAAGAAAAACAACTATTTGAGGGTGTTGGAAAGAATCTAGAGGGGAGTCAACCCTTAAAAAAAGAAGCCACATTGAGATACAGCTATGTTTATAGAACTTTTCCCACAAAGTCACCTTTCTTCATTCCTTAAGCTACAGCATCTTGAACTGAACCATAACGTGCAGTTGATTTGAGATGTCTAGAGGAGAGTGTTCAGGACAGCTATAATATTTGTAGATAAAGGGAGGGAATTTTAAATAGAAGGAGAGAAAAGGAGCTTAAAACCTGCATTAAAATACTTAGCAGATCTTTGGCTGGCACTGTTTATTCATGAGGGGAATATAAGAAAACCAGTGGAGAACAACGGGAAGACCGAACTGAGCAGAGATTTCAGCTCTTACTCACCACAGGCAAGCTCGAGTTTGAAATTTTAGTTCTGCTGATTTAGAAAATACCTCAGGAACTCACTGAAAATCCAGGACTATGCCTTAGGAAGGAAGACTTTGTCTCAGGACTAAGGGATTAATGTTAGAATGTGGGAAATACTAACAGAGAGCCCGAAGAGCAAAGTTAAACTCATTCTTCCACAAGCTTATGGTGATCAGCCAGAAATTAAATTACCTACTAAGTAAAAAATTCAACAAGCTTATGGGGAATCTACAGTCTCTACAATTCAGGGTTCCTAAAAAGTATTATCTACAATTTCCAGTATAAAATTAAAATTATTAGACACGTGAAGAAACATAAGAATGTGACCTATATTCAAGGGGAAAAATTAAGCCAAAAGGAATAGACTCAAGACCTAGATGTAAAGTTTAGCAGATAGTACTTTCAAGAAATCAAAAGAAAATTGGTGATAATGAAAGGACAGATGGGATTCTCATAGAAACATAATTACTATAAAAATGAAATAAAAATTCTAAAAATGAAAAGTACAGAATTTGGAATGACAGATTCATTAGATGGGTTTAACAGCCCTTGGAAACCAATATAAGCCCCTGAACAATAGCTTCCAGAGTCAAGATTCTAGGACCAAATAAGTCTTTGGCCTAGGATTCCATAGTCTATTACTAAAAAGCTTCAGGTTTTTTGTTGTTGTTGTTGTTGTTGTTTATATGTTTTTAATGCTAGGCAACCAGACATTTCATTCATTGTGTATAAATGGTTTCATGCAACTTTTCTCTCCAGGCATATTTCTAAATGATTGTATATATATAAAATTTTATATTAAATTATATTTAAAAAATGTTTATTGACTTTCCATAACATTTAGGAAATGTTGCTGATTAGAACAAAACATAACAGCTGTGATTATAAGAATACACTTGTTAGTATACATTCAAATCTTGCAAGTTTTTAAGATTATCACTCATAAGAAAATTTAAGGGTTTACTCATATTCAGTAGCTCAATGAAAAAAAAAAAAAAACAAGAGTGTAAAATCAGCCAATGTGCTAGTATAATGTTTTGATAGGACAATTTAAGTTTTAGCACAAGCTAAATCTAAGAATGTGGGAATTTGCTCATTTGAATCAAAGATCTGACTTAAAAATCAAGCAGGATAGACATTGTGGGAAGAGGAAAGCATTTAGCAAGTATTTTTATAGTATAATTTAGATGTTTTGATGGCATGTTTGTAAGTGGAAGTAACATTGCCTTGTTTTCTTTTTTCAGAGACGTGCAAACTGAACTCTGATCATTATGCAGCAGAGTACTCCTCAGTTTTGAAATGTTATAAAATTAACTCTGCTTGCAGATAATGGTAAGAGAGTAGATTAAGAAATGAAAGAAAACAGTTTGAAGCCTTAATCAAAACACTACTTTCTTCTGGGTACTGGAAATAAAAACAAACAAACAACAAAAACAGGACAATCATCTCATCGTTTAAACTAGAAATGAAACACTGGCTTCCAAAGACTTATTGAGGGGAAGTGTAAAAACCACACAATTTAATACTTTCATTGTCTCTTAAAAAAGAAGAATTAATAACAAGTGGCCAGATAGTCAGCAATTAGAATTTTAATTTTAGTCTTGTTAATAACTAACTGCATGACACAGAGCAAGAACCTGCACCTTTTCCCCCTTTCGTCCCTTTTATAAAATGAAGCAAGTACGTTCATTAGATTATCTCGATGTTCTAATATTCCATGAATTCTCACAAAAATAATGATTTTCTAAATATGGTTTCTGGATAAAGGTAATGCACCCTTTATGTCCAATTTAGGTAAAAATGTAGTCAAGGAAGTTTCTAGTCACCATTATGAAAGCAGAGTGGGTTCATTCTCCTCTCATCCCACATGCTGCTGCATGTAAAGTCACAAAGCCTGTAGTGATTTTATTTTTTTCAGCAAAAATATAGAGTAAATATTTAAGGTGAATGTTGAAAGGCTTGAGGCTGTACAGAATTCAGGTTAAGTTTAATACAAAAGAGCTGTGGTATTTATGCTTCACTTTAGGCTTATACTTTCCCTGTCTCTGAGGGAAAATCTTTGATCATAGCACAGGTGAAACTGATACTCAGTAGGTTTAAATAATGTAATTTTGAATACAGAATGATAGGATATGGTTTATGAAACAAAGAGTGCTGAGTAGAAAAAAATATTAGATTCTAATTCAGTCATTACTGACTTTGCAACCTTGGACTTTTATTTGTTGTAAAAAGAGGGCCCTGAATCGATTAATCTTTAAGCGCCTTCAGATCTAATACTGTGAAAGTTGTGTTCCATTTTAATTTGACTTGTGGGTTTGACACTATTTTCTGTGTTGACATTTGAAATAAAAAATCTGATTCAAATATCTAGTATTTTGTGAACATCAAATAAAACACTCAATCATAAAAATGACAAAGATGGGATAACAAACATCTGAAGCATTTGGGATAGTTTCCAACAAATACAAATTTAGGAAGAAAAGTGAGTTCAATGTAGATTTTACACACAATTCAACAAAACTAAAATATTAGCACTAATGATTCATGAAGAGTACTTGATTCCTACTTCTGTGAGATGATATTTTTTAATCATGTCCATGAAGTTTCTTTTCAAGGTGTGTACATTACCACAAAATAATCTGATTACCTGGGAAGCTAGAATACCTACTGAGGTACAGTGTATTTTATTCTTAAGCTATTTTACTACTGACAGTACAATTATTAAAATGACATTTTACATATTGTACGTTTGAGAGACTTGATGTTTTTGTGGAGTGCTATACACAAAATAGCTTATTAGGAGTTGGTAGGTTATATTTGGATATTCTGCAATATCTCCTTTGTTAAGTATTGGTCACGAAGTACCGTCTCAAATAACTTGTAAACTTTTCTAGATATAGATATATAGATAGAAAAGAAACCTCATTTACTTTCTATCAGGAAAGGATCTCTAAGGTGAATGATTAGATTCTTGTAATTAAATCTGTTTGAGCTGTTGCCAGTCATGGTGTTTTAACTGCAAACCTTTTGCCTACCTTATGCAGGAATGACTCACTTGGATGCAATGCAGGAATCAGTTGTGCCATTGCAAAATTAGGTTGTGGTAGTTTGTTCATGAGAAATCATTATGCAAGTTGATAAAATGTAATTTGCAGGTGAATAATTATTTCTTGTTGGGTGGATGTGACTGTGTCTGGAGGTTACACTGGGATTTTCCATTTTCCTCTTTGGCTTTTTCCAACATGTTCTTTTTATCCTCCTTTAAAAAATAATGTACCCTTTTCAAACTCCACCGTTCTATCTTGAGTTAAGAAGCTCTTTTACTAGGGCACCGGGGCAAAGATACTGCTGAATCTTAGGCCAGATAAAAAATAAAAACACAACCAGACACATTGAAGTGAAACTCCAGGCACCAAAGACAAAGAAAAAAAATCTTAAAAGCAACTAGGGACAAAGAATGATTAGCTTCAAATAATTGACAATTTCAAGAACAACTGACTTCTCAAAAAAATAAAATAAAGAAAGAAAGAAAGAAGAAAGCAGATTTATTGTCCAATGTTCTGAGAGTAAATAATTGAAAATTGGGAATATATTTCAAGAAAAAGAGCAAACAAAACTTTTAAACAAATATAAACTGAGAGAGATTGCCACAAATCAACCTCACTGAAGGAAAAAAAAAGATCTCAACTGTGAGACAAGAAAGAATATAAAGCAAATACATTGAGAAATATACAGGTAAGTCTAGGTAAATAGTGACTTCATAAAACAAGAATACTGATGGCATGGGGAGTAAAAATAATATATAAGATGACACTAAAATTCACAATAGCATTATCATATGCACAAGGAATACTGGAATTTGGAGAGAATGTACATATTTAAAATTTTGGAAGTAGGGTAATAATATTGATTAAATTTTTACATGGACACATTACACAGAGGAACACAGATAAAAATGACTACAGCTTTTCTGTCTGAAATTTATGGTCAAGAAAGCAACAGAACAACTTCAAAATGATGAAACACATAATTTAAAAAATAAAGATACAACAAAAACATTTCAGAAAAACTAAAGTTGAGAGAATTGATTCTAGCAGTTCTGTGCTATAGGAAATATTAACATGAGTGCTTCAGGCAGAAGAAAAAGATACTAGATTACATGGATCTATACAAAGAAATAGCATGGTAAATTGTACATATGTGGATGCATATAATGTACATTTGTTCTCATTTAAAATTTTTTAAAAAAGATAATTGACTACTTAAACTAAAATTTCCTAACAGTTATTATGGGATTTATAATATTTAGAAGGAAAATGTAATAACAATAAAATAAAGAATTAGCAGGAGAAAGAGAAATATATGTTATTTTGAGGGTCTTACAATTTGATGTGAAGTGATAATATATTTTTTGAAGATACATATTGTAAATCTGAGGACAACCATTAAAAAGGTAAAACTAAGAGTTTTAGTTAGTAATACAACAGTGTAGATGCATTCATTTATCATTACTGCTGCTGTAACACATTATGCTATTCAGACTACAAGAGTCCACCCTGTGGCTCCCAAAGTTTCACACCCAACCCACGAGAAAAATACACTCACCATTTCCCAATGTACCTAACATTATCAACCCATTGCAGTATTAACTCAAACCCAAACACTTCATCTAGGTCTTATTAGCTCAAACGTCCCAAATCTTATAATCTAAATTATCAAAATTAATTATGATAAGAGTTTGGATAGAGTCCATTCAGGGACAAAGGTTTTTTTCACCTGTAGACTTGTGAAGTAGAAAACAAGTTGGCTACTACCAGAATACAGTTACTGGGCCAGGCATAGAATAATAATTATAGACACTTTCATTTAGAAGGGAGAAAATTAAACAAACAAACAAACAAACAAAAAAAAAAAAAATCCAGGATTCACTGGTTTCAGACAATTTTGAAATCCAAGTAGGAAGACCCCAGAGGCTCTGCCTGCTGGGCTCACAGCTCCACCCTTGATGTGCTTCTGTCCTTTTCATGAAAGTTAGAGCATACTTGAGGCTGAGTAAGTTTTATTAGCCTGTTTCATGGCTGTAAAATTTAGGGAGTGGGATGGTGTTTTTTAATTTTCTTTTCTCTTTGTTTATTCATTGAATGCTGGCAGGGTGTCCACTGATACACATTCTCAAAAACCTTGTGGGTCTCCTGTGTGTGTCGCAGGGATGCCCTCCATCAGTTAACTGGCTTCCCCATTGGCCTTTTCTGGATAATTCTGTCTCTATTTTTTGCTTCTGCCAAGAAGGCTGAAGGAATCCATCAGACACGTGTCTAATCTTTTAAACACCTTTTGTGTGCCTAAATATTCTGATCTTGTGATTCTTTCAAGATACTAGCAAAGGTTATCTAGTATGCATTTGGCTTTCTCTCTAAAGCATGCATTTTGACTATAAACTTTATAATTTAGAATCTTTTATAAGCTAGAAGGCTGAATATTTCTCAAATTATCAAGTCTTGGTTTCTTTTTTTTTTTTTTGCTTAAAGTTTCTTCCCTTGATTTTTCATTTTCCTCTCACATTTTAGTACAGGCAGCAAGAAGTCAGTCTACACCTTCAACACTATGCTTAAAAATATTCTCAGCTAAATACTGAAGATCATTGCTTACTAATGGTTAACTTTGCATGTAACTACAGTACATAATTCAGTGAAGCCTTTCTGAATAAGGATTTACTTTCCTCCAGTTTCCGTGAACACATCCTCATTTTCTTCTGGGCTTCACTAATAGTGCTTTAACATAAATACTTCTACCAACAAGTCTTTAGTGGTTTAGGTATTCTCTAAGATGACATAGGTTTTCTCCACTGGGTTCCTCACTTCCTTCTGAGACTTCACCAACAGAGTCTTTAACATCCATATTTCTATTAACAGTCTAGTTATTTCTTTTGTCATGTGCCTAAAAATTCTTCTAAATTTGTCCAGTTTCAAAGTCTCTTCCAAATTTTTAGGTATTTGTTACAGCAATGTCTCACATTTACCAAAACCTGCATTAATTTCATGTTGCCTCTATAACATATTATTACAAACTTAGTATTTTAAAACAATACAAATTTATTCACTTCTAGTTCTGGGGGTCAGAAGCCCAAAATAAGTGTCACTGGAATAAAGTCAAGGTTCTGACATCACTGAACCTTTAAAAAAGAAAAGGTTTTATTTACTTTTAGAGAGAGGGGAAGAGAGGGGGAAAGAGAGGGAGAGAAACATCAATGTGGGATGCTTCTTGCATGGCCCCAACCGGGGACCTGGCCTGCAACCCAAGCATGTGCCCTGACTGGGAATCAAACCTGGGACCCTTTGGTTTGCAGGCTGGTGCTCAGTCCACTGATCCATACCAGCCAGGGCGGAACCTTTTCTTTTCTTTTCTCTCTCTCTCTCTCTCTTTTTTTTTTCCTCTTCTTTCCCTTTCTTTTCTTTCCTTTTTTTTTCTCTTTCCTTTTCTTTCCTTTTCTTTCTTTTTCTTTCCTTTCCTTTTCTTTTTCTTTTTGAGAGCTTTATTTGAGAGGCTCGAAGGGAATAAGTTTTTCTTGCCTTTTCAACTTCTAAAGATCAACTGCATTCCTTGGCTTGTGGTCTCTTCTTCACATCAATCAACAACTCACTTCCATCATCACATGCCCTACTACTGACTATAATCCTCTTGCTTCTCTCTTATAAGAAACTTTTTGATTATATTGAGCCCACCTGGACAATCCAGGAATATAATCCCTTCTTAATTCCCTTAACTTTATCACATCTGTAAAGTACTTTTTAATATGTAATGTAACATATTAATGAGTTTTGGGAATTAAGATGTAGCCAATTTGACATGCCATTATTTAATTTACCACAGTAAATAAAATAAAATTCTAAAAGTACTCAATTTGAAAGAAGGTGGAAAAGAAGAAAGAATATATGGCTCAAATAGAAAACAAATAGAAAAATATAGCCTTCAAGCCAAACATAGCCATAATAAGATTACCAGAAAATGGTCTAGATTCTCCAAATTAAGGAAAGACAAAATCAGATTGTCAGGGCTGGTAATTAGGTTGCAAGAGGCTCTTCTCTCCTCCACAGAGCCATTTAGAGACAATCTGACAGCAATCCTTTAATCTTCAATATATGGCTTCCAAAGGTAAATTTGGTGTGAATTGCCACCATTGCAGATTAATATAGTATAGTTCACCATGTTTACAGATTGAAGGAAAAAATCCAATGCAGACATAGAATTTCATAAAGTTCAATATCCAGTATAACAGAAACAAAAACATTGACAAACTTAAAAAAGAAAGCTACTTTCCCATAAAATATATATATATATATATATATATATACCACTACTCTAAAGAAAAACAACAAAAAGAATAGAACATAATAGTAATATTAACCTTCAGTGTATAAAAAGAAAAGAAAGAGAAATAAATAAGTTTCAAAAGGATAAAATAAAATGACATTCTTTTCCAAATTATAAAAACAAAAATGAGGGCTAGATTATTGAAATTTATAAATATATTTATTGTGCCTAGATAAAAATTGATACTCAAAGGTAAGTTGCATTTCCATGTATCAAAAATAAGTAGAATATATATTTGCTACATTTTCTAATAACTTAAAATATTTTATTTATTTATTTAATTTATTTTTAGAGAGAGGGGAAGGGAGGACGAAAGAGAGGAAGAAAAACACCAATGTGTGATTGCCTCTCCCATACCCTCATTTGGGGACTCCGCCCACAACCCGGGCATGTGCCCTGACTGGGAATCGAACCAGCAACCCTTTTGTTCATAGACCAGCACTCAACACACTGAGCAATACCAGCCAGCACTCTAATAACTTTATGTATTTATTTATTTTTAATAATGTTTGTTTGTTTATTTATAGAGAGAGGGGATAGAGAAAGAGAGGGAGAGAAACATCACCGTGTGGTTGACTCTCACTCGCACCGCCAACTGGGGACCTGATGTGTAACCTAGTCATGTACCCTGACTGGGAATTGAACCAGAGACACTTGGCTCGCAGGCCTCCACTCAATCCACTGAGCCACAGCAGCCAGGGCTAATAAGTTTAGATATCAAAATAATTTAGGAATAAATATATAATATATTTTAATATACTGTATTTAAAATATTTTATTGATGTACATTATAAAAAGGAAAGTCTTAGAAACCTGAGAGTTTTCCACCTAAATTAATATAAACATTCAATGCAAACATAATCAGTATCTCAGTAGATGTGTGCATGCCTGTGCATGTGTGTGAATTTGACAAGCTGATTCCAAAACTGATACGGGAGAACACAAGGCCAAGAGCAGCACAGGAGTCTTAAAAAAGAACTAAACAATGGAGTAATTTACCCTCTGGATATCAAGACTAAGTAAGCAATAGTAATTAAAAGTGTATGAAATTAATTGAGATGGATTAATTGAATAATAGGACAAAATATAGAGCCCAAATACTGACCCATGTAATGTGGAAACTTGACTTATGACATAGCTGTTGTTATAGATTAGTGTAGCCTAATTCTTTCAATAGTTCTTTCATTAAATGTGGCTGGGAGAATTGGTAATGAATATTTAAAAAATGGACCCTACCTCATATTTCATAAAAATTAATTCCAGGAAATAAAAGATCAATGTATTAAAGACAAAACCATAAATGTTTACAAGAAAATATATTTGGATATATTCATGACCTTGAGGTAGGAAAGAATTTATTAAAAAGATGCAAAAAGTTCAATCAATAAAATAAAATCATGATAAATTTTAATACATAGAAAGTAATATCTGAATTAAGTTATCACATATATAAAAGACAAGCCACCTCACAGAAGACGCTATTTGAACACATAAAACTCACAAAGTATTAGAATTTAGAACATACACACATACACACAAATGAGGTCTGTCCGGAAAATGTGCAGCCATTGCTAATATAATGAGAACAGTTTGTGCCGCATCTATGTAACCTGGCAGCCAAGGAGAGGGGACTGGAACGTGCATGCATCAACAATGATGACTTTACTGTATTAGTCAGTGGGGGTGGTAGATGCCATTGAGTGAACATGTGTACTGTGTGGCTGTCATATTCAAAATGACTGAGTGAGTAGAGCAACAAATCTGCATCAAATTTTGCGTTAAACTTGAATATTCCTTCATGGAAACTATTCAGGTGATTCAGAAGGCTGCAGCTGTGTGCAACTGGTGATTGGCAGCTTCATCATGACAATGCTCTTGCTCATGTATCATGTCCTGTGTAGAGATTTTTGCATAAAATAACCCAGATGACTCAGCCCCCAGATTTGGTGCTCTGCAAATTATGATTTTTCCCAAAACTAAAATCACCTTTGAAAGGGAAAAGAAAGCCCTGGCTGCTGTGGCTCAGTGGATTGAGCGTCGGCCTGCGAGCCAAGTGTCACTGGTTCGATTCCCAGCCAGGGCACATTACTAGGTTGCACGTCAGGTCCCCAGTTGGGGGCGCAAGTGAAAGGCAACCACACAGTAAAAAAAAAAAAGAAAGGGAAAAGATTTCATACCATTGATGAGATGCAGGAAAATATGATGGGGCAGCTGATGGAAAGTGGGAGAACTGTGTGAGGTCCCAAGGCATCTACTTGAAGGGGACTGAGGCATCATTGTCCTATGTGCAATGTTTCTTGAATCTTGTATTTTCTTTAATGAATGTCTCTATTTTTCATATTACATGGCTGGCTTCCTTCTAGACAGAACTTGTGTGTGTATGTGTGTGTATGTGTGTGTGTGTGTGTGTATGTGTATGTATCGTCGTCGTCGTCGTCGGCAGCCGTCCGTCTCAAGAGACGATGGTGTAGCTTCTTAAGAGTCTATCTGCACCGCCGAGAATGGCTGTGCAGTCCAACTCGGGAGTGACACGGTATCTGTCTCCTCCCGTGTTGAATCGACATCTTGTGATGATGCTGGAGTGTCCTCTCCAGTGAAGCTGAAGCTACAGAGCCTGGGCAGGGTGATATGGAGGGTCTGCTGTTGCCCATGCAGCAGACCCCCCCTCTCTTCGCAGCTGAAGGATCCAAGGGAAAGACGGAGTCAATACAGCTTGGCTTCAGGTGCGCCGCAGGAGTTGCCGGTGTTGACTACAACGTCGAACCGCCTTAGGGACTCCAGCTCCGGATTTTCTGTCGGGGTTTACTCCCTTAGCCTTTCCCCTGAAGAGGTATGCCGCAAGGCAGCGGAGGTTTTTTGGAGTCAAGAGTTTTCCTTCTCTGATGTGCCCTGACTGGAAGATCGAACCAGCGACACTTAGCTCGCAAGCCGACGCTCAATCCATGTCCCACAAATATGTAGACATGGTTCCTTTGTATTATAGCTTAAAACATGGTTGTAGGAATATTTGAGCTTGCTTATACTCTTCCCCTTCAGTCATGCAATTGATTTTGTTCATGAAGTCATAAAAAAATATTTGTTCATTCTTCAAGTTTAATAACTCAACAAGGATGTGTCTCAGAATCTATTTTTTTTTTCCAGGAGTTTATTTAAGCAAAACATTGATAGGAACGGGGCAGTACCACACTGACTCTAGCTTAGGTTTTGGTTGGATTAAGTAGGCTACCAAGGCATTAGCATGACCTCAGTCTAACAGCCTCCTTGTTTAGTTACTTTTGCATATTCCATGATTTGTGTAAAACAGAATTTAGCATTCCATATTAATACATTTTTAACATGATGATAATTTTTCATTGTTAAAAGCATTGCAATGAGCAGTCATGTACATAACGTCTTCACTTTCTGTCCAATAATATTTGTTGGATACATTTTTGGTATTAGAAATATTGCACCAATATTTCCATTTTGTGATCTTTACAAATAAAGTTTCAGAAACCAGGCAAGATAAAATCATAACTTGTTCTGAGCTAAAAAAAAAATTTTTTTTTTTGGTTTTTCAATTACAGTTGTCCCCTTTTCTCCCCATTTCTCTCCCCCACCCAACCCACCCCCTCTCCAGCAATCATATCCCTCCCCATTGTCCATGTCCATGAGTCATTTATATATTTTCTTTGACTAAACCCTTCCCTTACTTATCCCCCTTCTCTCCCTCCCCCTCCCCCCTCCCCCCTATGTGTATGTATATGAGTGTGTATATGTGTGTGTGTGTGTGTGTGTGTGTGTATTCATATGGGTATGGGTTTGGGAAAGATTTGTGCTGGCAAAGGTGTAACTTTTACATTATCTATGCCTTGGAGGGCTTCCAAAAAGTTGGACTGCCTTTGAAGTCCTGCATAGACTTTTTCTTTGGTAAAGTCTGGTCACTCGCAGAAGAGAATCTTAACTGGTGTACCTTTAAGACATTCAGAATTTACCTATATTCCTAATATGTCAAACAGGGCACTAAAACTGCACTGGACAAGGTGAAGTATTATGTACTCTATCCTACTCTAACTCAGTATCTCTCACCTCATGAAGACCTCAGGACTAATGCTTCCTGATTCCAAATTTAAATTTCTTAGCAATACCCTTATGGTTTAGAATAGTGTCTTTTAGCTTCTCTTTTTCCCTTCCTTCCTTCTTTCTTTTCTTCCTTCCTTCCTCCCCTTACCCTGACCTTCCATTTATTGTCATTACCTTTTACTCCTTCTTCTTCCCTCATCCTCCTTCTTCCCCTGCCCCACTCCTCTTCCTCTTTCTTCTCCTCTCTCCTTTTCCATCAAGGGCCTTCCTAAATTTACATAGCTTATATAAATCTCAATATATTACAGAAAAGTTGGAACGTCCAAAGTCTCCCCAGGCCAGCCCCTCACAACTAACTGATCTTCCATAGTGATCCCTGAAGTACCTTTGCAGAACATGTAGAGTTCTATGATACCCATTTTGAAAACACAGAACAATGTGAAACGTTATGAGAAATGAATATATACATAAGGTAGACACACATATTGAGAAATCTCTAAAATAATAAAAATAAATGAGAGACATAGGACTATGCTCAGTCAGGAGAATGGAAACCAGACAGAGTTGTACATTTATTATAAACACATAATCAGTAGAAGTAGAATTTTCAGTATTCTAGTATTTGATTTATATAATCACTTATTCTTAAAATGAATCAAGATGAACCATATATAATATTGTAGAAAGTCAGTGTTGTGTTGTGGAAGAGCTTAGTACCAAGATATCTAGTTTAGCTTGAGTTAACCTCTATTTTATGGCCCTAGGAAAATCAACCATTGGTCTTAGTTTCCTTGTCTACAAATTGAGATTAAGAGCTGTGGCTACCTACATGTTAGAACAGTTAAGAAAATTATATCAGATGATATATTTGAAAGTCATTTGTAAAGTAATGTGCCAGAGACTGTAGAGTAGATTTTGTTTAATTCAAATTTTATCCACTCTAGCAACTTTCAAGAAAGGTAGTGATCAAATCTCTTTTTCTTGATGATATATTAAACTGAAACTTTAAAGTTGTAATGTCTTTACAATTTATGAACTCCTCTTCCCAAACAGAGCATCAAATTAAAGGTGAAAGGAGAGAGGTAAGTATATTTTGCCATGATGGTAGTCCAGATTTGAGTTGAGATTTATAAAAATTTTGCTATGGTGCTAATCTGAAGTACTGCGACATGCCTTGGGCTCCTCTTTAGTGGGTGGGAAAGAGTAGGTTTCTCTGAAAATGATTTATAAACAAATTGTGGCTGTTCTGAAACTAGGACAACTGATATCAGGGGCTTACCTGTTTAGTATTTTAGACCTAGTCCTGATGTTGCTGTTCATGTATTAAAGATTGGCTTTGTGCCTTTCGAGTGTCAATACATGCGTATGGATGGCCTTAGGTTCTTAACCATAAATGTTATACTAAAAATGATCATTTTTTTGTGACTAGAACCACTGAAATTAAAAACAGCAGGAAGGTATAAACAAGATATGTTTACCTTTTTTTTTCCTTTGAGACTGAGAAGTTTTGAAATGCAAATGAAAAAGATTAAGGCAATGTTACAGGTTAGATGGCAGAAACTTACTTTCCTAAGTCTTGGAATATTTCCTCTAGGGTAATATGAATCTGATCTTTTTTAAAAATCAGGCTCAAGGGAATTTAGAACTATATAAATATGCTTCAAAGAAAATAGTTTCTTAGATAGTAACTTCCATTTTCAAATGGTTTCGGATGAAGTTGTTGAAAGATCACATTCTGTTTTTTCAGTGTGTAAAATTCAATGAATATTTTGTTGAAGATTAGTAAAGAAAATGTTGAATATATTTCTATTGAATTCTAATATTGTCAATACTGTCAGTCTAAATGTGTCAGAATATTGCTGAGAAATTTATAAACTTTCAGATGCAATCGATGTTATTATATGTAAGGTTTTTTTTTTTCCTTTTATAGATACCAGATACAGCAAATAATACTCTCCTTTGTGTTATCCATGCTCTGACAAACTGTTGGTGGTTAAAAATTACATAATAATGACCATTCTTATAAAAACAAATGAACAAAATGTAGTAATATTTTTCATTTTCACTTGACTTTTTTTTCTAATTTTAAATACTTCTTTAACATATGAGGATAGAATAAAGGATTCTCATATGATGTGGTGTTCAACTGGCAATGTTTATTTGAATTTAGACACAAGTCAATTTATATTTTTTTAAACTGAGGCTCTATCTTCATAAGTTAATTCTTTAAATGGAAAGAAATAATATAGCAAAAAAGATGGAAACTGGAAAGAGTATCTTTATTTTTTTTCTAATATAACATTTTAAAGTATTGCAATCGCCCCTCATTATAAACCTGGGTTTTTATTTTATTAAACCAAGATAGTAAATGAATGAATGAATAAATAAATAAAATGGAAATGGCGTCATAAACATGTAAGATTTAAATTCCTCTAGTTAGCTTTAACCATTTAACTATGAGGTCGTCTAGGGGCCAAAGTCAGGAAATTCCTAGCTAACTGCCTGCAGAACATGCCTTCATTTGATACAGTTTTAAAGCTATTTTGTCAACATTCAGTGAACATGAATTATATTGCTTTTTAAACAAGTATATCCTATCATTCACCTTCCCCATTTGTTATAAAATTAATGTAAATAATTTTGTTTTGCTTTTTTCCACTACATTATTGACCCATTCAAATTTCTAATCATAATGTTATTTATTGAAAAGCAATATTTCTGAAATGAGATCCAGTGAATCATAAATTATGTTAGAATAACCTGTTTATCCTCTCCTTAGAGGTTGAAATCAGTCATCATTTTAATTTTTCCCATCATTGATAACATTGATATTTTTTGGACTAAGCCTACTATTCTGTTTTTTTTCCCTTAAAGTCAGATATATTTGCTGAAATTTGAAAATGCTTTCTACTTTTCAAATTAATGAATAGAATCACCAGCTCAGAAAGTCTAACTTTTTAAGCAATTATATATTAACAACAATTTCTTACATTTATATACATTCTTTTATTCATTTGAATATAGAATTATTTGCTTTCCTAATATTTGAAATTAATTTTTAAAGTGTTATAAGTCTATATAGAAGCTTTTCTTTTTACAGAATTATATACAGTAAGGGTCTAGCCTGGGAATTACCATGATGAACTAAAGATCTTGGAATGTTAGAGTTGGCGAGGTCCTGCAATATCTGGTACCAGAATGGTAAACCCAATGCCAGACTAGGCTGGAACTTACATGTGTGGGTAGCTGAAAGTAAGACAATAAAAATGGCTCAATGGGAGTTCAGGCTCAGAGAACCCTATATATTCATCCAAATGAATCATTGTTGTCAGCTAGTTCAGTTCACCAACCACCAATCTGACATTGGGATTCCCATTCAATGGGATCATTCATAATGTGAGGAAACTTGGACCAGAGGAGAAGACTGACATACTCAAGGTCACACTATTACTTAGTGCCTAAACTCAGGCATGTTTTCCTGCTCATAATTGATTTTTATAAGGCAGAGTAAGGTATTGTAAGTCTAGTATCACATGCAATCATTGCATATTCATTATTCTTGAGGAACTGTATAGGTGCCGGAGTACAGGGACTATCTAATAATCTTAAATATAAAAATAAGTGAAGTGAAATGTATTAAGTCAATGAAAGAAGTAATCCTTAAGGTCTAGTGAGATTTAGTTTTTGAAGACGGAAAACGTATTCTGAGTTTTCTCATTTTCAAATGTAGCTATACAGACCTGTTAACTACTTAAATGAAAGCTATAAATGATTATGAAACACAAAACGTTTCCAAATTTGTTTTAGAGAAAATGAGCCTATTCTCTTATATAAATCAGGTAACACTTAATACATTTGAATTAATATATTACTTCCAGCACAAAAATTTCATGTATTTTTTAAAAGGTCATAAAATATGTAAAATATGCATTAAAATATTTATTGATTTTTATTTATTTCAGTGAATGTAACACCTTATGTCCCTGGGGCCATTACATCTTATATAAATCATGCTTCAAGGATTTTGCTAAAATCTTAAGTGTTAACAAAATAGTACTTATATATAATTGTATACTGTAATATAAAATTTACCTTGAAGGTATAATTCACATAAGTAATTTAGCTGGGAGCACTGCATTGCTTAAAACAAATTTCCCAAAATATTAATTTAGGAAAATAAAATTTCTGAAGGAAACATCATAACTGTTAAATTTCTACAGTGGTTAAAAAGAGAGGGAAAAAAAAAAAAAAGCTGTGATCACCTGGCAAGAAACTACGTAGAACACTCAGTTTGCTGGTCAGCAAATCTCCAGGAATAAAAAAAGAGAAGAGATTCTGATGTAAGTTATCCAAGGCTCTGATAAGTCATGAAACACAATCTATAATTTGTACACATTCAAATTTGCATGCATAGCTTTAAAAAAAGACTATATTGTAGGCTGATGCTGTCCTTTGCATAACTGCATGGGCCAAAATGTGAATTATTCTTTTCCACAGTTTCATTATTAAATTAAATTAAAAATCTATAATTTCAAGAATTCGGTATGTAAATGTCAGACCAGACTTGTTCTGGATATATTTCTATTTCTTATTTTGTCACATAACTATATATCCTAACATTGGCTCAACAAGCAATCAAGCAAACAAAACAAACCTACCAACCAATTTCAATAACAATGGCAGTTTATTGTAATGCTGATACATAGGAGTCCATAAACAAACAAGCAAATGGAAGAGTCCCAAACTGAAGAAACACTTCTAAGAGGCTGCGTGTCAGCACATCCACATGGCTATTACAGTAAAAATGTGACCAACTAACTGCTCCTATTAATTGGTGTCTTGCATTTCAAGCTTATTCTATCAGGTAGATTTTTCTCAGTGATTTGAATAAGCCTGGTGGCTATTTCTCCTTACTCTTAAAACTTTTACACGAAATTATGTGTGTGAGAGAAGCAGTGGCTTTACCTCTGAAGTAGGTGATAAGTTTAAAACATCTAGCAGAGTGACTAGCCAATAGCTGGGACTCACTATTTAACAGTTAATAAAACCGAGGCTAATAGTTCAGTATTAACAAACACAGAGAAAGCTTCCAGTTAAAGTCAAACTTTTGGAGATATTTTTTTCTTATATAGTTTCCCTTTCATGGAGTTGTTATTAGAAATATTTTGTCTTATTTTACTAAATTACATTGCATTTATAATGCAGTAACTGATGTTCACTTTTCCTGAAACTTTATCCTAACTTTACAAATGAGTACAGTCTCATAATTTCAGAATTGTATGAAGTAAATTGAAATGAAATTATGTTGTGGACAAGTACAAAATGATATTCGATATTCTCACCTGGCTGTATTTTGCTACTAAATTCTAATACTGCTAGTAGAATGTGTTGATAAATGTGATGTAGATGAGTAAACAAATTTACAATAGTCAATTTTTTTTAACTTCACAGTACACTCCACTTACCTTGTAACAGTATGTAAAAAAAAACCCAAAAACAAAAAAACACCCCAACAACATAAAACATATATCCCAGCTATCTCAGATATATATGTTGATGTACGTTAACAAAATAATTTAGGTAGTTGAAATTTTTTGTTTTGTACCTGAGCATTTTAGCATTATACTCCATTTCTAAATTAAACTACATTTTCAACGATGTTGCTACCAATAACCACAAATTTATTAGATGTGGTTTTATTTGAAAAACATACCTTAAGAAAAAATATCTTTATTTTATTAGAGCTTGACCCAAATATATGGTCAGAGCTAAATCCAAGGATGGTAAATAAGTGTTTTATTTACAGAAATAGGAAATTGGATATTGCAAAATAACAAATGTACCACATAAAAAGATAGAATTTTGTTTAAGCTTAGAAATTGCAGAGTATTTAGTACTTATCCTTATTATATCAGATGTGCTAAATAATTAAGCATTTACTTGGACCGTAATATCTGACAAATATGTGTCTGTAAATAAACACGTTTGTAAATCAGAGTCTTAACAAAGTTGTTCCTTCTTTGCTTATCTGTCAGGAATCAAATTTAATGTTCTTCTTGCTCCACTGGATAACATCCAAGCAACAAAGTCATTGAAAGGAATTTAACTTTTGTTGCTGCTTGAGATGATAGTGACCTCATCGCCTCCAGCACAGGAAACTGAATAGCTTTACAATCAGCTATTTCCAGGAGGAAAAAAAAAATGTTTCAGTCATTGAATAGTAATTTCTTTTAAACATATTTCTCATTTGTACTTTCTGAAAATTATAGGTCTGAAAAGGCTATGGAATTTTGTACTTGGTAGCATGTCTATTTTCCAAGAAAGTGTAAGTCATAGGAGAACATAATGATTAATATTTAAGAATAAGAACTGTTTTCACCTTTTTCAGTTTTTATGTTTCAACAAAAGGAATGTACTGTGGAAAGTAAGTATTCTTTTATCAATAAATTCTCTTTGTTGGTCTTAACATATTCTGAATTTCTCATAATCTGAGTTTTAAAAAATCTACTATATCTGTTCAAAGGAAGATAATTTATCATTTTTGTATATATCCACTATAATCCAGCTGGTAATATTGCGTTGGATGAACAACGAAGGAACAGAAACCCACAATGCACAAACAGATGAGACAGCAACAAGCACTTTCCCTAACACAGTAGTGCTCCTTTCCCTCCCACCTTCCACCATCATCACTTAGTGGAAATTCTTCCTAAAATATTAATTTCATATCTAACATTGGCAAAATAGCATTATATATTTGCTATGGAATTTTCTGTATTTTTCTAAATTATAAGGTGAAATAAAAATTAAATTCTGTCTTGCTGAGTTGTTAATGAAATCATTGATTGATTTTTTAAAACTCCTTAAAAATTTGATTAATTCACGGCCCAACTGTTAAAGCTATTATGAACAAAATCTGATTTTTATATAGCCTATGTTTTCATCAGCATATAAGGTGAGGGACTAAATAAAGCAAGTAAACGAGGAGTTGATTTCCACATCTTGAAAATGGAAATATATTTCTAACCCTTCAGCTGTCCTTGAAATGTCAATCATTCTCACAGAAGCAGGGCATTGCTCAGGTATTTGGGCTTGGAAAATATTCCAGGCCCGTTTATGCCTCAGCAGTCACTGTGTAGCTGGGTTCTTGCTCTTCGCCTAACTCCTGATAGAAGCGATTACCTCTAAGAACTTCTTTGCTCAAGTGAGTTTTTATTTCAAATATGATATGCTTTGTATAACAAGTGAACAACTTAGACATGACAAAAAACAAAAAACAAAAAACAAAACCAGGCATTCTCAATATTTAGCAGAGACCCAAGGAACCATATGACAACACCTGAAATTAAAGATGAGGGTGAAAAAGTGAAGAATGAAAACTTCTAAATAATTCTGGATGACTACCTATAAAAAATCACATCAATTTGCTTTTTAGATGGTCTCAGAAATAGGAAAACAGTTGTGTTAATGCTATTGGGCAGAAGAGTACTTAGCATTTCTGTGTTCTCTGGACAGCTTGGTGAATTATACAACTTAGAGAAAATAACATGTTTATTTTCCTGTGTTGGTGTCCTTTACTATGTATGTGGCACAAGGATAAAAATTCTGTTTGAATATTACTTTGAAAACTTGTATACAAACATAAAATGGAATCACATTAATATGATGTAAATTTTGGTAAATGTGATGTAAACTATTGTAAATAAATGGTTCTATGCAGGTACACAAATAAATCTGCTTCCACAGAAAAGTGTTCTGTACATTTACTGCAGTAAGTCCCCTAATATATTAAATTTCATGTTGAGAAGATTTCTTTTAATTCTGTGAATTTGTTAGATCTCTTGTCCTTTGCTTTTGAGAAGGAAATTCTTATTTATTTAAATGTCATGCTTATGAAAACATCACAGATATATAAGTCAATTCTACGTACTATATGTGATGCAATAATAGTAATTTAGAAATCAAAAACAAAGAAACTAAAAAGATGTTAATCTTTAAAACTATGATCTCTTTTCATATAAAGAAGTTGTTCATGTTTATTATATATGTTCTACATTGTCTAAGTATTTCTATAATTAACAGAAAGTAAATAAATACATTTCTGTATAACTGTATGTTTAAAGTAATTCCTTACATTTAAGTGGTGAAAATATAAGCTATTTTGCATTCATGGTAGTATGAATTCATGGTTTATAGTCATTTTTATTAAATATTAATGAAAATGTCATTAATGTGTATTTCATATATACTAATATTTTAGAAAATAATTGAGTGCATATTTAATTTTTTAAAATCATTTCTGTCAAGAATCTCAACCTTAAAACTGGAGTAATGTTTCTGTTTTCTTTTTATTTATTTTTGTTTATCATTCTTAGAATGAATTGAATTAATTTAACTACCCATTAGAGATAGCAAGGATGTTTATATTTCTTTATTTAAAGTTACTTTATATTTCATGAAAAACATGGATTCAGATAGTTATATCTTTAAGTGTTTGACTGTTTTCATCTTCCTCCAATGGGGTCATTTCTTCAAAGGTAAACTGTGTGAAGCTGGTCTTAGGTAAGATTTCTAATTTTTCTCCAGGCCTCCATTGCTCAGTGGACACTGATGCTTGATCTATTACTTGCTATGGGGATACAGATGATTTTTTTAATTAAAAAAAAAAGATTTTTAAAATTTATTTTTAGAGAGAGGGGAAGGGAAGGAGAAAGAGAGAAGGAGAAACATTAATGTATGGTTGCCTCTCATGTATCCCCAACTGGGGACCTGGCCCACAACCCAGGCACGTGCCCTGACTGGAACTTGACCAGCCACCCTTTGGTTTGCAGGCCAGTACTCAATCCACTGAGCCATACCAGCCAGGCCTAATTTTTTTAAATTTTAATGATTTTTTTTTCCAACCAAAATCCTATCTTCCAAAGCTAATAAAGCTGAGATTTACTTATTGAGCACTTATTAAGTGACAGGTACTATGCTAAGTATCTTACATAGACTGTCTCATTGAATCCTTACACAAACTCTATTAGGCTCTTGTTATATTCATTTTAGTGATGAGGAAACTAAGGCACTGAAATCTTAAATAATTTGCCTGAGGCTATACAGCTAATGCATAGGAAAACAAGCTTTAACTCATTTGTCTGACTCTGCAGCATAAAGTTAAATAAATACTTCTATATAGAACAACATTAGAGATACCCCTGACTGAAATTCTGTGAGAAATTACTCTACTTTAAATAATCATAAAAACACTTTTAAATAAATAATTTGACATTTGTAGAACATCTGAAGGTAGAACAATGGTTACTCCTCAACAAGGAAGAAAAATTTGCAGAAGAACCTTGCCAAAACAAATATTTTAATAAAGATGAAGTATTTTTCTTTTAGTTATTAGTTCCTAGAGAGGTAATGATTATTTAAATTTCCCAAAATGTATTTTAAATTAATATATTTCATAGTCAGAGACATAAGGATAGTTAAGTCTTTGGGGTAATTGCAGACATAGGCCATTCATACCGATATACTCAACCTGATAAATGACTTAAGCTAGTATACAGCTTACATTAAGCTCTGGTTCATGGATTTGCTAGTCTTTCTTGTAAGTGCTATATACCAATAAAAGTGGGTAATTAAAATACTTCTGAGAATCACATCACAGAGTAACTTATTTTATCTAATCTCCTTGCTTCAGTTTAGCTCCTCTTCAATTTATCCTCGTTACTTCTTTAACCCAAAATGTTTTAATTTTTATTTAAAGATTTTTGAATTAAATTAATTGTGGTGACTTTGGTAAATAGGATCACATAGGTTTCAAGGGTACATTTCTTTGATACCAGGTCTGTATGTTGCATTATGTGCCCACTATCTAAAGTCAAACCATCTGCTGTCACCATTTTTAGGTCCCCTCACCCCAACACCCCACCCCCTTTCTTCTGGCAACAACCACACTACTGTGTCCATGAGTTTCAGTTTTATATATCACATATGAGTGAAATCATATGGATCTTAGCTAATAAACATCTGTGCCTTTGTTTTAAACCCATTATTTGTTTCCAACTGATTTTAGCATAACATTTAGACTTAGAAGGAGACCTTCGTGTTCTGGTTTTAGCACACCTTTCTAACAAAATCTCTCATTATATTCCACAAACTATGTAATTCAACCCTTCTGTTTATTATTTTGAATGCCATGTTCTTTGTGGTGTTTTCTTGCCCAGGATAAATTTTTTTCCCATTGTGATTCCTTTAAGATCTATTTCAAGAATCACCTACATTTGAAAGTTCTTCGACTGGGTTGTGTCCTCTTCTGAACATTCATCTAGACTTCCTTGATATTTTAGGCATATTTATAATATAAATGTATCATACAATATTATGATTATTGTTTTAATTCTGTGTCTCTAAATGTTCTGATATTTTTGAGGGCTGAAGGCTGTTCTGGTAATGGCTCAATTATAAAAAATGTGCTCCACCTCATGATTTCTGAAATATTTTTATATACAATAAATGTCCAGTAGCCACAAGAACAGGCTCTATTGAATTTAATGCATCCTTTAAAGAAATTCTGATCATTTTATCTTTTGTCCACCTATACAATTTTCTTTCTTTTTTAGTGTTATCAGCTATAGTCACCATGCTATATATTAGCTCCTAAAACTTTATTCATCTTATAATGGAAAGTTTGTACTCTTTTACCAACCTCTCCCTATTTCCTACCAATTTTTGTATATAGCAATTGCTCAACAAATATTTGATGACCATGTAATACATGTTTTATAGTGATAGACAAAAAAGTAAAAAAATCACATTAACTCTCTGAAGGGATATAGTTTAAATCTCTAAATAATTTGTCATCTATTCCTTTTAACATATTTTTAACATGTACAAAATAATTTGAACACTTCATCAGTTTGGAAGTCTACATGATTCTAAATTATATTAACCAAAAACAAACATATAAATAGAAATAATTTTATTCAATCTGAGTTTTACTTATAGTCACTTATTCTCAAGTTTAATTTAAAGACATAGTTCACACATTAACTAGGTGTCTCCTTCATGTAAAAGAGCTTCAGAAGCTGCTGCAGATGGCCTTTATATTAAAATAACTGTTCCATAGTTGATTATAAAATTTAGGGACTCTCTGCTCTTTCAGTAAATACTGTATTTGGGGGGAGACATCTCCCAAATTTTAATGCTTAATGTCTAATCTATTAATTCCTCAGCATGACAGCAGCAAACAAGTTTTCAAGGGCTTCCTGAGCATAAAATCTGGACCCCAAATCTCGAGCTATATAATTTCATCAGTAGGAAGTACTTTTCACAGACCTTACTGCTTGTGTGATAAAACCACTGATTCTGTGGCCGTTGATAAACTCCCTACATTAAAGTCTTCAACCTTCAACAATTTTCAATTCCAAGCAAAACCTAACAATTTTATTTTCTGTGCTTCTCATTTACTCAGAGTAATATGCTGCCCTTTCCCATAGCATATCAAGTTAGCTTAGCTCACGATGGTGAGAAAATTTCTTAGGTTCATTTTCCAGAACACTAGTTGCTTGACATTGACTGGGTCGAAACTCTTCTTCCCTCCAACAAATAACAAAGGTACCTTTACGTTTTCATTCATGGTGGCAAGACAAAGACCGATGGCTAGCAAAATTGAACTTCCTTTCTAGTCTGTAGATTTTTAGAAAAAGCTACTCTATAAAGCTTTTTTTAGGACTTTGAGAACAAAAGACTGAAAAACAATAGAAAGAAGCACCCTAAATTTTGAATGTTCAGTGTTTTTTTGGTAATAAGAGATCTACAAGATAGATTCAGGGTTGGGGTAAAAACTATTAGTGATTTTTGTGTTAGCTATTTTTTCCCCCAGAGTAGAAGCCATGGCAAGAAAGGAAGGAAGAAAGGAAAGAAGAAAGGAAGAAAGGAAGGAAGGAAGAGAAAGAAAGAGATATAAGTCTATCAGTGGTTTCCAGTGCAATTCTGCAAACGGTTGTGCTATAAACACAGGCCTGTTAACTTATTGATCGCTTGATCAATAATCACAGGAGAGTGATGGGAAGGTGGATGCTACTATCAAGTGGGATCTGAATTGATATGGAGTAGAAAGTTTTGAGTTTGACCTCTGGAATCAGATTCAGATGCCAGCAGACATCCAGAACAACAAAGGGGCAAATTCAATGATAAACTGAGGCCAGGGTGTCATATTTCAAATACACTGGGAATCCAGTACAATTTTAAAGAGGCTCTGGAAGAGATCTGTGTAGATATGCTTCTATTTATTAATAGAGGTTTCGGTAGAGTAAGGCAGTACAAAAGTACTTCTAGACAGGTTAGGACAGCAGTTCATTTAACTTGTCTGAGTCAGAGTATCCTTTGAACAAAAAATTTTGGCATTGATACGTATTTGGAGGTAGTGGTGGTAATGATGAGAATGTCTATGACTTTTTCCTGAGTCTCAATGTCACGGGCTCATAGACACCCTGTGTCACAAGCAGAGAACCCTGCTCCGGACTATAAAATGGGTCTGGGGTGGGTACAAGTGCATATGTACAAGATAGAGCTGTTTCCTTCTGTCTCCAAACTGAAGGCTTATGTTGGAGGGGAGAATGTGGGAGGGGGCATCCGGAGCAGTGTACTAGCTTTCATTTCTTCAGTTTCTGGATGCATGTTTTAAATGCCAGAGGCATGTCGGGTCCTACTATTACTTCAGATTGGAAATGGCTCATCAGTTTAGTCATATGTTTAGATACTCTTAATAGCATATTTGAATTCAAAGCACATTTGAGTAGACTTTCTTATAGTATTTATGTCAAGACCTTTTCATGGGAAGTTTGGTTGTTTCAGTGCAGACAGATGGGTACAATGCAGGCAGCAATGAGCTTGGTGCCATTGTCAATAATCCCTGACCTTTTTCTTCCTCGGCCTGATCACTAACACAGGCCTCTATGACCTTTTGCACACAGAAGTCAGTTCAGCTATGTCCGAAGCAATTTACTAGGGCTTTCTCATGCCTTCAACCATTGTTTTTTGTTTTTTTTAAATTTTTCCTGTTTTACAAGCACTCAAATCTTTTTGACATACCAAGAAGAAGAAACATACAAAGATGGAAACAGTATTTTAATAAATTATATAGTGAGAAATGACTTCCTAATAACCAGTGTTGAAAAACTAAAATATTAGGGATCAATGCTTTATTCCAAATGGCAAAACCTTTATGTGTGAAGCAGTAAAGGAAAAAACAATCAGCTGTTGAATAGTGTGAGTCCAATCAACCTTCCATATATTAAAAATCTTAAATTTAATTAATTTATTTATTAAATGCAGCTGTAAAAGCTTACCCTTCCATTTTTTAGAGTAAAAAAAGAGGAAATAATATATAAACTTTATGTTTCCAGAAAAAGTCTTTAATTTAAAAAGTCATTCTCTCCTTCAGTTAATTTACTGTATAAACTTAGCAGTAAAGGAAAATACAGAAGAAAATAAAAATGTTATTATTTCACTACTCCAGCACATAAACTATTTTTCTTGTTTTCCTCCTGCCTTCTAGTTCTTTGCCAATATAGAAATTTCTCTACAGTGACTTTTACATAAGCTCATGCCCTTGCTACGGCATGCTTTCACATCATTTTTACTGAAAACTGTCATTGCATAGCCATCTAAACGTTCACTCTCTTCCATTCCAACTCCCATAGCAGTGACTCATTGGCTCCTTCCTCCTTAGTTTACCACATAATCCCCTCATTTGCTTTATCTGTTTACCCATCTTTCATTACTATTAGATAGTAAACAAATAAACACCAGAAAGTGGGCAATTTGGCTATGTATGGGCCTTTAAAGGAAAGTTTTTATTCTTCATGGTAGAATGAAAAAACTCTAGGGTCAGAGTGTAATGCTATTACTTCAAAAAAAAAAAGTTACAGAGTGCAATAATACCTTAAGTTTCCATTTCAGAGGCTAAATTCTGAAATCTCTTGAAGAACATTATTTTCTTCTTGAAAATCTACCGTAATTGCCTAAATGAACTATATGTCATAGAAAAATAGAATTAATCACAAACATAGTATTGTTTGTTGTATCACAGAGAAAAGTAACTGTAACAAAACTCTCCAGATACAAAAATAAAAAGTGCCGTTCTCAGGTAGCCCAAGAAATAGTACTGCCTGATATTCTTCTAGACGAGGGGATATAACAATGAATGAGCTTGACAAGTTTTGTTGTCTTGAGGGCAATAAGCAAGTAGGCAGAGAAACAAACTCCTCATTCCACAGATGAAGAAAGTGAAGTCGGAGGGGTTGGGTGACTTCCTTGAAATAGCATCCCTTATATATGCTATAGGTGAAAAGAGAAGTCAAATACTGTAACTATACATCATTGTTGGTGTTTGTTTTTTCTAAAATACTCCCTTTGTGATATGGGCACATGGTTTTCTTAACAATTTGGAGTCTAAATAAACAGTGTAGACACACACACATATGGTTATGCCAATTTTAAAATGTGTAAGAATAGATTTAAAACTTGGATCACCTGTTTTATATAAGAAAAATCAATATAAAAATTCCAGGAAGAATTTAAATTAGACATAGGGAAGATTATTTGAGGGAAATATTGGACTACAGTACTGCTCAGAGAACTGGCTGAATTCTTTAAAGAAAACATGATTTTAAAATTGCTTTTTGAATTAGTTTAAATAGTGGTGTAGTAAAGATGACAAATGTGGAAGATGACTTTCAAGGATTTTTCTGGGCAGATAAATTTAATCATGAATATTCATATCAAATCATTTTATTAAAATATAAATAACACTTATCTACTTCACTCAAGGGCTGTTGTGTCATTGAAACAAGTATAAAACAATAATTTTACAGAAATATTTATAATGAAAGGATGAGCTCTTAAATTCTGTATGATATAGCATGCAAATAGAAGCAATTCATTTTTATCCTGTTTAAGGCCAGGGTAAAACAAATAATTCAAAGCAATTATTTGAAAATATAAAAATATGTAAGTATAGGAAACCTCACTAGAACCATTAAGGGTTTTACAATTCATCAAATGAAAATCATAATTTGACTTTTAGACAGTCAGTTGCCCTTGCATTTTTATCCAAGTTCAGTTATTGTAGAGCTTACTCAGTTATCTCCTTTTGCCAAGTACAGACAGCAAAATTTAAAGCCACAGCATATAGAAAAATAGATTTGAAGCTTAGCCAGGGCCACTTTGGATATTTCCAGAAAAATAAATACAAACTTTATTTTAGTTGGTGGGTCAGGGGAGGCATGCATAAAAGATAAGTAAAATGCATTTTCATGACAACTATAATAGGCTGGCATAGAAATGGTCTTTTGGATTTCAGAAGTTAGAAAGAGATGTAACCATGCCCCTTCTTTAAAAAGGAAGGAAAATGAAGGAAGAATAAATTTTCTTGGAATTCAAAAGAATGATCATCTAGAAAAATCAATGTAACTGTGATGTTTTCCCTAGGAATCACTTTGAGGCTAGAGCAGCAGTTTTGTCAAAGTTGGCTGAAATTAAAATAGTCTTTGTCTAGTTAGGAGTCTCTTAACACTGGACACATTTGTCTGCACTACCTTGGTTTTTACTTAAGGTTTTTGAGTAAGAACAAAAGAGCAGACAAACTTGGAACACACTTCCAATTTTTGGATAAAATTTCACCAACTACATTTGTGTTGCCAGGGCTGTGGATAGGACAATACAGCTCAAAATATGTTTATATAACATGGCCACATGCCTTTGAGATCTTTTAAATTCTTCACTGAGAGCTTCAGTCACTCAATATTCATTCATCCAAAACGCTTTATATTCTCAAATATCTCTTAGTTTCATCATAAAAGCCAAGCATTGAAATGTAGGAGAAAATAAAACAGAGGTAGGTATTTCAAAATTCTTATTTTCTTCTGAACTCTTAAAAGACTAAAGTGAAAAAGTGTTTAACACAATAGTTCTGATAGACTAAAATACATAGCTTTCAATATCACTTTATCACATAAAATTATAGAGTTTGCTGCCCTGGGAAAAATAATTTCTTTCTTTTTTTCTTTCTTCTTCTTTTTTTTTAATTAGAAAAGATTTTGACTTCATCTGTATTTTGCTATTGAAGATATTAAGACTCACAGCCTTCAGGTTATTTAATTTATCCACAATCAGGTAGAACAAGAATCTAGTCATTGTTATTTCAAGTTCAATGCTCTTTGTACTACATAATGCGACTCCTCTGTTCAACTCGAAGTTCATATCTGGCCCAGAGTCATAAATATGAGCACTTCTTGTTGCCGAGATGTTCAACAGCAATGTAAAATGAGTTATATTCATCCTAGGTATTGGTTGCATTCTGGAAATCATTCAATTGATAACAATTAGCAGTTTTAGATGAGTGGATGAGTACCATAGAGTGAGGATTGAAGCTAATTAATAAGGAATTCTGGGAAGTCTTGTTCTTCCTTTCCTGTTGGATGGTTAGACATTATACCTTGGGGCTGTCAAATGAGTAACACCCTTGCATCAGTATTAAATTCACACACAAAGAAAATTAATTACAGGAAAGCCATCTCAAACCCACTTTGTCAACTCTCTTGACAGGAAATTCTCAGGCAGGGAAAGTCAAATACTGCTGTCTTAAAATATTATTGTTTTTTATAAGCCTGAGTGCTCTCTCCCTCTTTCTTTCTGAAGTAGCAATGATGGTATAGAAGTATTTATTTATTTATTTATATTTTTGGACTACAGAAAAACAAACACATTTGTCTTAAAGGTTAAGGTTTAGTGAAACAACAGATCAGATCTTTAGCAAACCCCATTCCACTGTTCATCAAGTAGTTCCCCACCAATACAAATGTTAAGAACTTGAAATTTTTTGTTCAACAATGAATCCATGCTCATGTGATTACTGGTTTCTGGAAAGAGTCATGTGTTTTTTTTGTTTGTTTATTTTTGTTTTTTTCTTTTTATTTTTAGTGACTTGCAAGAGACCACATAAGAGCAGGGGAACATAAGGATTAGCTAAAATCATCCTGGCTCATCTAATTTTTATGTAAAAGTTCCATTATAACAATATTTCACTTAACTTTTCCTTTTCAGATAATTACATTGAGATATTTTATTCTTAACCTGGAAATACTTTTAAAAGTTTTCTAGTTTGAGTAAATATAGGTTGTGAGGGTTGACCAAATATATTATGAATATGGGTGCTCTGATAACCTTGGAAAATATATCTATGACAGTAATTTGGAAGTTTCTTGATTAGTATTCTAATAATGTTCTGGGAATAATTACTTCAGAATCTCTGTGATAACTCAATAACGTTTTCTATATTACACAGCTTGCCCAACTTTCCAAGGTGGACATTCTGTTGTTCCTCACTTGCTACTAAAGTAAAGGTATTGATCATAGATCCTTTAGGTTCTGACTGAAAGGATATGACATTTTATATTACTCTCACATTTCAAAGCCCCACCAGCCATTCAGAATTTAAAGACATTTGATATTTGGAAAGATGCCTTATTAGAAATCTCCAAGCACCTTTAGTGTTAGTAAAATATTAGTGGCAATGCATAGACTTGATTAAACATAAATCACATGTTTATTAATATTTAAAAGCTGTTTTTGATAGTAAATTTTGTTTTTAACTTGAGATTAATAGTGTTAAATTAGCAGATCACACTGAGTTTTCAATAGTTTGTCTCCTAAAAACCCATTTAGGTTATTGAGCAGCTCTTGCTTAAAACTACAATACTATCTAATAACTTCATTAGTAATGAAGTAATTAGTTATAAATTAGTAATTTATTTATAATAAATTAAGAAAGGTAGATGTATGTTTATAATTTTGTAAGTTAAATTTAAAGTCATATGTGGATTCATGTTAACAAAATAATGAAAGTTGTAAAACTCATAAAACAAAATAACAGATATTTCATAACTCATAAAACAATTGACATATGGTCTAGTTTTGCAACTGAATAAAGTATATAAAGTTGAAAACTAAAATCTGGTCAAATAAAGTGTTCTTCACATACTAATTTTTTGCTGATAAAATATTATTCATTTATAAAAGAATTAACACATTTTAAAATTTACCATTCAACAATAATGTAGTTTACCAAAAAAACAGAAACAAAAACATTTGATTATGAAATCTATGGAAGCATAATAAATAGGATATAAAAATCAGCTTTGAGAAGGATCAAGCATAGTGAAAGAAAGAATTAGACAGGAGGGTTTAAAGGGTATGGTGAATCCCATCTTCCAGAATATGTCTCACTGATATGTAGAGGAAAACCTTCCTGCACAGCACATATAAAAATTAAAGATAAAATGTATGAAACAGATTTTTTAATAGCATGAATGAGGGAGAAGAAAGTAGGAAATAATCACAGAAAAAGAAGAGAAGCTTCAGTTCTTTAAAGATGAGGTAGTGTTGGACCTGGCTTTGGTCTTGAAAGATGTATCAATTTCTGGTGGGTTTGGGACTGAGTTTTAATGTGTCATGTGTATGAAGGACAGGAAATTTAGTCATTCTGTGTTGGAAGCATCCCAAAGTGCTTAGAAGAAGGAAACACAGAGTCTCTCCAGTAAAATATATTTAAAACTAGGCCTCAAATTATTTCTGCCAATACAATTCCAAGGAAATTTCCTTCCACTGGAAAAATTATTAACTACACAGAAAAATAAGATTTCATGACAGTCAATAGGATCATCGGTCTTATCTGTGAGATCTGCAAATATTTCATATTGTCGGCAGCCGTCCGTCTCGAGAGACGATGGTGTAGCTTCTTAAGAGTCTATCTGCACCGCTGAGAATGGCTGTGCAGTCCGACTCGGGAGTGACATGGTATCTGTCTCCTCCCGTGTTGAATCAACATCTTGCGATGACGCTGGAGTGTCCTCTCCAGTGAAGCTGAAGCTACAGAGCCTGGGCAGGGTGATATGGAGGGTCTGCTGTTGCCCATGCAGCAGACCCCCCCTCTCTTCACAGCTGAAGGGTCCAAGGGAAAGACGGAGTCGATACAGCTTGGGTTCAGGTGCGCCGCAGGAGTTGCCGGTGTTGACTACAACGTCAAACCGCCTTAGGGACTCCGGCTCCGGATTTTCTGTCGGGGTTTACTCCCTTAGCCTTTCCCCTGAAGAGGTATGCCGCAAGGCAGCGGAGGTTTTTTGGAGTCAGAGTTTTCCTTCTCTGATGTAGAACATTGTAGACTAGATTATTTGGACCAAACCTATCACTGAAAATAATTGAAATTGTAGGTAAAAATATTTTAAAAAATTTTAAATTTATGTAGTAAACAATTACTGGGTCAAAAGCTAGGGGAGTCCAGAAGGGTAAAGAGGGCACTCAAGCCACCTCACCCTTTAAATCATTGAACAATTTTGGAAAAGATGGACTTCATTTCTGATGAACCTTAAAGGTGAGAAATAAATAAGTTAAAGTCTAGAGCTAGCAAAAGATTCTTGTCATATTAAGCTGAAACCCCATATAGCTACTAATTTAGAGAGAAGATGAATTAAATATATTATAACTTTTCCAACCTCAGCGGTCACCATAAAGGTTGCTTTTGCACTGAACACAATAGTAGGAAAAAAATAATGTTTTCAAGTCATTGAGTGCATTTTCAGTTCAAATTTGCATTACCTAATGGTCCAAAAATTTCAACTATGAATTTAGTTTAAACTGCTACCTGACTGGTAAAGTCCCTAGGTGTCTGACTCAAGGAAATTCAAGTCATCTATGGAAGAAGGCATTCACTTTTATTGTGGGTCTCCTAGAGACACCATGAATAATTTTCAAAGACAATGAGAACACACAACCATAAATAATAATTATACAAGGAAACCTGAAACCATGGCAATTAATTATTAAGGAAAAAAACAAGACAGAGAGCCTAAATAGACCTTTAAAGATGTCAGATATTGGAAATATTAAATACAAATTTTAAAATAGCTATGCTTACTATGTCTTAAAAAAACCTTCTAAGACAACACTGAAAATATCTGTGAGTAACAAGAAACTATAAAGTGACTTAACATTTTTCAAAATGACCAAATATATTTTCCAGATATAAAAATATAACAACTAAAATTAAGAACTTAACTGATGGTATTAATGTCTTATTAATCATAGTCAAGATAGAATTAATGGATTTGAATATATGTAATAAGATATTATTTAATATCATGAAGAAACATAATATTTAGTAGCATGAAGAAACAAAAAGATTTAAAAAATAGTGAGAAACTGTGAGATATAAAAGGTAAGGAGAACATTTGTACAATACATTTAATTAGAGTTCTAGGAGGAGAGCACAGAGGGAATAAGGAAGATGATTTATTTTCAGAAATAATGGGTAAAATTTTTTCACAAATAAAACAATTCACAGATTAAAAAATTTAAACAAATCCCAAACATACATATATTCATATATGCATCATTATATAAATAAAAAATATATGATAAGTACATAAAATCAAATAAATAAAAGAAATTCTCACTTAGACATAGCATAGTGAAATTCCATCCAGGGGTAGAAAAGGGATTGTCTTCAAAGAGTAGAAGTGAGAGGGACAGCTTACTTTTCATAACAATAATAAAGCCCAAAGAGAGTGGAATGCTGTTCTTGAAACCCTGTAAGAAAACAAATTTAACTTAGATTTCTATACCCAGCTGAACTATCTTTCAAGAATAAGAGTTAGATATTTCAAGAGGAAAAGTAAAAGCTTCCAGGCCTCAGGAAACCTAGACCTAGGACTGGCACAGCATTATATTAAATGCAAGCTATTGATCAAAGCAAGTCACAAAGCCAGCCCATGTTCTAGGAGGAAACAGACTCCACCTCTTGGTGAAGCAGGAGCATTTGAAAATATATAAGGACAGCACTTGTTATGGCTATATTTAGAGGTTATCTCACAATATAAAGAACTCCTCAGGATCATTGTGACAATGACAAATAACAAAAAAAAAAAGAGTGAAAAACATGAATATAAAAAACTATACCTAAGCCAAATATCAATTAATAGTAGAGTAGTTAAACATTATTTATATTCCATAAATGAAATACTATAGAATAGTAAAAATAAGTAACTTAAAGCTATACTCAACAACATGAATGAATTTCAAAAGAACACAGATATAAAGAATGCAAGTTGTTATGTGTCATTTATATGCAGTTCAAAATCAACCTAATTAAGCAATATACTACCTATTTATATGTAAACATATGGAAAAACTATATAAAGGACATTAGAATGATTAATCTAAATTGTAAAATAATATAGCAGAGAGAAATATGAATATTCTATTTACTAATTTGTGTTGTGAGCACATCAATATTTATTTCATATTATTATTCAAATTTCATGTATTTTTGGCAGAATTTAATGGTTTTATTAACACAAATAGAATGTGTTCACAATCTGTCTATTCATTTTCTTTGCTGTGCACTCTGATGGCCAGCTGGGCTGCTCTTTCCACAATGGCTTTGCGGTTCTTTGAGAAGATGTGAGCAATTTCAGCACAGTAAGATTTCAACACTTCAATTCCTTGACGTTGTAGACCAGGAACTTTTGAAAGCCACTGGGCAGCATGTGCTTTGTTTTCTGGTTGCTCCCATAACCAATGTTGGGCATCAAGATCTGGTCCTTGACTCTTCTGTGCACCCTATTGTCAGTACCACTGGGTTTCCACCAGTTGTGCTTAATTTTTACATATTGGTCTGACTAGTGTGGGATGAACTTCTTGGTCCTCTTTTTTACAATCTTTGGTTTCACAAGGGATCTGGGGGCAACCATGGTGCTGAGTAGGAGATGGCTCTCACCTCCATAGGCAGTGCCAAGGAAGAGCCAAATTTCATATATGTTTTATGCACTCTTCCATATAGCACATATTTTACAATGACGGGAAAACATAAAAGTAAGTTACAAACTATCTGAGTTTGGGTTGGACATGGGAAACAGAGATGCCCATACATTTTTGGTGACAGTAGAAGTTGGTATTATCACATTTCAAAAACATTTATCAATATTAATTGTAGTAGACCCCAAAAATTGACTCTGACTCTGAATTTTGCAGAGGTATAATTTTGCACTCAGGTATAAAAGGAAACATGTGCAATGCTGTTTATTGCAGTATTGTTTATAATAGTAAAATCTTGATTAGAAGGAGAATGGATTTAGAAAATTCGCATAGTCATACAATTGTGTATCATAGCTAAAATTATTGTACTAGCGTTCAACATAGATAAACCTGGGGAAAGAAAATGAAGGTAGTAAAAATTGCAGAAGGATATAAAGTATATGGTATCAATAATGTAATTTTTTAAACACATAAAATAGTTCTTTCTGTGTATCGCCTATAGATCAGTAGGAATAAAATATTTGAAAGAACACACACTGACTTTATAATAATGGTTAGGTATTTAAAAACCCCTGTCTCACAGAGCTCAAATTATATTTTCCACATCACACAGCATTTTAATTTCAATGTCAGTAATCTTTAGACTAGAATATCTGTAAAATTCGGAGCTGAAGTATTATGAGGACACATGTGACAAAGAAGCCAGGGAATAGTGTTTGTGGGGTGTGAGAGATGGTTTGGACAGTGATGCAAAGAGGCATATCTTTCTTCCAGAGTTGTCCCTGTCTTCCTGGATGCAGGAAAATGGAAAGTAAGAGGACGAGAAGGGAAAACTCCATCTAATGTCTTTGACAAATTTACTAAAATGTTACAAAGTTTACTACATTTTTGTAAAATGTTTTATTCCTCCCAAAGCAATTCAACATATATTATTTACTATATTCAGGAACTATTTTCCTAATATTACTATTAGGAACCGGAAAATTCCTGAAATTAATGACTTAGCCAAGGTAACACAACTAGTTAGTATTATGTACTATAGTTTTGGGTAGACATTTTTTCTCATTTAAAATTGAAGTGCTTTTCATTTGGCAATCTTCACACCCCTAGTCTGCTGACCTCTCTTCCAGTTCAAAGAGACTATCACATACATTTTTATCTAACACAGTTTATTTTTATGTTCAGAACAACTTTGAATAGAAAGAAAATAGGGTCATGCATTCAATTGATATCAGAATGTAGAAAAGGAAGTTCATAAATCAAGTTGACAGTACATCTTCAGCAGTATATAAACTTAGGAATGAGTAAAATGTAGCTTACACTACTGCGATGATGAGATCTATAAGAATGCTGCAGAGTAGTGTGGACAATGTTCTGCCACACCTGTTAAATACCAGATAAAAATGCAGGAGCTGTTTAATCTTCATTATTCTAGGGAAAAGCCCACTCTACACACTCTTGCTTGAAACCTAGGTGACCTGAGTAAATAAATCTCTCTTACAATGCAATCCCTGTCAATTTCTCTTCCAGAGATTAAGCATTTGGGCTCATATGGTGGAAGTTTTATATTTTAATTATATTCATTGTGATTTATTAAATTCCATATTGGTACACAATGTCATGGAAGATAAGTTCTTTGACAACCATATTAAGTTTAAGGCTAGTCTGGGAAGACTGCAGGTTGTATGGTATTTTAACTTTGTGAGATACATATTCTCTACAGTTGAAGATGCTATGGGACTGTTTCCTAGAAGGCCTTGTAGAACATATTCCATATAGAAGTAATCAGAAGTGACGAGGATGACCACCTTAATCTCAGAAATCCTTAAAAAATTTTACTACAGATGACCTTTATTATTAGACATAGCTTGAATTTTCAGAGGGCTATTTCCAGTCTCTGTAACTCAGGAAACCTCCTCTTATGTGGTTCCTTTTGACTCACCTATGGAATCTATTTCTAATCACTTTTTATCATGTTCTATAAAGAAATTCTTCAAGGAATAGGAGAAAGGAAGGAAGAAATGGGTGGGCATGGTGGGAAAATAATGCAGGGAGGGTTGGGGAGTCTCAGTTGCTCTAAGATTTGCAACATTGCTTTCCAGTTAAGAGGTAGATTCTAAAATTCAATATGCTGGATTCATATCTCAATTCTTCTCTATATGTATAATGTGACATTTTACAACTTTATCTTCATAGATCTCTATTAATTTATCTGTAAATTAGGAATAGTAAAAGTATTTTCTTTATAGAGATGTTGCAAAAATTTAACAGTACAATGCTGGTAGCATGTAGCAAAGTGCTTAGTTCTTATCATCAAATAATCATTAGACTTTTATTTCTTTTAAAAATAAATTGTGTTACTGTGAGCCTATTTTTGTGGGAGCACCCACTCACTTCATCACAAGATGACTCTTTATCTTCATTCATAGGATACTCAACCAAAGAGAGACACTGTCTGGTTATGTGAACAAATTCGATTGAGGGTGACAATAATTTCAATCTTAACCAAGACTGTAAAATACTAGTGAATGTTGAAAACAGTATTTAGGACACTCATAATTTTTGCTTTAATTTCTCTTGTCATTAAGGAAATGTTTTATGATCAACTGACAAAGGGGCGTGAACCTGTGGCAGTCCTTTAACTCTGAAGCTCAATACTTTTCAGACCCAGCCTTTGTCCCACAATGCCCAACTATATCCTAACAGTCCCACACCTGTAGTTCCCAAATAGAAATTTTCCATCACTAAAAGTGCATATTTCTTAAACTTATGGTCTTTCTTCTAGAGAAACTCACATACTTAATTGCATCTTGTCCATCACCAGTTTTGTGAAAATGATCTAGATGTTTTTCTTTTTCGTTTAGTTTCTTCTTATCATATATTCATCTCAGCACTTCTCCAAACAGTTCATCATGGTTATAAAAACTTGATAAGAGAAGTTAACAAATCAAGAGTATTTCTGAAGAAAGGACATGATGAATATATAAATAGGTACTAGCCATGGTTAACTACTCCAGACACAGCCAGAGGATTTTCTGAAGACCTGAGAATCCCACTGAACAGGAATTTGAGGAAGTTGTTCTGCTTCTGCTTTAAATATGCTCTTTTATTTTTTAAATTGTGGTTTAACTTTTTTTTTCTTCAATATACGCTACTCATTTATTCAAGAGTGCCTCCCTGGATGGCAGATTTAAAATAGCCACAAATTCTCTGATATGCCTCTCATCAGAAGGTGAGTTTAGTTTCTCTCCCCTTGAATTTGCAATACTTGTGATTTGGTGTTATCAACAGAGCGAAGTGGAAGGGATGCTGCATAATTTCAGACTAGATAAGATGATTTCTTTTGGCTTTTGCCTTGACTTCTTGGGCTATTCCCTCTCAGGAACTGGCTATCACTCTTTGAGAAGCCCAAGCATGTAAATTCGCAGCTTCAGGTGAGCTCCTCCTAGTCAGCAACAACATCAGCTGCCAGCCAGGTGAGTATTCCATTTTGGTCTTATGGTGCAATCAGGTAACTGTCTGAGAGACCCGAAACAAAAAACAACCCACTAAGTTATGAGCAAACCACCCACTTAAAAATAATTTTATTGTGATATAATTTATATGTCACATTCATTCATTTAAAATATGGAATTCAACATATTTTAGTAAATTTACAGAGTTGTGCAACCATGGTCACCATCCTATTTCAGAACATTTTCTTCACTTCAGAAAGATCCCTCATGTCATCTGCAGTGGAACACTGCTCCCACCCTTGGCCAAGGGTAATCAATAAGCTACTTTTTGTCTCCGTAGATTTTCATATTCTGAACATTCCATATTAATGAAATCATACAATATGTAGTCTTTTGCCTTTTGCTTATTTTACTTAGAATAATGTTTTTGAGGTTCACCCATGTTGTATTAGGTAATATTGGATTCATCCTCATCTAATCTTAAGGCCTTACAAGCCAAAACTGAGGTTGTCAAAGAATGAATTCTTTCCCAAAACTATTACAGAAATCCTGCCTATGTTTTCAGCTTGCTGATCTGCCCTATGGATTTACACTTGCCAAATGTATCAGCTGATTTCTCAAAATAAATCTGTGTGTGTGTGTGTGTGTGTGTGTGTGTGTGTGTTTGTGTGTGTGAGCATCCTGTTGGTTCTGTTTCTGTAGAAAATCCTCCTTTAGGAGATTAAAAAAGTTCATTTATATCTCCAATTTGTAAAATATTTTTTTAAGGAACTGGTGTTAGGATTTTTAAAATAATTTTTCTGTATCTTTTGAGATAATAGTGTGAATTTCGTTTTTGATTCCCTTAATGTCACATATTATACTAATTACATTTTTACATGTTAAATGAACGTTGCATTCTGTGGGTAAATCCTACATAACCATAGAGTACAGTGCTTTATGTGTGTTGTTTTGTGTATGTTCAATTTGCTAATATTTTGTTGATGGTTTTTTACATCTATATTCATGAGGAATTATTGTTCAGCAGTTTTTGCTTTTTGTGTTGCCTTTATCTAGCTTTGGTATCAGGGTAACAGTTACCACATAAGATAAGCTGGAAGTGTTCTATGTATTCAGTCTTTCTGAAAGAGTTTCTGAAGTATTGATATTGTTCTTTAAATTGGTAGAATTCACCAATGAAGTCATCTTGGCCTGGGCTTTCCTTTGTGGGTAGGTTTTTAATTACTAATTAACTTTTTTTACTTTTTATAGGTCTATTCAAATTACCTATTTCTTCTTGTAAGTTTTGTTAATTTTTATCTTTCTAAGAATTTATTTTATTTCAGCTAAATTGATACATGAATTGACATGAAGTTGTTCATAGTATTACATCAGAAACCTTTTGATTTCTATAATTTCTGTCACAATATCTTCTCTTTCATCCCTGGTTTTGGTCATTTGGGCCTTCTTCCTTTAGTTCCTGTCAGTCTTGCTGAACTGTTGCCAATTTTTCTCATCTTACAAAAAATCAACTTTTGCTTCATTGATCTTGGTTGTTTTTCCCCTATTTCATTCATTTTCACCATAATCTTCATTGTTTCTCTTTTTACATCTGTTTTGTGTGGATATTTAGGATTGTCTCCATACCCTCCCAAATATGTTGCATCATTATGCATGTGTGCAGAATTTTATGAAAGCGCTTTTTGTTTTATTATCCAGTTTCTATTGTTAAATTGCTGAGTATCCTATCGATTTGACATTTTCCCTAACCAGGTCTGAATCCTTATTCATGTGCCACCAATATTGTTACACTCTCTGGCAATGCCTAGGGCCATTATATTTGTCTACATTCTGCTTCAGAACAAGTCACCACCTTTTTAGCGGAGCTGCTGGTTTTCATGGCTTGCCTTATCTGGTAAAACTAATGACTTGATCCAACTGAGTGAGAGAGAGAATGGAGCAGTCTTAGAGATTCCCACTAGTTTTACCACCCAAAAACACTTATTTAAAAATCTATTAAATGTCAAACCCTGTGTCATACACTAGAAATATAAGACCTGGTTTCTATTTTCAAAGGATTTGAATCATTTTTATATTTAAGAGTATAAGATGACTGACTTAGAGAAATACAAAACAGAAGTAATGATATCTATTTTTATTATAATTTAATACTTGTTTGACTCACCATGTTTTACACCAGAACTTTAGTACTCTGAAATACACTAGTTCTTGTGCTAGTATTGTTTCTCAAAATAGGTTAATTATGTAAAGATCACCCAAGTGCCTTTGAGAATTAAAAAAAGTAAGTTAGATATATTAAAAGGAGGCTGGGTATCTTTACTTTACGATTTCTCAGTCTTCATTATACGATTGTGCCCCACACTATCTGAAAGAGCTTTGTAGAATTCAGTCTTTCAAAATCATTTGGACACATAAATCATTTACTAAGAAGCATCTCATGTCTAGCATTCTAAAGAACATAATTATCAAGATGGGCAGATAGCTTTCCTATATTAGGAAAAATATTTAACCAATTATAAAATAATTTAAACTACCAGAAAATTCCAATTAAAGGGATGTGAATAAAGGGGTTTAAACTCTGAAGTTGTATTTGTGACATAAGTCATTCATTTTTATTTTGTACATCTTGAAATTTTCAAATTTATTTTTAAAGGCTTTTAGTTGTAACCTTCATGGATTGAAGGATAGACCTGACATACAAGGCATAAGCTACCTATAGAAATAAGAAATATAATAAGGAGATCAGCAGTTATCACTCTAATAGAAAAAATGCTAACTAAAGTTGTAAGAGTTACATTTTTTTGGTCTCTAATTGCTATGTGTATGTTTTCAAATTCTGCATAGTCAGGAGTGTCTACTACTGTTTTGTATTTTCAAAATAATAAAAATTCGCTGTGTGATCACAACTCCAACATCTTGTAAAGAATCCAAGGATCTGAATATAATGAGCATAAATTTTAATATTAGAAGATCAAAGGTGTTTGCTATATTTAATAAATGTTCAAAATATAGCCTACTCTATTTATACTGTGTTGATTTTCCATTTAATAAATCACAATATTTAAATTTAAATTTTTAAGTATTTAAATAATTTTCTATTTGATACATCAAGCTTTCTCCTGCCCACAGTTTCCTTGGAATTAGGTAGTGGCAAAGGAGTTGAAAAGCTAAATGTATTTTTTTCATGTAAGATTTAGCACATACAACCCAATTACCAAGATATATAAAATGATATATGAAATTACAATCTTTTATATGAAATTGCAAATTTTGAGTTTGCCACCACAATGATTAGAATGAGTGCTATGTATTTTGTAGAGGCAGACTTAGTATGTTGAGAGAAATGGATAAAAACACAGTTACATGTAATACCATACAGTGTTGTATTATATTTTCTTTTCGAGTAACATCATAAGACAAAACACCTTTAACTCTAAGAGCCAGGAAATATGGCTCCTAGTTCTAAACTTGACCCTAATAGCAGCTTCTATTCAAGTTTTGTCTAGATCACTTTGATTAGAGTCTGTTATAGCAAAAGAAAAAAAGAGGTGATGGTGAAGGAAGAACAGTTTTCCTTACATAGAGATTCAGAAGGCAAATTGCTTGCTGATTGTAAAATGCTGTCAAATGACAAGAGCTTCTCCATAAATACGCATCTTCATTCATTTTTATGTAAAACAGATCACATCAAAAGAGACAATTATTCTTTGAAACTAGATGTTGCTTTCTTGATCACCTCTAAATTGAAATCTTTGTGTGAGTGTATAGTAGACAGTGGAGGGAAGATGAAAGAATGAGACTTCTATCCGGGCCCTAATTCAATCAGAAGGAGAATCATCACTGAATTTGCTGCTTCAAAACTATTCCTGGGGATCAAAACCCATGTAGCCAACCTGATGAAACAATGATGCTGCATTTTGGTCACCCCACATATGACACAGTTTAATTTTGTCAGCCATTGATTGATGTGAATAGCTCTGATGAAGAAGCCCATGATTATAATAACATCACTGGAAAAGAGTGATGAAATCTGCAAAGATCACAAGAATGGGAAATCCCTCAGTGATGCTGCATCTTCATTGCTGTACAGACCTCATCAACAATGGAAAGTGACCTTTAATGAAGGAGGCGTAGGATGGAATTCTAGTCTCTTCGATTTGTTGTTTTTCTTGTTTGAATGATGAGAGCACAGCAGCCATTACTCATAAAAGTTGGGTCAGTGAAATTTCCCCTGAATGATCCCGGCCTCCCTCTAAATGATGATCTGTGCAATTATCCAGTCCCCAAAACCCATTCACAAAGCACTGTATAAACTGACACTACTAAATCAGAACTGAAAATTGTTCCAAATGAAACCTGTGGAATCTCAGATAAAATCAATCTTTTAGGGTAATTTCAAGCTGTTGACATGAAAGGCAGACATGTTATTTTTCTGTAATTCATTGAGCTTTAGTTCCTGCATTGCAAATAAGTTGATAACTTGGGTAAACATTCATTTTTCTAGTTGATATGTTTTACTTGTTTTTGGACCCTTTAAAATTATTTTTGAAAACTTGTACTGAAGTGTGACATGCAGATAGAAAAGCAGACAAATTATAAGGGTTCAGCTTAATGAATTTTTGTAAACATGCTTGCAGATAAAGAAATAGACTATTTTAAGAATTCCAGAAGGTTCCAACTGCTCCTTCCCAGTTACTTAATCAGATCCCTCTGTATCAAAATGATCATTATTATCTAATTTCTGATACTATAGATTAGTGTTGAACATTATATTTAATCATATAGTGTGTATACTGGCTTCTTTTGCTTAATATTGTGTGATCAATCCACATTGTATTCATTATTACTGCTGCATAATATTCTATTGCATGAACATACCAAAATTTATTAATTCTATGAACAATGGACATTGAGCTGTTTCTAAGTTTTAGCTGTTACTAATAATAACACCATAGGCATTCTTGTACATGCCTTTTGGTGAATATATATGTATCTTTGGGTACATACTTATAATCAGAATTGCTGGGACACAGGTTAAGTGAATGTTTTGTTTAGCACATACAGACACATAGCTGGGTGATTTTCCTTCTGAGAACCTTGAGGGATAAAGGGTGCATCTAGCATTGACTCAAATGCAGGAGCTAAACAGAGATTCAAGATCAGGGTTTGCTTTACAAGAGGATTGCAAGTTTGTACTTACACTATACCACACCGAGGAGCATAGAGTTGTGCTGGCCATCATGTTCCAGTGTTTCTTGCACTATTTTAAACACTGGTTACTCTTCCAAAGCCACTGAGTATTCTTTCATAGGAGCAATTAAACACTGTGGGAAGACAGCTTTCTTATGTACCTGAGTTTGGTATTTGGCAGTTGAAATCTCCATTGCTGTTATTTATGTATTTTCATTATTGAAAGTTAACCTCAACAAATATCAAGGAATCTCTAATTGGAAAAGCATAGGTGGCCCTCAGACAGCCCCGTTTTGTAAAAATGATCCAAAAGTTTCATCATATGGTTGGAGTCAAATCAAATCTGAAGACAACCCCTTATTTTGCATCAGAAAAATGAAAAAGGATTTCAACTATACACAAGAAAAATGAAGAGCTAAGGGTAAATCTCTGCTGTCAAATATTTGGTGAAGTCTAGGGCTTAATCAGGAAAGGATACAAAGCAAAAGGGTGTCTATATACTGGCTCTTTACAAGATTAAGAGTAGTGATGCTGGAAGATACTCTTTTGGGAGAGCTAAATTTGGTCCAACCTGAAACACCTATTTGTATGCAAATTAGATTACTAGATTACATAAAAATTCTTAAAATCACCTGGAAGGGTGTCAAAAATAAAACCACTTTTAATGTATGAGGAATATATCACTTGCAGGGTCTCTGTACCAACCTCACATCTGTCTGTAGGGTATACCCTGCATAATTTATTATATACTATTTAGGGACTGCAAAGCTCTGATGCACAACTTCAGGAAATGAATAATTTATCAGCCTTTCAAAGATATTCTGGAGAATTTCTAAAGGCAGATGGTAGAATTTACAGTGTACTCATATAATTTTTTTAAACAATTATAGTAAAAAATTAAATGATCATTGAGGAAAATGTAGACAAGAGATTTTAAAAGTTCATACTGTGATGGAAGGATTCTGTACTCTATTTGGTAAAATGGATTTTTGTTATCTATAAAATTATCCACTGCACTTAGAGAGATTTCCTTAGAAGATGGGTATAACAGTTATTTTGTAATACCCTTTTAATAATATTGAATTTAACTGACTTAAATTTATTTGATTTATATTCCTACCTAACTCTTCCAAGGGCATATGCTGCAACTTGACTTATATTGATTTTTAAAATTTATTGCCTTGTTTATATTGCCTGGAAAAGAGAAAAAGATCATTTTTTATATTTCAAAATTTTAGAGAAGAAAATGTTAAAAAGGAGTAGATTTATCACTTGATGTACTCATGTTTATGAATGAAAGAATGGTCATATTTAATGTGACCATACAGTATATGAGAGATAGCATTTCTTAGAAAAAAATTTTTATCTACTTTTTTTCATCAGAGTCAGAAAGGATTTTACATACAGAACAGTAAAACTAGAAGCATATGGATATTGTTGTACAGAGATTTTAAAATATGAATCTATTCAATTTATAAATTTAGATATTTTAGAATTTGCTGGTAATTATTGGAATGTATTAATGCAACTGCAGTCTTTGAAAACAACACATATGTTTTCTTTCTATAAATAAGATACCATATTTACTACAAAATGGTTGAATCTCCCAAAATTTGCCAAAAGCAAAGTAATAAATTCAAATTTGTTGTCTAAAACTTAAAACTCTATAGATTCCATAAGAATTAAATAGAAATAATAAGACACTATTCTTTGTGCTTTAAAAAGAAGCAAAAAACCTGCTATCATCAGCATATTAAAATGGTTAAAATATCATTGTTCTTGGGAATAAAAATGTGGTAAATATTAAGTTAAGGGTAGCATTTATTGTTTTATCACCCCCCTAAAATTACCCTGGTAGTATATATATACTGTCATAATGCTAATATTTACTAAATTCATCTAAAAATGATAGTATTAACTACTACTTACTGACCATCTACTAAATCCCAAATGCCATGAGAATATGCATGTACATATACATATGTGATAAATGCACATATGAATGAAAATACTGTTGATTTTCAATTACACTTGGTCAAGTTTATCTTAAATCTTAAGTATGGGTTTAAATGAGAAGTTGAGAATTACATTAATTCTTATTCTCATAACATATATAAGAACTAAAATATAAGCATGTTTTAATTGTTTTTATCTTTAAGTAGTTTTATATATAAAATAATAAAATACTATCATGGGACATCAGTTATGTTAAGCACCATACCTTGTATCCAATATACTTTGTTAATAGTACTCACAAATGCCCTTTTCTAACAGTGTTTCAAGCAGGGTGCCTACTTTGTGCTAAGATCTTGGTTGTTTTGATTACAGCAGGAATCATTCTATTAAAGACCCTACTCCTCAGGAGACCATATTCTGGTGAGAGAGATTAAAAAATTAATACAAATAAAACAATGAATACACAACAAATATAGTTGTAAGTGCCATAAATGATAATAAATAATAAAACAAGTAACAAAATAAGACAAGGAGAAAGGGAATGATGAACACGACAGCTATTCTAGAGAGAATTGTCAGGAAAGCCTTCTCTGAGGAGGTGGCACTAGAACAGAGACTCAAAGGAACAAAGATGAGTTGTGTAGAGATCTGGGGGAAGTCATTTCATGCAAAATGTTTGAGTAGAAGGGAGCTGAGCAATTTCAAACCAAGATCCCCAGAAGGTTAGGATAAAGGGCCACAGAGACAAAACAAGAGAGAACAGCAGGGGCCATGCCTTGTCAGAGCACTGGAGCCATGGAAAGTCGCTATACATTTATTCTGAATGTGACGGTCAGATATTAGAGAGCATTAATCAGAAAAAAGTAACATGACTAACTCGTATTTTAAAAATCTTGGCTCTGTGGAGTATAGGTTCTTAATAACTATTTGATGCATGAATGAATGAATGAATGAATGAAGCTTCAGAAAAGCTAGTGGTAAGAAAAAAGCAAATATGATTTTCATAGTATTTGGCACATAGTAGTCTCTTAAAGTGTTTTATTTTTCCATTGTCAGAATTACTTCTCCCAGGCTTCTCATTCATCCACTCAAAAAATTTATCAAGCAGGAAGCACAATGTGGGTCACTGGGAAAGATAAAGATAAATATTCAATCCTGCCCTCAAATAGCTTGTCATACTTGACCCTGTCGTGAGACATGAGTACTATGTTCACTATGATAGGGTTGTGTGCAGTAGACTGTGGGTATAGGGAGATAATTTCCCACAGCCTGGGGTGCCATGGACATTATTAGGAAAGGACTCAAAGAGGTGACATCCATAGTGGATCTTGAAAGATAAGTAGGAGTTAACCACTCAATCAAAGGAATAAATGGCCAGGATGAAGTGAGATATGTGAGGAGCTAGAAAGAGGTTTTTTTAGTAAAGGAAATAGAATGTGCAGAAGTAACGGGCAAGATGATAATAGTTATTCTGGGATTCTAATTGGGTTTTGGTTGGAACATTGGCTAGACCCATGAGAGATGAATTGAGAAAGGTAGTCTGTCACCTGGTTATTAAGAGCCTTAGAGTCTTCATTACCCCTGGCTGGTTTGGCTCAGTGGATTGAGCGTCGGCCTGCGAGCTAAGTGTCGCTGGTTCGATCTTCCAGTCAGGGCACATCAGAGAAGGAAAACTCTGACCCCAAAAAACCTCCGCTGCCTTGCGGCATACCTCTTCAGGGGAAAGGCTAAGGGAGTAAACCCCGACAGAAAATCCGGAGCCGGAGTCCCTAAGGCGGTTTGACGTTGTAGTCAACACCGGCAACTCCTGCGGCGCACCTGAACCCAAGCTGTATCGACTCCGTCTTTCCCTTGGACCCTTCAGCTGCGAAGAGAGGGGGTGTCTGCTGCATGGGCAACAGCAGACCCTCCATATCACCCTGCTCAGGCTCTGTAGCTTCAGCTTCACTGGAGAGGACACTCCAGCGTCATTGCAAGATGTCGATTCAACACGGGAGGAGACAGATACCGTGTCACTCCCGAGTCGGACTGCACAGCCATTCTCGGTGGTGCAGATAGACTCTTAAGAAGCTACACCATCGTCTCTCGAGATGGACGGCTGCCGACGAGAGTCTTCATTAAACATCTGCACTTAAGCCATTTGTATTAGGTAGTCATTAAAAAGATTTTAAGCAGAGAAACATCATACTACACTGTTAGAACAAAATAAGATTGGGGTAATGTAAGACTTTAGGAAATTGGTGTAGTAATCCAGATGAGAAATGATGAAGGCCTAAACTAGAACATTTGAAACAGGAATGGAGCCAAAAGAAAAGAATTTAAGAAGTGGATCAAGAGGGCTTCATTATTGAACAGATGAGAGAAATGGGAATATCTCTGAAATCTAATTAAAATAATTCATAACAAGCTCTTAATCATTTTCCTCGTCTTTAAAATAAATGTTATACTAGTTAATAACATGATTTTCCAATTGGTGGATTATAGGAAATTATATGAATAGCTTGTTAAGAATTTAAGAATGGATGGTGCTATTTGATTGCTCTTAAGTCACACCAAATGCCATCAACTTCAAAGATTAGCCCTGGGGAAGGTCTTGACTGGATTAAAATAATGGCTGTTGATATGGTACAATTAATTTGTTTTATGTCTGAGAAGGCTTAGGCTTTGTTTTCAGTTGGTGGTTTAAAATCTTTTTTTTTTTTTTTTTTTTTTTTTTTTACATAGAGCTATTGAAATGAATGATTTTTTTTTTCCAACAGTGCCAAGCAACCTTCATGTGGAAACAATAGGATGTATAGCATACATTAGACAAATACGTTCTCACAGTGATAATTCAGTGGTTACTGATCATTCATCTGTTGTAAGTTTTTTAAGTATTCAAAAATTAGTTTTTCATTTCCAGGGGTGGTAGTGGGGAAATTAGACAGTTATTATTTCTTAAAATCTCCCAAAGTTCATGAGGTGTAAAATACCTTTCAGTTCACAAAATTTGATTGATCAAATCTACCTTTCTAGGTACGTTTTTATAATGATTTCACCGGGTGTCTTCTTATTCCTGCAGAAGGTGAATGACTCGATGACTCCACTGAGACATGACGTCCCACATTTAATCCTGGCCCTGTGTGGTTATGCTTAGATGGGGATAAGCAGCTAGATCACACTCACATACATATTCATTTTGTGGTTTGGTTACTACATGTATGTGAAGTACAGATAAAATATTAGACTAAATTTTAAAGACGCTTGTGAAATATTTACCAAGTTTCTTGTGCCTTAAAAAAAAACCTGAATGCTTCTGAAGATTTACAATTTTTATATTATTATTTCGACATGTTATCGAAAGCACCTCGTACACAGTAAATTTTGAACAAATTGTGAATAACTATAAACATGTATTTACAACTTGCGAATGCACATTTATGTTTTAATTCTCCGGAGTTGATTAGATCTACCAATTAACTAGAAGATTTCAATGATTTTCTAAAAAATTATAAGAACTAGCACTGCTCATGTTACAATGTTCAGAATGAGTCCTTGTACTTCTGATTCTATTGTTCAGGATAAAGTAGTTGTGGTTTTTAGAGTTTTGGGTGAAAATGTTCCTTTTCACCTCTGATTTCTTTCCAACCTGCATGCGATTCTCATATGCCACCTCCCAACAAATACTTCTCTCATACTTTGGCTGAAATTCTCAATTTTTCTGAAAAGAAAGACTGCATAATGATAGTGGAGGTGGAAAATGCAGACATCTTTAGATGCCTAAACATGCTAAATTAAATGCACGCTAAACATATACATCCTGTCAGAGGTTTGCAAAAGAGAAGTGTTTAGAGGTTTGATTTACACTCAAGGGTAGGATGTAAAGAGAAGGTATAGAGCTGAATGTGCAAAATTGTGATCTGCTGCACTGAAAACAAAGATTTTTTTTTGCTCCAGATATTATTTTTTAAGTACAAATTATTGATTAAAGCCTTGATCTTTTCTATTAATATACCGTAATTCATTTGCCTTACTTGTTTGTGCTCTGCAGACTTTTTCATGCATGATCCTTAAGTTTATAAATACTGAGCTTCTAAATTTTCACTTTGTGCCATGATGAGATAATAGGGCTCAAGTTGTCCTCATGCCTTAAACAAATGGAGAGCCAGGCAGAATCTGAGAAACAATAAATTTCAGGTTTTGGAAGACGAGCAGCACTGAACAGTGACCCTCAGAAGGAAAATGAACAAGACAAGTCCTACAAGTGCTTCAGCTCACTGTCAGTTGAGTTTCCAGCATACATATTAAGGAGGCAAAACCCAAAGAGCATCTGGTGGTCTCACTGATTGTAGAATAGAGAGTTCAGAGTTCTGGGGAATATTTGCAGGGCAGAGTACTAGTGAGAAGGTTGATATGCAAAGAGCAAGAAATCTGCAGAGGGCATCTCTTCAGTTTTGGGCTGTGAACTTATCCATACATGTCTGTAAGGAGAATGAGAGCAGGGAGAAGATCACTAGAAAGAAATGGATGAGATAATCACTTGAGCACACAGATGGCTGGTAATGTTCTGTGTTTCTGAGGGATCTCATAATACATGGGAGATTGCACAGTGTCGACAGGGGTGTTGCCTCAGCAGTGGTACCAAATTATCCCCAGACTAAACGCTGCAATGGACCAAACTAAGCACAATTCAAAAGCAATATAGGAAGAACCAAATACAGGGTGAATGTCTGGGATGATGTGGTAGAACTTATTCTCTGTCCATTGGATGAAAGGGTATCTACTTGCCCCCATTGGACTCAAAAAGCAAGATGAGTGTCTCTGTGGCCCCAGGTTCATCACATCCTGCCAGGATTCTCCCCTCTGGCTCCTTCTACTTTGGGGTACTTCTGGAAAGTAACATGTCTACAGAATGACCTACTCAACCTAATATGATGAGGGGTGTTTTAAACTGTATACAGTGTTCCCAGCACCATGTTATCCAGGGGAAACCAGGTTAAAATGAATATAAAGAGAAAAGAAGTCTTTCAATAATGGAATGTAATTTGATTGCAGTAGTAGGAAAAGAAGTTCTTTGAGTACCATTTGACTTGTACTTCATGGCAAAAATGTTAACTAACAGCACCCAGAATAGTGCCTGACACTAAGGTGCAGACTGACCAAATGAACAGTCTGATAGTGTATATAGATAGCCACTTAGCAGCTGATGCTAGGAATGGGGCTTTGCTTTGCTGGAAGCCAGCATGGGATTATGGTTGAAAAGAAAGTTTGAAATTCAGACAACATGAATCCTACCTTATCTGACTGATAAGTATGAAATCTTGGACAACTTTCTTACTGATTTTGATCAAAACAACTAATAAAGCGGAAGTAAAAGAATGCTTCTATCACACAGTTGATGTGAGGTTCAAATGAGTTAACTAATATAAAAATTACCTAGCACAGTGTCTAATTAGATATTGCTTTGCTTTCTTTCCTTCCATTTCCCTTTGAGATTGTCCTCCAGGAAAGAAGTCCTAACCTAGATAATGGACTTTCACTTGAAACTGAACTGCTTTCCTTCCGGATTTATCAATAACCTTCTGTCATGGATCTTCCATTTATGTGTGCATGACATCTTTCTGTCAATCTACCACCATTACTACTTTTTTTTTTAAATTAAAAAATGGTTATTACATTGCCTCTGTACACCAGTTTCCGTATCAGGCAAGGGGATAAATTGTCCTCATAAAATTTTTCACCTGGTGGTCTGGAAGCCTGATGAACTTCTGCCTGTTTTCTTATTTAGTTATTGTTTTCTTCCACTACCTGCCATTTTCAGTCATCAGCCAGACCACACCTTACTCCACCATATCTATCCTTCTACCTGGGTCCTATTTTAGCTTAACTGGTGTGTCTGATTTAAAATGGTGGCCTCATTCTGTCTGTCTTATCCATTGTAGCAGACATAACTGTATACCACAGCATCTACCACAAGGTACTTTTTGTTACCTAAAAATTTTCATGTTTTATGTTTTGTAATTTTAAGGTGGTTCCCCAAGATTTCCTGCTGTAATCTTTATACTGTGAATATGAAGAGATATATCACCCCGTGATTATGTTACATGATATGACAAAAGAGATTTTGGAGATGTACTTGAGGTTACTAATCAGTTGACTTTGAGTTGATCAAAAGGGAACTTATCTGGTTGGGTCCAACGATGAGAGTTTTCTCAATATGGTAATAGAAAAAATCAGAGAGATTTGTAGCATAAGAAGGAATGTAATTGACCCCTAGGAGTAGAGAACAGAATGGCTGAAAGCCAGCCAGAAAATGGAGACCTTAGTCCTACAACCACAAGGAATTAAATTCTACCTACAACCTGAATGAGCCTGAAAGAAAACCTTTCCCCAAAGCCACCAGAAAAAATATCAGATTCTTATCTTGAATTTATCCTAAACAGAGATCCCATCTCTGAGTCTGATTGTATTTCTGAGTTACAGAACTGTGAGTTAATAAGTGGGTTTTTTACTGCTAGTAAGTCTGTGGTAATTTGTTACACAGCAATAAAAACCTACCATAGAAGTATTACTTTGCCATTGATATAAAATATTAATAATTTAAAATATTCTTTATCACTGATATTTAGAAGTTTGACTATGATGTGCCTTGGCACAGTTTTCTTTATTTTTCTTCTGCTTTATTGAGCTCTTGCATTTATGGATGTATATTATTTATCAAATTTGAAAAGATTTCATCATTATCTCTTTGAATATTTTTCTTATCTTTTTCTTCTTCTTTTGAGATGCTCCTTGATGCTCCTTGATCCTGCCCCCAAATTCATTAATGATCTGTTCATTTTTTCTGCAATGCATTTTGGAAAGTGCATATTATTGTGTCTTCAAGTTGACTAATTTCTTCTGCAGTTTCTAATAGTAACAAGCCCATCCAGTTTTATTTTTATTACAGATATTTTATTTTTTATCTTTAGATATTAAATATGTATATTGGTTATATCTTCTTGTCTCTTCATTATATTCTTTCTTTTCTCTAAATTTCTGAACATATGTAGTACATTTATAATTGCTGTCTTAACGTGGTCTACTAATTTTCATCTCTTTTTTTAATCTCTATTTCTAATAACTTATTTTATCTTGGTTATAAATTATATTTGCCTATTTCTTTGCATGTTTGGTAACTTTTTATTAGAAATCAGGCATTTTACATTGAATGCTGGATTTTTAAAAATTATTTTTGGGCTTTTGCTGTGATGCAGTTATGTTACTTAGAATTATGATGCAAGCGGAGAGCAAGATTGAGATGTTAACGATACCAGAGGATTTGAGAGATGCAAGGGAAAGACCAAAAGTACTGGGTAGGATTTTATAAAAATGTCAAGATATAAGTAGTTTTCGGTGCAAATGTTTCACAAAACAGAAGCTTATCATGTTTAGACTATTTGACATGCTGGTTGTGTTGGGTATTGGGGCAATGTGAGGCAGTTATCAATGGGATGGGTGAGAGAATGGTTCAGTTGTGACATAAAGGACATTTGTAGTAAGACTTCATGAGAACTCTAAAAGATCCTTCAAATATATTTTTTATTAAAAGATCCTTTAATGAAAGGTCCTCTTGTACTTTCATGTAAACCTTTACCTTATAATTAGAAACATTTTTAAAAATAAATGAGAATCTTGATACATATTGCTATATACTGGGTCACAATTACTGCCACTGAGAAGTTATGTCCTACTCAATTCATACATGTTCATGGAAAATGGCATTAACACAGAGTAAATGTGAAGGGTTGTGAATAAATCAGTTCACCTACTAAGTGTTTATTGAGGTAGGCACCAATGTTAGCTTTGGCTTTTGATCAGACCAAGCCACATGTTAGAGTCGGAGATTTGTGGGGATGTTGTTGCATTTCTTTATCAGCAAGAACATCTCTAATGTAATGCAGTTATAAAAGTGCATGACTATCAACTAATACAAAATAAATAAAACAGATGCGAAACCATTGTAGTCAGCATTGACTTATGATCTAGAATATCCCTTTAGCTGTTTTTACTGTCGACTCATGATGGATGGGAACAGACTGACAGGGTTCTGGACGGAACAAGTGGCTGCCTGTGAAATTGAGCCTTCATCCATCACACACATATTAATTGATTCATTAATATGAGTGACACAGTCTTTTTTCCTCTTTCTAGCCATGTTTAGACTTGCTACTAACAGAAATAAAAATACCATGTTTTAAAAAGCTGGGTAGAAATGGCCTTAAGCACAAGCTAGCAGTCAGGAAAATTTTAAGTATTGTTCCCACCTGTTCATTTTTTTTTAATAATTTCAATATTTCTTCATTCTTTTTCCAAATGTAACATAAAACACAAGATACAAACTCAGGAGTATTATGGATTTACATGGTTTTCTATAACACTGTTTCTAAGTAAAACAAAATGTTGTGCTGATACCCTTGAAATTAAGTCATAAATGCACTGTTGTGTTCTTGTGGAATTCCTTCCTCAGGCAATAAATACTCTGTTGATTGGGCATGTATTATTTGTTTGGCATGTATTAGATCATCTGAACAACACAGAAGAAGCAAAACACAGGATCTTTACCTCAAATTTTTATGATGCAGTCGGAGAGATAAGGGAAACACATGAAAGAATCGCAAAGACAGTAGAAGAATAGAATAACAAATGATGTGTGTGTTGAGAGATGGAGTAAATAAGTTCATGGGAATCCTTGTGAAAAGAAGAACATGTTCTATGATTAGAGATTCAACATGAGCAAAAACACAGAAATAAGTGTGAGACTATCATATTGTGTGACTAATAAGAGCCCTGAATCTGAGCTAAATAACGGAATGCGTGAGCTGTGAAAAGTTGGATGCAAGGCAAAAATACTTATACTATGTGACGAAGATATTTAGCATCTTATGGATGTGATAGAATATAAGAGAAAAATGGAGTTAACTATGTTTGTGTAAACCAAAATCCCTTCACTCCTCAGGGTACTTTTATCCTGATCATATGACAAGTTAAAGTGTAGCTATTTAAAGAAATGTTCAGTTTTATCTAAGTTTCATCATTTTATAAGTGGGATTTAATTTTTTGTTACAGAAACGAGGCTAAAAAATAGCATTATACTCCAGACTGTCGAAACTTGTAACCATTTTGCTTTGCTTGAGTAAGAGTTATATTCTTATTTATCTTGCATGTCTGCACTTATGGTTATTCTCTAATAACGCTGAAGTCTAAGAATTTAAAATAATCACACACCTTTCTCTACATTTGGTTTATCAACCCCAAATTCACCTACCCATGTCCTCACTCTTTCTACAACTACTTATTCACTTGTAGTCACTGTGTTAGAGGCATTGAGGACACATTCAGATTAACTGAATTCTGATATATTGGTTAAATGCTTTGGTTTAGTTCAGAACTAGGACAGTAGAGTATGGTTGAGGTTAGGATGCTATTCTGTCATTTGAAAAGTTCCCTGTAAAGTAAAGGGGACACTAATTTCAGATGTATCTCTATTACTCCATCACATAATAAGTGTACTTTGATGTAAATGGATATTAGACATTTTCTGTTCTATTAGAATTGGTGCAAAAGCTAAATATATTCCCTAATTTTTATGTAAATGTGGCAATACAAATTCTATTGATCTATAGAAGGGGGAACATTAGAAACTGGTTGAAGGGATTTTTTTGTTTTGTTCAAAATGGAAATTTGATTAATACAGGGTGGAGCAAAAGCAGGTTTACAATTGTGAACACAAAACAGTCTCTTCAAGTATTATAATTTATTAATTATTGCATTATTTTCCATAAAAACAACTGTAAACTTACTTTTATCCCCACCTTATATATTAAGAAAGTAAAAAGTATTACCAAACAAGAACAAGAGGAGTCTCAACCTGACCTCAATCTGTTCCTCTCAACCCCCAAATAGCAAAGAAGGAAAACCTCCATCCTTTCTGAATTAGGTTGATCCTGGATATATATGTTAAACCAGAGCACAGTTAAGTTTAAGAAATGTTTTTTCTTTAAGCTTACAAATGATTACAGGGGTGTAAAGACATGATTTATATATTTGTTGCAACTCAATAAAAAATAAATTGGGGCAATGATATTGAATGCTGAACAGCATCTGACTTGTTAAAATATACAAGCTTAAGGTTATTTTAATAATTATCTCCATATTTTTAGTAATTATATATAAGGATAAGGCTACTTAACTGTTTTGGATGTTGAAGCAGAACTTGGATTAGGCAAATGCAAAGTAAAAAGTAATTTTTTGTTAGGCTGAAGGTATAACTACTTGGCTTCAGTGATACAGTGGCATGGAAAGTTAAGAGCAAATATGAGAAAACATTGCATAATTATTTCTAAAAGTGCCTTTAAGTGATTTACACATGGAACAAATGCCTGTTAAACTCCTTTTGTATCTATTTATATAAAAAGATAAATTAGGTGAGTCCAATTATTGAACTATAGGGGAAACAAGAGCTGATGCCATTGCCGTAGTCAAGTGATTTTCAACCTTTTTCATCTCATGGCACACAGAAACTAACTACTAAAATCTTGAAGCACACCAAAGCATATATTTTTTGCTGAACTGACAAAAAATAGGGATAATCTGATTTATTCATACTGGATGACTACTGTTGCACTGGTTGTTGTCATATTCTGTTTAACAATTTGAGGGAAAAGAGGCTGATGCCCCTAACTCAACAGTCAGGTAATGCATGTCTTAAAAATTCTTGTGGTACACTGTTTGAAAGTCACTGCTGTACTCTAATCTAAAATGTTAAAGAGAGTTTAATAAGATGTTCAGCCTCAACATCATGCTTAGGGTTAATAACAGTCTCTGGTCTTGAAGAACTTAAATCATTACAAGGACATGACAGTAAAAGGTTCATCATGAGTGTGAGTGCTTTTCTTTTCAGAGGTAATTATTCATCCTGTTTGGTGTGGAATCTTTGGAAACCTACAGCAGCCACTGGGGCTGGGGATCCTCCCTTTTGGGGAGTTGGAGTCGTTACAATTTATAGTGAAATTCACTACTATTTTTTATTTCCTTGACGAAGTGAATGGATGTTTTATGCCACCTCTTGGCTATAACTATATCACTCTCATTCAAAAAAAAATTTTTAAATGCATGTCAGATCCAATTTTAAATGACCCTTTACAGGGTAAAAACCTTTGTCAAAAGGAAAGCATCACACAAATATGAAGCATATGCATTATAAACATAAGTATGCTTTCTTGTCTTTGAGGGACTTGCTGTGTATCTAACTAAGGAAATAAAATCTCTTTCATATTGCCTATCTCTATATCCATCCAGCCAGCTACCTATCTGTCTATTTATCAGTTCACCTGTCAGCTATAGCATGTGTGGCAAGAGGTGCCAGAAAATGTACACAGAGAGTACTAGCAGAGTCAGGAGAAATGAGAGGTTACTATGTGATGGAAGAGCGGCTCTGTTACTCTCAAAGGTTTCAGAGCACCAGTTATTGGAGCTTGGGTCTGAGAGCTTTCATAATAAGAACTGCAGTAAACATAAAAAAAGAAATTCTTGGATTCTTGAATTCCTGCATTCTTGTCCTGGTCCAGCCATTTAGTTGTGTGATCTTACAGAAGTTTCTTAAATTCTCTAAGTTTAACTTTTTTGTTCAAAAAATGGGAACAATTACAATTCCTATTTCCTGAACATGAGTGTCCCTGGTAACTCTACGAGATGAACATTATTTAGTTGCCTTTTAAATATTAGGCTACATAGGGTTACAGAGGTTAAGTTCCCTGAATTCACAAAGATAACATGCATTCAAAACCAGGTCTCATCAATTTCAACTCAAATTCGTTCTTCTTTCCACTAAACCCTATTTATTCTTCTCCCAGCACCATTATGGTTAAAAATAAATTAACTATAAAATGTTACAGAAACACGATGTGGGTATGCATTGCTATGAAGATGACTACGATGATGATTATTTTGCAGCAGTGTGGGGTGGAAGAGAGGGCATTCCAACCAGTGTAAATGATATTGTAGAGACCTATCTTAACTCATCATATGTTCGTTATAATTACAATGTTTCACCAGTAACATAATTAAATAATAAAAGTACTTTTAATTTCTATATTTTTGGATATGGATCTTATTAATTAGCAAATTGTTGGTTGTCATTACAAGTGTGTTGTGTCTCCAGGTTTTTGGAAATGTTCCTCAAATTAGTGAACAGTGTTCATGTATCTCCTTGGAAGATCCTATTTCACAGACCCTGACTCTCACCACAAAATGCTTTTGAGTTAGTTACTTCTTTTGCTAATGAGGTTCCCAGTTAACTTTTAAAGATACTATGTTCTGGAGCTATGCAGAGGCTGCTGTACGTCTGAACGCACCACAGGCCTGCTAATAGCATAATGTTTACCTAGGGTTAATCTCAAATTAATCACTAAAGAGTCCAAAAGGAAGGCCAATTGTAAACATTTATGAAAGGTACTAGTTGCTACCATTTGTTTTGGATCAATGTATTCAAAATTTTAATTTAGTGTCTGCCAGAGTTTGGGAGAAAAATACTAATTTATTATTCTGGGTATTATATAAAGTATTCTTAAATATGAATGTCTTCTTGAGCTATAACATTTGAGAAATACCAGAAGTGCAATTTTAATTTTTCCATAAGTTTTAAAGAAGTTTCTTTGGGTTTTTTTGTTTATTTGTTTAGTTTTTTTGTTTTGTTTTTTGGATTAATTCTAAGTGGTCCATTGAAAGTGAGTAAAAATTGCTAATTATAACCCCTCAATCAGTAGCCTAACTATACCATGCTTTTTGTAAATGTGGGTGGCATTGCTGGAAAAAAACAACAACTTAATTTAGTGATGTCTGCTTAACAGTATAAAATGCCTTTTGTGACTTTAAATGAATTCCATTAATGATCTAGTCAGGGTGGGTTGGTTGAAGGCAGGATTAATGTTTATGTGCAAGCTTAGCTCTCCTTGATTGGTTGTAGATTCAGGAATGATGAGACAAACCTAGGAACTATCAGATCAGAGAACTGAATGGTAGATTCTCTTATCTTACATTTCATAGCTGGCCTACAGTTGGCCTTCCCTTGAATTATGACAAAGATATACAACATTCTCAGGACTGAATTTGATTCCTTATTTAAAATAATTACTTAAAGACCCCTTTGTCTAAATATTCCCTTTAAAATTGACTCCTGGGTTAGTTTACCTGTTGGTAGAAGCATGTAGACCACCTAGGAAGCTTTTTCACTAGGACATGACTCATAATGCAGATTAATGGGGACCCTACATATTTTTCAGTAACACAAATAGCACATAACATTTTCACAGCAAAATTAAATTTCTGTCATCAGCTAATTCAGAAAAACAATTGCTTTCAAATGATGAAATATGGCTATCTCCTTAAAGCAATTTGAAAAATTGCACTGAAGTCAGTTTTGTTCTTTTTAACTCTATGGTTGTATGTAACAGTTGTAGTGAAAACTTCTCTGTTTCAGGAAGATGAGTCATAAAAATCACCTTTTCTAAAGAGATGATTGGTCTTTTATGTGTTCTTTATTGTCTATATTACAAGCTCATCCAGAACTTATACAAAATAGTAGTACTTAAAGAGGATCAGAATCCTGGATTTCTCTTTTTCTAAGATCTCTCTTTCACCATTTTTCTGTACCTGTATCTCCATCTCTGTCTCTCTGTGTGTCTCTTTATCTCTTTCTCTCTCTCTCCCCTTCGTGTTAAAGACCATAGATTGTAAATAAAATTAACAGGTTATTTGCAGTTTTTAATTTTATTTTTAAATATTATTTTGTATTAGTTTCAGGAGTACAGCATAGTACTTAGACAATCATATACTTTACAAAGTGACTCTCTAGATATTTCAAGTATCCACTCGCACTGCAGGATTTAATGGAAAGAATATTAGCAACTAGTTGCATCTTTTGTAAAGGGTGAATGAACAAAATATTTAATGATAATTTCTTTTACTCTGTAATTTTTTGATGGTAGTTTTACTCTTCATAAAATTTAATGTTATTTATTATTTTACTCGAGTAACATACAGAATGTTTACCTTAATAATGTAGGGGCATTAGAGATCATCTAGCCTAGCACCTTAATTTTGTAGAATAGAGACAGACTCTAAAGTTGTTTCCCTAAGATGACCTGGACTATTTATAACAGAGCAGGCATGAAGGTTTATTGCTCCTGACACCCTATTTATAATTTTTGGGTGTGTTATTAGTTTCCTTACTCGTATATTCAAATCACTTTACAGTTTTGATATATTATTAAAATTTCAAACAGAGTACATCTTAAGAGTGGTATATCCTTTGTTCTTTACTCTTCCATTATTTTAATTAAACACAGGCTAATCATTTAGCTATGTTGATGTAACTTATTCACAAATGTGTGGTCCTGGAGAATTATGGGTATAACAGCTTGCTTTAGAAATGGTAAGTTGACTCTTTGCCATAATTTGCATAATCTTCTCCAGCCCTTTACTATTAAGGTTAAATTATTGAGTTTGCTGGCAAAAAATACATTAAATTAAAAAAAAAATGGACTTCTGTTGGGATTTCATAAAATTTTCTCTTTTCCAACTGCTCTTGAAATACAATGCTATTTTTGATTAAGTTTCTTAATTTTCAGTCAATAAATTCATCACTGGGCAATTTATAACATTATTACTTCTTCAGGTGACTGAACCTTAGGACACAGATGCACCATTGTTCTGGCTAAGGCAATTGTTTGAAAAGCTGGGGAAAACATTTGCAGATGAGTACCTTTTGGGAAGCTTCATGTAACATGCAAGTATAAATAAGCTCCCTATGCATGACTCACTGCCATATCTTTGCAGACAGACCGAGGAGAGGAAATAAAAACTGCATTTTGGTAATTCTTTTCTGCAGAACAACTTGTTAATACACAGAATGGCATTTCAAGTTTTGATTTAAATAGGAATAGGTTAAATCAGATGAATAATTGGAGTGCCCACCTTCATATATTAAGAGGTAGAGACTACTTGATACTTAACCAAATGGTTCCTGACATTTAAGCTGGTAAAGCCAACACTACTAATCTGTTTGACAGGTAAGTGCTATTAAGTGAATTGATGAGAACATAAACCCAGGTTTAGACGATTTAAGATTTGATTGACAGACACATTTATCATGATGCTGGTCAAAGATAATGAATCAATCAACTCTCTTTGATGAAATCACATTCATGTCTTGCTTCTAGTGCAAATAAAGAAGTGCTTTTTTTTGTAGTTGCCCTTCAATTCTTAAACAAGGATGTTTATTAATGCCATTCATAGAATTAGTCTGAAAAAGTTTAAAAGATTTGTTCTAAACTTCACATCGGTATTTCCAAATATTGGAGAACTAAATGAAACATGTTCTGCCCTCGGTTATGTAGTTGTTAGATGATTCTGGATACTATAATCTACATATTTAGGGTTTTTAATTTTAATTGCTTTCCTCTTAGGTACAAATTCATACATAAATCAGGTAAAATTTCACTGTAGAATATAAAAAATTTCCATACTCAAGACCCACTTATTTAAGCCAATAGTTAATTCAGACTATTTAGAAAATTGCATAATATCTGCTAATTATAGAACAATTTACATAATTGAATGCATGGTAATTAAAAAAGAAGAGCCAACATAAGAAACACATATTTCCTACTGCCATATTTCCACAATGTGATAAAACCAAATACATTGAAATGGGCAATATTTCAGCTTCTGTTGACCATCATTGTGGGAAAATGCCCTTTCCTTTCTCTTTAAATGGGAAGATGCAACTTAAAGTGATGCCAGTCCACAAGATCTCAGTCCTTCTTGAAGAAAAGGTTAGGAGGCTCTTGCTTGCTTCCACAATTCAAATAAATAAATGTACGGAGAAAGGATGAAAAGATTGCTCACTTAAAAAGAGAGCTACTGAATGTCTAGGGAAACAGAGTTGAAGTTTAGTAATATCTAAATATTTTCAAATATTTTCTTCACAGGAATGTTTTACTCAGTCATTAAAAAGGCTCTTGAAATATTACATTAGGATTCTGTTCCCAGATTGACTCAGCTGAGACTCGCAGATGGGTAGCTCGGCAGAGATCTGACTCTCTCCCCTTTTTTCTTCCATTCCTGTTATTCGAGTCACCAATTTGAAATGCACCATTACCACTAAATAGTTATTTAGTGGTACACAATCACACAATTGTGTGAAGAGACAAACATAAAGAAGGACACTAGGGAAATATGATCCTTTTTTCAGAGCACCTATCCCCTCACTGAAATGATTGAGAGTTCTGTAGCTTTTGTAACAGGTATCCTCTCAACAATTACCTTCAACTAATGGTATGCTAAACGGAACAGGAAATCAGGTTTTGGAATGAATAGATCCATTGGTCCAAGTGACAGAGAGTCCAGCATGGTTTTCAAATTGTTTCAAAAGAGCCAATGTTCTCATAATATAATTATAGCTCAACTAAATTAAAGAATAGTGATTCCCTCTCTGAATTTTTATTATTGCCTTTGCAGTTCAGTATTAATGATGTATCTTATTGCTTGTATATGTGAAGTTAAATCTAGTATTTATTTTCTCATTCTAACACCTTTCAATTTCCTGGCTTAGATTGTGTTTCTGAGTTAATAATTGGGGTGACCATTCATGAAATACTGCTATTGCTGTATAAAAGTTATTTTAAACATTTGAAATCATTTTCTGTGTATAATTCAAGAAGCAATAATTTAAGCAAATAATACAAGGGAACTCAAGAAAATGGTAATGTTGAGTACTGAACTTCAAAGGGTCTTGAAATTCATATCTAAGACTTTATTTTTTAGTTAGTATTTAGCTACATTTAGCATTCAAAAGATGTTTTTTTAAATTGTAAGTTCAAGTAAAATAATGTCCTTTATTTTTAGATTATAGTTGAATCTTCTGCTATGCCTGCGTCTAGAGCATGTGTTACTCCATGCTGTGATGTGAAATGGGCAAGTTGGACTGCATGCCCCAGAGAACCCTTGTAGCATTTTCCTAGTAAATTTAGGATGCTCAAATTTGACAAGGCATGAAAAATAATCATTTCTAGAAAAACTCTCCTCTGTTGAAATATGATTCATAATACAACTGAAAAAGCAATTCTTTCAGAATTAGAATTCAGAAAGCATCTTTAATTGTAGGTAGAAAGATTTTTAGGAAATTTCATGAATTATTTTTAGGTATGCTGTTTGTATTATTTTCCCCTAGTCTCATGATCTCTTATGTAGGAATTAGACTAATCAAAGACAGATACATGAGGTGCCATATGCACTATAATAGAGAGCAGAAATGGTATGAAATCTGAAATGAGAGCAATTTGAGATCTAGTTACAGGCAATGAGGTGGCTGCATAGATTTTATTGGAAGAATTTACTAATGCTAAATATAATTTTTTAAAACTTTATAAAATTCCACATATCCATCAAAAAATAGATAATAAAATTTATATATTTATTCTATGCAATATCATGCAACTATTTTAAAGAAGTAAGCTAGATCACTGTGCCCCAAAGAATATTCATGATGTATTAACAAAAAAAAAAAGGTTTAATACATGATATAAATAATGATCCACTTAAGAAAGCACTATATATGCATGTTTGCATTTGTTTACGCAAGCTTAGGAAAAGGTTTAGAAGGAAAGAGAGACTTGTGATTTACTTGTGATTTATTTCACTGGCTGTGCCAGGCCAGAGTTTCAGCATTTTAAAAAGTAATTTCTAAATAGAGAACTTTTTAAAAACTGTCAAAATTAAAAATTTTCTTTCAAACATTTCTGCGCAAATACTTACTTGAGTGACTGTATTTTCTCTTTAAGGGACTTAATTAGGTCTGACTCACAGGTTTCTGAGCTTCTGTAGGACTGTTCCTCCATCTCTCTAATGAAATACTAACATCCAATTCAGATGGTTGATGTAACAATTACTAATATTATCTAAGGTTCCAAGTCAATATGCTAGAGTAAATTCATGATTTGATCTACCTAGTTATACTCTAAATACCTAGTATCAAGATCAAATATTTTAAATAAAATAATAAATGTCAAAATCAAGCGACCGCAATGTTAAATATTTCCCTGGACTATAAATAAAATTGAATACAAGATAATTAGTAGGGCTGAAAGCAAGGACTGATCAAATTGGTCTTTTTTGTTTTGTTGTACTATACTACTTTTAAGTACCACTTCCCTGGGGTGATGGAGACTAAGAAGTCCCTTAGGAGAAAGGGGACAAGAGCTAGTTTTGGTTTGTTTGTTTGTTTAAAGCTAGGTGCTGAGGTAGCACTTCTTGTTTAAAGGAAGATGAAAAATACTGCTACCAACATAAAAAGATTATGTGAGATTGTAGGTCTAAGAAAGACAGAGGGACACAAATATATTCTTATAAGAAACCAAATCTTGTGATCAGATTATAATAAAAGTAAGTTTGAAACTAACAATTAAAAAGAGAAGAACACTATACATTTGAGAGCTAAACAGTGCATTATAACATAACTTATGAGTTTAAAAGATCTCAATTAAATTTATAAAACAGTTTTCACTAAATGATAAAGTACTCTGTGACAAAACTCATTGGAGGTAGTTCAAGTTATCCTTAGAGTTAATTACATGACTTTGAATATATTTTAAAAATGAAAATAAATTTGTCCAACTAGAGATATCTACCAGATAAATATAAAGAAAGTAGATTGTAAGAAATTAAAATAATAATGTTAGAATTAATGTAGAAACTAAATATTTGAGTACGTCAGGTAAATCAAACTGTTTTTAAATTAAATATATTTTGGAAATAAATTATACAATGTAAAAAAATGAGAAAACTCAAAATCATAAGGATAGATATCCCAACTGAATTTATTTCTAATTCCAGTGACAACACTGACAGAAAGTTTTGTGATATATAATGAGTCTAAAATTTATATGGTAAAAGGCTAGGACAAACTTAAAAGAAAAGAATAAAAATTAAAGATGCCTTATCATCCTCAGCATCAAGACTTGCTATAATACTGTAATAAAATTAGATGAAGTTAGAATATGGATAGGCTGACAAGCTTAAACACCTAGGAGTAAATATATTTGGAAAATCCATATACAACAGATGTGTAATTACCAATAGAAATCAATATCTATTTTTACTTTTGTCTTTTTCCCCTGAAGATTATTAAATGGGGTAAGAATACTCATGGATTATTACCCATCCTACCTTCCATATTTTGAAAAGATATGGTTGATTTAAAACTATAGAGAGAAGAACAATTATGAATGTTTTCTTTTGGAGAAAGAAAAAATCTTGTAGGATGTGAACTTGATTTCTTATCTCTGGAAAACCTAGTTTTTATTTGTAAATAGCACGATGTAGAAGAAATACTAGAAACAAACACAGGAGCCTGTCATCATGAGGAGACAGAAAAGTATAGCCCAAGAGGGGAAACGGATCAAGGTTCCAGTAGGAGAACTAAGCGATGAGGAGATAGTCAACCTTACAGACAAGGAGATAGATAACCTAACAGAAGCATAATTCAAAACACTGGTGATAAAGATGCTTACAGGCTTGACAGATATGCTTGAGTGTGGCAAATGCATAAGAGAAGAAGTGAAGGCTATGCTAAGTGAAATGAAAAAAAAATCCACACAAAACCAGTGGTGAAGGGAAGGAAACCAGGGTTCAAATCAATGATTTGGAACATAAAGAAGAAAAAAACAGTCAACCAGTACAGAACGAGGAAGCAAGAATTTTAAAAAAATGAGAAAAACTTCCCAAATTTTATGAAGGAGATGGACATGCAGGTTCCAGGCAAGCTGGACCCAGAGGGGACCACACCAGGATGTATCATGATTGAGATGCCAAAGGTGAAAGATAAAAAGAGAGTCCTGGGGGCAGCAAGAGACAAGCAGAGAGTTGTCTATAGGGGGTTGCCTATAGAACTATCAACTGATTTTTCAGAGCACACTTTGCAGGCAGGAAGGGACTGGCAAGCAGTATTCAATGTGATGAAAGGCAACCTGCAACTCTATCCAGCAAAGCTATCATTTGGAATGGAAGGGCAGATGAAGTGCTTCCCAGACAAGGTAAAGGTAAAGGAGTTCATCATCACCAAGCCATTATTATATGAAATGTCAAAGGGACTTACTTAAGAAAAAGAAGATCAAAACTATGAACACTAAAATGACAACAAACTCACAAGTATCAACGATTGAATCTAAAAAGTAAAATCCAACTAAGCAAACCAGAATAGGAACAGAATCTTAGGTATGGGGATCATTTGGAGGGTTATCAGCTGGGAGTGGGGAGGAGGATAAATAGGGATATGATGCAGAGATTAAGAAGCATAATCAGTTGGTACAAAATAGACAGTGGAAAGTTAAGAATAATATAAGAAAGTAGGAAGCCAAAGAACTTATATGCATGACCCATGGACATGAACTAAAGGGGGTGGGATTGCTGGAGGGAAGAGGGGTACTAGGCGAGGGGAGAAAAGGGGAAAAAGTTGGAAGTACTGTAACAACATAATCAATAAAATATACTTAAAAAAAAAAGAAAGAAAGACTAGTGACCCAAAGTGCAGAAGCTTTCTGTTCCTTTCTTTCTTTATTGAAATCTCTGGTCCTATATCTTCATCAGGATGAATTGACTGTTATGTAAGTATAACTGGGTAACAATAGCAATATATAATTTTCTCCCCACACACGTTATTGCTTTTTAAAAATCCTTTCCCAGGGATATGCTTATTGATGAGGGGCGAGAGACAGACAGACATACACACACACACACACACACACAGAGAGAGAGAGAGAGAGAGAGATCAATGTGTTGGAGAGAAACATCCATTTATTGCCTCTTCTAGGTGCCCCAATACCCCACCAAGGATCAAATTGCAACCTCAGTATGTGCCCTGACCAGGCATCAAACCTGCAACTTTTTGATGTACCAAACAATGCTCCAACTAACTGAGTCACCTGGCCAGGGCTGTTCTTTCTTTTTAATTGGAGATTCTGGACATGTTAGAAATGATGAGATTGAGAAATTTGACAGCATTGCTAATATTTCTAGCTCCTTGTAGACACTCTTCATACATTAACTTACATGACTGATAGATTGCAAGTTTTACATGGTCAGCAATTAATCTTGAGTTGCTTTAGAAATATAAATATAAGAAAACTTATTAAACTAAACAATGTTTAATTAATGAGTAATTAAGGAATTGCTCAGTAAATTCCTGTACTCATAGGCTTTCCTTGCTTAGAGTTCATATTTTCAAAGAACTTTTTTTAAAAGCTCCTAAAAATGTAGCTTAGTAACTAAGCTGTTTCTTAGTATTGCTATGGAAAGAAGGAGATCCTTTAGTACGGAGCCTCGAGACTGTTAAGCCTGGGAACTGATGGATTAGATCATTAGGTAAAATGCCTCTATAAGTAAGATTTGCCAAGTTTCTAATGTTACTAATCTTTAGCGTACCATAAAAATTGCTGTGGATTTACATGGAGCAATTATTTTGAGTACAGGGAAGAAAACCTCATTACTCAGAGTTATTACTAATAATCACCATCATTAACATTACTGGCAAGAGGGCAGTTATATGGCAAGTTATACTAGGCTAGTACCAGAGACAGAAAACAGAAAAAAAACCCTCCCCTGAGGGCCTATAGTCAGTGTACAATTTGCATAGACTGTCTGTGGTAATGAGCTGTCTGTTAAGAAGGTCTGTTATGAGTCTCTTCAAGGAGGTGAATCTCCCATGAATTACATAGTTGCTGTATTCAAGCATGTCTGAAGTTTTCGCTAACTGTAAATCAATTGCTGCTTTTATTGTCATTGTTTTTAAGTTAACTGAAATTTTAACCTCACATCATTATGAGAAACCTTTACTAGTTTCTTAAGGAAATACATTATGAAGAGAGCAAATATAACACACTCACAAACACACGAACCAGACCATTTTCCAGAAAACTCTTAAGTAAATTGTATTGCTATAGACATGTTAGCCCAACAACCAAGAAATGTATTTGAACTGCACCTAAATTGAAGTATGAATTGTACTGTGAATTGAAAGGGAAATCTATAATAAAGTTCCTGTTTTTTCTCCCTTTTAGGAGATGATACACTTAATTCTAATCATAATAAAAAAAGTGTATATGGTTGTGGACCTAACTATAAGTTTCATTCATTGAGATTCAATATGCTATTTTATCATGTTGATGAACTTATGAATTTTAAACCTTAAAGGATTGGACATATTGACTAAACCTATGACTATGTCAGAAGACTTCAGTTTTGACATCTTAACATGTAAATGATCAGATGAAAGAAAAGAAATGTACTAAACACAAAGATGTTAAACTGAGATTAAAACCACCAAAGGCTAAAGTACTCTGTGCATGATAACTATCTTTGTAAGAATCCCAAGAAAAGAAATGCCTACGTCAGAAAGATGGGTTTGATAAAATATGAATATGAGGTAAAACCAATTTGTGGGTTAATTTCAAAGAATTGTAATGTGAACTGAAAATTATCTAAAATCTCTTACTTATTTGGTAATGCATTTAGAAATACTGATGATATAGCATTTCTTATTGAAATCATGTGTAAGCCAGGCTTTAAAAATATATGTATATATTTTATATTTTTGTGTTTGCTAAGAAGCTGGAATGCTTATGTTCGCTTCAATTTAGATTGACATTTCTAGAAAACGACTGAGAAAACGGAGGCTATAAATATGTCTGCCATGTAAGAGACTTTTTCCCCAGAGACAGTTAAATAACAATTCAGGTATCAGAGAATCTTAGATGAGACATACTTATCATATTTTCCTTCTTTGAGAAAATTCTCATAAATTTTTTACTGGCTGTTTTTTTAACCCATGGATTTTTCAGTAGTCCAATATATTTCCCAATTAAATATTGATGTTTATCAGATTGCTATTGACTTGAACTATTTATATTACTTTAAATTTTTTTCTTAGATTTCTGTCCCAAAAGAGTATACAGTAAAGCATAGTGTCTTAGAAGCTACGTTGTTAGAGCCCTGTGGTAGATTTCCAGCTTTGTAATTTTGCTAGTTAAAAATTGGTTTAAATATACTACTAATCATTTACATGAGGTACTTAACAGGTAATAGAGACAATTATTTTCAGAAATAGTTATTATCAGTAAGAGAATGACTTTCTTTACTAAGATAGTCTTAATAAAACTTACACCTGAGAAAAATGAGGTAAATCCTTGCCTTTTGAAATTATAAATTTTTAATTTTTGAAAAGTGAGTGTGGCATGTAATTTTGCATATCTACGAATCAGAACGTACCAGTTGGGTGACTATGCAAGAGCGAATCACTTAGATAATTAATAGCACTTGCATCGAGAAATATTCAATGTCAGAATGTCTGGATAGCTTTTTGTTTTTTTTTAATGCTTTACCAATTTGGTATTTTGGGGACTCATTGGTGCTCCCAGAGTATATACTTCATGCTATAGGTCTAATGTAGTTACTTAAGTGGTTCCTGCTTTAACTACTGTTTTAATCTTGAAACAGGTTGGCAATTTTCTCCTCTTTGACTCAGTTTAGTGAGATCATAATAGAAATAAAAGGAAATACATGCTTTCCAACTCTGTGCCCAAACTCACCTATTTGCAGGTACTCCCTGATATTGATCCACTCAGCCTCCTCTTCACATGGATGGGAGCATCTGGCACCCTGGCTGACCCACAAGCTGCTTTGTAATTTACCCTAAATTTTATGATTTTAAAATTTTTGTTTTTGTATAAAAGAAACTGGAAACTTAACTTTTATGTTAAAAAGTTGGGGTTAGAAAATAGAGAGAGAAATAATTACTACTTTAGAATTATTAATCTGTAAAGACAAAAGTTTATTATTACCTCCCAGAAACCTTGATTTTCTGTGCTATATTAGTCACCATCTAGTTTTCTGTCTTAATTGTCATTTCTTAGTGAACTTGATGATAGGGCTTCAATGAGCATCCTTATTTAGCTGGAACTCTCTTCATTGCTTCACTTATTTTTATCTTATTATCTTTTGTGTGGCGACTTCAAAATCTTAGGAAGAAATTGCAACTGGAGATTTTCAATATTTTGGATGTAAAATGTAAGTATTAATTAATCTAATTTCTGCTTAGCTCTATATACTTTTACGATGAAGAAAGTTATAAATACTGTGAAATAATTTTCTTTTAGTATTTCAAAAATTTTACTAAAGCATTTAGACCTGGAAAGCAAAATGCTAGGCAAACAGCTGAGTGCTTGAGTTCTTAGTGCCTGGGTGCTTTGTTGAGAGGAAAATGAAATACTGACACATTTAATTAAAAATAAATATATAATTTGTGTTAAGCCAGATTCATTTATAAATATTAGAGTCTAGTGTATATGCATTACCAAATATTGATGAAAAACTTATGAGGAAAAAATCTGAAATTTTAAAAATTATATTTATTATTTTATTTTTTGAACAGTAATGGCAGAGAGGCTGTCAATATTGGCAGATGGTCTCAGTCCAGTGGATGGAACACAGATGTTCCTTTGAACCAGAGATATAAAACACTTTAAGTAAAAAATTTGTTAGAAGGCATGGACTGTAAAACCGATTTGCCATCATTATTTTTTATAAAAACAATGTTAGAGAATTTGAGAAATGAATCATTTACATAATTTTTCAATCATTATTCCAGTTGTTAGGTTTAACTATAGTCTCAATATTTTTTCTCTTTATCTCCTATATACTCTTTAGTTTTATTTTTCAGTGTTTTTTAGTGAAATATATACAAAAATAGGTAATAGAACTTTTCTACAGGAACAATATCAGGACACAGCCTTCACGGCTCTAAAGCTCTTGAGTTCAGATGAATCGCTAGTTTTCTGAGAATATTTTACCCATATTAGATCACTATCAGGTATGAACTTTTGTTGCTAAGGACACAAATTATATAATAAATTCTAAGTTGAAATCATGATAGTGTGGGAAATTTCAATTATGCAAAAACATAATTCTGTAAATCCCAAATGCTGAAAAGTTAAGAAACTTGCACTGTTTTAACCCCTGTCACAAGAATAAAACTTCACTGTGGGATAGGTAATATTACCTCTTTCCCCTCAATTCAACTTATATTTATATTCTAATTGAGAATTTTAGAGATAAAGAGGTTTTTCATGAGGTCAAACAACTGTTTTGCTTTAATGTTCTTTACACATGTCCAATATAAATAATTTTAAGGCAATTAAAGCATTTTAAAAAGTGGGAATGGAAAATTGCCAGCCTCTTCATTACAATTCACATGAATTGATTTGAAGACTTTCTCGGTCACCATTGCGTTCTTATCATTTGCCAAAATAGCTCTAACCACGACTCTTTTCCTCATCATCCTTGTCTTCTAACCCTTCATTTTTCACTTGAGTGCCTCTTTAGATCTTCTCAAATTTCACTACATCTAAAAAGTCCTTCTCCATGAAAAAGGGCTGAATGCATTATCTTGGCATAACAACCCTTATCATTGTTATTTACCCTTATATTGTTTGATTGCTTTAAAAATAATCTCATCTACAAATCCAGAAAATTATAGATCCCTCTGCTCTTGCCTTAATGTTCTTTAAACTCCATAATAGTCCTTAAATTACCTTGTATTCATTTCTAGTTCTTAATGGTTTTGCTGCCTGTATCTTCAATTGTTTAAGTATCCATTGACATTTCTGGAAGCTCATAGGAAGAAGAGAGAGGAGTAAAACTGAATATTTTCTCCCTTCATCAGTTCATCTTATGAAGAATGACTCAAGTTAGGTTTAAACTGATCATTATGATGCTCAGAATAAATGATAGTTACTTCAAATGCTTGCACTATAGTTAAAATAAGCACGGGCTTTAGTTTATTTTTAGATTATTTAAGATTGTTTATCTTTTACCTACAGTTGTTGAACTAATGTCACTCAGTGATGAAATTCTGCAATAGCACAAGGATTAAACATCTAATAGTGTTTTAAAGTAACGTTGGATGCTTCACTATTGCTTACATGCATAATCCATGCTCGTTTATACTATGCTATCTAAACTGCTCATATTTTTTAAACTGTGCATTATGTAATGGACTTCTAAACAATTTCTATTTGTCCATTAATATCCCAAGTTAACGACTCCTATACCATCCTATTTCTTCACTGGAAACTTATTTAATCTCCTGGAAGCTTTCTACATCTACAACAATAAATATAATGCTACAGAGCTTACGCTTATTGTGAAACTTAAATGAAGAAGGGGACATTTGTAAAATTCCCAGTAGATGAAAGGTAGATCTAGGCAACAGAGTAGTTTATAATAAAACTTTGCTTTTATGTTGCTAAATAAGATGAAAGAAAAGAACATGAAGAAGAGAAAAATGGTGCAAGTAGTCTTTCACTTTCAGGATTTCTTTTTTAGAGGATCATCCTAATTTAGACACTACTTCTTTTCCCCACTTTCTTCTCTCTCTAACCTTATTATCTGTCTTTGGATGAGAGAAAGTGATCTTGGATTAGTGGAGGATTTATATTAGATGCCAAATCAGATTAAGCATGTTTCAAAAGGGTCTTGGAAGTGATACAATTTTTAAAAGATGTGATAAGAAAAGTAGAAATGAGCACATGTCCAGGGCAGAATGACAGAGGTAGGTATGGTGAATAACATATGAGAGAAACAGATATGTCTTATGAGCTTGGTGATCAAAAATTCTTTTTAGTTTCTTTTTTCTCACACTGTGGATCAGGATCTATTAGTGTGAGGTGAAATCAACTTAGTGGGTTACAAACAGAACTTTTGCTTTCCAAAGAAGTACAATAGATCAGAAAATATAATAGGGTTAATGTTCTGTTATAGTTGCATGTGTGTGTGCATGTGTGTGTGTGTTTACTATTTCAGTTACTATAGGCTGTGGTGGGGAAAAAAAGAAGAAATTTGAGAACATTCTTAATTTTACTATTTTTAGTAATGTCAGGCCTTAAAATATAGAAATCTGGAACATTTAGGTTGAAGTATGACTCTTGGCACTTTTAAATATTTGGTTTGTGTAAACCAGTCAACCGGTGACCGATATTTGCTTAAATGTCTTTTGTGTGCTTCTATTAATGTTCCCATTGACTGGTTCTGAAGGCAGGGATGTTATATTCTTTATGAAAGTCAGACCTTTAATAATTCAATCAAGTGTGAAATGAAATAGCGTGATTCTACCCCTTATACCCCCAATGGCAGCATTTGCTTCAATATAACAAAGAACGTTTGATTCAAGATCAGGAAAGTTGTTAGGTGGCTAGTTAAAAACTAACAGCTGTAATCTGTGATGAGCACCTTGGATAGCTCCAAAACAAACTAATGGCTTTGGCTAAACTGAAACTAAGGCTACTTTATCTGAAGTTAGCCTAGATCCACAAGATCTAGTACACTCTCTAAGTAGACTCGGCCAATCTTAAAGTGATAGAACTCACTTAGGTCAGATCTTTGTATTCATTTCTGGAAGTCTTCTTAGATTTATAAACTGTGGGTGGTAATCTGTATTTTCTATGGGTAGTAATCCAAATTTCCAAAGATGTATTTAGACCCACAGTTGGATAAATGGGCATGTTGAGATCAACCATTCACCTCTTTGAGTTTACCTTCAAAAAGCTTCTCTCTCTTCTGGAGTACTACTAGGAGTCAAAGTCTGCGCCTACATAACTCCCTGTCTTCAAAATGGAAACTGTCTACTTCTCGTCATACAGTAGGTCAGTGAGATGTAGTATGGATAGTGCTGAAAGTACATGGGGAAGGGATTCATTCTCAACTTGGTTGATTACTAGCTGTGTAACCTTGGGATAATTATTTATATTATCTGAAATCTTAACATTCTTGTCTATAAATTAGAACTAATCACATCTGTCCTATTTAATCTGTAGATCCTTAGTAAAAATGAAATGATTTCATGAAACAATATTTAGTAAAAGTTAAATATACTAAAAAATATAAGAGTATCATCTAATGCACATGTATATAAATTTTATTTTTATATCTAATTATGGAATTAAGGTATTTTGTACAAATTAAATTAGATTTAGGATTATCAGGTAAAATAGGGCAACAGTTTGAAACTGGACTTTTTTATTATTCTTTCTTATTTCATGTGGCATCTCCTCCTGGAAACTTTATTTTATTATTATTTTTTTAATTTTATTTTTTGGTTTTTCAATTACAGTTGTCCCATTTTTTTCCCCATTGCCCCTCCCCCAAGTCCACCCCTTCTCCCACAATTATATCCCTCCTCGTTGTCCATGTCCATTAGTGATTTATACTCGTTCCTTGACTAAACCCTTCCTTTACTTACCCCCCTTCTCTCCCTCCCTCCTCCCCCCTATTGACTGTTGTTCTGCTCCTTGTTCTATTTAGTTCATTTGTTTATGTTGTTCTTTAGTCTCCTGTATTAGGTGATATCCTATGGTATTTTTCTTTCTTTGCCTGGCTTATTTCACTAAGCATAATTCTCTCTAGTTCCGTCTGTGTTGTTGCAAATGGCAGGAGTTCCTTCTTTCTCTCTGCTGCATAGTATCCCATTGTGTAAATGTACCACAGTTTTTTGATCCACTCATCTACAGATGGGCACTTAGGTTGTTTCCAGCACTTAGCTATTGTAAACAGTACTTTGTTATATTCTTAAATGGAAAACAAGCTATGAGATAATCTCTTTCGTACCTTTAGAAAATTATTTCTACAAGATTCTGGGGAAAGTGGTGGATGGAGACTGGGCCTAGACACTATTAACTCATTATAGCTACCTGTCTGGTTCTAGAATCCTGTCCAATCTGCTCATAACTTTATTCTTTAGACTCTTCACTTAACTGTTGAATTCTTCTCCTCTCCTTAAGCTCACATGTGGTCTGTTAAACAATTCTCCCATTTTCCAAAGAACTTCATGCCTGGAATCCAGATATGATTTTTTTTATGCCTTTCCCATTATTTTCTATTGCCTGAGACAGCCTCTTCCTGATTATCCTACAGTATGCTGATGGTGTCTGTTGTCTAACATCATGATTTCAGTCCTGTGTGGCTCACAGGATAAAAGCCCATGTTTACTTATTTTTATCAACAGTCTCAGCATTAATAGCTAGAGCTTCAAGACATTGGGCCAGGTACTATTTCCATAATTCTTCCCAATGATTTCTCCTTTAGATCACTGGGTAATTTCTTTAATATGGTTGTTCTTTTCTCTAACATACCTGATATCCTCAATCGTATCTGGGTTTCATTTTTTTTTTTTTTTTTTTTTGTCTATTTGATTTAAATTTTTTCAATAAAATCAGGCAATGTTTGTATGATTTAATATCACAAAACCCATGCCAACCTAGAAATGAGAGCTTTCAGTTTGTAGATATTAAGATGCCTATATAAGTCTTAAGCACTTTCTGGTGTTTTCAAAAACTATTTTATTAAGTTTATTTTGATTCTGGATCCTAATCTCAATATGAAGGGCCCGGTTTTAGAAATCACTATTTATAGATTCATATATGCTCCATAAATAGTTTCTTTTATTTTCTGACTTTTTTTTCCACAGTAGACTTTTCAAATATTTTATCACTTCTTTTCAAAACATAAGGAAAAGATACTATGTAATGTTTTTGAAAACTAAATCCCCAGCAATGTGAATGTGGGTCTGTGCTCATATAGCTCATAGCAGTGTCTGGAGAAGCAGGAAGTAGATAGTATCCTATATTTGTATAAGTTAATTTATAGTGGATGACAGAGAGAATGTAAGAAATGTAACAGCACAAGTTAGGAGATCCACTGTTGCAAATAACATTGCGCAACAAGGAAAACATTAAAGAAGATATTAAAAATTTTCATAAGAAGGAGAGAGATAAAGTTTTTTTAAATGAGTAAATGTGGTTGCAGGTTACAGAACTTCATTTATTCTGAGAAACAGAAACATATTATCTTCATGACAGTTATTCAGTCACCTCCTATTTAAAAATTTATTCCTCTGAGTAATTAATTAAATCACTCAATTCCGGCTCTTGTTGGTTATCTCCGAAAGGGAAGAGAAGAGAGTCTCTCTTCTTGGTATCAGGGGTTGGGCAGTGGTTCTGTTTGACACTTAGATGTTGAATTTTCACATTTGGTGGTGTCCATACTGTGTGATTTGTGGTGTGTACACTAGTTCTAGTTCTTTGTTATAGTCCTGAGGCCTCTCTGGAGGTTGCTTTTGGCCACCTCTTGAACATGCATATGAAGTTTTCAGATTCCTGCTCATAACAGAAGAAAAAGTTGTTATATACTACCCTTTAGCTCTTTTTCTCTCAAATCAGATTTCTCTAGTCTTCTTCCCATAGGACAGATATCATTACACTCTCTGTGTGTGGGAAAAATTACTCATATTTCATTGTACATTCCCTTCCCATCTTGGTTTATGATATAGACCCTATAATCTGAGTCTTCCAACATTTAATACTTCAAATTTAAAGCAAGCTTTTATAAATCAAAAATGTCTTTTTTCTCCCTCCTTCATTAGCTGTTTAATCTAATACTCCCCCTTTGTAAAGTTGGACTAGTTACTAAGAATTATCACCTTCTGGAAACAGAACCAGCAAGAGTACCTAACCTACTGAATTATTTCATGGATTAAAAAAAAGTAACACATATAAAGTGGTAAGTAGAGTTCTTGACTATAGTAAAATTTGATTAAAGATAAGTAATTGACTTTAATACATTTAGCATTCCTGAGGAGTATCCACAAGCAATAGGATCATTGGAGTATAGTAACAGTTTTAAATGCAAAATTTACACCTGAGAAAAATGAGGTAAATCCTAGGCTTTTGAAATAATAAATTCTTAATTTTCAAAAAATTAGTGTGGCATGTAATTTTGTGTGTTCATGAATCAGAATGTACCAGTTAGGTGACTATGGAAGAGTGAGTCACTTAGATAATTAATAGAGCTTGCACTGAGAAATGTTCAATATCAGCACAATCTGAATAGCTTTTTTTTAAATGCCTTACCAATTTGGTATTTTGAGGACTCATTGCTGCTCCCAGAGTATATACTTCATGCTATAGGTCTAATGTAGTTACTTAAGTGGTTCCTGCTTTAACTACTGTTTTAATCTTGAAACAGGTTGATACTTTTCTCCTCTTTGACTCAGTTTAGCAAGATCATAATAGAAATAAAAGCAAATACTTGCTTTATTCCAGAGCTAATTGGCAATAAAAAATGCATTAAGATCCTTAGATATAATGTTTAAAAATAATTAAAAATTATTATCATATTAATATATTTCTATAACAATGATCTTTGATTATCCTTAACTTAATAACTACTCTTAATGGTGCCTTAAATATATATTCATAAAACATGATTATATTCACCCTAATTTTGTCTCCATTATCTTCTTATCCACTGCATTTTTGCTAATTCAACATTTAATGTGTTTTTATTAGCCAGATATAAAAATAATTTCAGATGAGTATGCCAAATATACAATTACAATATAAGTATTCTTGAATTATGATATATTTAAAATATCTTTGCAGCTCTTTCCAACATATAATTACTTAATCTCATCTATACTACATGTTGATTTCAGTATATAAACCATAAGTGATAATTGCTTTATTCTCTATAATTTAAGTTTTCTCCACATTCCATGTATTGGGTTGACCAAAAGTTTGATTTTATCAGTGAGATGACTTTAGTAGTGCTTAGTTGTCTTTTTTTTAAGTATATTTTACTGATTACGTTGTTATAATAGTTCCATTTTTTTCCCCTTTGCTCCCCTCTGCCCAGTACCCCCCTTCTCCCAGCAATCACACCCCCCTTAGTTCATGTCCATGGGTCATGCATATAAATTCTTTGGCTTTACCCTTTCCTATATTATTCTTTTAAAAATTAATTAATTAATTTTTTATAACAATAAAAAATAATAATTCCCTCCTCTCAGATTTAAGAACCTTTATAATCTTATAAAGGACAATGGGCAAAAGTCTCATGCTCCTCTAGCTGCTTCAAGTTGGACATGGTCATTGTCTTACCTAAACTTGGGTCCAGAAATCCTTAATAAGAGTTGGGGTGTAGAGGGGAGAGTGGCTTTCTCACATGGGGGAGGATCTTGCAGAGTCCACATCAGTTGGCTGCCCCTGGACAACGGTGTGCTTAGTTTAACAGAGTGGCATCCTTGTTGTATTCTGGTTATAACAGATTTAGCAACAGGGTTAAAAGGCATCATTCAATCCATAACCACTAGATGACAAGAGGCAGGGATTAATTTTTCAATGTCCCATGTTAGGGAAAAAAAGGGGCTTCTTTGGAGGAAGGTGTGCCAGGCACATCACACCTGTCCAAAACCCTTTGACCTACTACACTTAGTTTGGGCTGAGGGCAATATTTTAGGTTTCCCCTCTCTCAGACCTCTGGGACCTTTCTGTCAAAGCCATTGGAATAGAAAAGAGAAACCTGTTTTAAAGTGAAACCCACAGACCACCCCATGCTTCACCAAGTGACAATAAACTCTAAAGACAGTTAGCTGCACTAGTTTAGAGTCTACCACTGAGCATTGTGATTTTCCTTGAATCGCGATTTTTCTCCTTAAGATTACCCTCCTTGTCATTAGAGGGACTGCATTAAGTCCATTTTTAATTTATCCTGTTCATTTGCATAAACACAACAAGAGCAGCAAATGATCACTTATGATCTTTAGTTCTGCTTTGCTGGAAGTTACACAAGGAAACTTTAGGGTGACTTTCAGTCTGCCCTTCAGGGCACAGGAGCTGAGTTACATACCTGCCATTCAGTCTTGCCTGTAAACACGTGTTTTTTCCAAGTCCTTCAGGTTTTCCATTGTGCCTTAAGGTCCCTTATAGCCATCTTTCAGGAAGGCAGTCTTCATTCCTCCCCTGGAAAGATTTCCATGGACCACACAACCAACCAAGGTACCAGACCTTTTTTCTCATGGGCTTTTATTACCTTCGAAAGTCAATCCCAGTTCCTCAGGGCTCTTTGGTAACAACCAGGCCCAACCATGTCTCCTTTAGGCATGACATTCCAGTCAAAAAGTCATGGTCAACAAAACCTCTATTAACAACTGGTCTTATTATCTTTATGCAAAGAACCTTATGTCATTACTCACTTCTTCAGAATGCCAAATTCTGGAAGGATCAGGCAGGGAGAAAAATGTACAGTGTAAGGAAGATCCTTGTCCTTCTAATATTCACTAAAATTACATTTCCGTACTTTACATTTTCTTTTACTCACTTTCCCACATGTGAGGTACTTTTTTGGGGGGGTGGGGGGAATTCCTGGGTTATTTATTAATTTATTTTGCTTTCATTTTTTTTCTCCACTAAAAATTTTTGTTTATTTATCTATTACAGTTGTCCCACTTTTTCTCTTATTGCTTCCCAGCACCCTGCCTACCCCTTCTCCCACAGTCAGCCCCTACCCAGTTGTCCATGTCCATGGGTAATTTATACATGTTCTTTGACTAGACCCTTCACCTTCTTATCCCCTTCTCTCCCTCCCCTCACCCCCACCTCCCTTGTCACTGTTAATCTACTTCTTGTTTACATACCTCTGGTTCACTTTTGCTCATTTGTTTGTGTTGTTCATTAGTCTCCTGTAATAGGTGATATCATATGGTATTTTTCTTTCATTGACTGGCTCATTTTACTAAGCATAATTTGCTCTAGTTCCATTCATGTTGTTGCAAATGGTAGAAGTTCCTTCTATTTTTCTGCTACATAGTACTCCATGGTATAAATGCACCACAGTTTTTTGATCCATTCATCTACAGATGGGAACTTATGTTGTTCCCAGCACTTGGCTATTGTAAATAGTGCTGCTATGAACATAAGGGTGCATAGATTTTTTTGAATTGGGGTTTCAGGATTCTTAAGATATAATCCTAACAATGAAATTGCTGGTTCAAAAAGCAGTTCAATTTTTAGTTTTTTGAGGTAATTCCATACTGTTTTCCATAGTGGTTGCACCAGTCTGCATTCCCTCCAACAGTGCACTAGGCTTCCCTTTTCTCCACATCCTCACCAGCACTTGTTGTTTGTTGATTTGTTGATGATGGCCATTCTGACTGATGTGAGGTGGTATCTCATTGTGGTTTTCATTTACATCTCTCTGACTGCTAGTGATGTTGAGAATTTTTTTCATATGCCTTTGGACCCTCTGTATGTCCTCTTTGAAGAAGTGTTTGTTCAGGTCTTTTGCCTATTTTTTAATTGGGTTGTCTGTCTTCTTGGTGTTGAGTCATATCAGTTCTTTATATATTTTGAAGATCAATTCCTTGTCTGAGGTATCGTTGGCAAATATATTTTCCCATATGGTTTGTTCCCTTTTCATCTTGCTGAGGTTTTCTTTTGCTGTAAAGAAACTCCTTAGCTTGATGTAGTCCCATTTGTTTATTCTTTCCTTTATTTCCCTTGCCTTAGGAGATATATCAGTGAAAATATTGCTACGTGGGATATCTGAAAATTTCCTACCTATGTTTTCCTCTAAGACTTTTATGGTGTTATGGCTTACATTTAAGTCTTTGATCTATCTTGAGTTTATTTTGATGTAGGGTGTAAGTTGGTGGTGTAGTTTTATTTTTTTGCATGTCCCTGTCCAGTTCCCCCAAAACCATTTGTTGAATAGGCTCTTTTCACTCCATTTTATATTCCTTCCCCCTTTGTCAAATATTAGTTGACCATATAGATCTGAGTTTATTTCTGGGCTCTCTATTTTGTTCCATTGATTTATATGTCTGTTCTTATGCCAGTATCAGACTGTTTTGATTACTGTGGCCTTATAGTATAGTTTGATGTCAGATTTGTGATTTCTCTTACTGCATGCTACTTCCTCAAGATTGCTGTGGTTATTCGGGGTCCTTTTTGGTTTGATATACATTTTTGAAGTATTTGTTCTAGGTCTGTGAAATATGTCATTGGTATTTTAATAGGGATTGCACTGAATCTTTATTGCTTTGGGTAGTATGGACATTTTAATGATGTCGATTCTTCCCATCCATGAGCATGATATATGCTTCCATTTATTTGTATCTTCCTTAATTTCTTTCTTCAGTGATATATAGTTTTCTGAATACAGGTTTTTTACCTTCTTGGTTAAGTTGATTCCTAGGCACTTTATTTTTCCTGTTGCTATAGTAAATGGAATTTTTTTTTCTAGTTTCTGTTTCTGATATTTCATTGTTGGTGTACAGAAATGCCTTCAATTTCTGAATATTGACTTTGTATCCTGCTCTATTGCCAAATTCACTTATTAGATCAAGTAGTTTTTTTTGTGGAGTCTATAGGGTTTTCTATGTACACTATCGTGCTGTCTGTAAATAATGACAGTTTTACTTCCTCTTTTACAATTTTGATGCCTTTTATTTCTCTTTCTTGTCTGACTGCAATGGCTAGAACTTCCAAGACTATGTTGAACAGGAATAAGGAGAGTGGACATTCTTGTCTTGTTCCTGACCTCAAGGGGAATGCTTTCAGTTTTGGCCCATTGTGTATGATGTTGACTTCAGTTTTCTCTTATATGGCCTTTATTATGTTGAGGTATACTCGCTCTATTCTCATTTTGCTAACGTTTTTATCATAAATGCGTGTTGTACTTTATCAAATGCCTTTTCTGCATCTATTGATATGATCATGTGGTTTTTGTCTTTCATTTTGTTTATGTGGTCTATTACATTTATTGATTTGCAAATATTAAACCATCCTTGCATCCCTGGAATGAATCCCACTTGATCATGGCATTTGATCTTTCTAATGTGTTGCTGGATGTGGTTTGCCAATATTTTGTTGAGGATTTTAGCATCTAAGTTCATCAGCGATATTGGTCTGTAGTTTTCCCTCTTTGTTGTGTATTGAGTTCATTTTGGAATTAGAGTTAAACCGGATTCATAGAAAGAGTTTGGGAATCCTCCCTCTTAGATTTTTTTGAATAGTCTGAGAAGGTTCAGAGTTAGTTCTTTCCTATATGTTTTGTAAAATTCAACTGTGAAGCCATCCGGTCCAGGGCTTTTGTTTACCAGGAGTTTTTGATTACTGCTTCAATTTCACTAGTCGTTATTAATCTGTTCAGGGTTTCTTCTTCTGATTCAGATTTGGAAGATCATATGTTTCCATAAATGTGTCCATTCCATCTAGGTTGTCAAATTTCTTGTGATATAGTTGTTTGTAATAATTTCTTACAATCTTTAGCATTTCTGTAGTATTGGTTGTGATTTCTCCTTTTTCATTTCTGATTTTATTTGGGTTCTCTCTCTCTCTCTCTCTCTCTCTCTCTCTCTCTCTCTCTCTCTCTCTCTCTCTCTCTCTTTGATGAGCCTGGTTAAAGGCTTGTCAATATTGTTTATCTTTTCAAAGAACCAGTTCTTGGTTTTATTGATCTTTTGAATTGTTTGTTTAGTCTCTATGTCATTTAATTCTGCTCTGATCTTGATGATTTCCTTCCTTCTACTCACTCTGGGCTTTGTTTGTTGTTGTTCATCTAGTTCTTGTAACTGTAGGGTTAGATCTTTTATTAAAGATTCTCCTATCCTTTTTTAGGTAAGCCTGTATTGCTATGAACTTTCCTCTCCAGACTGCTTTTGCTGTATACCATAGGTTTTGGGTTGTTGTGTGTTCATTGTCATTTGTTTCCAGAAACTTTTTGATTTCTTTCTTGATGTCATTGTTAATCAGTTCATTATTTAATAGCATGTTATTAATTCTCCATGAGTATGAATGTCTTTGAGTTTTTTCCTTGAGGTTGATTTCTAGTTTCAAGACATTAGGATCTGAGAAGATGCTTGATATAATTTCAATTTTTAAAAATTTGTTGAGGCTTGTTTTGTGTCCTATCATGTGGTCTATCTTTGAAAATGTTCCATGTGCACTTGCAAAGAATGTATATTTTGCTTTTTGGGGGTGAAAATTTCTAAATATATCAACTAAGTCCATTTGACTAGTGTTTTTCAATTCCTCAATATCCTTGGTGTTTCTTTGCTTCAAAGATCTGTCCATTGTTGACAATGGGGTGTTAAGGTCCCCTTCTATGAATGTGTTGCTGCCTATATACCTCCTGAAGTCTTTCAAAATTATCCTTACATATTTGGGTGCTCCTATGTTGGGTGTGTACAAGGGTTATATCTTCTTGATAGATTTTTCCCTTAAGTATTATAAAATGTCTTCTTTGTCTCTTTTTATGGCCTTTGCTGTGAATTCTGTTTTGTCTGATATAAGTATTGCTACCCAGCTTTTTTTTTCATGTCCATCTGCTTGAAATATTTTTTTCCATCCCTTCACTTTCAGTCTGTGTAGATCTTTTGTTCTAAGGTGGGTCTCTTGTAGACAGCATATATGTAGGTCATGCTTTCTTATCCATTCAGTTACCCTATGTTTTTTGATTGGCGCATTTAATTCCTTTACATTTAAGGTAATTATCAATAGGTACTTATTCATTGTTATTTTTCCCTTTTGTACTTATGTTCCTCTTTGTCTCTCTTTATTTCATCATCTTCTTAAAGCAGACCCCTTAGCATCTCTTGCAATGCTGGTTTGGTGGAGATGTATTCTTTTAGCCTTCTTTTGTCTTGAAAACTCCTTATTTCACCTTTCGTTTTGAATGAGAGCCTTGCTGGGTAGAGTATTCTTCGTTGTAGGTCTTTGTTTTTCATTGCTTGAAATATTTTTTTGTCATTCCCTTCTGGCTTGCAGTGTTTCTGTTGAGAAATCTGATGCTAGCCTTATTGGAGCTCCCTTGTATGTTATTAGCTTTTTCTCTCTTACTGCTCTTAGGATTATCTCTTTGTCTTTCAATGTTGCCATTTTAATTATGATGTGTCTTGAAGTGGGCCTGTTGGGGTTCATCTCCATTGGGACCCTCTGTGCTTCCTGGACTTGTGTGACTTTTTCTCTCATCAAGTTAGGAATGTTTTCTGTCATTACTTTTTCAAACAGGTTTTCTATCCCTTGCTTCATTTCTTCTCCTTCTGGCTTTCCTATGATATGGATATCATTATATTTCATGTTGTCCTGCAGTTGTCTTAAAACCTCTTCATTCTTTTCCAGTCTTCTTTCATTTTGTTGCACTGTCTGGGAATTTTTTTTTTCTATGTTGTCCTCCAGCTCGCTGATCTGATTTTCTGTTTCCTGTAGCCTGCTTTTAATTCCTTCTACTGCATTCTTCAATTCAGAAATTGTATTCTTCATTTTCTCCTGGCTCTTATTGATAGCTTCTATGTCCTTTTTCATGCTGGTGTAATTCTCAGTAAGTTCTTTGTTGTTCCCCTGGAGTTATTTATAGTTTTCTTTAAGCTCGGCGATCTCATTGAGCTTTTCTATAATCCATGTTTTGAATTCCATGTCTAATAGTTTGCTTTCTTCTATTTCATGTAGCACTTCTTCTGGGGATTCCTCCTTTCCTTTCGATGGGGGTGTGTTTCCCTTTCTCTCCATTTTGTGACTTTTTATTTGTTGCTGCTTCTTAGATTGATCTGTCCTGGATCTGCCCCTTGTGGTGTCAGATCATGTACCTGTCTGGGCCTAGGCAGCCTGTTGGAGACTACCAGAGACCTACTGCCTTTGTTTGTCTCCTTTAGTTATTAATCTATTCAATCTGTGATCAGCTGTCAGGCTTAAGCACAGAGGGTGGGGCAGCCTAATTCCTGTGGGCAGGGCTTTTGCTTCCCCTCAGGCTGATGCCACTTGGAGAGGAATGGTCTGCCTTCAGTATTGGGAATGAGTCAGCACTGGAACCCAGTCAGCTGCTCCCTCAATTCTCTCCTTAAAGACACCACCCCAAATTCTGCACAAGTGTTTCTAGTCCTCTCTGTCTTTCTTCTGCTTGAGCCCTGGGTAAGTGGGTGCCAAAATATTTTTGTACATGTTCTACTTAAGGGCTCTTTTTCTCCAGCTGTTTCTTTCAGGTCAGCAAAAAACCCTGTGGCTTTCACTTTTCACAGCTGGATGCTATTTTACTTTCTTCTCTGTTGCTTAGGCTGGGAAGCCAAGCTGGAGGTTTAGTCCCTTCCCTTCTCGGGGGGTTGGGGGGGGAAGAACCCCCGGCTGCTGAGCTGTTTATCAGTCCCTTCAGCTGCCACCTGTGGTAGCCCAGCCAGCCCCTTCACATCTTTGCACTTCCTTCCAGTCACATTGTGATGAAGTGGCCTTTTTTTGTCTGTCTGTGGTTATAAGACTTCTCTTCAGCTATTGTTCAGTTGGTTATTCCAGATGATTTCTCCACATTTAAGTTGCAAGTCGAGGTTGGTCCTGGGAGGAGGTTAGTGTAGCTTCCACTTGGATCAATCTCCTAGTTGTCTTTAACTTCATTAGAAACAGTTTTGTGAGATTGTATTGTGACAGCTGTCATACCAGCATGCATTTAAAAAACTTATCAAAACTAGTGATTTTTTGTGTCTCTCTTTTAATGTTGAAGATGTAAGAAAATATGCAACATTTTTGACATGTTTTATTATTTCAAGAAAGACAAAAATCAACCAAAAAGCAAAAAAGAAATTTGTAGTGTTTGGAGCAGGTGCTGTGACTGATAGAATGTGTCAAAAGTGGTTTGTGAAATTCCATGCTGGAGATTGCTTGCTGGATGATGCTCTGTGGTTGGGTAGACCAGTTGAAATTGATAGTGATCAAATAGAGACATTAATTGAGAACAATCAATGTTATACCAAATCAATAGTTTATTGGTGAAAAATAAAAAAATACGTCTTTTATTTTACAGAAAAAACTAAACAGACTTATTGGCTAACCCATTAACTAAATCAAAAGGAAGAGATGATACTTGCACCCTTAATTTTAGTCACCAAATTGGAACTCTGTATACTGCATATTCGTTCATTATCAATATAGCTGGGCACTAAAATGTGATTTGGTCAACACTTTAACAAACTAAGCTGGTGTAACTGAATAGGTAAGAATTAAATTTAAGTATGTGAAGTAACCTGATTTTGTGTGACCTGCCATATTTAGAAACTGTCTAATTATTTGGGATTGTGGAAATTTTTCCAGCTTGCTTTGTTTATGGGATCTGGTCTTTTGATTATCATACTTGAATCACATTTAAAAAATACAATTAAGGCCCTGACTGGTGTGGCTCAGTGGGTTGAGTGTCATCCCACAAACCAAAAGTTTGCCATTTCAATTCCCAATTAGGGTACGTGCCTCGGATGTGGGCCAAGTGTCCGTTTTGCGGCATGTGAAGCAACAGATCCATGTTTCTCTTGCACAGCAATGTTTTTCTCCATCTCTTTCTCTCTCCCTTTTTCTCTCTTTAAAAATAAATCTTTAAAAAATTACTAAGTAAGTAGCATAATAAAGGATATAATATTTATGTGTAGGGTTTAAAGAAGATTATAATACACATCAATGTGTGCATCATCCTGATTGATTATTAGAACATTATGCGTAGTCTAGGAATCTCTTTTTTTCCACAACTGTGTGCCCCTTTCAATATCAAGAGTACCACTATTTTGTATGGTATGTCATCATCTTCCTGCTTTTTCTTTAAAATTGTACTATCTTCTTATGTAGACCCAAATGATATACGTTAATATTTTTAAAATATATGAGTAGTAAGCACAAACCTGGCTGTATAAAGAAAAGGTAATATTAACTTTGATAAATGAAGAATCTCAGAAGAAAACTTAATATAATTTGGTTTCAGCAGATTTGAAAGTTTAAGAGCCCCTCTGTGGGGGGCAAGGTTATAGTTAAATCTTGGGGAGAAATGAAGGACAGAATTTATCAGTCTTGTACTTCATTCTTAAAGTGACTTAACATTGTGAACCAAGTTAATATATTTATCTTATAACATATAACATTGCATAATCAAAGGCCATCTTTAACTCTATCTATTCTAGCTTAGCCTTAAAGATGGAGATTCTATCTAGAAGATCCCAGAAATTCTGATGCTTAAATGTTTCTAATAAGGACTTGTAAATGAAAGAACAGTAAATTTTGAACAGTGATAATTTTTAGAATATTCCTATGAATATTCTAGCATCAGTTATTTATTTTTTTCTCATATCATTTTCTGGGTCCATTCTGATTCCTTATAAAAGTGATAAATTTTCAGATCTTTGGAAACATCACATATTTTTTGAGTTTTCTTTTATTCAGATTAATGCTATCTTCTCTTAGTAACTGTATTTTTAAAAGTTCTAAAATACTGAATATTTATTAATATTATTGTTGAAGATACTCTTTGCTTCTATTCAGGTTTTACCCAGTATTTCATCCAGTCCTATCAAGTTTGTAACAAACTAAATGTTAAAAGCGTACTTTGTGTATTTATATTAAGCAATATTACAAAATGAAAAACAAGTCAGAGACACATGCTAAGCTCTCTAGAATATTATGGCTCTTACTGTTTGACCATCTTGGGTACTGCTAGTCAATAATTAATAAACTACATATCATAATTTTATTTTTACCTTTCTAATAGATTTGAAATTATATTTTTTCTTTTGTTTGCCTATTATTATTTTTTGAAGAGCCCCTCTTCAAGTGAAATATACAACAAAACCTCACAAATGATGAGTGATAGTGAAATTTCTCTCAGAGAAACAAAAGGAGGACCATGGTCCTATCCCCTCTCTTCTGTCTCTCCCTCTTATCACAAAAGAGAGGGTGTATAGATGAAAGGGGATTTAGAATGACTTTCTAATTTTACATCTGAGAAAACTGAAGTTTAGATGACATGCTAGTCAGGATTCTCTAGAGAAACAGAACCAGTGAGATATCTATAAATATATAAAAGAAGACTAATTGGCTCATGTGATTATAGGGGCCAAGAAGCCCCAGAGTATGCCCTCTGCAAGCTGGAGACATAGAAAAACTGGTGATGTAACTTTGACTCCATAGACCCAACAACCAGGAGCTACAAAGTCCTAGGACAGGAGAAGAGAGATGCTCCATCTTTTTGTTCTATGTGGGCCCTTAAAAGCTGAGATGACCTGGCTTCTGTGGCTCAGTGGACTGAGCGTTGGCCTGCGAACCAAGTGTTGCTGGTTCGATTCCCAATCAGGGCACATGCCTAGGTTGCACCGCCAGGTCCCCAGTTGGGGGCGCATGAGAGACAACCACAAATTGATGTTTCTCTCCCTCTCTTTCTCCTTTCCCCTCTCTCTAAAAACAAATAAATAAAATAAGATCTGTTTAAAAATAAATAAATAAATAAATAAATAAATAAAACAGTAAACACTGTACTAAAAAATAAAAAGCTGAGATGATGCTTATTCATATTGGTGAGGGTGAATCTTTTTTACAGAGGCAAGTGATTCAAATGCTGCTCCCTTCTAGAAACACCCTCATGTACATACCCCAAAATAATGTTTTAGCAACTATATGAGTATCCCACAGCCCAGCCACATTGACAAATAAAATTAACCATCAGAGATAGGTGGATTATGTCTTTGATATATTTTCATAGTAGAGCAAAGAACAAAGAGTAACCATCAACAAGAAACAAACAAAATGACATAGCTCATATAATTTATAAAAAGGTAAAAGAAAAATTATGGTAGAATTAATAAAATATCTTAGTAATGGATATCAATGTACATGTAAAACTAAATTCTCCAGTGGAGAGAGAAAGATTATCATATTTGATTAAAAAGAAAAGTTCAGTTAAAATACCTGTATAAATAATTCCCAAACAAATACATCAGATAAATGAAAGTAGAGAGATTGATAAAGATATAACCAAAAGAAAAATGATATAGGTATAACAATGAATATCCTTTTTTCATGAAAAATATAATTTGGGTAAAATGAAGTAATTATTTAACAAAAAAGAAATACATTTTTAGTAACAATATAATACAGGATTTTTGTGAACCTAACAACATAATTTTAATATATTGCATCTGTCTAGGAAGTATCCAACCATGTAATATGAAAAATAGAGGTATTTATTGAAGAAGATACAAGATACAAGAAACATTGTACATAGGACAATGATGCCTCTGTCCCCTTTAAAGTAGGTACCTTGGGACCTTACAGAGTTCTCGCAATTGCCATCAGCTGCCCCATTGTATTTTTTTGGATCTCACCAACAGTCTGAAATCTCTTCCTTTTCAAAGGTGATTTTAGTTTTGGGAAAGTCCAGAAGTCACAGGGTGCCAAATCTGGGCTGTAGTGGGGCTGAGTCACCTGGATGATTTGCTGTTTTGCCTGAAACTCTGCATGAGAGGTGATGCATGAGCAGGTGTGTTGCTGCGATGAAGCTGTCAACCACCAGTTGTTATAGCTATGACTGTGTTTGTCATATTGCATCTCTTGATGGATGCATAACTTTGAGGTAATAATTCTTATTAATTGTTTGGCCTGGAGGAATCTACTCATGATGGACAACACCTTCCCAATCAGAAAACAGTTAACATGGTCCTGATCTTGTTGCAACTTTCAAACATTTGTGCCACACTTCTATTTCCTCTGCATTCATTGAATCATCCCCAAAAGTCTTCTGAATCATTCAAACAATTTCTGCAGAGGAATGTTCAAGTTTAACGCAAAATCTGATGCAGATTTGTTGCTCTACTCACTTAGTCACTTTGAATGCAATGGCCACACAGTACACATGCTACTCAATGGCATTTGCCACCCTTACTAACTAGTACAGTGAAGTCGTCATTGTTCACACATGCACATTCCTGTCCACTCTCCTTGGCTGCCCAGTTATATCAATGTTGTGTAAACTGTTCTCATTACAAAAACAATGGCTGGACATTTTCCTGACAGACCTTATACATGAAGAAAAATGGGGAGAATTATAAGAAAAGATTGAAAAACCAGTCATAGTGAGTTATTTTTATAAATCATCCCCAGAAACTGATAGCTTAAGCATACCCAAATACCAAAATTCCCCTGTTTTGTAATGGTTCTTCTTGACCTTAACTTCCATGAAAATTATTTCCCACTGGATACAGTTTGGACAGCTTCACTTTGAGAGTAGTTTTATGGTTATCTCTGTCTAAGACATGAAAAATTCATAAACCTCAAACTAGGTTTTAATGTTATATTTTAACATAGAGTCATTATACTATAATGAAAAGAGTTCAATAGATTGAATAGAATTGATCTGAGCCCCCCACAGTGAAAAGACACATTTTTGTCTTTTAAATAGTTTGGGGAACTATTTCTATTCATGGTCATTAGCAGATCCTTTATATTGGCCATGATTTAGGAACCTTGTTTGGGGATATTCTAAATTCTTATTTGTAAAAAACAAACAGTAAGTCTTCCAGTGAAGACAGTGGAGTAGGTAACTTCAGTGCTTGCATCTTTACATAACCTCATCAAAATTACAACTAAACTATAGAACAACCATCATTCAGAACCACCTGAAACCTAGGTGAACAAAAGTCCTGTAACTAAAAATATACAGAAGAAGCTACATCAAGACTGCCTGTCTCTAACAGGTAGGAGGAGTGGAGACATAGAATAGGCTGGTCCCAAAACATATGTGTAGTAGTTAAAAATCAGAAAGGATATCTCAGCTCTGGGCTACCCCCTGGGGAGCAAGGGGTCCCAACTCCACCTATGTTCCCCAACCAGGGCACCAGCTCCAGTGTTGAGAAGAGAAGTCCTTATAATTTCTGGATGTGAAAACCAGTGGAGGTTGTGACTGGGTGGGATGGAGTACTGCTGGAGTCCCAGGTTTTCTTCTTAAAGAGCCCTAGCACAGACTAACTTGCTGACAGATTCACTTGCTCTGAGCTCCACTGCTGGGGCAGAAGCTCAAAATATATAAGGTATATATAGTAAAAAACTGAATTTTCTGGTTTTGGGATAAAGGCTAGTCAGGCAGCTTTCACCCAGATAAAAGTGCTGGCAGAAGCCATTATTTATTTGCTGAGCCCTATTCTTGCAGGCACAAGTGGTGCCATATCTGAATCTCCGTCAAACCAGCTAATACTACCCACCCTGCCCTGGTAAGTCCCTGAGATGCTGCTCAACCCAAATTGCAGGCCCACCTAAGGCTTTTTCATACAAACAGCCTGTTTTAGCTCATACTGTAGACTGTTCCAAGTTTTTTCAAAAGTTGACAAACACCAAACAAGCAACATCTGGCCTCAGCATGCCCCATATCTCTTGCTAAGTGGCCCTGCACTAGAGGCAACTGGGCTGGGCTCACAATTTTGCCTCTCCCTGGCACATCATCCCCAGCACAAGTAGCAGCCATCAGCAGATGGCTTTGCAGCTCCTGCAGGGTGGTCCCAGGCAGGGCATAAGAGATAATTGACTTTGGCCTGCACTTTTCAGGAGGCCCTAAGCCAGCCCACACACCCAGTGGACAGCATCAGATAATGACAAAGCACCACCCAACCAACGTCATGAGTGATACACTCTAGGGGCAGATTTGTCAGGCACCAGAGCCCTGCTGAAGTGAGTCCTGCTCTGTGGAGTCAGCCCCTGCACAGCAGGTTCTCAATATCAGCTACCTTAAAGAAGTATTAGGTACCTGGGGGTAAACCATTTTCATTGATGTTCCAACAGCAACCAAGGCTCAACTACAACAAAAGGTTGCACACAACCCACATGGCGAGGGGGTGCACCTAGAATGCCCTGCTCAGGTGACCTATGAGGCTGTGCCACTGGGCCCTACTAGACACCTACTACATAGGGTCACTCTACCAAGACCAGAAGATGTAGTGGCTTTACCTAATACATAGAAACAAACAGAGAAAGTAGCCAAAATGAACAGACAAAAAACATGTCTCAAATGAAAGAAAAGAAAAAAATTTCAGAAAAAGGAATTAAACAAAATTAAGATAAGCAATCTATGACATAAAGAGTTCAAAACCCTGGCTATAAAGATGCTCAGTGAACTTACGGGAAGAGTAAATGAACTCAGTGAGGACTTCAGCAAAGAAATAGGAAACATAAAAATGGAGATAGAAAACATAAATAAGAATCAGTCAGAAATAAAGAATGCAAAATCTGAAATAAACAATACACTGGAAAAAATAAAGAGTAGGCTGAATCAAGCAGAAGATAGAAATAACGAATACAATAACTGGAATGAAGAATACATGAGCATCATCAATATCCGATTGAATGAAGCAGAGGACCAAACCAGGGATTTGGAAGACAAAAAAGCAGAAACACCCAATTAGAACAGCAAAAAGAAGAAAGAATTAAAAAATAAAATGAAGATAGTTTAAAGAGCCTCTGAGATAACATCAAGCTTATCAATATTTGCATCATGGGAGTGCCAGAAGGAGAAGAGGGAGCAAGGAATTAGAAACTTATGTGAAAAATAATAACAGAAAACTCCCCTAACTTTGTGAAGGAAAGAGACATACAAGTCCAGGAAGCAGAGTTCCAAAGAAGGTAAACCCAAAGAAACTCACACCAAGACACATCATAATTAAAATTCCAAAGATTAAAGACAAATAGAGAATCTTAAAAGCAACAAGAGTAAAGCAAGTTAGCTACTTACAAGGGACCTCCCATGAGACTGTCAGCCGATTTCCCAACAGAAACTTTGCAGGCCAGAAGGGATTGACATGAAATACTCAAAGTGATAAAAATCAAGAACCTACAACCAGATTACCCAGCAAAGAATAATTTAGAATTGAAGGACAGATAAACAGCCACTCAGACAAGAAATAACTAAAGAAGTTCATCACCACCAAACCAGCATTACAAGAAATATTAAAGGGTCTTCTTTAAGAATAAAAAAATAGATTGAAAATATAAATAATAAAATGGCAATAAATACATATCTATCAACAATTACTTTAAGTGAAAATGGATTAAATGCTCCAATCAAATGATATAGTTTAGCTGAATGAATAAGGAAACAAGACTCTTACACATGCTGCCAACAAGAGATGTTCTTCAGATTGAAAGTCACACTCAGACTAAAGTAAAGGAACATAAAAAGATATTTCATGAAAATGGAAATAGAAAATAAAAGCTGGAGTAGCAACACATATTAGAAAAAATAGATTTTAAGACAAAGGCTATAAGAAGAGACAAAGAAAGACCCAGCAATTCCACTTCTGAGGTTTATCCAAAGAAACCCCAAACACTAGGTCAAAAAGACACGTACATCTGTATGTTTATTGTAACATTATTTATAATAGCCAAGACTTGGAGGCAACCTAAGTGTCCCTCAGTAGATGAATGGATAAAGAAGTGGTGTATTTATACAATGGAATGTGACTCAACCATAAAAAGAATGATTTTGTCATCTATGATAATGTGGATGAACCTAGAGGGTACTATGTTGAATAACACAGGTAAGAGAGAGAAAGACAAATGCCATGAATTTGCTTATATGTGGAATCAAACACAAAACAAAAAAAAAACGAAACAAAAAAACAAACAAGCAGAAAAGAAACACACTCAGATACAAAAATCATTTTGATGGTTGAGAGATAAGAGAGAGATTAGGGGCATGGATGAAAAAGATGAAGACAATAAGAAGTACAAATACATAAAATATAGTATAAAGACTATAGTCAGTAATATTGTAATAACTATGTATGTGTCACAGATGCATACTAAATTTATCAGGGTGGTTACATAGCTGTCTAATCACTGGGTTGAATACCTGAAACTAATATAATATTGTATGTCAACTGTCTTTGAAAAATTTAAAAACTTGAGAATCCAATAAAAAAAAACAAACAAAAAAAAAAACAGTGAGTTTCTGGATTCCAGACTTATGGATGGAGTTCAATACTGTATCTCATGTAACCTACAACTCTAGTTCCAAAATATTTCTGCCGTGTGGTCTCAGCTCCATTGTGGGACAGAAAACTTGAGCTCCTTTGTACTGATATGGTATTTCCTTTCCGTTTTTGACTCATGAAAATTTTCTTTTCTTGCTTTCAACCCAAAGTATGTACAGTATTCCCTCACTTATCAGAGGTATTACATCCCAGACCCCCCCGCGAAGTAGGAACCTTACATTTACTCTACACTTTTAAACCTACGTAACTTTAATAACATACATATACAGTATGGCAAAATTCCACAATATAGCAAAAAATCCGCGATAAATAATTAAATATAATATTTTTAAAAATCCCGTGATACAGTGAGGCCGTGATAAGTGAATCACAATATAGCAAGGGGCTACTGTATTTGAGGGTGTGTATATATGTTTATTCATATTTATTAACATAAATTCATAAAGATGTTTTGTGCATTTTCATATGACTGGAGAAGAGATGAGGGTTTCCATATGTGCTCGATCTATCACTTTGTCTAAGAACTGAAGACATAACTTTTTCAAGTTACTTACTTTTTCTGAAAAAAAACTAAAACTAGAATCCTGTTTACTTATTTCTACTTACTATATTCAATCGCCTCATGACTTTAAAAGACATTGACTAAAATTTTGGTAACACTAAAGTGCAAGGGTTATGTTATTCCCCTGATAAACCATTCTAGTAATGTCATCTAAAAATGTGATTTGTATAATTTGTTTTAAGTAAATTTATGTAGATTCCTAATGATCATAGTTTGGGGGTGGTTTTCGGTATTCAATTCTCCTTTAAGAGGTTTTAGATGCACTTGGGTCATGTCTACATTAGCAAAACAGAGTTATCCAATAAATTTAGAACAAAATGTGGTTGTAGAATTGTCTAAATTGACTTTATAGGCTGTCCAAATGATTACTCAAGCCTCTGCATTATTGACAGTTTAGATGTGAGTTTATGATAATAGCATATTTTACTGCCTATTTCTGAGAGATTAAAGTACTATATCACGGTATAGATATGCATCAGATATTATCTATTTTGATGACCTTAGGGGCAAGTTCTGACCAACCTGAACGGATCACTTGTTTCAAGGAATAATGGAAAGAGTAAGGAAAGGAAATATTTTCTATTATCTCCTGAATTCAGGCAGAAATAGTTATGAACACAATTTTCTCAGATGTTTTTGCAAGGGATTCATAAGTTTTAATATTAACCTCTTTTATACTGTTGGAAAACTTCTAATATCAACACTATACTTACAATAAAAATATACTTTATCATGTGGGATATGTCATCCCCATTCAATAGTCATTAGTCCTAGATCCAGTATTTCTTTCATTACACTAGAGTTTAAAGTCTGGGAGAAATAGGGCACTCAAAAACTGGAAATGACTGGTGTATTTTATTCATATTTCTAGCATTCAAACATACATAACAGCCTTTTGACTTGTGTAGATAGAGTCAATGTAACTTTAACAAGGGAAGAAATGCACAAGTTCTTTTATTTTCCTCACACCTTCATATACTTCTTCTCCTACACTGTAGATTCCCAGGTAACCAATTAATGTTATCAACCATGCCAGTCTCTTCCTATCAAAATGTAATACTGCAAACACCTGCAAAATGGCTTCCAGTCCAGCTCCCTGAATATATTATTAAAAAATAAATTTTAAATGCCCTAAGGTTTTGATTTCTAAAAGACATTTGCCAAAACGAATCTGTTTTGGTTTTCAGTGAAGCAGTGGAGAAGCCAGCCTTCACCTACTGTTAACCAGCTGCAGGTGGATACCAGCCATTCTGAGAATTCCTCTCCAGAGCGGAGGCTCCGGAAGAGAACCTACCTGTACTGCTTGTGCACCATGGCTACCCGCCAGCCTTCAGGATTTCAGAAAAGTAGACAGCAATCTTCCTTGCAGCCACCCTCCAAAAGAGGCTCAGCCCTGCCTAACTAGCAGTGATTTACTTCTAGTTACCAGCTTTATTTCCAGCTCTACAATTTTCCAAAGTCACTATGCTATAAAAGACTTCATAATACATATTTGAATGTAAGAGTTTTTTTTTTTTTTAATTCAGTGCATTGGGAGACATTAGTTAATAAAACTATATAGGTTTCAAATGTACAATTCTATAATACGTCATCTGTGTATTGTATAGTGTGCCCATCACTCAAAGTCAAATCTCCTTTAATCACCATACCGCATTTACCCTTTACTATCCCCCCAGTCCCCTTCCCTCTGGTAACCACCATACTGTTGTCTGTGTCTATGAGTTTTTGTTTGTTTTTCTTGTCTGTTCATTTGTTGCATCCAGTTTTAGATCCCATGTATAAGTGAAATAATATGATTCCTAGCTTTTTGTGTCTGACTTATTCTGCTTATAATAATATATATACACACAATGGAATACTACTCAGCCATAAGAAAAGATGAAATCATGCCATTTGTGACAACATGGATAGATCTTGAACATAAAATTTCTTAAGGCAGTTCCTTCTTGGAAGGGTTTCTAAAATTTAAGTATAGTTGAACTCAAGCAGGGTGAAGGAAAGAATGTAAATTAATTGCCATTGCTTTTGTGTCCAAATACTACAAGAAATTGATTATGCCTATTTCAACTATGTTAATCATTCAACTTTGTTTTCTAAGAAGTTAAAATAAGTATTTTTCCCAGAAGATTCTTCTCTTTTCACTTTACTCTGAAAAACATAATTTCTGTTTCAGCTAATTAATTATAGAATGTCCACGAATTAGACATTATAATTGCTTGCACAGTTCAAAAAGATTACTTTCTTTTTATCATATTGCTCCAGCAGAGGTTAATTTGTTTCTCCTGTCTTGTGCTCTTTGGTAGAACCAAGATGCCTAATATTTGTTTCTATTCCTGACAGGTTTACCGCTCCGTTGGCCTGCTTGCTATCCCTTATTCTCATCTGGAGAGACTGGCACTAAACTGGTTTGGTTTGGGAATGTTATCATTTGCTAATAATGTGTTTAAGTTTTTCTCACATGATTTAAGAAGGTAATTATAACATATCATCTCAAGGTAATAAAAATGTACAATACACATTAGGTAAAGTTTTATTCAAGCATTTAGCAACCTTGAATTCCTTCCAGGTCTTTTTAGGGGAAATTTTCACCTCCAGGGGTTGGGGAACTTGGCATTGAACATCCATTAATTGTAACAAGGGCTTGATTCCCAGTACACAGCAATGAGAACTTGCCCTTCAAAAACTCCCTTTGATTTCACTTCAATAGAATTAAAAAAAACAACAACAACAAAAAAAAAACCTCTGCTTTGTGTTTTTGTCTTAAGTTTATGATGGGACAAGAAAGAGAATCCATGTCTCATAAGGTACCTACTATTAAACAATTATTTTGTTCTTTTACAATAAATAAATAGTTTTCTTCCACACATTGTGTTCCAATATAGTAAAACCCACTGGTGTATAAAAATATATCATGAATTAAAAAAAATGTGACAAACATCTATTTAGCAATATGTGAATGATTTTTTTAGGTCCTCAGTGCCTTCTACCCCATGACTAGCTGTGTTAGTTTTCCTTCACAGATGTTCAAGGTGTCAATGAAGGAAGAGGAAGAACACAGCAAGGGGATTTCTGGTTATCTACCAAAACACGTACAAGTTCATTTTAGACAGAAACATTGCTCTGTCAGCCTCATTCTTAGCAGTTTTGCAACAAACCTAAATACCTGTGAAATTATACTTCTAAAATGGATATTTTCATCTAATTTTCTTTAAAATTTCTTAAAATAGCCACTGGGAATGATTATAGTAATGAAATCTGCAGGGAACTTTATCCAAAGGATAATATTGTATGTTGAACCTAAATACCCCACATCTCTACCTGATATTAGGTTTCTAAAGTTTTAATTTTCTATGTTTGAACTATTAAATGAAATTAACTGATTTCAGGATTGTGGGTATAATATAACCGAGGTACTAAAACTTTAAATATGAACAATATACAATTTTTAATTACACAGCATAATAGTCTCTCTTTGATTGGCATGACTTGAGAGTTTGCCAACATTTTTACATATATCTGGAAACTTAAGCCTCTTGTGTCTTTATCTTTTCCTTCCCTTAATATATTTTCCCACCAAGCTTATGTATTTTTAAGAAAAGAATATACCTAAATAGCCAGTTGAGGGCTCAATAAAATTAATCTAAAAAGTCATATTTTTAAATAATCAAGGGGACATAAGAAGTCTTTCATAGCAAGGTAATAAATATGTTTGTAGTGGTGATATCATGGGTGCACTCATATGTCCAGACTCATCAAACTGCATATGTTAAATATGTGTAACTTTTTGTATATTAAGTATATCTAAGTAAAGTTGAAAGAAAAAATTATACCTATACTGTGAAATTCAAAGAGTGTTGAAAAGGTACCATATTTAAAATATTACTATTACCTTGATAGTTAATGCCTGAAATTATACCTTAAAATATATCTCTTTTTGGTTCAAAGGTCTTGTTTTAACCTAAAATGTAAATACAACTGCTACAGAAAAACAATATTATATACAATGGCAATTTTGCCATTAGGGAATGTATCCATTACTTCTATATCTTGATAATGTGCTAAAATTCCCTAAAACATGAGATTAAAGATTGTTTACTAAGAAAAGGTAATGGCAAATCTAAAATCTAAAATTATGGTGCTGCCATGAGAAAAAATCTTGGAGGGACTTCTGGTCAACCAGAAGCATTTCGATTTGTCACCTAAGAAATAAATAAAGAAGGGGAGATATCTAGCTTGTGAGAGATTAGGATCCAGATGACAAAATTGGCTTCATATCAATTTTGCTTAGAATTAATATTTGATATTTTTTTAGATGTAGATCTAAGAAATGTGTTTTTTTGTGTGTTCACCACTACGCTAGGCATTACCTACTTTGATCTTTACCAAAAAAAAAAAAAGATATTGATTTGATTATTCTAATTTTAGAGTGCAGAGACCAATGGTGTATTACCTGTTCTTGTATACCCTGATGTTGTTAACCTGCTTGTCTGAGTCTCCACTTGATTTTTAGCTGTTAGAGTCTCCTTTTTATCAGTCTCGTGTATCCTGTGGACCATATTTCAGGCAATGGTTAAAGGGACAACTAACTAACCAGATAAATAGAGACAAATTTCTTGGTCTTGAACTGGCTCAATTCATCTCTTCAAGGTAAGTATTTAAGTTTGAAAGTTGTTTTCTTCAATATAATACTATAAATTTTATGGAAATTAAATAACAAACTGAGTTAGGAAATGAATTAAAGAATAGGAGTTTACTGATCTATCAGAGTTGCCTAGTTCTCTATAGACGTATCTGTTCTTCTGCATTAGTGATCAAATCTTGATTTTTGGCCTGGCAAACACTATGTTTCTTAGCCTCCCTTGCGACAACATGACTATATTCTACTAATGACATATAAGCAGAAGTGTGCAAGACACACAGACATGTGTCTCTAAGGGTGGGAGGACATGTTTTTGAAGAACACCCTTCCTCCATCCTATTGCTAGGACTAACAGGAGTCTGCAATAAGAAATTCTTGGAAGTTTAAGTGGGGAGGTTCTGTGATATGTAGCCAAACCTAATTCTAATTGGACAGCAATATTGGAAGCTCTAAGTACTTGTCACACATAAGTCCCTCTAAGAAAAAAGTGATTGAGTGATTGGATGTGCACTAGAGTCAGGTGACCTGTCAGCATTTATTAGAACAAGGATTGACCACTGGCACCAAAGTATACTTCATAATCTGGCCTTGATCCTGGCATGAGAACTGTGATTGAAAGACAGTTAGTCCATATATGACAGATAGTAACTGGGTTTTTGAAGCATATAGAGAGAGAAGGTGTAATGGAGAATAAAGACATACAATCAGACTGTAAAATTATTGTTGTATCCTGATCAGTGTTCTAAATCTCCATGAGGCCTGTCTGAACAAACTGCTCTGCATTTTCATTTAACCTCCCTGTCTCCCTGATGCTTCTAAGGATGGCTGAATCAGCTGATCTAAGGCCAGCCTACAACCTCAGGTAACCTACCTATGTGTGTCTCTGCTGTAAATTCAGAGAACTCATCTAAAGCAGCATGTTTCTGGAAGGCTTCTAAATGTTCCCTGAAGATACTTTTTCGTTCTAACTATTTTTAACGCTAGCTGAGACAGGAAAATAAAAAACGACTCTACAGTAACTATCTTGTATAAGGGCCATGGAAGAAACATCTGCTCTTATCTTTGAGGTGATAACATTGTAAATCTATTTTCTTTTAATTTAAACATATATCCTAAATTATATTTAATATATGTAATACAATATTACATAATATATAAAATATAAAATATTTTATTTGTTTTGTTTTTATCTAGTTTTGGAGAATTAGATCCAACATATAAATTCTTCACAGTGACTAAGGAGTCTGTTACAAAGCCCTGTGTAAAAGCAGTGAGCTAGGAATAAGAAGCACTGAATTCTCCTGTAGGTCTAAAAAGAAAGTCACACTTATTGGTCCTATATGTAAACTAAAACAAGTTAACCATTTAAAAAACATTTGTAAAGTGAGAAATGTACTTATGAGCTTAATAGTGTAATTAATTGTAAGGGAGAAAGGAAATGGTTATGAAAATGCCTTATAAAGGGTAAATCTGAACACAAAAATATTAGTTAATTCATTGACTCTGCATCACAAGATTTCAGAGAATCACTAAATCTAGTTCAATTTACTTAACTTATAGAAATAGTAATAATGGTGGTACCAAGAGATGAGTGTTCTTCACAAATTCACACAGGTAGGCAGACATATAGATGCCATATTAGAGATTTTAGCTAGCTTCCAGCAGAAGCACATTGAGCCCCACCAGCTCCTGACTTTGCATAAGGTGAACTTGGGTGATTTTTTTCTTAGAATGTGAGACCTTCCTGTTTTAAGGTAAGAGACCCCGACTTTCTCTGAGCTGTTTTAAAAAATAAATGCTCGAGGTGTGGCTAAAGGCTAAGGGTTGAGATAACCCAGGATAAAAATGAGTTGAGATAACTCAGGACATGAAAAAAAAAAAAAAAAAAAAGGGTGGCTGTTTTTTGGGTTTTTTTTTTTTTGGCTTTTCAATTGGAATTGCTTCCGGTGAGTCTGAACAAAATCTTTTGCTGGATAAATGAGAGCCTGAACTCTTTCAGCTCCAAAGATAAGGAGCATTTCCTCCCTCCAGCTTGAATTTTGGGTATTCTTAGGTGACTAAGAATCTCTGTGGAGGTGTCAGAGGGCATCCCTCAGGAAGTGTAGGAGCCCTGTAGGGAGTTCCAACTCAACTGTTATTAAATAATAAGCTTGTCTGGGGATGTGAGCATAAAGACTGGTTACCTAGTGCTCCAAGTCTTCATCATTGTATTACACAGTCAGGAAGAGAAACCAACCGAGACACATAAGAGAGTTGGGAGGTAACAGCCTCTTTGAGCTCAACCCATAAGAAGCACACTCCAGCCAGAGTACAATAGCCTTAGAGATTTGTTTAGACTCTGCAGATCTCAAAATAAAACTAAAATTAACACAGGAAATTGTGCCACCAAGGCTGAAAACTCTCATACCCCCAACCCCATTATACATCTGCAGATATACAAACAATAGAAAGTCTTTACTTTCAAGTATTTACAGAAATGGGAAGATTTAACTAGAAGTGATATCAATTTAAGATGATTTGATAGATGTATACATATGAAATTATCACTGCAGTTAATTTACATAGCCATCATCTCACTATAGTTAAGAGTACTATATGAACGTACTTGAAATTTTCAGAGGAAACTGTAAGAAACCACAAAAAGTGTTAAATTTTTAAATAAAATATTAAATGTTAAAAAATAAAATTTTTACAAATTTCTTTTAAGAGTAATGTGAGCTAAAGTTTGAGGCTTGATGTTTAAGTACTCAAGTGAATAAAAATCGTTGCTAAAAATGCAGATTTGCCATTCTGTTAATAGAGATTCTTAATTCAATGAGTCTGTGCTTGGAGTTCAGAAATCTACCAAACAGATTCTAAAGTTAGTGACTTTTTAAAAATAAAACTTTAAGAAATGCTGCTCTTCTAAGCCTCTGCATTGCCCTCTCTAAGTATCTTTTGCAGCAAATAGGACATAAGCCTAGAAAATCACCCAAACTTAGCAGGTGTCCCAGCTCAGATCTTCACCCCCAGAACCCATTCTCAACCACTTAAAAGTTTATACAGTGATGCCAACTATATGATTTCCTTCGAATTTTAACTTACACAGACTAAGTGGATTAATAGGATGTGGGTGAATAACGGCTTTCTTCATGATCACTCCAAATGATTTATTCCTAAATTGTTGATACTTAAAGCTTAACACATGTCAACCTAAATATAGAAGTATAGACTGCTTTCATCCAGACAGGCAGGAGCGGCAGAGCCGGGGTGGAAAGGACACGGTGTTGTTCTGGATGAGTATTTCTTCTTTATATTTTTGTTTGCTGGACTTCCATGCACTTTGATTTTCTGGGGCTTCTGGTTGTCTCTGGTTTCGAGGTGGTTGTGTTCCTTGTTGGTTGTGGAGGGAGACACAGCGTGTCTGTCTATGCTTCCATCTTGGCTGGAAGTGCCTCCATTTATGTTTTTGCATCCTTGGTCATATATTAATTGACTACAAATGTGTGGTTATATTTCTTGGTTCTATATTCTGTTTCATTGATCTGTATGTCTGCTTTTATTCCAGTACCATGATGTTTTGGTTGCTATGGCCTTGTAGTATAGGTTGATATTAGGTAATGTGATTCCTCCAAACTTGTTCCTCTTTATCAAGATTTCTCTTCCTATTCAGCATCTCTTGTGGTTCCATATAAATTTTTGAAATGTTTGTTCTGGTTCTGTGAAGTATGCCATTGGTATCTGGGTAAGAATTGTGTTGAATTTGTAGATTGTTCCCAATCTTAAGGAAAACATTTGTAGTCTTTGCCCATCGAGTGTGATGTTGGATGTGGGTTTATCATGTATGGTTTTTGTTGTATTGATGTGTGTCCTTTTTATTCCCACTTTGCTGAGAGTTTTTGTTATGAATTTGTGCTGTATTTTTTCAAGTGCTTTTCTGCCTCTATTGATGGGATCGGGTGGTTGTTGTCCTTCGTTTTGTTTATGTGGTGTTTCATGTTTATTGATTTGTGAATATTTGCCAAGCTTGCATCCCAAGAATAAATCCCACTTGATCTTTTCAGTGTATTGTTGGATCTGGTTTGATAATGTTTTGTTGAGTATCTCAGCATCTATTTTCATCAGGGATATTAGCTTATAATTTTCTTTTTTGTAGTGTATTTATTTGGTTTTGAATTATCCTTAAAATTTTTAAAATATTTGTGGAGTCTGTGACTATCATCTTTTTTGTTTCTGACTTGATCATTTGTGTCTTCTTTCTTTTTCTTCCTGATCAATCTTGTGAGAGGTTGTAGGGAACCGCTCCTTGTGGTTTAGGGAACTGTAGCCCCAGCGCAAGCCTGACCTGCTGCCACACCCAAGCCATCCACCCATCCCCCTCTGATCAGAATCAGGGAATCAGGTCCTGGAGGGGGCAGGTGGCTCAGACACCAAGTGGGCCATCTCTACTCCTGTAAAGGAGGAAAGAGGAAGGACATCTCTAAAATCAGAGAAGGAAAACTCTGACTTCAAAAAACCTCCGCTGCCTTGCGGCATACCTCTTCAGGGGAAAGGCTAAGGGAGTAAACCCCGACAGAAAATCCGGAGCCGGAGTCCCTAAGGCGGTTTGACATTGTAGTCAACACCGGCAACTCCTGCGGCGCACCTGAAGCCAAGCTGTATTGACTTCGTCTTTCCCTTGGACCCTTCAGCTGCGAAGAGAGGGGGGGTGTGCTGCATGGGCAACAGCAGACCCTCCATATTACCCTGCCCAGGCTCTGTAGCTTCAGTTTCACTGGAGAGGACACTCCAGCGTCATCGCAAGATGTCGACTCAACACGGGAGGAGACAGATACCGGTTATAAGCTCATCCGATTGGCGAAGGAAACGAGCATCAGGGGTCTCCTCTGACGGTGGGAGAGGTCATCGCACCTCACTGGACAGCTACCGCCCGCCTCAAGCTGGGCAGCCCCAGCCAATTAGGTGCCGTCTCGCCATGGCTCACCTGCCCCACTGGGTGCGTGGGGATCAGAGAGGCGCCTCTCGAAAAGTGGGCCACAAAACACCCGCACCAGTTAATTCCAAGCAAACAACAAGAAAGAAGCCTCCAGCTCTTCGTCTAGCTAGCTGGAACATCAGGACCATGTGCCCCGGACTTATTGCAGACCTTCCGTGGATCAATGGTGCCAGGAAAACCGCTGTCATCGATAGGGAACTGGCACGACTAAATGTCGACATTGCGGCTCTACAGGAGACCCGGTTGGCCGACAACGGAACTATCAGAGAAACCAACTACACCTTCTACTGGCAAGGGAAGTCTCTGGACCAACCAAGACAGCACGGTGTTGGGTTCGCTGTGAAGAACACGCTTGTTAACTCCATAGAGCCACCCACAGGAGGCACAGAGAGATTACTTACCCTCCGATTGTCAACAACTTTCGGCCCAGTCAGCATTCTTAGCGCGTACGCCCCAACCCTCTGCGCCACCATCGAAGAGAAAGAACAGTTCTACCATGCACTGGACGAAGTGTTATCCAAGATCCCCAGAAGTAACGCTCTCTATCTCCTTGGAGACTTCAACGCAAGAGTAGGAGCCGACCACATGGCCTGGCCCACCTGCCTTGGAAACTTTGGGAGAGGAAAGATCAATGAGAATGGTCAGCAACTGCTTGAGCTTTTGTGTCACCACGGCCTGTGCGTGACAAACACATTCTTCAAGTGCAAAGAGATCCACCAGGTGTCATGGAGGCACCCCCGCTCCCGCCATTGGCACCAGCTTGACCTCGTCATCACCAGAAGAACGGATATTGGCAGCACCCTCCTCACCCGCAGCTACCACAGTGCAGACTGCGACACGGACCATGCCCTCGTGGTAAGCAAGGTGCGCATAATGCCGAAGAGGTTGCACCACTCCAAGATGAAGGGTCGCCCACGCATCAACACCAGTTGTGCCAGCAACCCAGTTAAGACCCAGCAATTCATCAACAAGATGGAAGATGCACTCGGCGAGGGAGTGGCGGCAGATGACATTATCGAATCCAATTGGCCACGTCTCCGCGACGCCATATACAACTCCGCCATTATTGCTTACGGGAAGAAAGAGCGGAAGAACGCTGACTGGTACGAGGCTCACTGGGAAGAAATGGAACCCGTGATCGAGGCTAAGAGGAAGGCCCTACTGGCTTACAAGGCCACGCCCACTCCCAGTACACTTCAAGCTCTACGGGCTGCCAGGAACAAAGTCCAGAAGACCACCCGCCACTGTGCCAACACCTATTGGCTAAACCTGTGCAGAAGCATTCAGGAAGCCGCCGATATAGGCAACGCACGAGGAATGTACGAGGGTATCAAGAAGGCAACAGGCCCAATCCCCTCCAAGATCGCCCCCCTTAAGTCCAAGACAGGTGAGGTCATCACCGACCAGGAACAGCAAATGCGGCGGTGGACCGAGCACTACCTCGAGCTGTACGCAATGAAGAACACCGTAACAGACACTGCTCTTAACGCCATCCCAGACCTACCAGTCATGGAGGAGCTAGACACCCCACCTACTGCGGCAGAGCTCAGCAAAGCCATCGACCGCCTCGCTTGCGGGAAAGCACCAGGAAGCGACGGAATCTCTCCAGAAATCCTAAAGAGCGGGAAACCAGTCCTGCTACAGCCGCTCCACCATCTACTCTGTCGCTGCTGGAAGGAGGGTTACATCCCCCAGGATATGAGAGATGCCAACATTATCACCATGTACAAGAACAAAGGAGACTGCAGCGACTGCAACAACTACCGGGGCATCTCTCTCCTCAGCGTCGTCGGCAAAGTATTCGCCCGGGTCGCTCTTGCCCGCCTGCAGACCCTTGCTTCCCACGTCTACCCAGAGTCCCAGTGTGGCTTCAGAGCTGGCCGTTCAACAGTGGACATGATCTTCTCCCTACGCCAGCTGCAGGAGAAGTGTCACGAGCAGCATAAACCACTCTACCTCGCCTTTATCGACCTCACGAAGGCCTTTGATCTGGTCAGTCAAAGCGGTCTCTTCAGCTTGCTACGGAAGATTGGCTGTCCACCACATCTGCTTGCTGTGGTCATGTCCTTTCACGACAACATGCACAGCACGGTGTCCTACAACGGCGCAACCTCTGAGGCCTTCCCAGTCAGCAGCGGAGTAAAGCAGGGCTGCGTCCTCGCGCCTACGCTGTTCGGAATCTTCTTCTCCATGCTCCTCCAATACGCCTTTAAGGACTGCAGCGAGGGTGTCTTCATTCACACCAGATCCGATGGCAAGCTCTACAACCTGGCCCGTCTACGAGCCAAGACCAAAGTCAAAGAGGTGCTCATCCGTGAGATGCTCTTCGCCGACGACGCAACCTTGACATCACACTCCGAAGAGGGACTCCAGCAGTTAGTCACTTGCCTTTCCCACACATGCAAGGAGTTCGGACTAGCCATCAGCCTGACGAAGACGAACGTTATGGCTCAAGGCATGGGGACTCCCCCATGCATCACCATCGACGGATACACCCTGGAGGTTGTCAACGACTTCACTTACCTCGGGTCCACCATCTCGAGCTCTCTGTCAGTCGACCTGGAGGTCAACCGGAGAATCGCCAGGGCAGCCACAGTTATGGCCAGACTGAACCGGCGAGCGTGGAACAATTCCAGCCTCACTGAGAAAACCAGACTGCGCATCTACCAAGCCTGCGTACTCAGCACTCTCCTCTATGGCAGCGAGACGTGGACCACCTACGCAAGGCACGAAAGGAAACTCAACAGCTTCCACATGAGGTGCCTGCGACGCGTCCTGCATGTCGCCTGGCAGGATAAGGTCCCCAACACCGAGGTGCTGAAGCGAGCCAATATGAGCAGTTTGCATGCAGTTCTTAGCGAGAGACACCTCAGGTGGCTCGGCCATGTCAAAAGAATGGATGCAGGCCGTATCCCCAAAGACCTCCTCTATGGCGAGCTAGCAGAAGGCAAGAGGATGACAGGGCGCCCAAAACTGCGGTTCAAAGACATCTGCAAAAAGGACATGACACAATGCTCCATCAATCTCAACACATGGGAAGTTCAAGCAGACGACCGCCTAGCCTGGAGGCTCGCGGTCAGGCAAGGTACGTCACGTGCAGAGGCTGCGCGCAACGAGGAGGCGGTCCAGAAAAGATCGAGGTGGAAGCAGCGTCAACAGCAGCAACAACGGCCATCTGCCTTCACCTGTAACAAGTGTGGCAGGGACTGTCACTCCCTAATCGGACTGCACAGCCATTCTCGGCGGTGCAGATAGACTCTCAAGAAGCTACGCCATCGTCTCTCGAGACGGACGGCTGCCGACGAGACGACGACGAGACGACGACGACGAGGATATTTTATTGATTATGCTGTTACAATTGTACCATTATTTTCACTTTGACCCCCTCTGCCTTGTACCTGCTTCCCTCCAGCAATTCCCCCTTAGTTCATATCAGTAGGTTCTGCATGTAAGTTCTTTGGCTTCACCCTTTCCTATGCTATTCTTAACATCTCCCTATTTTGTTTCTACAAATTATGCTTCTTGATCCCTGCACCATTTCCTCCTTTCTCCCTCTTCCCCCTTCCAGCTGAAAACCCTACAAATGGTCTCTAGACCTATGATTCTGTTCCTGTTCTAGTTGTTTGCTTAGTTCGTTTTTGTTATTGTTTTTTTAGATTCAGCCATTGACAGTTGTGTTTGTCGTCATTTTAATGCTCATAGTTTTGATCTTCTTTTTCTTAAGTAAGTCCCTTTGATATTTCATATAATAATGGCTTGGTGATGATGAACTCCTTTAGTTTTACCTTGTCTGGGAAGCACTTAATCTGCCCTTCCATTCTAAATTATAGCTTTGCTGAATAGAGTCATATTTGTTCTAGGTCCTTGTTGTCATCTCTTAGAATATTTCTTTCCAGCCCCTTCTTGCCTGCAAAGTTTCTTTTGAAAAATCATCTGGAAGTTTTTGGGAAACTCCTTTGTAGATAACTCTCTGCTTTCCTCTTGCTGCTTTTAAGATTCTTTCTTTATATTTATCTTTAACCTTTGGGATTTTAATTATGATGTGTCTTGGTGTGGTCCTCTTTGGTTTCAACTTGTTTGGAACTCTCTGTGCTTTCTGGATGTGTATTACTATTTTCTTCACCAAATTTGTGATTTTTTCTTTCATTGTTTTTTCAAATAAGCTTTCAATTTCTTGCTCTTCCTCTTCTCCTTCTGGCACCCCTGTGATTTGGATGTTGGTATGTTTAAAGTTGCCCCAGAAGTTCCTAATCCTCTGCCAATTACTTTTAATTCCTTTTTCTTCTTTCTGTTCCAGGTGGATATTTATTTATTCTTTTTGTTCCAAACTGCTGATTTGAATCCCAGCTTCCTTTTCATTACTGTTGCTTCTCTGTATATTTTTCTTTATTTCACTTTGTATAACCTTCACTTATTCCTTTATTTTGTGGTTGTACTCAATAATTTCTCTGAGCATCCTACTCACCAGTGTTTTGAACTATTCATCTGATAGGTAGGCTATTTCTGCTTCATTTAGTTCTTTTTCTTGGGTTTTGTTCTGTTCTTTCATCGGGGCTATATTTCATTGCCTCCTCATTTTGGGAGCCTCCCTGTGTTTGTTTCTGTGTATTGAGTAGAGCTGCTTTTACTCTGAATCTTGGTAGTATGGCCTAATGTAGTAGGTGTCACGTAGGGTCCAGTGGCACAGCCTCCCCTATCACCCAAGCTGGATACTCAAGTTGCACCCTTCATGTGGGCTAAGTATACCCTCCTCTTGTAGTTGAAACTTGGTTGCTGTTGGAAGATTAATGGGAGGGATTTACCCAGGCCTGTCAGGTTCAAGGGCTGGCTGTGACCACTGACCAGCAACCTCTGCCTTCTGTGAAGGATCAGCTGTGCAGTTGCTCCTACATGGTCTGTAGCTGTCCACTGGGTGGACTGGCCCTGGGTTTCCCTGGGTGGTGCAGGCCAAGGTCAGCTCCAAACTATCTTTTGCAGAGGGCAAGCCTGCCTGAGATATAAAGCAATCTGAGATGGCTGCGACTTGTGTTGGGCTTGGAGATTTCCAGGTGAAGCCAAGCTGTGACTATAAGCTGGCTGCTGGTAGTGCCAGGCCTAGAGCTCACTGAGGCCAGCTGTTGCTTGTTTGATAAGATTTAGGAAATTGTGAAGCATGAGGCAAGACCCAACATTCATATGGAAAAGAAGCTCCCATGGGTCCATAAGTTGGGTGGTGCAGAGTCTCTGGGGACATCCAAGGCAGGTCAAACAGTGTTAGCCAGGTTGATGGAATCTCAGATATAGCACCAGCTTTCCAGCTCTATAGGGGTAGAATTGAGAAAATGGGCAATGACCTCTACTTGCCTTGATGCCAGACACATCAATTTCTCCCTGTATACCACTGGTGCCTTTCAAGCTTCTACCCCAGTGCTAGAGCTCAGAGTGAGTGAGTCCATGTGTGAGTTCTTCAAGATGAACTGCTTAGAGCTCCAGCGATTTCTTTCAGTGACTCAGTCACCCCTGGTTTTTGCAGCCAGAGGTTGTGGGGACTTATCTTCCTGGCACTGGAACCCTGGGCTGGGAGCCTGGAGTGGGGCTAAGACTCCTCATTCCTGAGATATCCCTTCCAAATTTTTATCACCGCACATGGGTGAGAGACCAGCCCAGTTCGTGTCTGCACCCTTCCTACCCATCTCAATGGGTGTTTGTTTGTTTTTTTTTTCAAATTCTGTAGTTGTCAGACTCCTATTCAACTTGATTTCTGACAGTTCTGAGTGATGGTTGTTCTATATTTTAGTTGTAATTTTGATGTGGTTGTGTGAAGAGGTGAGCCATGTCTGTTTACACTGCCAATTTGATCGGATCTCCATATTTCATTTTTATAACCTGATGAGATAACTTCCATAAAGTCTTATAGTTAGAAAAGGCAGAATTGTCATTTCAACTCAGATAATTAGTATCCAAAGTGATAACTACTGCTTTAAGGTATCTGATGTTGAGAGTACTATAAATGGGTAAGTAGGAAATATTGGGAGAGTTGGAGTTGACAGAGGAAATAACTTCAATGAAGGCATAAGTATGGTATCTGAAAGTGTTCAGTTACTTAGTATAGTGTGTGAGAAGGGATTGTCAAAAGATAAGACTGGAGAAGAAGGCAAGGTCAAATTTTATGCATAAGCATTTGGGATCCTTGGGAAGATGTTAAGCAAGGAGCAACACAATATATTAGGTCCCTTTGGTGACATTAAAGAGGATGGTCTTGAGGGTGAATAGGATGAAGGTAGAGAGACTAGTGAACAGTTCATTGTTATAATCCCAGTGAGTGGCTATGGGAACCTGACTTGCATCATTAGTTTTTGAATGGAGAGGATAAGATAGCTTTGAAAATCATTTAGAAAGTAAACATTGGTATAAATGTAACTAATTTGGTATAGGTGACATGAAAAAAGGACATTAATATTTTCAGATTTCTAGCTAGGAAGAGGGTGTATAAGTTTACAATAAAATGGAATATAGGAAGAAGGAGAGGTTTAGGAAGAAAGTTATGGATTTTTAGAAGTGTGGTCTGTGAGATTCCAGGGACAACCAAATGAAGTTGGATCACATGCACTCCCAAGTGAAGTTGCCTGTGTGGCAGTTGCAAATGAGTATGGAATGCAATAAGAGATCTAGAATGAAAAGATCTATTTGGAAATCACCAACATATCCACGGGCAGTTGAAACCAGAAAGAATGGTAAAACAGTCCTTTGAGAGTACTTGTAAAATGTTGGTACTCTAGAAACAGTGAATCTGTTAGTCTGCATCTGTCTTCAGAGAAGAATGAGACAGACTGGGATGAGAGTCTGGGAGGATGCTCTGCATAGTTTGCAGGGTTTTACAAAAGACGTCCAACTGAAGGGATACTTGTTTATAATGCTGGTTTTGGGACTTAAACTCAGGTTTACTATATTTGCATCTCCAAGAGAGTGGCACTCCAGGCGAGAACCAGTGCTCTGGAATTGTAACCCAGTTTTTTATACCTTAGCTGGGTCTAGGTACAGAACTAGCCATGAGAATAGATTTCTCAATAATTCTAGACACTGAGGAATCCTTTTCTAGGATTTAGGAACCACAGCAGACTCAACACAAGTCACTAGAGTAGCAGCTCTTCTACATTTTCCACCAAGTGCTGAGAGGCACCACCCTCTTTCTAATAATAGGTTTTTCCTGGTCAGCAGGAGCTAGAACTCATTTATGATAAAGCATGGAGTTAGTAGCCATGTCAATAAAGGGATAAAGAGGCAGGACACCATTACAGCACTGTGTGCTCAAAGCGACCTGGTCAGCATCCTGTTCTCACTGTGTGACCTGAGGCAGTCACTTAATCTCACTGAGCCATGCTTTTCTCATCTGTAAATGGGGATAGTAACAATTGTGTTGTTGATTTGTTGTGAGGACTAAATGAGATCATATATCTAATATGTGTAGCCCATGGAAACCTCTTAATAGTAATAAAATTAACTACTATTAATACTTGCATGGGGAAACTTAGTGGAACTGGAAAGATCACTAGGAAGATCACTGAAAGCTCTGAAATTTTACAGGTCCTCTGACTCCCACAGAGGGTATGATGTAAGTAAAGACAATTATTTTATTTTCCTAGAAGATATTTCTCAAGAAAGATGAGAGCCTTTGTAATTTTCAACCTTTAAAAATCAATTATTCCTGAGTTACTTCTGCACTTATGAAAAGCACCAAATTAATTTCTACTGAATTTTCTTTTCTTTGATCAATGAGGAGGTCAGCTTGTAGAGAATATGATATTCTAACAACACTGCGCATTGCCCCTCAGAGCTCTAATTGCCTTAAATTCTCTATAATTCTATTTGGAGAACCAGCATCTTTTCATAGCGTCTTAAAAATCTCAGCTTCTTAATATATGCACGAATAACAATATGCTACTATGCAATTCATGTCTCACGGTTTACATGCTATAATTCTGCACAGAGAAAAGCCTTAAAATCCAGAAGCCCTGGTCCCCAATGTTCTCCATTCCCACAACACAGGAAAAGACAAAACCTCAGAACAGAGGTGGCATCATGATATCCCTCTCTCATTCATTATATACAATATCTCTGCCTGGCATTTAGATTTCCCTGTACACCTTTGGAAAATTCAGGAAGATAGATTTGAACCAGTGTCTAGAGGTAAAAGATGCCACATTCCATTACCTGAGTCGCTATCTGTCCAAGAGCTTTCCCCCTCCTTTACCGCTCCCCGCCCCCGCCAAAGAGTACATCTTTGGAAATTGAGAATATTCAGTGAACAGAACTCATAAATCAAATCATTATCATTAATAATCAAAGTGAGACATTGTAAGAAATAGCAAATTAATCACAACTGGCAGGTGAAGCTACTTTCCAGCATGTGCTTTCTGCATACTAAAGGGAGCAGAATTTTCCATGGCGTTTTTTTCTTTTCTCAGTGAATGCTGAACTTTTTAGTTAATTGGGAACTATATCTGAACCCCAATTTTCATACTACTAATATGTCTGATTCTGTGAAAGGGAACTTTATTTTCAGAACTATGTTTGAGCCATAATAATATATGTAGTGATTTAACAAATTTCATTGATACAAACATTGTATATTTAACATTGAAGGCTTTTTTTTTTCTAGAGCAGAAAAATAGTCAATGTATCACAAATTTGGATTTTGACATTTATTTTCTGCATCTTGGGTCTTAATTATTTGACAGCCTACAATCTGAGTTTAAATGCCTTTTGGTGAAAATGGAAGAAAAACTTACATATAATATTTTCTACTATCACTATAGTTTTCATGAGCAAGAAAAAACATTTTCATCTATTATCATGTTTGCCTTTTTGGCTCTCCTGTAAAATAAAAACTATGTTCTGGAATAGGGAGAAATGAGTCAAAAACAGATAAAATTCTATCCATGCCACATAGCAATTCTGGGTTCCACTTTAGAGAAGAACTCATATTTCCTGATCCAGGCCTCAGACAAGGTTGTCAGAATTTTCAGTTTTGATTCACATTTGGAAAGCCATGTAAATTTAAAAATATATATAGCAGAAAATAAGTACTAGTTTCTGGAATAGGTTTTATTTCTATATTTAATTAAAATTCACTCAATGATAAAATGCATTAGAGATTTCAAAAGGTACAGAAATATGCTAAACTCCATATTTAAGGAGAAAGGCAAACAAAATATGTAGGGATTAGAAGAAAATATAAATAAAAAGCAAAGGGTACTTGAGGATTGAGAAACATAATATTTCAGTAAAGCGCATGAGGTTAAAAGTCTGTTCTTTCATGGGACCTACGTTAACTAAGAAATGAAGGCGAAACACCGAGGCTGTCATTTTCTCTTACCCGGAATCATTTTCTCCTTCTATGACTGTTACCAATGACGATAGCTCAAGTCAATAACCCTCATTAGTACTCTAGGAGTTTAACTAGAAAGCAACATGAAGGTTCTAAATGCTGGCGTTTTGTGAAAGTAGAATTCTTAAAATCTTTTCAGCAGATTCTTGAATTATGCAAAAGTGTCAGTATGTAATACTTTCATATTCCTTATATGTGGATATTTCCTTCCATATAAAATCATCTCTATTTGGGAAAAATCCAAAGCAAACAAAATGGTTCTATGAAGTGAGAGGCTAGAAAAGTGGTTTAGAAATAAATAAATGCATTTTCTTTCTTTCTTTTTAACATGGCACATGTTTGGTTACCAATCCTTACCAATTTTCTGGACTTTTTTTTTTTTTTTCTTTCCATTTTTGGTTTCTGTTACATTTTATTATTCTCCACGAATTTCTTTCTCTATTTATCTTTTGCAGGAAGACTTAGTCACCTGACATAATGAGGTTGATTGTGGGGTCTGGTGCGCTCTTCTCTTCAATGTGGGAACCAGCCCTGGTCTTGAGAAGTGTGATGCCTTTACAATCCATGGGTGGTTTGAAGGATTGAATCCCAACTCCCTCTAATGATATAGAGACTAGATTTCTCAAAAAATGTGACAGTTTTCTATTTGAATTGTCTATTATGTTAGATAACTATGAGAAAGCTCAGCTCCTTTAGTGAAGGAAGCTGTAATAATAATTCAATATTCCATTTAAAGGGTGAAAAAGCAGAGGAAAAGTGGTATAAATTTGTCTTTTATTTGTTTTGTCATATTTGAAACAACTTTTTAGAAGGCACAAGGTCCCTCTTTCTTATTGGGTCACACTATGCTATAAATGAGAGACAAATGCACGCTTTCCATAATGTCTCCCCTTTGGATCCTCCAAGTGTCACATTTATACTTGCTTGAGCCTGGAAAATTGCTTTTGTTGTTTGACACCCAAGGAAAACCATTTCCTGATGGTCAACACCGGGGCCAATCTCTCTGAGGATCATATAGACAGCTTTCTTGTTTGTTAGTTTGTATGCTTATTTTCTATCACTTGTGACTTGTAAATAAGAAAGCAGGTTATTAAGAAATCACTAAATAAGACTGCAAACCATTGGCAAGCAGGAAGTAAAACAGGTTTTCTGACATCAATCAGCTAATGCGAATTTCCTTCCTCCTTCTTTTCCTTTTTTTCCCCCTTCCCTGGTTCATGCACATCTCAAGTTTTATTTTCTTTAACTCACACAGAGCTTCAGCATAAAGTTATGCTTTTGTGGCTTCTTACTTGCGATTTAACTGCATGGATGTAAAAAGTGCCTGAGCAAAATCCACGTTGGGTTATTCAGTAACAGAAGGAATGTAAAGCGATTTCATATCTCCTTAAATCAGGAACATTAATTAATCATATGATGAGAATGCAACGTTCTATTTACCAGTGCAAGAGGCTGCCAAGATCTTTCTGACTTTAATAATTGCACATGCTGTTGTGGGAGGAAAAATTAATTTAGTTATTAAATTGGAGGGTGCCTTTTTTCTATTCCAGAGAAGCTGGAAAGTAGCCAGGTTGTAACAGTAATATTATGAGGGTTGGTATCTGGATTACTTTTACTAAAAGCTTTCTCTACTTTTATTTAAAGAAAAGTGTTGGAATGGTACACAAGGCTTGCTTCTCATGAATGCTGATAACAAAACGGTATTTTTTTTTTTCCTCACAAATGGATTGCAATGGAGTGGTGCATGCATGCAAGGATAACCCTCTCTAGAGGTGCAGATGTTGGGTTGAGGGAGTGCCTTGTGTCCTATCAACTGATGTTTTCTCTCTGGCACAAGTGTTTTTCCTGTTTCTTTCCCTTCTGTAGACTCAGCTTTCAAATTCCCACTTCCAAGGTTTATCTCAAGTGCCTGTACTGGTTGGCTCACTCTGAAAAGACCCTGCTTGTTTTTTCTCCCTCATCCTTCTTTTCCTTCATATCACTGGAACTCAGTTTAATTTGTGACCCCTTTTCAGACCCAAAATACCATACCATATATGCTCTACATTTATGTGTATACCACCTTCTATCTCCTGCTGAACTTCTTGAGGGTGGAGTTAGATTGTTACTGATCTTTGCAATCCTAAATTTTATGTGCAGTCATTTGGACACATTGGTTTTTAACAATTACTTATTGCCTTCATTTGCAAGGGTAACAAAAATGGGTGTGGAAGTGTCACAACCAGTTCTAGAAATTCATTAGCTCTTTGTGCTTTTTATCAAGTCACTTAATGATCTCGCTCCTCAGTGCTTTCATTGTAAAGAGCATCCTTCCACGATACCTTCATGTTACTAACATTGTGTGATCTAATACTGAATGCTTATTTTCATTTAGTACAAAGTGTAGTGTTTTCCCCAAGACATAAGTTTTAATAGAAATAATTTAATAGAAATAGGGTAGAAAGTAGTTTAATAAAATAGCTTAATAGAAATAGAAGACAAATACTGGAATTTAGAGGGAGAAGAAAACTATGCAATTTGGTATATTATTTGTTATATAAATTTTGAATTTATATTTTGTGTTGAATGTAATTTTTTATGCAATTCCTTGTATTTAAAGTCCTAAATTAACCAAATTTAAAAGTGATTAATTAGGTATACATGCTAATGCATGCTGAGTTAATGGATATGCAATATGTTGTAATATACACACATTAATATTCACAAAAACTTTATGTATAGAATTTAATTGGCTTTTCTTTAGAAAATATGGTGTTCAGAGCATCATTGCAAATTATTTTCTAAAGTCAATCCATCTTTAAGCATTGTTTAAGATCCTAACATTTAGCGATGGTCTGTTACATGTTAAACAATATTACCCCCCAAATTATTCCAGCTCCTCAACTCCACTTAAATAGTTATCTTTACCTCCCATGAAACTCTGAAATAATTAAAATAATATAAGCATTCACCTACAGCTAAAATTCCCACACTTTCTTCTCTCAACACAAGTTGCATACTTGTGTTGACAGGAGAGACAGAGAGAAAGGAGACTCACTTTTTGAGAGGAGCCCTGAGAGCCAGCAATATTAAGTACTTAATATGTGAACAACTTTTAAAATTTCAGACAAAAAATTCAGGCAAATAATTTAAGGCGGTGCTTTAAAAAAGTTTATTGCAATTGTGTGAGAAGAGAATCATTGCTTTGAACTTGTGGGATATTATTGTAGTCATTAGAAACTGATTATCACAGTACTGACATTTTGAAAGACTGCTAGATCTTGGAACAGAGAGTATATATATATATATATATATATATATATATATATATATATATATATATATATATCCAAGATGGTGGAGGAGTAAGTGGAAGCTACACCCCAGACCAAGCTGTAGAGAAATCATCCAGAATAACCAACTGAACAATATCTGGAGAGAAGCCTTATAACCACAGACAGAAGAAACCACTTCACAACAGTGAGACTGGTAGGGAGTATGGATGAGGCACAAAAGGACTACAAAAGGGCTGGATGGGTTCCCATGAGAGGCAGCTAAAGTGCCAGAGGTATATTATAGCAGCCAATGGAGTCCCCCTGAGAAATGTGGGGTCTAAACTCCAAGCAGTGCTTCACAGCCTATAGCACCAGAGCCAGAAAGGAACCCAGATAGCAAGCAGCTGTGAAAGCAGCAGGGTTTCTGTCTACAAGGGAGAGATGGCTAGAGGCTCAGAGAACCTCTCAAAGGGCCAACACAGAAGAATCCCATTTACTGCCACTTACCCTGGGCTCTGACAGAAGAAGGACAGAATAGACTAGAGACAATCGAGGAGAGTCTGGGGTTGGTGACTCTGGGAAGAGAGCTGAAGGAACAGCCACCAGGATCCCTGTGCTGAGTCATTCCCCATACTGCAAAAGCCATCTTTCTTAGTCAGAACACTCCTCTCCAAATGGCATCAGCCTGAGGGGAAGCAATAGCCCAAGCAGCAAGAATTACTGTATCCCACGCTGTGGAGCTTAAGCAGGGCTGCTGATTACAGCGTGAGGCTATATCATTGATTAGTTTCACAACTAAGGTGAATCTCTGGGAGATGTATGAGACTTCAGCTGACCCTCTTCCAGGCTTGGTGTGCAACCTGGTTCTTTCTGCACACAAACAGGCCCAACAAGGGGAGCCACACACTGTGGATCACTGATAGCTCCAAACAGGTTGATCAGGGCCAGTCACAAGCAGCATCTGACAAAGGTATACATCAGACTCTTTGCAGATCTGTTTAACACATAAAAATACGCAGAAGCAGCCAAAATGGGAAGACAGAGAAATAGGCCCCAAATGAAAGAACATGAGAATTCTCCAGAAGAACTAGGTGAAATGAAAGTAAGCAATTTATCAGATAGAGAGTTTAGAGTAATGATTATAAGTATGCTCAACAGCATAAAAAGAGAAATAGAAACCATAAAAAAGATCAGTAAGAAATAAAGAATACAATATCTAGAAAAAAATATTACACTGGAAGGGATAAACAATAGGTTAAATGAAGCAGAGGATCGAACCAGTGATTTGGAAGACAAGGTAGAAAAATATACCTATTTAGAGCACTAAAAAGAAAAAAATGAGGAGAGCTTAAGAAGCATATTGGACAACATGAAGTGTAATAACATATGTAACATGGGAATACCAGAAGAAAAGAGATCATGCATGGGATTGGGATAAAGACAGCGATGTCCACTTTCATGTCTCTTACTCAACATAGTACTATAAGTCCCAGCCACAGCAATCAGACAGGAAGAAATAAAAGACATCCAAATTGGAAAAGAAATAGTAAGACTGTCTTTATTTGCAGATGACATAGTAATGTACCTATAGAACCCCAAAGATTCCACCAAGAAACTACTAAAACTGACAAGTGAATTCAGCAAAGTAGCAGGATACAAAACTAATATCCAGAAATCAGTTGCATTTTTATATGCCAATAACTAACAGGAAGGGAAATTAAGAAAATCCCATTCACAGTTGCTCCAAGAAGAATATAATACCTAGGAATAAACCTAACCAAGGATGTAAAAGATCTGTATTGAGAAAATTATAAGACACTGAAGAAAGAAAGTGAAGAAGACACAAATAAGTGGAAGCACATACCATATTCATGGCTAGGAAGAATTAACATCATTAAAATGTTCATACTACCCAACACAATCTATGGCTTCAATGCAACTCCTATCAAGATTCCAATGATGGGAGAGGTAAGGTGGCGGAGGAGTGAGGACAGGTTGCGGTCTTCGGCTCCGGAGACCCATCTGCAGTTTGGACTAATTGCAGACAGAACATCTCAGTGAGCAGCTGGACATTGGCGGGAGTTGAGCCAAGGCACTGCTGGATTAGAGAAAATCCATCTGGGAACAACCTGTTTAGTGAGGATAGCGGAGAAAACGGGGATGAAACGGGATTCCTGACTGGGGCGGCTGCCCGGACTGCGGCGGGAAGCACACAAAGGATTTTTGGCGACCACAGGCTGCCCCGGAGAGGAGTCAGGCGGAGAGCAGACCTCTGCCCGCTGGCAGAGACGGGACTCGACCAAGTGGCATTAGCGTTGAAGGACAGGAGAAAGCGTGCTGCTGGGCAAGTGAGAACATGATTCTCCTTTATATTTTTCTCTAGTGGATGGTGGAGAGGGGAGGAAAGTTTGGGGATGGTAGGCCGTTCTGGAGGAGCCCAGGCGCAGAGGCGCGCTCATCCACTCCCCAACCCTACTCTTGGGTCTCGGGGGCACACATAGGGAAGTGCTCTCACTCACTGGCCCAGGTGCGTGGGGCTGTGAGTCCAGGCATCCCTCGGACACTCCCCAACGGACATAAGATCAGTGCCCCTATGGGCACAGGGAGGGCCCACTGAACAGGTAGAGAACCGTGCACAGACACCCCTAGACAGCTCCCGTGGGCGCAGGGCCCCAGGCCGGAAAGCAGACCACTAGCGCAGGCTCTGTTTGTGCCCGCCCAGACGGGTGAGGGAAGGTGGGCGGCTGCAGCATGGGAACAGCGGGAGGCGGCGACCCACGGACGCTCGCTTCCACTGAGCACAAGTGTCCCCCGCCCTGCCCTAAGAGGTGAGAGACCAACTCCCGGAGCTCGGCTCAGCGGGACTGAGGGCACGGGGCCGCGCGCGAGTGCGAAAGCACCTCAGCCTGGGGTCAGTGGGCACCAATCCTGGGGAAAGCTCTCGGGCCGTCCGCAAGTGCAGGGACGCGCGCAGGGACACCTTGGCGCGAACGCAGAACCACCGCGGCCCAGCGACAGCGGGAGCCAATCCCGGTGAAAGCGCTCGGGCCGCCCGCGCGGGCAGGGACGCGTGCAGGGACATCTCGGCGTGAACGGGGAACCACCGCGGCCTGGCAGCAGTGGGCTCCAACTGCGGGGCAAACTCTCGGGCCGCCCGAGCGCACAGGGGCTCGCGCGCAAGGGCACCTCAACTGGCTCCAGTGGGCAGCAAGGGAGCGCGCCGTGCCGGCAACCATGGGCGCGCACCATAGCGGCAACCAGGGGCGCACACCAGTCCTGCAAAAAACAAGAACCTCTGACCTGCCACACTAGACCAGCTGCGGACCCAGAAAAAGAAGGCAACACACCAAGGCTAAAACGGAGTAAAAACATCGCTTTTTTTTTTTTTTCCAATTTTTTTCTCCCTTGTTCTTTCTTTCTTCTTAATTATTTCTTTTCTTTCCTTCTTTCTTTATTCTTTTCCTGGGGTTTTTTGGGGGGGGCGTTTGGGGGGTACATATATAATTTTTTTCAATTATTTTTCTTTTCTCTCTTTTTCCTTTCTTTCTTTCTTCTTTATTCTTTCTTTTCTATCTTTCTTTGTTCCTTTCTTTCTTCCCTTTTGGGGTTTTTTTGGGGGGGTTTTGTGGTAAATTTTTTATTTTCTTCTCTTTCTCTCTTCTTTTCTTCTATTTTCTTGGGGATTTTTTTGGGGGGTGTTTTTCCTTCTCCTCTTCCAATAATTACAAACTTTATCTCTAACATGTTGCATATAACCTCTCCTTCTCATCCTTTCTCTTTAATCGTTGTTTATTCATTTGTGTGTCTAGCTTAGTCCCCCTATCACTCTAAATAATATAATATAATTACTATATAAACCCAAATACAATACAATCCCACTTTCTTACTATATTATGTATTTTTCTATCCTTTTCTTCTATTTTTATTAACATACAATGTAAATATTACTAACTGGCTTGCACAGTCTCAACTATTATTAATCTATCACCCCTTCTATCAAAAATTATATTTTTCCTCCCCAAAAACAACTCTTATCTATTCTTCTTATAGTATAAAAGCTCAAATCTCTTTACATTTATATTAATACGGGCTAGTTGGCTAACGATAGCAGGATAGAGTGGGGGATACTTTTTGAGGGTGTGGGTCTCCTGCCTGGGCTGTGTGTTTATGTCTTTAACAGCATATCCACAAAAGAACTCAAGACAAAGCGGATAGAGTGACTCTCAACCAACTAGCCAGAAGGAAGATCCTCTCAAAGAACATCTGAAATATAACCGAACAGCATAAACAAATGACATAAAGGGTAACTCAAGAACATCAGGCTCAGGATATCAAAGAGACTGCACCACTGAAACTCCCAGACCTTCGATAAAGAATATTACACCACAAAGGAGGGAAGTCAAAGCAGACTACCCCCCCCCAAAAAACCCAAATAAATAAATAAATAAATAAAAACAAAAAGAATCCAACATGGTAAGACACAAAAATAACCCCTCAATGAAAAGAAAAGAGGAATCCTCAGAAAGAGAGATAGATGAAATAGACATAGCCCAAATGTCAGACATGGAATTCAAAACAATGGTGGTAAAGAAGCTCAATATACTCGACATCCTTAAAATCAACTATGACAACCTTCAAGGAAGTTACCAGCAGCTCCAAGAAAATTACAGGGAACTTGCAGAGAACTACACCAGCATAAAAAAAGACATAGAAATTGTTAACAAGAACCAGGAAGAACTTAAGAATACAATCTCTGAACTGAAAAACACAGTAGAATCAGTCAAAAGCAGACTAAACGAAGCAGAGGATCGGATTAGTGAGTTAGAAGATAATGTAGAGAAAAACTCCCAGACAATACAGCAAAATGAAAAACGATTGAAAAAATATGAACAAGATGTAAGGGAATTACAGGATAGCATTAAGAAAAATAATTTAAGGATCATCGGAATACGAAAGGGAGAAGAAAAGGAACATGGAATTGAAAATCTGATAGGAGAAATAGTGACAGAAAATTTTCCGAACCTGATGAGAGAAAAAGCTATGCAAGTCCAAGAAGCACTGAGAGTTCCAATCAAGAGGAACCCCCAAAAACCCACTCCAAGGCACATCATAGTTAAAATGGCAACATTCCAAGACAAAGAGAGAATCCTAAAAGCAGCAAGAGAAAAGCAGCAAATAACATGCAAGGGAGCTCCGATAAGGCTATCAACTGATTTCTCAACAGAAACATTACAAGCCAGAAGGGAATAGTCAAAAATATTTCAAGCAATGAAAAACAAAGGCCTACAACCAAGAATACTCTACCCAGCAAGGCTCTCATTCAAACTAGAAGGTGAAATAAGGAGTTTCTCAGACAAAGGAAGACTGAAAGAATACATCTCCACCAAACCAGCATTGCAAGAGATGCTAAAGGGAGTGTTCTAAGAAAAAAGAAGAAAAAAAAAACAAGAGAGGAGAGGAACAGAGGTACAAAGGGAAATGAATAAATACACGTCAATAATAACCTTAAATGTAAATGGATTAAATGCTCCAATTAAAAGACATAGGGTAACGGAATGGATAAGAAAACAAGACCCACATATTTGCTGTCTACAAGAAACACACCTGAAAACAAAAGATTTACACAGACTGAAAGTAAAGGGATATAAAAAAATATTCCAAGCAAACGGACCGGAAAAAAAAGCCGGGGTAGCAATTCTCATATCAGACAAAATGGATTTCAAAGCAAGGACAATAAAAAGAGACAAAGAAGGACATTTCATAATACTTAAAGGAACAATCCATCAAGAAGATATGACATTGATAAACATATATGCACCCAACATAGGAGCACCCAAATACATAAAGCAAATACTAGAAGACCACAAAAAGGATATCAACAACAACACACTCATAGTAGGGGACTTCAACACTCCATTATCAACAAAGACAGATCATCAAAGCAAAGAAAAACCAAGGATATACAGGCATTGAATAACACACTAAACCACATGGATCTAACTGATATATATAGAACTTTTCACCCCAAAGAAGCAAAATATACATTCTTTTCAAGTGCACATGGGACATTTTCAAAGATAGACCACAAGATAGGTCACAAAACAAGCCTCAACAAATTCAAGAAAATTGAAATCATATCAAGCATCTTTTCAGATCACAATGCCTTGAAACTAGAAATCAACTTCAGAGAAAAAAAATCAAAGACACCCAAACTCATGGAGATTGAATAACATGCTATTAAATAATGAATGAGTTAACAATAACATCAAAGAAGAAATCAAGAAATTTCTAGAAACTAATGATAATGAGCACACAACAACCCAAAACCTATGGGACACAGCAAAAGCAGTCCTGAGAGGGAAGTTCATAGCAATACAGGCATATCTGAAAAGGCTAGAAGAATCTCAAATAAAAAACCTAACCCTGAAGCTACAAGAACTAGAACAACAACAATGAACAAAGCCTAGGGCAAGAAGAAGGAATGAAATCATCAAGATCAGAGCAGAACTAAATGACATAGAGACTAAATAAACAATCCAAAAGATCAACAAAGCTAGGAGCTGGTTCTTCGAAAAAATCAACAAAATCGACAAGCCTCTAGCCAGTCTAATCAAGAAAAAAAGAGAGAGACACAAATAAACAAAATCAGAAATGAAAGAGGAGAAATCACGAGTGATACCTCAGAAATACAAATGATAGTTAGAAATTACTTCAGACAACTGTATGACAAGAAATTTGACAATCTAGAAGAAATGGACAAATTTCTAGAAACATACAACCTTCCAAAACTGAATCAAGAAGAAGTGGAAAGTCTCAACAAACCAATAACAAAAAAGGAAATTGAAACAGTAATCCAAAATCTCCCAGCACACAAAAGCCCTGGACTGGATGGCTTCACAGGCGAATTCTACAAAACATTCTGGGAAGAACTAACTCCTATCCTCCTCAAACTGTTCCGAAAAATCCAAGAAGAAGGGAAAATCCCAAACTCTTTCTATGAAGCCAGCATTATCCTAATCCCCAAACCAGGTCAAGACACAAAAAAGAAAGAAAACTACAGGCCAATATCACTGATGAACATCGATGCTAAAATCCTCAATAAAATATTGGCAAACAGGATCCAGCAATACATCAAAAAGATCATACATCATGATCAAGTGGGCTTCATTCCAGGGATACAAGGATGGTTTAATATTCGCAAATCAATAAATATAATACATCACCTAAATAGAATGAAAGACAAAAATCACATGATCATATCAATAGATGCAGAAAAAGCATTTGATAAAGTTCAACACCCATTTATGATGAAAACACTCAGCAAAATGGGAATAAAGGGAGCATATCTTAACATAATTAAGGCTATATATGAGAAGCCTGAGGCCAACATCATACTCAATGGACAAAAACTGAAAGCATTCCCCCTGAACTCAGAAACTAGACAAGGTTGTCCACTCTCTCCACTCCTTTTCAACATAGTGTTGGAAGTCCTAGCCACAGCAATCAGACAAGAAAAAGAAATAAAAGGCATCCAAATTGGGAAAGAGGAAGTAAAACTTTCATTATATGCAGATGACATAATAGTATACCTAGAAAATCCTATAAACTCCACTAAAAGACTACTCGATATAATAAGTGAATTTGGCAAAATCGCAGGGTACAAAATAAATATACAGAAATCTAAGGCCTTTCTGTACACCAACAATAAAATAGCAGAGACAAAGACAAAAAAGAAAATACCATTTACTATAGCAACAAGAAAAATAAAGTACCTAGGAGTAAACTTAACCAAAGAGATAAAAGGCCTGTACTCTGAAAATTATGTAACATTGAAGAAAGAAATTAAGGAAGAAACAAATAAATGGAAGCAAATACCATGTTCTTGGATGGGAAGAATCAACATCATCAAAATGGCCATACTACCCAAAGCAATTTACAGATTCAATGCAATCCCTATTAAAATACCAATGACATATTTCACAGACCTAGAACAAATACTCCATAAATTCATATGGAACTAAAAAGGACCCCGAATAGCAAAAGCAATCTTGAGACAGAAGAACACAGCAGGAGGAATCACAACACCAGATATCAAACAATACTACAAAGCCACTGTAATCAAAACAGTATGGTACTGGCATAAGAACAGACATATAGATCAGTGGAACAGAATAGAGAGTCCAGAAATAAACCCAGGCCTCTATGGTCAACTAATCTTTGATAAAGGAGGAAGGAACATAAAATGGAGTGAGAAGAGCCTCTTTAACAAATGGTGCTGGGAGAACTGGATAGGGACCTGCAAAAAAATGAAACTAGACCACCAACTTACACCACACACAAGAATAAACTCAAGATGGATCAAAGACTTAAATGTAAGCCGTGACACCATAAAAGTCCTAGAGGAAAACATAGGCAAGAAAATATCAGATATCTCACATAACAATCTCTTCACGGATACATCTCCTTAAGCAAGAGAAATAAAGGAAAAAATAAATAAATGGGATTACATCAAACTGAAGAGTTTCTGCTCAGCAAAAGAAAAGATCAGCAAGATCAAAAGGAAACCAACCATATGGGAAAACATATTTGCCAATGACATCACAGACAGGGGACTGATTTCCAAAATATATAAAGAGCTGATACGACTCAACATCAAGAAAACAAACAACCCAATTAAAAAATGGGCAAGGGACCTGAACAAACACTTCTCCGAAGAGGACATACAGAAGGTCCATAGACACATGAAAAAATGCTCAACATCATTAGGCATCAGGGAAATGCAAATAAAAACCACAATGAGATATCACCACACACCTGTCAGAATGGCTACCATCAATAAATCAACAAGCAACAAGTGCTGGCGAGGATGTTAAAAAAAAAAAAGGAACCCTTTCTGCACTGTTGATGTGAATGCAGACTGGTGCAGCCACTGTGGAAAGCAGCGTGAAGATGGCTCAAAAAATTAGAAATGGATCTGCCTTTTGGCCCAGTGATCCCACTTCTGGGGGTATATCTGAAGGAACCCAAAACACTAATTAGAGAAAACATAAGCACCCCTATGTTCATCACAGAGTTATTTACAATTGCCAAGATTTGGAAGCAGCCCAAGTGTCCATCAGTAGATGAGTGGATAAAACAACTATGGGACATTTACACAATAAAATACTACTAGGCCATAAAAGAAAATTTTACGCTTTGCAACAATTTGAATGGACCGAGATAATATTATGCTAAGTGAAATAAGCCAGTCAGAGAAAGAAAAATACCATACGATTTCACTCATATGTGGAATCTAACAAACAAACTGATCTAACAAGAAAAATGGGGCCAGACTCATTGATGGAGTGCATGATGACAGCTGGTGAAATGTTTAGGGGGTGGAGGGATTGAGCGAAAAAGAAAAAGGGCTAATAGATATGAACAACAGTGTGGTGACTACTGGAGGGAGGACTAAATAGCAATAGAAAAATGCAATAAAGATTAAATAAATATAAATGAATGAATGAATGAATAAATAAATATCAGAGAGACTTAAAAAAAGACAACTCCATATAGGGACAAGTGATCTTTGACAATTGTGTAAAGTCAATTCAGAGAAGAAAGAATAAGCAATACTGGAAAAAATTGAATATCTATGTGCAAAAAATGTACTTTGATCCATATCTTGTACCATATATAACATAGCAATGTTTATATAATCTATAGATCCTCCATCAGCCCTTTCCTTTATCAAACACATATAAGAGCAGAGTTGACAATATAGTAAAGGTGACAGGAGCAATCCTACCATCTTGTAGCAAAACAAGAAAGCAGGGCTTATTAGGTGGAGAAAATTGAGAAGTTGGAGAGTTTGGAAGAAGTAAAAAAATGTATGTTATCAGAAATTGGGCAGCACTGATGGGACAATTCTGTAAAGGTGATAACTATTTGGGCTAGCAATTTGTTGACATTACTCGCAATCATCCAAGACCCATGAGAATACACCACACTTATTAGTAAGTCTCATGAACTAGTATAATCAGTATCAGAGTACATCATACAGAGCAACTTTTATAATATAGTAGAAAGAACTATTTTATCAGGCAGATAGGATTTGTTTAAGTTAAAACATGGGATCAGACAGATTTATGGTTTAGCTATCCTAAAAGTTGACAATTCTTCAACCTTTTCTATCTGAAACACAGATAAGAGTGATACGTTTTGTTAAAACTGATCACCTAGTAGCCAAATCCAACTCACAAAATCCAAGAGTTAAAACTTATTTATACATTGTTTTTATTGAATTTATTGGAGTGACTTTTTAATAAAATGTTATAGGTTTCAGGTGTACAATTCAATAATACATAATCTGTTTATTGTCTTGTGTGTGCACCACCCCTAGTGAAGTCTCCTTCCATCACAATTTATCTCCCCATACCCTCTTCTACCTCACCTTACCCCCCTCCTCTCTAATAATCACCATGCTGTTGTCTGTGTCTATGAGTTTTTTTTGTTTTTTGTTTTTTTGTTTTTTTTTTGCTTAGTTCCTTCACCTTTACAGCTGGCTCCACAACCCTCAATCCCTCTGACAGCTGTCAGTCTGTTCTCTATATACGAGTCTTTCTATTTTGTGTGTTCATTTATTCTGTTCTTTAGATTCTATATATAAGTGAAATCATATGGTAGTTGTCTTTCTTTCATTGCTTATTTTACTTAGCATGATAATCTTCAGGTCCATCATGCTGTTGAAAAGGGTGAGGTTACCTTCTTTACAGCTTTTTTTTTTTTTAATCTACGCATTTACTGATGGACACTTGGGTTATTTCTAGGTCTTAGCTATTGTAAGTAATGCTGCAATGAACATAGGGGTGTGTACATTTTTTTGAATTTGTGTTTCAGTTTTCTCCAGATAAATTCCTAGAAGTGGAATTGCTGGAACATAAGGCAATCCCATTTTAAATTTTTTGAGGGAACTCCTTACCTTTTTCCACAGTTGCTGCACCAGTCTGAAGTCACACCAATAGTGCAGGAGGGGTTCATTTTTTTCTACCTCCTTGTAAGTATGTGTTGTATGTTGATTTATTGATAATAGCTATTCTGGCAGCTGTGAGTTGATATGTCATTGTGGTTTTAATTTCTCTCTCTGATGATTAGTGGTGTTTAGCATCTTTTCATACATCTATTGGCCATCTGTATGTCCTCTTTGGAAGGGTCTATTAAAGTCCTTTGCCTAGTTTTTAATCGGATTTTTTTGTTTTTTGATGTTGAGCTTTATAGGTTTCTTATAAATTTTGGTATAACTTTAAAAAGAAGTCCTCAGGTCTCACAGCCCATTTGTACATAATTTACCCATAATTATACAAATTATACAAAACTTGAAGACTAAATGCATCTTAGAATCAAGAAATTAAAGAAAGGACTTCTGGTCAAGATGGCAGCATTGATAATCATGGCTAGCCTTCTCACAAAACCACAACAAAATTACAATTAAAATATGGAACAACCATCACTCAGAACCATCAGATATTGAGTCGAATGAAAGTCTGACAACTACGGAATTAAAGAAATCATATTCATCCCAACTGGTAGAAGGAGCAGAGATGCAGAACAGGCTGGTCCCACATACACATGTGCTGGATAAAAATTTGGGAGGGATATCTCAGGAGTGTGGAGTCCCAGCCCCACACCAGACCTCCTACCCAGGGTTCCATGCCAGGAAGATAAGCCCCATAACTTCTGGCTGCAAAAATCAATGGGGAGTGAGTCAGTAGAGGAAACTGCTGGAGTCCCAAGCAGCAGTTCCCCTTAAAGAACCCACATAAATACTTACTCAGACTTACTGCCTCTGAGCTCCAGCACCAGGGTAGCAGTTTGAAATGCACCAGTGGCATACAGGAAGGAACTGAAGTGTCTGGCAACAAGGTGGGAGGTGGGGGAGAGCTTTTCCCCAGGCAGAAAGGTAGGCAGAGGTCATTGTCCCTTTTCTGTGCCCTCCCCCACCACAGAGCCAGCAAGCGGATGCCATAACTGTGACTCCATCAACCTGGCTAAAACTGTTTGGCCCACCCTGGAGACTCCTTCCCACCTAACATACAAGCCCACCCAAACAGTTTTTTAAATTATTTGAAAGTAAATTTTATTATTATTCTGTTGTAGTTGTCCCAATTTTTCCCACTTTGCCCTCCTCTGCCCATCCCACCCCCTGCTCCCATACTCAATTCCCACACTGTTGTCCATGTCTGTGTGTCATTCGTACATGTTCTTTGACCCATCCCTTCCACTTCTTTCCACCATTGTCCAGTGTATCATTGGCAAATCTGTTCTCCCACATGGTCAGTACCATTTTCATTTTGATGATGATTTCTTTAGCCATGAGCAAGCTTTTTAGTTTGATGTAGTGCCATTTGTTTATTTTCTCTGTTTTTCCCCTTCCTTTAGGAGATATATCAGCAAAAATATTGCTAGGTGGGATATCTGAAATTTTCCTGCCTGTGTGTTCCTCTAGGAGTTTTATGGTGTCACAGCTTATATTTAAGTCTTTTATCTTTTTAATGTATTGCTGAATCCAGATTGCTAATATTTTGTTGAAGATTTTGGCATCTATCTTCATCAGAGATATTGGCTTGTAGTTTTCTTTATTTGTTGTGTCTTTACCTCATTTTGGAACTAGGATGATACTGGCCTTTTAAAAAGAGTTTGGGAGTCTTTCCTCTTCTGGGATTTTTTGGAATAGTTTGAGGTGGACAGGAGTTAGCTCTTCCCTAAATGTTTGGTAAAGTTCTCTTGTGAAGCTATCCATCCAGGACTTTTGTGTGTCAGTAGTGGTTCGATTACTGCTTCAATTTCACTAGTTGTTATTGCTCTATTCAGGCTTTCTGCTTATTCTTGATTCAGTTTTGGAAGACTATGTTTCTAGAACATTATCTCCCAGGCTGTCCAATTTTCTGGCATATAGTTGTTCATTACCCTGACTGGTTTGGCTCAGTGGATTGAGCGTCGGCCTGCGAGCTAAGTGTCGCTGGTTCAATCTTCCAGTCAGGGCACATCAGAGAAGGAAAACTCTGACTCCAAAAAACCTCCGCTGCCTTGCGGCATACCTCTTCAGGGGAAAGGCTAAGGGAGTAAACCCCGACAGAAAATCCGGAGCCGGAGTCCCTAAGGCGGTTTGACGTTGTAGTCAACACCGGCAACTCCTGCGGCGCACCTGAAGCCAAGCTGTATTGACTCCGTCTTTCCCTTGGACCCTTCAGCTGCGAAGAGAGGGGGGGTCTGCTGCATGGGCAACAGCAGACCCTCCATATCACCCTGCCCAGGCTCTGTAGCTTCATCGTAAGATGTCGATTCAACACGGGAGGAGACAGATACCGTGTCACTCCCGAGTTGGACTGCACAGCCATTCTCGGCGGTGCAGATAGACTCTTAAGAAGCTACACCATTGTCTCTCGAGACGGACGGCTGCCGACGGAGTTGTTCATATAAGTTTTTTACAACTCTTTGTATTTCTGTGGTATCAGTTGTACTTTGTCCTCTTTCATTTCTGATTTTATTTATTTGAGTCTTTTCCCTTTTGTCTTGATGAGTCTGGTTCAAAGTTTCCTGGTTTTGTTTATCTTCTCAAAGAGCCAGCTCCTGGATTTATTGATCCTTTGAATTGTTCTTTTAGTTTCTATGGCATTTAATTCTTTTCTGATCTTGATTATGTCTTTCCTTCTACTCTCTCTAGGCTTTGTTTATTGTTGTTCCTCTAGTTCTTGTAGATGTAGGGTTAGGTTGCTTATTTTAGATTTTTCTATCTAGTCTGTATTGCTATGAACTTTCCTCTCAGTACTGCCTTCACTGTATCCCATAGGTTTTGGGTTGTTATGTGTTCATTTTCATTTGTTTCCCAATACTTTTTGATTTCTCCCTTGATCTCATTATTGACCCATTCACTATTTAGCAACATGTTATTCAGTCTCCATGTATTTGGACATTTTTGAGCTTTTTTCTTGAGGTTGTATCTAGTTTCAATCCATTGTAATCTGAGCACATGCTTGATATGATTTCAATTTTTTTTGAATTTGTAGAAGCTTGTTTTGGGTCCTACCATGTGGTCTATCTTTGAAAATGTTCTATGTGCATTTGAACAGAATGTGTATTTTGCTTCTTTGGGGTAAAAGTTTCTGTTTATATCAATTAAGTTCATTTGATCTAGAGTATTGTTCAGTGCCACAATATCCTTATTGATTCTTTGCTTGGAAGATCTATTTATTGTTGACAGTAGGGTGTTAAAATACCCCATGATGACTGTGTTGTTGTCAATATCTTTCTTAAAGTCCTCCAAGATGTTCTTTATGTATTTAGGTGCTCTTATGATGGGTGCATATATGTTTACAAGAGTAATATCCTCCTTTTGGATTACTCCCTTATGTAGTGCCATTTTTTGTCCTTTTTGTGGCCTTTGTTTTGATGTCTGTTTTGTCTGATATAAGTATTGCTACCAAAGTTTTATTTTCATGTCCACTTGCAAGGAATATTTTTTCCATCCCTTCACTTTCAACCTGTGCAGATTTTTTGTTCTGAAGTGTGTCTCTTGTATACAGCATTATATGGATAATGTTTTTTTTATCCATTCAGCTACCCTTTGTCTTTTGATTGGAGCTGGGTGCACCCTTCCATTTCCAGAGGTTTGATCTCTGCTGGCTGGGGAAGGGGGCTCTGCTTGGTTATAAATATTCTTGGGTGCTCAACTCTTAGGTGTCCAGTTCCCAGCCCACTGACCTCACAGCAGACTGTCCTGAACTCTCCACTCTGAACAGCCTTTCACCTACTAGCTGTGCTGGGCTGGGGCCAAGCAATCCCCTTGTTGTGCACCTTTCTGATCTCTCTGTCCAGTTGTATTCAGTGGGAGCAAACTGCACTTTTGTTCTGTTCCTTTCGATGTCAGGGCATCTTTACACAGCATCCATGGCCAGTATGCTTCCATTCCCCTTTTAAAAAGTCTTTCTGTGAACATCCACTGCAGTGCTCAGTCACTGTCCAGGTTTCCACACACATCACCAATCCAAAAGCCAAATTCCTCCATCATGGCTGGCCATGAACTTTCTTCACCCAACCCAGGTGTATATTGAATCCCAACCCCCCTCTGGCACTCTCTTGGTTGATGTCTGCCACTGCAGTTATGGGTGTGCTGTTCACTCTGTGTGTGTGTGTGTGTGTGTGTGTGTGTAGCCTGTATCTCCCAGACTTTGTGTGTACAAGTCACCCCCAGCCTGAACCTGGGGATTCCCTGCCCTGGAAGGGGAGAGAGCTGCAAGGCTAAAATTTCTGACTAGGCTCTCTGTGTCTGCAGGCACCACACATGGGATATTTTCCCTTCAACCTATAAAATCTCCTTACTGCAAATTATGAAACATCTTCTGCTTTATTTGGCTTCCAAACTTCATATTGGCTAAGATTCTGTTGAATGTTCAATTTGTTTGTTAGCACATCAGCCAAATGTCCGAGGTGGGGACAAGAGCAAGTGGACTCAGCTTCCATCTACTTGGCCACCATCTTCTTTCTCCCTACCCAAACTGTTAACTGTAACTTTTCCATATGAATGGTTGGTCTTGGCTCATGTTTCACAACTTTCTAAATCCTATCAAAAAAGCAACAGCAGGCCTCAGTAAACCCTAACCCCTGTACCTATTGCCAAGTGGCCCCAGGACTGGCACTAGCAGAAGCTAGCCTACATTCACAGCTTGATTTCACATGGCAATCTCCAGGCCCAGCACAAGTAGCAGTCATCTCATAATGCTTTATAGCTCAGGCAGGGTGAGCCTGAGAACACAGATAGAGGGTGGCCTTGGCCTGCACCATCTGGGAAACCCCAAGGCCAGTGCAATGCACCCTTTGGACACCTACAGACCATGTAAGAATACCACCACCCTACCCCTGAACAGCTGATCCTCCATAAAAAGTGGAAGTTGGTAGTCACTTGTCACAATCAGTCCTTGAAGCTCGTCATCCTGAGGAAATCCCTCCCATTGACCTGCTAACAAAAATCAAGTCTCAACTACAAGAGGAGGGTATACCTTCAGTACCCAGATTGCGTGATAGGGGAGGCTGTGCCTCTGGACCTTACAGGATACCTACTACATTAAGTCATGCTACCAATACAGGAAGTTACAGCAGCTCTACCTAATACATAGAAACAAACACAGGGAGCCTGCCACAATAAGGAGACAAAGAAACATGGCCCAATTGAAAGAACAAATCAAAAATCCAGAAAAAGAACTAAACCAAATGGATATAAGTAATCTATCAGATGCATAATTCAAAACAATACTTATAAATATGCTCAAGGAACTGGGTGAGGACCTCAATGGCATAAAAAATGCAGTAAAAAATGAAGGATACACTAGTTGAAATAAAGAGCAATTTACAGGGAAACAACAGTAGAGTGAATAAAGGTGAGAATTAAATCAATGATTTGGAACCTAAGGAAGCAGAAAAACCCAACCAATCAGAACAACAAAAAGAAAAATGAACCCTCAAATCAGGATAGTGTAAGCAGCCTCTGGGACAACTTTCAGCATTCCAACATATGCATCATAGGGATGCCATAAAGAGAAGAGAAAGAGCAAGAATTTGGAAATCTATTTGAAGAAATAATGACTGAAAACATTCCTAATCTGGTGAAGGAAAAAGACACACATATTCAGGAAGCACAGAGAGTTACGAACAGTTTGGACCCAAAGAGGCCCACACCAAGACACACCATAATTAAAATGCCAAAGGTTAAAGATGAAGAGAGAATCTTAAAAGCAGCAAGAGAAAAGTAGTTATTTACCTAAAGGGGAGTTCCCATAAGACTGTCAGAAGATTTCTCAAAAGACACTTTGCAGGCTAGAAAGGATTGGCAAGAAATATTTAGTCACAAAAACCAGGGACCCACAACCAAGATTGCTTTAACCAGCAAAGATATCACTTAGAATCAAAGGTCAGGTAAAGGACTTCCCAGACAAGAAAAAGCTAAAGTAGTTCATCATCACCAAACCATTATTATATGAAATGTTAAAGGGACTTATTAAAAAAAAAGATCAAAATTATGAGCAATAAAAAGACAATAAATACATACCTATCAACAATTGAATTTAAAACAAAGTAAGCAAACAAGAATAACAGAAACAGAATTATGAGTTTTGATGGTTGTCCTATGAAAGGAGAGTATGGAGAATGAATGAAGAGCTGATGAAATTAAGAAGTATGAATAGGTAGTTACAGAATGGAATTAGAAAATACAAATAGGTCATTACAGATGTCAAGTACAGTATAGGAAAAGTACAAATAGGTAGTTATGGATGTCAAGTACAGTATAGAAAAGGATTAGCAAAAACCTTATGCAAATGACCCATGGACATGAACAATGGTGTGGGGATTATCTGAGGAAGTAGGGGTACTTCGTAGAGGGGATCAAAAGGAAAAAATTGGGAAAACTGTAATAACATTATCAATAAAAAAATTAAAGAGTGAAATATGCTTCTAAAGGCAGTTACATTGCCTGCAGCAGTGAGAGCTGATATCTTAGTTCAAGAGAAAAAATAATTATAAAAATAAGAAAAATAACCACTACAATTAAGTTTTTTTTTATTTTTCTAAATTTCATTTAGAATTCCTGTGTTTTAGAAAATCAAACAATGTATGACATACTTTAAATATGTTAGTTTAATTTTTTTAATGTTGTTTATTGATAAACTATTATTTGGAAAGTTGTTATGCCAAAAGATTATTCTCTGAGAGTTCTAGATAGCAAATATTTTACTTTAAATCATTTATTATTTGCAACTCATAGTTTCCTGTCATAAGGATAAATGTTAATTAAAATACTTAAAACTATATAGGTAAATGATTTGAAGCAAAGGGAGAATATTTTTGCAAATGACTGTTAAGCAGAATAACTTCTTATTTTTATGATTTCTTATTTTTACTTTCATATTTTTAAAGGATACTAAATTGAGAATTGAATATCTTATTCTAAATTCAGTATCATATGTAATGACTTTTCATTAATTTTATAATAACTAAGCATCTTTATGCAGGAAACATTGTGTCGGCTACAGGGTAGGTGGGGGCATAGTAATTCAAGTTGATTTAATACTGTGTGCTTAGACTGAAAGATTGACATTCTAGTTTGAAAATCAGAACACAGCCATAAAATTTTACTAAGGAGAAATGGGTGGCTTGTGAATGAAACAGACAATACATATGTGAAGAAATCAGAAAGAAATCACTATATTTGGAAATGGAGAATGTAAAAAAAATCAAACTCACCCACCTCTATCCACATTGCTACAAATTATATTTCACATTTTTATTTGGAGTAAAAAAAAAAGCACCAAAAGGAAACTGAGAGACCTTGGTTTTATTTCCTATTCTATGCAATTTTGGACATTCTATTTAACATACAGGGATTCAATTTTGCAAATCAAGATGCCCCTTTTCATGCTGAAAATATATATTTCTATTGACTTCCACTATAGTTAATAATTTTCTGACATGAATAGCTTTTTAATATAAACAACTCAGAGTTAAAAGAGAGTGATTTGGGGACCCTCTAAAAGCAACTTGCATTCATGGTTCCTTAGTTTTGTTATCATTAATATGAATATAAGACCATTTTCTTTGTGTAAAGATAGGAGCTCTGCATGCTTTCAAGGTCACTTTCAGGTCAACAAACTGTGGGTCTATGAAATCATTAACTTTATGTTCAGGTAAAAGATTTTTGATTCAATATGTGGCATGGAATATATATTTTCACAATGATGTTTGAGAAGGCTACTACTCCAAAGCTGATAATATCTTCTGATTATTTTATGTTGAAATAAAATGCCAAAATATTGATACAATTCTTGAAAGAAATTTCTCACATAATATATTTGGGGACAACATACCAAGTACATCTAAAATCAAGATTTCATGTCTAAAAATTTTCCTATCCTTTTCATTTCCTTCCTTTCCCGTCCCTTCCACTTCCTTCTACTCCCTTTTCTCCTCTTCTCTCCCCTTCCCTCCCGAATGTGAGGGCCCCTCACTGTAAATTTGACCAAGTGTTCTTATAAAACTAAAATTATCATTTAGATATTTTATCTACAGTCATGATTTTTATTCTCTTCAACTGCCATAGCAGGAATAGGAGCTAGAATTTCTGATTTCATTTCTTGCCCTTTCAAAAACTATCTCTATGATCTTAGAAAAAGTTAACTTTTGATCCTCAGTTACAAAAAGAGAATATAAAAATGGAAGATATTATTATTTTCCTGGGCTGGCTTCTTCCTATAGTTAAATGAAGGCATTAGTGTGAATCATTGTCTGGCTAAGATTTCCGTTCATTTGCTGTTTCATGAATATCATACTTAGGTAGGTAAGTAACATGGAACACTACATATACATACATATGTGTATATATATGTGTATATATATATATATATATATAATTTCAGAGAGAGGGGAAGAGAGAGTGAGAGAGAAGGAAACCTCAATGTGAGAGAGAAACATTGATCGGTTGCCTCTTGCATGCATGCCAGCTGGAGACCAAAACCGTAACCCAGGCATGTGCTCTGACCTGAATCAAACAGGTCACCTTTCACTTTGTGGGAGATGCCCAACCAAGTGAGCCACACAGGGTAGTAGATATTGCTTGCATCCGTTAGCAGAAAATATGAGAACAGACCAGACCATAACTCAAGAAGTTGAGAAAGGTAGAGAGCTAATGAAACTCCAGTCTTTATCTCCCCATCATTGTCACTAAACATAAACAAACAAAAAAAAAAAAGCGAGGAAACGATATATACTAGGCAACCAACAGGCATTAGAGGGGGTGCTGTCTTTTCAAATTGTGGAGAAATTCAGCTTTATAGCCCATGTCTCCAAATTTTCCCCATAAGACAGGAAATATCACTACCTTACAGGGCTGACTGAATTGTTGATTAGTTCTGCTTAGGCAGTTAGTTTGGGGGGAAGAGGCCCACTGCTTTCTTGAGGTTCTAAGTGGCCAAGAGCCACACTGCAAATCAGAAAAAGATTCTCTTAAAAAAAGTTCAGTCTGGAAGAAGCTTTCCATCTGGGACGGCGGCCTGTACACAGCGGCCTGTTACGTAAGTGCATTCACAGGATCTGTCTACCGTGATTAACAACATAAAACAGACAAAAATAACCATTGACATTTGGGAAACATAGTCTAAAAGATCCAATTTTATGTTTGATTTTGAAAGGCACTTTTTGTTATCTCAAACATTAGTTGGGAAAACTTTAGGAAGATGGCTTTGGTAGTTTTTTTACACCAGGTTGTTTGTTTTTCACGTAGGAAAACACACCGTCCCTTCTGGTTTGTCCTGAGAACAAATTACTCTAAAATGGCTTAGAGAATATGGGAGATTGCTTATCTTGCTATATTTAATAGAATAATACAGAACTGTAAGCTTTGACTACTTAATAAGGAAAAGATCTTCTGCCATCATGTGGAATGTTGGAGAATCTTCCCTTGTTTGGTGTTTTTGTTCCTTTACTGGCTTCTCTGTAAAATACATCGAATTTCCTGAGAGAAGAGTAATCATTATTACTACAAACAAAATGTTTAGAAATCATAAGATAAACAAAACAAAGGTATTTCAGGAAGTGAAATCTTGATAATTTAGATTCTATCTTTTCCATGAGACAGATTAAAGGAAAAAGTAACCTTCCAATTTGGAAAAAAAATCAAACAGATCAGAAGTACAAAACACCATTTTTCTGGTCTCTCCTTATTTCATTGGAGAATTTTTTAATGGGAAAATCTTTGCCAGTCTGTCTCAACTGATTGAATGGTTACGCTATATTTTGCTTCTTTCCTGGGACATTATTTCATAGCCATAGTATGTTTTACAGTATCATTCAGTGTCACCAGTAGTCATTTTTCTCTTAGCATTTCCCACCTCAGCATAGTCAATAAATACATCTCTCCATTTTTCTCACCCAGATCTCTCTCTTCATCGCATCAGCTATTTTCAGGGGGTTTCAGAGAAGTGACTCACTTCTCTCTAATAAAGGTTAGAGACATCAGCTAGCTGGGAAAAGCCTCCTGCTGATAAAATGATAATATTTAATTCTACCTGCCACCAAGGGACCAGTTTCAAAGGAAAATTTTGGCCAAACTGTCATTCAGGCTTAATTTATATGCTAGCAAGAGCCTTAACCAGATGCCGCGGATTTCTTGTTGAAGTGATTCATCATATTCCACAAGTAACGCTGTCACCCTTTGTGCTGGAGGAGCAGTGGGAGAAATGCAATAAGGAAAGGAACAGCATTAAGTGAAAAGGAGAATGGGTCAAAAGTATCCATTATTATTGGGGGGAAAATATGATGTGAGTGGCAGGAAAGACATTGTTAAGAATTGCTGCTGATTTAGCAAGTGGCATTTTTGAAAGGAATTTCCAGTTTTTCACAGAGAAATATATCTATACGTAGTAGGACTTATAAGGCAGGTACAATTTTTCACTCCTTCATTTTATTTTCTGCATAGATTCATCTTTCTTTACCCCCTAAATACAATACCTCATGGAAAACTCACTTTTCCATTGAATTATGAAGTTCTAGGAATGAAGGAGTTAAACCTATTTCTTTAAGTGAGGGGAAAGTTGTTTGCTTCAAATACATCTCAGTAGCTGAAGAGAAATGTTCTGCTAGATTAGGTTGATTGAAAAACTCCACTGATAAAGAAGGAAATGAAGAAGTACCTGGAACAGTTTCCCTCATCTTCTATAGAAGCCTGCAGTCAATCCATCATTTTAAACTATTGTTCACAACTCACATTTTCAATGGGGTCTTCTCCAAATGAATTATATACGATCCACATTATAAATACCCAATTAATTACCTTCTTCAAATAGATGCGATTTATTTTTAAATACATTTGTGGACATGGGATATGCATGTGTGTGTCTGTGTGTATATGTATTTGTGTGTGTATGCACTTGTTTTCCCATAGAACTGGTTGAGCCATATTTATCACAAGCGAAACATTCAGAATAATGAATGGTTATTCAAATTTCTCTCAGTAAATCTAGTTCTCCCCACCCTTCTATGTATTCAGTATATTGTTAGTCAGTGGCCCATAGAAATACTTATGATGCCTAGTTACCAAAAATTTATCAAGTGGTTGGAAATATAGGACTAATAGATGTAAAACATTTGGATGATGTGAATCCCTTATGGAGGGCTTCTCTCCTTGGCATATTTGACAGAATCAAGTTCAATATCTGTTCCATAACAAGTGTGGGAAAATAACAACTTACCAAGTGGATAGGAGTTTATTTTTCCATTTAGAGTTCTTACAATTATTTGTCCATCATGGTGCTCTGACCACCAGACATGTCAGCTTGATACTAATCTGTATTTGGAATATATTCTGTTGCTTCAGCTCTTATTAACGCTTTTTATCTGGAATCTTTAGTTATAGCTAAGTTCCTCAAAGTCAAGGGTCAAATAGTCTTTATTTTGAGTTATGTGTTTGTATTGCTCAATAAGGTGTTACCTCCACCGGAGGTACTCGGTATGTGTTTATTGCAATGATAAAGAGCTAAGAAAAAGTGTATGTGCACTGCAGAATTGCTTGGGCAAAAGGGAGAAAGACAAAAGAAGAGAAATATAAAAAGGCAAAGAGATAATATTGGAAAAGGCAAATTGTTATTTGTTGTCATTGCTATCACAGTGAGACCTATTCAAATAGAAAGTTACAGACAGGAATTTGGTAACAAGTCAACTTACTCTGTGCTCCAAAGTCATCCTTTTATAGAGAAATATTTGAAGGCACCCTTGACTTTTGATATATGACTTTCTAACTTGGACTGATCAAGGCAGAAGACAGAGAACTTACCCTTCTCTTGCTTTAGTTCACAAATGGACATAATGATCCTCTCACCTCATAGTAATTCATAAAGATGATGCCCATTTGTCTTGGATTCTTGGTTGGTTGGCTAGTGTGGTTCCTGGAGAGTTTTACAGTTTCTCAGTCTGAATATTAACAAGCTGTCAGTGCATATCCTTTACAGTAAAAACAATAATTTTACTTTTTGCCTCATAAATCAGGACATACACAAGCACAATGATCATTTCTGGAGACCATGAGAATGACACAGCACTCAGAAAGATAGGACCTTGATCATCTACAGCACCGTAAATGTAAACTGTAGCTCTCTATGACCCTTTTCCTAATGTTGACAAAAAATAAATCCTTATTGTCAAACAAAAAAATTAAAATATTAACCTAAGTCACTTGTGGACCTTTGTAGATGAAAAATAAATGAAGTGTAGAAGCCAGGAGAATCTCCATGAAACAACTGTTACTACTCTAACAGAAACAAGTGGAAATGACACCATTCTTAAATGGTGTGTTACAATAAATTTATTTATTTTTAATATATTCTATTGATTTTTATATTACAACTGTCCCAATTTTCCCCATTTGCTCCCTTCCACCTCGTACTCCCATTCCCTCCAGCAATCTCTTCCCTTAGTTCATGTTCATAGGTCATGCACATAAGTTCTTTGGTTAGTCCATTTCCTATATGTTGTTCTTAACATGCCCCTGTCTATTTTGTACCCACCAATTTGTACTTAATACCTGCACCATTTCCCCCATTTGCCTCCTTCCCCCTCCCAGCTGATAACTCTCAAAATGATCTCCATACCTATGATTCTGTTCCTGTTCTGGTTGTTTGCTTAGTTTAAATATTTAGATTCAGTTGTTGGTAGTTGTGCATTTGTTGCCATTTTAATGTTCATAGTTTTGATCTTCTTTTTATTATATAGTTCCATTTATCATTTCATATAATAATGGCTTGATGATGATGAACTCCTTTAGCTTTAGCTTGTCCAGGAAGCATTTTATCTGCCCTTCCATTGTAAATGACAGTTTTACTGGATAGAGTAATGTATATTGCAGGTCCTTGCTTTTCAACACTTTGAATACTTCTTGCAAGCCCATGTTTGCTTGTAATTTCTTTTGAGAAATCAGCTTATGGGAACTCTTTCATAGGTAACTCTCTGCTTTTCTCTTGCTGCTTTGAAGGTTCGCTCTTTATCTTCAACCTTTGGCATTTTCATTATGATGTATCTTGGTGTGGTCCTCTTTGGATTCAACTTGTTTGGAACTCTTTGTGCTTCTTGGATTTGTATGCCTGTTCCCTTTTCCAAATTAGGAAAGTTTTCTTTCATTATTTTTTCAAATAATTTTTCAATTTCTTGCTCTTTCTCTTTTCCTTCTGGCACCCCTATGATTCAGATGTTGGTACATTTAATGTACCAGAGTTTCCTAAGCATTCTTGTTTTTTTCTTTATGTTCTAGTTAAATGTTTATTTCTTCTTTATGTACCAAATCATTGTTTTGAATCTTGGCTTCATTCCTTCTGTTCTTGGTTCCCTGTGGATTTTTCTTTATTTCGCTTAATGCAACCTTCATTTATTCTTGGGTCTTTTTTATACTGTTGCAGTACCTGGTGATTTATTTGAGCATCATGAAAACCAGTGTTTTGAACTCTTCATATGATAGGTTGCTTATCTATATTTCATTTAGTTCTTTTCCTGAAGTTTTGTTTTGTTCTTTTATTTGGGCCATATTTCTTTGTCTCCTCTCTGCATATGAGGTAGAGCTTCTTTGACTCCCTGTCCTAGTAGTGTGGTTTATTGTAGAAAAGACACACAACAGATGAATATGGCTTATTTAAATCCCTGGTTGTTAGACCTTCATACAGCTTGGTTTTATGATGAATCTGGGTGATGTTTGTTTTGTTGTTTAGTTGTAGTTTTTGCTGTAGTTGTGTGACAAACTGTTTTTGCCTATGCCTCCATCTTGGCCAGAAGTTTTATAATCTACCTGTGGCTAGCCAGGTAGTCTGGGCAGCAGCCCATCACACTTGGTGTGCCACAGCACAGCTCAGGATGAATTTAAATAAAAAAAATTGTAAATGATTTTGAAAGACAGTAGAGCAAAATTTAACTATAAAATGTAACACATTCTTGGATGTCCTTTTGAGATACTCAGTGCTTACTACTTTTTGATAATATTTTTTTCTGTTAAGAAGAACTGGTCATTCAATTACAGTAATGTAGAGATTTTGAGATGTGACATTGATGACAAAGAGAGATCTGGACTACTTTCCTTAGATAAGCTCTGTAAGAAATAAACTCCACTGGATCTATACTTTTTGAAATACAATGTAGAAAATACCTATTGATTTCTACGTGACTGTTTACTTACCTCAGAGAATTTGTAAAAGTGTCTAAACTGAGCATACACGCACACACACAGATTTGGGAAGAACTGGGCCTGTGTGAAAGAGAAATGAAATTAAAGTATAAAAGATTAATATTGATGTTTTCTTTTTCAATACTTAGATTTCTTTTTCATTATTAGTTCTTAAGATGAGGCATAAAAACACAAATTCATTACAAAGAAAAATTTCTTCCTAGGATTCTCTAGACATTAACTTGACAGGTAAGATGGCCTATGCTCTATGTCAAAGGTTTTCTAAGTTAAATCAATAAACAAGCTGGAGTATTTCAACTATGATTAGACTAAGGAGCACAAACATTGACTGATAGGCATTCACCACTCCAGCAACTGAAGCTGCTGTGTGTATATTTGCTGTCTCCTAAAGATTAAATACAAAGGCCAATAAGAAGCATGTTGATTTGGTGATACAAAATGTCTCCAGGCTATTCCCAGTTTTCACAACTACTATCTAAATGTTTTTGAAGACTTCAGATTGCATTTGTTGTGGCAAAGTTCAAAGGCAAAGTTTACCATTAGGAAAATAAGAAATACACAGTGACCTGGAATCAGTACAGAAATGTTCTAGAATTTATGTTGTAGCAAGTCCTTGGCAATGTGTTGTGTTGTGTGTGTGTTTTTGGAGTGAGTGCTAACACAGGTATTTTGAGAACACTTTGTGCTTCAGCTCAGAATTGTTAAGTAAATGTAACCAAGTAATGTAAATAATTTGAATTTTAAGTAATGTTTTCAAATTTAAATTATAATTGTCACTAAAAGGAACAAATAATTATCTTGAAGCCTGTATACAGAGGTAGTTGTCTTTGTGAAAAAAATAAAGGTCAAATCCTCAGTGAGAGAGAAAATATTTACTAAATAAACTTGAGTTAATTAATTAATTTTCAATAAAAATGGTAGGTCCTTGAAGAGTAATGGTGAGTAAGATAAAAAAGCTCACAACTAACTTCCAGTCAAGATGGAGGCATAGGTAGACATGCTTCGCCTGCTCGTGAAACCATAGAAAAAACTACAACCAGATCTCAAGACAAATAACAATCAGAACCATCAGAAAATAAAGCTGCATGGAAGTCCAACAATAAAGAATGTAAAGAAGCCACATTCATCCATATGGATAGGAGAGGTGGAGTCACAGAGATGGGATGGAGAGGCAGTGTGACTTGGACAAATGGCATTGGCAGCAGAAGAACAAATGGTTCCACATTTGTGAGTCATGGATAAAAATCTGGAGGCATAACCTATGAGCAAGTGATCCCAGCCCCAGGCCAGCTTAGGTTTCCAGCACCAGGAAGATAAACCCCCTTTACCTCAGCCTGTAAAAATCAGTGGGATTTGGGGTGGTGAAAGAAACTGCTGCATTTTTGTTGCTTAAAGGGCCTATATGGTCTTAGAATGTATGCAAACCTGACAGCAACCTGAAGGATGCCACTCACATACAGAAAGTGTGTAAAATGACTAGAAATGGGGCAAGAGCTTGGAAAATCACCAGAAGCTAGGCAGTGGCATTGTCCCCTCCCTGAGCCCCCCACCACAAACAGAGCCCTACCCTGGCAATTACCTAAGGCTCCACCACACACAACTTACAGGTGCCCGAGTTAAAGTAGCTCTACTTAATACACAGAAACAAACTCAAGGACATTGCCAAATTGAGGAGAAAAAGAATTATGGCCCAAATGTAAGAACAGAACTCCAGAAAAAGAACGAAATGAAACAAAGATAGCCAACCTATCAGAAGAAGAGTTCAAAACACTGATGATAAGGATGCTCAGCGAACTCATAGAGTATGGCAAAAACATATAGGAAGAAATGTAGGTTGCACAAAGTGAAATAAAGAAAATTATATGGGGAACCAACAGTGAAGGGAAGGAATCTGGGATTTAAATCAACAATTTGGAACATAAGGAAGAAATAAGTATTCAACCAGAAAAGAAAGTAAAAACAAGAATGCAAAAAAAAAAGTAGGGGCTTAAGAACCTCTGGGACAACATTAAACGTACCTACATCTGAATCACAGGGGTGCCAGAAAGAGAAAAGGAAGAACAAAAAATTGAAAACTTATTTAAAAAAATAATAATAAAAAATTTCCCCAATTTGGCAAAGGAAACAGTCCAGGAAGCACAGTGTTCCAAACAAGTTGCATCTGAAGAGGACCACACCAATACACATTATAATTAAAATGCCAAAGGTTAAAGATAAAGCAGCAAGAGAAAAGCAGTTACCTACGAGAGAGTTCCCATAAGACTGCCAGCTGATTTCCCAAAAAAAACTTTGCCGGCAAGCAGGGGCTGACAAGAGATATTCAAAGTGATGAAAAGCAAGGACCTACAATCTAGATTACTCAATACAGCAAAGTTGTCATTTAGAATGCAATGGCAGATGAAGTGCTTCCCAGACAAGGTAAAACTAAAGGAGTTTATCATCACTGAGCCATTATTACATGAAATGTTAAGGGGTTTATTTAAAAAAAGAAGAAGATCCAAAACTATAAACATTAAAATGACAACAAACTCACAACTATCAACAACTGAATCTAAAAAACAAAAACAACTAAGCAAACAACCAGAACAGGAATAGAATCATAGGTCTGGAAATTATTTGGAGGGTTATCAGCTGGGAGGGGGAAGGGCTAGAATGGGGGAAATGGTACAGGGATTAAGAAGCATATTGGCAGGTATAAAAGAGACAGCAGGATGTTAAGAATAGTATAGAAAAGGAAAAGCCAAAGAACTTTCATGCATGACTCATGGACCTGAACTAAGTGGAGGGATTGCTGGAGGAAAGTGGGATACTGAGCAGAGAGGGGCAAAGGGGAAAAAATTGGGACAACTGGAACAGCATAATTTATAAAGTATACTTTAAAAAGTGTACAACTAAATGTAGAAGAAGAATATGTAAACCAACAACAGAATATGTATATAGAACATCTAGAAGCAAAAAGGAAAACAAAAACAAAAACAAAACAAAAAACAGCCATTAATTCTGTCTAGAATGAGTGTCATGAGATGGCCAGTCAGGAAAAGCTGTAGTTTGAATAAATTATTTTATTTACAATTATATATAGTTATGTCATATATAATATATTGTGATGACGCTGAAGCTACAGAGCCTGGGCAGGGTGATATGGAGGGTCTGCTGTTGCCCATGCAGCAGATCCCCCCTCTCTTCGCAGCTGAAGGGTCCAAGGGAAAGACGGAGTCAATACAGCTTGGCTTCAGGTGCGCCGCAGGAGTTGCCGGTGTTGACTACAACGTCAAACCGCCTTAGGGACTCCGGCTCCGGATTTTCTGTCGGGGTTTACTCCCTTAGCCTTTCCCCTGAAGAGGTATGCCGCAAGGCAGCGGAGGTTTTTTGGAATCAGAGTTTTCCTTCTCTGATGTACCCTGACTGGAAGATCGAACCAGCGACACTTAGCTCGCAGGCCGACGCTCAATCCACTGAGCTAAACCAGCCAGGGCGGTTTAGCTTCAGCGTCATCACAAGATGTCGATTCAACACGGGAGGAGACAGATACCATGTCACTCCCGAGTCGGACTGCACAGCCATTCTCGGCGGTGCAGATAGACTCTTAAGAAGCTACACCATCGTCTCTCGAGACGGACGGCTGCCGCCGCCGACGACGATATAATATATTAGTTAGGAGTCAGTCAGAGGAGGACAACCAGTAGGAAATATATATTGAGATATTTACTACCTTATACTAAGTGTAATAAACCAGACACCAAAAGACAATTATTATATGATCATACTTATATGCAATACCTCAAATAGTCAAACTCATTCAGACACAATGCGGAACAGAGGTTAGCAGGGGCTGGGGTAGGGGGAATGGGTAGTTATACTTTAATGGAGACAGAGTTTTTGCTTGGCATCATAATAAATTTCTGGGGAAGGATGATGGTGATTGAAGCACAACAATGTAAATGTTCTTAATACACCTGAAATATACACTGAAAAGAGTTTAAAATGGCCAATTTTATATTATGTATACTTGCCCATAATAAAAAGTGTGGTTTTTCTTCTTTAAAAAGAGATTTATTGCAAGAAATTATTTTAGTATATTATGAGGGTTGGCTATGCAAGTCCAAATTTTATAGGGCAGAGAGTCAGCATGAACGTGCTAGAATCCAGGCATGTGCTGAAGATTCTTTCCACAGGTGGAATCTGTTCTTCCTTTGGGCCACCTCAGCACAGCTCTTAGAGCATTCAGCTGACTTAATCAGACCCATCCAGATTATCTGGAATAATCTGCTTCACTTAAAGTCATTTGATCATAAGCATTAATTGCATTTATAAAATATCCTCAGAGGACACCCACATTAAGTGTTCAATTTATTAACTAAGGACTATAGCTCAGATCAACAAATCAAAAGACCATCACATCATAATTCTAAAAATACACAAATGTTACCTAAGCAAAAGGAGATATAAGTAGGCAAAAGCTGGCGTACTTTGTGTCTTTATTTGAATGTTAGAACATTTAAATAAATACATTTAAGTCAGCTAGTCATATGTTATATCAAAACCATGCTAAGTGTGTTTTCAAATAGCTATTAGATCTAGTTGATAGTGTGTCTTTTTCTGTGTTTATGTTTGAGGCCCTGGATTTACACATATGTATGGCCTTTCTTAAAGTTATGAACTATTTGAAGCCAGTGATTGCACTTTTTTTCTTTTATAACCACACACAATGTATTAAAATGCTCTTCACATGATGTATGTTAAGTTTTCCATATGGTATGAATTTCAGGAGATAATTTTTCCTGACTAAAACCAGGAGAAACTAAACAATTGTCAATACATAACTAAGTTTACCTAGGTTATTTTTTAAAGTCTTATACTTTGTTATATTAAAATATATTTTTAAAATTAACAGCTTTACTCAGAGATACTTGACAACAATAAGTTACACATTTAAAATATCCAGTTCAGTAAGTTTTGACATGCATGTGCCCATGAAACCATCACTACAGTTAAGAGATTAAACCTATCTATTACCTACAAAAGTTTGCTTATGCCCCTTTGTACTTCCACCTTAGCACTTTCTCCCCACCCTCTGCAACTACTCACATAACTTCTATCATACTTTATTAATATACCCTGGCTGGTTTGGCTCAGTGGATTGAGCGTCGGCCTGCGAGCTAAGTGTCGCTGGTTTGATCTTCCAGTCAGGGCACATCAGAGAAGGAAAACTCTGACTCCAAAAAACCTCCACTGCCTTGCGGCATACCTCTTCAGGGGAAAGGCTAAGGGAGTAAACCCTGACAGAAAATCCGGAGCCGGAGTCCCTAAGGCGGTTTGACATTGTAGTCAACACCGGCAACTCCTGCGGCGCACCTGAAGCCAAGCTGTATTGACTCCGTCTTTCCCTTGGACCCTTCAGCTGCGAAGAGAGGGGGGGTCTGCTGCATGGGCAACAGCAGACCCTCCATATCACCCTGCCCAGGCTCTGTAGCTTCAGCTTCACTGGAGAGGACACTCCAGCGTCATCATAAGATGTCGATTCAACATGGGAGGAGACAGATACCGTGTCACTCCCGAGTTGGACTGCACAGCCATTCTCGGCGGTGCAGATAGACTCTTAAGAAGCTACACCATCGTCTCTCGAGACGGACGGCTGCCGACGACGACTTTATTAATCTTTTAATGCCTGTGTCTAGCCCAATATCTGACACACAAATAAGCCCTTAATGCATGTTTATTGAACTAAGCTGAATTATTCTGTATTCTGAGTATATTAGGTAGGTGTACTTCTCTTTTCAAATGTGAATGTTCCATCTTTTATATAAAGAATAGAAACCCATTTCAAAAATTGTCTACCTGGTTATTCAACAAAGTAAATTTTTTCCAAAATATAAATCTTCGGTTACATCCTTTAATATTAAAACTCCACTTTTCTGTGGCTTTATTTTCTATTTTGGCTTCTAATTGGTATTCACTTGATTTATAAATCCCATTGGCATTATACTTCTTAAATAAAGGCATTTAGTCTATCTAAATTAAATCTCATTCACTCGGTTTTCTTTTACATCTTAAACTCTCAAGATCCATCTGTAATTTTTCTGTTTTTAATTTTTGGTGTTGAGTATGTAATCTTCTCATTTGCAGTCATCTCTAGGGTTTACTCAAGAACTTTTTCTTCTTCTTTTTCTCTTCAAGTTAACATAATAGAAGGATATTGACCATAGGATTAGTTACCTTTTAAAATCTCTGCTTATTTTTTGGGTTATTTTTGACTATTATCATCAGGATTTACTATTTTTCAATACTGAAGCATCATTAATATGCTTCATGGCTATATCAAAGTAAAAAGCTTCTTGCCTGTTTGTAGTTCAGAAAAAAAAGGTGATTAATTCAGCCTAAATTTGAAAGAATCTAGGATACCACAAGAGATAACCTTGACATCCACAAAAGTACAATCTTTAAACTTCGAGAATGATTTACAATGACTACTGAGGTACCAGATTTTTTTACATCAGTGTCCCTTCATACCAATTGTTCATTTTGAGTAAAATATAACTTTCTCAAGAAAAGGGCAATTATTAATTCTAGGTCATCATTTAGAAATTGATATGAAATATACTTTAAAACTAGATCTGTAGGCATTTATTTAAATCATGAATTATTAAATTTGTTTATGTATCATGCCTTTTACTCTTTATAGAACCAAGAGACAGAGAAGCTATGCAGGGATACTGAATTCAATGCAACATTCTCACCTAATAGATAAAAATATTTTATCAAAATTCTATAATTCAATTGTAATTTTAAATTTAAGTATTTTAAAATTATAGCAGTAATTATACATATTATTTCTAATGTTTAGAGGAATAAGTTATGTGGGGCTAGTAATGCTCCCTTGTTGAAGCAAGGATTCCCAAGTTTCTATGAAATCATATAACTCTTACACAGGTTCAATTTTTTTATCATTTTTTTCATGTGATAATAAAGGCTGAAATATGTAAAGGAAAAGAAGTATATAACTTAAAAAAGCATGCTTATGAAAAATATAAAAAGAAATGGTTCTTGTGAGACCTTAATGTAATAATATGTGTGAAATTATTTATAAAATTACAAATAATAGGCAAACAGAAAGAGTTATGACTAGTCATGTTACTGTTAGTTTGCAGTTAAAGCCTCCAACTAAAGATGACTACCCCAAGCTCTTCTTTTCCATGAGGACCATTCAGCAAATTAAAATGATAATAATGATATATTAATGTAATAATTTCAATGAAAAGTATATATGTTATTAAGAAGCTTATCTGCATATATGCATATATCAATATTTCCATTGTAGAACAATTCAATTCAACAAATATTCATTAAATAATATCAAATACTGTGTGTGACACTGTGACTTAGATATACAAATATATGGTTTCTATATTTGTGGAAATTACAGGCTTTGGGGTAGACAGATAATGATAGTTACAAATAGAAAATAACATGATGTAGTAACACATTTTTCTTATTTAACAGTTTTGCTCAGTAGTCACAAAATAATTATTGCACACTAACAAAATGCTAATTCTTGTAATAGTCTCTGTGGAGACATAACATTGAACACAAAGTCAAGTTCTTCAGGCTAAAGGAAATAATTTAGATTAAAAACTTGGATCTACATAAATGACAAAAAAGCATCAAAAAGAGGATGAATGAAAGCAGAATGAAATCACTTATTTTTGTTATGCTTATTTAAACTAAAAGATAATTATTTAGTTATAAATAGTAATGTACTGAGTAGATAAATAAAATGACTGTTAAAATGGATGGAATGAGGAATTTAGAATAGTCTGTTAAAAGATACTGGCACTACTCATGAAACAGTGTAGTGTTATTTGAAGGTAGACTTAGATTAGGTAAAACCCTAAATAAACCACAAATTAAAAAAAAAATGTATTTGATATTATAATAAAGGAGCTAAAATAGAATCATATATAATGCTAAATTAAACTAGAGAAGACAGAGAGAGAAATAAAAAGAAGCAAAGAAAGGCAACATATATAAAGTGGTACAAACATGATAGATATTAATTCAATTATAGTAATAATGATTTTAAACATGAATGGTCTAAATATACCAATTAAAGACAAAGCCTATCAAAATGGATAAAATGACTTTAACTAAAAAAGACTTCAGTTAACTATAAAGGGAAGAAGATATACCATGCCAGCATGAATCAAAAGAAAGTTATAGTAGTTATATTAATTGCAGAAAAAGCTTACTTCAGAACAAAGAAGATGATCAGGGATACAGATTGAGATTATAAAGTGATAAAAGTGTCAATTTTTCAAGAAGACATAACCATCTTAAACTTGTACATACCAAACAAGAACTGCAAGGAGAAATAAACAAATCTACCATTATATCTGAAGACTTTAACTCTCCTCTTTCAATAAAAGAATAGCTGGATGACCTTATCAATCACTTGATCCATTTGACATTTACATGACTCCACCCCAAAACAGCAGAAACACACTCTTCTCAAGGTCACATGGAACATTAATGAAGATAGACCATATTCTGGGGTATAGCACCCCTTAACACAATTAATAAAAGCATGTTCTCATATTATAATGGAATTAAACTAGAAATCGATAACAGAAAGATTGATGGAAAACCCTAAATAGCTAAAAATTTACAAAATGCATTTCTAAATATCCCATGGATCAAAGAAGTAGTCTCAAGATAAATTAACAACAATATTTTGAACTAAATAAAAATGAAAGCAGAGACATCAAAAGTTGAGGAATGCAAACACAGTAATGTTTAGAGGAAATTAATGGCATTGAATAATTTTAAAAGAAAAAAAGATTAGAAATCAATAATATTAGTCTCCACCTGAGAAAACTAGAGGAAGAAGAATGACTTAAACCTAAAGCAAAAATATTTAATAAGGACTAGATTAGAAATCAATGAAATTGAAAACAAAAAATAATATAGAGAAAAACAGAAACTGATTCTTTGAAAAGATTCTGTTAATAGAATGTTAATTTTTTTTATTTATCATTGATATGCCTCTAGCTAAGCTAACAGAAAAAAAGACCAATATTTCTCACGAATAGAGATGTAAATTTGCAACAAAAATGTAGCAAATTGAATCCAACAATGTAAAAAAAATAATATAGCATGACCAATTAGAATTTATTTGCGATATATAAGATTGGATCAACATTTGAAAGTCAATCAATATAATGTCATCTTAATAAGCTATAGAAGAAAATTTATATGATTATATCAATTAGTGGTGAAATAGCACTTGACAACATGTAACATATCCATAATTAAAAACTCAGCAAACTAGAAATAAAATGAAAGTTTCTCAGCTTGAAAATGATATCTACAAAAAATCTAGCTGAAATACACAAGATAAGCCTAGAAAACTAGTAGTGCCAGAAAGTAAAAGTCTCAAACAAACAAACAAAAACCCACAATGTTGAGAAAGCTTGAGAACTATCACAATCAGAGAAGGTTATGAAGAAATAATGGCTAAATGTTATGTGGTATCTTGAATGGAATTGTGAGACAAAAAACAACATAAAATTTAAAACCTAGGAAATATGAATAAACTACTAATTTTAATTAATGGTACTGTATCAATATTGCTTCATTAAATGTGACAAATGCACCATACTAATGTAGGATATTAACATAGAGGAAACTTGGTATGAAGTGTATGGGAACTCTCTCTACTAGCTACATAATTTTTTTGTAAATATAAAATTATTTTAAAATGTTATTAAAAATAAAAAATTAGGAAAAACATGAGAAACATCTCTAATAAAACAAGAGTTCAAACAAAACAGGATGGATAAAAAATGAATATAGAAGCTCTGATCTTGCACAAAATGGAGGTAAAGAGGAAAAAGTAAATAATATGGTGATGGCTGGATTAATGCAGTTTATTTTATTTAATGACTTCAATTTTCTTCATGAACTATCACACAAATAACTTTGAAGATCAAAAGAAGTGGAGGTTGGATCAAAGATTTGAGAGAAGTGCTGTCATTTTGGAATTGTAGCAGAGTCTAAGGAAAGAGAGTTAAGCAAACTAGAAGAAAAAAGTTAAAGCATGGGCGTCTGGTATTGTGTGGTCAGTTGAGATTAAAACTTACTGATTTGGGGCTTCATCCACTGAGTTTCATGCTTTAATCTAGGGGTCCGTGTTCCACTGTAAGAGTAAAAAGACAAATTATATCACTTTTCCAGAAGACAAATATTCCATACAGATAGTTGGTAAATCATGGGCACAGTGCAGTTACAGCTGTAGGTGAAATGTGCTCAGGTGATCAGCCATGGGGTCTGCATTCAGTAAATTTAAAAAAATCACAGAATAGAGAATGGTAGACTCTAGGAAAATAGAAAGGTAATGGGGCTATGAGGTAAATTTCAAGTGCCTGGCAAGTAAGGATGCAAGAAATTATGCAGATTTCATTCAATGGCAAAAACAATACACTAACATGAAAGGGGACATTAGAAAGAGCTGTGCCCTGTTAACAACAGAGGGGTTTCTGGTCAAGATGGTGGCATAGGTAAATGTGGTGCTCATATCCTCTCAAAATCACATCAGAATTACAACTAAACTAGAGAATAACCATCATTCAGAAACAAACATCTAAAATCTAGCTGAAGAGAAGTCCTAAAACTAAGACTATAAAGAAGAATACATATTGAGGTTGGTAAGAGAAGCAGATACACTAAAAGAGCTGATCCTATACCCACATGTGACAGATAAAATTCAGGAGGGATACCATGGCTGGAGAAAATGGTCCTAGCCCCACACCAGTCTTTCCAGCCTATGGTTCCAGTGCCAGAAAGAAAAGTCCCCATATTCTGGCTGTAAAAACCAGCAGGGACAGTGTCCGAGTGAGATGGTAGGCTTCTGGAATCCCAGGCATTCCTCTTAAAGGGCATGTACACAGACTTACTTGAACTCACACGTTCTGAATTCTGGTGCAGGGGCCGTAGCTCAAGAGGCACCAGGGATGTACAAAGGGGAAATGAATTGTCTGACATCAGGGAGAGAGCTGGAGGGGCAGATTTCTCCCAGACCGAAGTAGTGGCAGAGGCCACTGTTCCTTTTTTGAGCCTTTCCCCCACAGAGCTGGCAGGAGGCCATTATATCTAAGTCTCCATCAACCTGGCTATTACTGTTTGCCCCAGTCTGGTGATTCCCTGAGACCCTGCTGCACCCAATTTGTTGTCCCACCCTAGCTGTTTCTAATAGCTTTACCATAGAAATGGCTTGTCTTGGCCCATGGTTAAGACATTCCTAAAATCTCTCAAACAAGTAGTGTCTGGTCTTGGCATACTCTGTACCTCTTACTAAGTGGCACCAGGCCTGGCACTAGTGGCAGCTGATCTTGATTTGCACTTGGCCTCTCTTGACACCTTTAAGCCCAGTACAAGTAGCATCTATTTGCATATAGCATTGTAGCTTGTGCTGAGTGGCCCCTGGTAGAACACAGGTGGTGGCTGAATTTGTTCTGCACCTCCCAGGAGGTCCCAGAGCCAACTCACCCAGTGGAGAGCTTCACACCTCATCAAAGGACCACCCAACAACTTCTGCAAATGACACATGCAAGGGGCTGACTCAGCGCACGCTAGAGCCCACGTGTAGGAATTAATAAAATAGAAAGAAAGGGTGCTCTAGGTAAGCCAACTTAATGATAGGTTAAAAAAAAAAAACATAGGCAAGAAAGCAGAGAAAGAAGGGCATATCTGGAAAGTACAGTATGATGCTTAGAGAATGAATGAGGCAGAAGGTATATGAGATAGAAGGGAAGAAAGTAGTTGGAGATATAGGTAGGTATCATTTCCACTGACTAAAAGCCATGGGCATTCTCAGTCCTTGTTCATGGTATTTAATAATACTAATTCAAGGCAATTGGTATAGTTTGTATCAGGTAGCTAATTATTGACCCACATTGTTATGTATTAGAGTCAGAGCTGGTCACAAGTCCCAGGGAGAAACATAAAGTCATCAAAAGCGGTTGGCTGAATCGGGCAAAATGAAAATGATTGCTGTAATATTTTTGGATTCAGTTCAATGTTTAAATATTTCACATCTGTGTTTCCAATCAATTCATTTTAGAATTGGCTCTGAGAAAAAATTGACCAGTTTATAGAATTTTCATAGTTCAAGGACCTGTTGTCAAAGTGGAAACAAGTACATTTTGAAGAGTGATTTATTGCATTCAGTATGTTGTTATCTTCTGAACTAGAAAGAATATAGAAAAAAAAAAAACTGGATGATTCCTATGCACAAATAAGTATCTAGAACTAATGCAAATATTTCCTTTGAACAACAATAGTTTTGCATTTGTGCTATCTTTCTTCCAAGTATGCAGAATGAAAACCTAGTATTTATAAGTTTATCATTTCCACATTATTATTAGTTGAAATGTTCTCTATTCATTGTATAGAATGGGGAAGCAAATATGTTTAAATTCTAAAGCCCTGGATTTAGAATGTGAGCTTAAAGGATTTTGTCTAATACACAGTCCTCACACAAATTTCTGTATTACTTTTTCACTTCCAATATGTTATGTATAATATCATTAATTAAAATATTAGGGCTAGAATTCAGTATTGAGCAATTCAGACTCAGAGCTTATTTCATTGGGTTTATTTCAACTTGTCACTTTCGGCATTCTGCTGGCAGAGCCATTTGGAAGCTAAATTTTAAAGTTGGAATTCACCTTTACTTAGTAACTCTCATCACTGGCAGTGCATTTCTTCAGCATCCTTTCTGAGATTCGACCTCTTTGTACCTTGAGGGGAATAAGAATTTGCCACCCCCAAACAGGTCTCTTTGGCATAAGGATTAATTTTAGGCTAATTATTTTCAAGAAACAGCAGGAACAGGAATTGCTCTGAAAACAAGTAAAATTTACTCTTTTGTAAGAGACATTTACATTTATAAAGGAAATCTCATTTTGTAAGGGTGTTCTCCTCTCTGTACCAGGACAAAAAACATGACTAAATCCCTCGAAACTCATCAGTGGAGAAGGCAAAAACTTAAATCTTCTTAACAATCTTACCCTTGTTTACTGTGCTTTTCTTGACAAGCTCCCGTAACTGACTCCCCACCCTCCAGTATAGTCTTTTGTCTAAGTTGGGGATAATATTTAAGATGGTGCTTGGGCTTCTGGGGAGTTATTAGGTTTTCCTGATATCTCTGATGTACATAGAAGGTATACATGTGATTAAACTTCTGTTTGTTTTTCTCCTGTTAATCTGTTTTTTATTAAAGAGAATTGTCAGCCAAGAACCTAGAAGGATAAAGAAAAAATATTTTCCTTCCCTACAATGGATGTCTCTTGGACAGAAGGAGACTCCATTGGAGTTCTCGATTGAAACCTGCCCCATGATTTCATTAAATTAAAGGACATTTTTCATTAAGGCTATTCACTCCTTCACAAGATTTCTTTACCTATAAACACCAGTCGAGGTCTATCATCAGAACTCGGGTCCTTCACCAATCCTTCCTCTCTATGTCACACGTTCTTCTCTGCATGTTTTACATCTAAAAAGGCCACACTTCAGAGTTAATTAAACAGAAGTTTATGGTACTAGTTCCAACTTAACTATTGACTAATGTAATGAAATTTGGCTACTTGACCTTTTTGGATTTCAATTTCTTGGGCAGTTAACACAAATTGGAAATTTCATTCTTTGTTCTGAATTGTTCCACCTAGAAATTTCCACTAGTTTACGTTTGAGTTCCATAAGAGTGCAAATATGTGGATGTTTTGAAATTCACAAAAAGTTACAATCTCAAGCTTATTTATTGTATTCAATAAGGCAGAATGCTGAGGTAAAATAAGTGCTGTGTAGGGAATTCAGAAGCCCCGTCAAGGATGTCTCTGGGTACACCACTCAGCCTCTCTGGCTCAATTTTCACCCCTTTTAAATAAAGGAAATAAACTGCAGTTTCTCCAAAAATTCATAACTCAGATACTTTGAGATACAATATAGACTTAAATTGTTGAAACTGACATGACAGGATACTAACTCCTGCTTGAATTGGCCACTTTCTTTTCTGTGTAAAGAGATAGCAGTGAATTTTCATTACAAAATCATTAAAATTTTTTTGAGACTATTAGTTGAGGATTTAGCTAGAATATGGAATATAAAGTATATAGTTTTATAGAATATAAAGTATATATTTTAATCCTCATTATTTTTCTGAACTATATCCAAATAGATAAATCATATTGAACTTAGTACATTTCAGCAATTCTATACAAACCCAGTTTAATAGATAATTACAAAAATCATTTTTCTCACTGAAAAATGCATTTTCTTTATTTTAGTTGTTATATATGTTTTCTTGTTTTGTCAGAGTTTTGGAAAGCAGCAGAATATAAAATTAAGATTAAAAATTACACTAATTAAAAGAAAATCTTGCTAAGACTGATTTAGTATCTTGTGAATGTTTTATCAGTGATTTCAACCTAAACAAAAGTAAATATCTTTCATAAGAAAGCATTTTTCACAAACTCAAAAGTTCCTGGAGAATTTGTTCGTGATTTCTACCTGTACCCTTGTTTTACACTTGCAAAGATATACATACACTGAGTTCTGTAATACCTTAATACTGAGGATATAAATTAGTAAGGGGAGCACATTCTCAAGTAGCAATGTCAACTCCCAGGTCCAGAAAAGATAGTAAGGTCTTTTCACATGCTGTCTGTTGCATTTTGCATTCTTCTTTTTTTATTCCCTTTTCTCACCCCTCCCCAGCCTTTATCTCTTAATGTTGTACTGTTCCACCCCTTTCCACAGTCCAGTTGCCTCATATCTCTCCTATTCCAAATCTGCTTTAAAGAAAGTCTCTGATAATTTTTTTCTTCTTCTTCTTTTTTTTTTTTCTTCTGGAATACAGCAGCAACTGTGAGTATTGCCATGCCCAAGAGATTTGCATTTAAACAAGAATCAAATGCTTGGGCCTAAGAAATGAAAGTCTTGCTATGTAATTTTAGGCATCAGTAAACAGATGGGACATTTGTTTGGGTGTCCTGAGGGATTTTCTTGAGCTTTTGAAACTATGTGGTTCTTCTCCAATTCAGTCTATGTAAAAAAATTTTCCAGACATTGCTAATGTTAGCATCATCTGCATTATACTTTTGATTGTAATATATCTTTAAATTTGGCAAATTCACTTTCCAGTAACATCTACAAAGACCTAAAATGTCCTGGAAAATATGTCAGGTTCCCATTTTACCTACCACACATCTCTCCTCACCAATGTTATTTAGATGTTTCAATGCTGACTTCCTGATTTGCATCTAATTCCCCTATTCATCCTTAAATTGAAGAATCATAGTTGAGCAGAGGTAAATATAAACTTGATATGGAGAGAAAGAAGAGGAGAAATAATCTATCAACAAATGTGAATAAGTAATATAGAGTGTGGAAAACCTTATTTTGCTACTTCAGGATGATTTATAGATATCATTCAGTTAGTTTAGGCAATGAAGCTTATGGTAGTAGACCATATGAATCAGATAATAGTCTCAATCTGTGATTTCCCTGTTCCTTGTATAGATAATAATTTTAATAGCCATGCCCCCCTAGAACATAGTTAAATTGATAACATCAAGGTTGCTTTTAGGAGATCTTCTAATGCATGCCAAAACATAGAGCACTTAAGAACACACTATGGAAGTACAAAACAAAACAAAACAAAACAAAATACAGCAACATCAAGGTAGCTAACTCAAAAAGAAAAAAGTTTAACTGGTTGCATGACTACTATTGCTAATTACTACTCTCATTATTAGGACTGTCTTCATGATTCTGTGGCCATAATCAGTTCTTTTGTGAATGGATCAGAACCAATGTGCTTATAGTTGCTGAAATGATCATATGGTGCCTTAATCCATGTAATTATACAAACATCCTTTGAATAACCATAGTTTATTTGCTGTTACCTTTCTAAGTTAAAAAATCTTATTTCTGGGTTTTATTCTAGATTACTCTGGTCTTTCTGTCCTTTTTGTCCCCCACTCTAATACGGTCTGCAAAACAGTTACAATTTAATCTTCTGAAAGGCTACGTTCATTATATTATTCTCAAAAAATCTTTCATAGAATTCTAAAAGATAAAGACAAAATTCTTTATCATTCAACATTCTGCAATCTAACTCCATATGCCTTTCAACTTCATTTCTTATAAATCTTGTGTATTGATTTTCTACCCTACATTTTTACCTATTCTCCAAATTTCCCTAGAATTATCTCACTTCACTGTCCCCTTACTCACTCAGTCACTAGGTCTGAAATTTCTTTCTACCCATATATTTTAATTACTCAACAGGTATTCAAGTCATATTTCTTCTACGAAGCCTTCTCAGACTAACTCTCAACTATGTCCTTTTATTTGAAACACAGCACTCTGTCTTCTTTATTACTCAGATGATGACTATCAACTGCTGCCTTGTGATAGGACAGAAATTTTATTTATATAAAAATTCCCCTTCCCTTAAAATTAAGTCTTATAATTTATGCAGTTTTTCCCCACAGTACACAGAATAAAGTTTCACATATAAGAGCCAGACTGAATCCATTCACTTTTAGAAAGTAAAGAATACTTTACTAGGATGTGTTGAATTTTTTATGCTATTATTTTTACAGATTCATAAGTTTGTTCTTTTCCAATTTGTTTCAAGGAACCATTATTGTCTGTATAACTATGTCTTCAAAAATCTTTTGTTATAGAGAACATTTGTAGGAAACTTTGAACCTTCATAGAAATATGACATGAACTTTTTCTTTAGCCCAATTAGCATATAGACATTTAATTTGTGTTGTGAAAATAATTGGGTACCTGTATTGGTAAGTTGAATTTCTCAGTAAAATGTGGGTTAATTAGAGGACCTTTCTTAGAAGTTTATACAGTTTGTCTTAGATCAGTGGTTCTCAACCATGCTAGTATTTTACTTCCCAGGGGATATTTTGCAATGTCTGGAGACATTTTTGTCACAGCTTGGGCAAGGGAGTTTGCTATTGGCATCTAGTGGGTATCTCACAATACATAGGATGGTTTCCCCAAAATAGTTATCCAACCCAAAATGTCAGTAGTGCCAAGTGGAGAAAGCCTGCTATAGATAATGGATTTGGATAATTTATTAAATAAATTATGCTTTATACTTGTGAAGTAAGCCAAATATCTCTTGTGAATTACAATTTCCTATCATCCAGTTGTGGTTGATTTCCTTGATCTACATCTCATTCCTGTGGTAAGAAACAGATAGTTAATGAGGCCAGGCTGGATAGATTTGACTTGATAAACCCTTCATTATTTTGTATGTGATAGATAAGATTTATTACATAACCATTAACCAATAATGTATGAGTCATATACTTAATATTACCATGCTAAGAGCTTCAATAGATGTAGACTCCAATAATCTACAAGTACTAACAATGATATTTTTCCTAAAAATGGTCAGTCCTGATTGTTACCAGAGAGTCAATTGTAGATTGAGAGCCAACTGAGATGACTGAAAGGTGGCATATTCTTCTCTAAAATAGTACATTGTCAATACATATTTATGCAACTACTATGAATAGTATTCAAACATAGTTTTAAGAAAAAAAATTCACAAATATTAACTTTCACATACAAGATGAATAAATTAAATTAATTTGTTGAGTAATTAAATGTCATCCTTCAATTCTTGGCTTTTGGCATATGTAAGAACTTACTGTTCTAATTCTATAATATCCTGGAATTTTTCTCTTTTCATGTTTAATTTAACTGTATTTCCAATTGTAATTTAATTCAATTGTATTTAATTGTTACTATTTATTTTCCTGCATTTTCCTTTCTGCTCCACAAGTCCTCATTCCTTCCCCCAACAAGACCATGAGCTCTGCAGGGCAAGGTCTCAGACTTGTTCATAATTGTAACTTCAATATATTGCAAAAAATGTAGGTACAATATTCAATGTATGACTGAATAAATGCATATTATACACTGAGTTATTATTTCTAGAAAATAATGCTAAACGCCAAACTAGTTACATTAAGTTCTGGCAATATATTCAAGAGATATACAGTTGACCCTTGAATACCAGAGTTTTGAACTGCACAGTCCCACTTGTAAGACATGTTTCTTTTTTCAATAAATACGGTAACTATATTTTCTCTTTTTTGTGATATTTTAAAATATGTTTTCTTTTCCCTAGTTTACTTTATTGTAAAAATACAATATATAATAGATGTAACATAAAATATGTGTCTACCAACTATTTATGTTATTGGTAAAGCTTCTGGTGAACAGTAAACTATTAATAGTTAAGTTTGGGGGATAGTCTAATGTTATACGTGGATTTTCAACTGTGCCGGGGTAGGTGGTCCGTAACCTCCACCCTGTGTTGTTCAAGGTTCAACCAGATTTGTTCTTTAAGAACTCAATAAAGTTTTGGCATCTGGATATCACTCAAGTTTCATATTCACATAAGACTTCATTATTTCAACTCTAAAAATAAAACATATAAAACAGCAAGCCTGCCAAAGGCCCTGGTTTCTCTAGAAAATTTCCCTAGTTGCTTTCATCATTCACTTCATTGCCAGCCCTTAAAGCAGGATGATGGTCTGGGATTCCCCCATGATTCCTGAATGACAAATGGACAGAACTGCTAGAGGCAAAGAGGGACTGCTTAAGTTTAGTGGACCTCTGGTATTTTCTCCTTTTGATTAACAATAGAATGGCCATAAACTGATAATAAAAGTTGGCAAAAAAAACCCTCAAAACGGTTAACGGTAATAATTCCAAAAGAAGAAAATATTGTTTCTGGAGGCAAAATTAAAGATATTTCTGACAAAATCATCAGATGTGTAATGACTGATTTTATCCCATATGATGTATGGTTTATGGTGTATATGATGTATATGACATTAAGATATATATTCATGATGATTATATATGTGGTTGGAATGTGTGTGTTTTCTGGAGTGTATGCATTAACCTTGCAGATTTAGGAGTCTAACTTCTGGGACTCCAGTTTCTATTCTGCCACCTACTAGTTGGCTCCTTGGGCAAATCATTTTATCTCTCTATGCTTTAGATTTCTCATCTATCAGGTGAAAGTAATGTTGTGCCTACTTTATATTATTATTGTGAAGATTAAAAGTAAGAAGTAAAGCACTGTTTCAGTTGTGACATTATTAAATATCAACAACCTTGCAGTGTCAATTTATTTTCTAAATATTGATACACATTGTATATTGAATCTTAAATGAGTGGTTACAGTCTGTCTTTCTTTTTTTTTCTGAATAATATCCCTATGTAGAGAAAAGTCAGCTCTTTATACGTCTTACCTCTTCTACCTGTAGAGTTAGATAACTTGACAGTGTAATTATTAGAAAGTTTTTCTCCAATTCCAGTACATTCCCTTAAGTCATTAATGTGCTCTTTCCTTTCCTGAATGTTTTGATGGTTGCATAATGTTTCAGAAATAGAAAACCAAATGATGGATCTCGTGAATTAGGGTGAGACCCCCGGAAATAAGAATAAGACAAGAAAGGGAAGTATATATTATCTCAAACAATACTATTTACTTCTTTGATAAGTATGGTGTTTGTAGAACATTTTCTTCCATCTCTTCCTTTCTCCACTCTCTGGCTAATATAACTGAGTTGCAAAGCTGTTACATTTTTCCTACTTTTACCCCACTCTCTCCCTTTTGCTTCATAGAACACTACTGTCTTCCTTTGGATTTGACAACTGGATCAATTTCTTTCAGAAATTCAGGTTTAAAGGCAGTTGTTTTCATAAAACCTAGCTGTATTTATCACCCTCTGCTGGTTTCTTCAGTATATTAAGAAAATAGGGAAGAAGGAAAGCAAACTTTAAAAAAGGAAGGAAGAAGGGAGGGAGAGAGCAAGAGGAGAGAAAGACTATCTGTGATGAAAATCTGAAAAAGAAATCACCTACAACTGATGGCCTGACTCAGTAGTGAGTCAGGGTGAGTAAAATTCTACTGGTAGCCAAGTGCTTCTTCACAGAGGACAGTTAACTCCTTCAGGTAAGCAGGATGATGGTTATGAAGGATTCAAGAGTTAAGATTTTAAGAATTGAGAAATTATTATGATCCAGAGTCCAGAGTTCCATCAGTTCACAAGTTTAATGTAGAATGAATTCTACATGAAGGAATTTAAGAGTTTAAAGGATGTGTGAGATAACCTTAAAAACTTGTAAGTATTACCCTTAAGTAACTTGAGAGCCTTATGGTCAGGTAACATTACCATTTAATAATTAAAGAATGAGATGCTATAGTAAAGGGCACTATATTATGTGGCATATATAGTAAATGCTTTAGAAGGTCAAAATGAGAAGAGTGGGGTTAATGTGTGTCAGCATTATCAAGGCAACACACTGAAATTTTGAAAAATTGTTTCCATCCATTTGCTAAGCAACCATTAATCGAACATCTACTATATGCGAGGCATGGTGCTACATGTTTCATTAATAAGATAAGGTATGTGAAATTCTCAGCACAACTTTTGGAACTCAGTTCTTAATAAATGCTAGGGATTATGCTGATGATGACCATCAGAGATAACACTGTGTATTCATTAGAGAATAAAATTTGGATCTGCATTGTCTGATTCAAATTCTGATTCTCCCATTTTCCAGCTACATAACTTTCTGCACCCCACTTTACACATCTGTAAAATGAAAGTAGTTATACCTCATGCCTCCTAGAATTTTTCTGAAGATTACAACTTTAAACTTGATAAAGATTTATCATAGAGTAGGACCTTTCTTGAAATAATTACTTAAACATATTTATTGAATAAAAAATCAGATAACAATTATTTCACTAAACTGGAGATTGGTAGACTATATATGTTTTGTCATATGCCCTAGATGTAGAAAATTTCATGGTACTTATGAGACATTTGATAATTATTTGTTCAATGATAATAATAATGATTATTGCTGTGCATATAATTTTTGACACTACTTAGTATAAATCTTTTGACAGAAGCACATGTTAATGTTACAAGAATGGCCAGAATAATACTCTACCTAAATTATCTATGTTTAAAATAGTTGTTTTAAATGTTATGTATGAGAAGTCAGTTAAAAAATTATATGGTTTCTCATATTACACCATATGCAGTTTTCTACCTTTTTGACATTTGGTGTAACCATGAGACATACACACATATATATGTACATATTTAGAAATTAATTTAAATGGCTGCAGAATATTGAATAATTTAAAAATAATGATATCAAGTTGATATACTTACTTGTTACCAACTAACTAAAGTTTTAAATCTTGTTAGCTTACAATAACTGATCATTGATCTCATGAGTTTCAAAACTGAGCCTTTGAATAAAGGCCATTTATGACCAATGTAGCATGTGAACTTTACAAAAAAAATATTGTCTATAATATGTCTTTTATTTGGGGTAAGAAATAATTTTGAAATTATTTTTAAAGTTATTCAGAAATTTTCACAACTATACGTTACTTCAGGTTATGTACAGAGTTGAGCTGGTGGAATAAGGATTGTATTATATGGTCCCTTCCTCTGTTTGAGTACAACCTGCCCTCAAGATCGAGTACATGATAGGAACCATGGCCAAACAGCACTTACAAACTTTAACAATCAAACTAATCCTTCTTAGAGAGGGGAGAAATATAAAACATGAATGGTTTTTTAAAAGAGAGATCCTGGGTCAAGAGATGAACAGGCCATAAAGTAAAGGCATCTGTGTGTGCTATTGATCTAGTGACTTAATAAAGGTATTGGCTTCAAGAAAAGGAGCTTTGGTCTCTTCCCTGCAGTATATCTTAGCTTAAATGGAGTACTCTGTATTAAAGATCTCTGTTGGAAAACAGGTAAACATTTTTGAACCCCAAGAGTAGTTCTTTATCTTTGCTCTGCAATATGTCCCCTAGAACAGTTTCTGATATTTAATGGGAATTGGTAACTATTTGTAGAATATCTCAAGTTTTATGAAGATTTCCTAGACCTGAGATATTCATCAAATAAATATCTAGATTGGCCAATTATTTACACGTTGTCCCATTTGCACTAGCATCCTTTTTCTCTATGTCTTCTTTATGTGAGCTATTTAAGAGAAAGATAAAGGCAATATCATGCCCTTTTTATTCCCCAAATGCTTTAGAATGTAGTTTCTAAGAATAAGCACAATCTTTAATATAACCACTGTAAAGTTATTGTAATTAAAAATTTAACATTAATACTATTGCCCCAGCAAAATTCGTCATATGATCCAACCCAGAATCACACATCGCGTTTAGTTTTTTGAGACTTTAGTCTTATTTAATTTAGAACAGTTTCTTAGTCCTTCTTTGTCTTTCTTGACTTAGTCATCTTTGGATGATGGTGAGTTATTTTATATTATTTTCCTTGAGTTGTGTTTATCTAATATTTCCTTATGATAAGGTTCAGATTATGTGGGGTTTTTTTTGGAAGGAATACCATAGATGTGATATGATGTCATTCTTGGTGCATCATATCTAGGACTTGATATTGATTTGTGCATTACTAATGAACTTTAGTCACTTGAGTAAGTTGGTATCCACCAGGTTACTCAATTTTATCATTACTATTTTCCCCTTTGTGAGGAGATACTTTGAAATTATGTAAATTTCCTATTTCTCATCAAACTTTAACCTACTGATTTTAGTATTTATTGATGATTTTCTAACTCCATCAAATTGTTTAAATAAAGCATTGGCCAATTAAAAGTCGAAGTTTAAAGAGTAATTTTTAAGTGGAGAAATGTAGTTACATATACTAAAAAAAAAGGAACTTACATTAAAACAAAATGGGTGAATAGATTATATCCACAGAGATCAGAAAACAAGATATTTTAACTCTGGGACACTTTTTCTTTTTCAGAATTGAAATATTTCCTTCACAACTACAGCATGTAACTATGAACCATTTGTGTCCGTTTAGCCCTTAACTCATTGTGTAAACATGAGTAAATTACTAAATCACTTGAATTTTGTCTTTTCTTCCTTTAAAACTGGTATAATAACAGTGGACCTTCCTTTACTTCATAAGGGTGGTGTGAGTAAAACAGATCATTATTATGATAGATATTTGAGCTCTTTGATGAAAGTAATTTATCACTTCTATAAATATCTTCCTGTTTCTAAGGGTACGTATCCCCAAAATCTCATTCTATATTAGACAACCACTGCCAACTCCCATGACCTGATTTTGGAAGAAGTAACAGCTCTTGCCAAAAGAGTCTGATACAAATGCAGCCTCCTCCAGCCTCCAGTTTTCCTTATTCACACCTCTTTAAAATATTTCTGATTGATGCTCAAGGCATCTCTTTCACAATCTTAATTTCAATTTTTCTCACCCTTAGGTGGGACTCTCTCCTGCTGATTTTGCAAAAGTCCAACTTTTCCTATTTGCAACTAAATTGGAAAGGGTATTGAGGCTGCAGCAGTAGCACTGACCGTGACTTCCCACTGGGACTAACTCAGCTCAGCCTGCGCATACTAAGAAAACTCACTGTAAACCCAGGCAGAAGAAGCACAGTCTGCATGTGGGGATTTTCTCAGCTGATGTCTCTTCAGAGAAGATATACAATACACAGGTACAGAATACTACGGAGAGTTCTAGAGTGTTCTTTGAATTTAATGGGAGAAGTAGCTATGCTGCAAAGACTCTTAAAAACATTTCCTTAGCCCTGCAGATTAAATGTGCAAAATCAGCTTGTTTCTGATCACCCTATGTAAAACATGTAAGAGGAATGAGAGATGGTAGTTTTCTTACCTAAAATATAGACTCATATCGTTTAGTCAAGCTTGATTAATCCCCTTAAGTCCTCTGGAATGGGAATTGCCTGCACCCAGTTGCCAGACAATTCTTGCAATTGGTACTTGTCTCAGCAGAAAGCATATAAGAAGCTTCAAGGCTAAGTCAAAATTGTCTTCTATGTTATCAAAGCCCAATTGTAGTATGTGTTTGGGTTGCCTGGCTTCATTCCTATTTGCCTGTATTTACCTGGGTTCCGAGACACCTTCTGGCTCTAGTCCTAATCAGTTCTAACATAATTATAGATGGTCTTAATCTCAGTGAACTTCATTAGTCTCAACCTTCCATTGATAACCTGAGTTCTGGTTTCTTCTATTTTGTGTGGCTAACAGTCCCAGTGCAGCATTAGAAAGCTCTGTACGACAAAAAAAAAAAAAAAAAAAACCCTCAAAATGAAAGCATTCAAGAACATTTAAATTTGTACTTGGTTGAGTGCTATCAGCCCCTTCCACCTAAGAGTTCTTTTCTGGGATTCCTCAGTTCTCAAAATTAATTTATTCTGGAAAACTGTTCGAGAAGAAATTTGTTTGAAAACTGAATTTCCTTTGAAGCCTCAGAGATGTGTGACTGATCATACAGGGATCAGCATGAAAGGGTTGCTGAGTGGAGAATTGTGAACCGAAGTCTTGTTTGACAACTGAGACATTTTTTTCATGAACAACTTGGTCGAGAACCGAATTGTTCAAGAAGTGAGACGTTTGAGAACCGAGGTTTGACTGTATGTTTAGCCACACTCGTAAAAGGGGTATGAGTCTTTGTTCAATATTTTTTCAATATTTTATTTATATAATAAACAAATCTACATATTTTCTATTTTGGCATAGCTAATACTAATGGTCTACAGGAAGAACTTATGATGTAAATGATAAGTTCCTTCAGTTTCTAATTAAATTCTGTGGAAAACCCAAACTGTGGTGATCATATCACATCTTAGTCTAAACAGTGATTCTTTGTATTAGGAAAAATTTATAAATCAGGATTGGATAATTCAAGTAAAAGTAAAACAGATCATCCAGACTTAAAGTTTATTCTACCACAGCTACCCCACTTTTTAGCTCTTAATAACATGAAATACTAAAGAAGGAGAAAATATAGTTGGTTTTAATGTCTTTACTATCAGTATTGCCACTGCAATTAAATACAGATATTGTGTTGAGAAATATGGATGATTGTACGACCTAACTTCATTTGTCCTTAACCCAAACAAATTGGAGGATATATTGAAAGGTCTTTAGTGGTTTTCTAAAACAAGTTTACAATGTTTTTATAATATTTTGGGGTATCTCCATCTCAGCTGTATTATTGGTTTTGATCACGTACATACAGAAGGCTTATGTTAAGTGTGTGTAAGTTACATATTAGGCTATGCATATATATCCTAAAATTAGAAGTGACAAAATAAGGCTCTTAGTTATTGGCCCAAGAGATTTAACTAGAAAATGACACCATGGGAGACAAAGGATGAGTCTCTTTTCACTGCATTTAACACACTTAATATATTTTCTTGAATTACAATCACTGTTGAAATTCTCTAATATTCTCAAATAGTTGTTTTAATTATAAGAGACCCATTTGATCCTTTAGTTTGCCAGATGAAAGGTTTCAAAGTATTCCTCATAAATAATGTAGTTTTTAAAAAACATTCTATAATAAAGGTTAATGGCATTTTTCATGCCAATAAATGCGCGTTCACTGCCAAAAAGAATGCTCAAGAGTACAATATAAAGTTGTGCTCAATTTCAGGAAGATGCAAGACATTCTTATGAGCTGAGGACAAATTGCCCAGTTTTAATGACTTTTACATTAAATGGTTGTGTAACTCTTCAGGAAGAGGTGGATTTTGGACTTTTATTACAATCTCTTATCTACTTCTAACAACGCACACACACATATGAATTAGAGAAGAGATTGACTATCCAAAATGTGACTATTTTTGACATTTAAAAAGATTTCTAAACCAAACAATAATGTAGTTGAACACTTGAAGGATCCAGAGGGATGAAGTTACAGAAATATATTCCAGTTTTTCCAATATAGTTTAATTCGTTCGTTGAGATATTGTTTCGAAGCTATTAACAGAAGAGATGAAAAACAAACAAGCAAAATGTTAGGTCTTTTATATGCTAGATCTTTTTCATATCAATGACTTAGTATGGCATTAGTTACTATAAAAGAACAAAGAGTAGGATATTTACCTATATCTATGTATGTACATATATACACATATATGTGGTTATTGCTTTTCCATTTGCAGAGTACTTAGTACAGACTCTTCTAGAAATAATATATGCTTTATCTTCAGTCCAAATTTACCTTATATATATAGTATTTTGCTAAATGCCATATGTTGAAGTATAAAAGGAAGAAATAAGTCTAAGTACAGAATCAAGATGATTTGCCCATTCTAGCTGAAAAAGCAATAATTTTTTTCTAATTGGGGATCTAGTTACACAATCTCTTCACTTTTAATTTGCTTTGAAAAATATAACCATGTGCACTCTCTAGAAGGCAATTGTTTCTCCCCAAAACATGTTCTACTTCTTTTAAAGCCTCTGGTAAAATTTTTATCTAAGCCATCAGATTTAGCAATTTGTAACTGATCTAATCTCTCCACACAATCCTTGCTTACTGAAATTGCATCCAACAGTTCCTCATTATAAAACTGAATGACAACCTATGTTTTTCCTTTTTCTGTTCATCTCTTGCAGCTTTTTGTTTATCCCCCAAACCAAAAATTAAGTAAACATTCAGAAATTATGTTTCATAGCAATTTCCAATTATTACATGATGAAGTAATCATTTAGAATTAACACCATAAAAAATAAAGAACCACAATGTCAATCATTATCAAATGAAATTTACATAATTACATTATTTTTATATGGCCCCAATAGAATATCACTGTTTTTAAAGAATTATAAACAGATGCCATCGTCTGAAGAATTTTCTTCTATTAATTCAGTTTTCAACTTATTCACTCATTTTATATGCTTATTATTTTCTATATACTTAATAATATTGTAGTTGTGGATGATACTGTAAATAACAAAAATATCTTTGTGTTAAATATTTCCTTAAGTTAAATATAATATTGCTTCAATAATTATGAGGTAGAGCGATATAACATTGATTATGAGTTTATTTTAAATAGGCAATTTTATTTGCTTGTCATTGTATCTGATACAGATTCGATACTCAACTAATATGTGCTTAATGATAAAATCTCTTTTGATATTAAGATAAAATCATCGATCTTTTAGATTTTTAAATTCTGTCTATCACAGTTTCTTGAGTTCTATATTTTAAGTGTATAACACAGATTTTCATTAAATTATAAAACCAAATTTTGGCCAGTATCTAAATTACTTCCTGAAAATAATGTGTTGGGTGATTTGAATTCTATGAATTTTATAATTATGTTTGGATTTTCCATCCAACCCTATAAATGTCTAAACCAATGTGCATAAACATGGCAGTTGTGAGATTAGGGCCTGAGAAGCGAGGTGGTTCCTAATATTAAATAAGGTGCATCCCATTAAATTAGGAAAATTGTAATCTCTCTTAGTAGAAAGGAAGGGAATCTGTACTCTGTCTGTAAAGTATTTGAAGTCCTGCCATATCTAGAACAATAGTGTTTAACTGCTGAAAAGTGAGATCCATCTTGAAATTAAGAGTAGGATTTCTTCCTTTTTCTGTGTACCATAACACTTCACAGAGAAGACATTCTATGGCTATATATGGAGCAAGTGACTGATTGATCGACTGAATAAATTACTTACTCCTAACACATTCAGTAGGAGTATTTGAAAATGTGAGGATTAAATCTTGCCCTGAGCATTTCAAACATGATTTTCAGTGCCACAGCCTTAGTATATATGATGCCAAATGGTGAGTCTACTTTATTTAGGGTAAGTATTGCTCTGGATAAAGTACAATGTTAATTAAGTCATTTTCTCCACTATAAATGCCATTTGATTTTATGCACTTATTTAACACATATTTATTGGAGGACTAATATGTGTTAGGTGTAATGAAATAGAAGTAGACAAGATGAATAAAATTCATTGTACAACTATACTGCTTCAACTGTCCCTATGAAAAAAACAACTTTTTTTAGTGGTTTTGAGAAAACGCTACAGTTGAATAGCTAATGTGTTGCCTTACACATGATTTCCCTTTCATATGACACTCCCTAATCATTTCCCAATAATGATTAAATGAGAACAAATGAGTCAATTCTTTGAATTCAGTCTTAAATGATTCATGTAGATAACAATCTAAACAGGAAAATATGGAATAACTTATATTTCATTACTTCATATGAAAGATTCCTTTATAACACCTCTACTTGAATGAAAACTACCAACATTAATGTTTTGGGAGTCAGATATAATCAAACAATAGTTGAATTGATGTATTTCTAATCTCCTTTAAATTTAATGTTCTTCATCCTAAAAATTTTTATTTCAATGTAATTTGGCATGTGTATCAGTTGATATAAATAGAGACATTACTATATACAGTATCTAGAACATTATAGTTAGGACCATTTTTTAATATATTGAAAAGACTGAGTTGAAAAATAATAAATTGCATTGAGTAAACTAGGATATAGTAGAAACTTGAATATAGTTGTACTCCTTTACCTCCTATTATACTATAGGCCTGAACTTACACATTATTACAATATGGTAAATATAATGTGTTATGCTCTAAATATTTATATGAGTGTTCCTTAATCAAGTACATTCTTTCAAATCTACTTGAATAGATTTTTTTCTACATTAATATTTCAGGTGAAAAGGTGCAAAAATATATATAACTTGAAGCATTATACTTATTTCTAGCAGAAGGAAGGTTTCTTATTTTTTTTTCAAATAATAAATAAATAATACTAGTATAGAAATGGAACGTGCAAAATTTTAGATGTAATCATTGTTCTTAAGACTTCTATGTAAACACAGATTTAGAACTAAGAAACATAAACTTTTATAAATATCCCAGTGGGAAATCCTTCTGTAAATTATAGTTTGGATATCATTTGTTCATAACATTAAGTTTGAAACTTAACAATTCTATATCATTTCTCATATTGGAAACACCTAACAAAAGTATTAACTAATTAATCAAACTAGATAACAATTCTTTCATTAAGTGAACATTATATTGAACCATATGCTGCAGAATATCAAGATGGTATATGTATATATGTCAATTTTGAGGTAATAATTATAGTTATATGCAGTAAAGTATTTATTACCTTATCTAATTAATACACATTTTGGCATGTCAGAGTTTGGGGGTAATTATAGTTTTCTATTGCAGTAATAATTTGTATGATTTATGAAGCCTATGAAACAACACTGTGAGCCAAAAATCTGTCTGGAATAATTATAGTTAAGCAGCATGATCAACAGGTATGCCCTGCCAAGAGAATGCAGCCCTGAGGATAAGAACCTCAAAGAAACAGAAGCAATCTGAAGTGTTCACTTCTCAGCCTGATTTTTCTCACCTGAAAAAAAAGAGGCCCACCCACTGTTTTAAGCTTTATTAACAGAGATCTGATTGCTTAAAAGTATATATGTTTATTTTCTAAAAGATCATGTGTTGATGTGGAGGACTTCATAAAACAATAAATAAAATTATCATGGATTATATAAATTTTCAATTATTGAAGGAAAGATTAAAAGTAGACATATTTAGTTTGTTTTAAAAATGCCAGTTCATTCTATGGCTATTGAAAACTAGACTAAAATATGAACTTATCTTATTCCGGTTAGAAATAGGACACACTAAACCCCTTGACTCTTGCCAACCCAATAAGCTCTGAGTGTAATTTCCTTCTGGAATCAAGACACCTGAACAAATTGTCCAAATAGGAACAGAGAATGTAGTTTGTTTCCTAAAACTGCTTATAGTTGGGAGTTCGCTCTCACAGATACTTGAGAGTTGAAAAAGGGCTCAACTATCATCATCCATATTTATACAATAATTTTCAGGAAGTTGATGGATTGTTTTAGAAGATAATGTAGGTTATTCTTTATCAGACAGTACTTTTCTTTTGCAAAGTTTATTTTGACCTTCTCATCAGTCATTCTCTTTTGCTTCTTATTAATGCCCTCAAGGTAGGTAATGTTTTAATTGGCATTCAGCTCATACACCAAACCACAAGATCCTATCTTCCAGAAAGAAGCAGCTGGTAAATTTCTGTGAACTGTTCTCAATATGTGGGAAGCTCTTAAATTAGGTTCTTCTCAGGGAGACTGATACATTCGTATCCTGTAGGAGTATATTGAATTTTTAGTTGTTAACCCAAGATAGAGCCCTGTTTTTGTTATTTTTTAACTTGAAGACTAAAAGATAATGTCAGATAATACAGACTGTTAAAAGCAATGTCACAGGGTATTCCTCTTAAAAAATATTAATTCCAAATTGTAGAGTCAGTAATCCATAGCATAATAGATACTTTTGCATAAATTGGGAAGTTATATTGCAAGAGAATGACAAGAGTTCTAGGGATGGTGTAAGTGGAAATTAGAGATTTCTTCTGACACAGTCCACTCAGTGGCCATCTTCACTGACCTCAACTTCAACAAGCATTAGTTTTATGATAACTAGAAGCAAATAGCAGAACCAGATGAGGTAAATGAGGACTGAAAATTGAGGCATGAGAAACTCATGACATGCACTGCCCAAGCCTGTGGTACCAAACTGATTGTGAGCAGGCCAGGGTCTTCCACGGTATAATAAAAGTAATCTAAAATGAACACTCCCTCCTTTTGACTTCCAGGATATTTATTTCAAGGGAGAAATAGAAGGAACAAAAGAAAAACCATAACAAAGAAAAATTTATTTATTTCAAACAGGCTCTTTTTGGTAGAATATGTGTGACTTTTAAGAGGATTATATTAAAGAACACTCTTAGAATTTGAGTTCTAAACCATATTTAAGCTCATTCTATTGTGCAGTACCAAGCAAACAGAGAAAATTCAGGTCTAATGGCAACTTTAGAAAACTTCTGTGCTTTGAAGCATTTTAATGTAGAACTTGATAGGTGCATATTAAAGTAATTATGTCCAGTCTTTCACAGGGTCTGGCACCAAGTAGATTGAAATCCCTCAAACATAAAAGGTAAAATAAACTTCAGAAGTCCAAAGATGAATCAGGTCAAAGAGCAGAGTGTAACCAAAAGTATGTCAAGATATAAGGAGAGGCAAGCACAGAGTAAAAACACATCATTAATCCTCATGATTGTAATGTTATCTACCTGATCATCATGGACTAGGGCAAAAATGTGATAAAACTGAAATAAGAATTGCTACATGTAGTATGAATGGATATATGCATACATGCACATAGAAACAAATTTACTGTTATATATATTTAATGCTATGTGAGCTATTATGTATATAGTTGTTAATAAAAATACATCTTAAAAATAGTTTTACAATGTTTTATCAACTATTGATGCTTTTATTCAAAGGTTTTATATTATGAGTATTTTAAATAAAAGTATGTATTATATCTTCTTTTCAAAATTCTGGATGTGCTGGAAAAATTGATATATTAACCATGATACTTTGAAAATATAAAAATGACTGCTCTTAAAAATACTGATGTTATTGTCCAGAATAGGAACACCTCATTCACCTTGTCCATTTTTTCTATTAGTTTCTTGTTTAATTGCGTTATTGAGTAATGCCGTTATATGCATTTGCTTTGGAGAATACCACAGCTGAATATAAGCTCAGTCTGTATCTCGTGTCTCTGGTCCACAGGATGCTATTGCTCTGATTAAGCAGCGAGTGGTCCACACAGATGTTTGCTGGGAAGTTGACTGCCTGTTCTTGCCATGGACTCTCTTCTTTCAAAAGACTCTCTTTCTCTTGCTTTGTCTTCAGTAAGCTTCTTTCACAGACATTAGAAACACATACAAAATCTTGGTATATCTTCTGGAATTTTTCTTCACTTTGCTAGGAAAGCATTTTCTGAAACATAGCTTCTTGCTTTGAAGATGCAACATCTTTTGACGTTAATTATTATTATTGCTCACCTTTTGGCAGCAACTGCAACAAAAACAACAACAACAAAGAAGATAAAAACTAACAACCTGAACTGGACTCCTGACAAGTCAACAAGCCTGTTTTGCAGGTGAGATGACTCATAACCACAATGCTATAGGCCAATTCACTTTGGAGCTTCTTAATTTTTTGTTTTTTATCAGTTGACAAGAGGTTGGGGTCTGTGGTGAGGTCTGATTTGAACCTTTTCAAATTCCAGTAAACCTTTTATCATCGACATCTATTATCACAGTATGTTTTAGGGGTTTGCTTTGAAATTTTTCCTGAGATAATGGTCTCTACCTTCTGACCTTAGAGGTGAAAGTTAGATGACAAAGCATTAATTATAACCAATCACTTTGTCCTTTAGAACTCTTAGTTAGTTTATCTCAATGTGCTGCAGTTGAAATTAGGTCATCCTCGTGTATTATTAATTTACCACTTTAAATAATTTAATTCTGATCTGCTGTGTTTGTTTGACTGTTGCCAAAATTCCCTCACATAGTGCTTTTGCGTAATTTCATATTAGAGGGTGTCTAAACATGCAGAAAGAGGTGGATAATTACGGTGATAGGTGAATTCAAAGAGAGAGAGATTAAAACACCTATTTCCCCAATATTTTGGGTGCACGCCATCAAACTTTTTTTGTTTGGGTATTTTTATAAAACTTAATTACATGGTTCATTGAAATGCATTTTTATTTTCCTTTGTTGCCTGACAGACTAAGTAACATTAGAAGTTGGACAAAATAAACTTTGGAAAACACTTTTTAAATTACAATACAGGATTTTAAATGTTAGGATTAAAATATAGTACAACTACCTTAGAAAGCAGTTTGGCAGTTTCTTTTAAAAATATCAACATAGTTATAATATGACTCGGCCATTTCAGCTAAAGGTGTTTGCCCAAAAGAAATGACAGCATTTCTCTAAAAAAAAGACTTACACATGAATATTTATAGCTGTTTTACTTGTAATAGCCCAAACTTGAAACAACTCAAATGCCCATCAACAGGTGACTGTATAAACAATTGTGATATATCTATATAGTTGAATACTACTTAGCAGTAAAAAGAAATGAACTATTTCTACATTAAAATACATGGAAAAGTCTCAGAATAAGTATACTGCATGAAAGAAAATGCAAAGTAATCTATTATGATAGAAAGCACCTCAGTGGCTGCCTGGGGATGACAAGGAGGGGGTGCAAGGAGAAATTACAAAGAGGCATCGGTGAGGAAACTGTGGGTGATGAATATATTCACCGTCTTAATTTTGGCGATGGTTTTGTGTTTGTATACATATGTTAGGACATAAAATTGTATGTTTTAAACATCAGTAGTTTATGGATCACACTTACACTACAATAAAGCCTTTTTAAAAATAGTAACCAGAAAGGAGAATGTGTACCACATATATCCTTTTATTAATAGGTAAGTTTTTAAGAAATTGAGTTTAGAAGGCACATCAGTTCTATGACATGGAAGAGTTTCATGCTCTCTCCAATGCCAAAATTATTTGGAAATTTCCCATTCTCATCTTGTCCCCCATTGCTGGTGGGAGGTAAAACTAGTAGTATAAATCAATAATATAATCTCTCAGTCTTATATATAGATAAAGGTATTTCTCAGGGGACATCAATAACAGTAATATGATTTCTAGGCTACTAGGAATTTCATAGAATATGTCCTCATCCCATGTACTTGTTTCTATGAATGAAAGGAACTAAGAGCAGTATTGATAGGATGGAGGAAAATAAGAAATTTACTTTTTATTTAAGCTGTAATACATTATTTGTCACCTTATAGCTTGAGATAAATTTTCTAATATTGACAACAAGTGGAGAAGCCTTTTTTAATTGGAATTGTTCTTCCAAATAATTTTGAACATATTAAATTATTTTGGAAATGGATCTTGTACACATTTTTAAAACATATATATATATGTATATATATATGAGCTATAGCAATTCTATATTCGCAAGAAAATTCAGTCAAATTATTCCATCAATTGACGGTGAAAAATAATATTTATTTAATTACTATTGTTTTTTTGTACGTATGACCATTTGGTGTCTTCATATAATTAAAACACTTGCAAATCAAGCAAGAGTGGTGTTTACTCCAGAAATAGTTTGAAATTATATCAGTTATCTTCCTTTTACTGGAGAAAGTTTTACTTTCAAATCTTTAATAATCACTTATTTGGCATTAAATGGAATTGTTTTGTGTGGCTTATAACAGGAATTAATATTTCTCTACAGGAAAAACAGCTCATACTTCATAATGGAAAACAATTTTTAACCAATTCTGAGTGGACTATGGCTCTAGAGGAAATATTTAAAGTCAAATATTATAGGAAACACAAAAAGAGTGTATATATATGTGTGTGTGTGTGAGTATGTATATATATATATATATATATATATACACAAAAAGATAATATATTAAAAGTAACCACTTATATTTATTAAGTTTTTATTATCTTCCAGACATCATTCTAGACTTTTCTATTTATTAATGTGCATACTCTTCATAGTAACCTTATAAGTGGTCACCAATTTTACAGATGAGGAACTTGAGGCTCTCCAGGTAATACTACAGCTAGTATGTCAGTGAGCCAAGATTTGAGCATATTCACTTTGGCTCCAAAGCCCATGCTCTTAATCTCTATGAAAAAAAAAAAAAAGGCAACTTTAAAGCTTTTCTTTCTACAAATGGTAGGAACCACTGCTATGGTGGGTGAAGTTCAAGGAATTTACTCCTAAGCAGGCAACGAGAACAGGGGCTCTCCTTTACAAATAGGAGATGACAGCTCCTTTAAACATGATCTACTAATATCTCAGGAGTATTTTCAGATGGGACCCAGTGGGTTCACACTGATGGGTTAGATTTTTTAAATTACAATGCATTTTGTTTAGAAGAGGGATTAAAGTATTTGCCAAAATGATTTGTGTTGACAAAATGGCTTAGTACATTTGGCAGATTTATTTTGGAGAATGGAATAAATTAAGGTGTCTAGCAAAAGATGTGCTACAGCCACTGAAACAATTTTCAAGTATTTCAGAAACTCTATTTTTATTCACTTTGCAAAATGTGCTTAGTTGAACTGCCAGTCCCTGTTACATTTCCATTTCTAAGCAATTAATTAAAATCCCAAATCAGTTTTTTCTTGATCATGCCAGCAGGAGTTGGTTACCATGGAAATAGGAAGATCAGTAGTATTTGGAAGAGAGAGAAAAAATAGTTTGCATCGGTTTTTTATTTTGGAAACATTAGTGGTGGTCTAGAGGAGTTTGCTGGCTCTGTAGTAGGAAGCTCTTCTCCCCCAGCAGCGAGGAGGCAGCAAAAACTGGAAATTACTGACAGCCTTAGGATTGTATTTCGCCCCTAGGGATATCATTTTGCCAGTTGAAAAAGTCATTAACACGGCTTCTTCTTGTCCTTTATCTATAGGTTAAACCCCCAAATGTAATTGATTACAGAGTATTCTGTTGAGGCTAAGCAGGATTTTGAATCAATAATTGGTTATATTTTGCAAAAATCCATCAAAACTTATTTATGATTTTTTTGTATGCCAAGCCAGTGTGCTTTAGATAGAAAGCTCAAGTCCAGACAATAGCTCAAACTAAGAATGACTATAATTGAGACCTTACTTTTTACATTTTGGAAAATGGGAGCTTATGGGATATCACCTTTGGGTATTTAATTAAAAACCTAATTCAGTGGGCTACCTTAAAGTGAGTACTTTAATAAAGAAAGTACAATGAATGATACAAATATGGCTATATAAAACAAATTAGTACAGGTATTGCATAATTGTGTTGTATACCTGAAACTAATATAATGTTATATGTCAATGATACTTCAATTTAAAAACAAAACAAAAAATTAAAATTGTACTGAAAAAGTCTAAGCCTTGTTAAAGACATGATTTTAATGATATAGAAGATTATAATAAGAATAACTTTCAGCATTTATTAAGGGTTAATTATGTGCCACACACACTTCCTGGTACATTGAAAGTATAAACTCAATGTTTCTTAACAACATCATGAGAAAAACCCTAATATTCACAGATGCGAACGTTCTTTTAAGTTATTGAAATTTAGCAGTGTGAAGAGATTCTGTACTTTCATTTGCTACTCATTAAGCTGTCTGTGATACCAGAAGATGGGAAACTATTTTGCACTATGTTAAGGTTATAGAGGCCCTGCATGAACACTTACCTGGCTTAGCTAATGTAATATTAAAAATATCAGGAAAAATTCAGATATTAAAAAAAAAGGAGGAGCAAATCAGGGTTGCATATTTTTTAGCAAGAAATCCTAGTGTAGAAATTAATTAGTCTAAAAACATCCCAGAAACTCCAGTCTATAAATACAGATAATAAGTAGGGAAATGGGTATTTTTCAGTGAAATTTTCCTTATTGCTATAAGTAGTCAATATAATGTTGCCATGTGTGTCTATTAAATGTTATTACATTTTCCTCTTATGCCTATAAACATTTTATAGTGATAATGATTTAAGATGGGTGGCAGTCTTTTTTAGTTAATCTTCGGAATAAAAAAATAACATTGTTACAATTCTCTCCAGTTTACGATGAAGAGAAAGGTTCCTAGCCAATTGAGCCCCAAACCAGATAGGTGTTTAGAATTCAGGTGCCGTATCACACACAGTGTACAAGTACTACAGTTGCTTCGTTTCTCATAGCACCTCCCCAGCTAGCTGCTAGATGGGTAAGCTGAACTGTATATCAAACACATATGCAGGAAAGGTGATTTGGTATGTGTATCTGTTGTTGTTTAACCCATTTCTGCCAGTCTAAGCTCTCCCCTACATAATGGCCTGGAAGCCTGAATCAGTATTTCTCGCATTCCCCTGCCTGTAGGATCCTGGTTTACATTTTCTTTTGTACACTTTCTAAAGGCCTATGTATTTATCAAGCGGATGCTAAATAAATCATACACCACCACGCAGTTTAGAGAAATCCAGGAAGAATAAGAGAATAAGACCCAGCTATTGATTTCAAGGAACATACAATTCTTTCCTTCCCTATAGCACATAATGTGGTGATTTGAATGCCTGCTGACTTCAGCATCCTTATCATTACATTGATCTCACAATGAAGGTCTCATAAGCTATAGACAAATATAAATAGAATGTATAAACCTACATCTACTTATTTAATTTACAAGCATCTGCTGAGCATGTTTATGTTCTAAACACAATATTGATATTGGGAATGCCAAGATATATAAGGTATTAAAGTGAAAGGCAGTACACCATAGTTATTAATATTAAATAATAATTTCCAATACCTGGATGACTAACCGGGTTGAAATTCTTACTTCATTACTTACTGTGGAAACTAATCTTTAAAGACAGATTCTTAATGAACCATGCTTCCCACTTTAGTCACCTACCCTGAATCTGGGCTGACCCCGAGAGTCACATTTTGAGCAATAAAATTCAGCAGAAGTGATTTCCCAGACAAAGTCACAAAGGTCTCACATCCTCCACCTGGAATTCTTTCGATATTTTCTTTGTGGGAACTAGGCACTGTCTGACATATCCCATCACTCGGAGACTTCCTTGCTATATGAAAGCCTCAAACTAGCCAAATAGAAAACCACATAGAGGGTGGAAGAGAGAAGATCGTTAAGGCCCCAGCTGTTCTAGCCATCTCAGCTGAGGTACCAGACATGTGAGTGAAAGAGACAACATTTTTGTTCTTCGCAGTCGGGCCTTTAGATGACTCTAGGCCAGCTACCATCTCTACAAGCATAGTAAAGAACTTTGCAGCTGAGTCAGCTGAGTCAGGTCCACCCACAGAACAGCATGAGATAATAAATTATAGGACAGAAGATGGCGGAGGAATGAGGGGAGGCTGTGCTTTCTGGCTCCCAAGACTCATCTGTAGTTTGGACTAATTGCAGACAGAACATTTCAGTGAGCAGCTGGACACTGGCAGAAGTCGAGCCAAGGTACTGTTGGATTAGAGAAAACCATCTGGGAATGACCTGTTTGGCTTCCCCAGAAAGGAATTGGGAGGAGAGAGGATCTCTGCCTGCTGGCAGAGACAAGACTGGACCAAGTGGCACTGGCACTTAAAGACAAGAAACAGCGTAGTGCTGTGCATGTGAGAATGTGATTTTCCTTTATGTTTTTCTCTTATGAACTGTGGAGAGGGGAGGAAAGGTTGGGGATGATAGGACATTCTTGAGGAGCGCAGGCGCAGAAGTGCACTTGCCCACTCCCCAACCCTCCCCTTGGGTCGCGCAGGCATGCACAGGGTAGTGCCCTCAATCACTGGCCCAGGTGCATGGGGCTGCGCGACCAGGTGCCCCTTGGACAGACCCCAACAGACATAAGATCAGTACCCCAACAGGCGCAGGGAGGGCCTGCTGGGCGTGCAGAAGACCGTGCGCAGACACCCATGGCCAGCTCCAGTGGGCGCCAGGCCGGAGCGCAGACCACTTGCTCAGGCTCTGCTCATGCCCGCCCACGTGGGTGCGGGAACAGTGGGCGTGAGCGACTCACAGACGCTTACTTCCACTGTACACAGTGTCTCGGGCCCTGCCCCAAGAGGCAAGAGACCAACTCCCAGAGCGCGGCTCGGCAGGCCTGAGGCTAGTGCTCAGGCCATCTTGTGCGCCACGGGTGCACATGCAAAAGCACCTTGGTCAGCTCCAACAGGCGCCAAAGGAACATGCCGGCCACCGCGGGCGCACACCACTGCTGCAAGGAACAGGAACCTCTGGCCTGCCTCATTAGACCAGCTGTGGATCCAGAAAAAAGAAGACAACACACAAAGGCTGAACTGAGTAAACACTTTCCTTTTATATATTTTTTAAATTTTTATTTCTATTTTAGTTTTTTTATTTGTATTTTATTTTAATGTTTTAATTTCTTATTTTTAATTTTAAATTTAATTTTTACTTTTTAATAATTTTTTTCTTAAAAAACTATATTTTTAATTTGTTTTATATCATCTCTCTGTCTCATCCTTCCTCTTTAATTTTTGTTTATTTGTCTGTCTAGTTTAGCCTCCCTTTCACACTAAATAAATAGAATATAACTACTATATAAATCTAATACTGTAAAATCCCACTTTCTTACTATATTCTGCATTCTTCCCTCCTTTTCTTTTATTATTATTAACATACAATGTAAATATTACCTACTGTCTTGCATAGTCTGAACACTACTTGCTACTATTATTAATCTACCATCCCCTCTCTCAAAAATCATATTTTTCCTCCTTAAAAACAACCCATATCTATTCCTCTTACAGTATAAAAGCTTTAATTTCTACATTTATATTAATACTGGTTCATTGGTTGACGATAGCAGGATAGACGGTGGGGGATATTTTTAAGGGTGTGGGTTTTCTGCCTGGGCTGTGTGTTTATGTTTTTAATAGTATCTCCACAAAAGAATACAAGACAAAGTGGATAGTGTGACTCTCAATCAACTAGCCAGAGGGAAGATCCTACCAAAAAGCATCTGAAATATAACCAGACAGCATAAACAAGTGAACATCAGGCTCTCTTTGATCAGGAGATCAAAGAGACTGCACCACTGAAACCCCCAGATCTCCTATAAAGAATCTCATACCACAAAGGTGGAAAGTCAAAGCAGACAAACCCCAAAAAACAAAAACAAACAAGAAGAACCCAACACGGTAAGACGCAGAAACAACCTTTCAATGAAAAGAAAAGAGGGATCCCCAGAAAGAGAGGTAGATGGAATAGACATAGCCCAAATGTCAGACATGGAATTCAAAACAATGGTGGTGAAGAAGCTCAATATACTCTACAACCTCAAAAACAACTATGACAACCTCCAAGGAAGTTACCAACAGCTCCAAGAAAATTACAGGGAACTTATGGAGAACTACACCAGCATAAAAAAGGACATAGAAACTATTAACAAGAACCAGGGAGAAATGAAGAATACAATCTCTGAACTGAAAAACACAGTAGAATCAATCAAAAGCAGGCTAAACGAAGCAGAGGATCGAATCAGTGAGTTAGAGGACAATGTAGAAAAAAATTCCCAGACAATACAACAAAATGACAAAAGATTAAAAAAGTATGAAGAAGATGTAAGGAAATTACAGGATAGCATGAGGAAAAACAACATCTGAGTCATCGGAATTAAAGAAGAAGAAGAAAAGGAATGAGGAGTAGAAAAGCTGATAGGAGAAATAATGACAGAAAAATTTCCCAACCTGATGAGAGAAGAAGTTATGCAAGTTCAGGAAGCATAGAGAGTTCTAATGAAGAGGAACCCCAAAAAACCCACTCCAAGGCACATCATAATTAAAATGGCAACAGTCAAAGACAAAGAGAGAATCCGAAAAGCAGCAAGAGAAAAACAGCAAATAACATACAAGGGAGCTCTAATAAGGCTATTGACTGATTTCTCAACAGAAACACTACAAGCCAGAAGGAATGGTTAAAAATATTTCAAGCAATGAAAAACAAAGACCTACAACCAAGAATACTCTACCCAGCAAGGCTCTCATTCAAAATAGAAGGTGAAATAAGGAGTGTCTCAGACAAAGGAAGACTAAAAGAATACATCTCCACCAAACCAGCATTGTCAGAGTTGCTAAAGGGAATGTTCTAAGAAAAAGAAGAAAAAAAGAGGAGAGAAACACAGGTACAAAGGGAAATGAATAAATACATGTCAATAATAACCTTAAATGTAAATGGATTAAATGCTCCAATTAAAAGACATAGGGTAATGGAATGGATAAGAAAACAGGACCCACATATTTGCTGTCTACAAGAAATACACCTCAAAACAAAAGATTTACCTAGACTGAAAGTAAGGGGATTTAAAAAATATTCCAAGCAAATGGACCTGAAAACAAAGCTGGGGTAGTACTCCTCATATCAGACAAAATGAATTTCAAAGCAAGGATAATAAAAAGAGACAAAGAAGGACATTTCATGATACTTAAGGGAACAGTTTATCAAGAAGATATAACACTGATAAACATATATGCACCCAACATAGGAGCACCCAAATACATAAAGAAAATAATAGAAGACCACAGGAAAGATATTAAGAGCAACACACTCATAGCAGGGGACTTTAACACTCCATTATCAACAACAGACAGATCTTCGAAACAAAGGAACACCAAGGATATACAGGCATTGAACAACATACTAAACCACATGGACTTAACCGATATATATAGAACTTTTCATCCCAAAGAAGCAAAATATACATTCTTTTCAAATGCACATAGGACATTTTCAAAGATAGACCCCATGATAGGACACAAAACAAGCCTCAACAAATTCAAGAAAATTGAAATTATATCAAGCATCTTTTTAGACCACAATGCCTTGAAACTAAAAATCAACCTCAGAGAAAAAAATCAAAGACACCCAAACTCATGGAGAATGAATAACATGCTGTTAAATAATGAATGGGTTAACAATGACATCAAAGAAGAAATCAAGAAATTTCTGGAAACTAATAATAATGAACACACAATAGCCCAAAACCTATGGGACACAGCAAAAGCAGTCCTAAGAGGGAAGTTCATAGCAATACAGGCATACTTAAAAATGATAGAAGTATCTCAAATAAAATATCTAACCCTAAAGATACAAGAACTAGAACAACAACAAAGAACAAAGCCTAGGGCAAGAAGAAAGAAGGAAATCATCAAGATCAGAGCAGAATTAAATGACATAGAGACCAAACAAACAATTCAAAAGATCAACAAAACTAGGAGCTGGTTCTTAAATAAACAAAATCGACAAGCTTCTAGCCAGGCTCATTAAGAAAAAAAAGAGAGAAGACCCAAATAAAGAAAATCAGAAATGAAAGAGGAGAAATCACGACTGATACCACAGAAATACAAACGATTGTAAGAAATTGCTACAAACAACTGTATGGCAAGAAATTTGACAACCTAGAAGAAATGGACAAATTTCTAGAAATATGTAAGCTTCCAAAACTGAATCAATAAGAAGTAGAAAGTCTCAACAGACCAATAACAAAGAAGGAAATTGAAACAGTTATCAAAAACCTCCCGACACAAAAAAGCCCTGGACCAGATGGCTTCATAGGCAAATTTTACAAAACATTTAGTGAAGAACTAACTTCTACCCTCCTCAAACTATTCCAAAAAATCCAAGAAGAGAGAAAAATCCCAGACTCTTTCTATGAAGCCAGTATTACCCTAATTCCAAAACTGGTCAAGACACAACAAAGAAAGGAAACTACAGGCCAATATCACTGATGAACATAGATGCTAAAATCCTCAACAGAATATTGGCAAACAGGATCCAGCAATACATCAAAAAGATCATACAGCTCGATCAAGTGGGCTTCATTCCAGGGATGCAAGGATGGTTTAATATTCACAAATCAATAAATATAATACATCACCTAAGCAAAATGAAAGACAAAAATCACATGATCATATCAATAGATGCAGAAAAAGCATTTGATAAAGTACAACACCCATTTATGATGAAAACACTCAGCAAAATGGGAATAGAGGGAGCATACCTTAACATAATTAAGGCTATATATGAGAAGCCTGAGGCCAACATCATACTCAATGGACAAAAACTAAAAGCATTCCCCCTGAATTCAGGAACTAGACAAGGTTGTCCACTCTCTCCGCTCCTATTCAACATAGTGTTGGAAGTCCTAGCCACAGCAATCAGACAAGAAAAAGAAATAAAAGGCATCCAAATTGGGAAAGAGGAAGTAAAACTTTCATTATATGCAGATGACATGATAGTATACCTAGAAAATCCTATAAACTCCACTAAAAGACTACTTGATATAATAAGTGAATTTGGCAAAATAGCAGGGTACAAAATAAATATACAGAAATCTAAGGCCTTTCTATACACCAACAATAAACTATCAGAGACAGGTACAAAAAAGAAAATACCATTTACTATAGCAACAAGAAAAATAAAGTACCTAGGAATAAAATTAACCAAAGAGATAAAAGACCTGTACTCTGAAAATTATGTAACATTGAAGAATGAAATTAAGGAAGATACAAATAAATGGAAGCAAATACCATGTTCTTGGATAGGACGAGTCAACATCATCAAAATGGCCATACTACCCAAAGCAATTTACAGATTCAATGCAATCCCTATTAAAATACCAATGTCATATTTCATAGACCTAGAACAAATACTCCAAAAATTTATATGGAACCAAAAAAGACCTCAAATAGCAAAAGCAATCTTGAGACGGAAGAACACAGCAGGAGGAATCACAATACCAGACATCAAACAGTACTACAAAGCCACTGTGATCAAAACAGTCTGGTACTGGCATAAGAACAGACATATAGATCAGTGGAACAGAATAGAGAGTCCAGAAATAAACCCAGGCCTCTATGGTCAACTAATCTTTGATAAAGGAGGAAGGAACATAAAATGGAGTGAGAAGAGCTTCTTTAACAAATGGTGCTGGGAGAACTGGACAGGGACATGCAAAAAAAATGAAACTAGACCACCAACTTACACCACACATCAGAATTAACTTAAGATAAATCAAAGACTTAAATGTGAGCTGTGACACCATAAAAGTCCTAGAGGAAAACATAGGCAGGAAAATTTCAGATATCCCACGTAACAATATTTTCACGGATACATCTCCTAAGGCAAGAGAAATAAAGGAAAAAATAAACAAATGGGACTACATCAAACTAAAGAGTTTCTGCTCAGCAAAAGAAAACATCAGCAAGATGAAAAGAAAACCAACCATATGGGAAAACATATTTGCCAATGATATCACAGACAGGGGACTGATCTCCAAAATATATAAAGAACTTATATGACTCAACATCAAGAAAACAAACAACCCAATTAAAAAATGGGCAAAGGACCTGAACAAACACTTCTCCAAAGAGGACATACAGAAGGTCCATAGACACATGAAAAAATGCTCAACATCATTAGCCATCAGAGAGATGCAAATAAAAACCACAATGAGATACCACTTTACACCAGTCAGAATGGCCATCATCAACAAATCAACAAGCAACAAGTGCTGGCGAGGATGTGGAGAAACGGGAACCCTACTGCACTGTTGGTGGGAATGCAGACTGGTGCAGCCACTATGGAGAACAGTATGGAATTACCTCAAAAAACTAAAAATGGAACTGCCTTTTGAACCAGCGATTCCACTGCTAGGACTATACCCGAAGAATCTTGAAACACCAATTCAAAAGAACTTATGTACCCCTATGTTCATTGCAGCACTGTTTACAATAGCTACGTGCTGGAAACAGCCTAAGTGCCCATCTGTAGATGAGTGGGTCAAAAAACTGTGGTACATTTACACAATGGAGTTCTATGTAGCAGAGAGAAGGAAGGTACTCCTGCCATTTGTGACAACATGGATGGAACTAGAGAGAATTATGCTTAGTGAAATAAGCCAGGCAAAGAAAGCAAAATACCATATGATATCACCTAATACAGGAAACTAAAGAACAACATAAACAAATGAACTAAATAGGACAAAGAACAGAATAGCAGTCAATAGCGGGGAGGGGGGACGAGAGAAGGGGGATAAGTAAGGGAAGGTTTTAGTCAAGAAATGAGTATAAATGACCCATGGACATGGACAACTGGGAGAGATATGACTGTGGGAGAGGGGGTGGGCTGGGCGGGGGAGAGCAATGGGGGAAAAATGGGACAACTGTAATTGAAAAATCAAAAAATAAAATAAAGAAAACAAAAAACAAACAAAAAATAACTAAATAAATTATAATGGTAAGTAAGCAGTTTTCGGGGTGGCTTGTCACATATAAATAGATATTTGTGACATTAGATGTTGTGTAAAGTTATACAAGTTAAATTCCTTTTGCTTAGTTATTTGTTGATATAATGGACATAATTAGCTTTAGTCGCCCCCGCTCCGGGGCAGGGGGCGGGGAGCGAGGCGGCGCTGTACACAGCTTCTTAAATTCCCCACCAGAAAGAAAAAAGTTCTTCTCTTATATGTGGCTTGGAATATCCTAGAAAGTAGTGTAAGATCGTGAATTCATTGCTAGGTTATCACTGTGCTCAGGGATGCAATTCCCACTATATCCACATTATATGAAGGATCAGGGGAGAAGCAGTTTCTTTAAAAATGTTGACAATTTGGAGAAGAATGGAAAGGGACAGGAACTGGTCAGAAAAAACACAAGTCCACTGTAGTATATGGCAACCATCAAATTACTCAATCTCATATTTTAAAGTGTGGCAATATTACTGTTACATGAAGTCTTCTCAGTGGTAACAGTTTAATAGTAAAAAGTAGCTATACCTCTTTTATAGTGAAACACATATTTTTATTTTAAATATGTGAATTTTAATACTCTATTTAATTTTAGATAAGTACCAATGAGGAAAGGAAGCAAGGATGTTTTCTGTTCCTGACATTGGATTTAGCAGGGCAAGAATAATGTTATCTATTAATGAGCAGAGATGTTAGCTAAAGAGGTCTGGCTATGTTCCAGTTTAGTTAATTAAATTCTACCTGCTTAAATTCTGTCTTTATTTTCAAATGAATATTCATTGTGATTTCTCATTTGAAAAACTATTTGATGTTTTGAGTTTGGAATCACTAATTTATTTGTGAGATAAAAATTCAGTTTACTTTAAGTGTAAAATGCCCTAGCTTCAGTCCAATATTATATTATTTTTTGTGTGTATTTTAAGATACTTCTCTTAAGGCTAAGGCTACATACATTTTTCCAATGATAGTACACCCTTTTAAAATAATTTCCGTATTTCTCATAAGTCATGGCTAATTATGTAACAGCACATCTGATTCAACCTGAACTTGATCTGACCTATTAGATATGGTGCTTTTCTATACAATAATACCTGGATGTTTTATAATTTCAAGTAGAGAAATAATCAAATCAAATTAAATTATCTCTGATTGATCATTTATGTGTGAGAACTTATTTCAGGAATCCATTGTACAATATGCCAAATCAGTATATTATGGTTTTAATAAAAGACACAAGTTTTGACTTATTTTTCCTTACTGCTGTGATAAGAACATTTCCCTTTTTATTGAATCTATTGGGGTGACATTGGTTAACAAAATTATACAGGTTTCAGGTGCACAATTCTATAACACGTCATCTGTACACTGTATTGTGCATTTACCACCCAAAGTCAAGTCTCTGTCCATCACTACTTATCTCCTCATACCCTTCTCAACCTCTATCCACCCTGGTATCCCCAGCAGTCGCCACACTGTTGTCCATGTTCATGAGGACATAAAAGACCTGTACTTGGAATGTTATAAGGCACTGAAGAAAAAATGTGTAAAAGTGTATATTGTGTTCATGGATAGAAAGAATTAACATCATTAAAATGGCTATGCTACTCAAAGCAATCTATAGATTCAATGCTATTCCTATCAAGATACCAATGGCATATTTCACAGAACTAGATCTAATATTCCAAAAATTTATATGGAACCACAAAAGACCTCAAATAACAGTCTTGAGAATGAAGAACAAAGTTGAAAGAATCATGCTATCTGATATCAAACAATACTACAAAGCAATAGTAATCAAAACAACATGGTACTGACATCAGATTTTTAAGTGTACATTACAATATTGTTAACCATAGTTACAATATTGTAGAACAGATCTCTAGAATTCCCCCTTTCTTCTCCTTTAACCCCTGGCAGCCATTATCCTAGTCTGTTTCTGTTTGTTTGACTACTTTAGATTCCTTGTATAACTGACATCCACAGTATTTGTCCTTCTGTGACTTGCTTATTTCACTTATCAGAATGGCCTCTATTGTGTGTATATATAATCCATATGTATACATGCACATATGTATATTTATATACACAGGAATCGCAAAAACAGGTTTACTGTTATGAGTATACAAAAGACAAACTTTATTCTTGCATTATTATTTATTAATTATTGTATTATTTATTTGTATTATAATGAAAACCTACTTTTGCCCACCCCTGTAAATGTTTGTGTGTTTGTAAGCAAAGACACATATACATATGTATATATGCATATACATTGTATACATATACATACACAAAATAGGTATGGGATCCCATAATTATAAACCTTAAAATTATCATAGGCATTACTTACATTACTTACATTACTCATATATTACTCATATATTTCACATATACATTATATATTTACACTTAAAACACATCTTAATTCAGACAAGCCACATATCAAGTGCTTAATAACCTCATGTGGCTTCTGATTACTGTATTAGATAACATAGTTTTAGATATTTAGCTTCAGTGTTTGAAAATATGGCAGTGTTACCGAAATGCTAAAAAATTAGAGAAAGAATAGAATTGTAGGGACTGAAATCAAGAGTTCCCTTTTGATCCTCTAATGTTTGTGATGCATATTAGGCATCCATACAGAGTTGAAATGCTTAAAATTGAGTATTGTTAATAACTGGTCAGTACTTAATTATATAGATATAACTTAAATAGCATGTTCACCATGGGAAAGTTTTATGCCATTACAAACTAGAGTCGATGAAAACTCATATATGTATAACTTTGCTTAGTTTCTGAAATATTCTTCAGATATTGTTCCTTGAAGTAGAATTCATACATCTTAGCAATTTTCAATTCTAAAGGATTTTTGTATGTTGATCAATTTTTCTCCAGAAATAGTAAAAAAAATTATTATCCTCCCTAATAGCAAAGCTATATTCTGAATATGTGCACTGCCACTGAGTATCAGGACATTTTAGGCATGTATAATGTCTTGTAAAACCAACTTTCTGTAATGAAGTTTTTGATCTGATATAAGTAACACATGGTGAATAGAAAATATAGTTCCATTAAGAAGCTCCAGTTCTAGAGGAGGAATATTCAGTTTTTTAAAAAGTAGCTCTTCGTTTGTTTTAATACTTCAATTTTTTTCTCCAAGCCAACATTAGTTATCAATAATTCAATAGTATCACAGGATGAGCTGATGAAATTAGCTTGTTTTATGTGCACAGAGGTGTGTTTATAAAATAGTATATATACTAATCCCTAGACCTATGAGATGTTTGTCTCTTAAAATAATTTTTATCATTTTAAAAAGCATTGAAATAAGAGTTTAAGTTGTTTTTTCTAAATATGTGACCGGCTTTTGTAAACATAGAGGTCTATTTTTGTTATACCTTTATGTTCTCCTAGATTTTCATTTTTTCTATCATTTATAATTTAAAAATTAAAGCTAGAGATGTCTTCAGAAATGATTTTAATACTTCACTTTAAATTTAGAAAAGATAATTTAAACCTTCAAGAGTGTTGTGTTCATTTATTTATTATACAAATATTCATTCTATAGTGGGTCTGGATAAAGTTATAAACAGAATATAGGCACTGCTTCTTAAATTTGGAAGCTTGGACTCTGGTGGAGCAGGCATTCATAAAGTAATTACATAAGTATATCTGAAATATCAGTTTTATTATGTGACATAAGAGATAAAGTTACAGTACTATAAAAGCCTAAAATAAATGAATTTGCTCCAGTTAAGGTCAGAAAAGTCTTCACTGAAGAAATGAAAATTAACACAAAGTTTACTGATGAGTGGGAATTGACTAGACAGGATGAATAAAAATCAATCCATGTCACAGGGAGAACACATACACAGTGGAAGGGAGGAACAAGGCACTTTGTGTCCCTATAGGAAGACAGAGGTAACTTGGGTGAGAGGAGTGAGGGGAGTATCGTGAGAGATGAGTCTGGTGATGACAAAGGAGCCAGAGCATGCTGAGCCAAAAAGGACGTGATGGGATGAATACATTGATTTTAAAAGCAACAGGAAACCATTGAGTTATTCAAGCAGGGGTGTTTCATGATCAGATTTTGATTTTGAAAAGATCTTTTAAGCTATAGAACAATTGGAAGAAAGAAAATCATTGGATCATTTAGGAGAAAACATGCACTCACCCAAAGGAAAAGTAAGGCTGAACTTGGATTCAAGTAGAGGCTGATATTGGTGGGAAACATGGAGAGAAGTGAACTTCTGAGAAAGGTAGTTCTAGCGGTTGTGGTGACCAAATACATAAGGAGTTCCAGCAGGGCTCTAGGTTTCTGCCTCACGTAGCCGTAGGGTAGGGGGTAAAACGGGGACACATGTAGGTATCTGCAAACTCACTTTTGTATGTGCCTTGTTTACAATATCAGTGAGAATGTAATGAGATACCAAGTAGGTAATGATATGTGCTCATATGATGAGAGAACTTAAAGAAGAGACTTTCTCAAAATAAAAATGGATCAGCAATTCAATAGTGTTTATAAAAAATTCCCTTCCTGATTTCAGAGAGGGAGGCAGTGAGAGTAATAGACAATTATTACGACGCCTATTCAGATTATACATACAATAAAATGGATAATAGAGACAAACACAGATCAATTAATTGATATAACATGAAAGATAAAACAAATATATGTTTATGTATTTGTTAAATATATACTTTATTTACATATTTAACAAATATATAAATGTATACTTGTTTTATCTATATTGTTAGCACTTTTATTCATGTGCAAACACTGACTAGGAAATGAATGAAGAATGAATGATAATCAACATGCATAGATGTGCATATAAATCTAGGAGTTTTGTTTTAAAGATTTACAATTAGTAAAGTTGAACTTTTGCATCTGAGTATAATGACAGATATTCTGAAATAGTTATTCCATTTATAGTCTGTGTCAAAAGTCGCTTAAATGTGTCAGACTCTTAAATATTTTTAAGGAGTTTAAGATCCAGGATGCATCCAAATTCTTTAAAACTTCCCTTTTCCTTCCTTCTCCTTTACAGGATAAAATGGACTTGACTTTGGAGTGGGAAGTGTTCATTCCAGCAAGTGGGTACTTTTTCCTTCACCTAAAATTTACACTTGGAATAATGAAAAAAAATCTCAAAAAAATACGGCTAAAATAAATTTCTGAGTACATTTTTACTCATCCTCAGTGGTCAGATATAAATATTTACCCCAAAATATTAGTGAACAACAGAAAGCTTTTTAACAAGGGAGAAGCACTTTAAAATGTTTCTAAATAATGTCTCCACCTGTGTCACTACATTATGTTTAATACCTGCTATGATATGCAACTGCCCAGGTGAACGTTTAAGCTCTAAAAAGGCTTACAAAAATTTACAGAAATATATCCTAGAAAAACTACAATAACAGATGTAGAGAGAATGTTTTTCTCTTTTGAATTTAAACTAAGGTAAATGCACACTAATGACTTGCTTATTTTCACCTAAATCTCTATCTTAAACAAGTTCCAGTGCCCATAGGATCTATAGATAGAATTTGAATATGAGATGACAAGATTACAATTTGTCTTGTTTTTTGTTACACATTGATGATAGCTTTATTTCTCCCCTTTTATTAAAAATGTATTACAACTATATTTTGCATTTTAGAAGCAAATGCATTTAAATTTAACAAGAAAAATCTAGATTATTTGCACATATAAAAATTTTAATTTATATTGCAAAACCCTACTTAGGCCAGTGTATTAATGTGCTCTAGCTGCTGTAACAAAATAAGCACAGACTGAGTGGCTTAAATAACAGAAATCTATTGTCTCACAGCTCTGGACAGTGGAAGCCCCACATCAAGGTGTCAGCAGGGTTGGTTTATTCTTAGAGCTCTGAAAGAAAGATCTGCTAAAAGACTCTCCCTTTGGCTAGTAGATGGCATTCTTCTCCTTGTCTCTTGATATATTCTTCTTTCTATGTGTGTCTCTGGGTCAGAATTTCCACCTTTTAAAAAGGACACCAGTCATGTTGGAGTAGGCCCCATTTTAAGTTGATTATCTCTGCAAAGAATTTATCTCCACATATGCTCATATTTGAGGTACTGAATGTTAATCTTCAACACTGGAATTTTAGGTGGCTCATTTCAACCCATAAAAGTCAGACTTGAAAATAGAACAAATCTATGTAGGTATATGTATAGGTATAGGTATGTGAGTGTGAGCATGGACCTGTATATGCATGTCAATTATGTGTCTGTGTGTAATTTATTAATTTATTTTTCATTATGTTGTTTGTCTTACAAAATCTATAAGAAATAAATGAAAGTTTCAGACTATTAACATTTTCTATTTGCCTACTGCTTTAAAATTGAGAAAGCTACTATATCTTTGGCACCTTATCACATTACATTTGTATATTTTTAAAACATGGATTTTCCTATGCTCTAGTGCAGACAACTTAAGGATCACCTCTTTCAAATTAATCCACTGATCGATTGCCATGTGAAAAAAGTCCTGGCACCAACAATGAGGAAATAGTAAGGATTACTTATCCGTCCCTTGGGCAGACCATTGCCCAAAGAGAGTTTGTTCAAAATGGGTAGAATCCATAATAATAAACAGTTCGGTCATTTCTACAGAACCTGATGGTAAACTGTATGCTACAGGAAAGCTAGCATCAAAGACAAGTTTGAAAAATATCCGTGATAACAATTTCCACATTTAGAGTAAAAGTAAAACTGAATTTTCACAGCAATTTTAACTAATCATTGATAACACTGAATAACATTCCAAATACTATCCCTCACATAGCTCACAAAGTTTAATCATGTTTTTTGTTTAGTAAAGCAATTATTTTCTTTTTATAGTTTTATTGAGGTAAAATCCACAGACTATAAAATTCATCCATTTATAATCTATGTACTATACACATATTTAGTTTGCCAACCTTATAACATTTATACTGTTTTATAAAATGATTTCAATGGATATTAAGATAGAGTTAACTAATGTTTAAATACAAAGCCTCTATTTTCCTCTTTAGTGGCTGAATTTTATCAACAAGTGGGTCTTCTTTGCCCCATTTTAATGGAGGCGGGTGCACAATTTTTATATGTTTTAAGAAGTATATTCTCCCTGCTAAGTGGAGAATGGACAGTAGGAAAATAACAGGAACATTAGACAGACCCCCCAGGAAGCTATCATAGTTGTCAACAAGAGAGGGGACAACAGTGATTTTGAGAAGATTTGGACTAGACAGAGAAGAAAGTTTGTTTCAGGATACACTTTATAGGTAAACTCAAAAGTGGATGAAAGCACTGGGGAATAGTGTAAGTAAGGGACAAAAGAGAAATGAGGATTATCTCTCCCATTTCTCTAGCATCCAAATGGATGGCATTACCCTGTTAATAGTATGGAAAACCCTTTTTTGGGTGTCAGATTTGTGAACTCTATTAGACATTCCTGTGAAGACAGCTGAAAATAAACACTGTTGATGAGTATAATTTAGGGAACTGTAATTCTGGGCATCAACAACAGGTTGACACTATTGAAAGTCATGAACCTGGTGAGATTCTCTTGACAAAAGTACTGTAGTCCCTCTCTATATCACGGTTCACTTATTGAGACCCCATTGTATCACAGGATTTAAAAAAAATATTATATTTAATTATTTATTGTGGATTTTTTGCTATATCACGGGATTTTGCGGTACTGTACAGTAAATACTAAAATAAATGTAAGGTTCCTACTTTGTGGATTTTCACCTATTGCGGGGTGGGGGTCTAGAACATAATACCCATGATAAGTGAGGGATCACTGTATAGATAAAGAAGAGAGGTATCCAGAATCTAAGTATATTACACATAAGAAAAGTAGGTATGTATTTAATGGGACTTCAAAACACTATATTTCTTATAGAATTAAATATTGTTTTTCTAAAGATGCAATCTACATATCACTTTTCATGAGTACATCTAGATTAAAGAGAGGTCATTTTTCCTTTGGACTTATTTTGGAATGATAGCAAGTTATTTTATATTCTCTCATTTATTTTCTGTTCTCTTAAAAGCACAACCATAATTTTGCATTTCCCTTTTCTTTCTCATACACAGATATTATAACCAGGATCTCAAATGGAGGAAATTGACAAGTTTGTATACTCTTGATTTCAGATAGCATGTAAAGCAGTAAATTATATGAAATAAAATAAGAGTTTTAAGGGACTTCATATTTTGCTTAAAAAAACAGTGATGCTGAGAAAAGATATATTCATTAAAGGCCATGTCTGGACATACAAAAACATTATGTATGTCAGAATACACCAAAGCCCACAGAGACAGAAAATAAAGGAGACTGTTCCTGTCATTTTAAAGATGGGGCATATGTTTAGCACTCTGTTGGATATATTCTACTAATCCAACAATTGAAATCGGCCTTAATCTAAATAGTGCCAACAAGTTCAGTTGACAGTTATGTGATAACTGTATTATAAATGCAACTTTAATTTTCAAATAATTAACATAAGCCTGAAAACTGAATTCAGAATAGTAACTGGATGAGAGCAACTTCACACTCATCCCCAATCTATGAGAGGGGGGAAATAATAATGATAATGGACAGATGTCATTCTTGACAAGAACAGAACAAATTGGCCCCATTACTCTACTGTGCTACATTCTGATTTTTTAAATCGAACGCGTAAATCGGGGTGGAATTATGCTTGGTACAATCATATGATCATTCACACATTCTTCCTCTCTCAAATTTATTTATTTAAGGATATATAACTTTGTGGTTTTTTATTTATGCCAAAGATCCATCTGATCTGATGTATCAGACTTCATATATCACAACTGTAACAAAAAAAAATTGCTCTTGGAGATACAGAAAATTTGAAACAAAGGTTTTTGTTATCAGAAAGACACCTACAAGAGGATTAAAGTTTTTCTTTCTAGATTCAATCTAGATGCAATACACATCATGTAACTGCAGGCATGTCACATTTACAATAAAATAACTGCTTATGTGGTGATGAGTTATGATGTATGGAGGGTTGTTTGGAAAACAAATGAAAGACTTTATATTTACTAGTAAAATATAGCATCTGAGAGTGGATTGTCTTATTTTCTCTAGGTGGGTAATAGAAGTGAAACTGAAAATATTGGCAATGCTCTCAGCTTATGGTTAGCTTAGTTCCCAGGTAGCTTCCTAAATTCTGAGTAGAATTACTACTAATTCAAGTAAAGCTAGTTTTTGGCATTTATGAAAGACATAAATAAACTTACAGGCTGTAGTAATAATGCCACGTTCCTTAAAACACTCACCAACAGTTCTGTTTCCTAGATCCCCATTTCAAATTTTGAAAACACATGTGCATTCTATTCTATGACATATATTCTAAGATCAGTGCATAGGCACATTTTTCAGCTACATGGGTGTGAAGACAATGAAACGTGCACAGATCTACAACAGGAAGCCAGGTTAGGAGAAATAGAGGAGTAAGGTAAACATACTCAGTTCCTACTTAAATCTTCTCAACATGAACTCACCATGTCCCTTTATTTAAAATATTAATTTACATTGAGTGTTCATAGACCTTTGTACCCATGTATTTAAAGTAAGGTGAAGAAATGTCCCTATGTGTCTGGGATAGTCCTGGTTTATGGCTATTGTCCAGACATAATGATCACTAGTACCTTCTTTCATCCTCAAATGTGTTCCCATTTGGACAATAAATTTTGCGGTCACCCTATTTATGGAGAAGGCCAGGGTAGGGGTGTTCTGTAGGAAACAGAATAATAAAATATCAAAACAAATATTGAGATCCATTTCTAGTGTTATTTTAGCATAAAAAATGAAGTTGAACTTTACTGAGAAGTGGAATTGGCCTTAACTTTTTCCCCAATAAGTCAATATACTTGTGGCAAATGAAACAGGTTAGGAAGGAATTGATTAGGCATGGAATTCAGCCTTCATGGAACCTGGTGTCAAAGAGAAGAGTAGTGATGATGGGGGCAATAGCGAAGTCAGGGCAGAATTTTCTGAAATCAAGGTGGGTGGTAATTTAAGGGACAGATAATGAGATAATTTTTCTTTTTTTGCTTGTCTTTAATGTTTGTTTTTCTTTTTTACCATTATTTTTTAATCCTCACCCTAGGATATGTTTATTGATTTGAGAAAGAGAGAGAGAGAGAGAGAGAGAGAGAGAATTGATATGAACAAGAAACACCTTTTGGTTGCCTCACGTACATTCATACCTGTCCTGACTGGAAAATCGAACCAGCAGTCTAAGTATATGCCCTGACCAAGGACTGGACCCTCAACCTTTTGGTGTATGGGTGACTCTCCAACCATTTGAGCCACACAGCTATAGCAGGTGTAATGTTTTTAATGAGGCTAAAAATGGTCTTAGAAATTATAAGATGATGCCAAGAAATAAAGCTGGAGTGAGAATATGTGCAATATAAGCTGAAAGACAATTGGAAACAATCTCCGGGAAGCACTCAGTATCTCTTTAGAGTGGCCCACTCATTGGCATCATCTAAATATAATGGCTTAGAAATGTAATATCTATGACCAGCACCAGTCATAACTGAAGCTTTAAAAATGGTGGAGGCAGTGGTGGAAAGTATTTTGTGAGTTTGTAATGCCCAGACCAAAACAAACAATCCTCATCTTAAGAGAGAGCATTTATTTTTTAAATGTATTCGATTTTATATTTCTTAATTGAAAATTATGTTCTCAGTAATAATTACTTTAGAAAATCTCTGATTTTTTTAGCTTCATTAGGGAAAAAAGATTGACCACATGTTCATTATACCCATGATAAGCCTTGGTTGTGTTAGTTTGTTGTGGAATGTTGAAAAGAAGCTGACCCTAATGTTGAAGAAACAAATACAAGTCCTAGTCAAGTGAGAAGTAATGTGCACAATAAAAAGCAGAGGAGGCCACCCAAGATTTAATTAACATGTAAGCTTTATTACATAAAACTCGGACTCTCCTGAAACATACAAGACAGCAAACAAAAGGCCTTTTTCCCTTTATGAAAAGACCTAAATGTGCTCATCAAAACAGATAAGGACAATCTTTGAATTGAACTAATTTGGAAAATTAGAAAGTGCCCATTAAGCAGATGCAGATAGAAGGCACTGGCTATAAAAGACTTGGTCATCTTTAGGTCTTTTTAAATTTGATTTATGTACATAAATCATCATGTTTACAGCTTAAGCATCCTAAGTGGAAAGATTTACATAAATTAAGAATTCATTTTGTGGATTGTTTTTTGTTTTTATGTTCTATATAAGGTAATGCCAATAAAGTAAATTAAAATGACAGGTTTGGGGAGTATGTTTGACAATGTAAGCTTTTTCAAGTAAAACCTTGTTGGTGGAAAAATATTCCTATCTAGAAAGAAAAATTATATAAAGAAGATTCTTCCAGAAACACCGACTGACCTAAGATATGGTGGTAGACGATAGAATAAAACAGGGTCAGATGATTAAAGCTAACCAAAGAAAAAAAATGACAAACAATACTTGGGTCATTCCAAAAGTAAACATTTTTGTTTTCATTTTAGAAATGAAGGGTATGACTCCTATCACATGGGCAGTACATTATTTTAATGATCTCTTAATTAGAGATAAAAATGTACGCATTAATTATTCTTTAAGCATTTTTCTCATTTTTAAAATGTTTATTTTTCAAATTGATTCAAACTAAAAGCAATTATTTTGTAGGATTTTTTTTCATGCAGGCTGCTCTTTTAAATGTAGTCTTTTTTATTTTTAGATATCATATGTTACTCATGTACCCAGAGCTTCTGTGGTTGGCATTGTCTTATTGATTATTTGCTGTTCTTTCTAGCAAAAGAGCACTGCCTCTGGCTTTCTCCTCTGTGAATTTTCAAAAGACCCAACATTGAAGTTGGTATTTATACAGCATTTGGTGACATTATAAAATATATCATCTGGCTATTGGATTCTGATAATATTTAATCTCCAAGGAAAGCATGAGAACTAAAATGTCAATCTGTAAAGGCATTTTGAAAGAACTGTTAGGTGTTTTTTTAAAGCTTCATCATGATACAAAAGACAGTAATCCTCAGAGAATCTACTTTTCTTCTACAATAAAAGGAACAACAGCGATGATAAACATTTCTTTAACTCAAGTTGAAACTGTCTACTGAGAATTGCCTTGTGAAGAAGACAGACATTAATTACTCAATCTGGAGAAAACTAGTCATAAATTCCCGGGCATCCTAATAGACTGGATAATTTAAGAATTAATAAATCCTAAACATTCTTTAAAATTCTTTAAAAGTTTATTTACTAATTTTAGAGAGAGCCAGGGAGGGAAAGGGAGAACAGGAGAGAAAGAGAGAGAGAAACTCTGTATTCATTGGTTGATTGTTGTATGAGAGGAGACCCCACGAAAATGGAAATATCTTCTGGAGGGTGGGCCCCTTGTAGTACAGGCTTCACCCACTAGTAAGTTTTCTAGGAATCCATCTGTATCAGCTTGCATTGTTGTGAGAGGCTACCTTCAGCTTCAGTGAATTGTTTTGAAGACTTTCAATGTGTTTGCCCATTTTATGATGGGTGATCAACAGGTGCATTTGGCCACACCACATTGAGTGTTCAGTAGTTTTTGACCTAAAATGGCATGCCCCAGCCTCCTGATTAACCAGAACTTGTCCCAAGACTTTTCCCATAAATGAAAAAAGTCCTCAAATGGAAATGTTTTGCTGATGTGGAGAGGTGAAACAAAAACTGGCAGAAACACTAAGAGGCATCAAAATGGATGAGTTCAAAAACTGCTTTAAGCAGTGGAAAGAAGTCTCGATATGTGTATTGCATAAAACAGAAAGTGACTGGAATTTAAACAAGAATAAATACACAATTTTAAAGATGGATTCTAGGTTTTTTGGATCCACATTGATATGTGACCTGACCTGGGATAGAACCTGCAACCTTGGCTTATCAGGTTGATGCTGTAACCAACTAAGTTACCTGGCTGGGGCCTAATCATTACTTTTAACTTCACTGTTAACACTTACTTCTCCATGTCTAGCTTGGTCATTGCCTCATCACTATCTTCACCTTTGATTACCCTGTCACTCACAACACCACACAGAACTGGATGAATTCCTTCAATAATACTCTTTATGGTGGGTTCTAATTTTTCATTTAATTTTTTATTCAGGTTATGCCACCCACAAATTACATTTTTCTGCCTTCAATGTAACAGGATGTTTCAGAATTTTCATATTGCTAACTAATCCTTCCCTGTATTATGGAAGAGTTAGTTTGCATGATACAAAGGTTTAGAAATAATTTTTCTGCCCTTTAAAAGCATTTAGCTTTTTATTAAATTCAATGATCATATTTAACTAATTAGTTCATTATTCATTTTGATCCTTTCATAAATTAGTCTATATCAATATTTTGCTAGAGTTTAAATTGCCAGAAGATAAAGTCTATTTTGGTTTAACTGACTTTATAAAATGATTGATAAAGTAATGCTATATACTGTTAGGTGTTCCATAAAGCCATTATAGGATTAGATGTACTTAATATCAGATTTTGGTTAGATGCTTTCAAATAGTAGGTAAACACTATTACATATGCAAATATTGAGGGACTGGAGAAATACCAACATATTCAACCTCAGCATCCATCAAGATTTTTAACTGTAAAATATTTGTAGACTCCTAAGTGAAGATACTATCTTAACAGTCAGAAAGGTTGTGTGGTAACATGAAAAATATTTATGATATAATTAAAACAGCCACATTTTATTGAGTACCTACTATGCAATAGTTTTAGTTTTACAAAAATGCCTCAAAGTATGTACTTTTATCATTCTCATATTACAGATGAGGAAATATAGGCTCACGTAGTTTAGGGAACTTTTCCACTGTTATATAACAAATACATGGTATTGACCATTGAAATGAAGGCCCTTTGATTTTTCAAGTTTGTGAATTTTTACTTCACTAATCAATATTAACACTACTTAAAAAATAAATGCCAAAATGGGAAATGCTGCTTACGAATTGACATGGTTTAGAAAATACTGCAAGAATTGGAAAGTAAAGATTTGATGTGATAGTAAGTAAATTTAACAAGCATTTTCTTTCTTTTCTTTATTGCTTTTGCAATAGATAACAATGGAGGAGAAAAAGTAAAAACTTGGTCAGTTCTGTATTGAAGCACACATTATTTGCAAATGAAAGGACTGGGATTAGTCACGTGAACTTTGTATCATTTAATTTTTCTTAGGAGGGCATTTAATAACTTGCTCAGGACTAAGCAGGCATGGTTGTTAAAAGAAGCAAACTTCCCAATGACAATCTAAAAAGAACTGATAGGATATTAGATGAGCCTCAAAAGACTATTATTATGTTTTTAATAATGAAGGCATTGGCACTGCAATTGTTAGGATTTTATCTGTTCTATCATGAAATAAAGATCTAGATAGCACGCAGTAATTAAAGATTGACTTTGATTTAGATAATCCATTTTAATTGCATTTTTAATTGCAGTGAAAATTTCATGAAGTACCATCTGAAAATGCTGATGTAGAAAGATTAACTAATCAAGATCATGCCATTATATTTGAATTACTAGAAAGGTACCATGAGAAGCAGATGTAAAATACATCTCTCAACTAACACGTAAGTCCCTGTAATCTCATCTCACCTTCTGGGAACAATGTATAACAAATTAAAGCTGGTTCACGCAATGTCATACAATCTGGTAGCAAGATTCTAATTGATGAAGAAACAGCTTTTTAACGATCCTTGAACAACCATAGAAAATTTCAATTACTGGGAATTTTGACAAAAACTACCTTAAGGGGATGAAATCATTTGTACCAGTTTTCTTGAACAACTCAGAGGTCCCACTGGACACTTTCTGACCTATTTACACTCTACTCTGTTTAGTTTGGTTGAACAAATTAGGCCACTGGCTTATTACTGTACTTGTTACTGTATCTGCCATTGGGTTAGTAGACAATGCTAATTTCAATTAATTCACCTGTCACCATAATAAATTGAATCAGAATTTCTTCAAAATATACTGGTTAAGACTCCTTTTTAGCTTAAATTGTCAGATCAGCAGCAATGCTTTTTTATATGCTCCTCAATCAGATCAAACCCTGGAGAGTCAAGAGGTTCCACTGGGTGCAGCTTTTGGAGGGTGGCATGGTGGAAAGTAGCTGCTTATGAGACCAAGGTAGCCCTTTGTGGAGTTGTGTTCTGGAGAGCATTGGAAAATAATTTCTAGTATGAAAATACATCTTAAACCTTTCAAAAACAGTTTTATAACTTCAAGGTTCAGTGTGTGTTTGGGATTAAGAAATGCTACTTATGTTATTGTAGGGAACACCTTAAAGCTCAAAAAAGAAAGAGTACAAGCAAGACATGTTACATTTTCAGGTTAAGTATATATCATTCATAAACATTTTAATATTGCAAAATATTAGATTTTGATGGAAGGTGATGATGTTGGAGCAAGCATTAATTTTCTCCTTCACAAAAACAGAAAAAAAATGACCAAAAAAGAAAAAAAAGAGAGAGAAAATAGGTTAAAATCTTTATTAACATTGAAACTATGTGAGGCATTCACATACCAAAGACGTTTAAGCAATATCTCTTAGAATTTGTATAAAGTGAGATCGATTTCTTCTTTATTTATTTCAATAAATGGTTACTGAGTATTACTGTGCATGTGCAATGAATTCATCCACATGTCAGAGATTTTTAAGGAATGTCTGCTATACTTGTATAGATTAAGTCATATTACTTACTTCAATAAATATTTATTGAGCATTTATTAAATGCAGCAGAAATTTAGCACCCTCAGAAAGTGGTTATTGTCAAGGGAAATGAATGGAGATATCTTTGTAGACCCTGTTAATACATTTTATTATGGAAGAATGAAGGTTGCCCTTGGGTTTGGCACAGAAAAGAGAGGGATACTTCTACTCAGAGCTTGTTTTCCAGCCACAGATGGCTTCATTCAGGTTGCTTTGTCTGGCTGGAAGTTTAATAAAGCCAGACCCAAACAAGATCCTGCTCTTAGCACAGGGCCTTTTACTGCTCCTGACAAGGGGAATCACCATGACCTAGGGGGCACTTTCCTGGCTTGGGTATTGGAGAAGCTTCACATTTGCACAGTGGGACTGGGAAATCCTAGAACTTGTCAGGGAACAGCTCTACAAAAGCAGACCTACATGCACACATATGCATACACATGCACTCATGTGCCATACACATATGTGTACATATGTGCACATGTAGGAATTTTTCTCCATTTTTTGAAAACTTGTCAGAACATGCATAATTTTATGAATCTTGGCTTTTCTCACTAAAATATTGTACAAATCCTTCTAACTCAACTTACATAGTTGTTTATTCTACTTTAAATGACAGCATATTTCAATATATATTTATTACAATGCATTCCTCTTGATGTATTATTTCCTATTTTGTTTACTGTTCTTATTTTGTTTGTTTGCCATTACTATGAAGGTTGCAATAAACATTCTTGTACTTATATAATTAAATACTTGTATATTTTTATGGGAGAGATTTTGCAGTGGGGATTTCTAGGGCAGGTATTGTGCTGCTCTCCTAGGGCAGTTGTAACAAAGCACCAGAGATGAGAAACTTGTCTCTCATAGTTCTGGAGGCTGATGCCTGAAATCAAGGTTTCCTCTGAGAGTCTGGGTAGGTCCTTTCCTGCCTCTTCCTACCTTTTTGTTGGTGGCTGTCAAACTTTGGTGGTCGTTGGAGTACAGTTGTAGTTGTAGTTCTTCAGTCTCCGCCTCCATCCTCACATGGCATTCCCCTTAGTGCATCTGTCTTTGTGTCTCATCTTTTCCTCTCTTATAAAGACACTAGTCATATTGGATTAAAAGTCCATCCTACTCTAGTATGATGTCATCTTAATGCACATCTTAATTGCATCTACAAAGACCCACTTCCAAATAAGGTCCAATTCACAGGTACGAGGAGTTAGGATGTGAATATATCTTTTTTTTTTTGGGGGGGGGGACACAACTGAATCCACAGTAAATACATATGTTAATTTAAAAAATAGATCTTCCTGGATTTTCTTCTAAATGACACAACTGTTTGCAGTTACACTATTATGTATGAGCATGCCAATTTTTTCCATATGTTATTTAGTGTTATGTATTTTTTCTGAACAACTTGGTATATAATATTAGTTACATATATTTCAATTTATCTGATTAATTTTGAGCTTGAGCTTCACTTCTTATTTTTTTTTACATATAGATTTGCTTTCATAAACTTATGTCCATCTTTATTAAATTTTTTAGGTCAATTTATAAGTGTTCTTTGTAATATATGTCAGAACTCTTCATAACCTTTGTAAATCTTTTTTTCCATAACTATATATACATATATATACTAATTTTGTTATTGTATCTTTTGCAATAGAAACAAACATTCTTAATTTATACATAGTCAAATGTAATCTTATTCACCAATAAGCACTAGAGATGAGAAACTTGTCTCTCATAGTTCTGGGGGCTGAAGTCTGAAATCAAGGTCTCATCGTGGCCATGTTTCCTCTGAGAATCTGGGTAGAATCCTTTCCTGCTTCTTCAGCCCAATTAATTTAATAAAGAAAAGAAAAATATATGTCTGATAGGTGAGCATATGTTTAATATACAAGGAGGTCTTATAAATCAATATGAAAAGGACAACCCAATGAAATGTATTTTCTCACAATTCTGGAGGCTAAGAATTCCAAGATTAAGGTGCCAGCTGAATTTTTTTCTTGGTGAGAAATCTCATCCTTTTAGCTGTGCCCTCACATGGCAGACAGAGAAAGAGAGATTTCTCTTTTTTCTTATCAGGTCACAGTCGTATTGGATTAAGACTCTAACTTTATGACCTCATTTAATCTTAATTACCTCCTAAAGACTATCTTCAGAAACAGTTGCATTGGGTTATAGGGCTTTAACATATGAATTTGGGAGGACAATTCAGTCCATAGCATCATCTTTATGAAGTTTAAATACAAACAAAAGTAAACTAATGTATTAAAAAGATGCCTATATACATTTAGAAAGACCACAAAAGAAACAATACAACAAGGAGAAAAGAAATGCAAAATTTCTTGATGACGCAGATTGAGAGGCAGGAGCCAGGATGTATTTGGAATACTGTAACATGCACAGGAAATTTTTATTTCAATACACACCAATTGACCATCTTAGTTTTCTCTGCATGGTGAAATTATGAGTGATATTCTTTCTAATTTTCTGATTTTTTTTATTGTCCCTAAAATATATGTCTGTGTTAAACTGATGTTTAAACAAAATAAAAGCAAAATGAGTTGATGTCCAAAGACCAGGTTGCAAGCAAACACACCATGCCAGGGCCATCCTTTTCAAGGTGGTGGCGCTCCTGAGTGCCTGCAGGGTGAGCATGGGCGCTCTGGCAGCGGTGCTCAGGGCTGCTGCGGGTGCAGACTGAGGGCTTCTTTGCCAAGGCTCTTTCAAAGCATTTAAGTAAAAATAAATTTTATTGCTAAATAGCTCAGTTATTAGACGGGAAATTGAAGGAGTTCTGGCTGCAAGCATTTCTTCATTTCGAGGCGTGACCATTTCTTGAGTACCTGTCAGATTAAAAGAGCTAGCTTCCTAGGCAGGGTTTTATTTACTGTCATTATTAATGATCCAAAGGATGAAGTAAACACAGAGCCTGTTAAGCCTGAAGGGATTGCTAACACCTGGGAAAACAAAAGAACCCAGAAATTTCAGTACTGTTGCTCTACTTCTGAGTAATAGCTCTATTTAAAATCAGCCATTAAAATCCTAGTACTCTCAACTTTATTATTATTATTTTTTAGGGCAGATAGTACTTTTAACTAATGTTATTTTGCTTTTAAAAAGTTACAAAAAAGGGTCTCTTTATTTAACTTTCTTCTGAGGAAAGTGTCCCAAAATGTCTTGCAATTATATATTGAGGGTGATGGTGTATACATTGAGGGTGATGATGCTTAGTATGGACAACTTTTCCACCTGTGAAATGCACTCTATGTAATTACACTGCCTGAAGGCTGCCTCTGACTTTGAAGTCCCAGTACAGAGGAAAGAAACCTCAGGGATGAAAACATAAACCAGCATATGGAAGGACCTATGGGTTTTCAATAGACATGTTTTTATCCCCACAGAGGATGAATAAAGCCTTCTACAGACCTTTCCAACAATGAGGAATCAATCATAGAAGGCATTGCTGGGTGTAGGGATGGTGTGACAAATGGCATGTGTATATTGTGTGTTTATAGCTAGTGGTCATATGATTTATAGCCCAGGACCAGCACAACCTGTCAGGACCAGAAAGGACATATTGCAGAGGGTTAAGAAAAACAAAGTATTTGCTACCACAGATGAGATTCTGAACACAAGAAAACAGTACTTTGAAATGTAGAAGTGAGCATGATCTTGAGAACCCAGTTTTAAGAGTAGATGTACAGAAGACGTAACAAAGACTGACACCCTTTGACACAAAGGCAAAACCCCACAAGAAATGAATCAGAAAGGGCAATGCCTAGAATAAACTGAAACTCAAAGATGTGAAAATGTCAACCCCAAAAACTTATTTCAAAACATTTAGATTGAGGGAAGAATCATAACAGATTTGTGAATGTATAACCATTCAATTTCCATGTTTTACTGTTTTCTTCATCAGAAGACTGGTATTTAATCTGAAAGGGTAGAAAAACTTCAGCAAGGAACACATTTATGACTGAGAAAATGGTAAGTGTTCACGACCATTTCATTTTTTCTCCTCTTCAGGAGATCCACACCCACTTTCTACAGAGGGGCTGCAGTCACCCTGGGGACCAACGCTCTACATTTCCCAGTCAGGTATCTAGTTCTAGGCAATTGAAGGGCTGCACACCAAGTTTTTTAGCCTGGGCTCTAAAAACCTCCTTCAAGAGATGAGAGATCCTTGCTTGGCTTTCTCTTTGTTCTCTTGACTACGAGCTAGAAGCAAGGACTCCAAAAGTATCTTTGAAGTCTCTAGGACAAAAAAGAGCCACTGGGTGGAAGGAGCTGGATCTTCAACTCACCTTTTGAGGAAAGACTCTGGTAGAGTTGCCAGAGAACTGTCATTCACATTGGGATTTGCATGAGTAGGAAATTAATGTGGATTATGTTAAAGCATTGATTTGGGGAGGGAGGTGGTATTTGTAATAGCTGTTCACCTACCCTGTAACAATGCTAGTAAAAGCTCAAATAATGAAAATTTCTTCCTTTTAATAAAATTAATGTACTCCAAATAACTTACAAATGTATTTACAGAATAATCTTTAATGATCTTTAAAAAATATTGGGTAATGGAAAAAGTACCAAAGATCTATAAAGTGACTAGTGCAGAGTTTTATAAGAAAAAGATAAATTGGTAAGATAAATGTCAATTTCTAACAAATAATGTCCAATAAATTATTGAATAAATAACTTACGAGAACTAAAGAAAAGTTTTGATTTCCTGAGAAGAATATAAATTATTCCTACCTGTTTTCCTGTTTGAAAATTATTTCTAGGTGAGTAGTTCAGGGGTTGGAGTATAGGGTTTTCTCATGGATGACATGAGCAAGTGTGTAAAATGAAAGCATTCAAAGTGTGTCTAGTATCTTATAATTAATATTTAAGAATTTGATTGGATATATGACCAGCTTTAAAAAAATTATTTGGCTATATGGAAGCAGTCCAAGTGTTCATCAATAGATGAGTGGATAAAACAACTATGGGACATTTACACAATGGAATACTACTTGGCCATAAAAAAGAAAAATGTACCCTTTTCGACAGCATAGATGACCCTAGAGAACATTATGCTAAGTGAAATAAGCCGTTTAGAGAAAGTCAAGTACTATATTATTTCATTTATATGTGAAATCTAATGAACAAACTGAACTAACAAGCAAAATAGACACAGACTCATAGATGGAGAGCAGACTGACAGTTATTGGGAGGGGGAGGTTAAGGGGTGGAGGGATTGAGCAAAAAGGAAAAAGGACTCATGGACGTGGGCAACAGTGTGGTTGGTGATTGCAGGGAGGAGGTGGGTATAAGAAGGTTAAATGGTCATGGAAAAATACAATAAAATTTAATAAAAATTTAAAAATAAAAAATATTTGGTTTGTAAGAAAACATACAATAATACTATAATGACTATGTGCGGTGCTGGAAATATCGGGGGGAACACTTTGTTAGGTATGTGGTTGTCTAACCACTATGCTGTATACCTGAAACTAATACAAAATAATATTGAATGTTAACTATAATAAAAAGAAACAAAAAAAATTGAATCAATTATGCCTAGTAGTTGTACAATGACTTATAGTTTAAAAAGCATTATTATTTAGATTTTCCATTTTGATTTTTATAACAATGAGTAGATAAGGAAATTGAGAGGAAGGTAACTTATTGAGACCACACAGTAAATTGCAGTTGGGATCACCCTAGAATTTCTCACTCTGGCTACTATATCATTGTGCCTCCTGTCTAAAGCCAATACTAAAAATCCTTTATGTTTATTCCAGTGCTAGTTAGTGACCAAACAAATCTGTTAAATGAGATTGCTATTGTACAATATCATGAGAAGATACTGTATTATAATGCTATGTTATGAAATTTTTTTTTCTCCCAAACTCATAGGTTGAAACCCTACTTCCACCACATGATAATATTACAACATGGGACCTTTAAGATAAAACTAGTATTAGATGAGGTCATGGGGGTGAGGCTCTCAAGAATGGGATTAGTGCCCTTAGAAGGGTCACAGAGAACTGTCTTCCTTTTTCTGTGTCATGTCAGTGTGATCGTAGCCAGGATAGCTACCTCCTATGTCACTCTTATCTAAGAGAATTCCTTAGTGCATAAGTGTTACACAGTTCTGATTGGCCACATGCCACTTTTGTTAACTTCATATACACATATGAACCCTTGATGTTCAGGTGGCATAGATGCTTTCGCCCCTATCCTCACATGCTGCCATGAGAATAGACTGAAGGCAGGTCCTGTTGTTCCTGTCTTTTCCCATTGCTGTGAGATCGAAGGTAGATTTGATTCCTATTCTCACATATTACCGCAAGAATAAACTTGGTATGAATTCCCTCTCCTATGCTCCACTGTCATCTTTTGGTCTCACTGAATCCAAAGTAAACCTGGCTGGAACTGATCTCCTGTGACACACTCTGCTCTCTATCATTATATAATGTTACAATGAGAAGTCGTAGGCCTCACCAGAACTCATCCATTCTGGAACTCTGATCTTGGGCTCACAGCTTCTACAACTATGAGAAATACATTTTTGTTGTTTCTAAGCCACTTAGTCTGTGGTGTTTTTGTTGTAGAAGCTCAAGTTGTCTAGGACATGCTTTACTGATGGAGCTCATGTGGTATAAAAGGTAGGAGGGCTTGTTTTATTATATCTGTAATTTGTGGGTTCTACTCATGCAAAAGCATCCATGATGTGTGTGGCTGGGTTACCCTCAAGAACTAAATACCAACTGTAACATGCATAATGAGAATGAGCCATTGTTAGTGGTACTACCATCAGAATTCTTTCCTCCTTGGAGACACTTGCAAGTTTTAATCTCCTTCTGCAGTTGGCAAAAAACACTGAAGTACATTTTATGGAAATGTTTGTTAAATAGTGTGTGAACAAATGCTTTTTCAAATGTGTGGAAGTATATTCTATCATCAAACCTTCACAATTGATACCAGCATATTCTATTTTTAGAATACGTATTGTGAACAGCATAAAAACAGCTTGCCCCATATAGCTGATGTAAAAAATTGCTGAAATTGTGAGTGAAGGTGAGAGTAGTGGAATATAAGTTTGGAGAAGTAAGGGGAGGGCCATCATAGGTCCTACAAATGACTGCTTTTATATTGAAAGCAAGGGAAAGATCACTGAGAAGACTTAAACACAGAAGTGATGTGACTTACATTACAATTAGGGCATTTGGGCTGCTCTGTTAAAACTAAACTGAAGGGGACAAGACTGGAAGCAGAGAAACTAGTCAGGAGAATATTGCAACAATCCAGGCAAGACATGATAGAAGTTGAACCAGACTATTAGTGCTGGAGGTATTGAAGAGGGGTTGAATTTGGGATATATTTTGAAGGGAGAGCTATCATTATTGGTTAGAAGATCAAATACAGATGAAAGAAAGAGAATCATTAACAATGACTCAAAAGTGCATGGGCAGAGCAACTAATTCAAGAGAGTCACCATATTCTGGAACAAGTAGGATTAAGTCTGTGGTGCTTATGAGACATCTAAGAGATGATACTAATATGCAACTGGATTTTAATTCTGAAACTTAAGGTAGAGGTCTGGGCTGCAATTCTAGTTTTAAGGTTCACCATCACATAAAAGACATGTAAAACCTTGGATTTAGAGGAGATTATAGAAAAAAACTACAGCTGAAAAAAGAGAAGATATCTAAGGACTGAACTCTGAGAAACTTCAAAGTTTAAAAGTTAGAGAGATGAGGAGAACCCATCAAACGGGACTTACAATGAGTAGTTAGAAGGTTGTAAAGATATTGAGGTACAATTAAGAGTGATTATTCCAACTTTGGACATTTCAAAATAAAATAAGCTCCAAGAATTGTTAAAAGAATACAGTTCATAAAAAATAAACACAGTATTTCCAGGATGCTTTATAGTGTGCTCATAATGGGAAAGCAGATCTCGATGTCCAGCTGTTCTCACTTCAATTGTGCAACGTATACGTGTAATGGGAGTGGAGGAGAACCTGGTGATAGAAGGCAAGTGTTAAATGATAGTCAAATGTCCAATTAGTGATTTTGAATTGTTTGTGAGGCAATAGGGGGCCATGATATAAAGGAGGACTCCAATGAAAACAAGGGTTTGGGTGTACACTCTGTGGATCATATTATATTATGAACACTTCACCCCCAAATAGTAAAGATATACACACATTCACAATTACAGTTACAGAGGACACTGGGACTCTTAAACCATGGATTCCAACTTGATGATACCTGCCTGGATTATAGAATGCCCATCATCTCTACCTTTTTCAAGAGAAGAGCTTCATCAGAGAATTGAGAGCTTCTTACTTTGGGTTCAGAGCAATGCTGACCCAGCTACTTGGTGGCAGCATGATATTCTCACTAGTAAAGCTTAGTATCCATCTGCTAATAAAGAGACAATAACCATTCTGGGTGCCTGTGCCAATGGAACATACAACTAAAAACAATTAAATTAAATTTTAGTTGTAAATTGTTTAAGTAGCTTGCGGCAGTGTCACTTACATGGCCTCAAATAATGTCTCCAGTGTTGCAGAAACAACTATTTTCTCTCTGCACTAGAAAGAGGGTTGGGTTTATTTTTTCCCCTTCTCTTCCCTGAGCAAATCCCCATAACAAATAAAGTTACACTTTAAGACCGGATTACTCAGACTATTGGCTTTGCATGCCAATGTTTACTTTAAGTAAAAATGATACTTCTGAGAATTCAAATAATATGTTTAAGTATTTCCAGGCTACAGTTCTGCTTGCATTTGTCTTGGCACTAGCTCACCACGGATATGTCAGCTTTAAGAAAGATGACTCTTCAGTCATAGTTAAATGTCTTCATCCAACATCTCGCATATGCTGAATGTGCTTCTCTGAACTCCTTGACTACTGTTATTTGATGAAAAGTTTACCATCCCATTGGCTACACAGCTTCCTATTGGAAAAACTCATCTCTTCTAGAAATGGTCTCATTTTGTTTAAGAAAAAAGTATCAAAGAGAGAGAGGATAATAAAAAATCTACTAGAATAAGATAGGTGCTATAAAATTTATAATAATGGAAATAATTGTCAGTCAATTAACTCTCCCAGAACACTTAAGTACTACCCTTGTCTTCATTTTAAATAAATTTATTTTACAAACATCATTAATGGATTACAGTCTTAAGGATGACACTAAGTTTATTTTAAAGAACTCAGCACTTTTTTCTCTTTACTTTATCTAACTCTATGTTTTCTGAAACACGTTATCAGATGATGAGAACAGCTCACATTTTCTGTGGATATCCTTTCATACTTAGGTGACAATATAACTTTTAAAGAGGAGAGACTGGTAACAGAAAACTGATCTTTGAGTTACATGAAGCTTAAAAAATTTTTTTTTCATTCTAAAGGGACTATTTTAAGGCACTGAGATCAGAGTACTGTGGGGGATATTTTAGGGTAATCAAAAATGAACATCATTAAGTACATTTATTTACTTCATTATTGGCCAATGAATCACATTAAAATTCTGTGTGATAGCACTTATGGATTCAACAATGCATGGTAGCTGTTCTCTTAATGGGCAAGATTTCCAGCTATAAGACCTAAATGAATAAAATGACTTGGGGTGTTATACAATGGATGTAAAAAGTAAAGGGAATTCTCATTTCAGACATAATATTTTCAGACTTTCTTGTAATATATGATAGTTTTTCCATGAAAAATTTTAAAGTACAATATTTTACATAATGTTCTAAAATATTTCCCTAGGAGTTAGAAAATTCTTTTTATGTTTAACTAAAATTCCACCTGAGTAAACTTATCTCCTTATTTTTCCCTCAGTAAATATTGAGGTCAACTATATACTGTTCCTTTGAGATAGATGTTTATAAATTTTTAGGGATCCATTGTTTTGTTTATATATGTATAGGGAATGCCAAGAATTCTAACTTCCTAGAAAAAGCAATATATAGAGACAGAGAGATGATCAATAATTGCCTAGGGAGCAGGGTAGGAGGAGAGCATGACTCTAAAAGGCTATATAAATGTCCTAAAACTGGATTCTTCTGATGGTTGAACAATTGTATCAATTTACTAAAAATCAGCAAACTACTATGTATTCCTTAATCAAGCTGCATATAAATACATGAATATACATGTATATATTTATAAAATCTGAAATATTTATATAGTTAAACATGAATTCTGTGAAAGATTGAGATATCATGTAAATACCACATAATTACAAAATCTTAAGTTGTAAAAAATGATACGGCCTTTTTTTCAGTATATTTTAGTCATATGTATATAACTCTACACATTATAAAAGACTATATTGTTTTATGATTGTTTATAAGCTGTGGATTCAAAAGATAAAGCATTTCTTGTGACAAACAAAATAAAAATAAAAAAACCTTCACAATGGATAGAATTATTGAGACTTAAAACCACTTGAAGGTGACTTGTTCATTGTCAAAGAACCATTTATCTTTCCTTTCTTGAGTTTAAAAAGGCAACTTTTTATTCTCATGCTTTTCACCAAGTATGTACAGCTCTCTGCCCTCTAGGCACATACAAGGATGGCTCATCCTGGCTTCTGTGTGGTTGGGTAGCATCATGTGACTAGTTCTGGCCAGTGATCTGTGAGAAGTCATGCCTGTCACTTCTCTCCTGGAGAATTTAATTGCTGGTAGGAGGTATACTAGTGATCTTTTTCTCTTTTCCATGGAGCCTAGAAACTTTTGAGACTGTGAGTGCTCTAGCAGTTGCCTCTGAATAAGGAGATATGGAGGAGAACTCTCAGCTAAGATGTGATGGGTAATATATATGTCTTCTTTCTCTGAGATCTATGTATATATTATGAGATCTATAAATTATGGGTATTTTTATATACTTAATGTATTTTGTACACACACAGACAGAGAGAGAAAGAAAGAAAGAGAGAGGACCCCAAACTTTTGGCAGTACTTACTGCTGTAGTGTAACCCAGCATATACGAGATGAATGAGGAGGCAAGCGTGCAAAAGTGGAGATCAGTTTAGAGATGAATTGAAATAATTCCTGTAAGAGATGATGTCACAATCTATGGTGCTAGCAGTAGAGGTGGTAAGAACTGTTCAGATCTGAGATATCATTTGCGGGTCTAGCTGACAAGATTGACTGCTGGGTTGGATATACTACATGAGAGAAGAGTCAACAGTGAAGACAAGGTTTCTGCCACAGCAATTGGAAGGTTGGAGTTGTCCAGTACTGCAATAGAGAAGATTGGTAAAGGAACAAGTTTAGAGTGAAATATCTGGAATCAGGTTAGTTGTCCAAGTAGAAACGCTCATTGGCAGTGATACACATAAGTTTAGAGTCAAAGGGTGAAGCCAGGGTTGGACAAATGAATTTGTGAGCTACCAGATTAGAGATGGCATTTAAAGCTGTAGAATTAGATAAGCTTACTTAGGAATGAATATAGTCAGAAACCAATCCCAGCACTCAGACTTGGGCAAATCAAGGTTTAGAGTGGTAGTCTGCAAACCTTTTGTTTCAGGACCTCTCTACACACTTGGATATTATTAAACTTCTATTTATGTGGCTTATAAATATATTCATATTTACCATGTTAGAACATAAAATCAAAACTTAAAACATATGTATTAATTCATTTACAAATAATAATAATAATTTAATTACATGTTAACATAAATAAGGTATTCATTGTTCAAAGTAACTACTATATTCCCCCCAAAAAATTTCGGTGAGAAGTGTTGCATTACTTTACATTTTGCCAATCTCTTTAATGTTCAGCTTAATGAGAAGAGCTGAAGTCTAATATTTATTCTACATTCAAGCTGTTGGGATATATTGTTTTGATTGAAATATATTAAGAAAACCCAATCTCACAAAAATATATGATTGGAAAAGGGATAAATATTTTAATAGATAATTTTTTAGATAATTGTGGATATTCTTCTTTGAACCAACATCCAGACAAGACAAGTGGTAGTTTCTTAACAATACCACTTTAATAACAATATGGTGCATGAAATCATATCGGTTATAAAAATTATTTGGTCTGTCTTATACTTTGAATGACTGTTTACCCACATATGATTTTTATAATATCAAGCCTTGGGTCATTTAGAAAATATTGTTTTACTAAGTTATGCAGATCTTCCAATTTCTTACACACATAAAAAAATCACATTAACTATTAGTATCATCAATTTCATGAGAAAATTCTTTATTGAATTTTTATCAAGCTCATGATGGCAGATACACATTTTCCAAAATTCTAACTTTTACTGGAAAGCTCAAATTTATCACTAGCCCCAAATACTGCTGGTTTTCTTGAAGTAACAGAATCCCTTTTATTAATTTTTTTTCCCAAAAACTATCTACCAACATCATACGGTGTTTATCAGTCCTTCTTTAAAGTGAAATAGTTTTCTATGAAAAATGCAGCTAGTTTAGGTTACAACTCAATTATACAAGACTTTTTCCTTGACATTATCATCCTGTTTCAAATGAAGCAGAAGTACTTTATGCATTTTTTGCATTTTGTTACACACTATTAGAAAGATGTACTCATAGTTGATACTTAATAAAATTAATAACTTTTACTGCTTTGTTCAGGAAAATCTTTAGTGAATTTAATGCTCTTCATAAAGTCTAACACTAGATAAGATACCAGCAAGGTATCCACCATTGCTCTTCATCATTAGCGCAAATGCTGAAATATGAAAATGGTGGCTAATGTGTTGCTATTATAAAAATATTTTTGAACTTGAGGGCCCTTAAAAGTGTCTCAAAGACTTCCAGATATCAGAGAGTCATACTTTTAGAACTACTTGCTTAGAGATTAGTTTAAGAAATTCTTCCAGATATCATGAGTTTGAATGGCATATCTGAAAAACTTAAAATCATACAGACCTATTGTGGAATTCATTTTTTTTTCATGTAAATGTAATTATGTTTCTTATGTTCCTTTTAAAAAGTAGAAATATTCTGAATGTATTAAATACTTTTATGGGATAGAAAAAACGTCATATTCATGTAAATTAAATATTTACATAATGAAGTATATGGATTAAACACTACATACAATCCTCATTTTGTTCTAAATAATAATTTTTTTAAAAGTTGGTCAAGTTAATTAACACTTCAGGAAGAACAAGTAGCACATAACAATAATTTTAGGAATGACTTGACAATGAGATAAAGCAATAAGTCATTAATTAGTTATTTTGTGATTACTTTGGGGAGAATCCTAACAAGGTTACCATGACTTTGGCAATGATCACAGCTATATTGCACTCAAGAATTTTAAGGAAAGAAAAAGGAAGAGTAGTCCTGGCTGCTGTGGCTCAGTGGATTGAGCATGGGCCTGCGAGCCAAGTGTCGCTGGTTCAAATCCCAGTCAGGGCACATGACTAGGTTGCACATCAGGTCCCCTGTTGGGGGCGCGAGTGAGAGGCAACCACACAGTGATGTTTCTCTCCCTCTCTTTCTCCTTTTCCCTCTCTCTAAAAATAAAATAAACAAATAAATAAATTATAAAAAAAAAAAGAAAAAGGAAGAGGAGATGAGAAAATTGGACAGGTAATTATGCAAAGGTCTGAAGTGAGGGTCATGTGATCCCAGACGGTCAAAAGTCAAAGTATGTAATCAAAATGGCTGAAATATTGGTTAACCTTAAATGTACTTGTCACTTTTCAAAATGACATCAAAGAAAATTTAAAGGGCTGATAATGGCTGTAAGGAGATAATTAGAAGGATAGCCCTAGACTACTTAAAGGTAGCTAGATAGCAAAGGTAATAAAAAATGTACACTATGTAGGAATACAAATGACACAAAATAACAACATTAAAACAAATGCAAAAAAATTAAGAAAATCTAAAATTAGTCATGGTGATTATAATTTCAGTTTCTTGCATTATAAGTCAATATAAATATCAGAATTTGAAATCTTTGGGGTAAGCCTGGCCTGTGTGACTCAGCTGGTTGGAGCATTGTCCTGTAAACCAAAAGTTTGGAGTTCAATTTCTGGTAAGGGCACTTGACTGGGTTGTGGGTCCGGTCCCCAGCTGGGAACCTAGAGGCAACAAATCAATGTTTCTCTCTCACATTTATATTTCTCTCTCTTTCTCTCTCCTTCCCTTTCCCTCTCTCTAAAATCAATAAGCATAGCCTTGGGTAAGGATAAAAATAGAAAATAAAATAAAATATTTGGGGGTAGAGTTCTTAAATTGGTAATCTTTATTTTTTTAAGTAAAATTTCTTAACCTTCTAACATGATTATTATTTTAGTATTAGTTGAGTTTTGTGATTGTTTAACATGTTCCCAGTTCTGTCCTGCTACTATACAGGACATTAAAAAATATTTTAATATCTAATGCTAGCATAAACTTGGACCTGAAAACTAGATTTTTCTGTTTGAAATTCTAAAATGATAACTGAAAACAAACACTGTCCTAATGTTTATTAAATCAGAGTGCTATTATTTGCAAAACCAATAATGTAAGAGCTAACATGCTTGGGGCATTTTTGTAATTAAATCCTTTGGGAAAAGGTCCAAAAGGAATGGCATACATGGCAATCTACTCGTGGTGAATCCAACTGTCCTCCTGAGCACTCTTAATCTGCAGGCAATGCAAGTCTCAGGCAATAGGTACAACTATTTGATAGTTTAGGTCTAGGCTTACCTTAAGGTAGAGGAATTGACTAGTCTTTCTCAACAATTATAAAATGTATCACAGAAAAAATTGATTTGGAATGTTTTACGTATCTGGACAATCAATTCTGAAAGGTTACTGGAAAACATAAACTATAATACTGAGTGAATTTAAGATCACAAATATGTTTTCTTTTCGCTTTTTTTTTTACATTATATAGTCTATTATATTAAAAATTTCACATTTGATTCCATTTATGAATCAGCTGATATATTTTTTACTCTCACTACACTATTATCATAAACCAAGAGTTAAATTCCGTCTCATTAATTTCATGCCATGATAAAAGTAATTTATATATCTATTTTTTTAGTTCAATATTATTTTGTATTAGTTTCAGGTAAAGTATATTATCATATATTCTCTTAAATGTCATTACACTAAATTGCAGGAAATTTAGAGAAAATATAATTGGAAAAAAGCATTCCTTGAAAAAGAATATTTTCATATTTTGTGATGTTTTTGATTCCCAAAAACTTTTGCATGTATCCACAAAGACACTCAAGTTCAGGAATTGACTAGATTATGAAAAATATTTTGTGGCTTTTTTATGTTGATGGTGTGGACACAAGAAATTATCTTTTAAAAAGTATGAAATGCTTTTAAAATAAAATATACTGAAAATATTATTTCTTGGTAATATTGAAAATTTTGTCAGGTATTGGTTCCTATGTCATACTATATTATTTATTCTAAAAATATTTTAATGATATTTATCAGTCAATTTAAAATTGTAGGTTAAAAAGAAAATACTGCTTTTTAAAATGTTTTAAAGGTCTAATAGTAAATAAGAATGTATAAAGTTAGGGTTAAAAAATGATGTACTGGGGTTTGATTATTTGTTTCTAATTTTTGAATTATAATTTAAATTTGAGCTATTGAGAAAGAACAATATACAGAAATAAAAACCATAATAATAATACCAGTTTTCCTAATGGCCAATTCTTATTGCTTTCTCCTGTTCATCCCCAAAGATTCAAGATTTTTCTATTAAAGTAATACTGTAGAGATCTATACTGATATTGCAATGTCTATTTCAGGGGATGATGAAGACCACAGAGTGTACTCTGTGAGGAGAAAGTGTTCCTTTGTCTTAAATACTGTAAAGGTGGGTAAGGAGAGAGTTTATTAAGGTAAAGATGATGTAACCCCTTCATCTGCATAGGATTAAAGGGAGAAATTTCTGAAAGGGAAAAAGGAACTGAAAGAAATGTTATTTTAAACTGGGGATGTGTTGTGTGGCTAACTTTTTCTTCACTCTGTAACATTTACAAATTACTCTTGGCTGCCCTTTGGATTAAGTAAAGCTGGTTCCCATAGAAACTGACTGTCTCTGATTTCACAGTCTAAAGCACACAAATAACTCAACTTTCAGGAAACAAGGGTGATAGCTCATGAGAGCTCAAGGACAAGCAGGAAGCGGTACAAGCACACCTGGACTGGGAAAAATTACTGACCTCTAACGTTGAATAAATGGTGCTTGAAAGACTTTCAATCAGAAAAATAACACGAGCTCTTAGCCAACTACTTTCTGTAGCCAATTGAGTTATCATAGGCAAGGATGAGAACATGTAACTTATAGAAACTTTTAAGAGCTAAAATCCCTCCACCAATGTGCATGCCACCGTATTGACAGAGGCAGTACTACCCAGTGCTTAGTGAATTCTGGGGTCAGCTCCCTCATGCTCAAATCCTGGTTCTGCCACTCTGTAATTGTATGATCTCCTGAAAGTTGCCAACACTTTTTTGGCTTTTGTTTTATTATTTATAGAATGGGGTCAGGGGTTTATGTTCCTTGTAAAATTTTTAAGAGAATTAAATTAGTTTTTTCATGTCAGATGATTTAGAGCTCTGTCTGCCAAGTCATATTAATCACTCAACACATTTTACCAATTATTAAGAATTTGTCCCAAATCTACTTAAGTCATAAAATAGTACATGCTCTTAGGCTAAATTTGGAAAGTGGAAGAAAACAAATTTCCCCATCTTTAATAATGTTAAAGACTATTCATATATTTAAAATATTTTCTTTCTATCTTTTCATGTGCATATTTGTTCTTAAACATACATTGATATACTTTAACAATATAATTTGGTATCTTGCTTATTCTCATTTCATGTAAATATAAATATTTCCCTAAGTTGTGAGTATTTATATTTCATAATATTCTATTATGTTTAATGCCATTTACTAAATAAAACGTCTCAGTAATGTTACATACTACTTTAAAATATTTGGCCCTGGCTGGTTTAGCTCAGTGGATTGAGCGTCGGCCTGCGAGCTAAGTGTCGCTGGTTCGATCTTCCAGTCAGGGCACATCAGAGAAGGAAAACTCTGACTCCAAAAAACCTCCGCTGCCTTGCGGCATACCTCTTCAGGGGAAAGGCTAAGGGAGTAAACCCCGACAGAAAATCCGGAGCCGGAGTCCCTAAGGCGGTTTGACGTTGTAGTCAACACCGGCAACTCCTGCGGCGCACCTGAAGCCAAGCTGTATTGACTCCGTCTTTCCCTTGGACCCTTCAGCTGCGAAGAGAGGGGGGGTCTGCTGCATGGGCAACAGCAGACCCTCCATATTACCCTGCCCAGGCTCTGTAGCTTCAGCGTCATCGCACTTGATTCAACATGGGAGGAGACAGATACCATGTCACTCCCGAGTCGGACTGCACAACCATTTTCGGCGGTGCAGATAGACTCTTAAGAAGCTACACCATCGTCTCTCAAGACGGACGGCTGCCGACGACTTTAAAATATTACATTTTATGGATTTCAGTATATATGTGGGTGTGTCCATTGGTCTTCCTATTTGGTTGCATTGATTCATTGCTTCAGTCTCAAGAGAAAACCTTACTATTTTAGTGACTAGAGCTTTGAGTTTCCTGTATTAGGTGATATCATATGGTATTTGTCTTTGGTTGCCTAGCTTATTTCACTAAGCATAATTCTCTCTAGTTCCATCCATGTTGTCACAAATGGCAGGAGTTCCTTCTTTATTTCTGCTGCATAGTATTCCATTATGTAAATGTACCACAGTTTTTTGATCTACTCATCTACAGATGGGCACTTAGGCTGTTTCCAGCACTTGGCTATTGTAAACAGTGCTGCTATGAACATAAGGGTGCATAAGTTCTTTTGAATTAGAGTTTTAGGATTTTTCGGGTATAACCCTAGCAGTGGAATAGCTGGTTCAAAAGGCAGTTCCATTTTTAGTTTTCTGAGGTAATTCCATACTGTTTTCCATAGTGGCTGCACCAGTCTGCATTCCCACCAACAGTGCAGTAGGATTTCTGTTTCTCTACATTCTCGCCAGCACTTGTTGTTTGTTGATTTGTTGATGATGGCCATTCTGACTGGTGTAAAGTGGTATCTCATTGTGGACCAGTTTGTTTTTTTAAATACTATTCTTTTAAGAATATGGAAGTGACTCTTCCAGCTGTCTGGGTAGATATCTCCAGTCAGCAGTAAAGAGTTTTTCTTAACTTCCAGGTAGTACAGGGTTTGTTTGCCCTCCTGTACATGACTCACCTTTCCTGTGCTCTTCTGTGTATCACAAGTGGGCTGAACCCCTTCAGGCTGGATTCCCATATATCAACTAACTTTCAAGTAGGAATATCTAGTGGGATACTGGAGGTGGGGCCTGGGGCTAAAGAGAATATTCAACATATATCCCTCTTCTTCTCTGCTCCCAGTGAAAATGTGATAGTATTGCTTTAGCTCTTGCCTGGCAGGTATACCATTGGCTGCAAGGAAACCCTGGACCTCGTACACTCTACTAACAGGACATTCTTCTGCCCTTTCAGCCTGGAGGTGATGATCACTGCCTGCTTTCATCAGCTCTGTGTTGCCTCACTATTCCTGTTTGCTTTTAGTTTCTCATTCCCCAAGCCTAAAATTCTTTATTTTAAATTCTCAAACAAATTCTGTTAAATTCTGTTTCCTGATTAGACCCTGACTGGTCCATCATTCTTCCCGCAAATCTGATTTGTTTTTCCTCTTCAATTGATGCAGAAAATATGTTTCAAAACCAACTATCACCAAAAGACAGGAGACAGTATAGTAACCTAAAAAGAAGTTTACCACAGCCCTATCTTATGCAACAGTGAGGAAAGTTACGGGACCTTGGTGAAAGGGGTCACCAATGTGACTTTTTCCTGCCCCATCATCATCTTTCTCCAAGAGTGCTGCCATATTGAGATGACATAGAAATGTAGATGGCCTGATCTCAGAAAATTTGATAGAACTGTTATCTATTTTCTACAGAATTAAAACGTCATCACTTAAAAATGTTAGTGACTATGTATTCACTGGCAAATTCACTTTTGTCGATGGCATATTGATTGTCTTCATAAGAGACTGTAAGATAAGACACCATTTACCGGATCATTTCTCTAATGTTGCTTGGAAGGGAAGACCTGGTCTATTAAGCTTGTTATACAAACAACTTTATTAAAATTAGGTGTACAATCGGTATATCTTTCCAGAGTTTCAGAGGTTGCTAAGATCTTGGATATCTGAATCTTTCCATTGACAAAATACCACTTCACACACCTAACTGGAAGAGCACATGTCTGTGTTAGTTACCCCTATTCCCTAGAATGCGGCTTCACACTTAAGAGATGCTCAGTATGTATTTGCTGAATGAAAGTAAATGTATAAATGAGTTATGGGTGGGAGGAGGAGGCTATTTGGTTCACAATGTGGAAATAGTCTTTCTTCACCTTCTCATATTTAGAAGGAATGGTCAACTTAGCTTTACACTGTGACTCTCACCACTCCATATACCCATAGGGACAATCATAAATTCTGTATTTTCAACAGGAGTTTCAGAAAGGACCCCATTTTGTACATTACAAAAAAGAACACAGCCCAGGCTAGGTGGCTCAGTTGTTTGGAGCATCACCAAAATGTTGCAGGTTCAATCCCCAGTCAGGTCAGGGCCCATACCTAACTGAGGATTTGATCCTCAGTTGGCACATGTATGAGAGGCAACTCATCGATGTTTTCTCTCTCACATTGATGTATCCCCTTTGACTTGTGCTTGCACGTGTGCTCTCCCTTCCTCTCTTTCTAAAAAACATCCATAAAGATATCCTTGGATGGGCATTAAATAAATAAATAAATAAATAAATAAATAAATAATAAAAACAAAAAATAACACAATACAAACTAAACAATAAGAGCACTGAGTCTCCCTGTATGCAGTGGTTTCTTATTTAATACCTGGCACAAAGAAAGCATTTGTTGACTGGATGAAGGGTGCAAATTTCTTGAGAGTGAAAAAAAGGAAGTCCATTAGTAGGGTTCCACCTACCTTCTTTTCCTTCCGAATTTATTCCATTCCTTTCTTACTTTTTTTAGAAGCTTAAGAGTCAGTTGAAGGATTAACTCTCAAATAAGTGAATGACTAATCTTCAACAATTATTTATTGCATTTCAAATGACTAAAGTAAAAATTAAATTTTAAAACAATACATTATAACTATTTCTTTTTGAGTTATGTACATCAAAGCTTGGGTGTATCTAAGAGAACCAAGTTATTGACATTTTAGTTATTTGTTTTGTTTTTAACATTGCAGTGTTTGGGATCTCAGTACAATAGTTCCGAGTTTTGATTTGGAAAACTGCCCTGGAAATGTAGTGGAAAATAGGCTGGTACCACAACACACAGGTCCTTTAATTACCTTCTTTGTTCTCCCTTCATTGGCCCCTTTTTCAGTCACTTTTTTGCTGATCGATTGAGACCTACTGTAGCCTTACTAAGGCCTAACTAAGCAATATGAAAAGATTTTGAATCCAATGTATCACAATATTTGACCATCAACTAAGGACATTGTAAGTTTTCTCATCCATAAAAGAGAGTTAATTAAACCTGCACCCTTCCTAATCACAGGGGTGCATTTTGAATTAACAGAATTGTATTTTAAAAACACAACGGGCTTCATAAGGAAAGGACCTGCATAAACACAAGCTACTATCATTATTAGTACATTGATTTATTGCTGAGACCACACCTGCAACACCATAAACAACCCGCCTTCTCTTTTGCACAGTCCCACCTTTCTCACTGTCCTCTGCATTGCTTAGTCGTGGTGCTGCAGAGTTGTGTGCCACATTCTGGGGATGCCGCAAGGTGCTGTGGGCAATTTTATAGAAAAACAAGAATGAGTGATTTTTATACTAGTTGTGTTTCAGCTGTGCAATTCAAAGTAAATTTTTCTCATATGAGTTTTTCTTCACTTATGACCCAGACTGCTTTTGCTTTATACCCAAGTGTACTATTTCTGAAAAGAAATTAGTTCCATGGTTAAGATAATACTGTCCAACCTTTTGTGGTCTATTTACTTCTTTAAAATGCATTATTTTTTTAGATTATGTTTTATAATACATATTTGAATAGAGTTGAAAATGGACTAACCTTTGTGAATTAGTTAAAGCAGGGTAATTAATAATAATGCTTCCATGAAAATATATATTGTACATTGAAGGTTTTTTTGGCATCACCAAATTTGTCAGCAAATTTCTTTTATAAATTAAATTCATTATCAAAAGTGCTTAGTGAACGAGCCTTTAAAATTCCCATTAAATTTTTTGTACAACTTTAATTAAAATCTTCTGAATTCTTAGTGTGTTTTTCTTTCAGTTTACGGAGAAAATACTGTAGACTAAACCCTCAGGATTACAAGCCTATAACAGCCATTTACAATCATAGGTCTTGAGATATCTGTCACATTTTTAAAGTCATCTCATCTTTAATACAATGTTTTAAGCTGACAAAAATGGAAATGGTTCCAATCAGGAAAATAATATTTCATAGAAACTATGACTTATTCTTCTCCCAATAGTGTTAATCAGATTTCATTTATTTTTATAGCATGCCAGGCATTAGCATTACCCTCGAGACACAGCTCCCTTTCTATTTGTCCTTGGATAAGTTATCTGCAGTATTAGGATAACTTTCTTTCTCAAGATGAATGTTTCCTGATAAAACAATATTATTAACCTGTAGCAATTGTGATGTGAAATAAATGCAGTTGTCAAGCCAACTTTGAAGTGGGGAAAGAACTGTGACAGATTTAAAAACAACAGTATTGTTCCTGCGTCTCCTGAGTTCATTTATCTTCCTAGCTATCGTACATGATTGAATGGTAGCAAAGGCACCTGCAAGTGAAAGCCAATGACAATAGATGTATTAGCATCATGCATGCAACTCTGATGCTCCGGGGGTATCAATAATACTACGTTCTAAGTAATCATGGCCACTTACCTTCTTCAACTGGGAGAGAGTTTAATTCAAGAGGCCAATGGTTTCTTTCTCAACAAAAGGAGGTAAAAGAGTTTCTGTGTGGTCCTAACTCTTCACAAATTAAATAGCTCTCCATGACCAGACCTTCCTGAGGCAAATTCTACATGTCTTTAAGTGAGGGCATACCCTTCCTTGGCCTTTGTGGCACCTGTACCTCACCCATCCCAGCACCCATCTCATCACAGCATCACAGCAGGTTGAAAGCTAATTATGTGCCACAGACTGTGAGCTCATCGCATTCTCATAACAAATACACAAGACGAGTTCTGATATCACCTGCATTTTACAAATAAAAAAAATTTGATGTGTATAGAGGTAAAATAGCTTGCCTGTGGCCACACAGCTGGTAAGAAGAGTACAAATTTAAGATTGTACTACATCAGTGGTTTAATTCTAATAGTCTTGGTGCCACTAGTTTGTCTATGTACCTGTTTTCACCAGTCTGTGAACCACTAGAACAGAGGGATTATACCTTATTTGCTTTTTGTTCTTGCTTTTCCATTATGGCTCTTTGCACAGTGACCAGTGCATACTAGGTATACAGTACAAGTTAGCTGAATGAAGAGGAAGGTGGGATATGAAAAGCATGGAATAACACCGAAATTTCACTTCCATTAAATCTGGTCTACTTCCAGAAAATTTATGGAAGGAAGCAGCTCTTATATAAAATAAGTACAACTGCCTGGGTGTGGGGAGCAGGAACAGACCTACAGCATGATTGTGTGAGTATGTCTTATGCTTAAGGAGCACTTTCTGTTATTCAGAGCATATCAAAGGGATGGTAAATAGCTAGCACATCCAGGACAATGCCCTACTTCTGTAAGTATTCTGACTGCTTGATTAAGAAGGCAATGGCTTCAAAGAATAAAGAGGGTGGGGTGAAAAAACACAAAAGAAAAAAGGCCAAGTTTGTGCACGCATAAGCAAAATAGCATTGTAATCTATTAACACATTGCACAATCTGAAAAAGTATCAGTAAATTGAAGTACTTTTTTATTCAATGAACGCAATGCAGATTATGCAAAGGTAGAATAGCATTGTTTAGTATTAGAAAAAGGGCTATAAATAACTCTATAGTTATTAGAAGTACTCCTGTTTATTATTAAATAAAATTTCTCCAGAAATAGAGAGATCAGGCTAAAACAAAGCACAACGAATGTGTTTAAGTGAATTAGGATACAAATTAGCAGACTGGTGTCAAAGAATTATGAAAACTAACTCTGACCTTACTGGTACTCAAACTAGACAATTCAAAAATTTGATGAGTCAAAATTTTACTGTATGACCTATTTACAGAAAACTGTCCAAGGAGGAAGATGGATCAGTGTCACAGGCCACCCTTTCAAAACCTTCTTGTTGCATCCTTTTTCTTCTAAACTCTTTCCATGATCCCTTTCTCCCTGTGGAAGGGAGAGATCCTGGGTTAGAAGTATTGTTTTACAGTTGAGAATAGCATTATGTAAGTGGAACACTCTCTAGGTTCTAAAATTCTATACATATTTCCAATATTGTTTTATATTTTATTTATTGCATATTTATATATATACTTCTAAATAAAAGTAACAGCCTTGACCAGATAGCTCAGTTAGTTAGAGTGTAGTCCCAATATGCCAAAGTTGTGGGTTTGATCTCTGGTCAGGGCACATATAAGTAGCAACCAATTAATGCATAAATAAATGGAACAACAAATCAATCTCTCTCTCTCTGTCTGTGTGTCTTCCTCTTTCTCTCTAAAGTCAATAAATTAAAAAAATTTAAAAAGGACAAAAGATTTTCATAGATGTTTCTAACTCTTAGAATATGCACCATTTGCATATTTTTATTTTCTGGAGGATTTCTAGTATCATTATTTTATTTTGCATGAGAAAAAGTATAATTGACTACAAAAATAATGCAGTGCTTAAGCTTCATTCAACTCTGGCTCTTCATACCTGTGATCCAGCATTGCAGTTCATAACTCTGCCTTATTTAATCCATCACTTTTTTGTTTCCTTTTGCTTAATACCTTTGCTCGATTTAATTCACTTACCTATTCCTGGTATCAACAGAAACAAAAATATCTGGCAAACAACTAAAATGTCAACTAAGTCTGATGTTCAAAAGCCCATTTGGTGATATGGCTGAATAGGCACAAAATGGTTGGGAATCCATTTGCAATTATCTGAGTGTTTCTTAGACCCTTAGATAACCATTACTAAAATAAGTGTCTGATCTACCTCAGGAACTTAAGAAACACCTATATAGGCAACTCATGCTTGTAAACACACAAAGAGGAACTTGACTCTGAGTATTAACCTAGAGTGGAGTCATTTGAAGAATTACTGAACTATATTTCAAGTCAAAATTGAGCTTTCTCATTGACCTCTGTGTAGGTACACAGGAATGCCACTTGCGAATCTGGTCTATTACTTTGTCATCTGCATCACAGGTGAGAATTACAGCTATGGCTGATATGCTAAGTAGGCAGGTCTTGCATGACTTGAGGGAGAGGTGACCATTTTCACTGGAGCAGAATTTGCACAGTTAAAAAATTACCACAGCTGCTGGTATTGGAAATTTGACATAAGAAATTGGTAAAAACAACAAAAATAGCTGAAAAATTCCAGCAGAGCCTGTCATGGCTGCTAATAGGAGGAACAGAGCAGACATTACTGTTCTCTACTTCATCTCTTCCTCTTAACATCTTTTTTGCTTCTTTCACTAACAGGTAACACACTGCCCATACGTTAGTTCTATCCACCTTACCATGGTCCCTTGAGAATTCCATAGATGCACATTATTCATATCAGACTTCTCTGTCTTAAAATACTGCATTAATTTGGCAATATCCTACAGTGACAAGTGGGAAAGCATGGTGAGAGTGTAGTTCCCTCCTGTGTTGAATATTCCAACCTGAAAAATATGTGGTGCCCAATTAATGAAGGTATTTCTCTGGAAGTTTGTTAAAATTTTCAAGTAAATATCCAGTTCTCCTAGTACTCACAGGCCTCAAAATTTTGTCTAAACTTGTGCATAAACATTTGTGTGTACTTGTTTTCTCTGTTCATTTCATATTTATGGGATTTTTGTATGATTTTTTTTACAGTGAACTAAGCATAAGTAGAAGAAGTTACATTATTAATTTTTAACTATGTATGATAAGTAGTTTATACAACATGGTATTTGAACTTTTTTCTAATTTTGTGCACTCCATCAAATGTTAAGATTTTATCCCAGGCCCTTATATTATGCCTGGCCCACAATAACTGCTCAATAACCATTTAATAATTATGTTTAAAATATACCTCCTAGAATATTTGTATAATAACATATTTTTAAATAAATTAACAAATGCCACAAAACATAAGGGGATATACTTCTAACACACTATCTTTTTTGTGAGTGTCTATGTGCTTTTGGATTCATTTGAAATAGGAAAAAAATGGCATGTCTGACATTTGCTCTTGAGCAATTATTTAATTTAGTCTCTGTTTTCTCCACTTTGTGACACTATTTGTTTCTATCCATATATTACAGTATTCAACACATGCAGCTTTAAAACAGCCCCCATTGTTTGAATAAATTTGGAAAATTATCAGAAAATATTCCTCATACTTAATTTTCAAAATGTAAGAACTGTATTAAGGTGTCAAGGTGGAACAAATGTCATAATATTATTACTTCTAAATGATATGATTTTATGTAATGTTGAACTAAGTGACAGTTCATGTATATATGTAATATATATTAGCACTCGGATAAAATACATACATGATAGTTCAAATATACATATATCATAAACATTATATATGAAAATTTATATGAAAATTTAGTTCAAATATATGATAGTTTAAATACACGTGTGTGTGCATGTGTGTGTACACACACACATATCAATGAAAACCCAAAATTAAGGAGATCCATTTTAATGTTGAAAATTATGATTATAATGAAAGATACACCAAATAATAGAACTAAATTGGTTAAAAAAAATCATGGTTTTTTTGTTCACAACAATATGTAGCTTGGACATAAAAGTGTTTATAAGAAATTGCAAATCAACTAGAAGAATTGTTTGCTAGAACTTTAGTTTTGCTTTGGTTTGTTTAAATTAATGACTTTGGCAGATTCTCCTTTAGGTGAATTTGCTTTGATTTGCCCTAAAACAACTTTGAATTCCACTCCACGACTGTATTAACATAAACTGAAGTAAAAAAGAGTGTATTGGCACATAAGTGCTCACATGGATTTTGTCTTGTTGAAGGTAAGAAGCCAACACATTTACTGAGAATATACTTGGTAAACTTAGAAATGGCTTACTTTTAAGTTACTCTTTGGGATTGGATGGCTCAGCTAAAATAACATTTTTAAAAAATTTCTAAACCAATATGAGGCTAAACAGTTGGCTTAGTGATTGATGACTTATATATTTTTAATTTTTAAGTGTTGTACAATTTGACTTCCCTCTTTTCTCATTCTTACTCTCATTTATTAGGTCTTCAATTAATATTAGAATTTGCTCATAAGTGAAGAATATGTCACACACCATTTATATCTTCATTCATTTTATTAATACATAATCTTTACCACCTCCTCAGTGCATATCCTCATTCTAGCAGGTAAAAAGCTGGTCCATTTTTGAGCACCATGAGGGAACATATTTTGGAATAATTGTTTTTCTTATATATGTAAGGAAATGGTACAGGAATATAAGGAATTGTACAAAAAGTATCAGGAAATCATAGCTAACTTTTGTCCAAATAAAGGATCTTTTTGAGATATGTTCAAGAAGTGCTTTTGATGAGATTTCCCTTTCTTACTGTTCACAGCTTTGTTGTTCTGGTAGCGCTGAAGCAGGGACAATTTTCCACCAGCAGCTTGTGAATGATTTGTTCTTTTAGTCTAAGAATAAAAGAAAGAAATGAGATATGAGGAAAGAGGAATAAAGCTAATGTTTCTCTCTGCAGACTGAGGCAGATTTATATATTGTTTTTCTGGTTTTTTCTTTTTGAATATTTTTTGTTTTATAATTTTGTGAAAATACTGAAAAATCTTTCTACCCAAAGGTAGTCAGTCAGAGAGAGAAACCTTCTTGTTTTGATGAATGTTCTTTAGGCTCTTTATTATGTCCTGTGGGCTAAGTTTCTCCCACTTCTTCTCTAGACCAAGGAGAAGGTCGCTTTCTGGCAGCTTTCAGGTATTTCTCCCCTCACATGTCAGCTGTTTGTGAACTGGGCTCTTAGGTTTAATTGGACAGACATTACTCATAATATGTTGGTTTTCAAATTAACCACATTCACGAGTTATAGTAAACAGTTTGTTCACTTAACTAAATAAGTGAGCCAAATGAGCTAAACTAATCTCTCTCTCTCTCTCTCTCTTTCTCTCTCTCTCTCTGAATAATGGCAGGTAGATAGGATTTTTCATTATTTTGGGATTTTTTTTTTCAGATGATTTGAGTAAGAATTTAAATGTATACTTGCAGGGTAGATAATGAAAATCAACCAATCACTCTGATGTAAAATATTATGCAGAGAGTCTTTGGAGATTAGTGTTGCTCACAACTACTATTGGGAGCCTTATTAAGCATGGGCTTTTATGAGAATTCAGAATTAAGTGATTTTTCTTTAGGTCAAAATACCACAAAGACAAAACAAAACAAAACAAACTTTTTTGTGGTATTTTTCATTCGTAGTTCTCATTATAACCTTGACTTCCTCTCATTAATCTTATAGGATAACAAAATGTACACTTGTCAAAAACAAATGAAATAAGCTGTTTTCAGCCTCAGATAAGACTAAATTGGGTCACTACTTCTGAATCAAATAAAATTTACTTTGACTCCATGCAAACAGAAGGCCATATGAGCACCTTGTTTCTGAGAATTCCCTCCCAAATTCCTAATCCCTCACCCATCACTTCTCAGTTTTGTCTATTGAGCATGAAGGGTAGGAACTTACTATAAATATTACTGACTATATCCTGAAGATATGTTTTAGTACTCTCACTATTAAATTTATGTGCTTGTGAGCAATGAAGTGAGAATAAAAGAGATATAGCCACAATTAAGGTAAATATGTAAATGGTAAATGAGCTATTTTGTGTTTTCTTTGGGTGGTGGAGGTGAATATCTATTTTAAATGATTAAGGGTTCCTCTCAAGAACAAAAGCAAAGTACTGGTACAGTGAAACTCCCAGGTACCATTTTCCAAGAGACCTTTGTCCGTAGTGAAATGCGAAGTGACTCAATTTGACAGGGTATATGCCTTGGCAGATCACATGAAAGCAAAGCCAGAACAACAATTTCCCCAGAAAAAGTGCTCTTTATTAATACCACCAGGCAGTAGACAAGCTGTCACCAACGGAGTCATTAAAATGCCCAGACAGAGTATCCTGATAACTCTGTTTTATTCCATTGGAGTCACTCTGTGCCACTTCATGATTGAGTGTCTCCCTTGAGTTTAGAAAAGAACTTAGTTCATATTACCACTGTAAACTCAATACCTGGATGTATCACCTCACACCAACAGTAGAAAATGCAAATGACAACACTTTGCACTTTTTACAGAATGTTCCGGGAAAGACTGTCAAAGTGGTTCGTAAACTAGGACTATCTTTTCTTAGGGTAAACAAAGGCACAGAGTCGTTAGATAATGGAGGCTCTTAGTCATCAGGTCAAATTATAGGAAGAGGTAAGCAAGGAAAATAAAAATATCTAAATGTTGTAGTATGACAAATTAGTGTTATCGTTACAAAAACATTCTGAAAAAAATTAATGAAATACAGGTGAAAACCTGACTTCTAACTTAGAAGAGAAGGTTTCTCTAAAATGACAGAATGATGTTCGAATGCTAAACATCAAAATTTTGTGTTGGTACATGAGTTCAATCTTTCATTTTTATCCAATCTATGTTCCGGCTGTGAATCTTATTTAATATACAACCTAATATTGAGGGATAGTGCAATGGACTGCTATATAGGTTTTGTCAAACCAGAGTCCCTCTAATCAGGAATTTACAGTCAGTAAAGTGATGGTTATATAAACTGTCTCAACCTCCATAAGTTGTGTGCAAATGTCCTTTTAGAACTTATTCTTCATTTAGTAAGCATAGAAATTAAACCAGATAGAGCAAAGTAGACTAATGGCAATGTTAAAAGATTAATAACAGTAACAGTAAAATCATTTAGGAAAAGTATTCCCATGTTTCTGTTGTCCTAGTATTTAGGGGTTTATTTATTTAAATGAGTGTTTTAGAAGATTAAAAAAAATACTCAAATTGATAGATACATTAAAATTTTCAAGCCTGAGAAAAGTAAAGAAACTACCATGCTGGACCCAAAATGGATGATGGTCAAGAATTCCACTCTTAAAGTCTAGCTGTCATATCATCATTTGTTTCATTTCATTTGCTACTTGCTGATTAGTGACAGGTTTTGTTCTTGCTTTTCTCTTTAAGTTATCATCAATGCAATTTCTCTTCAACAGAAGTTTTTGTTTGGTTCTAGATTTTAATTTTTCCAGCTCTTATACTTTCCAATTTACTTGGTTTCACTATAAAATCAATGTCCATTGGCTTTCTCAGCAAAATTATACTCTGGGGAATCACAATCATGTATCAAAAAATATTTCTCTTTTCATTCAAGTATTTTCCCAATGAAAAATACATTTAAGATATTTGACCTGTGGCCTTTTCACACTCTCCTTTTGCTGTGGTAGCACAGGGATTCAGGTAATTTTCTGTGTCTCAGCAGGAAGAGTGTGAAACAAGCAATGGCTTTAAGTGAACGATAAACTAGTTTTCCAAAGTCTTGAATGCCAGATCAATATTCCTATGAGGAGTGTGAAAGGACTCTTCAGCGCTGATGGATTTACACATCTCCTCTCTGTGAAGAGCAAAAGAAAAAATGTGAATGAATGAAAGATACTTATGCTCACTGAGCTGAACAATTTTAGCTATGTCTGCCAACGGGGTGTGTGGAGAAGGCTTATCTAAGTTCAGTCTTAACAAAATCATCAAGAAGAAGATAGAAGGTATGTTTTATAAGTAATAATGTATAATAACTCATTTTACTATAGATCAAATGGAGAAAGTAAGGCCCAGAATATACATTTTTGACTAAAAGAGATGCAGTTTTATTAGGGTAGAAACTTGGTGAGTGGACTTAGCCTCTATATAGTAACCATGCTATATTTTTTGTTTTTTGTTTTTTTGTATTTGCTTATTAAACTTTCCAAATGCTTTAAAGATTGATTGGGGGATCTCTTTGGGGTAAGATAATAAACAAAAAAATGAGAATATAAAAAAGAAAGTTCATAACTTCCAATTCCTTGGCAAAAAATTAGCCAGTCCATTTTACAAAGTGATGACAACTACATTCACATTTAATAAAATTATTGAATATGTTGACCATCTAACTTCAAAAGTGAAATGACTGTAAAGAAAAAGATGACACTCAATGAAAGTTGTGGTCAAGGGAGTGCTCAGATTCAATTAACCATTTTCTGCCATCAGGATTCTTTTCTTAGTTAAAGACAAGAACATTAGTTTGGTAAACTGTTATTGTTGCTTTGTTTTTTGTGACTTTTAACCCATTATCTGTGAAGAGCTAGTCTGTGACTTTAGTCAGAGCCTGAGTGGTGTCATTAACTAACAAAAATACCAGATACTTATAGTAATAGAAAAATTTGCATTTTGTACAAATTCACCAAATTTGTTGGTAGCATTAACCAATTCTTATATATGTCATTTAATTCTCATAACAACCAAAGAGATGAAAATCATTAGCCATGTTTTATAGACGATCAGGAAACAAAGACTCACAGAGATATAGTATCATTTGCAATTTCAAGTATAGGCCTAACTCATTATGCTAAATTATTAAAATTTCTTTTTTTTCATTTCTCTTATTATCATTTTATCTCAGAATATACAAAAATATCTCTTAATTTTTAATTGTCCAACAGAAACCTGCTTAAAGTGAACCTAAACTGTGACAGAAAAGGAGGAGAGAGTTAAAGGTACGGGGAGACAGTTGAGGAATGTACCTAGCAGGCTATGGGCATAGCCCCCAAGTTCTGCTACACAATATTTTGAGTTGATTTGTGGTATTTTCAGGAAAATAATTTACTCAGCTAAACAGATCCATAATCTCATTTGTTATAAGTAGATTAGATAACTATAAGTTGCGAAAATACTTAGAAACTATTAAAATTCAAAAGAAAATAATTCTACCTCCACTGTATCTGTTTGCCTGACATTTAGGTATTTGCTACTCCCAACCTTTAAACACAAAATTCTCTCAGGAAATTGTTTATTAATATTTACACATTTACTATTTGTATCAATAAAACCATGAAATTACTTCTCTCTATGTACCTAATAATATTTGTCTTTATATTTGAAAGCCATTTTTCATTTAAATAAAAAATACCTTTACCTACACATATTTTTGTGGAAGGATAATGTATAACAGTGCATTTTGATATTAAAAAGTGCAGCATTTGGATTGACATGGCTTTAGGCTTCATGATAATCACCACATCCTCTTTACATCTAAAAATAGCTCTTATCTTTCCAAATGGGTACCAAGCCCTCTGATTTCTTAGAATTTGTTTTTCCCCCTACTTACATGTGAAGCCACCCACCCATTTTTACTCTTTTCATGGCTACACAGCAGTGTTCTGCAGAAACGTTCATTCATCTTTCCAGAGTACCAACGTTCCATTACTCCCTTTACAGAACGGCTTTGATGTGCACTTGAGTGAGAGGGCAAAAGAACCAAAGTCAGAAGAGGTTTCAATGTGTGGGGTATGACATTAATTTGCACTTTGAATAATCATCTCAAGATATGTATACAGGATGTCAGCGTATCTGCTTCAACAGTTGGGGAAAAAACCCTACAGTCAATCAACTCACTGGTCTACACAGTTTTAAACTGACTTGGAATTTTTTCAATTTATTAGTGCTCTGTCTGTATCGTACAGAGAGGAGTCAACTTGACTATAGGCATATAACTTCCGCATAAATCTTAATATGTACACATTTAAGCAATGTACTCAAAATGAAAAGCAGTGCCATTAACTAACATTTTAGTGTTTTTATTTCTTAATATATTTGGCATCTGTAAAATACATAGTTTGAGGGCAATCCCAATAATATTCTTATTTCAATAACTTTCAGTTTGAATTAGTGTTTGCTTAAAGCTTATTTCAGGTTGAATAATCTTAATTTTGGTAAAACAAATCTATATATATGTAAAGAGTTGAAAAAATTTACATTGACACTCTTAAAACATTTAGAAACAAAATAACATAACCTTTAGAAATTGATTTTATTATTAATAATGGAAACAAAAGTTATAGTATTGATCATAACCATTTTAAAAATATAGTATATTTAGGATTTTTCCTTTAGTTCTATTGTTTTGATAAAATAAGGTAAAATATATCTATTAAAATGACTGTTTATAATTTTATTGTTCAGGACAATTTTCTACCATTGCGCCTTGGACATAGCTCATTTGATAACCTATTGACAACTTCTGTATCACATCTATTGGAAAAGAATGCGAGAGGGAACCTGGTATGTGTTAAATTGAATCTTCCTAAATTACATATGTTGAAGTCCTAACATCTAGTACCTTAGAATGTGACCTTATTTGGAAATAGGATCATTGCAGATGGTATTGGTTAAGATGAGATCATAGTTTATGGAGCAGAGTGGATCCCTAATTCAATATGAGTGGTGTACTCATAAGAAGGGAACATTTAGATACAAACATGCTCACAGGGAGAACATCATGTGAAGATGACCTCAGAGATCAGGGTGATGCTTCTGCAGAGTAAGGGATCTTAATAATAGCAGGCCAATGACCAGAAGCTAGGGGAAAGTGCATGTAACAGATTCTCCCTCACAGCTCTCAGAATGAACACCTTGATCTTAGACTTCCGGTCTCTAGAACTGTGAGGCAATAAATTTCTGCTGTTTAAGCCACTTAATTTATGGTACTTTTTCACAGCAGCCTTAGGAAGTTAATTCAGGACTTAACCAGAGGAAACTCATTTTGTTCCCTTTCAGAAAATAAAAATCTTATTTTATGTATCCTATGTAATTATTGGCAGCTCCTGCCTCATATATTAAAAATTCATATATACAGGGAGAGGTTAAGACAGACTATTATGTTATATTAAGACTTTGTTTATGCCCTAGACATTCTTATTTGCATAAGAAATGGACCTGCAATAATAACACAGCATAGTTTTATACGTCTGATCTTGCCTTTTTGGTCCAAAAAGTGTAATCAAAAGTCAGTTTAGTCTTTCACATACAAGTTGAACCTCAGTTTCCTCATTTTAAAATATCCTATTACCTTAATGTTCTCCACTTGATTGTATATATTTTATTTCATGCAAAATCTTTTTGAAATAAAATTATGTGATTATGTATTTGATTTAGTAAAAGAGTAAACACATGATAGATCTTCAATATTATCGCTATCAAAAGTTTATTTACTTTCTCAGTAAAGTGTATGTGCTATGTATATTTTTAATGTTATCTAAAAAAACTTGTTTTATATGAATGAAGTAATTTCTCATTAGTTCCTTTAAGGATAAGAGCTCATTACATGACTTGGTGAATAAGAATCAGTTCAAAGAATCAACTAACAATTGGAAAAATAAAAGTCACGTTTTATTTTATCTGAGAAAGTTTCTTCTTCATTATTTTTTATTAAGCTTCTTACTTTGAGGTAATCATAGATTTCCATAATTATAAGGAATAATACAGAAAGCTCCCATGCACACTTTACCCAGTTTCCATCCAATGATAACCTCTCTCAAAACTTGGTACAATGGTGCAACCAGGATATTGATGTTGATATAGTCAAGGTACAGAATGTTTCTGTGGCTCATGACAGTAACGATACCCCATGATGCTCTTTTGTTGTTCACCCACATCTCTTCTGTTCCTACCACCTCCTTTTAACCCATGAAAACCACTAATCTGTGTTCCATTTATATAATATTCCCATTTCAAGAATGCTATAGAAATGGAATCATAAAATATATGAGGTCTGTCCAGAAAGTACCCAGTCACATGTTATGAAAAAGACATTTATTGAAGAAGATACAAGAAACATTGTACATAGGACAATGACACCTCAGTCCCCTTCCAAGTAGACACCTTGGGAGCTCACAAAATTGTCCCAATCACCATCAGCTGACCTGTCTCATTTTCCTGAATCTCATTGATGATCTGAATTCTCTTCCCTTTCAAAGGTGATTTTAGTTTTGGAAAAAAAACAGAAGTCACAGAGCACCAGATCTGGATTGTAGGGGGAATGAGTCATCTCGATGATTTGATGTTTTGCCGAAAAACTGCATGAGACATGATACATGAGCGGACACATTGCTGTGGTGAAGCTTCCGATCACCAGCTGCCCATAGCTGCAGCCTTCTGAATCACCCAAATAGTTACCAAGGAAAAATGTTCAAGCTTAATGCAAAATTTGATACAGATTTGTTGCTCTACTCTCTGAGTAATTTTGCATGTGACAACCACACAGTATACATGCTCACTCAACAGTGTCTACCGCCCCCACTGACTAGTACAGTGAAGTCATCATTGTTTACTTACGTGCATTCCAGTCCACTCTCCTTGGCTGCCAGGTTACATTGATGTTGCACCAACTGTTTTCATTATATTAACAATAGTTGACTTTTACCAGCCAGACCTCATATAACCTTTTAAAATTGGTTTATATTTACTCAACATAACTTTCTAGATATTTACTCAGGTTGTTGTGTGCAACAACAGTTAGTTTCTTTTTATTGCTCAGTTGTAATCCATGGTAGGTTATACCATGGTTTGTTTAATCAGTCCCTCATTGAGGGATGCTAGGTTATTTCCATGTTTTGGGCTGTTACAAATAAAGGCTCCATTAAGTTATGAACAGTTTTGTTTTGGTGGGAGAAAGCAGAATTTTCATTTCTCTGGAGTAAATTCTCAAGGGTGCAGTTGGTGACTCATATATTTGATTGTTGAAGAAACTGACACACTATTAGCCAGTAAGGAAATGTGTATAAAATCACAGTGAAGTATCATTATAAACCTGTCTGAATGACTAAAAGAGTGATGGCACAAAATGCGCAGGACACAGAGTACGTTACAACTCATACATTGATGGTGGGAAAACAATTTGAAAAGTCATTTGTATCTATATTTCCTATGGTTGTTCTTGTTAAGAACAAGAACCTACAGTCAATTCACATTATTCATACGTTCTGATCTGTGAATTTGCCTACTTACTACAAGTTATTTGTAACCCTACAATCAATACTCATAGTGCTTCCTTGGTCGCTTGAGAGCATGTGCAATGCAGCAAAAAAAAATCAGTCTCTGAATGTGCACATTCCCAGCTGAGGTCACACAAGGCGATACTCTGCCTTATGATTTCAGATCTCATATAGAAAACATGTGTCCTTTCTAAGGTTTATTGAGCACTATATTTATCTCACTGTTGTAGTTTTTCCTTGGTGTTTTAACTGTTTAAAACAGATCCCAACTAGAATATTGAAGTGCTGTTTAGTGTTCCAAGACTGTGATGTGCTTTACAGAGGAAATGCGTATTAAATAAGTTTCTTTCAGGTATGAGTTATTGGACTATTGGTCACGAGTTCAGCTTTAATAAATCAACAATATATATTAAATGAGGTGTCTTTGAACACACATAAGCTATGTATTGATAGGTAGATAAAAATATTGGGACTAAAAGATTCACAGGCACCTAGTTCTGAATTTCTTTAGTGTTCTCTGAGTGGTCCTGAAGACTTTAAAGAACAAAACAACCACATAAAACAAGACTTGTGCAGCCACTGTGGAAAGCAGTATGGAATTTCCTCAAAAAAACTAAAATTGGAACTACTTTTTGATCCAGTGATTCCACTGCTGGGATTACACACAAAGAATTCTGAAACACCAATTCAAAAGGACCTATGCACCTCTGTGTTCATAGAAGTGCTATTTATAATAGCCAAGTGCTGGAAGCAGCCTAAGTGCCCATCAGTAGATGAGTGGATCAAAAACTGTGGTACATTTACACAATGGGATACTATGCAGCAGAAAGACAGAAGGAATGCCTATCTTTTGCAAAAGTATGAATGAAACTGAAGAGTATTGTGCTTAGTGAAATAAGCCAGGCAGTAAAAGAAAAATAACATATGATCTCACCTAATATAGGAACCTAATGAACAAAACAAACAAATGAGCAAAATAAAACCAGAGGCATGGAAACAAGGAGCAGACTGACAGTGACCAGGGGGCAAAGGGGAGGGGAAGAAAGGGGGAAAGAAGGGAAAGGGACTAGTCAAGGAACTAGTATAAGTGACCCATAGACATGGACAACAGGGTGGGGATGGACTGTGGGAGAGGGGACAGGAGCGGGGGAGAGAAACGGGGGAATAATGAGACAACTGTAATAGAACAATGATTAAAACAAATAAATAAAAATAATTGACTGCATTTTACTGTACAAAGAAGTTACAGTTAAATAAAAACAACAATTATCTTCCCCCCAGCCAAAACCATTCCTTTCTCTCTCAAACGCTCTTTATTGAGCACCTGTTCTGTGTAAAGTGTTCTGGCAGTATTGAAGTAAATGTGGGTATTGGGTTGGGGAATAGCTGAGGAGAAGACATAGAGGTGAAAATCCAATGAGCTGCTCTTCCTGTTCTCAAGAAAACAAAAGGAGTTGAAGGGTAGATGGGTAATATTTATTGATTGCTTGCCTTGTGTCTGAGCTTTATTCGCAAATGATGTCATCCGTGTGGCAACAATAGACAAGTTTCCTGGCAGTTTCACAGATTCATAACCAGAGGCTCGGATTAGTTAACTTGCCATGATTACACAGCCAGGACAGGGCAGAGCTGAGGTTCACATCAAGTTCTGTCTGACAATGAAGCTTAAACACTTTCCCATACAACAGAGTTTTTCAAGGGTGCTGATCCTTCAGTTTCATGACCTAAGAATGGCTAAAGATGATTGTTTGAAAAATAAGTTCCTGGGTTTCATTTTCAAAGGTTCTGATTCAAATTTTTGAGAAAAACATTGGGAATCTGCTTATCAACAGGTTTTTTAAGACATACTTTAAAAAAGGTATCCAAGGTATTTACAATGAAGCATAAAAAGTATAGATATAAAAATAAATAAATGAAACAGAAAAGCAAGTTAAAGCAAGTACAACTGTGACAAAAATTCATTTTCCTCCCTAAATATAACAAAAACCCTATCTCCCATGACACATTTTCTTAAATGTTTTTAGGGAACCTGTAACTTTACTCCTAATGTAAAAGCACTGGACCCCAAACGAAACGTTTAATTCTTCCAGTTACTAGTTTCCTAAGTCAGTCTCCTCTGTTTTCTCCATCTGTGACCATACATCCCAGTGTAGGGGGAAAAGTCCTTGTTTACATTCATTTTCTTATACAATTGTTGTTAGTGCCTCATTTCATTTCAAAATATCATGGTTTGAATGATATTAGTGTCACTTTACTTAAAAGTGAGATGAGTGAAATCTGAAGCATGTATTTTTCTTAAGATCTATAATGAACCAGAAAATTGCATAGAGGAGAATTACAGTTTACATATTTTCATGTATTCTTAAATCAATTAATCTAATTTACTTATTTGTAATGTATCGTAAATAATGAATATATTACAATGATCAGGGGTCCCTTAGCTGTCAACTCACCTACTGCTTTTTCTTCTTCTTTCCCAGAGGGGTTGGCTAGGAATCTCTCTCTACTATGTGTTTTTATCCAAAACTCTGGGTGACTCCAGGGGTGGGAGAGGTAGCATTGCTTCTGAAATAGGATGATGTCTCTGGTGGCGATGGTGGGAGAGTTCCTGAGGATATTCCCATGTGAGTCAAGGGGTTCCTAATAAACCCCTTGGGTAAAGATGCCATCAGGAGCACCCCCATAGATTTTCTAGTAACTGGTCCCGGGGATCTCTGGGGCAGCAGGATGAAAATGGGAACAGTAATGCCAGTGTCCATAGCTAGTTTCTAAACCTACAGCTCCTGAAGGCCAGAGTTGATTCCCAATTTTTGGCCACAAAACAGAAAGGTAGCTTCCGATAGCTTTGCTGTGCCTCCAGCAGCATGAAGCCCAGTCTGTAGTCAATTGCTCCAGATAACATCATGTGATTAAAATGGCTTATGCCTGCCCTGATCAGTGTGGCTGGGCTGAGCATCATCCCTCAAACAGAAAGGCTGCGGTTTCATAACCAGTCAGGGTACAGCTTAAGTTACATGTTCGATCCCCAGTTGGGGCGCGTAGGAGAGGCAATCAATTGATTTTTCTCTCTCATTTTGATGTTTCTCTCCCTCTCTTTCTCCCTCCCTTCTCCTCTAAATTTAAATAAATAAAAATTTTCAAAAATGGTTTATGCCATTGAAAAAAGAAAGGAAAATTTTTCTTGTGCCATATCGTTACAGTACCACATTATAAAATTGGGAGAACACTACTATTCCACTGATGTTGTGGAGGTAAAAAATGGATATTTTTTCCAGATGCCATCAAGGTGTACTATATAACCTACTTTAAGACTTGATAATAAGGGTAAGAAACAAATAACCTTATAATGATAAATGCCAATAACATAGTTACTTCAAACTGTCTTACTTTTTAAAGATAAGCACATATTTTTATGTTTTTATTCTGAAAAGGAATTCCTATAAAGTACATAAAATAAAATTTGAATTCATTTTTACTCCACTCCAATCCCTAAATCAGTATATTCTTTTGAGGAATGCTTAAAGGTAGGGAACTGGTAAACAGTGATTGAAAATGCATGCATTAATTCATTACTTTTAGAACCATTTTTGGCTTTCCATAAAAGTCAGAGGTTAGTGAGACATAATTTTCTGTTTCTTGGGAAATACTGTTAATGTATATATCAAAAAAAGCTACATGTTCAACTCTTTAAGTGAATATTCCAAAACTCCAATTAATACCTTCACGAGTATTTAGAAAGATTGATAATATATCAACAAATATTTTGTGATAGAGAGTTCTGAAATTGCTCTCATCCTTCTCATCTTCTGATATACAGTTTGGCAAGAAATAGACCCAGGTAGAATTGTGAATTATTATTACATTGCACTTGAAAAAATTTTAAATTGTATGCATTATTACCTATGAGTTTAATCATTGTGAAATGGCTAAAGAAAAATTTTAAGTTCTGACCATACAGATTAGGCAATTGAGTCTTAAAAACTTTAGATCAATTGACTTTAGATCAATACACTATTACTAAGTGCTTAACAGGATTGAATTCAGTGTTTTGTTTTGGTTTTTTTTTCAATTACAGGTTACATTCAATGTTATTTTGTATTATTTTCAGGTGTACAGCATGGTCGTTAGACAATCATATAATTTATAAAGTGTTTCCCCTGATAATTTCAGTACCCACCTGGCATCCCACATAGTTAACACAATATTATTGACTATATTTCCCTATGATATACTTTATATTCTCCTATTTTGTTATTACCATTTTGTACTTCTTAATTCCTTTACCTTTTTCACCCAGTCCCCCACTCCTGCTCTCCACTGCCTCAAATCAAGTTTTTAAAGTAAATGTTACTTTTCTGTCTTTCTCTGCAGCTCAGCTTCTTTCCTCTCTAAACAGACACTCCTTTTTTCTTTGTCAAACCTTTCCTATGCTTCTCAGTGTTCTCTCCTCTTCTTGGTGTTTCAGAATGTTTTTTTTTTAAATTTAATGTGTTTTATTGATTAAAATATTACATTTGTGCCAATTTCCCTTCCCTCTGCTCCCCTCCACCCGGTGGCCCCCCTCCCTCCAGTTGTCCCCCCCTTTTAGATTATGTCCATTAGTTGTGCATACAGTTCCTCCCAACCTCTCTCCGTCTATTACATTCCCTCCTACCATGATCCCAAATTCCTATATCATCTCCCTCCCTCTCCCAACTCCCCCTCCCTGTTGACCTCCCCCCAATATGCTTCCCGTACCCACAGTTCCTTTTCCACTCTCGTTGCCTGTTTAGTTTGCCTTTGTTTCATCTCCCTAGCTTCTGTTTTTTAAACCAGTCCCTTTAACATCTCATATAACAGTGGTTTGGATCTAATGAACTCTTTCAGTTTTATTTTGTCCTGGAAACACTTTCTCTGGCCTTCTATTCTGAATGACAATTTCACTGGATAGAGTATTCGTGGTTGTAGGTTTTGGATTTTCATTACTTTGAATATTTCTTGCCAGTCCCTTCTTGCCTGTAGGGTTTCCCTTGAGAAGTCAGCTAATAGTTTAATTGGGACCCCTTTGTACATAATTCTTTTCTTCTCTCTTGCTGCTTTTAAGATTCTCTCTTTATCTTTAATTTTTGACATTTTGATTATAATGTGTCTTGGAGTGGTTCTCCCTGGGTCCAGTCTCTTGGGAACTCTCCTTGCTTCCTGGACCTGCAAGTCTATTCCCTTCCCCAAGTCTGGGAAGTTCTCCTTTATTATATTTTCACTCAATTTTTCAAGTTCTAGTTCATCTTCCTCACACTCTGGCAAACCAATGATTCTTATGTTGGGCCTTTTATAGCTGTCCCAGAGGTTTCTGATCCTCTCATTGTTGCTTCCCATTTCCTCTCGCCGCTTTGGTTGACTGCTTGTTCCTTCTCCATATTCCAGTTTGTTGAAATGAACTCTGGATTTTTTTTCCTCACCATCTGTCTCGTATGTGGTTTTGTTCCTTTCGTTATGAAAGTTTTTCACTTCTTTCTTATCTTTTTCCTGCTCTTTTGTGAATTCTGTAAGCCACCTGATAACAATGGCCCAGAACTGAGCCTCTGATAGGTTTCTTATCTGTTCATCTGTCAGGTTCTCTATCTGCTGCCTGGTGAGCTGTGCCACCGGGATTTCTATAGTTGTCTGCCTCATTTTGACAGATGCGTTTTGTTTTCTTGGGCTGGCTGTCCGGGGTGGTGCCTGTGTACGCGTCACAATTCAGCGACCGGCGCCTGTCCGCGACCTATTTCGCAGCCCTGTGGCGCTTTGTGTGGGGGCGGGGGTCCAAGATGGATTCACACAGTTATTCAGCCAGGAGACCGGGATCCGTCCTCCCGCCCCCCTGGGCCTCACTGTTCAAGGCGATGCGGCCGCTCTCCCCAGCGCCGGAGTCGCGCACCGCCTGGGGCTTGACTGCAGCCGGGATTCCTCGCCGCCCCGCCGCTCCCGGTGCGACCGCAAACAGCACTGCCCTCTTTAACTCTTACCTGCCCAAATGGCACCGCTGGTTTATAACTTCATATGCTGGACTTCCGTGTAGTTTTATTTTCTGGAATTTCTAGTTATCCTTTGTTTTGAAGTAGTTGTATTCCTCTCTAGTTGTAGAGGGAGACCTAGCGTGTCCGTTTAAGCCTCCATCTTGGCCGGAAGTCCTTTCAGAATGTTTTGATATCTCATCTTTCTCTTGGAAAAAAAGAAGCTTTGGAGTCTCAAATGTTATCATTTTTCATATACTTTATATCTTTTAACGCTTTGAGTGCCAATGTTGCTGTGAGCGATGTTGACAAATTTTCCCAAAAGTGCCAGCATCGCTCCCAGCGACTCTTTTTTTTGATGGCTATAAATGTAAATAACAATGGAATGATGCGTATTTTATGTTTTGTTCTCTTTTTTTTGTACCTCAGGTTATATATTGATATAATTTTTTCTCATGTTGATTCAAATTTTGAATTACGTACGGCACTCAAAGGGTTAAAGAGGGTAGCTGAAACAAAAATAATTCCCCAAAGGGAATCTGCTCAACTTCATACTAAATGGCCACCACCAAACTTGCCCTAGGCTATACAACTTGATTTGTTGGAATTTATTCATATTTTAAATGACTAGGTCATATTAGAGCATGATCTTAAAACACAATTTGGTTAAAATTATCATAACTCTCAACCTTCTAATGAAGTTGATAAAGTAAGAATGTTATCTCATGGACTTCCGGCCAAGATGGAGGCTTAGACGGACGCGCTAGGTCTCCCTCTACAACTAGAGAGGAATACAATTACTTCAAAACAAAGGATAACTAGAAATTCCAGAAAAATAAAACTACACGGAAGCCCAACATATGAAGTTATAAACCATCGGCGCCCTTTGGGCAGGTAAGAGCAAAAGAGGGCGGCGCTGTTTGCGGTCGCACCTGGGACAGCGGCGGGGAGAACAATCCCGGCTGCAGTCGAACCCCCGGCAGCTCGCGACCCCAACGCTGGGGAAAGCAGCCACCACATCGCTTTGAACAGTGAGGCCCAGGGGGGCGGGAGGACGGATCCCGGTCTCCTAGTGGAATAACTGTGTGAATCCATCTTGGACCCCCGCCCCCAAAGAAAGCACCACAGGGCTGCGAAATAGGTCGCGGACAGGCACCGGTCGCTGGATTGTGACGACAAAGCACCACGGCACAGCAAGAAAGGCTGCCAAAGGGCGCCGGTCGCTGGGTCATTACGAGTACACAGGCACTGCCCCCTACAGCCGGCCCAAGAAAACAAAACGCATCTGTCAAAATGAGGCAGACAACTATAGAAATCCCGGTGGCACAGCTCACCAGGCAACAGATGGAGAACCTGACAGATGAACAGATAAGAAACCTGTCAGATGCTCAGTTCTGGGCCATTGTTATCAGGTGGCTTACAGAATTCACAAAAGATCTGGAAAAAGATGAGAAAGAAGCGAAAAACACTCATAACGAAAGGAACAAAACCACATACGAGACAGATGGTGAGGAAAAAAAATCCAGAGTTCATTTCAACAAACTGGAATATGGAGAAGGAACAAGCAGTCAACCAATGCAGAGAGAGGAAATGGGAAGCAACGATGAGAGGATCAGAAACCTCTGGGACAGCTATAAAAGGCCCAACATAAGAATCATTGGTTTGCCAGAGAGCGAGGAAAATGAACTAGAACTTGAAAAATTGAGTGAAAATATAATAAAGGAGAACTTCCCAGACTTGGGGAAGGGAATAGACTTGCAGGTCCAGGAAGCAAGGAGAGTTCCCAAGAGACTGGACCCAGGGAGAACCACTCCAAGACACATTATAATCAAAATGTCAAAAATTAAAGATAAAGAGAGAATCTTAAAAGCAGCAAGAGAGAAGAAAAGAATTATGTACAAAGGGGTCCCAATTAGACTATCAGCTGACTTCTCAAGGGAGACCCTGCAGGCAAGAAGGGACTGGCAAGAAATATTCAAAGTAATGAAAATCCAAAACCTACAACCACGAATACTCTATCCATCGAAATTGTCATTCAGAATAGAAGGACAGAGAAAGTGTTTCCAGGACAAAATAAAACTGAAAGAGTTCATTAGATCCAAACCACTGTTATATAAGATGTTAAAGGGACTGGTTTAGAAAAAGGAGGATCAAGACAATGAAATCTAAAATGAAAACTGGATCACAAGAAACAACAGAAGCTAGGGAATTGAAACAAAGGCAAACTAAACAGGCAACGAGAGTGGAAAAAGAACTATAGGTACGGGGAACATATTGGGGGGAGGTCAACAGGGAGGGGGAATGGGGAGAGGGAGGGAGATGATATAGGAATTAAGGATCATGGTAGGAGGGAATGGAATAGACAGAGAGAGGTTGAGAAGAACTGTATGCACAACTAATGGACATGATCTAAAAGGGGGGGACAACTGGAGGGAGGGGGGCCACCGGGTGGAGGGGAGCAGAGGGAAGGGAAATTGGCACAAATGTAATATTATAATCAATAAAACACATTTAAAAAAAAAAGAATGTTATCTCATGACTGGATAGAGAAGGATGGGAGGAGAGAAAATTAATGATAACTTACTACAACTTTGTTCTTCTAGAAAGTTTGTCCATCTAGAATTTACCTACAGTATTCTAGCTTTATGATAACATATGTTTGATGACACTCTGAGGACTGGGAGGGTAGCTACTGGTGCTCTGCAAAATATGTTGTGCGTTGGATTCTACTATGTTAATTTAGACATGTGTGTCTAACCTCAAGTTGTGGCAGTAGAGGTGATGACAATTGGGTGGATCACAGAAGTACTTACGAGACAGAAATCCTAAGATTGTCTAATGTGCATGGTGTCTTTCCCCTGTCCTATACTGCTGCCAGGTTTTCAAGTGGGGAACTGGGTAGATGGTCAATAGCATTTACAGGATTAGAAGTCTGGAAAGGAGAAGAGGCTATCTTTGGAGGGCAATAGTGATGATGGAAAAGTGTGGGCAGCAGTGATGTTTTGAGCCTCCAAGAGAAGTGCAACAGACAGTTAAATATTTTGCTTTAAATATCAGGAAAGAGATAAGACTGAGGATGGAATTTTGCCTATGAGTTTCCCTATGAGTAAAATTCAGGGCTTATACAACTCTTCTACACCTTCAGCTAATCACTGTTTGTCCTAATTTGTTAGCTATATGAATCCCTGAAATAGTTATTTAAAACATTTCAGCCTTAACGTATTTTTAAACAAAGGGTTGAGATAGGAATAATTTTTAGCTAAGTACAATATGTTGTCATATGAAACATAAAAGTCAAAACCACACCCCAAGTACAGGCCTTTGACATTTTACCCAGGGAAAAATATAATGATCTATTTTCAAATAATATGTATGTGTATGTGTATGGGGAGAGACTGGGTTTTATAAGCATATTTTAAAGGCTCAAAGGGCTTATGAACATCAAATGAATCTTCAAATACAACAATGTAGTGATTGAAGTGTAAATGAATCATGAAATATATGGATTAAATATGCCTGGATTTATTAGAATAATTAAAACTTTAAGACTTGCTTTGGGCAAAGTATGACTTAGGTTCCCTACCAACCCCAAACACTCAGAAACATTGAAACAGTATAATGCTATATCTTTCCAAGTTTGTAAAGCTTGACATTTCTATAGATCACATTACCTATTTTCCTTCAGAAATGTATTAACCCTTCAATTAAAAGGTCTAAAATACAATATCTAGGAAGAAATAAACTATTCCTTTAAAATTCAAATAAAAGTGGGTTTGCTTATAGATAGACTATAAATATAAAAAAATGTATTTGAGAAGAATGGGATTTGTTTGACAGGAGCAGGGTATAAAATGAACTAAAAAAGCTGTAACAATGGACTACATTTAATCGGTTGAATAAATGTTAGGCTAAGGATTGAAAAATATATATATTAACAGCAGATGTAGCAAAACATACAACTTAAGGATTTTAGTTGATTATGAACTCAATACAATTCTACAATATAATAGTGCTGTGATTTAAAAGTTATTTTTTATCCTGCACTGAATAAAGAATTAAAGTGTGTCGACATTCTACTCCATGGAAATCAAACTATGCTTGACTATTGTGTTCACCACACACTTTATGACTTTGTCTGGGGAATATTAACCTCAGTCATGAGTGGAATCCAAACAACTTTTTGTGTAGGAAAAGCTGAGCACGTTCAGGAGGACTGCAAGCTCCAGAGGGACATGAAAACTACCTGAAAAATAACTGGAGAACAACGTATGAACGGGCAAGACTTTGATTCATAACTAAAAAGTTTTCATTGATTAGAGTTATCAAAATTGGGATAGCACTATTACCTACTATTAAGGTACTAGTAATTCCTTTTGATCAGAGGTCTTCAAGTAAATAATTTGAGTTAGTATAAGTATGGTTCATTATCACCTAGAAATAAAAAACAACACCCCCCCCCCCCGGACAATAGTATGTATGAGTACTCTGAACCCAAGGCAAGCTTCCTCAGATGAACACATCCTTTCCTCACCATCATATATTTTAAAGTATATTTTATTGATTATATTGTTACAATAGTTCCAATTTTTTTCCCCTTTGCTCATATTTTTTTCACAGTTAAGTAGATTGCAGAATGTCCCAGTTGGGAATTAGATGTATGTTTTGTCTGTCACAGTATATATTATGTGCTCTTATAACATTTACTATGTATTTAATTGATTACTTCTTTTATTTATAATAATCTTTCAAAATCTACAATAGAGAATGTGAAAGAACATATATAGTTCAATTTTGTACTAGTAAGACTTTGTATAATTCCTAACATAGGCTGGAGGTCCTAAAATTGTTTAAGAATTAGTGAGTAAATAAATACACTAGTGAAAAAGCATCTCACATATGCATTGAACTACCCTAACAAGAATACCAAATTCTATCATTGCAGGGGAAAAAAAAAACTGTAGGTGAAATTTCCTACTGTAAGACCTCTGACAATTATGCAGACATTTGATAAAGGGGTCTCCCTCCCTCTTCTCCTTTCCTTCCTTCTTCTTGAGGGATATAAAAATAAAAGGAGTCATTTTAAGTTTTATTTTTGTTATACTTCACTGTGTGCCATTTTTAACCATCTAAACATTTCAAAGGAACTCAAAGAACGGATAACTACAACACAAAGAGAAACCTTGGCTAGTGGAAAGTGGGCTCCAGGGAACCAGAAAGTGAAAAACTGTTCTCAAATCAACGGCTACACAAATTACAGTGCAAAATGCTCAGTTCCCACAAACGTGCTTTCCATTAAAATATATTTACCATTTGAAGTCTTTTCTAACTAAACAACCACATGTCTTGTTTTCTCACACATTATTTGTCTGTTTGACCTAATCTTTTATCTAATATGTGAGAAAAAAACTTCGGTATCTCTAGATTTTATAAATTAGATATAAGTTTTATATAGTCATTAATATTGCAATTTCTTCATTTCTTACACACCTGGACTCAAATGAAGTGTCTATTTTTATTGCCAAATAATTTGTAAAAATACGCAGGAGAATTTAATTTGAAAAATAGGAGACTGTACATTGTAATATTAATAATTCTGAAGTCAATTAAAGCATTTTAGTAGGTATTTTTTACTTAAAAATTAATATATGCAGAAGTTAATAACAATACAATGAACTTATTTGAAGCAGTAACTAAACTGTAACTACATTGTGTATAGTTGCTGCCATTTGAAATGGAATGTTCTATGTCTACACAGACCCACCTATTTCCATGAACAAACTACGAAACAAAAGAATTTATAACATTGCATATACATTACTTTTGCTAATCCAGGTTTATGAAAACACTAATTTGCATTCCACAGGAATATCCTTTACATATGGTTACGCTGTTAGAGAATTTGATTCTATGTTTCTCTATATATGTGCTTTGATCTTTATTTTTCTATCTAGCATATTCTATTTAACTACCAATGTATTTATGTATCTATTCATTTTACACTCTAATTGCATTTAAAGCAGCTTTAGAAAATAGAATTAAACATATATAGTTATTACGTTGTTGGGAAAATAGAGAGAGAATAGCAAAAACATGTTTTCTTAGAAAGGAAGTTTTTGCAAGCAAATGTGTGTCATGAAGTCTATACTATAGCTGAAGGTCATGGTCACTAAAGTCATATGTTCAGGAGGATGTTATATAAGTTGCTCAATAAGCTTAAAACTTTTACCCTTTCAGAGCTGTAATAAAATGTTTCCTCTTAAAATCTTCTAACTATATTACTTGGTGATGTAATATGTAGGCACTTTCAACAAAATTCCTGTAACTACTGATGATGTTTATACAGCTATTGAGAATGTATTGAGAGTACAACACAGTGTTACACTCTGGATATTACTACATTAAATCTGTGACTTCACACTTCCTTATATTGGGCAGTCCAATTGATCAGAATATTCTGAGATTATATCAAAAACATAAATATTCTGCATTTCAACTTTTAAATAGGAACCAATCTTTATTATATGACAAGTATATCAGTCTTTGTCATTTCCTGGTTCAAAAGGAGTGACTTGGACAAGAATGTCAAGATACGCTGGATAAAACTTTGGAATAACTCATTTCACAAGTGTACACAAAAGCACATACTCTGAGAATATGATCTTATTCCTTCAATCATGTTTCTTACTTTCCCTCACCACACAGTGACAGATGTTGACCTCATCTGGCCTGCTCCTTGCCCACCTAAGGGGGTATGATGCCAGGACCTGGGGAAGAGCCCCTTGCTCTGAACTCTAACTTCCACTTGGTCTCTAATGCGAGACATTCTTCACAAAACTTTGAAATGTACAATTAAAACTAAGGGTGAAAATACAAAATGACTCAGATGAAGCAAAAGGTAATATTATTCCACACAGGGATGCAAACAGCCCTTGATAATAAGGAGTTTTCTCTGAGAGGCATCAAGTTAAATGAGAAAGAGTAAAGACATGAGGCCAGCTCTTATACCATGTTGTTTAGCCTCTTTTCCTATTCAAATTTCAGCTTCCTTTTCTGTAAAATGGGGATAATAATACTAGGAACTTTTAGAAGCTCCAGGATATGAAAGCACTTATAAACTCTAAAGCGGTAGCTGACTAGTATTTAATTTTTCAATTTCTAATACCAATTTAAGAGAATTCTTCAAGATAGTAGGAACCTGAAAAAATGGGCAGAGTGGGCAGAGAGGCGAGTTAACTGGAGGACAAGTGGAGGAAAAGGGACAAAGAAAGGAAGCATAGATGTCTCTCTAGATGGTTCCACTTCATGATTTTTCTAAAGCACTTGAACTGCTAACCTACTACAAGTAATTCTACAAACCATTAGCAAATGGACATTTTTATGAAATGCCACCACCGAAATGTAATGCTATCCAACTATAGCTTAACAGGCAAAGAAGCTAGACGAGCCTGAATGGCAATAGACATTAGCATCTATGGAATGACTCAGAAGTAATGACACTAGCTTCTATGGCATGACTCAGAAGTAATGAACACTCAATTTTATACTGCAAAAATTCATTTCATTAGTTTATAAAATATCTCTGATTTTGGGAGCATGGGGCATGCAGTATGCTTGTGAATAAAGAAATAGGCTACAGTTCAACCCCCAACCCTCCAGAACTTTACCAGTGTTTATATTTCTTGAGTTGTAACACTCAGTTATATCTGTGATATGCTTTATGACTTTACTAGTGATTTGTTCTTAATATATAGTTTGTTCACTCTGACGCAGCCCCACTGGGCAAGGTACTGGCAGGCAATTGGTGACAATGCAGACTATGTTTCTTAAAATTCAGTATGCAGAACGATGAGCTAGGGATCTTGTTCAAATTCAGAATCTGCTACAGAAGATTTGTGTGGAGGGTTTGAGATTTTGTTTCTAATACCCTACCAGATGATGCTGACGCTGCTGGACTAGGGACCTATAGAAAACTGGATCCTGGACAAATGAAGTGCAAAAGCTGGAAGGGGACTTCCGGCCAAGATGGAGACTTAGACGGACACGCTCGGTCTCCCTCTACAACTAGAGAGGATACAACTACTTCAAAACAAAAGATAACTAGAAATTCCAGAAAATAAAACTACACAGAAGCCCAATGTATAAAGTTATAAACCAGCGGCAGCCTTTGGGCAGGTAAGAGCGAAAGGGGGCAGAGCTGTTTGCGGTCACACCAGGGACAGCGGCAGGAAGAGCAGTCTCAGCTGCAGTCTAACCCCGGCAGCTCGCGACCCCAACGCTCGGAAAACCAACCACCACATCGCCCCGAACAGTGAGGCCCAGAGGGCGGGAGGACGGATCCCGGTCTCCTAGCAGAATAACTGCGGGAATCTATCTTGGACCCCCGCCCCCACACAAAGCGCCACAGGGCTGCGAAATAGGTTGCAGATTGGCACGGTCGCTGGGTTGTGACGAGTACACAGGCACTGCCCCCTATTGCCGGCCCAAGAAAACAAAACGCATCTGTCAAAATGAGGCAAACAACTATAAAAATCCCGGTGGTGCAGCTCACCAGGCAACAGATGAAGAACCTGACAGATGAACAAATAAGAAACCTGTCAGAGGCTCAGTTCAGGGCCATTGTTATCAGGTGGCTTACAGAATTAACAAAAGATCTGGAAAAAGATGAGAAAGAATTGAAAAACACTTATACTGAAAGGAACAAAACCTCATACGAGACAGATGGCGAGAAAATAAAATCCAGAGTTCAAATCAACAAACCAGAACATAGAGAAGGAACAAACAGTAAACCAGTGCAGAGAGAAAAAACAGGAAGCAATGATGAGAGGATCAGAAACCTCTGGGACAGCTATAAAAGGCCCAACATAAGAATCATTGGTTTGCCAGAGGGCGAAGAAGAAGAACTAGAAATTGAAAAGTTAAGTGAAAATATAATAAAGCAGAACTTCCCAGACTTGGGGAAGGAAATAGACTTATAGGTCCAGGAAGCACAGAGAGTTCCAAAACAACTGGACCCAGGAAGAACCACTCCAAGACACATTATAATCAAAATGTCAAAAGTTAAAGATAAAGAGAGAATCTTAAAAGCAGCAAGAGAGAAGAAAAGAATCATGTACAAAGGGGTCCCAATTAGACTATCAGCTGACTTCTCAAGGGAGACCCTGCAGGCAAGAAGGGACTGGCAAGAAATATTCAAAGCAATGAAAATCCAAAACCTACAACCACGAATACTTTATCCAACAAAGCTGTCATTCAGAATAGAAGGGCAGAGAAAGTGTTTCCAGGATGAAATAAAACTGAAAGAGTTCATTAGATCCAAACCACTGTTATATGTGATGTTAAAGGGACTGGTTTAGAAAAAGGAGGATCAAAACTATGAACATTAAAATGAAAACTGCATCACAGGAAACAACAACAGAAGCTAGGGAATTGAAGCAAAGGCAAACTAAATAGGCAATGAGAGTGGAAGGAGAACTATAGGTATGGGGAACATATAAGTGGGAGGTCAGCAGGGAGGGGGAAGGGGGAGAGGGAGGTAGATGGTATAGGAATTAAGAAACATCATAGGAGGGAATGGAATAGACAGAGAGAGGTTGAGAAGAACTATATGTACAACCAATGGACATGGACTAAAAGGGGGTGACAAGGGGAGGGAGGGGGGCCACCAGGTGGAGGGGAGCAGAGGGATGGGAAATTGGAACAAATGTAACACTGTAGTCAATAAAACACATTAAAAAAAAAAAAGCTGGAAGGGGAGTAAATAGGGTAGGGAAATTGAGGAAAAACAATGACATATTGCCTACAATTTACATATGGAATTAGTTGCTTGGAGTAAAGGAAACAAGGTCACAAACCAGTAAGTCATAGAAGAGTTAAACATAACCACACCTCTGTCCATGGAGATGGATGACAACACTCTTTTTTCTCAATTTATATATCTGAAGACATATTTATACAAATAAAATATAAATTAAATATTAAAATACGGTGGTACAGATTGAGTATATACCTATCATCAATGTGTAGATAGGAGATATATTTTTATGTGTGTGTGTTCACACATCTGTGAAACAAATATTCAACAACTTTGTGGGAGCTAAAGTACACAAAATTCACCAAGAACATGGTAAGCCAGATACCTCCATAATCTCCATCAAGTAATTAAATATTATATATACATTGGGAAATCTAATAATTATATACAGGTGAGGACAAACACCAACCCAACTAGGTAAAATGAAAAATAATTAAAATCAAATCTACATTCAACTGATTTGCCGTATACACTCATTGTATATACTAACAGACTCTAAATTAGGGATTGGGGAGAGGGGGTGGGTTGGGTGGGGGAGAGAAATTAGGGGAAAAGGGGACAACTGTAATTGAAAAACCAAAATAAAAAAAATAAATAAATAAATAAATTAGGGATTGATGTAATTAAGTTACTTACCTTTTATAAACACTGTAATAAAATAATTTATTACAGGCATGAAAATTTCTCATCTACATTTTTTTATTTCAATAATGTTAGTCAAGTAAATTTGAAAAATAAACTATGTACACCCTTTTTCTGTTGGATGCAATAAATTAATGAGTATATCCAAATCAATGAGCATCTCTCTTTCTTGGCTAGATGTATGCATAACTGAATAATGTAACAAATTATTTACATTTACTGAATTTCTGAAAGAATTAAAAACAAAAAGTGGCTCCTCATTACATGGTATCTAAACTTTGATATTCCTTTTGTTATTTCAGCCTTTTAACATTCTTTCTTAAAACATAGTTTTAATGAATTAGTCAATTCAATTCAATTCAATCCATTCTAATAAAAATATTTGATATGTTTAAGGTGCAGTGCTTAGAGTTTAAGCAGGATGTAGATGATGTATCATAAAATAATACATTCTAAGGTCAAACTACTTTAGTAATGTGAAACACTAAAAGTGAAAAGTGTGACTACAATAAATGATGCATAAATGTGTCTTAAAATGAGTTTTCATTTACTCAACTAGTTTTGAACATAAAAACCTGTAATCTAAATGTCACAGGCAGTCAGTAGAAACTTTGGGATAATCTTTAAATTTGTTGTTGCTACTATAGTTTACTTAAACTTGAAAAGTATTCCCTAGCAGTGAAAAAAGTTTTAAAACCCCCCACAACTAGGTTTCATTTTTACCCACCACTAAAATAGTAAATGGAATAATTTTATTCCACTCCCCTTATCCAGTGAAAATAAATGTATTAAAAGTTAAACCCTGCTAACACTAATCAGAACTGAGACACCTATCATTAAACAATTAGATGATATTTAGTGAAATGTTTATTGTCAGTCATGCTCGCTAGAATTTCAACTCTGTGGAAACAGAAACTATATCTTATTTCCAGCTACATCTCCATCTTAGAAAGCAGTAATTAATGAAGCACCAGATTGTTACTGAATGAATCAATGTGATGAATTCAATGTGTATCCAGACACTGCAGGAAGTTCTGGAGTTAGGGAAACTTTTTTTTTTTTTTTTTACATTTAATGTTAAACAAAACAAACATAAAAATCCTAGTAAATATTACTTATTTACTATGATCATAAATTAATGGTAAAAGCTCTACAGGAAAAAATGTTATATTATTTCCCACTCCCACTCAATTATACCATTACACTCTCCAAATTTTAACCATAAAACAGTTTTAAAAAATATCCTTTTGCTTTGCAGTGTAACTAACTAGGTGAATGATCATAGCTACTAAATGGCAAGAAAATAAAAAATAAAGGCCATTCAAAAATGTTTGAACTGGTGGAGAAATGGACATTTCTGTGTTTTATTGAAGAGGTTAAAGTATGTTACTATAAAATGAGAATTTTAATGGGCTTACAGGTAGCTGTCAAGTGGGCCTATTTGAGAGGCAATATACTGCTGTGGCTAAGAATAGCGTTGGGAGCGGGGCTTTCTGGATTCAATTCTAGCTTCCCACTCTCACTCTATGCGGGCCTGGGAACGCTAAGGCTCATTCTGGGTTTCAGTTACTTAAATTGCAGTTACTTGAACTCTATTTCAGTTTCTTTATCTGTGAAATGGGGGTACTATTAGTACTCACTTTCTATTTTGAGGATTACTAAAGTTAATACTTATTAAAATACCTAGAACTGTGCCTGGCATATGTCCAATGCTATATAAATGTAAGCTGTTGTTATTAACTCGTATTTGTTCTACCAGGGAACACAATGAAACAAACAGACATATTTGTCTCCATCCTTTTCTTTTAACTTCACCTAACCCCCTTCCTGTCTAGAACAACCCTTCCCCCTCCCCTTTTCTTGTTTTGCTCAGCGCTGCATCAGCTCTGGGACACTTAATATTCCTTTGCATATATGGCTACCACGTCTGTACTCTCCTTGCGATATATTTAAGAATCACTGAAGCCCCACACTGGCTGGGGTCACCTGCAAGTTCCACATGTCATTAACCATGAAGGTGTTGTGGTAAGACTTGTAGATTCTCTGCTGTGTGTGAGCTTGCTCTACACACAACTACTCCAAAAAGTATTTCAGGTGTTTCTTGACAACCTACTTCAAAGACACAAAGTAATGGGCTATTGCCTCAGCACATTTCCCATAAAATTTTTATTTACTTATTTATTTATTTGTTTGGCGAAAGGTACGTATCTTGTTTAGCCAGCAATATCATTTTGGGGGGTTGGCAAGTGGTTTCCTGGAACCAAGGAGGCACCGGACTCTGTCTGCAATATTCAGACCAACAGCAAACCTGAGGTCCTGTGAGATATCCCAGGCAATTAAATGAGATAACTGCTTACTACCATCAGAAGGGCAGAATACTAGTTCCCAAGTCTTATTACATCTTTTATATAGTAATATTCAAAGAAAGCATGTTATGCTCTCTAATGTAATGCCCCCAAATTTTTATCAAGAGTTAAAGTATTCTTATTCCAAAACAGAAGAGAAACATAGGCTTTCATGTACATGTTAAGTTTCTTAAGACTACTTCCTTAATACCAATCCTTCTTCTTCTAGCATTAAAACAACCTAAATAGAAAAGTACTGAAGGAAAGGGACACCTGCCCAACCTATTTAAATTATGCAATATTTGTGATCCATCTTTTTCCCCTAACATCCAGGGCAGAGAAAGGGATTTGTAACAGCTTCAATGAAGCTAGGTTAATTCTCACACGTTAGTAGAAACAAAGATAACAAAGAGCTATGTGTCTACATATGTGATTCTTCAATGTCCATCGATGACCATCCCACAGCACCTTCTTGTTTCACTCCATTTCCAGGATTGGTAAACAGACTAAGATACTTAGAAAGTAGGCTCAGGTCCTCTGAGTGATATATAATGTTTAAAGAATAGAAAATAATCTAATAAGAGCAACAATATTTCAGTTATAGGAACTTATGTAATATTCCAAAACAAAAGGTTGTTATTTTTTATTTTATGTCTGAATTTTGGAGGGAAACATTAAAAATATGGATCTTCAATAATCAGAATATTTTTAAAATATCTAATTTCCTTCTTTTTAAATTACTTATTTTAGAAGATATATGTGTGTGTATCAATATTGTTTATGGAAGTATAATTCATTTCACTCCAGTCTTAAAAATTATTAAGTACTGTTTTCATCAGTATCAGGAATTTTATTTTACTCTTTCTTTGTACAGTGATGAACCTCTACCTAGGTGCTAGGCTTGTTTTTTTCTTTTTTTTTTTTAATCTATTTTATTGCCCTGAAAGGGAAGTTTTAAAAAAAATGTGGCATTTCACCACTCAGCCCTCAAAGTGAGAGGTGAAAGACACACACAATATTGCTTTATAACAATCTCAACCATGTTTCCACTTCCTGCTATGCAGCAGTTTGATCAAGGACCTCTGCCTTGGTTTTCAGCTTTATTTATTTTGTTTTAGATGAGACACAGAGGTTGGTTATTCAATAATTTTTTTCCTCTTTGAAATCAATTCTGTTTTGATATGGAAGCACATCTAGTCTCTTCACTGCTCTGGTTAGTTTATGCTTTTGGAATTAACTTGTCTTGTTCTACATTCTTGCATAGGGCTGTATTAGGCAACATGTAGAAAGTTAATAAATACCTATCAATAGTCACAATTACCAGAATGATTCTGGTGACTATATAGATACTTAGAAAGACTACTAGGCTAGACCTAATTCCCAGTGCAATAGGGAGGAAATTATACTTACTGTAGATCTATTGTGTAAATACTTTTTAGCTAAAAAAATAACAGCAACATTCTACAATTACATATTCCTAAAATAAAATCTGCAAGAAGTTTAAACATCCTATTATTCAAATTATTTTAGGCAAGAATCAAGCATTCATTTAAGCTCTGATATTCTATGAATCTTTGAAATGTTTGTATTGTTTCTAAATTTAACATTATTTGAGTTAATATATTATTATGTTTGCTAAATTAAAATAAAAATTACTTCTGAAGAACATATTAAATACAAGTCACTTAAGAGCTAAAGAGATAATGAGGCACTTTTTATTGAGCAGCATGACAGATTGTAGAAAGAGGGATGTGGAAACTCCACATATAACTATAATTTAAAATATGGTATTTAATAACCACAGGAGAAGTAAGATCAAAATGCTCTGAAATGCTGAATGAGTGAGAAATCCTGGACTGTAAGTGAAGTCTTCTCATTAGTTTATAGTGTTTATGAATTATAAGACTGTAATTTTTAAAATATAGTTAGATAATCTTAATATGTTAAAATAAGCTTAAATTCAAATAACTGAATTCTTATACAAATATATTAAGAGCACTGATTTTTTGTTGTATGTTTTTGCTTTTTTTTTGTAAAATAATACAATATTACTAGTCATCTAGTTTGTAAGTAGCTCAAAATTTCAAACAAACATTTAACTTGTGTATGATTTAGAATGGAAAAAGAGAAAAACAAAAGAACTGGTACTGAACATTGACTTTTTTAACACATATTTCAGTATTTAACAAATCAGATAGTAGGCCTCTTGCATATTTCATTCATTTCTAGTTCCTCTCCTTCACTGTTTCATACATTACTTGGTTAAATGGTATTTTTGATCATGTTTCTTAAAATGCCATTTGATTTAATTTACTTGTGATTTTTTTCATAATTATATCATTATTCAGGAAGAAATTTGCCTTCATGGGTCAATAGCAATCTCTATTATTTAATCTCCTTTTAACCACTATAATTTCATTTTTATGCATTTTAGCACATTTTTTTTTTTAGGAGAAAAGCAGATTCTGGCAATTAAATTTCACTTGTAAACCGCCCCCCTTACCCTTACCATTAAAAGAGAAATCAATCATTTTTAAGAGAGTACATCCGTTTTGGAATCAAACAATGTAAAATAAAAATTATATTTCAAAGTGTCAGCCAGTCCACGTGATAATCTATTAGCCTTTTAAACTGCTGCTAAGCAACATAAATACTTTATTCTTCAAGGATTTGGAAGCAATACAAGAAATATTCTAAGTATTCTCTGGAAAGGAAGAAAGGCAGGAAGGTAGGAAGAGAGAGAGAGGGAGAAAGAAATAAATGACTAAAGAAAATAAGGTAGTATGTTTATATTTTTCTTCCAAACATTTACCACATATTTTTATATTTTAGTCATGTTCAGATAGGTTACCTAAAAAGTCACTAGATATTTTTAGGAGTTTGTTTACCTCTAAATGTAGCAATTTCAGGTGATCTCTATAATCCCTTCAAAGTCTTAAAGTGTGATACTGCATGATTTTATATCAAGTGAGTGCTACATTATTAAACAAATGAATTTTGAACTAGAGGAATTTATAAGGAGAGATAAAATTCAGAGGGTTCACTAATTTAAAACTTTTTACAGTCAGTATTCTACATGTATTTAGCAGTCTCCCACTTAGGCTTGGCCAGTAAATTAATATGATAGCCAACCTTAGTGCTTTTTGCCTTGTCCAGTTTCCCCTTTCGTAGTCTTAATAATCATTACAATTGGAATTTCAGCACTATCAACTAAATTGGTAAGGATATAGGAATGATTCCAACCTTTATGGCAAGAACATCAGATTAAAACTTTGTATATTTTCTAGAACATTATGTTTGTGTATTTTTTTACAGTGGTGCCTGCACAGAAAAATGCACTAGTTTTTGACATCTGAACACTCTAAGAGAATTGACTAGAGATTTATGCCAAACTTATGAGAAGAAAGTTATTGGTGTCTTTTTCAATGCCATACCTTTTCAACTTATTTCTCCAATTTCCATTGTTCTTATGTTTCCTTCAGACTCTTACTGTTAATTTTCCAATGAATGTTGGCTGACCTTTTGAGTTACATCTTTTTATATTAATATTTTGCATTAAAGCAGGATGTCTGGAGGTTTTACCCTAGAATAGTAGTTTTAGCCCCAGAATATAGTCATAGGCTTGGTGACTTACAGGGCCAAGCAAATTAAAAAATGCCATTTTATTCTACATAAAAATACACATGGACCACCAAGAAGAGATGCAATGACTTTATAAACTTGACCCTACCAAAAAACATGACACTAAAATACATATTAGCTTCAAAATTTCTAAACCTTACCCTATCTTCCTGTTTTTATAACTTAAAAGGGCAATGTGTGTATCTGAGATCTCCAAATATAATATAAAATAATTTGTATTATTAACTTATAATTGTTACATATGATTATATATATTATATTAATAATTTGCTCTACATGGATAACATATTTTGGACATAAAGTGTTTGATATTTACATTCATATGTTTCATGTTTTTCTAATATTATCTAATATAATTCTTCAGATTTAATCTTTTTACTCCTTCCTTTAGGTTAACAATTATTTATTTTTAAATTTCAGTCACTTTTATTATATCTAAGTGTAAAATAAATGAAGAAACAAAAACAAAAAAATGCTTCATTCCTCCTTTTTTATGTAACTCAAATAGCTGAATTTATTTACCTCCCAGTGTCTACACAGAGCTTAACTTTAAGTAGACTCAAAACATTCACAAGATTTTCAGAAACTTGTAACCTAGAGCATAGAAGGATAATGAAAATTATCTTGATACCTTAAATAATATTTCTATTTGCAAGCTGGTGGTACACACCTCTGAAATAACCATTAGCCTATCAGTTAAAATGCAGCCTTGCACATAAATGTAGCTTCCATGAATTTTTTTTCAATCACAAGAAATTTAGCTATCATTTGTGAAGTGGATTTCTTACATAATATGTTTGACCATTCACCAAAGGATTTAAGTAATCATTTTTCTTTTAATAAGTGAGGCATTGCCATTTTAAATAATTATGTTGGACGGATAAGAAGTACTTTTTTCAAACTGAGGTTATATCCTGGTGCCATCCTTGGTTCTTGTTGCACAGATGCAACAGAACCACGCAGGAAGTGAAGTCTGCTAATTCCCCCATGTAAATTATCTCCTTCCAGAACCTGGTGGGCTGTACAATCATTTAGAGCATGAGTCACCCACATCCAGTTCAGCCTGCATAGTTTAAATATGGGATTTTTCTAGCTAAATAGTCAAGGCTTCACCAGAAACAATTTAAGCTTACCAAGTATCTTTGAAGAATTCAATTTTCTTTTTTCTCACCTTCATTTATATATCAGTCTTTCACCCCTAAATTGCTTATTTGCTTAAGGAACAATGTTCTTCATAGTTAAGGTTCTAGGTTTGGGCTCAACACTTTCATGCAAGTGAAACCATTGCTACTTACAGCCCTAAAACTGTTAACATTTATTTACTTGAACTGTTTTATCTCCACGACAACAATTTTTCCATTCTTTTCTGTTATCAGCTGAAGATGCATCTGTTTTTGAGATTTGTTCCCGTAACAAAAATGAAAAAATGAGGTGATTTAACTTTGGCCAAGAAGTTAAGCATTTTGAAGAGGGAGATGGAGAAGTCAATGACTAAACCTCTCTCTGGGGGCACAGCTTCTTTCTGATACACTAATAGGTTCATTAGTTCTTTTGAATTTCTGTGGGAGATCTGTGGGCAGAGCTAAACCAGGAAATAGTCTTCAAACTTTGAAAATACAAGGGGACAACAGTTAGTACTTTCCACTATGTCATTCTGCTGACCCTTGAGCTCTGCTTTTATTTTCCCTCAATGAATCACTCTACTGTGGTTTTAATTAAGAAAAATCATGTTGTGGGGAATGCAAAGATCTGGGAAGAATCAAATAAAAATTTATATACTACTGGCTATCTTACAAATCCAAAAGACATATTTTTCTGTATAATTCAGTCTGATTGTTTAAAAAAAAAGAACCCCAAGGAGAGTATAAAATTGTTTTTATAGAAATGTTGTTATTTAAAATTGTAAAATGTTCATATTAATGATAGCAGAAGGATTAATTGATTTAAGTAATAATCGCCCTGATTGCCAAACACTGCCTAAAATCCCCTAATCACTTAAAAATAGTTTTACTTCTTTTGAAGCCCCCGTTTTCCTTTCTCAGGTACTGTGATGGAAATAAAATGGAGCTGATATTTTCTTAGAATAATAAGCATATTTTGTATTTATATCACATTGTACAATGTATAAAGGGCTTCACCTATATGATCTCACAGCATACAGAATTCTCATAGCACTTTCTTCTGTTTCTGAGAATCTAAACCAAACATAATACTTAAGGGGAAAAAAATCACTCGTTTTTCTCCTTCAGCAGTAGCAGATTTTAACTATACCCATTTCCCCCATCACTTCTTTAAGTAAGGAATTGAACAAGTTAAGCCTCTACATTTAGAATTATAGCTCATCTAATCTTTGTAAATTTTATGAGTAGAAAACAGAAAATGCCTCATTGGTATCCTTGATTCTCAGAAAAACTAATTAGGGTCTTGGGACCATAAACTCATTTTCATGATAAGAATGATATTTCTGCAATTGTACCAATAAATATTTGTATCAAGATCCTACTACTACATGCATATCTTCAGAGTGAAATGCATACATTTTAACATTGTGTAGTGTTTTGATTTATGATTACTCTAAATGAACACATTTCAAATTTTTTGGAAGAAATTCTCAAAAGAAGGGGAAAGTCAGCTACCATTTTCGTTTTGTAAAAATGTTATTTTGGAATAGAAAGTAACTTAAATATTAGAATTTCCAAAGTTTTAAGTCCAGGGAAGAAGCACTTGCTAGAGTTAAAGGACTGCGTATGGTACTTACACTGCATCGCCAGGGGCCTGGAGAGTTGATATCCTGAGTCTTCTTGATGAGCAATGAAGGTTGTTTTATTAAGTACAAAAACATCATTCTTAATTCAAAAACTGTGGGCAGAAACAGAAGCCCAGGGGTAATTTTTCCAGTGCTAATTCTAGAGTCTTGGCCACCAAAGACTAAAGGTACTGTTTTTGAGAAAGCAATTGTTTTTACTTACAGCTAAAACATTAAAATATCTTAGCCGATCAGTGGGGTGAGATTAAAGGTTTCTTTTTTGAATCATCAGATTGAGCTGAGAGAGATTTGTAGAGCTTATTCAGAAGAGCTTGCTAAAATACTCAGCTCCTGGCATTAAAAAAGGATGTTGATATACTACCTTCATTTAAAACATTTCTTTGCAAACCCTGGTCTTGAAATCAGAGGAATATAACTGCTGCTATCACTGCAATTGATTTGTTATGATTCTCTGCATTGAAATTGGGACAAAATTGGCAACATGTCACTCTGGAATGGATTACCTTCTCAATTCTGTCAATAGCAGAGAACTTGGTCTCACCAACTGAGCTTGAGTTAGGTCTTGTCCTCTCCTGACCATGTGATGAAGCAGCAAAAAGAAATAGCTCTACGGAGCAGGTGGAGAGGCAGTTATTTTCCAGCATGTTCCATCCTCTTCCCTTAATGCATATATGGGTGAGCACAGTAAATCTCTGTTTCTTTATTCAAATATTATAGGCAGGTGAAGATAGAATCTTTTTTTTTTTTTGGTTTCCAGTAGCTGTTTCTCATCCCCCCAGTATGAGGGAGGACTGAGTGCCAATTATAAGTGTACACAATACACATTTTTAAAGAGTAGAAAGAGGTCTGTATATAATTTTTACGAAAAGTAATAAAGTAGAAAATAATTTCCAATATATCATAATATTCCTCAAAGTTAATTATTTGGCATTTAACACTCTTTTAGTTTATATCATTGTCTTTTCCCCCGGTTTTTAAAAATTATTATAAATATATTAAATTATTTTATTATTTTAAGAAATACATATATATGAGATTTACATAATTATTTCTCAAAGGAAAATGTGTATTTTAAAAAATACAGAGGGTGGAAAGTGCTTTCAGAAAGTATAGTCATTCTTCTCACTACAACAATAAGAGATAAACATGAACATTTGTTATTCTCAAATTAGAGGCTATTAAACTAAGATACATGAAAGATGATGACATGTTCTGTTTATCAGACCAGAAACTGCAGAACCACATAGAATCTGTACCTAACTATAGCAACACATTCTCTATCCTAGTAGTAACACTCTGTACAATTTAGTGGCCCCCAATTTAAGGGTAGCAGGGGCTGTAGAAACAGAAAATAGGCATCGGATCTTTTTAATAACTGGGATCTATATGTTGTAGTTTAGGTTTGTTACCTTAATTTCAGGAATTTACCATCACAGGGATGCTGAGGAGACTCTTTAAATTTTTAAATCTTCTCTTCATGCCTGATTCAGATGCAAATAGCTTGCTCATTGCATTCTATCAGACTTTTAAAACAAGTTTACTAAAACAAATGCATTCTCTGATAGTTAAGACAGCTTACCTGCCAAGCTTGACATTTCTATAACCAAATCAATATTTCAGTAGCCTCCAAATATAAATCTGATGTTGATTTGAATTCTAGAAAGTAATAGATGATCCAATTAGAAAACAAACAAAAAGTAAAAAAAAAATAATTAAAGTGTTTATTCTTCCTTCGTGATAAGGAATCCTTGACAAGACAGAATGCTGTTTCCAGCAAGTCTCCTTGGTGTAATTGATCTTGGAAGTTAAAGGGTTGTTTGCATTTTTAACATTAGGAGTTAAATATATTGTTTTGATAGAGCTGTTAAGTGGCAGTTTACCAAGCTCACAGTTTATTACTCCTTTGTGTCTGAAATATGCAAAAGTGTTCTGCTGGGTAAGATATATTTATAAATGAGCTAGATACGACAACAAAATACAAAGCACAGTCCCTGTCATGTATAGTAGGTCCCATTGACTGTCTGTTGAGTGAATAATAGATGCTGTTACACTTCTTTTTATACATTTTTCTTTAGGGAGTCAAGTATCTGATAAACATTTAGACCCATTTCAATGCTTTGTTCTATTGAAAAATCATTCATTCAGTTTATCCATTTCACTTTCTATGAATCCATCAAATTTGTTATCTGAATTCCAGATTTTTGGCATCAGAGAGATACTAATTCATTTATTCACTCAACCAATAGTTTATTGTAATTAACATGATCTAAACTCTGTGGAACAATAAAATATAAGACAGAAACTGACCATGATTCAAAAAAATAGTAAGGCATACTAAAATCACTAGAATAAAAGTGATAAATATTCTGGAGAGGTGCATAATAAATTATGTATATTCATTCATTTCTGCTGGATAAACCAGCAGTTCCTATGGAGGAGATGAGCTGAGATAGTTCAGTAAAATTTAATCATGCTTAGTGAGAAAGCAATGGTCTGATCACAGGTTGGGGAAAAGCATCAGACAGCCATGGATCCTAAGTGTAGAACACATAATTTTGTGTTCTTATTTACCTGAAGCATTAGGAAAGTGAAATATTATTCTTAGAGTCATTGAAGGATAGGTTAAATTTTTTATTCCATGGTCAGTGAGTGGGATTTTGAGCAACGGTTTAGAACTTCACACTTTGAAAGTTTGCTCAAGGAGCAATTTGTTGTAACCAGCTGGGAAGTGATTGAAACAGTAAAGACTCTTGGAAAAACAAAAGTCAAGGTGTTGAAAGGTCTGAGCTGCAGAAGTTTCAGTAAATGCATGAAAAAGGTAGATGTAGAAAATAAATTTTGACATAAAATTCAAATGACTTTCATTTACTCAACAAACACATTTGATTTTGAACCTAATTATCAGGACTATACAAGGTGCTACGGACAGTTATGTAAGTAAAGTGTATATATACACATATACATATACATACATATATGTGTGTGTGTGTGTGTGTGTATATCGTCGTCGTCGTCGTCGTCGTTGGCAGCCGTCCGTCTCGAGAGACGATGGTGTAGCTTCTTAAGAGTCTATCTGCACCGCCGAGAATGGCTGTGCAGTCCGACTCGGGAGTGACACGGTATATGTCTCCTCCCGTGTTGAATCGACATCTTGCAATGACGCTGGAGTGTCCTCTCCAGTGAAGCTGAAGCTACAGAGCCTGGGCAGGGTGATATGGAGGTTCTGCTGTTGCCCATGCAGCAGACCCCCCCTCTCTTCGCAGCTGAAGGGTCCAAGGGAAAGACGAAGTCAATACAGCTTGGTTTCAGGTGCGCCGCAGGAGTTGCCGGTGTTGACTACAACGTCAAACCGCCTTAGGGACTCCGGCTCCGGATTTTCTGTCGGGGTTTACTCCCTTAGCCTTTCCCCTGAAGAGGTATGCCGCAAGGCAGCGGAGGATATATATATATATATATATATATATATATATATATATATATATATATATATATATAATGTATATCTGGTGTATCTGTTTGGAAAAAGCTCAGCCATAGTTAATATAATGAGAATGGTTTGTGTGACATCAGTGTAACCTGGCAGTCAAGGAGAATGGACTGGAATGTGCATGTGTGAACAATGACAACTGGTCAGTGGGGTCAGTATGCTATTGAGTGAGCATGTGTACTGTGTGGCTATCACATTCAAAATGACTGAGCAAGTAGAGCAACAGATCTGCTTCAAATTTTGCATTAAGCTTAAACATCCTCTATGGAAACTATTCAGATGATTCAGAAGGCCGCAGCGATGGGCAACTGGTGACTGGCAGCTTCATCATGACAATGCGCCCACTCATGCATCACGTCTCATGCAGAGATTTTTGGCAAAACATCAAATCTCTCAGGTGACTCAGCCCTCCTACAGCCCAGATTTGGCACCCTGAGACTTCTGGCTTTTTATAAAAGTAAAATCACCTTTGATAGGGAAGGGATTTCAGACCATTGATAAGATTCAGGGAAATTCGATGGGGCAGCTGATAGAGACTGGGAGAACTGTGTGAGGTCCCAAAGTGCCTACTTGGAAGGGGACTGAGGCGTCATTGCCCTATGTACAGTGATTCTTTTATCTTGTATCCTCTTCAATAAATGTCTCTAGTTTTAATATTACATGGCTAGATGCCTTCTACTTTCATGAGGCTCAACAATTTTATCTTTTATTTATCTTTAGACTAGCAACATGTAATTGCACTAAGTAAAGGAGATGATAACATCAAAGATATGCCTGAGGTTTCAAATCTGGGAGAAGAAAATGATTTCAAACAGCTTAGTTTGGTCAAATACCCAGGCTCTAGAGGCAGAATCACTTCAGTCCCAGCTCTGTCTCTTACTAGCTGTTTCAACTTTGAGTGGCTTTATCTTAACCTTCCTTAAGTTTCTGTTTCCATTTCTGTACATCAAGAACTGTAATATATCCCTTACTGTTTGTGGTAAGAAATCAATGAGACAATACATGTCAAGTGTTTACAATAGTAGTTGGTTAATGTGCAATTACTATTATATTCAATAATTAGTGCTGAACAGTAAATTAGTGGCAGAATATGGAAAACAGATCATTAATTCACTTTGATCCATATCCAGTAAACATTCAGAAATGCAGATCCAAAGAAGAACAAAGGTTCTGAATGAGGATTGCTCTGTTCAGAGATGTAGTTGAGTGGGAACATAAATGATAGCACCTTCCAAGGGGGCATATGCAAAGAAGAAGGCCATAGACAGATGCTTAAGAAATACCTGAATTTAAGAGATTAGAGGAAGAACCAGGGAATGAGTGAAGGAACTGGTAAATATGAGAGACACAGTTTTCATTTTCTTCTTTATTTAAGTTGTAATCATTTGCTCTGTTTAAGAAAATATACACATCTGAATTTCAGAAACTTTATATTTGATTTAAGATTGTCATGATTTTAGTTGACTTTCTTGCCAATCTTATTTGATACAAGCACTTTATATTTCCCTCAGCTTAATAATTTAAGCTTAATAATGGCTGTTTAAGGGTGGCACCTTCTGATTGACTAGAACCTCACTGAAACTTTGCTAAAAAGCTAGTTGTTAACTTGACCACAATGCCTCCCAGAAAGGGGTCAAAACTTCAATGTATGACACTTCTTTTTATTTTTTGAAAACTTACAGCTATGAACAATAACTAGTAGAGATGTGACCAGTAAAGAGAAGTATCTGGATGTTCTAATAATTTATTTGATTTCCCATTATAGGTAATTAAGTGTTTGAGAGAAACCTCCGTATATTGATTTGGTGTCCTGAGTAGCATCAGAACCAAGATATTTAAGCCCTCAAAATGAAATTCTCAGTACATGAGCTCCAGAAGAGAAGCTGGATTTAGTTAAACCTCTTAGTATATACCGGAGCCTATAGAAGATGGGGCAAAAGTAGGTTTACAGTTGTTCATATGAAAAATAATACATTAATTAATAAATAATAAAATAAGAATAAACTGTTTTACATACTCACAACTGTAAACCTACTTTTACCACACCATGTGTTTTAAAACTTGATCTGCTCAAATAATAGAGCTCCAATTAATATCAATTTTATGCTACAATTATTCATTTTTTTTTCTTTCTAGACAGGAACTCTAGAATCTATGGTGTTTGAAGTAATAAAGATAGAAGGTACCTAGTTTAGGACTTCAATAAAGATAAAAATTGCATAAATTAACCACACCAAATTTTCTCTCTTTCTCAAATACAGGCACTTATGGGAGATGATAAAAGAGAGACATCAAGAAAATTAATAAACTAAGATGACAGATGAATGACTCCTGGAACACACAATGGTTTAAGGTTTTCCCCTATGTAGTTGCAATATAGCTCTTTTTATGTTAGGGATATATATATATTCTTTTTGAGTCAGAACTTCCAGGTTAAATAATTGTAAGAAAACAATAACATGACTTTTAAACAAGTGCTATGTTATAAAAATGTTATATGTAGCTCAGACATGGGATTTTTGAATTTTAAATTTATTTAAATTTTTATTGTATTTTTTCCATTACCATTTATCCCCCTTATAACCCCCTTCCCCATGGAATCACTAGTTATTTCTGTTGTTTATGAGCCTCTTGTTGCTTTTTAAAAACCATAAAGACATATGGCAGCTGCATTATTTCTAAATATCTGCAACGTTCTTTTGTTTTAAATATCATTATTTTTTTCTACACAGAATGAAATGAAATGGGAGCTAAAATAAAGTAGCTAGCCCAAAAGTGTCCTTAAAGGAAAGGTGAGGAAAATACTTTTTTTAAAAAGAATTAAGCTCCTGACATATTTTGAATTGTTTAAACTGGCTGACCTTTCATCATGGCCAAGCAAAAGTTAATTCACTTAAAGCAATTCTTCTAGAGAAAAACAATGTTAAAAGACTACCACTGAACAGATAATATCCAGGTACTCAGACGTTGATTATTATTACAGTTGTATATTCAAAGGACTGACTTCATTTGTTTTCTTCCGTCTTATATGGAGAATGATAGACAATTGGTTAAAACAATTCTTAACAATGATCCTAGATATTGTTTCTTTCTCAATGCCTAAACTTACTGCTTATTAATTGAGTAACAGAGAATTTATTTCAGATAATATTGTCCTAAGAATCTGGTCCTGAATACTGTGAGATTGACTATAATATGAACAAATATTGAACTGAATTATGTCAGAGTTACATGGCAATTTGGTTATTTTTAGTGATATTTGGAATCATATGGATTCAAATTCTAGTCCTTTGCCTTCTTAGCAGCTACCTAATTCTTGAACTGTAGTTGATCTTGGGGTTGTGAGGATTAAATGAGCTGATGTCTGTGACACCCAGCAGAGTGTGTAACACCCAACATAGTGTATATAAGGGCATTCACTTTATTTTATCTTTCTTTCTTTGCATAAAATTCTACATTATATAGTTATAGTAGGGGACAACTTTAATTAGTCTTGTTTCTACAAACATTCATGCATGAACAAAGGAGTCTATTATTGACTCAAGTGTCATCATAATATAACCATGAAGTAGATTGTCTGTGATTAAAAGCACCGGTTTTAAACTATGGAAAGTAATAAATGAGTCATGGCAACCTTTTGACAAAAGCACAGATTATACAGAAATGTATGATTCATCTGCGTCTTCCTTAAACTTTTACCTGGGTAAAAGAGAAGGTTGTATTGATTTGCACATCTCCTTCTAGGATTATTAGAGCGTATTTTTTACTATAAAATTTATATAAAAAATAAAGGATGGTGTCTGACTCTAAATCCCCTACTTTAAACTGAAGTGGAAACCTATTACAGTCCTCCTATTTTATACAATCTCAAAAAAAAAAAAAAAAGGATTTTATGATCTGAAGAAGTTTAATAAAGAATAATAAAAATTACCTGTAGTAATAAAAAGCTATAGCCCTTTTGACAGAGTATGTATATACAGGATTTTTAGGGAAAAATTTTATCTCACTTAGAAAAAAATGCTCCTCTTAATATACATATTCCCTTTAGTAGATACATAAAAGAAAATGGGCTCCATTCAGAATGAACACTTGTGAGTTTTCCTTAAAAATTAGAAGGGTGGTAAAAATTTTGGTTGTTTCTAGCTTTTCCTGCCATTTTATGCAATGCTACAATAAATTAAGTGGCACATGCATCAACTCTCACTTTTGTGACTTATAGGGTAAATGCCGAGAAGTGTAATTGCTGAGTCACTGTATAGAAACTTTAAATATTAAAAGATAAGACAAATTTCTCTTAAAAGTTACACTAATTTATGTTGCCACCAAAGGCATGGGAGCATAAACATTTCACCACATCCTTATCAACACCAGATATTATCGACCCTTTTAATCTTTACCAATCTGATAAGTAAAAATGTCATTTATTGCTCTAATTTGTATTTCTTAAACATGAGTTAGGTTTAACCTTTTCTCATATGATTATTAACCGTATTTGGATCTTTCTTTTTCTGAATTTATCTATTCAAGAAATTTGACATTGTTCATGATTTAATTTCATCCTCCCAACAAATCTATGATATAGGTACTATTATGATGCACATTTTAACAAAAAATAAATATAGGAATAATAAATATTTTGTATCATGTTCTGTATGACCGGACTGATAAATGGCAGAGGTAAAGTTTGTATAGGAGCTTGCCTATCACCAAGTTCATTGTCTAAACCATAGGGCCATGCTGAGTCCATTTCCTGCCTACAGAGAGAATGATATGGCTTTTGCATTTTTATTATACTGCACTTCTTTTTATCAGTTAGACACTTAGTCAGAAAGTATAAGTATCTACTATATGCCTAGCACTGAGTTCCTGTATCTACAACAATAAATTAAAAAATAATAAATAAGTACATTAATAAATACATCTTTTCTGTGTGTATAATTTTAAAGAGTTTATAAGTAAGTTTTTAATTACAAATGTACAAGTACAGCAAAGGGGAATTATGGGGTACTGTGCATAGGCATGATAAGGGGTTAACTGCCATGATATGTAGGGAGTTTTGCATAAACATAATAAGGGTACATAATTTGTAGAAAATAATTTGGGATTTGGGAGATAAAAGACAAATAAATGCTACAGCAAAAATGTCTTAATAATTTCATTTATCCTTACAAAAATAACTTTACCAAACTTTTTAAACATGGTTTTGAAAAAATATCTTAGAAATATTTTTTAAGTATAGACCATTAAAAAAATTTTTTTTGAACATTCACTTCTCTAAGGATGAATAAAGAGCAGGTAGGAGGACTGAGATTCATAAAATGGAGAGAGGTAAACATGTATATTTTGGGATACCAAGAAAGCTGATAGATGAAGAGGTTTTTATAAGAGAAATAAAACTTGGATGGGCAAGGAAAAAGCCATACTCCTTTACTCACTCTTCATTGTAATTCATAAGCTACCTCTGCAGATACTTTTTGGAAAAGTTAATTTGCTCAGTAGTGTAGTGCCTTAACTGATTGAGTTACCTAAAACGAAATAGAACACTAATCAGCTTTAGAATTCTGAACAGTTCTGCATATACTGAATATAGTTTCATTAACCATAAAAAGAGGAAATGTTTGAATGTCATAGAATACCAGTAGAAAGAAAATTGTGATTAATTGAAACCACATGAACTTGTCAATACGCACCCATTCTAACTTACAAAAAGTACAATTGTATGTGGTTTAATTATGAATGTAATAAATGTACAACAAACATAATGTTCTTATGAATTTATGCACAGATAGGTAAATGAACATATCTATAGGTGATGTTATACTTCTTGTAGACCTGTATCTGTCATATAAATATGTAAAGAGAGAGATTTAAGAAAAAGAAAGGCAGGAAAGATAAAAATGCAAATATTTTAGAAACTTGTAGCTGGATATTAAATACTCAAGTCATGAAATGTGCACAGTTCCCTTTCACATAGCATCTCATGCAAAAAATTAAAATATAAGAAACACAAATGAGCCAAGGAGATAGATGAATAATTGCTGTTGCCTGAAATGTAGGATACTGTAATTGTTTTTAGATTTTTTCATTATTAATTTTTGTTTCTTTTCTCAAAAATAGTGCATTAAAAAAAAAGGAAATACAAAAGAAGAAAAAATTAAAATATTTATAACTTTACTGGATTTATATTATTAAATACATGCATATATATGTGTAGAACACAGACATGTTTAACATGAATGTATATAAGTATACATCCAGATATTATTTTAGTCATTAGAGTGCTACATGGCTGAGATTATCATTAACTTTGATATTGTCATTAACTTTGATACTACCTTTTTCTTTTATGGTATTATGGCATCAGAGATTGCTTAGAATACTCCCTGAAAATAGAAACTAAAGAATAATGTAATAATGTTATTTATTTATAAATTACATTTATTGGAGCAGGGGTAGAAGGTTACTGAAGTCCATTAACTAAAGAATGTTCCAAAGAAAAACATTACATCTACAAGATTAGATAATAGAATACTTTAAACCATGAGAAGGCAGATTTCCATAAAGCATAATTTATAGATTTTAAAAACTGCCTAAATGAACTAACTGTACTAAGCTCTTATTTTGTGCCAAGGTAGTATGGCATGAACAGAGTCCTTGCTTTAATAAAGTTTTATTAGTTTTAATAAGTAATATTTACCCACTTCAATGAAGTTACAGAAAAGACCTTCTCTTTCATATTTTGGTATATTCCAATGTAGTATATAGCTTTTCCACATACAAGTAAAATAAGTAGACATTTGTAAAGATTTACTGAGCCTTATACCATAGTGAAGGCATGAAGAACAAAAAGTAAAGTGGAAATATAGATAATTATCTAAATAATAAAGTTTAGGGTCAGAAAAAAAATCAGTTAAAGTTTTGATTTTACTGAGATACAGACATTTTAAAAATGTACTAAATTAAATGTATTAAATTTGTATTTAATAGCATACTTAAGCATACTAATTTTCCAGCAAAGGAATGTTTCAATTTAAAAAATCTTCAGATAGTAAATTTGTTACACAATTAATTATAAAATCAGTTACTTTATTACAAAATGAATTTATTATAGAACTTATTTGGCCAGGCTACTCTGATTAAAAACATTTCTTAGGTCAATAATTGAACTAATAGCTACTATAAAATTTGTCCACAAAATACCAATAAGGAGATTAAAATGTTGGAGGGTGGGGCAAGAGTGGTGGTATCAGAGAGTATATATTTTCCCACGGCATCTGGCAGAAGCATAATAAAAACATTATTCACCGATGTTCCATTCTGCTCATCATAGCTTGGAAGCACATATTCTAAATCTAAGAAAGGTTTTAAAAATATTTTAAATGCAAGAAAAAAGAGGGACACATAAAAAGAAATTCTACCTTTTGAAAGAAAAATTTAACTCCTTATTGAGTTAACACTTTTCTAATCACAATTATGGATTATGCATTTATGGATATTGGTGACAAAGCCCCTTTACTTTGGACATGGGGGAAAGAAGTACTTAGGATTTAGTTAGACTTCAATATTAATTTTGGTTCTGCCACTTATTGATTCTGACCTTTACAAAAGACACTAGACTATACAAGTATAGTGTGCCTCCTCATCCACAATTTCGCTTCTGCGGTTTCAGTTTCCTGTGGTCAACAGACTGAAAATATTGAATGAAAAATTCCAGAAATAAACAATTCATAAATTTTAAATTGAACATTGTTCTAACTAGCCTTGAAACAGGGTACAGAGTGAAGATGGTGTCCCAAAGTCCCCACAGCCCATGGCTGGGGGATGGGGGGAGGAAATAATACAGCATTTAGAGTACTTTGCATATCTATGCCAAGTTGGTAGTTAGATAATAGCTGTGCTACTGCCCAAGGGCAAAAGGTGTACTGCCTTTCAGGATATAAAAAGAAGGGTGGGCAGCCTTGAGAACAGGAGCATGTCGGAGGGAGCATGATGCAAGGTGTCATAATGAAGGAGCAGGCTGAGGAGAAGCATGACAGAGGGGTGCCACGATGTAGGAGAATATTGTAGCAGCCATGTGAGAATGAGTAAGCAGCTCTGCAGTTTGTAGTCAGGATCCAGCCATGCAGCCTGGGCTATTAAGAAAGCAGGCACGCTGCTGCTTTGATCATGCCTGCTCCAGCTGACTCCAAAGCCACTGAGGACTCCGTCTTGCAGACTGAGATTCTATCTGGACCCTTGGAACTTGGAATATATGCAAAAGACACTCTTTTTTGGGCTTGTGCCTTTCCTGGACTTCACCATGATCCAGTGTAACATGGCACATGCTTTCTTGGACTAATATATGGAGGCTGAAGACTATGTACCCCAGATCCTGAAGGAGAGAGCTGACAGAAAAGGGATGGGGAACTATTGGGCTTGGTTTGGTTTATAGCCTTTTGGGGAGCAAGGAAAGTGTTTGGTCTCATGGGAGAGCAGGGCTCTGAGCTGAAGTGCTCCCAGCCCCACCTCTAGGTTGGAAAATTGTTAATAAAAACCTGTTTTTCTCAACTCCAACTGTTGGGTCATACACCAAGGCACCACGTGAATGAGCCCTACTTTGCTCAGTAACAGCCTGATGAAATTTCTTACCGTTCCACATCATCCTGCTCCTTCCAGCCTTGAATGTTAACCATCCCTTGCTGCCTGCCCATTAGTCACTTAGTAATCTTCTAAGTTATCAGACAGAGAAAGAGAGAGAGAGATCATGTTCACATAACTTTTATTAGAGTATATTGTTATAATTGTTCTATTTAATTATTAGTTATTGTTAATCTCTTACCTTTGCCTAACTTATAAATTAATCTTTATTATAGGCATGCATATATAGTAAAAAACACAGGATTTGGTGCTGTCTCTGGTTTTAGGCACCCACTGGGGGCCTCAGAATGTATCCTCCATGAATAGGGGCCAGGGACTATACTGTATAGTGAAACTCTCTGAGCCTTAAGTCCGTTATCTATTACATGCAAATAATATTACCTACGTTACCAGGTTATTCTGAGATGGAACCAGACAAAATGTGCTCAGTGCTTAGCAATGAATAAACCTTGCACATGACTACTTCTTGTATTTTTTTTTTGTTGTTGTTGTTGTTCTCATAAAGTGTAGTTTGTTTAGTTACCTTCCTAGCAGATTTTTTTAAGTTGACCAGGAGAACATTTAGTCAATGTTTCTACATGTAAGAATTAGCTTCCTATAATTCTTAGAAATTATTATATTTCAGGACTGATCTAACAATCCATAGATGTAATTTTTACTCTTAGCATGTGAACATCACAGGCAAAATCCAACCACCTGTCTGCAACATTCCAGATCCTCATGCCCTCATTTTGAAAGTGTTCACATCCTTGCTCTATGATATACTATGATATACAACCAGAAAAACTCAATGAAATGTGGCTGAGAGAAGTTGAAGGGCAATTTCTTAATAAGTGCCAACCTCTTTAAGATCTGTTTTTCAATGTGGCAGAAGATATCAAGATCTCTTAGTAAATAGTTATACATGACTCATTTATAAGGAACTATGTAATTGAAAAAGTCATAGTAATATTGAATAAGCCTGGCTTTTTTATTGATCAATTCATCACTTATAATGCTATATTGCCTTATCTCAACAGTGCTCACTATGTTACTGTAATATCATATTATAAACTGAGAAATATAAACATAAAGCCAATGATAGCATTGGGGTGGGATTCATAGGTAAAAATGAAAACAGAGGTTTTAAGTCTATCTTACTGCAAAACATTTTTGTGCTTTTTGGTTTGAAAAGGGGATTCAAAAATCCCGCCCCCAACTATGCTATCCAAATTATATTTTTGACTAATTTAACCATATTAGAAGAAACTTACTTGCCTTACAGAAAGAAAACAGACATGATCAATCTCCACAAGCAGTTTATGAAAGATTTAGGAATTAAGTAAAAGTTTCATTTTTGCCCAGTCCAGTTTTCTTTCCACAAAACCAAGCTGCCTTCCTGGGACTATTGCTACATTTATGGGACTAACTGTATTTACCTTTACAATCTTTGCATTGTTTTTGTTTTACAGATTGAGGGAGAGTGAAGAGCAAGAATTAGTATCCAGACTTCAATGATTCTCCAATGGTAGAGTTGGTATTGAAATCAAAAGCTTCCTCCACCTTGTTTATGGCCTCCCTAAATGGAGTCATTGAGAAAGAATCATCAGTAATAAAGTAAAAAATGTATTTTTGTTTTTTCAAAAAAACCCAATATGTCAATTAAAATAGTATTTTACTTTTTGAGTATTGAACTTAGGGTATGTCCACTTAACTTTCTTAGATTTAGTTCCAACACCTAAAAAGAAAGAAACTGGGCTAAGTAAACTGAGAGTTTCCATATTCAAAATTCTATAATTTAACCTATAATTATGAAAACTATAAGTATTGATATTATAATTAAAATTTTATTATGAATATAATTATATTATTAATTCATTGAGCAATGGCAATGAATTTATATTAAAGTTTTAAATTGTTCTTACTTTTTCTAAAATAGTTATTTTTTTATACTTGTATTACACAATATTTCAAAAATATTATAAAATAATACTTTAAAAAACTGGGAATCCATCACCCATCTTTATAATGCTTAATGACTAACCTATTTTATTCAGAATTAAAAAAAATAAAAGACAAGTAAAACTCCTAACATAATTGATGCCTACCTAGAGATTATTTTTGGTACTACATATTGTTAATACCATATTTATTCTTTTTCTCCTATAATCCATATTACACAGGATGTATAGAATAGCCTTTTTATAGATTTTATTTAATTAATATTATATTACTTTGAAGTTGCAAATTACTTTCTCATTTATATAGTAGCTCTAGTTCGTTCATTATAATTGCTCTATGGTATTTTATTATATTGAAATCTGAGTCTATCCATTCTCCTGTTGTTGGCATGTACATAAAGTATCAATAAACTGACCCATTAAACTAGCCAATAGGCCCTGATTTTAGGATAAGTAAAGTTTTTCCCTCTCTCCTTCCACCCCATCTTCCATTTTCTCTTTTAACAAATACAGAAAGCATACTTATACTTTAAGAAAATATTTTCTACTGCTGTCTTATTTTCTAAATAGAAAGCTAATTAATAGTAAAAAGTCCATTCATTTTTTAATGGATTAATATGACATTAAAAGGTCATGCAGCCTTTTCTCCTATGTGTTCTTTGGAAGTTTTATAGTTTTAGACTTTATATTTAGGTCAATGATCTTTTTTTCAGTTAAGTACTGTATATGGTGTCAGGAAAAGACTGAACTTCATTTTGTTGTATATGGATAACCAATTACTTCAACATTACTTTTCAAAAGGATTATCATCTGTCTCCTGAATTGTTTTTGTACTTTGTTGAAAATCAGTGGTCCAAATAAATATGGATCTATTTTTAGTTTCTATGCTATTTCATGGATTCATTTGTCTATTTTTACACCAATACCACACTGTCTTAATTAATGTAATTTCATTGAAATCAAAACTTCTCTTCAAAATTAATGAACAAACTGAACTAACAAGGAAAATGGAGACAGACTCATAGAGAGTAGGATGAGGGCTAGTGAGGGGGTGGAGGAATTGAGCAAAAAGGAAACAGGACTCATGGATGTGGACAACAGTGTGATTGCTGGGGGGAGGGGGATATAAGAGAACTAAATGGTAATGGAAAAAAATTCAATAAAGATTGAAAATAATAATAAAAAGACAAGGCACAGACTGGGGGAAACTATCTGCAAAACATTTATCTGATAAAGGACTTGTATTCATAATATAAGAGTATCAAAATTCAACAATAACACTATCAGGTTGCCAAGTTGGCTAAGGAAGGACCCAGAGCCAGAAAAGTCCAATTAAGGGTTTTATTGGGAAGGACACACTGCAGTCAGATGGGATGACTCTGGACAGACTGCAGCACTAAGGGAAGGAGTAGAGAGATTTTTAAGGGCATGGAGCAGACATCTCCCAGAGGGGTGAGTCATCCTGCTGGTTGGCTGCAGAGTTTAGTGATTTATGGTCCCTGTTTCTGAGAAATGATTAAGAGAGAAGGGAAGGCATAATGGGGGTGTAACTAGTTCTCAGCAGGATGCCAAAGGCTATGCCTCAGTTGCCTCTGATACTAGGGAACCTTGTGATCAGGTGCGTGACTGGTGAAACATACCCTCTTCGCTTCAGCACAGGTGGTGGCTAAGGTTCTGTGTGACTGCAGGCCACAGTTTCCTGGGACACAGTGACCACTGACTATTGCCTGCTTTGCAAGTCCTGACACAGGTGGCAGGTTATGGGGCAGGCAACATGGGGTCTCTGACCTTAACAAACACAAATAATTTAATAAATTGAAAAATATATAAACAGACACTTCACCAAAAATTATACAGATGTTAGATAAGGATGTGAAAAATGCTAAACAGAAACTTTGGTTTCTGATTCAGCATGTGAGCAGCTTGCAAGTCACCATAGCCTAACAAGTAAAAAGCTGGACATAGTCATTGGGATAGGGGGAGTTCCCCTCATTTTTTAAAAATTTACCTTCAAGAGCATGACCAGATTATCATAGAAGATTGGAGAAAAATTCCCTCTTGCTTCTAGCAGGAAGAGGGGAAAGTAACAATTTCAAATGTGTTTAAGAAGTCCATTCTATTAACAAGGTCCACCCTCAGGAGAAACTAGTTTACCAGATTTTACCCTGCTAGAGTTTTTATCAGAGCCAAACTTACTTAGAAAAATATACAACTCTAGGCTTCATCTATTCTGTCCCACTTGAGTTGGGAAAAAAACTAAGAAGCACTATCCAGGATAATGGACTGAGCATGATCATAGAATTGTAGAACAATTCTACTGCCCACACCTCACTACTTTATTATTAAAGACCTATTTACCAGTTCCTTTAACAAATACATAACATATACCTTACAGACAAGAAGTATAAGGCAATTAAAAGGCAAAAACACCATTTGAAGAGACTAAACAAACATAGGAACCAGAGTCATATATAGCAGATATGTTAGAAATACCATTTTAAAAAACTATAATTCAAATGTTAAGGATTTTAATGGGAAAAGAACATGGAAGAAATGATAGATAAAGTAAGCAGAGAAACTCAAAGAATAAACTAGAAATGTTAGATATAAAAATACCAAAATAGAAATAAAGCATGCTTTTAACTGACTTATTAATAGATGGACTCAGATGAAGTAAGAATCTCTGAGGTGGGTATATGACAATAGAAACTTTCTAAACTAAAAACCAAAGAGAAAAAAAGATGAAAAAAGAAGAAGAGAATATCCAACTACTGTGGAAAACTGTAAGAGCTATAATAAATGCCTGGTGAGACTACCCGAAGAAGAAAGAAAGAAAGAAAGAAAGAAAGAAAGAAAGAAAGAAAGAAAGAAAGAAAGAAAGAAAGAAAGAAGAAGAAAGAAAGAAAGAAGGAAGGAAGGAAGGAAGGAAGGAAGGAAGGAAGGAAGGAAGGAAGGAAGGAAAGAAAGAAAGAAAGAAAGAAAGAGAAAGAAAGAAAGAAAGAAAGAAAAAGAAAGAAAGAAAGAAAGAAAGAAAGAAAGGAAGGAAGGAAGGAAGGAAGAAGAAAGGAAGGAAGAAAGAGAAAGGATGGAGGAAAGAAAGAAACAGAAAAGAGGGAGGGAGGGAAAAGAAATAAGGGAGGAAGGAAGGAAGGAAGGAAGGAAGGAAGGAAGGAAGGAAGGGAACAGAAGCAATATTTTATGCAATAACGACTGAAAAATTCTCCCTCAAGCTGATGTCAGATGCCAACCACAGATCCAGGAATCTCAGAGAACACCAAAAAGGATGAATGCCAAAATAATCTATACTTAGTCCTATATAAAAAAATCTTGAAAGAATCCACAAGAACAGCATCTTAACAATAATGGGAGGAAAGGTAGGAAATAGATCTGACTTCTCAGGAACCATGCAAGCAAAAGGACAGTGAAATGAATTAATGTGTTGAGAAAAAAATCAACTTAAAATTGTGTACCCTGAAAAATTATGCTTCAAAAGTGAAGAAGAAATAAAGGCTTTCTCAAACAAAAATTGAAGGAATTTGAGAGGCGAGGACTCTCAATAGCCAACTCAATATTAAGAGGAGAGGAACAAAGTCGTAGGACTGACAGTACCTGACTTCAGGGCTTATTATGAAGCGGCAATAATCAAATAATGTGGTATTAGTGAAAGAAAATAAACTAATAGTAAATGGAACACAATGAAGAGCTCAGAAATACACTCCCCGAAATATAGTCAACTGATCTTTGACAAAGGAACAAAGGCAATACAATGGAACAGAGAGAGTCTTTTCAACAAATGGCACTGAAACAACTGGATGTCCATATTCAGAAAAATGAATGTAGACATAGTCCTTATAGTCCTCACAAAAATTAACTCATAATGGATCATTGACCTAAATGTAAAATATAAAACTCTTGGAAGATAACATAAGACAAAACTTAGATGACCTGGGCATGGTGATGACTTTTTAGACACAACACCAAAAACATGATACATGAAATAAAAAATAAGCTGAACTCCATTAAAATTAAAAACTATTGATCTACAAAAGGCAATGTCAAGAGAAAGAGTAGATGAGCCACAGACTGGAAGAAAATGTTTGTGTAAATTATATCTGATGGAGGACTTACTCAAAATACACAAAAACACTCTTAAAACTCAGCAGTAACAATATGAACAGCCCATTTAAAATGTAGGCAAAAGATCTGAACAGATACTTACCATAAGTGACATACAGATGGAAAGTAAACACTTGAAAAGATATTAAGGACTTCTGACCAAGATGAAGGCCTAGACACACACGCTGGATCTCCCTCCACAACTAAGAAGGAATGCAACTAGCTCAAAACTAGAGACAACCAGAAGTTCCAGAAAATCAAGCTGCATGGAAGTCCAACAAACAAAGATATAAAGAAGAAATACTCATCCAGACAGGTAGGAGGGGCGGAGTCAGGGCAGAGAGGACGCAGTGTGGTGGGGGCAGCAGTGGTGGCAGCGGCAGGCTATCAGGAAGTGCAGTCACACAATTTAAAAAGTCAGGAGGGACACCTGGGGAGCACTCCAAGCACCAGCCCAGCCCATGCAGCTCACTGTCCCAGCCCAAAGGTAAATAAAGCCTCATTTCTTCTGACTGTGCAAACGAGTGGGGGTTGGGATGGAGGAAGAAACGGTGCATCTCTCAGCAGAGTACTCTGGGACCATGAGTTTAAAGGGCTCCCACAGACCTAGAACATCCGTAGAACCACCCACTCTGGGAACAACAGCCAGGGCAACAACTAGAGAGGTGCCAGTCCCATACAAAGTGGGAGAAGTGCCTGGAAAAAAGGCGAGTGCTGAGCGAGTGGTATTGTTCCCTCTCAGGCCCCTCCCCCATATACAGCGCCAAACGTGGTGAAACAGGTCACCCTCTACTGATGAGAAACATAAGGCTCCACCCTTTTCAATGTAACAGAAGCAACAGCTCTACTTAAGACACAGAGGCAAACAAACACAGGAGCCTGTCAAGATGAGGAGACAGAGAAGTATGGCCCAAAAGGGGGAACAGATCAAGGTTCCCATTGGAGAACTAAGCAATGAGAAGATAACCAACCTAACAGATGAGGAGATAGCCAACCTAACAGAAACAGAGTTCCAAACACTGGTGATAAAGATGCTCACAGGTTTGACAGATATGCTTAAGTATGGCAGACACATTAGGGAAGGAGTGAAGGTTATGCTAAATGAAACAAAGAAAAATTAATATAAAACCAATGGTGAAGGGAAGGAAACCAGGGTTCAAATCAATGATTGGGAACATAATGAAGAAAAAAACAGTCAACCGGTACAGAATGAGGAAACAAAAATTGAAAAAAATGAGGAGAGGCTTAGGAACCTCTGGGACAACTTTAAACATGCCACCATCTAAACCATAGGGGTGCCAGAAGGAGAAGCAGAGGAGCAAGAAATTGAAAACTTATGTGAGAAAATAATGAAGGAAAACTCCCTAAATTTGGTGAAGAAAATAGACATACAGGTCAAGGAAGCACAGAGAGTCCCAAACAAACTAGACCCAAAAAGAACCACACCAAGACACATCATAATTAAAACGCCAATAGTTCAAGATAAAGAGAGAATCTTAAAAGTAGCAAGAGAACCTGGCTGCTGTGGCTCAGTGGACTGAGCATCGGCCTGTGAGTCAAGTGTCGCTGGTTCAATTTCCAGTGAGGACACATGATTAGGTTGCACGTCAGGTCCCCAGTTGGGGGTGTGAGTGTGAGGCAACCACACAGTGATGTTTCTCTCCCTCTCTTTCTCCTTTCCCCTTTCTCTAAAAATAAAACAAACAAATAAGTAAATAAAATATTTTTTTTAAAGTAGCAAGAGAAAAGCAGAGAATTACCTACAAAGGGATGCCTATAAGACTCTCAGCTGATTTCTCAAAGGAAACTTTGCAGGCAAGAAGGGACTGGCAAGAAGTATTCAAGGTGATAAAAAGCATGGACTTACAACCAAGATTATTTTATCCAGCAAAGCTATCATTTAGAATGGAAGGGCATATAAAGCGCTTCCCACACAAGAGAAAGCTAAAGGAGCTCATCATCACTATGCTATTATTATACGAAATGTCAAAGGGACCTAAGAAAAAGAAGATCAAAACTATGAATATTAAAATGACAACAAGTTCACAACTCTCAACAAATGAATCTAAAAAATAAAAACAAAATTCAACTAAGCAAACCAGAATAGGAACAGAATCATAGGTATGGGGATCATTCGGAGGGTTATCAGCTAGGAGAGGGAAGGTGGAGAAGTGGGGAAATGGTGGAGGGATTAAGAAGCATAATCAGTTGGTACAAAATAGACAGGGGAAAGTTAAAAATAATATAGGAAAGGGTGAAGCCAAAGAACTTATATGCACGACCCATGGACATGAACTAAGGGGGATGGGATTGCTGAAGGAAAGGGGGTTACAGGGCAGAGGGGAGCAAAGGGGGAAAAATTGAAATTACTGTAACAACAATCAATATACTTTAAAAATTAAAAATAAGATATTCAATATCATATATTCTCTCATCTTAAACCTATCACCCATCACATATGCTCACCTTAAATAATTTATTTCTCCTCTTAGCTCACTAAGCACTTTGTACTTCTCATGGCACTTCTCATTTCATATGTGTGCCTTACCTTGTATATCCTCTGACATGGTAAGCATTTGCAGGGGCAGTAGCCATGACATCTTCTGTTTTTAGGTTCACAGAATATCCAAACAATGACTGAATCCAAAAAGTTCTTGGACTTGTTGATTTTAATAAAAAATATCAAGTGCCTATAATAGAACTGGGCATATAGTATGTACTCAGTACATATTAATTTCCTTCCCTCCTAGTGCATCTCAGGTAATCAGTTAAGATGTCTACTTTGACAGTTGGGCAATAATTCTCAAGTACAATATGAACATCATTGCACTTTTCCAAAACACCAATGCTTATTTAATTAATTCCATTAAAATCTGATCAATAATTATAATAGGTAACCTGGAGTTTAGTATCTTTCACAATCATTGGAATAAGTCTTTCTATGAGCTTCATTTGGAAACAAATTCAATTTTATGTTTATTATAAATATTATAGTTTTGTCACACAAGGTCTGTCTAGAGAAAAGTCCAGCCATTATTAAGATAATGAAAACAGTTAATATGACATTGATGTAAGCTGGCAGCCAAGGAGAGTGGACTGGAATACACATGCAGCAACACTGATGACTGACAGTGGGGGTGGTAGACACTGTTGAGTAAGCATGTGTACTGTGTGGCCATTGCATTCAAAATGAGCAAGTAGAGCAATTAATATGCATCAAATTTTGCGTTAAACTTAAACATGCTTCCACAGAAACTTTGGATGATTCGGAAGGCCACAGCTATGGGCATCTGGTGATGGACAGCTTCATCATGACAATGTACCTACTCATGCATCATATCTCATGTAGAGTTTTTTTGTGAAACTTTGAAACATCATATCATCCGGGTGACTCAGCCCCTCCTCTGGAACCCAGATTTGGCACCCTGTAACTTCTGGCTTTTCCCCAAACTAAAATCACCTTTATTTTATTCATTTATTCATTCATTCATTCATTTATTTACTTATTTATTTAAATATGCTTTATTGATTATGCTATTACAGTTGTCCCAATTTCTTTTGCTTTTGTTCCCCTCCACCCAGTGAGATCCCTCCCTCCAGTTGTCCGCACCCACTTAGTCCATGCCCATTGGTTGTGCATATAGTTCTTCTCAACATCTTCCTGTCTACTCCACATCCTCCTACTATGCTTCCTAATTCCTGCACTGTCTCTCTCCCTTTCCCCCTTCCCCCTCCCTGCTGACCTCCCCCCTATATGTTCCCCATACCTATAATTCTTTTCCCACTCTTGTTGCCTACTTAGTTTGCCTTTGTTTCAGATCCCTAGCTTCTGTTGTTGGTTGTTGTGATGCAGCTTTCATTTTAATGTTCATAGTTTTGACCTTTCTCCTAAATAAGTCACTTTAATATCTCATATAACAGTGGTTTGGATCTGATGAACACCTTCAGTTTTACTTTGTCCTGGAAGCACTTTCTCTGCCCTTCTATTTTGAATGGCAGCTTTGCTGGATAGAGTATTCGTATTGTAGGTTTTTGCTTTGCATTATTTTGAATATTTCTTGCCAGTCCCTTCTTGCCTGCAGAGTTTCTTTTGAGAAATCAGCTGATAGTCTTATTGGGACCACTTTGTCCATAATTCTCTTCTTCTCTCTTGCTGCTTTTAAGATTATCTCTTTAGCCTTAATTTTTGACATTTTGATTACAATGTGTCTTGGTATGGTTCTCCCTGGGTCCAGTTGTTTTGGAACTCTCTGTGCTTCCTGGACCTGTAAGTCTATTTTCTTCCTCAAGTTAGGGAAGTTCTGCTACATTAATTTTTCACATAATTTTTCCATTTCTAGTTCTTCTTCTTCACCTTCTGGCAACCCTATGATTCAGATGTTGGCCTGCTTATAGCTGTCTGATAAGTTTCTGAGCCTCTCCTCATTTTCTTCACTTCTCATTTCCTCTTTCTGCACTGGTTGACTGTTTGTTTCTACCCTATGTTCCGATTTGTTGATTTGATCCCTGGTTTTCTTTCCCTCACCACTAGTTTTGTATGTGTTTTTGTTCATTTCGGCAGGACTAGCCTTCATTCCTTCCTTGTCTTGTTTAAGATCTGCCGTTAGGTCTGTAAGCACTTTTATAAGCAAACCTCTGAACTGAGTCTTAGAAAGATTTTCTATCTGCTGCTTTGCTAGATTAGAACTTTGCTCTCTGGTCAGCTGTGTCACTGGGATCTCTATCATGATCGGTGCCATCCTGACTGTTTTGTGTTTACCTTTGCTTCCTGGGCAGGGCTGTCACATCTCTTATGCTACAGGAGTGGGGGAAGCCCAGTGCACCCATCACAACTGGGTGTTTTTCTGCGGGGATGGGGGTCCAAGATGAACTCCTGCCATTCAATCTCCTCTGAGAGACTGGGAGCCTCCTCCTCCATACCCTCCCCCATTGGGCCTCACAGTCCAAGGCAATGGAGGTCTGCCTTCCCTGGCTTTGGAATTGCAAGCTGACAGGTCTGGTTTGCAGCCAGGGATGCTCCCAGGCACTTCTCAAGTCTCCCTAAATATGGGTGTCTGTGCTTGCCGCTGTCCTGCTGCCATCACTGCTGCTGCTGTGGACAGCACAGCTTGACCTCTCCTCCCCAGCTTTGCTCTTCTGTGTTTGTTTGCTTCCATGTCCCAGGGAGAGCTGTCACTCCTACTATGTTGTAAGGGATGTAGCCTTAGAGATTCGTCAGTAAGGAGCAACCTGTTTCACCATGTTGTGGCATTGTATGTGGGGGAGCAGTCTGAGAAGGAATAATGCTGCTTGCGCCCCTCTAGCTGTTGCCCTGGATGTTGTTCCCAGAGTGGGTAGGTCTGAGGACATCCTAGGTCTGTGGGGCCCTTTAAACAAGCAGACTCTGCTGAGACCTGCAGTTTCTGCCTCCATCTCAGCCCCCACTGGTTTGCACAGTCACAAGCAATGAGGCTTGATTTTCCCCGGAGCTGGGACAGTGAGCTGCTCTGGTGAGGAGCTGGAAACACTTCCCAGGTGTCCCTCTTGACTTTTTAAAATGTGTGACTGCACTTTTCGCCAGCCTACTGCTGTTGCCACTGCTGCCACCACCACACTGTGTCCTCTCTGCCTGGGTTCCACCCCTCCTACTTGTCTGGGTGAGTATTTTTTCTTTATATCCTTGTTTGCTGGACTTCCATGCACTTCGATTTTCTGGAACTTCTGGTTTCTAGTTTTGAGGTAGTTGTATTCCTTTTTTGTTGTGGAGGGAGATGCAGCACGTCCGTCTATGCCTGCATCTTGGCCAGAAGTCTAAAATCAACTTTAAAAGAGAAGAGATTTCAGACCATCAGTGAGATTCAGGAAAATAGAATGGGTCAGCTGATAGCAATAGGGAGAACTGTGTGAGGTCCCAAGGTACCTACTCTGAAGGGGACTGAGGCGTTATTGTCCTATATACAATGTTCTTGTATCTTTTATCTTCTTAAAAAAAGTTTCTCTTTCATATTACATGACTGGATACCTTCTGGGCAGACATCATATTTTTTTAGCATATATTTTAAAATTCATATGGAAAATTTGAAAAATTTTAAAGCCCTAATATTCCCAAACTGTGTTTTGTAGAATTTCATCAAGTCGATAATGAGTATTCCCTTCAAAAGGAGATAGACTTTGGGAAATATTCGTTTAAGAACGTTTTTAATTTGCAATGTGCATCAAGAAGCTGCAAAAGTGAGATGTGAGACACGAGACTCAGTTGTTTCTGAATGTGATACATGATAATAAAACCATTTGCAAATCAGTTTTGTTTGAACATCTGTTAATATTTCTTCCCATTAGGAACGCACTTACAAAGCAGTGTTGGAAAGCAATACATTTCCATCAATATATAATACACTGAACTTTAATTCAAAAGAAGAATTTGAAGAGTTCATATCACCACAATTGATTTTAAGGGAATGTAAGAAACTTGAACAGATTGTGCATTAAAAAGCACTATATCTTTGCCTGGCTGCTTTTATGTGATATGAGCCACTTGCAGAAAAGATGCTTCATTTGAATCAAATACAACTTTCTAAGTAAATAACATTTAGTCACCACACCTGTATTTGTTCAAATGATATGATGGTACTTTAACATTTAAAAAAATGTAGAGGTTCTCTGAAATAAATGTGGGGGCCAGGATTAAAGGAATTGCTAAACATTTTAAATACAAAAGTGGTCACACTGAGACAAGGAGGTGCCTTTTCTGAAGAGACTGCTCACTCTATTGGGTCTCATTTAGTCTGAGTGATGATTTCTATGCCGCTTTCTAAATTGATGCTGAAAAAAAAAATTTTAGTATGTTAATGTGGGAAATTAAATTTCTCTTATTTATCTCTTTAAATAAAATGATCTAAAACAATGAGAAATATCCATCATTTCTTCCATTACTTGAATCTAGCTAAGGAAAGATTCCATTAGTCACATTGGGTAAAACAACAATAAATGAATATCTCCTTGAAGGTTTTACTGCATAATTTAGAAAAGTAGGCAATAATTTATTATCTCCAAGAGATTACTGTCGAGGAAGCCAGAGTAATTCATCCACTGCATCATTATTCAATACATGGGATAATTATAGTATTTTGTATTACTAAATAAAACATTTTCATTAAATCCATTTACCATGACCTTATGGGATTTTTAAATGATATTTTTCTGAATAAACTATGGTCTCTTGTTTCATAACTTCTAACTGAAGTTTTTAAAGTAACATTTTAAGTTCAAATATCTATGTTTTTCCTTTAACTCTTGTTTATTCTATTATAGTTGTCCCAAATTTCCCCTTTGTCTTCCTCTGCCCAGCCACCCCCTGCTCCCACAGTCAATCCCCACCGCCACGAATCTGAGTTCATTTTAGAAAGTTAGGCTTTGCTTTAGAAAATATTTTTCTAAACTATTCTGTGTTTGTAAAATGAAATATTGAGGTGGGGGTGGAAAGGAAGGAGGAAACAGAAGGGGAGAAAGAGAGTGACAGAGACAGAGAGACAGAGCAAGTTTCTATACTCTAACAATACCTTCCTGTTAGAAAGTCGACCCCTCAAAAACAGCTGAGTAGTGAATATTCAGAAATCCTGCAAGCCAGTTGTTAAAGTACTGGTAGTTTGAAATCAGCTTTGCTACACTATTCAGCCACTGCTGCAAATGAGGGACTTTTCCTTTGCGGGGTGGGGTGGGGGAGGTGGTTTAATAAACACCCACTGGATCCATGAATATATTAACATGCTTGAGAAGACATAACAATGGATTAAAGTTTCTGAGAAGTCCTGCAGCTAAAAAAGTAGTATATTTATTATATTTTCCAAAAAATATTTTTCAAATATTTTCCAAATTGTATGGAGAAGGAACACTACTTACTGCTAAAAGGGGCATTATTTATACCAGTTTAAGAACTCGGGCTCTGGAGACAGACTGCATGGGTTCAATGTCTGCTCCTCTATTAGCTAGTTTGTTAATGAGATAATTATTTAACTGTTATGCAACTTAAATTCCTCGTTTTTAAAGTTACAGGTAAAGTATGTAAAGTTACATACTTCATAAGCTTGTTTTGAAAGCAAGAATAGTTAATATAAATACTAAAAATAATAGCTGAAACAATAAATTCCCATTAAGTTCTTTTAAGGAAAAATAATGATCCTCAGAATATAATTTTAAAGATAATTTTTGTTATTCAATTATATTTGTTGTACAATATTATATTTGTTTCAGGTGTACAACATAGTGATTAGACATTTATATAACTTACAAAGTGATACCCAGATAAATCTGTACTCATTTGACATCATAATAATTAATTCAATATTATTGACAGTATTTCCTTTGCTGTGCTTTACTTTCTCATGATTATTATGTAACTACCAGTTTGTACTTCTTATACCTTTCTTTTTCGCCTGTCTTGTTTTTGTATGATTCTGTTTCTCTTCTGCTTGTTCATTTATTTTGCTTTTTAGATTCCACATATAAGTGAGATCACCTGGAATTCTTCTTTTTCTGACCTATTTCATTGAGCACAGTATGTCTAGGTCCATCCATGTTGTTGCACATGACAAGATAATTTCTTTTTATAGCTGAGTAATATTCCATTGCATACATGCACCACTTCTTTATCCACTTACCTATTGATGGACACTGAGATTACTTCCATATCTTAGTTACTGTAAATAATTCAGCAATGAACATATGGATGTATAGGTCTATTTGATTTAGTGTTTTGGGCTTCAAAATAAATACTCAGAAGTGGAATTGCTGGGTCCTTTTTTGTTTCTTGCTACAGCCTTTGTTAAGTCTATTTTGTCTTATATAAATATTGCTACTCCAGGTTTTTTTCATCTTCATGAATGTATTTTTCCATGCCTTTACTTTTAGTCTGTCTGTGTCTTTTGATTTAAAGTGAATCTCTTGTAGACAACATATGTAAGAGTCTTGTTTTGTTATCCATTCAACAACCCTATGACTTTTGATTTGAATATTTAATCTATCTGCCTTTAAAATAATTGTTGACAGATATATATGTATTGTCATTTTATTATTCATATTTTTTTCTTTTTTACTGTTCTTAAAAAAGACCCTTTAACTTTTTTTTTGTGATATTGGTTTTGTGATGATAAAAGTTGAGCTTTGTCTTGTCTGGAAAGCTCTTTATCTGTCCTTTAATTCTAAATTATAGCTTTGCTAGGTAACGTCATCTTGGTTGTAGGTCTTGCTTTTCATCACTTTAATATTTCGTGCCAATCTCTTCTGGCCTGCAAAGTTTCCATTGACAAATCAGCAGATAGTCTTATGGGAGCTACCTGGTAGATAACAAACTAACTTATCTTGCTGCTTTTAAGATTATTTGCCTTTAATATTTGGCATTTTAGTTATGATGTGACTTGGTCTGTTTCTCTTTGGATTCATCTTGTTTGGAACTTTGCACTTCCTGGACTTGTGTGCCTTTTTTCTTTACCAGGTTAGAGAAATTTTCAGTTGTTATTTCTTCAAATAGATTCTTAATCCCTACCTCTTCCTCTTCTCCCAGCACCACTATCATGTGAATGTTGGTATGCTTTAAGTTGTCCCAGAGGCTCCTTAAACTATCCTCATTTTTTGTATCCTCCTTTCTTTTGCTGTTCTGATTTAGCTTTTTTCTGCCTCCTTATCTACCAAATCACTGATTTGATTCTTTGCTTTATCTACTCTATTGATTCTCTATAGTGTATTCTTCATTTCAGTTATTGTATTCTTCATTTTTGACTGGTTCTTTTTTATGTTTTCTATCTCCATTTTTATGTTTGCCATCTCTTTTCTGAAGTTCTCACTAAATTCCCAAAAGTTAATTGAGCTTCCTTATAATCATTGTTTTCAACTCTGCATCTGGTTGATTGCTTGTCTTTATTTTGTTTAGTTTTTTTATTTTTCAAAAGTCTGTTCTTTCATTTGGGACATGTTTCTTTGTCTTCTTATCTTGGCTGCCTCCCTATGTTTGTTTCTATGTATTTGGTAGAGTTGTTATGTCTCCTGATATTTGTAGAGTGGTCTTATGTAATAGTAGGTATCCTTTAGGGCCCAGTGGCACAGCATTCCCTGTCACCCAAGCTGAGTGGACCCTCCTGCTGTAGTTAAGCCTTGATTGTTGTTGGCATCAATGGAAGGCTTTGACCCCCAGGTTGATTGGCTTCAAGAACTGGCCACAACCATTGTGGAGGATCTGCTGTGCAGGGGTTGACCCCATGGAGCAGCACTGGCTTCAGCGGGGCTCTGGTGCCTACTGTATCCTCCTCTTGAGTGTATTACTCATGGGGAGGTGGTTGTGTGGTGTGTTGACATGGTCTGGAACTCTCCACCTGGTGTGACAGTACCAGGTCAACTGCCACCTGGGCCTTGCCTGGGATCATCAAGCATGAAGTACAAAGTAATCTGCAGATTATGGTTGCTAGAGCTGGGAGAGGCCACACTTCAAACCAAGGTTGGCTACCACTATTGCTGGACCTGAGAGCGCTTAACAATTGTTGTGGGGTACATATAGGCCAGATGCTTCTTGTTTGAGAGATTTGAGACAAGCCATTTGTATGAGAAAGTTACTGGAAATGATTTGGGTGTGCTGGAAGTTGGGTGCGGTGGGGTGTCAGGGAATCACCAGGGCAGGCTAATAAGCCAGATTGTTGGAGACTCTAGTATGGCCTTTGCCTGCAGGCTCTGAATGGGGAGAGCTCAGCAAAGGTACAATGATTTTTTCCAGCACTTCTGTCTGAGATAAAACTGCCCCTCCAGCCTTTGCCCTAATGCCACATAATTTTTTTCTCCTTATATTTCCCTGGCACCTTTCAGTCTGCTGCCCAGTGCTAGAGCTTGGAGCAAGTGTGTTCAAGTAAGTACTCATGCAGGTCCTTTAAGAAGATCACCTGGTACTCCAGAAGCACTCCCTTTCACTCAGCCACAAACTCTATTGGATTTTACAGCCAGAAGTTATAGAGATTTTTTCTAGTACTGGGACCCTGTTCTGGGGGACCTGATGTGGGGCTGAGACCCCTTGCTCCTCAAGAGAGACCTCCACAGATTAGATATCCCTCCTGATTTTAACCACCACACAAGTTGAACATAACTTGCCAGTAATTGAACTCTTTTCTAGAGCAAAAGTCAGTAACCATCATAGGAAGAGAGAAGAACTTAAAGAATATTTGTAACATGTCATCCACAAAGTCCAACATATAAACAAAAATTATGAGACATTAAAAAAAATGACACATGGTTAAGAGTAAACTCAAAATAGCACAAAGAGTCTAAATGTAGGAGTTAGTAGACAAGAATTTTTCAATACCTGTGATGAATTTGTTAACAAATCTAAAGTAAAAGATATTATTATAGTGGATGATGTAATGGAAGATATCAGGAGAGATTTGGAAACTGTAAAATAGAAATAGAATGGAAATCCTAGAATAACTAAAGGCTATATAAAGGTAAAAGTGAAGTGAATAAAAGTTTGTTAATAGGCGACTGAACAAGGAAGAAAGAAAGCAACACACTTCTAAATAATTATCAATGATGTCATCATAAAAAATTATAAAATATTTTAAAATACATAACCATGAAAATAGAACACATCAAAAGTAGTAGGATGCACTTCCGGGCAAGATGGAGGCCTAGACAGACACCCTGCATCTCCCCCCACAACTAAGAAGGGATACAACTACCTCAAAACTAGAGATAACCAGAAGTTCCAGAAATTCGAGCTGCATGAAAATCCAACAAACACAGATATGAAGAAGAACTACTCATCCAGACAGGTAGGAGGGGCGGAGCCTGGGCAGAGAGGACAAGATGTGGTGGCGGCAGCAGCAGCAGCGGAAATGACAGGCTGGTGGAAACTGTAGTAACACATTTTAAAAAGTGAGGAGGGTCACCTGGGGAGTGTTCTCAGCTCCTGACCAGATCCCGCAAATCACGGTCCCAGCACCAGAGAAAATCAAACCTCATTGCTTTTGACTGTGTAAACCAGTGGGGGTTGGGGTGAAGGAAGAAACTGCTGGTCTCTGAGCAGAGTGCACTTGTTTAAAGGGCCCCCACAGTCCTAGAATGTCCACAGACCCACCCCCTCTGGGAACGATGACCAGGGCAACAGGTAGAGAGGCACCAGTCCCATATGGAAGTGGGAGAAGTGCCTGGAAAAAGGGGCTAGTGCTGAGCAAGTGGCATTGTTCCCTCTCAGACCCCTCCCCCACATACAGTGCCACAGTATGTTGAAACGAGTCACCCTATACTGACAATACATAAGGCTCCACCTCCTACAAACATAACAGATGTGACAGCTCTACCTAAGATAGAGGCAAACAAAAACAGGAGCCTGTCAAGATCAGGAGACAGAGATGTATGGCCCAAAAGGGGGAACAGATCAAGGTTCCAGTGGGAGAACTAAGCGACGAGGAGATAGTCAACCTAACAGATGAGGAGATAGCTAACCTAACAGACACAGAGTTCCAAACACTGGTGATAAAGATGCTCACAGGCTTGACAGTTATACTTAAATATGTCAAATGCATAAGGGAAGAAGTTGAGGCTATACTAAATGAAACAAAAGAAAATTCATACAAAACTAATGATGAAGGGAAGGCAACCAGGGTTCAAATCAATGATTGGGAACATAAAAAAAAAAACAAAAAACAAACAAACAAACAAACAAAAAAAAACAGTCAACCAGTACAGAATGAGGAAACAAAAATTGAAAAAAATGAGGAGAGGCTTAGGAACCTCTGGGACAACTTTAAACATGCCAACATCCAAACCATAGGGGTGCCAGAAGGAGAAGTGGAAGAGCAAGAAATGCCAAAAGTGAAAGATAAAAAGAAAATCTTAAAAGCAGCAAGAGAAAAGCAGAGAGTTACCTACAAAGGGGTGCCTATAAGACTCTTAGCTGATTTCTCAAAAGAAACTTTGCAGGCAAGAGGGGACTGGCAAGTATTCAAGGTGATGAAAAGCAAGGACTTACAACCAAGATTACTTTATCCAGCAAAGCTATCACTTAGAATGGAATGGCAGATTAAGTGCTTCCCAGACAAGATAAAGCTAAAGGAGTTCATCATCACCAAGCTATTATTATATAAAATATCAAAGGGAGTTACTTAAGAAAAAGATGATCAAAATTATGAATATTAAAATGACAGCAGACTCACAACTCTCAACAACTGAATCTAAAAAATAAAAACAAAATTCAACTAAGCAAACCAGAACAGGAACAGAATCATGGGTATGGGGATCATTTGGAGGGTTATCAGCTGGGAGGGGAGAAGGGGAGAATTGGGGAAATGGTGCAGGGACTAAGCATAATTGGTTGGTACAAAATAGACAGGGGGAAGTTAAGAATAACATAGAAAAGGGTGAAGCCAAAGAACTTATATACATGACCCATGGACATGAACTAAGGGGGGTGGGATTGCTGGAGGGAAGTGGGGTACTGGGCAGAGGGGAGCAAAGGGAAAAAAATTCGAACTACTGTAACAACATAATCAATAAAATATACTTTTAAAAAAGTGGTAGGATGAAGCTAAATGAGCCATTTGTGCAAAATTTTAGGTTTAGATGCTTGTATTGGAAAAGAAAACTTTAAAATTCAAATGACTAAATATTCCACTTAAAGAAACTAGATATGACAGAGCAAGGGAAACTCTAAGTACACAGAGGGAAGAAAAGAGTAAAAATAAAAGTAGAAATCAGAGAAATGGAAAACTGACAACCACACAAAAATTATTTAAATTAAAACAATTTTTAAAATCAATAAAATTGGTAATCCTTAGTAAAATTAATCAAGTAAACAAGAGAGAATACAGTATTAGGAATGGGATATAGGATGTCATTACAATGATGCAGTTATTAAAAGACCTAATGTCAATGATTGCAACTCTTTAGATAAAAGAACAAATTCTTTGAAAAGCACATCATACCATAACAAAGACAAGAATTACAAAATTTGAAAAGTGCTATCTTTAGGCAAGAAATTTAATCTATAGGTAAAAATAATCTTAGAAAGTAATCCACAAGCCCAAATGGCTTGACTGGTGAAGTCTATCATATATTGAACTAAGAAATATTATCAATTCTACATAAAGTCTCAGAAAATAGACGAGAAGGATTACTGCCCAACTCATTTCATAGGACAAGAATAACTCTGATTCCAAACCCAACAATGCATTACTAGAAAAAAATCACAGACCAATATCATTCATGAACATAGATGGAAAGATACCTAATAAAATACTAGCAATATGAATCCAGCAACATATAAAGAAGATAATACACCATAACCAATGCTGTACATTTCATAAATACAAGGTTAAAAATTAATTACTACAATTCATCATACTAACAGAAGTTTTTATAATGGTCATTCTGTTTCCAAAATTACACAGCATTTTATGTATATTCCTATTTTCTTTGTGAGGCAAATTTGAAATGAGTGGCAACTGAATGAACAAGCACTGGGCCTTTTAAAATTAGGTCTACCTAAACATTCAGCTGCTAATGTAACAAAAAACCCTTGCTCCATTCTCATTACTAACTGAAAATCAGATGAACATTATTTTAATATCATGTAGTATGTTTATCTAAAGTCCTTAGGCATATATACCTGAACTATCAGCCAATGAGTCTTTTCAGGTTTTATTGAGAAAGGTAATGAATTCTACCTACTATGCTGTATTCAGAAGCTTCAAGTGGAAAAAACCCACAGGTTTTTTTTTTGTGTGTGTATGATCTCTCAGATATTTATTTATTTATTTATTTATTTATTTATTTATTTTATTGTTTTTCTATTACAGTTGACCCACATTTTCCCCCATTGCTCCCCCTCCACCCCTCCCACCCCTGCTCCCACAGTCAATCCCCACCCTGTTGTCCATGTTCATGGGTCATTTATACTAGTTCCTGACTAGACCCTTCGCCTACTTACCCACCTTCTCTGCCTCCCGCCTCCTCCCTGGTCACTGTTAGTCTGCTTTTTGTTTACATGCCTTTGGTTCAATTTTGCTTGTTCATTTGTATTTTTCATTAGTTTCCTGTATTAGGTAATGTCATATGGTATTTGTCTTTTATTGCCTGGCTTAGTTCACTAAGCATAATTCTCTCTAGTTCCATCTATATTGTTGCAAATGGTAGGAGTTCCTTCTTTCTTTCTGCTACATAGTATTGCATGGTGTAAATGTACCACCGTTTTTTAATCCACTTATTTACAGATGGGCACTTAGGTTGTTTCCAGCCCTTGGCTACTGTAAATAGTGCTGCTATGAACAAAGGGGTACATAGGTTCTTCTGAATTGGTGTTCCAGGATTCTTCAGGTATAATTCTAGCAATGGAGTTGCTGGTTCAAAAGGCAGTTCCATTTTTAGTTTTTTTGAGGAAATTCCATGACGCTTTCCATTGTGGCTGGACCAGTCTGCACTCCCACCAACAATGCACTAAGGTTCCCATTTCTCCGCATCCTCTCCAGCACTTGTTGTTTGTTGATTTGTTGATGATGGCCGTTCTGACTGGCGTGAGGTGGTATCTCATTGTGGTTTTTATTTGCATCTCCCTGATGGCTACAGATGTTGAGCATTCTTTCATATGCCAATGGACCCTCTATATGTCCTCTTTGGACACAATATCTGATATCAAACTACACTACAAAGCCACTATGATCAAAACAGTCTGGTACTGACATAAGAACAGACATATATATCAATGGAACAGAATACAGAACCCAGAAATAAACCCAGGTCTATATGGGCAACTAATGTTTGATGAAGGGGGAAGGAACATAAAAGGGAGTGAAAAGAGCCTCTTCAGCAAAACCCCACAGGTTGAGACAGTTTTATCACAGTTATCCAGGACTGCAGAACCTATACTAACAAAATAAGTGGCTGTGAAACTCAAACCCGTTGGCAGCAGTAAGGAGCCAAGCTGTGTGAGAGCATCTGGGCAATGGATTGCCCAATGCTGAGCCAGGGCTAGGTGTTGATCTCATTACTCGTCGTCGGCAGCCGTCCGTCTCGAGAGACGATGGTGTAGCTTCTTAAGAGTCTATCTGCACCGCCGAGAATGGCTGTGCAGTCCGACTCGGGAGTGACATGGTATCTGTCTCCTCCCGTGTTGAATCGACATCTTGTGATGATGCTGAAGCTACAGAGCCTGGGCAGGGTAATATGGAGGGTCTGCTGTTGCCCATGCAGCAGACCCCCCCTCTCTTCGCAGCTGAAGGGTCCAAGGGAAAGACGGAGTCGATACAGCTTGGGTTCAGGTGCGCCGCAGGAGTTGCCGGTGTTGACTACAACGTCAAACCGCCTTAGGGACTCCGGCTCCGGATTTTCTGTCGGGGTTTACTCCCTTAGCCTTTCCCCTGAAGAGGTATGCCGCAAGGCAGCGGAGGTTTTTTGGAGTCAGAGTTTTCCTTCTCTGATGTGCCCTGACTGGAAGATCGAACCAGCGACACTTAGCTCGCAGGCCGACGCTCAATCCACTAAGCTAAACCAGCCATTTGCACATTACTAATAATGTGCAAATATGGAATAACGTTTTCCAGTCTCCCTCTAGAGTAGGCTCAGAACACAGTAATATAACTGATTTCCCAAGTAACCTCCAACTCTTAGTCCACCTTAAACTAGGTATTTTTCTGAGTAACTGAGCTGGTCATTAGAGTCAATAGAGTGGGAACAAAGTAATTTTATCATTCACATTTCTTTTTTATGTTTATTTGTATAATATATGTACAACGTGCAGATGACTTATAAAGTGCAAGGTGTGTTGAACTAATTAAATTAGTGACTCATAGGAAAAAGTATATATGGGGGCTAAAAATTTAGTGATATTCCAATTTATAAATCAGGATTTACAAGTAAATATATTTTACATTATCTCAAAAAATAATAGCCACTCTTTTGACAAGTATACTTAAGCAATTGATAACCTTTATATTTAGTAATAGAAATACTAGATGATTCATTATCTAGTATTTATATCACTAAAGAACCTATGTTTAATTGGCAGTGAGCTGACCAAACTGTGCTTCCTGCCATATAGGGGTAAGAAATTAAAAAACAGAAAAGAGATTGCTTGGAAGGAGTGGTTTAATTCAACACAACTAGCTGAAATTGGCCATTGGCCATTGGGACCCCAAAGAATAGCCTAGATGTGACCTTCCCTCCTGCCCCCCCCCCTTTTTTTTAGCATTATGAATTGGGGTGGGGGGCACTCTCTCAGGGCTCTTTCTGTGGTACAACTAATCCTGATGTATGACTGTCCTCTAAGCAGCACTCTCTGGGAAAATTCAAGTTCATGGGACTATGTTTCAGGTGAACATAACATCTGTTTTTATTATGAAAAGATCAAATTTTGACTTATTGCTTCACTTGCTTTTTTAAAAAATCTATTACCCGACAAATATGCCAATAATTATAAAAATCATAGTTTGGGTGTTTTTAAAACTAGGAACATAACATGCTTTATGATAAACAACAATACTAAATCTGAGCTTTACAAGTGGTTAACTTGTTATTTTTTTAAACGTTTAACTTAAAATCAAAACCAAGCACATGACTACATGCTAATAGACTGTTGCAACACTGGGTCAGTATTCCTTCTGTGTCTTCCCTGAAGTACAGAATACAGCCGTATCAGGTGTCAAGGTACTCATTCTAAACTGTCCTATCTTGCTCATCTCAGGAGTAGTACTGGATGGAGGAAGCATCTATGTTTAAAGGTAGTAGGTGCACAATAATCATTAATTCATATAAAATGGTACCTGAGAGAACAAAGCCTAGAAAATTACTTTTCCCCATCCCTGTCCATATTGCCTTTTTGAAGCAAACAATTTCATATTGATTAAAAATGGACTGTAATTTGAAATCATTCCCTTAATGCTAAAACAGACTGCTTAAACAAGTAGGTGATACATTCATCTCCCCCGCCCCTATTCCCTGGCATGCTAAAAGTTATGTTCCTCGCCAAAGAGTGGCATACAAAGAAGCAAATTGAAAATTCATCATTTTCCAGTGTAGTAGGATTCATTTATTCATTCAATAAGGATTTATTGCTTTGCTATGATGTGCCAGGTACAGGGCTTGGTGCTGGTAATACCTTAGTGAACAAGACATGGATATGCTGTAGAATAGTAACTGAGTTTAGATTTTTACATCTCAACCACTTCTGTGCAGATTAGCATATGAATAAACTATACAACTTATTTTCACAGTTTGGTCTAGTCTTTGATATTCTTCCTCTAACATATGAAATAGCTTTTCTTTCATAAGCAGAAGAGAAGCAGAATGAAAGAGAGAGCTCTGATACTCCTTGGCCAATTTCTTTATAAAATTACATTTGGAAATATCTATTTAATTGGTCCCTCCAAGGCCTGTAAGCTGCAAACTTTATGGGCTCTTGCGTGATGACATAGTGAAAAGTGGTCCAAGTGATTTTTGAAAGGTGCCTACCAAAATAAATGTTTTACCTGTGATATCTCTATAAGGTCCGCTGACATTTGAGGACTCAGTAATTCAGGGATTTATATCCTGTTAGCCTTAGGATGCCCTGTTAGAAGAGAGCCATATGATGTGTTATGGGCCAATTACTTTTTCCATGACATTTTTAAACTGGGAATAGAAATTCCATCCCTCCAATTGTGGATTTGGTGGAATAAAATGTTTGAGAGCTGTTTGTTCATGTGGAGAGAAACCTTTCTGAAATCAGTGATGATGGAGAACGAGTCCATAAAGAGACCCTGGCTACACTTGGTTTACAGTTGCATAGCTGACGCATGGTCACCACCTCCACAGCTAGTTCCCTAGTTCAAACCACCACTATCTCTCACCTGCCCACTGATTGATCTCCCTGCTTCTACCATTGTCTCTTCAAAGTTTCTTCTCAACAAGGTATCTAAAATGGTTCTTTTAAAAGTTTACATGAAGCCATATTACTACTCAGTTCTAACTTGGCAATGCTCCCCATTTCATGTATAGGAAAAGCTGAACCCTTTACCAAGCCCCACTCTATCCCCATCACCTGGAGTGAAAAGATTGCAAAGGAGAGAAGTAGAAAATGAAGCCAGAGAGGTATCATCCAGATAGAGTAGGGCCTCACTAAGTGGACACACCACCCAGACTCCCCATTAGTTATTCTCCCATATAGCCAGATAGCTCTCTTTTGACTACTTTAAGTCTTTACTCAAATGTAAACTTTCAGTAATCTCTGGACTGACTATCCTAGTTAAAATTCAGTAACTTTTAGGAAATTCTTATCCCCCTTCTCTGCTTTTTCTCTATATCAGGTTTCATTACATTCTTGTGTACTTACACATGTTCTTAATATGTATCTATGTTGTGCTGTCTGTAGGCTCTAGAATATAAGTCCCTACTTACAGCATCTAGGAGAGTGCTTAGTTGAAAGGCAGTAACATTAAATAAATAGTTATTCTCAGTGAATGATGAGCAAAACTCTGGACTACATTTGAGTAATATCTGGAAAACTACCATTTAAGCTTTGTAGCAGTATTCAGCCAAAGGCATACACCTTCACCATGACCGCTTGACTGCTGCAATTTTGGGTGGGCAGTAAGAGGCATGGGCATGGAACAAAAAAACTTCTGAAAGAATTATAATTTTTGATAGAATGAAAGTCTTGGTTGGGGTATATCAGGTTGAAAACCAGATTTAAAATACATTAATCAAGTTTAAAGATATGCTTTACATGTTGCTACTCCCACCCACTGACATACAGTAGTTTTAAATACACTGGAGTCCTTTGAGAGCATTAAAGGATGGTGAATCTCAGGCTTCTTTGGGTGAGTTCCAGGCACAGCTCTGCGCCCAGTACACGCAGGGATTTCTGCAGATGTGGGTGTTGCTTTGGGGCTTGTAGTGTACTGGGCTTTGTAGTCACAATTGCAGATTTCTCAATTTGTTTGCATTTATGCATCATTTGCTACTTTGAACATTAGAAACTCCTCAACAATTTCTATATTTTTGTGATGATTGAGACACAACATAAAGAAACATCAGTGCAAAGTATGCTTTATATTTCCCCTGCAATGACTTCTTTCTTTTTCTAGGATCATCTAGTTCCCTGGTTCTATGATGAGTGTTCTTTTCCATGTCACAAGCTGTATTTATGAGAAGAGCACATGTACTCTGCTTTGCCTTTTAGTTAAGAGAGACCAGCACAGTTAGACTTTAGAAAGAAGGGATTGATGGATTTCATTAATCTCTGTCTTACGTCTTACATAACATTATCAGTCCCATCCTGAGTGTCAATGCCCCCCATTTGACTACTGAACTATATGATAGCAACTATGTGATTTTCAGTTTACAGAGATAATTAGACTATTCCTCATTTCTAAAGTCAATGAACAAATGATAAATTAAACCACAGTTTTAGGTTCTACAGTTAAAATAATGATATTAAAAATTAAACTTTCTTCTCAAACATTCATTTTAGAAATCCTTTTAGTGTGACTTTAATAATCACTTGTATGTTCAACATTTTTATGTCATTTTCTTCACCTTAAGGGTTACATTCATCAAAATATCTTAATTGACACCCTAGGCAAAGTCCATCTAAAAAAATATTAAATATATAACAAAACATTAATTTGTAAATTAATACTGCACAATTTTTGCTCAACGATTTTAATGTTAGTTTCTCAAAACCATAAGTGGTCCAAATCCACACAAATAAATGTTTGAAAGCTAGGACAAACTGAACACTAAAAGAGGATTTAGCTTTACATTTACTAGCTATTTTCCTCAGTCTCCTTAGGTTCAGACCATGGACTATATAACCAATTTAGGGATCACTTAGTTATAATGCAATAAGCAATTATTGAATGCCCATTATGTCTCAGGTGCTGGTACTAAGCAAGATTCTGTTAGTGTCCATTTCTTGGTATTCAAATAAAATAATCTGTGTAATGTGCTTCTGCGGGCCCTGCTGGATCTAATGGGAGCCTGTTTAACCTTAGCTGTCATCATTGCTATTGCAAAGCCATAAAAGTATATCCTGGTCCATGTGCCCAAGTCTTAATAGAGAAGAGAGTCAACCAAGTGAAAATCAGACTGTGTGTTTAAATAGAAACCTGGAAAAGGCTTGAAATGTATTTAGTCTACCAACAGTCTTCTTTATGTTTTTATTTGGGTTCCATGGGAATGGGTTTCTGTGTGGGAGCTTTGATGCTTTAACTGCAGGGAAATATATGTGTTTTCTTTGGCAAATTTTAAAGACTGCCATAGAAGGCATCCAGACAGATAGGAGCAAATGCTAGTGTGGAACTGTATAATGAATTTTATGTAACACTAATACATTTTATTTTCATTTTACATGTTTTCATATACATACTAGTGGCACTAAACAATTAATATTGTTGGTTCTACTTTTCAGAAATTTGTGAAAAATCTAGTGAATGTTAAAGTTTTTAATTGTGCATAAATATGATTATTAGTGCATGTTAATTGAAGGTAATATAGATTCAAAATGATGTCTCAATTGCACAAATTAAGAATAGATTATCTAAGGAAAAGAAGGGCGCTTATGGTTTCCCTGCTCCTGATACTTGACAGTACTTCCTACAGGAACTGGTGGAAGGGACTGGCCATTTAAGGAAAATCAGAACTAAAACCTTAGGTCAGATTCATGTTTTATTAGTCCAGAGAAAGCTCATGATGATTTCTTTAGTAAGATACCAAGCCTTCAACATTTAGAGTAGCTGTGTTTGCTAACTTCAATAAACACATTTTTCCTAAATTTTTTCTCTAATTTTAACTAAGTCTCTGTAAATTGTTTATTGTAACTGTTACAAACACTAATGCATCTAGGTTTACTTAGGTTTTAAAAAATTCTTATTTTCATTTCACCCTAATTTCAAGCATTGGATTGAATAAGATTTTTGAATTTAATTAACAGGTACAAATTCACATTTTCTCCTAATAAAAAATATAAACCACTCTCCCATTTAACAAAAAAAAAAAAAAAAAAAAAAGGAGAAAACTAACGAGCAAACAAAACTTGCTAGTTTCCCTTTACTATTAAGATAAAGTCTAACTTCTTTAAAATGGCTAATCTCGCTACCTTGGTTTCTCCCCTCTTCACCACTGCTTCTCTTACCTTATTTCTGCCACACTGCACTTCCTCCAGGGCAGCATAACCAAGAATGCTCAGGCCTTCACCCATGCTGTGGCGTATTGCTGGAGAATTTAATAGCAGTTGCTTTCACCATATGTCACATAGCTAAGTCTCTGTTGCTTTTACTTACATTTGCAGTCTGTAATGAACCCTCTATGTTTACTAGTCAAGAAGTATATCTTACTTGCCCTACAACTATAGTTACCTTTGATGTTGCATAATTGAATGTAGGATTTGGAGGAGAATTCTCTGTCCTTTCTACCTTTATACTGCAATATATTTCCTTTTAGTTTTCAGCCCAGATGATTGTTGCCTTGGTTTGTTTATCAAATACTTCAGCTCCCTCTGCTTTTATTTATTTGTTTGTTTAAAACATATGTATTCTTTTATATCATTATTACATTACATATTTTATATATTAATTATATACAAGTAATTATACATATTATATAATTATTTTAATACATACCATATTCTATTATTTTGTTATAAAATGCCATTTTTTGTAAGGCAAGTGTGCAATTTATCAAAAAAATATATATATATCCTCAAGTGCTAATTAATGGAAAAGAATAAAATTTTATGAGGTGAATTAACAACTTATCAGAATGAGTTCTCTTCCATTTTTCCTGAGTAAGTTTCAAACTTTGTAGCAAAAGAGAGCAATTGCTTAGTAGAGAAACCCTTAAATGAACTGGTCTCTCTCTTTAGGTTCTTGCATTCTCGTAATTTATCACCCACAGAGTAGGTAAGATATATTTGTAAACATGAAAATCAGAACACTGTCCTGCTTAAAATTTCTAATGGCTTACCTACATACTTCAAATTAAACAAACAATAAGTAAAACTTTCGCATGCCTTGCAAAGCCCTACAAAGGCCAACATGATCTACATGATCTAGCACCCATGTACCCGTTCCACGTCCTACACTCACTTTATGCTTGAACTCATTAGTCAATAGGTTTAGTTTCTAAGCACTGGTGTTTATAAAACATTTTGAAAGCTTTCCGCCCAGATTCTCCCATGGCCTAATTCCTCATTGCACTCATATCTCTATCAAAATGCTTTTGCCTAAGAGAATTTCTCCCACAAACCCTATCTGCATAACTTTGTTTCTTTTCTTTCTTTAATTTTAATTTTTTTTATTGACATTATTACAGATGTCCCCATTTCCCAGCCCCCTTTGCCCACCCCACCTACCCTTCCCCCAACCGCAGCCTTCACCAAACTCTGTTTTGCAACTCAAGTCCCCATCCTGTCCCTTCCAGCACCCTTGATTGATCTTCCGAACAGCTCACTGGTAGAAAGAGAAGGGTGAATAGGTCCTCCTGAGAATTTTGTAGATGTGCATGTGTGCATTCTCAGAGCTTGAAGCTAGAGTACAGAATCATGTAATTAAGAGAGCTTATTGATGAGGAAAACTAAAGTTAAAAAAATAAATTGAGCAGTTACACATTTACCAAGTGGTGTGGCCTGAATTTATATGCAGTTTTTATACCTCCAGGGACCTATGCTTTTAATGTTATTATTTTTTCTTCTAAAAATGAGTTGTTGCATTTTAGAGTTTTTCCTACTAGTTACTACAAACAGAAACTAGATAAAACAACTGAGGACAGAAATGTATGCTCTCTAATTACAAATTCTTTACCTTGAGTACCTTTTTGCACAAATTAGCCCAATTATTTTCTCTCATGGCTTCTGTCTTTTAGAAATTATATAAAAACCTTTTAGATTTTGAACTCATTATTGATAGAGTAAATATGTGGTATTTATTTTGAGGTACAATGGATATACAATATATAGGACATATTTAAAGTGAAAATTTTTATAAACTTTGACAACAGACTCTTGAACAACATGGGTTTTAACTGCGTGAATCCACCCATACATTTATTTTCAATAAATATAAAGTCAGCTCTCCATAAACTGGATTTTGCATCTGCAGGTTGAGCCAACCAGGGAAATCCCCAGATGCTGAGGGCAGAATGTATTCATTATTCTATGCCATTTTATATAAGGGACTTGAGCATCTGCAGATAATCCCTCATGTTGTTCAAGGGTCAACTGTATATTTCTCCCCACGAAATCATGTCTACAAGATAGTGAACCCATTCATCACAAAAAGTTCCTCATATCTTTTAGAATAGCTACCATCCTTTCTTCCCAGGCAAGTTTTGATCTCATTTGCTCACTAGATTGCTTGCATCTACTAGACTTATATAAATGAAATGAACCATTGCGGTTCATTGATGTTGTGATATGTTTCAATAGTTCTTATTGCTGAATGCTCTGTCATTGTGTGGATATATGCAATTTTTAAAATCTTTTACCTGTTGGCAAACATTTAGGTTTTTCCCACTTTTTGCCCCTCATCCTTAAATCTGCTATGAACATTTGTTTGGATGAATTTATATGTACAGTCCTAGTATAAAGACTTGGGAGAGAAATAACTGGAACACATGTCAGTATATGTTAGTTACTATTTTTAAGAAATGGTCCAACTGTTTTTCAAAGTGTAAAAACGTTCCTGTTTCTCCTCATTCTTAACAATATTTGTTATGATTAATATTTTAAATTTTAGCCATTCTAGCTATGTAGTTAAACTTCACTGTTTTGGGTTTTGGGTTTTTGTTTTGACATTTCCTCAGTGAATTATAATGTTTCAGTATCTTTTCCTGTGCTATTTGTAATCTCTATACTTTTTTCATTGTTGTTGAAATGCCTGTTGAAATTTTAGCCCATTTAGTTTTCTTATTATTGAATTTTGGCTTTCTTTATATATTTTATATATTGTGACTATAAATCCTTTATCAGATATAAGCTTTGTAAATACATTCTCCTAGTTTGTGGTTTGTTTCTTCATTCTGTTAATATTATCTTTCTAAGAGCAGAAGTTTTTAATTTCGAATGTCTAATATTTAAATTGGATCATGCATTTGATGTCATATTTAAGATGCTAAGAAGTTCTGGACTTCTTTAGGTGGATGTCTAACACTTGCTTCAACTGTTGCCCACCATAATTTATTTTCTTTAGAGCAACATATGCATTATCATTTTCTGAGCCATACACTGTATTTACTATATAATCCTAAACTAACAAGTCTAGAGTAATAAATAAAGTTACTGTCAGAATTTTTAAAATTTTAAACATTGTGAAGTGTTATTTCTTCTAGTCAACTAATTATTGCTCCCCTTCCTCAGTCCCAATTATACAAATACTTACAATGCATAAATTAATTAAATTAATTTGTTACTAATAGCAATAAATATTATAGAAATTAATGAAAACAGAATTTCTGTATAACATGGATTAAATCTTACTTCCCTAAATCCTAAAGAAAAACGTATCACAAAATATGGCCAATTATATTAAAAGGTACGTTAATGTGTATATATGTCTCGAAATTTATTTGGTAGAAATCAAACTACATAATTAAAACAATATATACATATTATTGGTACTTCTATTTGTTATAGAGTTCATTATTCTTATAATTCTATTTGATTTTATATATGAAATAGAATGAATTAACGTTTCCTACAAAAATTACTGTCAATTATTTTTTTCATTTCATTGAGTATCCTTTCCATATCTTATCTCAAAATAACCTCAGAGAATACAATGCCAAGCAATTTGTCTCCTTTGCAAAAATCTCAACTTATGCATTTTGCTACTAAAACATTTTTTTATATAAAAACTTTTATGCAAAGAGAATTATGCAATTGAATATATTAAAGTAAAATAGTAAAAATGCTTGCAATATTTTAATGCAATTTTGGTGGAAATGGTTCAGACAACAGAAACATATTTATAAAATAGTCATACACATTTAAAGCACAGAAACCTCAGTAACAGATGAACTATCGAGAAAAAAGCTCTGCTTTTTTTCCCTTTTGCTTTGTGTGGGGTCGTTTAATCATGGCTCTAATCACTCCATTCAATAACATACATGATATACCAGAAAGTCTGCAGTAATCCTTCTCTACTCAATATCAGATAAGCTAAAAAAACAAACAATAAAACCCTTTCTGCTACTTCCTGTGGTGAACATTCATTGTGCTCTGTTTATCAATAGCTTCTTTAACAAGAGTACACTCTTAATTTTATTAAATCTGTCTTTGAGTATCATCTCTGTTTAGACTTCATCGTTCGTTGGTGCTGTGACTATTGATGAAGGAATCTCCAGAAGGTGAGGAGTACAGTAAGGATGTGCCTCTGACTTAGGGCGGAACCTTTGATCTGGACAAAGAAGGGCTGCATTTATAAAAATCATTTTCATGAGGAAATAGGTGTGTATTTGTTTTATGTTGTGATAGAAACAGAATTTTCTTTCCTAAGCAAAGCCCCCATCTTAATTGTTGAACCACAAACTAGTTCTAGGATAAAGCTTCTATTGATTATAACTATTTTACACACCACATATTTTTCTGTATATATCAGTTTGATTTATACTGATTTGCTCATCAATTTTAATTATAAATAATAATATAAATAAACCTATAATAATAAGAGATGTCTTTGGGGAGCTTTTGTGAGGGCCACCTTAGATAAATAAATGCATTTCAACTTACAAGGTATTAGCTCGTTTTTCTGAGGATCATACTTTTTCAACATTTGAATTTGAAATATGTTTCTGTTATATTATAGTAAAGTAGGATGTAGCCTAAATATCATCTTCTAAACTAGTCACAGCCAGAGAGACAGGGGAATGAGCCCCATTTTATTACTGTTTGATTTCATAGTTCAAAATATAAATGAAGTACTTCATTTTTTAACAACTTGAAATAGAACAAGTATTTTTCATGTACAGAAAATTTCAGTCAGGGAAAGTTTTTCCATTTAAATTTAAAATGTTGACAGAAATTATCAACATAAAAGATTCCTCGCCTTTACTGAAGCAGTCTTAGAATTTTTAAAATCAAAGATTATTTTCCCCAAAGTTATTGACATTGAAATGGCTATTCACTCACATCTTAACACATATTTATGTTATAAAATGAGATATATATGCACAGCTTACTGAATTATATGACTAGTGAATTCAAGGGTAGCATTAAAATTTAGGTTTAAATCCCTTGTTGGTCTTACTATTCTTAATTTTCCCTCAGTCTTGTTTAGAAGGTCAGAAGCTCTCTTTCCTGATAGTAATTTCTCCATTAATGTAGTATTATGTGACATTGTATTTCTACTAATATCTCTGAGAGCATTTTGATGGTGGTGGTGGAGATGAGTAATAAGGTAAGGACATCCTTTGCTAAAATGAATTATTATAGAATGCTAACTGCAATTAAAATATTTTGTAAAACCAAATTTGGCAGCTTTCAAATAAAATCATATTATCTTTAAATGAAAGAGTAACTTAGAAATCATCTCTTCAACCAAGAAAGGGTGAATGCCCTGAGGGGGTTCATATATTACTGTTTATTATATGGGCAGAATTCCACAAACTGGAACTGAACAGGTAATGTTTGTAGAGAAGAGAAAATAACCAGTAGTCATTAAGCACTTAGAGTTTAGAAATTAAACATTCCACATCATGATGGGAATGGAAACATTGAGTGACATATATTACAAACACCTAGCCATTTTCTTTGCTTAAAATATGCTTGCTATTATGTAATACTGAAAAGACAAAAATGGCAATGAGGGAAATGGCATTTTTCAAGGGTATTTATCACTGGAAAGCACTTCCCATGACTCCGGTCATTATCAACTTTTTAAAATAAATAGTGGCTTGCAGTACTGACTTAGCACAATAGGACTGACAGAGAAAATGCAGTGTTTTAGATGTCTGGAGCCATGGACAAGAGCAGAACCCATCTTGTGCATGCTAGAAAGTATTAATTGCCACCCACTGTGCCCATTGGGACCCCCTTCTGCAAATCACTGAAACTTAGCCTTGCCTTTTGTAGACATGGATACAAACGCTTTAATACAAAGATTTTTCAATTGAGTTTCAGGTCATAACCTATAAATATGCTGACTACACGCTATAAAAATGAAAGTAATGTATTTGCTAATGGAGAATGGTAGGTATTGGGACAAAAATAGATTAAATTAGAAGAAATCTAATATGGTTTCTTTCATTGCATTCTCTCTCAAAAACAAAAACAAAACAGAATTTCTGAATGTGCAAAACAATATTATAGGTTTTGCAAGAAAAATATAGATTCACTTCAACAAAGAAATGCTTTAACTCTATCTATATAAACTGTGCTAAAGATTCTGGATGCAAGATTTAAAATTTTAATTTTTATACTTTATCAAATAACTGATTAATTTATTTATAAATACTTTTTTTAACAAACAAGATGAACTTATGACCATATTAATGTTATGACTGAAAATTATCCCTTATTAATGTAAAATTTTAATGCATTGTCCAGGAAATTCTAGGGCCTCATCATACCAGTTTACTTCCACTAAACTGGCAAATTAAGTTCTACTTTCTGGGTAGTTCTGTCTTTTATTTATTATTCTAATTTAGCACTTGTCACATTATACTATTATAATTAATCATAAATGTATTTGTTTTCTCAGGGATTTTGAGTATATTTGATGTCAGACTCCCTGTATCTTAGATAGATAGCTAGCTCAAGGCCTCGAGTATAGAATTTTTCTCAAGCAAAATTTTTGTTGAATGTCCTCTCCTTCATCCTAGCAAAAGCCCACCTTGTTTATACATTTATTGTTCTCCAAATGTTTCCCTTGAAGTGCTTTTGAATATCAAGTAGTTGGGCAGAATTGGACTATGCACAAAATTTAGCGATCAGAATTAATAGCTGCATTACTATTTTTCAGATGTGTGATTTTCAAAACTTATTTAATCTATGTGTGTCTTCTTTTTCTCATTTATGACCTGGATATAATGGTGCTAATAATATGTTTCTTTCAGAGGATTAGCAATATGTTGTATATAAAAGCACTGTATTTGCTTAAAATTCCTATGTTAAATAAAATATTTTATTTATCTTGTTGCTACATAAAATAACATTAAATTTTGATAGCTTTAATTGTTATATATTTTTCCAATCATTTAAATAGTGTTTTCTTTTCTAAATTATGTACTTTCTGATGTTTATGTGGAAATAACACACAGTGAAAAAACCAGGACTGTAACACATATTAAAATGTTCTCATGTTAATCAAATATAATTTATTTTTATTAATTCAAATTAATTTGCAAACTGAAATATTTCTCAAATTACTGATCAAAGATTTATTATAGTTTGTTCAAAATGAATATGCACAATTTTATACGTGTATATTTATGCATGTCTGTGTATGAGTAGTCTTTAGGATTATTTTTATACTACAGGCAAAATTAGATGAAAATAGGGCAATTATTATGGTCCAAAAACTCAATACTATTTATCTTCTTTTTTATGAAAATGCCAAGGACAGAAAAGTTGTTTCAGCCCCAATTTCATGTTCCCAATTTTGCATCCCATTCAAATACCTACATCTAAAACTGTGCATCTGAAGCACTTTCTGCATGGAGGCAAACACATTCTCTTTCCATGTGGACTTTACTATTCTGAAACATACACATTTGGAAATAAATGAAAAATATCTTCAGTGCTTTGAACTGTGGCAGCTAAGTCCATTTTTTTAATGTTCTATAAATGAATCCCATTAAATTGCTGAAACGGTATACAGTATTTACATGCATTTAAATTCACTATAAATATTTACAGAACTTTAAGATGAATGCCAGTAATATAAGCTAAATATGTCTGACCACAATTACTTTTCATGAATAAATGGGTTTTGCCAAATGACATTTTTTTCCAAAACTAAGTATTTTAGAATTCTGTTCTGATGATAGTAATATGTAGATAATCACACTCGACAACTGTTCACATGAAATTGAAGGAAACCATCAATTTTTAAAGAGATTCATTGTTAGGTATCTAGACCTTATGCTTCTTGATGTGTGTGCTTTAGTATGTATTTTTTTTTTTTTATGGAGAGAAAAATGAACCATGGGGAGTAACAGAATTGTGAAATGGGAGGCAAGTGGTGAAATGAGGTTAAGGAGTGGAAGATTCTTTGGGGAGAACTGGAAGACTGGTGATACAAATGCTATTTTTAGCAGAAACTTCTGGGAAATAAACTGCTTCCAATAGTTTACTAGAGATCATTTTGATTACAATGAGTTTTCTAGCAGTGACACAGGTAAATTTTTAATGCTTGGACTATGATTCAGATGTCAATAAATCTCTAATACAGGGCCCAATGCCTTTCCTGGTTGGGTCAGCCATACTGGTAATGTCAGGTTTTCCTTTATCACAAAGGCAATGAGGCTTATCATTATTGCCATGCTTTTAGGAACATCATTTTTTTAAAGAGTCTTTTCATAATATGACCTACATAGAAAATGTGCTCCTTTGAAGGCCATATTTACATTTGACTATGAGTCAACTCTACATGCTAAATCAGAATTAAATAGCACAATTATATGACAGTCTTTTACCAAACTGGCAATGAAGAATGAGGACAAAGTTGTGAAAAATAACTAATAAAGAGTTTGCTGTATATGTAATTTATGATTCTTTATACATGGAGTTTGGGAGAGGGTAGGCACATAGATTTATCTTCATGTTTTAGATTCAATACCCAGTCCCCTAAGGTGATGGCATAGTTTTTCACTGACCTGACCACAGGAGTTCTATATTCTCATTCTTTGTCCATCATTAATTAAATATATGACCTTCAAAAATCCATGCTAAATATCTGAGCCAAACTTTCATGGTCTTAAGAATTAAGAAAACATTTAGGCTATTCATAAGATGCCTTCCAGTTTAATAATAATATTAATTATTGGAAAATATTATAAATATCCATAAGTAAGGAGAAAACTAGATTTCCCTTTAAATTGAGATTTTCTATATATTTTAGAAGAGAGATGAGCTTACTAATTTGATCTCAGAACAAAATACTGTGCTTTGCACATAGCGAGTACTTGGTCAATATTTATTAAATTAATAAAATATCTTTATCATAACTGACATAATTTGGAGATCTTTGTGTAAGAAACATTTATTAATTAAAACATTGAATCATGGGTTTAGAGGATATCAAGGAGCCTATATTGGCCCTGGCTGCTGTGGCTCAGTGGATTGAGCGTCGGCCTGCGAGGCAAGTGTCGCTGGTTCGATTCCCAGTCAGGACACATGACTAGGTTGCACGTCAGGTCCCCAGTTGGGGGCGTGAGTGAGAGGCAACCACACAGTGATGTTTCTCTCCCTCTCTTTCTCCTTTCCTCTCTCTCTACAAATAAATAAATAAATAAGCAACTAATTTAAAAAGGAGCCTATATTATGTGGTTTTTAATAAAAAACCTAAACTGACCTTGTAAGTTTTAATATACTAATTATACATTAATAGTTTTATATAGAAAACAGTGTTTTCCAAAGAACTTTTAAAATTTAATTTTAAATATTTCATCATTCTACCAAAGGTGAATTAATAGTGACTAAAATAAGGTAAGTGGAAATTAGTCTGTAAAAATATTTGAACAAATATATATTTGGCCATCCTTCCTTCCACCAAATAAACATTTAGTTTTCCTCATCAATACAACTATCAATTTCCAAACAAACACATACAATTGAAACAAATGTGTGGGTTGTTATTATATACCTGGAGATAACACTGTACATTTATTAAAATAATTGTTATATTTGAAATTTTTGTTTCACTATCATAGTTTTATTCTAATAAAAAAGATCCAGAAGTTCAGAAATGCATTTAGTGCATTTATAGTTTACCGATAATCATAAAATCAAAGACTTTAAGTGCTTGAAAGAAACTTGCTAAATTTCCCTACTTGACTTAAAGAAATAAGTGCCCTGAAGAGTTGATTTGTTTTTCCAAGATGGCAGAATTAGTTGATGGCAGAGTAAGTACTAGATCGTGGTCCTGCTTTTGACCCTGTGTGTACAGATGCTTATTCATTCTTCATGTTTGTATCCAGTGCCTACCCTGTGCTAGGCACTATTCTAGTCATTTGAGATACAGTGATGCACAAAAACGTCAAACATTTCTGTCCTCAAGGACCTTATATTTTAGTGGGAAGAGACAAGTAACAAATAAATTTGTAAGTAAAAACAAGTAAATTAATTTGGCATGTTAGAAAGTGATAGGTGATGTGGAGGAAAAAAACACAGCATGGTCAGAGAGGTGAGAAGAAGGAAGGGGGAAGATTTTGAATATTGTGTCCTGGTGCGTCCTCGTTTAAAAAGTGACATTGGAAGAAAAAACATAGCAGAGGTGAGGATGTCAGCTATAGAAACCAAGGGTAGAAACTTTCCATAGAGAAGGAATAGCTAAGAAAAGTCTCTACAGCAAGAGCTTGCTTGATGTGTTCAAGAAGGTCTGCATGGTTGGAGTAGCATGAGGCGGAGGAGCAACGACAAGGTGAGCACAGAGACTTATAGCAGGACTGGTCACTTAGGACATAAAAGACCATTTTGAACTTTCACTCTAGGAGCATGAGAAGCCATCACAGGCTTTAGGACACATGAGGAACTCGAATATGACTTATGGTTAAAATAGAAATTAAAAAACATTCTCTATAAAGAGCCAGAAAGTAGATATTTAGGCTGTGTGATTCATGTGGTCTCTGTTGGAACTCCTCAGCTCTGCCACTGTTACATGAAAGACAAATGTAAAAGAATGACTGACAGTGACCAGAGGGGAGTGGGGATGGGGGGAAAGGAGGAAAGAAGGGGAAAGGTCTAGTCAAGGAACTAATATGAATGACCCATGGACATGGACAAGTAAATGGGGATGGACAGTGGGAGATGGGGGAATTGGATAGAGCAGCAGAGAGCAAAGGGGGGAAAATGGGACAACTGTAATAGAAAAACAATAAAAAATAAATTAAAAAAAAGAATGAATATAGCTGTGTTCTAACAAAACTTTATTTACAAAAACAGAGATCAGACCAGATTTGCTGCATCATTCTGGCTGCTAGGGAAGTGATAATGAAAGCAAGGAGGCCATTTGTTTGGGGGTTTGTTTTTCTTTGAATAATCCATAAAAGAGGTGATGTGTGCATGTTCCCCAACCTATTAATGCATTTATGATTAAGTCTCCTCACTTCCTGAAGGGCTTGCTTTTAATGGCAAAGGGGAAGGAGAGGAGAGGAGAAAGCATTATTTTGCATGATTTCTATTTGTATGACAAATAAATGAAAATAAAACAAAAAATATCAGGAAAATTAGTTATTTAATTAAGTTAACACATTGCTTCATTTCATGGTAGGTAGGTGATTTGGATATGATAATTTCAAAATATATATCTTGTATGAGGAAGAAAGACAAATACACACACAAAAAAAGATTGCATCCATGTCATAAACAAAGCTTAATACTAAAGTATATGGACTAGATTATAAAGTATTGTAGAAAGTCAGAAAAGTGGTAGTTTGGCTGTGAGTTGTCATACTCTCCTTTCCTTTCCATTTCCAAGAAAGGAAGTTTTTAGAGAGCAAAAGCCTTTCTTCCAACTAAATAAATGATCTACTTATGAAATCTGATATGACATTTCCATTGAGACTACAGAAATTGGAAATGCTTTGTAAAAAATCTTTTTTTAAACATTGCTCAAATACTTTATTAATTCCTCTTTATTGTTGAGGCATAATTGACACACATTATATTAGTTTCAGGTGTACAATATAATGATGAGATATTTGAATATATTGCAAAATAATTCCCACAATAAGTCTAGTTAGCATCCATCACCATATACTGTTACAGAACAATTTTTCTTGTGATGAGAATTTTGAAAATTTGCAGTAATGCTTTAAAATGAGTGATTTTTAAATGCAAATCATTGCAGCAAATATGAAATATTTTGAAGTGTGATACTGTAATAATAAGTGTAACTCACAACAATGAGTATTTAAGAGAGTTTAAAATTAACATAATTAAAAATTGTACAAAAAACAATTACAATTCTTTTACAGTAGAAATTTAGTTTTTCTCTGATTACCTAAATAATACATGCTCATTGTAAAAAAATCTCCAAAAATACACAAAAGCAAAAAAGGAAATGTGTTTCCCTGAATCTCTATTACCATTTTAATCAATAATAATTTGACCATTTTTGTGTGTAAATTTATGTACACTAATATATTTATTTTCCTAAGTTGTTTTATCACATATGAATATTTTCTTCTTTTCTTCTTGCTTTTCCTCATTCTCCTTTCTTCATCTTATTATTCTTTTCTGCGATTATTTTTCTTATATTTCAAAATCATATCTGATTTCAATTAATCATATTTGGCAATTATAGTTAAGGTCCAAATTTACCAATGCAAAGAAAGCAATTACACAGGAAGTGTTACTATGTTTTTTTAGTGAATTAAAAATGCAATTAGTTAAAAAGGAGTTGAAGAAAGGAAATCTTAATGTGCTGTATAATGAAATAGCCAGTTTGCTGTCAATCAGAGTTTGAATAATCATTCTTCCAGCTTTTTAGAGCAGGTTCACAAGTCCTATGAAGATCAGGAGCTCTTTCAACTTTTGATTCTCTTATGCTGAGTATCCACCCCATTCCAGTCAGCTTCTTATTAATTATGACTCATTCTTTCTAATGCTGTAAACAAATGGTTGGAAATTTAATCTTCTAATTTGAAAAATATATTAAGCTGGATATTAATGAACTTAAAAGTTATATAAAGAGAGTTGATTAAGCAGGTCAATGGTAAAATTTCCAACTGGAAGGTAAGAGTTAGACAACTTTAAAAATCAACTGACTTTGAGTGTGTGTGTTGTTACTAAAAACTGAAGGTTCTCAAGGTAATATGACTACTGACTACTATTATTCCAGAGTTATATTCAGTCTCTTGAGCCCCAACAGATAATTATATTCCTCTCTAGAAGCTTCACCACTTGCTATGTCTCCTATAAATATAAATATATAAATACTCGCTCTGGGTTTTTTTCTAAAATTGAAATTAATCTTACTTCAGACTCAGGTATGTAAGATTCACTTTTACCATTTAATGACATCTTTTATCTGTAAGCTATGAGTAATTTCTAACTCATATGGATATTGTAAAATGATGAAGATGGGGTATAAAGAACAAGCCAGGGCCTCTTACTTACTAGGTAGTGGGTGAAGAATTGTTTTTGGTTTGATAATACAGGCGCTAGGCAAAATGTTATAATGAAATATAAATGGAGTATTTTTGTCTATTTTTCACTATCCTTAAGGTAAGCAAGTGAAAGCAGCCTGAGAAATAACTGCCTTGAATATAGGATGACTTATTTGCTAAAGGTCCATTTGTTTCCTATTCCCTGACCTTGAAGACTTGTCTTCATCTTTTATCACGTTTTCACAAATTCTTGCTTATTCATAATGGGTACATTAGAGACCTGGCTTGTCTCAGTGGCTGAGAGCTCTGTCACTAATGGAGTTCCCACTTCTAAAGTTCAGCATAAAGGGATGATAAAATGTCCATTCTTGCTGCCCAAACTGGCTGTTAAAGAGATTATTTCTTCTGTCTTGATCTAGAAATATGATCCTCCCATACCAATATAATGTAAAAATATCGATACTCTTGTCCTTGACTTTCACCCTAAACCACATAACCATATCCCTTAAAAATCATTAATTGAAAGAATAAAAATTAAATGAACAATATTTAAGAGAGAACTGATACACTGTAAATATGCATTTTGGGAAGTTAAGCTCAACTTAATGTAGAGCAATGGAAAGAGGGAGAGCCTAAAGTATGGCAGTGTGAGAAAGGAAATGATTACAGCAAATGTTTTCTGAGTAGAGGAGGGATTTTCTAGGCAGCTTCCAAACCTAAGTACCTTTCAAAATTTATTCCATCTTTCTCTAACTCATAAAAGAATAAGTTTTGCAGCATATGTTTTTAGTGATGGAATGAAATTCCTGTTTTTGCAAAGATCCATCAGTAGCAAAATAAAAACCATTATGATTAAAAGTGGTATTTTTTAAAAGACTGAATATTGAGTAATTACTGAGAAAGAATAAAAAATGAAGAACTGAGTAGGATCATAAGTGAGATGAATTCTTTGCATTTAATTTTAATGTTTTTAAAAATAATCAAACAAGAATTAATGTGAATTAATTTGGAAGCAACAATCATCAGCCAGAACAGCATATCAGTGGAGATTTCTGATCCCAAACAAAAAAACAATAAATTGCCATCTGAAGTATAGCCATCTATAATGTTCCTCTTCACTATCCTCATTACCCTCCCCTTCTGCCATCATTCCCACCATGTTATCCCTTCCTTTCCTCCACTACCACCACCACCATCATTGCCTCACCTGATAATTTCAAAAAAGAAAAGAAAGGTTAGGATAATGCCATTCAATTTCAGTCATGTGCATGTGTGTGCGTACCGTAGTTCCCTCTTCTCCATGGTTTTGCACTCCCCTCTTTCAGTGGTCAACCATGGTCAGAAAAATATTAAATGGGAAATTCCAGAAATAAGCAATCAGTAAGTTCTAAATTGTGCACCCTATTAAGTAGTTTCATGAAATCTCAAGTCATCCCACTCCGTCCTTCCCCAGATGTGAATTATCCCTTTGTCCAGAGTATCATCTGCACTGTATCTACTGGCCTTTTAGTTACTTAGTAGCCATCTTGGTTATCAGATCAGTTATCAGAGACAGAGAAAGACCACAGTCACAAAACTTTTATTACAATATATTGTTATAATTGTTCTACTTTATTATTAGTTATTGTTGTTAATCTCTTACCTGAGCTTAATTCATAAATTAAACCTTATCATAGGTTATGTGTATAAGGAAAAATATAGTATATATAGAGTACAGTACTATCCAAGTTTTCAGGCATCCATTGTTGGTCCTGGAACTTATCCCCCATGGATAAGGTTGGCCTATTGTATATTATGTGTTTCATTAACTATTTGGATTTCATATACTGTATCCCATTATGTGCATTTAGTTTTTTTTAATCAATTAATTTATAAACTTTTGGAAGACCAAAGATTTAGGAAACTCCCCAATAATTCTTAATTAAAGTCACTGAAATGCTGACTTCCGTTAGTAATTCATATTCAACATGGCAATGATCAACTTAGGCAAGAAAAATTGTATTCTGAACAGATACTGTTTCTGTTTCACTGAAAGGTTGAAATTATATCAAAGTTCAAATAAAGCCAGTGGATTTATAATTAACTTGGTGACCCTAACATCAGTATGTTACTTATTTTAAAGTAGGTATATATTAATTGTATTAATGATTTTGCCTTCCTTATTTTTTAGTACAATAATGGTTAAGTTTGTCTTTAAACATCAGGTAACTTGATTAAAAATGGCTTATTTTGAAAATTGTCTTTTTTATAGTCTTGTTTTGCTCCTTAAATAACAAGATTGTATTCTCTTCTCTCTCTTCCCATTTGTATACTTAAAAAACACAAGGAAAGAATTTTACAGAGCACAGAATTTCTATTATGTTTTAAGGTTTAGACTTTGTTTAGAAAGCCTGAAGTATTTATTTATTTTCAGAGACTTTAATCTTTTTGATAAGTAAAGTTCATGAAAAACTATGTAATTGGTATGGAACTTTCACTTGAATCACTTAATCCTCTGTACTAGAATACTTTTGCATCTTGCATGGAGTAAATTAGTTTCTTTAGGTTAAAAAAAATCCAGGAATTGTATTTTTCAATTTGATTTTCACTTAATATCAAAGTGGCTATAATTAATTCTTTTTTTCTGATAATCTGTAAAGCTGTAATGAGAAATTACAAATAACATATCAAAGAATTTTATAAAGTATACCTGATAAAAACATTTCAAGTGTGAGGTACTTTCTTTTGTCACACTAAATTTGATTTTATAATACATAAAAGGCATACAATTAGTGCCATCTAGTGCATTAACCCATCATGCTAGCAGTCTTATCAATTCATCACATGCCTTGCTTCTCAGAAGGCATTTTGTAAAGTCACACAATTTCTCAAGATCATTTAATTAGAGTTAATATTAAACAGCTGATTTAATTTTAGTTAAACACTAATCTATTTACATGTTACAGTTTTAAAGAAAGTTCAAAATTCAGATCATTATTTTCTTATCATTATTTTAATTGATTAGAATTTTCATTCAACATTATGCGAGCATGACCTACACATTTACTCTGTGCATAAAACAGGAAAATCACTACTTTAAAAATATAATTTACTACAACTGGTGAGTGCAGCAATTGCCTGTGCTAAGTTGGCAATTATACCTGAACAGCAATTCTCTTACGCAGATATTTCCCCTGCTTTCAAAAAATATGAGTATTTCTGATGTCAGTGCAGAAGATTTCCTTATACCCTAGTATAATTAATTTGAGAAAAAACAAGAATGATAAGACTCCATATACTGTACTTAAATTATCTGTGAGCTCTCCCACAAATCTTGTCTATTTAATTCAAGAAACTCTTTTGTGCAATAAAAGCCTGAGAAAATTTTGAGTCAGAACATATAATGACTTGAAAAAAAGTCAAGTTGAATAATAACAGTACCTAAGCCCACAGAGACTCCCCCCAACCCCTATGAGGGCTAGTCACAGAGAAAATTCAGTTTCAGCTGTATTTCATCTGATAAGTAACCTAACCTCCAGGCAAATAGTAAACTTGCAAAGGGGCGGGCACTCTGAACTGCCTTATTTCCTTTCTCATCACATTTTGGCTCTTAGCTCTTCCTTGTTCTCCTTCTCTTCTTTTCAACTACTGCTCCTCATCTTTTCATTTCCTCTCTTCCCACTTGTAACAGTGTCAAACCAAGGAAGGCAAAAAAGTTGGAAGCAATAAGGTCAGTGATAGGGTGGTCTGCTGCCCTTATATTCAGTATCTGGTAATTTAATAAACAACAGCCATACCATTAAAACTACTCAGAATACTTCCATTGTGTTATTGATTCAAACTTAACTATTCTAAGTATTCTTTTTGGGGGGGTGGGGGGGTGGCGCTCAATTCCCAGTTTTGAAATTATCCTGTTAACCAGTTGGGCCATGGAATTGTCCAACAGATAGCCTGTTAAGTCATAGTCCAAACTCAGATTTAGTCAGTTGTTCAGTAAGTACAATACCTATATTATGTGGTAAATACTATTGTAGTCACTGGGACACAGCAGGAAAAAAAAGACAAGATTTCTGTTCTCAAGAAATTTATGAGAAGCATACAAGAAGCAGATATTAGTAATAATAAATAAATAAGTAGATAATGTATGATAGTGGCATACAAAAATGTAACAGTGATTGGAATGGTACAATTTTACAAAGGTGCAGCCCTCTTTGAATAGCTAACAAGTGATTCAGTCAGAAGAAATAGTGCTCAATAAAAAAGCAGCAGCTGAGTGCAAAGGCCTTGAATTGCAAACAAGCTTGGTATATTTAAGAATATTCTGGGTGGCAGGGACGCAGGAGAATATTGAAAGGCATATGCTTGTGGAGGTATAGCAGAAAATGTGTGTGTTGTGGAATCATTCAAAACAATGCAGATTCAATCTTGATTTGGGCAACTAGAAAAATAGACACAGAAGTGGGGGGATGTCTGACATTCCTTTATTGTGGGTACATTCAGCATTTGCGCTTGCTTGCTCTCTCCCCACTGCACCACATGCCACCATCCTGTGAGGATTCTACCCCTCTATATACTATGCATATACAAAGCCAGCTGTTTGCCAAAATATGACATCATTATTTATATAACTGTGAGTGCACTGAGCATGCAAATCTATTATCTCTAAGTGGCCCATGCCTGGGCATCCAGGTTAGGGAGTCTGACAGACTCTATTGTCCCAACAGTGGGGGATCTTTGAGGCCATGCAAAAAATGTGTATATATAATTTTGCATGTAATGGAATATCAAAAGTTTTAAGCAACAGAATCTCAAATTATGGTGTAAGTTTCCAAAAATTAGTGCTAGAATGTGTTATAGATAATAGGTAGACAGACCAATTAGAAATATTTGCAATACTTTGCACAGGAAGAAAATAGAACATTAAGGTTGTGTTATTAGAGATCAATGAATTGGGGGATCACTTGTAGGAAATAAGAAACATTTATCATGGCTCTGGCCAATCATCTGATATGTCAAGGTTGTGGTTTCAGTTCTCGGTCAGGGCACAACCAAGAACCAATTAATGTTTCTTTCTCTCTATAAATCAGTAAAAATAAAAGACTGCAAAAGAAACATTTATTACGAGCATCACCATCTTTAGTCCATGATTTTATGTACATGTACACATACATATACAAATATTCTAATAATGCCATTGTATATGTGTGATATTATTTATAATAAATATATATTAGATCTTCCTTGAGTTTTTGGCATACAACTTCTAAAACCCTTAGAATTTAAGTGATAAGAACTATAAAGGTGTCTTTTGTTATGTTAATGAATGACTTTTGAACCTCACTCAAGGATGGGAGCTGATTGCCAGAAAACAAACCCCATAACTAGAGAGTTAAAATTAGAACAGAAACAGAATCATAGATATGGAAATCATATGGAGAGTTATCAGCGGGGAGGGGGAAGAGAATGAAGGAAAAGGTATAGGGATTAAAAAGCAAAAATGGTAGGTACAAAATAGACTGTAAAGGAAATGGAAAAGCCAAAGAACTTATATGCATGACCCACAAAAATGAACTAAGGAGCGGGAATTGCTGGAGAGATAGAGGGTACTGGGCAGGGGGAGGCAAAGGGGAAAATTGGGACAATTGTAATAGCATAATCGATAAAATAATCAATTAAAAAACTTTTAATCCTTCTGCCCTCATTTCTGGGGAGAGGAAAAAAGGAAAGAGGCTGGAGGATAGATTAAATGCCAATGACGAATGATTTAATCAAATGTGCCTCTGTAATGAAGTTTTTATAAAAACCCCAAAGGATGGGATTCAGAGAGCTTCTGGGTTGTGAACACTGTTGATTTCCCTACTTTTCTTTTTATCTCATATTTCCAAATATCTGTTTAAAATTATTCATTAGTAGAATTAACACTAAATGAACAACCTAACATTTTAAGTTCCCACTGAACTGGAGTCAGTGGACTAGTGTTCTTTGAAAGACAGTAGAAGCTTAAAATAAGTAACTATGAGGCCTGGGGGTGAAGGGATGCATTTTCTTCCAGAATAAAAATATTTTTAAAAAACACTAAAAATAAAGTAACATAATTCAGTTAATCCTCTCTATAGCACAAATCTCTCCTTAAGACAGTAAAAGAAGAACTTCTTCTGCATAAGATTAAGTGTATACTTTCATATTGTCAGTTTACATTAAAACGTCACAACCCATTTCCCCACCCACACACCACATATTTACCAGAAAGTTTTCCAGGGTCACAAAAGGTTAATGTTTTTCACTTTTATTTGTGAGTATTCTGTGGTTTTAATATTCATTGAATATTGTTCTGGTTCTTCATACCAAAACATCACATTTTATCAGTACTGTTCAACTTTAACTAGAATGTCACTGGCACAGTGATTTATTCCAGGATTATTAATATTTTTTTTTGAGTTCACAAAAGCTGTGAACAGAGATATAAGCTGGAAGACTGCAATGTCAATGTAGGTGTCAGATGTGTCTTTTCACAGCTCTCTTTTATGGTACATGCACAACCAGAGTATTTTTAGTGAGTAAACCTACATTTTGTCCATCTCTGCAAGACAAAGAAATCCCCCAGTGACCAAACCCTAATATTACAAAAAGAGCCTCAAAAGGGCATCCTAAAAATCCTACCCGAATAAACATTCAATTTTACCAGTCTCTCAGGCAAAGGCAAACAAGGTATCATTGTTACAAAGCTAATTCTTTCTAACTTCACTAAAGATTAATGTTACTGATTTCCAGCCAAGATGGAGGCCTAGACAGACACACTACATCTCCCTCCACAACTAAGAAGGACTACAACTACTTCAAAACTAGAGACAACCAGAAGTTCCAGAAATGAGCTGCATGGAAGTTCAACACACAAAGATATAAAGAAAAAATACTCATCTGGACAGGTAGGAGGGGTGGAGCTGGGGCAGAGAGGATACAGTGTGGTGGCAGCAGCAGCAGGCTGGCAGAAAGCACAGGCTCATGTTTTAAAAGTCAGAAGGAACACCTGGGGAGCACTCCAGGCACCAGACCAGATGCACAGCTCACGGTCCCAGTGCCAGAGAAAATAAAGCCTCATTGCTTCTGACTGTGCAAACCAGTGGGGGTTGGGGCAGAGGAAGAAATTGCTAGTTTCTCAGTAGAGTCCTCTTGTTTAAAGGGCCCCCACGGTCCTAGAACATCTGCAAACCATCCCACTCTGGGAACAACAAACTCACAACCATCAACAACTGAATCTAAAAAATAAAAACAAAATCCAACTAAGCAAACCAGAATAGGAACAGAATCATGAGTATGGGGATTATTTGGAGAGCTATTAGCTAGGAGTGGGAAGGGGGTAAATGGGAAAATGGTGCAAGGATTAAGAAGTATAATTGGTTGGTACAAAATAGACAAGGGGAAGTTCAGAATAGTATAAGAAAGAGGGAAGCCAAAGAACTTATATGCATGACCCATGGACATGAACTAAGGGGGGTGGGATTGCTGGAGGGAAAATGGGGTACTGGGCCAGGGAAGCAAAGGGAAAAAAATTGAGACTATTGTAACAACATAATCAATAAAATATATTTAAAAGAATGATTACTGTTATAATTTTTTCTGTAGAAATTTTCCCCAACACTGTAAAAAAGACTAACTAGAAAGAAAAAAAAAAGAGCAATGTACATATTTAAACAAAACACTGAAAGACTAAATTAAGAACAGTTATGACCAGAGTTGGTAAAATAAAATAAAAAAATACCAGCAAACATGTTATCAGGATTTTGAGGTGTGTTTTTTGAATGTTATTTTCACTTATTGTAGAAGATATCTACTGAGGGTTATGTGTTGAAAACATTTCTATGCAGGCATTGAAATGTACAGAACAAAATGGAACAAATCTCTTCTCACTTGGAGCTTAGAAATTAGAAGGGCCATGAGGGAAAAAGACTGAGCTTTAAGACTATATGTAAGATTGAGTGATCTAACCATCTCTGAAGGTTGGCCAGGAACTAGTCAGGCAAAGAGTTGCAGGAAAAGCCTTCTAAGCGGAGATCACTTCAGGAACTAAAAGAAAGCGAGCTTTGGTTAGAACTCAGAAAGAACTCATTCTTTTCATAAAAGCATAAATTGGGAAGTAATTCTTGATGTATTTTCCTATAAACAGCAATTAATTCTAAGTATTATATTGATTTGCTTCCATGTAATATTTTCAAATTCTGAGGTATATTCGTATGATTTAACTCACATTTTTTTTAGATATTGCTGTTTCCAACTTGAACTAGTACCTTCTTCCCAGATCTTCATTTCATTAATAGTAACTTTCTCTCCAGAAGTTAATAACTATTCCCTTTTCATGGCCTCCTAGCTCTCAGCTTGCATATATTAGTAAGTCTTCTCCCAAAGCAAGATAGAACAAAACAAACCTCCTTTCCACCCTTTTTATATATTTCTAACAATACACTGATATCTCTATTTTCTTTTTCAACCAAAGAGTTATTCAAAGATTTGTCTACTGTTGCTATGTCTGCTTCCTAACATCCCTTTGGAGATTATTTCAGCTCACTATAATCTGGATTCTCATCAAAACAGTTTTTTCAAACTCCTCTTGCAAAAAAGCAGTGATGGTATCCTTGTTAGCAAACATAATAATGACATCTGGCTCTTAACTTATTTGATCTGACATTCTCTAAGACCAATTGGCTCTAGGTATCCCATGTAAGCTGATGTTCTGGAAATTTTGGCTGGGGACCCTAAAGACTTCCCTGAAAGATTGAAATCCTGGAGCTGGGAAAGTTTTGGACAAGGCAATTGGGAAGCCTAGACTGAAAAATAAAGATAGTCTCATTGAAAATTCAATTGAAAATGGCTTGTAGTATACAGATAATAAATCATAGAAACATACACTTGAAACTCTTATAATCTTATTAACCAGTGTCACCCCAAATTTAATTAAATAAATAAATAAAATAACAATTAAAATTTTAAAGTAAAAAAATCCTTAAAAAATGCCTTGTTAGATAAGTAGACATCAGATATTAGGTGGCAAGCCAGAAACTAAAGACACTAAGATTAATAAAACATACAGAAACAAAAACAAAAACCAGTTCAGATTAGAGGATAGAAGAAATCTCAGAGATCTGCTTGGTTGAATCTAATATATCTTCACCCATGAAAGAGAATTAAATTATTGAGGTCACTGAGTGGTTTCAGAAATATCCTACTTAAAAATCTCCTTCTTATCTTAAGGAGTACTACTGCCATTGTTTTCTTCCTATAAATCTGATCATTCATAGTCTTCTTACTTCATCCCTTAAATATCATTGTGTGCCATAAGATGTTATTCTTAACCATTTCTCTTTGTACTAGACACAGTGACCCTCTGACTCAACTCTGTTTCTTTGTTCTGAATGCCAATTCTTTTATCAAATACATTCCCATTGAGACTCAATTTATATAGATTCACATGTATGTGTCCTAGTTCCTCCAGACTGAAGCCAACATATCTAAGTCATCCTTCTATCTCTTCCTTCTCATGTGTTTTTCCTATCAGTATATAGCATCACCCAGCTGAACCAATACAAAATATGTCACCTGTCCTCTCAATGCAGTAGATGCCACCACTTCTCAAGAGAGAATTTCTACTACCTCATTTTTGTCAAAAGGTATGTGAACTACTGTGAACTGGAACATTCATTTTCCTAAGAGAAATTATAAGGTGACTTCCTTCCTAAATATTGTCTTGCAGTTAAGTTGTTATCCTCCTTTAAAAATGAAGTTTATCTTAGCACATATTTTATTCATGATAATATACCGTTTATAAGAAACAGCAGCACCTGTCATTCAAATGGAATTGGATGAAATTGGTTTGAATAAAGCTTTTAGGACTGAATAATTAAGTTCACTGTGATTATTTCACAGAGGTAAAGCACCCAAATTGTATGGTGTGTGTGTGTTTGTGTGTGTCTTTGACCACTTTTAATTAAGCTTCAAAACCAGAGTTTGACACACATAATGAAGGTAATAGAAACACTCCCATCAATATGCATTCATATAAGTATTTTGGAAGAACACTGAATGTATAGTCTGAAATTAAAAATTAGAGAACATTTGAGATTTAGTCTCAACTTTGTTACCTATTCTGATTACAAAAAATCATTTAACCTTCCTGGTGTGCAGTATCCCCTGTTAAAAAGAACTCAGATATGATGCTGTAGGCCCCTCTATCACTAACATTCTGCGACTACTTCTAGACAAGGCAACTTTGGTCTCCATTTCACAGCATCACAGACATAGTATCTTTATGCAACCTAACCAAGGATTTGTGACAAACAGTTTTGGGCAGTTTTTATGTAATTTAGTCTTTCTTCCTCAGTAACACCATCAGGTTGATTGTATAAATGAAACAGAACAATCCAAACTCTATATTGCAAAATTAGAATTAAGGTTAAATATAATACAGAGTGTTGGGTTACAGGGCTTCATTGAAAGAGAAAAGTAAATAAAATATAGAAATCAGGGAAGTGTCCCTCTCTTACTGAGTATTTTTAAAAGTCAAAACTTAGTAATTTTTCTATGCTATATAAAATGAATTTGAAACTATTATTTTTTATGATAATTTATGTATATGTAGCCAATAGTCAAATTTAAATTAGAAAAATTATCAAATAAATTATGCGACTAAGCATTTATATCAGGGTCTTACACTGTAATATAGGGTTGGACAAAAGTTTCTTCTTATATTACTTATTAATCATTATATTATTTTCTATATAAAGAACTATAAACTGACTTCTGCCATACCCTGTACACTCAATAATTGTTAGTTTGTTTCTACTTTTCCTTATTAAATAATTAAGAGTTTTGAAATGCTACTTATCAAAGTTCACCCAAAATAAGGGTTTTAAAACTCTTTGTCTAAGAACTTCTGAACATATAAAATTAAAATATTTCCTATTTTACCAGCCAGAGAAGGCCAATTTACATACAGTTGAGTTAATAAAAATCTACTAACAAAAAAACCTATAAAGAAACTACAAATTATTTCCTGAAAGTTTAATTTCATGTGAAAATTAGTTAGAACTTTCTTTAGGACATAGAAGACAATATGTAGGACTGATTTCATTCATACTGAAAGCAGAAAAAAAATAATAGGGTAACTCCCTCTACTTGGTTTAGTAGGATGGTTGCTTTCTACTAGAATGTGAAAGTTACTTGTTATTGCTTGAATATTGTACCTCAAAGACCTCAAGATGACTGTCATTCAATAAACTGAAAAGTGATTCATATTTCTTAGGTACTTGTAAATAGGAATCTGATTCTTAGAAGTTAAAATTCAGTTGTGTAGGAAGATGTTTAGGTATCAAGTTTGGATTTGAGATAACTTCAATACTCTCCCTACTTACAAAATATACTGTAAAGACCAAGTTATCTCTGCGATAAGGTCAGGCATTAATGGCTGACACTCAAAAATTAGTAGTTTAAATTTTATTTCATCTTAATTAGCAGAAAAATATAGTTTTACATGCTTTTGCTACAGCAAATAAGAGGTGTCTTGAATGTTTCACCTTAAATAAATTGATTTCTCTGGTGGACAAACTGGACTGTTCATTGTAAAAGTAAGTAAAAACCATGTAATTAAGTAGTTACAGAGAACATTTGTTTACCAGAAAATTATAATTAATTTATCAGAAATTTAGAGAGATCAATCTAAATATACTTCATACCAAATAATAATGCAAAGAAAAAGTAATGGCAAAGACAACATTAACAATGATACCTAGCTAATATTTATTTAATTCTGTGGGCTGGACATTATGGTAACTGAGGACTTATCTGTATTAATTAATCCATTTAACTCTTACAATAACCTTATAAAATATATTCTAGTATTATCCTTACCACTGTTTCTACTATAAAGCTTAATTAGGGAAGTTTCATAAAACTTTTCATCTACATTTCCCGAAATTTGGAAGGGGTGGGGTTAAATCTAGTAATATATAGGTTGGTGTCTCCCTACAGATTACAGATTATAACAGAGAAGCCCCTCTCAGTATGTCAGTATCTCAGTATTTTTCTTCATTCTTATAAAAATTCACAACTTAATTATCAAATAATTATCAAGTAAATTTCATAGAAGACTTTCAGGAATAATTACATGAATTAGACTTTTTTAGGGAATTCCTTATATGTACTTGTCACCAGTCAAATTGCTCTATTTACACATTTCCCAGTGAAAACAACTGAAGGGTTCTCTACATTTCAGCTCTTGAAATATCCCTAAATGCACTTATAATAGTGTTTTTACTTACTGTAAATTCTCACAGATAGGCAATTGTCATTCAGTTACTTATTTGGGGCTTGCAGAAAGATGGAACATTTGAATGAGCAAGATATAAACAAAGATTACGTCTTTGTCAGAGCTATGTTGTTTTCACCAGCTATGTAATTCTGTATGACAGCTGTTAAATATCATCAAATACATTAGAAAACATTTAATACATCCTTTTTATTTTGCAGGTAAGAAACTGTGATACAGTACCACAAAATAAGTGACAAACATAAGGTTATACTGATAACAATAGACAAAATGGGACTCAAACCCAGGAAACTTTTAGACGAAATACAGTGGGTTTCACATTATTTAGTCACTTAAATAAAACAAAACATTAGGGCACTTTTATGATCCAGTTACTGTGTGCTGATATGAAAACTTTCCTTAAGCACCATCATGATGGCTTAGTAGCATGAAAACTGTGTTGGGCATCAAGAACCTAGGATCTTAGACTCATGCTCTCACTAAATAATTTTGTGATTTGGAAAACATTTAGCATATTTTCTCTGATCTAAAATCTAAAATGAGTATTTACAGCTATTTATTCTCAGAATAAATACTATCAATATACTGAATTTAATTCTAGCCATTTAAAAATTGTGTATATGTGTGGTAAGGGGAGGATTGAGTCTATATATGTACATGTCTTCATCCTTTCCTCTTTACCAAAAAAAAATTCATATATTTGTGATCCTTTTCTCCCTACGTAAAACTTTGATTACAAGCACTTTCTCATGGTGTCAAATATTCTATAAATAAATAATTGTAAAAATACTCTCTCATAGTTAATTTTAAGACTGTTTCATAATTTAGGCAACTTTTCCATTTTTGTTGGATACTTTGGCTATATCCTATTCTTATTAATAAAATACAGTATTCCCTCAGTTACTGTGGGTATTAAGTTCTATACCCCCCTGAGATAAGTGAAAATCCACAAAGTAGGAACCTTACATTTATTTTAGTATTTATATATATTTTAAGGCTTTTTAAACCCTTCCCACACACTTAAAAAATGTTCCCAATTCCTTATTAACCTTTCCCACTCACTTATTAACCTTTTCCACACTTTTATAAACACTACTTATATTCTTAAACATATTTGACACTCTTAAACCTACGTAACTTTAACAACATACATATACAGCACTGCAAAATCCCACGACATAGCGAAAAAAACATGATAAATAATTAAATATAATATTTTTTAAAATCCCGCGATACACTGAGGCTGTGATAAATGAACCACGATACCAGGATATAGAGAGGAACTACCGTAATTCTGTGATAAACATCCTTGTACATAATCTTCTACCACATCTCATATTATTTCTTTAAGCTAGATTCCTAGAATTGGAATCCTCAGATTCAAAAATATGTAATTTTTAGTTTTGTTTCCCTTGACACATGAATTATTTATTCAGTGACCGAATTAATGTTTTCTATACATAAATCTCAAAGATTCACATTTTAAGTAAAAAAAAAAAATGTTTTATTTACTTCCCTTCCTTAGACTTGAACTTATAATAAATTTATTTGTATATTCCACAAATTCTCCACACTTTGATCCCTACCTACCTTTCTAGCTCAATCTCAACCCATGAGCTAGTGCTCATGTTTCTCATGTTCAAGTACATTTGTTTTATTTTGTCCTCTTGGACTCCTGTGTTCCTCCAGTCACCTGTCCTCTCAATGCAATAGGTGCCACCACTTTTCTAGAGAGAGCTTCTATTACCTCATTTTTGTCAAAAGGTATGTGAACTCCCATGAGCTGGAACATTTTTCTTCCTAAAAGAAATTGTAAGGTGCTTATCTTCCTGAATATTGTCGTGTAGCTAAGTTTTTCTCCTCCTTCAAAAATGAAGTTTATTTCAAAACATATTTTATTCATTTATAATATACAGGGTTTATACATTATATGGTCATTGTTCTATGCCTGTATACTTTCTCTTTTTCCCATCCTTCATTTCTCTTCTCCTGCCCCTTTAAGTGTTAGAAAGCTCTAGAATGACAGATTTATTTTAATACATCTGTAGCATATTATGCAAAAGATAAAGAATATCATTTTAAATGTGCTTAGCTGCTTGTAACAGAAATATCTGGTTTTCATGACTTAAAATACAGTAAGTATATGGTGTCATATAACAGAAAGCTTGTAAATATTTCAATTCCATATGTACACCTGAAAGAGCCAGGGTTTTTAAAATCATTTTTTTCTCCACTAACCATGGTGAGTTGTCCTTTGCCGTCATCTTGTAGCCTCATGCTGGCAAACTGGCTGCAGCAGTTCTAAGGATCACACCCTGCACATTATGTCCAGAGACACAAAGAATTTCTTTCTTTCTTCAGCTTTTTTCTTAAAACCAGAAATTACTTCCAAACAAATCTCTTCAAATAAATCTTTATCCATATTAGTTCACCTGTTAACCCTCCTAAACCAATCCCTGGAAGGAAAGGGACCACATTAACCAACCAAAACCAATATGATTCACCCTGCAATTGTGGAAGGCTCAGAATTCACTGAGGGCAGGTTTCTGTTAGGAAAAAAAAAATGTATAAAGGAAGAAATGGAAATATGATATGGTAAGTCCATTTGAAGAAAATGAATTGGCAAACTGAAGATTTCATGAGAAGTAAATGAATTTTAATGAGAGGCAATTACTCAAAATATCATTAAATTTCCCTTTTTCTCTCTGTCACACATATTTTGGCTCTCTTCTGATTCTTCTGAGTTACAAACAATATTAAAAAGTCTCTAAAATGTAGTTATATTTTCTGTTTACCTCGAGGGGATAAGAATCATGCAGAAGAGATAAGCAGGGTTTTTAAAAATTAAAAGTGTAACTTATTCTCAAAGGGTATAAAAATCACTATAATTTCTGAAAAGGTATGGTCCAAATATGGCTAGCAGAGTTGTCCTTATTTTATTTTTGGTCCACTGACTTTTCAGTTTTTCAGAGATTAAAAGAGGGAAGATGCATTATGTTGTGTTTCTTCTGTGTACATACAGTAACAAAAAATTATTAAAAGCATTGTAGTCCAAGTTAACTTTTAGTTCTATTTAAGTGACAGTTGCAGATAATAAAATAAAATTTTAAAAAACTACAAAAGCTTTCATTGAAAAGTAACAGCAAGGCCCATAAAAAGAAGCTTTTTCTTTTTTTTCCAGGTAACAAATATATAAGAGGATAACACAATGACAATGCTTAGTTAGGTAAATACCATGAAGCTTAATCCTCCTTTAAAGTTTAGATTACAGACCTACTCAGCAAGGAACAGTCAACAAACTGGCGGGATAAAGCAAACTTGCATTAAAATAAATGAGTATCTAACAAAACACTGTTATTACATAATGGGCTATCAGTGTAGTTCAAATCTTTCCAAATTGCCAGGGAACAGACATTAAGCCATTCTATTTAGAGTAAAATTCTGCCTTTGCAATGCATCAGGTGATTTAGACTACTCTAAATTATTGGGATAAAACTTCTGTTTTTCTCGGTTCTAGCTCCATCTCTCTCCTCCCCTCCACTCCCCTCCACTCCCTTCCACTCCCCTCTCTCCCTCTCTCCCTCTCTCTCTCTCTCTCTCTCTCTCTCTCTCTCTCTCTCTCTCACACACACACACACACACACACACACACACACACACACACACACAAATTCAAATTCTTTGGGCAAGTTAGCTTCAGAAAAAGCTGAAATGCAGCAGTGAACAGACGACAGAGACCCCTTGCTTTAAACAAACATCAAAAATAGGGAAGACACAAAACTTCTCTCTAAAAGAAATTTGTTTTGTTTTCTATTGATAAAAAGGTTAAATATTTTCAGTGCCATTAAAGAATACAGTTAAAATTTTTTTTTCACTATTTAAATTAGCAAAATTTTCCTCTCCTTTTACATTCTATTAAAGATACTTTTCCAGGAAACTTGGGTGGTTCTTTTTCTGGATCAGTTTGTTACAGAAGAAAAAATGGACTTTGGACTCATGTCACTGTGTATCTCCCTTTCTCTTCACTATCCCTTTCCAGTGATGTGGCCTGGAGTGAGCTATTTAACTGGTCTGAGCTTGGGTACACTTATTCGTAAACAGAAGATAGTATGACCTCCCTCACGTGAGTGGTAATAAAGATGAACAGAGTTAATACATATTTTATGAGTACATAGAAGGCACCAAATAAATGCTGGACTTCCCTTCACCTATAGTAGAATTGCCTAAATAAAACAATGGCAAAATGGAGAAAATTGTCTTCCAGGCCATCATCTTTCTGTGTATCACCCTTTTATTCCCAGGAGAAATTCCATATTCCTCTGCACCATCTCAAATTCTTGTTCTCCAATTCTCATTAAACATAGGATCCATCAATTCACTCAAGTATGGAGGGGGCAAGCAGAGATGCTACAGAGTCTTATCACATGTGTATCTAAGTTAGGAGAGTCTAAATGAACAGGCTATCCAGGAAAAAACAGCAGGAAAAGGAGAAGACCAAAAATAAGTTCAACGGTGTTAGTCTTTCCATCATCATTTCCACTGTGCAAGTTAGTATGCTGTGGAGAATGAAAGGTGTGGATGTGGCTGTGGTAAAATTATGACTACTTCTATTGAAGGGTTTCCAAGAGTCATTGTGACCCTACCTGATCATCTCTATTAGTGTCTAGTCCACCATCATGGTTAAAGCCTGGCCATGGGTCAATTAGCCTTGCCCATCACCTCTTAGCTGTGTGGACTTAAGTGAGTTACTTAATTTCTCTGTTCCATCTTTTTATTTGTAAATTAAGAATAATAATGATATCCAGCTGCTGAAACTATCATGATAGAAATAATCCATATTAATTAATTTCCACTGTTCTTGTTATATATAAAGCATTAGCTATAAGTATTACAAGGTGGGTGGGAATAACAAACTTACTTGTTGCACTGATTGGGGATAGATTTCTGACCCAAGCTTTGTTCATTGGATTTCTTCCTCCAAGACATTTTAAACTAGAGTTAGGAGAGAGACATCTCTTTCCCTTTCTGGTCATGCATATGTCAAGATATGAATTTGGAGTTCTGGAACCACCACTCATCTGAGAAAATGATGTTAAGAAGAAGAGAGAAACAGAGACAAGAGACAGCTCTTTAACTTAGAGTATTATACCAGTACCTTTCCAATAAATGCCTGTTTTGCCTAAGCTATAGTTGTATTTCTGTTTTCTCAAACTGCATAGTCCCGTCTAATGCATGCATTTTGAGGAATACAACACATACATAACTCAGCTGCACACACCTCCAATGTGTTAATGAAGGTAAATGGGTGAGCAGATAGCCTCTGCCATGAATTTAATATGTAACCTTCAAATAGTTATCAATTAGTGATTTAGTTTACAACTTATAACACTGATATAATTAGAACTTGATATTTATACCATTTCCAATACCATATTAAACCTGAATTTATTTCTTGGAAATATGACTTTTATGCCATTAACTACTATAAGTAATTCCTTTTAAAACCAATTAATTAGATAATATTTGACTCATAACTCATATTTATCAAGTTTATTTGATATATTATGATTTCGTTACAGTCCACTTTGAAGCTTTTCACCTTTTAGGTGTCCTTTTTTGTTTTGTCTTAATTTGATGATGTCAGAAACTTTCCAGTGGATTCATCTCAGGGATACTGCTTCTTAATATGCAACTAAAAATTGGAAAGTGAGAAATTTAGGAATAGATTTCAAATCTAGAAAGAAGAACATAAACGCTTAGGGAATCAACAGTTACCACTTTTACTAACATGACAATTTTTTAAAACTTACAAATAGAAGTAAATACTTTGCCCGTACAAATTGAAATGATACAATTGTAGCTTCACATTATTTCACACAGTAAAATAAATTCCAGGTTAATTAAGATAATTGAAGACAAAAATTATACCACAGGAACCACAGAAAATTCAAATCTGTACTTACAAACAAAGAAAACATGGTTTAATTATATACAAGGAATAAAAGTAACAATCATTTGAATTGCACCTCATTTTTTAAATGCACAAGACAGATAATACAATTTTACTTCCCCAAAGCAGGCTTCATTTTCTGAGGCTTGAAGGGCCAGTGAGAAATATGAACAAAATGTGAGATTTCATTTAATCTTTTAGCCATTACAATAACTGGAATATAACTGAGTATCCAAAATCTTTTGAGAAGGTTCACAGGTCATAAAATTCCTAACAAGCCCACTCTTCAAATTGAGAGACATAATGTGGGGAATCAGGGTTTCAATATTATTTCCAAATGCATATTTGAGTAGCACTATCAAATTATTAAAAATCAAATTTTAGGAACCATTTGCAAGCATTTTAATAAATTTCATAGGTGCTGCTACATGACCATAATAATTTTAATAAGATCATCATGTTAATTTGACAATTTTGGAAACTGAGGCATAGAAAAATCCTTCTTAAAATGTACAAACAATACAGTAATATAAATCTCAACTTTAGCTTGACTCACTGAGTCATCCAATACCTCCGTTCAAGCACAATGAATCATCAGGAAGGAACATGTGTTTAGAATCTGCGACATGGAAAAACACAAGTTCTGCTCTAAATTATCATGCATTATATTATATGTATCACATATAATTATGACACAACAATCTCCTTATGCATCAAATAACTCTTTCAGAATGTCAGGTCAATGAATTACATGTAAATGAATCAAAAACATATGGGCAAAGTTTATCTTAAAACATGGAACTTGACCAAATGTGTTTTGGGTTTTCACCTACCGCGAATTTCTGACAGATACTGTTGGACCTTGGCTGGTCTTAAGTCTCCATTGTACTGCTTCACAAGCTTTTGCTAGCACTGTCTAGACTTCAGTGCACTGGCTTCTGTTTGTGGCTAACATTCCTCATGGTTTGGGGGTACTCATTGAATGCATACAATATTTAGCTAAATATATTAAATATGCATCAAAACTGAATAAAGTTAAATATATAACGCATTAAAACATGCTATAAAATGTATACTAAGGAAATTTTATTTTGCAAATGACAACACAGAGACAATAAATTTACATCATGTTTTTTAAATTATGAAAGTATGTCATGTTGAAATAAATATTTCAGAAGGTTATAGAATATAATTACAATTTACTCTAGTTCCTTCAGAAGTACCCACTGACAATTTTGTGACATATGTATATATTATATAACATATGCAAGTAGATTCACATGTGTGAATATTTGCATGTATGTATATGCATGCATGAGGTCTGTCCTAACAAAGTCCAGCCATTGTTAATATAATGAGAACAGTTTGTGTGACACCGATGTAACATGGCTGCCAAGGAGAGTGGACTGGAATGCGCATGCGTGAACAATGACAACTTCACTGTGCTAGTTAGTGGGAGTGGTAGATGCCATTGAGTGAGCATGTGTTCTGGGTGACCATCGCATTCTGCTGAGTTAGTAGAACAATGAATCTGAATCACATTTTGCGTTAAACTTGAACATTTCTCAGTGGAAAGTATTCGGATGATTCAGAAGCTTTCAGGAATGATGCAATAAGTGCGGCGCAAATTAAAACGTGGCAGAAATGCTTCAAAGATGGTATAGAATCTGTTGAAAGTGATTCATGTTCTGGAAGGCCTGCAACAAGCAGAACACCTGAGGAATATTGAATGTGTATGGGCTGAAATCAGAAAAAATTGGGACTGACAGTGCGAGAACTAGAAGCTAATCTGGGGATTTCAAAATCTACCATGCCTGAGATTTTGACTCAGAATCTTGGCAAGAAACATGTAGTGGCAAAATTTGTTCCATGGCTTCTGCTATCAGAGCAGAAGGAACATTACGATGCAGTTGAGAATGACTTGATTCAAGCTGCTACCAATCAACCAGATTTCCTCAGGAAGGCCATAACCAGAGATGAATGGTAGGTCTACAGCTATGATCTGGAAACAAAGGGTCAGATGTCCCAATGGAAGTTGCCTGGTTCTCCAGTCCCAAAGATGGCATGGCAAAGTCGCAGCAAGATCAAGACCATATTAACTGTGTTTTTTTTTTTTTTATTGGGAAGGTGTTGTCCATCACAAGTATGCCCCTCCAGGCCAAATAATTAATAAAAAGTACAGCCTCAATGTTCGTCATCCGTTGTGAGATGCGATACGACAAAAAGAGCTGCAGCTATGGGCAACTGGTGATTGTCAGCTTCGTCAGGACAATGCGCCCACTCAAGCATCATATCTCTAGCAGTTTTTTAGCAAAACATCAATCCAGTAACATAATTCAGCCCCGCTATAGCCCAGATTTGTTGCCCTGCAACTCTGGCTTTTCTCAAAATTAAATCACCTTTGAAATAGAAGAGATTTCAGATCATTAATGAGATTCAGGAAAATATGATGGGTCAGTAAATGGTGATTCCAATTAAGTGTTTTGCAGACTGTTTTGAACATTAGAAGAGATGCTGGGAGAACTGTATGAGGTTCCAAGGTGCCTACTTTGAAGGGGACTAAGGCATCATTGTCCTGTGTACAATGTTTCTTGTATCTTGTACCTTCTTCAATAAAATCTCTACTTTTTGTATTATGTGGCTGGATACCTTCTAGACAGACCTCATATATAACATTTGTGTCCCACAGACAGGTCAATACTTTATATATTCTACTTCAGTCTGATTTATTCACTTAATATTTCATGTATTCTTTCTAACATAACAGAGCATATAGAGAGCTTTAATCTTTTCTTTATTTATTGCAGAATATTTAGTGTTTCTGTTTTTTCCATTGGTATTAAATATTGATCCAGGATGATAATTTGCTTAAAGTGACATGTTTTTAGGAAATCAGAATTATTAAAGTTAAAAAATAAGCCCAATATAGCTTACCCTTACAAAAGAGGATTTAAAAAAATCTATTTATATGAAAAGAAGACAATCTCTGGGCAGAAGGTTGGGTTTGTACGAACACTTTTAGATATGTTATGTGATCCATTTCAGAAATGATAATCTGGTCTGAAAACCTTTTTCCTCAATTACGGCAGAAGCTGGCATTCTTTTGCAGTAAAGTCAGCAAATGGGAGAGATTCTGAGAGCCAATCTCTTGGGAATGTGAATTTGGGATTATGTCACCACTTAGCAGAATAACAACACTGATGGGCTGAAATGAATCCCTCTCCCAACAGACTGAACTTTTTAGCCTCTCCCATATCAGCCATCTCCCTGTTGTTGGTATACGATTTCAGTAAAGTAAGAGCAAGGCCAAGTTCAGAAAAAGACCAGACCACAACAACAACAAAAACTTGATAATGAATAATACCAATTCGTACTGGCTCCTTTAATCTATTAGTGGTATAAAGTAGCTTTCCCCACTTAATTCCTCAGTGAAAGGATTTTACATTTAATAAATAATGACTGATAAATAGCACAGGAATGATTATTTTTTCCTGCAATCTGGGGAAATACATGAAAGAAAAAGTTTGCAAAGTAGCTTGAATTGTACTTTGAGAACAGAGGGATGAGGAAAGTGTTGATATTTACATTTACTTTAATAAATACAGAGAAAATTATCTTTAAAATGCCTTTGCTACAAATTAGAGAGGAAAGCCTTTTCTCTCAACTCACTCACTGCTGGTAAATAGTTCAGTTAAGGGGATCTTACGACCGAATTAGAGTACCAAGATTCTTCATAGAATTGCGTAGAATTGCATTGAGTTTTAAGTATGAAAAATTTTACAATCATCAACGAAGTTTGAAAATAACTACTTTAATAGATGTACAGTATTCACTTATGAACATATACAACATATTCCAACATGTTGAATTTTTAAATAATTCAAAAGTAATTAACTATGCCCAGAAAAGGCAAGTAATTATGTTATATTATATATATGTATGGTATATGTGTATGATATAATATGTGTATATATTTCTGATATATATTTCTGATATAATATGTGTACATATACACATACATATGTATGCATACATATACACACATTTTTTTCATATTGGTGTGAAATTTTATGCCAATTCATAATTTGATCATCAATGGTACAAAAACAAAATTACAAATTCTCAGGCACTCTACTAATGGTTCCTCATGCAAATTGAAGTCATGAATTTTAGTTCCCTACCATTAATTAAACTCTATTACTTAGCATAAACCTATTGAAGTGAATCAGGTGTGTTCTGCATTATAACCTAGCTTTGGTTATACATAGTCTATTAACCACCAGGTGCTAACAATACTATTTGTAGATTATCTTTCTTATTCTGTCCCTTCTTTCTATTTTCATTGCCACGAAGACCACTTAATCTCTATACCTGCCATTTGGCCAACTGCAGAAGTCTCATAGGTTTTGTCCACTTCAATTCCGGGAATGCTACTAGCAATTCATTTTTAGAAAAAAATTTCAGAGTCACAATTTTATCAAGTAATTCACCTGCTTAAAAAGCTTCACATTGTTTATAAAATAAATTATAATTTTCATAGTGTTATGAATTATCTCAATTCCATTCTATCACATATCATTTATCATCATGATCTTACAATAATACTGATTTGCATCCATACTGATAATATCTTGGATGTGCAAATCTCTATCACAAGTCCCAGACTTTACTCTTACTGTTCATGAGACTTTAAATGTTTGCAATACTTAGCTGTACTTATTAGATTCTGTCTAATCATTTCTTCACCTTCTCAGCAACACTTTGCCACTTTGATAAAAAAGAAATCTGACTAATTTTTATTACTTGTGATATCAAAAATTTTATACATATTTAGTCACTGCCAAGGAAAGCTAATTTCACCTATGAATCACAGTATGTCCTTTGGTAAATATTATGAGAAGTAACAGCTAACATCTCACTATAATTCATGAAACTTTCAAAGTGTTTCACATGAGCCTGAGGTGTTTTGACATTTGGGTCATCTAACTCAGAATTTTCTACTGCAATTTTTTTAACCATGCAAGTAACTATCTTCTTTAGATATTGGGCTTCCAAGTAAAGAAAGACCAATTAAGAGATTTAACAATCATTTCATTGGGAGATCAAATATTTAACCCAAGAATATTCCATTTTATTCTTTATTGTTTACTTTTGTCCTTTCCATTGTAAGTAGTAGCTTTATTGTTTTCTTATATAAGTAAATCCTAGACAGGAATTTCATTGACCTCTATAAAAGCAGTTAAACCTAGCTAGTTGATATACTTAAATGTCTAATATTCATACATCAATTTTATCATGACTTTTATGACTTACTTGCAAAACTGCACTTAATTTTGAAGGAAGTTGGGCCAATATATCTCTATCCTGTGACATAAAATATAGCATGAGTTATGTGAGCTGTATACCTAAGTATCTCAGATTTATCTTAATGAAATACTCTGCTTTGCATTGAAATGATGTTTGCAAAGCTATTCCATTTTTCCTACTTGTATTCCAAGACTCAGAGAAAGCAAATTCTCTTACTTATATAATATTCCTAATATGTGTCATACTAGGATCTAAAAACAGTCAAATTTTTACACCTATTTTAGCTGGTTTAAATTTGTACAGGGGTGGGCCAAAGTAAGTTAATAATAATAATGAATAATACTAAATAAATAAATATACAAAATGAATAAACTTTCATGTACTCACAACTATAAATCTACTTTTGCCTGCCCCTGCATACATATGACTAATTTTTAAAAAGTGAATTGTAAACAGAAACAAATCAATTGAGTAAAAATGTGAAAACCTTAGAACCAAGGTTAAATCAACCTGCATTAGTTTGTGATCTCATGACATCCAGTTCATATAACTTGCTATCTACCCCATTTTCTCTGATTTGCTCTGCACGTTTCCCTTAATATACCTGTATTATCAATAGCATAGAGTCTTCCCTGCAGTTTGTCTTGAAATGCCACTTTCACATTTTTTTCTCTCAAAAAAAACTTTTTTAGGTGACTATTCAGATTGCCTCCACATCATAGAGAATTAGAGAATAAAATTAACATGAGGTTTGTACTATTATTCAATTTTTCTGTAAGTCAAAAGCTTTTTAAATAAAAAAAATATGCAGGTTTAAGTGACTCAATATGATTCTCACTTTTCTTAAGAATACAATAGTTCAGCTATTTTTCTGTGTTCATAGTTTGGTACCGAATTGAATCTGAATGTAACTAAAATATTTACTTCATGAAGTCTTGTTAAAAATGTATTTCCATTTCAATGAAACAATCTATTATTCTTTCCTTTAGTCATTACTTATCATTAACAGAAATCCCTTGAAAATATTTTGCTGGATTAAAAAATATATTTAACATCTTTAAAACATATTTCACAGATCTAGTGTAAATAATTGTATTTTTAATATATTGTATAGTGAATCACAGATTAAAGTGAAAGGTTCTAATAGGATAATATTTTTAAGTGAGAAAGTGATTTATTTGTGTTCCAACCATAAACAACTATGGTGGGTTTAGATTTCCATAATTCATTATCTTTGAATTAACTTTTTGCTAAAAACTTTGAGATTCTATTTCTTGGAAATAATGACACTAACTGGGATGTCTATTTAGCAGGATGACAAATTAATCAACTTTAAGACACTATTTAATAAAATTTACACATATGCATGTAGGTTTGTGTATATGTGTATTTCCCAATTATTTATTTACATGAAGAGAGCTCTGCTTGAAGACACTAAGACATTATATGACTAGGTAGCATCAGATAAATTCAGTATATATATATATATATATATATATATATATATATATATATTCAAGTAACTGTAACTAGTACAAAATAGAGATTTAAAAAAAAAATGAGACCCAAATCAAATACTTACTCTTACCTTTTCATACCTTATTAAAACTTAAAATCTAGTTATTATCATTAAGATCTGACACTTGTAAGATTAGGTCTTAGCTAGTTTATAAAGCACTTGAGGGTCAGATAGAGACAATGATGAGTATGTAACCTTGGTTACTTTGCAAGTAATAACTAAATATGAACTACAATGATATTGTCATGAATGCCACTTGCAGTCACTCTTATATGATTGGAATGGTTATACATTTATTAACTTCACCATCATGATATCGGATTCTGAATCTCCAAAGAAGCATGTAAAGGAATAGAAAGGTTAATGGGAATATTCTTCATTTGCAAGGCAGCCAAAATGTGTGAAGGAGGGTAGCTTTTGCAGCAGGCCCTGACTTTTGGAAAAGGGTAAAGGTCAGGGAGGGTGAAACAGGAGAAAGAGGAGGGAAGAGAGAAAGAAAAATCTGTAGAAAGAAGTAAAAGCTGCAAGCCAGAAAGACAGCAAATGGTCCATTTGTTGCCTCCTCAAATTATTTAGGTTGCAAAAATAATAATTTATGAAATGCATTTGGATTTTTATGAAAACTGGCAGAAAAGTAGTTTTGAACTCAGGTAAGCAAGTTGTGGAACTGAGGGGAAGTAAGACCTATGATCTGGGATTTGGGGAGAAGCTTACCTAACTACATGTGAAAGGAAAGCCCAGGTGACTTAAGTAATTGGAATGTTTTCTTGCATTTAAAACAAAAGTAAGCACTGAGGAAATTTACACACACACACACATACAGAGGGAGAGACAGAGAGAGAGAGAGAGAGAGAGAGAGTATCTAGATAATGGAGACAACCTGGAATTTGAGTAGTTTTGAAAATTGTTTAGATTAATTTAGATGTTGACAGAAAAAATCGTGACATTAAAATGTGACATGAAGAAATAAAATTAAAGATATGTTTAAAGTTTGTGAGAACGTCATGATTAATAATTTTGGATAAAGAGAATCAGTAGATTGGGTGTGCTGGTGAATCTTGGAAAACATTTTTAGTTAAAGAAAAAAGGTAGAGATAAGTGAAAGAGGCATATGACTGTGAAATATAATCATTTCAGGACAGAATTCCTTTCAGTAAGTCTTTGTTGAAACAAGCACAGCTAATATGTTTGAAAGTGGAGACTTGGTAAAATGATCAGTGATGTTGAAACTGCATGTATTACTTTTGTCCTACTAAAACCACTTTGGGGAAGGGGAATAAAGATACGGAGAGGATATCAAGTGTTGAAATTGTGGCCTTTTGATTGTTTATAACATTAAACATATAATATTTAAGTGGAATTTGTAGTTAATGAAAAGACTGGATTAATACCTCCTTTCTTTTGATAAGAAGGGCATTTTCTCAAGAGTTTCTTCCAAAACATTCTTCTCGGGCAAACAAGATTCTGTAATTTATCCATATTATGTAGCCCAAGCAGGATTATGCCAACTACCAGAAAGAGAAGCATTGATACTTTCTATCTCAAAAAATAGACACTCATGGAGACAGGGAAAATTAATTCCACATTTTTGTAAAGTGTAAGATAGGCTTTTGTGTATGAGCAGGTAGGGGGGAGGTGGATTCTAGGAGTCTTTGTAAAGCTAGAAACCCCTCTCCAATCCAGTAAATTGTTTTAAATTCCCTCCTCCTCCTACTTCCCTCCTCCCCTCCCCCTCTTTCTTCCTCCTCCCACTGCTCCTCCTCCACTTTCTCCTCCTTCCTCTTCTTTTGTACCTCTGCTAAAATAGGAGTGAAAAATTAGATGTGGCTATATTTTATGACTTGTGGTAATACCTGTGACATTTCCTCTTTAGTGAAAGGATGTATCCAGAGACATACAGACGTGGTGATATCGGAAATGTGTTCTTCAGATCCTGTTCTGTGGGGTGACTTGAACTCTCATCAGTAAGTAAATGAATAACAAAAGCAGAGAACTCCTTGTTATCAACCAGAAAAAAATAAACATGCAAAAGACATTAAAACACCAAGATAATGACTTCCTACCGCTGAAAGAGAGCTCAGTGATTGGTCCCCACAACCTTGAAGGGAGCATCCATGACTTTTCATCAGGCATGCAAGGAGTACATAACTCAAAGAGAGTAAAGAACACTGCCTTAGTTTAGAGACGTTAGTATTGCACTTATGTCTTTAAACATTTAACTATAGAAGATTTTTAAATAAATGTAAAATAAATTTTACAACTATGATAGCATAAATCACTACCAGATAAAATTCTAACTCAATTGTCGTAAGTAAAATTTGTTTATAGAGACCCACAAGATAAAGGGTACACCCCACACAAAGCACTCAGTTAAATCAACCAATCTAGTTGGCTAAAGAACAAATGTGTTCCTATATTTCAAAAAATTTACATTGGTAGGTTTCATTTGACAGTATCTAACCTAATGACAGCAGTGACATTTTGCAGGCATCCACACCAAGACCCCCACCACACCCAGAGGGGACTCTGATCATAATAACTGATTGTCAGCCTAGTACAAATTATAGCACTGTATAGAAAAATATATATATAAATTTAAAGTAAAAATGCCTTGAAACTCCATTGAAAAATAGGGTTTTTCTTTCATTTGGCTTCTAAAAATGTAACACAGGCAGCAAATTTAAATTAGAGAAATAAAGACATTATTCTTCCTTGGAAAACCAAATAGATGACCATAATGTTATTTTTGTAACAATGAACAGAAAATAGCTATGATTTCTTTTTTGACCTTTACTGAATAATATATCATTAAAAAATAAATATCTTAGCTAACTTTGATGCATTTGAAAGTCAATTAGAAATTATAAATGGATTATGATATTATGTTAAAACCATCTATGGCCCATTTATGACTATAGTTATTTCATAACATCTTTTCCTAAGTGATTGAAAAGACACATATGTTTAGTCTATTAAGGGAGACAGCAGGCACACTGGGAATATGAGAGAGTTTCAGTTACACCAATTTAGGAGATAACTCTAACCTCAGTCACCACTTTGTCTTTTCTGTTAAGCTGAATTCAGCCTTTGGTGTCTAGTGACTCGCAGAGAGCATCTGAAGCCAGAAGAAGGAGCTTAGCTTCTGAGCAGCCTTGGGTGCCTTTCACAAAGTGTCAAACTTTAGGACAATGAACAATGCTTTCTTATTTTGATAACACAAATGTTTCTTTATGTTTGTGTTATGTCACATTTTTAAAAAATGGGACATTTTTTAACATTTGAAAATAAAATTTAAATGATAACAAATAATGTTAAATCTTTCTATCCTATGAATATACAAATAAAGCTCTACAAAATGGAAAGGGATAACGTCATTGTGTCTTGAGTGAGTACAACTTCAAGTCAACCAATATTTATTGAGTCAGTTTGTGTGTGTGTGTGTGTGTGTGTGTGTGTGTGTTGATTAATCCCCTTCTCTTTCAAACTTCTTTAATGAGTTTTTATACTGAGACCTTAGCTGCCCATGGACACCTTGTGGCATTTTCTTGAGTTTTGCTTCTGTTGTGTCCAGTCATAATCACAATTGTCACCTGATGCCCAATGCCCACAGCGCTACTAGAAGAACCGCCTCCCACTGGCACTGTCACATTCCTGACGCGTGCTTGCACCAGCACTACTGTGAACTATGACTGGGCATCCTGGTGGGAAGAAGACTTTTGTATCCTTTTGTTACATATTTTGTTATATGATTACCAAACATTTAATCCGACTTATAGAAGTATGAAACTAGTTCTTTGCATCACTATTTCCCAACTATTCCCATCATTTATGAGGACACAGAAGGCTGAACATGAGGAAAATTTAATTATCAGCCTTTATGATTTAATCAGAATTATCAGTCTTTTCTGATTACTAAAAATTTGTTTGGGGGCTAAGTTTGTCAGCTTGATGCCTTCTTTTATTTAGTATAATTTGAAAGAAGAAAAGTTGAAAGTGTTCACTTGATAGAGCTTGAATTTCACCCATAATAAGCTAAGGAAAAGCTAAAGTAAAGGGAGGAATTTAAAGAGTGTGTAGAAATATTCTATTTCTACTATGGTAACATGGAAGTTGGGGGATGGTCAATGAGGTTTGGAGAAATAAAAAGTCTCCCAGGAATCACCTGGGGCCCAGACAAACTTGAATTAATGCCTTTATAGCTTTTTCTATATAATATATTCAGGTGGCTTTTTCTAGGATTATTTAATACAATAAATAAAGCTTACTACAATAAAGGCTAAATCGCATCACTGAATTCACTACTTTATTGACCACCAATAGTGAGGAAACAGACATTAGAGGACCAACCCACACTTAAGACTCAACATAAAAAAAATTCACAATTTTGATGATTCAATGTGCAGTCAGTCTTTTCCACTGGATAAAATTTTAATTATTAATTTCTCTATGACATCTATATTTTAGTGTCTCATGATAGCTTTCACAGCTCTACAAAGCCAATCCCAGCATGGAAAGTATATTGGATGATACAACAGGCAGGTTTTTTAACCTTGTAATTTTTCATTTCATCTAAGGTGTATAAAGTGTTAACACTCTGAGAATCTAAGAGTTTATTTCATTCCTGCTCCATAATAGCTCTAAGAGATAGTCCATTCATTTATACTTTAGACATTTTGAAGGAAACCAAAAAGCAATCATTAACATAAGGTTTTGTACAAAGTATATAATAATGATCACACTCTGCCTGATAATCTCAAGCATTTCTTATCTATTTTAAGCAAATCCTACAACTATTTTAATGTTTAGGAACTTATTTCTAAATCGAATGTTCTAATTAGAGCTTTTGAGCAATTATAACTAATGTTATATCCCATTTAACTTAAATATTGCTGCTAGACCAAACTGTATCATAGCTAGTTATGTATTATGTCACAGTTGTCCCAATGTGATACACTACAGTTTGAGTCCTGACTTCAGCCATTACTTTCTCACAATAGAATTCAGAGTAGCTGGAGTTAATTAATCTAGATTTGACTCCAGCTTGAGTTCATCCTTTCTAAGCCACCCTTTACCCAGTCTCAGCAAAATGGTATTACCTCATTTACTATAATGGCATCCTGGTTATACAGGCCTCTGTGTTGTTCCATCTGTTAACCCTCTACACTCAGAACTGGTAGAAAACATCTCCTAGTAGGGTTGTAATTTGTTATTGGATTTTTTCCCACAAGTTCTTTCTCACAGAAATGCTATCCAAGGAAATAAGTCTATATGTACATACTCAGAGAAAGAAATGCACATATAACATATGCATATGTGTGTATATGCATATGCACACACACTTCTAGGTAGACACACACATATTTTTTTTTTCATAGTGTAAAATACTTTCATTTCACTATGATTTACAGAACAGTGAACTATTTTGCACTCTTGGTGCTTTCCTGAACCTGCTATAAAATGCAGACACTTGACTTGGGAACATTATTAACTATAAATGACTATTAAAATAAGCTTAACAGAGAAGTAATTTTCCCATTGCCTGTAACTGTTTTTCATACTTCCTCAAATGGAGTGCATTCTGCTCTATAGGGTTCCTGTCAAAACAATGGACCTCCTGAATCATCTATTGAAATCTATCTTTTGACCCTATTGGAGTATTTCATGGAGAGTTCTTTAAAAAACACATGTCCTCTTCCTTCTCCTCTCCTGTTTCTTTCTCTCCCCCTCTTCCACCCCTTCTCTTTCTCTATATAAATACCAGGGACTATCTTTGACTTAAAGATTTACATATTTCTAAGCATTATTTAGTGCTAAGTGAATCCACTGATGAAAATTGAAGATGTTATTTACCCAATTAAAATGAACTTTTAGAAGGCAAACCCTAGTGGTGATATGAAAAGTGAGATGGAAAAAGCAGAGACTGAGTCATATCAGTCTACTTAGTTGGCTATCATAATAAACCAAGATTAAAATAAAGAGGACTAGGTACAAGAATTGTAATGGTAAGAAGTTCTTCAGAAAATCCATTTTTATTCCAGTAATTTTCCCTGATTCCATACTGCATGTATCAATGTATGAATTATTAGGATTAAATGAATGTAATAGCAAAATTATAAATTTCAGGATGCTGCTGTTAAACACATGTTAGAACTGTAGTCCAGAAACTCTGGTTAGGCCTCTGAAGGGCTATGTGACAATGCTACTTACTTCAACTTTCCTATTTTAATTGCCACGTTCTTTTTTAATTTGAGAATTTATCCTTTAAGGTTTTATCTGAGACTATCAGCAAGCACTAAAATTCTAGGATAGTAAAATATGTTCATGTTTAAGGAAGGAAGAAAGGAAAGAAGGAAGGAAGTAGGTAGATACTGTGTTACACCCATAACTGTTGCTGGAAATTGAGAACACAGTGATGAATAACACATGGCCATTGGTCTTAGTAGTATTCCATGTTCAGAGCATGTGTTGGATAGATGGCTCCCAACTAACCCCATCTCCTGGTTTTCATATCTTTGTGTGGCCACCTCCCATATTTTGTCAGAGGTGGCCTGTGTGACCAATTGTATATGGTAGATGTGCAATTGTATATGGTAGATGTGCAATTGTATATGGTAGATGTGCTAGCATGTCATTTATGAGACAAGGCTACAAAAGACACCGTTGCTTCCACATTGGAGATTCTCTGGTTTTGCCTCTCTCTTGTATCACTCTCACTGGGAAAAGCCAACTACCATTTCAAGAACCCGATAGAGAGGCCTGTTTAATAAGGAATTCGGGTCTTCCAAGAACCAAGTGAAGGAGCTTGAACCAGAACTCACAGCTTTATAAAACTGAAGCTTTGCTCAGCAGCTGGCTAAAACCCCATGAGATACCTGAAACCAGAGCTCAATCATTCTTATTTAGTACAATTCTTCATTCAAGTCATCTACAGTACTCAAAACATATTATAATTAGGTACCCAAATGTTGTCTGGGAGATACAATGAAACTTTATAAAACATTTGCAAGCTCTTCATTCTTTAAAAATTGTTGAGCCAAAATACATTTTTATGAAAATTAATTTCACATGTTTTAATCTGTTTATGCAAACCATCAGACTGATCTGTGAAAGGGGGCATCTGATACTCCAAAAAGTTGTTCTTTGAACTTAGAATGCACAAAAAGGCTGTAATTAAAATAACAAAAATCACCCTTAATTTTATAAAAGTATTAACTGTTAACACTGTGGCCCATGTTTTTCAATAATTACATAATACATTCTCTTTATATAGTATATTATTTCTCTTTATAGATAGATATAGAGACAGAGATATAGATATTATCTCTGTTTATATGTTCTTCATGCATGGATAAATACTATATACCATAGGTAATGTATATAAATAAAATATACCCTTTATTTAGATTGTATATAAAGACATAGTTTTAGTTTAACAAATTTTCTAACTTTTTTCCTCTTTTTATATATACATACAAGAAAAGGTCAGGATTCTATCCATTTTTAAGCAAATAGACTAATATTTTAAACACACTGCAAATGTTGAGCAATAATTCAAAATACTAAAGAGGTGATCTATTAAAATATTTTTTCATGTAGTTCAAATTTATTCATAGATTAAACTACTGGCCTTGAAAATAAAAATCTATCATCGGAACATAATTAACTTATATAGATAATTCAGAACATGTTATTAACCACTAGAAGCAACTGTTCAAGAGTAACAAGACACACAATCCATTTGGCTTGTGACTTCAGCATGTAAATCACACCACACCATGCTCACAGCTGTGTGGTATACTATTCATTGACGGTTCCTTAGGGCAGGTATCCTAGTCTGTTAGACTATCCCAGACAAGAAGATCCACAAAGAACGGGTTGACCATTCCTTGAACTTTATGTAGTAAGAAGATTCCCTTACCAACTTGAAATAATTAGCTATTATCCATTTACCAATGTGACTTTACTGTGACACTGAAGATCTAAGATCTAACATAATGTGTTTTGTTTATAAATATTTTTCAGCACACAGGATTAGCTAATCACTCATAGTAACAAAATAGTTTTAAAAATATAGTATCTGTGTAAGACTAGTAAAAAAAAGTTTCCTAAACCCTTTTTCTATTATACTAAATTTAAATAGATAATATTTTTTTAATGTTTACAGAACACAAAAAATAGAATGGTTAACCCAAACTAACGCAGTATCTCATATTACATAAACATAATACCCTCTAGAAAAAGAAGGTTATATGAACAGAAAATGGCTGAAATAATTGACTGCATGTAGATTTACTTACCTTTAATAAAAAAGCCATTTAAAAATATTAGTTTTATATTTTAATTTCATATGTCTACAGTTTCAACCAATGTAATTTCATATTAAAATATTAATAAAATATGTAAGTAGGAAGCAGAGTCTATGATTCCAAGTTTTGGAGCTCTGTCTTCAGGTTTTATCTAAACACTACAATACTTCTATTAAACACATTAAACAAACCCCGTCTGTTTTCTACACCCACCTTACAAACTGGTAGGTGTATACACAGTTATTTAGCCAGAAAGAACTTCAACATACCATAAAGGTCAATGACTAAGTAGATAGCTCACATTCAGAATGACCTTGTTGAAATTTCAGAGCATCAAATATAAAGGGAAAGAGATTACTAAAAGCTTTCAAAGAGAATGGATTTTTGCTTACAAGTTAATGATCACATTAGCATCAGACTTCTCATCAACAGCACCAGATGCAGTCCTAAATACAGGGGTATATCTACTGGAGAAATACCTTCAAAGGCCTGATGAAACTGTAAACTTGCAATTCAGTAGTAATATTTTAATAGCATAAGACTATGTCACTTTTGTAGCCCCAAATACACATGTAAGTCCTGATAACTGTTAGTTTTCAATTTTGGGGGTCAATAGTCACAGGCAAGGCACAAAAAGATTAATGAGAGTGACAGCATGAAATGTACATGCTGCAAAGCCTGATGATATGAAAATCATGATATATCAAACAGAAGCTGGGATATGGATTGAAGGCAGAAATGCTTTGGAGAGAGGGCATGACAATAATTCCTCACTTTACATAGTAGAAAGTTATAATATACTAAATGTATTAGATACAGTTAAAATACTAGCCAAAATTAGTTTTATTTTAAAATATGATCAACAGAAATTAGAATGTAGAAAAAGACATACCTGGTAAAAATAGAAAATCAATAAACACTTTTTAAAAGGTTTATTCTTCAAGAAAGGGAGATATTGCAATCAGGAGTCATAAAAGTCAGTAGAAAAATAACTAAAAGCAGAAGACATAAAAGATAAAAGTGGTCATCTCAGGGAAGCTGAACTGAAGGGAAGAGCAGTAGAGTCTTCATTTACAATTCAAATAGACACACCAGAGAATAAACTGTGGTCATTTCTATGGTAAAACTGCAAGGCCAAGTGTCATGAGGAAGGGACATTCACTTCCTACTTTGTATTATTGTAATTCTGGCTTTTTAAAAAATAAAGCAATGAATACAAATAAAATCCTTTATAATTACTTTATAATTAAAAATAAAATCATTATTGAAATAGCATCAGGAGTTTCTAGTCTGAACTTTGCCACTTATATCCTTTGATAATAGAAAAATCATTTAATCCCTTAAACTTCAATTATTTTTATTAAAAGTAAAGATATTAATACCTACCTTCACACCCTATATCATTATGAACAGTGATACAGGATACATGAAGAATATGGACTGGAATTTTAAGTATAGTGAAGATTAACCCTCCTTAAATATCAGTTTTACCTAATCTCCTACTTTTATCTAATGTTCACAAAACATAATTATCAAAAACTAATCAGAACATCTGGAAGTGAGTGTCAGGATGGCCATTTGCAAGCCTTATGATCTTTGGGGTGGAAATTTAAGCTATTTTGAATTTAGGATTCATAGATTTATAGTAGGGGGAATTGCTGATTTCATTCTACTTCATCGCAATTTTGTGACAATCAATTATAACAATTTAGAAAAATCTGTAAATACAGAATTACAACCAAACATAATATGAATTTTAGAAGCTAAATGGTTTTAAATATTCAAGATCTTCCTACTAAAATGGTAATTAGGTCATGAAGGGATTACATATTTTAAATCATAAGAGGAATTATTGTAGCAATTACTTGAGCTAATCATTTTATTGCTGTTGAGATTACTTGAGTTGGTCTTAAGAGCTATACTGCCTAGAAATTAAGCATCATAGGCCTTCTCTTTATTTCACAGTTTAGTCAAGAACTATATTGGGACTCACCTATATAGTAATCCTAAAGTAGTCTGTGAGAATATTTTAGCAAGGCTTCCTCATACACGTAAAGAAGGGACTATAATTAGAATAAATTATGTTTTCTAAGATGTTAAACTGGCATTTCAGAACTTTGAATGTAGGTCCCTGTCTTCTAATTAACTACATCTGTGTCTCTGGGCAACTCACTTAACTCTCCTAGGCTTCAATTTACTCATTTGTTAATTTAAGGGCTGATTAAATAATCTGAAGTTTCTTCCACTGCAAAAAAAAAAAAAAGTTTTTCTTTTTTTTACAGTACTCTTCATTTCTTAGTTCACACATAAATGATTATATCCTAGATCACATCATACAGTTTCAATTCATGCCTAGGAAAAATTAACAAACAATTAAAACAGCTGGTGATCCAATTAACCTAGTATTTATGTTAATATTTCAAGCTGTTAATTCTGTCATTCGATTAAAAAGTTACCAAAAAAATCTATTAGAGTCAATTAAATAAAATGGTGTGGATGTAGCATTAAAACAACTTTATTAATTAAGTAGAACTTCAGTTTCCCTTAGAATCACATGCACTGATTTATCTGAGTACAGCCCCCATTCTCCTTGTTTTAAGTAAGTGACATTAGCCAGATGTTATTTTTAAAGACATCTTTTTGGATAAATTAAGAAGAAATTCCAGGAGTTTCTGTTGATCAGTCCAATGAAGCACAATTTACCTGTCTTTTTATGAGCCTGGCCATTGGTCACTGTCTGTACAAGATGAGTCTAGCATATAGTGACAAGTGATACGCTCTCTGACGCAACATGAGAAACTCATCTTTGGTTTTCACTTGAGTGTCAGATTTTTAGGATCACGAAGGGACAGACAAAAGTTGTATAGAAGAAGATGAGGAAAAAAGGATTATTTCGTACACGTTTCTCTCTTGCTGAGGACAACTTGAACATTTATGTTTCTCTTTGCTATTTTCCACTGAAGAAAAATGTTATAATGAACTCTATTCCACTGAGGCTTTCTGTGTGTGTGTGTGTGTGATGTGGAAATGTGCTCTATGCACATTAAATCTTAAATCCTTATCTATCTAGATGACTAAGACTGGCACAACATATTGACGGAAATAAGACTGAATAACCTAAAATAGCTACACATTCCCACAAGTGAACAGCTATGTGCTAAAACAAATTACATGACTCTGTTACTTTAAAAAGGAGATTGGAAAAAACAACCTTTAACCTAGATAAGCCTGATGCTAGAATAATTCAAGGGAAATAAGAATATGTACATGATGCATAAAAGTCTTTAATTTAAATATGTTTATTTCTCCCATTACAGGTGATACTTAGTGTCAAAGGATTTATTTAACCTTAGCTATTAATTATTCATTAACATTCAAACATTTCTACCAAATGGTGAAATTGAGTAGTTAATATTCCTGATTCTAATGTAAAAATGCATACTGAGTTTTACCATTCTTCCATATGAAACAGTCGTATACATATCTGACATAAGCACACACACAGGCTGTAAAAGCTTTCCTCAGCACTTATGTGCAGTTATAGTTAAGAATCTCTATATAAATGAGACTGCCACTTGCAAAAGAATGAAACTGTACCTACTGCAGAAAGTTACTGCATAATTCAGTGCCCATCCTTATAAATAGAGTTAAGGATAGGTAATACTCACATACACAGATGATTCTGGCCAGGTGAATCCACAACAACTTGTGAGATTGGGGAATCTGTACAAATGCTTCTAAGATGGAATATTATGGAAAACCAAAGTTAAAGGCAAATCAGGAGGCTTATTTCATTATGTGTAATGAAATAAGTAGATTGTGAGGGTACGCTTCTCAACCAAAGGCTACGTTCCATACAAATTTGCCCTCTTAGAACCACTCTATGCATTCTGTGCCTTATATCCTGCTTTTAGTTTTCATGTCCACCCAAAATGAGTATTATACTGAATTAATTAAAGTAGAAAGGAAGATACTCTAAAGGCAAGTGCTTTTAATTTCCACTGTTGCCTAAAGCTTGTCTTTACTGAGCAGATGTAAAGAGAGAGTTGAAAAGACAAACAGAAAGGCCAAGCTAAACTGAGTTCTCTCTTCACCTTGTGTTATGAACTGAATTGTGTCCTCCCAAAATTCATATATTGAAGCCCTAACCCTCAATATTACTGTATTTGAAGATAAGGTCTTTAAGAAAGTAATAAAGATTAAGTGGGGTTATAAAAGTGAAGCCCTAATTCAAAAGAACTGATGTTCTCATGAGAAAAGGAACAGACATCAGAGCTCTGTCTCCATATATATGCACAGAGAAAAGGCCACAGAAAAGATATATTATCTCATTTAATAACCATAAAAACCTTAGGAGGTGAGAAGTTATTCTCATCTTATCTATACAAAAACTAAAATACCAGAGGCTAATGGCATTTCTAAAGTCACACAAATAGTAAATGATGGGGCACAGATTTTTCTAACCATTAATTTGGTACCAAAAACCTATACTATTTGATGATACAGATGCCTTTCAAAGTTCTAATTTAGACATCAGAACAGCCAGATTATTTTTCTTGGTCCTCTTGTTGTAGGGTTTGGGCAAGACCAAGGGCAGAGTCAATGGCTCTAAAGAGTTACAACCAAAGAATCTCTGGAAGAGGAATAGTTGCAATGGTTGAAGGTGAAAGTAACCTTCTCCTAATGAAAGCAGGGATAGCTTTAAGTGAAAGTCAGGCTTCTTACTTCCCTTGTGCTCAGCTATAGAATCCTGATAGCCAAGGTTATATCCCCCAAATTAGATAATTACTCAGAGAACACCTGACTCATTTAAAAGAAAAGATCTCAGAAAACTACATTTTGGAAGTGCTACCCAAATGGAGAAAACAAACAAAAACAAATGAACAAAACAAAACAAAACAAACAAAAAAAAAAAAAAAAACAAACACAGCAGCTTTGACAAACTCCAAATTATGCACAAAGCTACAAAAGGGCAGAAACCCTTTGGCATGAAAAACAGAAGCCAAAATAAATACAACAGAACTAAAAGGAAGCAGAGTGGGGTAGGTAAAGGGAATAGAAAAAAAAAAACTGGAGGAAGAAGAGCATCATCAGAGAGGTAAAAAGAAATATATCCATGAGAAAATAAAATGTTAAAAATATGGAAACAGAAAACTAACAATAAATGTAAGAATTAGAAAGTATAAATAACATTTAGATTTCTGCAAGAAAGAAGAATAATAAAAAAATACTATGGAAAACAGGAGAGAGAAGATAAGGCAATAAGAAATCAGTCCAGAATGCAAAGTATCTAATAGATAATAGATTCCCTGATAGAATAACAGAATATAATGATTAATAGATGTTCCAGGCACAGAAAACTGAGAAAAGAGAGGTGAGAATAACATTAAACATAAATATATATATTCCATTAGTGTTATATATTACTCATATATTATTTATATATACACTAAATTACATATATTTATATATAAGCTACATTATATATTGCACATCTATATTAACTACATCATATATTGTTATATATTACATATATATTATTTATAAACTGTATTTTATATATGTAAACTATATCATATATTAGGCACACATATTACCTATCTATATTTTTATATAAACACATATATTTTTATGTCTAAACACAAACATTTCTCAAAACTAAAAACACAGATTTTCAGCATAAAAACACCACCAAGTATTCCCTAGCACCAAGTGGGAAAAAAGAGGACGCACACGAAAACACCCCTTTGCAATTTAAAAATACCAAATACCAAGTGTAAAAAGATGTTAAAAACTCCATAAGTTTAAAAAAGTCACGTACCAAACAATGGACATCAGAACAGCTTTAGATATATTAATAGCAATCCTCAAAGCCAGAAGCCAGAAAAATATGTGCCTTCACAATTACAGTTAAATGTTATCTCTAACTTAGAATGTACTATACAAATTATCTCTTAAGTGTAAAAAAAAATAAAGTCCTTTTGATGTGAAAAATATTTCCACAAATTTACCACCAATATAGTCTTTCTCAGAGAGCAACTACATGATATGACCAATGAAAACAAGATAGTGAAAAAAAATGTCTTTCAACACTGTAGGGAAGTAGAAAAGTTTCCTTTCTTTTATTTATTTTATTTTGTTCAATACAGAGCTTTTATTGCATCTTTAAAATAACACAAATAAATGGGAGGAATATTGCAAATAAATGTGAAGACTCATTCGGCACCTTACTGCTTGTATTGCTGGACAACTTAGATCTTATTTCTTCAGCTTGCTGAACTGTTCCTTTTTCAGAAACATAAATGCCATCCAAAAATTTTCTGATATTCTTGTTTTTCACTGTTGTAGCTTGCTGAATCAAAGCAGCTGAACTTGATACAACTTCACTGTCATTTTTTTTTCAAGAATTGATATATCTTTCTGTGTTTGAGATACTGAACAAGCAACACCTAACTTCATCTGAACCCTGTGGATGTATTTTTCACCCAAGAAATTTCTGAGTTTAACAAAAGAATAATTCTCTGGAATAACAATGTTAATGGGGAGGTGAGAATGCACAGACCTCATCTTGTAACAGAAGCCCAGTGTAACGCCATTGATCATGTTCTGTACATGACTGCACATAGTACCAAACTGGCCAGTTCCTTTCTCTTTCCCCACCATTTGTCAACCCAAAGCCTCTTCTTTTTCTTTCCAAGGAAATTGAGTTCTATATTGATGTGATTGAAGTTCTCCACAGGGTGCCTCTGGGCACTTCACAGTAACTGCAAATCCCTTCAGAGTGATGTCAACATTTTCTGGGATGTCTACCATCTGATTGATGAGAATGGGCTTCATTCTTGTGGCAGATGCAGCAAAGAAAAGTAGAAAATATTTTAATGAAGAGCTCAAAGATGTCCCAGTACAACAGCTGTGCAACAGGCCTAACCTGGAGCAGGGGTGAGGGTGGGTGGGGTGACAGGAAAGATGTCATCTAGGCACAGAAATGCCATGGAGAAATGACTTGTGTATTTGTCTATATTGAAAGGGTTTATATAGTCTTCTAACAAAATATGGGGATGAATTAATGATAGTTAGAAAACCAAACATGAAAAAATGAGGCTATTAGTCACTCAAAAATTACAAAAAAGAAATGTAACCTTAAAAATTTTTGTCACTCAGTTTTGTATAATATTTACATAGTCATAATTATGTATAGAAAGAATGTTGATTTAACCAAAAATTGCTATTTTGGGAGAATGGGGAGAGGCAATACAAAATGCTCAAGAGCATTGCTATATGACAGGAGGCAGGGGAAATATAAAATACCTAAATGCTTGTTTTTTAGTAAGACTTCAACAGATAACAAAGACTAAAAAGTTGAACAATATTTGTATAAGCATTTGAAATATGGAACTAACTACTAAGAGAAGCAACTAAAGCAACTGGAATAATTGAAGTTGTTTCCTTTATGAATCAGAAATCAAGAATGAAAAGCAGTGAGGAAAGAAAGTTGTGTTTTATATTACAAGCTCTTGCTTTATTAAACAATGAGCTTGTTTTATTAAATCAGAAACAGAAAAAAAGTAAGAAGAATAGCCATGATTTCTTCATATATAATAGACTGGGTATCTTAATATTAAATTTGGAATTAAATACTTCAGTAAGAAAATTAAGTAAAAGTCGGTAAACTATGGCCCATGGGCCAAATGTGGACCACCACCTGTTTTTGCATGACCCACAAAATAACACTAGCTTATACAGTTATAAATGTTTAAAAATTCAAAAGAGAAGTATTTCATGAGATGTCATAATTATGCAAAATTCAGTTTTCAGTGTCCATAAATAAAGTATTTTCGAACACAGTCATAGCTGATGGTTTCTGCATTGTATAAGGTTGCTTTCACATGACAATGGCAGAGTTGAGTAATTGTGGGTGTATGGCCTGCCAAGCCTAAAACACTTACTATTCAGCCCTTTAAAGAAAAAGTTTGCCAACCCATTTGTTTTGAGTTACATAGGTTCCTCCAAAGTCCATGTCCACTCAAACCTTGTGAATGTAACCTCATTAGGAAATAGGGTCTTTGCAGATGCAATCAAGTTAAGATAAGGTCATATTGGAGTAGGATGAGCCCCAAATCCAATATGATGTTGTCTACATAAGAAGAGAGAAATTTGGACTGGGTAACATAAACACAGAGGGATGAATGTCATATGAAGACAGAGGCACAGACTGGAGTGGTGTGCCTGTAAGCCAAGGAATGCCAAGAATTTCCAGCAACTACCAGAAGCTAGGAGAGAAGCGTGGAACAGATTCCCCTTCAGAAATTCCAGAAGAAATCAACCTTGCCAACACTTTGATTTGGAACCTCTAGCTTCTAACTGAGGAAGAATAAATTTTTGCCCTTTCAAGGCACCCAATGTGTGTGTGTGTGCGTGTGTGTGTGTGTGTGTGTGTGTGTTTTAAAGCAGCCCTTGGAAATCAATACACCCTGTAACAAAGGCTTGCAGCAATCAGTACAAATAACATGACCATGCTAAGGTTTATATAAAAACATGCCCAGTATGATGCAATTAGCCATTATAAAAAGTTACAATCAATTCTATATCAACATGTTTTGTACACAATAGCCTCTAAATTTCTTGTCATGCTTCAATAAAACTCCCTTATTAAACGAATAGCATGGGGGACCATGACAAGGCCAGAGACGAACACGATGGCTGAAATATGGTGGGGGAAAATACTATTTTAATTATCATAGATATATAAGATGCAGCTTTGCAAAATGATAATAAGCAAAAGCAAAATCAGTGGTGTCTGTGTCTGTGGGGTTTTAAAAAGCAACAAAGAGCCCATGGGCTGGGTAACCACGCTTATTACACTCAGGGTAGACAGGGCCCTCAGTCCTCCTTAGAGATGTTGCACCGGCAGGGGAGCTGGCCCAGCTGACCTGATCTGTCTTCTCCGGCTCCAATTTCTCATTTCTGGGCTCCTACCATCTGGCACAAAACAGTTATTATTCCTGCAACTCTTTCCACAGAAAGAGAGGGGGGTATCTGCTGCAGGAATGATATGAACATCTATTAAAGTAAAATATTGTGGCCTATAGGCTTAATTTCTGGACAACAAGCAATAAATAAAGACAACAAATTGATTTCTGGATTTCAGTAGCACCTATGTGCCAGGAACCAGACTGTGTGCTCATACTCTTCTGGATTTGAAGATAATTATGTATTTTTATATATATTTTAGGCTTTCAAGTGGAAAAGAAAAAACACTCATAAATTTTTACTTTAAGATTTTTGAAATAGAACAGCTGAGGTAATTTTACTTGGAAAAATTTTATATTATAACAACACATCCTCAAAATCATAGAACATAAAATTATAAATTTTCAGAGTGGAAAGATTCTCTGTGTTAAAATTAGAAATTAATTTTGTTTTTCATAAAAAGTCTTCTCCATTTTATCCACCTAACTCTCTGTCTACTTTTTTGCCTAAGAACAACAGAAATTGCCTTGTAGTTTTTTCAATATTCTCATCTCACAAGGTTTAGAAACTACTTAAAATCTAATCTGATTTTTCAAGTCAAATTAAAAACACTGCATATTTTTGCATAGGAAATAAAAGGTTACAAAATGAGGGCTCTCGGTGTCCTAAATATCTTGACAATAACCTATGAAGAGAACCACCACATATTGTCTAACTTATAAAGTTATTTAAATGACATACTACATTAAAACTATTTACTTCAATAGATAGGAAGGTCTCCTTATTGCTCATAATGACTTCAGAGTCGCCTAGAAAATTGGTTCCCACAGTTCTATTTCACCAGTGAAGTCATACAAACCATGAGGAAGGTGGCACTGTTGACCCTTCTGTTGCTGTATGCCAAATTTTAAAGGTAACATGATAACAGTTTTGGATACAGAAACAAAGCCAGCCTATGTGTAACCACATAACCAGGGAATGACAAACAAAGATGCTATAGAATGGAAATAGATAATTTCAGACAAGAGGAATGTAAAGTAATCCTTCTTGCCCTGTTTCCTGTATAATAGCATGTTCATACCTTTCTGTTCCCCTTCTTTCCTTTTTCACCTTTAAAGGCAAATAAAGAGCTTTGTTTTGTAACATGGAGTAAAATCACATTAAAAGCGTTACTAATTCCTCCAATTTTCAATACAATAAGATGTACAAGAACCTCAGTCTATGTTATAAAATTACACGCCACCCTTAGAAGAAACATCTTGACACATTACGCATTAAGGTCTCATCAAACATTTATTTACTCTTATTTGAACTCAGAAACAGTCCAAATCCCCATAATAGCTTTTTTCATAGTTGAAAAACCAAGAAAATAATGTATAATAAATATAGAGTCAAATCTTTAGGTTAGAAATATTTCACATGAATATGTTTTCTCTTAAAAATAATAAAATGTACTTAGGAGTTTAGAGAAATATATTAAGACATTAATATATTAATTATACCTTAATTGCATGAACATATATTTCAACTTACATTCAAAGATTTGAAAGTGCATTGCAACTAGCCATTAAGAATTAAAAAAAAAAAAAAAAACTTTATGAAGAAGGTAAAGAACAGTTAAGCACCTGTTTATCTTAGGACTAAATGAGTCTGAGTTGAAATGAAACAATTTCTGCCCTCTCTGCATAGTGACAACACTTAGAAATCAGTATCATTTTCCTTGTCCATGGATACTCAGTTTGTTACTCACAACAAGGTTGGATCGACTGAACTAAATAGATGTGTGGGTTTTACCACTGGTAAATTGAAAGAATCACTTTCACAAGAAAAGGGTCCAGGGATTAATCTAAAATCTAAAATAAGTGTATTCATTCCACATCCTTTACATAATTGCATGTTTTTCTCAGCACTGGGGAGACAGAAGTAAGGAAAAGCAAAACAGAAGTAAATTATGTCACAAATTGGTTCAAGGGAAAGATTAAAACAAGAAAGTATAGACAATACTACAGAAAACATAAGTATAGGAGACAAGTCAAGACATATCCTTGGTTAATTTCTTCCTTTCTTTCCTTCTTTCTTTCCGTTTTTTTTTTTTTTATTTTTTTATTTTTTTAATTTTTTGGCTGTGTTATGAAATCAGCAATTATAATAAAATGAAACACATTTGATCTCATTAAAACCACCACTACTACTGGAGATGAAGTTACAATAGCTGAATTTGGATTTGAAGGCTATCTTTCCTGGTAACTTGTAAAATGTACTTTCCTTATTTGTAAAATGGAGATGATGATTGCCATGACATGGGACTGCTGTGAGAAATAAACATTTATGTATTGCTTATTCTGTGACAAGCACTTTTTACCCATTTCACATGTATTAACACCTATGATCTCAACAAAAATCCTACCCAGTAGGTACAGGTATGTCCTTTCTATAGCTAAGAAAACTAAGGTGAGCGGGATTCAGTAACTATCTAAGTAACCCAGCTTGTAAGTGTCAGAGCCAAATTATAAATCAGAAAATCTGTTTCTGAAACCTACAGATATCAACATAGGAAAAAATTGGGTACATAATAAACTGCTGTTTCCATCCCCAAAACATCTTCCAAATCAAAAGATAAGCTATTTTCAGATGATCTGTATTTTATAAAGTATATTCAAATGTAACATGAAGAGTCATATTATATGAAGACACTTGCAATCTATAAAGTCACATGTACATATAGACTATTACTATCAGAGCTGATTATTGGAAAGAAACCTTATCTTGGAATGATGGGTCACTTGTAGGAAGTTGTGATATCTTGCAATAAATCCATCCATCTATAAATAATTGGCTATTTTCATAACACACATTAGTTATGGTTCACTTCAAATCTACAATCTCAAAGGATACACTTTGTTTTAGTGAGATGTATGTGGGGAGGTTTCCTGTGTAGATCATGTTGAAAATAGTAAATGTTTCCCTGAGGACCAATTAAGCATGATAAATCTCAAGTTGTTCCTCATAAGGCAGGAGAGTAAGCAACAAATTGTTTAAAAGTTGTTTTAAGATCATGCTTTCTTACAGAGTTAGTACTTCCCACAGTAACTGTGGCACCATGATTTGATATAATTTGAGTTATTTTTATAGATTTGGATAGATCTGTCTTTATCACAAATTCCCATCCAAACCAGATTAATCTTCGGAAGAAATGGAGATTGTAGATAGCTATTATAGGAATTCTGTGAAATTGAGACATATTAGTTGTAGAATATCTCTCAGGGTCTCTGGGAAAACAAAGTTTTCCTAAAGGAACATACCATGAATCAGCCAAGGTTTTACAGAGATCCTAATATATATTTAACTTTTATAAGAATACCATGGAAACTTTTGACTTTTACCTATAATATGGGAACAAAGAAAAATCACATAATCACAGAATATTAGAAGTTCCTACCTAAGTAGTTCATGATCATATCACCATGAAGGCATCTGAATTCATCAGCGTATAATTAAATCCTAAGTGTGTCTTACTCATTTTTGTATCTCTAGCACTAGTTTAGTATTTTACATGTAACTGGAACTATGGTTTACAAAAGCCATTTAAGCTCTTTTTTGAATCAATAAATGGTTGGGAGTGTGCACATATACATGTGTGTATGCCTTATAAACACTTGAGGAAATAACGGGGATGGCAATAAAAAGGTGTATTTTGGATCTAGAAGCATGATTGGAGAAAAATGACTTTTCTGTGGAAAATGGGAAAATATGTGATTGTTTCATCATTCTAATTATGCCATTTATCCACTAGTGAATACAAGAAATATGACTGAGCCTTACAGCAAAGGCAATGAAGATATTCCCTCTAGTCTAAGATATGAGAATATATTAACAATATTGTAAATAGGGTATAAGACCAGGTTTCACCTTATGTATAGCCTATTTCCAACACATACACTGGTCACTGCTACACCTTACCAAATCCTTCCACTTAAAATAGGCTTTTATTGTTCTTGAAGTTAGCAAAAAAATATTCACAGCAATTACAATATTTATCAATAAAATTATTTCCCAGCAGAAATGGCTTTCCTTCCCCAGAATTTTACTAACATCGTAGGACTGAATCTCGTTGGGTTGTCCTTGACCATATTTGAACATAATAGGGAGTTGGGTGGGGATAGTATACTGATTGGTTAGCTTACAGGCCACTATCACTCTTTCCTATGGGACTAGGGAAGGAGATCTGGGAAGAGAGGCAGTTAGCTTCACTAATATGTTATGGCCTACAAGAGAAGAAGGTGTAGTACCACAAAGACAAAGCAGGGCACTCTTCCAGGAGCAAGAGGAATGGATACTATTCGGGCAAATATAGCACATGTCCTTTTTATACATTTCTATATATTCATCCTACATTGCCTTATTTGTGTCATCAAGCTAAGTATCTAGGTCAGGAAATGCCTGTCAGGAACTAGACATCTAATTGTACTGTGTAAAAGAAGAATGTTTATAATTCGTCCATTGATCTCCATTCTAAACACCATAGCTTTAATTCAGGCTCAAGTTATTGCCATTCTGATCTACTTCAATTGACATCAAATTTAGCAATAATATTTTGGATTTACACCTAAAGGAAAGGCAACAAAGGTAAAAATAAACAGGTGGACTATATCAAATTAAAAATACTCATAAAGTACATGCAATCTGAGTAATACCTATGCAAAAGTACTATTATAAAAACTCTGAAGTCAGAGAGCACAGGGTCCCATCATCACTCCAACAATTGCCAAATGAGTAACTTCTCTCAATTACTTTACTTTACTAGACTCTATTAGTATAACAGCACTGTTATAAGAATTAAATATAGCAATCCATATAAAGCGATTAATACATCATTTTGTACATAGTAATTAATACTTGTTAGAAGCTGTAGCTGTTAGTATTGCTATTGAAGCCGTTGTTGCTTTAATTATTATTAACCAAGAAGACTGTACCATCTAAATACAGGGTTTAGTAAATGGTGAAGAACATTCTCTGACTTAACCAAACATAAGATGAAATCTGTTTTGCAGATTCAAGTGTAAAGTTATAAATCTACTGAAAGAAATGTGATACATAGATTTATATATATATATATATATATGTACATTACATTTACATATTTATCTCTAAAGACACATATATAATCCATGGACAAACCAGAGGAGCACTGTAGCATAGATACTACTTACCTTAGAAGTGATAGAGTGTAGCTGTATTTCTGCTTTCTTGACTCAGGTATTACCACAAAGTAATAAGGAAAATCAGAAATGCAAGATCTTGATTTAATAAAAGTTAAAGACAACTGTGTCTCCATCTGCAATATCTGAGTATAGCTTCCAAGCTCAAAAAAGACAATAAAAAAAAGCTATCCAAATAGTGGTGACCAAAAGGAGTGAAAATTGGTCTGGCCTCAAATTTCTCCAGAGAAAAAATAAAATTCTAGGAGACAGAGGAGTTCCAATACAAAGTATGCAATGAAAGAAAATGTGGGCCAAAAATTTTATAAACAAACTCTAACTCATATTAAAATACAATAAAATAAAAAATTTAGACTCCGTAACTCATAACTCTTTCCTAAAAAAATACTGGAGGACAAAATTCAGCTAAACAAAAAATGACTGGAAAAACTACTGTCTAAGAAATGGCAAAAAAGGTTGTTTATTTTACTATAGGGCAAATTAAAAGAAATACATTATTTATGGGTAATAATAACCTTAATAATGCAGAAATAATACAAAATTTGAAGGAAAGTGGAAAATAGTGTAAAGATGCTGATTTCATCATATCTCACAGCAAAGAGAAAAGTGGTATTAATTAAAGATGCTAAATTAGAAGATATAAGTAATTATAAGCATATAGATAAAGAGTAAGAAAAGTGCTTCTATTTACTAACTTAGGTAGAGAAACTAAGAGAGGAATTTGGAGAAATACAAGTATATTCACTGCATTCTAGCTCACAGTGTGATATAAATTTGTACTCCATAAAAGATAAATTTGTAGATAAAATACAGGTATTTATGTAGATTCAATACAATCCCAATCAAAATTCCAGCATTTTTTAAAAATACCAGCTTCATCCTAAAACTTGTGCAAAAATGCAATGGACCAAAGACTGCCAAGGAAATCTTAAAGCATAATTTTTTTTAAAAAGTAAAAGACTTAGCACTACCAGATATCAAGACTTATAAAAAAATAATGTGGTATCAGCACATCATTGACTCATTGGTCAATGGAACTCAGTGGTGAATCCTAAAACAGACAGGTACATGTGGTGATGATCAAGATGGCACCACCATGCAGTAGAGACAATTTTCAGTAAGTAGTTTTGTGTCAACTAGTGCATTCATTTTATATGATGCTGTGGGAAATTATCACACATTTAATGGCTTAAAATAATCCAAATATATTACTCACCATTTCTGTGGGTACAGGTAAAAGTAAGCTGGTCCTCTGCTCAGGGCCTCACTAGGCTGCATTGGAGGTGTGGTCAGGGCTGCAGGCTCTGGATTCTCTTCTAGGCACATGCTTGTTGGAATTTATTTCTTGAAGTTGTTAGACTCAGCTAATAGAGACCATCTGTCCCTCCCTCACACATGGGTCTCTCTTAAAAATGGAAGTTTACTCTGTCAAAGCCAACATAAAAAGTTCTCTCATGCACTGAATCTCTCCCTTCAAAAAAAGCCAAGTCCTTCAGAAGATCTCACCCAATTAGATCACATTCACTTAAGATAATCTCCCTTTTAATCAAATCAAAGTCAACTGAATTGGGGCCTTAATGACATTGGAAAAATTACTTTACCTTTGTTCTATAACATTATCTAATGAAGGGTAAAATTCATCGTATTTATAATTCTTCATAAGTTCTAGGGGAGAAGATTATAGCAGATACCAGGGGAGGGTAGCTCAGAAAATATCTCAGAATTCTCCCATCACAACTGCCTATCCACAAATACAAAAAGGAAGTGAAATCCCTACCACACTATATATACAAAACTCTATGAAGTCTCATCTCACTGTATAAACAAGAAAATCAATGCATTAAAGATTTAAATGTTAAGAAAAACTAATGCAGGACAATACCTTAGTGTTTGTGTATTAGGCAAATATCTCTTAAAAAGGAAAATATGTTAACAAAGAAAAATGACATTTTGGATGATTTCAAAATTAAAACTTTTGTTTATTAAAACATAACATAAGTAATATAAAGGCAAACCCAAAATATGAAGACATTTGTAATGTATATATACAATCAACAAATGACTCATATCTACAATGTATAAAGAACATCTACAAATCGCTATGAGAAACAGAAAATTCAGTAGTACGCTGGGCAAAAGACTTGAAAAGGTAAATGAAAAAACATATGCAAATGGCTAATAAACACATGAAAGGTGTTCAATTTGATTAATAATCAGAGGAATACAAATGAAAAACAGTAAAACATATCAATACTCACACAGTGGCTAAAATTTAGAAAAGGATTAAAATGCTAAGTATTATAGCATATATTAATGTACTGAAAACACCTAAACAGTACTGGAAAACCTGTCAATGCCCACTAAAATAGAGTATATTCATATCCATATGCAGCAATCATACTCTTAGTTTACGCTTAATTATATATATATATATATATATACATATATATATATACACCAAACATATATGCACTATAAGACAGACCAGCTTGTTCCTAGTAGCAGAAGTATCTCTAATATCTATAAATTATAAGGCCCTCAAATGCCCTTCAGTAGAAAACTTGATGAATCCTGGTACATTTACAAAAGAGAGTAATATTCAGAATGAGAGTAAATGATCTATAACGATACACAACAATGAAATAAACATCCCAAACATAAAGTTTAGCAAAATAACTAGCACCAAAGAAAGCACACAATGGTTACATAATTTATATGTAGTCATAAAATAACAGAAGAAACTAACTCATGCTAATAGAAGTCAAAATAATGTTGCTCTTAGGAGTGGAAACAATTAAAGGAAAACATGTAAATTAACAAAATCATAAAATAACTAGCAGAAAAAGTGATGTAATATCAGAATCAAGAATATCTTTCTAAGTGTATTTCATAATTTAGAAGACATAGGAGAAAAGCTAGATAATAATATATATAGACACACAAAATCTCCATAACCCAAAATAACCAAAACCACAACCCAAGAAACACCATGCAGAAATTAAATGCCATAGGGAGTTCTGTTAAAGATGGCAATGTAAGAAAATCCTGAACTCACCTCCTCACACCAATTTCAGACACACCAAATCTACAGATACACAATGAACAACTTCTGGAAAAACAAAAACAAAAACAAACAACTAAAATTCGCTGGTGACACTTAGACTCCTTGGAAGCAAGCGAAGAGAGAAGACCACGTGGAAAGAGGTAGGAGAGGGGAGGCTGGGACAGAGTCTCAACACAAACCCCAACCTGGTGCAGTTTATAGTCTGGAGAGAACTCAGTCCCCAAGCTGCTCCTTTGAGGGACTGAGACATTGAGCTCCATATTAGACACCCTTACCTTTGAAGACCTGTACCTAAAAGACAAGCCCCCAAAACATGTAGCTTTGAAAACCAACAACAAACTCACAGGCTGGAGCCACCCAAGCACCTGTGTGCACCAGGACTCACTGGCAAGGCCCAGCATGAAGTGGCTGATGCAGGGGCTGGTCCCCAGAGCATGGACCTTAGGGAAGGCATGTGACTAACGCATCTGGAGCCTGCTGGGTGCTCTTGGGAGTGGAGACCGGCTGGCACCATCTTCCTGCCCTTGCTCTCTCCTGCCTTGGTTCCTCTAAGAGTGTCATCTCCCTCCCTCTCTTCCTTCTTTGATTTTTGATTCTAGGTTTCTTTTTCTTCCTTCCTTCCTTCCTTCCTTCCTTCCTTCCTTCCTTCCTTCCTTCCTTCCTTCCTTTCTTTCTTTCTCTCTTTTTCTTCTCCTCCTCCTCCCCCCCTCCCCCCTCCTCCCCCTCCCCCTCCTCCTCCTCCTCCTCCTCTTCTTCTTCTTCTTCTTCTTCTTTTAAATCTTTTTTTCCCCTTTGTCCTTTCTGGCAGGTGCTATCTCTGTGCCCTCCATTTGTCGTGCTCCAGAGCACCAGCATGTCCAGGACAGCCTAGTGCCACAATTGTGGATGCTATCAAGATACCTCTAGATGACCTGGCTCTGATTGGGTGTGAGCATTTTAGCTGAGGGGCCCATGGGATGATAGTCACTGGAGAAAGAGTTTTTAAATGAAGGCTGACTGAAGTCCTTTCCAGAGGCCTCAGAAGCAGGTGCAGGGCAAGGACACTATTCTTGTGAGTGGAGCTATTCTCACACTGGCATGGTACTCCCTCTGCCAATCTCTAAAGTCCAAGTATCTCCCTGAAAGTTTTTACACCCATCTGGTGCACTTGTCTTTGCTGCAGCCATCAGGAGATAACCCTTGATCGTCTGGCTCTGGTGGTCATGGGCTTTTACATGGGTCACACAGGATTATAACTACCAGAGAGATAGTTCTTGGCAGGATACCACCCTCAGGGTATTCAAAGACTACCAACTGAGACTCACCATCAATCTTTTTGTGAAAGAAGTCTGTTTGCTTGTCCTAAAGCTTCAGCTTGTAGCAGGCTTCTGCTTTGGCACACATCTAGAGACCTAGAAATTTCAAATCCTACTATAAAGCTAGAGTGATCAAAACAGTGTGATATTGGCATAAAAACAGAACTATAGCTCTAGGGAACAGACTAGGGAACACAGAAATAAACCTACATATATATGGTCAATTAATTTACAGCAAAGAAACCAAGAATGTGCAATGATTTAATAAATCATATCGGGGAAATTGGACGGCCAACTACAAAAGAATGAAACTCAACCACTATCTACACCACACACAAAAAACTAACTCATACATAGATTAAAGAATTGAATGCAAGACCTGTAACCATAAAATTCCTAGAAAAACCATAGGTGGTAAACTCCTTCACTGAATCTGCGTGATGACTTTTTGTATTTGACACCAAAAGCAAAGGCAACAGAATTAAAAATCCACAAGTGAGACTACATCAAACTAAAGAGCTTCTGCACAGAAAAGAAAACCCATAAAAAAAAGGTGGGGGGGAGGCAGTCTAATGAATGGGAGAATATATTTGTATATCATCCACCTAATAAGAGATTAGCACCCAAAACATATTTAAAAACTCATACAACTCAATAGCAAAAATATCTAATTTAAAAATGGGTTTGGATGTGAATAGACATTTTTCCAAAGAAGGTATACAGATGGCCAACAGGTGTATAAAAAGATGCTCAACATCTATAATCACCAGGGAACTGCAAATCAAACCTTCAGGAGCTATTCATTCTAAAATAGAGGGAATTCCCACTGGGCATAAATCATGAAACTCTATGAAACTTCATTCATAATCACTACTATCAATTTACCTCCATGTCTCATGCCTAAATTATTCATGTTTTTCAATTTAGTTTTGTCATCAAGATGAATACAGAATTTTAAAAATATTTTTGGGTCCAATTTGCATACACACTTCCCTTTGTATTTTCTTAAAGATATTGTAAGGATAGTTTAAAAATCGAAATAAACATTTGTCATATGAAAAACCAAGTTCAAATAGTTCAAATAAATACACCAACTGAAATACAGATTTGCAAGTTTTTTTTTGTTGTTGTTTTGTTTTGTTTCATTTTGTTTATGGAAGTCCCTTGGACTTGATATTGATAAAATTTGAACTAAAAAAAAAAATTTCAAAACTTTGATCAAATTTTATTTTTTTCCTCTTAAACATGTAGTACATTCCTATGACTTATTTTCTGCTAAATACTAAATAAATATTTATGCAGAATGGCTCTGTTTTAATGGTTCCTTGGTTCCTTAGACACCCAATTTTGGGAAGAGACTTACTTGAGTTACAAATTATAAAAAATGAGTGTGATGGTATAGCTTGGTACCTAAGGGCTTCATATTAGTGTTGATGCTTGTCTCCAGTAGTTAGTAGCTGTGTCATCTTTGACAAGCTACTTAGACTCCACAGTTCTCTCTTTTCTTATTTGTCATTCAGGGATCAATAGAAACAAACTTTCCAGACATTGGAAGTAATGAATAAAAACATACATGAGGGGTTTTTAGTAGCCCTGGGTATATTTTATGTGTTCACTGTGTGTTCAGTGGAAACTAACCCATGAGATTCTTCTCCAGAAAGGGATTCTTTGCTAAGTAAGTTCAGAAACCACTGTATAATATATTTCCATACTTAGAGTTTTAGAATAAACACTAGTTATGAGTAGTTCTGCATCACAGAAGTCTGTTTAACTCTTTAAGATATGTGCATTTCTATTACTGTGTCTATGGACCTAGAAAAGAAAGCAAAATCTGAATTCTTAGTGTTTGGTTGAGTTTACGTTTTCCAAGATACACATATAGATAAGCATAATTATAGCAATTCCATATGTAAAAATATAGATATAAAAGTAATGATCAGTAGTTTAACATACCTATCTACATAATCTTTCTATCTTCAGCTTCCAAATATATTTTTCTTGGTGTCTTTACAGGCACTCGAATTGTAGAGGTTGTTACTCTAAAAGATGAGCATTCTTTAGAAAGACATTACTTCCAGTGTTTCCTTTCTTTTATCATTCTAAGTATTGAATCTAACATCTTGACTGACATCAAAATGCCATCCCATTAATTGTCAGTCCTGTCTATCAGCATTTCAGATATTTGGATTATTTTCAGTAGATACTAGATTGCCCTTTTCCTTACATGGGATAATATTGCTTTCTTTTCACAACCAAATGTAATCGTAGGTGAGGCATAGAATAAAACTGGGGTCTCTGTTTTTTTCCCCATTGCAACTGTTGCAAATATTCAAAATCACAACTCATGCTATTAATTTCAGCTGATATTTTCAACTCGCTTAACCCAGCACTTACATCCGACAGCTGTAAATGCTTTCAGCCATAATAAATCTCTGCCTGACTTCCCAAAGCAAACAGTGTTGAGGAGAGTGATCTCTCCAATAACATTTTGTCAGCTCAAATCACCACCACAACATAAGTGATTCAGACAGTCTGAACTGACTCCAGGCTTCCCAACCTCCGGTCCTTATTTCCTATTTTCTTTTACTTATGACCTGTGCTTAATATTCCAAAGATTCTGAAAATGCAGTGTTCGTTTCTCAGGACTGGCTGAATGCCCATGCAATGTTTTTTTCTTCTCTCTCTCTGTGAGAAGATTCTGCGTTGTGGCCTGCCTAGTCTTGTTCATCTGTAAACGAAGTTTGTTTAGGTCTGTTGCTCAATTTTGAAAAATAATTGAATAAACTGTAATACTATGTAATTAAAATTTTAGTAGTAAAAGTGAAACAAAGTTGTTTCCATCAATGTGCTTAAAATCAACTCTAGACATTGTAATGTCCACGCCGTATATCCCTCTCTCTCATGCATTTCAAAAATAATGTGTTCAGTGTATGAATGAGCTTCCTTGGGGCTGAGAACCATGAACAGGAGCTAGGTCAAGCTATTAGAGCCTTGTAGAGAAATGTATACATTATATAAAACTATGCTTTTCAAATAGCAAGTGATATAGCAAGAGCACAGAGACTTTGTGTCAGTTAGATCCATCTTCAAATCCTGGTTCTGCTTCTTAGTAGCAGTTTGACCATGAAAACAATGGGCCTCCATTGCCTTAGTTGTAAACTAAGGTTATTATTACCTGCCAAATAAAATAAAACAAGATTCATTTTCTTATTATTGCTTTTAGCAGTGTCTTTGTTTTAAACCAGACTTTGCTATTGGCTTGGGGTGAGATGTTACCCCAAAGCAACTGAAAACTAAAAATATTCCAAAAAACTCAGACACTGTAGATCTTTTCTACCCCAGTTTTATTGAGATATAACATTACATTAGTTTAAGGCTCGCAACATGACTTGATATGTGTGTATAATGTGAAATAATTACCAAAATAAATTTAGTTTACATCTATCACTTCACTGAGTTAAATTTTTTTTTCTTGTGATGGAATTTTAAAGACTTACTGTCTTTGTAGAACTTTACTTTGAACAATTCTGTCTAAAAAATGAGTATCCTTTATCCTCCTAATTATAGGCTGCTTCAGAAAACATATTTTGGCACTATTTACTATTTTATTTAAATCAAATCTCATGAGAATACCTATTACTTTTACTACTCCAACACTAAAATCATTGCATTTATTAAATAATTATGTATTATAGACACCACCTTATTTAATTATTAGGTAAATAAAAAGGTAGGTATTGTCATGACTCTTTTGTAAATAAGAATGCTAAATACCAGCCAACTTAAGAGGCAATGGTTGTAATAGAAAATGTTGAACTTGATTTCACATCCAGACCCAATAAATGGAAAAGTCTTTAATTTTATTCTATTATTTAATATTATTTTTGAAACAAAATGGAAAAATCACTTAAGGGTGTAGGGAGGCATTTAGTGCCATGATTTTAGTGTCTGAAAAACCTCTTGAACCTGAATGTGTGGATTCAAATTTCCCATCCTGTCACTTACTTTGCTAATATACAGGATATTTAATCCCTCTGGGCTTGAATTATTTCACCTATACATTAGAGATAATAAGAGTATATATGTGAGGATTTTTATGGGACTTAATGGGCTAACATACCGCTTCTCATAATAAAGTATATAAATTGCTCTCAAAACATTAGCATTATTATTTTTTGCATAGGAGTATACTGAGTACTAGAAAGTTTATTGAAACTGCCTACAGTCACACAATTAGTTCATAGAAGAGGCTGTATAGTACTCAGAATATCAGAGCCATATAGCATTTATTATTCAATAACAAATATATGTTGTTTACTATAAGCATCATGCTAGGAATTGGAAAGGCAATGATGCATCAAGCAAATTATGTTGTTAGATCTTAGTCTCATTTTGGAAAAAATAATTACATAAATGATATCATGTGTATGGATACTAATGCATGCAACTCACAAAGGACAAAAGGACTCCTAAGGGAGGACCTACGCCAGTGTCAGAGAAGCTTCATATAAAAGTGAAAGACTAAAGGATGGCCAGCATGAGACAAAAGGGCCAAGATCTTCCCCAACTTCATGGTTTTAAACCTATGACTAGTTTCCACATATAGAAAAACATGAATGAACATGAATCCAATGAAAAATGGTGATACCATGATAATTCTATAAATAATATTTTGAATAAAATAAATACAAAGTGCACAACCTCCTAATGTTTCACCCCCATTTAATCTCTCTCTCTCTCTCTCTCTCTCTCTCTCTGGCTCTTGCTCTCACTGCCCCCCCCCCACTCAAGGATTAATGACTGTTTATAGAATTCTAAGCAATACCTTTTCGAAATCAGGCCATCTAAGTGCAATGTGTGATTAATAACCCTGTAAAGCTGAATGTTTGATTACATGGGGGGAAAATAAAGTTGCTACTGTTGGTACAAATGGACTTGGAGTGTAACAGAAAGAACATTGAAAAGAAGTAAAAACATACATTATTCCTCTTTTGGCTCTGGTTGTTGAAAGTATACTCCAACTTTTTTGTTTGTTTATTTGTTTAGAGAACAACTATTTCTGTTCTTCAAATAGTTGAGAGTAAGCATCAACTTATTGTTTTTGACACCTCAACTTTATTGAAGCTTTAAAAAGTAAGAGGCAGGCGGAGAAAGAGTGATAGTGAGAGTGAGAGAGGGGAGTGGAGAGAGATTAACACTTGGCATTGACAACCAGGAGAAAACAGTCGTGCTGAAGATAGTTTTGGTGATAGATGTAGACTCATCTTTCAGTAACTGCAGTAGTACCCTTTTAACTTTAGGATCCTATTCTTTTGGACATGCTGCCCATCAGACAAGGCAATAATTCTGTTAAAGATATCTCATTTGGATTTTCACATAGTATTGAGAGTAACAGTAGAATTTTCATCACATTCCAGTTTTGTAAATGCACTAGGTAACTAGATAATTGAATCTGCTTTCCTTCAGTTTATTCTCTGTATGTCAGAGTATGCTAGCTCAATGCTTTCTTTCTTCCTAAAATTCATATATCATTTACAGAATGTATTGTTGTTCTATGATGATTATAAACAGTTATTAAGTTTATGCCAAGTAAAAAAATATATAATGAGACCGCCCAAGGTGATTAAATAGGGAATAAGGGTTAAAATCTTTTTCCCCAAACAATATTTGGTTGTTAGTGTGCCACTAATGTTTAAGGCTTTATCCCACTCCCCAAAATGCTTATTACATTTACATTACCCATTTCATAAACCCGAAGTCAAACATTAAATTATATATTTTTAAAATGGTCAAACATTTGTAAAAAATTACTCCTCACATATCCACAAAGTTTAATAATAATCATGCTTCCAATGTGAATTATATGCTGAGATGTTTTAGGCTATTCATATTTTATTTCTTTGTTTATTAAAAAAAACAAAGCAGCAATGACAAAACATTTAATATTTATAATGGTCCTTATTACATATCAGACACTGTTCTAATTACTTTGTATGTAACAGCACAATAATATGTAAGTTCTTAAAATAGAATCTGATGAAGTAGATACAATTTTTATCCCCATTTTACATGTGAATAAACTGAAGCACAGAAAGATGAGATAAATTGACCTTTAATGTAAACCATAGCGAGACTGTAGGCTGCTAGTATACACTTAATACACCCATAAACTTTGTGAAAGAATTATCCTGGAGTTAAATACATAATGGGACTCATGGTTTTGATGACTCAGTGAAACAGTGACAATATCTTATTTGAGTGGGGCTTATAAATATGAGCTCATCTCCTACATCTCTTTGTTCCCGTGCTGTTGCCTAAGGGAAGCCTCTCATGACACACTCTTCAAAATGACAACCATCTCATTCCCACCATACATATTCCTCTTCTCTTATTTTTGTCCTAAATCTTTACACTATAACTGTTAGATTACTTTTTTAACACTTTTAAAAATCGTCTGTATCTTTCACCAGAATACAAACCCCATAAAGGCAGTATTCTTCAGCCGATGCCTTACACAGTGCCTGGATAAATTGTAGATGCTCCAAAAATGTCAGGGGAATACATAAATAAATGAATATGTTGGCAATCTTTTCTGCTCCTATAACTATTATGGAGATTATTTATATATTCTATTTGCTATATGTAGGTAGCTATTTTCCTCAAGCTAGCCAACTTTCATTATTTAATACTGCAAATATTTTTTTTTCTTTGGTGAGTGTTTCTTATACTTAAGTTGGGAGCCTCAAATTAGAGTTTAGTTTATTTCAGTCATTGGAAGAAGTTTGACTTTGGAGATGTTTCTTGTGTCTCTGGGAACCTTCTCTGCCAGTTCTTCGCTGGGACCATACTCCCCTGGTCAACTTTAACATGTCACCCCTACTAATAATAAAAGAAAATAGCAGAAAAGTAAATTCTGTTGACCTATGCCTAATAGCTGTTTGTCTCATGACATACATATATATGGTTATATATTTATATCTCTATATCTAACCAGCTTTTAATAATCAAATTACAGTATAAAGATGTTATTCTACTGTGAGATGGGGCCTGTGATGCTGCAAGGCTGAAGGGCTTATCAGAAAGTTCCTGTTGGCTACTTACGCAAACCACGGTGCATTACATGCCTTAAGAAAACCAGATTTGACAAGTAAATGCATTATTTTGCTCAGGGCGAAGAGGGAAAGTGAGAGTGAGAGCAGAAGTGAAAGCTGAGAGAATGTCTTTCAGACACATTCAGTGAAAGAGTAAATTTGACAGCTATGCCAGAGATCAAAATAATATAATAAGTCAGGCCCATATGTTTAATAGGTAGTCCACATTTTTGGTTAAGTATTTCTGAAAATACCACCTAAACTGTTACTTGTTCTCCTATTCACCTCTTCATCTAAGATTTTTTCTTTATTTATTTTTTTCTATGTTTCTGCAATTGACCTTTATTTCTACAGATCGGCCTATGAGGTTGTGTTCACAGTGCCCAGATTTTTTTCCCGGAATAACTCTGACTCATGTTAAACTTTCCTAGCTCAAAATAGGGGGCAACCAGCTCAGAGTTCAGAGAGGAGATACATGCTTCAGCTCCCCAGAGGGCTCCTGGACGGATCCTGTAGGGATAACTAAGACCTCAAAGATTATTTAAAAATGCAACCTGAGTTCTTATTAAAGTCCATCTGTCTGTTTTCTATGGTAGAATAAAAGAAATGGGTGTGGGGAGAGAGAGTATATATACTAATATGTACTAAGTTGATAGAGGTTGGTCAAAGGCAAAAAAAAAAAAAAACCTCATTATAGCCAATCTCTTTTTTGCAGTGATTTCAGTGTGTCACCGAGCATCCTACCCACATCTTCTACATGCAAAGCTTTAGCCATCCTCAACTCCTATATCTTCATCCTTAGGCTTTCTGTCTTTGAGATTTATTCTATGCTTTGTCTATAATATTAACACAAATTTATGATTTCCTCTGTTTTTGCCAACATTTCCTTCATTGTAACAAATGTGAATAGCCTGCTAAACAATTTTACGGCATTTCCCCTTCCCAGAATCCCTTGTATGGTCTCTTCTCTTATGCAAATCCTAATAACATTAAGTTGCTATTTTTTCTGATCAGAGCACCTACATTTAGTCTCTGCATCTTAGTTCGGCCATTCACACTTTTTGGTTCATGGTTACTTTCAATGAGGCTCCAGTGAAAAACTTTTGTGAATTGCTCTCAAGGTTTTTCATGTATTTAAGTCCTTTTCTGGGGGACATTGTGAGATTTTCAGGAGGCAAAAATAGACATATACCTTTATGTGTGTTTCTCAATACATCTCATATGGCTTGGGGGATGTAGGGAGTTGTTTTGTAGGTGTTTTTTGAATAGTCTCAACCATATATGTAAATATTGTAAGAGGTATGCTACCCCTTAGTCTCTATATTTTTATATATAAAAACAATACTTTACCTACTGAAATCATATATATTACATTTACTTCTCCAGACCTAGTTTAGTTTCCTCATCTCTCAATTTGTGAAGAACTCCTAGCAAACACTGTTCTAATTCATACCAAATTAATTCTACATTAACTAGAAGCACCTTATACTTCCTAAATGTGTTAACTTTCTGTTTCTACTTTAGCTCAGTGGAGTTTACATTTAAATTAATGTAAATTTTTTCATTATTGTCTGATCTTTAACTCATGGGTAATTTTTCTTGAATTTAAACATATTGTCACTTATTTTCCTCCTGTGATATAAAGCCCTCTTCTTCCTTTCACCTTTATCTTCTTTCTCTATTCCCATCTTTGATTTCTTGTTTCTGCTTGTTCTTCTCTCTCATCCTAAGGTCTTTTTTTTTTTTTTTTTTTTTTTTTTTGCAAAGCATCATGCATTTTTATTTTTCCAAGCAGTACTACATGTAGGTTCCCACCACCCCAACTTGAATTAACTTATGGATTCATAATAGTTTTCTCCCAAACAGGCTAGTCAGCTTAATTCTAAAAATTATCTGAAGGGCTAACCACCTCCTTAAGATTTGGGGGAAATGTTAGCAAAGTAGATGTTTCTATGGAGAAAGTTTTATATAGATTTAACGCAATTTGTATTATAATAACTATGGCATATTTCACAGATCTAGAGCAAATATTCCAAAAAAATTATATGGAACAAAAAAGGATCCCGAATAATCTCAGCGATCTTGAGAAAGAAAAACAAGGTCGGAGATATCACCCTACCTAATATCAAACTATACTGCAAGTTCACTGTAATCAAAACAACCTGTACTGGCAGAAGAACAGGCATATAGATCAGAACAGGACAGAAAGCCCAGAAATAAATCCATGACTTTGCAGTCAATTAATATTTGATAAAGGAGGCAAGAGCATACAATATAGTAAAGGCAGTATTTTCAATAAATGGTATTGGGAAAATTGTACATGTACTTGCAGAAAAATGAAACTAGATCACCAACATATACCAATTACAGGAATAAACTCAAAAATGGATAAAACACCATGTAAGTTGTGAAACCATAAAAATCCTAGAAGAAAACATAGACAGTAAAATCTCAGACATCTCTCGTACTAATACTTTTGCCAATATATGTCTTCAGGCAAGGGAAGCAAAGTATAAATAAACGGAGACTGCGTCAAACTAAAGAGCTTTCACACAGCACAAAGAAACAGCAACAAAATGAAAAGGGAACCCACTGAATGGGAGAGCATATTTACCAATGATACATCTGATAAGGGGTCATTTCCTAAATATATAAAGAACTTAGACAACTCAACATCAGGAAAATAAATAACTCAATTAAAAAATGGACAAAAGATCTATATAGACACTTGTCCAAAAATAGACGGCCAATAGACATATGAAAAAATGCTCACTCTCACTAATCATCAGGGCGATGCAAATTAAAATCGCAATGAGATATTACCTCACACCTACTAGAATGGCCATCATCAATAAATCAACAAACAACAAGTGCTGGTGAGGATGTGGAGAAAAGGGATCCTCATGCACTGTTGGCAGGAATGCAGACTGGTGCAGCCACTGTGGAAAACAGTATGTAGTTTCCTCAACAAATTAAAAATGGAACTGCTTTATGACCCAGCAATCCCACTGCTGGGAATATATCTTAAGAAACCTTAAACACTAACTTGAAAGAATATATGCACCTCTATGTTCATTGCAGCATTATTTACATTCACCAAGATCTGGAAACAGCCCAAGTGCCTGTAAGTGGCTGAATGGAAAACTGCAGTACATTTGCACAACAGAATACTACTTGGCTGAAAAAAAATCTTACCTTTTGAGACAGTATGAATGGACCTGGAAAGTATTATGCTAAGTAAAATAACCCGGTCAGAGAAAGACAAATGCCACATGATCTCACACAAATGTGGAATCTAATGAATAAATAAACTGACAAATGGAACAGAGATAGAGGCATGAATACATGGAACAGACTGACAGCTGTTGGGGGAGAGGAGAGTTGGGGGACTAGATGAAAAAAAAGGTGAAAGGATTAACCACAGAACACGTTTACATAACACATAGACATGGACAAAAGTGTGGTGATGGCCAGAGGTAAAGGAGTAGGGGCTAGGTGGAGGTGGGCAAAGGAGAGGAAGATAGGGACAAAAAGAGATTTTTGCTTGGGGGGGGGGTGCATGATGCAATGTGCTAATGATGTTTTATTGAGTTGTACACGTGAAATCTGTATGGTTTTGCAAACTAATGTCAACTCAATAAATTCAATTTAAAAAATAAATGAATATGAGTAGATAGATAGATAAATATTATCGAAAGGCTAACAACCTCTTTAGGATTTGGGGAAAATGCTAACAAAATAGATGTTTCTATGGAGAAACTTTTATATGTTTGTAATGATTAGAAAACATAATTTTAAAATATATACATTGAAGATTTATTTCCTCTACAAACATTTACTAAATACTCATTACAGTCATTTTGCTGTACAATAGAAACACTTAAGTAAAATATTTAAAAATATTAATTATGAAAATATTGTATATTATAGGCTTTTGTTCAATGAGCAGTTGCCAAACTAAGCCTTTCCCCTCCACATTTTTTCAATATTTCATACTTAAAATTAATATTTTTACCTTTAATTGTGATGAAAAAGCACCTTATTTTTAATTGTACAGTTCAATAGTGTTAATTATTTTCACATTTTTGTGCAACAGAACTGTAGAACACTTTTTTCATCTTACAAAACTGGAACATTTTGAACACTGAACAGCTCTCCCTCTCCCCTCCTCCTATCCCATGCCAACCACCATTCTAATTCCTGTTTCTAGGAATTTGACTACTTTAGATAACACATGTAAGTGGGATCACACAGTATTTGTCTTTTTGTGACTAGCTTATTTCACTTAGCATAATGTCCTCAAAGTTTATCCATATCGTAGCATGTGACAGGATTTCTCTTTTTTAGGTCTGAGTAATAGTCCATCGGATGCATAGACCAAATTTTGTTTATTCATTCATCTGTGGATGGACATCTGTGTCGTACCATTTGGGGCTATTTTTTACTAATACTGAAATAAAATTGGTGTGCAAATATATCTTTGAGATCTCGCTTCAATTCTTTGGCCATACACCCAGAGGAGAGGTTGCTGGATCATATGGTTATGTTGTTCCTAATTTTTTTAGGAACTCCATACTGTTTTTCATAGCAATCATACCATTTTACAATTCTACCAACAGTGGACAAGTGAACCACATTCTCATCAACATTTGTTATTCCATGTTTTGGGGGTTTGTTTTATATTTTGTATTTTGATAGTGACCATCATTATAAATATGAGGTGATGTCTCATTGTGGTTTTGATTTACATTTACATATTTTCATGTGCTTTTTGGATATTTTTATATCTTTTTGAAAATGTCTCTTCAAGACTTTTGTCCAATTTTTAATTGAAATAATTTTTACGTTATTGAGATTTAGGAGTTATTCATATATTCTGAATGTTAATGCCTTATCAGATATATGACTTACAAATATTTTCTCCCATTCCATGAGTCTATTGCTTTTTCACTCTATTTATTATTTTCTCTGATGAGCAGAAACTTTGAGTTTGATATCCTCCCATTTGCCTAATTTTGTTTTGTTGCCTATGTTTCCAGTGCCAGGCTTCCCTACAAATTATTACCAAATCCAATATCATAATGCTTTTTTTTCTCCTTATGTTTTGTTCCAATAGGTTTATAGTTCTAGGTCTTACATTTAAGACTTTAATCTATTTTGAGTTAATTTTTGTATTTGGTGTAAGATAAGAGCTGATTTCATTCTTTTGAATATCCAGTTTTCTAGCATCATTTATTGAAAAGGCCATCCTTTCCTCATTGTGTATTTTTGTTACATTTGTTGAAGATCAGTTGATAGTGTTTTCATGGGTTTATTTTGGGTTTCTCTGTTCTGTTCTGTTAGTCTATATGTCAGTTTTTATGCCAGTATCACACTGTTTTGGTTACTGTAGCTTTATAATATGTTTTTAAATCAGGAAGTATGAGGCTTCTGGCTTCATTCTTATTTCTCAAGATTGATTTCAATGTCTCAGTTCTTTGAGATTCCACATAAATTTTAAGAGTTTTTTCTTATTTCTGCAAAAAGAGTGTCATTGGGATTTTGATAGGGATTGCATTGAATCTGTAAATAGCTTGGGTTTTAGGAACATTTTAACAGTGTTATGTCTTCCAATCCATGAACACAGGATGTCTTTCCATTTATGTGTGCCCTCCATGATTTTTGCAGCCCTGTTTAGTCTTCAGTGTACAGATTGGTTTAGTTTATTCCTAAGTATATTATTCTTTTTGATGCTATTGTATTTTTATATTTTATTTTTGGATTACTAATTATAAGTTTATACAAAAGAAATTGATTTGACATCTTGATTTTGTATACTGCAACTTTCTTGGATTTGTTTATTGTTCTAACAGTTCTCTTGTCCGGAAAATTTCATATTTTTTATATTTAAAAATCACATCATCTTTAAGTAGAGGTAATTTTATGTCTTCTTTTGCATTTTGGATGCCCTTCCTCTCCCTTCCTTGCCTAATTGTTCTTTGTGTGAATTTCAGTATTATGTTGAATAAAAGTGGCAAAAGTGGTCATGCTTGCCTTGTTCTTGATCTTATTGATTCGAGTTAAAGTATTCATTCTTTCACCATTGAGTATAATGTTAGCTGTGGAATTTTTATTTTTAGCTTTTGTTATTTGAGGTACTTTTATTCCTAGTTTTATTGAGTGTTTTCCTCATTAAAGGGTGCTGAATTTCATAAAATGTTTTTCTGCATCCATTGAAATGATCATGTATTGTATTATAGTCATATGCAGGTGCTATTATCATCCCTATTTCAAAGAAGAGGAAATTGTGGCTTAAGGCATTAAATCACTTGCTTGTGGTCACACAGTTATGTATTAGTGCAGGGCTTAAACCCAGGCATCTCATTCCCAAATTATTTTTACTATGCTGCAATGTTCTTAATTTTAAGTGGTTAGCATACTATATAGTTAATGATTTTTCACTCCTCCTTGCTCTGTTTTTCCTTCTAATCCCTCTCTTCTTTTTTCTCATCCTCCACCTTCTTCTTTTCAAGACCCATACTTGAAGATCCATATCAATGTAGTGCCTCTGCTTCCTGAACAAGCTGGGGAAATATTAACATTAATAAAAAATATTCATGACAATCATCAAATGACGCATATTACACTTGTAATGTTTCTTCATTCTATCTCTGGTGTTTTACACTTACTTTACTGGGATATTGTTGAGATTATCATGTTTGTTGTACCTGGGAATTCAGATCATTCAAGTTCATATTCAGTTAGCACTTATTAAGCATTTATTATTCCAGGTTCTGAGTAGGCATTCTACAATCATTGCATTATTTAAATGTCACACCAATTCTGGAAGAACTCCAACTCAAAGACTCATTCTCTTATTCCATAGTACTCTCATGTGTACTAACCATTTTTAAAAAGTCAAAATAAGTTCCAAGTCTTTTTAAAATCCTTGACAATATTTTATTTTTGTGCACTTGGGAGTTCTAATACATAAAGAGGATTCTCTTTAAGGGTTTGGTATACGTGTACTCCACAGTTAAAGTTTACATTGCAAAAAAGAAGAGACAATATTATATTTAAAACATTTTAAAACTTGACATTAAAAGGACCACATTGCAATTAAGAGTAATAGAACTCCACCTTTTTTCCAGCAAATTTCTCAGAGAGGACAAATCTTATTCTAACCCATCACAGAATAAGTCTATCTAAAGAAGAAATGGTATAGGAAGGCATGATCCTTATGGAATACAGGTTTATTGTCCTCTCAGGTGAGCTTCTCTGGGAAACACTGACTCAACCAACTCTACAAGGAAGGTATTACCTCTAGTGTTAAATGCATAAACACACTTACAAAATGATTCACCAGCACATAACATACACTCACTTCAAAGCCAAGCACTTCTATGAATCCTGGCAAAAATCAGGGTGTGGCTTGGGTTTGTACAGCAGTGGCAGAAGTGAAGAGGATTAGTGAAAAAGGGAGAGACAGCCAGAATGAAAGTACCTGCTGGAGATTTTATCTTCATTGATGAAACTTTCCAGCCTTCAGGCTCCCAGAATATACAACCACAAGTTAAAAGAGAAATGAAGGATGGAGCAAGACAAAACAAAACAAACAAAAGGCCACAAACAATCCAAATTCATCAAAAGATGGGACTTGCTGCAACGCTTCAGTAGGAGAAAGAGCTGTAGTCAAGCCCCTGAAAGCGAAAGTGGTTTTCTTTTAAGTTTTGCAAACTCTGCAAGGTGATGACAGCTTCCTGCTGATTGGCCTTTAGCTGCTCATATTTCAGCAGCTCATTCAGCTCTAAGGCCAAATTCTCAACCTATGTAAGAGCAGAGGGTTTGCTGAGACAAGATCCCATATGGCAAGTTTTAGTGTACAAAGGAACTCTTCCTCCCTCCACCCTCCCCATCGATTCTTCAGGTGACCAGGGCTTGCATCATTTATGTGGGCCTAATTCCGAATTTATTTGAAGCTTTTCACTATTCCAAGCCAATATGTTCATTATAAATGCAATGATGCACTAAGAAAATGTCCACCGTGTTAAAGCATAAAATAACCTGACAGTAGCAGCAACTCTCTAAATAATAACTTTCAACAAGGAGAAACCACTGGCTTTGAAAATTTCATATTATAGCTTAATTTATTTAGAGAAACAGCAAGCTTAAAGTGGCTAGAAAGGTCAACTTTCCATAATATTTCTCTTGTTTATGAGGGCAGACCCAAAAGACATGAAATTTATTCATAAAAATTGTGCATTTATTCTTACATGCTTAAACTTCACTCATTTTCAAAATACTCTCCATCTGATGCAAAACCCCTATTGAGATGTGATTTCCCACTGCTCAAAACAGTTTTTTAACTCATCGATTTTGATGACTTTTAGTGCTTCTGTTGTTTTTTGTTTCACCTCTTCCATATCGGCAAAATGTTTCCCCTTGAAGACTTTTTACATCATCAGGGAAACAAAAACAAACATTTCTGGGGACAAGAGCAGGTGAATAGGGAGGGTGGGGCACAAGGGTCATGCCATTTTTGGTCAAAAACTGCTGAACATTCAGCACGGTGTGGGCAAGTGTGCTGCTAATTCAGCCATCATAAAATGGGCAAACAGGTTGAAAGAGTCATCAAAAAAAAGGGTGGGGGGCAGGAAGAGCAACAAGGGAAAATCTGGACAACAGTAAAAGAACAACAATAAAAAATAGTTTAAAAAATTCACTGAAGCTGAACACAGCCTCTCACAACAGTGCTAGCTGGTACACTGATAGAGATGGGTTTCTAGAACACTCACCTAGTAGGGGAAGCCTGTACTACAAGGGGCCCACCCTCCAGAATATAACAGATAATTCCATATTTTGGAGGTTCCTCCCTTGTATTGTATTGCATTTCTCTTATATGATAACTAAGGAAATATGTTTGGGAGAAAAAATCCTGGAGACTCAATTTTATTTCATGCAATGTATGATTTCTCCCCAAAGAGAAAGAAATAAAGTTGTGTGGGAGGAGGGGGCGAGAGGGAGAGAGGGGAAGGGGAAAGGGATATTGAGAGAGAGAAGAAGGAATGTCTGAGAAAATGTATTTTGCATGTCTGAGTAATGTACTTCAGGACCCCATAAGATGTTTCCCTGCTTCTAAAAATGTCCAGGGTTGCCATCCAGAATCAATACATTATTTAAATTCAAAGACCACCATCACCATCTCAGAGCAAAACAGTCATAATTATTTAATATTACCAATGAAGCCTTCTTTGGAAATTATCACTCAGAGGCAAGAGTCTCTGCATCCCAGAGTAAATCCTCTGAGTTTCTCAGTCTCTCCTGCTGAAACTTCATCTTCCACTGTTGCCTTGGGGTCATTTCCAAACAGCAGGGCACCAGACAGACTACCTTATGAGGAGCCATACCTAAGTCCAAGAGGATGGAGTTTCACTATCGGCTCAAAGCCTTTTACCTTGGAGACTTCACAGTAAGTCAGAACCTGGAAGTAATACGATCATTTGTTGCTTTAGAATGTTAATCGCTCCACTGAGTTATCTAGTTATTTAAAAAATAAAATAAGAACCACATTAAGGTAAAATTATCCGTCTTTCCTATGCCATATCAAGAGTTACAAAAATTATTCAATTACCAAATACATTGCTAATTCTCTTCTGACAGCTCAGGGATTCATGTACAGTGTTGAGTTAGGAATTACATTTTGCTAAATTTACTCTAATTCTCTGATTGTGACCTGACTTCCATTTGTGCACATCACACAGAGGATGCCTGAGAAGTCTGAGTTACCTGAAAATTATCATTATTATTTTTACACATATGAAGATGGAAGCCACTAGTGTTTTGACATCAAACTCGCAATGTCATCATTGCTGCCAGTGAAAATGAGTGGGGCAGCTATCCACTTGCTGATTTGGTTGCACTGACTCTCCCTGCTTATTCCTCTGGGCTGGCTTGACATGAAGAGCAAAAAGCAGCATTAATCCCCAGGATATGGAAGGGAGGTGGGGTTTCGAGCTTTCTTTATCTTCAGACCTTTACAGAGTTGTTGAGACTGTAGCACTAGTCAGCAACGCAAGCTGCTGGTATTATTCTCTGCAATCAGAGTTTACAATCAGAACACTGTGGGCTCTTTGGTTTTGTTCCTTTAAAAGTGGGAACTAGTACTCTTTCTATGGCACTGTGAGCAGAAAGGGCTGAGAAAGGAATAGTGAACTGGTCAAAAGAAGAAAGAAACTTATAGTCAGCTATAACAGTTTAGCCTACGATGCAGCTTTTCCTCCTGCACTGAAGAAACCATCTCCATTCTAATCCCAGAGTGAAAGATGTGGATCAACAATTCCCGATTTGGGCTGAGATGAATGAAGACTCCTGGTTTGGAACGCATATGTGATGATATTGCTGTGTTAATCATGGTACTCTGGCTGGTTTGGCTCAGTGGATTGAGCGTCGGCCTGCGAGCTAAGTGTCGCTGGTTCGATCTTCCAGTCAGGGCACATCAGAGAAGGAAAACTCTGACTCCAAAAAACCTCCGCTGCCTTGCGGCATACCTCTTCAGGGGAAAGGCTAAGGGAGTAAACCCCGACAGAAAATCCGGAGCCAGAGTCCCTAAGGCGGTTCGACGTTGTAGTCAACACCGGCAACTCCTGCGGCGCACCTGAAGCCAAGCTGTATTGACTCCGTCTTTCCCTTGGACCCTTCAGCTGCGAAGAGAGGGGGGGTCTGCTGCATGGGCAACAGCAGACCCTCCATATCACCCTGCCCAGGCTCTGTAGCTTCAGCTTCACTGGAGAGGACACTCCAGCGTCATCGCAAGATGTCGATTCAACACGGGAGGAGACAGATACCGTGTCACTCCCGAGTCGGACTGCACAGCCATTCTCGGTGGTGCAGATAGACTCTTAAGAAGCTACACCATCGTCTCTCGAGACGGATGGCTGCCGACGACGAATCATGGTACTCTCAAATCAAAACCTATATTCTTATTGTAAAGAAATTAGTCATTTCTCAAGTGGAAATATAGTTGTGAAGGGTCTCATGAGTGTGAAGCTGGAAGTTTTGGGGGTACTAATACAATTGGGGGTGTACTCTAAACCAGTACATAGAGTAACAATTTAAAAAACCAGGTTAACTGTTCAAGATAGCAGACATGGCTTGCTACTTCACACAACCACATCAAAATTACAACTAAAATATAGAACAACCATCACTCAGAACCATCAGAAATAAAGTTAATGGAAGTCTGACAACTGAAGAAGTAAAGAAACCACATTCATCAAGACTGGCAGGAGGAGCACAGACATGGAATGGGCTGGTCCCTCATCAATGTGTGATGGATAAAAAGTTGGGAGGGATCTCTCAGGTGTGAAGAGTCCCAGCCTTGCACCAGGCTCCCTAGCCCAGGCTTCCAGTGTCAGATAGATAAGTCCCCACAATTTCTGGCTACAAAAACCAGCAGGGATTGGATCGATGGAAGAAACTGCTGGAACACCAAGAAGTTCCTCTTAAAGAACCCACACACAAAATCATTTCTCAGACTCACTCTCTCTGAGCTCTAGCACCAGGGTAGTAGCTTGAAAGGCACTAGTGGTATAAAAGTAGAAACTGAAGTGTCTGGAATCAAGGTGAACAAAGGACATTATCTCTCTTTTAAACCCTTCCCCAACAGAGCCCACAAGCTGGTGCCATATCTGAGAATCCGTCAACCTGGCTAACACTTTTTGACCCGCCTTGGAGATTCCCAGAGACTCTGCCCCACCCAACTTATGGGCCCACCCAAGCTGCTTTTCCATATGAATGGCTGGTCTTTGCTCACATTTCACAACTTCCTAACTCTTGTGAAACAAGCAACAGCTGGTCTCAGTGAACCCAAGGGCTGGCACTAGCAGCAGCCAACCTAGACTCATAGTTTGGCTTCCCCTGGGGATCTCCAAGCACAGTACAAGTAGCGGCCATCTCAGATTGCTTTATAGCTCAGGCAGAGGGTCTGGGAAAAACATAGGTGAGAGCTGACCTTGGCCTGTACCACCTGGGAAACCCAAGGCCAGTGCACCCAGTGAACAGCTACAGACCATGTCAGGGCACCACTGCCCTGCCCCTGCACAGCTGATCCTTCATGGTGGTTGGAAGTCACAATCAGTCCTTGCAGCTGACTGATGGATAAATCCCTCTCGTTAATCTGGCAACAGAAATCAAGGCTCAACTATAAGAGGAAGGTGTACTTGGCCCACACAAAGGGCACACCTTGAGTAGTCAGCTTGGGTGATAGGGGAGGCTGTGCCACTGGATCCTACAAGAAACCTACTACATTAGGCCATACTACCAAGACATGCAGTCAAAGAAGCTCTACCTAATATGTAGAAACAAACACAGGGAGGCTTTCAAACAAGGAGACAAAGAAACATGGCCCAAATGAAAGAACAGGTCAAAACTCCAGAAAAAGAGCTGAACAAAATGGCGATAAGTAATCTACCCGATGCAGTGTTCAAAACCCTGCTTATAAGGATGCTCAAAGAATTTAGTGAGCACCTCAGCAGCATAAAAAAATCCTGTCAGAAATGAAGAATACACTAATTGAAGTAAAGAACAATTTACAGGACAACAACAGTAGAGTGGATGAACCTTAGACTCAAATCAATGATATGGAGCTTAAGGAAGCAAAAAACAACTAATCAGAACAACAACAAGAAAAAACAACCCCCCAAAATGAAGAAAATACAAGCAGCCTCTGGGACAACTTCAAAAGGTCCAACATTTGCATCATAGGGGTGCCAGAAGGGGAAGCGAAAGAGCAAGAAATTTGAAATCTACTTGAAAAAATAATGAAAGAAAACTTCCTTAATTTGGCAAAGAAAATAGACACACAAGTCTAGGAAGCTCAAGCAGTCCCAACAAGTTGGACTCAAAGAGAACCACACCAAGACACATCATGATTATAATGCCAGAGTTTAAAAATAAAGAGAGAATCTTAAAAGCAGCAAAAGAAAAGAAGATAGTTACCTACAAGGGAGTTCTCATAAGGTTGTCAGCTTATTTCTCAAAAGAAAGTTTGCAGGCTAGAAGAGATTGGTAAGAAACATTCAAAGTCATGAAAAGCAGGGACCTACAGGCAAGATTGCACTATCCAGCAGATATCATTTAGAATTGAAGGGTAAGTAAAAAGCTCCCCAGTCAATAAAAAACTAAAAGTGTTCATCATCACCAAACCATTCTTACATGAAATGTTAAAGGTACCTATTTAAGAAAAAGAAGTTCTGAACTATGAACAATAAAATGGCGAAAAGTACAAATCTGTCAACAATTGAATCTAAAAACAAACTAAGCAAATAAGAAGAACAGAGACAGAATCATGAATATGGAGAGCATTTTGGTGGTTGCCAGATGGAAGCAGCATGTGGGGAAATGGGTGAAGAGGTGAAGAGATTAAGAAGTACAAATAGGTAGTTACAGAATAGCCATTGGGATGTAAAGTACAGTAAAGGAAATGGAGTAGCCAAAGAACTCATATGCCTGACCTATAGACATGAACAATGGTGTGGGGATTGCCTGAGGGAGTGGTGAGTGCTGGGAAGAAGGAGAAAAAGGGGTAAAAATCAGAAGAACTATAATAGTATAATCAATAAAATATAATTTTTTAAAAATCCAAAAAATATCAGAAAAACGTTTACTTCATAAATAACTAAATAAGTAATTTTTTAATTTTTACACAAATCACAAAATCAACTAAAGCATATATGTTAAATATGGTTCTGAAAATATTTTCTTAAACTTAAAATGTAGACTAGTACACATTTTAATTTTTTTATGAAATCTATGGCAATAAATTTTTGAGAAGTAACAAGTATATAGCACATCATGCACTGGCTTTTGAAACTTTTTCCATTGAATGATTGTGATCACTGCTTACTCTGACTTTTGTGTGGCACCGAAAGCCATTTTCTGCTACCTCGTTGCTGATTTGAATATTAAAATATACACATTAGTACTGGACTGATTAACTATCAAAGCCACATGCATCTACCTCACCCGAAGTGGTTTTATAAATGATATTCAACATCTTTGTTGTTACTAACTTGAAAACTTCTAAATATTTTGGTTTACTCTACTGAAAACAAGCCATAGTCCTAAGTAATTGTAAAACTAAAGATAGTTAAAAAAAGCAACAGGATGATGCCACGCAATTTTTTTTAAATTGTTTTATTATTCTTTTCATTCATGTACTTTCAAGTACTGAATAATAAAATCCTTCTCAAGAATTTGGCTAAGTCCCTAGGAAGATAAGAACAGAATGTCTTTATATTTATTTAGAGTCATGAAAGAAACAGAAGCACAGTTTGGAAGACTATCAAGATTTCTGAAACTTATCAACATGTTCAATGAAAATGAGTAGAGAGTTTTCTGGCTCCCTGCTGAGGGCACCGAATTGTTTCATCCTGTGTCTCCTTCAGTTAATCATTAATATCTTCAGGAGCCTTGTAAAGTCTGAGAGTTGCAGCCAGATCAACCTATTTAAAGGAGATAGAAGCTGTAACTTGATAATACCTGTCATAATTGCTTCAGTTTAAAATAATAGTGTATTTCTCTTTCATGATCTAATACAGAAACAGAATAGATGTCATAAATTCATAATGTTGAAAACTATTCATGCCAATAGCTTAGACTGAATATTGTCTTATTTTTGAAAAAAATTAAGCTAATATTAAAATGGAAAGAAGATTCTCTTTTTCCTTAAAAAATATCTAGTTATTTTTAGAGTATAGTAAGCATATATATATTTCTTCTAGTCAGGGACATTCTAAGTTTTAAAACAATTAAATCATACACTTGAAGTTAAATGAACTACAAATGAGAGAACTCCCATAGTAAATAGAAATTAAAATGTAAAATGTATCTTATTTTTTACTTAGAAAAAATATAAAATAGAAAGATTTTGATGGCTTCTATTCCTTCTCCTTTAAATTCCTCCTCCTAAAATAGCATTCTGTAAGCAGCACTATCAATTAATTCATTTGAATGTATCTGTCCTCTGGTTTCCACAAATATGAAGACTTAAAACCTTATCCTAAACAGAATATTTAAAATCTACTTTGAGATTAGTTAGAATTCAGGAGAAAAGCAGATTAGGCAGAAAAATATACATCCATTCAGGCTGCCAACAAGTGCTAATTTCAGTCCATTTCTGACTCTAAAATATGTCAACCCCATTTCTCTCATCCCAGGTATCCAACCCATTGCATGTGGTTATTCTATTTTGTTAATTAACAATTTCCGGTTGCATTCATTGTTTCTCAAAGTAAAGTCTGAGAACTAACTTTGTCAGGATGATCTGAGTGCCATTCACTGTAACTCCCAGTTCCCATCCAAACCTAGTGAATCAGTATTTCCAGGATGGGTCATTGAATCTCCAAGTTTCACAGGCCCTTAGAATATTGGGAATTATTGATCTATCCATTTCAGTCCATCTGTAGCAGCTAGTTGGTATAACACTAGACTAACTGATTATGTCTGTTGAAGCCAGTATTTTTTCATTGGTGTTATATTTCATTTTCCTTAACCTTCTATAGTATTCTCATACAACCTCCTTGTCTTTCCTTAAATTTGACTTTTCTCAAATGATTCAATAGGCTTCAAAACCTTTACCATAGAGACTTCAATTTTTTCTGTTTTATTCAACTTTGTACAGCTGACCCTTTAACAAAATGGGGGTTAAGATCTCTGGCTTCCCACTGTCCTGCCACACAGTGAAAAGTCCATGTATAATTCTGACTCCCTGAAACCTTAACTAATAGCCTTGTTGACCTATTCATAACATAAACAGTTGATAAACACATGTTTTATATGTTATGTGCTTTATATACTGTATTCTTAGAATAAAGTAGGCTAGAGAAAAGAATATGTTAAGAAAATCATAAGTAAATGGATTTGTGCAGTTCACACTCATTTTATTCAAAGGTAAACTCTATGTACAAGCTGTATGTCTTCTCTGATTGAATTCAGCACTGGAATAGCAGAGATTTTTTTCAGTCTTGTTTATTTTCATATCCTTGGTGCCTAGATGAGGGTCTAGTACATATTAGGTATTCCACAATTATCTGTGAATATGAATGAACTGATTGAGAGATCTTACTCTTGGTTGTTAAGTGCTTCTTCTATAATCCTATCTCTTCATTTGAAACACACCACTGGCTTATACCACATCCCTTTTCCAATTTAATTAAGACACCAATGTGATAGGCATTTTTTTCTAGGCATTATACATATAAAGATGAATTGGGCATACTTCCTTGTGTTTGAGAGGTTCAGAATCAAAAATTAAGAGTACATTACCCCTCTCAGCTTCTCCTCTCCTTAATTCAGCACCTGATTTATATTTTATTCTCTATTACATTCTTGAACAGTATTCCCAATGACCATTCTGAAAGCTTGAGCTCAGTCTCCTATAAGCTTCTCTCACCCAGAGACAGAGTAAAGCTCATGCAATTCCATCAAATGTGTAATTACATCACAAAATCACAAAAGAGGTGTCTCCTCAATACAAACACAATATATGAATTCAATTGATTTTAACAAATATTCATTAAACATGCAGTGTTTTAATGCATCATGCAAGAAGACAGAATAAGAATCATATATAACATTAAAATCATTATATATAATATATAACACACACAATCATTATATATAACATATATACACACATATAAGCTTATGTTAATGAGATTATATAAAATGTCTTGTGTTATATGTAGAATAGCCTTATTTTATAGATGGTAAAAGTTATGGCTGAGAGTGATTGTGGAACCACAGTGCCTTTTACATTATGCCACTTTGTACCCTTCTGATAGTTTTTTTCTCCTGCCATCCTTGCTAAACCTGCTCTTCCCCTTCATTGGCCTCTTCAGACACATGATATTTAAGAAATATATCTAGGATAAAATGCTCTTCTGATTTACTTTCTTTTCTTCCTGGTTTGCATCACCTTTACCAAAGCCTTGGCCAACATGACCTGTTGATTTTCCACTGTGACAATTCTCAGACCCAGATCATCTTCAGTCATGTGTTTTCCTTATATATGGACTGCAAGGTGCAGCTAATCAAATAAGCACATTTATTGAAAGCATAAGATTTGGAATTTAATTGGACCCCTTTTACTGTAGAATAATCCTTTTGTTCATCTCTTGCATATTCTCTAGTGAAATTATGAATTTAAGACTCCCAAAACCATCCCTAAGTCTTTTCAGTTCCCCCATTTTCAGATTTCTTATGTTTACCTGCCTAGTAAAAATGCTACTAGGACTAAGCACTTTTAATTCAGCACTCTGATTCTCTCAAACTGGTTTCCTCCTCCACATCCTTATTGCTACCAGAGGCACTGCTGTGCTCTAATTTATTTACTCTCAGTTTCAAGGTATTTCTTGCCAAGTGGTTCATTTAATCACTCCAAATTTTCCCCATTACCAATCTCATTTCTCAACAACTGCTTCTTATGTCATATTAATTATCTTCACACTGATACAAGCTAGGAATTATATAATTATTTCATAACTGTTAAGGATCTATTCTAACATCCTAACTCTAAAAACAGAACATGAACATATTTGTTAAGTAAATGAGTACCCTAATGAATACATATTTGATATTTAGATAAGTTAATATCTGAGATGCAATTAATTCCTCACCCTCAACTCCAGGAAAATTGTGACAGTTTTATGCTGGGCTTTTTCTAGGTAGAGGTCAAATCTTAAGAAACCTTTCTCCTTTATTCCCTGAAATCTGAAGATGCTCTGTTTCTAATAAGTACTCAAGAATTTTATTTTGGTTTCATCAAATGTTGACTGACCTTGTGGAATGAAATACATTTGGGGGGATATTTATTGACCTCAAAACAACAGAGAACTTATATATGACAAAACCCAAAAAGACCTTGGAAATTCTTGTGGTAAAAAAGCATAAAGATAAAAAAGTTAGAAACTACTGGTAAGTGTCTTTCATTGAGTAAATAATGAATATCTGAGAAAGAAGAAAACAAAAAGTTGGGTCATGCTTTCGGAAGACACTTAAACTCCTCATGAGGATCTCTAAAAATCTCTCAGAACCTCTTCAAGAAATTCTCTCTATTTTTCTGAGACCTGAGTTTTAATACTTTTTTCTTTAAGTATAATCACACTTAAATATATGTTATTTCACAATCTAGAATTATCATTTAAGTTATTTCCCTTCTCTCTATGTACTTTTTTTTAGAGCTTTATTTTAATTTTCACTTACAATTAGCAGTTTCATATATATCTCAAAATCATCAAGAGAATGATAGTAAATAGTGACTAAAAATGTAACATATCCCATTTTTTTTTACTACCAGTTACATAGTTTTGCATCAAATCAAACCTGATGACTATAAACCACGTTGCTGAATAGCTTACTATTTTAAGTTATATTACATTTTTGCAGAAATAAGAACGTAGACCTCTTGACTCTCCAGCATTCTTTTGCCCATTCCAAACTGCCGGGTTGTGGATAATCTTTGAGTCACTAAAAGCATGTTGTATGTGTGGGTGGTTTTTTCTTGCTTTCTTTCTTTCTTTCTTTCTTTCTTTTTTTTTTTTTTTTCCCAGAGACTGGTAAAATTGCACTGGCTCCAGAGTGTCACCCTCATGCCCTAGCAGTAGAGGTCATCAGTAGCATGGAGTCAGTTTGGGATATCTCCCAATCAGAAACAAATAACAGTGACTCCTCTGGGAATCCATTGAGACCATTACAGACCTTCCAACGAACAGTTAAGCTTTGTAGTGCGCCTCCTTGAGAAACAGCTGTTTGTCTAACCTTTGAACTGACCGATACATTAATCTGAAGCATAATTTAGTTCTGTCTGAACTTCTGGCTATGGCATGAATAGCTGGCTTGCTTACATTCTACCAGTCTCCAAAATAATACTTTTTGTGATGGTTTTAAAAAAGGCATTTTTTTCCCTTCCCAATTTAATTATGTATGATTATTTGATAAGGGAACGCCAGTGCTGGTGTATAGTTCCTACCCTCTTACCCTGATAAGTCTCCCTCTATCTATCCTTGATCCTGCTGCTAGTTACTGATACTCATCAGAATCTGTAAAGCAGCTACTGGAGCCTCTTTTCACACCAAAGAGAAGTTGCCCTCAGGGCTTTGCTCCGGTGAGGAGAGGTTAAGAGGAGTGGCACCTCTGTCTAAGCTCCTGCATGCGAAGTGGTGTGCTTGTCGAATGACAGTGTGCCATTGGACAGGGAAGTACTAGTTTGTGGCAGCCTCCTGTGGAGTCTCCCTCTGCAAGCTGGAGAAGCTTTGTAGCACAGGGAACCACCAGATTTTGTCGTTTCTTTATTAGAACTAGATTCCTATCAATTCAATGGAAAGAATGAAAGAGAAACCCTAGCAACTGGGAAGATACCGAGACAGCAAATGTGTAACTTGGAGACTACAATCCGTTCTTTTATGGGTTGAGGCAAAAGAAATAGTAAACTCAGGGGGGAAAAAGAGTTGCTAACTGAAACAGCTTAAAGATAAAGAGCAAACACGGAAAGCACGTTGTAAGCTACCAGGACACAGGATGAAATGGTGTCAAGGAGTCATGAGTTTGTTTGTCTGTTTGCTTTTAAAGAAAACAAGAAAATGCCACTCGGTGCATGTAAAGCAACTGATAACTGACTCAGAAGTACAGAAGAGTCCATAGATCCTGAGCATCATGGAATGGTCAGGGGAAGGAGATTTGGGCGACCTTCTGCAGCCTGTCAAGTTTGAATCTCAGCTCCTTCCCTGATCCTGGAGCCCTGAGAACTTCCCTCAACCTCTTCTGCCTCAGATCTGTTATCTGTTAAGTGAAAACAATACTGATTCACTTATCTTACAGGGTTGCTGTTGGTATTACACGAGGGAACATGTGTAAAGAAAGAGACTGGCATGGAATAAATCAATAAATGCTAACTGATTAGAGACCAACCGCATGGCTGTGTGGAAGGCATTCATACTTCTGCAGCTCAGGTGCTTCACATATAATATTAGGTGAAGGGACTAGATAGTATCGAAAACAATTTCTAGGAGTAAAATGCCATGATTTCCATGAATTTCAGATAAACATATTCACCCTACACCTCAAGGAACAAGAAAAAGAAAGCAACTAAGCCTAGTGGTAGTAGATGAAAAACATGATGATTATAACATAATTAACATAATCGAGAATGAAAACAACAAAAATATTAATAAAACTAGGCTTTGGTGCTTTGAAGATCAAAAAAATTGACAAACCTTTAGCTAAATAGCTAACAAAAAAGACAGAGGCCTGAAAATAAATAATAAAAAACAAAAAAAATGTTACACTGATACAGAGTATTGAAATATGCAACTAAGAGCATCTTCTTAGAGGTGGAGAGGGAATTTGGGGGTGAAGAACAGGCTGCCACTGAAGGGAAAGGAACTACTGCAGTGTCCTGAAGAGAACTGACAAAGTATAGGGACTTTGGGTAGCGGCAGTCATGGCTCCATCCTTGAGGTATTGCATTCCCAGCAGACATCTGTGTAGCTTGGAGGAGGGCAGCTCAGGCAGTGGTCCCTACACTTGACACTGCTACATCTTTTCCTGGCTTGCTGGCTGCATGACAAAAGCAGCAGAAATGGCGTGCTTCCTGTCATTTCTGTGTTGAGAGAAATAGTCTCAATCACTGCCAGATGTGGGAACTATTGTAACCTGTAAGGTCTCTAGCATCAATTCACTCATTGCCAAAGTATACATCCTGTATGTGGGGTCCACACCACTTAACTCTTTTTGAGGAACTAGCCACAAGAAAGATGTCTGAACTACTGAAGAATACAAGGCTGAAATTTATGAGTTTTTGCCCAGGTGACATTGTTTTGGCCAAAGTGATCTCCCTAGGTGATGCACAGTCCAACCACTTCCTGCCCACTGCTGAAAGCGAACGAGGGGTGGTGGTTGGCCCACAGTGAATGAGGTGTCCAGATGGCTCCCATCAGCTGGCATGAGGTGCAGTGCTCTAAGACCCGCACTAAAGAAATCTGAGAAGTGGCCCAAGTACAGCTCGAATTCTTGCAGACCTAAGAAGCCACATTTTACCCCAAGCTGTTCCCAAGAGTACCTATAAGAAAATAACAGTAAGATGCCATTGTCTTTATTCAAATACCTGGGGTCAGCCAGCAACCAGCTCTAGAAAAGTCTGCCAGAAACTAACTCTGTTGGTGAAATATTTTTATTGGGAACCTTTCAGTGGGTTTCATTCTCTTGAGTGATTCTCTTTTAGGGTCTCTGTAAACAAACTGTATAATATTGAAAATAGCCTATTCCTTCTGATAAGCTTATAAATATGTATTTTTTGCTGTGAAAAATAATTGATAAAGTCCAATAGGGGAATGACAGTGTAGCCAGAAACAAAGAGAATGGATTCCAGAAGCACTAATAAGGAACAACAGCAGAATGAGAAACGATATGATGCATATCCTCTATACGTAGGGCAGGATAATACTGAGGATAGAATATGAACATGACCAAAATGGCCTAAATCTGAATTTCTCGTGTGGTAGAAAAAACTAAACATGTAAGCAGATAAATACATAAGAAATTATATATGTTAAAAAGTTCCATAAATGAAATGAATAGGAGAGTATTACTGTGAATAGTTACACACAAAAATATGGAAGGTGGATTATGTCAAAGAAAAACCAGAGCTGAACAGTAGTTAAAGCAGTAAAAACAGATTTTATCCAGATTTATTGCAATAGGGGAAAAGAGACCTCAATGTAGAATGGGCTCAACTCCAAACACAGCATGGGCAAGTGGAAATTCATAGTCAAGGAGCAGTGGATGGAAATTGACTAAAGGTTATTCTGGCTAAAATGACCTAACAGGATTCTTGCTGAAGACAGGTCAGGTGATCAGACATCACCTGGGGGATGGTGGAGAATGAGGAACCTGGTCAAATATTGAGATGATTAGATATTGAGGGTGGGGGTTCTGGTTAAACTGAATTAGCAGGATTATTGCTAAAACAAGATTTATAAGGAAGTGCACAGATGGGCCTAGGAGATGGGTTAGGAGCCTGACTGAAGTTTGGTCAGGCAAAGAACCTTTGTCAACTGTGAGAATGCATGTTGTATTTCATTCTTAGAATAACTCACTAAATTTGTAAAATTTAAAAATGGATATTTTTTGTTGTAATAAAAAAGGAAGTGTCATTTTCATTTTGTTAAAAAATGAGTGAAAGAGAAAAAGAGAAGAAGAAAGAAGCAAGTAGTTCAGAAATTCTACCTGATTTTTAAAATTGAGTATTTTTATACTTGTACGATAGTAGCTGAGGCCAGAAATGTACTACACAGTTACTTAAACATGTCAGATCAAATATTTATTTACATAGATTAAGTTTGTATTGATTATAATATATTGGCAAATTTAAGAATTTAAAATGAGATAATGCTATAAACTTAGGACTTCTCTAAATGTCAAAGACAAAAAAAAAAACAAAAACAGAAAAAAAGGATGAAGAGTTAGTTCTTGATGAAAGGAAACTAAAATGAGTCATGACAACCAAATGCAATGCATGATCCTTTACTAAACTTTGGATGAACCTGGATACATACAACTGTGAAAAACATTATTATACAAATAAGAGAAGCTTGAGTATGGACTATACAATACATGTATTATATTGTATTATATATACAACATTAATTTTCTTGAGTGCTATCATAGATTATAGCTTCCAAGGAGAATATCCCTGTTATTAGGAAAAATAAACTGAAGTAGTTAGGAGTCAAGTGTCATGGAGTATGTATCATAATCTGAAATGGTTCGGGGAGAAAAGCATATATGGAGATAGGTAGGGAGGGAAGTAGATAGCTGATAGAGCAATGGGGAAAAACAAATATAGAAAATATTAATTATTCTGATTCTAGGTAATCCATGTACAATGTTTATTATACTATTTTTCTGAAGATTTTAAATTTTTTGAAATGAAAACTTGGTTTAGAAAATATAAAAACCATTATAGTTTTTCCTCAAATTTGAATGACAGCCAATATAAAATACATGGCCAGTCACAATACCATTATTTTTCCTGAGCACTTTGAAAATATTACTCTTTTTATTTTTATTTTTATTTTTTTTGCTGAGACTTAGTGTTGTCAACCTAATTGTATTTTTTCAAAGCAGGTAATCTGTCTATTTTTCTTAAAGCTTTATGATTTTACTCTTTGCCTTTGAAGTTCTCCTTTCACTCTGTTCTTGCCAGGTGTGTGCTGGTTTATATTAACTCTGTTTGGGGCTTGGGATAGCCTTCATTTGATGAATTCATTTCTTATTTTAGATTTGTAAACAAGAATTACTGTCTTAAAATAATCTTTCAATTTATACCTATCCTCCACATACTCATGGTAATATATTTACTATTATTTATTTCATACGTACCATATAAATTTATTTGCCTCAAATGTAGTACTAGGGAATTTATCAGTTCCTTACCAGTTTTATATTAATTTTAAATTTATCAGCCTGAGATATGCTTATGTATTATGTGAATTTGGATCCTAAATTTGTTATAGCACCAGATGGGTTTCCTACTTTTTAAGAGTGGTTCCTTTTTGCCCAGGGCCTGAGGCAGATGACGCGTTTCTCTGTAGTGTCCCCAGATGGGAAGAGTTTTCTAGTTTCTGTCTGGAAACAGATATTTAGTGACCATTGGCTTTATGTAAATAGCTCAGCTGCAGATCCTCACATTCACAGGGCCTAAGACCCTGACTTTCATTGTTAAGTGTTGTGGAACTCCATCCTCTATGTAATATAAGAAATTAGATTTGGAAAGCCTTGCACAGGAAAGTAAGTGACCAGATGGGAAGTGAGCAGAATGAGAGCTATAGAAAAAGTTAAGGGTAACAAGGTGATCAAGTGAAGCAAAAATATTTTTCTAAAAGCATTTCATGCAGATGAGAAATATCATTGATATATATTATTTTATTCATTATCTATACATATACTTTTATATCCCTTTTCTGTTATTACACTTGTGGGGAGAAAAACAGATTGGGTTTAATTATATTGATCTAAAAAACATTTTTTTTCAGTTTATAAGATCACATTAGAGATATAATGCTCTCCTCTCTGCTAAGAATTTACTTCTCTTCTCCAACAATGATGTTGATGTAGGGTTTTTTGTATTCTTAGGGATTTGTCTTCCTAACCACACTCTGTTGATCTGGGGTATGGGCATCTAAATTGGTATTTTCTTGGAGCCCTTTATAATTGCTATTAGTTAAAGGGATCCAAACCCTTCTTGGAGGTGAAACTGTGTGAAACATAAGCTATTTGAAGAGGACTAGAAAATAAGAACCAAGAGAAAAAGAGATGGGTCAAGGAGCACATTGGTACTCCACGTGTGAGAAAAGACATGATCTTCAAAATGAATTGTCCAGCCCTGCCTGCCCCAGCCCACCTCACATGGATTGATGATGACTGACCCAAGCAACCTCTCCCAAATTCCAGACCCACACATCACGGGAAAAGTGGCTGGTTTAAGGCACTAAGACTTGTGATAGTTTGTTACACAACAACATATAACTGGACTACTTCACAACCACACAACAACAAGAACAAAATAAAACCTTTACGAAAGAGTTACTTAAGATAAAAGATACATTAGCCTATTGATATGCCCTGTTTCCTCATAGCTACAATAAGAGTCAAGGTGACACCATTTAAACATACTGTAGTCTAGTGATATTTATACAAAGATGTACTATTAAGTGACAAATGAAGACATGTCTCATCTTATTACAGACTGAGGAGCTCTCTAAATGCTCAGAATAATGCACCTGGATACTGAATTCAGTTTGAGGCCGCTCAGCTCCAGACAGTTTGGAAGAAGTTCAGAGGAGAGTGATCCCAACTCTGACCCACACCTCCTGCAATTAAAAAATAAAAATTCAAAAAAAAAAAAAAAAAAAAAAGGCAGAAACCCAAGAGTCTACCCCACACATAAAACCAGAGTGATTAAAGAAGGAAGGTCTGGCTAGAGATTAAAGACAAAGCCTGTAACTACCAACATGAAAACATACCTCCGGGCCAGCAACTGGTAACTACAGGAGAGGTATGATCTGAGGCTAGAAATATTTGAGAGTCATCTTGTACCAGCAACAGAACCACTCTTTATGAGATTCTACTAATTTGGAAAAAGAATTACTGTTTATTTCAAATTTATTCTTTTCCCCCCCAAGCCTACATTGACAAACTTGGAACAAAAATTACTGACTTGTGAGAATAACAGATTTTACTGAAAGTTAGAAGTGAGAAAGGTGTATCTATGTCATGATAACACCAGTAAGTCAATCAACATTTCCCTGTACTCTTAGACAAAATTTTTCACAGGCCCTAACCCCCACCCCCTGCAATCTGCATCATTTCCATGTTTCTCCTGAATTGACCATTGCCCCGATGCAACCTACAATTAAAGTTTTAAATCCCTCCTCTTAAATCGTGCAGAGCATTTCTGTTTACCTCCCAAATTTCCCTCTCTTTCTATCTTACATATCTACAGACCTATTAAGGTAATTGGCTGAAGTTTTATCTACTTATTTCAGGTTTGAATCTCTGCCTCTTTCAACAGCCTCTGTAAGGAGCTGAAAATAGATTTGCTGAATTATGACAACTTCCTCAAATCCTAGAGACTCCAGTCAAGTTTGGTTTTAAATAGCATTTCTCTTTCTTCCTTCCTTTCTTTCTTTCTTTCTTTTTCTTTTCTGTGAGTCTTAACAGGCTTTATGTTTCAGATGTCTGTTGTGGAGTTTCACTAGAATCAATACTTCATGGCAAGGTAGGGGAAGAATTGATAATTAGGAGAAGTTGCGGAGCTGAGAGCCCAGTGTTCTCAACTGGGGGCAAACATCTGATAATGTTAGAGACAATTTTTATTTTTTTGATGGGTGAGGGCAAGGGATTGCAACTGATATCTAGTGGGCAGAGGATAGGAATGATGCTAAACATCCTGTAACAGATGAGACAGCCCCCTAAGGTTTTTTTTTGTTGTTTTTTTTTCCCAACCAAAATGTCAACAGAGCTAAGCCTGAGAAACCCTGGCTTTAGCCAACCTCCAAAAAGTACTATGGAAGGAACAAAAATGGCTCATCAGAATTGTCCCAACTTGGGCCAAAATGTCTGGATCTTTCTAGCCCACCATCTATCAGTAAGTGAATATGGCAGCCAATCCCAGAAGAGGCTGACAGCTGAAGACTGTCCAACAGTCATGCTGCCAGAACAAGGACTATCACTTCTTTATTGATATGGGACCCAGTTAGCACATCTCTGTTCCTATGGTTTTCTGCTATAGCTATGTACAAGAGTACAGAGAATAAATATTTCAGGATATTGTCCTGTGATGTTAAGGATAAAAAAAAAAAAATTCATGCATTCCCAAATTGTCAACTTCTATTGGAGCATAACTAACTATATGGGCCTATTATTTATTTAGTTTTAACTAGTATGTAAGATACTCCATCTGCTCTATTGGGCCTCAGGTATCCTTTTGAGGAGGGGCATAAACAGAAATATTATTTATTTAGTATTTTGTAATGCAATAGAGAGTTTATTATTTTTTATACACATTACACATTATGCCAACCACTCCAAAATCTGATAACAACAAACCTGAAAGTGCTTGATAAGATTTCCATCTCTGGCCAATTCAGTGTTAAGTTCAATAAAAACAATATTCATTCTATGTAATCAAAAGCAAAATGTACAGACTTTGGCCAAGATGGAGTTCTAGACAGACATGCTGAGTCTCCCTCCACAAATATAGAAGGAATACAACTACCTCAAAATTAGAGACAACCAGAAGTTCCAGAAATTCGAGCCACATGGAAGTCCAACAAACATAGATATAAAGAAGAAATACTCATTCAGACAGGTAGGAGGGGCTGAGCCAGATGGGAGAGGACTTGATCTGGTGGTGGCAGCAGCAGCAGCAGTGGCAGGCCAACAGAAAGCGCAATCACATGTTTTAAAAAGTGGGGAGGGACACCTGGGGAGCCCTCCCAGCCCCAGACCAGACTGCGCAGCTCAAGGTCCCAGCGTCGGGGAAAATGAAGCTTCATTGTTTCTGACTGTGCAAACCAGTGGGAGTTGTGGCAGAGGAAAAAACTGCTGATCCCTCAACAGAGTCAGCTTGTTTAAAGGGCCCCGCAGTCCTGGAATATCCACAGATCCACCCACTCTGGGAATAGTGGCCAGTGTGACAGCTAGAGAGGCATCAGGTTCACACAGAAGTGGGAGAAGTGGCTAGAAAATGGGCGAGTGCTGAGCAAGTGGCATTGTTCCCTCTCAGACCTCTCCCCAACATACAGCACCACAACGTGGTGAAATGGGTTGCCTAAGGCTCTGCCCCTTACAACATAACAGATATGACAGCTCTACCTAAGACACAGAGGCAAAAAAAATACAGGAGCCTGTCAAGATGAGGAGACACAGAAGTATGGCCCAAAAGGGGGAACAGAGCAAGGTTCCAGTATGAGAACTAAGTGACAAAAAGACAGTCATAGTCAACCTAACAGACGAGGAGATAGCTAACCTAACAGGTGAAGAGTTCAAAACATTGGAGATAAAGATACTCACGGGCTTGACAGATATGGTTAAGTATGGCAAACACATAAGAGAAGAAGTGAAAGCTATGCTAAATGAATCAAAGGAAAATCCACATAAAAACCAATGGTGAAAGGAAAGAAACCAGAGTTCAAATCAATGATTTGGAACATACAAAAGAAAAAAGTTGTCAACCAGTACAGAATGAAAAAACAAGAATTGAAAAACATGAGGAGAGGCTTAGGAACCTCTGGGACAACTTTAAACATTTCAGCATCCAAACCATAGGAGTGCCAGAAGGAGAAGAGAAAAAGCAAGAAATTGAAAGCTTATGTGAAAAAATAATGAAGGAAAACTCCCCAAATTTGGTGAAGGAAATAGACATATGAGTCCAGGAAGCACAGAGAGTCCCAAACAAGCTAGACCCAAAAAGGACCACACCAAGACACAATTAAAAAGCCAAAGATTCAAGATAAAGAGAGAATCTTAAAAGCAGCAAGAGAAAAGCAGAGAGCAACCTACAAAGGGGTACCTATAAAACTACCTGATGATTTCTCAAAAGAAACTTTGCAGGCAAGAAGGGGCTGGCAAGAAGTATTCAAGGTGATGAAAATCAAGAACTTACAACCAAGATTACTTTATCCAGCAAAGTTATCATTTAGAATGGAAGGGCAGATAAAGTGCTTCCCAGACACGGTAAAGTTAAATGAGTTCATCATCTCCAAGCTATTATTATATGAAATGCCAAAGGGACTTACTTAAGAAAAAGAAGATCAAAATTATAAACATTAAAATGGCAACAAACTTATAACTATCAACAACTGAATCTAAAAATTAAAAACAAAACCCAACTAAGCAAACAAGAAGAGGAACAGAATCATAGGTGTGGGGATCATTTGGAGGGTTATCAGCTGGGAGGGAGAAGGGGGAGAAATGGGGAAATGGTGCAGGGATTAAGAAGCATAATTGGTTGGTATAAAACAGACAGTGGGAAGTTAAGGATAATATAGGAAAGGGTGAAGCCAAAAAACTTATATGTATGACCCATGGACATGAACTAAGGGGGGTGGGATTGCTAGAGGGAAGGGGGGTACTGAGCATAGCGGAGCAGAGGGGGAAACTGAGACTACTGTAACAACATAATTAATAAAATATACTTTAAAGAAAGCAAAATGTACATTTTCTGATTTTTAAAACCATATAAGGGACACTAGTGACCATCTAGTCCAAATTTGTAGGCAACTGCACATGTATTCATGTGTTCCAACAGCTCTAGCAAATTATGATCTCCCTAATGATTTGTATTGAATGCAACTTGCTATATCAAGTGATAACTCATTCCCATTTAATACATTTTTTTTCTTTATATCAAGCCCCAAAGTTCCCATCTACAGTTTTTTTCACTGCTTGCAATAATGCCTTTTGGAGACTTGTTTCTTGTGTGAGCAATTCTGAGAGCTATTTTATTTCCAAATAGCCTGTTTTCAAATATTTTATGTATCAGCACATTTAACAAACTAAATATATATATTTTTTCTTTTACCTGTGTGCTTCCTAAGGCATAGGCTTGACTCTACATACTCATATTCCAAGCTCCCATGAATTCTAAGATGATGTATTTTCACTCTCCAATACTCCTTTGTATTTCTCTCACAGAAAAAAATTTGCTGTTTTGTTCAGAAAAAAAAAAAAAAAAAAAAAAAAAGCTGTGTAATATTTTCTTTGGCGAATGAAATCATAGAATGACAAACCAACCGAAGTTTCTTGTTATATGATATCATAAATTATTGTTCTACATCATTTACAGAAATATAGTTAAATCATTGTGTTTATTTTATTATGTCTGTATTGAGAAAATATTGTCTGAAAAATAACAAAGATAGAGTCAGGAAAAATAACGAGAATTTTGTATGTCTCATTATTTTTATTATGACAGTTTTCAAATTTCCCTCAAATATGTTAGTTATTTCTCTGATATTTTAAATGATTGAAGTGCAAAACATACAAATGATATTTGAATGTAATGAGGTTTTTCTTTCTGGAATGTAGTTCCTGTTATAAAAATATGAATGATAGTAGTAATGAATAGAATATGTTAATAATTATTCATAATGGTTAATTCTAAGTTTAATAATTAACATAAAATTGCAAAAAGAAACATTTGGTCATGTATAATATGTACCTTGCAAAATGACATTGCATAATCAACCCAGAAGAAGTTAATGAGTGTGCATTTGAAATTCCTACTCATTTATGTTTATGCTGATTAGTATATAATAATTAATAAAATATTTGGTGATAAGAAATGGAGTATGTAAATAGTTCTCCATCTGTGTAAGCTCCCAGTGATGACACTTTATATGTCACATTTTTAAGAGGCCAAGTTTAGTACATCCATTTCAGTCACCAGAATTAACTTTTATGGAGCGAACTCAAGACTCTCATTTTCTATGAAAAGAGCTAAACATGTATCTCCTCTTTGAGTTTAAGAGAGTACTAACAACAATGTACTAGTGACATAAAGATAGAAATCTTTTCCTCTACTGTTCTCTAGGTTTTACAAATTTGGTATCACTTTTTCTCTAATTCTTACCTACAGGAAATAAAACTAATGTTGATTTTCAATGAAAATACTTGAGAGAAAGATTCCATATTATACAGGGCAGGCCAACTGCTACAATCAACAATCTCCAGGTCTTAGTAGGGTCACCTAAAAGCAACTTATTTCCTTGTTATGATGATCTAATGCAGTTTGTTGTGGAGAAGAAGGCCATCCCCTGGGGACTCAAGATTTTGTATTTTATGTTGAGTTGAAGGTCACACAGTAGATTTTAAGGATCAGGCCTGAAAGTGGCACACACCACTTCTTCTCACATGAACAGAACTCAGTCATCAAAGGCAAGGGAAGCACAGGAATCTAGCCATGTTCCAGAAAGGCAGGTAAATGAGATTTGGTGAACTGTGTCATCTCTGCCACAAATTTTGGAGCAATTATTTCCCTCACTTGTTCTTGTATAATTTCATAACCTGACTCTTTATCCCACACTGTATTCCTGATTCTGCACTGTATTACAGTCTTGGATTATTTTAACCTCCTGATGCCTATCAGCTTGCAAAGAGAACCAAGAAAAAAAAAAAAAAAAAAAAAAAGACCGGGCAGTCCCATTGAGTGCTATCCTGAAGCAGCAGAATGGTCTGCTGGTTTTCAGAACAGCGCCCTTCCCACAGCTCAGCTCTACTGATCATTACTAACAAGACCGCCATGCCATGGCCGCCATGGCCTACATCCCTCACCTCATGTCTCTGTCGGTTCACTTGCCCTTTTTAAACCCAGCACACAAATCACTTTATGTATGAAGTATGAGTGAGCTAAATTTTTTATTATCTTTGGTTACCTGATAACACAGATGGTAAGTGAGACAGAAGCAGAGGAAATGACTTTGCTGGAAGAGGAAGAAATTGATACAGTGCTTAGTCAGAACTGACTAAAATTCAAAAGAAAAAAATGACAGAATAGTTATTGCTCAGAGGAGGTAGGTGCATAAATTCTCATTCAATTTGTCACTCTAAAAGATCTCAAAAAAAGTGAATGACAGACTAAATGAATGGCATTTTAACACAAAATTGTATGATGTTTTGTCCACACTGGCTAATTTTAATATAATCTGTGTGAAACTGAAAAACAAAACATAAGGCTGAATTTGTATTTTTTCATACTGAATAACTTTGACCCCCGAGTCCCCACCTGGTTGGCCAGAGAGAGATTGTCCTAATATTGTCCTCTGTATATTGACTAAGGCATGGAGCAAAGCGTTGATGCTGTTTGGCAAGTCCAAGCCCAGGCCAGTGAGGGTGGGGGGAAATGTGTAAGTGACGTAAAGAAAAAGAGCTTTGTGGTGCAATCACTACTGTGATGGCAACTCTTTTCACACAGCCAGACACAACTCGTTGTTCAGCACATATGTTTGCTTAGCAAATAGAACTTTTCTAAAAGGTTTGCAAGGAGAAATCACACCACAGAATAGCTTGGAAAAGACAAAAGGAGGAAAATTTTATTCAATTTCTTCCAGTCTTCCATTTCTCATTGTCAAAATGTATATACTGTAAGGGGCTAACTTGCTCAGAGTTTCAAAATGTGTCACTCAGCCCCTCATCAGGTCCTCAGACACCTAAATATCATGCTGTATGTCAGGACATTTCATCCAGGTAGAGTGAAGGACAGGAAAACCAGCATGATAAGTTGTTGACCACATGACCAAAAAGAGGCAGTTAAGGGAAAATGAGAAAGAAGGTCTGTAACATTCATATCCCACCCCTGCCCATTCAGACAACTCATATCTGTCTACATTCCTCCAACACATCACCGCACTGGGGATGTAACTGCAAGGTGACCCCATAGACCTGTAAGATAACCTCTGGCCAAAACTGCATTTCTCTCTCCATCTCACCCGTGCTCCATTCTAACTGGTCAACCATCACCAGTATCCTGGTATCAGTGTCATCTAGAAGCCAATACCTAAAATTCTTTTAAAAATCTACATATTTCTTACTCACCAGTACACAGTTATCTTGGCCAAAAGCTATGGGATTCTTCAGACAAAAAATTGGAGGGATATTTACTGCATACACATATTGTGGAATTGCAGGGTTCCCTGCTTGTGGTAACCCAGCCTCCTCTCCCATCAGTGCATTGGGTGTTGGCACACAATATATTTGGAAACTAGGTAAGTAGTTATGAATTTCCATTGTGATAGTTGTCATCAGCCTTCTGCTAACTTGCTCTTGATTTTTATTCTAATAACATAAAATATACAGCAACTTTTCCAGCTGCCCACCTTTCTCATTCCCATGGTGATATAATGCTCTGTTAGTGCAACCATAGATCTTTGTGGGTCAAGGCTCTAGCTGCTACTGACCCTACTGCCCATTGTGATGATTATGATGATTATATTTATCCCAGTGCTAATAATTAATTGCTACTACTTACTCTATGCCTTTCCAGAACCCTATCTTTTCTAGAGAGAATTAAGAGGACAGATAAATGGCTAAAGTCCCTACAAAAAAAACAAAAAACCTCCCTACAGAGGACAGTCACTACCAAACTATCAAAGACACTGGTACCCATCCCCACCTCAAATAGTATCTTTTTTATACCTGAGAAACTTGCTCATGTGGTAAGACTTGAACTATATATAAAAAGTTATAACATTCTCATATACTGTAAATTTCTGATTGCTATTTAACATTTTGTCAAGAAAACTTTCACATTTCTACTTGGTTTACTCCTTTTCATCATTTAGTCCAGATTTCAGGGGGGCAAACACAATAAGTTATTAAAACCAATGCCTATAGTCCTTTCTAAAATATTAAAACCTTATTCATGAGATTTTGAGGCAATCCAGTCTTATGTTTCACCTGCCCTCCCATACATCCCCTGGCACAGCCATTACATTTCCAGTATAGGTTATTTCTTCCTGGAATTTGGATCTAGCTTTCACTTTTGAGGCTGTATGGATACTTGACTTTGGTTATGGACTATAGGCAACATGGGGTGATGGGAGCATGTCTTGAGGAGAGTAATAAGATAGTATTTTATTGCAAGACACCTGTCTCATGTAATATCATTATCTAGCCTCCAGATAAGAGCAGTCTGAAGTATATCCTCTAGCAATAGAGAAGAGCTGAAACGGGAGTTCTGTTGTCAGGCTCATCCTTCCATTTTCCCATGCCAAGTATCAGTGTCCCATTCTTTCACTGTGAAAGTGCTAAGTTTGTCATAGAAAAACTACCAAGGTTGCAAATTTAGTAGTATACTCTGGCTTTCTGAGCATGTGTTGATTTGGAAAGTTTCTTCCTTGACTCTTTTAATCTAATGTGTTATTGATAATTTCTTCACAGCATAATCCTAATAAATAACATGGTCCTCCACCTACACATCTTAATTAGCCACAGGTCAATGCTTAGGTAATTTTGATACTATGTAAGGGCAGCAGCTTTTGTTTTCAGAGAGCTAAGTACCTAACTCCAAAGGTCCGTTTTGAAGAACCAATTGTGTTGACGTTGGCACTCAAGAAAATAGACCCTGATATAAGGAACACTGTGTGGCAATTTTGAGGAGACTTTCAATCTTGAAGCTCCAAGAAAGGAAAGGGATATAATTCAAATGAGTCAGAAAAGAGACAAGCAAAAGAGTGAAAGAGGGTGTAGAAATATTGTAACCCTAAATTTAAAAAAAATACTAATAATTAAATACTTAAATATTTAGACACGTTAAATACACTTTCTGTGGCCATCATCTTCTTTTGATATGAATCAATACAGTTATATTTTAAGTATATTTTATTGATTATGCTATTACAGTTGTCCCAATTATTTCCCCTTGGTCCCTCTCCACCAGGTACCCCCCTTCTCTCCAGCAATCATACCCCCTAAAGTTCATGTCCATGGGTGTTGCATATAAGTTCTTTGGCTTCTCCATTTCCTTTACTATTCTTATCATCCCCTTGTCTATTTTGTACCTACCAATTATGCTTCTTAATCCTTGTAACTTTTCCCTCATTTTCCCCCTTCCTCCTCACTTCTGATAACCGTCAATATGATCTCCGTATCTATAGTGTTCTAGTTGCTTGCTTAGTTTGTTTTTGTTTTTAGATTCATTTGTTAATAGTTATGAGTTTGTTGTCATTTTAATGTTCATAGTTTTGATCCTGTTTTCCTTAAGTAAATCCATTTAACATTCAACACAGTTATATATTGAGTGTATTATTTTTATTGCTTTATTTATACTGTACAAACAGAAAACATATTTACATATGGACATAGCAGATAACACATACTTAGAAGCAAATTATCTAGCACCTGAAACAGATATAATGTCTTCTAGGTCATCTGAATTAAAAGCAAAAATAGTTCCTATCTGTATAAGAATAAAGACATTTAAAATTGCCAAATTATACACGAAGTGTCTCTATTGACTTATTTAAATAATAACATCAGAAGTAAGAAATCCATAAAATAGGCACTTAAAAGCTGTTCCTACCATCTTAAAAAGCTATTTCAAAACATCCCTCTTTTGTGAAACTTGCCCCTGGGAGGACTGGTTGCTTCCCTGTATGCATTCATTTAGCACACATTGCATCATTTCATGTACTTCTTATCTTTCTCCCCAGCTTGAAGATCAGGGATAGCATTTTACACCTGCCCTTATGCCCAAAACAGTAAGTAGTATGTGCAATGTTTTAATAAATAGGTGAATGAAAAATGGCGCTTTATTTTTAAATGCCTCAAGCTTTTAAGTCTTACACTGTTTTACTTTCTCAATATTCCCCAGACATTCCTTCAGAAATTCAATGTCTACATATCCTAGTCTGTCAAAATATTCTCTCAGGAGCAGAACTAAAACTTATCTTTACTAAAATGTAAGTGAATTAGAAGTTTTTTTTGTTTTTTTTTTTTAATTTTTTTTTTATTTTGGTTTTTCAATTACAGTTGTCCCCTTTTCCCCCAATTTCTCTCCCCCACCCAACCCACCCCCTCTCCCACAATCATATCCCTCCCCGTTGTCCATGTCCATGAGTCTTTCATACAGGCTCTTTAATTAAACCCTTCCCTTACTTATCCCCCTTCTCTCCCTCTCCCCTCCCCCCTATTGACTGCTATTCTGCTTAGAAGTTTAAGTATAACCTAATACATAACAGATATAGATTTCTCAATTTGAAATCCATTACTATTTCAAATACCTTAAAAGTGCAAAAAAAAAAAATCTAAAAAAGGAAGAGAAGAATTAGTGTTGAAAGTATAGTTACATATTGGTTTGCATCTTAGTGTGTGTGTGAATACATGCCATGTGTATGAAGAAATTAACTTTTCCCTAAATTGGAGAATTAGAATGTTTCATGAAATTAATGGATGGAGTATCCTAGAAAGAATAAAGGGAGGCCTGGATAAATTAAAGATTTTATCTACAGCCAAACTAAAGTAATTGGCTAAATTAACCTGTCTTAAAAAGACACCTACTGAGACACTGCAAAGTAAAGAAAAGATAAAAGGAGATTAGAGCATGTAATATGGCATATAAACAGCAATATTTAGAAAGAAAGGGGAGACTGAGAATCCACTGTAGAGGGGAGGAAAGATTTAATGTATATAAGTGACTAATTGTGCGAGTTCATGTGTGAAGAGAAACCTTAGCTTCTTTCAGCTGACATAAACACAAAAATCTTGCATTCAAATTTTCTTCCAAATTATATTTGGGAAAAGATTAAGATATAAATTAAAGTAAAAACATGTGAACATAGAAATGGTAACTCCTTGCCTCTTAGCCTATCCAAATAGCCTAAAGATTGTGTTGTTTGCAGACATTTGTATATAAATTTGTGCATAGTAAAATAGACTTATTTAGAAAAGTTTAAAATACTTACATTTTTCAACCATTGCCAGATGACTATGGCACATTTTTAAAAATTCTGAATACAGAATTATAAAACATTTCTCTAGATTTAGTTAAGGAAAAGGCACTATTTAGCAAAAAAAAGAAGTGGTATTTGTGAATCATAAGTGATAGAATAGACTACTGAGTGTTTTTTTTTTTTTTAACTGTTGTTCTATTACAGTTGTCCCAAATTTTCCCCCATTGCTCTCCTGTGCTCCTCCCACCACCCCTCCCAACATCAATCCACATCCTATTGTCCATGTCCTTTATACAAGTTTCCTGACTAGACCCTTCTCCTCTTTCCCTCTTACTCCCCACCCACTTCCTTCTGGTCACTGTCAGCCTGTTCCTTGTTTCCCTGTATCTGGTTCTATTTTGCTCATTTGTTTGTTTTGTTCATTAGGTTCCTATTATAGGTGAGATCATATGGTATTTGTCTTTTGCCACCTGGCTTATTTCACTAAGCATAATTCTCTCCAGTTCTATCCATGCTGTCACAAAAGGTAGGAGATCCTTCTTTCTTTCTGCAGCATAGTATTCCACTGTGTAAATGTATGACAGTTTTCGGTCCACTCACCTACTGATGGACACTTGGGCTATTTCCAGCACTTGGTTATTGTGAATAGTGCTGCTATAAATATAGGAGTGCATAAATTCTTTTGAATTGATGTTTCAGAATTGTTTGTGTATGATCCCAGCAGTGGAAACTCTGAATCAAAAGGCAGTTCCATTTTAATTTTTTTGAGGAAATTCCATACTGTTTCCACAGTGACTGCACCAGTCTGTATTCTCACCAACAGCATACTACAGGTCCCTTTTCTTCACATCTTTGCCAACACTTGTTCATTGATTTATTAATGATGACCATTTTGACCAGTGTGAGGTGGTGTCTCATTGTGATTTTAATTTGCATCTCTCTGGTAGCTAGTGATATTGAGCATCCTTTCATATATCTCTGGGCCCTCTGTATGTCCTCCTTGGAGAAGTGTCCATTCATGCCCTTTGTCCACTTTTTAATCAGATTTTTTGTCTTCATTGTGTCAAGTCATATGAGTTACTTATATATTTTGGAGACCAGACTCTTGTCTGAGGTATCATCAGCAAATATATTCTCCCATATGGTCATTTCCCTTTTCATTTTGATGATGGTTTCTTTAGTCAAGCAGAAGATTTTTAGTTTGATGTAGTTCTATTTGTTTATTCTTTCCTTTTATTTCCCTTGCCCTAGAGTATATATCAGCAAAAATATTGATTAATGGGATATCTGTAATTTTACTGTCTGTTTTCCTCTGGGACTAAAAAGATGTCATGGCTTACATTTAAGTCTTTTATCCATCCTAAGTTTATTCTTGTGTATGGTGTAAGTTGATGGTCTAGTTTCAGTTTTTTGTATGTACCAGTCTCTCTCAAGAGAAAAAATTAATCTACTTGGAGAAAAAGATCCACCATAGCACTATTGACAACCAATGAGCAAAGATTAATATAGGTAGAATAGGAATAAGTGGGAAAAAAGAAAAAAAGAAAAGCTTAAGTAACACCTAGAGGAAAAGGAAGGGATTTTTAGATGATAGAAGCAGAAGGAATACTAAGAGTGAAGAATGAAAACCAAGCTAAGAAAGGGAAAAATTCAAATTTAATATGAAACAAAGAAAGGGCAGGAGGAAAGCAAAATGGAATAGGAGAGGGGAGTGATAAAATTTGAGATTTGAAATACAAAATCAGTGAAAATCTAGGAATTCAATTGAAGAAATACAACAAAAACCATATCCATAGTCAACAAGCAAAGATTGATAAAGATGGAGAGAGAATAAGGGTATTTTAAAAATGGGAAAAAATGTGAGATGATTGATGACAAGAAAAATGGTTTTGAGAAGTTAGAGAGGGGAGAAATGGTAAGGGGGAAGAATGGAAACAAATCATAGCAAGAGAAGAAATAGAATTTAAAATTAAAATAAGAGGAAATAAGAAGTTAAAATGGAGTAAGAGAAGGGAGGAGCAAAATATGACATTTGAAATAAGCTATAATATAAAAACTAGCGACCTAATATGCACAAACTTGAGGGACAGGAAATTAATGTTAAACATTATGCACGAGAGAAAATAACACAAATCATGAAGAAGACCATGATGGAATTTGTCTCAGGAGTTTCTAGTGTTTACCACTTTCTTCTCTCTCTGGATCTACCCCTTGGTGCTGTCAGATGATGTCTCAGTCCAGCTGTAGGCAGCCTGTTTGAGACTACCCACATTCCACAGTTTGTGGCTACCTGCTTCAGTTGTTAATCTAGTTGATCTGCAAGCAGAAGTCAGGCTTAAGAACCACAGGGAGGGACAGAGTAATTCCTGTGGGCAGGGTTATTTCTTCCTCTCAGGCTGATGCCACTTGGAGGGGAGTGGTCTGCCTGAGCAAGATGGTTCCTACAGTATGGGGGACGACTCAACACAGGGATTTTCTCATGAGTGGTATTTTATACATGCTTTTCTCTGTAAGAATCTAACAGAACAGAATGTTCATGAAAAGAGAAAGTAATTAACATTGTGCTTCCTAACACTACTTTATAAAATTGAGACAGCATTTGCTTTGAATTTGGACTATTTTAAGATCATCTAATGTCTATCCTCTAAGCATACCAAGGAATAACATTTAAAATTTCACTATTTGGTGATTGCATCACTACAGACTGCTTTTAATTGAGAAAAATAAATATATCTCTTTTGACTTTATTAGTATTATTATTGACTGTAAATAAATGAAGTTGTCTTTAGATTTCACAAAAATATTGAATTTCATACACTTCAAGATTTAAAGAACAAAAGCAATCTTAATTATTATTTCAAAAATATGTGCTATGAATTTAAAACATGAATAATATTATAACCAATGTTTGCATTGATATATATATATATATATATATATATATATATATATATATATATAATTAATTTAACATCTGGGTTTTACTTGTACAGTTAGTTACCAGTCTAATGATCATACACATTCCCTACCCTTTCTCTGATGCTTATTACCCATGAACATGTTTTTTTCTGGCAGTCTCCTCAAGAATCATATCATTCCTATATATTTTTCCTGTGCAGGTATTACAATGGTAGCTTCTGGAGACAATTCTCCAGCTTTACAATCTAATGCTATTGTGACTCTAATGAGAATTTCAGTTAAAGGAGGTACCGTGGCATTATGGTAAGAAAGCTAACATGACACTTTTGTTTAGGGCTGGCCTCCCAAAAGAAAACCTGTGAATCAAGACATTGTTATTACACTATGAAATATCCCATCTTCCTAGTAGAATATAATTAAATGTAGCTTACAGAGTTCACACAGTTAACATCTTGCAGGTTTGTATGATGAATAATGGATTACAGAGTCATATGGGGAGAGTAGAAATTTGTATAACAAAAAATTTGCAGCCAAAGACACCATACCCATTATTGTACCCCTGGATGCAACAGCATTAGTCTTAGCTAGGTCAGGACTGCTGTGATCACATTAGAATCTGCAAACAACCCAATTGGTGGTATCAAGGATATACCATAGGACAAACCTTTATTTTTAAAAATTTCTGAACTTCTACCTTTTTATTGAGCCTAGATAATGATTCTTGGTAACCATAATGGATTTCTCAAATAATTTTTATTCAATTTTGAATGATTCACTTAAATTATTCTTGACCTACTTTGCCTGAAGTTAGTATGTGAGCAAGAAGATTGTATTTCTATCCTTAAAAAGGAAGAAATATCCTTCAAGTAATTTACACATCTCTCACAATACTGTTAAGGGTTTTGATTAAAAAGAGGTTTAAATATTCTAAAAGTATATTTAGATAATCATTTTTTTTGGTTGGGCTGGGAATATTCTCTTTTATATTGATTACTTTTTATATTATGAACTAATTGATTTGAGAGTAGTACAAAGGCACTTTAAGTGTTATGACAGCTAGAGTATGAAGAGAGTCATGTAGACAAGGGAAACTCTTCATGGAGAAACAGGCAATTCATGCTGATGTTGAATGATGACCTAGCTTTGTATGGGTAGAGATGAGGATGGATAGAGAAAAGAGTGTGAGCACAGAGATCTGGTTGTTAATCTATGTCCCAGGCCTGGTTATAGTTCAATATTATGTCATCTTAACTTTTTTCTTTTGGATTATAATGAAAAATCAGAAAGGCTGCATGTCACAAAGAAGTCTAGATCTTAAAGTCCTCTGCATGTCTGTCCATGGGAGTAGCCAAAATGTACTATTTACTAAATGCGTCAGATGAATCTTCATCTCTAACATATTAAGTAAGTACTGTCTTCAGCTTCATTTAAAGAGGAAAAAAACAAGCAAAAAATGTAATAATTTTTTCATGGCAGCACAATGCCAAGTTTCTGGTTGACCTAAGGACCACCACTTTAGGCCATTTAACATACTCCCTCATGTTTTAAAGACAGCATTTCTGTATTAGAAAATTTCATAAGCTAATGCCTGCTTCCCTTTAACTTACCTTACACATAAGGTCATACAGTCCAAGGAAGCCAAAGATACATAACTGAAATTAGAATTCTGGCAAGAAAAGCACTTAATTAAGGCCAGGAGCAGTGGAAGGATCTTTCTTCATACATGTGTCTCATTGGAAATCTGCTGAATAAAAGAACAGTAACAAGTCTAGAACAGTGACTTTCTTACTCAAAAGCCCAGTATTTGCCATCAGTTGTAACCACGTGCTTCCTTTAAAGACCATTGCAGCTTAGAAAGAACAGCAATAGACCCAACTTAGGGCAGGACCAGGACTATTTGCTAAAATCAAAATTCAACATCAATGAATTCTTAAAAACATGTATCAGGTGTCTTCTTTATGTGTATGTAACATTAGTTTGAAAATATTTCTGGTGAATATTTTACATATATAACTGTATATGCATTTTTTAAAACTCAGAAACAAATTATGTAGTTAAATAATTAGTCAAATGTTATACATTTTATCCCTTATTGAAAGTTTACACTGTGGAACAATTAAATTTTGATTATTTTAAGTTAAAATTTGTATTTTACATGAAAATTTTCAAGGTAGTTTGACAATGTAATCCTTTTTATGTAAAAGTTAACTTATATTCTGAGGTATCAGTAAAGTAGGGAAACTACATTGTTCAAAGAACACCTGAATGATGCAGAAAAATCACTCAGGTGCCAACTCAATAATAATAATGATCATATTACCTTTTGTTGCAAACTTCTAAGTGATGATTAGACCTGACTAAATAGTCTTCAGTTCATGGATAGCAAAATGAGTGATAGATATTTGCAGGATTTTTTCAGTGTACTATGAAAGTTGATGACAGAAGGGGAAATGACACTCAACTGTGAAGTCAATGGGATGGTTTTAGTTTGAAGAAATTGAAAAGCTGGGTTTATAGCTCAGATAAAAGATTACAGACAGAACTTGTGTAATTTAATAAAAATCCTTGCTGTTGTACTCACTGATTATCTGTTATTATCAGTGTAACTACTGGACCAAAATAATAATAATAATAATAAAATATTTAACCTTTTTTCCATTCAGCTTAAATGAATGATTACTATTATTAATAGCTCAGTTAATAACATAGCATCCTTTTGCTATGAGGTTTATAGATCTAGAATTAAGTCATTGAATACCAGACTGCTAAAACTCTTCAGTGATAGAAATTAGTAACTTTAAAACCATTAGGATTGAATACTGAAATTTAATCAGGAACATATGGTCTCAATTATTAGCTCAAACATTGTTAAATAAATCCTTAGAACTATTTAATTAGTTTATAAACTTCTTCCAAATTTTAGCAATATATACCCTAAATTACTTTTCCAGAGTCATTACAGATATATTTACTTTCTTTTCAGAAAGCCCACTCTGTAGCTCAGAAAGCCCTTTATACTATTCTCCTGGTTCTTATCAATTGCTGATTTATTCTGTTTTTGTAATAGAAGACTATAAACTCCCAGAGGACAGATACTAACCTTTGGTTCTCTAACATATCTAGCACACTCACTTCCAAAACAATGTGCTCAGTCCATCTTTTAAATGTAATTGAAATGAAGTAATTGTGACCTAAGTTTGTGGAAAATTTTCTTCAACCATTGATAATAAATCATGAAAAGACCATACTTGTGACTTAGCTTTTGATTTTATCTAGTCCTAAAATATGATCATCAGCCTGGATATATTTGCACCTAAGAAGGACACACTTCTGCTGAAGGATGCCCAAGAAGTATATGTCATGACCTCATCCCCAAAAAACTTTATGTTTGCAAATAGATGCAACAATTTTCCAAATGTTCTGATGTTCTAATGTTTTACTTTTTCAGCAAAATTTTAACTATAGATAAACAGATACTGTGTGTCACTGTTTAAGGAAGAGCTAATATGGCAGCTGTATGGCATGCCACCCAATAGAACTGGTTCAAAACCTTTACCTTAACTGAAACCTGATTACTTGTTAGTTAAATGGTAAAGTTGTAGCAACACTGCTAATCAAATAGCACATGTTTTTTGTACAGAGTGAATATAAAGCATATTTAAATTAATTTTAAAATGTAAGTAATATTGCACAAGATACTCTCCTGCTCCAGGTTACAACTTGAATTTACATTAGTTTGTGCATTAATTATGTAAATGGAAAAATAAGTCATGAGATTGAACTGCACTGACTTATTTTGTTTTGATATTCTGTAGAAAATGCTTGGCATATGCTTGCTTCTTCATTAATTTTGAATTATATATTTTTTGAGATTTACCTCAATATTAATGTTTATCACTTTTATCTCCCTTTAAGAATAGTTTATTTTTAATTTGTATAAAATTACTCTGTGTTTATTTAAGCATATCTATTTTGTAGTTGAAGCCTGCTTTTTATTATAATAGCAATTTTCATAATAAAAATACAGTACCTTTTCTAGAACTTAATAACATATATACACATATAACAGTTGTTCTTACTTCATATACATTGCTATCATAAATGGATTAACAAGATATTATAACTGGGAAGACTATGATTATAATTAATAACAAAAATATATTGTTCATGAGAAAATTCTGGTACTCTAATGAAGTACTATTAAAAGTTATTCAGAGGTGACATTGGTTAATACAATTATATAGATTTCAGGGGTACAATTCTATAATATATCATCTGTATATTGTATTGTGTGTTCACCACCCCAAGTCTCCTTCTAGCACCATTTATCCCCCTCTTACCCTCTCCTACTTCACCCATCCTCCTTTCTCTCTCATGCCAAGACATTCAATAAATATTTTTAAAAATTATCTAGGAAAAATGAAGCAGGAATAAACTGGGACCTGTTACTCTAATTATAACTCTAATTCTTATGCTGTGACAGAGTGATAGGAAGCAGATTAATTTCAATAAGCCTATCAAATTCTGTATGTTTTTGGTCATGGAAATACTCTGCCTTTAATTTAATAATTAATAACATATAACTGAAGAAAATATATTCTTTGGTTTAAGGCAATGTTAGAAAATATCAAAAGAAACCAAAAGAAAATTATGTGTTAATTTTCTGCTCTATGATGAAAAATTAATAAGGCACTGTTAACAAGCTTTCTTTATTTTCTAAGATCATATAGTACTTTTAAGCAAAAGTTAATTATGACTGCAGCATAACACCCCCACCCCTCAAGGCAATGTACTTCTTGTGATCAGAGTAAATATCCAGTGCACACAAAGTAATTTAAAATGCAAATGGTATTATCATTAAATAGTAGTTATGCATCAGTAAAAAGAGTATTGGGTTTATTGTTTAGAAACTAAAAAAATTATTTCTCTTATAAGACACATCTTCTATTTACACAGTATTTTTCTTAAAGAAGTTCAAACATTTGAACATAAATAACAAAATATTTATATAGTATCCTTTGGGTGAAAGTATGTATTAATGCCTCCCATTTTATGGAGTTAAAAAAAACTGTCTCAGCTTAAGGCCACTAACTGAATCAACATATTCTTCAGTATAACAGAGCAACCCCCTACCTATTCTCCACTAAATTCCACAGAGACATAACTTTAATTTCTACCCATGAAGAAAATCTCAGATGGGTTTATTTTTTATATATTTTAATAGATATGTAGGCAGTTTTACAGTAAGACATCAGCCCTTTCCTTTGTGTAACTTAAGACAGATGGGTCTTTGCAGACTTGGTGTGTAACGACTCTTAGAGAGGACTCCTCCAGGTAATTTAAATTATTGTAGAAAAGAAATATTGAACTTCTGGTAATGGCAAAGCAACCTATATCTGATTACTTCTTTTGTGGATATCCCACAGTCAACAATAATAAATTCTAGAAAAAGTGTCAAGATCAGCTGTTTGGAGATACCGAAGAGTGACCAAAGACAGCAGAGATCTTTGACCCTTGAAGTAAAGGATATGCATTGAAAAAGATTTTAGTTTATACCCTTTCTACTTTAGTTTGATAGAGTTCCCTTCATTTATTTTTGCCTTTATTTCCCTTGCCTTTGGGGTCAAATTCATAAAATGTTCTCTAAGACCAAGGTCCATAAGTTTAGAACTTATGTTTTCTTCTATGTAATTTATTGTTTTAGGTCTTAATTTCTGCACAAGAGAAACTGCTGACATAAACAAATAGGCAACCCACCGAATGGGAGATGATATTTGCAGACAAAAGTTCCAACAAGAGGTTAATAGCCAAAATATCTAAAGAACCCATACAACTCAACACCAAACAAACAAGCCAATTAAAAAATGGGCAGAGGTTGATAAAATTATATAGATTTAAATAAATTCAATAAAAAGTCATCAGAGGACCTGAGTAAGATACTTCTTCCAAGAAGACATACAAATGGCCTACAGATACATGAAAAGATGTTCAATTTCATTACCTAATAGGGAAATGCAAATCAAAACTATAATGAGATAGCACCTCACACCTGTTAGAATGGCTATTACCAACAAGACAAGTAATAACAAGTGTTGGAGAGGTTGTGGAGAAAAAGAAATTCTCATTCACTGCTGGTGAAATGTAAACTGGTACAGCTGCTAAGGAAAACAGTATGGTGGGTCCTCTAAAAACAAAGAATAAACATATGATCCAGCAATCCCTCTGCTAGGAACCTACTCAAAAAACTTGAAAACACTTATTCACAAATATATATGCACCCCTATGTTCATTGCTGTCTTATTTTCAGTGGCCAAGACATGGAGACAATGAAAGTTTCCTTTGATAGAGGGCTGGATTAAGAAACTGTGGTAACATATATACAATGAAATGCTATTCACCATAACAAAAGATGAAATACTGCCATTTGTGATAACATGGATGGACCTTGAGAACATTATGCTAAGTGAAATAAGTTAGTGAGAAAAATCAAAGAACCATATGATTTTCCTCATATGTGGGATATAAAATTGAAATAAACACAGAGAACAGTATGGTGGTTGCCAGAAGGAGGGGTAGTAAGGGGGTCAGATATATGGCAATGGAATATGATTTGATTGTGGGTGGTGGACACACAATACAATACACAGATCATGTATCAGAATTGTACATTAAAACCATTGTGATCTTACTAACCAATGTCACCCCCAAAATTTAATAAACTAAACCAAATGTAATGATTATATATGTATATGCTCTTTATACCTTAAATATTCCCAGATCTTAACTTGATGACAAAACTCAGTCAGAAAGCTGCATTCTTACTGATTTATGGAATCTAAGAACAGTCTTCGGGACTTGCAGAGTGCTTGATAGTGGGTGGGAGGGCATGGAAAAGAGTAAAACAGAGAAAGCAACCTTAAAATCCTTGTATAAACTAAAAACTGAATTGTGCATACATACAGTTTGCACAATTGTGTGTGGGGGGTGAGGGTACAGGCTCAAAACAATTCAAAAACTGAACGTCTAAAAGACCTGAGTGGGGGTTTTAGTTGCTGTTCAAAACAGAGGAAATAGAGTTTGACATTTAAGTATAAACATGTGAATTGCCTGTTAGAATAAGAACCACCATTCTTAAAAAGGTAGAAAATAGAATCCAAAGACTCTGTAATGTATTAGTCATAATAGTCGGTATATTATAAAGTTTTCTAGATGTGCAAATAAGGGCACAAGTGACCCTATTCAGAAAAATGTATCTATAATCAATAGAAATAGATTCCAAGATGAAATAAATCTTGAAATTAGAAAAAAAGTTCTTTGCAGCTTCTAAACATATTTTCAGAGTATTAAAAATATCATTAGTTATGGCACAGAAGGGGAGTTTCAGCAGAGAACAGACATACATAAATATAAAAAATTACAATATCTGATATAAAAATTTACTAGAAAATAAACTTAAAGACAGCAGTGTAATTTGGCAAATTTTTAGATTACATAATGAGAAAAAGCAAGGTCAGATAAAGACAAATACTGTATGATTTCACTTACATGGGGAATCTAAACAACTTGAACTCATAAATACAGAGAACTTACTTGTGGTTGGCAGAGTCAGGGGTTGGGGGGTGGGGAAATGAGTGAAGCTGGCCAAAAGGTACAAGTTTTCACTTAAGATAAGTCCTGGGGATCTAATGTACAACATGGTGACTATAGTTAATGATACGGTATTGTATATTTGAAAGTTACTACAAGACTAGACCTTAAAAGTTCTTAACACACAAAAAAATTGTAATTACGTGAGATTAGGGATGTAATTAAATTTACTGTGCTAATCATTTTGTAATATGTCACACATGTATCAAATTATTATGTTGTGTGCCTAAACTTATATATATTATTATATGTCAATTACATTAATACAAATCTGGAAAAAAGGAGAAATACTAATAAAAAAGGGAGATAAAATATTTAAAAAATAAACAGTTTCAATCACCTATTTGACACATGCTAATATCTGTGTATTTGGAATACCAAAAAGAGAGAAGGAACATGGCAAAAAATATATATTGAAGACAAATTATCAAAAATTTCTCAAACAGAAGCGAAGTTCCAAGATGTGTAGTATACCCAAAGCAATATAAATGCAAACACAACTACAGCTAGATAGTAGAATTGCTAAAAACTATGATAAATAAAATGTCTCAGAAGCACCCAGAAGGAAAAAAAAATAGTACTTGTAGGAAAACAATGATAGAGAAAAAAATGCAGAAGTCAATAGATCAACATCTTTAAGTACTGTAAAAATATTAATGAGAAATTCTATACCCAGTGAAATTGTCCGATAAAAACAAAAGCAAAATAATAGTTTCTGGATATGAATAAGAAAATAAAAGAATATATTGCCACACGCAGTAAAAAAAGGGCTGAGAGGAGTTGTCAGGCAGAAGGGATATGACACAAGATGGAAATTCTGAGCTGTAGAAAGGAATGGACATCAAATATGTAAGTACATGGGTCAATAAAAATGACTGTGTTTTTTTCTTCTTTAAATTTTCTTAGTACATATGACCATTTAAGCAGAAACCATACACTGTATGGTAGATTTATAACATTTAAATATAACATACATGATATAAATAGCATAAAAGAGGAGGGTAAATGTGCTATATAGTTTCTATAATCTTACTATTTATGGGAAGTGATATAATTTCAAGTTCAAGTTTTAAGGGATTATATTGTAAGGTTTATAATACGTAAAACAATCAGTAAAAAATAGGACAGTATGGTGTGATTAAATGAAGAAAAAAATTTTCAATTAACCCAGAAAAAGGTAAGAATGAAGGAATAAAGGGAAAAAGAAAAGAGAAAGAAAATAACAAACTGGTAGGCCAAATATGTTAAAATTAATATAACCTCACTTATAAGAGGAACCTAATAAACAAAAGAAACAAGTAAAATAGAACTAGAGGCATGGAAACATGGAACAGACTGACAACAGCCAGAGGGGAGGGGGAGGAGAATAATGGTGGAAAGAAGGGGAAGCAACTTGTCAAAGAACATGTCTGAAGGACCCATGGACATGGACAAAGGTGTGGGGATTGACCGTGGAAGGGGGCTGCAGGCCAGGCAGAGGAGAGCGAAGGGGGAAAAATAGGACAACTTAAACAATAAATAAATAAATAATACAGTAATAAATAAAATAAAGTACTATTCTCAACCACAAAAAGATTAATAAATATCCATGGACTGAAAACCACAAATACAAGGCAGAAAGTGTCAAATAAAATTTTAAACATTTAAAAGTAAAAAAAAAAAATCAGCTACATAGCTTGTAAAAAGAAATTTGTTTTAAATATAAAGTTACAGACAGATTAAGTGGAAAAGGTATAATATGAATTAAGCAAGAAGAAAAGAACAGAAGGCATCTAAAATTGAGAAATCAACAAATCTATACTCCTAAAGATTTGAACACTGTTATTTCAGTAATTTGTAGACTAAGATAATAAACCACTAAGGATATAGAATATCTGAGCCATATTTATCAGTCACCTTGACCTAACTAAAATTTCTCAAACACTAAACCAAACAATTGCAGAACACACATTCTTTTCTGATGCATATGAAATATTCACCAATTTAGACCATCTGATGGGCCATAGCACAAGTCACAACAAGTTTTCAAAGATTAAAAGCTTATGGATAATATTGTGTGACTGCAATGGAATTCATTAAGACAGCAATAATAAAGAGATATATACAAAATCTTCAAATATTTGGGAGGTGACTAGTGTACTTCTAAATATCACATGATTTCAAGAAGTTGGAAATTAAATTCTAAAATGTTTTTAACCGCATAAGATGAAAATACACTATGTTAAAATGTGTAGAATGCAGCTTACTAGGTGTGCAGAGAAAACGTACATGTTTAAAAGCTTGTGGTAGAAAGGAAGGAAGGTTTAAATAGAGTGGTCTAATTTTCTAAGTTTCTAACTTAAGCAGCTAGAAAAAGAGTGCCAATCTAAAATAAAGAAAAGGAAAACAATTTTATAGAACACACCAGGAGTCAATAAAATGCAAAATAAACTATAGAGTAGAATAATAACATAAAAATGGTGGTTGGAAAAATTTAGTGAAATTGATAAACTTCTAACAATAATGATGAGGGAAATAGAAAAAAATGTAAATTTCCAATATCAAGAATGAAAGAGACTATTATTATTATAAGTGCTATAGTAATTATAGACATTAAAAGGCAAAGTTAATACACACAGTTTTATGTTGATAAAATCTAAAACTTAGATGAGAAATGATACCATTTGACAAAATAAATATCCATGGGGTAAAGAATTTGAAGTGCACATATATTCATTAAAGAAATTGAGTTTTTATGATAAAAATATGGCCACAAAAATAGAAGAAAACCTCCAAGCCCTAATAGTTATTCTGTTAAAAACTTAAGAAATGAATAATACCAGTTTTACACAAGTTTTTTACGGAAAGCAGAAAACTTGATAATCATTTATTTTTATAAAAAAATTAGACTTTTATGAGTACAGTTTTAAAAATCCTTAATAAGAGATGATCAAATCCAATCCATCTATATGTAAAAATATGTATGTATACATTAATATATATATTAGAACATAAAAATGTATTTAAGTTGGGTTTAATACAGAACTACAAGTTTATTTATATATTATTTTCAATTTATCATAAATACAGGATAAAAAACATGACCATTTCAATAATATTTAAATTTTTTTTGACAAAATTAAATATCTATTCAAATTTTAAAATTCTCAATTAAGAACTAGATTGTGGATTTTTAAATACATATATTTTAGTTTTGGTTTACATTTTTTAATGCTATGTTAAAAGTATATATATATATATATATATATTACAAATTGTCAAATGTTCTCGGTGGATTATAATTGTTACTATAATAATTATTATGATTAAACAGTTTCTCTCTCTAGTAATGGTTTCAAGCTTACAGCCTACAGAGTCTGATATTAGTATAGCTATACCATATTGCTTTTGGTTTTTATTTGCATTATATATCTTCTTATCCTTTATTTTTGACCTATGTATATCCTGATCATTCAGGTTTGTCTCATAAGGGATAGATTTTTTTTTTTTACTCTAGTTTGAAAAATTCTGTCATTTAATCATGATATTTAGTCAATTACATTTAATTTAATTTTGTATTTATTTAACTTTATATCTACTGTATTATTATCTATTTTTTCTCATATTTTGCTATTCCTTTCTTTCCCAAATTTCTTAACTTAATTTATTATGTTTTTATTCCACTTTTCCATCTAATAATTTATTGATTTTATCTATTTTCACAAACATATTAGTGGGTAGTCTAGAGATTAAAATATGCATTATTGGTCTATGAAAGAACAACATAAAATTGTATCTTTACTAATTTCCACAGATTGCAAGAATCTTAAAACACTAATTCTACTAGTGTCCTCCTGCTGTTTCTGATATGCTTTTCATATATTTTAGTTTTCCATCCACATTTTAAATTCCACAATTCACTATAAGTACTGTTTTACATCATTACTGTTTGTTGTTGTAATCACATATTTACATGACATATTCTTCATTCCTTTCTGCATCTCTCTGCTTCCTTATTTGGTTATTTTTCTTTTATTTTGAGAATTGCCTTTAGTGTTTCCTTCAGTGCAAGTCTGCTGGTGACAAAGTTCCTCATTTTTTCATCTAAAAATGTCTTTATTTCATCCTTATTTTTCACAAGACACTTTTTACTAGATATAGAATTCTAGGTTGGTAGTAATATTTGTCCCATATTTTTTTAAGTATGTTTTATTGATCATGCTGTTACAGTTGTCCCAATTTCTTTGCCCCTTACTCCCCTTCACCCAGTACTTCCCTTCCCTCCAGCAATCCCATCCTTCTTAGTTCATGTTCATGGGTCACGAATATCAATTCTTTGACTTCGCTGTTCCTATATTATTCCTTTTTTTAAAATAAATAAGTTAATTAATTAATTAATTTGGGGCAGAGGACTCCTACTCTGTAACAATCTCTCCCTCTCATACTTAATCCCTTTATAATTTTATAAAGAACAAAGGGTGAAGGTCTCATGCTCCTCTAGCTTCTTCAAGCTGGACATTGTCATCGTCCTACCTACCCTTGGGTCCAGAAATACCTAATAAGTGTGGAGGCATGGAGAGGAGGGTGGCTTTCCCACATGGGGAAGGATCTTGCAGATTCCAGGTCAGTTGGCTGTCCCTAGGCAATGGCATACTCGGTTTAACAGGCTGGCATCCTTGTTGTATTCTGGGGACAACAGATTTGGCAACAGGGTTAAAAGGCATCATTCAATCCATAACCACTAGATGACAAAAGGCAGGTATTAATTTTTCAATGTCCCACATTAGGAAAAAAAAAAGGCTTCTTTGGAGGAAGGTGTATGAGGTACATCTCACCTGTCCAAAACCCTTTTGCCCACTATACTTAGTTTGGGCCGAGGGGAATATTTTAGATTTCCTCCCTCAGACCTCTGGGCCCTTTCTGTCCAAGCCATTAGGATAGAAAAGAGAAACTAGTTTTAAAGTGAAGTCCACAGACCACCCCATACTTTGCCAACCCTGCCACTTAGTTCAGCCAAACCATTGAGTCTCAGTAGGCAGCAATGCAGACAGTATTAAGTGAGGCCTATACGTAGACAATCACACAGGTAATGAGATCAAAGGCTTATGCCCTATGAAAACAAAACGCATATGTTAATTTATGCAGCATAACCCACAAACAAGTCTATAGATCTGCGAGGCTGTCTTATTGGAAAGACATCCAGTTGCAAGGCATTTGACATTCTTCTTGCCTGTAAATTAAGCATCTTTGATGATGTCACAGACCTAGTTGAACTTTCAAATGAAAACAAACTTTAAATAAAAATAAACTTTAAAGGTAGTTAGTTGCACTAATTTATAGTCTACCACTGAGCATTGTGATTTTCCTTGAATTGTGATTTTTCTCAAGATTACCCTCCTTGTCATTAAAAGGACTGCGTTAAGTCCAGTTTTAATTTATCCTGTTAATTTGCATAAACACAAGAGCAGCAAATGATCACACATGATCTTTAAGTCTGCTTTGCTGGAACTTACCCAAGGAACATTTAGGGTGACCTTCAGTTTGTCCTTCAGGGCACAGGAGCTGAGCCACATACCTGCCATTCAACCTTGCTGTAAACACCTGTCTTTTCCAAGTCCTTCATGTTTTCCACTCTTCCTTAAGGTTCTTTGTAGCCATCTTTCAAGAAAGCAACCTTTGTTCCTTCCCTGGAAAGACTGCCATGAACTGCACCACCAACCGAGGTACCAGGCTTTTTTTCTTGTAAGTTTTTATAACTTTCAAAAGTCAATCCCAGTTCCTCAGGGTTTTTAGTAACAACCAGAGCCCAAGAATGCCTCCTTTAGGCATGACATTCCAGTCAAAGTCTCGGTTAACAAAACCTCTATTAACAACTGTTCTTATTAGTTTTATACAAATAACCTTATGTCATTACTTACTTCTTCAGAATGCCAAATTCTGGAGGGATCAGGTAGGAATAAAAATATACAGTGTGAAGGAAAATCCTTGTCCTTCTAATATTAACTAAGATTACATTTTCATATTTTACATTTTCTTTTGTTCGTTTACCTACATGTGAAGTTGTTTTTCTTTTCTGTGGGGTGGGAGTGGGGGGGAGGTTTGCTGTCTCATTTATTTATTTATTTTGTTTTCATTTTTTTTCCACTAAAATTTTTTGTTTGTCTCTTTTTTTATTAAAGTTGTCCCACTTTGTTTCCCATTGCTCCCCCACACCTAGCCCACCCCTTCTCCCACAGTCAATCCCCACCCCTCTGTCCTGTCCATGGGTAATTTATACATGTTCTTTGACTAGACGTTTCCCCTTCTTCACTCCCTTCACTCCCTCCCCCACCCCCCCTTGTCACTGTTAGTCTGCTCCTTGCTTACATGCCTCTGGTTCAGTTTTGCTCCTTTGTTTGTGTTGTTCATTAGTTTCCTGTATTAGGTGATATCGTATGATATTAGTCTTTCATTGCCTGGCTTATTTCCCTAAGCATAATTCTCTATAGTTCCATACATGCTGTCGCAAATGGAAGTTTTTTCTTTCTTTCTGCTACATAGTACTCCATTGCATAAATGTAGCACAGTTTTTTGACCCAGTAATCTACAGATGGATACTTAGGCTGTTTCTATCACTTGGCTATTGTAAATAGTGCTGCTATGAATGTAGGGGTGCATAAGTTCTTTTGTTATTACTGATAGGTACTTATTCATTGTCATTTTCCCCCTTTGTACTTGTGTTCCTCTCTGTCTCTCTTTGTTTTTTCATCTTCTTAAAGCAGACCCTTTAGCATCTCTTGAAATGCTGATTTGGTGAAGATGTATTCTTTTAGACTTCATTTGTCTGGGAAATTCCTTATTTCACCTATCATTTTGAATGAGAGCCTTGCTAGATAGGGTGTTTTTGGTTGTAGGCCTTTGTTTTTCATTGCCTGGAGTATTATTTGCCATTCCCTCTGGCTTGTGTGTTTCTGTTGAGAAATCTGATGCTAGCCTTATTGGAACTTACTTGTATGTTATTAGCTTTTTCTCTCTTGCTGCTTTTAGGATTCTCTCTTTGTCTTTCAATGTTGCCAATTTAATTATGATGTGTCTTGAATAGGCCTGTTGGGATTAATCTTCATTGGGACCCTCTGTGTTTCCTGGACTTGCATGACTTTCTCTCATCAAGTTAGTGAAGTTTTCTGTCATTAGTTTTTCAAACAGGTTTTCTATCCCTTGCTCCTCTTTTTCTCCTTCTGCTTTTCCTATGTTATGGGTATTATTATGTTTCATGTTGTCCTGCAGCTGTCTTAAAACCTCTTCATTCTTTTCCAGTCTTCTTTCATTTTGCTGCACTGTCTGGGAATTTTTTTCTACATTGTCCTCCCACTTGCTGATCTGATCTTCTGCTTCCTCTAGCCTGCTTTTAATTCCTTCTACTGTGTTCTTCAGTTCAGAAATTGTATTCTTCATTTCCTCCTGGCTCTTATTTATAGCTTCTATGTCCTTTTTCATGCTGGTGTAATTCTCAGTAAGTTCCTTGTAGTTTTCCTGGCGTTCCTTGTAGTTTCCCTGGAGTTCTTTGTCGTTTTCTTTGAGCTCGCTGATCTCATTGAGCTTCTCTATAATCCATATTTTGAATTTCATCTCTGATAGGTTGCTTTCCTCTATTTCATTTAGCACTCTTTCTGAGGATTTCTCCTTTCCTCCCAATGGGGGGTTGTTTCTCTGTCTCCCCATTTTTGTGACTCCTATTGTTTCTTGGTGCTTCTTAGATGATCTGCATTTCCTGGATCTGCCCCTGGTGGCGTCAGATCCTGTACCAGTCTGGGTCTAGGCAGCCTGTTGGAGACTTCCAGGGATCTACTGCCTTTGTCTGTCTCCTTTAGTTGTTAATCTGTTCAACTTGTGATCAGCCATCATGCTTAAGCACCAAGGGTGGGGCAGATTAATTCCTGTGGGCAGGGCTTCTGCTTTTCCTCAGGCTGACACCAGTTGGAGGAGAGTGGTCTGCCCGCAGTATGGGGAATGAGTTAGTACTGGGACCTGGTCTGCTGCTCCCTCAGTTCTTTACTCAAAGCAACTCCCCCAAATTTTCCCCAAGGATCTCTAGTCCTCTCTGTCCTCCCTCTGCTTGAGCCCAGGGTAAGTGGGTGCCAAAATATTTTAGTATGTGATCCATTTAAGAGCTCTTTGTCTCCAGCTGTTTCTTTCAGGCCAACAAAAAAACCCTGTGGCTTTTTGCTTTTCAGAGCTGGGTGCTATTTTACTTTCTATTCTGTTGCTATAGGCTGGGAAGCCCATCTGGGGGTTTAGAACCTGCCTTTCTCAGGAGGAACCCCTGAGCTGTTCCTCAGCCCCTTCTGCTGCCACCAATGGGAGCCCAGCCAGCCCTTTTACATCTTCACACTTCCTACCAGTCACATTGTGATGAAATGGCCTTCTCTGTCTCTCCGTTATAAGACATCTCCAGCTAGTGTTCAGTTGGTTATTCCAGATGATTTCTCCACAATTAAGTTGTAATTCAGGATTGGTCCTTGGAGGAGATTAGTGTAGCTTCCACTTACTCCTCCGCCATCTTGGATCTCTTGCCCTATATTTTGAAGATATTGTTCCATTGTCTTCTTGCCTTTTATTAATTTTGTTGAAAATCAGTCTTCAAACTTGTTGTTATTTATATGAAGTTAAAGCAAAGTTGTTCATTGACTGCTCTTTGTTTTCAATTTTTTTGTGCTAGATTTTATTATGATGTGCCTAAGTGTGCTTTTTTAAAAAAACCTGCTTGATGTATACTTACTTTCAAGATTATGTCTCAAAGCCCTGGCTGCTGTGGCTCAGTGGATTGAGCATCAGCCTGCAAGCCAAGTGTCGCTGGTTTGATTCCCAGTCAGGGCACATTACTAGGTTGCACGTCAGGTCCCCAGTCAGGGGTGTGAGTAAGGGGCAACCACACAGTGATGTTTCTCTCCCTCTCTTTCTCCTTTCCCCTCTTTCTAAAAAATAAAACAAACAGGCAAACAAATAAATTATTTTTTAAAAAGATTATGTCTCAAAATAATTTTTTGGCTATGGAAAATTCATTGTAATTACCTTTTCAAATGTTTCCCTATGCAACGTTCTTTCTCCTGTCCTCTTGTGACTCAGATTACACATACAACAGACCTTTTTTTAAATCATGCCCCATTGTCAGTTTAGCTTTTATGTATTTATTGTTATTAATTTGTCTTATCATGCTTCAATCTGTACATATATAAATAGTTTTTATAGTCTGTGTGTGTATATATATATATATATATATATATATATATATACACACACACACACACACACATATATATATATATATATATATATATATATATATATTTAGTCTTAACAACTCATTTTATGAGTCAAGCATAAAATACTATAAGAAGAAATAAAATTATACATTTAGGAGTACAGCTTTAAAAATCCTCAATAAAAAGATTACTAAATTAAATCTAGAAATATGTAAAAAATAAATTAATAAGCCAAAAATATATATATCAGTCTCTTTGTTTAAAAAAAAATTTTTTTTGCTTAATTGCAGCTACTGATTTTTCAGTTCTAGAATTTCCATTTGCTTATTTTCAAAGTTAATTAAATTCTCCATCTTATCACTTAAGTTCTTAAACCTATTAATTTCTGTAGTTTTACTGTCTGTATCTGATAACTCTATTATCTGGATTCCTATGTGTTTGTTTCTTTTGTCTCTTGTCTCCACTTTCATTCAGGTACTGTTTTCTCTTATGTTCAGTTAATTTTATGTGAATATTGGACATTTTATATTAAAAGTTACAGAAGAGAATATGAGAGCTTGGATCACATTACCTTCTCCCGGAGAGGATCTACATTTACTTTATTTATGCAGATAGACTATGGGCACTAGTAATCCCAAATCAACTTAGTCTGTTAGAGATGAAGATGACCCGAACAGAGGCTTCAATCCTTGAAGAAACTGCTCTATTTCCATTTTACCCTGTATTCCTTTGGGAAAGCACTTCACAGTCCAACTGACCCCCTGCCATATTATGACATCTCCTTCCTCTTGACAGTCAGGGAACCCCAACTTTCATTTCTCCATTGATGAGATTGCTAGAAGCTCTTCCCAGTCTACCAGCTTATCTGTCATTTGGACACAGTTTCTTAACCTAACAGCTCTTGGTTATGCAGCATAAAACACCTTGAAATAAACAGCAGCATGAGGAATATGGTTACTACCATTTCCAGTCTTGGTTCCTCGTTTCCATTTCCTTGGTAGCTCTCTAATGACTTCAAATACATTTTATATATAATATTTCCCTCTCCCTGCATTTTTTCTAGTAGATTTTAGAAAGAGGTGGTTGATCTCCCAATTCCAGATATAGAAATCCACCCGAAACTATTAAGTCTTCCATCAGAGTTCACATTTCATGTCTCTCCTTAAAGTTCAGATGTTTTCTGATTTCAATACAAATAGTTAATCAACTATAATCATACTATTTCTCATTGATATATTAAAATTTTTTGAAGTGTCTAGAATTCAGGGTGCATCTCAGTGCATAGCAACTCCAGTCTTGTTAATTCTCCACCTGACTAGCTTGAGGTATCTTTGACTCATACTTTTCAATATAGCCATCCTCTATTATATTAATACAATTTTTTGGTGCCTATCTTAAAATATGTTCACATTTGTACCATTTCTTACCACCTCACTGCTGTCACCATGATCCAGGCCACTACTATCTTTTGCCTAGCTTTCTGTAATAACCTCATCACTGGTTTCCTTGCTTCTGCTCCTTGTCACAATGTCTGATTTCAGTGCCACAGCCAGAGTGACCTATTAAAAGTATGTTTCTCATGCCACTGTGTTACTTAAAATTATCTACTGATTTCCATTGTCATTTAGAGTAAAAGCTGAAACTATGGCCATTGTCAAACAAGCCTTTCCCATTGTACACTTTTTATCACCCCTTACTTCTCTGAACTCAACTATCAATGGCTCTTTGGTTACACTGATTCTTCTTACCAGATACTCTCCCATGAAGACATCAGTACATGTTTTGCTCCCTGCCTGTGAAAATTTCCCCTCAGATATCTGCATGGCTTGCTTTCTTATTATTTTATGTCTTTACTTAATATAGCCTGCTCAATGAGCCTCCTTCAGAGAAGGGAAACAAATGACCAAATTATAAATATAATTTAAAACTTAAATTTCTGAAAATATACATTTACAAAAGAATGAAACATGATTTATTCACAAATATATAGAGAATAGATAGATAGACAAATACATAGAGATAGATGTTAAGTTTGATAAGTGGATCTCTCATATACTGCTAATGGAATGGAAATTGGCTAACAGGTTAGAAACAAATTTGATAATATCTAATATAAATTAATGTGTAAATACATGATTTAGAAATTCTATTACCAGGTCCATAACCTGAAGAACTATTTGCACATGTACACAATGGGAAATGTGTTAGTATGTTCACAATACCATTATTTGTACAGAAAACAAATTATATCGGTAAGGGAAGGAATAAAATACTGTGATATAGTCTTACAATGTAATAAAGCTGTTAAAACTAATGGATTGTTTATATGTTACTCAACATGTATACATCTTCAGAATGTTATGTGGAATAAAAAGCAAGTTATGAAACGTCCATATAGTATATATAGCTTCTATTGTGTCAATCTTAAAAACGATGAAAATTACTATATATAATGTATGCACACATATGGAACAAAAGTACAAGAACTGAGATTGAAAAGGTAAACATCAACTTCAATCTCATTGTTATATCTGGGAGGGAGGAAATAGTATGGATAACACTGCTTAAGTTGGATTTTTACTGTTTGATTTCTTTAAAAAAACCTGACAAATACAGTAAAATGTTTCCATTAGTTAAATCTAGATGATGTCTGCTTGGGTGTGCACTAGTACTTACTACTTAACACTTTTATGTATATTTAACTTATTTAATATTTTTAAAAAGACTGAAAACAATATATATTTCATTTTCTTTCATCTCTGTACAATGAAATTATGTTAGCAGTTCATCTAGACTACAAACAAAACAAGTCTGCCTTAACTATTTTCTGTAGTATTTTTGTTAGTTATTTGTTGATATACCAGATATAAGAACTTTTCTAACAGATCACAGATCAAAACCAGGCTCTTTGAATTAATTAAGTAGGAAGAGAGTTAAACTGAGTGAATTTATTCAAGCAGTTAAGGCATCTCATGTGATTAGAGTCTTAGTTAAGTTATAGGCATTATAACTTGGGAATCTATTTTTTCTCAACTGAAAAAGATCTACAACCTCCAAATGCATTAAAGCATTTTCTACTTTTGGATCAGTCTCCAGCTTAACAAGTTAACCCTCTCTCATTAAGGATAAATTGAAAGCAAGACATAATTAAGGGTTATTTTCAGAGAAAAATTGATAGCTGTGGCTCAACCATCCCCTACACATTTTTACTGGAAAAAATTTTTCTGCTCATAAAGGAAATATCCAAGGAAATATTTTAAGATAATATAGCATTTTGTGATTTCAAAATGTGTTCCTTTGGAAGAAATGAGGAAAAATCATATTGCCTAAACTAGCTTTAAAAATTTACCTGCATCTTAATAGAGACATTTTTTCTCTTTCCATTGACAGATAACTTTTTAATGTGGTTTTTAAGATGTGTCTAAGATATACTCCAAGTTAATATAATATATGTTTATAAGAGAGAACATAAAGGGAGCTTAAAGGTTATCTAGTATATACATTAATATTTTTAGGTCTAAGATCTAAAAAAGCTAAAAGTCTAATATTGTGTGACATCATGATAAAATTTAGAGCCACAAAGTCCTAATTCTCTCCAAGTTTAACCCCTTTGTTATCTAGTTGCTTTGACTAATAAATCCAGGAATTGTTTTTAACTTCACATACCTTTATTTTTTGTCACTTCATTGCTTCTAAGACTTCAAAAAAATTAAAATTCTATATTTGTTTGTGACAAATATCATTTATCTTTAGAATTTTAATGTGCCCATATAAAGAATATAGTATTGACTACAAGAACATGAACAAGAGTTCTCCTTTTGATCTTTAAAAAAAAAGTGTTTGCTTTACTTCTTAATTTTTTTCTTAAGATAAGTATTTCATTATTACAATACCAAAAGACAACATCCTGACCACAATAAAAATATGACTCTTAGTGGATGTACTTATGGAAATATGAAGTACACTTTCTCAAGTGTTCAAAGATGAGACTGTCAGTGCTTGCAGAGATGTTGGTATAGAATATTCTGGTAATAAAATGTTATCATATTCTCTTCATAAATGCAAATTACATCTTTACTGTTACCTTTTCTCAGCTGTTTTGATACATGTTACCATGCATGCATTAATTTTGGAAATTCCCCAACTTTTTTAGAGCACTCATCTTATATTTAAGCTTTCTCCTCACTTGCCAAAAAGCTGAGCAAAGTGAATTACCTCTTTCTAGATTAGTCAGATGGTCATTTTATGTTAAAATAGTGATCTATATAAACTTAAATCATCTACCTCTGCTAATAATTTTGCAAAAAACTAAACATGTGTTGTTAGTGACACTTTTATCTTGTTTGCTTCTGCCCTCTCTTATGTAAGTTATTTAAACTTAATTAAGGCTTACATAATGTTAAAATTAGTTTTTGTCTGCAAAAATATAATATGGCTTTTTATTCCTGAAATGTTTTACCTTCAATTTTTTAAAAAAGCATCTTTTAAAAATAATGATATTTAGAGTTTTTACATACTATTTTTTATTTTTCATCATTACCATTATGAATTTGCCTTAGAATACACATTTCTTCAGCAAGCTATATGCATATATATGCATATATAGCTATATGCTATATCCTGCCATGAGCATACTGACAGTCAAAGTAAATAGATCAATAATTATTGAGATCTGCAGAGCTTCCATATTCTAACACCTGGAACAGCAAATCTATTCAAACACTAAAACCACTTCCTTATTGCCTGAGCATAAAAACCACAGTAAATTATGTCAATAAAACCTTTTTTTGACTCCCACTATTACAGGATATTAAAGAAATTTGGTCTTATAAAGTATGATCCCAACCATTAAAGAACAAACTCATAAATTCCTTCTATGTAGAATCATGAAAGACAAAGAGGAAGCATTGCAATTGCAGTATGATATATTGCTTGACTAAATTTCAGAATTCTAAAATCCACATGATGAGGGCATTTGATGACCCAAAGGAACCCATAGAATGGAAGTGAAACAGGCATTAAGTAAAAGGTAAATAAGAAGCCATTGTGGTGCAGGCAATGTTACTGAGCATCATAAAACATAAATTAAAAAAATAACTTTGGCATGTAACATTGTATAAATTAAAGGTGTACAGCAGCATGTTACTTTGATACATTTATATACTGTAATATGGTTGTTGTTGTAAGTGATTTAGTGATTTTTACATTACATACTTAAGTACAATATCATTGTCTATATTCAATATACTATATATTAGAGCTCTATGGCTTATTTAGTACCTATGACAAGTTTGTACCCTTAAACACCTTCAATCTTATCTCCTCCATCCCTTCATCTTCTGGTTACCACTGTTTCACTCTTTGTTTGTATTAAGGAAGAGATTTAAAGGGAGTTAGTCTGACTGTATAATCTTAATTACTACACCTCACTGTTACAACAATGTTTCTAGCTCCAAAATGATTGGTAGTTTCACCAGGAGTGAAGAAAAGGGGACCAAAGGGACACATCTAGAACTCAGGTTTAAGCAGATCCCTAAAAATGGTTCTAGCCCTCTAGGTCAAGATCCAGCAGGGCAGGGAGGCATTGACAGGACGGGAACACTATTGACAAATTGTAATGGTAGGGCGAAGTCATAGAGCTGTCTTCCCATCACCACCAGACACTGCCATGAGAGTCCCTGTAGGGATGGGGTGTATCAACTGAGCAGTTATTCGAGGTGCAGAGGGAATGATGAAGAGGGCACACCAAGTGACCAGATTGGTTATCCAAACCTGGGGAGGGGAGCTAACTTCCACTGTCCCACCAAAGCCACTATCAAATCTTATTTACAACTTTGCCTGATAGGGTCGTGTTGAGATGTTGAATTGTAAGCATACATTTCTATTACTGTGCTATGTCCTATATCTCAGCAATAGGAAATAAAAGTGCTGTACTCAAGGGGACTGCTTAACAGGTGTCATAATGAGCATTTGTTCTACATTAAAACACACAAAAATTAGTTACTCTATGTCATCAGATATTTCGGGGGAGAGAGTGACATACGTACTCTGTGTACATTATTACAGGAATGTGGAGGGGGGATTCTCATTCTTCATAAAGCCTGTATGGTTTATGTATGAAATGTCCGACATTTTAAGAAATTAGTTAAAGTACTGAATACAGCTGACAAATTCAAAGGATTTTTTTCTGTAATGTTCTTTTTTTTTTTTTCAGGATGCTTCATTATATTTGACCAACGCCTTGAATGTATGCTCAAAAGTGCAGACCAAGAAGAAATTCTATTAAGGAGGTCCCTGCAGGGTGATTTCTATGGAGATATAAAACACAAAGAAATCATGTCATTGAGACCACTCATATGCACCACAGGTTCTATTCAGAGCCTCACTTCAATTTTATCTGGATGAAATCTGTGTTGAATGAACATGAAGCCATGACACCCATGATATAAACTTGCCCATTTGCCTTGGTTGTAGGTGTATTTTATGTAAATTTTCCAACTCCTTCTCATTTCTGTCTCGTTTCAACTCCACGCATTAATTATCACTCCTTGATTCTCCTACCCATCCTTATCTTGGATAAAGTTTGGAAAGAGTTCATGGTGCTTGAAAGATAAACTAGGAACCAAGGAAGACATGTTCCCTTTCAATAATTAGGCTAAAACTGTGTACATATTTGTGTGTATAGATATATCTTATTATTAGAACACCAAGGAAATTATTGAAGCCTTAACTTCTAATATATTTTTCTCATTGTGGATATATTTGAAGGTTATATTTCAACTAATATTGTATCCATCTTCCTACATGAGGAAAAATATCGAGGCAACAAATTTTGCTTAAAATGTGCATCAAATATTATCCTAAAATAGTAAAAGAGATTATTATAAGTAATGTAACAGATATTAATTTTCTCACAACTCTGTTTGCTTGTTATATGAAGCTGCTTAGCGGGTATCATTAAGAAATTTCTAACTGCATCATAATAATGCAAAAAAAAAATCCTCATGGCTTAAAAAAGCTGAATAATTTGGGATCTTGAATAGTATTATCACTTTACCAATGAGTTTAAGATAGTATATACACATCTTTTCCCTTAACCCAGACTCCTTTGTAGAATGCCATAATATGTCTCTAGGGAAAATATGGGTAGCAGAAATAACTATAGAGACTTACTTAGTCAGCTTCTGAGCTACCCAAGGTAAGAACTTTCTAAGAGATGCTTTGTATTACTGCTTTAAACATTTTTTTTTTAAACCCACAGCTACAGGTTTTAAAGATTTCTTTGAAACAACTGAAGAGTGAACTTTAATTCATGTTTTTTAAACAAAGGTTATATGAGACTTACAGCAGTTTTACAAAAGAAGAATATCAGCAAGAATTGCACATTACGCTCAGAGTGCAACTGACTTTCAAATTTCTCTACAGGTATTATTTCCCATGAATAGGAACAAAGAGCAAAAACAGTTAAAAAAGCATATTCAAATGTGTGCATAAAAAGGCATGGTAAATGAATACTGTTTAGTTTGCTGACATAATTACTTGAATGTAATTTTTATGAGTCGTAGAAATCTTGGCATTTTCACTGAACCAGATAATTAGACTCTGAATAGAACAGGGTCAGAATAATTAATACATCAAAACTAGATGAACTTTTTCTAATTATTTTTACTTAATCTCTATTATAATTATTGTTATACTCTGCTGAGCATGATTGCCTCATGTTCATAGATTTGAATGCAGTCTTATAGTTGCATCCTGGGACTTTGTGGAATATTAACAAACCGTGGCATGGAGAAATTAGAATGGTGTAGTTTCATGATGGAATTCTAAATTGGAATTTCATATTTTTCTATAAAGGTGCACAAAATTTGCTCCATAATTATAAAAATATGAATTTTAAAACAAAAGTCTACTGTTTTTGCGAGTTACACTTCTCCAAAGTTCAAGAAAAAATATTTTCACAGTTTTTTAAATGTATATCATCAGCTATTCAATATATGTGAAATTTTCTGAAAAAGGATTGCATTAAATTTTTCATTGAGTTTTAATATTATGATAAATCTTAATTATTCAGACAAATGTCTCAACAGGCAGTAAAGAGCATTGTCAACTATTTTTAAAGACTTTGAAATTCATGTTAGAATGTAATGGTGTAACTTTCTTATGATAGGTACCTAGTGGTGCCAAACTATCGATATACCCACGATAACACAGAGAACTACATTATAACAGCAGATAAAACCAAGAATACCAATAAAATATTTTTGAATCGAAGGGCTGAAAGATTATATAGATCAGTTAATAAGTTATTAGAGGCTAATATATGTCTGAATATCTGAAATAAGAAGCCTATAATACACAGAGGAAAATTTTAGCCAGCCAAATAGGATCCAATGAAGACTATAATCCAAGGCGCCAATGAAAAACTTTGAGATTACTCTGAATTCTTAGTTCCCATTTTGGAATTGGTGAGGACTACCCTCTCCTTGCCTTGGCATTATGTATCTTACTCCACTCTGTAGAAGTCGACCACTTTCCCTTGTGCAGGACTGCAAATTGATGGGTTAAAAGAGCACTGCATCCTTAGACATGGAGGAGGAAACAAGAATTAGTAGACTAATGCAAAATTCCAAAAATAATCTAGTCTGAAAATTTACAGAATGTTTTAACTGATCTAAGAACTAATTTACCTCATAATATTTGGCTTGAAGGACAGGAGATACAGGATAATACTCTGCCTAACTTTTGTAGAACCAACTAATTTAAATGTTTGCTTAATCCTGGAATTTGTTTAGGGAAATACCCATCATCAGAGAGATCAGATAAAATGACAGGGTCTAGAAAGTTTAAGATAGAAAGTAAAATCAAAGGGAATGATGCATTTTGCAATTAGATTCTACCTCATTCAAGAATTAAAAAAAAACTACATCCACTTTGAGCCAGTGGATGTAGTTTTCACTTAAAAAAGATATTTGTTATAAATATGTCAAATCCATATAAAAATAGGGAAAATAAAAGAATAGGGAAAATGTTTAACATAAATGTTGCTGGCAAAGGTATAAAAAGAATATGAGAGAAAAATATATCAAATTAAAATTGGCTTCAGCTGTAGTGAAGACCTTAATTGACATTGTAGAAAGTGAAATCACTAATAGTATGACAGATTTCTAAGAATAAACAAGAATTTAACAATAATAGATGCTATAGAAGACAGTAAACAAAAATAAAATATAAATAAATGAAGCTAAACAATCATTCATTAAGAGAACACTTTCCATGAGTTTAGCAAAAATAAACAAAACAAGAGGCAGTACCTGAATACACAGGTCCAAAGGGTTTCCTAAACCCGGCAACGCATACAAAAATGGAGTGACTTAAAATAAACTTGGCAAAGTGTTTGAATTTCAAGTTTAAAGAAAACAAATCCACAAGTGTTTGGGCAAAAGCAAAGAAAAATGTCACACCAGTTTTAAGGAAAAAAATATTGTGGTCCAAGAATAGTTTGACCAAAGTAGTTAATGTTTTAAGAAAACAGAATGAGTTCCATGCTTAGATATGCAGGATTCAGGACGTAAACTTCTCATGGATACATTTCTTGAAATTTTTACTTAAAAATGCATATCAGCAAAGTAATAATGAATAAATATAACAAAATAAGAAATGAGATAGTGAATTAGAAATTGCTGTGTTACACATTGATATTAGTTTAAAACATATTTGCTTAACCAAAAGAAATAGTGATGCTCATATTGAAAGAAATAAGTATGCTAATAATATATGTAATAACAAAAGTAATACAATGAGTAATATAAGTAACAGTATAATTCTTTTCCTAGTAGATAAAAACTTTACTATATAATCATGAATATATTATGAAGTTGAATAATTTTGGGATAATAGGCTTCTTGGAAATAATTCTTAAATTGAATCCTTATCATGCTCATAAAATTAATATGAGTTTAAAGTAAAATAAGAATTAAACTTTTAAAATAAATATATTTTTGAAAAAGATGAAAGTAAATATGACAATATTTCTGTTCCTGGAATAGTCACAGAATTGTTTACACATTAATGCAGCAAATTTCACAAAGAACAAAATTAAATATTGAAATGTTCCCCAGAAGGAAATCTATATGTTTCTCTTGCCAAAATCAATGAATAGATACATGGTATAGTGTTCATTGATAAGATAACAAACAATATGCCATAAACATTTTACACAATGGTCCTGTACCATCTCTGCCTAAACATGCAGTCATAACAGTGTGCCAATAGTGTCACAGAAAAAAATGACACAAACAATTAAACACATTAAATAATATATAACTTTCATTTCTTATAAGCTTCATATATCTCAACACCATATTAAGAGGTTTACTTTAATAATTCTATTTGGCATTTGCAACAAATTTCTTAGGTAAGCACTATCCATCTTTTCACTGATAACCTGAAACAGAAATAATTACATGATAACGTAAGTCATAGGAGTTGAAGCACTTTTGATTTCAGGTCTAATTACAAAATCTAAGTGCTTAATCCATTTTATGTCACTCTCTAGAAGGTAGAACATACAATGTAAGCAGTTGTTTTCTCCTATGTTCTTCATGTTTATACCTTCTTGGATAAGCACAGTGCCTGGCTTACAGTAAGTCAACAAATACTTGTTGCATGCTAAATATATGTATATAGGATACCATATTAGAAATTAATGCATATAATACTGCAACTAAACAGATATCTTACCTAAAACAGTTCTTATTAGGGTTTGGTGATAGGGTATGGAAATGTGGAATACAAACAAAACAGAAATAACTACAAATCCTCATTTAATCATCAATAGGTTCCGTGACTTTAGGAAAAAGGATGTTGAATAAAATCAGTTTTACCATAGGCAACTGATATAAACAAGAGCAAATTTTCTATGGCATTTCATCAATGTTAAAATGAAACAATTAACCTAATGTCATTTGGAGGACCTGCTGCATAGTGAGGCAGATTTTTGAAAGCACATCTCACAATGTCCAAAAATAAAGTGCTATCTCAGAAGAAGAGAGAACATGGCCAAAACTAGAGAAGTGGACCCCTCATACTGACTCTGCTTCCACATAATATGCCTCTGAAACATCCAGTATGACTTTCTTGTATGTTTTTTTAAAACACAGATGGTTAAAATCAAGTATTGTTGGTCTCTTAAATTTTGATGACATCATTAAAATATCTGCTTAGTTAAGAAAAAAGATTAGTCAGGATTCATCTGCTTAAACAATCAAATTAATATGTTACACAAGAAGATTGGTAGGAAAAATGAGGATACATTCACTTAGAATTAAGGAAACCCAAAAGAATTGGTGGCTGTCCTAAGTAATGTCAACACAAAAGAAACACTGATGCAATCTTGAGTTTGTCATTTTATATAATAGGCTAAATATTAATACTATAGAAATATATTTAATCCTTACAGATATAAACTTAGGTTGTGATCATAAATGAGGCTTAAATATTACATCTTTAGGTATATAATAGGATACAATTAGTAATTGAAAGAAAATGTCACCGCCAAAAGAACATATTCAATCTACTCTGAACTTTTAATACATTAAGCTTTTTATTATATCAGATTTTATTCTCACTCTATAAAATTTTCTGTTTCCTCTTTTCTATTTCTTATTACTATTGCCATTTTATTGAAATAATTTTGCTGGTATGTGTGAAATACAGAATCTAAAATTGTCCATCTAAGTCATTAAATGGAGTCATTTTGCTTCAAAAGAGTACATTTGTCCACAAGTTAATAAGTATTTGGAATTCTTGTTTTTGCTATCATTTTGTCAGTGTTTTAGTCTTATGTAATTGTCTTGTGCATAAGAACCCAGACTTGAAAGAATTAGGCACACATTGTGATATTTACTCCCAGTCACGTAATACCTGTATTTGCTACTATCCTTCTGTTGCCAATCTTCTGGTAGTTCATTCCATTGTCTCGCTGCCCAATGTGCTTCCTGGCATTTTAGTCTTTTATCAGTGAGTATTAACTTACAAGTGATAGAAGAAAATGGAGTCATGAACCTGGGCTTTCCACTTGGCAGTTCTTTTCTATCGGTGCTCATGTCTGAATTGTTGATGGTGTCAGGTGAACGTGATAACCACAACCTATATAAACCTTATTAACCAATGTCATGCCAATACATTTAATTAAAAATACATAAAAGTCAATAGAATATTTTAAAAATTAAATTAAAATAAAATAATTATGACAGCATATCTGCGAACCTTTTAGTTATCTCAGTTAAAAGATTTTTAGTTATGTAGTTTTGAGACCTACAAAGAAAGTAGAGTTGACTTTAGGGAAACCTGGTTCAACACAGAGAATGAGGAAAGAGCTGATAACAAATATTCACCAAGGGAAATAAGTATTAAGAAGGCAAAGTAAGAACAGAGGCAAATTAGGAAATTTGTGGTTTAACTGGACTGAGACATTCCCTTTGGCAAGGCCTAGGGAATCATGAAGATTGGGAAAGAAGAAAATTAACTGAAAGATATAAAATTACTACATGCATAGCTACTTGTCAAACAGTTTTCCTAATATTAATTACTTTAATATTGCTTGGCTTTTATCAGTTACTTGCATCAGAGTTTGAATTCTTACTTTTATGTATTAAATATTTAAATATATAGACACCAGTAAAAAATACTACTGTAATATTAAAAAATACACCCTCCAACTTTTTTCTATATTCTTAAAGAACTTTCTTAAAACATTACCTATTAGAATTACCTTGCTGACAACTAACTATTGCCTTTGCAATACAAACCAGGCCCAAGACAGGAAGATTTGGCAAAACACAATATGCATTCATTTTTGCCTCAGTAAACCTAATATATAATTTGTTTTAGAAAATATTCAATTTCTATGTTTGATTTCTAATTCAAACATTTGCCATAACTTCAACAGTAACTTGGAGATATTGCAAAATAATTGTAATTTTGATTGTAATAGCTTAGGAACCTCTCTAAAACCCAATAAGTAATACATGTAAAGGGTCTAATACCAGGTACCAGATAACTTTCAATAAATGTTAGTGTTCTTTCTCTTCCTTCTCTATAGCATTAAGTAGAAAAAATAAAACATTCATTATTTAAAGTTTGGTTCTTTAAAACTATTTCATAGAATTATGAAATTCTTTATCAAATTCTTATAAAAAAGATATTAAGTTTCTGTATAGTTTAGAGTCAAATTTAAGAATTTTATTATATGGATGAAATCTATTTTTTTTTCAATATAAAATTTGGTTCACCTTTCATTTAATAAAAAATTTTACCCTTGCTTCTCCTTCACACCTAAGGTTGTCTATCTATCTCTCTGTCTATATCTATCATTTATTTCTGGAAATCATAAGTTGAAGTTCATGATCTCATAATTATTTTTGTACTAAGTTGCATATATTCACCATGTTCAGATTTGGTGAAAAAATACTTACTGACAGATGTGACAGGTTTTGGGAGGTGTTCTTTTTGTTCTATATGAAAACTTCTGTAGGACAGAGAAAGAATCTGACCTTTTTAAAAAATGGCATCATATTTAAAAATATGAGACACTTAATGAATGTTTATGTCATTTTTGTCCAAGGACCTCACTAATCGCCACTGTCATTCCAACTTTAGTATATGTGGTGCTAAAGGCCTTTAGAAACATAAGGGGTTTTTTGTGTACAACCTTCTTTTGGGGGAGATAGAGATATGATGGACAAGCTATACCCTCCCTATTTAGTCATAAGTTTTTCAATAACCTACTTCTTAAATAACTATGTTATGCAATTGACATTCATTGTTGTGTATTAATTGCCATATACACAGGTCACAGAAAAATGCCATCACCATCCCAGACAGAATTTGGGTATGTTTTGTGCAGCATTATTTCTGAATTTCTAACATCAAGCTATAAAACTATAGAGCCCTGCTCCAAGTTATGTGTCCCTGCTTACATGTATGTACACATGTGAATATACATAATTTCAAAATATCTCTTTGTCTTTCAGAAACTTGTCAAGTTTTTTTAAAAAGTAGGAAGAAATTTTTGTCTGTAATATTTCTAAAATACTGATATTTACTTATATTTGGATCTGTATATACTCTTTTTACTTAAGAAATTTTAAAGTTACTTTTCAGATGTAAGGTAAATAGATGCTAGTGGATAATTTGGCATGATTAATTTCACTTCCTACTTCTCATTCCTTAAAATCTTATATAAAAGCCTTTGGCTGAACTTCCCCTGAATAACTGAAGTTGAAAGTTAAGTCTCCAAAATATAAAACATAAAGTGGAACACTAATAAATTATTTGATGTTTTCGATCAATAATTCAATATATATTATTTTTATACATAAAAAACATTATGTATTTACAACATTACAAATGGATCTTTCTTCTTGCAAACAAAGTTTAGTCACTACAATTTCAACTTTAAAATAAATGTAAAATTAAAATACATTCCAAGTACTTTGACTCTACTAATTTATATCTGTCCATGTGAGGAAAAAGAAACAAGTTTCAAAACCCAGTGATTTTACCCAGTTTGGTTATCTGAGAGCACAAAGTAAATTTGTTCAGATTATTTTTAAATGCTACTGATTATGCAGTACTTTCATGTGAGAATCTTATCAGAACTTTGAGAAGATAATTACCCCATCCTTTTATGGTTATTGAGAGTATTTTTCCAAATATGTGTTTAATTAATTTAGTTGTCTCATATCTACGGACTATATAGAGTCATATCTAGTCCATATAGACTGCTTTTGGAAGTCAAACAAAATATAAATTTAAAAATATATATTTTGCAAACAAAACATGGTATAGATGATGGTTTTTATAATTTAAAATAGAAATACATAGGAATGAATAGATATATTATCTGAAATAAGGGTAATTAAATTTACCTGTATTAATTTATTCCACATATTTATAATCAGCTTACCCCACTTATCAATATAATAATTTGAAGTCTCCCCTTCTGTATAACCCAGCAAGCTATTCAGAATCAATGGCCCTTAGGTGAATGCATTTAAATCTCTTCTTCCATGAAAAAACAAATTAATTCATTGTTTTAAACTATAATATTTAACTCCATAATTATCATTAATATTTGAATTGAATAAAATTCAGATTATTACATATTTTAACTCTACAATTTTTTTCTTCTACCAATGTTATAAGCTTAGCTATATCTAAAATTATTTTCCAAGTTTTTTTCTTTGTCAATTTAAAACTAATTCACTCTGGAAAATTAAACTGTCATCAGTTAATTGTCCCAGCTACAAACAATTATTTGAAACAAGTATGCCTGTTGGAGTGTGTGTGTGTGTGTGTGTGTGTGTGTGTGTGTGTGTGTGTGTGTATGCAGGTAATCAAGAGAAGTAATTTAGACCATAAAATGCTGAAGAAAAGCAGGAAGAATTTTGTTATATGGCAGAAAGCAATTAAATAAAAATATATATTCTCAAAATTTTGATCCTCTGAAAACTTAGTGGCATTCGGTGACGAAAAGGAACCTGATCTCCTATTTGTATTTTCCTCTCACTTTTTTATTTTTTGTTTTCCATTTCTCCTCCTTTCCTCTTCTCTTTCTTTTTTACCTTCTGCAAATTTGGCATTCATTCTATGGAACATCATCAAGTTCCTAAAAAGTGATTGCAGGTAAGGAAGTTTTACTGGCTACTTTTGGATACAGTGGTCCAGAGGCAAGAGATCCGGAATGAGTATGAACTGTTGAAGACTCAGCCAGTGTGTTTTTTAAACTTTGAGGTCCTGAAAAACTCAGTGCCAGGGGTTATGGTGTTAAACTGCACGCGCACCGTGAGCATTTCAGAGACGAAAGCTGTCATTGCCATCCAGTGGCAACATGAGTTATTGCATGCTCAGCCAAGTCCCATTTGTCTTGCCTGGGAACTAAACGGAGTTGGACCACTTGTACAATGACTCATTTTGTTTATTTTATCGTCTACTTTAATAATTCAAGATCTATGATAAGCAAATAAAAGTAGCTCTTAAAGTATATTTTATATTAAGTTTGAGTTTTAACTATTTTGTTCCTAGGTTTGAAAGAGGGTGTGTAGGATGAATACATTTTTAGGCAGGGAAATGTTAACTGATGTTAAATATTTGAAGTACTTATGATAGACTCCAAAAACACCACTTCTAAGGGGACTGCCACTGATTTTAAAAAATCAATGATTTGGGCTTTTTCTTATTCCATAGCATTACTAACAGAAACCTATATCGATATAGATTCACAACAAGACCAGGATCACACCGATGAAAGCTTTCCAGATTAAAGTGGAGGGGAACAGTTCACACGTGTGTGTTTAATAGACATACAACAGGGGAAAGAGAACCAGGTAAGGCAGAGATTTTTTTATCCTCTTAGCCTCAGTGTAACACAGCAAATTTTTAATTTTTCGATCACTTGGTTCAGTATCTATTCCATGTATATAAGAAACACTTCTCCCACCTTCTGGGAAACTTTCAGTGCGAGTCCAACCCAGACTCCTTAGTTTTGAATTTATTAACTATTTAAATTGCCTTACTTTGCAGCAGTTTTCATAAAAATAAAAGGATTTTATTTTTCCTTAAAAGCTTATGTTTTCCGGTGCATTCAAAGGGCTGGAGTGTCAGGATACTATTTATCAATCATTCTGTGTTTCTAATAGATTTCAATATGGTTAACCTAAAAGAATGGTGTAAATTTAGGGTTCCCCTGACGTCTTATGTATGGTTAATTCTTACTTTTTTGTCTTATACATTCTATAGACATTTTGTAGGCATCAATTTTCAATGTTGTGTTGCTTTTTGTTTTTAGCAAGTTATAAAGAAAAACGAGATCTCAAAAGAAAAGGTGAAAAAGAGAGATGAGATCTAGGAAAGTTTGTAGCCTGCATTTTTTTAATGTGAGTGAAGTTATTTTACATAAAAAAGAGAATGGCTTTATTATGTGGAATACATATTTATATTATGTGATTACAGATTTTGCATTAAAGGTAATCCTGAAAGCTGAAATAAAAATTGAGTTAAATTTGTTTTCTCAGTGAACCTGCTAAACGGGTCCTCTGGCACATAAATAACTTTTCATTTACGTTGGACTCAGTGGTATCAGCCACTTCAACAAACCATGATCTGCCAACGAGCTTCAAAAAATTTTAAGAAAGCATATATAAATAAATAAATAAATAAATATATATATATATATAAACACCTTGACTCATAATGGTTCTCTTATTTTAGAAGAACTTTTATAAAACAGATTCAAATATATAACTGAATAGAACATTTTCATGAATATTCATCAGTTAAAACAGTTTAAACATTTTTTCTTTAAAAACATTCAAACTGTTATATATTTTCTGTCATGTATTTGCTTAATAACAAACAAATACTATCTTCTAGAAAAGTTGGAATCCATCCAAATTACAACAACAACAACGAAAAACCTGCACCCAATTTCATATTCTTACAAGTGCTACCGCCTTCCGCAGACTTTTTTCTTGTGTTATCTCCGGCTTTATAGGCCTTCAGCCAGCACACCGAGCTACAGGTGTGAAACAGTCTATCTAGTCAGTTTAACTAACTACTGATTTTATTACTGTCATATAAAAAACATGTGTATATCATTCCTATTTCTATCCACTGCTGTTCTTGGATATTTGAGTTTATAGAGAAGAACATTGGTGTTACTGTTGTAGGTTTGGTGCGGTAGTAACAGTGTAGGAGTTTGTGATGGGATGGCTTTGTTGTTGACAAATGCAAGAGATACTGAGTGACAGCAGGAATGAAGAAAGAATAGAATGCGCTGTTATAAGGGACAGAGAGCAGCCCAGAAGATCTCAACTGCTCTTTGCCAGGAATTATTTACATGTATTTGGTGTTAATTCTCGGTTGCACCTTGGCAGTGCAGTTGACTTAAATTTTAGATGTTGACACAAGCTATTTTCATACTTTTCCAGTTGAAAACAGTCTAAAGCTTGGTACCTTGAAAGACTCAGTTTAGGGTACAGCCTAGCACTTTATTTTTTTAAATGATGTACCGAAATTTGGACTAGTTTAATTTATTCTGCAAATATCTGATGTTAAGTTACTAACCACAATGTAATGTGGTATACAAAAATAATTAATCTCAACAATGACACTTCAAAGGTATTGGGATTTATAATTAGTTGTAGACATCCCGTTCCTGATTCTCACTTTGTGTTTTCACTTGAATCAGCTTCCTAGAATTCCATACTCCTTTCCATGTCCACTTTTCTGATTGGCTTCAATTAATAAAGTAAAATAGATACAATAGAAATAACTTGAAGACATAGTTCAGTATCCTCTAAGGGAGAAAAACAAATTTAGAAAAAACAATGCTGCATGTAAAAGAAATTAATAACTACACAATATGTATGATGTTTGAAAATTTTTTTAAGTTCTATACTGAAAAAATAATTCATAACCATGTCAAAATTCTCACCTATTAACTTTATATACAACTGCTTCCATTGTCAAAACTCATTTCATTTAAACCTCTGCCACCTATATACAGTTCTGATTAAAGTCATTTAAGATCTACCTGAATTTATATAATGTAATAGAAAATTTGGTCTAAATAGAAAAAATATAAAGAAAACCTTGAAGGAACTTCAAAGACAGTTGATCCAAAATATAGAGAAATAAGAATATAAAAAAAATCTGACTCATCATGCAAAAAGACCTATGAAAACACAAATAATTGAAAGGAAAACATTGTAATTCTCTACTTTTTAGTAGCTAATGCGGCATACTTTTACATTTTCCAAAGTTGGATTTCTTTTTTTAAAAAAGTTAATGAATTTATGGAGGTAATATTTCTTAATAAAATTTTATAGGTCTCAAGTGCATGATTCTATATTACATCATCTGTATAGTGTGTTTTGTTCACCATCCAAAGTCAAGTCTTTTTTTTATCACCATTTATCCCCCATTTACACTCATTTACCACCCCCCAAAGAAACTAACAAACAAAATAGAACCAGACAGAGAAATAGAAAACAGGCTGACAGCTGTCTGAGAGGAAAGGCATGGAGAAACTGGGTGAAAAAGTAAAGAGATTAAGCAAAAACAAACAAACAAAACCCTTAAAATTGGATTTCAATGATAGTTTTAGAAACAAATAAAATTGAATTGAAGTAAAGCATGTTTGACAGTTACAAAAAAAGGGGAAAGCAAAAATAGCTGATAAGACTAACAGATTATGTTTTAGGTAAAGAAATATGTACATTCAAAAAATTATAAAATATCCATTTCAAATCTATAAATAGTAACTTTTCTAAATTATGTTTAATTTATACACATAACAAAAAAATAATGGTAACTGAATAGAAGATAGTATTTTTCCTATATTATACACCTGACTTCAAACTTGATATATATTTCTCCAGTTTATATATATATAATGCTAATTTGAAAAAAATAAATTTATTAATTTTATAATATTTTTGGTGTTAGATTCCAATTGAAAGCTCAGTTAGGAAAATTCTGTCTTATCTGTAAGTTAATTTTCAGAGCTACAGCTTTAAAATTTTTTCATTTAGAGTTTACATTCAATATTATTTTATATTAGTTTCAGGTGTACAGAATAGTGGTTAAACAATAATATAGTTGACAAAGTGTTTCCCCTGATATTTCTAGTACCCAACTGGAAACTTTTAAAGATTCCATCTGGACTTGAGATACAGAACAGCTAATAAGCCTATCTAAAACAATATGTCACTATTAAGTCATGCAGAAAACAGTACTTTTCTATCAAAATGAAACATTTTTTCTTATATATAATGTGAATATTCTTTCCTAAAAGTATAGAGAGTAAAGTGTAGGAGAAGAAAACCATTTTTAAGAGGAAGTCTACAGACTTGTGTTTTTTTTTTTTAATCTGATGCTGATAAAAAATGAAAAGTATCAAATCATAACAATGATTGGGTTTTTTAAACACCCACACTAATTCTATTCCCATGACTTCTCAGTCTTTTCAGATGCGCAAAGTTTTAATCCATGAACAATTTATTCTTGTCTTGTTTGATTTGTATGACATTTATTTGTACCAAATTCTCACAATACCTGTGTTTGAGCATTAATCATGGACCTCAAAAATGACAGGAAGATGCCACAAATGCCCCCTTTTCCCTCCACTGCCTCTTACATTTCTCAAAGGAAATAGGGAAACTTTTTTGACTCTTGTCATATGACTAGCTTTCCCAATTGTATCAGACAAGATCAACTCAGGAAGCCGAATGCATTCTGTAAATATATGAACTATAACAGAGGATTGGAGTGACTGAGGTTTCAATAGTAAGAAAAGATAACTCTAAAAATATATGAATCGTAGATCTACCCCTAAGGCTGAAATAGAGCACCCAAAGAAGGAACAAATCTGGAACACGACCCATGTCCAAGGACTTAGATTAAGAACTCACCAGAGAGGGCATGGCTATGGCCCAGTGAATAGAGAAGTTGATTGAGGTTCATGCCACCAGGAACCACTGGGAATCTGCCCTCTTGGGTGCCAGGAGGAGGTCATCCATGGAGAAGTAGCCATAGGCAGCTCATTTGGAATCTGTTAGTGGGAAAGGTACACTGAGAAACCTTCTAGGTGTCAAGGGAGAGCACCCTTGAGAGGGTGCCATGCACTACTGGCTGCCACACAGGTCAGGTGCCTGCTAAGAGAGAATACACACTGGAACCAGGAAGAAGAACCCCTTCGTCCCCTAGGTTCCCACCAGTGTCCTTGATGACAAAATTTTACATCATGCCAGGTGGTAGGGGAGAGGCCATTGGGAATCAAAAGCAGGGCAATGAAGGGTTTATTTGAAGCTGAGAGACAATAGATTGATAAATTAAGAAATCTTATTTAATTTTTATAACGTCATCACTATCAAGATCCTACAGCAGAGTTGTGTATTTGTTACAATTGGCAAGCCTACATTGATACCTTGTTATCACCCAAGTCTATAGTTAACAGTAGAGTTCACTGTTGGTATTGTCCATTCTATGGATTTGGACAAATGTATAGTTACATGACATGGGAATGAGAAATGTATATTTGAAGGCATGGCCTATATGGGAAATCTCTGAAACTCTAGCTTAATTTTCTTCTGAACCTAAAATGGCTCTACAAAATAAAGTCCATTGATTAAAAAACAGAAATAAAGTAAAAGTTTTTAAAAAATAAAAACAGTAAAGTCAGTAAATTATTTTTTTCTAAACTTACAATTGTGGTACCACCACATTATTAATTGAAGTATATTCATTTGAAAAGTGGTAATTGTTTTTCATTGTAAGAACTACATATAGTAGAGAGGGCTAAATTTTACATTCACCATGTCTTATGTAATAATAGAACTTTCAGGGCAAAAGGCTGTTTAGTTAAAGATTACATTTCCCAGTGCTGGCCAGTGTGGTTCAGTAAACAAAAAGTGCAGGTTTGATCCCTGGTCCCAGTGCATTTGATCCAGGTCTGCGTGCATACAAGAGACAACCAATCAATGTTTTTCTCTCACATAGATGTTTTTTTCTCTCTGTCACTTCCTCTCTTTCCAAAAAGCAATGAAAAATATTTCCTCAGGTGGGGATAAAAAGCGAGAGATATTACATTTCCCAGACTATTTTGCAGTTAGGTGGGGTAATGTGACTAAGTTCTGGTCAATAGAATGTGGAAGGAAGCAGGAGGTGTAACTTCCAGTCCATAACCTTTAAAGAAGTGAGTGGTGTTTCTTTCCCTTCCCCTTATTTTTAGTGGCTGGAAAGTGAATCTGGTAACAAATCACCATGGACTATACAAATAAAGGTAATTTCCTAAAAAATGATGGGGAAATATCTCTTAGAAACAGACAACAGTTTGGTGATTATCAGAGGAAAGGGGGGGGGTGAGGGATGTTGAAGAGGGTTAAGAGGTGATAAATGGTGATGGAAGGAGACTTGACTGGGGCTGGTGAACATACAGTACTATATACGGATGATGTATTTTAGAATTATAGACCTGAAACACACAATTTTGGTAACCAATATCACTCCAATATATTCAATAAAAAAGAAAAAATGTAAATAAAAGTGGCTATACAACAACAGAGAAGTAAGTAGCCTGGACTCATAGGAATTTTGCAGAGAAGAGTCACATCAACTCTATTTGTATGTGAGAAAAAAAGAAAAAAATATGTATTTTATTCAAGCAGCTTTTATTTTGGGTCTTTACCATAGTATTGTTTATTTCTCCTGTCTCCTCACCATACCACTGGTGAGTTAGCAAGTTTGTTAACTACAAAGCAGCACAGAAGTTTTAATCAAAAAAGTTTCATTTGGAAAACTGCCATACAAATGCAAAATCCACAAAGATTTTCAGCAAAAGTAAAAAACAACAGTTTCTTTGGTAATTTAGTGTCCAATATATTCATAATCATAAGCTTGTTTTCTGCAAAATTATTTTAAGTGCTTTAAATTTCATAAGGATAGTTAGTTTTATGTTTTATCAAATTATTTCATTGTATTGTCATTTTTTAATACCATCTCACTAATTCTAATGCTTGTTTTTGTAGAAAGACGTGGAATTGTGGTTTTGTTACTAACAGGACGCTTCTGTTGAAACCCTACTGTCTCAATAAATTTAAAAAATAGTGGCTATTAGGGAAAAGATAAAATTTTAAAAGATTATTCTTGTTTTTTTAAAAGAAGTAACTGAAAATCAGTTATTCCCGAGGTATATTATGGGTCTATTGCATATCAATCTGTCAGCATAAACATTAATGTTTTTCTTTTATAGTATAAAATTATCATTTGAGACTTAGAACTAGGAAAGTGATATAGGCACTGAAATAAAATCTTTTTTTTGCCATTTATTTCCTGAAATTTGATGCAGAATTATCTAATTTTAGGTAAATGGTACAGGATTTATTTAGGATAATAGACATGAAACTTATTTAGTAAAGATCTTGTTTTTTAAAATATTTTTAGACGTACATCTTCGGTAGAGTAAGAACTTAAACACAATAAATGGAGGAAAAATTAGAATGATTAAGCTTTTTAAATTTTACTTGTAAGTACAGTCTCTATTACCAAACAAAATATAAATGTAAATTTAGGTAATAGAAAATGATAATTCAAAATAGATCTATACCAATTAATAAATGCTGTCAATACAAAATTCCTTTTCCACAGGAGACTTAGTAGTCCAAAACATAAAATAAAAGCATATTAAAATGATTTTTAATTAAAATCTCATATTTCTTAGACAGACATGGGTTTGGATTAATTGCCACATCTCACTAACTGACCATTGAAAGACCAATCAACCTTTCTGGGCTGCAGTTGCACCATGAAAAATTTGGATAACATGATTTATTCCATAAACACTTGAACATTAATAGAAATATATCCTAAACCTATCACAATTCTTGACACACAATAAGCACATAATAAATTATAGTTTTATTTCACCACCATTTTATTCTCCTTAGATGCAAAATCTCAGGTTTGATGTCTTGGTGCTCTTCCTTTTAGGCCATAACTATTGTTTTCTATTGTATACTTACAATCATTAAATTATTGCAAAATCGAAATTCACAGGATCCAAATTAGTGAGATTAGATTTTATTTTTCAGTTATGAATGCTTGGATGGGTGGAACAAGTTGATGTCTCTCTCTCTCTCTCTCCCTCTTCTCCCTTCCTATCTCTTTAGAATCAATTAATTAAAAAAAAAAAAAACTTTAAGTATTTTTGTAAGTCATATATTTTATAACTGCTTTTTCAAGTAAAATGCGGCTTTGATATTCACTCTGTATCAAATCTGAAAATTTTGAGGATGAGTATGAGGTCATTTAGTTGTTGAGTGTGATGACACTCTTCTCAGGTTCAGATGGATTATCTCTGGCCTTCTCAAGACCTCAGTCAGTAAAGAAGTCTTAAAGAATTATGTAAGAAGAGAAAAAATTTAATATACATTGTTGTGAACAATAATGCTACAAGGTAAAACTCCTTCCGCATAATTTGTAGCTTAAATTCATGCACTTTTATTCTGCAAAATAAAGTAATTTAAATATTTATAAAATGTGATTTACATGAAAATACCATCCTACTTTTCATTTACTGTGCTGTTCTTGTGTCACTCAAAGTTGCCTTCTTTAAATGTACATTTGGAAACAAATTATATTATGATCCAAAATACAAAAAGTAAATACAATGTGGAACGGGGGAGCTTGGAGCAGGGAAAGTGACTGCAGGCACAGTGAAAAGAAACTAGCTTGTTGAATTTTCACACACTGAACTCCTGAGCAGGCTTATTTAAATCTATTTTCCTTTATGAATTATACATGGCTATCATCACCGAGTTACACTCCCAGAGTAAAAAACATTTTAAATGACAACTTACTGATAAGCTGTCAAATGGGGAAAATCCATTCATTTCTTCAAATCTGTCGTTGATTATTTGTTAATATTTTAAATGATTTTCTGGCAATGCATTTGGGTCACCTTTGACTTTCCCAGAAGAAATTTATAAGAATGTTTGATCCATCCCATTTTTTACTTTACTATATAACAAATCTGCATATGTGGATGTGAAAACAATAAAAAATATTTTTGTTTGGGGTCTTTTTGCAGAATGTATGTTGGCTTTTCTTCCCTCACGTGCCTGGGCCAGCAGGTAAGATTATACAGGTGTTTGCCTGCAGGTGAATACTGCTAATTAGGGAACAAACTAGACAGTGGAAACCAATCTGCAGGTATTTTCAGGTAAAACTGTTGAAGCAACAAGAAAATGATTCACACCATTTCAATGACTAGAAGGTTCTTTTTTTCTTTTGATTAAACTAACACGTTCCTTAATTCTATTACAGATGAGCTATGGACATGTAAGACAGACATTGTTACATATAAATGTCTCTGGATAAAAATACTAATAATAGCAACATCAAAAATGTAATTATAGTCTTAATAATAAAGAAAAATGACCAATATGAACTTAGTTTTTATTCAGAGAAAGGCATTGCCTTTGTTACTAGTCAGGGGGCCAGTGTTTTTCAAAAAGAGGAAGGTTGATAGTTAAGCTTCAGAACTTGCCTGTGATGGCCCCATCTTCTAGTGACACAAATTCCTAATAGTGCAGTCCCACTCGTCATCTAAATTATCTGTTTGCAAAGTACACCAATTATTTTTTGTACCGGGTTAAAGAGATATAATTTCTACCCTCAAGGGCTTTACCACCTGGTCCAGAAATACCACCCTCACAACCATCACTTCTTATTTTTATGCTCTGTCTATGGACCACCATATAGGCGATTTCCTGGTTTGTCAGCCAGATAACAGGTTATGGCCCTGACTCTAAATAAAAGGTATTTTTGAAGCCATGTTGTTATAATTTGGACACAGCAGTATCATGGAGCAGCATGTCGGTATTGATTTCTACTCAATAGGTCACCTCCTTCATGTTTTTCTAAAAGGGAAAAATAAATGGCAGAAATTTTAGAATTTCAAATTCATTGAAATGGCTATGGAAGGTTAGTGGTAATAATTAAGTATAATTAAATTGTGGAAAACTAGAAATGTGAATTTACCAACTTAAAAGTTTAGGGATAAATATATGTTAGATTCAAGGTACTCAATATCATTGTGGTATGTATGGATACATGTATATACTATGATACATACACATACAGATCTGCACACACATGAACACACCTTTTAAGTAGATCCTTAAAAGTAAACAGGTATTCAAATAGTTAAAACTAACTAGAACTTTTTTTTATATTCCCTGAAACATAAATAAAGAAATTGAGGCCTCTAAGACTTTTGGCCACGATAGAGGCGTAGACAGACACGCTGCATCTCCCTCCACAGCTAAGAAGGAATACAACTACCACAAAACTAGAGAAAACCAGAAGTTCCAGAAAATCAGACTGCATGGAAGCCCAGCAAACAAAGATATAAAAAAGAAATACTCATCCAGACAGGTAGGAGGGGCGAAACCAGGACAGAGAGGACGCGGTGTGGTGGTGTCAGCTGTCATTTAGAATGGAAGGGCAGAGAAAGCGCTTTCCAGACAAGGCAAAGCTAAAGGAGTTCATCATCACCAAATCCTCATTATATGAAATGTTAAAGGGATTTATTTAAGAAAAAGAAGATCAAAACTATGAACATTAAAATGGCAACAAACTCACAACTATCAACAACTGAATCTACAAAATAAAAACAAAATCCAACTAAGCAAACCAGAATAGGAACAGAATCATAGGTATGGGGATCATCTGGAGGGTTATCAGCTGGGAGGGGAAGGGGAGAAATGGGGAAATGGTGCAGGGATTAAGCGTAATTGGTTGATACAAAATAGACAGGGGGATGTTAAGAATAATATAGGAAAGGATGAAGCCAAAGAACTTATATGCACAACCCATGGGCATAAACTAAAGGGGGTGGGATTGCTAGAGGGAAGGGTGGTACTGGACAGAGAGGAGCAAAGGGTAAAAACTGGGACTACTATAACAACATAATCAATAAAATATACTTAAAAAAAGAAATTGATATCAGTGTAACTTTTGTTTATTAGAATGAATTTCATTTAGTCATCCACATTATTTTATATAAAACTTTATGGTAAACACATAGGTTCGATCACTGAGAAATAAGTTCTTAGTTTTTTTAATTATGACTGAAAGTGTGTCACTTTATGTGCAAGGAAGAAATTCATACATTACATATAAAAACAAAAAAAAAGTGAGATGTGATAAAAAATGGACTAAAATCTATATGACCTATGCTTTGAAATAAGCTTTTGATTTTGACATAGTAAATGCTACATTAGCTAATGTAAATAATATCTCAGAAGATGATAATAAGAAAGAGTGACCTCCTTGATATGTATAATTATTTCCTTTACAGGTTCTTAATGCATTTAATAAAAAATTTAATGTCTAATTGTCAAATGGATGCAATGAAGTGATTGAGGCCCTGGAATTTTCTGTGGCCCTATTGTATCAAACCCCCAGAAATAACAATCCTAATTACCATTGACCTATCTAAGTTAACACCAATGAATTAAAATGCTTCAAAATCTCAGTCCCGTACAACTTGATTGCATGATTAGAGATATAACTTAAGAAATGTTATTGACTAACCTACCTACAGCTGAGTGCATGAAGTGTTTGTACTTTTAGGGGTAATTTTTAGATTAAAGTTGCTGGGCTTAAATGAAGAAGTTTATAGATTAAAAAATTATTTTTGTAAAATTCTGAAAATAACAGACTGGTTAAAATATCTTAAAATATTTCTAAGTATTTAAAAATAGTTCTACATATGTTCATTCAAATAATTATAATAAATTACCAATAGTAAACCATTTTCATTTTGATCTATGTTTTCTTCCTGAGTGTTTCCAAAGAGGAACGCTGATCACAAATGAGAATGACATGAGAAAAGAATTCATATGAAGCGGTTCCTTGAAACTGTGGCAAGAATTAACTTGTAATCTTGAAGTCTGATGACTTTAGAGCTCTGTGGGTTGAGATACTCATCTCTCCTCGCGTTTCATATCCCATATTTGTAAACTGAAAATAGTAATAATAATAATAATAATAATGAGAATATGTAAGGGACAAATATTTTGTATCTTTAGTATCATAGACACAAAAAGAGAGAAACTCAACCTGAGGAGATGAACTCCCATAATCCCTGAGCTGTGCTACAATGGGGGACTTGGAAAAGGGTGAATGTGTTGTGCATGTGGAGATGTATATCTTGAGGTTGAAAAGGTAGACTGTGATAGGTAGAATATAAACTGTCCCTCACATTCCCACCACTGTGTAAATTGTATAACTCACTCCCCTTGACTGTGTATGGGGTGCGGGAAGGCTGTGAATATGATGGGTGTGTCACTCTGTGATGAGGTTACATTGTATGGTAAAGGTGAAAGGACTTCGAAGATGGAATAAAGGTCCCAAATTAGTTGATGTGGAGTTCACCTAAAGGAAGATTATCCAAGGCAGGCCAGACTTAATCAGGTGAAAGCCCTTAAAAGAGGGACTGGGGCCATCCTGAGTGGAGCAACACTTTCCTTAGGCTGTGAAGAAGGAAATAGCTGTTTCATAAATGTCCTCTGGGTGGGTAGTCAGTCTCTAGGACTTGAAGGCCTCAGTTCTGCGATTGCAAGGAACCACCAAACTCTTGAATCAGCCTGAAATGAGAATGCGGTCTGACCCACCCTTAATTGTAGTCTTGTAAAACATGCCTGGACTCTTGACCCACGATAAATATGTGTTGGTATAAGCTGTGAAATTTGTTAAGAGTTAATAAAAAAAACTAATACATCTACCACAAAATTTTGTGAGGATTAGAAATCATAAATATGAAGTATGTGGAATATCATAGAGATTAAATTAGTGGGATAAGTAATCATATTTACCACTACTGGAAAGGTGAAGTCCTATAATGGCAGAGACTGAAGATATTGGCAGAGTAGAGGCAATGATTTAAATTATTAGAAAGAATTGAATGTCAAGAAAAGGGAAGAATTCCAACACCAGGGAGGACACCATCAAGTTTGCAATGCTCTGGGCACCCCTTTTTCTTTACTGGGAATGTGTATCCAAGTACATTCTGACTTCATGAATCATCATAGCTTCATGACTCTAACTCCAACTTTCTCACAGCTGGTATTTCCTGCTGCTATATACAGTGTGCATAGACTCTGCACATTGCAAAACCTGGAGAATAGGGGCTAGGTGTTACCAGGAACACTCAGATGCCATAAGCTACTTGCTGCTTCCACTTGTGGAAAAGTCAACAGAGATGTTGAGATGTGACAGGCTGAGGGAGACGAGAGCAGGATTTGATCAGGTCAATATGACTAGGAAATGAGAGTGGGCAGTGGAGTGATTGCTCTAAGTTTCCACTGTTTTACAGGCATTTTCATTTATTTCCTAGAAAATGCTGCTAATCTGATTGTGCACTGTTCGCAGCTGTCCTTATCCTGTTTTCTGATAAGAGTAGTGTTTATGTTTTTTCTTTCATTCCTGATCCAGATTTGGTTATCTTGCGAGTCTAAAAGTTTCTCCTTATAAATGAAAGTTATTGATGGAAACCCATAGTCACAATAAGAGATTTATAGTGTTATAACTGTGCAGATATTTCTTTTGCAGTTGTGACTCTTACATCTGTAGAACATAGTGCAGATATACATACATGTCTACTCTCTAATAAAGCTGTCAATTTCTACCAGTTTAATATACTTGATATACCATTTGTATATTTCTGAACCTTGCAGTGAAGGAATACAAAAAGTGAGAAATCTGTCAATTAACCTGAAAACAATTTGACTTGGCTAGGTAATCTGAAGAGAGATTGGAAAGAAAATATTTGTTAAGTTATGACACATTTAAGATGTTATGTTAAAATATGAAAATATATCTTTAGACATAAGTACTTAACAACATACACATTTTTAAGTTGAATAAAATATAAAAATAACAGTAGGAAGTTTTTTTTTTACTGAAATTCATAATCTGAATTATTTTAAATGAAAAATATTATTTTGTTAATTTGATGTGTTGATAAACGTGATTGCTTAAAATATAATGTTTTACACCCAATTCCAAGAAGTATTCCGGTTCGGTTCGGCAGCCGTCCGTCTCGAGAGACGATGGTGTAGCTTCTTAAGAGTCTATCTGCACCGCCGAGAATGGCTGTGCAGTCCGACTCGGGAGTGACATGGTATCTGTCTCCTCCCGTGTTGAATCGACATCTGGAGTGTCCTCTCCAGTGAAGCTGAAGCTACAGAGCCTGGGCAGGGTGATATGGAGGGTCTGCTGTTGCTCATGCAGCAGACCCCCCCTCTCTTCGCAGCTGAAGGGTCCAAGGGAAAGACGGAGTCAATACAGCTTGGCTTCAGGTGCGCCGCAGGAGTTGCCGGTGTTGACTACAACGTCAAACCGCCTTAGGGACTCCGGCTCCGGATTTTCTGTCGGGGTTTACTCCCTTAGCCTTTCCCCTGAAGAGGTATGCCGCAAGGCAGCGGATGTTTTTTGGAGTCAGAGTTTTCCTTCTCTGATGTGCCCTGACTGGAAGATCGAACCAGCGACACTTAGCTCGCAGGCCGACGCTCAATCCACTGAGCCAAACCAGCCAGTCCAAGAAGTATATTATACTAGTTATTCTATGTATTCATTTAGCTACACAAGACCCAAGAACAGTTTAAAGAGAAAGAAATTTATCTCTGACATAAACAAGGAGTGCAAGGAAGTATCCAAAGGCTGGCACAATGGTTCATTGGTAACATCAGACACCCAGGGTCATTCCATCTTTCTCCTCTGACTTTGTAAATATGTCATGCTCTGCCTTCATGCTGCCACTTCATGATTTTAATAAGGTCTGTGTTTCAAGTAAGACGAAAGAATAAGAGCAAATGACTGGTGAGGATTCTTTTAATAAAACTTTGCCTTTTATTTCAGGAGGGGTGAAAATCCATGCACTTCTACCTACATCTCATTGCACAGGACTATGCTGCATGGACACCCTTAATTTCTAGATTAATCTGAGTATTCTTAAGGTTGAGCCCATTGCCTTTATGAACAAAATCATCATTCTCTTAAGGGGAGAGGTGTTACAGGTAGACAGTAAGTAATGTTTCCAACACATGTGTCCTTAAAAAAACTGTCTTAGAGCAGTAGAAACATCTCTCATGTTAGTGTGTACAAAAATATTGTCATTGCTTGAGCCATTTCTAGGGGTATGTCTTTCATATAATAAATATTTCTATAAATGATATATAAATAGTACACAGAAAGTTGTGATATTAAGTCCTTCTAAACCAATTCATCAAACTTTTGAATGTCTTCAGTCATCCATGTATTTTTTCATTCATACATCATTCATTCAAAAAATAGGAATAGAAAATCTGCTATATACAGGAGCTGTGTTAGACACTATGAATACTGTGATGAGAAAGAACAGATGCCATTTCCCAGTATTATGACAAATGCAATCTGATGGAGAGACAGACCCCAAATAATCACACAAAGAAATGTAACATACAATGCTGAAAAATTATGCAAAGAGTGACAACATACTATAAGAACCTTTAAAGGATTATTTCATTTATTTGGTAAAATGAGGAATGCTAGAAAATTCTGGATACAAATATAAATCTGAAATGGATCTTGCTTTCAAGGAGATTACAGTGGACAATTGTTTGGGCAATGATCAGTTGAAGAAACCAGACTTAAAAATTAGAATTCCAATAGTTAGCACTTCTTTTACTAATATCATTTTTGCAAACACCAATCTTACCTTATTTAGATTTTGAGTCAAGAGCAGAACTAGAACTCTCTGAACTTCTCTTTGCTAAAATTTCTCTCTTGGTATATGATTGTGTTCATAGATGAGGACTGAGATCGATGCTGTTGTAACCCTAAACGTAGCATGACATTCCAGTGCAATTGTCCATGGGATATTGTGCTCACACTAACCTACCTCAAGTGATTTCAGAATCACCCTTTGTTCATTGCTGTTGCTATCTTTATGCTCGCTCCTATGCTGTTTACTACACTATTCTCTGTCTTGGAGTTCCCAGCATATATAATAGACACACAAGTGCCAGTGGTTAAAAGAGCATCTCTAGGTCAGTGTGGAGTGAATGGCTATAACCAGAACACTGTGGACACTATCCTGTGGATGGTTCTAAATTGCAGGCATATCTCTTTTTATTGCACTTAGCTTTATTGTGCTTCACAATTTTTTTTTTTTTTACAAATTGACAGTTTGTGGCAACTCCATGTTCAGCAAACCTCTTGGTACAATTTTTCCAGCAGGCTCAGATGATGGTTGGCATTCTTTAGCAATAGTGCTTTTAAATTAAGGTAAGTACATTGTTTTTTTAGAGTAATGCTATTGTACACTTAATAGATTTCAGTATAGAATAAACATACTTTTTTTATATACTGGTAAAACAAAATATTGTCTGACTTTCTTTATTGTGGTATTTTGCTCTATCAGAAAATATTTAAAATTAATTATTTATTTTGTGGTCTGGAACCACACCTGCAATATCTTTGAGGTATAACTGTATTCTTTATTCAAAGACAATGAGTTACATATTATTTAATGGCCACAAGTCAAAGTTTATCCACTGTAAAAAAAAAAGTCCCAAAATAACGAGTCCTGAAATATAAATATTCTGACTTTTAATTCATTGGTGTTGAGAATACCCTTCCTAAAAGTTCTTACAGCTGAGGCTATCATTCTTACCCTTACAACAATGAGACAACATTCTACTATGGTGTATTCCTATCAGTTCCTCAGTTAAAGAAGTAGATCATTGACATGCTGATCCACTGGATTCATGGACATCCATGTACAACAGAGAAGGCCACATGTAAGCTTACCCTCATTTGACCTGGCAGAATGTGACATGGGGACAGCCATTGCCACAGTCCTTGCTCTGGGCATTTTCTGTTTCTGTATACCTAGAAGAGGCAACTAACTACTTGGTCTAAATCCAAGTACCAGGAATAATTCCTTTCGACTTAAGAGAATTTCCCCACCTATTCATTAATGGCTGAAATTCAATAAATAATGTTAAAGACTTTCAACCCACAATTAGTCATTAAGCCAATGCAAGATTACATTGCATAGCACTGTCCAATGAAACATCACTAAGGAGACATTTCTTGGAAATAACATAATGTTTAGAGTTTTATAACCCAAGTTTTACAACTTAAAATCATATGTTCTTTCTATTTATTAGTTCATTATCTGAATATATACCTGGAACAGCATGTTTTTCACACATATACGGAATAAAACTGACTTTATATCCTCTGACATTATTTTGATAAAATGGAAATTGATATTTAAAAGATCATTAGCCACTAGAAAAAAAAATAAGAAAGAGTGGTTCTATATTTGACAAAGTAGAGGGAAAAAAAGTGGAAACTAAGATAAAAATGTCACCTTTGTAATTTATCTGTCATAGTTGAAAGAGCACTCACTCCTAAGACAAACCTATATTTAAATTTCAGCATGTAGCTCCCTAGTTTTATTACCTTAGGAGAACTCCAGAAACTTTTCTTGTAAAATGCAAATAATAATTTATGCATGATAAAAGTATTAAATAAGAAGATAGATATAATACTTAGCATGGCACACACTGTCATGCTGGCTAGCTGTAACGGTGATAATAGAAGTACTAACAACAGTAGTGAAGTAATAAATGGCAGTAATAGAAATAGTAATAATAGAATTTAATGAAATTTGTAAGTGGCAGTAGGATGTTCATCACTGTCTACTGATGACTGACATTATTCCAGCACTATCTAAGTTTTTCTGACATTAGCTCATTCTAAATGTTTGATATTTGCCATATAGTGACCTCTGGTTCAAACCTTTAGTTTCTTTCCTTTCTCTCCCTCTCATTATTAATCCTCTAATTTGTTCTCCTTTCCCTAAAGACTTTCATATTTAGTTTATGCTTATAAACATGGATACATCCTTAACTCTTTGGAAGTCCCTTTTATGAAAAATCTGTAAAAAATAATAATTAAACCCTTTGTTTCTGTAAACACATTACTTTGCAAAAATATCTCTGAAACATTGATGCTTCCTTAAAACAGGAAGCGGCACTCTTCTTATCACTTCATGAGGCCATCTGCGGTGAAACCAAGGAAGTATTGTGTGGTTATTGTTTTTAATCAGAAAATCTTGGAACCTGGGATAGATGCTGGAGCACATACACAGGTCCAATGATTTAGTTTGTGGGTACATTGGAGTAAAGTAGACAATTGAAGGACTCTAAAATGAAAGGTTTTGAGAATTCCAGAGCACCCATAGAACTGAAGGTAGGTGTCTCACAACTTGATTTATTTACTCACCAAAATTTACCTATCAAGTTCTTTAGTTAGCCACTCTCTGAAGGGTTAGAAATACAAGGGGTGAGAAATAAAAAGGTGACACCTTTTTTTTTCTTTTTTTACATTTTAAGTACATTTTATTGATTATGTTGTTGTAGTAGTTCCAATTTTTCCCCCTTTGCTCCCCTCTTCCCAGTACGCCCTTTCCCTCCAGCAATCCCAACCCCCTTAGTTCATGTCCATGGGCCATGCATATAAGTTCTTTGGGTTCACCCTTTCCTATATTATTCTTAACTCCTCCTGTCTATTTTGTATCAATCGATTATGCTTCTTAATCCCTGCACAATATCTCTATTTTTGCCCTCCCCCTTCCCAGCTGATAACCCTCCAAATGATCCCCATACCTATGATTCTATTCCTATTCTGGTTTCCTTAGTTGGATTTTTTTTCTTTTCTTTTCTTTTCTTTTCTTTTTTTTTTTTTTTTTTTTTTTTTGATTCAGTTGTTGATAGTTGTAAGTTTGTTGTCATTTTAGTGTTCATAGTTTTGATCTCCTTTTTCTTAAGTAAGTCCCTTTGACATTTCATATAATAATGGCTTGGTGATGATGAACTCCTTTAGCTTTACCTTGTCTGGAAAGCACTTAACCTGCTCTTCCTTTCCAAATGATAGCCTTGCTGGATAGAGTAATCCTGGTTGCAGGTTTCCTTTCATCACATTGAATACTGCCTGCTAGTCCCTTCCTGCCTGCAAAGTGTTCTCTGAGAAATCAGCTGATAGTCATATATGTACCCACTGTAAGCAACTCTCCACCTCTCTCTTGCTGCCCCCAGGACTCTGTCTTTATCTTTCATCTTTGGCATCTCAATCATGATGTGTCCTGGTGTGGTCCCTTCTGGGTCCAGCTTGCCCAGGATCCTCCATGCTTCCCAGGCCTGTATGTCCATCTCCTTCACTAAATTTGGGAAGTTTTCCTAATTTTTTCAATTCTTGCTTATTCATTCTGCACTGGTTGACTGTTTTTGCTTCCTTATGTTCCAAATCGTTTATTTGAGCCCTGGTTTCCTTCCCTTCACCATTGGTTTTGTGTGGATTTTCCTTTGTTTCACTTAGCATAGGCTTCACTTCTTTTCTTATACATCTGCCATACTCAAGCATATCTGTCAAGCCTGTCAGCATATTTATCACCAGTGTTTTGAATTCTGCATCTGTTAGGTTGTCTATCTCCTCATCTGTTAGTTTGGCTATCTCCTCGTTGCTTAGTTCTCCCACTGAAACCTTGGTCTGTTCCCCCTTTTGGGCCATAATTCTCTGTCTCCTCATTCTGACAGGCTCCTGTGTTTGTTTGCCTCCATGTCCCAGGTACAGCTGTCGCTCCTGTTACATTGTAAGGGGTGGAGCCTTAGGGATTCATCAGTGCAGTGCAACCTGTTTCACTATGTTGTGGCACTTTATGTGGGGGAGGTGTCTGAGAGGAAACAATGCCACCTGCCCAGCACTCGCCCCTTTTCCAGGCACCTCTCCCACCTCCACACCAGACTGGCGCCCCTCTAGCTGCTGCCCTGGACTTTGTTCCCAGAGTGGGTGGGTCTGCGGACATTCTAGGACCATGGGAGCCATTTAAACAAGAGCATTCTGCTGAGAGACTGGTAGTTTCTGCCTCCACCCCAACCCCCACTGGTCTGCACAATCAGAATCAATGAGGCTTGATTTTTCCCCGGGGCTGGGACTGTGGGCTGCTAGGTCCAGTGAGGAGCTGGGAATGCTCCCCATGTGTCACTCCTGACTTTAAAACATGTGACTATGCTTTCTGCCAGCCTGCTTCTGCTGCCACTGCTGCCACCGCTGCTGCTGACACCACACTGTGTCCTCTCCACCCTGGTTCCACCCCTCTTACCTGTCTGGATGAGTATTCCTTCTTTATATTTTTGTTTGGTGGACTTCCATGCAGTTTGATTTTCTGGAACTGCTGGTTGCTGTAGTTTTGAGATAGTTGTATTTCTTCTTAGTTGTGGAGGGAGATACAGCGTGTCTGTCTATGCCTCCATCTTGGCCAAAAGTGAAAGGTAACACCTTTTTGAGGCATCTCTTTTTAAAGTTCCAAACTTTACAAAAGAAACCAGTTAATTAACAAAACCTGAATTTATGTTGGAGCCAAATAGCCCCTTGGATTTGATAAATCAACCTTTTGCAAAAAGACATCAAGTGTAAACTGAAGCTAATCAACAAGAGAGATTACAAACCAGTAGGCCCTCTGGCATTGTGAGAATCTAGGTACCTGAGGCCATGGATGAGGGGGTAATCTGTACATATTTTCAAACCCTGAAGGTTAACTCTCAGAGATTTCATCCTCAGTGTTAAACAAAAAAATGACACACCTCCAGATCCACAGTTATTTCCATAGTTGTCAACAGGTCAAGCGGGGCTCGTCGTCGTCGTCAGCAGCCGTCCGTCTCGAGAGACGATGGCGTAGCTTCTTGAGAGTCTATCTGCACCGCCGAGAATGGCTGTGCAGTCCGACTCGGGAGTGACAATCCCTGCCACACTTGTTACAGGTGAAGGCAGATGGCCGTTGTTGCTGCTGTTGATGCTGCTTCCGCCTCGATCTTTTCTGGACCGCCTCCTCATTGCGCGCAGCCTCTGCACGTGACGTACCTTGCCTGACCGCGAGCCTCCAGGCTAGGCGGTCATCTGCTTGAACTTCCCATGTGTTGAGATTGATGGAGCATTGTGTCATGTCCTTTTTGCAGATGTCTTTGAACCGCAGTTTTGGGCGCCCTGTCATCCTCTTGCCTTCTGCTAGTTCGCAGTAGAGGAGGTCTTTGGGGATACGGCCTGCATCCATTCTTTTGACATGGCCGAGCCACCTGAGGCGTCTCTCACTAAGAACTGCATGCAAACTGCTCATATTGGCTCACTTCAGCACCTCGGTGTTGGGGACCTTATCCTGCCAGGCGACATGCAGGACGCGTCGCAGGCACCTCATGTGGAAGCTGTTGAGTTTCCTTTCGTGCCATGCGTAGGTGGTCCACGTCTCGCTGCCATAGAGGAGAGTGTTGAGTACGCAGGCTTGGTAGATGCGCAGTCTGGTTTTCTCAGTGAGGCTGGAATTGTTCCACGCTCACCGGTTCAGTCTGGCCATAACTGTGGCTGCCCTGGCGATTCTCCGGTTGACCTCCAAGTCGACTGACAGAGAGCTCGAGATGGTGGACCCGAGGTAAGTGAAGTCGTTGACAACCTCCAGGGTGTACCCATCGATGGTGATGCATGGGGGAGTCCCCGTGCCTTGAGCCATAACATTCGTCTTCGTCAGGCTGATGGCTAGTCCGAACTCCTTGCATGCGTGGGAAAGGCAAGTGACTAGCTGCTGGAGTCCCTCTTCGGAGTGTGATGTCAAGGCTGCGTCGTCGGCGAAGAGCATCTCACGGATGAGCACCTCTTTGACTTTGGTCTTGGCTCGTAGACGGGCCAGGTTGTAGAGCTTGCCATCGGATCTGGTGTGAATGAAGACACCCTCGCTGCAGTCCTTAAAGGCGTATTGGAGGAGCATGGAGAAGAAGATTCCGAACAGCGTAGGCGCGAGGACGCAGCCCTGCTTTACTCCGCTGCTGACTGGGAAGGCCTCAGAGGTTGCGCCGTTGTAGGACACCGTGCTGTGCATGTTGTCGTGAAAGGACATGACCACAGCAAGCAGACGTGGTGGACAGCCAATCTTCCGTAGCAAGCTGAAGAGACCGCTTCGACTGACCAGATCAAACGCCTTCGTGAGGTCGATAAAGGCGAGGTAGAGTGGTTTATGCTGCTCGTGACACTTCTCCCGCAGCTGGCGTAGGGAGAAGGTCATGTCCACTGTTGAACGGCCAGCTCTGAAGCCACACTGGGACTCTGGGTAGACGTGGGAAGCAAGGGTCTGCAGGCGGGCAAGAGCGACCCGGGCGAATACTTTGCCGACGACGCTGAGGAGAGAGATGCCCCGGTAGTTGTTGCAGTCGCTGCGGTCTCCTTTGTTCTTGTACATGGTGATAATGTTGGCATCTCTCATATCCTGGGGGATGTAACCCTCCTTCCAGCAGCGACAGAGTAGATGGTGGAGCGGCTATAGCAGGACTGGTTTCCCGCTCTTTAGGATTTCTGGAGAGATTCCGTCGCTTCCTGGTGCTTTCCCGCAAGCGAGGCGGTCGATGGCTTTGCTGAGCTCTGCCGCAGTAGGTGGGGTGTCTAGCTCCTCCATGACTGGTAGGTCTGGGATGGCGTTAAGAGCAGTGTCTGTTACGGTGTTCTTCGTTGCGTACAGCTCGAGGTAGTGCTCGGTCCACCGCCGCATTTGCTGTTCCTGGTCGGTGATGACCTCACCTGTCTTGGACTTAAGGGGGGCGATCTTGGAGGGGATTGGGCCTGTTGCCTTCTTGATACCCTCGTACATTCCTCGTGCGTTGCCTATATCGGCGGCTTCCTGAATGCTTCTGCACAGGTTTAGCCAATAGGTGTTGGCACAGTGGCGGGCGGTCTTCTGGACTTTGTTCCTGGCAGCCCGTAGAGCTTGAAGTGTACTGGGAGTGGGCGTGACCTTGTAAGCCAGTAGGGCCTTCCTCTTAGCCTCAATCACGGGTTCCATTTCTTCCCAGTGAGCCTCGTACCAGTCAGCGTTCTTCCGCTCTTTCTTCCCGTAAGCAATAATGGCGGAGTTGTATATGGCGTCGCGGAGACATGGCCAATTGGATTCGATAATGTCATCTGCCGCCACTCCCTCGCCGAGTGCATCTTCCATCTTGTTGATGAATTGCTGGGTCTTAACTGGGTTGCTGGCACAACTGGTGTTGATGCGTGGGCGACCCTTCATCTTGGAGTGGTGCAACCTCTTCGGCATTATGCGCACCTTGCTTACCACGAGGGCATGGTCCGTGTCGCAGTCTGCACTGTGGTAGCTGCGGGTGAGGAGGGTGCTGCCAATATCCGTTCTTCTGGTGATGACGAGGTCAAGCTGGTGCCAGTGGCGGGAGCGGGGGTGCCTCCATGACACCTGGTGGATCTCTTTGCACTTGAAGAATGTGTTTGTCACGCACAGGCCGTGGTGACACGAAAGCTCAAGCAGTCGCTGACCATTCTCATTGATCTTTCCTCTCCCAAAGTTTCCAAGGCAGGTGGGCCAGGCCATGTGGTCAGCTCCTACTCTTGCGTTGAAGTCTCCAAGGAGATAGAGAGCGTTACTTCTGGGGATCTTGGATAACGCTTCATCCAGTGCATGGTAGAACTGTTCTTTCTCTTCGATGGTGGCACAGAGGGTTGGGGCGTACGCGCTAAGAATGCTGACTGGGCTGAAAGTTGTTGACAATCGGAGGGTAAGTAATCTCTCTGTGCCTCCTGTGGGTGGCTCTATGGAGTTAACAAGCATGTTCTTCACAGCGAACCCAACACCGTGCTGTCTTGGTTGGTCCGGAGACTTCCCTTGCCAGTAGAAGGTGTAGTTGGTTTCTCTGATAGTTCCGTTGTCGGCCAACCGGGTCTCCTGTAGAGCCGCAATGTCGATGTTTAGTTGTGCCAGTTCCCTATCGATGACAGCGGTTTTCCTGGCACCCTTGATCCACGGAAGGTCTGCAGTAAGTCCGGGGCACATGGTCCTGATGTTCCAGCTAGCGAGGCGAAGAGCCGGAGGCTTCTTTCTTGTTGTTTGCTTGGAATTAACTGGTGCGGGTGTTTTGTGGCCCACTTTTCGAGAGGCGCCTCTCTGATCCCCACGCACCCAGTGGGGCAGGCGAGCCATGGCGAGACGGCACCTAATTGGCTGGGGCTGCCCAGCTTGAGGCGGGCGGTAGCTGTCCAGTGAGGTGCGATGACCTCTCCCACCGTCAGAGGAGACCCCTGGCGCTCGTTTCCTTCGCCAATCGGATGAGCTTATAACCGGTATCTGTCTCCTCCCGTGTTGAGTCGACATCTTGCGATGACGCTGGAGTGTCCTCTCCAGTGAAACTGAAGCTACAGAGCCTGGGCAGGGTGATATGGAGGGTCTGCTGTTGCCCATGCAGCAGACCCCCCCTCTCTTCGCAGCTGAAGGGTCCAAGGGAAAGACAAAGTCATTACAGCTTGGCTTCAGGTGCGCCGCAAGAGTTGCCGGTGTTGACTACAATGTCAAACTGCCTTAGGGACTCCGGCTCCGGATTTTCTGTCGGGGTTTACTCCCTTAGCCTTTCCCCTGAAGAGGTATGCCGCAAGGCAGCGGAGGTTTTTTGGAGTCAGAAGCACAAATTTATGGAGCAGTGTGCTGCAGAGAGCACCCAACGCTGGTTGAGCGGGCTCCCTCCGCAGGTGTGGCTTTTATGAAAGCGCAGGCTAACCTGCCAGGGCCAGCGCCTGCAAACGGAGTCTTTTCCGCCCACTACGCATGGGTGGATGTTCTGGTGACCACATGGCTCTTGTATCTTGAGTTCGATTCGCACCAACAGCTGTGCCAGCAGCAGCACCCGGACCCAAGCGACCATGCCTCCTCTCCAGCGGCTGTGGCCCCCTCTGCTTCTGCAAGCGGGGCTAGTGACTAAAGAAGAGAGTAGAAGTAAATGGATACCTTTCAAGATAATCGGGATCAGATGCACTGAGAAGAATAGAGAAGGAAAAAAGAAGGATGACTAGGAGTGTGACTGAGGGCAGGAAGAGAAGGAAGAGATAAAAGTGTGGTTTGTTACTTCAAATTGCTATAGGGGGTATTTTTGCAAGAACACAAGAATAACTTAGTCTGGCACTTCTGATATGGTCCCTTATACTGACACCCATTCTTTGGCTGGGGCTTGACCATGAAATACTGAACTATGTTTGAATCTTAACTTTTTCAATAAACTAATTGGAATCCTAGCTTTTCCATTAACTAATTTGAATCCTAGCTGCCTCATTAATGGACTGATGAGGAGAGTACCACTTCTTATTTTCAGTGAACATCAACTTTTCAGAGATATTTTAGTAAAGTCATATTTCTACATATGCAAAAGGTGTAAGGTACTCTAAAGGTTCAGTTTCTCAATAAGTTTTTGGAGAAAATATTCATCTCAAAAGTGTTAAATTTATGTGTGTGAAATTTAAAGTACCAGATTGGAAGAATTTGTAGATACTGGTGGTTGAAATAAAAACCAATGTATTTGCTAAATAATTGCACATAGGTGGTTCTAGCAGCCTCAAGGCTGCTTTTTAGAGCAGTTGAGAAAATTAATAGTGATATTAGAACATGTTTCCCTTGAAGTAATTGCTAGACATTTCTACCACTGATTTGTACATTGACAATATCCATGACATCCTCCAGGACAACAAGCTTAAAAACACTGACTTTAAAGTCATCAGGGCTTTTCTTTTAAAATATATTGCTTAGTTCTGCAAGACAACTTAACAATCGACATGCCATATTCTGACCAGCCAACACAAATGCACTCTATGTAAAAGAAAGTATGGTAACAATTCCTCTCCCCTCCCTGAAGGGCATGTGATTTCAAAGCCTAAGTCTCTAGAATTCTCTCTGAGCCTCAATGAAACACCAAAATCCAACCAACCTGAACATCATTATGGTACATGGCAGACCTCCAAAAACAATATGTCCCAGCTGCAGGCAGCATGAACTCCACAAGACAGATATGAAGCCTTGGGCTGTAGTACCGGAGACATGCAGGGCTCTTGATCAGGGAGAGCAATGATGCAAACAGAACATTTTCTAAGTAGACCCTGTCTATATGGATCAAACCCAAAGGATCATTCTTGATTCTCACAGTGTCTCTTTTACACAGTTTCCTGGGGACAATAGTCACTTGTTTATCTAATTAGGTCATCATGCAGCACTAAACCCCTCACAAATAATAACAGCAACAATGGCAACTAATGTACTGTTAATGGTAGCTGAAAATTTCAGATAGAAATTGAGATAGTTGATCATTAGTTGACTGATCTTTATAGTTGACAAGTAGTCTTCAAATATCCCGATGAGGGATAATTTTATGTGGACATGGGACTAATAATAAAATCTGTGTCTCCTACTAATACTAGAGTTTACTCAATTTTTCTCAGTGTAAACATAGTCTTATGACTAATAGTATCATGAGTTCTAGTCCTGTTTCATCTATTAACTTGCTGTATGACTTAAAAAGCACCTCAACTTTCAACTTCAACTTCCTTTTGTCTTAAAAATAATGTGCATGTATGTGTGTGTGTGTGTGTGTGTGTGTGAGAGAGAGAGAGAGAGAGAGAGAGAGAGAGAGATGAAACAACAGCACCCATCTACTTTGTGATATGAGAAATAAGCAGCATCAAGGTCAGATTTCTAACTTATTTGGAATGGTTTGCAGGAAATTTATTTGAGATTTGGCACTGTCAAGTTCTTTTATCACAGAACCACCCACTGTCCTTCCTCCAGGGCTATCATGATTCACTCCCAAATTATTTGTCCTTGGGAATATTGTTTTTCTTTATCCCTTTTAACTCCCTTTGATCTACTTTAATCAATTCAATATCCTTAATTGTTTTTTATCTGGAGACATTCATTGCATCTATTTCTCCTGATATGGCCTATTCCCAGTATGGCACTTTAATTTCCTTACAAAATCTGGACCAAAATAAGAGGATGTTGCATGTGAGCTAAAAAGGCAATTGGTGTGGCTCTGTGAAATTAAAACTGCTTTATATACTAAGTTTTAATTCAATATTTTTGGACTTTGATGTTTCTTGACTAATAGCCCAAGAGTACATATTCTCATGATATTTTTCCCTTTTAAATAAAAACTGAAATAATCTCTCACATATTAAACTAACACTGGGCTAATCTATTATATATCTGTATTGAAATGATATTTGTTTTACCTAATAATGTCATCGAGTAAAGTCAGCTTGCTGCGCCCAAAAGATGTGGGGATCTTGACTATCTAAGTGCAGATGCTGAGATTTACTCACAAATGAATTTGTTCTGATTTAAGAAATGGACTCAAATCTGGAAATACTGAGATATTAGCTGCCCTCCAAAAAAAAGGGCAGGACGCAGGACAGGGGAATGAAGACTGAGATACTACAGACTTAATCAGGCTTCTCTGAAATGACATGGTTATAATTATATCTTCTTGAGAACTGGGTTTTAGGGGTTACAAAATGGAAGCAATTCCTTCACTGCATGTGGAATGACCAATTATAAAAGCTGTGGGTACTTCACAAGCACCCATGCTGAAGAAATTTCAAACCCCCTGTCATGAACAGGCAGAAAATTTCTGCTTTGTTTTCTACATCAGTCTTCGTAGTGGCCACTACACACCACTAGATCTCAGAGCTTCTGTGAAATGATTTCTTTTCCTGGCTTCACAGGGGAGGTACTTAGACATCTGGCAGGAGTGGGTGTTAAACCACAGATAAAACTTTCCATGACTTATGGGGAGAAATGTAGTGATTTCTACAGGACCTCCCCAACTAAAAATAGAAATGCTGTTGTTCCAATGTCCATCATCATTCCTCAGAATGTACTTACCCATTGAAGCACTTTACCTTTTGTATTTGTTCCCTGTTTGACTCTACCAATTTGGCATGAGCTTGTTAGCATCACGTTTTAATTATAAACATATAGTAATATGTTAATAGTAATAAAGGTCAAACAAGTGGGTCCTGAGGCACATCAAGCCTGAAATATCAATGCAGACAAAAATGGCAAAACTGAAGCTGTCTTATTTTGGGCACATCACAAGAAAGCAGGGTTCTTTGAAAAAGACAAAAAAGCGGGAAAGAATAGAAGGCAGCAGAGAAAGAGGAACACCAAATATGAGATGGATTGAACCCATAAAAGAAACTATAAGCATTAGTCTACAGGAGCTGAGCAGGGCTGTTGAGGACAGGACACTGCCCGTCACTCACTCATAGAGTCACCAGGAGTCGGAGCTGACTCAATGGCATGTAACATAGAATTAGGGTCATGACTTCCTAATTTACTCTGTCTCTTGATGATGTTGAAGTTGATTGATAATAACTGTTAGCTTTATTTTCTTTTTCATGGAAAACACAAATGACTCCTATATCTAACACTGTGGCAAAAACTTTTATGCTTTGAAAACAGAAATGTGCAGTGTTGAGAAGTAAGTTGGAGTAGAAATAATTTGCAATTTTCTCTCAGTTTGAAATGAATTCATGAAGAGAGAGCTGCAAACTCCTCTATTTGACTGGAAATTACTCTGCCTACTTAACTCCTCAGGTGTAAGTGGAAGGGATGTCCCTCCTACATCCCTTTCTCCACAACGTTGATTCTTTTTAGCGAACCAGAGTTTACTGAGTTCATAGAGCAGGGTTTCCCTATCTTTAGACATCCAGTCATGTCCCTTTTAATACTTCATCACAAATTAAGCATAGTCTCCTTCCTTGTTTGCTGATGGGTAGATTGAATTAGGAAGCACTCCTTTAGCAGACCCTAACACATACCAGCCTCCTTGTCTTAATGCAACCCAGTCAGTGCTGAGATAATTAACAACACTCACTGCTCCAACCTGGTTCTCTACATTTTTTTTTCTCCATGCAAATATTCTTATATCTAGTTGTGCCACATTGGTTGATTCACGTACATACACATTAATCCATCAAGCATTTGTGAAGTGTCTGCTCCAGTCACCACACTGACCCAAGTCCTCAGGAATAAAAATAACTAACTAGGCTCTCTGGGGAAGCACACAATATTGTAGAAGATAGAAGATAAACCTTTATTTTATATACATGGAGGCAGAATTAAGCAATTACAACATAATATTATATAAATATGATGCATTACTGCTGTAGGAATGCACAGTGAAAAAATGTTTGCTATGAGCTACTGTGGTAAAACAGGCCATTTGGAGGAAATGGGTTCACACTGAATTGCAACGATGATTTAGGGAAGGAAAAAAATGAAAATGTGTAAAGTAGGGGGACTCATGGGAGTAAAAGAGAATTGGCTGAAACAAGTGTAGTTTGGATGGAAGGAAGGAAGCTGATCATGACAGTTGCTGGATAATAATGTCCTCCACCTTTATGTAGTAGGTTGCATTTTTATAAAACCTGAACGCCATTCTGTTATGTTTTGTTTAATTCTGATACCAAATGTATTTGACTGTGGATGTCTGGATTCTTAAGTCAGATTCAGGAGATATATTTCCTATAGTCTTACAGCTTTAATTTTTTTTTTTAAAGAAAATTTTACTCTGAGTTTGGCTTATACTGTGAAATACAACTTCATCTCCTTTGGAGTCTTACTATACTCCCTCTCTCCATATTCATGACTGACTACGAAATACGATAACTCCTTCTGTGACAAATCCTATTTCGTGGACGTTTCTAGTTAAACCTCATAAGAACCACATTTACTTTATGATGACTATGAGTAGAGCAACTTAAGTAATCGCTATTTGCAAAGTATAGAGGAAGATATAAATTATATGACATAGTTACTTGAACATATTTATTGTGCATACATGTTTGACAAGTTAAATAATTAATTAAATGTGTTGTAAAAAGTATCTTACTATTGACCATCTAATGAGTAGTGCTGAAAGCTGAAACTGAGTTTGGAAGAGGTAAGCTCTTCAAAGCAGAAAATAGAAAAAGAGAAGCAACTCTTGTCAAGGGCAAAGCTGAGAAACACCTGGTTTTAGAGAAGCAGAATAAACTTGTTAAAAAGGTACTGGATCAGAGTCAGAAAACCTTATGAATAATTATCTAATTTTCTAAGCCTCCATTAATTATTTGCTTCCATCGTCTAAGTAAAAATTATTGTATCACCATTATGTGTTTTACAAAGATTTTGTGAAGTTAATAAGTTTACTATGACCTCCCCACAATACACTACAGTGTCATACAGATTTAAGGTGATTTCTGGAAGCAGAAAAACATAGCAAAAAACAGTAATCAAAAGATGATTATTACGGCTTTAAGAGTGTTGTGTTTCCTATAAGAATTGAATTTAGTGTCTTCATAGTCGTAAGTGGAGCACAAATTTCCTAGAGTGCTCAAGGCCAGGATCTAGACAGAAAAAATAAAAAATGGAGTTGCTTATTTGATGATTCTCCTACCATGCTCCCACCCTGGCCTTCTCCATGTTCATCATATGTAGGAAGGGCTTTTTATATTAAGACTCTAAGGGTGTCTTCAAGCTTAAGTAGATGGTCCACTTTGTCCTTCCTTGTCCTATTTGAAGGTCAGAGGTTGGCTATTCGATTAGAATATAATGATTGAGCCACTCAAATTCCACCTTGCTTTCTCCAACTTCCCCAACTTATCTTTTCATAATCAAAAATGAAGAAAAGTACCACCACAGTCAGAGGCTGGTATCATTAAAATTTATTCTGAACAAATAAAATATATTACTAGATAAGCAAGAAAATGTCCCACCATCATTGTTGGTAAAGGATCTGTGATCCCAAGTAAGAGATTTAAGAAGGACTCCTTGTCCTTTCCACTGTTCCAGTCTGAGATCTATGTCATTTGTACCTGCTCTGTGTTGATATTGCTTTGGGTATTTTATCTATCTCTTCATCTTGAAGTCTCATCCACAAGAAGTTACTTTATCAGTAAACTTAAATTTCAACCTCTAAACATGTTACAGAATCAAATTAAACTACAGATAATTTTGTTGTGAAAACTGAGTGTCATCTGTAATTGCAATAGTGATGGGGGAAAAAACATCCTAATTTTAAGCTCTTTGTTATGAATCCATATCTTCTCTGGGAAATCAGAATGTCAGTCTTGCATCCTGTGGAACCAAATAAAAAAGTGGATCATGCAGTTACACAGGATATGACACTGACTCAATAAGGCATTGGGGTGTGTAAAAAAAAGTCACTGGCACAGAAAAAAAGGATGAAAGTAATATTGGCCGACATTTTTTTATTATTAGTGTTCTTTTTAATATCTAGCATTGTATGCCTTTTATATTGGGCACAGAATCTTATGATCAATAACATTTGAAGAAACCCTGAATTAGACACTCACATTCTACATTTTAAATATTTGGTTTTTAATTTGTTTATCTACTTCTCTACTTTTAATTATGTGCCTAATTATATAATTTAACATGTAAGGCCTTTCTAAAGAAGACATGTGAATTAAAGTCATATTGCTTTAGTGAGTTGTCTTAGTACACAAGCCCAGGAATGAGCTAGGTCTCCCTGTTTGCTACATTCTTGCAGAGTCATATGTGTTACTTTAGTTTCTTTCTCATATGGCTGTTTTAAGAGGGGAAAAATGAGAAAAATTGGTCTATTTGTCAATATATGACATTTCAGTGCTTCAAAAAATTTTGTATTTTTATATGAAAATGATTTTTAATTGTTTACTATAGTGTTTTTATCTTATTTTTTATTTATAAATACCTTATATGATTTTTGTATTTTCTGTTCTCAATAAAGTTAAATGTTTTAAGACATGTTAGATAAAGACAAAGTTTTTGAAAAACCTTATCAAAATAGTTTAATTTGGTTAGAATAGTTATTACATGAAATTATAGTTTTCAAGATAAAATGGTGACTATTATCTAAATATATGCCCAAAGTAGTATTTAGTGTTTCAAAAACAATCTCCCCTTCCCTTTTTTTTTTTTTGGCTATTTCCCCTGAAAAGCTTAGGTTGTAATTTTAGCAACATTTAAACTTATTCTTTTTACTTCAAAAACAAGATATCACCTTATAAAATATCTTACAGTTTTTTCGCTATGCACAATTTTGAAAATATATTTAAAATATTCTAAAAACCAGCACTATTTAATTTATACTCAATAAATGCCATGCAGTACATTTAAAAATCACTTTTCTAAATCTTTCATGTGTTTTTCATGACTAACAAGCAAACTAATATTTTATAAGACATGCCAAGCTTCCATTATTACATCACCTAATTTCTTGTGAATCTTTGTTGTGTAAAATCCATGGTGCCCAAATGTGCGTCTGGAACACTGGTGACTGTTCGGGTAGGTTGGTGGGTAGGAAACATGAGTCTATTCACAGAACACAGACATGGAGAATTATTACTTTTCAGTTAAGACTTGACAAGACCACCAATAAATATGAATCCAAGTTATAAGACTCAACCAACACTAATGAATTTTTTCTTGGAAGAATAGAAAGAGTCGTGATTAACAAACTTAGAAATATCACAACGAAGAGAATTAAAGCCTAGTTAGATCATGGTTCACACATGCTGAGGTGCTGGCTTTTTAGACTCACCCATAACTAGATGGAATTTTATACTATTTAATGAAAGCTGGCTAAAACATACATATTTTTTAAGTTGATTAAAAACATTTCCACAAAGTCATACCCTTACAAATACGCAAAATAAAAAAAGCAATATTAAGATTAAAAATGTCTGCTCATCCAGGGCTAACCTACAGTTTTAGTTACTAGCTTCATTTTACTTACAAAAATTTAATTCTGAAAAATATGATGTGCATTTTAGGTCTAGAGGAAGTATAGTTATTTTGAGGATTTTAGGTAATAAAGTTACAGAGCATTTGCTGATCTCTCTCTTCTTTCTAAGTGTGTATCACAAAAGTACTAGTTCAAAAAGGAAACAAAATCTCACCGAAAATGTTTATTTTAAATGGCACTGAATTTTTTTGTTTGTTTCTTTGAGAGAAAAGAAACAGGCTATAAGTGGAAGAGTTCAAATGAGTAGGCTTATGCAGAAAAAAGAAACTAAATGTAGTACATTCTTTTCCAGGTTCATTAAATTCATTGATCTATAAAATTAATATTTTAACTAACATATACCATATAAGTAAAACTAAATGCATTAATAGCAATAATAAACTATAGTATTTTGAACAAACTGCATACTGTGCTTGATGTTTTAGCAACATTGAGCACTGCAGACAAAAAGAGTGACCTTGAAAGTTAAACTCTTAGATCAAACCAATTTCCCAAATCTGAAACAAAATCCAAATAGTAGAGATAAGAGGGAAACTACCCCACAGATTTGGTTTTATGTATGGATTAATTCACCCAAGGGAAGCAAAACAGGGTATGGCACAGACAGATTCATTTCCACAGGAAAGAGCTGAGAGCAATGTGGTTCTCCTTAATTTAATGACTAAACTCCCTACTGCCAATATTCCCACAGGTGGAGTAAAGTGCTTTGCACAATTATACTCAGTAAAAATGTTCCTGTCTTAAGAAAGCAACAAATAGTGCATTTTGGGTGCCAAGAATCTTCTATCCAGCAAGTAATGGTCCTAAGTAATTTTGAATACAACTTTAAAGCATTTTAAATGGATAGTCAAAAACTCAAGAACATGTAGTGATGTGTAGGTGTAAACAATTAGGTACCAAAGGAGAATACAGACTGAATACTTATTTGTTTGCTCTATTTAGATTGGTGGTTTTTAAAAATCAAGACAACTAAATTTAGAGACTGTTATACTAAGTTATAGGAGCTTGTTTTTGTTAAAACTGAAAGTTATATATTTTCCTACTTAACTTCATAGATTTGGGTGGGGCTAGAAAAGAGAGATTATGATAATCTGAGGCATGCACAGATTGTAGAGAAAGACCTTCGCAGGACGGAATATCCATTTTTATTTTCAAATGGACTCTGTAATATAAAGAAAGGGTCATGTCTATGCCTTTTGTCTATAAACCTCTCACTTCTCTGCATTTGTGCCGGAAAGGGTTGAGGACACATGACTTCAATTTCAACTTTACTACATACTAGCTGTGCTGTCCCAGGCACATCACCTAATTTATCAGAGCCTCGTGGTCTTCAAATTTAAAATGAAGAAATTAAACTAAATATCCTTTAATCCCATTCACCCATGCTAAAGTTGTTTCAATGCCCTTTCTATAGCAGTAACATCTCTTGCCATTTGAAATTAATTTTTCTTTTATTTTTATTTAATTATTTTAAATTAAAAGTGGGTAAACACAGATGTTTTTTCATAATTTCTATAGCACTATATCCCCATTCTCCTCTCATCTCTGTTCATACATGATTCTACTCACAGTCATCAGCAACATTAACTTTTATGGTTGTTGAAATACATTATTTTTGAATTAACAAAGTTAAAAAATGTAAAGGCTTGATCTTGGGTAATTTGTCTAACCTATTCATGCCTGTGTACTGAATTACTTAGCTTAAGTATTTCACAAGGTTGAAGTTTGAGGAGAGCCATTGACCTGTTCCTAGAAAAGAAAAATCAGAGAATCAGGAACTATATGGGTCTTAAGAACGTGAATGAATTCTGGCTCTTTAACAGGTACATGACATGATAATTATCAGTTCTTCACTTAATCATATTAACAAAAAACAACTTGAGGATGGGTGGAGAGACCACCAGGCTAGGAAGAGATGGAGGATACAGTACCAACTTTGCTACTAATTTCTCTGAAAAAGCTTTTAGCAGGATAACTTTAATATCTGTCCCAAATTGAATTTATGACTATCAATATATACATTTATAAAAATTGACCAAGTTTTTATTATTTTATTGAATAGGAAATCTTTTTAAACAGACTGTGAAGAGGATCTTGTAGCTGAAGACTACCTTTTTCTTATAGTTTTATCTATTTATGGTTCTAAGTTTGTTTTTATTTTTAATTGATGTCATCCTTCAATTTGAACATCACTTTTAATTGAAAAACTGAGCTTCTGTATTTGAGCACTAACCACTTCAAAAGTAAAAACAAAAGAAATTATATAGACTGGTAGTTTGGGAGGAAAAAAGGGCAGAAAGATACCCTTAGAAAGCCAACAGTTTTAAAAACTAACTCCATTTTAGAATTCAATGAATACCATATATCATGGGTTATATGTGACATTTAGCCCACAGTCATATTGTGCTCTACATCTTTTGAAAATGGTTTAGTAATCATTATCTGGAAAAATGGGCACTTTTCTCATTGGTTTATTGCAAAGGTTACACTGAAGTGTAATTTGTTGACACATAAAAACTACTATGACTATAATCTCTATGAAAGGGGCAAATAGTAATCAACCAACTTACCATTCACACTAGTGGTTAATCAAAGTTTTAGCTTAGTGCTTTAAAAATGATCCTCAATGTCAAAATGAAGCTGCATATCTGATTTCTAAGTCAATAACAGAAGATTGCCATAGGGCTGAGTTAAAGACCCACATTCCGTCACTGCCCCTGAAGTTTGTGTCTTAGTTTCATTTATAGCCATCAGGGGTCCATTCTAATTAAAGACTTTGTATGTCAGCTTAGCTCGTGTTTCAGTTTGTGTGCTGTCTCTCCCATTGCTCTTCCTGCTACGTGGGAAAAGGAAAGAAAGAAGGAAGGAAAGAAAGAAAGAAAGAAAGAAAGAAAGAAAGAAAGAACGAAGGAAGGAAGGAACGAAGGAAGGAAGGAACGAAGGAAAGAAAAAGAAAGAAAGAAAGAAAGAAAGAAAGAAAGAAAGAAAGAAAGAAAGAAAGAAAGAAAGAAAGAAAAAGAAAGAAAAGAAAATAAGAAAGCCAGTCAGGCCAAAAAAAATGGGGGTGATTTTCTTTTAAGCCTTAGCAAAAAAATTGCAAAAAATATACCCAGGAAGCAATAAAATGTAGCACACCTTGCATTTTGCTTTGATAGTTACTAAATATAAAAACAAGAATGTTGAAAAAAGGGGGACATGGGCAAAGTGCGTGCTAAAAACCAAGCAGGCTGGCGCCACACTAATGGGGCCCTTGGAGGGACAACCTGTACGGGCACTTAATGTGGCCAGCCTGTGATTCATACTTATAACTCGTCTCACTCCACTGGAACCCTCAACGAGTGTTTGTTAAGGAAGGGAGAAAAAAAAAAAAAAAAAAAAAAAAAAAGACCCGGTAAGGCAGGGTGGCAGTCACGCACATCTTACCTCTCACCCAGCAGTGACCTTAGTATGTTTTCATGTTTATCTAAAAAAGATAAAAGGTATGATTGCTCAGGAATGAAAACATGGGTAACATTCAAACAGAGGAAAGCAGAAACAGCAGTTTCAGACTATGAGGGAAATGTAAACCAGCCCTGAGAAACATTTGACATTGCCTCTCTCTCCACAGAGGTCATGGTTGTATTCTATGGAAACAAATAGGAGCCAAGGAGCAGACGGTTTTGATAACGGGGAGCAGGGCTTTCCTAGGTGCATGTCTTACTGTCAGAATTTGTAAGATCCTAAAACTAACAACATGGTTCCAGCCAGGACAAATGGCTTCACATTTTCTGAACTGCAAAGTGTTATCAGACTCAGAGATTTAGGCAGCAAACTAGTAAAAACACAAAGACTTGATTAGGTTCAGTGTATGAGAGGTTGTGTTATCCTGCAAAAGGGATTATGTTAGGCTCCAGAAAAATGTAATGAGGGGGAAAAGTGCAGCCTTTTCTTGTGCAAAGTTAAAAAGGTAGGGAGCTAAGGAAACATATCCTTTGACTAAGAGAAACTACAGATCAAACTGCCTTTGAATCCAAACTGTGTTTGTCACTAGAGTCTTAAGTGATACACGCTTCTGGTACTCCTTAAAGTTCATTCTGACCTTAAAAATTTCCTTACAAAACAGTATGAAACCGTGTCAAGCTTAAGTTGCTGAGAAAGAGCCTGTGGGAGTGTCACCATATCAGGAATATATTGTGGTTTATGCAAAGTTTCTTCAATCACAGGATTTTCATTGATGAAAACCAACAAAAAGTAGTTAAATAAAAAGATCAATTTTTCATTTGACACAAAGTAAATCATTACTGTCTTCTGGGTTGTGCTGTACCTTTTCCCACTGTTTTTTCCATTTCCCATCATACCCTTGACCTTGGAGGTCAGCTGTCATTGGAAGATGAAGCTCTGAATAAACAGAGAAGACCCTGTGGTGTGTCTTATCTCTGCATTTTGCCTCAAATCTCCGGGCGGAGCTTTAAATTATTCATCCACTAGTGCTCTCTCCGAGTTACACATCTCCATCACCCACTCCCCCTGCCCCCGCCCCGTTTGTGAGTGAAGGCGGTATCCTTGGGAACCTTATCAGAGATCGCAGATTCAGGCTCCAGAAATGAAATAAAAGAGGAAATTGGCTGTATTAGCATAAGAGGAGTCAGCCTGGAGTTGAATACACACATCACCCAGGAGCACACTGGCTTGCCTTATCAGTAGCGTTTGATCACTACTTTCTTTTTTTTTTTTTTTTTTTTTTAATATATATATACATTCTTTAATTCCATCCAGCCCACTCCTTTGTTCCAACTCATATGAGGGAACATATGAAATAAGGGCAGATGGCATAAGGTCCTAAATAGTTTTCAACACTTCCAACCTTTCTAGGTTCAATAAAAACAGCATAAATAAACTACTCATTTTAAGATAGCTTTTATAGCATAACCTCTCTCTCCTACCCTCAGGAAAAGAGTTGTTATTGCGATTTCAAGGAGGAAAGAAACCATAAATAGTTAAAGTTTGATTTGTCGGATGTTGCAGCAAAAGCCAGTGTATCATTCAGGAACATAATCTAAGATATAGGTTAAATACAGAAATGCATTTTCCTGATTTGGTGGAAGCACAGGTAGCATTTTATTATTATTTTTTTCTGCATGCACAGTTTTTTTCTCATTTTATGCTTCAAAATTATTCTTCAAGATAAGGCCCTTAGAATATATTCTGATTTAGGATGTTGCTACAGTTTATTTATAAAAATAGTAGTCTGATGCAATTTTTCAGGATGCATTTCAGTAAAGTGCTCTCTACATACAAATGTACATTACAACAATTAAAAACAATTTTCTTCAGCAAGTTGATTTTCTAAGTTTTCTTTATAATGCAAGAATCAAGAACTCTTAAGTCAACATATTTTTATTTTATGATTAATATTTTCTCCCAAAACTCAACAAATATCACCCCTAGTTTTCTCCAAAAGAATAATTATGAGTCACCAGAATATGACATTGATTACTTAGCCAAGTTTATGGAAATTTTAATTTTTACTCTCACTAATATTTTATATTATTCATTTTTTCAGGTTACATGACAAATCAGATATTCTGGGTTTGCAATTTCATGGTAATTATAATTATAGTTTTTTTTTTTTTCAGATTTCACTACTGTATCTTCTTTAAGCAGAATAATAATTGACATCGTTTCCTTTAAGTCTGGGCTAAATGTCATTGATATAGTGATGGACAGTTTTCAATTCACATGCACATTCTTATTTCACCTAAGGCCCATGACAACTCTTTAGAATATATAATTACTCCCTTCCATACTAACCTCCAATTAAAAAAAAGAGACTAAGTTTTAGATTTTTTCAGTAAATGGTAAAAACAGGACTACCTCAGTTCTTCTCTTCCAAGGCATGAATGGAGAATTTCACTGTATTCCTTTAGGTAGATAATCAGAAGATCCATTACCTTTGTTCCCAAATCACATATAAAACTAGTGAATGGTATGATGGGAAGCAGGAAGCTAATGGCAGGATTTGGTAGAATCCAAGGATGATGACCAAACTTCTAATCATGTAATGTACTTTTTTCACAGAAAAGTTTTCTAAGAGATATAGAAAAATGGCAGGTAATTTTAATTGTGAAACAAAACTAATCCTATGTAGGCTGAAATGAACAAATAATATTTTCATTTGATCTATACAGCATTTTGATTGTTAAAGTAAAGAAGGAAATAATTAAGTTATTGTTACAGTGTGAAAGGTTTGCTAATCTGGGCTCTCAAAGTATAGTAGAAATTTATTTTCAAAGTCAGTAATGAGAGTGAGAAAGATAATTAAGATTCTACAGATTATTCTCTTATAATTGACTCATTCACAAATGTTTACTCAACGCTTATTATGCTCAGGCCTAGGAGAAGCAGAATAAACAAATATATGCAATGGAAGAAAAACTTCAAGGAAGTAATTTTACCTACACTTCAATATGTTTAAAAATTGAATAGTATAAAAGGACTTCAATTAAAAGGTAAAAACATTGTGTACTACATTATCCCCAGTCTCATTCTTCATAACCAACCAGATTAAATGCATTTTATTTTTGTCTACATGTTTTCATGTTCTAATTTGTACTACAACCATATTCTCTAAAATAAAGATAAATTAACTAACATTCCAACTTGTAACAATAATACCTAATTGTCACTAATTACTCTGTGCCAGGTATTGTCCTTATCATTTTATATGTATTAGTGCATTTATTTCTAAAAGTCACTATATGTGTAGGTATTATTATTTTGCCCATTTTCTAAATGAAAAAATTGAATTTCAGAATGTGCTTTAGAAGCAATTACTTAATCTTACTTAGTTTTTCCACCTATAAAATATAATATGTATAATGTATGCATATTATATACTTAAAGAATTTTTGCTACTTTTAATAAAATATGTGTGTGCAAAAACTTTAGGGTTTCAAGATGAGAAATGATAAGAAAAAATGATTTGCTGTGCTTATATATCTAAGTATTTAATGTTTATATAAACTGTTCACCACTATTTTAGGTAAAGGAGGGAATTTTCAATAGAAGTAAAATGACCACAGATAGTTATGTAAATTACCATTTGAGGCTTATTGTAAGTTACAATAAATTGTTTTTCTGTGAATATAAACCTCTTGTGAAAAACAATTATTTCTCATCTTACTGTGTAATACATTATGACATTACTACATATCATCGACCTTCTCAGTAGTCTACCAATTTGTTTCCAGTAACATTATGGATCTATTCAAGTCTTCAAAGTGGTATTCAGTGGGCCCTTGTGATTAAAATTCTCAAGTTCCTTTTCTGTTCTGAGTAATAATAATAATTTTATTAATAATATTTCCTATTCATTTTCACTGCTTTCTTCCTAAAATTCACAGTAGTGTAATATTAGTCTCCTAGATAGAGCATCTATATCTCCTATTTTTCATCTTGTCTTTTCAGACTGCTCAATAGTTTAATTTTCTTTTGTCTTTCAAATCTAAGTCTAAAGCTTTTATTTGATGATTTTCTTTTAGTTTCTATAAGCTCCTTTTTCTCAGCATTCCATTCTTCTTTGTATTCTCTTCTTGTCTCTCTCTGTCTGTGTCCCCTTATATTACTCTGAATAAGCTTCTAAAGATTTTGTTTAAGTTATTTTTACACTTACTTTTCCCTTTACTGTCATTATAATACAGTCTCAAGAATGAGTCAAGATACAGTGTGCCTAATCAGCTATCTTGAAGAAAAAAACTTCTAAAAACTCATATATTTAAAATTTACTCATGAGCTAAAAAGGTTGATTTGATTAGTTAACTTGACCTAAGAAGCTATCAACAAGGTCCATTTCTTTCAGTAAATGTCCATTTCTGTGCCTCTTTTGAGTTATTGCTTATATTATTAAATATTTTTCATTGTTACTATTATGATATATTGTATTGTCAAAGAAAAATGTTTTCTGTTCTGAAACAACCAAATATGTGTGTGTATGTGTGGGTGTGTAAAATAGGGTAGGAATTATGAAAAAATATTGATGCAGTTTCCCATAAGCCTATTTACAGTATTAAATTTCCTGCTATTTTACCAAATAGTATAATTACATAGAACTATTAATTTTAAATAAATTTAGCAAACAGCTGGGACTTCTCAAGAAAACTGATCTTTTTTAGAAAAAGCACAGATAATTATTTCCAATAAAAAATATTACTTACTTCCAGTAATCCCATGCTGGGTGTTTATCAAAAAAAATAATAAAACCTGAAATCAAGATATCAAAGAGATATTAGCACTTCTATGCTCATTGCAACATTATTCACAATAACTAAGATATGGAAACAACTTAAATGTCCACCAATGGATGAATGGATACATAAAAGTGGTATTTATATACAATGAGTATTATACAGCCATTAAAAAGAAGGAAATCCTGTCATATATGACAACATGGATGAACCACAAGAACATATGCCAAGTGAAAAGCCAGGGAGGGACAATTACTGCATGAGTCCACTTTTATGAATAATTTGAAATAGTCAAGGTCATAGAAACAGAGAAGAATAGTGGTTGCCAAGGTCTGGTGGTTAGAAATAATGAAAAGCAGCTGTTGAAGGGGTATAAAATTTTAGTTATATAATATGAATAAGTTATAGAGATCTGCATTACAACATTGTGCTTATAGTTAACTCATGTTATGTTTCTTAAATTAAGAAAAATGTTTGCTTCCTTCATTGCAAGCATCAAAGCAGAGATCAGAACTACAGAAAGCTGTTGAAAGTGACATATTAAAACAATAAGTGGCATAGATTATTTCCAAAAATCATAAAAAAGCTGCCTGTAAATTATTGAATTTTTGTGCTTTTTTCTAAAAAGCAAAATAATCTATTGGATAAATTAATTTATAAAATGACATTGTAGCCCTGGCCCATGTGGTTTGGTTGGTTGGAGTGTCATCTTGTGAACCGAAGGGGCATGGGTTCGATTCTTGGTCAGGACACATCTTTAGGTTGCTGGTTCAATCCCCAATCAGGGTGCACACTAGAGGCAACAGAGCTGTTTCTCTCTCACATTGACGTTCCTCTCCTTCCTTCTCTAAAATTAATAACTATATTAAAGAATTACATTGTAGACTTTGTGCGTTCAGGAGATGCTGTCACTCTGATAGGTACATGGAAAAAGATATTTTACATTGTTGATTAACCAAACTTCTGGTGGGTAAAGTAAAAATGTGCATTGCATATACTTGAGAGAAATGTTGAATGAATCTTCCTATTGTTATTGATCACCAAACACTATACTTCAGGAGCAGAAACCTTCTAGTCATTGATATTGAGATTGCTCCAATATAATCTGAAAAAAGAACTTTGAAATTAGTTCTGATAAAGCCTCAACACCTGTGCATCAGGGAAAAGTCTTTCTGGAATATAAATAAGAGGAGCAATTGAATGTCATTTCAGATACTACTTAAATTGTGAAGAACAGTTCCAAGTTTAAAATATACCACCTAGTCATGATTCAGGACTAAATAGATACAGTATAAATTCTGAGTATGCGCAATTTTCAAAGTGTATATTCTTTTACTTTACTGTTATGTGAATAGACCATAAATAGAAGACTGATTTTCCAAACTTCCAGACAGAAAGTGTTTTTTCAGGGAAAGTTGCTCACATTAGATTTTTATATGAGGAATAAAAAGAAAAATGTCAGACTGACAATATAGATTGAAGTAGCCTTTTTTTAAGTGGAATATTAAACTTAATTGTATATATTATCTTGACCTACAACTATCAGACTAGAGCTTAAAATGTCACAATTTTTAATGACAAAGAAAATATCGCAGTCTTAAGATAACTAAAATTGAACATTTTATTTTTAGATGGATAGGGCTAAATATTCATTAAAATTAACTTGAATTTGGACATAAGAACAAATATATTTAGTTACAATACTTGTTCCTTTGTTTTGATCATTGTGTTTTCTATTTAATAATTAATATATTTTTATGTTATTTAAAGGCAAGATGCAACACCATGTCAGAGGCAGTGCATTCTGAAACCACCATGGTCCTTACGCTATCACTATTATCATTAATCAAGAATGAGCAAAAACCATTATTGCTCAATTCCTTGGTTTAAGAGTTAGTTTTCAAGTGAATGAAATATTTTTATAAATCCATTAGTAATTAGTAATACCAGGAATGAATTTCAACTGCCATGCTATGGCCTTCAGACCTTGATTCCTTACTGTTCAGCTCTAACCGGGACTGGGGAAAATTCAAAAAAGCAACTGAATATCTTGCATCCCTGCCACACACAAGTCTAACAGACTCACAAAGATTTGAACACTCCTTCCTTATTATTATATTGGAGTTAAAATTGACAAAGAGAAAACAACAACAATAACAGAAGTTTGCCATCATTTTTTATCCTTCTGTGTCTTTGGATTTCCCTCTGCTCTCAACCAGTCATTTATAGAAAAAAGAGAAAAAATCCTCTGTAAAATCCAGAGTGATTAATGTTTTGAGAATCATCAGTTTTTAAATTATTACTATAGCAATTATCGACACTATTTTGAAAAGGTGTTCTATGATATTTGCAGCTCAAATTATCACATATTATAAATCTTTTAGATATGCACATATATACAAGGGGAGATATAAAAAAACAGAATTTATTTATAAATAATGTATATTTATTCTTACATATTTAAACTTCAGTCATCTTTAAAATACTCTTCATTTGATGCAATACACCTACCAAGACATTTTTTCCACTGCTCAAAACAGTTTTTGAACTCATTGATTTTGATGCCTTCTAGTGCTTCTGCTGTTTTTTGTTTCACCTCTTCCACATTAGCAAAACATTTCCCTTTGAGGACTTTTTTCATCCAGGAAACCAAAAAAAAAAGTTGTTCAGGGTGAAATTGGGTGAATAGGGATGGTGGGGCATGGGGGTCATGCTATTTTTTTGGTCAAAAACTGTTGAGCACCCAGCGTGGTGTGGGCAGGTGTGCTTGTAAGTCACCCATCGTGAAATGGGCAAACGCATTGAAAGAGTCTTCAGAAAAATTTCACTGAAGCTGAACATAACCTCTCACAACAACTCCAGCTGGTGCTCTGTCTAATACAGATGGGCTCCCAGAACACTCATCTAGCAGAGGAAGCCTGTACTACGAGGGGCCTGCCCTCTAGAAAATAATTAGTTTTTGGGGGGTCCCCTTTTGTATAACAGCTTTATTGAAGTATAATTGATCTACAAAGAACTATACATATTTAATGTATACAATTTGACAAGTTTGGACATATGCATATATCCATTAAACCATCACCACAATCAAGGTAACAGACATATCCATCACCTTCAAAGGTTTCTGACGCCTCTTTGTGGAGATGTATGTGTGTGTGTGTGTGTTAAGAACACATAAAAGAAGATCTGCCTTCTTAAATTTTTAAGTGCACAATATAGTATTGCTAACTATAGGCACTATGTTGTGCCTATAGATCCCTAGAACTTACTTGTCTTACATAAATGAAGCTTTATACCCATTGAGCCACAATTCCCACTTATAATATTTTTCTGTGCCTTATGGAATTTTCCTCCCCTTTCCAAATTTGAGACACAGGGATCAGCTTCCTCCAAATCTTTACCTTTACCTGTATCTCCTGGCTTGTCCTCAGACAAATGAAGTGTCTTCCTTTTATTCTAGGGAATTCATTGATCGTGCAGATTCAGAATTAACTGTGAGATTACATGATCTTATTCTGACCCTTTCTAAGTTGGATTTATGTTGAACACCTAGTATAAGTAGACATCACAGGAAGCTGTCCCTAAAACTTACCTAATAAAGACTATCTGCTCCCCATGGCTATAAAACACTTTATCTGGTTTAAGGCAGATGTGGCAGAAACAAATGGAGAGGGAGGGCAAGAACTGCATGGAGTTTTCCCATACTGCAGTCTGATTTATGGCCTGGTGTCAGTGAAAGGCTGACAGAGACAGCTTATTTGTGGCTGCCTGTCACTTCCTTCTCCCTACCCCCAACATCCTAACTGTTATGATGGTGATGGTGTCAGGCAAGAGTCACTACTATATACATAGAAAACTGATAGAAAAAGTGGAAAAGCCTGTTGAACCACAACCACCTAACCAGCTTTATAGAGAGTCCAAGGACCAGGGTGGCAACTGGGATACGGTGACCTCACCAATGTATTACCCAGAAAGCTTGTCCTCAGGGAGGACTCAGCTGGATTGAAGAAAAATATTTCTCAACAAAGAACACCAATTTAATAAAAAAAGACAAGCCAGTTGTGTCTTAAATTGCTTGGGACAGACTGAAAGTGCTGAAGGCATTCAGAAGAGGAAAATCAATGATGGTTGCCATGGTCAGGGAATGACATCCTCTATGAGAGGCTTTCTAGGGTCTTTCAAAGAGCAGCTGCTCATCCTGGGCCATACATTTCCCTAATTCTGCTTTCCTTTGGCAGGAGAAATGCAAACTGTCCACTTCTGCTGGGCCATCAGGCTCAGTGGTGTGAGAGCAACAATGTCCACTTTGCACATGACTTAGCAGCTACAAAATCCTTGCCAAATTTTGCAATGGTGTGTGTGTGTGTGTGTGTGTGTGTGTGTGTGTGTACAAGTGTTTTCTCTCCCTCACACTGCCTGCATGAATTGAAGGTGGTATCATAAAGACCCTAACATTTGCATGATTTGTGAGAGGCTCACGTGCATTGGCAAGGCCAGTGGCAGAGTGAACAAAAAGAGCAGCTGTCCTGTTCCCAGCTGCCTGGCACTGGTCTCCCACAGCCCCTCCTTCCTGCCAGCACCCACCAACTTAATTGCACTGCCTGCCTTTAAAACACAATAGCAGTGTCCAAAAGTTCTCATATAAGTACTTCCATTTCACTTACACTTCCCCATGATATAATTTTCCTGATAGGCGTTCCTTTTAACTATGAATTCATAATCTTAAAAAAACAAATCTCTGACAATTTAAGAAGTCATTAAATTTATATTATGTAGGGAATAGAATATTCCTATGTCACTAAATAGTTTCTTTGAGGGTTCCCAGGATGTCTTATGTCAAAAGTCTATAAAATGAGCTCTCTTGTATTGGAATAAAAAGATAGGACTTCCTACTTCTACTCAAGATGGAGTAACAAATATTAAAGTTACCTATCATTCTGAAAGAACTGAAAATAAAAACGAACGACATATAGGAACATCGTTTTTTTCAGACATGGGTATCAGTTAGCACAGGGCAATAATTGCTAAGGGAGGAGTCACAAAGGGAGCCCAGGTGACTGTATGCTGAGAGTTTCCAGACCCAGTGCAGGGAGGAGGAATCTAGGTGAGCCTGATGGTCTCCCTGAACGGAGCAGATGAAGACAGAATCCAGGGATGTGAAAGCACCCAGAGTTTGCAGGGAAGACTGTTGTATGTATTGACAGAGGAATGTTGAAAGAACTAATTATTTTTATTTCAGTTTGTTAGGGATGGTGTAATATAGTCAAGAGATCATTGAATTTGGTTGGGATCAGGAGGTGATAGTAAAATATTTCCATTCTGCCACAATAGTCATGTGCCCTTTGAGCATTATCCAATCTTTATATACTTCTTTCTCCATGTCTGTAAAAATAGCTTATTAGAAATACATCAAGGGCTTGTTAGCAAGACAGAATGCTGTCATCTAGGTGTCAACATTTTATAGGCTATATACTACATAAACTGTGTCGGCCACATTGGCCTGAGGGCTCTTATTATTCACTTAGTAACTTACAGCACAACTCTCCATATTGTGTAAGAACTAAGTCTCATACTTTGGTGTGTCCAAAGTTTCAGGTATAATTTAACCATTCTGACATATTGTAAAACAGACATATAGGCCACCATTAGATGAGGTGATGAGGTGTGGTCAGAATGCAGGCCTGGGGCAGAAATGAAAATTTGAATTGAGAATGTGGTCAGAATTGAAAGAATTCTCAGTCTTTTAAAATTAATACCTCACACAAATTAGTGATGAATACACAGTAATTTCTTACTTGCACATAGTAAACAGCATTTCTATAGACTATTAGTTTATGCTTCCATGACAATAAAACTTCTCTTGTCCAGGCCACTTAAGAATTCATGGTTCATATTTTATATGCACATTATTACCCTCATTGTAATTGTTACTTCATTCTTGCATTTGGGCATTCATTCATTATTTATACATTTATTCACAAATTCACTTATTTACTCATTCAGAAACTTTATTAAGCTCTGTGATTGCCAGACACCATTCACAGCACTGAGACTAGAGCCCTGCACCAGACACACGATCCCCTTCATGAAGTTTATAGTCCAGCTTGAAAAACAAGTCCAGATCCAATAAGTGCTATGAATGAGGATTAAAGCATGTTATATAAAATCATGTAATATAGTTGAGCATTTTTGTTCTTGAGATTCTTACTGGCCCCTGTTCTATGATACTTTCTGTCTTGCTCTCCTCTTGCCTTTTTGGACTTTTCTCTAGCTCCATGGTAGAATAATTCTTTCCCTATCTCCTAAAATATGAAAATTTTCCAAGCTGCTATTGCAGAATCATCTCTCCTCTCAATCTACACTCTCCATAGCCAATCAAATGCATATCCTGGGTCTACATTCTTACCATACCTGATCACTCTCCAGAGCTTCACCCCCATATTTCCACTGATATTTCCACTGTGTGACTTACAGTTGTCTCAAACTCCATATCCCCAAAATTGAATTAAAATCCTCTCTTATAAACACTTATTTGTTCTGTTTATTCTCTTTCTCTATGTGTTAAATTCTTCTAATTATGTGTCCCAAAACATTTTATGTCTGCAAAAGCATTACCAGGTATTAGCCAGAAAGTCTTCCGAAAATAATAGAATAATTGGGTTAAATTGTTCATTGGACAGTGATGTAAAATAACTTAGTACAACAATGCTTCTTTGTTGATGATTTTATTAAAACTATGGTAAACCAATGTTACCAAAGTATCATGAGTTGGAGATACAAACCTAAAATGCCACTTAGCTTCAGTAGGTTGCATTACATAAATTATGCATTCTTTAATTAAAAACCCGGCTCTAGTATACACCTCCCCAACACACACACAACGATTGCACAACTCATCACTGCTTATATTCGTCACAAATTTCAAGTCATGGATGAAGAATCCCTTAAAACCATTTCAAATAAGAAGATATTTCCTAAATTAGGGAAGCTGCTATGCAACTTTGAAGTTTTGCCACACCTAGTCAATTTTTAAATGTTTAACACAAATTGATTTTGTAATTCTCACTTATTTACATATTTGATTTCAGTACAACTTAATTATTAATGAAGAGTATTAACAAAGCTTATCATATCTGATTTATCTTAAAATAGGTCTAATAAATACTTGGTAATTGAAGGAGTTCAATACAAAAATAAGTGAAGTGAGGAAAAATTCCACTGTAATTCTAGGTTTTAAAATATATCATTGTGAAATAAAGTATAAGGAGACAGCTTGGCAGCAAATGTTACCAGATCCTTCAGAAAAGTACAGTAATCATCACTTAAAATTTGTAATTGAAACACACAGAAAAATCAGTAATAAGTAATTTTTTCCCTTTTACCCACAAAGTCAATTCCATGCCTTATTGCTTCTTTCTCACTAAAGGCTAATGCTTTTTTGCAGTTAACACAATAATCCTCTTTGGCAAATGAATATTTTTATTGTAGTAGCATTTGGAACTTGAAAAAATAAAGATAAATAGAGATACCCAGCCACAGCATTAAAGTTTTATTTTTCTTATTTATTGACATCCAAAGAATTATCTTACAATGTTTGAATAAAGTTAATGCTTGAGAAGATTTAGGTTTGACACTACTGTTCATATTTTTAAAATTATATTAAATCAAACTCTACTTTTCCTTAATATATGTAGCATGCTGTACATTTGTCAAAATAAAATTATTTCAAATTTGTATGATTTTTACCCAGGGTTCTAATAAAAGCTACATAAAAAACCCCTCCATAACCCCCTTCCTTCTTTTCTCTGTATTAATATGGGATCTGATGCTAGAGTTTTGCCAAAAAAAAAAAAAAAAAAAAAAGGCAAGTGAAAGAGACAAACATTTACCTTGAGTCATAATACTTAACAACATCTATGATATAAATTTAGAACAGAGTTCAACTCAGAAAAAACATTCCTTTTTTTCCCTAATTCATAAAGCCAACATTTTTTTTCTAATTTGAAAACCAGTTTTTCAGTGCTTAATTCTTCTTCACATTGGTCTTTGAAAAGTAATCTTAGAAATTTACTATTTCACAACACACACAAAGTTTAAAAAGAAGCAAACATATCCTCAAATCAGGCTTTTTGCAAATAGAATTAACACAAATATGCATATATATGTATATACATTTTTTATCCTTACCCAAAGACATGTTTATTGATTTTAGAGAGGGGGGAAGAGAGAGAGAGAGAGAGAAACATCGATGTGTGAGAGAAACATCAATCAGTTGTCTCCCTTATGTGCCCCAATCCAGGATGGAACCCACAACCTAGGCTTGTGCACCTACCAATAATCAAATGGGTGACCTTTTGGATTACAGGACAATGCTCCAACCAACTGAGCCACACCATCCAAGGCTGCTTCTACACATTTTAAAGCTTTAGGTATTAACCTTTATCAGATGCACCATTGGAGATTATGTTCTCCCATTGATTAGGTTACCTTTTCATTTTGTTGATAATTTCCTTCAGTGTGCAAAAACTTTTTAGTTTGCTGTAGTCCTATTTGTTTATTTTTCTTTTTGTTTCCCTTGTCCAAGAAGATATATCAGAAAACATATTATTACAAGAAATGTCCGAGATTTTACTGCTTATAATTTTTTCTAGGGTTTTTATGGTTTCAAGCCTTATATTTAAGTCTCTAATTCATTTTGAGTGTATTATTGTTTATGGTATAAGAAGGTGGTTTAGTTTCATTTTTTTGCATGTATTCCTCCAATTTTCCCAACATAATTTATTGAACAGACTGTCTTTACCTCATTGTATGTTCTGGCCTGTTTTGTCAAATATTAACTCACCAGAAGGTATGGGATCAATTCTGGACTCTCTCTTTTGTTCCATTAATCTGTATGTCTGTTTTTATGCCAATATCATACGATTTTGATTACTGTGGTCTTGTAGTATAGGTTGATATGGGGTAGCATGATTCCTCCACCTTTTTTTAAAGTATATTTTATTGATTATGTTGTTAAAATAGTCCCAATATTTTTCCCTTTGCTCGCCTTTCATCTAGCAATCCCACCCCACTTAGTTCATGCCCATAGGTCATGCATATAAGTTCTTTGGCTTCATCCTTTCCTATATTATTCTTAACTTCCCCCTGTCTATTTTGTACCAACCAATTATGCTTCTTAGTCCCTGTACCATTTCCTCATTTCTCCCCTTCCCCCATCCCAGCTGATAACCCTCCAAATGATCCCCATGCCTATGATTCTGTTCCTATTCTGGTTTGCTTAGTTGGATTTTGTTTTTATTTTTTACATTTAGTAGTTGATAGTCGTGAGTTGTCATTTTAGTGTTCATAGTTATGATCTCCTTTTTCTTAAGTAAGTCCCTTTGACGTTTCATATAATAATGGCTGGGTGATGATGAACTCCTTTAGCTTTACCTTGTCTGGAAAGCATTTCATCTGCCCTTCCATTCCAAATGACAGCTTTGCTGGATAGAGTAATCTTGGTTGTAGGTTGCTTTTCATTACATTGAATGCTGCTTGCCAGTCCTTTCCTGCCTGCAAAGTGTCCTCTGAGAAATCAGCTGATAAACCTATAGGCACCCCCCTGCCTCTCTCTCTGCCTCTCTCTTGCTACCCCCAGGACTCTCTCTTTATCTTTCACCTTTGGCATCTCCATCATGATGCATCCTGGTGTGGTCCCCTCTGGGTCCAGTTTGCATGGGACCCTCTGTGCTTCCTGGACCTGTATATCCATCTCCTTCATAAAATTTGGGAAGTTTTCCTCATTTTGTTCAATTCTTGCTTCCTCATTCTGCACTGGTTGACTGTTTTTTACTTCCTTATGCTCCAAATCATTGATTTGAACCTCAGTTCACCATTGGTTTTATGTAGATTTTTTGTTTGTTTGTTTCACTTAGCATAGGCTTCACTTCTTCTTATACATTTGCCATACTCAAGCATATCTGTCAAGTCTGTGAGCATCTTTATCGCCAGTGTTTTGAATTCTGTGTCTGTTAGGGTGTCTATCTCCTCATCTGTAAAGTTGGCTATCTCCTTGTTACTCCACTGGAACCTTGATCTGTTCCCTCTTTTGGGCCGTACTTATTTGTCTCCTCATTCTGATAGGCTCCTGTGTTTGTTTGCCTCTGCATCCCAGGTAGAGCTGTTGCTCCTGTTATGTTGTAAGGGGCAAAGTTTTAGGGATTCATCAGTACAGGACGACCTGTTTCACCATGTTGTGGCACTGTATGTGGGGCAGGGGTCCGAGAGGGAACAATGTTGCCTGCCTGACACTTGCCCCTTTTCCAGGCACCTCTCCCACTTCCGCAGTGGACTGGTGCCCCTGTAGCTGCTGCCCTGGCCATTGTTCCCAGAGTGGGTGTGTCTGTGGACCTTCAGGACCATGGGGGCCTTTTAAACAACTGGACTCTGCTGAGACCAGCAGTTTCTGCCTCCACCCCAACCCCTTCTAGTCTGCACAGTCAGAAGCAATAAGGCTTTATTTTCACCGGTGTTGGGAGCATGAGCTGCAAGGTCCACTGAGGATCTGGAATGCTCCCCAGGTGTCCGTCCTGACTTTTTAGAATGTGTGACCACGCTTTCTGCCAGCCTGCCACTGCCGCTGCTGCTGCTGCCACTACCACACTGCATCTCTCCACCCTGGCTCCACCTTTCCTACCTGTCTGGAGGAGTATTTCTTCTTTATATTTTTGTTTGGTGAACTTCCATGAGGTTTGATTTTCTGGAACTTCTGGTTGTTTCTAGTTTTGAGGTATTTATATTTCTTCTTAGTTGCAGAGGGAGACGCAGCGTGTTTGTCTATGCCTCCATCTTGGCCAGAAGTCCCTTCTCTTTCTCTCCTCCATCTTTATATAGCTACCTCTCCAAAGTGGATATACAGATGGCCAGTCAACATATGAAAAGATGCTCTCTATCACTAATCATCAGAGAAATAAGAACAGACATATAGATCAATGGAACAGAATAGAGAGCCCAGAAGTGAGCTCACTATTTTATTGTCAACTGATATTCAACAGAGGAGGTAAGCACATAAAATAAGCTAAAGATAGTTTATTCAATAAGTGGTACAGAAAACTAAAACTAGACCACTTTATTATACCACACAAGAATAAATTCAAAATGGGTTTTAAAGACTTAAATATTAGACCCAAAATCATAAAAATTCTAAAAATATATATAGGTAGTAAAATCTCAAACATTGCTGGTAGCAATATTTTTTTCTGGTATATCTCCTCAGGCAAAGGAAACAAAAGAAAAAATAAATAAATGGGACTACATCAAAGTAAAAGTTTTTGCATAGTGAAGGGAACCATCAACAAAATAAAAAGAGAACATATCTGCCCATACATCTGATAAGGTGTTAACATCCAAAATTTATAAAGAACTTATAAAACTCAACACCCCCCCCAAAAAAAAGGCCCAATTAAAATCAAGGGCGAAGGACCTGAACAGATACTTCTTCAAAGAGGACATACGATGGCCAATAGACATATGAAAAAATGCTCAACATCACTAATCAAGCAAATTAAAATGACAATGAGATATCACCTCACACATGTCAGAATGGCTATGATCAATAAATCAACAAGCAACAAGTGTTGTTGAGGATGTGGAGAAAAGGGAACACTTTTGCACTATTGGTAGAAATGCAGACTGGTGCAGCCACTGTGGAAAGCAGTATGAAGTTTCTTCAAAGAATTAGAAATTAAACCACCCTATGGTTCATCAATTTCTTTACTGGAAATATATCTGAAGAAATCTGGAACACTAATTTGAGAGAATATATGTACCCTTACATTCATTGTATCATTATTTACAATACCCCAAATTTGGAAACACCCTACATGCCCATCATTAGAGGAGTGGATAAAAAAAGTGATGGTACATTTACACAATGGAATACTACTTGGCTGTAAAGAAAAAGAAAATCTTACCCTTTGCAACAGCATGGATGGACCTGGAGTGTATTATGCTAAGTGAAATAAGTCAGTCATAGAATGATTAATGCCATGATTTCACTCATATCTGAAATGTAATAAACAAAGTAAACTAACAAACAAAATAGAAACAGGCTCATAGATACAGAGAACAGACTGACAGCTGTCAAAAGGGAAGGGATTAGGGGGTTGGGTGAAAAAGATGAAGGAATTAAGCAAAAAAAAAAAAAAAAAAAACCTTCATAGACACAAACAACAGTATGGTGAACAGTATGGTGATTACCAGAAAGAATGAGGGTGGTGGAGGTAGAAGAGGATAAAGGGGATTGAATGATGACAAAAGGAGATGACTTTGGATGATGAACACGCTGTACAAAACATCGATGATGTATTATAGAATTGTATAATTGAGACCTATATAATTTTATTAACCAATCACCCCAATACATTTCTTAAAATTTACTAAAGATATATATTTATAGTTTCTTTCTTGGCATTTGTAGAAATGGATAGGTATCTTAAATAAACTTAGCAAATACAATGCTAATTTAGAGGTTAAGAGTGCAGAAAAAAATTATGTATATGTCTAATGATTGATAGATCTTATTTCTATAGATTGGATGATTTCCTTTCATGAATGAGTATGTAAAACAATCAAATTGGGCCTGAATTTTAATAGAGTTATACAGAGTGTCAACAGACAAATAAAAAATAATAATGTATTTCTTATAAAGACTGCTCTTTAGAATTAGTATTTTTTTCAACTGTGTCTACTTGGATAAAAATTATTTCCACATAATGCTGTGTTGGAAACAGGTTATCTTTGACTGGGGAAATTCCTACCTAACATATGAGACTCCGAAGGCTTACAGAAACTTCATTACAAGGAAGTTTGTCTGTTTGTTTTAAGGAAAAGAAAGAAAATGAAAAAGGCAGTATTCCCTCATTCCTAGATCAAATAACAGGCATAGAAATAATCTTGGGATTTTACACATACACACACACACACACACACACACACACACACACAGGGCTAGCTGAAACCTGGCATTCCTAAATTCCTTTAAATTATTTATTCTTTAAAAAATCCTGGATTCCCACAGCACAACAAATTGCCACAGCTTCCGTTTCTATCAGAAATAAGAGGCAGAGATTTTGTTTCATATGAGTGGATCTCATGTCATGTGTTAATTCTTTAGAGAGTTGGCCACATATGATATCTAGAGCCCATTAATTGAGGTGTTGAATCAGCCTATTTTGTATGTCAGATTTTTAATCCTGATTATTTAGCATTTATCAATTCAGATGTATTCTATTACATTGCAACTATGAAATATTTTTTAAATTTTCTGAATGGGTTAAAGGAGACTCATCTAAGAAACATCTCACTCTCTATTTTAGATTATTGTCTTCTTCACCATGATAACTCAAATAATTAATCCCACGTTATTTTCAAGAGTGAAAATAATGATATGAATATATATTTTAAAATTATATTCCTAAATATAACTTAAAATTTGTATCTAGTTTGTTTATTTATCATAACATTCAGTTAGCTTTCCTGTACAGCATTGATATTATTGCCTAAATAGCACAGCACTATATTATTTTAATATGCCCTGGCTGGTTTAGCTCAGTGGATTGAGCGTCGGCCTGCGAGCTAAGTGTCGCTGGTTCGATCTTCCAGTCAGGGTACATCAGAGAAGGAAAACTCTGACTCCAAAAAACCTCCGCTGCCTTGCGGCATACCTCTTCAGGGGAAAGGCTAAGGGAGTAAACCCCGACAGAAAATCCGGAGCCGGAGTCCCTAAGGCGGTTTGATGTTGTGGTCAACACCGGCAACTCCTGCGGCGCACCTGAACCCAAGCTGTATCGACTCCGTCTTTCCCTTGGACCCTTCAGCTGCGAAGAGAGGGGGGGTCTGCTGCATGGGCAACAGCAGACCCTCCATATTACCCTGCCCAGGCTCTGTAGCTTCAGTGTCATCGCAAGATGTCGATTCAACACGGGAGGAGAAAGATACCGTGTCACTCCCGAGTCGGACTGCACAGCCATTCTCGGCGGTGCAGATGGACTCTTAAGAAGCTACACCATCGTCTCTCGAGACGGACGGCTGCCGACGATATTATTTTAATGGATTATTGCCCTGACCTTTTTATTTTTTATTTTTTTGTAATTTTACAAGATGATAGTTTGAACAAAACTTGTTTTCTTCTGCTCTGGGCTGTCATTCTGCGAAATACACAGAAAACAGAAGAACTGATGAAGCAACTATTTGGAGTCAAAGAAAGGATTCACACATTTTGGAGAGAGGGATGCAGTAAAGAAACTGGAGCATATCTTGTCTTCACACTAAATTAGTAAGGAAGCAGTTAGGGAAATTTGTGCCAATTAGTGCTACTTCTTTAAACCATTTTCCATTCAAAAGAATTGCAAAGCCATAGAATTAAAATATCAGGTAAAGTGATGACCTCAAACAGTAGTGAGAGAGGGTGGTCAGGAAGTGGCTCAGGTGGAAAATGAGGCGTGACATACAACGTGGGCTGGGTGAGTTGGAAGGGAGTGGAAGAGTCTATCCTGAGAAGTTAATATCAGAAAAGTATGGCATCTGTTTAGACACATGCCTGTTAAAGTAGCTTCTCTGGAGTTGGGAAGAGTCTAAGGAAAGATCTAGAGAGGCAGGTAGTAAACCCAGTGAAGGTGTAACAATAGGTAGAATGGACATAAACTATGTAGAATTGTTACAGAGCAAAAAGGGGGTTCTTTCATGTGGCACCTTAGTGTAAAGCCCAACAACTAGTGTTGAGGAAAACAAATCTTTATTTACAATATTCCAACCTGGGGAGGGCAGTGAGCACTTCAGCTCAGAGCCCTGTACTCCCACGGGACCCAGTACTTCCCTTGCTCCCCCAAAGGCTAGAAGCCAAAAATATGTCCAGAAGTTCCCCATCCCCTATCTGTCAGCTCTCTCCTTCAGAATCTGGGGTACGATGTCATCAGCCTCCATATAACAGTCCAGCAAAACGTGTACCACGTTGCAGTGGGTCATTCATGGTTCTCCCTATGCCCCTTCAAAGCTGCATGGATCTCTTCTAAAACTGCCTCTACCTCCTTGGGAACCATGTGGGTCTCTCTACCTCACTCTCCCCCAAAATGGTTGCCACCTTACTTTTAAATCCCTGGCCATGGCCTGTGACACAGTGGGCATGGTAACTGGTTCTGACCATTCAGAACCTTGCACAGGCCCCATAAGCTCTTCCCTCACCACTCTATGATCAAAACCCCTCCCATCTCATTGAGGCTTTGGAAGAACCAAAGCTATTTGCATAACTAAGACAGTAGCTACCAGCCATAGATATGCAAAGGCATCTTGAAAGCTGTTCCCTTCTCCCACCCCCCAATTTCAGGCTCTGGGGATTTGGAGGGCCCTACTTTGTAACAGAATCATTAGTCACTGGGAAGTTACAAAGGGAGGAGAAGAAATTATAATGCAGAAAGAACCAGGGTTATCAAGTCTCTTATTCCTTCCTTTCTTTAATTTTCATTAGACAAGTATTTATAGCAATTGCATGTTAGACATAGATTTTGGGGTCCCTAATGTCAAAGGATATACAGTCTAGTCTCTGAGACAGACAAAACAACAACAAAATATAGCATGTTAAGTTATGTAATGGAGAAATGTGAAGGGGACCTAGTAAATATTGTATCTAAGTTGAATCTTAGACCTAAAGGTGAGTGGTAAACTTGAAGGCAAGTTTGAGATTGAGTTAACCTTCTGAATAGATAAGGATAAAAAAAGACATTCTATGCAGAGAGAGCATTAAGAACTAAAGAAAGAAAGCTTTAGTACATATAATGCCTTTTAGAAACAGTGTTTCATTACAATTAGAAGCCTGGTAGTTTGGGAGAAATGATAAGAGGTGGGACCAAATAGTATGTAGGGTGAAACTGTGAAGAATTATGCTTGTCACTGTGGAGGGAGGGAGGGAAGGAGGGAGAGAGAGAGAGAGAGAGAGAGAGAGGGAAGGAGAGAGAGAGAGAGAGAGAGAGAGAAGTGGAATATTTAGAAGTGAGATAGACAGGATGTGTTAACTGATTGAATGTATGAAAACAAGTAAGGAAAATATGAGACTAACTCTCAGTCTTCTGGTTGGAAAAACTAGATTAATAGTCATACTGTTCACAACAACAAATAGGGAGATGACCCTATTTTAATTATTAGGACTAATCTAATATTCAGGCATTTACTTAACTAGACATCAAACATACTTTAATTGTTCATCATTTTGGTTTTAAACTATTACTATCTGTTAAATGGCATTTATCTGATTAAGTTCTTATTTCTCCAGTATTTTATATTACAAAGTAATTCTTGATTATCACCTCTGCATTTTTCAGACATATGGTTTTACACTTCTTGTCATCCCCTTCACATTCTTACTCAATTAAAATTGGTACATTCCCTCCTTCTACATTTCTTCTGCTTTCCTTGATTAATATTTCCCTTGGGGGATTGTCATAGTGTTGATAACAGAACTAACAAACAAAATAGAAACAGACTCGTAATCACAGAGAAAAGACTGAGAGCTGTCCAAGTGGAGGAGGTTGGGGGATGGGACAAAAAAGGTTGAGGGATTAAAAAGAAGAAAAGCCTCATAGACACTAATAACAGTATGGTGATTACCAGAGGGAATGGGGGATGGAGGAGGTAGAAGAGGGTGAAGGGGACAGGAATGGTGACTGATGGAGATGACTTCAGATGGTGAACACATAGATGATGTCTTATAGAACTGTACACTTAAACCCTGTATAATCTTATTAACCAATGTCACCCCAATAAATTCAATAAAATGTTTTAAAATATATAAATTTGTATTTTTCTTCTTAGCACTTGTATAAATAAATAGGTATCTGATAAACTTAGCAAATGCCATGCTAATTTAGAGGTTAATATTACAATCCTCTTCTCCATTGTGCCAAGAGTAATAATTTTAAAATGCTAATGGAATTATGTTTTGTCCCACATACATACTTCTCCTCAGTTAAAACTGATAGTGGATTCCCATTGCAATCAGAACAAAATCCAATTTCTTAATCAAGTTCTGCAAAGACAGACATGTGTCTCTCATGCTACTTCCATTGTCCTCTACCATCATTCTCTAGCCATTTGACTTCAAGAATGGCCCCCGCCTGCCCTGGCAGAGGAAAAACTCCAGTGGTCCAGAGGCAACATCAGAAATGCTTTCCCCAATGTACATACAGGCAGTGCCCTGGCATCTGGAAAATTCTTGTGAATGCTTCTGTAAGATCATTCTCTTCTGAGTTTTGTGACCTCAGCTATCTGCTTCTATACCCACTTGGGATTTTCAAAAATTTTAATAGAATTTTGAATTGTTATAGAACTGAACAAGTATTCTTCCATGAATTCTTTGGCCTTAAGACTTTAAATTTGGTTTTCTTTGACCTCATAACCTGAGCCATATGTTTCATGTTTATTTTAACTTCAATAGAAACTACAAGTCTAAAGTAAGATAAAGCTCCTTAAATGATCACTTTATTTTTCCAATTTTGCATTGTTTTAAAAAATTTATTCTGCCTTCCTCACCAAAAATAAATTATAAAATTTATAAGGAATTTTTTACTTATTTCCATTAGAAAATTATAATGTCCATTAAACTTCCCTTTGGCAAAACTGGCATAATATTTTTTGCAAATCTACTGGCCATTATAGATGACTTCCTCCTTCATGCCCATATGTATTCTTTACATGCAGTGCCTTATATATTTTGGGTTTGAGAGTCACTCAGTGACTCCTGCTGTGACTGGGTTTCCTCTAGGATTAGTATTTTTTGAAACCATATCTTTTACCTTGAAAACTAACAGATGCCTTGTAACATTCATGTCATTAGAGAAAGGGAGAAAGCACAGGATAAAAGCTCAAGGATATTGATTTGGTTTTTCCAGTGCTACATGCCCCACTCCTCCCAATTATTCCTTATAGGTTGATACTTTTCCAGTACTTCCTTAAAATGTTTAATAACTGTCACATGTTTTAAGAAGAAGAATGCCAACCATTCAGTAGAAAGTCTCTCTGTGTACAAACAAAGTAATTTTGTAGGAAAAATACTTGGAAATGGTTCAGTATACCTTCTATCAAAGGCTAAACATATGACTACAAATAAATACTTCTACTGGACATTTTAGTTGCTTTGACACAGAATATGAAGTGCTTCGGTATATTTTCCTAGCATTCTGCATTAAAAATATTATTTAATGTGACTCATTTATTCTACTGTGTGAAATATTTCAACACTTCAGGCAATATACAACATAACATGGAACAAATTATGTCTCATTAGAACTTTAATCCATGTCATGCCTTAAGTGAACAGATATATGATCCACAATAAGAAACGCTTCCCCAGATTCCAGTCTGTTTTTATGATACAGGTTTATATCTAAAGCTAGCTTTCCTTTAATTGAATCATTGATACTATTCCCAGGAATCTGATATGTTAAGTAAATTATCTGGATTAGAACATATGTGTATTAACATTATTTGATGATAAATGCTAGATTGTCATAGAAAATATTGCATGAGCTTCAAAGGTTGTATGCCAATAAATTGAAAAGATCCAAGTCCTACTGCTTTGATCTGTACCATAGTCACTTCCCTTCAAAGAGCTTATTAATTTCATTATTGAAATGAAGACCTAAGCTTTTCATTTAAAAATGTGATCATGTTAACTGTATCTTGTCAAGCTAGACTATAGAAGACTACTTTTTGATCCCACTGCTTAGGTTTAGGTTTGCTTTGCCTAGGACATGTATTCCACATCTGAGTGCCTAGTTCTTTTGAATTGGCCAGCTGGAAAAATCTCAATAAAGTGTTATTAAACTTTGCATGTACAAAGTATTTTTTCTCTAGTTTCACACCCTTAAATCATACTTTCTCAGAATAGAAAAGAAAAAGAAGTGAGAAGAAATAGCATTAGACAATAAACGGAGGAGGAGAAAACAGATTCCTGAACTGAGAGGAACACAACGGAAGATCTGGAGGTCCTTCTGGGTGGCAGCACTCCATTTCTAAACAGCATTTGCCCCCATGACCTGGCTGAGGATGACAAGGCAGAAAGTTGTAGCTGGAAGATGCTGAGAAGATCATAAATTTGCTCTCTGAAGTGACCTTGGCTTCTGAGACAAAGAGTGAACTAAAACTTTTCTCAAAATTAAAAGAGGATTGCCCAGAGGGGGACCACTGTGCTCACAGAGGACAGCCTCTGTATAGGAGTGATTTTCTATTATTGAAGAGAATGCTCTCTCTGCTTTTCACTCTCATTCCCCTAATTTGTTATTCAAGATCCAGTATCTTGTTGATATGTGGGTTTGAGGTAAGGTTCCCGGAGTCTTGGTCACACAGCAGAATCATATTACCACAAGCGAGATAAGGATCATTCCAAGTCTGCGTGTCAGCTTCTATAGCTCTGTTATCTTTTTAACTGTGGAAAGGTGTGTGAGACCCACACAAATAGAGTCAATGAGAAAAGAAAAATCATAATGTTAGGAATTTGCCAACTTCCAAGGATTGCTCAAGTGGAATCAGCAAAAGATTATAGTCCTAATTAGAATTCTCCCTGCAGTTTAATAAAACTTTTAAAATAACCTGAACATAGGGAAATGCATTTGATAGAAAGTATTAGAAATTCTTAGTTTCATTTTATTTTCTAACAGAGGAATTAAGATTCTGAATTACACTTTCATAAAAACCACATTTTTTTTTTTAACCTGGGGAAAATCACTTAAATTTGCATTACTTTGGTGCTGTTCTTTCTAAATTAGACTTTATAAGGACTCAGACATTAAAATAATGAATTACAGTATGTTAAATCTGCTGCAAATGCATAGCAATGGTTGCATGAACTACTGTGTGCAATAGTATAGAGACTGGTGGTCAGAATTCACATGTAGGCTGTTAAACCAAGACTTTTCTCATCTAATTCATATGTCCATCATAATTTAGTTCTCCTAGGCAATAGACCACACAGTGTGTAAAAATCTCATTAACAGAGTGGAAGGGTTGGGGGCTGGGTATACAACACACAGGTTTTCCTTTTGAATCCCTCTTTGTCCTTATAATTTAACACTAAGGGCTTTGAACCAGCACAGTTATAAATTTATTGCCATTGCGCTACTAACACAGAGATTTAAGAAGTTTATATAAATTGCTTTATCCTAATTAATATTATTTAAAAGGTATTAGATAAATACTCAGTGATAATATCAAGCTGATGCCATGAGAGATAGGGCTTTCGGCAAGTATTTATATCTCTATTTTAACACTTGTTACAATTTATTATACCTGTTTCACTATGTGTACTGTCTATTAGACAGGAGCTCCTTGAGGTCAGGGACATACTCTTTGTGTTATTCCTATCATCTGGCATAGTATATTGTATATAGTAGGTTATTAATTAACATTAAATGTATGAAGAGATGAAATAAAAAATAAAGGACAAGGATACTTGATTGTTTTTGTTTTGCCATTAAGGGGAAAAATATTTTTACTTGTCCTTGACTTCCTAGTTTCAGAAGTATATATACTAGGTGAAAGGCCATTCTCAGAGTATATTCTGCTTTGTGCAAGTCAGAAAGGAAATAACAATCTTTTAGAAAGCCTGTTCTATCAAGATTTTTAAACTAACTTGTAGGGCAAAGTGGCTCAATATATTTAGACAAATTGCTGGCAAACATACCAACTACTGGAGTTTGACCTGTTATTGTTTAATACTGTGTGCGAGCATTGAGCTTAGTATTCTTAAGACTCCCACTACTTTAGCTATTATATATCACTGGAGAAATATCAGAATTTTTGGAACCCAAGTATACAAGTGTTATGTGCAAAACCTAATGGGAAATATAAGACTGTAGTTTTACCCTCAAAAGGCAAGTAGCTTCAAAAAGTCCGCAGAGGCCCAAACATCTAACACTTGACTATTCCGATGACTTTCAAATAAAATCCAAATTTCTTATCTAGTACTCAAGAAGCTTTGAAATCTATTCCATTTTGGCTTGCTGCATGCTATCCCAGTTACTCTCCCTTTACTAAGATCCAATCCCCAACCAAATTGTTTTGCTGTCCCTATACCTAAATTTCCAAGCCTAGTTTTAGTTCTGTTTTATCTGCTTAAAATTAATTCTTTAATATTTCTACATGGTCAAGTTCTTATTATTATATTTTAAAAGGTAAGTCAAAGCCACTTCTTTCCTGCTTACCTCAATATTAACAATCTTATTTGCATCTGAATATACAAAATATTTCATATGCCCGTCTTTTAATCTGTATTATTACTGCCTACCTATTCCAGAGTGCATCTTCCTGACCAGGCAGTAACTCTGAAGCTGGTAGTTTCTGAATAATCTCCTTGCCTCCCAAAGTGGAGTGCTTTCTATATGTGGTTGATGTATGGAAATTTATTAGGGATATTAGAGATATCCATGGGAAAAAAGATAAATGTACATTTAAAAACTAAGATAAAAAGAGAAAATTTAAAGCTGTAAGATAATACAAATTCAAAGCCAAATACAAATACATAATTATTCTCATATGTCAATAACAGAAATACATATAAATTACATAATAAAAAATGCCATGAGATGATTGTTCAACATATTTTGGGGAATGAATAATCTAAAAAGTCTTTATGAAAGAGCTAAGTCTTCAGTGACTTTTTAAGCAGACAAGCATTATTTCTAATACATATAGTACTCAGCACCCTCAGAGTTTATCAAAACCTCAAAAACAATTTAATTAAGCAGATCTTAGATTACTAATAGTTTTACCACACAATGGACTGAATTGATTAACAGATTACACTTTTTAGAATAGTTAGTTTTTCCAAAGACAGAATTTCTGTTTGTTTCTATTATTGCCTTTAGTCCCTGACACTTCTGAGAATTAAAACCTTGTCATTGAATAGTAGTCCATAAGCACTGGTTCATTTATGTAGTTCTGTGATACTTAACTTTTTACTCAATATTCATGAATCTAAAATTTTTAGAGAGAAAAAATATCAATGTAAAATAGTTGTATGGTATTTTTAGAGCTATGCTTTGTGCCAAGTCACCTAGATGTATTAAATTTGTTGAAGGGGATTGAGATTATGAGATAATGAAGAAGAAAAGTCAACAATTTTAAAATGATTTTTCATTGATAGAAAATGCAAGTATCTTTAACCAACATTGTGAGGGTTATAGAAGAAATTCCAGTTATGCACTAAGGTTTACATATTTTCAAATGTAGAAGTAAAGATTAATGCTATTAATAAGTGCACTTTATCTTCAATCATCAGAAAGAAAATAGATACCTTATCATAGAAACTATGTTAAAAACTCATAACAATTTTATGCTATTTTCACAATGGTCAACTAGATAATGATTTTTTTTTTAAAGTAAAGCTTTAATATTGGTCTTTAAAAAAGATGAAGTTAGTTAATTTACTCAAGTAATTTAGTTTTCCAGAAAATGATGAAAAATATTTGACATAGTTATCAGAAACTGTTAGGCAATTTCAAATCTGTAAATCTGATGTTACACAAATATCACTATATCTGTATCTATTAAATATAAATATATTTCTATGGAGCACAAAATAAGTTGGGAGTTGGCCATTATGTGGGAAATATAAACTAGATAAGTAAATAAGAAGCTAAGATACTTCACATGTAAAAATATATATAAAAATAACTTAGGTTATTGGATCTTTTTTCCACACTAATAAAATACTTAAATAGTTCATTTTGTTTAATGTTTTTAAATAATTGTCTTAGGGGTCCAGTTTGAGGTCAAGTATACAAATTGGATTTGCTTATGTCTTTGTACATTCCTGCAAATAAACACATCATTGCATAAAGCTGAAAGTTAAAAAATTAATAACAGAATTTATTAAAGACTCTTACTATGTCCTTATGGATTGAAGCATTATCAAGCTAGAAGTTAATAATTGCAGTTGAGAAATAACCACTAAAATTTTTTCTCATACATTTGTATAATAAAATTTCTAATCTCTGATTAAAGATGGAAGTTTCTTGAATTATTTTAAAAAGTAAAATAAGATTTTATTCACCCAGAAGAGAGGAAGAAAGTATGATAGAGAGAGAGCTTAGCTGATAATGTGTGGGGTTTAATTTTAAGTCATGAGACCATGAAAGAACTATATAAATTTGAATAGCATATACAGTAATTCACCCTGTCTAGAATTATATGATAGTAACAACAAACTAAAATATCTATAGTTAATTGTTAAAATATTCTATATTATCTATAGGTAGGAAATAATTTTTCTTAAATTCCATATGTGAGTTATCGAATCATCAGTTATGTTTGGACAAAATGAAACAAAAAAAAGATGCAACTCTTCAGATCATAGAGAGATGTAAAAATTATTAGCCTCAATTAGATTTTGTAGAATAATAAAACATGAGAGCCAAGAGGATATTGCATTTTCCTGAGTTTGCTGGACCTGATTTATGATTCACATGGAGAACTAGAATCTGGTGTTATTAGAGAGAACTATATGGAATAATAATTATATTAAATCCTACAAGAAAAGTGATAGAATAGACTGATACTTGGGTCACTCACAGCCTTAGCTTGTGCTCCTCTGACCCATGGGAACCATGAGACTATGAATTAAACCACCCACATAAGAATGTATGAGGTGATGAAACACCAAAAGCACACATCAAACTGAGCCACAGGCATACTGAGACTTGGAAGTAGGAAGAAATAGACTTCATTGTCATCTTTTCTCATCTTTCCATGTTATACACACTTACATTTCTCTTCATGCATTCATGTATCCAACAAGTATTTTTGATGTCTTCAAGGATCATAGGAAAATACGCTTTTAAAATTCTGAGATAACAGACTAACTTTTCTATTTATAGAGGAACCTCTTGGACCTGTAGAAAAACTATTTTTCAATACAATATGGACAATGCAAAGATACATTCTTTGTAGACAGAGAAATCACTTCAAGTGGGGATTCAATAGGAAACTGTTTAATGGGTGGATAAAAAGGATGCTTTTCATTGAGTGCAATTCATCCATTGCAGCACTTAGTTGATAGTAAAACATGGATAGTAATTCATAACTGCTATAGAGTTGTTAGCATGAGAAGAGATGATGTGTGTAGAATCTATGTGATCAGCAAACACAAGGCCAGAGGGAGAGGTGGAGAATCAGACTAGATTGGACAGTTTACAGTGGGGTATGTTATCTTGTGACTTCCTGTCCCATAGTCTTCTGGAACCCTATAATACTAAAACTTTTCATATACCACTTTTGCTTAAAACCATTGCCACATATGGTTATCTAAATCTTCATTTAGCCACCTAGGATCAATAAGCATTCATTATATATCTACTGTATTTCAAGCTATGGAGGTTTCAAGATGTATGAACGAATTGTTTTGCCCTACCGAGTGATAGATTTCAAGTTTATTTTATAGACATGATGACTGGGGTAGGGATGGCATGTGGGGAGAGCAAAGAAAGGAAGGTGGAGAGACAAGTTATTGAGCACAGTATTTGTCGGCAGCCGTCAGTCTCGAGAGACGATGGTGTAGCTTCTTAAGAGTCTATCTGCACCGCCGAGAATGGCTGTGCAGTCCGACTCGGGAGTGACACGGTATCTGTCTCCTCCCGTGTTGAATCGACATCTTGCGATGAAGCTACAGAGCCTGGGCAGGGTGATATGGAGGGTCTGCTGTTGCCCATGCAGCAGACCCCCCCTCTCTTCGCAGCTGAAGGGTCCAAGGGAAAGACGGAGTCAATACAGCTTGGGTTCAGGTGCACCGCAGGAGTTGCCGGTGTTGACTACAACGTCAAACCGCCTTAGGGACTCCGGCTCCGGATTTTCTGTCGGGGTTTACTCCCTTAGCCTTTCCCCTGAAGAGGTATGCCGCAAGGCAGCGGAGATTTTTTGGAGTCAGAGTTTTCCTTCTCTGATGTGCCCTGACTGGAAGATCGAACCAGCGACACTTAGCTCGCAGGCCGACGCTCAATCCACTGAGCTAAACCAGCCAGGGTTTGAGCACAGTATTATACTTCTGTATATTCAGGTAAAATTGATATTATATCTTTAGGTTGCTGTTCACTAAAACAGAAAGTTATAGCAAAATTTGTAAACAATATGTTATGTTCTCCTTTCTAAAACTACTCACTTGTTTCAGAACACAAACAATTTTTTGATGGCTTAGGTACATTTTATTGGTTTTCTTTCAAAATGGAACACAATATTTTCACAAGCAGAGGTGACAGGGGCCTTATTTTATTCTCACAACTTTCACAAAAGAAATACCTCTGATCACCCTAATCATTAGGCCTTGCCTATGCATGAAAATAATGAAATAATGCCTAAGTGAATTATCTAACTCTGATAAAAAGCCACTTAGCCATTCTAGACATTCAATTAGAATTACCTGATAAAAGCCTACATTGCCACCACTTTTTGGTGCCAAAATTATATATTACACATATACATGCATTAAGTGTACTATATACACACACATATGTGTGCATGTAAATGGTTATATATATGAAACATGTATACGAGATCAGGAATTGGAAAAATGACTCACCTACAGTCTCTAATTAAAGAGAATCCACAGGGTTCAATTATAAAGCTGAGGGGAGAAGGTGCTGAGTAGTGAAAGAGAGAGTAAATGATTAAATGACTTCACTTGATCTTGACCTTGAATGTAATTGTTCCCTAGGATATGTGAACATGTGAGTTCAATTTATTTTTTAGATGGAGTGACAGGAGAAAAGAATAAGAATTATGGACTAACCCAAAGAAATATATGGTGTATAGATGGAGTTGAGAAGATAAAAGAACATCAGCTGAGAAGGAAAATGCCACAGTTGATGAGGATGGGTTAGGACAAAACCGGTCACAGGAGCTGAGCCGATAATTAAGGCCACAGTCACCATAGACTTGCTTTTCTTCCCACCTAGTTTCTGTAAGAGAAGGAAGATGCAAGGGCTGAAATCTACATCTCATCACTGTTTTTTTTTTACTTCAGACAAGTAGTTTTTTAAAAAATTCCTTCAGTATTGGCATTCTGAATTCTAAAAAATTTGCTGTCTACTGATGTGGGTGTGACTCTGAGCAATTTAATGGACCAACTGTCTAAATACCTCCCTCAGCTCCTCTTTTTTTTCCTCCATAGAAGTGACATACAACATTTTTAAATTACCTTAACTACATGACCAAGAGTGTTTTTCTCAGTATTATGTGGGTCTTACCTTTTTGTTTCAGGTTCATCTTATCACACATTGAACTCAGTTTTACTCTTAAGAGTTTATGACAAGTAGTTTGACACTTAATTCTTCTTTCTATTGTTTCATATATATTAAATTTGCCTCTTCATATAAACTATAAGCAATATGAAGCTCAGAATAACATTTTAAACTCTTCTTCATATAGTTCAGTTTGGCAACTGTTACTGAATACTCAACTTCTCCATCTTGTAATTGGCTGCAGCTGAGAGACTACATGGATGATAAGAGTGCTGCATTTCCCATAATGCCTATCCATATTGATTCTGTATTGTTTGTTATTTTGCAAATGGACTAGAGAAAAATACATGGCTAATTGGTACAGCACCTATCTGATGGTTCAATAATAAATCTTTGATAGATCATAATAAATTACTCTAAAGAAGCTTTCCTAGATAAGTGATAATGATATGGGTGACCTTAACTCTCAAGATATTCTTGAATGCCTTGAACTAATAGGACAGAGTACATTAGGAAATTAACATAGATAAGCCTACAATACCAGACTTATGTCTATATCAGCTAAAAGTACTGGATTTCTGAGCATATGAGTGATTGCTGTTGTATTTTATATGAATTATTTTTATTTTTTATATCAGTATTTTCTGTATATGTTAACCTCTGCATTTTCCATGTTTTTATTTTATTTTACTAATATAGGTATAGCTTCTGATAGCATATATATTTATCATATACAAAATTATTAATCTTTAAGTTGACCAAGTTAAGAAATTCATCTTTATATTAAAGATTATCATAAGTAGTTAATTAATGAGTTGGGAGACGGGGGAAAAAAAGCCATTCAATGTTAGCTAAAACCATTTTCTTAGAAAACAGTAAAATTGAATATCCAACAATTGTGTGACCACCTTCTCTGAAAAATTGGTACTAGCTAATACATATAAAGGAGTCAATGTATCAGTTGAGGATAGAAGAGAAATTACAGTGTTCTGGATAACAGGAAAGACTTGTAGACCGATAGTCTAGGTTTAAATCCAAACTGTCACTTATTTGCTGTGTTACGTTGGGAAGATTGTTCAACCTCTCTGGATCTCATTTTCCTCACAGTTGTAAAGAACAAATATAAATGATTAATTAATGTACATATAATGCTAATAGTTCTGCCTGGCTCATAGTAAATGCTACAAAAGCATCTACTACTAATATTGTTGTTAACACAAGCAAGCATTAAATTTTTTCTCAACAGATTCTCAAGGAAGCTAAGAAAATAAATTTGTCTTCACTTCAAATGTTGAATTTCAAAAGGTATTTATTCTCTAGTTGATTTTTACACAGTGGCTTATATGTCTTAATTTTCAGTAATGAGACTGAACAACATTTTTCAGTTACTCGGCGACCAGGATTAAATGACTGCCATATGGCCGCCCAAGCCTGCTAATTTTCTTTCCTATTATACATGGTAGAGCTAAGTTGATGATGCCTTTTATTTTGATTCCTCAAAGAAAGCATTTAATTTTGCTCTTGCACATGTATTTTAAAAATGTTTTAAGTTGTGGATTTGTTGCCATTTTAATATACATAGTTTTGATCTTCTTCTTTTTGTTAACTAAGTACCTTTAACATTTCATATAATAATGGCTTGATAATGGTGAACTCCTTTAGCTTTACCTTGTGTGGGAAGCAGTTTACCTGCCCTTGAATGGGGGTACCAGGTGGAGGGAGCAAAAGGGGAAAATTGGAACAACTGTAATAAAATAATCAATAAAGTATTTTTTTAAAGAAGTAAAGCAGAAAATAGTGCAAGAAGAAAATGTAAAAAAAAGTTTTCAGTGTATATAAGAATGTAGAAATGAAATTAATTGATTGGCATTTAGAGAACCTATTTTGATATTAGCATGAAAGAATAAATGTGATTAAATTACACATCTCTGTCTCTAAAGTTTAAACTGGATAGTTCAGACACATAAAAATTATCTTGAATTGTAATGTAGCTTTGATTTTAACATTTTCTGTTTTCTTCAAAAAGGCACAATATTGCTGGCTCAGTATTAATTAATATTCATTTAGAGTAAATATGTCATTTTCTTAAGTTTTATATTCTGAGTCATAGTTCTTCAGGTAAACATAAGTATTAAGACATCAGGGAGTGGTACAAAATAATCCTGGGGATGTAAAGTATAGGGAATATAGTCAATAATATTGTAATAACTACATACGGTGCCAGATGGGTACTTGACTTATTATGAGGATCACTTCATAAATTATATGAATGTCTAACCACTATACTGTACACCTGAAACAAATATAAAGTAATAGTGAATTTCAACTGTAATTAAAAATAATTTTTAAAAGACACCAGGGGGTTTCCATATCAATTAGTAATAGCTGCCCTCTGCACACAAAAATAAACCTGATTTCTTATGTGTAGAGCTGTAAACCTTTTATTTTACTAATGCCTATAAATTGCGCTGGGATTTATATATATTTTATCACTTAATCCTTCATGTCTCAAGGGATTACATATGTGAGATAAGATGTGAAATTTTTTAAGTATCATGAATGGTTATGAAAACAAATTTTAGTTTCTTTAGCCCAACTTAAAACATTTGTGACCTGACACTAACGAGATATAGTCTCATCTCATCTTATTTATAATACATTATCTCATTAATATGTACATCGGTGTGTATGTTATATGTAGCTAAATGTAGTTCTTATTTTGTGCTTTTAATTGAATATACCTTCCTTGCATGTTTATACCTTTTCATGTTTATTGAAATTCTTGAGTACTTAAGACATATGCTCCTACCTTCATTAGAACAGTGTAGACATTGACATTAAATAATGTGTTCATGGCCAGGCAGACCTATAAATGAAACTCATTTCAACAGGATTTGAAGTCATTTATTAAAATAAGCCAGTCCATATCTTATGCCTATTACACGAAGAAGTTTATATTAAGTGACTTATAGAATACAATTTTATTTTACTCATTGAATAATGCTATTAGAGCAGTTAACAGAGAATGTAAATTGGTATAATTTTATAAGGCATTTAAACATATTTAAAGCAGTGTTATGAAATTTTCAAAATATATGTTTTATCAGAATTTAAAAATACATATGTGTGGGTCTAAAAGTCAAATACTTGTGTAAAATAATTTTCACTGTAGCTTTGATTTTTAGGAGCAAAATAATACTATATACCTATTTTAAGGAAATAAATAAATCTATAGGTAGTGGCATGGAAATTTGTAATATTCTATGAAGAAACTATTTTTTGCAGAACAGCATGTGCAATATATTTTCTAATTTTAGAATGAAGAAAAAGTATATAAACTTATGAGTGTTATACATGTGTGCACACACAGGAAAGATTCATGCCAAACCTTTAACAGTGAATATCTAGGAATGAATTGATTGGTAGTGAGAGAGGAAGTAGAAAATCTTTAGTTTTGGGATCACATAATTTGCGGTGTTTTTTAAATTATTAGGGTGACACAGGCTAACAAAATTACATGGGTTTTTATGTTTCAATTTTCACAAATATGCAAACATTCATTTTAGACTAGAACAGAATTAAAAATCCAAGCACATAAAAATATTGAATTTCTTAAAATACAATTTTCTGGGTTACAATACTCTCTGATTAACTTTTATCAATTTGTGTAGTCAGACTGTATGAATGGAAATGATAAAAAGGCATTTCTGACCAGTATCTCTAGGCTAAAATACCACAGTCAATGAAAATAAATATTACATTCTACGTGCAACAAAATATTATAAGTAATAGCATTTGAGAACTATTGTCAAATCTCACCAGACACAGCCAACCAAACCCAGGTTCATTTCATTTTCAGAATTTCATCTACATTTGTCTGAGATTTTAAATTGAATAATGGACTGACTATGTGTGTGTGTGTGTGAAAGAAATGCACGTATTTCTTTTATATTTTTTAAATAGCAATGCAATCTGGACACCCTGGGAAGGGATAAGGAAGACTAGGTGGCAGCCAGGAATGGGTGGTGTGAGAGATAGGGACTTAATGAGATAAGGAAATATGTGTTTTTGTGGTGGAAAAAGAAAAAAAAAAACTTCATAATATTTTTCATATAAAACATACACAAGAATAATGGAATTGATGATATCTTATGAAATGTGGCCTACAGTAAGTTACTGTTGCATGTCTTCCTTTATAGAAAAGGACTGAATTGGAGACAGTCACTTATAATGAAAATTGTCTGTATTTTTCTCAATTGAGAGAGTTCATTGAGACTTCATAGAGTAGTTTTATTGCATATTACATAGGAAGGAAACAACGTATTTTGTGTTCCAATAACAACCTTTTATCAGACACAGCAATACACCTCCGTGGCAGTTGTGTCAAAAAGAATCTACTGCAGATAGAAGGAGTAGGGGCGCAGTTCTTTTTCCAAGGGTCCTTACCTGCAACTTTTCAGCAAATGAAGCAAAGGCATATTTGGGGGCAGGGGTTTGGAAACGAAGCATTTCCTTTTTCCAACACTTACTGTGATTTAGCTTGTGTATGTGTGTGTGCGTGCGTGTGTGTGTGTGTGTGTGTGTATGTGAGAGAGAGAGTGTGTTTATTGTTCTTTCCTCTCTCGCTGTTGATTAAGAAGAAGAAAAAACAGAAAGAATAAAATTGTGAACATTCTGCTATTTAGCCGTCATGCTCTGGGGGCTTTGAGAAGACAGCCATCAGCAGATGCATAACGATAAAACACAGGCTGCACATTAACTATTTTTCTGGCATACTGAGAATCCTGGAATCCAGCCTTTCATTGCATCCTGTCATCTTACCCACATTTTCAAAGTGGCCCCGTCTTCTAGGTTCTCCATCTCAAACAATTCTCATGTTTCTTCTTTTGAGCTGTTCTAAACACCTCTGAATATGGCTTTTAACTATTTTTTAATAAAACATGTTATGACAACTTTTCCCAGACACTCCTCCTTAAACAACACTGACAACATTTCTACTGAAAAACCACCCCCTTCCTGATGTTCAAACTCAGTTTACATCAATTTTTCTTTAATAACATTGACCTATGCTTTTATTTCCAAGATAGATATGAAATGTTATTTTCTTATTTTAGCTTGAAAAATATTTTGTGATTTTTATGATTTCCTCTATGTCCAGGGATTCTTTTGGAGACTTGTTTCAAATCTAAGCAGTTAAAAGTTTTAAGTTATTTTTGTTGTTTTTTTTTTCTGATATCTGGGATTACATTCATACCATGTGGGTCTTAAATTCTCTATTTTGTGGAATGTATTTAAGTTCTTTTGAGGCTAAGTACATAAGCAATTTTTGCAATCCTTCCATTGTTCTAAGAGAGAAGACTATATCTTTCTTTCTTTGGTACAATAATATTTTTTTTGTCACCTAGAGATGTTTTTCTCATTTCTTTTAGAGAAAAGGGAAGAGGGGATTGTAGAAAAACATTGATGTGAGAGAACATCGGTTGCCTCCCTAACCAGAATTTGAACCTGCAGCCTTCTGGTGTGTAGGACTTACATTGCTAAAGGTTATCAAATTGTTGTGTTGCTCTAACTTATTTATTTTGACTGTTGTATATGATTTCATTTAGTAAATATCCTGTAGTTTGTCCCTTACTCTCCTATAATGGTTATTTAATTTGTTTCCATGCTTTTAGTTCAGAATTTGTTTTTGCTAAAGTTATAATTATAACTTATTCTACTCTATCTTTTTCACTTGATCTTTCTTAGAAACCTCTTACTCCTATGTTAAACTTCCTGGATTTTTCTTCTAAGTTGCTTATTATTTCCCTATATGTGCCATCTCTTTGTCTCTTTGGGTGTTTCCTTTGTGAAGTTTTATTTAATTTAATTTTGTAACTTGATAATCATCTTTTTTGTCAGTCCTGCTATTAAATTTTTATTTTTTTAATTCTCAATGTTCATTTTCATTGCATTACTATCTATGCCCCCGATGCCCCATACTCTCTTCTACCTACAACCAACCCTTCACCCGCAACCACCATACTGTTTTCCGTGTCCAAGAGCTATTTTGCTTTTTTGCTCTATTTTTCCATCCTCCAGCGCCATCAGCCTGCTCTCTGAGAGTCTATGTCTATTTTGCTTGTTAGTCCAGTTTGTTCATTAGATTTCTTATAAGAGTGAAACCATATGGTACTTGTCTTTCTGTTTTTCCAAGAAGTATTTGTATGCATGAGACCTAAATATTTCTATTAGATCAGTCTCATTATATTTTTATTTTTTTGTCAGTTATCACCTGACCCTCAATTAATTCTACCAGCTGCCTTAGGTTACTCAGACTCTTAACTAACTGGATTGTCATTTTCTTTTGCCTATTCATCATTTTCAGTTCCCTCTTCAGCAATATAGGTCAGGTCATTTGCACTTCTCAAGATGTGGAATGACATCAGGTGGTAGGAAGCATGAGAGTTTTTATCTCTTTTGACGAGGAACTAATCGGCAAAAAGTTTTCTTTCTGCTATAATATGGAAATGAGGATCCTTAGCTCCCAGTTTTCCCTATAACAAGTGTCTGCCTTCTGGGTAAGTCAGTTCACCTGTGTAATTGCCTGTGGTTGGCTCTACTGTGATCAGGATCATCAATGAGTCACACCCAAAACAAGACACAAGGAACCCTTTCCCTAAGGGGGTCAGAGACTCTGTAGGTAGCCATAAATCCCAGAGAGAGAAGCCTTCTTCGCTGCCACTCATTACTCACCAGTGAGGGAACAGGAAAAAAGATCAGCGGTCCTAAGATTATGAAAAATCTTAGAACTTAGTTGAGAGGGTTAAACAACACTGGATTTTCATGACAGAAAAGGAAAATATTATTGTGTTTTTTTCATGCCTACTCAGAGAACATTTTCACTTTCATCTCCAAGTCATTCCAGTTCTGGTCTCCTCTCCTATACTTTATCTTAGAATGCAAACTCCTTAAAGCCAGGAGTTTTATCTTTGAATATGTTATATACAAGAGAGATCACAAGCTAGAACTAATTACTGTTTTTTATATCATCGTTATCATTACCATTTTAAGTGTAGGTGTATATCAACCTGACAGTTCAAATTCATAGAATAGATAAAGAACATTTACTCCTTTTTTTTATGAACATGGTCTGCCCAGGGCATATTAAATCTCACACTCTTTAAAGTTTTATCAACGAAACATAGGACTTTTCAGGATCACACGTACTTTTTTATAAAATAGAAAATGCTGCCTAACCCAGATTAAAACAATAAATAAAAGTTTACATGTTGAGTTTCCCTTTTGAGGACATAGTCAAACAGATTGGGTCTATGCTTCCTTTGGAGCATTCTCCCACTTTTATCATTCAATGCACTGAGAAACTTCTCCATCGACATCACTCAACTCTATTGTCTAGTCCCATACATCCATTTCCGTATATACTTAAAATTAAAATAAAGATGTTCTTTAATGTTAATAATCTTACAGTTATAAATTATAGATTGAGAGGCAGTTTGCAAGAATTCAGCTTACTCAAATAATGTACTATTTCTTCAGCAAAATCCTTTTTCTTTTAAAATTTGATCTTTACTCAAGGTTTGCTAGAGCCTTCCTTTTAGATCCACTGTCTCAGAGATCCTGGATTCTTTTACACTGGACTAGATACCTCACTTTAGGGTATTGTTTGTTTGTTTTTGTTGTTTTATTTTTTGGTTATGTACTTCATAAGAGGCACCTAAAATCATTTGACCAAAATTTAGGCACCCTCTATTGCAATAAGCACAATTATATTTTTACTAAGAAAAAAACCCCACTAATTATAAACGTGAGATAGCACTGGTTCTGTGATGTACTTTCATTTCAAAGATGGTACATTGTGAAGGCATGCGTGATATATGGGCGGTGGAATATGGAAGCAAGTATTTTCTGGCTTACAGGGCAGAAACTTTAGGATTCTTTTTATGTTTGTAGGGTATCAAGCCATAGATGGGCTTGATGCCTGCGCCTTAGTTGTGTGGTCCTAGTAAATCTGGTTTCACTAAGCATGGCTGATCCTGGGAATCTATGCTCTTAGAAGTCTCTGTTTCTCCTTATTGATCTTACTGCTGGTTTAAAAGAAAAACAAAACTTTACTTCTGTCTGTTTTCCTACTTGGTGTATCAGCCTCTTACTGGATCTCAAGACTATGCAAAACTGAGACTCAGGCCTTAGTTTTTTCAGATTACTTTAACAGAAAAACCTTAGACTGGATGGTATATAAGCAACAGAATTTAATTTCTCACAGCTCTGGAGCCTGGAAGTCTTGGAATAGGGTGAAAGCAAGGTTGGGTTCTGGTGGGAGCCCTCTTCTAGGTTGTTGACTCCTACTTATCTTTGCATCCTCTCATGATGGAGAGCTAAGAGAGGAAGCCATTCCTAGGGCTCTGCTCTCATGACCTTAGCCAATCCTTATCATCTCCTGAAGACCCATATCCCAATATCATCACATTGGGGGGTAGGATCTCAATATATGAATTTGTAGAGGGATACAAATATTCAGTCCATAACAACTGGCTTGATCAGAAATAGAGAATTCCATGTGTCTCTTTCTAGTTTTTTAGCACGGGAATTGGGAAGAATCCTGTAATTAGCTTTGGCTGCTCATTTGTTGCCCAGGTGCCTCTATTTCTCCTTCCCCTCATCCACCTCCTCAGAGATCAGTACATCTTGGGACCAAAGCTGTGGTTGCTCTGCGTCCTCAGTTCCTATGTTGTTCTGTGAATTTCTACTTCTCCAGAGCAGCACGTGAAACTTGCAGCCCCCCCAGCAGTGCTAGATTGTGTATTTCTAGATTTCAGACAACCTGCATTTTGGAGGTGCTAGAGCATGATGACCAGTGTGGCCTGAATAATGCCTCTCCCACTACCATCAAGATGAGGTTCTGTACTAATGATGAAAACTTAACCATATTAAGATAAAAAAGCTCGTCTCTCCTGCACACTTTCAGACTCCCAGGTCAAGCCTCCTTTAATTAACCATATATTATTTTGTATTTAGTGTGGATTCAAAACTCAGTTGCCAAAAGGGAATTCCCTTGCATTACAATGATGTGGTGTATGAACTTCATTGCTGTCAAGTTCATACCTGGGCTAATGGGAGTCTCTTCTTCCTATCCACTGTCCTGGTCCCTGAACTGCTGTCACCCTGGTGCATGATTCACTGGTTCTCTGTGAGAGAAGGGAAAAAAAGAATAACAGAGCTACTAGATCTTTCATTCCTTTGTTTTACACCCAGGCTAAATAAAATGCAAAACGTGAATATGTAGTAAAAAGAACATGTAATCTGACATTGAAAGACCTGGATTGAAAGAGGTAATTATCATTTACCATCTGTAAGGCTTTAGACAATTCTTCTAATCTCTGGGACTCTTTCTCTCTTGTGAACTAAAGGCCAATATCTGCCCTGTGTGTATCATTCTAGTGTGACAGAGGATCAAAAGAATAATAACATAATAAACATGAAATAACTGTGAATTTTAAAATGCTGCATACAAAAATAAAAAGAAATAGTCATTATACTGGGTTGGGCAAAGTAGGTTTATAGTTGTGAGTACTTGAAATACAAAGTTTATTCTTGTGTTATTATTTATTAATTATTGTATTTTTTTTTTTGTTTGAACAACTATAAACCTACTTTTGCTCCGCTCTGTAAGAGATGCTGTCTTGCCACATGACATCCATTCTCCATCCCTTTCTCCATCTCTTCTGGCCTCAATACACTGAGCACCTCTGGCTGCTTTGGGATTTGCTGATCTTGCCTCTGGGTGGTGAGGCGTGGCTACATGCCAATTTCACACACTAACAGTTGCCCCAGATTAGCTAATTTTAAGTTAGAAAGAGATGTTAAAAATGGTGGCAAAACCTTTATGTGGAAAGCATACTGGAAGTTTCAGTTTGCAAGTTCAAGATGGGGACTGAATGCAGTGTGCTTGAGCCTCCTACCCCCTCCCATGGCAATTCATTTTGAAATGCACGTCAATCCCATGCTTTTCTATAACCTGAGCAATGAAGTCACACTTTCCACACACAAAGACTTTTCACATCTAAAAACAGGCCCATTGTACATTTTTATTCATTTATATTCACATTTTTCCATAAAATTTCTTTGTCGGAAATGCTCAATTTTCAGGCTGTTTCACTGAATGATTTTTAAGCAATGATCAATCCTATTTGTGATACATTTACAGGATTCTTTGAATTTCCTAAACTATCATAGAAGAAGAATCTGCTGTTTAGCTAAGAAATCTGTTCAACTTAATACAGATTTTATACCTCCTTTTAAGTCCCAGCCCGAGCTCTTCTTTTTTTCAGTTTTTCAGATAAAAATGGAAGCACTTATTTCTAACAAACCTATGAATGCAGCACATATCTCTATCATATAGGCCAACAGCATCTTTCTTACATAATGGAAATATGAGTCATCAACTCTAAATCTGATCTAGTCCTAATTTAATTAAATCATTACATTCTTGTCCTTCACTGATTTTTTTTTTTTTTTTGGCTTACAGAAAACCATGCAATGAATGTGTTAAATGGCCATTTTAAAGTAGTATGTGCATTCAAAGGGGGAAGGGCACAATTTAATGCTTAAAAAGGGGGATAAATTGCTGTATATATTTCTTTTTTTCTTTCTTTCCTTTCTTTCTTCTTCTTCTTCTTCTTCTTCTTTTTCTTCTTCTTCTTCTTCTTTTTTTTTTTTTTTAACAAATGGCTTGGAGGGTTATAATGTATTAGATTTTTTTTCCAGAGGTAATCTTAGATGTGGAGTGAATGAAGTGAAGTCTGTTATCAATCCATAACATCTGCCGCAGTGTCAAGTGATGAAATGGGCGACTCCAGAGCCCAAGACAGCTGGGACGGCTTTCTTAATGCAGGAGGGTATTGTGCAAACAAACAGACACTGATACGGTCTATGGTTGTCACAATTATTCAGGCTGGTGATACATCTTCCCGTATTAGCTGCTTGAGCAGTCCTATTTCTTTTAAAAGTAAACTACTGTATAACAATCACCATCCTGGCCTGTGAGTCAGTGGGTACAAATAGAATAAATACCCTGGAAATAAAAAATAAATAAATATAAATTAAAATTTATCACCAGAGCAATAAACTGAAAAACAGATGCAAGATGTAACAAAACAAGACAAAACACATAGACCGAAAGCAGGGGCAAGAGAAAGAAAATAAAAATTTTAAAAAATGTCACTTAAAAAATAAAACACAACAACTATGAATTAATAACATTTTCTGTAATCTTTATAGTGTGAAGCATTATGTGTAGTTTAAGTTAAAGATATTAAAAACACTGGCACAGCTAATTTTAACCTATGCTTTTGCTGAGATTTGTGATCAGCATTATGGGAACAGTTATTAAAAATGATGAGGCCTAAGTTTTAAGCATGGTAAAACTTCTATAAAATTGTGAACTGTGATAACTCAGCAATTTATTATTACATAAATCTATATTTAAAAGAACTACTGAATTTAATTACAAATGGAAGCTTGATTTCATCCAGACAAGCTTTCTGATGGATATGGAAATGTTCTGATTCTAATTGGAAATTTTGTAGCCTGCACATGACTTGCAATTCAAATACTATACAATAAAACCTCAAATATATTCTCTGGCTTTCATATAAACAATCTAGAACCTTAACGTTCTCTGTGCCCTGGGCACTGAGAGTCCTTGAGAGAAACACTGTGTTTGTGAGAACTTAAAGCTCATCCAGTCTCATCTGACAATTGTGCAAATGATAACCTGGGAGAGGTAAAGGTTTTCCTAGCATGTCATTTACTTTGGCTCTGCGCTTATGCCATTACATTAAGCTGATCTCTGTTACCAATATACCCAGGGAATAATTAAAAGTAAGCCATTCTCTGTTTCTGTTAACAAGGTGGTACCTGAAAATCAAATAAACATGAAAAATTAAATGCAAGTTGCTAAGGTTTTACTGGTACCTGTTGATTCTTATAAAATCAGGGAAAACCCCCAAATATTGATTCAGGTATTTTTATTTTAAGAAAACTTAAAATAGATGTATACTGGTGTGGATTTTGTAACATACATTTTCATGTATTAATTCATTATTAAGTCAAGTTCAGCATCAAGAAAGCCCCCACGGGCCTAAATTGGTGCTTCTGTAAGAAACGGATCCTACCTTACTCATCATTATACATTTCTTAAACACATCACACTCTGCTTGGCAAATAGTAGTTATTTATTAAATGCTGATTCAATTGATGTCTTTTTGTTTTCTTTTGTTTTGAACAAGCCAAAATAAACTCAATTCTCTCAGAAATCAGGTGTTAATATTATGAGATTACTACCGATCTGACAATGAAGCATCATTGCTCATTCATTCATTCAACAAATACTTGCTGACTACCTCCGGTGTGGCCTGTTCAGTTCAACATTTTAAAGATAAAACAGTGAAACAGTGAGGTGTAACAGCTCTTGCCCTTAGGAAACTTATAGTCTCTCAGAGAAGACTGACATCAAGGGAGTAATCTTAAGTGTTACTAAGGAAAACTTCAGGGAACCTTATCTATATGTAAAAGGAAACTCAAACTAGTTTGGGATCAGGTACTACAGAACCATAGACAAATTCTCCAAGGTAAGGTCCATGGAAGATGTAGGATTTCTGTATGCAAAAGGGGTGGGTGAGAGCAAAAGATGTAAGCAAGAAAAAACATGGTGAGTTCCCAAACCCAAAGAAAACAGGAGTAAGTGAGGACCAGAGATAGAGGAGAAGGATCAGGCAAGGTGCTTGGAGAGAGGAATCGTTTACATGAGGTCAAGTAGAAAAGACTGGCCAGGCCACATTGTGCAGAAAGTTAGAATTAGGGATAATATTCAACATATATGAGAATTGTTAAAAGATAAGGCACCAATCATTCAGAAAAGATTCCCTGGCATGAACTTTAACCTTAACCCTAAAAAAAAAGGAAGGAAGAAAGAAACCAGTGGTTACATATGTGTGTGTAGAGCACAGAACCGAAGTCTGGGTCCTTAATGAAGGCCTGTGGCCCAGCAGCCTAGAACCATTCCCTCACAACTGTTATAGGCATAAAAATAAACATATATTATTTAAGTCACTATATCTGTGGGTGTTTTTGCTAATGGAGGCTGCACTTTATCCAAACTAAAATAGTTGTCCGTACATCATGGACTGAGATGGAATTACAGGTTCTAGGGGATGACTATCTTTTCAGGTAAAGTGTGATGCATGATACCCTGAAGAACCATTATCCAGTTTATGTAGTTGCTGTAAGGGGAGAGTTTATACAAAATAAGGCTTGTTTGGTCATTTGTTCAGTATTTTTAACAGTCAAAAATATTGATTTGACCTAAAACAAGTAGATTCTAAGAAGAGGTTTTAGAACCCCAGGATCACTCTGTGACAACAGTCAATTAATCCTCCCAAATTGCTGCCCCCTCCTATGTTTAAAGTAAAAGCTATCTACTATGGCCCACAATTAGGGCTTATATTCAACAAGTGTGCATCCTTTGTTTAATATTTGTAACTGTTGAGATTGGTTCCAAAACACTTTTCATAAAAGGTACCTTTCCCATAAAGCTACCCCACACCTACCAGCACGCTCCATTCCCCTCACCTTCGCCTGCTTCATTTCTTCTATAGCACTTTTCTTTATATGAGATACTTTGAAACTTAATAGTTTACTATTCTCCCTGTTTACTGCCTGTGTTTCCCCACTGGAATAAAAGCTACACAAAGAAAAGCATCTTCTGTTTTATTTATTGGATGTATTCCAAATATCTAGAACAGTACTTGGCATATAGTAGGTGCTGTGAATATTTATTAAATTGAGCTTCAGTGATGTGGTTTGTTTGGCTCCTTAATTCAGTGATGCATTGCTGTTGTCTGCCTGTCGACTTTGCTGTGGGCTGTTGACTCCAGGTCATGGAAAAGGCAAGCCCATCCTTAGTCCTGAGCTGGAGATGGCATGTATCTCATGCACTTATATTCCATTGGCAAGAGCTCCATTGCATTCATGTATAAATGCTAAGTGTTTAGGGGCAGAGACCTATCTGTCATGTTTACAATATTTTCAGTCCTTTAATCATTGCCAACAACATTAAGGATTTGAGAAGAACTTTGTTGAATGAATGAATGATGATTCACAGTTGGAAATCTATTGTGTGCAGAATACTGTGCTGGATCCTATCGGGGTACAACCAAGGGACATGAGGTCCCTTAAGCCACAAAGCTTTAGATTCTAGTAGGGAAAAATAAATATTGTATAAATAATGCCACAGTAATATATGAGAGAAAATAAATGCCTTCAGTACAAAAAAGAGGACGTGTCCTCCATGGGGGAAATTCACTACAGGTTTTGAAAACATGACATATGTGCTGGACACTGCAGAACTAATTGAATGTCAACAAGTCAAGGTCAGCAATGGAGAGGAAGTGTATGATCCATAAACACAGAATATTGAAAGATGTTGAGATGAAAATACAAGGACAATACATTCAGAGTATAGTAATTAGGCTTGAAAATTATTAATATTTTTTTAGAAAACAGCTATAACCACCCTATATTGTCTGAAAATTACTTATGTGTTTTCATTATATGGATGACCATCCACAATGGACCACTGAATCTACGAATCTTTATTCTTGAAATCCTTTCTGATGGTAATAGTATGGGTACTAGAACTCTGTAATGCAGAATCTTTCTCAATTAGTAATTAAAAAAAAAAAAAAGATATTTCCAGAGAGTTTTCCACAGGTGTCCTGTAGATGTAAATGAGCATGATGTCAAAAAACAAGATGAACAGGCTTTGTTTCCTTTTTTGTTAACTTTGTAACTAACTCAGCCAAATAACTGAATTGTTTGGGATGGCTATGGTTTATCACCCACCAAAGTACCAACACATGAGTTTGCTGCCCTTTTGTTTTTATTTAGGATATAGATGGTAAGATGATAAGTGGGAGAGATTTACTCACTTAAACCCTTGTTGAGTAGCTATTTATTATATGAGAGGCCCAGTGCTAAGTGATGATGATAAAAAGATAAGTAGTGTTACATTTGTCTTATATCAGAGCTCTTGAAAGAGGAAAGTTTTGCAGAATGAAAAAAAAAATAAATGTTGTACTTGTATATTAACAGCAAATGCTGCCAGTTGGTATTTCTCCTTCCTTCCTTCCTTCTTTTCTTTCTTTCTTTCTTCCTTTCTTTCAATAATTCCCTTATGTAAAGACTAATTAATATTTTTGTAAAAGTTTCTCAGGACCTAAACATTCAGAAAGTTTCTCTAATATTTGTAATATTTTAATGATATAATGTTTTCTAGATCAAAATTTTATTTCTTTGCTTAGTTAATGATTACTTTATCATTAAATATATAGCTCATTTATAAACCTCTCTTCAAATGCACTTGAAAAAAATGAAACTTGGTACTTCAAGGAATCTCAACTAAGTTTGGTTATTAAAAAAAAATCTTGTTTTTTCTTGCACTGGTATTTGTATCACTGAATTTCAATGCTGAAAATATATTCAGAGATTTGAGAAAATATACTTCAGTTTGCTGTTTTGCAAACTGTGATGAGAATCCTTATTGATAGTAAATTAATTTTATCAGTGAAAACCAGTTTTTCAAATGAAAAAACATATTAGAATAAAATATAGTAGGGGTGAAAAGTATTATACTGCATTGCCCAGAGAAAGTATAAACTTTGTTTTTGAAACTTATTTTTGTGTAACTGTATATGTTGAATCAGGATATAATTCTTTATTTTATTTTATTTATTTTTAGAGAGAGGGGAAAGGAGGGATAAAGAGGGGGAGAGAAACATCAATGTGTGGTTGCCTCTCGTGCACCTCCAACTGGGGGCCTGACTCACAACCCAGGCATAAGTCGTGCCTGTGAATTTAACTCGTGACCCTTTGGTTCACAGGCCAGAGATCAATCCACTGAGCCACATCAACAAGGGAACGATATAATTCTTATTTGACAAGCAGAATAACTTGGAAAAAAAGGTTTCATTTAGGCATTGATAATTGATAGTAGTTGGAAAGAAGAATTATTTTTCCTCTAAAGAGTGAGGATACTGTGGGCCATGGAGGTCACTCTCTTGGTAAAGATTTCTTCCTGGGTGTGCATTGGTATTTGGAAGCCGCAATTTAAATGATAGTCCTTGAAATGGCTCCTACAAGTGATGTCTTCACTGACTTTTTCATATGTGACTAAGTTTGCCACTGCACTTCCAAACCCAGATATGTACATATATATATACATATATATGTCTTTCTTGAAACTGAGCATAAATTTAGCTTTTCTTTCTTCAAGGAAAAAATAGGCCAAACTGTATTGCATCACAAAGTAATCTATCTTGTCCCATCTGTTACCTTGAAAGGTTTCATGGCACCACTTACTTTGGTGCCCTTCCAGCCTTTTAACATGGACACCTTCCTTCGTCAATATCAAAAACTGATCATTTGGGGCATTTAGCTTTTGCTAGAGTATGCCAAACTCTGCGTAATCACCTGTTTTAAACACTGAAATAAAAAAATCTTTACACTTTCAAATGAGTTCTCCCATCTACATTCTGTTTTTCTCTTTTTAGCCATTTTTGACCAAAAATAAAATTGCTTTAACCATATTCTCATTTGTTCTGAATTCATTTTGGGCTTGAAATGAACTACTGTATATCTATGCAAAAGGTTAGTTTAAGGCAGAAAAGAAATGAGAGGTCTACTTTTTTCCCCCTCAATCTCACCAGTTGCCCTATACTTTATAGCTAGACATAATTATTGCATCATTTAGGCCTCAATACAATGCCAATGTTACTAAATCATGATAGCAAGCCACTGATAAAGTCTTTTGATTAGTCACAGGCAGCTTTGGTAGGTGTCAGTTTGTATTCACTACTGGCATCTTTTAAGCAATTTGGTTCTTCAGTAACTTTGTATAGTCCTTCAGTTAATTACTTCTTGTACATTCTGGGGATTGAGCTGAGCTGATGGATGTCAGTACCCTTTCAGGATGCTAAACAGGTGATTCCACAAATCCCCGAAGGTGCCCGAGGTGACACTAATAGAATTATCCATAGCTATTTTCTAATTTCCACAAGTAAATCCAAATAGTCACATTCCTTCCATCTTGTTTTGGGAGATCCCCAATCTCTCTAGTCAAAAATTTGTCCGCACCAATTTAACATGGTTCCCAATGTAACTCTATTTTTTCCAGTTACCACTCAATAGAATAAAATTATTCCAAGAAAGCTTAACAATTTATAACGCATTATAATCTCAAGAAGAATATGTTTGTTTTATTATTTCTTAGAAGGGAATAATTTTTTCAAAAAATAAGAACATGGTTTTAGAAAAAGAAGGGTTTTGATGCCAATTTTGGATCTGTTTTTATAGCTATGGCGTGGGTAAAGTCACCTCAACTCCTCTGTCGATCAAGGAAAAATAAACCCACTTGTCCCATCCGCCTTCCTCACAGGGCAGTTGTACAGACTGAATATGTTAGGTGAAGGAAGAGAAGTAGCGTGATGACAGAGTCCCTGCTCTAGAGCGAGAGTGAACGAGGTTAAGATCCCACCAATGCCATCTGCAGGACCTGCCTGTGCTCAGCCATCTGCTGAGTAAAATAGAAGCGATAGTACTAACTGACCACGCAGAGGTGGCTGCGTTGGGTAAATGAGTGAGTGTGTGAGGCACTGAGGACAGTGCGCAGCACCAAGTGAGCACAACCAAGCTGCTGACTGTTCCTGCGTGTGCTTTAGAAGCTGCAAATGTAGAAATCATATAGGAGACCTTATAACAGCTGGACACTGACAGTCCCCTGTGAAGATGAAACAATCCTCATAAGTTTTTATAGAGCAAGGTTGCAGGGAATAGGTCTAAGACATGGATGAAGATCTGGGTAAAGTTATATAATGGGGAGTTCTGGGTCCTAGAAAGCAACAAGAAAATAATTCAGGAAAGAGAAAGAAGATTGGAGCACAATGACAATCAGTGAGGACTGACAGAAGGTTAGGAAGTTATACACTTGAAAATTTGGTTTAGAGTTGTCTCACATTTTAGTCCCTGCTTTCTCATACATAATGAAAACTGCATCAGATAAAAATGAAAAAAAAAATTAAGAGCTTAAAATAATGTAAAATTTATTTATTTATTAAAATTTTAGAGTGAGGGGAAGGGAGGGAAAAAGAGAAAGAGCAAAACATTGATATGAGAAAAACATTTATCAGTTGCCTCTTGCACACCACCAACCTGGGACCTTGCCCGCATCCCAGGCATGGGCCTTGACCAGGAATTGAACCAGTGATCCTTCAGTTTGTGGGATGATGTCCAACCCACTGAGTCACACCAGTCAGGGCATGAGATTAAAAGAAATTTAACATCTTACATGTGTACTTATCATCTCATGTTACCCATCCTACCAGGAATAAGTAAATAAAAGAAGCCTGAAAACAATATGCCTTTCAGAAAAATAACCTACCAGAAATTACATAAATAAATGTAAGTTTTTCTTCAAAGTAAATATCTTTAATAATAATGGCCAAATAAAAAAAACTTACAGCAAATATAAAAACATAAACAACGTTCAGTTGTTCCAACAATGTTGTCATTGCTAAAAATATTTGTTGACCTTATTCTTGAAGTTTTTCCAGTCAATTTTAAGCTACATAAAGAAATAAGGCATTAATTTAATAGCTACACTTGTTATTTCATTACATTTTTTATTCATTAGTTGGTTTTCTCTGTTGAAGTTTTCTAGTGTTTTTTATTCCTGTGACAGCCATGTCTTTTGTTCCTAAAGAATTTATTTAACCCAATCATCAAACAACTCTTTCTGTGCAGTTGCAGGTAATAAATACTTTAGGTCTTGCAGACCATCCTATCTTTGTCACAATTATTCAAACAACCTGTAGTAAGTTGAAAGCAGTCCGAGACAATATGTTAATAAATGAGTATGGCAATATTCTATAAAACTTTATTTTCAGAAACAGGTGGTAGGCCGGATTTGGTCTATAGACTGCAGTTAGTCAACATTTGACTTAACCCCTCGGATATTGATGAGAATAATTTGCTTTTCATTCAGAATACTGACTAAATAATGAAACATGGTACATGGTACATTGTCGACGCTCAACACATGTCTTTCTTCCTTTCCCATGGGCTGCAATATAGTAGAAATCAGGTTAGCTTGGATCTGGAAGACTGTTTCAGTTCTGGTACAATTAGTTACATGATTCTTTGAGCTTCAGATCTCTCATCTAAAAAAATGGGACCAACTTCTGTTACCTTATGAAACTTAAATATGACTAAGAATGCAAAAGTTCGGCCCCAGAAAAGCTGTAAAAGTAATTAGCTATTTCAAACTCTCTCTGGGGATTTTTATTTCAAAGGGCTAACTGAGACCTTTATATCCCCAAAAGCAGATAAATCATCCTTATTATTTCGCATCAATAAAAGCAGATATGAAATTCCCAATTGTTCTTTTCTAGAAATCAGTTTCCATGAGAGAGAAATGAAGGCGCCTCTTCCTTGGGTCTCATAGAACTTAAGAACTAAAACCAACTGTCAAGATCAGCCCATCATTCTCACTTTACAAGTAAAGAACTTGAGACTCCTAGAGATTAAATGGCATGCCCGAAGGCACTCAGCGATTCAGGGGAAGGGTTCAGACCAGGTCTCCAGGCTCACAGTGCTAAGTCCAGAATATTTATGCTCTAACATGCAGTCACTCCACTTCAGTGGTTTTCACACCAAGTAAGACTTGCAGCAGGTTCTGTATTCTTCAGGCCATCTAGTTTAACATGTTAGAGTTAGCAAACACAGAATCACATAACCCACTTGTATTGCAAAGGTTTTGGCTGTGGCCAACTGCAATGAAGTAAGCTCAGTAAATGGGGAAGATTTCTCATGAACCCCCAGTGTATCAAGTGAGGCATTTAGAAGATAGACTGGCTGACATCCATGGCTTGAGATAGGGTTTCCGTGACATCACTGAATGAGTGCACTTGCGTTTTATAGGATCACACCCCGGAAGGCCCATGGCACTCTACATGCTGTTCTGTCCTGCTGATATAACTTAGAAAATGTCATTGCTCAAACCTCATGGCATATATGGCATTTTGAACACACTGAACAATGGCATGACATTTGGAGCTGCTGAAAGCAGAGCCACATGGTGTCTACACTGCACACATCCTAAATACCACCCTCCTTTTGTTTTCCCCTTCCCTCTCCTATTTGCTCTCAATCATCCTTCCCTCTCCTACTGATCATGTTCTATATTTTGTCCCTTCATTAGCTCGACTTTACTGGAGTTTCATTAACATAAAATCCTTATGTTCTTTATAGCATTTGAATACATTTTCTTTTTTCTCACTGGTACTTTTCATATAAAAAGACATCTAAGAATTCAGATGCTCTTCAAATAATTTTTCTAAGAAAGACCTTGTTGGTTGCTAGGATGAGATTCTTTATCATTTCTTGAGTGTAAATCTATACAGATATGTATGTATTAGTCACATACAGCATTTTGGTCATTGGAAGTTTACCCTAAATGCTTGTTATATATATGCTGCACATGCTAATGGTTATCTCTGTAAATAAAAGCTTTTAGAAGTATAATTTTTTTAAATGTCTAGCCTGTGCATTTTATTATTGAAAAACTCAATTTAATTAAACTCGTAGAACTTAGCATACATGTTAATTGCAATGGCTGATGTTAAAGTGCGCTTTTTAAATGTACTTATTTTTACATGTCAATTTTCTTTATTCTGCCTTCTTTCATACTGGTTTTTCCTTTGTATTAAAATATTCTGCCAACTACCTCTGCAAAAAATCAAACATATAACCATGTATGTCTGCAAGGAGAGCAATGAGTACACCTTTCCTTCCTCATTTTTGCTTTCAAAAAGTTTACTGCAGAGGGGTGTGTATGGGAACTAAATGATAATGGAAAAAATACAATAAAGATAAAATCAAAATACAAATGTTAGTTGATATGTGATTAAGGAATCAATGACAATGTAGGCTCTATGTTAGCCATTTTATATCACTGCATATTTTTCCTTATATAAAAATCTGTCTGACAATCCCGAGTCAGAAGGTGTGCAGACGATATTGAATGACTTGTGGCATGGCCAAGCTGCCACTTCATCAGTCTCTCATCCCAACGCCACATTTTCCATTAGGATGTTTCCATCTGGATCAAGTTCCTCTTCAGGGATAAGAGCTGCTCATCTTGTCTTCCTGTTCTTCATAAAGGCAGCCTGAGAAAGCCCATAATCAGCAGAGTTATCAGGAGCTGATTTCGTTCCTCCTAAATGTATTGGTAAAAGATAGATCTGTGGGTTATGTTAGCCACTCATTCTTGATTCTGCCCTGTTGCAATAGCCTCCCCCATGTCTCTACTGATGTCCTTAATGGGTCTAATATCTGGTGCTAGTTTAACATGTGAGAGGTTTCATGATTATACTCTTGCAGTATAATTCTAAATCAAATTTTTAACTATGTAACTGAAAAAGCAGAGCATTTCCTGAGATAAATCAAAATAAACAAAAAGTACATGAATTAAAACTTCCAAATAATGAAACAGAAACATTTTGAGTTTCAATCATTTAAGTAATACTCTCAATAATTCATTTTAATTAACTGTGTAAAAATGTTTTAAAGAAGAGAAAGAATGAAGTATAGGGATGCTTAATTTTCAAAAATTTACTTATTTTCAAAAAGTATTTTCCCCCCACTGCCTTGAATTATAGTCTTTTTATAGTTTTATCTGCAACCCAAAACTATAAAACAGCAGTATCTTAAAGTTAATATCCACATTTTAACACTTGTCCAGGTCTAATAATTTGAGACAAATATGGTTATATTATTTGTAGTTTTTGGTAGCATTTTTTTTCTCATTTTATCATTTTGTTTGAGTGTAATACGTATATACAGATATATATGTATCAGTCACATACAGCATTTTGGTCATTGCCAGTTTACCCTAAATACTTATTATATATGCTGCACATGCAAACAGCTCTCCCTATAAATAAGAGCTTTCCAAAGTATAAATACATCATGAAACATGAAAATTTTAATTTCCATGTAAATAATTTACTTTATGTCAAAATGTAATTTTATATGAACGTACATTTTTATTAACTCTTGATCTGAAATTAACAAACACACATTTATTATAGTAAATTTGGTAGTATTTCAGAATTCAACCAGAAGTTCAGAAATTTGAAAACAGGAAATCTGAGAAAATAAATTTTACTAATTCATGAAAGCCCAACTTAATATTGTAAAGGATGAGGACAGAAAGCAAAGGCAAGTCACTCTTACAAGTTAAAATTATATTTCCATTAACACTTTGAAAAGAATCATGTTTTATCTGACTTGGTAATGAGACAAAAGTTTCTAAAAGAGCAGGCTCTGAAAAATATTTGTGAACACAATGAGGAAATGAAAAGGAAAAGAACAATTTGAAAGCCAATATGTGCTAAAAAGAAAAAAAAAAGGAACATTATAAAACACCTTTTCAAAGGTCTTCTAATGTACAATATTTAAATACAAACAGTAACTAGTGTTACACCAGCTGCTCTCAGGTTTGCAAAATATATCAAAGTGCAGCATATTGGAATTAGTCCTGAGTTTCCATTTACTTTATCTATCCAGACACATCAATTCTTTTTACTCCAGCCTGATAAAGTGGAACTGCAGCAGACAAATGAGCTAGTGGAGCTGACATAATGTGTTTGTCACAAAGAAGCGCTGGATAAAAAAGCATGACTTTGATCCTCAATGAGGTTACTATTTTACAGTACCATGAATTTAATTCCAACTTGATGCCCTAAGTCACTATCGGTGTTTACTGGCCAAGGTTTATTCCCATTTCATCTCCAACTGTTAAAAGGTTAACTCCTGCAATCCTTATATAAGAAAATTCCACCCCAACTTAAAAAAAAAATTATTTGTAAGAAGCTGATAAATGATTTTTGTAACATGATGAAAGCCATCCTGAGTTGCTGACTAGAAGTAAGCTCACAGATTGTGACTATTTTCACAAGCTCAAGTTATAAGATTATCATTTTAAAGAATGCTTGATTTGTATTTGAATAATTGATGCTGAAGAGTTGTCAAGAATTGTTTTATATAAAGTATATAAAATAACATACAGATATAATATATAAAATATTTGAGCATTTCAGATATTTTAAAAAGCTATTTTTTCTCAGAAAGAGATATTTTTGATAATTAAAATCTTAGTCTGAGTTCTGAATGACATGAAACATTGGCCTATTTTATCACTGGGTTCTTCTATCTAAGTAAATTAATTCATGCTTTCTTTTTTCTTTAGCTTATCAGACAAATGAAAATGCCATAGGTGGAATCTGCCACTGGTGAGCAGACACAGGGAAGGACAAAGCACTGGGCTCCCAGAGACCGGTCCTCTCTGCAGATGAGTAAACACAGCCTTGGACAATTATAATGGGGAGAAAGATTCTTTCTCTGATACTTGGTACTGCAGCATCACAGATCTTTTTTCTTTTAACTTTTTTTCATAGTTTGTAGGTCATTAGCCCAACAAATGAAGAAGTAGAATGTGATGAATGAAACATGGTACTGTGAATCCAAATCAATACATTAATCCCAGTCTGGCCATAAAGCATATGTTAACAGGATACAAGTAGGAGAAAAATATTGTCCCTGCCAGCAATATTTAACAATTAAAATAGAGATCTCCAAACAAATGTTCAGCTGAAACATGCTAAAGAACTAACAATATGTCATATTGCTAAGTTATAGTTATATTCTCCCCAAGAATAACTTTTGCTTATTAAAATAATTAAAATAACATGTCTACTCATACTCTTTAATAATCCTTTTATGATGTATCTAATGGATTGAATAATAATGAGCAGCAATATTTACAGTGCAAATTTCCATCTCTTTTTGCAAGATCTTAAATTATAGTTATATTTTCAACCATTCAAAGAACTCTGTATATACCTTGCAAATCCGTCCACAATATTTCTTTATTAGTAGACATGCTCAGGTATGCAGGGAGGCAGAGGTGAATGGAATCCATAGTATTTAAAGAGAATTTAGGTTTACCATATGGAGCGGACTGGACTGCACCAATACAAGAAAGTTTGGCCTTGTAGAAAAGATCACTATGTTCATATATTTCTCCATATCAATTGGTAAAATTTGGTTAGCTGATAATTACTTCAAAGTTAAATCTTTCTGCCTCACCAATGCAGTAGAGCAAGATTCATTTTGATGTAATTTTGGGAGCAAGATTAGATAATGAGAAGAAATGAAATCTGAAAGTCAATGTTAAGACTATGCCCTTAGATTTTTGGGAAACTTAAATGCAGAAGTTATTATCTGCTCGCATCCAAATTCTTTAAGGACACATGAGAAGGGATGTCACTATTTTCCACAGATATGACCTGTTTAGAGACTGAAGCCAAGAACCAAGATGACCAAGTGCAAATCCTACATGGCACTGGTTCAGAACATCTGTGCCTCCTATTATCCTGACAGCCCACTGACCAAATATGTTCTCATTGCCTGTGGGGTAAAACAATGAAACAATAAAATCAGTACATGTTGAAGCAGGTTGAAAGATAACTCAGGGCCAGAGAGGCAATGAGCTACCTGCCAAACACATGCTCTAGAGATACTCTGCTAATGCCCAACTTTCTGTCTGGTTGAGTGAGTTGGGCCTAGCAAATAGATTACTTTCAGCTTTTCATGCAAGTCCATCTCTTTTCTTTATCGGGCAGCAAAAACATCTTGTTGGTAAAGGCTACGGTCAGTGGTTAAAGCCTCTTCAGGCTAGATTTGGGAGTAGAGCTGATGGAAGAATCAAATTGCTGTTCTTAAATTTTAACACAACTCTGTAATGCAGGCTATCAACTAGCAATAATAAAACATTATTCTTCTGTGCTCATGAAACTCCTGTGAGATCAGTCAATAATGTTTTAATTTTGTATAATTTGGAATTAAAGCTGAAAGAATTTTCTAGGTCTCTTACACGTGGCTCACTGTTGTTTCCAGGATACCCACTGTCACTGCCCTGTCACATTTTCAGTGTTCAGCCAAGACAAATTACTGAACACAGAATTCGTGAGGCTGACAGAGGACCAACAACAGGAAAACTTGAAAACGGAGGAGAAATTCAGTTCTGTTATGATGACATTGTTGTTGAGACCCACAATAAGGCAGATAACAGATTTCACATGTGGAGAGTAAGGAGCGCCAGTTTGTTAATTTTACTCATTCTGCTTAATGTAGAAATATTAACATTAATAGAAACATCATCTAAAAGTAAGAAAGTGTGTGGGCATATAAAAAATCTATGTTCTTTTCCTACTTATTCATTGAGAAATATGATAAGATGCAAATGAATTTAATAGCCCTCCAAAGGATAGTAGAATATATAAACTACTTATCTATTATAACTTCAAATACAGGGAAATGTGGGGTAATTTGACTTTGAACTCATTTAACTGTTTTAGTGTGAAGTCTGACATCCTGTGGCCTTTCCAAATATTACATATTTATGCGAAAATAGAGAGTTTTACTTTGATTGTTATGCTTGAGTTGCCAATTCTCCACATATGATTAGAAGACATTTCACAGAATCTGATCTAAGTTTATCTAGGCAATAAAGGTAAGATCCTTTCTTCTAACAGTATCCTCAAAGTCTATGCCAAGTGAATACTTTTACAGATACAGTTGTCACACAATGAAATACTTGATTATATCAGTTATTAAACTCAGTGTTCACAGGTTTCTCCCTGTGGTATACAGCCACATAAATGTTTCCAATAGGTTTCACCATTGGGACTTAGGTTCTTAAGCCAGAAGAGGTGGTGCAGTTCAGTTCTGCTGTGGCTAATTAGGCATAAATGATGAAGAGGAGCCTTGTAAGCAAAGGCACAGGTTTTGGTTGCATAAAGGCCTGGGTAAGAGCCAAGACTTCAGCACCCTCAGTCTTATCTGGATACTAGACAGAAGTGCCAGGGGCCTTTTATATGCCCAGGTGACATCAAACTCTATAGCAAAGTATACTCTATATTCATCCAAACCTTCTGCCTTATTATTTTAGACCAGTCACAACATATGGTGAACATCCATTCTATTTTCCATGAAGATAATGTGGTTTGCTACTACAAATATTATTTCAGCCTCTTAAATATTCTTTATTTGATATAATTCCTTTCTTATTAGTCTTCCCTAAAATTATATATAAGAAATATTTTACATTCAAAATCAGTAGATATGGTTAAAAGCATTTTTTAAGAACAGACTAAATTAAAATATGCATATTTACCCTTGAAATCTGTTAATTGTACAAAGATTTTACTGAATACAGAAATTATCACAGAGGATTTAGTTCTCCGAGTTACTTGACTCTGTTTAGCACAGGGCGTGCTAGCAAAAAGCCCCCAGGGGAAGTGTGATTATAAAGCAAATCATGGCAGACAGTGACATCTTGTGGATAAAATGATCACAAATCTAACTAAAGTAGTTTAAAAATGCATGTATGTATAAATGAACTTTACCATATAAATGTGTTAACAATGTTGATTTTTAAGTTGGTTATTTGTGATTTGGAATATTATGTGTGATAGAAATAATGTTGTATATGGAGGTTAAGTCCCAAGGCAAGCTCCCCAAATCCTGTCTAGTTTGCAATGAGATCATGACATGTGATTTACTTTCAAAAATCTTAATTATAGAGTCTTAGAGCTGAATAGCATTTTACAGAACTATTCCAACCCAACCATGTTACCATTGAGAAAACTGAGGCCCCGAGAGATTAGGTGACTTCACAGTAGTCAGGGATGAATAACGATAGTTTAAGGCTAGAGTGAGTGTCTCATATTCTGCCGATCATACATGCACCTGATAGATAGTACACCCTGGAGAATTTGGTAATTACAAGCAGTCTAAACCCCTCAGATAACAATACTTCCTTGATGAAATGAAATCAAGTTTCCAAAGTATAATGCTAAGAATGTGTCCGCAGCCTGCTCTGGCATAGAGAGCAGGCACTTTTACTGAAGCTAAGAAAAAATTTTTGTTTGTAAATAATTAGTAGTGACTTTGCTGGAAGATGGCTCAGGCTGAATACAGACTGGAGGAATTGTAAAGGGAAGACTGAACATTCATGAAGTTTGTTTTAGGGAGGAGTTTGTTAACTGAGTCTTCACCTGGTTTTAGAAACCACAGCAATTATTTTTGCTATGTGGCCATTTGTTTTCCAATGACTTCTACTCCCAACCCCACCAATACAAATAAAACAAACAAAAACAAAAATTCCAAAGGAATCGATCCATTGTCTATTGATTACTCCATTAGGACACTTGGAAATGTTACAAACAAATGCCAAGTTTCTTTGGCCAGCCCACCGAGAGTCAGAAAATGCCTACACACTCTAACAAGGGCATGGGTACCCAAAAGATTGATCTTAATGGTAATGACTCTCTTCTTTCCCCAAGTCTGTGTTGTGTTTCTACAGCCTGTTTTATCTTGACTTGGACTCCATCAATCTGGCACAAATACTTTCACCAAGATTCAGAATGTTCTCTTACTTGTCAAATTCAGTGGTTGAATCCCTTGCAGTCTTGTCTTCTGTCTTCTTAAAATAATGATGCACTTTAAAGAATGGCTGTTAGTTTTCTGTCTAAAATGTTTCCTAAAGCCATGTACTTACTTGTGCAATCCACACATGGTGACTGAATGGGGGGAAAGAGGGACAAATCCGGGCCTTCGTGGCCTGTTAAGCGACAACTCTGTTGAAACTGCTCTTTCAGAGCTCTTCACTGGGTTATCCAAGGCTTCATGAGTCTGTATCTTAGTTCAATTTCTCCCTCTGCACATTTCTGCTTCCGCTCCTCCTTTTTACAGGTGTTCATCCCTAATAAGTATTATGTGAATTACTTTAATCCACAGTTAAGATTTAAAAAAATTGTAGAGGAACCATTAAAAGGAAATTAAAATTTGGCTAGTAGTGGTCTACCTAGAAATCTCATCTTATATACCTGGAACAACTCTACTCACCGTTGCAGATTTAGGCTTTCAAGTTTCTGAACTCAATTTCATTCCTATGCAGAGGGAATTTACAGAAATACATCATTCAGGTGGACAGCTTCTGGACAATCTTACTAGTTATGAGTTCTTCTCTGATCTTTACCGCTGGTTCTAATAACTGAGCATCTACTTTCTTTCTCTAGGCATCATAATCTTCTAGCACAAGGGCAACATTTAAGCCCCTGATATATTCCTATTGACTAATTCCTGCCTTTTTACATCCTGTTACTACAGTTCTTTCTAGGATTGTTGTCCTGCTTGTTTCATCTTTCTAGGCCTTTGGACAGCATTACTGCAGCTGAACTCAAGCACAGCAGATGCAGATGGAAAACCTTGGTACCAGACATTGCCACGGCTGATGCTAGCTAACTCGATATTGTTTGCTTTGAATTCCAGTTCCCCACTGCTCTGAAGCACTTCATGCTGAACTTCTCTGAGCCAGGATATTCCTCATTGCGAGCCTGACATAACCACCCCTGCACCCCATGAAATGCGGCTACAGCTGCTTTCTCATTCTTACCTTGTGTTATGGTTGCTTCCATCATCAGAGCCTGCCACTCTACTCCAAAATCTGGCATGAACTCTCCCTTCACCTTATTCTTCTCTTCCTGCCATTAAAAAAATACATTTTTCTCTTCTAATAAACTCTTGGTGACCACATTAACAGTTTGGCTAATACATTTCTTTTAAAGATTTTTGTTTTGGTTTGTTCATAAGGAACATTTACATGAGCAGCAGAGACCTCTACTGGTTATTCAGGTTATCTTCCTAAAATGCTCACTAAATATTAAATGTTGACTTTCTCTACTTTCTTTCCTATTGGTTGGTGAATGGTGTTTAATGTCATCAATGCCATTGCAAACGCAAGTCTAGCTTTATGTATGTCTTATGGGAAAGAAAGGGTGTTAACCTGAGTACTGACCTGCAGGATTGAAAATTCACAGCCAAGCTAAGAAAAGGGCATTAAAGAAAGAGCAGATGACAGGTAAAGGGAGAGTTTCCAGATAATACAGGCAAAGCCAATGTGACTCTCCCTATGAATAATTCAGAAAGTGTAGATGAATCCAGCATGTGGTGGAATAGTGGATTTACCCTCTGAGTATCACAAGTGCTTGCTACATGATTACCCTGTTTTCAATGCAGTAAGTATGAACTACTGATGAAGTTTGTTATCAGTGACTGTGCTGGTACATAGCAGATGGTTATTCATAGTTAATAAAAACATTTCATGAACAATGTCTTTCAGTAGAACTACTTGGATATTCTAATTAGCTTTCTTACTTGACATATATCCACTTGTATGGAAAAAAAGAGAAAGTTTAAAAACAACTCTTGGATTAATGGATATCTATTTACAACTTTTATATAAACTAGGTGGGTGGCTTTGTAAGATCCTGTGCAGAGAAGAACCTTAAGAATAGCTGAGAGAGAGAAAAAAAGAGAGGGAGAGAGGGGGGGTGGGGGGAGAGAGAGAGAGAGAGAGAGAGAGAGAGAGATTGAAAGAGAGAAAGGTCCCTAAAATATGCCAAGTAAAGTTTTCAAATTCATATTGTTAATTTAAAGTTTGTTAGTGCATCTTTTAAAATTTTTGATTGAAAAATTTGGTCTCTGGTCTCTATACTATGATTATTCTATGTACTACTCCATACTAAACTTTGAGTTATTCCGGGATGTCTGAGAATAGTTCTTCCAGAATTTCACTCTACCACTGACATTTGTTTCTATTCAGCCTATTCACATATAACTTACAGAAAATGTGGAACCCTATTTTTTTACTAGATTGTTAGTGACAAAATAATATTCCGAGCAGAAACAACATGAATTAAGCCACTTCATGACTGCACCTGCCCAATGTTTACTATGTAATGGAACGTGATGCATAATGACATGTGATAGGAAAAAGCCTTGTTTTACAGGGCCCATCCAAAGAGGTTGGCATTAGTATGATTCTAATGAGCATTTTTTGTAGTGTGGCAGATGACATATTGGGAGAATTATGAGCCTGGGTATCTATTCTAGTTCTACCCCTTATTTGCAGAGTGGTTTAGTAACTAAACTTTAGTGTCCTCATCTAGACTATGAAACATAGATATTAAATACCACAAGGTCCATGGGCATGGAAATAAGGGGAGTGCTGAGCTGCAGAAGTGAATAATATTGAAAAGATTATATGCACATTTTTTCATAATATAAATGTCACTTTTGATTTGACCAAGATATTAAAATGTTCAATAATTATGATTTTAAAGAAAACATGTGAGATTGATTACCTTTCATTGTGGCCTAGGGCAAGAAGTTATACTGTTTTTGTGATGTAATTCAAGTTTTTGAATCACATTGACAGCAAAAATTAATTCTGTCTAAAAATCTGGAAAGGCCAACAAAGCAAGGAGAGATGGCTGAAAAGTTATGGTACTCAATAATGACAAATATCAGTGGAACTTTTGTTGGCAGGCTATCAGGCTCTCTACCCAAAGGTCTTCATGAATGCAGAACAATTGACCTAATACTGGTCTGTTTCTAAGAGAAATTACACCAAAAACCTCACAGAAATAGTTTTCATAAAGCTTATATATTAACAACAGCACCCATGTTCATATAACTTCATAATCTTGAAAGCAGTCCCCCCTGAGATAGAGTATTCTATCCACATGAGAATCTACTAGTTTTACAAAGCAAAATCAGTACCTACACAACATAATGAAAGTGCTAAAACTAGGACTGGGGTTTGTTGACTCATATTCTATGTCTTTCTACTGCAGGAACGTGCATCATTCAAAAGAGAAACACTCCTGCATTGCTACCAGGCAGGGGACCATGGCCCCTATAAAATTTTCTCCAGTCAGTATAGGTGGGAGCTAGACAGCTGCTCCCCTGGCCAGTCCTCAAATACCCACTGACTCTGGGTTAAACCACTTCCAGTACCAGAGTAAACACATAGCAAGAACAGCTCCAGTGGAATAAGTGGAAAAGCACAGAACTGCTTGCTGTCAGGAAGTGAAAACCAGGAATACTTGTTTTTATATTGACTAGGAGCATTCTTCCTTTGATACCTTTCTGATTATGTCAAGATGAGGATTTGCAGATGAATTTGGGATTGACTAGACACAGGATGATTTTCAGTGCCTCTATTCCCATCAGTAGATAATTTCTTGGTGTGCCAATATTTATTCTGTTGCTGGACGGTTTAGCTGTCTCGGTTTGATTCTGGTCAGGAAGGATTTGGGCCAGCCTTGTACCCACAGGGCTCAGTAACTTTTATCTCTGCACTCAGACAAGCCATCATGGGTTACCTCAGGGCTTCTCATCACATTGCTCCCTGTTCTTCACACTGTCGCGCTTGTGGCAGTTGAGATACAAGCTTTCAAGGAAAACTCAAAAGATTATTTGAAGACATCAATGCTCTCTAATATTGAGGTATTTACCATTGAAACCTTCATCCTGGCTGGTTTGGCTCAGTGGATTGAGCGTCGGCCTGCGAGCTAAGTGTCGCTGGTTCAATCTTCCAGTCAGGGCACATCAGAGAAGGAAAACTCTGACTCCAAAAAACCTCTGCTGCCTTGCGGCATACCTCTTCAGGGGAAAGGCTAAGGGAGTAAACCCCGACAGAAAATCCAGAGCCGGAGTCCCTAAGGCGGTTTGACGTTGTAGTCAACACCGGCAACTCCTGCGGCGCACCTGAAGCCAAGCTGTATTGACTCCGTCTTTCCCTTGGACCCTTCAGCTGCGAAGAGAGGGGGGGTCTGCTGCATGGGCAACAGCAGACCCTCCATATCACCCTGCCCAGGCTCTGTAGCTTCAGCTTCACTGGAGAGGACACTCCAGCGTCATCGCAAGATGTCGATTCAACACGGGAGGAGACAGATACCGTGTCACTCCCAAGTCGAACTGCACAGCCATTCTCGGCGGTGCAGATAGACTCTTAAGAAGCTACACCATCGTCTCTCGAGACGGACGGCTGCCGATACAATACCATTGAAACCTCACAATTTTATGGAAAGAGTAAACTGTCATGCCTTTGATGTATATAACCACCTCATGGCTGAAGGTGAACATACTGATAAACATTCTACACAACTTGCTCAACAGATGTGAGACTTTGGGAAATTAGAAGAACAGAATAAAGTAAAGGCCTCTGAACCCTGAATCCAGGATGACTCCAGAGTCAGAACCCAAAATAATGAAATGTAAAACTGGTTACTTTTCATCAATACATCAGGGATTTAAAAACTCCCATCTCGTCTCCAGCACTATTTGGTCACATATATAATATAAAATTATTAGTATGGGACAGTGGAAACAATAGACTATGAGTCCAAAAATGTCCAGATCTGGTTTGATATCTGCTATTAAGTGTAAGACATCAAGTGTCTGAAAACTGAAATAAAATGCTACTATTTCAAGCCAAGACCCTTGCCCTCAGTAGTCCTACATTATCTTTCAGGAGCAAAGACTACATTGTTGTGAATATTTTAAAGATCCAATGTTGATAAAAAGATATGGTGAGAACTGTACATTAAAAAGCCATCCTCATCTAAATGTTAAAGACAGGAGAGTAAATTACATTATTTGCCAAAAACCCTGTTCATTCATTCAAGAAATATTGGTTAAACACTTCCTCAGCTGGGCACCCTACTGGGCTCTCACATACTGTGAGAAAATAGACCAAATTCCTGACTTTATGAGCGTAAGGTGTATCGGTGAACGATAAGTCAGCTTAAGAGAGAACTCTGTTGAGTCACTGTCCAACTAAGATTCTGTTTGTTTAGAAATACTGTTTCTCTGTTTTCAATGGGTTTCTTCTTTTTAATATAATAGTTCATTTTTTACATTTTTATTGTGTTTCTTTCCATTACCAATCCTGTTCCACCTCCACCCAACTCCCTCCCCCATGCAATCACCACAATGTTGTCCATGAGTCCTTTTTCTTTTTTTGATCTTGGCTGCACATTAAAATCCTGGGAGGACTTTTGAAATTTTCAAAGCCTTGGCTTGCACCTCCAGAGCATCCTGAATCCATGGGATCATACCCATTCCTATCTTTTTAAAATCACTCTAGGTTGTTCCAATGTGCAACTAGGTTTGAGAACCAATGACTGTAGCTTGGTTCAGTACCACACAGGAGTTATTAGTGAATGTACCAAAATACGTAACTATGCCAGATATTCCTACCAAAAGAAGACTACAACTGGTTTTTTTCATCTATATTCTTTTTGTATGTTAAAACATAAACCTCTTATAAATGGTGGTTAAAACAGAAAATTAGAATTAATTTAAATAGAAACACAAATGCAGGCACACATGCACAAACACTCATGAATGAAACATTAGTTCTTATTCTATAATCATGGAGTGCCAGTTATACATACGCTAAAAAAGGTACCACATTCTTAAAGCTCAGAAAAGCAAAAATGTTTAAGGAGAAAGTTTTCATTTCCCATCCTGCCTAAATAGAGGCATACCAATTTTATTGGGCTTCACATGATAGCACATCACAGAAGTTGCAAATATGTCTGAGGTATGCCTGTGTTCATGTGCTGGATGGAAATAATCAAGGAAAGGCTGATTATTAAATTATCTCTTCTCTGGATCATTAATTAGAGTTATAAGTAAAAATTCTTTTGAACTTTACCTTTCACTTCCATGCAGTGGTGTTGGATTAGATTAAATACCATTTTCGTCGTCGGCAGCCGTCCGTCTCGAGAGACGATGGTGTAGCTTCTTAAGAGTCTATCTGCACCGCCGAGAATGGCTGTGCAGTCCGACTCGGGAGTGACACGGTATCTGTCTCCTCCCGTGTTGAATCGACATCTTGCGATGACGCTGGAGTGTCCTCTCCAGTGAAGCTGAAGCTACAGAGCCTGGGCAGGGTGATATGGAGGGTCTGCTGTTGCCCATGCAGCAGACCCCCCCTCTCTTCGCAGCTGAAGGGTCCAAGGGAAAGACGGAGTCAATACAGCTTGGCTTCAGGTGCGCCGCAGGAGTTGCCGGTGTTGACTACAATGTCAAACCGCCTTAGGGACTCCGGCTCCGGATTTTCTGTCGGGGTTTACTCCCTTAGCCTTTCCCCTGAAGAGGTATGCCGCAAGGCAGCGGAGGTTTTTTGGAGTCAGAGTTTTCCTTCTCTGAAAATACCATTTTAGTCAGCTACTAATTGCTTAACTTCATGTAAATATCACTGGAAAAGTGATCCAGGTAGATGCTTTCATCTCTGAACTATTTTTTCACAATGAAGTACCCCCAGAATTTATATTTTTATTTTTTAAAATTTAATCTTAATTTTATTTTTTTCATTACCATTTAGTCCCCTTATATGCCTTTCCCCCAACAATCACCACAGTTGTCCATGTTCATAAGTCCTTTTTATTTTTTAAGTGTATTTTATTATGTTGTTACAGTAGTTCCAATTTTTTCCCCTTTGCTCCCTTTCTCCCAGTACCCTCCTTCCCTTCAGTAATTTCACCCCCTTTAGTTCATGTCCATGGGTCATGCATATGTCCTTTGGCTTCACCCTTTCCTATATTATTCTTAACTTCCTCCTGTCTAGCTTATATTTACCAATTATGCTGCTTATTCCCTGCACCATTTCCCCATTTCTCCTCCTTTCCCTTCCCAGCTGATAACCCTCCAGATGATCCCATACCTATGATTCTGTTCCTATTCTATTTTGCTTAGTTGGATTTTGTTTTTATTTTTTAGATTCAGTTGTGGATACTTGTGAGTTTGTCGTCATTTTAGTGTTCATAATTTGGATCTTCTTTTTCTTAAGTAAGTCCCTTTGACATTTCATATAATAATAGCTTGTTGATGATGAGCTCCTTGAGCTTTACCTTGTCTGGGAAGCACTTCATCTGCCCTTCCATTCCAAATGATAGCTTTGCTGGATAGAGTAATCTTGGTTGTAGGTCCTTGCTTTTCATCACCTTGAATACTTCTTGCCAGTCCTTTCCTGCCTGCAAAGTTTCTTTTGAGAAATCAGCTGAGAGTCTTATAGGCACCCATTTGCAGGTAACACTCTGCTTTTCTCTTGCTGCTTTTAAGATTCTCTCTTTATCTTGAAAACTTTGGCATTTTAATTACAATGTGTCTTGGTATGGTCCTTTTTGGGTCTAGCTTGTTTGGGACTCTCTGTGCTTTTTGGACTTGTATGTCTATTTCCTTTGCCAAATATGGGGTGTTTTTCTTCATTATTTTCTCATGTAAGTTTTCAATTTCTTGCTCTTCCGCTTCTCCTTCTGGCACCTCTATGATTTGGATGTTGGCATGTTTAAAGTTGTCCCAGAGGTTTCTAAGCCTTTCCTCGTTTTTTTTCAATTCTTGTTTCCTCATCCTGTATTGATTGGCTTTTTTTTTTTTTTCTTCCTTGTGTTCCAAATGATTGATATGAACACTGGTTTTTTTCCCTTCACCATTGGTTTTGTGTGGATTTTCTTTCATTTCATTTAGCATAGCTTTCACTTCTTTCCTTATGCATTTGTCGTACTTAAGCATATATGTCAAGCTTGTGAGCATCTTTATCACCAGTGTTTTGAATTCTGCATCTGTTAGGTTGTCTGTCTCCTCATTTGTTAGGTTGGCTATCTCCTCGTTGCTTAGTTCTCTCACTGGAACATTGATCCATTCCCTCTTTTGGGCCATACTTCCCTGTCTCCTCATTTTGACAGGCTCCTGTGTTTGTTTGCCTCTGTGTCTTAGGTAGAGCTGTCACACCTGTTATGTTGTAAGGGGCGGAGCCTTAGGTTTTCTCATCAGTAAAGGGCAACCTGTTTCACCAGGTTGTGGTGCTGTATATGGGGGAGGGGTCTGAGAGGGAACAGTGCCACTTGCTCAGCACTCGCCCCTTTTCCAGGCAGTTCTCCCACTTTGTGTGGGACTGGTGCCTCTCTAGTTGTTGCCCTTGTTGTTGTTCCCTGAGTGGGTGGGTCTACAGACGTTCTAGGACTGTGGGAGCCCTTTAAACAAGCAGACTCTGCTGAGAAACTGGCTGTTTTTTCTTCCACCACAACCCCTACTGGTGTGCACAGTCAGAGGCAATGAGGCTTGATTTTCCCAGGCACTGAGACTGTGAGCTGCGTGGTCTGGTCTGGAGCTAGGAACGTTTCCCAGGTGTCCCTCCTGACTTTTTAAAATGTGTGACTACAATTTCTGGCATCCTTCCGCTGCCACCACTGCTGCCACCACCACACTGTGTCCTCTCTGCCCTGGCTCTGTTCCTCCTACCTGTCTGGATGAGTATTTCTTCTCTATATTTTTGTTTATTGGACTTCCATGCAGCTCAGTTTTCTGGAACTTCTGGTTGCCTCTAGTTTCAAGGTAACTGTGTTTCTTCTTAGTTTTGGAGGGAGATGCAGTGTGTCTCTCTAGGCCTCCATCTAGGCCAGAAGTCCTCCTTTTTTCTTTTTGCTCAATTTCTCCACCCTCTACCCATCCCCACAATAGCTATTATCTGCTCTCCATCTATGAGTCTGTGTTTTGATTATGGTATTGTGAGTCTATAGTATTCAAAACCTATCAAACTGAACTGTATGCCCATTTACTAGGAGAGTATGTAACTTAAGATGTAGTAAGTTAATTATATCAGGGCAAAAAATTAGGATTGGAAGAAATACATTTTTATATAAAACAGTACAGAGAAACTGTGCTGCTTATTTTGAATAACTTATGTGGCCATTATGTTTTTGTTTTTCTATAAGATTAGAGAAGAAAAAAATATAACTTTTTTTATACCTTTAAAATGTGTGCTCTTTCCTTTAATTTAGATAATAAAACTTTAACCAAAATCTCTAGTGTCAGTCTTTTAAAGGCATAATTAAAACAATATTTGTCATAATACTTTGCATAAATACATATATTTATGTAATATGAATTATTTTCTAAAGTTAGTATGCTCTTGGTTTTAAGAATTTAAACTAGTTAATGATCCCATAATAATCATGAGAATATGGGTCACGTTCCTATTAATTTTCTTCTTCAAAATCTAGTATATTTTAGAAATATTATTGTATTCTACTATTAGTTAATTAAAATAATTTCAGATATCATAATATTTTAGAGTTAGTTGTTAGGGGTGGCCATCACTACTTATTTTAAGTTATCCTCTAAGAACCTAAACCTTCTGGTTTTTCAAATTCTTCATTTATACAATAGGCATAATCCTATTTATTTTAAATAACATCACAAGATATAATTTAATAAGTGTGTTCACTCATACCCTATAATGACTGCTTTCTCAATAACACTTTTCTTTCATGATGACTTGAAGGACAATTTTTTTTTCCTACTAGCTCAAGAAAATATTAAAATAAGGGTTGATAAAATACATAAATATATTAAGGATTATTGGATGTCTTATAACCAATAGAGTTTAAATATAAAAAACAAGAAAATTAAATCTGTGAGGTTTAACAGGACTTAGAATAATGTAATCTATTTTTAAAGTATATATAAAGAAATAAATATAGTTTTAATTATATGTATATATTTGTTTCTGGGGTGTATGGGTGTTTGTGGAATGTGAATATAATGTAGTGATACACTAGCTATTAGTATGTTAGAGGGATACTAAATGTCCCATCTCTGAGGGGCCAGGATATTTTGCAAATGGAAATAAATATGCCATTCGTGTTACCGATAAAGCCATTGGAGAATGTGCCTTATACGTGCTACTACATTGAGCTTCCAAATATCATACACACCAACAGGTAGATTTTCCCACTCAGCTCTCAAACCTGCCAGCCCCGCTGCTGCGTTGCAAAGAGACCACAGCTGTGCTTTCCATCAACAGGCAAATTTCAAAGAGAAAATGAAAAAGTGGTAAGTTAGGTATGCCCTGCTCCTTGTCCCAAACGTGCTGATCCAATAAATCATTCCTTGTTAGGGAAGGCTTAGGAAGCCAGTGTTGTTACCTCATAGAAGATCTGGCATGTAATAATAAACCTAGAAAAGAGAAAAGGGTTGAATACAGTGAAAATACTAAGACATTACTGAAAATAGTTTTGGGGGAAGGGGGAATTAAAGTGGATGGGATGTTATTGACTTGTTATTAAAACAGCAGCAAGAGAAATGTAATCAATCACTTGGGTCTCTATCAGAGTTCTGCAAAGTTCCCAGGATTTTGAATTCCTGACATATAAACTAGAGAAGTTTAATAGACCCTTAATGTACCGAAGAAAATTCAACATAAGTGGAGGGGGAAAACAGCTAAAGCTTAAAAGGAAAGACAACCTGATTTACCAGTAGTTATATCTTTTAAGTTCTTCAGAATGCATATGCATACATATTAACTAAAATTTGGTACAAAAACCTTATTTAAAATGCATGCAATTTAAGACATCATTGTATAATTTCAAGGAGAAAAGAGAGAGGTGCTCTGAAACCCAGAATGATTATTTTAAGAAAATGCAACCAGTTGATTGATTCTCCCAATGCCCAAAACAGCACTGTGCAACGAGTAAGCAGTTATCTGAATTTTATAATGACCCTAGTAATGTAACCATTTCTACAAAGCTTGCCTGGTAAACACAAGACCTGCTGAATGAAGTAAAAATAGAGTTAATGTGAATGAGGGATATAGATGACAGAAGAGAAGAAAAAAAAAAGTTCTTATGTGCTAAAAATTTTCATTTTATTTAATTTTGGTAACCAGGCCAAAAAAAAAAAATATTTAAAACTTAAAAACCAACCAACCAACCAACAAACAAACTCTTGGGTCAATTAGTTTCCCCTAATATTCTCTCCCGTGCTTTTGGCAGTGTACCGAATGTAACCAAGAGCATATTCTTGATTGAAAATGTCTCTGGTTCCTTTGTGAGTCAAACTAAAAACATTTGCATGTGAATCATGCAGAAGTACTAATGCAATCCTGCAGATGACCTTTTTATTTTTTTATTTTTTTTTTATTTTGGTTTTTCAATTACAGTTGTCCCCTTTTCCCCCAATTTCTCTCCCCCACCCAGCCCACCACCTCTCCCGCAATCATATCCCTCCCTGTTGTCTATGTCCATGAGTCTTTTATACAGGCTCTTTAATTAAACCCTTCCCTTACTTATCCCCCTTCTCTGCCTCTCCCCTCCCCCCTATTGACTGCTATTCTGCTCTTTGTTCTATTTAGTTCCTTTGTTTGTGTTGTTCTTTAGTTTCCTGTATTAGGTGATATCATATGGTATTTTTCTTTCTTTGCCTGGATTATTTCACTAAGCATAATTCTCTCTAGTTCCATCCATGTTGTTGCAAATGGTAGGAGTTCCTTCTTTCTTTCTGCTACATAGTATTCCATTGTGTAAATGTACCACAGTTTTTTGATCCACTCATCTACAGATGGGCACTTAGGTTGTTTCCAGCACTTAGCTATTGTAAACAGTGCTGCTATGAACATAGGGGTGCATAAGTTCTTTTGAATTGGTGTTTCAAGATTCTTCGGGTATAATCCTAGTAGTGGAGTCGCTGGTTCAAACGGCAGTTCCATTTTTAATCTTTTGAGGTAATTCCATACTGTTCTCCATAGTGGCTGCACCAGTCTGCATTCCCACCAACAGTGCAGTAGGGTTCCCGTTTCTCCACATCCTCGCCAGCACTTGTTGCTTGTTGATTTGTTGATGATGGCCATTCTGACTGGTGTAAGGTGGTATCTCATTGTGGTTTTTATTTGCATCTCCCTGATGGCTAATGATGTTGAGCATTTTTTCATGTGTCTATGGACCTTCTGTATGTCCTCTTCGGAGAAGTGTTTGTTCAGGTCCCTTGCCCATTTTTTAATTGGGTTGTTTGTTTTCTTGATGTTGAGTTGTATAAGCTCTTTATATATTTTGGAAATCAGTCCCCTGTCTGTGATGTCATTGGCAAATATGTTTTCCCATATGGTTGGTTTCCTTTTCAATTTGCTGTTGTTTCTTTTGCTGAGCAGAAACTCTTCAGTTTGATGTAATCCCATTTATTTATTTTTTCCTTTATTTCTCTTGCTTTAGGAGATGTATCCGTGAAGAGATTGTTACGTGAGATATCTGATATTTTCTTGCCTATGTTTTCCTCTAGGACTTTTATGGTGTCACGGCTTACATTTAAGTCTTTGATCCATCTTGAGTTTATTCTCGTGTGTGGTGTAAGTTGGTGGTCTAGTTTCATTTTTTTGCAGGTCCCTATCCAGTTCTCCCAGCACCATTTGTTAAAGAGGCTCTTCTCACTCCATTTTATGTTCCTTCCTCCTTTATCAAAGATTAGTTGACCATAGAGGCCTGGGTTTATTTCTGGACTCTCTATTCTGTTCCACTGATCTATATGTCTGTTCTTATGCCAGTACCATACTGTTTTGATTACAGTGGCTTTGTAGTATTGTTTGATATCTGGTGTTGTGATTCCTCCTGCTGTGTTCTTCTGTCTCAAGATTGCTTTTGCTATTCGGGGTCTTTTTTGGTTCCATATGAATTTATGGAGTATTTGTTCTAGGTCTGTGAAATATGTCATTGGTATTTTAATAGGGATTGCATTGAATTTGTAAATTGCTTTGGGTAGTATGGCCATTTTGATGATGTTGATTCTTCCCATCCAAGAACATGGTATTTGCTTCCATTTATTTGTTTCTTCCTTAATTTCTTTCTTCAATGTTATGTAATTTTCAGAGTACAGGTCTTTTATCTCTTTGGTTAAGTTTACTCCTAGGTACTTTATTTTTCTTGTTGCTATAGTAAATGGTATTTTCTTTTTTGTCTCTGTCTCTGCTATTTTATTGTTGGTGTACAGAAATGCCTTGGATTTCTGTATATTTATTTTGTACCCTGCGATTTTGCCAAATTCACTTATTATATTGAGTAGTCTTTTAGTGGAGTTTATAGGATTTTCTAGGTATACTATCATATCATCTGCATATAATGAAAGTTTCACTTCCTCTTTCCCAATTTGGATGCCTTTTATTTCTTTTTCTTGTCTGATTGCTGTGGCTAGGACTTCCAACACTATGTTGAAAAGGAGTGGAGAGAGTGGACAACCTTGTCTCGTTCCTGAGTTCAGGGGGAATGCTTTCAGTTTTTGTCCATTGAGTATGATGTTGGCCTCAGGCTTCTCATATATAGCCTTAATTATGTTAAGATATGCTCCCTTTATTCCCATTTTGCTGAGTGTTTTCATCATAAATGGGTGTTGAACTTTATCAAATGCTTTTTCTGCATCTATTGATATGATCATGTGATTTTTGTCTTTCATTCTGTTTAGGTGATGTATTATATTTATTGATTTGCGAATATTAAACCATCCTTGCATCCCTGGAATGAAGCCCACTTGATCATGATGTATGATCTTTTTGATGTGTTGCTGGATCCTGTTTGCCAATATTTTATTGAGGATTTAACATCGATGTTCATCAGTGATATTGGCCTGTAGTTTTCTTTCTTTGTTGTGTCTTGACCTGGTTTGGGGATTAGGATAATACTGGCTTCATAGAAAGAGTTTGGGATTTTCCCTTCTTCTTGGATTTTTTGGAACAGTTTGAGGAGGATAGGAGTTAGTTCTTCCCTGAATGTTTTGTAGAATTCGCCTGTGAAGCCATCCGGTCCAGGGCTTTTGTGTGCCGGGAGATTTTGGATTACTGTTTCAATTTCCTTCTTTGTTATTGGTCTGTTGAGACTTTCCACTTCTTCTTGATTCAGTTTTGGAAGGTTGTATGTTTCTAGAAATTTGTCCATTTCTTCTAGATTGTCAAATTTCTTGTCATACAGTTGTCTGAAGTAATTTCTAACTATCATTTGTATTTCTGAGGTATCAGTCGTGATTTCTCCTCTTTCATTTCTGATTTTGTTTATTTGTGTCTTCTCTCTTTTTTTCTTGATTAGACTGGCTAGAGGCTTGTCGGTTTTGTTGATTTTTTCGAAGAACCAGCTCCTAGTTTCGTTGATCTTTTGGATTGTTTGTTTAGTCTCTATGTCATTTAGTTCTGCTCTGATCTTGATGATTTCATTCCTTCTTCTTGCCCTAGGCTTTGTTTGTTGTTGTTGTTCTAGTTCTTGTAGCATTGTGGTTAGGTTTTTTATTTGAGATTCTTCTAGCCTTTTCAGATATGCCTGTATTGCTATAAACTTCCCTCTCAGGACTGCTTTTGCTGTGTCCCACAGGTTTTGGGTTGTTGTATGCTCATTATCATTAGTTTCTAGAAATTTCTTGATTGCTTCTTTGATGTCATTGTTAACCCATTCATTATTTAATAGCATGTTATTCAATCTCCATGAGTTTGGGTGTCTTTGATTTTTTCCTCTGAGGTTGATTTCTAGTTTCAAGGCATTGTGATCTGAAAAGATGCTTGATATGATTTCAATTTTCTTGAATTTGTTGAGGCTTGTTTTGTGACCTATCATGTGGTCTATCTTTGAAAATGTCCCATGTGCACTTGAAAAGAATGTATATTTTGTTTCTTTGGGGTGAAAAGTTCTATATATATCAGTTAGATCCATGTGGTTTAGTGTGTTGTTCAATGCCTGTATATCCTTGGTGTTTCTTTGCTTTGATGATCTGTCTATTGTTGATAATGGAGTGTTGAAGTCCCCTACTATGAGTGTGTTGTTGTTGATATCCTTTTTGTGGTCTTCTAGTATTTGCTTTATGTATTTGGGTGCTCCTATGTTGGGTGCATATATGTTTATCAAAGTCATATCTTCTTGATGGATTGTTCCTTTAAGTATTATGAAATGTCCTTCTTTGTCTCTTTTTATTGTCCTTGCTTTGAAATCCATTTTGTCTGATATGAGAACTGCTACCCCGGCTTTTTTTTCCGGTCCGTTTGCTTGGAATATTTTTTTATATCCCTTTACTTTCAGTCTGTGTAAATCTTTTGTTTTGAGGTGTGTTTCTTGTAGACAGCAAATATGTGGGTCCTGTTTTCTTATCCATTCCGTTACCCTATGTCTTTTAATTGGAGCATTTAATCCATTTACATTTAAGGTTATTATTGACGTGTATTTATTCATTTCCCTTTGTACCTCTGTTCCTCTCCTCTCTTGTTTTTTCCTTCTTTTTTCTTAGAACAGTCCCTTTAGCATCTCTTGCAATGCTGGTTTGGTGGAGATGTATTCTTTCAGTCTTCCTTTGTCTGATAAACTCCTTATCTCACCTTCTATTTTGAATGAGAGCCTTGCTGGGTAGAGTATTCTTGGTTGTAGGCCTTTGTTTTTCATTGCTTGAAATATTTTTGACCATTCCCTTCTGGCTTGTAATGTTTCTGTTGAGAAATCAGTTGATAGCCTTATCGGAGCTCCCTTGTATGTTATTTGCTGCTTTTCTCTTGCTGCTTTTAGGATTCTCTCTTTGTCTTGGAATGTGCCTTGGAGTGGGTTTTTGGGGGTTCCTCTTGATTGGAACTCTCAGTGCTTCTTGGACTTGCATAGCTTTTCCTCTCATCAGGTTCGGAAAATTTTCTGTCACTATTTCTCCTATCAGATTTTCAATTCCATGTTCCTTTTCTTCTTCCTCTCGTATTCCGATGATCCTTAAATTATTTTTCCTAATGCTATCCTGTAATTCCCTTACATCTTGTTCATATTTTTTCAATCGTTTTTCATTTTGCTGTATTGTCTGGGAGTTTTTCTCTACATTATCTTCTAACTCACTAATCCGATCTTCTGCTTCGTTTAGTCTGCTTTTGACTGATTCTACTGTGTTTTTCAGTTCAGAGATTGTATTCTTAAGTTCTTCCTGGTTCTTGTTAACGATTTCTATGTCTTTTTTTATGCTGGTGTAGTTCTCTGCCAGTTCCCTGTAATTTTCTTGGAGCTGCTGGTAACTTCCTTGAAGGTTGTCATAGTTGATTTTAAGGATGTCGAGTATATTGAGCTTCTTTACCACCATTGTTTTGAATTCCATGTCTGACATTTGGGCTATGTCTATTTCGTCTATCTCTCTTTCTGAGGATTCCTCTTTTCTTTTCATTGAGGGGTTATTTTTGCATCTTACCATGTTGGATTCTTTTTGTTTTTGTTTATTTATTTATTTATTTATTTATTTATTTATTTATTTATTGGGGGGGGGGTAGTTTGCTTTGACTTCCCTGCTTTGTGGTGTAATATTCTTTATCGAAGGTCTGGGAGTTTCAGTGGTGCAGTCTCTTTGATATCCTGAGCCTGATGGTCTTGAGTTACCCTTTATGTCGTTTGTTTATGCTGTTCGGTTATATTTCAGATGTTCTTTGATAGGATCTTCCTTCTGGCTACTTGGTTGAGAGTCACTCTATCTGCTTTGTCTTGAGTTCTTTTGTGGATATGCTGTTAAAGACATAAACACACAGCCCAGGCAGGAGACCCACACCCTCAGAAAGTATCCCCCACTCTATCCTGCTATCGTTAGCCAACTAGCCCGTATTAATATAAATGTAAAGAGATTTGAGCTTTTATACTATAAGAAGAATAGATACGAGTTGTTTTTGGGGAGGAAAAATATAATTTTTGATAGAGGGGTTGATAGATTAATAATAGTTGAGACTGTGCAAGCCAGTTAGTAATATTTACATTGTATGTTAAGAAAAATAGAAGAAAAGGATAGAAAAATACTTAGTATAGTAAGAAAGTGGGATTGTATTGTATTTGGGTTTATATAGTAATTATATTGTATTATTTAAAGTAATAGGGGGGCTAAGCTAGACACACAAACGAATAAACCACTATTAAAGAGAAAGGATGAGAAGGAGAGGTTATATGCAACACGTTAGAGATAAAGTTTGTTATTATTGGAAGAGGTGGAGGAAAAACACTCCCCCAAAAAATCCCCAAGAGAATAGAAGAAAGAAAAGAAGAAAGAGAGACAGAGAAGAAAATAAAAAATAAAAAATTTACCACAACCCCCCCCAAAAAACCCCAAAAGGTTAGCAAGAAAGGAACAAAGAAAGATAGAAAAGAAAGAATACAGAAGAAAGAAAAAAGAGAGAGAAAAAAAAATTGAACCAAAAAAAATATATATATATATATATATACACCCCAAAACCCCCCCAAAAAAAACCCCAGGAAAAGAATAAAGAAAGAAGGAAAGAAAAGAAATTATTAAGAAGAAAGAAAGAACAAGGGAGAAAAAATTTGGGAGAAAAAATTTGGAGGAAAAAAAAAACAAAACAAAAAAAAAACGATGTTTTTACTCCGTTTTAGCCTTGGTGTGTTGCCTTCTTTTTCTGGGTCTGCAGCTGGTCTAGTGTGGCAGGTCAGAGGTTCTTGTTCTTTTGCCAGACTGGTGTGCGCACCCGGTTGCCACTATGGTGCGCGCCCGCGGTTGCCGGCACGGCGCGCTACCTTGCTGCCCGCTGTAGCCAGTTGAGGTGCCCTTGCGCGCAAGCCCCTGCGCTCTCTGACGGCCCGAGAGTTTGCCCCGCGGTTGGAGCCCACTGCTGCCGGGCCGCGGTGGTTTCCCGTTCGTGCCAAGGTGTCTCTGTCCGCGCGGGCGGCCCGAGCGCTTTCCCCGGGATTGGCTCCTTCTTTCGCTGGGGCGCGGCAGTTCCCCGTTCGCGCCGAGGTGACCCTGCCCGCGCGGACGGCCCGAGCGCTTTCCCCGGGATTGGCTCCTTCTTTCGCTGGGGCGCGGCAGTTCCCCGTTCGCGCCGAGGTGACCCTGCCCGCGCTGACGGCCCGAGCGCTTTCCCCGGGATTGGCTGCTGCTTTCGCTGGGCCGCGGCGGTTCCCCGTTTGCGCCGAGGTGACCCTGCCCGCACAGGCGGCCCGAGAGCTCCCACTGACCCCGGGCCGAGGTGCTTTCACGCTCGCACGCTGCCCCATGCCCTCAGTCCCGCTGAGCCGAGCTCCGGGAGTTGGTCTCTCGCCTCTTAGGGCAGGGCCAGGGACACTTGCGCTCAGTGGAATCGAGCGTCCGTGGGTCGCCGCCTCTCGCTGTTCCCGTGCTGCAGCCGCCCGCCTTCCCTCACCCGTCTGGGTGGGCACAAACAGAGCCTGCGCTAGTGGTCTGCTTTCCGGCCTGGGGCCCTGCGCCCACGGGAGCTGTCTAGGGGTGTCTGTGCACAGTCCTCTGCGTGTTCAGTGGGCCCTCCCTGTGCCCGTTGGGGCACTGATCTTATGTCCGTTGGGGAATGTCCGAGGGACGCCTGGACTCACGGCCCCGCGCACCTGGGCCAGTGAATGAGAGCACTTCCCTATGTGCGCCTCCGCGACCCAATGGTAGGGTTGAGGAGTGGATTAGCGCGCCCCTGCGCCTGGGCTCCTCCAGAACGGCCTACCACACCCAAACTTTCCTCCCGTCTCCACCATCCACTAGAGAAAAATATAAAGGAGAATTATGTTCTCACTTGCCCGGCAGCACGCTGTCTCCTGTCCTTCAGCGCCAATGCCACTTGGTCGAGTCCCGTCTCTGCCAGCGGGCAGAGATCCGCTCTCCGCCTGACTCCTCTCTGGGGTAGCCTGTGGTCGCCAAAAATCCTTTGTGTGCTTCCCACCACAGCTCGGGCAGCCGCCCCAGTCAGGAATCCCGTTTCGTCCCCTTTTTCTCCGCTATCCTCACTAAACAGGTTGTTCCCAGATGGATTTTCTCTAATCCAGCAGTGCCTTGGCTCAACTCCCGCCAATGTCCAGCTACTCACTGAGATGTTCTGTCTGCAATTAGACCAAACTGCAGACGGGTCTCCGGAGCCTAAAACCGCCACCTCTCCTCACTCCTCCGCCATCTTACCTCTCAGATGACCTTTTTATAACTATATCTTTCTTTGACTTCTATGGAATAAAGAAAGTTATAAACATCACATTCCAAGGAAATTATTTTTCAAGCAACCATTCACCATTGAAAAGATCTTCTTTTTAGTTAAAGTTAATAATCACTTCTTTTTTATCTCCTTTCTTACTTTCTCTGGGAGTCTATGCTTTTCAATTTTTAGGGATGGTTGAGGTTAGGAAAAGAAACTACAAGGAATAAGTCTTAGTTCCTTCAAATGCTTCCAATTTTCTTTGTTAAAATCTAAGCTATGCCGTATCAAAAGAAAGAAGTTTTGGATTTTGCCTTTACATTTTTATGAAATATTCACAATAATTCTTTGCCTAGAATAAACACTCCTTCCCATTCTGGACCACAAGTGCATCTATATGTTCAATGTGTGTTATTTATGCTAAAGACTACATTTACAATTCTATAAAACCCAGACTATGTTAGCACTATCTCTTAAAAAATACCGTGCTTGGATATTTAAAGTTAAGGAACACTTGCTTGTTTGAAAATACATACTTATTTTTACACAAGTTACATAATGAAACTCAGTATGTTAACAGCTACTGCTCTTTAATTTATTAATTAAACAAGTAAATAATTTTGTGTTCATTCTCTCTTAACACATAGGCATTCTTGCAGGACTCACCAAAGGCTGCAGAAACCTCCTACCTCCAAGTCTTTGCGTATGTGACTTCTTCACTTAAATGTACTGTTTATTTTCATTAAAATAGCATGTGGTTTATCTACAATAAGAAGGCATAAATACACCTGAAACTAATGCAGCCCTTTCTCTTAGTCTGGGCACCACTCAAACCTGTCAGCCTCTGACTTACTCAAAAAAGAAATGGATCAAAACCATATCTGATGTGTGATACACTTTGTGAAACAAAGGCTCACATAGTGCTCAGTACTTTTCCTAGTGGCAGGAGATGTGAGTTGCTATTACTTGTCCATTATCTTGGAGCTAATATTCTGACAAAACCTGAACCACTGGACTCTTAAGTTCCATTAACTGACAGGCTTTTGAATTTCCATAATGTTTATCTGCCACCTACTGATATACATCTGCTATACTAGGTCTTGTAGGGTACTCATTACTTTCTACTCACTAAGTCCACTTAGCATGATGCCATGGGCAGAGTAGACCAGTGTAACATTCTTTGAAATGTTAAGATGCTCAAGGTCCCCCAGAGTATGTAAGACTTAACATAGCCAAGAGGAAAGAGTTAACTCACATTGCTCTGTAAGGTACAATCTGTGTTCTTTCCTGCAGGTGGGAATAGAGAACTCATTCACCAGACCAACAGTCTATGAAGCACTCCAGGCTGCATTAGTAATCAGCAACAATGAGGGCAACGCCTAGACTAGTTTCCAGTAGCCCACCATTATTTGCCCTGTCCTGATTTTTTCAGGGCCTAGATAGGTATATTGAACAGTGATATTGTGAGCATTGCCACCCTAGATTCCGTCAATTAATGTTGCTTCTACTTTGACTGAGATGTGTGGTGGGCTTTTTCATGGGCTCAGTTATTTGCAGCATTTCAACCACTCACTCCAGCTTTCAAAGATGGTGAGGGAATGTGCTCTACATTCTCCAAGGGGACACATTATGTAATGTGTGTAAAGGTCCTAAGTTGAAAACCATTCTAATGTAACCACTATCCTGAACTCTGACCCTTTCCTCACTACTTTGATAAGGAAGTTTTAGCATATTTACTACTTATTTTAATTCTTCATCATGTTCAAGAGTGGGGCGGGGGAAAGGGGGGGGGGGGACATGGTTAAATAGTCAGCTTTGAATTGTCTCATCAGTTCTTGCCAGAACACTAAATTTCAAGTCATGAATGAACACAGAATGCTAATAAATTCTTTCCTATTTATAATGATTTTTCACTCCTCAGTCCAAAAATGTTAAGAATTACTTTCAATAGGCTCCCTGGTTCCTCCTATTCCCATAACTAACTCCTGTAATTCATTTGGTCTGTAAGTTATTTCCATTTTGAGCTAACACCATCTGAGACATAACTCTGCTATTGGCAAATACATAAACTAGGCAATTACTAACAGATATTTTGATTGAATTTAAAAATTCAACTGCAAATAAATATTATTTGTCAATAAAAAAAATAAAGTACTGATACATGTTATAACAAGGATGGAGACAAAAAACTTTATACTAACTAAAAGAACCTGGCTTCAAAAAACCATATATTGTGTGATTTCATTTATAAGAAATAAATAGGATAAGACATCTGTGAAGGAAAGAAACTGGATTTGTGGTTGGCGAGGGCTGGTAGAGGGTAGCAAGAGGATGAGGAATGACTGTAATTAAGTACTAGGTGGTCTAAAATTAGACTATGGCGATGGTTATTAACTTAGCCTCCAAATAAAAACAAAAAGAAAAAAGAACAGAAATTCAAGGAAGAATTGGCAAACTCACCATCTTAGTGAAAACTTTTCACATGGTAGATAGTAACTCACTATCATATGATATAAACAACAAATTTATGAAGTTTAATTAAACCAAAGAATGGATAAACAGATATTGCTATATATTCATGAATTATATATGTATATATAATGAATAAATGAATATATTTCTGTCGTCGTCGGCAGCCGTCCGTCTCGAGAGACGATGGCGTAGCTTCCTGAGAGTCTATCTGCACCGCCGAGAATGGCTGTGCAGTCCGACTCGGGAGTGACAATCCCTGCCACACTTGTTACAGGTGAAGGCAGATGGCCGTTGTTGCTGCTGTTGACGCTGCTTCCGCCTCGATCTTTTCTGGACCGCCTCCTCGTTGCGCGCAGCCTCTGCGCGTGACGTACCTTGCCTGACCGCGAGCCTCCAGGCTAGGCGGTCGTCTGCTTGAACTTCCCATGTGTTGAGATTGATGGAGCATTGTGTCATGTCCTTTTTGCAGATGTCTTTGAACCGCAGTTTTGGGCGCCCTGTCATCCTCTTGCCTTCTGCTAGCTCGCCGTAGAGGAGGTCTTTGGGGATATGGCCTGCATCCATTCTTTTGACATGGCCGAGCCACCTGAGGCGTCTCTCACTAAGAACTGCATGCAAACTGCTCATATTGGCTCGCTTCAGCACCTCGGTGTTGCGGACCTTATCCTGCCAGGCGACATGCAGGACGCGTCGCAGGCACCTCATGTGGAAGCTGTTGAGTTTCCTTTCGTGCCTTGCGTAGGTGGTCCACGTCTCGCTGCCATAGAGGAGAGTGCTGAGTACGCAGGCTTGGTAGATGCGCAGTCTAGTTTTCTCAGTGAAATATATATTTCTGTACATATGTGATATATGTGATGCAATGACACATGCAACACAGGTACAAATTATATATAATACATGTGTCTGTATGGTTATATATTACATATATAAATTATGTCATTGGAAAGAATTGAAGATATTCTGTTATAAGGCACTGCACTAGTGTGAAGAAGTATATGTACATACAAGGTCTGTCCATAAAGTACCCAGCCATATAATATGAAAAATAGACATTTATTGAAGAAGATACAAGATACAGGAAATATTGTACATAGGACAATGAAACCACAGTCCCCTTTAAAGTAGACACCTTGTGAGCTCACATAGTTCTTCCAGTTGTCATCAGCTGCCCCATTGTATTTTCCAGAAACTCATCGATGGTATGAAATCTCTTCCCTTTCAAAGGTGATTTTAGTTTTGGGAAAAGCTAGAAGTCACAGGGCTCCAAATCTGGGCTGTAGTGGGATGAGTCACTGGGTGATCTGCTGTTTCACCAAAAATCTCTGCATGAGACCTGATGCATGAGTGGTTTCATTGTCATGATGAAGCTACCAATCACCAGTTGCCAATAGCTGCAGCCTTCTGAATCATCTGAATAGTTTTCATGGAGGAATGTTCAGGCTTAATGCAAAATTTGATGCAGATCCATTGCTTTACTTGCTCAGTCATTTTGAATGAGATGGCCACTGAGAGCACATGTTCACTCAAAGCCATCTACCATCTGCACTGACTAGTAGTACAGTGAAATTGTCATTGTTCACACATGAACATTCAGTCCATTCTCCTTGGCTGCCAGGTTATATTGATGTGCAAACTGTTCTCATTATATTAACAATGGTTGGACATCTTCCAGACAAACGTTGTATATTAACTTGCTCTGTCAATTCAGTAGGCTCAGAAATATGATGCTCTGTAACAATAAGCATTTCTCTCACTAGGTCTTAGGTTCTAATTCCATTCTCCAATAAGAGGACCCATGACTGTCAAAAAATGGCTAATTTAATGGTGTGAACAACAAATTACATAAGATGATCCTGGAACATCATATAGTTCCAAAAACTTGGGAAGTACTCAAAAGCAAACAAAACAAAATAAATCTCACAATAATATGAATATGTCAAAGGTACATGATGCCTGCTAAAGGAGTTTTCAATGACCAAACATGAAGAAATCTGAGCAACAAAATAAATAAAGCAATATTAGATTATACCTAAAATATAAAATCAGTATCCATTAATCCATACTTATAGAACTATGATAAAAACTAAATATATATGAGAATAGGTAAATATTCCATGTAGAATAATTACAAATAATTTGTGTAGAGATTCTACTCTTTAAATGTGCTGTACATATAGACTTCCTCCCAAAAGTACAGTACACTGCCTCAGCCACATGGGCAAGGTTCGCATCAACAATGATAAGTCAGGTTATAATTTTTACACTTGATATTGTTGTAAAAATAGTACTTTACTTCCATGGTCTCCCTTCCCCAAACCCTCTCCAGTCTAACCATGAGAAAAAAGTCAAATTTTAATCAGGACAATCCACAGAATATATGATCAGTCTCCCTCAAGTGTCAAAGTCATCAGAAAATGAACCAAAAAATATCTGAGAAACTATCACAGCAAGAGAAACCTAAGGAGTTATGAAGACTAAATGTAATGCACTATTCGGGTTGGGCTCCTGGAATAAATTAAGATCAATAAGTGAAAACTAAAAAACTTGAATAAAGTACAGACTTTAGCTACCAATGAAGTCTGAATAGTAGTTTATTAATTTTGTAAAATGTAGATACCATTACAAAGTGTTAATAATAAGGAAATGGGTATGGCATACAGAAACCTTTTCTGTTTTTACTATCTTTGCCAATTTTCTAGAAATGGAGAATTATCCCAAAGTAAAGGAAATCATATGTTTTTTATGTACTAGCACCGGATAATTGAACAGTCAAATTAAGAAGTCATTTTATTTGAAATAGCATTAAAAAGAATTAAATGTAAATAAATTTAACAGAACACACATTGGTTTGTTCACTGAAAACTACAAAGCATTGCTGAGTGAAAATAAAGAAAATCTAAATAAATGGAGAGATACTACATATTCATGGATTGAAAGCCTCAGGCCAATTCTCCCCGAATCGATTTACTTTTGTAAAAGATAAATACAGGTGAAGACTTATACTATGCAATTGCAAAACAATGTGCTATTGACTAAAACGAAGACATAAAGATTGATGGAACCAGATGGAGAGTACAACAATGAGCCCTCACATTTATGGTCAATTGGTTTTGAAAGAGGCATCAAAACAATTCAATGGGAAAATATAGTCTTTCCAATAAGTAGTCCAGGAATAATAGCTAAATAGTCACATACAAAAAATAAATATACAAATAAACAGACCCTGACCTCACATCATAAACAAAACTAACTCATGTGACTCTGAGGTCTAAATTTAAGAATAAACTATAAAACTTTTAGAATAAATCACAGGAGAAATTTCTGGGTCACACTAGTGTTTCTCAACCTTGTTTTCATGATTACCCTTTTAAAGAGATTTAAAAATATTTTTATCTCATAGCACCACCCATGAAGTTTTTATTTTGATACAATAGACATAGCTTTTTTTTGGCTTTTTTTTTTTTTTTTTTTTTTTTAACATCTAGCTAAGATTTCTTCACTCATGAAGAAGAACTCATGTTTGCCCCTTTCAGGCTGATATGCCTAATTGAGAATGGATACACTTGGCAAAGGGTTTTTAGATACAATGCCAAAGCATGAGCCAAACAAGAAAGACTGGTAAATTGAACTTCATCAAAATTTAAACCCTTTGGGCTTCAAAACCACTAATAGGAAAATTAAAATACTAGTTACAGGCTGAGAGAAACTATTTGCAAATTTAAAAATTCTCTGACTCGGACTTCCGGCCAAGATGGAGGCTTAGACGGACACGCTAGGTCTCCCTCTACAACTATAGAGGAATACAACTACTTCAAAACAAAGGATAACTAGAAATTCCAGAAAATAAAACTACACGGAAGTCCAACATATTAAGTTATAAACCAACGGTGCCATTTGGGCAGGTAAGAGTTAAAGTGGGCAGTGCTGTTTGCGGTCGCACCCGGAGCGGCGGGCGGCGAGGAGTCCGGGCTACGCAAGCCCCTGGCGGTGCGCGACCCCGGCGAGGAGTCCCGGTGGCCAAGCCCCTGGCGGTGCGAGACTCCGGAGCTGGGGAGAGCGGCTACACAAGCCCCTGGCGGTGTGCGACCCCGGCGAGGAGTCCCGGTGGCCAAGTCCCTGGCGGTGCACGACCCCGGCGAGGAGTCCCGGTGGCCAAGCCCCTGGCGGTGCGCGACTCCGGAGCTGGGGAGAGCGGCCGCCGCATCGCCTTGAACAGTGAGGCCCAGGGGGGCGGGAGGACGGATCCCGGTCTCCTAGCTGAATAACTGTGTGAATCCATCTTGGAACCCCGCCCCCAAAGAAAGCACCACAGGGCGGCGAAATAGGTCGCGGACAAGCAGGCGCCGGTCGCTAATTTGTGACGCGTACACAGGCACTGCCCCCACAGCCAGCCCAAGAAAACAAAAAGCATCTGTCAAAATGAGGCAGGCAACTTTAGAAATACCGGTAACACAACTCACCAGGCAGCAGATAGAGAACCTGACAGATGAACAGATAAGAAACCTGTCACAGGCTCAGTTCTGGGCCATTGTTATCAGGTGGCTTACAGAATTCACAAAAGAGCAGGAAAAAGATATGAAAGAAGCGAAAAACTTTCATAACGAAAGGAACAAAACCGCATACGAGATAGAAGGAAAGGAAATAAAATCCAGAGTTCATTTCAACAAACTGGAATATGGAGAAGGAACAAGCAGTCAACCAATGCAGCGAGAGGAAATGGGAAGCAACAATGAGAGGATCAGAAACCTCTGGGACAGCTATAAAAGGCCCAACATAAGAATCATTGGTTTGCCAGAGAATGAGGAAGATGAACTAGAACTTGAAAAATTGAGTGAAAATATAATAAAGGAGAACTTCCCAGACTTGGGAAAGGGAATAGACCTGCAGGTCCAGGAAGCAAGGAGAGTTCCCAAGAGACTGGACCCAGGGAGAACCACTCCAAGACACATTATAATCAAAATGTCAAAAATTAAAGATAAAGAGAGAATCTTAAAAGCAGCAAGAGAGAAGAAAAGAATTATGTACAAAGGGGTCCCAATTAGACTATCAGCTGACTTCTCAAGGGAAACCCTACAGGCAAGAAGAGACTGGCAAGAAATATTCAAAGTAATGAAAATCCAAAACCTACAACCACGAATACTCTATCCAGCGAAATTGTCATTCAGAATAGAAGGACAGAGAAAGTGTTTCCAGGACAAAATAAAACTGAAAGAGTTCATTAGATCCAAACCACTGTTATATGAGATGTTAAAGGGACTGGTTTAAAAAAAAAACAGAAGCTAGGGAGATGAAACAAAGGCAAACTAAATAGGCAACGAGAGGGAAAGAGGAACTGTGGGTACGAGAAGCATATTGGGGGGAGGTCAACAGGGAGGGGGAATGGGGAAAGGGAGGGAGATGATATAGGAATTGGGGATCAAGGTAGGAGGGAATGGAATAGACGGAGAGAGGTTGGGAGGAACTGTATGCACAACTAATGGACATAATCTAAAAGGGGGGGACAACTGGAGGGAGGGGGGCCACCGGGTGGAGGGGAGCAGAGGGAAGGGAAATTGGCACAAATGTAATAATTTAATCAATAAAACACATTAAATCATTAAAAAAAAAATTCTCTGACTCAATAAAACAAGATAAATATCTCAAGTAAAAAATGGGCAAAACAAAATACTTATTAAATAGACATTTTACCAAGGAGATATATGAATTAAAATGTGATCATCATTATTTATTAGTAGATAAATGTAAATATAACATACAATGAGATAATATTACACACACACAAGGCTATAATATCAAAACAGACAAAACCAAGTGTTGGTGAAGTTGTGAAGACAATAATATAATCACTTTGGAAAATAGTCTGATAATTTCTTAAAAGGTTAAACAAATTTATCATATGACTCAGCAATTCCACTTTTAGGCATCTACTTTAAAGAAATGAAAAGCTATGTCTGCATGTGTGCATATTCTGAATGTTCACAGCAGCATTACACACAACAGCCAATAGTAAAAATAATTCAAATATCCATCAACTGGTCTATGTGTAAACAAAGGCATTATAACCAGAAAGTAGAATATTACTTGGGGAAAAACATGAGTAAAGTATTGACTCATACTTCAACTTACATTAACCTCACAAACATTAATCTAAGTAAAAGAAATCAGATAAAAAAACTACATAGTGTGTTTGTTATTTCATATACAGAAAAAGCAATTTTTTTAGAGACAGTGGTTTTCTGGCATGGGAATGGGTGTGAATTTTGACTGTAAATGTACACATAAAAAATTTAGGGGTTAATGAAAATGTCTTAAAATTAGAGTGTAGTGATAGTGCCACAGTGACTCTGTAAGGTTACTAAAAATTATTGATTGTACACTTATAATGACCAAAACTTATGATTCATAAATTTTATTCAATAACGCTTTTTAAAAAATGTTAAGTATTCTGTTTAATATTGTTTTTAATAGTTATGTTCTATTAAATATTAGGGTTTTTTTTTTAATATTCACCCATGGACATTCTTCATTTTTACGTAGAGGAAGGGAGGAAGAGAGAAACATTGATGTGAGAGAGAAGCATAGATAGGTTGCCTCCCATACATGCCTGGTACACACCTGGGACTGGGTCGTAGGCGCCCTGACTGGATATCAAACCTGTAACCTAGGTGTGTGCCCTTGTTACCAAGAAAACCATGGCTCATTCATGTGGTGCTTTGGAATATGACCCAACATTTAGTGTTTACAAAAACAGGTCTTTCTTTACAATATTCCAACACTGGGAGGGCTGGAAGCATTTCAGCTCAGAGCCCTGTTTTCCCATGAGACCCAGCACTTCCCTTACTCCCCAAAAGGCTATAAACCAAAACCAAACCCAAAAGTTCCCCATCCCTTATCTGTCAGCTCTCTCATTCAGGATCTCTGGGGTATGTTGTCCTCAGCCTCTGCATGAGTCCAGAAAAGCATATACCATGGTACACTGGATCATGGTGAAGTCCAGGAAAGGCATAAGTCCTAAGAGAGTGACCTCTCCATATGTCCTGAGTTTCAAAAGTCCAGATAGAGCCTGGGTCTGCAAGGCAAAATCCTTGGTGGCTTCAGAGTCAGCTAGAGTGGGCAAGATCAAAGCAGCAGCATGCCTGCTTTCTTACCAGCCCAGGCAGCATGGCTGAATCTTGACTCCAAACTGCATAGCTACTTTTTCTCACACGGCTGCTACAACATGCTCTTCCCTCATGCTCCTCCAGCTTGCTTCCACAACACACTCCTTCATTATGTTCCTCTTTCTCCAGGCTCCTTGCCCTTCCTTTTAGATCCTGAAAGTCAGTAACCTTTTGCCCTGGGGCAGTAGCACAGCTAGAGTCTAGCTATCAGCCTGCCATAGATATGCAAAGTACCTTAAAAGCTATATTGTTTCCTTCCCCATCCCCAAAACTGTGGGCTGCGGGGATTTTGGGGATCTTTCCCCATTCTGTTTCACCCTGACCAGAAATCAAACCTTCAACCTTTTGATTATGAAATAGCTCTCCAGCCAACTGAGCCACACTGGCCGGGCTAAAGATTAAACTTTTAACTAACCAGGGTTGTAATCTGCATAAAACAATGACAACATGTTCCAGAAATCACGGCTTAAGAGAGTTAAGATTTAGTCAAAAATACAGTTTATGATCACCCTTAATGGATAATTCAGGAACTAGAAGAAACTGAGAAACCGAAATGTAGGTAAATGTCACAACTGACCAAACTCCTAAGAGCTCTGTTATAATTACTGTTCAAACCTCCCCAATGGTCTCGGGTTGGTGGGGATGAAAAGTCTTACAACTGGAATCAAAAGTACTGCCAGTCTTACTGAAAGGCCGACCACCAAGAAACAAGACTGTGCACATAATCAATGCTCAGAGTAGTTCCATGGTTCTACAAGAGTATATCAAAAGGAGTTTCCTGACCAGAATCTGGGACATATGCAAAATTACTTAGAGTCAGATTGCAAGTCAGTGATGCAGTCTGAAAGCAGAATCCTGGAAATTTGTGCCCACTGTTGAATCCAAGGCAAAGAGTGAGAACAGAAAAAAATCTTCAAGATTGTGTGTGTGTGTGTGTGTGTGTGTGTGTAGAATGAGTGAAAATTAGTATGACAGCTGAGTTATCTTAGATCTAAAATACTGATAATCTTATTCTTTTTTCATTCATAGGATAGATTTTTTCCAACCAAGAATAACACAACACTAAAGAGATACTTTTCTCTCCATAATAATCAACTTCTTTTTTTCCACGTGGGACCTGTTCATACAGCAGTTAGCTTAACCTTTTTTTTTTTTTTTTTAAATTTAGGAAGGATATAATCTCTTCTTGAATATAATCAAGAGAATGAGAATAGTATTACTGGAGTGTCTGGATAGACTTCGTTAATTTCTTCATTCCAAAAGAGACATCTGAGGAGTCAGAGAAATCCACTTTATTAAAAAAAAAAAAAAAAAGAAGAAGAAGAAGCTTGACATGTTATGGGATGGCAGAAATATGTGCTAATTAAACAGTTTCACAGAAATAATGATGTGATAGTTCCAAAAGATCATGAAATTCCTTATTTCCCATGAATTTCCTAATTTATCTATATTTCTCGGATAATAAAGAAACTAAAGAATATTTTTCCCCTGAGCAAGTGTGTTTTTGGCTGATCATTCAGCTCAGGAACCCACAGTATAAAAGCAGTCAGTTACTTAGAAGATTTTGTAAATTCACCTCCTCTGTACCTTGGAGAATGTATGCATTAGGTCGCTTACAGACAAGCTAAAATACAAAGAAAAATGGCGATCGTCTTTTCAAGCACAGCTTCATTGAACATCCATAGTCTGCTGTGAACCATGCAGGTCTGGGAGCAGAGACTTGGAGACAGCAGGTTTTCTCAAAGAGAGGCTTCAAGTAGCAGAATTTCTTTTACTGTATTATCTTGGCCAAGGTTCTAAGTGCATGATTTCAAATAATAAAAGCAGAGTAGCCCTCTCCCAAGTATAGTGAATAAAATTACTAAATATTGAATGAGCACAGTTTTCAGAGGGTTTTAGACAGCTGGGTGTTTATGTTTACAGTGTTATCACAATAGTTCCCAAATGATAAAGGCAATATAATAAGTCAAAATTAGAGTTGCATTTATAGTTTTGACCCACTGGTGCTTTATTAAAGGCTGGTGGCATAGGTCTCCTGAAAAGTGATTTCCTTTTGTTCACTTTCAATATTCCAGTATCATTACTTGAATGTTTTCTCAAACAAAGAAAATACAGCGTGGTTTATGTTACTCTATATGAGAATTTTTTTTTTTAATGTAGAAATTTAACCCTTTAAAAGTATTGTGAATATTCATGTGTTTGTACTTAATATTTGTCAATTTTTTTTACTTTATCATAATTTGTAAACCTTAATCTATGGCTTTTATGCAATGAAATATTAATAGCAAATAGTTTGAATGAACCCCACTCATTAATGTGTCAATGCAAACAAGCTATCGCTTTGTTTACTCATTGTTTTTGAATGAATTGTCTGATTGAAAGTCACAGAAACCAGTTTATTGAATCTCAAAAAAATTGACTGTGGCCCAGGTACCACACCACAGGAAGGAGGAGAACAGTGCTTGAATCAGGTGAACTATAGGGCCTCAAAATTTAATTCCATAGTGTCTGTACTCTGTGTCTCTTTTCTCTGCAGGGTGGTTTTATTCTCTAACATTAGCTTCGCCATATAGAAGGACAGTGTTCATGGGCAGCTCTGGATTGACATGCTTACAGTTTATAAAATAAGGAAAAGGGTCTCTGTTAATTACCTATGTTTAAAATTTTCAGAATTGCAGACCAGGTCAGTTTAAACAAGTGCCAAGCGTGAGAGCTACTCTCTTGACAGTCATATGAGGCAGGTGGTTGAGAACATCTGGAGGTCATAAAATGACTCCATGACCATAGAGCAGCAGTTTGTGATTATCACACTTATTCAGAAAAAAAACAAAACAAAACAGAGATGGTCAGACACTGGTGAGATAAAACAATAGATTTTATATGTATTATCTATCTAATGTTATATATCCATGATATAATTATTATTTTCCATCATAAGTATAATAATAACATGAATATTCCTGCACTTTTGTGAAAGCTGAGTGTGATAAAGGGGTTTTGAAATCCATAATGCAGCTTACCACATGAGATTGTTCTATCATGGCTATATCGTCGTCATCGTCGGCAGCCGTCCATCTCGAGAGACGATGGTGTAGCTTCTTAAGAGTCTATCTGCACCGCCGAGAATGGCTGTGCAGTCCGACTCGGGAGTGACACGGTATCTGTCTCCTCCCGTGTTGAATCGACATCTTGCGATGACGCTGGAGTGTCCTCTCCAGTGGAGCTGAAGCTACAGAGCCTGGGCAGGGTGATATGGAGGGTCTGCTGTTGCCCATGCAGCAGACCCCCCCTCTCTTCGCAGCTGAAGGGTCCAAGGGAAAGACGGAGTCAATACAGCTTGGCTTCAGGTGCGCCGCAGGAGTTGCCGGTGTTGACTACAACGTCAAACCGCCTTAGGGACTCCGGCTCCGGATTTTCTGTCGGGGTTTACTCCCTTAGCCTTTCCCCTGAAGAGGTATGCCGCAAGGCAGCGGAGGTTTTTTGGAGTCAGAGTTTTCCTTCTCTGATGTGCCCTGACTGGAAGATCGAACCAGCGACACTTAGCTCGCAGGCCGACGCATCATGGCTATATAGTACTTAAAATATAGCATTTACCTTTAGGACCACTAGGGGGCAGTCACGTACAATTAACCTGTCAAAATTCTGACTGTACAGTTACTAAAAATAAGCCTAAAACTAAGCATTTTAAAAGCAACTTTCAATAGGCAGAAGACTAAATGTAAAATGATTTAGAGAGGTCTGACTCTCCTTAGGAAATAACAATGTTTTAGTTATTTCTAAAAATGCACTCATTCACTTTCAAAAGCATGTGTGCTAGATGTTCAAATTTTTCTTGTTTCATTTATTTAAAAAAAATGGCATTGTTGATTTATAATTTAAACAAAGTAAAGTTCACCCACTTAAATTATAGAATTCAGTGGTGTTTGTTTATTGAAGAGGTTAGGCAGTCATCACCATAACCCAATTTCTTAACATTTTTTTCCCCACTCCAAATTGTACCAATTAATAGTCACTTCACGTTTTTCACTGCCCACCCTCCCCTTCCCAGCCAGCCTTGGGAAAGGAATGAACTTTCTTGCTCTGTAAATTTTCCTATTCTAGACATGTGTCCGAAGTTTAACCAGAGCAAATGGAGTTAGATTTTCATTCAGAGAAATCAACATATGACCAATATTTTCTCATGCAGTGATGTAATTAATGTGTGAGTATTCTCACTGCTTACTCACTCATTTTGTGCACCTGTAATAGCTGCTGTTGTACTGAGTCTTTCCCAAAGTAACAGAGTTTGCATCTTATTGAAAGTTCAAAATGAGTCCCTTTGAGCTGTATGAAGAAGAAAGTAAAGAGCTGGACCTTGATTCTCATTACTTATGTATTGAACCAAGTAGAATCAATTTGTGTTTCATATAACAAGACTAATAATGATCAATTATTATGAAAAATATACTATGTATTTGGAAGGCTTATAAGAATTTTACATGTATTAATGTATTTTAATTTATAACCATATTTTAATAGAATAAAAATATCAATCTGAGAAAGCTTCTTTGAATGAGACAAAGAATATGAATTAATTTTGAAAGCTCTAATAAATTGTGATACATTATACTATTACTCTAAATTAGTTATGCATGTTCCTACTCTATAACTTTAACTAGGAATTATGAGTTCCAATTCAAACTTAAGCAACTTGTCTCCTAGCCTTACACACAGCAATATAAACACGCATAAATTTATGGACTATACAGTGTCATTTTAATTAACTGTTTTATTTCAGTCTAGGTACACTAACCTCAATATGATAAGAACTAAATACCTATTTTTAAAATGAATGTATACTTTTGTCTTAGAAACAAATGGAAGAATGTTGCCATTCATTCAGTTTTCATCTCTTATTTCCTAATGCACTCTTTTAAGGATGAAAAATATGGCTGCCTTAAATGGCAGTTTTCAAGAAGTTATCTCATATTTATGTTACAGAAACAGGGGTGTTCCAAAAAACCCCAGAGTTTGCGGCTGGGGGATGGGGAGAAGAAAGCAGCTTTTCAGAATGCCTCCACATGCCTGAGGCCGGTGGCTAGTGTCTTTTTTATGCAAAATGGCTTTAATGCATCCAAAGCCTCAGGTAGATGGGAGGAGTCTTGGACCAGGGGATGATATGGAGAAAGCACACGGAGCCTGCGTGGGGTTCTGTGAATGGTCAGAACTGGTTACCGCACCCACTACATCAGAGGATGTAGTCAGGGATTTAAAAATAAGCGGCAGACATTTTTAGCCAGGCTGACTGTGCGGATTTAACTAAGGTTAAGACTGACTGTGCGGATTTAACTAAGGTTAAGACTGACTGTGCGGATTTAACTAAGGTTAAGGCGGACTGTGCGGATTACAAAAGGACTAACTATACAGTTTACAAGAGGCTGAGAATCCATGAGGTTCTGGATTAAAAGCTGGTGGACCCCATAACACAGATGAGGTCTCCCCAATCAGGATTGAATGATTGGCAGCTACTGGTAAAGCTGAACTGTGTTTGGAAAGTAGGGAAAGGGTTTCTCTAACTTTTCTAAAACTAGCCTGGTTTGGTAGGGGGGGAGGCAAGGATATGTGTTTGTGGGTGTTTTAAAGAACATAAAACTTAACAACAGAAATCTGCAAATAACTAAATCTATATAACTGTTAAATAAACTATTCTTTTTCTTTTCACTAAACTCTGGTATTAAGAGTTATAATTTTGGCGGCGGGCAATCGGGCCCCTAACTAAAGAGCCCGTGGGTTTGTTTTCAACTGGAGTAGCCCAGGGGTTCTGTAACATTTACATTCTTTAATAAAATAAAATAGATTATGTAAAAATAGCTCTACTGGAAAAAATGACTATTTACCAATAGTTGTAGCCAATATATTTACTTTTGAAATGCTCAAGATGAGCCTTAGAGCTCAGTCTAATGAGGAAGAAGATCAGGAAACAGTTATAATGCAGGTGGTTTGCCAAGTAAAAGAGGGAACATCTAAGTGGGAGGGAGAGTATGAATTTTGGAATATGGATTTCAAGGGTCTACCTGGAATAAGTGGCACAAGAACAGAATTTTGAAAATAAATAAAATGTAGTGAAAGGATCAAAAGAGATATCAAAGTCACTCAGAATTAGATCATTAATGAAGACTCAAGCACAGCTAAAGCACAGTGCGTATTGGAGAAAAGGTTGTAGTGAGGCACAGAAATGGTAATCACGTTTTGAAGACGGGGATCCAGGTTGTAGAGGGGTTTTTATTCCACGAGTTCAGCAATAAACAGAATCTGTTTAAAGATGCCAAATATATATTTCAAAAAGGCAGCTTTAGCAATAGTTTAAAGAATAAAATTGAAGGAATCTGAAAGAGGTAGGATGACCAATTAGTATATTGTTATAATATTTCAAGGGAGAAAATGTGTAGACTTGAACCAAAACACAGACATATGGAAAAAAAGATCTTCTTGTCTTAGGAGAAGTATCACAAGTAGGTCTGGCTAAGTTTGGTGACTCATTCAATATGGAATACGAAAGAAAATGGGGATTCAAAGTTGACATCCGAGAGTTTTGATTGTTCAACTACTCAGCAGATAAGAGCATTAATGACATGGAGAATTCAAGGGGAGGAACAGGTTAGAGAGGGACTGGGTCAAGCTAAGACCAGATAGAGTAAATTTCAGCTTCCACTGGTACATTCAAATGGAGAAATTCTAATTTGATATGAGTGTTGAGGAGATAAATTTAAGCTGAAGATAAAACCATTTCAGAGATGTTAGCAGATAGATGATAGTTGAAGTAGTCATCGGCAGCCGTCCGTCTCGAGAGACGATGGTGTAGCTTCTTAAGTGTCTATCTGCACCGCCGAGAATGGTTGTGCAGTCCGACTCGGGAGTGACACGGTATCTGTCTCCTCCCGTGTTGAATCGACATCTTGCGATGACGCTGGAGTGTCCTCTCCAGTGAAGCTGAAGCTACAGGTCTGGGCAGGGTGATATGGAGGGTCTGCTGTTGCCCAAGCAGCAGACCCCCCCTCTCTTCGCAGCTGAGGGATCCAAGGGAAAGGCGGAGTCAATACAGCTTGGCTTCAGGTGCGCCGCAGGAGTTGCCGGTGTTGACTACAACGTCAAACCGCCTTAGGGACTCCGGCTCCGGATTTTCTGTCGGGGTTTACTCCCTTAGCCTTTCCCCTGAAGAGGTATGCCGCAAGGCAGCGGAGGTTTTTTGGAGTCAGAGTTTTCCTTCCCTGATGTGCCCTGACTGGAAGATCGAACCAGCAACACTTAGCTCGCAGGCCGACGCTCAATCCACTGAGCCAAACCACCCAGGGTGAGTTGAAGTAGTAAAAGCAGGTAAAACCTATCTGAATACCTTTGTCCACACATCTTTCTGGGCAGCTCTTGGTCATTCTGTAGGTGTTGGTTCACTTGTTCTCTTTTCTTTAAAGTCTCTCCTGCTCTTTCAGACAAACACAGGTCAAACAGTGTCCATGGCATCCATGCACCCGATCATTCTCCATCAGAGCAGCCATCAACTTGAACTGGAATTGTTTGCTTACATGTCTGTGTGTCTGACTTTGTATATTTTTATCCCCAAATCCTCACAAAGCTTCTGACACATTAACAGGTGTTCAGAAATAGATTCTGGAATAATCTTTCTAAACAAAATCTCTAAAAGATTTTCAAACATTTTTTAGCAACACACAATGTAATGCTTTGAAAGGTAATGCCCATATTCTAGACTTTGGCATGTGAACTTGTATGATGTCATGTATTTTGGTGAAAAAGGTCTAGTTTTAAAATCAGGAGTGTCTAAAATCCTTAAATGTCTGAACTGTTAAAGGCAATAAGATGCTTTTAAGTGTTTAATGAAAATATTTCTGGACAACAATGGTGACTTGCTTACTTCATCTTTCACATTCATTTTATTGTGGATCATTAAAAGAATTGCAAATGCTTTCAATAACTCTCAATGATGTCAGTATATAACTTTGATCATTATTTATTATTATATTTTTTTCATTGACAAGTTGCTTTGTAATAAACTGAGTTTGTAAAATATTGACAACTGGCCCAGTAACACAGCACGTAACTTGCCTCATAATATACTAACTGCTTTTATTTACTTTGGTTGCTGGCAAGAATGCAGAATAAACTAGATGCAATTTTAAGAAGAAATTGATAAACCTGATCACTTTTATTTGCAGTATTATGAAAGACTAATGATTATGAACTGACCTAGCAACTGTGATAGTTAACAAGCATTAAAGGAATGACTTAAAAAATCCCTTAAAACACAAGACAATCAGTTTCTGTAGTTACATAAGGAGCATATTGTGAGATTGGAATGCAGATTTAACTGATGTCCTTGTCAGTTGCATTAAAAAACTGTTTTGAAATTCTTGGATGAAAATTTTCAAATTTTAAATTCAGTGTACTTTACATTTGAGGAGCTACATGATGTATTTATTTCAGCAATGGTCCTTTAAATTCGAACCAGAAGATTATTTGTATTTTAGTTACAGATACTTGGTGTTTTTTCTTGTCCTCTTAGGATAGGTAGAGTATCAACTAAACTTCATTTTATCACTTGCTGCCTTTTTCTAGATTGGTAATACAGCAGGTCTGCACAAGGATGGGGTTCTGTGTTTTCTCCTAACTTGCAGTTTGGCTCCTGCTTTCTAGCCCCTCCCATCTCATTTGTTTTTAATACTTGCCTATGTAGTATGTTAGCAAAAGCTGCGTGATCAGAAATAATGTTCAAAACTTTTCAGCCTCCTTGGTGTGTCAATCTGGGGCCTGGCCAAACAGAGTTGGATTGCTCGAATATGTCAATTAAAGAGATCATATTGGAAATTAGTTGGGAAAAAATGTGGGCAGGGTTTAGAGAAATCAGTTTGAGATGGAGCAGCACCTTATTGCTATTAATATCTGGGAGCTATTATGACTCTTAACCATGAATGTACAGTGGAGGGCACAGGAGCCATACAAGATGATCTCAAGATAGGAACCAAGGTAAGGCCTTGCATGGAGGAACATCGGATTGGCTCAGCAGCAAAGTTGCCAAGGAAGTAATTGTCCCAGCTTCCTTCCCCTTCATGCTCTGATTTGTTGTCAGCATCTAGTTTTGATTAATCTTCTCTGAAAATAGAGGATAAAGCAGCCATATTGACCCAGTTCACAGAAGCTAGCCTCTCTAGGACAGACAATGGGGAAGGGTGGAAATAGAATCTGGAGGGTATGTGAGAAAGAGTCAGCACATATGTTTATAGATATATATGAATCTGAAGGTCCATTTCACCTCAAGATCAATGTGATTATAGCAGTCAGAGATTAACCAGGAAAAAAAGAAAAGGGAAGAATGGATGAATGGATAGCAACAAAGCAATTGAAAGGTATTGGCTTACATAACTCTGAAGGTTGGCTAGGTAAGTCCAACATCATAGAGCAGGTAATTATGAAGGATAAGCTGGAAACACTTGGGCTGGAGATAAGCTCCTGTCCACACATATTATTTATTTCTAATCTATAGAATACTGCAATGGTGATGGAATATAACTTCCTGAGGGTGGTCTCTAGAAGTTTACAGCAGACTCCAGTCCTACAATCTCAGAAAGTAAATTCTGGTGACAACTTCAGTAGGTTTGGAAATGGATTCTTCCTTAGTCAAACCTCTTAAGGAGAAAACTTGATTGCAGCCCCATGAGGTCATAAGTGGAAGACCCAGCTAAGCTATGCCTGCACTTTTGACCTACAGAAACTGTGACATGATAAATGTATGTTAACTTAAGTTGTTGAGTTTGTGGTTATTTGCTATATGACAATAGGTTACTAACACACACAAGCTCCTTGGGGCAAGTGAGAGGAGAGAGTCAACTCCAAACTGATACGTATAGTTATATCTATCTGTAGTTAGATATCCAGTTTGGGGATGTGACAAACTGTTCTGAGTACATTACATACAGTGCTTGTGAAATCCTCATGACAAGTTTATAAAGTAATTACTATTATTATCCCCATTAACAGTTAAAGAAAAAACCTATGAGACTGTACTATGCAAATAATAAAGAATTCAATTGTATTCATGTACCACATCTTCTTTGTCCAACCATCTAACAAAGGACACTTCAATTCTTCCCCTGTCTTGGTCTCTGTGAATAATGCTGCAGTGAATATAGGCATGCATATATCTTTGTGACTCAGCCATAAGAAAAGATGAAATACTTCATTTGCGACAACATGGTTGGATCTTGAGAATATCATGCTAAGTGAGACAAGTCAAACAGAAAAAATCAAGAACCATATGATTTCATTCATATGTGGGATATAAAACTGAAAATAATAGACGAACAAATAAGAAAAACAAACAAAAACTCACAGACACAGACAACCGTAGGTGGTTACCAGAGGGACAAGGGAGTGAGGGGTCACAGTAAAGAGAAAATGGGATTAAATATGAGGTAACTTCAAGTGGTAAACACACCATGCAATATACAGATGATGCCTAATAGAATTGTACACTTGAAACCTATATAATTTTATTAACCAATGTCAGTCACTGTAATACATTTAAAGATTTCAGCATACATTAACATTTTATTGCCAATGTGAAGAGGAGGGTTTATTTTCTCTCTCATTGTTTACAGTATTGGAAGGATGCAGGTCTCAATGATGGAAATCGTACCTGTTAAAGAGACTGAGCTTAAAATCAAAAGTTTATATTGTTCACCGGGAATCTTAGGCAGTTAATTAAATTATATTTCTTCAATCAATGGCGAAGAGGCACTTCACTCTGTGTGTAGACCTCAGAGAAGGCTTATCCTGCCAGAAAAAAAATGAGATTTTGGAGGGGCCACTCCCTACATCCTACCCTTAAACAAGAGAACCCAGCCTCATTCTTTACGCCTCACTCTCTAGAGAAAAAAAAATGTGCTTAGGAAATTCTACACTGGAACAGAAATAGACTAAAATAACAACAATATTATTGTTAGTCTCTAGATCATGGCAAAAAACTTGATAACTTAAAATAAATTGTCCAAAATAAATAACCAAAACTGATAGTTCTTATGAAGAAACATGAATGTTCAAGAAAAGGGAAATTGTTAAAATAATTTGCTAGATTTACAGAGTAAAGAAGAAAACCCACATTATTAAATAATTTCAATGGGTTCCAACATAATTTGATAATTTACCACTATTCCTGGTGAAAATTGTTAAGTTTAGAATGGGTGGATATCCCCTGAGTGATATAAATTAGAAAATTGCAGCATAAATGATTCTTAATAATGAATATTAGAAAGATTTCCAATACAGTGAGAAATATAAAAGGTGCCTGTTATTCTTTTTACTATTCAACATTTCATGAAATGTTTTTCCTACTGCAATAATGCAAAAAAAAAAAAAAAGGAAGGAAGAAAAAAATGAAAAGGAAGAGACAATTGTCTTTATGTCCTAGACTTAGAAAGAAACATAAGAATCACACACACATAAAAAAAAACCCTAAAAATCCTAGACAAATTTAAGAATGTTAGTAGATGCCAAAATGCTATACAGAAATCAATGTTCTCTACCTATTAGTGATTACAAGTTTGTAAAAATAAAATAAGTAAGATTCCTTAAAAAATAAATAAATAAAATACCAGGAATAAGCCTAAAAAGAAAATAATTAAAATTAAATAATGAGAGCTATAACATTTTACTGACAGATCAAAAAGATGACAGCAAATTGAGAGACATTATTTTTGCAAAAATTCATTATAATAATTGAAGTTCTTTTGCAATTAATTCCCATATTTAACCTAACTACAATTAAAATATCTATAGGATATGTAAATATCTATAGGATATTTATATCTATATTTAAATAAACTTTTATAGGTTCATTCTGTAGCTCAATGTGGAAGGAGAACATATAAAAATAAACCCGGAAAAATTAAATAAAACTATTAAAATATGAGAATAAATACAGAATGATATCTCTGCTTTATTGCACTGGGGAAAATCTTCCTAAATAAGACACAAATCCAGAAGCCACAAAAATTAAAGACAGATGTGACTACATAAAATATAATAAGACTTTACACGAAGAAAGACTTTGTGATGTTGAAAGAAAGGTAGGAAGGATAATGGGCTTCACAATATACAGTGGTGGGTAAAGGTAGGTTTATAGTTGTAATACAAATAAATAATACAAAACTTAAATAAATATAAGAATAAACTGTGTTTCACATACTCCCAAGTGTAAACCTACTTTTCCCCACCTCTGTATAAACAGCTGGCCTCCTAGTGAGAATCAACAGTTTGGTAGCACAGCCAGCCAAGGTCACCAGCAGTTCCCAGTGATTCCAGTTCTCTCTGGTTTTCTTTCGGGCTCCAGAGGTCTCTGCTGCCCACTTCTAATGGTTTTGCCAGAATTTAATTCTCTACCTCAAATTCTTTCCTTCTGCTTCAAAGGGCAATTTCCATTTGCCTGCTTGGTCTTGATTGACACAAGATTTCCCTGAAGACACACTGGGATAACATTTATCCTATTCCTTTTCAAGTAAATTTATAGGACAGAAGTACATACCGATGAATGACAGCTGAGAAGTTTGATCCTCCACCCTTCTTTCCTTCTTTTTCTGCTAAACAAGATGATTAATTCCACCCACTTACACTTCCATCTTTGGATTCAACTCCTTGTTTCTCATGACAGCACCTCTAGTATTTGGAATAATATTCAACTGCTGCTTAGTTTCCTTCTAAGGACTTTCCAAGGGGCAATTAATTACCTGGCTCTTTCCAAAATGTAAATCTTAAAAAACACCACCTGGCAGAATTTGTATTATGTTCTGTGCCATGCATGCCTGACTTTATAAGTGTTAAACCAAAACACATCATTTAAATCACTGTTTTTTACAGAATTTCTTCACTTTTCTTACTGCAGGTATATAGTTTTTATACTTTTATTTCTATACTTTTCTACTATTATGAAATGGGAAGAGAGAGAAAAAGAAGTGGTGGAGAGACAGAGAGATTTCATTTTTTTTTCAGTTTTTAGATACATGTTTTTTGATTGTACACCACCACTTTTATAAAAAGAGCCTTTTACCTAGACAGATTTCAGTAAATACTGGTTGACTCAATTTGATTTTCACTCACAGATAAAGTTCATGTTTACATTCACCTTGCCCAGAAATCATAGCAAATTGTGTTGTAAGTCCAATTTTTACCCTTTACCTTTTTTCTTCCCTTCCTGTAAAGAATGTTTTCTAAATCATTTGAAGATAACAAGCAATAAATATCTAGTTATTTAATAAAGAACTGTTAGGTAGCAGCTAGGAATGAGTGGCCAGAGGGGAAATAAAGGCAGGGCACTCACCATTACTATCTAACAAAGAATTGAATACAGGAGGCTAGAAGCAAAAGGAAGACCTGTCTCACCAATTAACTCAGCAGTCCTGAGCTTGGTTTGATAAGATTGCCAGGTGTCCCAAACATCACAAGTAAAAGAGCGCAGGAGAATAGGAATCCCTGAGACTGTGCTGAGAAAGGGGGCTTCTGTAGGCTTCCGTAACAATGTCACTGAGATTGCCAGGTGTCTTGAAAATCACAAGCAGGGGCATAGGAGCTTGGCGGAGAGGCGGCGGGGGAGGGGGTGGCATCCTTGAAAGTCTATGCTGGGAAAGGGAGCCTCTGTAACAACTTCACTAAGAAAAAGAACCTTTACTACCTGATAAAGAAAGCTTTTGTAGCTGTACACTATTCCCCAAGGGGAGAAAAAGGGGTACCTGGAAGCTAGCTAAGGTATATAACCCAGAACCCCAATAGTAGACATACTTAGATTAGCTAAATACCACAGCTCAAGTGTATAGAACACACTAACAACTTTATTTCCTCTATAGGTGGGGCATTTAGACTAGCTGTGTGCTTGCTTGCAGCTTCGTGGTTGTATGTGTTTCATAAATACTTGCTCTCTCATTTCCACTATACATGTTTTTCTCTCACTTGAATTACTCTCATGCAAGTGAGGTAAGAACCAAGGTGGGGGAGGGAGGCTTCCTGACTGGGGTCTGTCTGTCTCCCCTCTTTACAGAACATTCAGAAGTATCACTAAGTACAGGGAGGCCACTGATTTTTTAGTAACGAGTGAACTGGCTTATTTTCAAATATCATACAAGCAAAAGCAAATCTCTTGCAAATTATAAAGACGCAACAAATTATTCTTATACCTTACCAAAACATCATGCTGAAAAAGAGGTATCTCTTAAGTGATCATCTTTAGCAACATAGAAATCTAAGTTATTCACAGTCCACAGTTTAAACTGTTCTGTATTGAAATTAATTTATTCTGGATATCCTTCCATCATAAAATACTTATATACAAATTATGCTTAGAAATCAAACATTACTCTAGACATCAACTTCTTTTCCCATGGAAAAAAAGCCTACAGAATGCAAAGATAGCCCGTGGTATCCAGCAGAGGGTGGTAGAGAACTTCAGTGGCTACTACTCAGCTGTCTTTGTTTCTGCTGTTTTAACTTTGTGAATAGAACAATCACTGAGCTGCCAACCCAAATTAGCACAGAAATGCATGTAATCCATTCAGTCCAAGCCACCTCCTTCTTTCCAAAAATTGTTCTTCAGTTAACTGTAGCATATAAAATTATGAAAGGCATACTTGCATGTTCTAAAATTATTTCATATAAGATATGAAGAGGTAAAGAAAAGCAGGTGGCCTTTGAAATTGATTTCCTTATTTATCAATATATAGAAAATTCTCCACTACAGGAAGCTCCAAAGATGTGATCAGATGGGACTAGACCCATATTTCTTCTTTAATGACTTGGCATGATAATACATATTTTGGACTAAGTTACTTCTAATAAAATTTTAAAAATGAAAATCATAGTTGACTTTCTTTTATCATAGTTTTCCATTGACTGTATTATATATTTAAGAAAGGATGCTCTAAATAGAGAGAGAAAAAGATTAAAAAGTCGGTCTTAAAATTCTTAAGTCATTCAAAGAGCATCCGGTCTAGTGAATGTGCAAGTTATTTGCACTGACTCTCCTAGAAAACTCAAGAAATTTTTGAAATTAATACATTTTGTACATTAAATAAAAATGACACCGTATTCTGTTTTTTAATTCTGTTTTTAAATTCTTATTAAATCTATAAATTTAAAATTATTATCCTGTTTTTCTAGGTAAGTAACAAACTTTGTACTATGTATTTACTATGAGCATTTATTATGTATTTGTTTATCTCTTATATATTAAATAAATAAAATACATTAAATAAAGAAGTCCTGAAAGGGAATTTCATAACACTACAGGCCTACCTCAAGAAACAAGAAAAATCTCAAATAAACAGCCTAACCCTACACCTAAAAGAACTAGAAATACAACAACAAACAAAGGCCAAAGCAAGCAGAAAAAAAGGAAATAATCAAGATCAGAGTGAAAATAAATGACATAGAGACTAAAAAAAACAACACAGAAGTTCAATGAAACCAAGATCTGGTTATTCAAAGATAAACAAGACTAACAGATTCATTAAGAGAGAGAGAGAAAAGGAACTAAATAGAACAAAGAGCAGAACAGCAGTCAAAGGGGGGGAGGGGAGAGGGAGAGAAGGGGGATAAGTAAGGGAAGGGTTTAGTCAAAGAACCTGTGTGAAGGACTCATGGACATGGACAACGGGGAGGGATATGATTGCGGGAGGGGGTGTGGGGTGGGTGGGGGAGAGAAATTAGGGGAAAAGGGGACAACTGTAATTGAAAAACGAAAATAAAAATAAAAAATAAAAAAAAAAAGAGAGAGAGAGAGGAACCAAATAAATAATATTAGAAAGGAAAGAGGCAAAGTAACAACTGGTATCACAGAAATACAAGGGGTTGTAAAAAATTATTATGAAGAATTTTATGCCAAGAAATTGAAAACCTGAGCAAAATGGATAAATTTTTAGAAATATATAATCTTCCAAAACTGAATTAGGAAGAAGCAGAAAGCCTGAATAGACCGATAACGACAAATGAAATTGAAGAAGTAATCAAAATCCTCCCACCAAAAAAACTCCTAGACCAGACAGCTTCAGAGATGAACTTCACCAATTATTCAAAGAAGAATTTACAACCATCCTTCTCATACTATTCCAAAAAGTTCAAGAAGAGGGAAGACTTCCAAGCTCTTTTCAGAAAGCCAGTATTATTCTAATTCTAAAACGAGATAAAGACACAACAAAGAAAGAAAACCATAGGCCAATATCCCTGATGAACATAGATGCTAAAATCCTCGATAAAATATTAGCAAACTGGATCCAGCAATATATTAAAAAGATCATATACCATGACCAAGTGGGATTTATTCTGGGGACACAATATTGGTACATTATGCACAAATTAATAAATCTGATACATTGCATAAACAACATAAAACATAAAATTTACATGATCATATCAATAGATACAGAAAAAGCACTTGATGAAACCCAGCACCTATTTATGGTAAAAAAAAAAAAAAAAAAACTCTTAGCAAAGTGGGAATAGAGGGATTACACCTCAACATAACAAAGGCCATATATGAAAACCCAGAGTTAACCTCATAATCAATGAGCAAAAACTAAAAGTGTTCCCTAAGTTCAGGAACAAGACAAGAATGTCCACTTTCACCACTCATATTCAACATAGTACTGGATATTTTAGCCAAAGAAATCAGATGAGAAGAAATAAAAGGCTTGAAAACTGGAAAGGATAAAGTGAAACTGTCATTATTTTCAGATGACATGATATTGTAAATAGAGAACCCTAAAGATTCTACCAAAAGACTACTAGAACATTGAATAAATTCAGTAAAGAAACAGGATATAACATAAATATCCAGAATAAATACACCAATAATGAACTATCAGAAAGGGAAATTAAGAAAATGTCCCCATTTACAAATGCTTCAAAAAGAATAAATTATCTAGAAATAAGTATAACCAAGGGTGTAAAAGACCTGTACTCAAAAAATTATGACACTGAAGAAAGAAATTGAAAAAGATACAAATAAGTGGAAGCATGTACCATATTCTTGGACAGGAAGAATTAACATCATTAGTGTCCATATTATCCAAAGCAATCTATAGATTCAATGCCATTCCTACCAAAATACCAATGATGTATTTATAAAACTAGAACAAATATTCCAAAAATTTACATGGAGTCACAATAGACCCAAATATCTACAATAATCTTGGGAAAGAAGAACAAAGTTGTAGGAATCACACCACCCAGTATCAAATTATACAACAAAGCCACAGTATTCAAAACAGCATGGTTATGGCATAAAAACAGACATATAGATCACTGGAACAAAATAGAAATTTCAGAAATAAACCCATGGCTTTATGGTCAATAAGTATTTGACAAAGAATGCAAGAACAAACAATGAGGTAAACATAGTCTATTTAATAAATGATGTTGGAAAAATTGAACAGATACATACAAAAAAATGAAAATAGACCACCCTCTTATATCATGCACAAGAATAATCTTAAAATGAGTTAAAGACATAAATGTTAGACTCAAAACCATAAAAATCCATAGAGGAGAACATAGGCAGTAAAATCAGACATTTCTTCTAGTAATATTTTTTCTGATATATTACCTTGGGCAAGGGAAACAAAAAATAAATAAATAAACAAATTGGACTACATTAAACTAATAAGTTTGCAAGCAAAGGAGACCACAAAGAAAATGAAAAGACAAATCACTAAATGGGAGAACATATTTGCTAATGACACACCTGGTAAAAGGAGATATCCAATAATTATAAAGAATTCATAAAACAAAACACCAAAAAATGAACAATCTTATTCAAAAATAGGCAAAGAACCTAAATAGACCCTTTTCCAAAGAGGACATATAGATGGCCAATAGACATATGAAAAGATTATCACTGTCAATAATCATCAGAGAAATGCAAATTAAAACCACAATGAGATATCACCTCAGACCTGTCAGAATGGCTATCATCAATAAATTAACAAACAGTATGCTGGTGAGGGTGTGGAGAAAGGGGAACCCTCATGCACTGTTGGTAGGAAGGAAGGCTTGTGCAGCCACTATGAAAAGCAGCATGGAGTTACCTCAAAAAATTAAAATGTAACTGCTTCACGATTCAGCGATTCCACTTCTGGGACTATATCTGAAGAAAAATGAAGCAGTAATTTGAAAGAATATATGCACTCCAGTGTTCATTGCAGCATCATTTACAGTAGCCAAGATTTGAAAGCAGCCAAAATACTTATTGATAGATGAGTGGTTTAAAAAAATGATGCATTTACACAATAAAATACTACTCTACCTAAAAAAGAAGAAAATCTTACCTTTTGTGGCACTATGGATAGGCCTGGTAAGTATTATGCTAAGTAAAATAAGCCAGTCAGAAAAGAATAAATTCCATATGATTTCTATTATGTGGGGAATATAATCAACAAAATAGACTAATAAAATAAAAACAGACTCATAGATACAGAGAAGAGAATGACAGCTATTAAAGGGCTGGGTGAAAAAGTAGAGGGATTAAGTAAAAAAACTAACAACAACAAAAAAAAAAACCTCACAGAAACAGACAACACTATGGTGATTACCAGAAGGAAAGGAGAGTAAGTGGATGGAGAAGAAGGTAAAGGGGGAATAAGTAATTTTGGAATGATTTGCATGGCGAACACATAATATAATTTGTAGATTATGTATTAGAGAATTGTACATCTGCAACCTACATAATACTATTAACCAATGTCACCACCATAAATTTAATAAAATTCAAAAAAAGACTTTTTGAAAGAGAAAAAAAAGTAATTGTAAGACAGAACCAAATAGAAATGCTGAGTTCAAAAGTATAATATTGAAATAAAAAATTTACTAGAATGGCTCAGAAGCAGATTTAGGTTGACAGAAGAAAGAATCATTGAACTTAGAAACAAGTAAATTGATAATATCCAGTCTAACAGAAAGAAAAATATATATAATAAATTGGCCCTCAAAGAACTGTGAGGCAAAATAGAATTTACCAATACGTTCATATGGGAAATATTAAAAGAAGAGGAAAGTAAGGGCAAAATATTTGAGAAGATAATGGTCAAAAACATTAAAAATTATATCTAAAAACTTCAACAAACTTTAAATAGAATTAACTTAAAAACATCATACCTAAGTATATTGTAGTCCAAATTCCAAAAGTCAAACACGAATTTTTGAATGTAGTGAGAGAAAAATGACTGAACTTGTACAAGTTATGTTAAATAAGACTAACAGTTGATATCTCATCAGAAAGACATGAATGTCAGAAAATAATGGGATAACATATTCAAAGTGCTAAAAATGACTGTCAATCAAGAATTCTCTGCAAAATGATCCTCTCAAAAATCAAACAATAATTTAAACAGTCCATGAATAAAACTGAGGAATTTTCTTTACTTATAGGATTACTCTATGAAAAGTACTAAATTGCTGCTTCAGGCTGAAATGAAAGGTTTATGTACAGTAAATCAAAAACATTCAAAAGGGAAGGGAAAGGGGGAAATGGTGCAGGGATTAAGAAGCATAATTTGTTGGTACAAAATAGACAGGGGGAACTTAAGAATAATATAGGAAAGGATGAAGCAGAAGAACTTATATACATAACCCATGGACATGAACCAACGGGGGTGGGATTTCTGCCCAAGGCTGGTACTGGGCAGAGGGGAGCAAGGGAAAAAATTTGGACTACTGTAACACCATAATCAATAAAATACACTTAAAAGAAATAAAAAAATAATTATATATAAGAACTAAAAAACACCACACACACAAAATCAAGAACACCAGTAAATATAAATACATAAGTAAATATAAACTGTGTTTTTGTTTGAAATGCGTCTTTTCTTTTATTTTTTTGTATGACACTAGCATAAAGCAATAATTAGAAAACTGTGTTGGTAGTTTATAATGCGTAATTATCTAATTTGCATGGCAATCACAGCATACAAAAGGGAAAAGAATTGATGCTATGAGGAACAAAGTTTTTGTTTACTATTGGAATTAAGTTGGTAATAAACCAAAGTAGATTGTTATAAGATTATTTATTTACCAAAATTTTGAAGTTAACACTTAGAAAATAACTCAAAAATAGAGTAGAAAATTCAACAAAGGATTTAAAATGGTGTACCAAAAAGAACTTCAAAATAAAAAGGGCAGCTATGAAGAAATAGCAAAACACAAAATACCTAAGACATGAAAGAAATGAATAGCAAAATAACAAGCAATCTTATTTTACCAGTAATTATGTTAAAGATAAACTAAATAATTCATACAAAAGACAGATAAAAAATGGATTTTTAAAATAACCCAAATATATGCTGTCTGAAAGAGACACTTTAGATTCAAAAACACTAATGAATTAAAAGTAAAAGAATTGAGAAGATATATAGTTGACCTTGAAAAGCACGGATTTGAATTGTGTAGGGCTATTTACATACAGGTTTTATATTCAATTGAACATGCAGTACAAGTGACCTGTGCAGTTAATTTGACTATGGTTCCATTGACTCGCCAAACTCAAACCCACATAGTTCAAGGATTAACTACATGATTGTCAATCCACAAATGTGAAGGACTGACTGTGGTTACATGTGGAGGTTGGTGTCGTTAACCATTATATATATTCATTAATTTTGAGAGAAAGGAGACATCAATGTGAGAGAGAAACATCAATAAGATTGATTGGTTGCCTCATGTATACTCCTTGATTCTGTACACTCCCTGAGTAGGGATCACACCCACAACCTAGGTATGTGTCCTGATTGGGAATTGGGCCTACAACATTTTTGTGTACCAGATGATGCTCCAAACAACTGAATCACCAAGCCGGGGATAATTTCATGTTTATCAAGGGTCAACTCTACTAGGTAAACAGTAACGAAAGGAAAGATGGTAAGATAAATCAATGTAAAAGTAGACTTTAAGATAGAAATTTTACTAGAGACAAAGAAGAACATTTTATAATAAAAGAAAGAATCCATAAAGAAGGCATAACAATTATAAATATATATGACCTTAACTGAGGAACCACAAAATATATAAAGTAAATAATGACAAAAATTAATAGAAGAAATGGAAAATTCAATAATAATAATTGTAAACATCACATCATACTTATAATGATAGATAGAACAACACTTCATCAAACAATAGCAGAATACAAGATTTCTTCCAAGTATATGTGGAGAATTTTTTATTATAGCCCATATGATAGATTTTAAGCATAATTTTAAAAGGATTAAACTTTCTGTTGAAAGTTCATTTTCAAACCACAACAGAAAGAAATTAGAAATCCGACCCAAGATGGTGGAGGACTACATGGAAGCTGCACAAATCTCCTCCCAGGACCCAAACTGGAGTTCCAACTAAACTGTAGAGAAATCAGTCTGAATAACCAACTGAATACTAGCTGGAGAGGAGCCTTAAAGCCAAGGACATAAGCATAAGGAAGAAACCACTTCACCACAACATGATTGGTAGGGAGTGCAAAGGAGGTACAAGAGTGCTGGCTTAACTTCCACAGGTGGCAGCTGAAATTCTGGAGGACTATTTCAGTTGCTCGGGTCAAAATCCCTATCTTGGTTCCCCAGCCTACAGCACCAGAGCCCAGAAATGAACTCAGATAATATCCAGTTGTGAAAAGAAGATGGGTTTCTGTCTACCAGGGAGAGATGGCTGGAGATACAGAGAGACTTTTAAAAGGGCAATGAGCAAAATTTCATTTGTAGTCACTCAGCCTGGGCTCTGGCAAAGGGAGGACAAAGTGGGCTAGAGATGTGCGAGGAGAGTCTGGGGTTGGCGGTTCTGGGGAAATAACTGAAGGAATAGCCACCAGGACCCCTGTGCTGAGTCATTTTCCATATTGCAGAAGTCATCTTTCAGAGGTAGAGCACTCCCCTCGATGTGGCATCAGCCAAAAGGAAAGCAATAGCACCACACACGGGAATTACTCTGCCTCTCCCTGTGGAGTTTAAGCTTGAGGCTATATCAGTGAATACATTTAACAACTAAGGTGGATCTTTGGGAACTCAGAGGATTTAGCTGGGCCTGGTACTGGTAAAAGCCAGCCTTGATGTGCAGCCTGGTTGTTTCTGTACACAAGCAGGCTCAGTAGAGGGAACCACATGCTGTGGATCACTGATTGCTCCAAAAAGGTTGCCCAGGGCCAGGCACAGGCAGTGTCTGATAAAGTACTACACCAGGGTCTTTTCAGATCTATCTAATACATAGAAACAAACACAAAGAGGCAGACAAAATAGGAAGACAAAGAAACAGACCCCAAACGAAAGAACAAGAGACTTCTCAAGAAGAAGTAAATGAAAGGGAAGCAAGCAATTTATCAGTAATAGAGTTTAGAGTAATGATTATAAGAATACCCAGAACATGAAAAAAGACATAGAAACAATAAAAAAGTATCAGTCAGAAATAAAGAATGCAATATCTGAAATACATAATACATTGGAAGGGATAAACAGTGGGTTAGGTGAAGCAGAGGATCACATCACTAATTTGGAAGACACGGTAGAAAATAACACCCAAGCAGAGCAGTAAAAAGAAAAAAAGAATTTTTTAAAAAATGAGAAGAGCTTAAGAAACCGTTGGGACAACATGAAGCATAACATAATTCGCATAGTGGGAATACCAGAAGGAGAAGAGAGTGAGCAAGGGATCAAGAACTTATTTGAAAAAACAATGACCAAACACTCTCCTGGTCTGATGAAAGAAAAAGACAAACAAATCCAGAAGTACAGAGTCCCAAACAAGATGGAATCAAAGAGGCTTACACTAAGACACATCATAATTAAAATGGCAAAGCTTAAGGACAAGGAGAGGTTCCTAAAAGCTGCAAGAGAAAAACATTTAGTTATCTAGAAAGGAACTCCAGTTATACTGTCATCTGATTTCTCAGTAGACACCTTTCAGGCCAGAAAGGAGTAGCATGAAATACTCAAGGTGATGAAAAGCAAGGACCTACAACCAAGGCTACTTTACCAGAAAGTCTATCATTTAAAATTTAAGGAGAAATAAACAGCTTCCCAGAGAAGAAAGAAGTACTTTGTTAATACCAAACCAATATTGCCACAAATGTTAAAGGGCCTGCATTAAGAAGAAGAAGAATAAAAAGAAAAGCAGAGAAAATAGTTCAGAAATAAAATGGCAATACATACATATCTATCATTAATCACTTTAAGTGTAAATGAATTAAATGCTACAGCCAAAAGACACAGGGTAGCTGAATAGATAAGAAAACAAGACCCATAAATATGCTGTCTCTGAAAGACCCATGTGGGATTGAAAGATACACACACACTAAAAATAAAGGAATAGAAAAAGATACTTTATACTAATGAAAAGGGGAATAAAAGCTGAGGTAGTAACACTTATATCTGACAAAATAGACTTTAAAACAAAGGCTATAGTAAGAGATAAAGATGGACACTACATAATGATAAAGGGAATGCTCCAACAAGAGGATATAACCCTAGTAGACATTTATGCACCCAACACAGGAGCGCCTAAATATGTAAAGCAAATTTTCATGGACATAAAGGGAGATATCGACAGATATACAGTCATAGTTGGGAATTTTAACACCCCATTGACTTCAATGGATAGATCTTCCAGACAGAAAATCAACAAGGAGACAGCAGCCTTAAAAGACACACTGGATCAAGTGGATTTAATTGATATCTTCAGAGCATACATACTTTTCAAGTGCACATGGAACATTTTCTAAGAGAGACCACATGTTAGGAAACAAAACAGGTCTCAATAAATTTAAGAAGTTTAAAATCATATCAAGCATTTTCTCTGACCACAACACTATAAAACTAGAATCAATCACTAGAAGAACATAGAAATTAGAAATCAACAAGAAAGGGCAATTTTAAAATTGTAATAATATGTAGAAATTAAACAAAATTAGAATTGTAGTCCTGAAACCTGTATAACTAATTAATTATTGTCATCCCAATAAATTCAATAAAGAAAAAATCAATAAGAAAAATTTAATTAAACAAAAGTTAAAACCTTTGGATTCACCAGAACAAGATAGAGTAATCAAATCATTAAGATCGTGAATAAAAGAAGGGAGTCACTACTAACCTTAAAGAAATGTAAGAAAAGAATTATAAGAGACTACTATAAATAATTGTAGGCAGATGGCCCAGATTAAGTGGAAAAATTAGAAGTTAGTTACAAATTACTGACTCAAGAGATAACAGCAATTGAATTGGCCTATAGCAAGAAAATAAATTAGTGATCAAAAAAACTTCCCACAAAAAAACTCAGGCTTAGATTACTTTAATGGTGAATTTTGATAACATTTAAAAAACAATTAACACCAATCCTTCACAAACTCTTTGCAAAAATAGAAGTAGGTAATGGAAATACTGTTCCATTCATTTCATAGTCCAGTGTTACTGCGAAGTCAAACAAAAGACCTCAAAAGAAAAAAATCTATAAAGCAATATGCCTTATCAAAAGAGGGGAAAATACTTCAAAAATACTAGAAACATTATCTGAAAACATAAAAAAGTAGGAATTTTACTTTATTTATTTGTTGTAGGAATTCAAGGTTGGTTAAGCACCCATTATTCAGCCAATATACATCATGTTACTATTATAGAAGACAAAACTGCATGAACTTCTCAATAGATGCAGTAAAGCATTTGAAAAACATTGATCAATATTGTGCTGGAGGGCCTAGACACTGCAAAGAGCAAGAGAGGGAAATTAAATTAAGATTGAAAAGAAAGAATAAAACTATCTCTATTTGCCGATAGCATGATTTTGTATATAGGTAACCATAAGGAATCTACTGAAAACATTTTTATAACTAGCAAACTATTTCAGCCGGGTTTCAGGATATAAGATTACTATACAAAAAATCAATGTATTTCTATATACACTCATACTTAACAATGAACAACCTGAAAATGAAATTAAAAAGAACAATTTTATTTACAGTAGTATCAAAATGAACAGCATATTTATGAATACGGGTTAATAAAGAAAGCTCAAGACATATACTAAGAAGTATAATATTATTAAAACAAAATAAAGACATGTTTTGTTAATGAATCAGAAAACTTATTGTTAAGATAGCGCATACTCAAAATTGATCTACAGATTTAATGAATTCTCTCTCAAAATCCCAGTTGACTCTAATACATAAATTGGTTAATTCTTTCTGTCATTCATACGGAAATGCAAGGGACCCTGGATAGTCAAAAAATCTTGAAAAGGAACAAATTTGGGTCATATATCCAGCTCCTTGTTTCAAAATTTGCTGTAAAACTACAATAATCAATATACTATGATTCTAACAAAAGTCTAGACTTATAAATCAAGGGACTATAATTAAGAGCTCAGAAGTAAACTAAATAAGTTGTGGTCAATAGAATTTCTACAATGATGCTAAACAATTCAATAGAGGGAGAACAATCGTCTTTTATTTAGAAAGGTCCCCTTTGAACATCCTGATGTTTCCAATCTGGGCCAGTTCCCTTAAACCTTTTACAGAGCCCTAAGGCACTTCCTTGAAGGAAATAAGATTTTTTTTTCTTTTTTTTTTTTTTTTTTTTTGCCAGTTCCCAGAAATTAGGGGTTAATTTCTTGATTGTAGAGAAGGTGAAAATTCTTAAGGAACAATTTTTGGTATGAGCCTTCAGACTGGCAGAGGCCCAGAGAAGTGGGCTGGGTCTTGTTTATACTGTTCTTTGGGTGTTTCTAGACATAAGCAGTGGAAGTTGAACAGGGTGTTTTTTATTTTTGTTTTTGTTCTTTTTTTTGAAAGCAAATGCTCTCCTTTCAGGTGTATCCTGAATTGGGTCTTTAAGACAGAGTAGTGCCAAATGCTGTTTTTGTTTTTAATGAAGTGAAATCACTGTACCACTGGAGAATTCTGTTCTTTTAAAAAATACTTATGCAGATGTATATATGTCTTTTTAAAAAATATTTTCTTTAAGAGACAATCTTTATTAAGTCTTCACCTCCATCTTAGATCTTGTTAGAGATGCTGTTTTGCTGTTAACTGGGTTCAAAACTAAACCTGCTAGAATTAAGTAATAAAGGGTTATTTTTAAAAACAAAATAGGATAAACAATAGTCTTTTCAATAAATGGCCCTGAAATAACAGGATATTCACAAGCATATGAATAAATTTGAACCAGTACTTCACATCATATTCAAAAATTAAATAAAAATGTATTATAGACCCTAATGTAAGAGCTAAAACTCTCCAATTCTTAGAAGGAAACAAAGGTAAGTATTTATAAACTTGAACTAAGCAATAGTTTCTGCTTCAAATTATATCATCAAAAAGTAGAACAGCAGCTCACAGAATGGGAGAAAACATTTGTGAATCATTTATCTATATTAAAAGACAAATTACTCAATTAAAATAGGCAAAGTTTTATATAGACATTTTTAAAAAAAATATTTACAAGTGGCCAATAAGCACAGAAGATGATGTTCAACTTCATTAGTCATTAGGGGAATATAGGTCAGATCCATGATGAGATACTACCTCATATACATTAACATGGCTAAAATTTTTAAAAAACCAAAATCAAACATAAGAAAATCATATAATATGTGTTGACAAGGATGTGGAAAACATGAAACCTTTCTACAAGCTGTTGAGTTTGTAAATAGTATAACCACTTTAGAAAACAGTTTGTCAACCCTCCAAGATGTTAAACACAATTAACATTTGACCCAGTAATTTTACTTGTAAATATATACTCAAGAGAACTGAAAACATGTCACACAGAAACTTCTGTTTGAATGCTCATAGCAATATTAATGATAGGCAAAAAATGAAATCAACTTAAATATCCATCCACTGATGAATGGAATATTATTTGACCTTAGAAAGAAATGAAATACTAATACATGCTACAACATAGGTAAACCTTGAAAATATTATGTTAACTGTAAGAAAAAAGACACAAAAAGACACACATTTTATTATTTGATTTATATGAAATGGCCAGAGTGGTCAATGCATGGAGACCATTAAGTAGATTAATGGTTTCCTGTGTTAGGGAAAAGAGGAAGTGACTATTAATATGTATGAGGCTTCTTTTCAGGGTGATAACAATTTTCTAAAATTAGGTAATGCTGATGGTTACATGTCTCTTGGAATATACTGAAACTACTGAATTTTTTATTACAGAGTAAATGTTATGGTATGTGCATGATATCTCAATAAAGCTTCTTTTAAAAAATATTACTAAGATAGACACTTTGACAAGATTTTTGTATTGAGTATGCTTTAAAGGGAAACATATACCTGCATAGCATGTAATATAATAGGGAATGTGGGTTCACAGGATCCCTGAAAAATTTCTTTAGCTAAAGTGTTATTTACTGACACTAAATATTTTATTTTACTTTTTGAAATATCAGAGAAACAAGATAGGATGTAGGGAAAAATTTACAAAACTTTCCAGAAATTTTAATTATACTCTTGAGTCTTAACAAAACATGTGGAATTCAGGATGACTGGCAGGTCTGTTCTAGGGAGGAATTGAACAACCAGGGATTATCTGACATTCATTCCTCAAACTGTTTGAGTGGAATTCTGCTAAATACTAGTGATTATGAACCAAATACAATATGAACTATACCTTCAAAACTCTCAAAGTATAGCAAGAAAGAAGGTAAATCTATATATGAACAATTACAAAACAGTCCTCTAAATTTTACACTGGAGACATGTGATTGGGTGAGCTGAAACATTCTTCAAAGCTGGGTTGGAATTTGTGCTGATATTACAGGTTTCAAGCTCAAGTGGAGAATTTCAGGTCTAAATGTGTCTCAATTCTATTTACAGGAGGTAATGATAAAGGAGGAATAGAAGCACAATATACTTTGAGGTATTAGAAATATGCATGCGTCTCCAACAGCTGCAAGTTAAGAAAAAACTAGTATCTACTGACATGAGCTTCTCAATCTGTGTAGAGTCCAAGAGTTATTCAAAAATGTGGGACCATTCAAACTTCTACATATGAGTAAATCTTCCAAACCTATTAAACAATTAACAAATGCGTAGCTATACTGGTACCCATTTAACTTGATAGGCATAAAACCGCTATGTGGTATATGCTAAATATTTATGAGGCAAAGATGAATGAACCTTTCCTTTTGGAAGTTACAAGAACCATCTAACAGGTTGCAACAAAGGGTTAATTACCATACATTTTTTTTTTCTAGCAGAAAATGTTCCTTCTCAGTTTTTAGCCAGTACTCCTTATTACTGAATTTGACATTCATTTTCAAAGTTCAATTAATAGGTAAATTAATAGATAATCCAAAAACATTTTAGCAATCTACACATCCATTCAAAACAGTATCTGACAGCATGTAGTGACAATGCCCAGCTGGTGAGCTAAAATTATATCTGCTCAATTGTTATTCTGCCACAATGAGAGAAACTGTCTAAAATAATATAGCTTTCTGACTTGTGAATTTCCAAAATTAAAAAATGTGAAGCGTCAGACACTAGGAAAAATATGGACTTCTTTCTTTTAGTCCCATGCTAATTTCTTCCTGGACTAAGGACATAAATTCTTGCTCTTTTTAGGAATGTCACATTTATCCCTAAAATAATTTACTACTGCCTTTCTAAGATTTTGGGGGAAAGTGATGTGCACTTTCTAGATGATCAAGAGCACAGCATATCCAAGTCAGTTGTGCCAGGCCACCCCATGAATGTGTGCTATCTATTACCTCTCTATCAGATGATCCTGAAGCCGTATTTTATCCGTACTTGAGCAATGAGGCCATTTAACAGAAGATATCAACTGCTTATCCTTCTTGGATGTTTGAAGTTTATTTTCAGGAAAAGCCATTTCTACATATATATAAATAAATTGGAAATGCAGCCCCAGTTGTTGATTCTTGTCTCAGTCTCAGCCAAGAAATTCTTGTCTCCTTATGAACCAAAATATTGAGTGTGAGGATTAAGAGACAGAACAGGTATAATTGCTTTCTGTACAAGCATATCTTGAAGGATTACATCTTGAGAATATTTTAATTGGGAAAAAATGACTTGGAAAAATACAAGGCAGTCCTCTACTTGGTAGAACTGTTATTCACTGTGGTATAAGTTGGTAATTCTGAAAATATAGCCTAGCTTCTAATGGCCAACATAAGTCATTGTATTCCTATAAAACATCAAAAAATGAATGTAACTTTATTTCTTGCATGTCAATTGGAACTTAGGTTGACCTGCTTTCAACTATGGTCCAACTTTGATATAAATGATTATCTACTTATCTCAAAGAATAGTAATATCTTTCTCTGAAGAGTATACTACTGTGTAGTATCTTGCTTTTTAAAGCAGTTATGTAGGCTTATTTTCAAAAAGAAAAAAACTGATAATTTCTTCAAAAAATTAAATAAATATATTTCATGTTCTCTAACCTCAATGTATCCATCATTAACAACCACTAATAAGCATGTTTCTATGTACAGTTGACCCTTACACAACATGAGTTTGAACTGTGCAGGTCCATTTATATGTGGATTTTACAATCAGTCCTCTGTATCCCTGGATTTCACATCTGTGGATTCAACAGTGGATGCAGAAACTGACAATATACATTATTCCACAGAATTTTATATAAGGGATGTGAGCATCCTCAGATTTTGGTATCTGCTTGGATCCTGGAACTAATCCCCTATGGATACAGAGGAAAAATTACAGTTAAGATTTTATGGAGTCAATTATATGTGGATTTTTGACTACATGGGGTTGGCCCTCTAAACCCCTGTATTATTCAAATGTCAACAGTACTAATATTTTAGATTGACCCAATATTTTCTAAATTCTGTAGTAAAAGCCAAAAAAATGCATAATATAGGAAATATATAAAATCAATAACAAGACAAACTGGTAGATGGGCTCCACATGGATAAATGGGCAAAGGGAAAGAAGTATTTAGTTATGAAAAAAACATAAACACGTGTATGAACATAGAGTACCTTAGGGAATGTACCTGCTGACTCAGAAATTTTATATGAATTGTTGGAAACAAGGACATAGTGACTCCCAAACCAGTAAAAAGTCATTGGTAACAAAGGGCAAATGTAATTAAAGGGTCTCTGAGAAGGGAGTAGACAGCATTAGCATATTCACAAATCACAATAGGGGCATTTAGATGAATCCGTTAGATTGTAGCTCTGGAGTATCCGGTCATGGAGAAATGGGGAAGAAGGAGAGGGGAGGGGAAACTAGTTGTGTTAGGGCGGGGAAGCTAATTGCTCTCACTTTAGGGTGGCAATTTTAGGGTGGAGAAAATAATCACTTTAGGGTGGCAATTTCAGGGTGGGGAAGCTAAGACTATAAAACCAGGTTCCTTTCTCTATTTGGGACGCACATTCTCCTGGCTGTGAGGGTGCGCCCGGCTCTGCAGACTCATGAATAAACGCCTCGCTTTACTGCTCAAGTCCTGTGTCCCAGTTTTTATTGTGAGCGTTTCTCACAGAATGATGAATAAATATTATTATTAAAATTTACAAAATATAATTTCAGGCTGTTACTCTGTATATATTTCATATACAGAAATTTATGTCTAAACTATTCCATAGATATTTCCCAAAGAAGGCTTTTCAGGAGTCATTTCTTCACCTGGTTAAGAGTTTCTAGTTAGAAATCAACTTTTATTTTTTAAGTTTTACTTATTTATTTTTAGAAAGAGGGGAAGGAAGGGAGAAAGAGTAGGAGAGAAACATTGGTGCCTCTCTCACTCCCCCAACCAGGAACCAAGCCTGCAGCTCAGGCATGTATCCTGACCAGGTACAGAACCGATGACCTTTCTGTTGGCTGTCTGGCTTTCAATCCACTGAGCCACACCAGCCAGGGTTAGGCATCAACCTTAAAGAAGAATAATTCAAACTAAATTTTAGGACTCTTGAGAAAAAAAACTTTTGAATGTCTTCAATACCTTAACATACTTCTAAATTCTTGCTACCCTTGTTGCCACAAGTATAGGGTTTCAAAGATACTTTTAATTTGGCTCTTTTTAAATGCATCACTGAATAAAACCTCATTTTGAATGACTATATTAGGAACAGGCAGATTGTTAATTTAAATTTCTTGTACTGTTGAAAGGCAGCAAAAGTTAATGGCTTATATTTAATGTAAAATCTTTTATGGTGACTTAAAATTCACAGTCATAGTAACATGATTTAAATTCTCATTTTTAAAATCCTCTATGTTGTTCTATTTCTGCCCCATCATTTCTCTAGCACTGCACAAACATTCTTGGACATCTATTATGTTCTGGGCACTAGAAATGTTAAAAGAGACAGGAGAAGTCAAACACACAAACACACACACATACATTTACTTATATTTACATATATGTGACATCTGTTACAAAACAAGTTGGGGCAAAAGTAAGTTTACAGTTGTGAGTACACAAAATGGAGTTCCATCTTGTATTATTTATTAATTATTGTATTATTTTCCATATGAACAACTGTAAATCTATGTTTGCCCAATCCCTATACACATGTATATAAAGGGGGATCCCCAAAAATCAGGAGTTTATGTATAAAAAATTGTCATGTTTAAACTACAGTCACCTTCAAAGTACTCTCCATTTGCTACAATACACCTATCAAGATATTTTTTTCACTGCTCAAAACAGTTTTTGAATTCATTGATTTTGATGTGTTTTAGTGCTTCTGACTTTTTTTTTTTTTTTTTTTTTTGGTTTCACCTCTTCCATGTTAGCAAAACATTTCCCTTTGAGGATTTTTTTTATACAGGGAAACAAAAGCAAAGTTGCTTGGGGCAAGATCAAGTGGGTAAAGAGGTTGGTGCAAGAGGGTCTTGTCATCGTTAGTCAAAAACTGATGAACACTCAGCACGGTGTTTGACAGGTGTGTTTGTAAATCACCATCATGAATGAGGCAAACCATTGAAGAATCTTCAAAAAAAGATTCACTGAAGCCAAATGCAGCCTCTCACAACAACACCAGCTCGTTCACTGATACAGATGGGTACCTGTAACATTCACATAGCGGGAGATGCCCATACTACAAGAGGCTTACCCTCCAGAAGATAATTCCATTTTAGGGGCTGTTCCCCCATACATCTAAGTGATACACACACACACACACACACACAAACACACACACATCAAAATTATCTATTTATCCAACACAGATGCATGTGTGTGAGTTCATGTGTGTGTATGTGATGTGTGTTTATGAAATCTATCATTTAGGACAATAATGGCCCATAGTAAGTTCTTATTGACTCTTCATATCAAGCATTTCTCACACAGAAACAAGAGCTGCCTGATAAATACTAAAAGAGTATAATTATTCATAAAAGATATACAATGGGGGAATAGGCATGGCAGGGGAGAGCAACAGGGGTTAAATTGAGATAACTATAAAATAACAATAAAAAATGGCAAAAAATAAAATAAAAAAGAAAGCAAGGACTGGTTATGAATAACAAGGCATCCATTTCACCTCCATGGCTCTGAAGCATCTCAGAAACTGATGAGAAAAGAACAAATATTATAGGGCTCTTATATTGGAAATTACAAGTTCAGGATCTAGAAACAGTGGGCAAATACAAAATATATATATTTCTTATTACAAATCACAGTATCACAGCATCTGCAATAAACATGATTTAAGGTGAACAGCTGACAAGAGATTGGAAGTACCTGTGATGGGGATAGGTAGATAAACATTTACAATGTAAAACTTGTAATTGAGATAGTTACATAAACTTGAATATGACTAACACAATGAATCTTGACTCAAATCCTTAATGGTATAAAAAAATAAAAGATACACAAAACTAGTAAATGTTTTGAATTCAGAAGAAAAAAATTCTTGTATTATTTTACTATATTGGTGGCACACTATAGTTTCTATGTGTGGATGGATTTCTAAAATATGGAAACTTTTTAATTAAGCACTAATTAGAAGATACATTTTCAAATTTGAGATATTTTATTCACAAAATAAAATAATATAGTGAACTCAGTCAAATTTATCTGTGGGATATCATCAAAATTAACTCCCTCCTCTTTTAATGGTTATTAATATAGTTTTTTTCATGTCAGGTGTTATATGTACAAATGTAGAGAGAAATAAAAATCACAAGTAAAATTTAAGAACTTAAATGGAAAAAAAAATTCATCCCATTTTCCCCCCTCCCCAAACATTTATTCTTACTTCTCTATTGTTTTTCTTCAGTATTAGTTAGCTCTTTTTATTTTTATCTGCTCTGAAGTTTTTCCAGTTTTGTTTTACTTAATGGAGAGTATCACAGGAAATGTGGCAAAACCCCAGATATTTAGAAGTTCAATTCAACTTATTCAGTGCCTGTTTACCACTGGCCTTGGCATCACAAATGTTTTTTAAGGGCCTTCATCTGGAGTGTTGGGAAGGATTTAAACACTTGGTCATGCCTCTGCTGCAGAGAGAATGGCAGTCCCATTTAGAGCATGACTTGAGGAGTCAACCTGTTCTATGGCTTTTTTCCCCTTAGATATTTGGAATGAAACCTTTCTAATATCTGTATTCTTCTGGTGAGCAATTCAATCAATAAAGTACATTGTTGAATTTCTCTTTTATGTATATTTTTGGAGTTTATAAAATCATTGTGAGTCTAGGAACATTCAATTTCAGGAAGCTTATATAGAAAATCAACGTGAATATTTTTTAAAATTAGGAATAATTTCTGAACTGAGGTACAAGGGTTGAATAATTTTTCACCTGTAAAGCTAATCTTCAGATACCTCTAATCAAATTCACCCTTGATGTCATACAGTTCTCTGGATATTGCTATAACCATAGTTAGGTATGTTCCTGGACTTTCTATGTAAAAACAAATTAATAACTTTTTTATTTTAATTTGATTTTATGTTTTGTTACTTAAACCCATAAAATCCTGAATAATACATAGGTCTACTGTTGCTATATTATTCGACATCATGATAATCCTTGAAAAGGTTAAATTGTTGCCATTCATAGGAATACTGGTCCTTTGAGTAAGAAGACTTAAAACAAAATAACGTATTTCTAATGATGACACACATTGGCACCAGAATTAGAAGGAAAAGCTCTAGGAGGAAGGTAGTTTCTTCTTCTATGTAAGCTACTTAGACCAGGCACATTAACCTGACTCTACTGAGGTAAAAAGCCAACTACTCTTAGGAAACTTATAGTTGTTCTCCTCTCCTGTTTTCCCTCTTTCCTTTCCCCATTCCTTCCTTCCTACTCTCTCCTTTCCCCTCTGTCCTGTCTCCTCCTTTTCCTTCCCTCCTTCCACCTTTGTTCCCTTTTTGTCCCTTTGAAGGGAAGAGTCAGGTGCTTAAAACCAAGTACACTTGGTAGGATTAGTCTGTAGAAAATGGCTAATCTTGATGACAGAGTCCATCTTATTATAATAGAACACCTTAAAAGCATTCATTAGTACTCATTCATATTTATATTTCCCCAGACATTTAGCATTGCCATCTGCATAGTAAGTGTTCAAAATATTTTTCAGATAATTTGAAGATATTCTTATTATTTTATAGTGTTGATAATAAAAATGTCTATTTTTGTTAATTAGGATTTATAATTTTTATAGGTATTTTGCACCTTCACTTAATTTATTTTTAATTCCATGATATATTGTTGAGAATGTACTTTTTATAAGGCCATGTTTTCAGTGTTAAGGATGCAAAAAACAATTAAAAACAGTTTTGATTCTGAAAGAGCTCCCAACCTAGTGGGAGAGATGGATTGGTTAATATATAATAGTTTATGGTATGCTGTGTCCTGATCTCAATTTATAAGGGTGACTGAGTGGTGATAAGAAGAAGCCCATACTAGTAAAAGAAAAGTTTACTGTTACAGTTTCCCCAGAAACAAGAGGCCTGGGTCCCCACAGGAGGAACACCTGGCTTTGCCAGGCAGCAGATATTAGGGTGAGGAGAAAGCCTAGGCCAGAAGCCGTTATTGGGGTTTCTGCCAAAAAGACAAGACAGGGTAAATAGTTTAAGATTGGTTAATGTGAATAATTTCAGCAGGCTTTGAGCTATAGGGGTGCCTCCGGTTGCCTGGTGCCAGGCCCTAGGATGATTAAGGCAGAGGATATTTCCTCTTAAGTCCAGGTCAGACAGAGGACATATAGCTCTAGGTCAATTAGTTGCATATCAAAGGCATGCTCTTTTGCTTTCTTTAAAAGTTGGATTGCCCAGGGAAGGACACTCTCTCTGCTTTTTTTAGAGGAAGAAACATTTTTTAAGAGGTCATAACAGCTTAATATAAAGAAAAAAATTTAAATTACTAATACTTATGGCAGAGATATGAAATAGACACTGGGCACATTGGATTAGAAAGAAATGAAATATGTTTCCATCAGAAAAGGCTTTCCATATAAGTGATTAATTATATAGCAGCCAGATGAGATACCATGTGCAACAGCTCAGAGGTATGAATCGCTATGGAATATTTGGAGAAAAATGAATAATTTTATTGACCTGTATCATACAGTTCCTATGGACAAGAGATAAAATTGACCATTAAGACTTGTACCATCAATAGTAAATCAGATGAACAGAACATGGTATGCTCTACAGTATGTTTCTCAGACTCTACCAGCACAATAATCACCTGGACAGATTGAAAAGCACAGATACGTGGATACCACCCCAAGGGATTCTGATTCAGCAGGTCTGTGGGGGAGGGGGTGGAACCTGAGAATTTACCTTCTAACATGATCGCAAGTAATGCTGATGCTGCTGGTCTAGGAACCACACTGAATATCACATCGATACACTAATGTGAATACAAGAACTACAGTATAAATTAGGATAACAAAGGTAATGTTGAGTGAAAAAAGCCAGACACCAAAGAGCAAACTTGGTGTTATTCCATTTACATAAAATTTAAAGTAGGCAAAGTTAATCTATGACATTAAAAGTCAAGATAATGGTTACCCTCAGAGTGGACAGGTAGTGAGACTGTAGGGTATGAGGGGAAATGCTAGATTGCTGGTACTATTTTGTATCTTTAACTGAGTGCTGGCTACATGATTGTAAAAAGTTTAAAATATTAATAAAGTATTCATATTATTATTCTACTTTTTGCCTCATACTTAACAACAGCAACAGCAACAGCAAGAAAAAGAAAAAGATGGAGGAACAGCAAGAACCCAGAAACCAGTTACTGAGCATTTACCTTGATCTAGATGCCATTATAGATATTGTCAGCAATACAGAGATAAGTCTGATATACTTACTATCCTCAAATAAATCACAGTTTAATCAGAGAATAAGATACTTTAATAGACAGATTGTGATTTGTGGCAAAAATAGTGTAAGGTGTTGCTGGGTTTCATGTAGAAGACCAGCAAAGGCTTTCATGAGAAAATGGTTGTTGAAATAGGTCTTAGAACAATGTGTAGTTTTCACAATTGATTTGACTTCATATTTAAAACCACTTTTTTTTTTTTATGTCCAGGGTATGGCAACTGAGCAGTCATGTTTCTATCAATTGAAAACTACACAGACCTTTTATTATACTCCAGGTTGAGCTGACTCAGTTGGTAGTCACTCTCAATAAGACTGTCAAATACTTTATGCCGAAATAGTTCGAGAAATAGTTTGAGACTGTTTCAATTATATCTTTCAAATATGTAAAACTCTACCCATTTTACTTGACATAATAGTTGAAAATAAAAAAGATGGACAAGTTAAAACAAAAACTCATTTCACTAATGCAGGCAATAGTATGAGGTATAGTGTTACAGCCTAAGTTGAAGGGCACAGACGTTCAGTCATTATTCTATTTAACGATATATAATTGATTATATTATTAAATATTGCTCATTGAAGTTCTGCATTATGATAAGTGATGGGAGAAAACTGCTACATAATAAATTATCAAAGCAGAGATGATACAAATATGATTATAACCACTTTCACTTTAGGTCATTTCCATGAATAACCTTAAAGATAAAATTATATTGCATTGTACTTTTAATTTTAAGTAAAAGGAAATTTTCAATTATACATTAAAAAGCTCCATCCTGTCTCATACACTTCTCAAAATCAGGTAGGAATTTTAGTGGCTGTGTTATTCTGTATACTGTAAATAAATTAGGAGAGTTCCACTTTTTCAGCATCTTTGCCAGTAGTTGTTATTGTCAGTATTTTTTTTTTTTTTTTTTTTTTTGGTTTTTCAATTACAGTTGTCCCCTTTTCTCCCAATTTCTCTCCTCAACCCAACCCATACCCCTCTCCCGCAATCATATCCCTCCCCATTGTCCATGTCCATGAGTCATTTATATATGTTCTTTGACTAAACCCTTCCCTTACTTATTCCCCTTCTCTCCCTCCCCCTCCCCCCTATTGACTGCTATTCTGCTCTTTGTTCTATTTAGTTCTTTTGTTTGTGTTGTTCTTTAGTTTCCTGTATTAGGTGATATCATATGGTATTTTTCTTTCTTTGCCTGGCTTATTTCACTAAGCAAAATTCTTTCCAGTTCCATCCATGTTGTTGCAAATGGCAGGAGTTCCTTCCTTCTCTCTGCTACATAGTATTCCATTGTGTAAATGTACCACAGTTTTTTGATCCACTCATCTACAGATGGGCACTTAGGTTGTTTCCAGCACCTAGCTATTGTAAACAGTGCTGCTATGAACATAGGGGTGCATAAATTCTTTTGAATTGGTGTTTTAAGATTCTTTGGGCATAATCCTAGTAGTGGAGTCGCTTTTTCAAAAGGCAGTTCCATTTTTAGTTTTTTGAGGTAATTCCATACTGTTCTCCATAGTGGCTGCGCCAGTCTGCATTCCCACCAACAGTGCAGTAGGGTTCCCGTTTCTCCACATCCTGGCCAGCACTTGTTGCTTGTTGATTTGTTGATGATGGCCATTCTGACAGGTGTAAGGTGGTATCTCATTGTGGTTTTTATTTGCATCTCCCTGATTGCTAATGATGTTGAGCATTTTTTCATGTGTCTATGGACCTTCTGTATGTCCTCTTCGGAGAAGTGTTTGTTCAGGTCCTTTGTCCATTTTTTAATTGGGTTGTTTGTTTTCTTGATGTTGAGTCGTATCAGCTCTTTATATATTTTGGAAATCAGTCCCCTGTCTGTGATGTCATTGGCAAATATGTTTTCCCATATGGTTGGTTTCCTTTTCATCTTGCTGATGTTTTCTTTTGCTGAGCAGAAACTCTTTAGTTTGATGTAATCCCATTTATTTATTTTTCCCTTTATTTCTCTTGCTTTAGGAGATGTATCCATGAAGAAATTGTTACGTGAGATATCTGATATTTTCTTGCCTATGTTTTCCTCTAGGACTTCTATGGTGTCATGGCTTACATTTAAGTCTTTGATCCATCTTGAGTTTATTCTCGTGTGTGGTGTAAGTTGGTGGTCTAGTTTCATTTTTTTGCAGGTCCCTATCCAGTTCTCCCAGCACCATTTGTTAAAGAGGCTCTTCTCACTCCATTTTATGTTCCTACCTCCTTTATCAAATATTAGTTGACCATAGAGGCTGGGTTTATTTCTGGACTCTATTCTGTTCCACTGATCTATATGTCTGTTCTTATGCCAGTACCAGACTGTTTTGATTACAGTGGCTTTGTAGTATTGTTTGATATCTGGTGTTGTGATTCCTCCTGCTGTGTTCTTCCATCTCAAGATTGCTTTTGCTATTTGGGGTCTTTTTTGGTTCCATATGAATTTATGGAATATTTATTCTAGGTCTGTGAAATATGTCATTGGTATTTTAATAGGGATTGCATTGAATCTGTAAATTGCTTTGGATAATATGGCCATTTTGATGATGTTGATTCTTCCCATCCAAGAACATGGTATTTGCTTCCATTTATTTGTATCTTCCTTAATTTCTTTCTTCAATGTTATGTAATTTTCAGAGTACAGGTCTTTTATCTCTTTGGTTAAGTTTACTCCTAGGTACTTTATTTTTCTTGTTGCCATAGTAACTGGTATTTTCTTTTTTGTTTCTATCTCTGATATTTTATTGTTGGTGTACAGAAATGCCTTAGGTTTCTGTATATTTACTTTGTACCCTGCTATTTTGCCAAATTCTCTTATTATATCGAGTAGTCTTTTAGTGGAGTTTATAGGATTTTCTAGGTATACTATCATGTCATCTGCATATAATGAAAGTTTTACTTCCTCTTTCCCAATTTGGATGCCTTTTATTTCTTTGTCTTGTCTGATTGCTGTGGCTAGGACTTCCAACACTATGTTGAATAGGAGTGGAGAGAGTGGACAACCTTGTCTAGTTCCTGAATTCAGGGGGAATGCTTTTAGTTTTTGTCCATTGAGTATGATGTCGGCCTCAGGCTTCTCATATATACCCCCAATCATGTTAAGGTATGCTCCTTCCACTCCCATCCTGCTGATCGTTTTCATCATAAATGGGTGCTGTATTTCATCAAATGCTCCTTCTGCATCTACTGATATGATCATGTGATTTTTGTCTTTCATTTTGTTTAGGTGATATATTTATTGATTTGCGAATATTAAACCATCCTTGCATCCCTGGAATGAAGCCCACTTGATAATGATGTATGATCTTTTTGATGTATTGCTGGATCCTGTTTGCCAATATTTTATTGAGGATTTTAGCATCGATGTTCATCAGCGATACTGGCCCATAGTTTTCCCTCTTTGCTGTGCCTCCACCTGGTTTGGGGATTAGTTTAATACTGGCTTCATAGAAAGAGTTTGGGATTTTCCCCTCTTCTTGGATTTTTTGGAACAGTTTGAGGAGGATAGGAGTTAGTTCTTCCCTGAATGTTCTGCAGAATTCAGCTGTGGAGCCATCCAGTCCAGGGCTTCTGTGCAGGGAGATCCCTGATTACTGTTTCAACTTCCCTCTCTGCCATTGGTCTGCTGAGACTCTCCACTTCTTCTTGATTCAGTTTTGGAAGGTTGTATGTTTCTAAAAATTTGTCCATTTGTTCTAGATTGTCAAATTTCTTGCCATACATTTGTCTGTAGTAATTTCTAACTATCATTTGTATTTCTGTGGTATCAGTCGTGATTTCTCCTCTTTCATTTCTGATCTTGTTCATCTGGGTCTTCTCTCTTTTTTTCTTGCTTAGACTGGCTAGAGGCTTGTCGATTTTGTTGATTTTTTCGAAGAACCAGCTCCTAGTTTTGTTGATCTTTTGGATTGTTTGTTTAGTCTCTATGTCATTTAATTCTGCCCTGATCTTGATGATTTTGTTCCTTCTTCTTGCCCTAGGCTTTGTTTGTTGTTGTTGTTCTAGTTCTTGTAGCTTCAGGGTTAGGTTTTCTATTTGAGATTCTTCTATCCTTTTCAGATATGCCTGTATTGCTATGAACTTCCCTCTCAGGACTGCTTTTGCTGTGTCCCACAGGTTTTGGGGGGTCTGCTGCATGGGCAACAGCAGACCCTCCATATCACCCTGCCCAGGCTCTGTAGCTTCAGCTTTACTGGAGAGGACACTCCAGCGTCATCGCAAGATGTCGATTCAACACGGGAGGAGACAGATACCGTGTCACTTCCGAGTCGGACTGCACAGCCATTCTCGGCGGTGCAGATAGACTCTTAAGAAGCTACACCATCGTCTCTCGAGACGGACGGCTGCCAACGACGATGACAGGTTTTGGGCTGTTGTGTGCTCATTATCATTAGTTTCTAGAAATTTCTTGATTTATTTTTTGATGTCATTGTTAATCCATTCATTATTTAATAGCATGTTATTCAATCTCCATGAGTTTGGGTGTTTTTAATTTTTTTCTCTGAGATTGATTTCTAGTTTCAAGGCATTGTGATCTGAAAAGATGCTTGATATGATTTCAATTTTCTTGAAATTGTTGAGGCTTGTTTTGTGTCCTATCATGTGGTCTATCTTTGAAAATTTCCCATGTGCATTTGAAAAGAATGTATATTTTGCTTCTTTGGGGTGGAAAGTTCTATATATATCAGTTAGGTCCATGTGGTTTAGTGTGTTGTTCAATGCCTGTATGTCCTTGGTGTTTCTTTGCTTTGATGGTCTGTCCATTGTTGATAATGGAGTGTTGAAGTCCCCTACTATGAGTGTGTTGTTGTTGATATCCTTTTTGTGGTCTTCTACTATTTGCTTTATGTATTTGGGTGCTCCTATGTTGGGTGCATATATGTTTATCAATGTCATATCTTCTTGATGGATTGTTCCTTTAAGTATTATGAAATGTCCTTCTTTGTCTCTTTTTATTGCCCTTGCTTTGAAATCCGTTTTGTCTTATATAAGGACTGCTACCCTGGCTTTTTTTTTTCCCGGTTCGTTTGCTTGGAATATTTTTTTATATCCCTTTACTTTCAGTCTATGTAAATCTTTTGTTTTGAGGTATGTTTCTTGTAGACAGCAAATATGTGGGTCCTGTTTTCTTATCCATTCTGTTACCCTATGTCTTTTAATTGGAGCACTTAATCCATTTACATTTAAGGTTATTATTGACATGTATTTATTCATTTCCCTTTTGTATCTCTGTTCCTCTACTCTTTTTTTTTTCCTCTTCCTTTTTCTTAGAATATTCCCTTTAGCATCTCTTGCCATACTGGTTTTGTGGAGATGTATTCTTTTAGTCTTCCTTTGTCTGAGAAACTCCTTATTTCACCTTCCAGTTTGAGTGAGAGCCTTGCTGGGTAGAGTGTTCTTGGTTGTAGGCCTTTGTTTTTCATTGCTTGAAATATTTTTGACCATTCCCTTCTGGTTTGTAATGTTTCTGTTGAGAAATCGGTCGACAGCCTTATTGGAGCTCCCTTGTAAGTTATTTGCTGTTTTTCTCTTGCTGCTTTTAGGATTTTCTCTTTGTCTTGGAATGTTGCCATTTTAACTATGATGTGCCTTGGAGTGGGTTTTGGGGGGTTCCTCTTTATTGGAACTCTCAGTGCTTCTTGGACTTGCATAACTTTTTCTCTCATCAGGTTCGGAAAATTTTCTGTCACTATTCTCCTATCAGTTTTTCAATTCCATGGTCCTTTTCTTCTCCCTCTCTTATTCCTATGATCCTTAAATTGTTTTTTCTAATGCTATCCTGTAATTCCCTTACATCTTGTTCATATTTTTTCAGTCTTTTTTCATTTTGCTGTATCATTTGAGAATTATTACCTACATTATCCTCTAACTCACTAATCTGATTCTCTGCTTTGTTTAGTCTGCTTTTGACTGATTCTACTGTGTTTTTCAGTTCAGAGATTGAATTCTTCAGTTCTTCCTGGTTCTTGTTAACAGTTTCTATGTCTTTTTTTATGCTGGTGTAGTTCTCTGCAAGTTCCCTGTAATTTTCTTGGAGCTGCTGGTAACTTCCTTGGAGGTTGTCATAGTTGTTTTTAAGGATGTCGAGTATATTGAGCTTCTTTACCACCATTGTTTTGAATTCCATGTCTGACATTTGGGCTATGTCTATTTCATCTATCTCTCTTTCCGAGGATTCCTCTTTTCTTTTCATTGAGGGGTTATTTTTGTGTCTTACCATGTTGGATTCTTTTTGTTTTTATTTATTTATTTGTTTGTTTTTGGGGGGATGATGGTCTGCTTTGACTTCCCTCCTTTGTGGTGTGAGATTCTTTATGGGAGATCTGGGGGTTTCAGTGGTGCAGTCTCTTTGATATCCTGAGCCTGATGTTCTTGAGTTACCCCTTATATCGTTTGTTTATGCTGTCTGGTTATATTTCAGATGTTCTTTGGTAGAATCTTCCTTCTGGTTAGTTGGTTGAGAGTCACTCTATCCACTTTGTCTTGAGTTCTTTTGTGGATATGCTGTTAAAAACATAAACACACAGCCCAGGCAGGAGACCCACACCCTCAAAAAATATCCCCCACCCTCTATCCCGCTATCGTCAGCCAACGAGCCCGTATTAATATAAATGTAAAGAGATTAGAGCTTTTATACTATAAGAAGAATAGATAAGAGTTGTTTTGGGGGAGGAAAAATATAATTTTTGATAGAGGGGGTGATAGATTAATAATAGTTGAGACTATGCAAGCCAGTAGGTAATATTTATATTGTATGTTAATAAAAATAGAAGAAAAGGATGGAAAAATGCATAATATAGTAAGAAAATGGGATTATATTGTATTAGGTTTATATAGTAATTATATTCTATCATTTAGAGTGATAGGGGGGCTAAACTAGACACACAAACAAATAAACAATGATTAAAGAGAAAGGATGAGAAGGAGAGGTTATATGCAACACGTTAGAGATAAAGTTTGTTTTTCTTTTTGGAAGAGGAAAGAAAACAACAAGAAAAAAGAAGAAAGAAAGAGAGAGAGAAAAGAAAGAAGAAAGAAAAAAGAAAGAAAGAAAAAAAAATAATAATCCCCCCCAAAAAAACCCAAGAAAAAAGAAGAAAGAAAAGAAAGAAAGAAAGAAAGAAAAGAAAGAAGAAAGAAGAAAGAGAGAAAAAAACGTGAAAAAAATAAAAGGGGGGATTACTCAGTTTAGCCTTGGTGTGTTGTCTTCTTTTTCTGCATCCACAGCTGGTCTAGTGTTGCGGTTCAGAGGTTCTTGTTTCTTGCAGCGATGGTGTGTGCCCGCGGTTTCCGCAATGAAGTGTGCCCGCGGTTGCCAGCATGGCGTGCTCCCTTGTGCCCGCTGGAGCCAGCTGAGGTGTCCTTGCGCACGCGCCCCTGCACGGGCGGGGTGGCCGAGAGCTTGCCCCGTGATTGGCACCTATTATTGACAGGCTGGGGTGTTTTCATGCTCGTGCTGAGGTGTCCCCGCACGCACTGGCATCCCTGCACATGCAGGCGGTCGGAGAGGTTGCCCCGTGATTAGCACCTATTGTCCCCGGGCTGAGGTGATTTTGAGCTTGCGTGCCCTTGCCCTTAGTCCAGATGAGCCGAGCTCCTGGAGCTGGTCTCTCGCCTCTTAGGGCGGGGCTCCGGACACTTGTGCTCAGTGGAAGTGAGTGTCCGTGAGTCGCTGCCGCCCGCTGTTCCTGTGCCACAGCTGCCTGCCTTCCCTCACCCGTCTGGGCGGGCACGAACAGAACCTGAGCTAGTGGTCTGCTTTCCGGCCTGGGGCCCGGCGTCCACGGGAGCTGGCTAGGGGTGTCTGTGCACGGTCCTCTGCGTGTTCAGTGGGCCCTCCCTGTGCCCATTGGGGCACTGATCTTATGTCCGTTGGGGAGTGTCCGAGTGACGCCTGGACTCACGGTCCCGCGCACCTGGGCCAGTGAATGAGAGCACTTCCCTATGTGCCCCTGGGACCCAAGGGTAGGGTTGGGGAGTGGATGAGTGCGCCTCTGCGCCTGCGCTCCTCAAGAATGGCCTACCACCCCCAAACTTTCCTCCCCTCTCCACCGTCCACTAGAGAAAAATATAAAGGAGAATTATGTTCCCACTTGCCCGGCAGCGCGCTGTCTCCTGTCCTTCAGTGCCAATGCCACTTGGTCGAGTCCCGTCTCTGCCAGCGGGCAGAGATCCGCTCTCCTCCCGACTCCTCTCCGGGGCAGCCTGTGGTCGCCAAAAAGCCTTTGTGTACTTCTAGCTGCAGCTCAGGCAGCCGCCCCAGTCAGGAATCCCCTTTCGTCCCCTTTTCCTCTGCTATCCTCACTAAACAGGTTGTTCCCAGATGGTTTTTCTCTAATCCAGCAGTGCCATGGCTTGACTCCTGCCAGTGTCCAGCTGCTCACTGAGATGTTCTGTCTGCAATTAGCCCAAACTGCAGACGGGTCTCGGGAGCCTGAAAACGCAGCCTCCCCTCACTCCTCTGCCCTATTGTCAGTATTTTTGTGTTAGCCATTCCAATAGGCATGTAGCATTGTCTTATTTTGGTTTAGTTTGCATTTTCTTAATGACTACTAGTGCTAAGTATCTCCTTTTGTGCTTATTTGTTATCCACATATGTTCTTGGAGTATTTATTCAATTTCTTGTCAATTTTAATTGTTTCTTGCTATTGATTTAAACAGCTTTTTTATATATTCTGGTTTAAGTACTTTGTCAGATATGTGCTTTTGTAAGTATTTTTTCCAGTCTGTGAATTTTTTCCTACTCTCTTAAAAGTGTCTTTCACAGAGCAAAAGTTTTTAATTTGGATGAAGCCCAATGTATCAATTAATTTTATTTTGTGAATTGTGCTTTTGTTGTCTTTACCTAACCCAAGTTCACAACGATTTTAAGCTAAGACTTTTTATAAGTATTAGCTTCAGGATTTACATTTAGCACCAAGATAATTTTTGATTAAATTTTTGAGAAAGGTAAAAGTATGCATAGAGATTTATTTCTTGCATATGTAGATCTAATAATTACATCACCATTGTTGAAATAACATCTCACTGAATTTTTTTGCACCTTAGACAAAGGCCAATTGGCTATACATATGTGTCTAATTTTGGAGTTTCTACCTTATCCCATTGATTTATGTGTCTACCACTTAGTCGATATCACATGTAACATCAATTTTAGGTGTTATTAATTGGATTTCCACAATTATCAACATAAAACCAGTTGCTTTATCTAAATATGAAACAAAATGATCAATTATGTAAGTCTTGCAACCAGGTAGTGTCTATACTGGAACGTTAGTTCTTTTGCAAAATTGTTTTAACTATTCTGTTTCTTTTGCTTTAGCTTTTTTGCTTTATAGTCTACTTCTTCCAAATTGTCTCTTTATATAAAATGTATTGTCTATTTCTGCCAAAAATCTTGTTGTAGTTTTAGTGACATTTTGTTAAGTCTATATGTAAGTTTGAAGAATATCTGAATAATACTGAGTCTTTAAATGCATGTGTGTATTTATATGTAAACACTACATGTATATATATTATTTTATTTATTCATCAGTATTTCATAGTTATAAGCAAACCAATCAATGAATCTTGCACATGATTACTTAATTTATTCCTAAGTATTTTGTATATTTATGCTATTTTAATTGGTACTATTTTTAATATTTGTAGACATGCAGTTATATATTAATTTCAGGTGTACAACACAGTTATTTATGTCACATATGAAGTGATTACCCCAATTAATCTAGTGCCTATCTGACACCATATATAATTATTACAATATTATGGACTGTATTCCCTATGCTATACTTTGTATCCCTGTGACTATTTAGTAAATACTATTTTTTTACCTCTTAACATCTTCACCTTTTCACTGATCCTGCCTAACCCCTTCTCTTCTAGCAAGCATTAAAATATTCTTTGTGTCTATGGATTTGTTTCTATTTTGTTTGTTCCCTTATTTTGTTTCTAGATTCCACATATAAATAAAATCATATGGTATTTGTGTTTCTTTGTCTGACTTATTTTACTCAGCATGATACTCTCTAGGTTGATTTCTGTGGTTGCAGATGGCAATGTTTTATTCTTTTTTGAAGTTGAGTAATATTCTATTATATCTATGGACCATTTTTCTATCTACTCATCTATTGATAGACACGCTGTTTCCATATATTGGCTATTGTAACTAATGCTGAGTTGAACATATGGGTACATATGTATTTCCATGTTAGTGTTTTGGGTTTCTTTGGATAAATACCCAGACTGAAATTGGATTCTTCTTTGTCTCTTATTTTAACGTTTGTTTTAAACTCTATTTTGTATGGTATAAGTATTGTTAACCCAGTCTTTTTTTTTTTTATCACCATTTTCATGAATTATCTCTATTCATCTCTTTACTTTCAGTCTGTATATCTTTAGTTGTGAAGTGAGCTTTCTGTAGGCAGTATTTGTAAGGGTCTTTTTATCTCATCAACTCAGCCACCCTGTTTTTTTTACTGGAACATTTATTCCATTTAAATTTAAATTAATATTGGAAAATGTGAAGTTATTGCCATTTTATTATTCATATGTTTTAAATTTTCTTTTTTCCTCTTAAAGAAATCCTTAAACATTTCTTGTCATACTGACTTGGTGGTGATGAACTCCTGTAGCTTTTTCTTGGATGGGAAGCTCTTTATTTGTCCTTTTATTCTAAATGATAATATTGCAAGGTAGAATAATCTTGGTTGTAAGTTTTTGCTTTTCATCACTTTATATATTTTGTGCCAATCACTTCTGGCCTGTAAAGTTTCTGTTGAGAAATCAACTAGTAGTCTTATAGGAGCTCTCTTGTATGTAACTAATTGCATTTCTTTTGTTGCTTTTAGGAATACCTCTTTATTTTCAATCTTTTGCATTTTAATTATAATGTGGCTTGGTGTGAGTCTCTTTGGTTTCAGCTTGTTTGGGACTCTCTGTGCTTCCTAGCCTTGTATGTCTATTTCTTTCAGCAAGTTAGGAAAATTGTCCATTATTATTTCTTCAAATAGGTTTCTAATCCATTGCTTTCTCTCTTCTCCTTCTGATATCCCTATGAAGTGAATATTTTTATACTTGATGTAGTCTTAGAGGCCTCTTAAACTATTCATTTGGGGGGATTTTTTTCTTTTTGCTATTCTGATTGGAGATCTTCTGCTACTTTACCTTTCAAATCACTGATTTGATCATCTGCTTCACTTATTCTACTATTGATTCCTTCTCATGTATTCTTCATTACAGTTATTGTGTTCTTCATTTATGACTAAAGTTTGCATCTGACTTATTGTCTCTATTTTGTTTAGCACTTCTTTTTTTGGAGTTTTGTTCTGCTCTTCAGTTTGGGACATGTTTCCTAGGCTCCTCATTTTGGTTCCCCCCCTAGATAGTTTTCTATGTATGAGGTAGTGCTGCTATGTCTCTCAGTCTTGGTAGAGTGGCCTTATGTAGTAGATATCCTGTGGCACCCAGTGGCAGTTTCCCTGGTCACCTGGGCTGGGTGCTCCAGGTGCATTTGTTGTGTGTGCCCTCCTGTTATAGTTGAGCCATGATTGCTGATGGTGTATTAACTGAAGTGAGGACTGGTTATGACCACAGTGAAGTAGCCATTGTTCAGAGGTTGAATGAATGAAGGAGGATTCACTTTAGATGTGTAGTTTGTGGAGGTGGTTGTGTGGTGATCTGGTGTTTTCCAAAGATGGCCATTGGGTGTATTGATGCTAGAGCTTTGGGAAAGGTCTCTAGTGAAGGCCAAGTTCAGCTCTTGCCTGTGCCCTTGGTATAAACTACAGAGTGATCTGCTTATTGTTTCTATGTGTCCTAGGATTGAGGTGCTGGGGAGAAGCTAAGCTGCAAATGGGCCAGCTCCCATTTATGCAGTGTTGAGGCTGCTTAGACAGAGATATGTGTCATGCAGAAACTAGATGCTGCTTTTGTGGTGTTTGTGAAGCTTTCAGAAATTTTGGGAAAGTCAGGATAAGCTGTCTATATGGAAAATCCACTTAAAGCAACTTGGTTGGACCTGTAAATTGGATGGGTAGGGTCTTGGAATCATCAGGTTAGGGTGAATGGCATTAGTTAGGTTGATGGAGACTCAGGCATGGTGTCTGCTAGTGCATAGGGTGGGGTAAAGGGTGGGCTAAAAAATGGAACAATGGCTTCTGCCAGTCCTTCTGTCTGGGAGAAAACATCTCCTCCAACACTTGTCCTGAAGCCAGATAATTCAGTTACTTCATGTATGTCCTTGATGCTTCTGTCACAGTGCTAGAGCTCAGAGCCAGTGAGTGTGTCAGTGAGTAAATCTGGGTCTTTAAGAGGGACAGCTGGGACTCTAACTGCTCTCCATGTCACTCAGCCACCATCTTCACTGGTTATTACAGAAAGAAATTATGGATACTTCTCTTCCCAGCACTGGAACCCTTGGGTGGGGTTCCTTTTGTGTGACTGGGACACCCTTGCTCCTCAGGGAGAACCTTTACATACCAAATATCCATCCCAATTTTTAATTGCCACACATAGGTGTAGGGCTAGATGGTTCCACATCTCCATCCCTCCTACCAGTCTTGACATGATTTCTTCCATATATTCTTAGTTATAGGACTGCTGTTCAGCTAGATTTGAGGCAGTTCTCAATGATGGTTTTTCTATAGTTTAGCTGTAATTTTGATATAGTCGTAGGAGGGAATGAGAACTGTATTATGTACTCTGCCATATGGACAGGTGATTTCTATTTGGTACTATTTTTAATTATTTTATGTTAATATATAGAAATAGGCTCATTTTATTTCTATTTTCTTGTGTTCTGTGACTTTGCTAAACTCACTTATTCATCAAAGCCTTTTTATAGATTATTTGCTATAGTCTATACAGATGTTTAAGAATAGAAATGATTTTATTTCTTATTTTTCAGTTTGCATACATTTTATTTCTTTTCCTTGCCAGATCTCACTGGCTGGAACCTTCTTAGGTTAAAAACTTTCTGTTTCACTATTAAATATGATGTCAATTATAAGTTTTTTTGTAGTTACCCTTTATTAGGCTAAGAAAGGTCCTTTTAATTCTTTTTCTGTTGGGAATATTTTATCATGAATATACCCAAACACCCCAAATTCCTTAAAGCTGTTTGAGCCATTTCTGCTGAGGCTTCAGGCATGTAAGTGAGGTCATCTCATATCCATTTGCTACAATCCAATCACCACAACAATACTGTGGAGAAGTGATGAGCCTTCATTATGGACTCCTGCCTAAGTTCTTGAATGACTGAATCATGAACAATAAAGAGATGTTGTTTTGGGCCACCATACAGGAAGGGGTCAGAAGTAGCTTTACAGTTGTGAATATGCAAAACACAAAATTTACTCTTGTTTTATTATTTATTATTGTATTATTTTATATACAAATAACCTTAAACCTACTTTTGTCTCATCCTGTATTTGCTGTAGTTTTTGTTTTTACATTGAAAACAATAACTAAAATATTTGATAGTTGAAGAGAGTTCACTAAAGAAATTATTTATAAAGATTTTGGCAGTGTTTTGGGAAACCACAAAGTACAATAGGTTAGCAACAGCAGGGATCCCCTGTCCTTAAACTTGAAGGAACAAGTTGAAGAATTATCACAACTCAAAGGAGAGTTGCTCCTAAACAGGATATGTGCCCACTGGAAGAAGGAGAAAAGGAACCAAGAGAATAAATTCCTAGTCTCATTCTCTTCCTGCCTTCTATTTTCTGCCAAAGCTCCCTAACAGGAAGCCAGTGTTTATGTAGAGTTAAAGGAGAAAAAGGGGAAAAAATAGCTAAGACTTAGCCTCTACATTTCCTATTTCTATAGTTGTTTGAGGCAACCCAACATAGACAACGCAATTAGAAGTTAGATCCTTCAGCTTGAAGGTTTAGATTATACTGACAGTGAAAGAATTTGCAAGTACTCAAGGTGCTATATAGGGAGTAAAACTGTCACAAAATATCTCATCACTGCAGAATTTTAGCATAAAAATTTAAAAAATAAAAATAAAAATGAGGTCAGTGGGAAAAGTCTACCAATGATGTGATTGCTACCAAGGACTAAGCTGATCCTTTCTGGAATTCTGAAATCAAATTAACAAGTGGCTAATTTGTTAGCCAAATAAGGAAAGCCATTTGCCTGTGGTGAACTAATCAATACATATTTGATTGAAGCAGGTGAAGAAATGTGTCTAGATTTTCAAACAAACAAACAAACAACAAAAATCTTGCTTAAGATTGCTAACCTTTCTGTAGGAACAGTTGCTCAGTAAGTTGAAACATTGGGAACAATATCAGTTGTTGATTAAAAAACAAGGCAAATTATTTTTAGTCTTTTTTTTTTTTTTTGGCTTTTAATGAATTGACAGATGTTACTGATATTGCTCAGCTGTCATTGTTCATTAAAGGAGCCAATGCTGAGTTGGAAGTAACTGAAGAATTAGCCTCTATGAATAGTTTGTGTGAAACAACTAGAGGCAAAATATTTTCAAAGTTGAAAAACCACTCATTGGGTGACTCCTAATGTGAAATCTGCTAAAGTATATCACAGTTGATGGTGGTAAAAACCTCTGTAGAACAGAGAAAAGCTTAGTTTGAAAAAGTTACAAAGCTTGTAAAAATGTAAGGTGTTTAAAGCTTGTGGTTATTCACTGTAGTACTCATCAGCAGATGCTTTGCAGAAATATTTAAATATATCATGTATTCCTGAGCAGTACTGTGAACAGTGAAATTCAGTCACTCTCACGGACTTAAACATTGTTAATTCTGTGGATTTTTGTCCAAAATAGTTGAGTATCCTGATTTGTCCTATTTCTAACATCAGCAATTTGATGATTTCACGGCAGTAAAGTTTGAGCTGAGGGTAAACAAGAACTGCCCTCAAACACTATATTGAACACTAAAGAGCCTTAGAAATAAGATTTTGCTCCGTATTTGAGCATGTTTCTTAATTCATTCAACCTAAAATTGCAAGGCAAAATGGTGCTCATATGTGAAACATACTGCAGTAAAGTCATCTTAACAACAAATGTTTAAATCACAAGTAATGACAACCTGTTTGTTTCATTTCTAGTGTTGTCAAAAGGTAAAACAAGAAGTGACATCTCCATGCTCATACAGGTTTGCACAGAATATATTTGCCATGCTCAAACTACACTTCCAGTAGCATTTTTATTATTTTGATGTAAGTGAAAAGATAATTTACATATTTCTCAAGCCACTTAAATTTGTAGTTGAGGACTTTCACCTCACCTTCAATTGGAACTGATTGATATGAGGTGGGATGACATGCTACAATAACAGTAGAGATGTAACAGAATTCTGTAAATGCCTTTGAATTGATGAATACGCTCAGTTAGTCATATGGTTATAGAACGCTATCAACATTTGGCAGTAAATATCTGCATAAAAACATATTGAAGATAAAATACGTAAAATCTCATTTCAGATCAGCACTAACAGATGAACATTTCCAACAGACCTTGATTATAGAGAACACTAACTCTGAACTCCAATTAAACAAAATATTATCTCCTTTAAAAATAATTCTATACTTGACATGTATGACTAAAAAATGGTACTCAAATTACTATTATTACATTTAGATCATTGTCAATAAAATTTTGTGGAAATTTATTTACTCTCCTTTCTTAGAGGTATGTATAGAATATCCTTGGTTTTGCCTCTTGAATCATAAAATTTCATTCTAACCACAATGTGTACTTCATATTTGGGCTCACTGAGCAAGCAATGAAATGTCTCGGAGAAGAGATTGACCTGTGAATGGATCATTTTGTTGACCATATTATAGTGACAACATTCTCAAAGTAAGAAACTCTGGCCCTATATTTAGAGGTTCAGCCACAAATTTCCCCCCACAGACCTCTTGTTAGCATGTTTCTAATTTTTTCTTTTTCTTTTTTTTTTTTTTTTTGGTGGGTTGGGGGAAGGATAGGAGGGTTAGGCTTGTAACAGCGGGGTCAGGCCAAATGCGGAGGGAAGGCAGTCAGCAGGGATAAATCCCCAAGGTGAAATTGATGTTAGAAGCGACCTGTGAAGGGAGGGTCTAATGGAGAAGGGAGCTTGTACAGAGCACACGGACTGAAAACTTTGCCCCCTTGCTAAACGTGGCAGCTGGAAGAGGGACAAAAGCAAACGTGGCCCACACTGACCCCCATTGGTTGCAAAGATGGACCCTCCCACTGGCTTTCAGCACCCATGGGATTCTGGGAGAGGGCATTTAAATGGAGCATGTTGAGAAGCAAAAAGTCAGTTGGTTCTTGTTCCTCCTCCAGCAGGGGACACAACATCAGTCACTGGCAGGCCTGTGAGCAGAAGCCTGGGGGCACAGACTCAAAATGATGCCTGAAATTAGACCAGCTAAGCCACTTATGTTTATGACACTGTTGGGGGGAAATTAAGTTCCTGCTGCAACCTTGAACTGAGCCACAGAGGATGACAGAGTTATTTTTGGGGGGGTGTCTTAGAGGAAATGGGCTTTCAGGCAGAAACTTGCCATTATTTCCAAAGACCTTGGTGATAATAACACTGTGAACAGATTTTTGCTCTTGTGCTATTTTCAGTTCTTGAACCTAAGTAGTAGTTGTAATGACAAATATTTAAATAGCTATTTTTTATGTCATATTCTGACATTTTCCCCCTTTCTTTTGTTACCCAGATATTTTAGGCAGAAACTTGCCATTATTTTAAATTATATGATTGTTAAGTAAAAGATTTCTTTCCTTTCCACTGAACTCCATCTTTGGAGATTCACCTGGTAGGTGGCAAGTGATAGGATTCCCCCCCCCCACCACCATTGGTCTGATTCAGTAGTAGGCTTCTAATCTATTAATCACTGTTCATGCCTCAGTGTAGGTAAATACATCAAATTATCTCTATTTCATAAGAAATGAAACACTATATACTGGCTGAATATATGCACTCTTATAGAATTTTCCTTCACCACTGCTTTCAGGACCACTCTTGAGTAATAGCATCTCTTGGTTGTGGCTGCTTACTGTGTAGATCCAAGTGCACAGCAGCACTAGCCGAACTAGAGATATCCTAGCAAGGGGCAAAAGCTCTCTGTGAGATAATGGGTATGTTGGAAGAGAGTTATAAAGGTGGTAGGTGCAGGGACTGTGACAATCTGATTCATCTGTTTGTGAAGTTTATTGTGCCTTCTGTATCTGGATTTACTCTTACATTTTCATTTTATAATGACACTTTCCTATAAATGTTCAATTTTATGGGTCAGTGAACTAAATTTCAAACAGATAATGATGGGTGGTACAAGCTGTGTAATCTTTGGTTTTATATGGTCAACAGCTAATAACCTCTCAACAGATCTAGTTAGCATGTCATCAATGTAATGGACAAGCATTATGTCCTATGGAACAACTAGACTCTCAAATCCCTTTCATACTAAAATGTGACACAAGATTAGCAATTTCTCAAAGTTTTGAGACAAGACAATAACAAAAGTATTATTATCCCTGTCATTAGAAAGTGAGCTTCTTCTGCTAATAGTGATAATGAGCAGGAGATTATGCAACAAAGTAACTACATACCAGCTGCCATTGCCTATGTTAAATTATTTCAATCAAAACACCACAAGTAGAATCACAGCTACAAGGGGAAATATCACTTGACAAAGATAATTTTTAATCATGCCCCAAATCCCCCCATGAGATATTCACTGGACAAACATGATAAATAGAAATGTTTTATAAATCACAGTCACTGACTCTCCCAATTATTATATGGCGGCATCAATCTTGGTAATTCCCCAATACTGAGTATTATTATGGTTTCATATCTTGGTAAGAGAGAACAATTTTAGGAGACTTCACATAATAACCCTCACTCTGTGGGTAAGGATATTGATGTGGGGAATTCTTCTAACTTCTAATTGTATCTATTTCTCCCAATACCTTTGGTAGCTGGAGCAATAACTATAGAGTGGGTGTGTTCCAAATGTTAGGTATAGAATCAAGCCAAGATTCTATTAGTTCTCATAATTCTATAATCCAAATAATAATATTTTAATTCTTTTTTTAAAATATGTTTTATTAATTTTGCTGTTACAGTTGTCCCAATTTCCCTTCCCTCTGCTCCCCTCCAGTTGTCCCCCCCTTTTAGTCTATGTCCACTAGTTGTGCATATAGTTCTTCTCAACCTCTTCCTGTCTATTCCATTCCCTCCTACTATGCTTCTTAATTCCTGTACCATCTCCCTCTGTCTCCCCCTTTCCTCTCCCTGCTGACCCCCCCGGTATGTTCCCCATACCTATAGTTCTTTTTTCTACTCTCGTTGCATATTTAGTTTGCCTTTGTTTTGATTCCCTAGCTTTTGTTGTTGGTTCTTGTGATGCAGTTTTTATTTTAATGTTCATAGTTTTGATCCTCCTTCTTCTAAACCAGTCCCTTTAACATTTCATATAATAGTGTTTGGATCTAATGAACTCCTTCAGTTTTATTTTGTCCTGGAAGCACTTTCTCTGCCCTTCTAGTCTGAATGACAGTTTCACTAGATAGAGTATTTGTGGCTGTAGGTTTTTTATTTTCATTACTTTGAATATTTCTTGACAGTCCCTTCTTGCCTGCAGGGTCTCCCTTGAGAAGTCAGCTGATAGTCTAATTGGGACCCCTTTGTACATGATTCTTTTCTTCTCTCTTGCTGCTTTTAAGATTCTCTCTTTATCTTTAACTTTTGACATTTTGATTATAATGTGTCTTGGAGTGGTTCTCCCTGGGTCCAGTTTTTCTGGAACTCTCTGTGCTTCCTGGACCTATAAGTCTATTTCCTTCCCCAAGTTCGGGAAGTTCTGCTTCATTACTTTTTCACATAATTTTTCAATTTCTAGTTCTTCTTCTTTGCCCTCTGGCAATTCTATAATCCGAATGTTTGGACTCTTATAGCTGTCCCAGAGGTTTCTGATCCTCTCCTCACTTTCCTTACTTTTTGTTTCCTCTTTCTGCACTGGTTGACTGTTTGTTCCTTTCCTATGTTCTGATTTGTTGATTTGATCTCTGATTTTATTTCCTCACCACTTGTCTCATATGTGTTTTTGTTTGTTTCAGTATAAGTAGCTTTCAATTCTTCCCTGTCTTGTTCCAAATTTTTTGGTAATTCTGTAAACCACCTTAAAACTATAGCTCTGAACTGAGCCTCTAAAAGCTTTCCTATTTGTTCATCTGTCAGGTTCCTCGTCTGCTGCCTGGTGAGCTATGTCACCAGGATTTCAATCACTGTCTGCTTCATTTTGACAGATTTGTGTTTTGCTTTGTTTCCTGGGCAGCCTGTAGGGGGCAGAGCCCTATATACTCGTCACCACCCGGTGACCGGTGGTGGTCCGCAACCTTTTTGCTGCACTGTAATGCTTTGTGTGGGGGCGGGGGTCCAAGAGGATTCCTGCCGTTATTCTCCCCTGGGAGACCGGGATCCATCCCCCTGCCCTCTGGGCCTCTCCGTCTGAGGCAATGGGAGCGGGGGGAGCTGCCTTTCCCAGCATTGGGGTTGCGAGCTGCCAGGACTTGACTGCAGCCAGGATTGCTCCCCCTGCTGCTACCCCCGCTGCTACCACAAACAGTGCCTCCTGACCTTTCCGGTACAGTTCCGATTTCGCCCCTCCTACCCATCCAGACAAGCACCGCTGGTTTATAACTTCATACATTGGGCTTTGATGTAGTTTTTTTTTTTTTTTTTTCTGGAATTTCTGGTTATCTTTTGTTTTGAGGTAGTTGTATTCCTTTCTAGTTGTAGAGGAAGACCGAGCATGTCTGTCTAAGCCTCCTTCTTGGCCAGAAGTCTGATATTTTAATTCTAAAGTGATGAGTGTTCAGAAATATCTAATAACTAGAATAACCAAATAATTTATCACATAAATCAGGACAATATTCAGAGTGAAGGGAACATTAAATGGACAAGATTCTGTGACAATAGATATTTATCAATACTGTACCAGGACAACTGCATTGTGTGGCTACTCTACTGATGGCCTACAGATTAGCTGGATATTACCCTTCCCTCAGTGCATAGCCATCCTGGTATATGAGTGTAGTTCACTGTGGGATTATAGGTTTTTGACAAGGGGTCTGGCTCCTTATCAATACAGGAACTCTAGTTCTGTTACTTGGCTTAAGAATGGAAACTAAATAAGGAACCAAGAATCTTTACACAGGAAGCTCGGGTAGTTCAAGGCAATATATTTAGGGGATGGCTGAGCAAGTTGCAAACCATATATCCTTTTCATCATTCTGAAATCTTGATTTTTTAGACTCTTTCCATTGAAACATGACAAGGAAACCTCAGAATTTCAACTTGTTCATGCTAGACCACCTTTAGGTACAGACTTAATTAACCAATCCAGCAGAAATTTGTGGTCATCCCTAAGTACTAAAAAAACCCCAATCTTAAGGTTGTCTAAACATGTTTATAAATTTGTCCTAATCTGAGTCTTGTATTCCTACCTTATTGCTATAACAATTTCTAAGCACATTCTTATACATTTTTCCAATTCTTACTAAAACAATATTGTGAGTTTTATACACTTTTAATGTTCTCTGTTTTACCAGACAGGTCCTTGTGTGTGGGTGTTTGTGTTTTGGTGAGGGTAGGTGGTGGGGTGGGGTGGCTATTGGTGACCTAAATCTCATGGGCCTAATAACAATGAGGTGCAATGGGTATTCTGGCTGAGAATCATCAAGCTCTTAGTTTAGTCATAGAGAAGTTTTTGTAGGAGGCTTTTTTTTGTTTTCTCACTGAGGGAGGAGAGGTGGATAATAGCCTTGTTAGCATGGGCTTTTGGAAGTTCAAAGTTCTCAGTCTTCTATATGTTCCTTCTTGTAGCAGATTTCTCAACTTTATATGCCTTCTCTGGATTCTGTAAAGGCAGGCCTGGTTCTACAGTTTCCTTTATGCTTTCACTAGGGTCGTTCTGTGTCTCCAAGTTTGTGGTTTCTCTCAGGCCTGCAGGTTTTGGCTGGCTTTCCACGTATGATCACCAGACATGCAAAAGTTCATCTTCACTGCCAATGGGAGTGATGGGATTGGGGAGTGTATGGGAATGCCCAGTTTAGGGGGACCCACAGGTGAGGCATCCTCAATTTCAGGGCTATTGATGGTGTCTGAGACATGATTAGTAGGGTCCACATTCCTTTGATATGTCCTGAGCTCTGGCGGCTGTTATCCCACTCACTCGCCACCCCCCTCCCCCCAACAGGCCATTCAAGACTCAGAACAATGAATGAAGCAAAAAAGAAATAGCGTCTTTGATAGTATCCCACACTTCTGGGAAAGCCAGGCACTCACTCATATGCTCTAACTGTCTCTCATGAAAGAAAAATTTTCAGAAAAGGCATTGAGCTGTGTTGTCATGGGGAAAGAATGATGGAGTAAGTTCAAGCTGTTCCTCTTACTCTCTTCAATGCATCTAGTCTTAGGTTTGGACTCCTGGACCTCTAAAATTGTTCTCTCTTCCATAGGTGATTGTCAAAATCAGTATTCTTTGATGGGAAGACATTAAACACTCTTATTCTGTCATTTTGATGATGATGCTCTCTGGGTGATACTATCTGTGTTCTTCATTGACTACCCATGATGATTAGTACCGGAGTCACTTAATCTCTAGCATCTTGCTCTTTTTAATGCTCATTCTCTTGTCACAGTGGTAATGATTTAAGTAATTGTGTTGTCACTACACATTCATGTTACAATTTTTCCCCACCAGAAAGTAATTTGTGCTTTCAAGTACGTGAACAACCAAATCCTGGAATCCCAATCCTAGACATATGTGAGGCTCCACTTTCTGAGACTACTCTGGGAACAATTACTAAGCTATAGTTGTATCAGGAAAAAGAGGGCACAATTACTTTTAACTGGGTGCATTTGATAAAGAAACTATTTTCAAAGCAGGCAGCATGATTTAGAAAACCAAATTAGGGTTAAAGTTCTTCTAGGGCCAGCAACATTAAGATGACAATACAGTGAGGTCTTAGCACACAACTCCTGGCCTTGGTTATTAGTACAACCATCTCATGCTACTTAGTCTGGATGAGGGTTTGGAAAGTATGCCAAGATTGCTCTCCTCCTGTTCTCTTCTTCCTGCAGGTGTCCTTCCCTCCCTCAATTGATGAAGTTCAACTAAAAGCCAGAAGGGATGGAAACACATTGGCACAATTTGAGTGAGTGACTATCTATGCATCAAGGTAAGAAGAGTGAAAATTGGAGCTGTAGGGATAAACAGACAGTATCCAAAATGACTTGCTATGAGGTTTGAATGTTTTCTGTACTGTTCTTGACACAAAAACATATTCACCTTATGTAAATAAATTTCCAAGAATTTTTCAGAAAGTTCTAAAATGAAATCCCTTTCTGTCTCTTTACCAATCTACTCTGTTTAAGTATAACTCTTTAGATTTTCTATAACTTAGTGTTGCCAAATGTTTCAATAATGTATTCGAACATAATTTACTGACCAAGCAAAACTGATACAAACCTATAAAAATGTGTATAAACTACCATGACTTAAATACAATTGAGATTAATGGGATGAAATAAAATGTGTCTGTTGGGAGAGATGTTAAATGTCAGAAATAAAAAGAAAATTTAAATCCTCAGCATTGTGTGTGCTGAAGCTGTGGTGGTTTTTTGAAACTGAAGTAAGACTCCTAATCTTTAGAAGAATGAGGTTTTAATGTCTAATTGGGACAGAAGCTGTGACCTTCAGTCATTATGAGACAGTGAGATAGAAATGGGACCACCTCAGAGTCTGGGCTTTGAAAAAACTGGCCATTCTATAGGTGAAAATGAGAACAGCTCTGTCCACTGATCCAGTGATGTGCTAAGGGAGACTTTATCTGCCAAGGGCTCTAACTGGTAAAAATAGTTTCCCATTAGGAGAATAAAGTGAGTACCAAGCCAAAACTGAGTGAAGCGGGAACACCAACCTGAGAAATTAGAGTAGAACTGGTTGTCCAAATTGTTCCTTTGGGATTTTCTAAATTTGAGGTGCATATCTGCTAAATAGGAAAAATATACTAGTAATTCAATTAGGAATAATCATTTTAAACTGCATGAGTAAAGGAGGTATCATAAGGTAAAATCACTAAGGTAAAGACACAACACAGGAGGATTAGTACTCCAAGAAAATAAGGAAGAACATTGTGTTCATCAAGTCTGTCTTTATTTGAGTGAGTCTACTTTTCCAGGAGGTCACTATGGAAGAGAGCCAGATTAGCTTTCCATGCTCCTCAGATCAAAGTTCTTTCTTCTATTTACTAAATATACATATATAGACTTCATTACATCTGCTTCTAGGAATCTCTTCTGTTTCTAAAGGCTGTCTTCTGCCATCCATGAGGTCTGTTGATTCTCTTCTCAGACCAGAGCCATTGAGGGACATTAAACCAGGCCAGAGCTATTGAGGGATGTTAACCTACTTTTTGAAGGGGTTCAAATGTACTGATAGGTTTTAGAACTGTCTGTAGCCACTGGACTCCACTCTCATGCCAGCAATTCTGTCCCATCGCCTTTCATTTCCTCCTCCAATGCCAGCACAAATTCAGTGATGGTTTTCAAGCACTGCCTGGGTTGGAAGATGTCTTCAATCCCTTTTCTTCCCTATCACTCCAATGGTTGCTGGCCATCAGTATTTCTTGCCAGATTCTACCTTGCTTTCGCAAACACATAATTCATAAATTTGTGGGTTATATCTCCTTCCTAGTTTCACTTACATTTTTTCTTCTTATTTTTTGTGATAACCTTGGCCTGCTTTAGGATCAAATTTATGGCTCAATACCTATATATATTACCTCTCCCTAAAATAAGTAAGCTTTATATCTTACAAAAATTAATCTCCAGTTAATTGCAGCTGTGATGATTTTGTTATGCACTTTGTGGAAAATAGAAAAAGATGAAAAAGTAAAATAAATATCTAAGCACAACAATGTGATTTATGTTCAAACAAAAACATTTGAATGTGAAGTTACTTGACCAAAGGAGAATTAATTTTTATCTCTTTTTTCTCAAATTTTATCTCTTGTGATATTGTTAAAATCTAACTTTCCTCATTCAGTTCTGGTGTGCAGCACAGAAGGAGCAAAAAGCATGAGAATAAAACATAATGATCAGACTGTAGGGATGCTCAAACTATATTCTTTGCTACAGGTAAGTAACTTTGGAAGGAGTCCATCTCATAAGAGCACATGGATGCTCCTAGTGTCCTAGGCTGAGGATAACTTTTGCTGACTGCTTCAGAAAATGGAAAAGACAATTTAATGTGTATATTTATAAAAGTGTACATTGACAGGAAGCAAGCTGAACTCAAGAAAATATGTAAGCCTATGGTTATCCAGGCAAAACAATTATCAGCTTAAGGAAAGAAGTCTTTCACATCATTCTGTATTATTGAAATTTTGTATAAAGATAGAATCCTGTAAAACCTCGATGTAGTTTGATAAATAATCAAAAGAAGTAATTACAGTACTGTTAGTTCCTACTATAAATGTAGTTTGTAGAGTAATTTAAGTTTTTAGAGACAAAAATTATTCTTTTGATGACAAAGTGAAGAAAAAAATAGTCCTATGGATTTGACTTTTGTAGAAAAGGGGTTTGATTTTTAAAAATCAAGATGTTCAAAGGATCTTGCAGTTTAGAACACATTTTTTCTTGAAGATACAACATAAGTTAAAATGAGAAATTTAGAAGGATATTAGAATAAAGGAAACTATTATCCAGAACAAATGGAAAAAAGAAAGTCTTCAAATATGTATGATATTTAGAGTTTAACAGAGTAAATCATCTGGCAGATGAATGAAGTAAAAAGTACAGAGTAACACAAAGAAGATAACACAGGAAAATATACTGATGAGAAAATGTTCTGTTATATTAAATGACTGCTTTCTGCCTTTTAAAAATATTTTTCACATATACCTTAGGAGATTGTCAAGCTGAATGTTTTTGTGTTATGCAGAAAAAATTTCTGCAAGCATGTTAATGGATAACTTTCAACTCAGTCTGAATTTGTTTTATAGAAAATCACAGTGAGGTATCAGTACTTGTTTAGGCTGCAAACATTTTTTTTTGTGATACCACATGAAACCATCAGAGTATAATATATTGTATCTATGATAATATTTTCCATAGAAGTCAGTGATGTGGGTGGTTGATGTTTTACATTTTATGCTATACAGTACTTCAAGAATGAATTTTGTAATATGAGTCTATATTAATATTAAAGAAAGATGAAAAGAGTCTACTGTTCCAATTGTGCATCTCAGATATTTCTTCCAATAATAGATATTCAGGACAAAAACAAAACAAAACAAAACAAACAAAACAACAACAAAAAAAACCTAACTAAACAGATCTCTTTAAAAAACAAACAAATATACAAACAAAAGCACACACTATTCTAGAGAAATGTCTTAGAATTATCTGAGGAAATTGAGCCAGGAGGGAGAAATAATACAAATCAACTTCAAAATATAATTAGTCTTTTTAAGTGAAACAACTGTGTTCTCTCCAGAAAGACATATATATGTTAACTCAGTAGGAAAATTGTTGCATTATAAAAGGAAATTGTTTGCTTTTTTGTTAAAGCAAACTTTATGAGCTGTACCTCCAACATATTTTATTTCACCAGTTAGTTGCAAGCACATGTATCAGCCTGGATTTGACACTGTCACCTGATATGTACATTAGGGGTCAGTTCTGTGGGACTGAGCTCTTAACCTGTAAAATGTGATGTTGTCTCTGCATCAATAATGTCAAATTTGAGTTGAATTATACCCAGGTGGTGTCTGAGACCATCTGGGAGGTGTGGAGGAAATCACATACCCACACATTGGAGTTGAGTTTAGAACCTTTAGTGACCTTTGGTCATGGAACCACTAGAACAAGCAGCACAGAACCCTCATAGTCCATGTACCCAAATACAACTCAAAAGATGTACTGTATCAGATTGATATGAAAACTTACATAAAATTATATTTAAAGCTAAAATTGTTGAGTAGAATCATGAATCAATAGACAATGGAAACTAGCTCTTCCCTTTGGTGTTTCATCTTGTTTTACTTTTCAGTGCATTTTAACATACCTTTGTTATTTGAGAATTACAAAACCCAAATCAGAGTATTGGCATTCACCTTTTGCCAATTAGAAAAGTTAGCCTCATAGAAGATTAGTGACCACCTCCGATAAATAAATAAGTAAATAAATAAATAAAATTAGTTAATCAGGAATCAGTCATTGTTCCAACTTCGGTCCCAGTCAAGGTGTTTTCCACTACATTTTACTGCATCCTTAAGAGTTATCTCCCTAATGAGTAAATTAAGCAAAATAGCAGGGTACAAAGTCAATATTCAGAAATCGAAGGCATTTCTGTACACCAACAATAAAATATCAGAGATAGAAACTAGAAAAAAATTCCATTTACTATAGCAACAAGAAAAATAAAGTACCCAGGAATAAACTTAACCAATGAAGTTAAAGACCTGTACTCAGAAAACTACATAACACTGAAGGAAAAAATTAAAGAAGATACAAATAAATGGAAGCATATACCATGTTCATGGATGGGAAGAATCAACATCATTAAAATGTCCATACCACCCAAAGAAATTTATAGATTCAATGCAATCCCTATTAAAATACCAATGCCATATTTCAGAAGTCTAGAACAAATACTTCAAAAATTTATATGGAACTAAAAAAGACCCTGAATAGTCACAGCAACCTTGAGAAAGAAGAATACAGTAGGAGGAATCACAATATCTGATACCAAACTATACTACAAGGCTACGGTAATCAAAACAGTCTGGTACTGGCATAAGAACAGACATAGAAATCAATGTAACAGAATAGAGAGCCCAGAAATAAACTCAGGTATATATGGTCAACTAATACTTGACAAAGGGGAAAGGAACATAACATGGAGGGAAAAGAGCCTCTTCAAAAAATGGTTTTGGGAGAACTGGACAGGGGCGTGAAAAAAATGAAACTAGACCACCAGCTTACACCATACACCAAAATAAACTCAAAAATGGATCAAAGACTTAAATTTAAGCTGTGACACCATTAAAAGTCCTAGAGGAAAACATAGGCAGGAACATTTCAGATATTTTACATAGCAATATTTTCACTGATATATCTCCTAAGGTGAGGGAAATGAAGGAAAGAATAAACATAGGGTACTATATCAAACAAAAGAGTTTCTGCTGAGCAAAAGAAAACATCATCAAGATGAAAAGAGAACCAACCATATGTGAAACTATATTTGCCAATGATACCTCAGACAAAGGATTGATCTCCAAAATATATAAAGAACTTATACAACTCAGCACCAAGAAGACAGACAAGCCAATTAAAAAATGGGCAAAGGACCTGAACAAACACTTCTCCAAAGAGGACATACAGAAGGTCCAGAAGCATATGAAAAAATGCTCAACATCACTAGCCATCAGAGAGATGCAAATAAAAACCACAATGAGATACCACCTCACACCAGTCAGAATGGCCATCATCAACAAATCAACAAACAACATGTGTGGGTGAGGATGTGGAGAAAAGGGATTCCAGGTACACTGCTGGTGGGAATGCAGACTGGTGCAGCCACTATGAAAAACAATATGGAATTTCCTCAAAAAACTAAAAATGGAACTGCCTTTTGAACCAGAAATTCCATTGCTAGGATTATACCCAAAGAATCCTGAAACACCAATTCAAAAGAACCTATGCACCCCTGTGTTCATAGCAGCACTATTTACAATAGCTAAGTGTTGGAAACAACCTAAGTGCCCATCTGGAGATGAATGGATCAAAAAACTGTGGCACATTTACACAATAGAGTACTATGTAGGAGAAAGAAAGAAGGAACTTCTACCATTTGTTACAGCATGGATGGAACTGGAGAAAATTTTGCTTAGCAAAAGAAGCCAGGCAATGAAAGAAAAATACCATATGCTATCACCTATTACAGGAGACTAATGAACAACACAAATGATGAAATTGAACCAGAGGCATGTAAGCAAGGAGTAGACTAACAGTGACAAGGGGGGAGGGGAGGAGGGAGGGAGAGAAGTAGGTAAGAAGGGGAAGGGTCTAGTCAAAGAACATGTGTAAATAACCCATGGACATAGACAACTGGGTGGGGACTGACTGGAGGAGAAGGAGTGGGCGGTGTGTGGGGAAACAATAGGGGAAAAAGTGGGACAACTCTAATAGAAAAACAAAAATTTTTAGTGGGGGAAAAAAATGAAAGCAAAATAAATTAATAAATGAGCCAGGAAATACCCCCCCCCCCAAAAAAGTACCTCACATGTGGGAAAGTGAGTAAAAGAAAATGTAAAGTATAGAAATATAATTTTAGTGAATATTAGAAGGACAAGGATTTTTTTTACACTGTACATTTTTCTCTCTACCTGATCCCTCCAAGAATTTGGCATTCTGAAGAAGTAAATAATGACACAAGGTTCTTTGCATAAAGATAATAAGACCAGTTGTTAATAGAGGTTTTGTTGACCATGACTTTGACTGGAATGTCATGCCTAAAGGAGACATGCTTGGGCTCTGGTTGTTATGAAAAACCCTGAGGAACTGGGATTGACTTTCAAAGGTTATAAAAACCCACTAGCAAAAGTCCTGGTACCTTAACTGGTTGTGCAGTTCCAGGGAAGGAACAAAGGTTGCTTTCCTGAAAGATGGCTAGAAGGGACCTTAAGGCACAATGGAAAACCCGAAGGACTTGGAAAGGACAGGCATTTACAGGCAAGGCTGAATGGCAGGTATGTGGCTCAGCTCCTGTGCCCCGAAGGGCAGACTGAAAGTCACCCTAAATGGCCCTTGTGTAAGTCCCAGCAAAGAAGACATAAAGATCATATGTGATCATTTGCTGCTCTTCTTGTGTTTATGCAAATGAACAGGATAAATTAAAGATGGACTTAATGCAGTTCTTTTAATGACAAGGAGGGTAATCTTAAGGAGAAAAACTGAGATTCAAGGAAAATCACAATGATCAGTGGCAGACTATAAAGTAGTGCAGCTAACTGTCTTTAAAGTTTATTTTCATTTAAAGTTAGTTTTCATTTGAAATTTAAACTAGGTCTGTGACATCATCAAAGATGCTTAATTTACATGCAAGAAGAATGTCAAATGCCTTGCAACTGGATGTCTTTCCAATAAGAGAATCTTGCAGATTTAGAGACTGGTTTGTGGGTTATGTTGTATAAATTAACATGTATGTTCTGTTTTCATAGGGCATAAGCCTATGATCTCATTACCTGAGTGATTGTATGTATATATAGGCCTCACTTAATCTTGTCTGCATTGCTGCCTCCTGAGACTCAATGGTTTGACTGAACTAAGTGGCTGGGTTGGTGAACATGGTGGTCTGTGGGCTTCACTTTAAAACTGATTTCTCTTTTCTATCCTAATAGCTTGGACAAAAAAAGCCCAGAGGTCTGAGAGAGGGGGAAACCTAAAATATTCCCCTCAGCCCAAACTAAGTAGAGTGGACAATATGGTTTTGGAGAGGTGTGATGTGCCTTGCACACCTTCCTCCAAAGAAGCCTTTTTCTTCCCTAATGTAGGACATTGAAAAATTAATCCCTGTCTTTTGTCAACTAGTGGTTATGAATTGAATGATGCATTTGACCCTGTTGCGAAATCTGTTGCCCCCAGAGTACAACAAGGATACCAGCCTGTTAAACCAAGCATGCCATTGTCCAGGGACAGCTGACTGACTCAGAGTCTGAAAGATCCTTCCCCATGTGGGAAGGCCACCCTCCCATCCACACCCCCACTCTTATTAGAGATTTCTGGACCCAGTGGTAGGTAGGACGATGACCATGTCCAGCTTGAAGCAGCTAGAGGAGCATGAGACCTTCACCATTGTCTTTTATAAGATTATAAAGGGTCTTAAATCTGAGAGGGGGAATTGTTATTTTTTATTATTATAAAAAATTAATTAGTTAATTTAAAAAGAATAACATAGAAAAGGGTGAGGCCAAAGAACTTATATGCACAACCCATGGACATGAACTAAGGGGGTTGGGATTGCTGGGGGTAAGGGAGGTATTGGGTGAAGGGGAGCAAAGGGGAGAAAAAGCGGAAGTATTATAACAATATAATCAATAAAATATAGTTTTAAAAAAGTTACCTGATTATTATGACCAAGTAAAATATGATACCTTGGTAATTTCTGGGCAAATGTATTCTATTTTTTCTGCCCATAATACAATTGTTTAAAAATGCAAGCATGTCAATGGATAACTTTCATCTAAATCTGGATACATTTCACAGGAAATCAGTGAGGTCTCAGTACTTGCTTAGGCTTTAAAACATTTCTTGTGATGCCATATGAAACCTTCAGAGTACTTTATCCTCTAATCAGTGGCAGGAAAAGAAATCTTGACAAATCTCATAAACTGTACTGTCACTCTTTTTTTACTATTATTATATTTGTAGAATTATACATTCCTAAAAGCGTTTGCCTCAACCAAAAAGAAAAAGGAATGATTCTTATGCCAGATTCTGAATGTGACATTCCATGACAATGGGAAACTGAGATTCCTATACTCATTTTGTAGATAAGAAAACAGAGTGGATAATAGGTGAATTGCTTTGCAAAGATCACATAGTTAGTAACTATGCTAGGCAGATTGGCTCCATTTGTTTGTTTTAGAATATCTTTTGCTTAAGAAGGTTTCCCACACCCTTTTTCTCCAGGTAACTCCTGTGCAAATTTTCCTTATCAATAGGATATCAAATAATGTTCTTTATCTCTCTAGAGCCCCAGTGTTATAGAAGGCAACAACATATACTCTAAAGAACTTGGCTTGCTGAGGAGCTGAAATGTCTTCTTTCTAGTCTTCCATACCTGTTAGTTCATGCAGTTCCTTCAAGTACTGTATCCAAAGTAGTCATTAACAGAAAGACCCTTAAGTTGAATCATAGCATGTATCAATAATGCATTATTACCATTACTATAGGGAATTAGCTCTTAAATAACGATGATTGAAGAAATTTTAAGCAAATGTTTTGAGCAGAAGGACCCTTGACTTATATAATCACATTTTCTTTCATGTATTAAAGCTGGTCCTTCTTTGAAATTTTACTTTATGGATATTTGAGCTCCTTGCTTTGATCAAGGAGGAGATTGATCTGGATACTAGATCTGAGAAGGTCCAGTGTGGTAGAAACTTCACGGTTCGTTCTCTGAGGGCACCATATTAGGTTGAAGCTGGGCAAATTGAAACTTGATCTTGTAAAAGACAGACATACTTGACAATCATGGAAGTTAGCTGAACAGAACTAGAACTGAGTAAGAGTGTGGTTCAAAACACTGCTACCAACTCCCTACAGAGTCTCTTAGTGACTTACTTTTATTAGCTTGGGTTTATTGAGGATATGTGATAGAGTAGGCTGAAAGGATAGTGTACCAATTGCACAGTACCTACTAAATGCTACAATTAAGCATCTGTACCCTAATGACCATTTTAAAATTTGATTAAATAGAGCTTCTCGTGATTTTAGTGAAATTTTTTTGCTCAGATCAATATTATAATGTGTTCTTAGACAAAAATTACATAAGGTTTGCCACAATTACACATAGAGTAACATAGAAAGATGACATATATTGAGGATCAAGAAAATAAAAGAAATGTGCTTCAACGTTTAGATTTGTCTTTTTCAAGAATTATTTCTCTATGATTTTTATGTCTCACGAGGGCAAGTGTTTCATTAAATACATTGCAATTCCTTTCAGGATAGCTTTTCCTCTTAAAAGAAAAATATTTTTTTCTCATCAGTTATAGACACCATCTGCAACTCTCCATCAAGGTAGGGGAGTAAGAATTAATTGATATAAGCTTTTTTCTCTGTCAGAAAGGCAATATGATAATTTCTTTTACATTTTTGGGAGATGGATGCAAAGCACAGGAAAGCCCAGAGGAAGTCACTAGCACTCAAGTGCATTAATTTAATTGTTGAACATTTATGTAACTGCTGAACATTTTTAGGAGTAAAAAAGATCAAGATAAGTTTCCAAACAAGAGACATAGACAAAAAGCAACTATAAGTGTCTTCATACCTATAAAAAGATTATGGCTTATTTGAATGTCATATTTTCATACACCATTCTTTGTGTGTGTCCAGCATGTCACAAAGCTATACATTAATTTCAGTCTCTAGTTCAGAGTGACTAAAAATGTAAGTGTTGAACGTATACCAACAGCTTAATGAAAAAAATCAATATGTGCTTTCCATAGAAAATATCAGACCTATTAACCAAGTCATTCTGAGAAATATATATTCTGTTGTAGCTTCTTCATTACTTGTTAAATCTCCTGTCTTATCCAGAATCAAAAGTGATTAGGAGATTAAAGAACTATAACTGCAGGGTTTTCCCTTGGGTCCCCTAGGAAGCAATTGAGCTTGAACAAAAATAATATAATTGTATTGTCTAAGACAGAACCTAGTTTTCTTAAAAAAACATGAGAAAGAAACTTGGGTGAGGAAGGAGTGGAAAGCAGGGAGACATACAGCAGTAAAAAAGGGGGGGGAGGGAGAATATTATCAAAAGAAGCAGAAACAGTAAGAAAAAGGCAAAGGAAAAAGCACAGAAAGACTCAGAAGTATGTGAGATCTATTTAGTCTCGTCCATCATTTTTCTCTTTCTAGCCTTTCTCTCTCATTATTTTGTCACATTATTTGATCATATTATTTCCTTCCTACCCATTGAAGTCATTATCTAGATACTCTTTTGGGGCAAACAGCAAATAAACCCAAATTTCATCATTTCACTGGTACCCTAGTCATTCTGCCTAACCCTATTCCTACAAAGTCAAAATATAAACTCCATTATCCTAGCATAGAATGAAGCTAGCATACATTTTCAGGTATGAAACTCAAGGAAGGAAAAAGTTCTCTAAAGAAAGATGTAGTCAACGCAGAGATCAAATAAGTCAAGGAAAAAAAATACTCACTGCATTTTACAAATGCTTATTCACTGAAAAACTTTACCAAACTAGTTTTAATTAATTTGGTGGGTTTAAACATCTCTCCTTCAGTAAATTAAAGGAATATTCAATTGGGTACGTTGAAAAAATAAATAGCATTATAAAGGAAACAAAAAGCAGAAACATATTTTGTCACAAAATATATAGGTAGATAACAGGTTGAAAGCAACATCCATATGGCTTCCATGACCAGATGAGATAGAAGAGAAGATCATTTTAAATTTTTTCTAAGAAGAATTAGAAAATATTAGGAAACTCAGAGTTTTATCTTAACAGGATAGAAAGGCAGAATTCTAGAAATTAAAGGCCATTTGTAACTTGTTATTAGTAGATTGCCTTTAATAAGACTGGATTAAGAATACCAGTGAAACAATATATAGACTTAGTAAAAGATCCAAGATACTAATTTTTAAATTGAATCAATATGAATATAAAGAATATGGTTTCAACAACAAGTATAAAAGACCCATGGACATAGACAACAGGGTGGGGATTGACTGTGGTAGTGGAGGGTGGGTGGAGTAGGGAGAGCAGTGGAGGGAAAATTGGGACAACTGTAATAGAACAGCAATAAAAAATAGAATAAGGTTTCTTATTTGTTTTATGTAACAATTTCTCAGAGCTCTGTTGGTTTAAACAATTTTATGCTAAACATGTATATCAGATTTTATCTACATGTATATGACTGGCTTTTTTTAGGTAGATTTTATTTTCAGTATATATAGATGGCCTCAGCTCTCTAATTTCTTATTTTTTAAAAAACAGAAGCAAGTATTACATTTTCAATATGCCTTGAATCTTTATCAAAATGTTTAAACTCCAGAGACTGAATATACAAATAGATAATAACAGACAGACCATATATGATGATGGAGCTCTGATCCAGGTAAGAAATGCAGGAAGATAAGTTATAGTCTACCTAACCTCAACAGCCAAGACCTGGTCAGTGACTACCAACTTCCATATGTGTTGCCCTCTTTTCAACTTATGGCCAACTAAACAAAGCCAATGATGCTCTCCAAACCAATCACATAAGCTGCCCTGCTTCTATTGAGCCGACCCCCACCACTCAATGCCAACAACCTTCAGTCAGAGCATAGCTAAAGCTTGCCCATTATTTTTTTCACTATAAAACTTTTCCATTCCTCTGGCTGTCCTCACATCTCTGCCAAACACAGGTGAAGGTGGATGGCTCTCTTGCTACAGCAAGCTCTGAATAATATACTCTCTTTTCAGTTGGGTAGCCTTCATTTACTCCTACAAAACCATCCTTAGGCTTGTTTAAAACACAAGAAATGAAGAAAGAGAGAAACTTGTGTTCAATGAAGAGTGCTTTCTTCCTACTCCACTGGTTTCTATAGGTAAGGACATTTTCCATGTCTTTTCCTTCCTTTCTCCAACCCATGGGAAAGGAACACAGTACTTGATTGGTGAGCAGTAGAGATCAATGCCAGGTTCCAGTTTAAGTGGACTTAAGCTATCGAAAATCCTAAGAATGGGGTTTAAGAATTTTTCTTCTCATTTTTATTTGCTAAATTAGGGAGGTAGTCACCAGGGCAAACTCCCAAATTTCCTGGTGAAAGTTCTTCTAGACTTTTGCTGGAATGTAAGGTTATGTCTTTGAATCTAGACTTTCTCAGCAATTAAAGTGATATTGGGGCTTTAATCTACATTATCATTCCTTTGGATGCAGAGAAAATTTGGAGACACTTTTAAGCACACAAAAAAGATACCCTCATCTCTTTTAAAATATTTTTGATATAAATAAAGAGGAATTCATCCTTTCCTGCTTCATAGAACAATCCTGAAAATTGCAAGTCCCTGTGAGGATCATAAGAAAATTAAGTTTGTACATGAAGTTTTGTTATTTTCTTTTAAAAATGCCTTCTTTTAAAGTACAGTCTCACCCATTTTTTTATAATTTTACAAATTTATAATTTTTGCACTTTCAGTGTGTGGGTGTGCGCAAATGAGCCTAACGTGTTTCTGTTAATTTTCACACCATTTTCCACTGTGCTCCTGATGAGCTGCTAAAATTAATTTGAAAAAAATATGTCATTATTGTTACCTGGGTATCAGTGAAATTATTATTTTTTGTTCTCATATAGGAAAAACAACTATTTTAACAAAACAAATAAAATGTATTACATTATATTATTTTACTTTAGGCCACTGGGTGAGTTTGTATGTGCTCACAGGAATAGCAAGCCTGTGATACAAATTTTGCTCCAGGGCACAGACAAGCGGGTCTGGTTGTGTTGCTAAGAGTGCCAAACCTATGACAAGCAGATCTTCCAAAAAGAAAAGATTTATTTACTCTGTCTAACATCTGAAAATATTTTTGTATTCTTTCTCATATTTAACTCCTTTTAATATTTATACAAGAACAATTTAGCCAGTTCCTCAAAGTGTACCTATGTTTCATGGTGGAGGGTGGGGTGGGCAAATAACAAAAGTAACACATTCCATTTCCATGTCGGGCTAATTTAGGAGTTCTGTCTTACGTAAAGGAAATTCCACAAGTGATTCCTGAGTTGTAAGTGACTTTTATGTATGAATATAGCTGCATAAATATCCCTACTATTTTTCAGAAAGGCAAGCATTTTAAGAATATGAAAAAAACTCAAATTTGTTTTTAGTGAAAGTAGGAGTCAGAGAAAACCTATATGTTCCAAATAACATATGAAGACTGGCGAACCTTCTGAGACCAGAAAACTCTGAGTGAGAGGCAATGATATTCTTGCCAAGAAGACCTAGGCAAGGAAGGGGGCTAAAGGAGGTAGATCTGTTTGTTTGCTTTAATGTAAGAAGTGTTTAAATAGTGCTTATTATGTTCCCAGTATTATTCTAAGTTATTTGCAAATATTAATTTATTTAAGCCTCATAAAAACCCATGGACTACTATTATTATTCACATATAACAGGTAAACAAAAAATTCAGTATAGAAAGTAAATGGCAATCACAGAAATTGATAATGAATATCCCCTCTAAATGGAAAGGCATATGAGCAAAACCAACAGGCAAGGTAGATAAACAAGGCATTGGAGTACTCAGAGTAACCCAGCATTGGTGCTAATGATGAACGTTTGTGCCACTCCCTCATTCATATGTTGAAACCTAACCGTCAGTGGGGTGGTATTAGAGACTGAGTTTTGGGGGATGATTAGGTGAAGAGGGTGGGACCTTTATGAATGGGATTAGTGCCCTTACTACAAGACCTCAGAGAGCTCCATCTGAAAGCACAGAGTGAAGCTGGCCATCTAGGAAGGCAGTCCTCACCAGACACTGCACCTGCTGGTACCTTGATCTTGGACTTCCAGCTTCCAGAGCCATGGGAAAAGAACTTTTGTTGTTTAAGCCACCCAATTCTTTGTATTTTTGTTATAGTAGCATGGACAAACTAAAACAGTATCTTTCACAATTTGTATCACCAAATATACTATCTAAAGATGAGAAAGTCACCTAGAAAAGTATGGCCATGTTCTCTGATGGCAATAGCTATTGAAGCAATGTGGCTACACCAGTTCTCCTGAGTCATGTATGTTATCAGTCGGAAGAGATAACGCTACACGAAGTGGTTGCATGTTATAATTGAAGAGCCCATTGCTGCAGCAAGAAAGTAAGATATCCTTGAGCTATGATATCAGAGACTATCCTGATCCCTCCTGCTTCCAAAAGAATCATTTGTTGATAGCTCTCTGAAGATCTCACTCATTTTGAATTGAACAGCCAAACAAAAATAAGCACTGAATAATATTGTAAAAATTAATAAGATAAAAATAAAATGGGATGCAAAATCTTCCATGTATAAAGAAATTTCACCAAAAATTAGACACAACAGCTGAAAATTGTAACCCTAGTATGGTAGTCTGATATCAAAAATGTGGCTGGAATGTGGGTTTGTGTTTAAAAAGTATACATGGTAGAAGGCAGAAGAGCAAGATGCCAAGGCAAGGTAACTCAGGCATACTATTGAGTTGACCAGTATTTGTGTGTAGGGATCCTGTTAAAGCATCATGTTTACAGAAGCTGGAAACATAGTTAATGCAAAGTAGAATACTGTGGGTTTGGAACAAGATTGGAAATGTGAATAATTTTGAGGAAATGTTTTCATTAAATGAGATGATACCAAGATCTTTTCCTAGAATTTACAACTAATTAAAAACTTGTCAGTAAGAACAAAGGGTTTACATTTTGTTTCCAGGATATTTTATAGCTTATGAAAATCTAGGCAAATTTCATTTCATAAATTTTTATCTTTCTTGCTAGTATCTTCTGTAGTTCTCACTGTTCATTCTTGCCACAGACAAGTTAAAGAATTAATGTCACGTTGAAAATATCTTTCTTTGTTTAGTGACTTTGTGCTTTGATCCCTGATAGATTTATTTTGTAAGCTCAAATTTTTAATGTATTAATAATTCTATTTTACTTTTGCCTCTATATTTCTTTGTGTCCTTGCTTTATTCAAATGTTCAACTGACATTAGTATTTCATTTTCAGGCTGTCTTGGAAAATTTTTAGGAAATGTTGAAATCTCTAATTATTGAGAGATTAGAGATTTATCCTTTATAATGCATTATTTTAGGTTTAGACCAAAGGACTTGCTTGTTCTGTATTACTGTATTAAGTAATTTTGCAATGTCCCAGAAATTTAAAAAACTGGTTACTAAACAAATTGTAACAAATGACTTTTTCCTTTATATAAGTAAAACTGAATTAAGATAAATTGTATATATTTTTATGACCAAGAAAAACTTATATGTCACAGAGATTAATAGCTATATTCATAAAATAAACAGTATATTTTAAAGATAGGAAACTTTATACATGTACCAGATTAGGTCTCTAAAGCATGTATTTTAATATTTGAACAACTATTTTTAACAATTACAAGGCTAGCTTCAGTTTATGATTTTATTACTAAGTGTCTTACTGAATGAGCTAGACATTGATAAATTTCAAGTAACAAAAATAACATAAACATGACAATATAATCAGGAAGATTTTATAAATATTGCCCAATAAATTATTTATTTAAAAGCTAAAAGTTTTATAGCATTTTATTTATTGATAATAAGATTCCTAAATGGAAAAAACAATATCCTAAGAAACCAAAATTGTAGTAAAGTTGTATTAAAGAGTGTCATTTTATGTTTTTCTAGCTATCCTTGACATCCTGATAAATAGATTGAGAGAAAGAAAGAAAGAGAAAAGGAAAGAAAGGAAGGAAGGGAGAAAGAAAGAGACTATGAGATGAACTACTCTTTCAAAATAAATTAGGTGAAATAAAATATTGGGGATGTAATCTAAAAGCTTTAGAAATAAAATTCAGAAGAAAATAAACTCATGCTGGAGATGAGAACAATCACAAACTGTATTTTTTTTAATTATTTTCATTGTTTAGGTCAGAATTATAATGTTTCTATCTTAATAAAACATAATACAGTCAAAAGATCACCTTGAACACCTACAGACAGCATAGTCTTACAAAGGAAATATTAGAGTGTTCTTTGAAAAAATATTAATTTATTTATTCAGTCAAGAGACTGAATAATTGTAAATTAAGTAGTTCTTGGTTCCAGCCTTCAAAGCATTTATAATTTTTATGTCTGTTATTTGCTTAGGATTATTAACAAAAAATAACGATAGGAAACAATTAGGGTAGTGATTACAATTTCTTGTAGTAACTAAATACTGTGATAATGAACGCAATCTTTAAACCCCAGTAAGGTGGCATTTTTGCCAAGCAGAACTAGAAACTAGAAAACTTTTGTGGGTATTTAGGCAAATCACTATATCGCATGAATAGAGCACATTGAAACAAAACATCTATGACACAGTCAAGATTAAATGCACTTTGGAAAAAGGAAAAATGTCAGTTTTTGAATATTCCCATCACAAGGACATTCTCTACATGGCACAACTTACAAATAATTTACTTGTACATCTTTCACTTCCTGGTGTATCACATCTTTATATTATATTATATTATATTATATTATATTATATTATATTATATTATATTATATTATATTATATTATATTTTTTGCATGCAGGTGTGGGTATCACTACCTCATTATTTACATCCTATGCATTTTTAACATTGTGTGCTTTTAGTGACTTGAGGGTTTTTTTTTTGTTGTTGTTTTCCTTTCCCTTTGGGAGTGTTTTCTGGTTTTGGAACTGTTAGTTTTTACTCCATGTTCTTTCATTTGGTTGATCAAGACACTGTTAAAATTTTGCTGTGGAACACTTTCAGTTACATTGTCTGATCATCTTTGGCAATAGCAAAAATTTCTTTGTTGCAGCTTAAATAAGTCCTGGCTGTAATTATTACTCTTGGAGTGGTTTTACTAAAGCACTTGATTATATCCAGTCCACACTCTGTATTGTTAGGCCAAAACATAACAGAAAGTTATTTTTTCATTTTGTCCAGAAAATTTAATTTTTTGGTCCAATTGTTAGAAAGATTGTTAATATCTGCAAATACCTTGTGGAACTAGTGACTATATACTTTAAATATATTTTATTTAAATACATTTGTATATAAATATATTTTATTTAAGTACATTTACATATATACACACACACATATATTGTGTGTGTGTGTGTGTGTGTGTGTGTGCGTATTTAAAATATCAGACCCAGAGTTAAAAGTTTTGCAGCAGAGTTAGGTCTCTGCTCTGAACTAACTGTATTAATTGTATGGTTCAGAGAAATTTACTAATAAAGGCCTAATAATAGGTGACCCCTGAGGCTCTTTTCAATATTATCTGTGCTTCCAAATACATTTTTCATAATAGATCAGTCAGTAGTCAAAATGTAAGAGCATGTCTTAAAACCATGTAACTCCATGTCTTAAATCAGGTAGCTTCATCAATTTAATAAACACTTACAAAGAGATAATCATATGTTAGGAGCTTACCCTTTTACACAGAATGACAGAACAAGCTAAAAATTCCTCTCTAATGTCAGTGTATGTGTCTGTGTGTGCATGTATGTATCTGGAAGTGTATAAATAAAACATTTAATTGGGTTTTTTTTCTGGATGGTAAGGTTAAAGATATTTTTTACTTTCTTCTTTGTGCTTTTCTGATATCTTCTAAATTTTCTACAGTAAAACTATACATAGTTTTATAATCAGAAAAACAACAAAATAACTATTTTAGATAGATAAATTATCAAGGTAAATACTTTTCACTAACATGTGGGTCATTTAAAGAAGGTGAGTAAAGGATAAACTGTACAAAAGCATACTTTGTTTTTGATTGAAATTCTAATTTCTATTACTTCCGAGTTTTTGAGGCCAACCAACCAATTTACAAGATGGTCTGAATGCTAGTTATTTTGTATGTGTATCATTAGTGTATATTTATTCTTCTTCTAAGAAAAGTTCTTCATGTCAAAGATTAGCCTTTACTTCTCTAGTGAATATGATTTTTGTTATATAATATCTATAGAAACTAGGTCAGTAAAAGACTTCATACATGAAGATATTTTTAAGCAAATAAATTATAGTTCCATTCAGAGCCAAAACTAGTTTGTTAGCATTTGATTAAATGCTTCACTAATTTTCCATGGCAATGTATTTCAAAGGAGGTAAGTACTAATGGCTGCACTTTGTGGTTAATGTGTTGTTAAATTGATATAGAAAGGTAATGTTGATGTAATAATTCTCATTCATACATCCTTTCTCAACAGAAAATTTATAATAAATTAAGAGTAAGCTGACATTCAAAACCTAAATAATCTAATATTAATTATGAATTCTTTACCATGCTAAAAACAATTGTTTAACATTTTTCAGTGTTCATTTAAAAATTAGTAAAAATTAATCTTCCTATGAAAACATTAAATTTTCTAGACTAACTTTTTAAATGAGTACAATTAAAGCCTTCATCAGATGAAATGAAATTTGCATAAACATACATGCCTTAATAGCCTTTGGTACTGAAATAGAAATTGCTCTTCTTCTTGATGTGCTTTGTTGCATGATTATTATTTCTCTAACGTCTTTATAACTGGATGTTTGCTACTCATCTTTTGTTAAAGTTCATTTTGTTTGTGAACAATGCATTTTAACACTATCCAATAATTTATTTCAAATTTGTGTTAATTATAGAACGTTAATTCTTACATATTTATTGAGCCCAGCAAAGTTGAACAGTAAATTCATTCAAATTAATGTGACTTAAATTAAAGTAAGCCAATTTGGTACTGCTAGAAAATTTGTGTAGATATTTTTCAGTGTTAGTCAATGCTAAATTATTTCTTATATCTCCTTTATTGGAATTTATGTCTCTGAAATTGAGGTGAATAAGAGTAAGGCATATTGGAAATTACTTAGCTTGTAAATAAAGAATCTCAATATTTCTTTGTCTCTCTCTCTCTCTCTCTCTTGCTATCTCTCTATTCTTCTTTATAGTCAGATTTACAAAGTATTATTCATTTTTGTTAATGAAAGTATGCTGAAGCTAACCATTCCCTTGGAAAAACCGTCTCTTAGACTTAGAACCACTTATCCGTTATGCCTTAGGAATCATACATTGCTCTGTTCATTTTATTTAAAACAAGCTACCTTCTGTACAATTTTACTTAGTTTTACACACAAAAAAAACTGCTTCAGTTACACACACTGCTAGATTCTTACTAGGTATTAAATGTCAAGGCAGAGTGGGAATAGTACAAAGGAGCAAACAGTGCCATTTTTGTACTTTGTCCTGAATGCCATCCACTTCTACCAGCACCTAGATTGACTACTTTTCACAGATCAGTTAAAACCTGTTTTAAAACCTCAAATTGAGGCATCCAAGATGGTGGAGGAGTAAGTGGAAGGTACACTAACTTCCTCCCAGGACCAATCTGAAATTACAACTAAATTGTAGAAAAAGCATCCCAAATAACCAACTGAACACTCTCTAGAGAGAAGCGTAGTTATAACTAACTACAGACAGAAGGAACCACTTCTGAGTGTATGTGTATTTGTGTGTCTGTGTACAGACACACACAGAAAAAGAGAGATCTATTACAAGGAATTGTCTCACATCATTGTGGGAGCTGAACATCTAAGACCCAACTACAGGCAGCCAGGAGGGGAAGATCACAAGCAGGGCGAAACTCCAGAGATATCTGTTGACGCTTTTGTCCATGAGCAGAATTTATTCTGTTTCTTTGGAATTTCAGCCTTATTTTTAAGTTTTTTAAAGGCATTCCATTGACTAAGTCAGGCTCCCTTAAGTTATCCAGGATAATTTCCCTTTCTTAAAGTCAGCGGATTAGGAACTTTCATTACATCTGCAATTCCCTTTACATCAGCACTTGACTTTATGTTGTATAACTGGGACTTAGCCTAGGCAAGCTGACATATCACAAAAGCCATTGCCCCATGCAACCCACGCCCCTCTTTTTCTACTCACATTAAATTTATAAATGTAATCCTTTCTATTTGGCTCAGATTAGCTTATCTATACGTGCGTGGTTGTGTGTGTGTGCGTGGTCAGTGGAATAGCAAGTGGAGTTGAGGCTATCATTTACCTTGCATTTAAATGGAGTGTTGGCGTCCTCACTGCTATATCAAAAATGAGCGATTAACTAGGCAGCATCCTACATGAAAAGTGAGAAGGCTCCAAGTGCAATTATTTCAAAGTTAAAAAATTAAGATACCACTTTACACCAGTTAGAATGGCCATCATGAACAAATCAACAAACAAAAAACGCTGGCAAGGATGTGGAGAAATGGGAACTCTACTGCACTGTTGGTGGGAATGCAGACTGGTGCAGCCACAATGTAAAACAGTATGGAACTTCCTCAAAAAACTAAAAATGGAACTGCCTTTTGATCCAGCAATTCCACTGGTAGGTTTATACCCAAAGAAGCCTGAACACCAATTCAAAAGAAAGTAGCACCCCTATGTTCATAGCAACACTGTTTACAATAGCTAAGTGCCCATCTGTAGATGAGTGGATCAAAAAACTGTAGTACATTTACACAATGGGATACTATGCAGCAGAAAGAAAGAAGGAACTCCTTCTATTTGCGACAACATGGATGGAACTAGAGAGAATTATGCTTAGTGAAATAAGCCAGGCAATGAAAGAAAAATACCATATGATATCGCCTGATACAGGAGACTAACAACACAAACAAATGAACAAAATTGAACAAGGAACAGAATAGCAGTTATCAGGGGGGAGGGGGGAGGGAGGGAGAGGGAAAGTAGGGGAAGGATTTAGTAAAGAAACTAATATAAATAACCCATGAACACAGACAACGGGGTGGGGATTGACTGTGGGAGAAGGGATGGACTGGGTGGGGGGTAGCAATGAGCGGAAAAGTGGGACAATTGTAATAGAAAAACAATAAAAATAAAATTAAAAAAATTATTACAAACTATTAGGATGTAACAAGTGTATGACATTGCAGGGAATTTTTTCTTATAAACATTAAGAATTTATGTTCTCAAGTAATGCATCATGCTTTATACTTTTCAACTGATTGATGAGAGAAAATTTGGCTTATACATCTGATGAGATTGTGGGAGTTCATGTTTGAAGAGATACCAGATAAATTTATTTTTCCATATAAGTGAAAAGTCTACCTGGAGCAATTTATAATTATTTACAGTGACATAACAATTCAGTCTTTGATTTGGAAGAAATAAATCTATAATGGTCTAAGTTTTGTGAAGTCATCAAACCCTTTGGATGTTTTAACAGAAACTGACACTGATGTCAGAATTCAGGTTATTAGAAATACCTCTTGGTGCACAAAACCATTTTGAGCGGTGTAAGTTAGGACTGGGGATTTTGTTCTTCTCAATTAGTGACTTAATAATTTGAAATGATTTTGAATTCATTTTCAGCACCCACACCTACATAAATATTCTCTACAAATATGATGTTATGGTTTTATTGTAACAAACTTGGAGTAAACTCAGAGCTAATTGGTCTTAGTATGGAATTCCTTTTGGTGGGAGGGAGAAACAGACTTCTATAATACAACATTATATCATCATTAGGTGTATTTGTAAATGAATTGCTTATGGTCACTAATTCTCTAACACAGGTGCTATTGATAATTTTTCATTGGCTTGGAGAACTTTCCATGGTGCCTATTCAGTTAGGTGCTTCATTGCTGCATTATTGAAAGTTTCTTTCTTCAAAATGTATCACAGGGAACATAAGGCCAAAATCATCATACAATATCCAGTTTGAGGCTTCAAGAGCTCTTGCGTTGATATGGTGGAAAGACCCATGGAGTTAATATTCTGACTCCGCCTGTTGTCCCCACTAAAGAAGTGTCCTTCTATGCAGGTGACAGTTTAGATTAAGTGCTTTAATTTTAATGAGTATGTCAATCCTACATTCTGCTTGGTTAATTTTTAAAGTTCTTACTAAGGTATGTCTGGAAAAACATCCAACCATTGTTAATATAACAAGAATGGTCTGTGCAACATCAATGTAACCTAGGAGAATGGAATGCACATGCAAAAACCATGATGACTTTGCCATACTAGCCAATGGCGGCAATAGACGCCAGTGAGTGATATGTGTACTGTGTGGCTGTCACATTCAAAATGACTGAGCGAGTAGAGCAACAAATCTGCATCACATTTTGTATGAAGCTTGAACATTCCTCTGCAGAAGCTATTCAGATGATTAAGAAGGCCACAGCTGTGGGTAACTGGTCATTGGTAGCTTTATCATGACAAAATGCTTGCTTATGCATAACATCCCACGCAGAGATTTTTTGTGAAACATAAAACTACCCACGTGACTCAACCCCCCTACAGCACAGGTTTGACACCCTGCAACTTCTGGCTTTTCCCAAAACTAAAATCACCTTTGAAAGGGAAGACATTTCAGACCATTGATGAGATTCAGGAAGATACAATGGGGCAACTGATAGTGATTGGGAGAATTGTGTGAGGTCCCTAGGTATCTACTTTGAAGGGCACTAAGGCGCCATTTCCTATGTACAACGTTTTTTGTATTTTGTATCTTCTTCAATAAATGTCTCTATTTTTCATAGTACATAGCTGGATACCTTCTGAGAAGACCTTGTATTATGCTTTATCATTTCAAGAAAGGTAAAAAAGCAACTGAAATGGAAGAAACAAAGGATCTGTGCAGTGTATGATTGATCAACCGTGTTAAAAGTGGTTTGTGAAGTTTCCTGCTGGAGATTTCGCACTGGGCAATAATGCTCCATGGTTGGGTAAACCGGTTGAAGTTGATAGCAATCAAATTGAGATATTAATTGAGAACAATCAGCATTTTACCATGCTGGAGATAGCTAACTCAAAATATCAAAATAAAATTATTTGTGAAAATGAAAAATGTGTCTTCTGTTTTATGGGGAAAAAAAAACATGAACTTTTTGGCCAACCCAATAATATAGTTCTTCCACCCTATATTCTACTTTTCCATATTCCCATTTTCTTTCTTATTCCACTGTTATCTGTCTCAGTCAGTTTGGGCTGGTATAACAAAATATCACAGAGTCAGCTTAAACAACAGACATTTATTTCCCAATGTTGTAAAGCTGAGAAATTCATGATCACCAGGCAGATAGATCTGGTTGCTGGTGAGGGCTCCCTTCCTGGCTCATAAACAACTGCCTTCTTGTGGTTTTAGATGGTCTTTCCTTGGTGCACATTCCTAGAGAGATAGGGAGATCTTCCTGCCTTCCTCATCCCATCTTCATGACCTCATCTAAACCTAATCACCTTCCAAAAGTCTCACCTCCAAATACCATCACATTGGGAGCTAGGATTTCAAAATATAAATTTTGAGAGGCAGTTCAGCCCATAGCACCATTGTATGTGTTGAATATATTTTTATAAAGTACCTAAGATCATCCTGAAAAGTTGCAGAGTAGTATAAATTTACTTGGGTATGCAGAAACACAATAATGATTTAATGTAGTTTTCATGGACATCACATGGTGTGGTGGCCTCAGCTATCTACTAAACACCAAAAGCCCTTAGCAGCAGACATAACTTTTCACATCTGGAGTTTGTATCTAGAAATATGTTATGCAGACAATTGAAATGTATTTTTTTTCATATGTGTGCATATGTTCCTATTTCCTTGCACACATTAAAATACAGTTCATGATCTCACCTTTAAGTGGAACTTAATGAATAAAACAATCAAATGAGCAAAATAAAATGAGAGATGTGGAAATCAGGAACAAACTGACAGTGACCAAGGGGAGGAGGAGGGGGTATAATGGGGAAAAGAAGGGGAAACATCTAGTCAAGTAAAAAGTATAAAGGACCCATGGACATGGACAACAGAGTGGGGATTGACTGCGGGAGTGGAGGGTGGGAGGCGCAGGGGAGAGCTACAGAGGAAAAATTGGGACAACTGTATTTGAACAACAATAAAATAAAATAAGTTAACAAAAAGTTCATCAGGTAGTTCCTTATTTTTCTGCATATATGTATTTTCTTTATAGTAACCTCAAAAGCTCTCAGATGACTTTCATATGAACATCTTTGTCAATGAGTATATACTCAGCTTCCATCAGTTCCCAACTCAATAATTTATTTCTCACCTTAACTGAATTTCTCTAAGTCTTCCATGAAACCTTTCTAGTATTGGAAGATTGTGGTATAGCTCCTTTATATCTATTCTCCAATCACATAAAATTTTTAGTTTTATTTTGGCACTCCTTCCACATAACAAGGTAAGTGGACTGGAAAATGATTTAGATCTATTATAGGATATCGACTAGGCCATAATATGTTTTTATGTTTGGGCTTAGATTTGTTCTATAATATGTAATATTTGTACCCACTAATAGTAGCTACAGTTTTGTTTATATCATCATTTTATTTTGTTTCTTTTTTCATTTTTAACTAAAATGGAAAAGTAGAAAAAGTATACATGACAAAATAATAATTGGATAATTTTATAAATATGTAGAAGAATATACCAAATATGTGGGGCATAAATATGAATTTAAAAGAAAATTATTTTCAATGGTAACCTTACATAGAAAAAATATGGAAACATAAAATAATACTGTTTAAAAAAGAACATTTCTACATTAAAAAAATTTGATGCGGATAAAATACATAGGAGGACATACTTAAGTGACCATCCCATTTACTGTCAGTGCCTTCATTTAAAAAACAAATACTTTTAAAATAATATGGTTTACAACTAAATAGATATTTTGAGTAAACATTTAAAAATTTTTAACTGCTAACAGTTGTGAATTTGAAGCTCATCTTAATGATGAGCTAACAAGGGTAGATATTTTTTAGAGTACGTTTTTCATCTAAGAGAGTGAAATGCCCTCTTGTGGGTACTATATATATACACACACATATATATAGGAATAACATTCTTGATCACTACTGAAAAGAGCTTCCCTTTTACTGTTCTCGCAGGAATTCTCTGATAATTTGATTTAAATCTTCTCCCAAGCAGAGAATGGGGTCTAATTTTTGTACAGCAGCTAAGAACATTAATGGTTTTAATTAATTAATTTCTAATAAATATTTCTCCTCCGTAGAGAGATATATGGCCTTTGACACCCAAATTACAATAACTACATCTCAGTAGTTAAAAGAGAACAATAAGCCTGGCACATAAACCTTTTAAATTTATTTATATATTCAAAGTATCTTTCAGAGTTTCAAACACAAACTGCCCATCTCCACCACACTTTTAGTGATGGTGTGGCCTACTTTAAATTCCATCTTTGCAAACACTTGTGATTTACTCTGATAGTGCAGTCAATGTACATTTAAATGGAACATCTTCATAGTAAAAATAAAAGTAAGCCTTTCAGAAAAATTTATGTAAAAAATGAAGAAATTGGCAAATATATAATACTAGTATATGACGAGTCAGGCACTGTTCTTTCTTTTGCATATCCCACTAGAAAAACTAAAACACACACATGCACACACACAGATACACACAGAGAGAAAAGTTCTAGGAAAAGGCATTATGCTTAAATTAGTATTAATATCATATAGAGGTAGTTGTAAAAAAAATCATAGTAATTATTTTTGCTATATTTTCTATATTAATTTTTTCTTAATGCTTACTAATCAGTTACCTATAAAATGATCTGAAAGGAAACTGGATTCTCTCAGCAGAAAGCATGTATTTCTTATTAATTTTAACACACCAAATATATTTATCCACTAGAATATTTGATGATAATAATATAGTTCAGAGAGATCCAACAAGAAGAAAGAGTTATTCTCAGAGTGTGAGTCAAGTCTTCACACACAAAACACCACATTCCCCAATTACTAGCAAATTTACCTAGGTGCATGGGCAAATTTGAAGATATATTAAATAAACATAGATAATCATAAAGGTAAAATGAGATCACAAGGACAATACTATTATATAACAGTATTTTTCTCTGTCTGATTAGTGGTAATTAAGAGATACATATGGAAATAATTGTGTATTTATATATATATAATTGTTTCAGTGACTCAAAAATAGTATCTTTCTGTAGTTATTAAAATATTTAAAGCACTTCCATGTACATCACTAGATTTAATATTTACAAAAATTCTGCAGTTTATCCAAGTCATGTACACTTAATATCCAACAATGGATTATGCAGCATTTATATACTATATGTTAATTACTTTTTAAAGAGAATTGCAGATATAAAGTCACTTAATCCTTGTAACAACATATAGAGTATAGTGTATTACTATATTCACTTTACTGATTATGAGTTTAAGTAAATTTTCCCAAATCACATACCTTAAAAGCATCAGAGTCAGTGTTCAAACTCAGGAAATTAGGCTCCAGAGTAGGTTTTCTTAACCAAGGAGAGACATAAAAGACTGGTCCACACACAGACTTATAGCTAGAAGGTAGAAGGGTTTGGCATAAGACATGGGTCTGATTTCTTCAAATCCAGTGATTTTTGATACATATCTAGTGAAGTGATAGACCTTTTGAAGGCATTATGTACACACATACAAGTCCCCATTGACCATTTGAATGGCTTCTGAGGTCTGAAGGGGATGAGACCCTCCCAGTCATTGACATAATGCTCTGCATGTTGTAGTTCTCTCACAGGAGCATTTGGTCAGGGCTGAAGATGAGAGGATTAACTTACATGGTGTCAAAGTAAAAGGACCATAGAAATACAACATAAAAAGTATATAACTATCGATATGGAAAATCCATGGAAGTCAAATTGATAGGAGAGAAACCTGGGTCTCTAGAGATGAGGTATCTAAGGAATTGACTTTTCATTTATCCTGTCTCCTAGTAAATACTCCGGAATATGTTGGGTGTTTACCACTATTTGCCCATAGTGAGGGGTTGACAACATAACCCACATCAGATGGCAGCATATGAAAAAAGACAGAGAAGGAGAGATTGAAAGATGAATATTCATAGCAATGTGTCATTTCTCAGTAACTAGGGGAACATCCCCCAGAAGTGTGGTATTATGATTTTGGCACTTGGGACTTTGACTGACAGGATGACTGTGCCCCTTCTTCTGTACAGTCATCCACATGCACTTAAGTTCTACTGTCCTATATTTATAATAAATATGTTATAAACATATTATCTAATAAATCATTATATAATCTTGGAGTTTTTCTTGTACCATACAGGAACACAAGAAGATGTAAAGATACACAATTGTCTTCTTTTTCAATAACATTTTATTTACAAAAACTTTTCTCACATCTTAAATTTAATTTAAAACATTCTTTCAGAATTAAATTATGTACTAGTCTAAAACAAAAGAAAAATTACACAAAATTTTTATATATTTTACATATTGAGGAACCAAGGGTTGTGGAAAAAAGATTTTGTAGTATCAAGAGGTTGCAGTGCTCCCTGGGGAGGATATGATTGGCTTGTTGGAATAATTTCAGGGACTGATGCCTGCTTTTCCAGGACAATTAGGACAATTAGGAACTAAATCCTTTGGGAGAAAAGTTGTTTAGCTAAGGTCTTTACCAGAGGGCGCAGAGTGGAGGAAAATTGGTGGTTGGGCCATTTGAAGCCCTGCTTGTTTCACCAGATGTCAAGACACATCTAATATTGGGCCTTTGTGCATTTGTTTCATCCAGAGGGGGTATGTTCTTGGAAGTAGATCTTGGGGCTCTTTCTTCAGCTTGTCCTATTTGACAATTATTATAATGTACAGGACAGTTAAGGTTGGTGATTATGAACATGAACTCTAAAGAAAAGTATCCCGGGTTCAGATGCAGCTTTACAACTCAGCTTCTTGACTTTGGGCAAGTCACTTAGTTCTTCTGTATCTCATTTTCCTCATTTATAATATGGGCTAAGGGTAGTGAGTACCTACCATATAAGGTTGTTTTAAGTATCAAATGATTTATTATTTCTTAACACTTTATACGTGCTTAGAATATTTATTTTTATGACATAAATGATTTAAAACATATAAATATGTGATTTATTGTTTATTAAATTAATAGTGAAATAATGATTTCCCTAAAAGGTTGCAATGAGAGGATATAATGAACCATTAAAACTGACAATGTCTAGATAACAGAGGAAATAACGTTGGGGATAATCTTGTGCTGAAAGAAACTTTTGCTATTATACTATGAACTTTCTGTCAGTTAGTACACTTATTTTTCAAAATTGTAGATGACATAAAGCTAGGAGAGAGAGTATTTGGGGTAACAGAATAAGAATCTAAAACAGTCTGTAGTCTTGAATATTGGGTCAAATCTGGCAGGGTTAAATTTAACATAGAAAAAAATGTAGGTATTCCAATTGGGATCCTAAAAAAGGCAATATACACTTCAGGATGTAATTGATTCTAGGCTCTTTGCAAGTCAACTAATAAGTTACTCAAAAAAGTTAATATAAGCTTTGGCTTTATTTATAGAAATGTGGTGTCTTGATTAATTAACATGATAGATGCGCCTTGCATTGGTCAGTCAGTCTATGCTTCATGCTAGTTTCAGGAGGACGTGGAGGAGTAAAGCATACTTCAGCAGAGCAACTGTGACACTGGAAACTGTCATATCAGGAACTAAGAAATAGTAAAAACTGATTTTTGTATTTCACAAACTTTATTAAGAAATTTCTAAAGACGTTAAGAATTAAATAATATTAAAATAAAGATTACAGTTAAGTGTAGAGTATGAGGTATAATGTTTATAACACAAATCATGCTGAATTTAAAAATGCAAGAGCCAAGAATGGGTTTCTTGAAATATTTTTAATTTAGTGAATATATTCTCATTTTTTCAAATTTTCTTTTTCTTTTTTCTTTTTTTAAGTGTAACTATTTATTTTTAATAATTTATTTGTTTGTTTATTTATTTATTTTTAGAGGGAGAGGAAAGGAGAAAGAGAGGGAGAGAAACATCACTGTGTGGTTGCCTCTCACTTGCACCCCCAACGGGGGACCTGATGTACAACCTAGTTATGTGCCCTGACTGGGAATCGAACCAGCGACACATGGCTCACAGGCCGACGCTCAATCCACTGAGCCACAGCGGCCAGGGTTTAAATTTTATTTTTTAATTACAGCTTACATTTGATATTATTTTGTATTAGTTTTCGATGTACAGCATAGTGGTTAGGCAATCGTATACTTTACAAAGTGGTCCTCTTGATATTTCAAGTACCCACCTGGCACCGTACATAATTATTAAAATATTATTGACCATATCCCTATGCTGGACTTTACATCCCTGTGGTCATTTTGTCACTACCAATTTGTAGTTCTTAATCCCTTCATCTTTTTCATGCAGCTCCCAGGCCCTCCCATCTAGCAACCATCAGTGTGCTCTCTGTATCTAATTGGATTTTTTTTTAAGTAATTTTTCTAAAGTGTGTGTATTTCAGGTTATGTATTCTGACTTGTTCTTTCAGAAACTAAAAAAAAAAACAAAAAACAAAAAAAGTAATTGAGGACAGTATATGTTTCGTGTGTCAGGTTTTTCTCTGTCTTTCACAGTTGTAGCAGGAACTCAGGTCTCTGGGTAGGGGCATGTTCACATGCTCCTCCGTCCAGGTGTCCTGTGGCTCAGGAGATAAGCTGGCCTTGTTTCCGCCTGCGGCTCTAGGCTGTTCAGGCCAGTAGGTCATGGAATCCTGAGATCAAAGGGGTCTGTTAAATACTCCATCTGCCTCCTTGTAAATAAAGTCTTAATTGGAGCTGGCCTTGAGGATTAACGGGTCTGCTTTGTATCCTTGATAGGTGCTATCTAAGTCATAAGTTACCTTAGCTGTATTTTACACTCAATGATACATTGTAAAAATTCTTTCACTGTTAGCTGTAAAACTCACTCCTCCCCTTGCTCTTTTTTGTAACTTTCGAAATCCTAATAAAAGGACGGTGGGGTCTCATGCTCTCCGCTGACTTGCCTGAGCATGCAGCGCCCCCCCCCCCCCCATCATCTCCATTTTGCTTGCTGGAATTACTCGCGTGTCCAGGACCACAATTAAATCTACACACAGTATTGAGCACACATTGCATTATATTATTTTGACATGCACACATTTTAAGACTTTAACTATAATTAAGAAAAAAAGCAGTCAGTAGAATGCTCACTTGTGACAGAGCCAAGATGACAGCCAATATGCTTTAACAAAGCATATATACCTTGGTAGAAAGTACAGCTTTACCAGAGTGGTTAAATTCTAGTCCTCTTCTCTGAAGTGAGGTTCACACCCTGCCACATAACAATCTGTCTTTATTAATCAATCTTTTGTTGCTTATACAATTTATAACTAAACCTAATATATCACTCTTATTCTGCTTGTTTGCTTACAGTGAAGAATCAATGTATCTAGACACATAGGTAATTTTTTGATGTGTTTAGATGTGTTTCTTAATTTAACAAGCATTAAGTGTCTACCATTAAATCAAATACTGTGTTAGAAATTGAGGAGGCAATGGTGACTGTGGTGTTTAATTTTATATGTCAACTTGGCTGGAGCACAGTGCCCAATATTATGCTGATTCAATAGCAACGCTTTCCTGAGTTTCCAGCCTGCCAGACGCCTCCATCAGATTTTGGAGTTGCCAAGCCTCCACAATCACATGATCTGGTTCCTTAAAATAAGTCTCTATATATCTATATCCATTTATATAGCTATAAAAATCATGTGATCCTAATCCTTAAAATAAATCTATGTGCATATGTCTATATAGATATAAATCTGGATAATTGTATGCTACAATTCTTTAAAATAAATCCTTTTATATATTTCTATCTGCCTGTAGATATATAGAGAGTAGTATCTATCTCTGTACTTAGATTGATCTATAGGTAGATATGTAGATATATAGATATACAAAAGTTATTTTAAGAAATTGGATTACTGATTGTGATCTATAGTCATTTGACTATAGATTGACCTGTATTTATACCCATATCTATCTGTATATCTATATTTACATTTATATCCACATCTGTTTCTCTGGAGAACCTTGATTAATATAGTGACAATTCACATTCCCAGACCTTGAGTATACAAGGAGAATCATTTTTGGAGGTGTGGAAATCTAATTAAACTGGGAGTGTGGTTGCTGAAAAGAATGGTTCAAGCTTTGTCTTGAAATCTCTCTAGGCTCTAGTAGGTGGAGAAGGATGTCACTGTCTTGACAAGAATAGCAGCATGTACAAGAGAAAAAAGGACTAACAGCGCAGGCTTGAAAAATAATTAATAGTTGTTTTGCTAGAAAATTCAAGGTAGATGAGAGACAATGAGTTAAAGGTAATGGACCTTTAAGCCAGCTGAACAGCACACACTTTCTCAACCACACACATGAGTGAGGCAGAACAAATCCATTTAAAACAATTGCCCTAGTATAAAATATCCCCTTCTCTTTTAATCCTGTTCTTAATTACCAAGATCCTGAATCCAATCCCTTTGTTGTTGCCGATGTGTTGTGCTTCCCTCATATTTACACCCACCCTCCACCTCCCTCACTGCCCTGTGAACATTTTGACTTGTCCTAGAATGTCAAGTGTGGTATCATGGAGGGCTATGGGAAATCATGTACTGATATTTACTTTCATTGCTAACATTTCATTTAGTCAGCCTTTCTGAATACTGTTTATGTGCCAAGTCTTTTGTGATATAATTAGAGAGTTGTAAAATAAGCAATGGTCACTATCCTCTACGTCTTTAAGGGTAATGTTTAAGTTAAGTCTGAAAAAGGGGTTAGAAAACTATACAAACATGATTATTAGGATTTGGTTTATTTCTATCTGGATATATCATCATAGATGATTTATAGACTGAAATTTTTGTACTTATGGTAGAGCTAATTATAGTCCATTAAATAGAATGATATATTTCAGAATGAAAGTATTAAAACCACTACAACATAAAAATCAATAGCCTGCCTTACAAGAAAATGCTATTAAATAGAATTTCAATTTTAAATATATATTAGAGTTAGATCCACAAGGTAATATGATTATTATAAATTAACAACAAGAATGGATAGACTTATGAGAAATTCTATAAGTAATGTCACAGAATCACCTTCCTGAACTAACTAATTAGCTCATTAAAGTATTACATAGTACTTAAAGCAATGTTTTTGAAGATCATCAGCTGTGTGATTGAATGACATGCAAAGTCTCTTGGTATTTTGTAGGTATGTGATCTTTGGCATTCAATAATAAAACTGCTCTTCTGTGTTTGTAGAAGAAGAGCATTCAATTTTTATGGAAATGTCAGAAAGATTATATTGTTTTCTTTTATTTATTTTTATTGTTTTGGTCTGGAGAGAGTTGAAAGCCTATCAATAGTGTCCTTTGCAGTTGCTTCAAAAGCCATAAATCAGCTGGTACAACATGAAAATGCTTATTTATTGTTGATGTCAAAAGATAGGAACCTTAAAGTAAGAAATAACATGAGATCCATGAAATTCAAGTTGAAGATAAAGCATTTTAAGTTTTGAATATCTTCTGCTTGTTTTATAATAAGTTCTTCAAATCTCTAATAAAATCTTATAGGGTGCGCTCACCACATATAGAATCAATAGGTCTTCTATAACTATTAGATAGGCTATGTACTTGCATCAGATAAGTATTCAATAAATGCTTAATGAGAAAGTGAACAAATGAAGTAATAGATTAATATATTCATATTTGGAGAGTTCCCTTTTACTAAATTGCCCTGGGTTCTTTTCAATTATTCTACATGCTTCTTCCATGAAATAATTTCTTATACCTTTAGCTCAAATTATTTCCTATTTCATTTTAACTAATATTACACTGTTTAGCACTCAAGCATGTTTCATTTTAACAAATATTAACCTATAAGTCTTATCATTCATTTGAATTCTCATATATGTTATGGCATGGGAGGTTAACACTACAGACAGAAAGGTGGGAAAGGGGAAAACAGAGCACTTAAAGGAAAAACAAAAGAGTAGAAATGAGTAAGCAACCTATTGAACTTCAGCTAGAATGAAAGAAGACACATTGATTATTTATTTACTCATACATATATTCAACTGTAAATGTTTGTGAGCCTACCAGATACTAGAATATGGAGAAATACAGTTATGAATAAATACTATGGCAGGTGTTAGCAAAATTTATAAGTGTAGGGTGGGTATTTAATAGAAAGGTCATAACCCAGTTGTTTGAGTTAGAAATGGCTGTGCCAATGTCATGATACCTTGAAATGTGTTAACAAGAAGAATATTAATAGTTATGACAGAGATTAATTGTGTCCAACCTCTATTTCCTTTTTCACATTCATTACTGAATTTTCTGATACTGCACCACCATTAGCAGGACGTATGGCCACCAAGATAAAGAACAGGATTACCACCTAGAGGTTTGTCACATGACTAAGTTCTCAGTGTGTAATCTAAATAGAAGGGTATTATTCACCTTCTGTATTACTTCCTTAGAGGAATCATGGGTGTGATTGTGAACTAGCTTAGAATTTATAAGGTCAATCTAATAACAATTCAACAACTGAAGGAATGGCAAAACATGATCAAAGGAACTCAGGATGAAGTAAATAAACAAAAGTAAAGGGAGTTGTGGGCATTTATGAAAGAAGTAAGTCACCTAGTCTTAGAGAGTTAAGGATGCCTTTTACTTTCCCTGAAAAGTCTTCCTGCCTTTGAACTTCTATGCGAAGAAGAAAAAAAACCCACTTCTATCTTTTTCGAACACTATACTTTTGGTTCTTTCAGCCCACCTTTTAGCCCATATTCAATACAATTAAGAAGAGGGAAAAACCTCTGCAAAGGTCCCAGGATGAAAATCAATAATTAATTGAAGGCTTTAGGGTTAGCTTTGCTGACATCTTCACAGTACTTCTGGCAAATGCTTTTCTGTGTCTTCCATGTCTTTTGGAAAAGCTAGTCCAAAGCTCTGTCTTTTATATTCTTTGTTTCTTCACCTTAGTGACCTTTTCTCCCCTGTATTCAAACCATAGAATTTGTTTGCACCCAACAGCTATTGTAACAACTTCAAAATCTCCACTTTGTGCCTCCTACTTTCTGATAAATATTTGCTCTCCTGTTAATTATTGAAGCTACTTATTGATATAATTCTGATTACCAACTTTTAGGACCCCCATCCAACACCCTGGAAAGAGCCCTAGCTACAAGTTCTCAGATATTTGCAAAATTTTATAAAGCAAGATATTGCTGCATTCTCTTGTTTAAGGTGGGACCTTGACCTGTATAAGACTGAGGACTCTATAAAATTATTAGTGTCTCCTCTGGCCCCATTGCAACAAGTCTTGGTCATTTTGGAAACGTCCAATCTATTAATCCATGCACTTTGGATTGCACATCATAGTTCATTGTTCTTAAGACCTAGCTATTTCCATTGTCCAGCTTTAATTCCTAAAGAATTTCATTCTTTAGTAAACACTGACGTTAACATCTAGCCTCTGTCACTCTAGATTGCCCTTTCCACAAGGTTTTATAAATGAAATCATACAGTATGTAACTGCTTGGGCCTGGTTTCTTCCACTTCACTGCTTTTGAGAGTCATGTATAATTTTGCTTTCGCAACTATCTGACAATATCAATATTTTGTTTCTTTTTGCTGCTGAGTAGTATTCCACTGTCTGGCTATATCACAGGTTAATTAACTATGCATCACTAGAAGGACATTTAAGTTGTTTCCAGTTTGAGGCAAGTATAAAAGAAAAGGTTGCCAAATAAATTAATGTATAGGTTTGTGTAGAAGTTGCCAACATCTTTTCCAAAGTGGCTGCTTCAATTTGGATTACACAAACATCTACACCAACATCTGAGCTTTATTTATGTATCTGGACTGAAAGTCATGTGATATATCGTTCATTTCTGACTGGTTCTTTTTTATGGTTTCTGTGTCCTGTTTTATGCTGTTCAGTTCTCATTAAGTTCATCTACTCTTCCTCTAGGTTTATTGATCATCCTTATAACCAGTGTTTTGAATTCTGCCTCAAGTAGATTGCTTGTCTCAATTTTGCTTAGTTCTTTTCTGAAGTTTCATTCTGTTCTTTTATTTGGACATGTTCTTTATGTCCTCATTTTGGTGGCCTGTCTATGTTTGTTTCTATGTATTAGGTAAAGTTATTACCACTTTCAGGCTTGGTAGAGTGGCCTAATATAGTAGGTGTCATTAGGGTCCAGTGGCACAACCTCCTGCTTCTCCATGCAGGGCACTCCAGGGGCACCTCACTCCCTCCAGCCCCCAGTGTAAACTGTGTACACCTTCCTGTTGTAGTTGACCCTTCATTGCTCTTGGCATGTCAATGGGAGGGAATTACATCCAAGCCAATTGGCTGCAAGGACTGGCTGCCATCACTGTGGAGGATTGTCTGTGCAGGAGCCCACCCATGGATGCTTCGCTGCTTGCTGAGACTGCCCTTAGAGTGTATGGCTAGTAGAAGTGGTTGGGTGGTGCTTTGATGTGGTCTGAAGCTGTCCACCAGTGGCATTAGCTTTGGGCCAGAGTCTCCTTTAAGGAGAAAACAAAAGATAAAAAATATTTTTAAAATTACAATAAATATATATCAACAAGTGAATCTAAAAAACAAAATAAGAGAAATAGCAAAATAGAAACATATTCATCAATACAGACAAACTTTTGACAGTTTCCAGATGCGTGGAGGGTTGGGGAAGGGCTGAAAGAGGAGAAGGTATTAAGAAGTACAAATTGGCAGTTTCACAATAGTTGTGGGGATGTAAAGTATAGGATAGGGAATGTAGTCAATAATATTCTAATAACTATGGTGTCATATGAGAATGAAATTTATCAGGATGATCATTTAGTAAGTTATATAATGTCTAATCATTGGGTTGTATGCTTGAAACTAATATAATATTGTATGTCAACTGTAATTAAAAAATATAAAAGTAATTTAAAGTAAAAAAAAAGTTATTTAGCATATATGTTTTTTGCAAATACTTCCTCCCAGTCTGTAATTTGTTTTTTTATTTGCTTAAAATTGTCTTTTAAAGAGCTGAAGTTTTAGCTTTTGATGAAGTCTAATTGATCAATTTTTTAATGATTTGTGCTTTTTTTCTTTTCTATTAAGTTTTTGTCTTACACAAAGCCACAAAGATTTTTCTCTATATTTTCTTCTAGAAATTATAAAGTTTTCTTTATTTTTTATAGTTCTTAAAATAGTTTTATTTATTCACAGAAATACTTATTGATTCTTTATCAATAAGGAATCACTATTATATCAATATATTAATAACATCATTATAATATGATTACTTGCAAGTTAATTTTAGGTATGAGATAAAAGTTAAGTTCATTTTACATGGCTATCCAATTTTGCTGTTATCATCTTTCTTTAATAAAACACAAAAACTGTAAATAAATTTCCTTAGTGTCTGTGTGATCAATAGATCATATATAAGTATGTATTTGGGTGATCTATTTGTTCCACAGATAATAAAATGATCTATCTACATTGATACCACTGATCTTAATTACCATCATTTGCAGTATGTTTGAAATCAGGTTTGAGATGTTTTTGTTTTTTAAATTATTTTGCATACTTTAGGTACATTTTAAAATATGAATTTCACAAACAGTTTTTAATTACCACAGAAAAAGTCCACTGGGATATTGAGTGAAGTTGCATTCACTCTATTTACTAATATAATAAAAATTGATATCTTCACAAAAATAATTCTTCCAAACCACTGAAATGATATATCTACTTACCAATTTAGTTATCCTTTAATTTTTTATCATTAGTGTTTTATAGTTTTCAAGATCTAATTTTGCATATTTTCACCAGATTGATGCCTAAGTGTTTCATAATTTTAATGCTATTGTAAATGATACTTGAGTCTTCTGACACCAAAGTTATTATTATATTGTTGACTATATTTCCCATGCTGTACATTACAGTTCCATATTTGTTTTATAACTGGAAGTTTGTATATTTGATCCTCTTCACACATTTCACCCCTCCCCACTCTCCACCCCTCTGACAATAACCAATCTATTCTTGGTATCTATGAGTCTAGGTTTTGTTTTGCTTTTTGGATTATATATATAAGTGAAATCATGCAGTATTAGTTTTCTTTGTCTAACTTACTTTACCTATCAAAATACCCACAAGGTCCTGGCATGTTGTAGCAAGTGGTAAGATTTCATTCTTTTTATGGCTGAATAGTATTTCATTGTGTGTGTATGTCACATCTTCTTTATCCATGCATTTCTTGTTGGACACCTAGATTGCTTCATACCTAGGCCTAATGTTATAATACATATGGGGATGTAGATATCTTTTTGAGTTAGTAATTTCCTTTTTTTTTTTTTTATATAAATACTCAGAATGAGAATTACTGGGTAACATGGTGGTTCTATTTTTAGTTTTTTGAGAAACCTCCATACTGTTTTTCATAGTGGTTGCACCAAGTTACATTCCCACCTAGAGTGCAAGAGGGTTTCCTTTTCTCCACATACTTTCCAAATCTAATTTTCTTTCTTTTTGATCATAGCCATCTGACAAGTGCTAGGTGATATCTCATTGTGGTTTTGACTTGCATTTTCTTGATAATTATTGATAATGAGCAACTTTTCACTTGCCTGTTCCTATCTGCAGGTCTTCTTTAGAAAAATTTCTACTCAGATACTCAGCCCAGTTTTTAATCATCTTGCTTGTTTTTCTGTCATTGAGTTGTATGAGTTTTACTTATTCCAGAAATTTAAATAAATGGAATCATACAATAAGTGTACTTTTTTTGTTTGCTTTTTTATCACCGAGTATAATATTTTTGAATTCGTATATGTTATTGGGTATATGTGAAAATTATTCCATTTTTTTATTTTTGGTTTTTCAATTACAGTTGTTCCATTTTTCCCCATTTCTCTCCCATTTTATTTTTGAGAACAATTCCATTTGATCGATATAGTACAATATGCTTATCAACTAAACTGATGGAAATTCGATTGGTTTCCTGTTTGAGAGATATTATGAATAAAGCCGTGAGCAGCAATGGTATATATTTTGTGAGGGTATAGTTTCCTACTTCCCTTGAGAATATACCTCTATGATCCTTCACAGCTAGCCACTTAGTTTTTCACCATCTCTTAAACAACATCTAGGCACACACAAAAAACAGCTTTGCACTTACTATAAGAGTCTGAGTAACAAATGTTTTAGGATTTTTGGTTTCTAGAATCTCAGTAGCAATAACTCAACCCTGCTACGATAGCACAAAACCAGCCATAGAAGATACATAACAAATGAGTGTGACTGGATTCCAATAAAACTTTATAGAAAAATAAAAATAGGCTTGAGGACTTCCGGCCAAGATGAAGGCCTAGACAGACAGACACACTGTATCTCCCTCCACAACTAAGAAGGAATACAATTACCTCAAAACTAGAGACAACCAGAAGTTCCAGAAAATTGAGCTTCATGGAAGCCCAACAAACAAATATATAAAGAAGAAATACTCATCCAGATAGGTAGGAGGGGTGGAGCAGAGGTGGAGAGAATTTGGTGTGGTGGCAGCAGCAATGGTGGCAGGGGCAGGCTGCTGGAAAGTGCAATCACACATTTTAAAAGGTCAGGAGGGACACCTGGGGAGTGTCCCTAGCTCCAGACCAGACAACGCAGCTTATTGTTTCAGCGCCAGGGAATATCAAGCCTCATTGCTTCTGATTGTGCAAACCAGTGGAGGTTGGGGCAGAGGAAGAAACTGCCAGTCTCTCAGCAGAGTCCATTTTTTTAAAGACCCCCATGGTACTAGAACGTCTGCAGACCCTGTCCAGGGCAACAGTTGGAGAGGCACCAGTCCCATATGGAAGTGGGAGAAGTTCCTGGAAAAGGGGAAAGTGCTGAGCATGCACCATTGTTCCCTCTCAGACCTCTCCCCCACATACAGCACCACAACATGGTGAAACAGGTCGCCTGTACTAACACCTAAGGCTCCGCCCCTTCCAACATAACAGGTGCAACAGCTCTACCTAAGACACAGAGACAAACACAGGAGCCTGTCAAGATAAAGAGACAGAGAAGTATGGCCCAAAAGAGGTAATAGACCAAAGTTACAGTGGGAGAACTAAGCAATGAGGAGAGAGCCAACCTAACAGATGTAGAGTTCAAAACACTGGTGAAAAAAATGCTCACAGGCTTGACAGATATGCTTAAGTATGGTAAACACATAAGGGAAGAAGTGAAGGCTATGCTAAATGAAACAAAGGAAAAGCCACACAAAACCAATGGTGAAGGAAAGGAAACCAGGGTTAAAATCAATCATTTGGAACACAAGGATTAAAAAAACAGTCAACCAATACAGAATGAAGAAACAAGAATTGAAAAAAAATTAGGAGAGGATTAGGAACCTCTGGGACAACTTTAAACATCAAAATAATAGGGATGCCAGAAGGAAAAGAGGAAGAACAAGAAATTGAAAAATTACGTGAAAAAATAATGAAGAAAAATTTCCCAAATTTGGTGAAGGAGCTAGATATACAAGTCCAGGCAGCACAGAATCCCAAACAAGCTAGACCTAAAGAGGACCACACCAAGACACATCATAATTAAAATGCCAAAGGTTCAATGTAAAGAGAGAATCCAAAAGCAGCAAGAGAAAAGCAGAGTTACCTGCAAATGGGTGCCTATAAGACTATCAGCTGGTTTCTCAAAAGAAACTTTCCAGGCAAGAAGGGACTGGCAAGAAGTATTCAAGGTGATGAAAAGTAAGGACCTACAACCTAGATTACTCTATCCAGCAAAGCTATCATTTAGAATGGAAGGGCAGATAAAGTACTTCCCACACAAGGGAAAGCTAAAGGAATTCATCATCACCAAGACATTATATTATGTAATGTTAAAGGAGTTATTTGAGAAAAAGAAGATAAAAACTATGAATATTAAAATAAGAATAAACTCACAACTATCAACAATTGAATCTAAAAATTAAAAACAAAATCCAATTAAGCAAACTGGAATAGAAACAGAATCATAGGTATGGGAATCATCTGGAGGGTTATTAGCTGGGAGGGGGAAGGGGAGAAATGGGGAAATGGTGCAGGGATTAAGAAGCATAATTGGTTGGTACAAAGTAGCCAGGGGGAAGTTAAGAATAATATAGGAAAGGGTGAAGCCAAAGAACTTATATGCACGACCCATGGACATGAACTAAGGAGGTGTGATTGCTGGAGGCAAGGGGGTACTGGGTGGAGGGGAGTAAAGTTAAAAAAAAAAAAAAAAGGGACTACTGTAACAACGTAGTCAAAAAAATATGCTTAAAAGAAAAAAGAAAAGAAAGTAGACTCAGTTCAGCCCATGAGCTATAGCGTTCCGATCTGCCTCCTGATCTGTACATTTACACTGATTTAAAAAAAACGAAACACAGAAATTGTTTAAAATTGTAAAATATTGCCTGACTGTAAATGCTGCATTAGTTTGTAAGTATTCATAGAAACAGGAATTTGACAATAAAGAAATTCAAGATAATAAACACTTGATACTATTGGAAAATCATGTCAGTATACATACATCTATTATAATCATACTACCTGAGAAAATGATTTTAAGAAGTAAATGCATTTGTTTCATCTCTAATTTAACTTATTCCTGTTGCTCAGATCTCCTTGCACACTGGAATGGTGTATTTTTCTGACTCTGACAGGGGCACAACTCTCAAACTTTTATGGCATTAAAACACAGTTCCTCTTAGTCTTAAGGACACTGGCATGAGAGGTGGAGAAGCACAACCCGTGGTCTGAACATTGTTTCAAGAATAGCTATTTACAGTTACATGTTGTCCTATGCCAGCTGTTCATCATGTCCCAAGTGGAAAAGGCAGGCATGTGTTCTTTAACAAATTACTGTTTGTGTGTTTATGATATACAGAGTTTTCTAAATAATGGGCTCAGGGCAATGAGTTTCTGTTACCCGAGTTTAATGGTAGTACTAGTAGGAAAATTATTCTTATAAAAACATAAATCAGACTATCCCTCCTATTGCTTAATACCTTCCAGCGGATTTTCATTGCATTTAAAATGAAATCCATACTCTTGACTGTGAACCAGGCTCCCCATGGGGTAGAGCTTGCTTATCATTGCAAATGCTCACTTCACTCTCCCTCAGCCCACCAAGTTCCAACCTGCTGACCTCCCTTCTTTTTTCTTGAAGAACTGGAGGGAAATCAAAGTTTTCCAAAGAGAAATATATCTGTCCCTTTTGTTTTAATATTCTAAGACACAGACAGTGCCTGGTAGTTATTTGGTGATGAATAGAATTTTTAAATAGTGAGTGAGAACATTTTATATAGGCAAAGGAAGGAGGGGAGTTTTCCATGATGAAATGGTTCAAGCACATTCTTAATGGTGTTAAATTTGTATTTTGATTTGTGGAATGACTAGCAAGATTACAGTAATAAGACTTAAAAGAAGGAGGTTATGTTACATATCAAGGTAGTTAGAAATGATTTCCTCTGAAACATGGAAAAACCTATGATATTTACATTAGTGTTTAGGCTTCAGAATTGTATAATGCTTTGCAGTTTCCAAGCACGTTCACATATGCCATCTCATTTACACAAGGTCTTCGTTTTCCTAGCTTAATGGAGACCAGGGATGCATGAAAGCTTAATTAGAGACAGAAGGATAGCACTTTCTTCTTCCAATGATCCATATGTGTCTGGTGAAAGAACAAAAAGAAGTTTTGTTTTGTTCTCTGTAAGAATCACCCTAGAACTCACAATTATATTCATTTCTAAGAATGGAAAATAGCTGTAGCTGCCAATTAACAGTCTTCTCAAGAAAGTTGAGTAAGAAGCCAAATGTCTTGTCTGTGAAAATACTTATGTATCCATAGTTAGCCATCTGAATGCCACCTCCGGATAAGAAGGAAATGAACATGTGTTCATTTGCTCTAACACTTGGAAATGTTATCTCTCACATTATGCTCCCAGGACTCATTAGCTTGTACTTCAAGAGCACTGCTGAGCACCAGGGCTCATGCCCATTTCACAATTAAATCCATATAAACACACTTAAAAGTGAATTAAAAACAATTATTCAGTCCATATATGTAACTAGAGTTTTCTTTTTTCTTTGTGGTGTTTGTTTTGATAGCTTTAAACTGGCCAGGAAATTGCTTAAAAACTAGGGGTAGTTTGCAAAATGCTTTTACTATCTTTAGGAATAATAAACAAAGAAAACAAGAATTTTATTAGCTATATGGAAAACCATCAAAAACTATGTCACGGAATACATAGCATAGTCACAGAACATGAGTTTAGAGTGTCCATTTTATTTAACAAACTATTTACTTAAATCAACCTTACAAATTGCTTCCTCCCACCCCTCAGTCAAACTTGATCCAATCTTCATGGAGAAAAAATAATGGATTATACTGAATTTTTAAATAATTCTTCTGTTGCCTACCATATTATATAAGTTGTTCTCTGTTCCTTTAAGATTTTCTTCAGTCCTTTCTCATGCCATCATGGAAATTTTACTGTTTGTTTTAGGAGCCATAGTTTTAACTGGAACATAGTTTCTGGAATTCTTTGTGGTCACCTTACAATATTTACTTAAAATCTTCTGATTGTAAAAATAGAAGGACTTACAATGGCAATGTTTAGAAACTAGGTTAAAGATTATTCTTCTCTGCATTGTCCATAAAATTTTTCTTTTTTTATACAAATGGAAGATAAATGTGCCTTCCTATAAATTGCAGCATTTTCTGGCTGCACCATACACATGATGCTTTATTTTTTAATATCTGTGTCTGGAGAACTTTTTACTCATGTACAAAATACATAAAACTGTAAGACACTGGTGGTTGACATGTTTTCATATTCTGTCCTTTTGCATAATTTGTATTAAACTAATATTTATTATTAAGTAAATGACTATAATAATGTGTAGCTACAATAGATTTTCATAATTCTAAGTCCTGAGAAACAAGGGGATACATTAGCCTTATTTCACCATGGTTTTCCCATGCATTTCATAATTCTTGGATATATAAAACTAGAGTTGAAATCTTGAAAACCTACAGTATTCCTGGCAGTAATCTAAAGTTTTTGCCTCTACTAACTCATTTAATCTTTAGAGAATCCTTCTGAGGTAGGACATTATTTTTTCATAAATAAAAAAAAAAACTGAGGGAAAGATAAATTTGTAATTTGTTCAATATTTCACAGTATTAAGTGGCAGGTTAAGAAGACGTGTTATTCATATATATTTTAATGGACAAATAAATTGTGAAAAATACATAAAAAGCTGAAGATACTTAGCTAATTTTGAAACATATACATATATTATATGGGTGTGTATATAAAATAAAGTAATATAACCATGAACAATGGAGACCTATAAATTAATGTGTTACATAGGATGGCAATTTACTTTCCATTGAATATTGGCATTTTCTATTTAGTTTTCATGAAAGAACTTTATCTACAACTAATTATCAAAATAGGTTAATATAAACAATATATCCATTTATAAGAAAATAAATTTTTGATCTTTATATAAGAATCGATTATTGCAGAGAAACAAATTAGTATTAACTTGTGACCCAGAATCATAATTTGTATTTTGTAAACTTTTCCTGGAAAGAGAAGGTGGCTGATTATCACATTTAAAAGGTCTTCTATATTACTTATCAATGACTTGTTTATATTATAATTGGAAGCTTGTACTTCTAAAAAATGTCAGCATAAGAAATATAGTCAAGAACATTGTAATAACTTTGTATGGTGACAGAAGATAATTAGACTTATTGTAGAGATCATTTTGTAATATATAAATATCAAATCACTATGATATACACTGAAACGAATAGAATATGCTATGTCAATTTAACTTCAGTTAAAAAAATAAAAATAAAAGTTTCTTCTAATGCCCTGACATTGTGAGGATTTGGCAAACCTTCTTTTTCCTTGGCTTTTTACACATGCCAAGTTCTAGTTTAATTTTAAGATTCCATTCCAAGATGTAGAGACGAACAACAAAAAGAAGCAATTAGGAGTTTATACTGAAGCTGTAAAATATGATAGAAGCCCCTGTTTCTATACAGTGCAAGTATCCACTGACTCCTTCCTAATACAGGGGCAAAAATGTCCTTTTAGGACTTGCTCCACACATCTATTTGGATATTAAGTATAGAATGAGGTATAGAAACTAGAGTTAAGTGAAATTACCTTGCTCAATGTCAATATCTCTTTAGGTCAAGTATGAATAACTAATGTCTTTCCCAACCATATTTCACAGTTTTTGTTTAATTTTCTTAGTAACTATTATTTTGAGCGATTGATTGTTGCATAATTGTATGTGAGAATTTTTAAATGTTGCATTGCTTTACCTGGAGAGCACTTTAATTGCTTCCAGCTTAGACATTGCAAAAAGAATAGGGAAAATACCATAATAACGTTTACTTAAATGTCTCATGTGTATTGTGCAAGGATGAACAATGTAAAAATGTCTCTTGGAGCTGCTGCTGTAAACACCGTCAATTACATTAGGTCTTGGTAGAGGCATCTGTTTGGAAGCGCTCTGTGTAGGAAGCTGGAAAGGAGAGGGGAGGGATGATCTGTTCTTTGTTTTGCTTTGTTCCTGGTCTGCCTCAAGTCTTAAGCAATTCCTCTGCTAATCAGCTCGAATGAGTTCACAAACCAATACTGTCAACAGACAAAGCATCAGCCTTGAAAAAAAGCATGAGTTCCTGAATACTTTTCACTGCCTCTTACCTTCTGTCATGGGAGAGAACAAACTCCACTCAGATGCGGTCATCAGCAACTTTCCTTTGAGGAGCAGATGGTGTTGATAGGGCTGTTCACAATGGTTGAGTGTTCTTTCCAATTAAAAGCACCGTTTTTTTGTTTTGTTTTGTTTTTTTTTCTATCTGTTACACAATTTTTAACTATGCTTTCTCTATTATGTTGCAGGCATGAAACTGAACAGCAATTACAATCCGTTTGTTCTCATCACATTTTAAAATGTTCTAGGTATGAAATTTCGTTTCTTGTGGAAAATGGACTTAACTATATAGAACAGTGACACTATTCTATGTGATTTTCTTTTTCAGTTAACTGAGGCTTGTTCATTAAATACAATTTTAAATCAAGTCTCATTTAACTAAAATGTTTCTAAAGTGATACTATATTCCTGGAATTGTTAAATTAAACATAAAGATGTGTTTTTAAATTGGGGTTTAAATTCATTTTGTTTTTCTAATTTGAATAATGTTCTCTTAAGGGTTATACAGAAGTACATGCTGCTGTTTTTAACAATTTCTAATATCTCTAGATTGGTATACCTCTTTGGTGGCTTAATTTGCCTCTTTTCAGCTGATCAAAGTAAAATCAACATACAAAAAACTACATATATTTAAAAGGAGCAGTTGGAGGTGTTGACATTGGTATACAGCTGTAAAAATATCATCACAATTGCAAAATGACAAACACATCACCCTGAGTTTTCTTTTGCCTTTCTTACACTCCAAATTAACGACCACCCCTAGACAACCAGCAATCAACATTTTGCCACTATAGATCAGTGCGCTTTTCCATATAAATGGAACCAAGTGGCATGCACAAATTTTGGTCTGGTTTCTTTCATTCAGCATAATTATTTCAAGATTCAACTATGTCATAATGCATACTCATTTTAATTTAATTACTGAGAAATATTCCATTGTATGAATAAGCTAGAATTTATTTATCCTGTTTGGCTTATTACAAATAAAGCTCCTAAAATCACCTTTATATATCCTTGTGTGACTAAATGCTTTCACTCTTGCTACTCTATAGAAGTTGAAATGGCTGGATCATAAGGTAGGTGTATGTGTACTATTTGAAGAATCTGCCAAATAGTTTTTCAAAGTGATTGTCTCATTTTACATCCCCCAAAGCAGTGTATGTGTTACAGTTCTTCCACATCTTTGCCAAAACTTGGTATGCCCATTATTTTAAAATTTTAGCATTTAAATAGGTGTGAAGTTGTACCTCATTATGGTTTTATTTTATATCACTAAAGACTAATGTTATTGAACACTTTTAAGTGCCTATGTTTTGTTTCTATATTTCCCTTTATGACATGCCTGTTTATAAGTTTTATTTATTTTTATTGGGTTGTCTGTGTATTCTTTATTAAGTTCAACATTTATTTGTGTATTCTGAACACATATCATTTTTCAGATATGCTTTGAAAAGAGTTTCTCCTAGTCTTGGTAAATATTTTCATTCTTTGATATCTTTTGAAGAGTGGTACTTGATTTTGTTGAAGTTAAATATATCATATTTTTATGGATAGTGTTTTTGGTGTTAAAGTAAAGAAATCTAGACTTGACCCAGGATCTCTAGACAGTGGCAATGTTGACATTTGAGCCATATAATTATTATTATTTTTCTTTTGAGCCATATAATTATAAATAGGTAGGATTTTTCAGGATCCCTGCCCTTGACCCACTTAAAGCCAGTTAACACTGCCTCCCCTATGTGGTAACCAAAGATGTCTCCAGATATTTCTAAACGTCCCCCAGGAAACAAAATTACCCCTATTGGAGAAACTCTGGCCTATCACTGGATCACAATATTTTCCTCCTATGTTTTCTTCATGGAGGTTTTATAGTTTTAAATTTTTAATTTATATCTATGAGCAATTTTGAGAAATTTTTGCGTAGTGTAAGGAACGAATCAAAGTTCATTTTTTTGCATATTAGTATTCAATCGTTCCACTATCATTTTATCACTGAACTGTCTTTGTACATTTATAACAATATATTTTATGTCTGTACCCTATTGCTTCTGCCAACCCATTTATCTGTCTTGATATTAACACCAAATTACCCTAAATTACTGTTGTTTTACAATAATCTGAAAACAGTTGTTAGTCTTCCAACTATGTTTTTCTTTTTCAAAATGCTTTTGGCCACTCTAGGTCTGTTGAACGATCAGGTATTGAGATGATTAGGATAACAAGCTAAATTGAAAGTAACAGTCAAGCCTTTATTCACTTACTTCAATAGAGGAAGCAAGAGGCATAAAAGAGGTGCCATTGAACAGTGTGCCATCTTCTCCCTCAGAACTGCATGAGATGAGGGTGAAGCAGATGCTGGGTAGATGGGGGGATGGTCTCACTGTTGTAAATTAACTGACACATAAACATTTTACTTACTTAGTATTTTTTAAAATTTTAATGGGGCACTTTCAAAAACTTTATGCTGTCATTGGTAAATATTAAACTGGTAAGTTAAGGGAGATGATACAGAAAAAATATTTAAAGCTTGGCATTTCTGTCAAAACTCATCAGAGCATCTCTGCAATTACCTGTGGAAGTCACAGATGACTGTCCATATGAAGATGATCACCCAAAACACCTTGTATCTATGAGGGCAGCTGCACTGATGCTTTTGTTGGAATTCCTCTGTGATTATTGCAATCTCTGAATTTCTTAAGGACATAAGAATATGGTATAAGTGTAAGACGTTAACCAAAAATAAAACTAAACCAATTGAGGAGTATAAAAATTCTCTTTCATTTTCAGGTTGCCATGAATGATGTATTTTCTAGAGGTACTATATATCCATTTAACATTTTCTAAAGATTTTCCTGTGTACTACTAAATCTACAGGCTGGGTACAAAATTATTTTGACTTTATCATCATTGTGTTTTGGATTCAATGTTTTAAGTTTTAATTAGAATTCAAGTTGAACTGAATCTATTCAATAACTTTTTAAATATCTATGGTTATGGTCAAGATAAATATTGCAAACTTTTGCCTTTGTCATATTCCTTTCTAATTCAATATAGAATCTACAAAACTCACAACAAGCATTTTGATTATATATTTTTAATTTAAGACATTTATTTTAAAAGCAGGGACTCTAAGTTAACTTACTGTCAACTTATAAACATTCATATTTTATTTGGGAAGCACAGTGCAATACTAGACCCTGAAATGATGAATTTTAGATGCCATTTCAATACCATATCTCTGATTCTTTGCTTGAATAGATGTAATTTTAAAATAAATCTGCCTCTAAGGAAAATGAAAGATCTACTATTGAACTTTCCCTTGTCAAGTCACAAGCTCTTGGAGACATTGTTCTTTAACATATTAAGAAGAGTTGTTTATTAAAACAATAGTTCTTGGTGAGTCTATTGGTAATTGCTTAGCATATTTTTTATGTAAATCATTTAGCAAAATTGATTAAGATTCTTATCAAGGTTTAGAGCCAGCAAATTTAAGCTGAAGCGACCTTGGAGCTTACCTAGTTCAATTTCTTCATTTTACATATAATTAAGGTAAAGAAGTTCAAAATTGAATGATTAATTGGTAGTTCGTTCAGCAGCCGTCCGTCTCGAGAGACGATGGTGTAGCTTCTTAAGAGTCTATCTGCACCGCCGAGAATGGCTGTGCAGTCCGACTCGGGAGTGACACGGTATCTGTCTCCTCCCGTGTTGAATCGACATCTTGCGATGACGCTGGAGTGTCCTCTCCAGTGAAGCTGAAGCTACAGAGCCTGGGCAGGGTGATATGGAGGGTCTGCTGTTGCCCATGCAGCAGACCCCCCTCTCTTCGCAGCTGAAGGGTCCAAGGGAAAGACGGAGTCAATACAGCTTGGCTTCAGGTGCGCCGCAGGAGTTGCCGGTGTTGACTACAACGTCAAACCGCCTTAGGGACTCCGGCTCCGGATTTTCTGTCGGGGTTTACTCCCTTAGCCTTTCCCCTGAAGAGGTATGCCGCAAGGCAGCGGAGGTTTTTTGGAGTCAGAGTTTTCCTTCTCTGATGTGCCCTGACTGGAAGATCGAACCAGCGACACTTAGCTCGCAGGCCGACGCTCAATCCACTGAGCCAAACCAGCCAGGGTATAATTGGTAGTAGTTTGTTGTAAAGCATAGAACATTGTGTTTGGCATCAGAAACCTCAGGTATAGTCATATAATCTCTTTCAACTTGGTTTTTCTTGCATATAAAGTACGAAGGTGGGAACTCTTTGCATTATTCATATATCTTTTGGCTTTAAAATCTGTTAAGATATGAGTGAGCAAATACCTTATAGCATTTTGTAATCTTTAATGAATTTTCATATATGGGAGTTAGAACCCCTTTGTATAATTGTGAGCTATCATTACTTCATAAATTCAACAGATATTTATTCAGTGCTTAAAAATGAAAGGCATTAATTAATTATATGAGATACCAAGAAACATTTAATTGTACTTTGAAACCATATCAAATCAAATTGTTTATCATATCAATGATTTTTTAAAAAATTTATCAGCAGGACCCCCTTTATTCTGATGACAGTTTATATGAGCCTGGTATATAATCTTAAAAGTATGAAGCTACTCTTCTGAATTAACTATGGGATTCTTGATCAACTGTCTTCTTATTCCTACAGCTATCTTCTATTCATTTCTGGGACTCCTAAAGGTTATTAGAGTATGTATAGTTTGAAAACTACTGTTGGGAAGTCTGTTCATCAGTTTTATGAAGAAAAAAATCTGTGGCCCAAATCAGATAAGTCATTTTACCATAGAAAAGGAGAAGAGGACAAAATCCTTGTTCTCTTCATTCATTTCTAGTCCTATACATAGCATATTAAACTATATCACCCTCGGGATTATTTCATATCGCAAAGTTTTTGTCAATAAGACATGTTTTAATTTGCACGATACTTAAATAGTTGCTTATATTCCATGGGCTATATTTTTCAAAATCATGAAAGAAACTAGGTGAGTTAAAATTTATTTATAAAATAGATTTTTACAATATGCATGTGCTGTACAATCTCTGCTTTGGTCTTAAACCTAAAAGATAAAAAATGTCTTTCAAAATAGGCACATCCAGGATGGTGTATCTCTTCAAACCATGCCCCTCTCCTTTCATGGAGAGTGAATAAAAACTTTACTATCTATACCTTCTTGTCTTTGTGAATTCTTTCACAGTGCACATTACGGACCACCCTAACATTTTGGGGGCCCATATGGGGACATTCTCTATTTCTTCTTCTTCTCCAGCCTCCTGAGACTTGCAACTAGGGAATAAGTGGGCAGCAGAAGCTCAACCCTGGGTAACCCCTTAGCCCTGCCTTGAGAGGTTGGAAAGAGGATGCTAATCCTTCCCAACTCTCTGGATTCTGCGGACAGCCTCCTCCTCATCCACTGTCACAGCCAGTGATCAGTAAATCTCTCTAAATCTCGGGACCAAAATAGCCTACTCGTCTCATTGTCATTGTTGTAACTCCAGTACTGGGTCTATCACTTTCCCAGACTTTCAGCCACGAAGGACGCCTCAACCATCTCCCTGCTGGTTTGGTCTGCTCTCAGGGCTCGGGGACACCTGGATCTAAGGGAGATCCTCATGTTTGGTCTGCCCTCAGACTCAAAAATGCTCAGCTCTGGCCGCAGATCTCAAGGTCATTTGAGTTGGGGATACCCTTGGCAAACCTTCTCCTCTCTTTATTTGTGCTTGTCCCAGAGATAAGGATGTGCCTTTTAACACGGGCAATACTCAGTCAACCCCACCCAAGGACTCCCCATTGGGATGTAACTTGAGGGTTTTGAGACTTACCCACCTCAAGCGCAAGCACTTTTTTATTCCAATGCAGCCTGGCCTCAGTACAAGTCTGGCCCGTGAATGGATATCTTAACTATAATACTATCCTTCAACTCAACTTTTACTGTCGCCATCTGGATCCCTTCCTTAGGTTTAGTTTTCAAGAGGAAGAGACAAGATTTTAACCTTCAGTGGGGATTCCAAGATTCTTTCTTATAACTATGCCTCTTCAGTCAAATTTGCCTCACTGTACCACCCCTCACGCCACTGCCCCCATATTTGTTTTCCAGCTGAGCAGCACTCTAATCCCTTAAGGCCGTGCTCTTTTAACCAAATTACCCAGCCAGGGGTGACACTATTCCTTACCTGCCTAACCCAAGTCCTGCATTCAACTCCCATTTTGAATCAGGCTTGGCTCTGCTGTGCCCATGTCAATTAAAAACGAGGGTATAGAGAGGGAGAAAATCTCATCCCCCACTCAAACTGTAGAACATTCTATATTCTCCTCCTGGAGACCTGGGAGCTGCTAAATCCTGGAGTAAATTGGGCCTGCCTCTCAATGCAGAGAAACAAGTGGTACTTTAAACTCAAGCTACTTTTCTGCCCCTTCGTATGATGAAACCAAATACCTTATAGGAGAAGCTTACTTTTCTTTTCCTACATATTTGAAATGCAAATACTTGGTCTTCTTCAAGACCTCTTGTCTAGGCCATCTTTTAAAACACAAATTTTGGGAAGATAATTGTTATCAAAAGGGGAAAAAACTTAGCTATATCTGAGCAAATCAATTTATTTCAGCTATTCCTTTCTAAATTTTTAAATTCTGATAAAAATTCAAAAGAAAAGAACAACCAAAAAAGAAAAGTAGACACATCCAGCCCATTGCGTTACTTTGCATATAGATTTTAAAAGTTAATAAGCAGTGAATTTTAATGCAAATAATTTTCAACTGACTCCATTTTCATTGGCAATACAGCCAATTATCCTGGGGACTTGATCAGGACTAAAACAACTCAGTTCTATCATTGGAACAGAAGCCTTGCCACAGAGCTTCTATCTCCTCTTCACATTATCACACATTTTTCTCCCAAATAATGTTCCAATGGCCCACATACAATATACAAAAGACAGACTCCATAATAGCTATTGAGACATGCATATTTTAATTTACACCAAACATTTTAAATTTTAAAGTGACCAAGTAATTTAAATTTTCATAAGGCTCATGTGTAACTAAGTTCAGAAATACTGAGAAAATATAGATTATAAATAACAGCCTCCAACAAGCATGTATCTTCCCCTCTGAAGCAAAGCAGAAGGGCTCAGAAAATAAGTAGTTTTCTTAAGAAAGAAAAATATTGTAACCATTAAGTATTTTTCTTCTTTAAGAAAAAACAAAGCAAAAAATAAAAAATAACAGATTTAAAAATACAGAGTATGATATATACATCCAGATAATGGAATAAAATATAGCATTACCCCTCGGTAAATGATCACAAAGTAAACATTTCTGTAACCATCACCAATATCAAGAGTGAAAAGTTTGCCGGTACCTTGAAAAACTTCCCTGTTGCCTCCTTCCTATCCTGTGAGTAAAAAATGTAATCACCACATTTGTATTACAACTTTTATGGTAGCTCTGTTATAACTTGTCCACAGCCCCAAGCTTTTAGTCTGACTACATAGACATGTATCTCTTTACACTACAATTTAGTATGGTGTGTGTATATCTATACATATGATATAGAGGAATCAGAACTATTATACATTGCTGATGGGAACATAAAATTGTGCAGCTGTTTTGTAAAAATTTGATAGTTCCTCCAAGTTTTAAAGACAGAGTTATTATATGACCCAGTAATTACACTCTTCGGTATATATCTGAGAAAAGTAAAAATATATGTCCACACAAATGTTTATAGCAGTATTATTCATATTCATATTACGGACTCGCTAAAGCAATCAGGCCCGGTTCTGAAGAGTTTTTTTTCTCGACATTCGTCCATTGGTCTCCTGTGAGGACGCGGCAGCTCGTGGAATCGGCTAAGGGAAAAGCGAAGCGAGGCAGGCGGTTCTCTGTTCTCTGCCGCCGCCGCCACGCTGCGTCCTCTCCGCCCGGGCTCTGCCCCTCCTGCCTGTCTGGATGAGTGTTTCTTCTTTGTGTCTTGTTTGCTGGACTTCCATGTAGTTTGATTTTCTGGAGCTTCTGGTTGTTTCTGGTTTTGGGGTGGTTGTGTTCCTTCTTGGTTGTGGAGGGAGATGCAGCTTGTCTGTCGGTGCCTCCATCTTGGCCAGAAGTCCCCCTTTACGTTGATAGATGTTTGGATTTTTCTTTTCTTTTGTTGATACAATGTTACAATAAGCATCTTTACTCATGTTTTAGTGTAAATTTGTCTAGACTCAGCCCATGAAAGCAACATTGCTTGATGGTGGGACATATGCACATCTTCTCTTTGATAGATATTGTCAAGTTGTTGAGCCAATTTATACTTCTGCCAGCGGTTTGAGAGTTCCCATTTCTCCATGTCATTTTTGATATGTTTTAACTATAAAATGGTTGGCAATCTGAGAAGACAGCAGGTTTGTACCCTAACAGACTTGTGTTAAATTCCATTATAAACGGGCCATTTTTATAAGGAGAAGTATAGACAAGGGGTTTGGAATTCAGGGAAAAGGTTAATTGGATAAAAGCTTCAGCATTCTTTCATGTTTGTCCAGGGCGGTGGTCTTTATCTCTATCCTGGGCTGTGGTCTTTATCTGTGTTTTGGGCAGTGGTCGCCTCACCCTGGAGTACAATGGCTCAGATGCCATCTTGATGGCTTGCAGTCCTCCTGAGGCACAAAGGTGGAACCGCTTATGGTCTCCTGGAGTCAAGGTGGATCTTACCTCCAGTTCCTGAAACAATAGCTTTTTATATACATTGATTACTAAGCTTAATAGCTACTACCTGAAACTAGGATTTCTCCAATGTTTGAGTCCCATCAATTTCACTAAGTTTTCTGCTACTATAAAACAAGGATCCTGTTTCTTCTAGTTTCCACTAACATGTCCTCATTTCTTCTGAGCCCTCACTGGCAACACCTTTAATATCCATATTTCTACTAGTAGTTCATTCATAGGAATATGATTTGGATAAGGCAGGCAAGGAAAGTGGGAAGGGAACTCTGTGCACTTTGGAATCACCTATGCCCTCTGGGGCCAGGAGACCTCATACAACCACCACCTTGACTCCTGAGAGCTGATCAAGCCCAAGCCTTCCACCCATCCCCCTCTGATCAGAATCAGGGAATCAGGTCCTGGAAGGGGCAGGTGGCTCAGACACCAAGTGGGCCATCTCTACTCCTGTAAAGGAGGAAAGAGGAAGGACATCTCTAAAATCAGAGAAGGAAAACTCTGACTCCAAAAAACCTCCGCTGCCTTGCGGCACACCTCTTCAGGGAAAAGGCTAAGGGAGTAAACCCCGACAGAAAATCCGGAGCCGGAGTCCCTAAGGCGGTTTGACGTTGTAGTCAACACCGGCAACTCCTGCGGCGCACCTGAAGCCAAGCTGTATTGACTTTGTCTTTCCCTTGGACCCTTCAGCTGCGAAGAGAGGGGGAGTCTGCTGCATGGGCAACAGCAGACCCTCCATATCACCCTGCCCAGGCTCTGTAGCTTCAGTTTCACTGGAGAGGACACTCCAGCGTCATCGCAAGATGTCGACTCAACATGGGAGGAGACAGATACCGGTTACAAGCTCATCCGATTGGCGAAGGAAACGAGCGCCAGGGGTCTCCTCTGACGGTGGGAGAGGTCATCGCACCTCACTGGACAGCTACCGTCTCGCCATGGCTCGCCTGCCCCACTGGGTGCGTGGGGATCAGAGAGGCGCCTCTCGAAAAGTGGGCCACAAAACACCCGCACCAGTTAATTCCAAGCAAACAACAAGAAAGAAGCTTCCGGCTCTTCTCCTCGCTAGCTGGAACATCAGGACCATGTGCCCCGGACTTACTGCAGACCTTCCGTGGATCAATGGTGCCAGGAAAACCGCTGTCATCGATAGGGAACTGGCACGACTAAACATCGACATTGCGGCTCTACATGAGACCTGGTTGGCCGACAACAGAACTATCAGAGAAACCAACTACACCTTCTACTGGCAAGGGAAGTCTCCGGACCAACCAAGACAGCACGGTGTTGGGTTCGCTGTGAAGAACACGCTTGTTAACTCCATAGAGCCACCCACAGGAGGCACAGAGAGATTACTTACCCTCCGATTGTCAACAACTTTCGGCCCAGTCAGCATTCTTAGCGCGTATGCCCCAACCCTCTGCGCCACCACCGAAGAGAAAGAACAGTTCTACCATGCACTGGACGAAGCGTTATCCAAGATCCCCAGAAGTAACGCTCTCTATCTCCTTGGAGACTTCAACGCAAGAGTAGGAGCCGACCACATGGCCTGGCCCACCTGCCTTGGAAACTTTGGGAGAGGAAAGATCAATGAGAATGGTCAGCGACTGCTTGAGCTTTCGTGTCACCACGGCCTGTGCGTGACAAACACATTCTTCAAGTGCAAAGAGATCCACCAGGTGTCATGGAGGCATCCCCGCTCCCGCCATTGGCACCAGCTTGACCTCGTCATCACCAGAAGAATGGATATTGGCAGCACCCTCCTCACCCGCAGCTACCACAGTGCAGACTGCGACACGGACCATGCCCTCGTGGTAAGCAAGGTGCGCATAATGCCGAAGAGGTTGCACCACTCCAAGATGAAGGGTCGCCCACGCATCAACACCAGTTGTGCCAGCAACCCAGTTAAGACCCAGCAATTCATCAACAAGATGGAAGATGCACTCGGCGAGGGAATGGCGGCAGACGACATTATCGAATCCAATTGGCCACGTCTCCGCGACGCCATATACAACTCCGCCATTATTGCTTACGGGAAGAAAGAGCGGAAGAACGCTGACTGGTACGAGGCTCACTGGGAAGAAATGGAACCCGTGATCGAGGCTAAGAGGAAGGCCCTACTGGCTTACAAGGCCACGCCCACTCCCAGTACACTTCAAGCTCTACGGGCTGCCAGGAACAAAGTCCAGAAGACCGCCCGCCACTGTGCCAACACCTATTGGCTAAACCTGTGCAGAAGCATTCAGGAAGCCGCCGATATAGGCAATGCACGAGGAATGTATGAGGGTATCAAGAAGGCAACAGGCCCAATCCCCTCCAAGATCGCCCCCCTTAAGTCCAAGACAGGTGAGGTCATCACTGACCAGGAACAGCAAATGCGGCGGTGGACCGAGCACTACCTCGAGCTGTACGCGACGAGGAACACCGTAACAGACACTGCTCTTAACGCCATCCCAGACCTACCAGTCATGGAGGAGCTAGACACCCCACCTACTGCGGCAGAGCTCGGCAAAGCCATCGACCGCCTCGCTTGCGGGAAAGCACCAGGAAGTGACGGAATCCCTCCAGAAATCCTAAAGAGCGGGAAACCAGTCCTGCTACAGCCGCTCCACCATCTACTCTGTCTCTGCTGGAAGGAGGGTTACATCCCCCAGGATATGAGAAACGCCAACATTATCACCATGTACAAGAACAAAGGAGACCGCAGCGACTGCAACAACTACCGGGGCATCTCTCTCCTCAGCGTCGTCGGCAAAGTATTCGCCCGGGTCGCTCTTGCCCGCCTGCAGACCCTTGCTTCCCGCGTCTACCCAGAGTCCCAGTGTGGCTTCAGAGCTGGCCGATCAACAGTGGACATGATCTTCTCCCTACGCCAGCTGCAGGAGAAGTGTCACGAGCAGCATAAACCACTCTACCTCGCCTTTATCGACCTCACGAAGGCGTTTGATCTGGTCAGTCGAAGCGGACTCTTCAGCTTGCTACGGAAGATTGGCTGTCCACCACATCTGCTTGCTGTGGTCATGTCCTTTCACGACAACATGCACAGCACGGTGTCCTACAACGGCGCAACCTCTGAGGCCTTCCCAGTCAGCAGCGGAGTAAAGCAGGGCTGCGTCCTCGCGCCTACGCTGTTCGGAATCTTCTTCTCCATGCTCCTCCAATACGCCTTTAAGGACTGCAGCGAGGGTGTCTTCATTCACACCAGATCCGATGGCAAGCTCTACAACCTGGCCCGTCTACGAGCCAAGACCAAAGTCAAAGAGGTGCTCATCCGTGAGATGCTCTTCGCCGACGACGCAGCTTTGACATCACACTCCGAAGAGGGACTCCAGCAGCTAGTCACTTGCCTTTCCCACGCATGCAAGGAGTTCGGACTAGCCATCAGCCTGACGAAGACGAATGTTATGGCTCAAGGCACGGGGACTCCCCCATGCATCACCATCGACGGATACACCCTGGAGGTTGTCAACGACTTCACTTACCTCGGGTCCACCATCTCGAGCTCTCTGTCAGTCAACTTGGAGGTCAACCGGAGAATCGCCAGGGCAGCCACAGTTATGGCCAGACTGAACCGGCGAGCGTGGAACAATTCCAGCCTCACTGAGAAAACCAGACTGCACATCTACCAAGCCTGCGTACTCAGCACTCTCCTCTATGGCAGCGAGACGTGGACCACCTACGCAAGGCATGAAAGGAAACTCAACAGCTTCCACATGAGGTGCCTGCGACGCGTCCTGCATGTCACATGGCAGGATAAGGTTCCCAACACCGAGGTGCTGAAGCGAGCCAATATGAGCAGTTTGCATGCAGTTCTTAGCGAGAGACGCCTCAGGTGGCTCGGCCATGTCAAAAGAATGGATGCAGGCCGTATCCCCAAAGACCTCCTCTACGGCGAGCTAGCAGAAGGCAAGAGGACGAGAGGGCGCCCAAAACTGCGGTTCAAAGACATCTGCAAAAAGGACATGACACATTGCTCCATCAATCTCAACACATGGGAAGTTCAAGCAGACGACCGCCTAGCCTGGAGGCTCGCGGTCAGGCAAGGTACGTCATGTGCAGAGGCTGTGCGCAACGAGGAGGCGGCCCAGAAAAGATCAAGGCGGAAGCAGTGTCAACAGCAGCAACAACGGCCATCTGCCTTCACCTGTAACAAGTGTGGCAGGGATTGTCACTCCCGAGTCGGACTGCACAGCCATTCTCGGCGGTGCAGATAGACTCTCAGGAAGCTACGCCATCGTCTCTTGAGACGGACGGCTGCCGACGACGGATTCATATTGGCCCCGAAGTGAAAACAATCAATCTAGATGCATTACTTGATGATGAATAAGTGCAATTTGGTCTAACCATACAATGGGATATTATTCAGCTATAAAAAGTAATGAAGTACTGATACATGTTACAACATAGATGAACCTTAGACACATTATGCTAAATGAGATAATCTAGGCACAAAAGGCACAAGTTATATGCTTCCATAAATAGAAAATCTTCAGGATAGGAAAATCCATAGAAACAGAAAGTAGATGAATAATTTTCAGGGACTGAGCAGGTGTGGAGGAGGATTGACTGCTAATACATATGAGCTTTCTGAGGTGATGAAAACATTTTAAAATAAGATAGTGTTGATATTTCCACAGGTTTGTAAATATACTAAAAACCACTAAGTTTTACACTTAAATGATAGATTTTATGATATATGAATTATATCTCAATTTTAAAATAAGCAAAAGTCTTCATGATGTCATGGGTTTTTTTTTGTTTGTTTTTTTGGACAGTACACTAACAACACTATCCATAAAGGTAAATATTGGTAAAAATAAATTACTTCTGTTCATCAAAACCCAATAAATCTTCAGTGTGGCCATCCTATTTTTAATTTATAGTTAGTTTAATATAATCTAACTTATTTCACTTAGTTATTGTTCTTCATGTTAAACTGTAAACTTTTCAAAGTCAGGTTGAATTTTGCTCATCTTTGTCTAAAACTGATGTTATACAGTCTGTTACACAACTTTTGCTTAACCTATATCTGGCTGTTGGTTTTGCTTTTCTAAGTCTCTGCAATAAGTAGTTAAATCTTGATGCTTGTAAAATAATAATTATTTTATTAACAATAATCAATGTTTAGTGAACAATTACTCTTTGTGAAGCACTCTGTGAAGTGTTTATCCTATGTTAACTCATGAATACTTACAACAGTACTGAAATCTATCTCTATTGTACATGAGAGAATTGAGACAAACTTGAAGTAGCCTTCCCAAGTTCACATGATCTGTACATGGCAGAGTCAAGATTTAAATCCAGGAAGTGTCATTCTCTGGTATGTTCTTTGCTAAAATGTGATAAGAGAGATTCTCTACTATAGTTAAAAAATAAAATGAAAAAATTGATTTGAACCTTTATGGCCTTTTTTACTTTCCTAAACTTTTCTATGATGATGGACTGAATTCTTTATTAATACACATCTGTGAGCATAAGTGGTTATAAATATATAAATGAAAAACGTGTTTTTACCTTTTGTCTGTTTGTCATGCAGTTTCTCTCTAATATTCTATTTCCCATAAAAATCATGTAAAACATTGGCAATATACTTTAGTATTTGCAATTAGAAATGGGTAGGTACAAATGAGATCAATAATTGTATTTACACACTATTTAATTGTTTTCAATTCATATGCAATATTTACTGACCACACATTGATCTCTTCTAAATAATTTTGAACAAAAATAAGTGAATCCCTATGTGAATACAAGCCCATGAAAGAAAACATGACTGTGTTTTATGGTAATTTTGTTTAAGCACAGGTGGTAAATTTGCTTAAGTATGGTGCTAAATTAGTTTTAATGTCATATGAAAAATGTGACATTTTTTACTGATGTGAAATATGAACATGTAATAATTTTAACTGAAGGTCAGACATTTTCTTTGAAGACTGGTATTGTTTTTGAAGAGATTAATTTTTGAATTATCAGATGAAAAGTACCATGCAGATTAAAATAATATTGGCACTAAGATTTTTGCCTACTTTCATTATTTAATCCTAACTCTGAAATTCTATAATACTGTGCATGTTACTTGAACATAGGTGACCTTGTGATAAAGTCAGTATCAGGTTTTATATCCAGGGCTCAACATTGTGGGTAGGGAAATCATCATGTGTTTGAAAGCCCAAGAAATAACGATTCTCAGACATTCTTTGCATTCTCAAACTTCCACCCATAAAGCAAAGTGCCAGACACATTTTCAGCTCAGTTATTATAATTCATAGAACTTCCATATCCTTTTTTAATGAGAAATTGATAGCAATATCACTAGTGAAACTTCCTGACCAGCTGTGGCTATTCAACATTGCTTCTCTTTTTCTAGCCAATTTCTCAAAGAACTCCAGGAACTTGACATAATTCCAGTGGTTACCCTTAGGACTCTGTACTACATTTCTGAGTTAGGATGGCAAGTGTGTCATCACAGAGGCCTGGTGATTTTATTTAAAAATGGGATACCAGCTTTAAATATGGGTTAATATTTGTTTTTCTGTTTGTACCAAGTTCTTAATGCACTAGACATGCTGTAGTGTAGTTTGTTAGATACTTGTTATATTTTAAGTTTCAACTTATTATGTTTGAAGTATATATGTCAGATTTATTATCTGTTTCCAATATTTATATGAGGCATGTTAGCAGAACTCCATTATATTTGACTGACTCCCTGAGGTCAAGAAAACGTTCTTGTGAAAATATTTAACACACACACACACACACACACACAAAACGACCCAACAAATCATTCAAATGGCTTTGCTAAGTAGGAGAAACAAAGTGAGAAACAAAATCTTGTTTACAACACAATTTAAAGTACTATGGAACTTTTAAGACAACTATTTAAGCACCATATAAAGGAGCTGCATATGAGTAAAGCAATATTTTACAACTTCTCATTGTCTAATTTTGAACTAAGTTTTTCTTCCTTTTTCCTCACACAGGCTTGGCCAACTGGTTTCTTGGACTAAGGATTATACATAGCCATTTTTAGATCACGTGATAATTCTAATTTCTGCCTAAAATGCTCTTAAGCAAGAGAATTAAAATCATAAAGTGAGCTCTGGCCATTCACTGATGTTTAAACAAGCTTTGATCTTGCCTGGGGAGCTGAGCTTTCCAGGATGGAAATGCTGCAGAATAGACATCGCCATTTTTATTTTTATTTTTCTGAGATAGGCCACCACTGTATTATGTAAGAGAATGATAGTATTAAATAGTAATAATAGGAATAATACTGATACATTTTTCAAGGATGTAAAAAGAATGGAAGAAAATATATTCTGAATTAACATAATATTCTTGCATATTTCTGAAAATCATACCTAAGAATCAACTTAGTATCTCCAATAACTTTCAATACAAATACTATCTTTTCATTTTTGTTACTGTGATTTATATCAGAGAGTTTTGGCTACAGACATAGATACTTTGCTCATAGTGGCTTTTATTTTAACATATGGGTAGAACTGAAGAAGGGTGAAAATTCATAAGTGAGTAATCCAAACAGCTGTACTTTTATCTCTAAAACAGAAATGGGGGCTATTTCAAGAAAGGAAGTTTTATTATATAAAGAAATAAAAATATCCCCTAAAAAAGATAGGGAAAATTAATTTTCTTGGATGTTCACATTTTAAATCCTCTACAGAAAAATATGTCTAACTTAACAGTCCCAATGCACAAAATAAGCAGAATTTCTTTTTTTAAAGAAATAATTTATTTATTTATTTGTGTTTTTTTTGTTTATTTATTTAGTTATTTTTAGAGAGAGGGGAAAGGAGAAAGAGAGGGAGAGAAGCATCACTATATGGTTGCCTCTCACTCGCGCCCCTAACTGGGGACCTGACGTGCAACCTAATCATGTGCCCTGACTGGGAATTGAACCAGCAACACTTGGTTCTCAGGCAGAGAAGCAGAATTTCTTATTGGAATAACCAGGCACTACATTTTCAGAGCCTGTATGTTTTTATATCAGCTCATAATTTAATGCATCACCTCTCTTTCTATTATTTGCAATATATGAAAAAACAAAATGAGAAAATAGTGTGCATATATATTTTACAGTATGAGAGCTCAAAAGATTCCTTCTGATTAAGAATGCAGATCTCAAAAAATACAGCAGGACATATCAACCACTGAACTAACGCTGCCAGGACCATATGCAATCCCTTTTGAACTATTTGATACCAAAAAAAAAAAAAAAAAAAAAAACTTGTGGAATTATATCTTTGTTGATGCAGTTTTACACGGGAACTTTTAAGATTTTGAAAATAGAAATTTTTATGTAAAAATGATGGCATTATCCATACTACATATCTTTTATGAGAGAGAAGATCTTGCAGCATGGGTTTGTAAAAGTTATGGTACAGTCATCCTCAAAAAATAAAATCATATTTGTGTTAACCATTAAAGCTAGAATTTAGCTCAAATATAACTTGTGAGAAAAGGTTTTCAAAATTGTGTTAAATAATGTAAATAGGAAACCCTCTTTTCCTTTTTCAACAGATTGTAAAATGAAACCACACTGTGTTCTTCAATGTTAAAGCATAAATATTAGAATTGTCAAGGTGTAGCTTCTGCATTTTTTTTTAATGAAAAGTATTTTAAACAGATTTGTGGTTAACAAATATTTCTCTTTTTAAAATGTATAAAATACATATTTTATTCATATTAACTTTTATCTTAGGAAAAATATGTATTTGCCACATTTTCACCAAAGTGTGAAATATTTTGTTATTTGTTATAATGAATAATTAATGAGAAAGAATAAATGAAAACTCAAAGGCTGGTTGCAATTGACATAACTTTGGACTGAAAAATACCAAAGTCTTTTTTTTTCCATGTGTGAAGCAAAGTCCTTCATTCTACAGTACAGACAAAACATTTCCAAATTACCTGGGAGGGAAGAAGGGTAAAGGGTTGAGAGACAAGAATAAGATCCTGTTAGAGGATCTCTTATATCAAGAGATGTTTCAATTATTTAGTTACTTTTCCATAAATTTTCATTTCAGTGAGTTTTATCAATCAATATTTTGAGAAATTACTAAATATGGAGAAAGCAACTATAAGTATTTATATCATTTGAAACTTAGTCAATACCCTTTTCACAAGATACTTATTTTATAAATATGATTTTATAGTCTAACATTGGGTACTATATAGATTCTGCCCCCCCCCCCTTATTCCTATGCCCTTTGACCTTCGTAATAGAACTCCTAAAGCCATCTGCTCAATTGATTGATCTTAACCTAGCATGGTAATCACAATCCCCTTCGATGTGACTGAGTCAGCCCTACAGACAGTAAAACATGGGGCAAGTGTGTGGCTGCCCGTGGATTCTTACCAATTAAAAGAAACATGTCAGAAGAGAAGGAAAGTTTCCTTTCTTCCTCTGGTTGTTAATAAACCTGCATATGCCACCTAGAAATTTGACAGCGATCTTTCTGACAGGAAAGGAATCGTGAAGGACAAAGTCAACAGCACTGATCATAGGAGATCCTAAAATGAAAGATTTGGAGTTCTTGATGATGACATTGAGCAGTTGAATTAACCAACCCTGTAGGCATTCCACTTTAGTTAAGTCTTAAGTGTAGAAATAAGTCTCCCAATTGTTTAAGAAGTTTAAGTCTGTGATTTCTGTTATTTGAATTTAAAACATCTTAAGTGATGACAGTGATTTAAGCAACTTAGTAATAAACTACCATTAAAATGTTGATCCTATTCAGTTTTTCCCTTTGTATTTTAAGGACAAATACTCTCTAGCATACTGTTTACAAGTGCTGTAGCTTTTGAATGGTTATGGTGATAAAATTTCAATTTTCCCTTCTGTATTGATATTTACCCAGGTATCTTGAACATACACAAGATATCTTTATAACTAAAACAACCCAGATTCTCTGAGTGTAGTGCTTCTTTAAAAAGTACATATGTTGTAGGTTTAGAATAATGTTTCTTATGTTAGAGAAAGATGGTACAGCATATTAAAATGATTGATTAAAAAAATAATAAAAAGTGCCTTATTTTGTATAAGGTGTCCTGACAACATGGGACTTGTTAGAAAAGGCAGCATCATGCCATATCAGTCCTTTGTGTCTCTACTAGTTGTTTAGAATATATATTTCAATGTGGTAATTGAAGTACAACTATACATAATGTTCTGTAGATCTTGGAGAGTCCTAGGAAATGTCAGCATGCTGAGTTCTGAGAAAGTTTTAAAATTGCCTTTGTATCACTAAAGATGCCTATACATAAGAAAATAGAAAGTTATTGTTTAAGAGAAGACACTGAAAACATTTTCTATTATAAGAAGTGGTTAATAGACATGTTTAATTATTTCTTTAAGTGTTAATTCCACTCAAATGGTTACTTTATCAACTCACCTTTATTTTAATACTTTTTACCCAGTTATTTTTCTGGACATTCAGAACACTATTATATGCCTTTAATCACAGTATATTGTAAACTATTAAATAATGACATATTCCAGATAACTCAACATGTACTGCATTGGAGTACTTAATGTTAAAAGAAACAAAACAATAAAGTTTATCTTACTCATGGGAATTGAACATTGAATCTATAATTATAACTGTTCAGCATAATTTTTTGTACCAGTGTGAGCATGCAGCTTGAAGCTTTAATGGTGCTTCGTAAAAGAAAAAACAAGAAAACATATTCAACTAGGTCACTGGTTCTAAAGGCTTAAGAGAGATAATTGTAATATAGTGTATTCTTGTGGTTATCTCTCTCACACCTTTTCCTTCCTTTATTCCCTCTTTCCCTCATGCATTTTTATTTTCTTGAATCTCACCAAAAGATCTACCTTTATTATAATTTTATTTTTCTCATAATGGCATATGGAAATTATTTTTCTGTCCTTAATTTGATAAGAAGTAAAAATTTTTATTGACCAATGTCAAAATACATAAAGCACAAAAGACACCAATTACACCATTTATATAAGACTACATATTTAGAATATACTATTTTGGGAAACAGTATATAGTTTCTTGAATTCTAACTTTTTCTCCATTTAAAAGACAGCCTTGCATTTGAATTATATTATGACTAAAATGTAAATTACCTAAAAATTTCCAGGCATGAGCCAGGTAATTTAACTAGCATCCCCTAAGTCGGATCACTCCTACACAACATGTGGGATATAATCATCATACGTAGGGTATTTTGACTTGAAAGGTTTTACTCCTACATCAAGCCCATTGATTCTCTGTCCTAATCTTGTTTAAGGCAGATTGTGCAGATTGCAGCTATGTCAATCAAACCTGATTGGGCTTTTTCTTCTTTTAAAACATTTGAACAAATTTTAATAGAATCTTTAGATAATGTATATTCTAAATAAAGCTCTTATGTGAGCTTTCATTGCCCAAAGACAACTTAGAAATTATTAGTTCTCTTGTATGTCTGATGCACACCTATTATGTATCAATGCAAGGGCTCATGGGTGAGGAATACTAACATATAAATTCTCCGGTCTCAGGCTGAGGCATGAAACACACTTGCAAACAACTGACAATACAGTATGGGGTCTCTAGCATGGTAGTTAAAATAATATTTTAATGTTGGAAGTCTTAGATTAAGGTAGAGTTTTTGCACTTATTTAGTAGCTTAATCTCAGTTGGTATATTCTTTAAAAAACTTGTTTGTTGTACTTAATAAGACTGAGGAAAACTTAATAAAAGTGGTGAACAAAGTATATGGAATCTTGATAGCTTATAATAAGCAACAGTTAAGTCTAAAAACCCAAGGCAAGAAATTTTTGCTAGAGGAGTCAATAGCTTTAGAAAAGGGACCACTGAAAGAAGCTGTGGCTTTTGCTTGAGAAACAGTTCTATAATCCAAATCATGCATACTTAAATGTTCTTGCACCAAAATAAATGTTAAAATGTTTATTTTTAATTTCTAATATTACTATATATTTTAATATACTGTATGTGTATACATATACATGCACGCATACAACATATATTTATATATTATATATATGTTGGTCATATATATTTATATATACACAGATCTATGTGGATATATAGAGATAAATACAGATATATATTAGTGTGTATACATATGTACACACACTTTGGTTTCAGAAACAACACCCTATAAAATACTTAACGAGAACACCCTATGATTCACCCATTGTATTACTATATATGTGACTAAAGGCAATCAACAATCAGCTTTATCCAACAAATAAAATGTTAGAGATGATTATATTCTCAATAGGGGTTGACATGAAAAAGTCATTGAATATACATTTTCATGGTATTTATCAGATATTCTTTGTCTTCAACCAAGCTATTCTTCCCAGGTCAATTTTCAGAAAAACATTTTTATTTATCTGAGAAACTATTTCTGAATAAGGCAAATGAATTATTTTATCTACAGTTGATGAAAATGATATAAGACTTCTATATAAACAGAATTTTCCTTTGAGCCTATCCACCTGATTAAACTATGAAATTCAAGCAAATATTTTTATGGTTTCAGAAATAGGTTTGAATTCTAAATTGAAAAACCATTTCTAAAGAAGTAGAAATATTTTAAACAACCTATTTTCCAGCCCAAAACCATAAGGTAATCAGTGCGGTATCTTGTGTAAGAATACTTTTCTTCTGACTCTTAAGTATTCTTGTGACATTTTTCCCTGTAAAAGTTTAGCTAACAATTTTTTTAAAAGAGCAAATATGAGAAGCAGTCATTTAACATTTAATGATGAGAGCATTGTTTCAACAGTGGGAAAGCTTAGTTCAGACTAAGGCATAGTCCTTGAAAAGTGCTTGGCCACTAGAGGAGTCCCCCACTGGACCTGAACAACCTGCTTTAGTACCATGACCATGTTGGTCATTGACTGGAAGGAGACTGGGAATAGTGTACTCTTGAAACAAAACATGAAGTGGATTCAAAGAAGCATACCTTGTGGGTGTCAGTCTAATTGGTGGGCATAAAGTTTTCATCAAATTCAAGAAATTTGAGGCCATAATTTTTTCAAATTGTCTTTTGCTCACCCATTTCCCTTTCATCTTAATCTAGGACTTTAATTAGATAGGTATTCATTATTCAAACACTTGATACTATGTCACAGCTTACTGGGATTTTATTTTTCAGGTTTTGTTTTCTTTCTGTGGTTAATTTTGCATAATTTCTATTGGGGTTATTAAATTTACTAATTTTCTGTTTGAATTGTCTCATCTGATCTTAATCATTACCAAAGAACTTTTCATTTTAAACATTGTTTTTATTTTGAGAGTTTTTAAATTTTTAAATATTTTGCATTTCTGTCATCACTGCATTCACCTTTTTGTTTAAATAACTGAACATAATATAATGCTCACTTAAAATTTTGTCAGACTAATGCTATCATTTCTGTTTTTTGAGGTTCTGTTTCTTTTGGTGACTTTATGCTTAATAATGGATTATATTTTCCCACTTTTTGGCATCTCTAATGATTTTTATTGGTTGTTAGACATTGTAATTTTATACTGTGGATTGTTTCAATATTGTTGTGATCTTTATAGAATGAACTCCTTTATTCTGATAGGTTCTTCTGTAAATTGGAGTTAGTTTTAATGAATATGAGACTTGTGTGCTTTTTTTTTTTTTTTTTGCAGATCTTTAGAATTCTATTCTCTAGCACTAGATTAGCCTTATTACTAAAGTATAGTTATTTTAGGTGTGTCTACTGAAAACTTGGAGTGAACTTTACTCTGGTTGGTGGAAAATTAATGATTCCTACTTCCAAGTTGTTTCAGGGGAAATTTCAGAAGCTCTTTGTTCAACCTCTTAGCATTTTATGCTCTTCGTATATTTTTGTAATCTCCTTGTTCAAGAGAACACCTAAAGCATACTATATGTTTTTCTGCATAACCCCTTCTTACAGAATTTCACCTTGCAGACTTCAGCTACCTCATCTCCATTAAATTCCAATCTCTGTCTCCTGCTTGTTCATCCACATATTGGGGTCCACAATGTGCTTCCAGCAGAAAGTTGGGTGAATTTTATGGCTCACCTTGTTTGGTTTGCTTCTCTCAGGGATTATGGACCATCCTGACTATTGTCCAATGTCTGAAAAGGCTGTTTCATGTATTATTTTCTGGTTAAATCTTCTCTCTTTTATTCTGTCATGGCCAGAGCAGGAATTCTGGATCTTTTTTTTTTTTAAACAAGCAAATATTAGATCAAAGTAAATGTCCATAAATAGAAAACTAGTTTTAAATTATTGCAGCATAGTCAAACTTGTTATTTTAGACAGCACTTAAAATAAAAAATGGAACTTAAGTATATTTGTATTTGTTTTTTCCCAGGAAATTTGAAGTGAATAAAGAAGCATGTACATTATAATGTATATATAATAACTACACACATATAACATATATTCATAAGTGTTAAATATACATACACACACTTACTTGAAAGGAGATGCAGATATACATTTATAAGAATTCTTGTATTCCTTGTAAAATTTGAAAAGGAAAACAGATTACCTATTCACCTTGTGTGTTGTTGAAACTTACGGGACCATCTGATACAGAAAGGTCTTCTGTGAGAGTGCAATAATAATTTCTACAGTTGTAATAGTAGGGTGAAATCATCACAGTACTGAAACTCTTAAGTTTTATCTAAGTGCAAACCTTATTATTTTCTTCTTTAAAGAGCACTTTCAATTATATATTGCTTTCTCCCTTTTCTTATTCTTAAATTGTGTTCACCATCAAGGTACTGTTTAGCAGATATTAATGTTCACAATTAAATTTTGTCTGTGTGCTCTAAGCATTTCTATAGGTTATGAATGGTTGAGGAATCATCTGTGATAAAAATTATATTGTTGCTCTATAGTTCAACATCTTTAAGTCATGTGAATTAAAAATCTGATATTACATACTCATGTATTCACATATAGTTATTTCCGATTTATGAATTAGGTTTATCAATGTGTGAAAGGGAGTGATTTTCAAATTATTATGACTAAGTGTTACATATAAAAAGATATTCATGTTTCAACATAGACAATGATTGTGGTGAAGCTTTTGTTAAACACTCGGATAGTGTTATAAGATAGTCTCATGAACTTATCAAGTTCTACCTTCCTTGCATGTATAACTGATACTCAGCAAAGAATGATCTCTTCAAAAGGCTCAGCTATAAATGAAAGTGACCAGTTGTTTTTTAATAAATTGTTCAATAATTTTAAACAATTTATGTGGTTTTACACAATCTTCCAAACCTCCTTGTGTGGGGGACTGCTCTGTGTGGTTTTGAGAACTGTAGCCCAAGCCATGAGCCAGGACCCTGAGAGGCCTGTAAGACTTGACTGGAAAACCAGGAGGGCCAGAGGCAGGCATGACTTGAAGGCCACACAAAGGGTTCCCATGGATATTGGATTTAAAGAATGCATATTATGCTTTCTCTGCTTTTCTAATCTTTTAGTTAACTATAAACAATGTGTACCAAAAAAATGTATGAAGCCTTGCACCTGATGTCAGTATGGCATCATGATGTTTAATAGACCCTGACACAGAATGGTCACCGTGTTCTTTACATTGATATCTATAATCACTGACTGTCAACTGTAACCAAAGTGTCTGAAGCTAACTGATGATTTATGAATCTTGATCTTGTATCTCCCAAATGCCCTTCTCAATATAAGAGACTAGGAGGGAATATTTGAGGCTCTTCTCCACTAAAGAGAATGGCACCTCTCCTCCTCCCAGACAAAAGACAGTGTCTGGGTAATTTTTTTCTCTGTCATTCAGGATCCTGAAAGCTCTGCTGGACAGGGAGTTTCCACTGAGCGGGGGTGTTGGAGGCAGCCCACCTCATTTTTGCTTTAATTACACAAAAGTATTTTGTCAAATGCTTCCAGAAGAATATAGCCAGAAACATGATGTTTAGAAAAAATACATACTTACAGTCATGATCATGTTCTTTGAATAGAGAGAGGCATTATATTATCACCATAAAGGAACAATCAAAATAATGAGAAGAGGTTAAAAAACCTTCTATATCATTTACTGTTTAATTCATTAAAAAGATAAAATAAAGGGTCTCTGAAAATTTGCAATGTATCAAGCCATAGGTCTTGAGAGTACAGAAATTAATAGCATTCACTTGCTTAGCTCAAGAAATGTTTAGTCCCAAGGTGGACATAAATGTTCAATCATGTAACTACAATACAGTAATAAGTTACATACAAAAATAAAATGTGTGCCCTCACTTTTGTAGCTCAGTGGATTGAATGCCAGTCTGTGAACTTAAGGGTCACAGGTTCAATACCCAGTCAGGACACATGCCTGGGTTGTGGGTCAGGCCCCCATTTGGGAGACTGTGAGAGGCAACCACACATTAATGTTTCTCTCCCTCTCTTTCTCCCTTTCTCTCACTCCTTTCCCCTCTCTGAAAATAAATAAATAAAATCTTTAAAATAAAATAAAAGGTTCTATAGGGATGTAGAGTAGAGAAAGTCAAGTCTACTGAAATGAATTACAGGAACAGAACACTTATGCTGAACCTAGAACAATCAGTAGAAATTTGCCAGAACAAAATATATGAGGAAGAGTAGATATTAGACACAAGTAAGAGAAGACATGACTTTGCTTTATATATCACATATAATGATATGTATCCATGAATATAACAGATATTTTTACATGGAATACTCTCAGGACCCTTGTCAACATTTATCCTTAAATACTCACTCCAACTTTTGTACCCTGACACAGGACAAAGAAAACTACTGTTTTTATAATTGTCATTGCCTAACACTTTTGTTATACAAATTCCCTTTAATTCTCATGTCTGACTTTATCTATTTTATGAAGACTTTCTTGATAGTCAAAGAAAATAAGTTGTTTCTCCCTGGGTTTTCACTTTATTTGTATCCATTATAATGAGGGTAGCACATACTCCTTAATGTTGTAATTATTTTGTTTATATTTTATGTCTAATATAAAAATTTGTTTTTTTCTTCTCTTCTCTTTTAGGGCCTAAACTGACTTGCTCATAGTATTAACTTAAATATGTATTTATTTTAATTTTATTCACTGACTATTAAGATATTCAATGATTTTGTGAAGTTTATTATAGATTTTTAGCAGGTAAATTAAGGTAAAGCTAGTTAATTTTAAAATCAAATAAGACAGATTAGGGGCTTCCAGCCAAGATGGAGATATAGACAGACATGCTGCATCTCCCTCCACAGCTAAGAAAGAATACAACTACCTCAAAACTAGAAACAACCAGAAGTTCCAGAAAGTCAAACTGCATGGAAGTCCAGCAAACAAAGATATAAAAAAGAAATACTCATACAGAGAGGTAGGAGGGGTGGAGCCGGAGCAGAGAGGATGCGTTATGGTGGTGGCAGCAGCGGCGGCAGCAGCAGGCTGGCAGAAAGAGCAGTCACACATTTTAAAAAGTCAGGAGGGACACCTGGGGAGCATTTCCAGCTCCTCACTGGACCTTGCAGCTCACCGTCCCAGCACTGGGGAAAATCAAGCCTCGTTGCTTCTGACTGTGCAGATCAGTGGGGGTTGGGGTGGAGGCAGAAACTGCTGGTCTCAGCAGAGTCTTTTGTTTAAAGGACCCCCATGGTCCTAGAATGTCCCCAGACCCACCCACTCTGGGGATGATGGCCAGGGCAGCAACTAGAGGGGCACCAATATGGTGCAGAAGTGGGAAAGGTGCCTGAAAATGGGGCAAATGCTGGGAAGGTGGCATTGTTCCCTCTCAGACTCCTCCCCCACATACAGCGCCACAAAAAAGTGAAACAGGTCACCCTGTACTGAGGAATCCCTAAGGCTCCGCCCCCTATAACAGCTCTACCTGGGATGTGGAGGCCAACAAACACAGGAGCCTGTCTGAATGAGGAGACAGAGAAGTGTGGCCCAAAAGGGGGAAGGGAATCAAGGTTCCAGTGAGAGAACTAAGCGACGAGGAGATAGCCAACCTAACAGACACAGAATTCAAAACATTGATAATAAAGATGCTCACAGGCTTGAGAGATATGCTTGAGTATGGTAAACGCATAAGAGAGAAAGTGAAGGCTATGCTAAGTGAAACAAAGGAAAATCCACACAAAACCAGCAGTGAAGGGAGACACTGGGGTTCAAACCAATGATTTGGAACATAATGAAGAAAGAGAAAAAAAACAGTCACCAAGTGCAGAATGAGGAAGCAAGAATTTTTAAAAATGAGAAAAACTTCCCAAATTTTGCGAAGGATATGGACACACAGGTCTGGGAAGCATGGAGGGTCCCAGGCAAGCTGGACCCAGCGGGGACCACACCAGGACACATCATGATAGAGATGCCAAAGGTGAAAAATGAAGACAGAGTCCTGGGGGCAGCAAGAGAGAGGTGGAGAGTTGCTTACAGAGGGGTACCTGCCTATAGGACTATCAGCTGATTTCTCAAAAGACACTTTGCTGGCAGGAAGGGATTGGCAAGCTGTATTCAATGTGATAAAAAGCAAACTACAAACAAGATTACTCTATCCAGCAAAGCTATCATTTGGAATGGAAAGGCAGATGAAATGCTTTCCAGACAAGGTAAAGCTAAAGGAGTTCATCATCACCAAGCCATTATTATATGAAATGTTAAAGGGACTTACTTAAGAAAAAGAAGATCAAAACTATGAACGCTAAAATGACAACAAACTCACAACTATCAACAACTGAATCTAAAAAATGAAAATAAAATCCAACTAAGCAAACCAAAATAGAAACACAATCATAGGTATGGGGATCATTTGGAAGGTTATCAGCTGGGAGAAAATGGTGCAGGGACTAAGAGGCAAAATTGGTCGGTACAAAATAGACAGGGAGATGTTAAGAATAATATAGGAAAGGGTGAAGCCAGAGAACTTATATGCATGACCCATGGACATGAACTAAGGAGGATGGGATTCCTGAAGGGAAGGGAGGTAGTGGGCAGAGGAGAGCAAAGGGGAAAAAAATTGGAACTACTGTAACAACATAATTTATAAAATATACTTAAAAAAATAAAATAAGACAATGTATGTTAGGTAACAAAATAAAAACTCCAAATATTTCAGAAACTTATTTATTTTTTTTTAATTTCATTGAACAGGACAACCTTTTATATAATTCACAGATGTTTCTAATATCAGGAAAAGAATATGTATTCTAAAATACTAATTCAAAAGAACCTATGCACTCCAATGTTCACAGCAGCATTATTTACGACAGCCAAGTGCTAAAAACAGCCTAAGTGCCCATCAGTACATGAGTAGATCAAAAAACTGTGGTACATTTACACAATGGAATACTATGAGCAGAAAGAAAGAAGGAATTCCTACCTTTTACAACAGCATAGATAGAAATGGAGAATATTATGCTAGCAAAATAATCCAGGTGGCAAAAGACAAATACCATATGATCTCATCTATTAATGGGACTTAATGAACAAAACAAACAAATGAGCAAAATAGAACCAGAGATAAGAAATAAGGAACAAACTGACAGTGACCAGAGGGAAGAGAGGTGATGAATAACGGGGGTAAGGAAGAGGAAGGGTCTAGTCAAGAAACAAGTATAAATGACCTATGGACATGGACAACAGGGTAGGGATTGACAGGGGAGAGCAATGAGAAAAAAATTGAGACAAATGTAATGAAACAATAAAATAAAATAATATATAAGAAAGCAAGATACAGAGAAAAATTATACATATTCTATTGTGTGTGTTTCTTAAATCATCAAACTACATGAAGATCTATTGAAAGTCTTGTTTTATATATATATATATATATATCAATAGTCTGGTATAATTTTCATATTAGTGTCATGAGAGTATAGAGAAACATTATAAGTCATGTCAGCAAGAAGATATATGATATGTGTCAGCTGAATTTCCTTTGTAGAAAGTCTTTCTATCCACTTAAAACAACAGTGTTTCCTGAAATTTGACAAGACTCATCCTTTAAGTAGTGAGAAAAATAATCAGAAGATCAATAAGAGCAAAACCAGACAACATTTTTGTGAATTAAAATGGTGTTTTAGTGTCAATCAATCTTCTGTTTCTGGGCATGTAGTTTCACCAAAATAGATAAACTGCTAAAGTCAGTTCTTGGATCCATGCAGTGCACAGTGTGAGACTTATCAAGATCTGTACAATAATTTTCCAGGGATTATACTTGTTTGCTAATGTTTTCAAATAGTAAATTTGATTGGATTTTATTATTCCCTACGTTGAACTGTTTTTTAATCTTTCTACTGACAAAGACTAACAGTGATGATGATATTCTAAAAATACAGTAGGGCCCACTTATCCACAGGTGATACATTCTAGGACCCCCAGTGGATGCCTGAAACCATGAATAGTAACCAATTTAATAATATTATTTTCCTGCACATGCATGACTTTTTGCTTAAGGAAAACACATTTTTTACTTTTATTTGTCATATTTAAATTACCATCATCACTACTCTTGTACTTTGGGGTCACTGCTAAGTAAAATAAGGGTTACTTAAACACATACATGACTATATTGTGACAATTGATCTGATAATGGAGGTGGCTACTAAGTGACTAACAAGAGGGCAGTGCATGCAGCATGGATATGTTGTATAAAGTGATGATTTACGTACATCCCAAATGGGACAGAGTGAGATTTCATCAGGCTACTCACAGTGATATGCAACTTATAACTTATGAATTGTTTATTTCTGGAATTTCCCATTTAATAATTTTGGACCACAGTTGACCATGAGTAACTGAAATGATGGAAAGCCAAACAGCAAATAAGGGGATACTACTCTAAATCTATTTGTGTGTGAAACTCCCATATCACTCTAAGTAAGGTTCAATATTTTCAGTTGTATTAAATAGGACATTCCTTTATCATGAGGTTGATGAAATAACTGAGGAAAACAAGTGACAGAAGTCATGGGCTAATGGTCAGTCACATTCTGTTAGAAGCTGCTTTATTGTAAGGCACATGATGATAGAATTTATCTGCTTATAACATCAACAAAAGTGAGAGAAAATTATAAACTCACTGGTGAAGAATTAATTTTTTGTCTCAAGTGATATAGTTCATAGCTTTCTATATTCAGTATTAATTTTTCTCATCACATCCCTGGAAATACAGTATATGTAAAAATCTGAGCTTACTGTTCTTTCATAAAATATACAATGAACTATATTATTATAATTCTACAAAGAAGTAAAAACTTTTATAATTTTAATTTCTGTTCAGCCTTGAAAATTATTATTAGATGACTAGATTCCACCTCCAATTCTATGATATTTAATTTTGAGGGCAAGTTGGTTCGTGTGTTAACATCTTTATATGCCTCCATAGCCCTTAACACAATTTTGGGCATATAGAAGTTGCACAAAAACCTTCCTGATTATACCCAAAATACTTCTGGGATCACTTGACATTTTGATTTGGATATAGGGGGAAAATCCAGAACTAAGTTCTTGCCTCATGTCCACCCATAGCTATTTATGAGATCTTGGACAAATTATGTGCTTTGCCAGTCAAGATAATAATGAGAGAGAAAGAGGAAGTGAAAGAAGCATGAGGGCTTTTAGATAGTCAAATATCCCTTTCATCTCTGAAAGTTCACATTACTTTCACTAATATTCACATTTCTGAGATTCTGAGAAATCTTTAAAAATGTAAGTTACTTATTATCATTAAAACTGCTCACTCCTCTTGGAACTACCCTTATTTACTGCAAAACCTGATATTAAGACCTATCATCAAGTTTACAAAACAGAAATAGTTGATTTCAGAGCAGTTATAGAACAATAGTGTGGTAGAGTAGTCTTTAACCACAGCAAATTTTATATCCATGCTATAGATTTTTAGGTAATTTGTAGGGGATTTAGATAATTTGTGTGTGTTGTTTGTTTGTTTGAAATGTGTGGTATAAGATCAATAACATAGCATCTGTGCACTATAATAGGCTGTGAGTTTTTTGGGGTGGAGCGAATCTTACAGACCTTGTCTTGCTTTTCAGAAGTTATAGACTCTTATATTTCTAAATTGTAACTTCTGTTTCAGCTGAAAATTTTTATGCTGAGTTCTAGGGTTTCATTTTTAAATTTTTTTTTCTCAAAATATTGTAATAACTGTGTGGTGCCAGGAGGGTACTGGAAATTGTAGGGGGAAGCACTGCAAAGTATATGATTGTCTAACCACTATGCTGTACCCCTAAAACTAATACAAAATAAAATTGAGTGTAAATTGTAATTTAAAAAAAAAAAAAACAGGCTATTTCTGTCATGCTCTAAGTACTTTTTCAGATTTGCTCCTTAGTAAGAATTTTACTGCTTTTTTCTTTTATTTGGTTGTTTATTTTTTTCTTAAAACATTAAAATCTAACACACACACATACATTTTCATCTTTTTCACCCCTCTAGCAGGGTACCAAATAGTGGTTGAACCTAGCAAGAATTTATCTTTTTTAAAATTTGATCACATTTTTCTTTTGAATTAAGTTATAATTTCTCTTAAGTAACTATTTTTATTGAATTAATTGGACTGACATTGGTTAATAAAATTATATAACTTTTGGTGTACCACTCTATAATACATCATTTCTATATTGCATTGTGTGTTTACACACAAAGTCATGTCTCCTTCCATCCCCATTTATAACCCCCTTCACCCTGTTCTACCTACCCTCTTGCCCTCTGTAATCACTAAACTGTTGTCTGTGTCTGTGAGTTATTCTTGTTTTTCTTCATACATTCACTACTTCACCTAGACCCTATCCCATCCCCTTCCCATATGACAGCTGTCAGTCTGTTTTTTAATCTATAAATCTGTTTTTATTTTGGTCACTTGTATGTTTATTTTGTTCATTAGATACCACATATTAGTGAGATAATATAGCATTTGTCTTTCTCTGACTGGTTTATTTCGCCTAGCATAATACTCTCCAGGTCCACCCATACTATCACAAATGGTAAGACTTCTTTTTTACAGCTGAGAAGTATTCCATTGTGTAAATATACCACAGACGTTTCTCCACTCATCTACTGATCCACACTTGGGCTGCTTCCAAATCCTGGCTGTGGTAAATAATGCTGTAGTGAGAGAAAAAATGAAAGCTTTTCCTCAGCAAATCTTATGAAGAAAAGATCTCATATTGTCTAAAGAGAGTATGTGGATACTTCTGGTCAATAAGACAATGTAGGCAAACATGGATTGCCTCTTCACACAACCACACTATAACTGCAACTAAAATATAGAACAAGTACTACTCAGAACTATCAGAAATCAAGTTGAATGGAAGTCTGACAAGTATGAAATTAAACAAACCACATCCATCCAGACGGGTAGGAGGAACACAGATGCAGAATGGGCTGGTCCCTCACTCATGTATGGTGGATAAAAATACAGGAGGGATATCTCAGGAGTGAGGAGTCCCAGCCCCACATCAGGGCCCCCAGCCTAGTGTTCCAGTGCCAGGAAGAAAAATTGCCACAACTGCAGGCTACAAAAACCAACAGTGATAGTCAGTGGAAGAAACTGTTGGAATCTTAAGCAGTTGCTCTTAAAGAACCCACACACGCACTCACCTTCTCAGATTCACTCCCTCTAAGCTGCAACACCAAGATAGCAGCTTGAAAGGCACCAGTGGTATACAGGGAGGAACTGAAGTGTCTGGCATCAAAGTTAGCAGAAGTCATTGTCTCTTTTCTAAACTTTCCCCTCACAGAGTTGGCAAGCTGATGCCTGTATTAGAGACTCCATCAACCTAGCTAACACTGTTTGATCACCTGGGAGATCCCCAGAGACTCAGCCCCACCCAAGTTGTGGGCCCACCCAAGCTGCTTTTCCATACAAATGGCTTGTCTTGGCTCCTACTTCATAACTTCATAAACCTTATCAAACAAGCAACAGCTGACCTCAGTGAGCTCCAGGTTGGGCACTAGTGGCAAACAGCTTAGATTCACAGCTTGGCTTTGCTGAAAAACTCCAAGCCCTGCATAAGTAGCAGCCATCTCAGATCACTTTATAGCTCAAGCAGGGTAACCCTAGACAAAACACAGGGGGTGGTTGACCTTGGCCTGAACCATCCAGGAAAGGCCAGGGCCAGTGCACCCAGTGGACAGCTAAAGACTATGTTGGAGCACTACCACCCTGTCTCTGCACAGCTGATCCTCCACAGAGGGTTGAGGTAAGTGGTCATGGATAGAGCCAATCCTTGCAGCTAACTGGCCTGGGTAAATCCCTCCTATTGATTTGCCAACAGCAACCAAGGCTCAACTACAAGAGGTGGGTGTACTCAGCCAATACAAAGGGCACACCTTGAGTACCCAGCTGTGCCACTGGGCCCTACAGGATACCTACTACATTAGGTCATACTGCCAAGACACAGAGTCAAACAGCTCTACCTAATATGTAGAAACAAACACAGGGAAGCTGCCAAAATGAGGAGACAAAGAAACAAGGCCCAAATTAAAGAACAGATCAAAACTCAAGAAGAAGAGCTAAATGAAATGGAGATAAGCAATCCATCAGATGCAGAGTTCAAAACACTGGTTATAAGAATGCTCAAGGAACTTAGTGAGGAGCTCAGCAGCAGCAAAAAAAAAAAAAAAAAAAAAAAAAGAAAATCCAGTCAGAAATGAAGAGCTCACTAATTGAAATAAAGAACATTTTTTAGAGAAACAACAGTAAAGTGGATGAAGCTGAGAATCAAATCAATGATATAAAACATAAGGAAGCAAAAAACAACCAATCAGAACAACAAAAAGAAGAAAAATTCCAAAAAAAAAAGGGTAAGCAGCCTCTGGGACAACTTCAAAAGGTCCACCATTTGCATCATAGGGGTGCCAGAAAAAGAGAAAGAGCAAGAAATTAGAAATTTATTTGAAAAAATAATGAAAAAAAGCATCCCTAATTTGGTGAAGGAAATAGACATGCAGGTCCAGGAAGCACAGAGAGTTCCAAGCAAGATGAGTGCAAAGAGGCCCACTCCAAGACACATCATATTTAAAATGACAAAGGTTAAAGATAAAGAGAGAATCTTAAATGCAACAAGAGAAAAGCAGTTAGTTACCTACAGGAGAGTCCCCATAAGACTTCCAACTGATTTCTCAAAAAAAAACTTTGCAGGCTAGGAGGGATTGGTAAGAAACATTCAAAGTCATGAAAAACAGGGACCTACACCCAAGATTGCTCTACCTGGCAAAACTATCACTTAGAATTGAAGAGCAGATCAAAGTTTCCCAGACAAGAAAAAAATAAAGGAGTTCATCATCATCAACCCATTATTATATAAAATATTAAAGGGACTTACTTAAGAAAAAGAAGATCTAAACTGTGAACAATAAAATGGTAAAATATACAAATCTACCAATAAGTGAATACATAAAAAAAAAAAACAAAACCTAACTAAGCAAATGAGAAGAACAGAGACAGATTCATGGATATGGAGAGCATGTTGATGGTTGCCAGATGGGAGGGCAGGTAAAGGGGAATGGGTGTAGAGGTGAGAGGATTGAATATAAATAGGTAGTTACAGAACAGCCATGGGGATGTAAAGTACAGTATAGGAAATGGAGTAGCCAAAGAACTTATATGCATGACCCATGAACATGAACAATGGTGCGGGGATTGCCTGAGGGAATGGCAGTTGCTGGGTAGAAGGGGGAAAAGTGGAAAAAATCAGGAGAACTGTAATAGCATAATCAATAAAATATAATTTTAAAAAATAAAATAAAGTGAATATCTGTCTTTGTGTGAACATGCTCATCTTTGAACAATTCTGTCTGCATAGAGTCTATATGACACAAGGATTTCAAACAAAAGTTTAAAAAATATATATAACAATAACATCAAATTCCCTTGCATGACAAGCTTATAAACTTGTTAAGTAGTCAAGACCAATATATAAGAAATACTTAATAACCAAGTAATTATCCTAAAACATACATTTGCACATTAAGAGTAATGGCATAGGAGGGATAAATGGTGATGTGCAGATACTTGACTTGGGGTGGTGAACACACAATGCATTGCACAGATTATGTGTCATAGAAATTTTCCCTCTAAAACCTATATAATTTTGTTAACTAGTATCACCCCAGTAAATTCAATAAAAAGTAAAAGAAAATAATTGAATTATTTCATTTATTATACATTAATTATCTTTCTGTCACTAAAGACATATTATGTTATGGATGCATAGTGTTCTAGTATATATGTGTATAATTATTTAAATTTTTATTATAGGACACATGCATACTAGAAACAACTCTGCAATGCAGCCTACGTGTACTTTTATCTTATGAATGGATTCATATGCCCTTCTCCAATCAATTTTTCTAGGACACTTTTCCTATACTCTAAAACAGAACAATCTTCTCTTTAAAAAAAAAGATATTTTAAGTTTAGGTTTGATAGTTACCATTTTATGACGTTCTCCATTGTAATATTTCTCATCAAATAAGTTAAAATAATAAATTTTGTTTGAAATAGGTCTTTCTAGTGAAAATGTTGACTTTTTTACATTTATTATCTTCACAACTTTTCTTTTGTAAGTAGTTTATTTAGTTTACATTTCATTTTTCTTCTGGAGTGTTTGTCTTTATCAAATAAATTATAAAATTATTTATATATTAAGAATTTAATACTTTAACTAATGTATATATTGTAGTTATTTTTCAGTCCCAGTTGATTTTTGCCTTTTTTGTTAACTGTGCCTGTGCCACACAATATTATTAGGTTTAACATACAGTAGTCCCTATCTATATCGTGGTTCACTTATTGCGGCCTCACTGTATCACGGGTTTTTTTTTAATATTATATTTAATTATTTATCGTGGATTTTCGCTATAGCATGGGATTTTGCAGTACTGTATATGTATCTTGTTAAAGTTACATAGGTTTAAGAGTGTAGAACATGTTTAAGAACATAAGTAGTGTTTATAAAAATGTGGAAAAGGTTAATAAGGGACTGGGAACAGTTTATAAGTGTGTGGGAAGGGTTTATAAAGCCTTAAAATATATACAAATACTAAAATAAATGTAAGATTCTTACTTTGTGGATTTTCACCTGTCGTGGGAAAGTCTAGAACGTAATATAATACCCGCGATAAGTGAGGAAATACTGTAGTCAAATCTACATTTTTTCTCTCTCTTTTGGTCAGTTATATCACTGATATGAATCAAGTTATACTTACTTGTTTTTCTCACTTTTTTATCTTGGAAAAATATAGTTTCCTCTGAATCAATTGTAAAATGGAAAGAACGGAAGCAATTCAAAATGGTAACTTGAAAAGTAAAAAAATAAATTCCCTCTGCAATTAAGGAAGACTAGTGAGAAAAGTCACAAGATCCTGAGAAACGCACATCAGCTTAGAGAAAACACCCTACAGGTTAAGACCCTCTACTGTGAAATGTTGTACTTACTTTCAACAAGCAGTGTCCTCATCACTAGAATGAATGCATGTCTTGCTTCAAATCAATGGACCTAAGACTGGTAAAGCTATTCTTTTTTGAATTAGTTTAAAACACAATGACAAGAAATTAAAATAAAAAACAACATCTAATCCTTTGCTTCTGTTATGGAACAGCTTCCACAAGGCCTCCTAGATTACTTCCTTTTAGATTAAAAGTAAGGTCTGTTTCACCTTGATTTGTTTTAGCTGAAGATCTGCTTTTGCTTAATTGCTTTTCTGAAGTAAAACATTTGGATGATTTTAATACTGTGATTACTTCAGCCATTGTTCAGAACAGAAATTGTTACTCTAAATCTTTATTTCCACATGTTTCAATGTTGCAATTTTAGAGTCAAATTCTCTGATGATCTGGTGTAACAATTCACACATAAATATCAGGTTCTTAGAACAGAAAATCTGTTGTTGAAAAATTGTGAACCAACAGAACAACTGTAACTTTTCTATAAAGGAAATATGCACATTTTATTACTAAATTATTCTTGCAATATTTCTTTAAACTTTTGATAAGGAGGTAGTGCACGTTTATATAAAACATATGAGTATGTTCCAATAAGCATTTTACCAGTGGCTTATTTGGATATAAAAGTAGGCTTTCAATTATTTGTTGTTGTCTGAATTTGCTTCCCTTTAATATTATATCCATTTAACCTAGAGCAATTTAATATACAAGCTGTAATAGATTTATTTTAAAATTTTGCAAATAGGAAGAAGATAAGCTAGAGGTATACAAAGTCTATGCATGTCTATGTTAATAAATCACTGCTATAGTTGTGCAAATTTTTACATGTTATATCCCCCTAGATTTAAAAATAGAAAAAGAGAGAGATGAAGGAAACAGAGGAAGAGAGAGGGCATAATAAAGAGGTGATTTTTCTCAGCATTATATAATCTGGATATTGAGAAGTTGGTAACAGAGAAAGAGTACGTCTATAGCTTACTTGATTTTTTTTTCTTTCTTACATGTTTTTCCATTGATTTTAATAGAATAACACTAGTCATTATACTGTTTACCTTAGTTAATATTTTTCTTTTCTCTTTCTCTTTTTCTTCATGCAATGGTTATTTTTCCTTAGAAAATGAATTGGCTTAAAGCTTTGAGCTTTGCATTATAGTTATACATATATTTTATTTTTAAAAATGTTATCCAGTTTGCATTCAATATGACTTTGTATTGGTTTCAGGTGTATAACATAATGGTTAAACAATCATATACTTTACAAAGTGCCTCTCCCCTATATTTCCAGCACCCACCTGGCACCGTACACAGTTATGACAGTACCATTGACTACATTCTCTGTGCTGTACTTTACAGCCCCATTGCTATTTTGTAATTACCACTTTGTACTTCTCAAGTCTTCATCGTTTCACCCAGTGCTCTAATTTCCCGCACCCCCTGGCAAGCTCCAGTCTTTTCTCAAATACCATCACAACACCAATGGACAAATCGATTTGAATTAAAAAATAAATATGCCAACCCTTTATCAATTTATTCACAGTTCTGGAATAACAATAGGATCATGGAAGAGGCAGCACCATTTATCAGTGTTGCACACAGCAGCAACTATCTCTGCAAGCAAGCCAGACCAATGTGTTGATACAGCCTGCTGTTTGCATGTGGGTATCATTATTGCCCTATTATTTTGATATTATGTTGATGCTAGGATGAAACCAAGTATTTGACAGCATGAGTATTGTGATTTGAGCATTGATCTGAAAATAAATACCGTCATTCACAATACTTCCATTTCATAAATATTTAGACACCTGTGCTAAGAAATTGTCCTACTTGAGCCTGAACCTTAAAGAAAGTTGTTCCTAGGTTCCATGTATTATTGCTTATTGTAAACAGAGATGGAATGAAAGGAACAGGAACTTGAGCCATGTGGCCCTGCCTCTTCCTAGTCCAGAGTCTCTTTCTCATGCTAAACTTTTAGAGATGGTTTTATGATTCTGTCTAATCTATTACTGCAAAAAGAAAAATGTTTCTTTCATTTAAAGAAAAATGGCAGGTTGGAGGTCATGTTGGTGCCCATTTGAAAAGAACACAATTTATTCCCAAGTATTCTTTGGATCAGTGTAACTTCTCTGTAGTCTTGATATGATCCTTCAGAAAATTAAGAGTTATTAAAATAACTTTCTATGATTTCTGGAAGAAATAACATTTAACATTTGCATTTATTTCTAAGCAGCACAAAACTGATGTCCTTTCTCTTTGATTATTTCCTCTTGAATATATTTCTCATTGTAGGTGCAAGCCAAATTAACAGGAGTTTTGTTGACATGGCCATGCACAACTAAAGAGATTTCTTTTAAAAAAGAGTTTCTTTAAGACTATTTCCCTATTCTGTGCCTCACTATCACTCCACTTCCTAAATGGCCCCCAAATAGGTTTATTTTTATTCAGACGTGCCACATAAGCTTTCTAGAGGTAGCATATAAGTGATCTGCAATGTTTCTACCCTCACGTTTGTCTTAAGCTACAGAATTTCCTCCTTGGCTAATAGAAGATGGATCTAATGTTCAAAAGGTAATTTTATTTCTTTTTATTTTTCCTTTACACCCATATTTTAACTCTGTAGAGATGAAGGCTTGTAGTCAAATAAGAGCACTGTTTCAGTAAATAAGAGTGTTTACTGTAAGAATTCCAGACTATTTATTTGCCAACAGTAAAGCATCAAAAAGACCTTAAGCAGCCATAGCAATGTAACCACAAGATGCTAATTTTAGACACTCTTTTTGTACATCTGATTCCCTCCCCATTTTGCAGAAAATCAGAAGCTAATGTGACACAAATTGCTTTACTTTGATTTGCTTATTAAGTCAAATTCAACTTATGTCTCACTTTTTATTTAATTAATAGGGTATCAGTTTCCAACATACCAGTATATTTCACTTAAATCCATAAGATTTATAAAAAGAATGTAAAAGGGGTGGGGGGGGCTCCTCATTAGGAGGCATGCAGAAAAAAGTATCCAGGCAGCATTTTTAATTATTTTATTAAATATCATTATCAAATAAAATATCTTAATATGTAATAGTTGATATGAATTTAGTTTAATAATAAGTCATTAGGATATAACTGCAGAATTTTAACAAAAGAAAACTCTATTAACAAAAGAGATATTTTGGCATGTAGTTGTTGAGGTCAGTTGTCAGATCCATTATAATAATATGCTAACTATCATTCTTTAGGCCATTGTAAGGAAGGAGGGTGATGGTGGTTAATATATGTCTCTTACTCTTGAGTTTGGTATGAGAAATTCATTTATACTGGGAACTACATCAGTATATAAAGTTTATAAATTCAAGATTTAGGAGTTCTTAATATTTATAGCTTTTAGTTTATGTGAAATTTATTAATTATTTGTTTTATTTGTTACATTACAAAAGGGACTATGTCTAAATCATCTTCCTGACTATTGTTATTGTTGTGCACATACAAAAAATTATTTTTCCTACTCATGTAATCACTTCTTTATTTGTCTGGCCATTTGCCTATTCACCTCAAATATTTATTAAGCTGTTACTATGCATGCAGTTAGATATTGAAAATATGGGCATAAAAATAAAATGCAGATTCCATATGTAGACATATAAAAATAACTGAAATGTAGTTTAATGTGTGTAAAAAAGATTTTATATAAGGTGTATGATACAGATGGACCCTATTTTGAGAACTACATATTTAGTAAAATAAGGGGAAGGAAGTGAGTAATGTCACTTGGGGAGAAAAGTGCAGATTAGGGCAAGCACCTCAGAGGACTTGATGTTTAAACTGATCCTTATGGTGTTAGTAACAGTAGTTCTCTGATGCTACTGCAGATGCAAAGCCACAGTGGCATAAGCCATGTTAAGTGTGAGAAATTGCAGATTGTGCCTATTAGGTTGTCCTGAACCCCTATTAATGTCAAAAGATGCTCTATTGTCTGGAAATCTGGGAGGCATTTTGGGTCTGAAGAGCATTTCTAAGAATTGTTTGCACATCTGTTCAACAACCCTAATTTGAAAGAGAAGCTAATAATTATTATGTATCTTCCATTTATCACTAACATGCTACACCCTCTAGATGCCTTATCTTACATAAGCATGATTATTAGTTTTATTTAATATGTGGGGAAACTGGAGTTTAAAAGGTTGGGGAATTACTCAAACTTAGTAAAGAGCAGAGACAGGATTTCAGTCCATGTCTGCCTGACATTAAAACTAATGTTCTTCAAAGCATAATTTCAATACCACTACTACAAAGGTCAGAGCTTCGGACACAAGGGAAGGCAAGTAGAATAGGGATAAAGAATAGCAGTCACATCTTGATGGCACTCTCAGGTAAGAGGTCTCCATGTCTGATGCTATCAGGTAAGTAGTATATAAGAAGGTTATAAGGTAAAGCCTCTCTCTTTATTGATTGACTGATAAGCCTCAGCATCCCCCCAGCCCCTGGCCAAGTTGACAGGTTTAGTATCCTTGGCCTCTGCAATAAACTGTCCCTTTGAACTTCCTTACATTCACATTTGAAATATTCTAGTAACCTCTAGCAAAGGTCAGTGCCTTAATCCTATAATCATTGCTGTTATGACATTCAACTGTCTTGCTATGCCTATTAACCTGTCTGTTTTTCCTGTTAGAGAAAAGTGTCTTAAAAGTCAGGATCATGTCTCATTAATTGTTATATCCCCTATGTCTAAGAGCACATAAAGAGTTCCAATATGATTCTCAGAATGTGCATAATAAGAGAGAAAAATTACATAATCTTACTGTGAATCTGAAGCAGTGACTTCAGAAATAGGGAAACAGCAAAGTTCAGACAGAAGTCAGTCATTTATACACACATATGAAAGTGACAGATGGTGAGATCCAGGTGAGTTTCCTGCATTAGAGACTGTAGTTAGAAATGCTGTTGTATACTTGGAAATTGCGAGTAGAATAGATCTTGAATGTTCTCACCATAAAAACAAAAACAACAAAATGACAATCATATGAGATGAAGGCTGTGCTATAATTTCACAATATATATGTGTATCAAGTCATTACATTGTATAGCTTAAAATTATAAAATGTTTTATGTTGATTACATCTCAATAAAGCTGGAAAGGAAAATAATTTAGAGGAAGTGTTTTAGTGGTGTTATTTGCCAAATTTTAAGGAATGCAGGAATATGAAACCAAGCAGATGCCATCAATTCACTGTGATAAATACTTCTGAAATTTTTAACATATTTCTTTCACCAAGGTTATGTAATTATATGCTGCTGAGATTTGGTTTTGTTGTTGTTTTTAAGTTTTCTTTTTGGTTTGAACATTCAGTAAAAATAAGACTTTTAAAATTTTCAACCTCACAAATCATCCTTCTTAGATGTGCTTATGGGAATGAAATGATTTATCTAAATTTATTTGATTATTCAGTTTCACACACTGGCAATTTTCCATCAAGTAATTTATATGTCACTTTGTAAAATAAAGCAGCCCCATGATTCACATATTTAGATATCTGTTAGCATTGAAATTGATTATGTAATGACAAAAAACCTAATCATTTTGACTGTCTTAAAAACATCAGTACAGATTACTGTATAATGAATATTTCATAAATAATCTTTGATATATTTTCTATGATTTCTTGAACGGAGCCTAGGAAGGCACAGCCACAAGGCCATTTACAAGGACAACTATCCAAAAGAGGATTGGGAGATGCAGCTTCTTGAAGGAGAGGCAGATGCAGAGAAGAGAGTAAAGACCAGAGGAGACAAGTCTGTTATCAGGTTTTGAGGAAGAACTCCTGAGTATAGAAGATAAAGGCAAAAGATTAGGAACTGGGTCAATGATGGACCAGAGATTGAGAAAGAACCAAAAACAAGAATCAAGTGATGTGCAGAAAAATCTGCCTCTAAGGCAGCTATGTATGTGATGCTTAGATGCTTAATTTTAAAATCAGGAAAGACAATTTTCTCACATGTTTATAGATGTGATAATATTTTTCCTGTGAGAATTAGATTAAATTAGGTTTCATATAAATGTGATAAGTTACTCAGGAGTGCATTTTTTTTTCTTTTCTTTTTTTTTTTAACAAGATGAGTTTCTCATTATTGATTTTACTAAATTAAGTTTTCAAACTTAGTAAAACGGAGGTACTTCTAGTTAAGATTTCACTTACACTTTCATTCAATACAATCATCTGAATGATTTTCAAGAAGCTCAATCTGGTTTAATGATATTATAATAGTGAAGTATCTAGATATTAGGCACAGAAAGCAGGCTCATTGAATAAACAAATGAATTTGTGACTCTATCAGGTTTCTATGGGACTTAAATGGTAAACAGAGATTTGGGTTCATTAGTTAAATGCAGCATTGTATGTTTTAAAGCTCTGTCTTTTATGTATCAAATCTTTCAAATCAAGCAAAAGACAAGGTTCTTAAAAAGAGAACAGACATATTGGAAGAGATTAATGACTGCAACTAAATAATCTTATCTATCAAAAGCATGCAAAACTGAAAATACATAAACACTTATTCCTGGCTCACTATGTGTCAGTTGCTTTTTGATTGTGTGTGTTGATACTTAATTTTTACAACTCTGAGAACATTATTGGTATTATCCTCATGCTATGGGAAAGAAAACTCAAACTGAGACACAGAGAGGCTAATCCACTTGCCTTAGCAACTACCAAGTGACAGGACCAGAGTGGTTCCCATTCTGTGTCTTCACTCCTATCCTGCACTGCCCTTGCCTGAGATCCATTTCTATCCAGGACCACTACTGAAGCAGACTTCAGTGTTAAATGCATGGTTCCAAAATGGCTCTGTGGATCTAAAACTGCTAGTGAGCAATATAGAATCCACTAAGGAGCTGGAAGTTGTTGATGAGGAGAACCTTTTATTTTTCTTTATTTTAAATTTCTTCATTTACAACAGATTGCCTCAGACTCCTCACTGAATGTGCTTCTTCTCCCAAGGCTCTGGTGATACAGTATTGCCAAACTAATAGAGACAGGGAGCCCAGTCGCTTTGGGTTTTTTGTTTGTCTGTTTGTTTGTCTTTTCCTTTGAAGTTTCTCAGTGCACTGACTGGTGTAGCTCCCAGATCTAAGCTTTGTCATCTCTCATCCACTTTACCCTTGTCTCAGGTAGGGAATTTCACTTTATTTCAGTTCTTCCTAATTTGCGTTCTCATACTCGTGCCTTCAGAATGGGCCTCTAGTTACCACAAACCACTGTTGTTTGAAGATGGTAATACTACTTTTTTACAGAAAGAGAAAAAAAAGTGTTTGTTTTGATACTGATAGGTAATATTTATATGAGACTGGTCAGTGCATGAGGGACTAAATTATGTATCCAAATTTGGAGGCTGGAATTGGGGCTGTGGAGAGAGGAATGCAAGGTACATTTTCTAGATTATCTAAACTTAAACCATTAGAATGCCAAAAATAACCTGTTTTGTAAAGCCCCTTAAATTAGAAGGCAGCAGTGGGCTCAGAGAGGTCTCCCTTACGTGGCCAAGAAGCAGCTTGGTACCATGAGTAGCTCTGACATAATCACAAAGGAGCTGAGTCATTGTGCAATGATCTTACCAGGGGAAAAAACCCTAGCATAACAACAGCTCATTTCTGAAGGATGCACACTGGTCCCAATTCCTTAAATAATTTTTAGAGCAATCAGTAAGGCAAATAGCACATGGATTACAAATTTCTCAACAGTCATGTTGAATTTATTTTGGCCCAACAACAAAGATTAAAGGATTCTAAAGCAGGTGGCCAATTAAACCATGGCAATGACTTCATTAGGAAGTATTGAGTTATCTGCCCATATGTGACTAAATCCACTCTCTGGAAAGGCAGATAGATAAATGGAATCAGGTCTTCAGGCCTAGGTTAAAGCCAGGCCACCTACAGTAAATAGGAATAATATTGAAAGGGGAGCAAAACAAATGCTCATTTCTACACACTAAGCTGTCATAAGGAGAAGGGATTTGGGGGTCTATTCATCTCATCTCCTATATCAGTCATGTCCTGTTAGGAGGTAGAGACCACACTGCAATGTGAACAGAAAAGATTTAATACAAAGAGTTATTATTATTTAGAGGAATTAATTATTGAATAGGAATAAAAGATAATGGTAAAGAATTATCCACAGTTGAGGGAGAGTGCCTAGTATGGACTGAATTGTGTTCTCTCCTTCCCAATTTTATATTTTAAAACCCAACCCTGATATAAGTCTAATTTGGAGAAAAGGCCTTTATAAAGGTTATGAGATCATAAGGGTAGGGCCTTAATCCAATATGACTGATGTCCTCTTAGAAGAGGAAGAGACACCAGAGATGCTCATTCAAAGAAGAAAGACCTGTGAGGGCAAAGTGAGATATCAAGTCAAGCCAGAAAGAAGTACTCACCAGAACGTGAGCTTACAGGCACCTTAAATAGTAGACATTTATTTTTGCAGCATGGCGTGAAAATAACTGTCTACTATTTAAGCCACCCAGTCTGGTATTTTATAAGGCAGTCCAAGAAGATTAACATAGTAGTGCCCAAGCAAAGAACAAACACGAAATGGGAGGCCGTCCCCATGTTTGAGATTCAGACGTCATTGGAAAGCTGTGTGCGTAACGCGCTGGATGATGACACAAGTTGCTTGGTTGCTCCAGGCAAGAGATGATCCATGTTTGGTGGCTGAGGCTGGTGGTCGGGGAACAGCATGCTGGCTGTCAATGAAATTTACCAAGAAGTTTCCGATGGGAGCTGGAGGACAGAATTGGTGTCGGCCTTCCTGGGGATCCCGCGGAGGCATCTGCGTTACTAACTGGCAAGTCACCACCTGGAAGTCACTGGGAATCCAGGTGAGGTGGCTGTGGAACTCCTGAAGCCAATAGAAGTGCAGCTAAAATTGTAAAGTAGACTCTCACTGGGTGTCCCACATACCAGCTCTGAGATACAAGAGCAAGGAAGAAGAAAGCACACAGAAACTAGGAGATGCTCCTCTACTTTAACAGCTTTCCAGCATGCTCTACTAACACTGTGCCAGCTGTCAAGAGAGAGGTATGTCAGCATCACCTGCAGACAAGGAAGGGTGAATGTAGAGGTGAGAGGCAATAAAGGAATAACTGAAACACCTCCTGTCAGCCATGTAAACCAGTGATTTTCTTACTTGTAGTCAAATAATGTGTTCCAAATCTGAACAGGCACTTTTTATCACATGTATAGATGCATCTGTCCCATGAACTGCTTGCCTCATTTCAGGGGCACGTCAGAATGTAAGCTCTGCTTATTCTGCAATTAAGTGGACTGTCCTCATCTTTGCCCATAGACATGTCACCTACTGCTACACCAGAGGCCCCACTCCCAGATAACTCCAGGGTGTTTATTCTGCCTCTCAAACTTCTTGAAGAGTTCCTCAGTCTTTATCTGCCTTCTGTTTCATTAAAGATTTGATTGGGATATTTCTAACAGGAATCTTTTTCATAGCCATCCAAAGCCTTAACCTTAGACACACACACACACACACACACACACACACACACACACACACGTTTAGCTTCTCTCTTTCTTCTCAATAATCCAGCATTGTTTTGGACACAAGAGGAGCTCTAGCCCAAAATACTTCTTTATATTTTCTTCTTTGGTCATTATTCACAGGTGCTGGTCACCAGCACATCCTAGTCTCTATCATTGCTGCATGTCTGTCTTGGTGGGTAATCTTCAGTTCATCCCAGAATGTATGTTGGGCCCCTCAGAACCACTCATTTCTTTTCTTGGAAAAGATCAACATTTTCAGGCCCTGTTTTATTTCCAAATTTATAATGACTATGTCAGAAATAAAATGAAAATCAAATTTTTTTCATGAAAGGAAAAGAATCTTGGTACCCTTTACCTTAAATAGCTAGCATTGTTTTCCAGCATTCATGCAATGTGAACACAGTTAATCGTGAACATGTTGCTGCAGCCAAGTGAGATGGTTGGAACATACTAAATCATACAAAATTTAAGTGTACTCTTACTGGCTAATGGTTTATAAAAATAATCATGAGATTAATTTTGGAAAGGTATTGTTCAATGGTGTCTGGAAATCCTGTCACAGACTCTTCATGATTTTGGTTTCGTGATTAAAGAGTTGATGTATTTTATAGTTCAACTATCTAATTACTTTTGTATATGTAGATTCTGAAATGTCCGCATTTTGCACTGAAGATACAGCATGAAACAACATCTGTTTAAATTCACTTAAAAAATGTAGAAAACACTGTTTCCATTCACTCTCATCCACTCATAAAACAAATGTGCATGCACACATCCTTTCATCTCTTTGAGTCAGGTTCTTCAGGGATCTTGTTAAAGCTGCATGAGGCCAACTGAAGCTCAATGGGGAAGAAAAGAAGGCTTATTTTAAGCCTGCTGCCATCTATAAATGGACAGATAAAAGAAGATTCTGAAACTGTACTAAAAATGGGTTTATAGGTCAGGATGCTACTGCTGAGGAAGGAACATTTTTCAGATTGCCTCTGATGAGACCAGCATAATTTTAAAGCCGTTTTACTGCAAAAACACCTGATCCAATGAAGAATCATAGTTTATAGTAAATAGTTAGCTGCCCTTCTGAGTATGTCAGCATTTTCCGTTGACTTAAAAATGAACCAACCCTACAAGTTCCTCCCAGAAGACCCATCACTTCCAGGTAGCAGTGACAGAGTTCTGGAAGGCACAGGCAGTGTCCATGGGAACACAGTAATTGAACCACGGAGTCTCTCTCAGTTGTCTCAGGTGAGGTAAGGAACATGAAATGTACTATATTCAAATTAATCCTCTTCCTTTGGATGTTTTATTAACACTATACTTCCAAGCAGTTCTCCCCCATGTGTTCTTAACCTTTTTTTTCATTAGTAGCAATTAAAATTATTTTCTCAAAACATCAAATATTACTCATGCCTTGACCTGTCTAACAATAGTATGAAATATAATCATGGCTGATAACTCTTTTAGCACATTTGGGTAAAAGGTTATTTTCTACTGTTTTTTTTTTTTTCATATGTATTAAATATAAATAAATTATGGTTCATTTAGATTGATGTCAGACCACATTTGCCCTATGCCAGCTGCATGGTCCAGTTTCTTGTATGGAACTGGATTCAGAGTCTCCAACTATGACTTGGTTTGCAATAGAAAAATTGTCATGTAAAATTACTCTGGTATAAATAATATTTTTCTGAAATCCGGGTGTTTGCAGGTAGTTAACTAAATTCTATAGTTGATTTACTTTTCCCAGATACACATCACACTTATGAATTTAACAAAAATGTTTCCGTTGCAGGTAGAGAATATTTATATAACTTTGTTATCAAATTGTATGAATTTGAAACTCTGAAAAAAATCCCTTTGAAATTGCATAAATTTCCTAGTTTGAGTGTCAGAGGAGATGTAAAACATTCTGGGTAATTCTGGGTCAGTAATGCAGAATATTTGTTTTGGCACTGTGTTGGAGTTTATAGAATTTATCTTATTGATGGCCCATATAACTGATATTTAGTTCCCATATAAAGCTTAATCTTAAATATAAACAACTTATGAGTGCTAGGCAATTAAGAGATAGATAATTCTAAAGCTAGAAAATTCATCAGCAACAAAATAAATGACACATTAACAAATTATTTCAAGTGATAGATCTAGGGGAAAAATAATTATAGATCTGTGACCACTTAAAGCTGGCATTCCAGCAATAGAATAGAACTCCATGGAAATAAAATGTATCACATACATGGCTTCTCTTATTCCAGATCTATATTCTAGCAAATTTCTCAGCCTCAGTCACTAGAAAGAAGGCAAAACAATTCTTAGCTCAGCCCTCCAACAGAGATTAAAGATATACCTTTGACTTCCAGCCAAGATGGAGGAGTAGACAGACACGCTGCATCTCTCTCTCCACGACTAAGAAGGAATACAACTACCTCAAAACTAGAAACAACCAGAAGTTCCAGAAAGTCAAACTGCATGGAAGTCCAACAAATAAAGATATAAAGAAGAAATACTTATCCAGACAGGTAGGAGGGGCGGAACCGGGGCAGAGAGGACTCAGTGTGGTGACAGCAGCAGCAGCAGAGCAGCAGGTTGGCAGAAAGCACAGTTACATGTTTTAAAAAGCCAGGAAAGACACCTGGGGAGCGTTCCCAGCTCCTCACCAGACCATGCAGCTCACAGTCCCAGCACCAGGGAAAATCAATCTTCATTGCTTCTGACTGTGCAAACCAGTGGGAGTCAGGCAGAGGCAGAAATTGCTGGTCTCTCAGCAGAGTTCACTTGTTTAAAGGGCCTCCACAGTCCTAGAACACCGGCAGGCCCATCCACTCTTGGAACAACAGCCAGGGCAACAGCTAGAGAGGCACCAGTCCCATACAGAAGTGGGAGAAGTGACTGGAAAAGGGGCAAGTGGCATTGTTCCCTCTCAGACCCTTCCCCCACATACAACGCTACAACATGGTGAAACAGGTCACCCTGTACTGATGAATCCCTAAGGCTCTGCCCCTTGCAATGTAGCAGGAGCGACAGCTCTACCTAAGATACAGAGGCAAACAAACACAGGAGAGTGTTAAGATGGAGAGACAGAGAAGTATGGCTCAAAAGAGGGAATGAATCAAGGTACCAGTGGGAGAACTAAGTGATGAGGACATAGCCAATCTAACAGATGCAGAATTCCAAACACTGGTGATAAAGATGCTCACAGGCTTGACAGATATACCTGAGTATGGCAAACACATAAGAACAGACATGAAGGCTATGCTAAGTGAAACAAAGGGAAATGCACACCAAACCAATAATGAAGGGAAGAAAACCGGGGTTCAAATAGATGATTTGGAACATAAGGAAGAAAAAAAAAAACAGCCAACCAGTGCAGAATGAGAAAACAAGAATTGAAAAAAATGAGGAGAGGCTTAGGGACCTCTGGGACAACTTTAAATGTGCGAACATCCAAATCATGGGAATGCCAGAAGGAGAAGAGGAAGAGCAAGAAATTGAAAACTTATGTGAATAAATAATGGAGGAAAGCTTCCCAAATTTTGTGAAGAATATAGACATACAAGTCCAGGAAGCACGGAGAGTCCCAGATGAGCTGGACCCAGAGGGGACCCCACCAAGACGCATCATGATTAAAATGCCAAAGGTGAAAGATAAAGGGAGAATCCTAAAAGCAGCAAGAGAGAAGTGGAGAGTTGCCTCCAAAGGAGTGCCTATAAGACTATCAGCTGATTTCTCAAAAGATACTTTGCAGGGAAGAAGGGACCGGCAAGCAGTATTCAATGTAATGAAAGGTAACCTGCATCCAGGACTACTCTATCCAGCAAAGCTATCATTTAGAATGGTAGGGCAGATGAAGTGCTTCCCGTACAAGGTAAAGTTAAAGGAGTTCATCATCACCAAGCCATTATTATATGAAATGTCAAAGGGACTTACTTAAGAATAAGAAGATTAAAGCTATGACCACTAAAATGACAACAAACTCACAACTGTCAACAACTGAATCTAAAAAATAAAAACAAAATCCAACTAAGCAAACCAGAATAGGAACAGAATCATAGGTATGGGCATCATTTGGAGGGTTATCAGCTGGGAGGGGGAAGGGGGAGAAATTGGGAAATGGTGCAGGGATTAGGAAGCATAATTGGTTGGTACAAAATAGAGGGAAGTTGAGAATAATATAGGAAAAGGTGAAGCCAAAAAAGTTATATGCGCAACCCATGGACATGAATTAAGGGGGAAGGGGATTGCTGGAGGGAAGGGAGGTACTGGGAAGAGGGGAGCAAAGGGGGAAAGTATTGGAACTACTGTAACAACATAATCAATAAAATATACTTTAAATGTATATATACCTTTCACTTAACGGCATACCCTTTACCTAGGAAGTATGAAACTATATTTTTAGTATTCAGAGATAGCTAAAATATGGTTTATGTCCCCAAGGAGTTAAGACTAGATTCATATTTGTGATACTATGGGTTTTCTTCTGTCTTACTCAGTAGTCACCTCAGTGCTAAGCATAAATACATAATAAAATTTGTCAAATGTAATTAAAAAGTAATGTAGCAAATATAAGTAAGATACAGAATAAGTGACCCCTCACCAAACGTCCTGACAGAGAAGTTGATCCACCAGTTGTTTTGGCTGCAAAATTGTTAGATTGTTAATATGAGATAGAAAAGTTAATCTGAACCCAATTAGTAGACTAATTATTTCAAGGCTCAGTTGCTTTTTCCATGTGCAGTTTCTTCATTCTGTATGTTTCTTTAATCCATTTATTATTATCAATTATCTGGACAACTCAGATTTGCAAAGTGTTCATGTTCTAGTATGGATAGTTCTAGCACCATCATTTAAACTTAGAATGAAGTGATTAAATTGGACATGATCAGTTCAATTGAATTTAGCTCATCTACATAGAAGAATCATTGGCTTAATAGCACCGTACTTCTGACATGCCAATTTTATTATCCAACTAAAATAAAACTTTAACAATACTATTAATATTTGGGCATTAGTAGCTACTATCAATATACCTCAACTTGCAAATGGGAGACATTTTATTTTTTCACAAAAATGTTATTGTGTTTTTTCTATTACCATTTAGTCTTTTTATAGCCCCCTCTCTGAACCCCTCAATCACCACACTGTTGTCCATATTCATGAGTCCTTTTTCCATTTTGTTCAATCCCTGCACCCCTTAACCACCCCCCACATTAGCTGTCATCCTGCCGTCCATCTATGAGTCTGTTCGCATTAGTTCAGTTTGTTCATTAGATTCCACATATGAGTGAAATCATATGCTATTTCTCTTTCTCTGACTGGCTTATTTCACTTAGCATAATGTTCTCTAGGTCCACCTATACTGTCACAAAGGGTAAAATTTTCTTCTTTTTTATGGCTAAGTAATATTCCATTGTGTAAATGTCCCATAGTTGTTTTATTCACTCATCTACTGATGGACACTTGGGCTGCTTCCATATCTTAGTGATTGTAAATAATGCTGCAATGAACATAGGGGTGTTTATGTTATTTTTGAATAAGTGTTTTGAGTTCCTTTGGATATATTTTCAGAAGTGGGGTCACTGCAAATTGGAGAGTTTTAGTAACTTTTTTTAAGCACCTCATTACCAAAAATAGTGAAGCTTACATAAACACCTGTTCTACTTTGCCTTTCAGTTGAAGTGAATTAAAGTGCCATTGACAAGGAACAATGTCATATGTTTAGGTACAAATAAAAACAATGAGAAAAAGCAATGTATCTTTGCAATGATGACATTATCTGTAAGAAATGGAATAAGTTCAAGTAAGAAGAAATACCATGTCAGAACATAAATACCTTTAAAAATTAATGATGAATGGACCTGGACAAGGCATGACTCAAATTTCAGCTGTGTCCTGAAGACTGTATTTATTACTCCAGGTGTGATTCCTTTCTATTTCTGAGTATTTGACATTTTCAATATATCTCATGCTATAGCTGGTTTATGGAAGTCAGTGTATACCTATGAGACTCTATTTTTAATATAAACTTTATTCTGTCAGTCAGCACATAGCTGTTTAGTGCCTACTTCATACACAGTGCTAGTCATATGGGAGAAAAGTCAAGATTAAGTTATAGGCCCAGCCCTTACATAACATAGCATAAATAGATGTTCAATAAATACTCTTCAGTGGTAAAAGTGATTAAGCTGATATGTCTATTTTATATGAATATTATTATGTTTATCTCTCTCCACTTTACCACCCAAAGTCCTAAGAAGCTTACTGTCGGCACCAGCACTGATCCTGAAAGGCGCCCAGGTTTTCTACCAAATTGCTCATTCCTGATTTTCTGTTCTGATCACCCAGCCTCTTTGACATTTGCTTCATATTTTAGCACGTGATATCTGGTTCTGGTTATATCTATTTTGTGGGATGCTGGTTACAAATTAATTCTCTCTCATCCCTCTATTTTAAATTCTACAAAGTCAGTTTATTCAATTTTACAGTTTCAGGTAAGAGAATTTTTTTCTGTTGGCTTTCGGTACCTGAACAGGCTAGATAGGTAAACTCTACGCTATTCTTCCATAAGTGGTTGTGGTTGGCTTTAAATATCTTAAATAGTTTATACTTTCCTATTGAGAAAGAAAGCCAAATAACTTTATCATGTTGTATATGCCACCATCTCTCTGTCTCTTTCCCAACAAACCTTGAAGTCTCAACTTGCTATCCTAATTTATATTTCATAATCTTAGAATTTTCTGTTCTTAAGGTTTGCAATAGGCTTCTCACAATCCTCTTTAAATAACTTTCAACTTGAGAAGATTATTATATCTTTTATAGGTTATTTAACCTCTGTACTTACCCATCTTCAACAGAAAGTTAATAATAATTCTTCTTTCTCTAGGGCAGATTTGAGGATTAAAAAAGTTAATAAATTTAAAATAGTTAAAATGGTATCTGATAAAACTATAAGCATTAAAAATGCTAGTTGCTCTTTATTATTAGATACCTCTTTAAGAGGGAAATCAAAATGATGCATTTGTTAAATTAAAAAATTACAAAATAATAAAAATTAATGAAATTAATAAACAGCCTTTTCATTAATAATATTTTACTTAATTCTTCTAATTTTATTTTATTTCTACATGTAATACTGTTACAGTCGCACCCATGGCTACATTGTAACCTCAGCCCTAAAACATTTCCTTCCTTTGAGTTCAGTTTCCTGGATGCAGAGATGGGCATGGTCCTGTATGTATTGTCCAAATTCCATGAGAACAAGAAACCATTTTTTCTTTAGTTCATCTTTCTTCATTATAACTTTATCACTGACATTTCAACATTCTGCCTGGAAATCCCTTTAGATAGAGTATCAAGTTCATTAGTTATATTTTCTATTTTCCACATTACCTACCACAGGTGACGTTTATAAATGTCCTACTCAGGATAGCATAGAAGGTATATTGGTCCTGGACTTATAATAAATATTGCTCTTGACTTATAATCCTGGGGTCAGTATCCCTAAATGAACTTCCAGAATATTTTCCTTGGTAGAGTCAAGAATCCTTAAAGATCAAATCTAGATAATGAAGATTTATATAATCACTAAATTTCTAATAAAAATGACTTTCAGAATCATAAAATAGATTTCCCCTTAATTGGCTATCTGGTTTAGGAAGAATACCTCAGAGTGACTGTGGGATTTATCATGCATATATGTACCATTGCATAAAGAGTTTGTGTCTATTGGACGGAACACTGTTCTTTGCTTTTCAATTTAACGTTAATTGTAATTTATTGGGTTTAGTCAGCTTTTCAGCATTTTAAGTCATGCTAGAATCTTATAAAAATATTTTATCCTAATTTCTTCTGTATTTTAAGTAATAAAAACATCTTTACAATAGTCTTATAACCAGCCTCATGTCACTTCTCTCAGGTTGCTGGCCTCATCCTAATTCTGTTTTTGAACCAACAGTATTTGGCTTCTGTTTCTCTTAGCTACTCCTTTTAGAACCCCTAATTTAAAACTTTCATTTTTTTATATTTTTCACTTAAAACAAATTACATTATCAGTAAAAACTCAGTCTAAAAGTGCAAAACACTTTTTGCTTCATTTTATTATAGGGTCATGTGATTCTTGTTAGTCTCCAGGGTTGATTTCTTCACCCATGGAAAAGTGTACATTTTAAAAAATGTAATGAAGAGTCAACAGCATGAGTAACACATTTCTTATTCCCCTCTCTCCTCTGTTCACTGTCAGTCTGTTCATTGTTTCCACACATCTGGTTCTATTTTGCTGATTTGTTTGTTTTGTTCATTAGGTTCCTGTTATAGGTGAGATCATACAGTATTTGTCTTTTGCCACCTGACTTATTTCACTAAGCATGATTCTCTCTAGTTCCATCCATGCTGTCACAAAAGGTAGGAGTTTCTTCTTTCTTTCTGCATTATAGTACTCCATTGTATTAATGTACCACAGTTTTTTAATCCACTCATCTACAGATGGGCACTTAGGCTGTTTCCAGTACTTAGCTATTGTAAATAGTGCTGCTATGAACATAGGGGTGCATAGGTTCTTTTGAATTGCTGATTTGGGGATTCTTCAGTTATAATCTTAGCAGTGGAATCACTGGATTGAGAGGCATTTCTTATATAAGCTTTAGATTAAGATTAAAAATTTACCCCATTAACTATACACAATGTTTCACCTTTACAAAAAGTTCATTTTCTTGTACTATTGTTAATATTCTTCTTTTCATCTCCTACATTTTACTTTTTAAACAAAATTTGGGGGTAAAATATGAAAAGAAATTATTCAATCATTTTATTAGCATATCAGCAATTCGTATAAAAATAATGAGTTAAAGTTTAACTGCTGACTGTCTATCCTTGAGGTAGGCAAAAATGTCTAGCATGCTACAGAAGTCATCACGGGTTATAAAAACGTGATGGGTGCCAATTATAATGCATGAATGTGTGAATCTTTAACTGTCAAAGAAAATATTACTTGTAATAATTAGTATAGAATAAAAAAGAAAACTACAACTTTGCAAATATACCTCTTTTGACCATGGTATAGGTACAAAATTTGTTTTAATTATATACAGATGAGTATCTGAGACATAGACTTCTAAAAATTGTCTCAATGGTAAAGTGATAATGATGGATTCAAGGTAGTAAAGAAAAATAAATACTGTTTCTTGTTTAATTGAATGGGCAGAAAAATTTATGAAGGTCTAACTGCCATATACACCTAGCAAAACCATTGCTACATAATGATGGCCTGGCACACTGGTTGTAGGTAGCCTATTTGTACAGGTGGTATGTGTATTAAAAAAGAATAATTAATAGGAAAATTATTTTTGTAAAACATAATTTAAATAAATTATTCTGTCTACAGATTTTTTCAATACATTACCATCTTCTTTATCTCATTTTTGATCAATAAGATAAAATTAGTAATAACAAAAGTAGAAAGTTTCCATATTCCCACACAACTCTGACAGAGGAACTGTCAATGTTAAAAGGAAGAACATTTAAAACCTTGAGTTGGATATTATGATTGTATTGTGTGCCCAACACAGTATTTTGGCATGGCTGCCTTGGTTTCTGTTGAGAAAAAAAATGCACTCATCTAGGAAAATATTTTTTCTACATTCTCTAATTTTGTATTGTTAAGCAAGGAATGTCACCAACCAACATTATTTGGCACTTAATAATGGTGACTAACTAATGCAATAAGTGCTTTCTGAAACTAATATATTATTTGAAAAGGATTATTTTTAGTATAGAATATTAATAGCCTATGAATTCTTTTTTCTCTTGTTTCCAGTTTCTGAACAGATGACATTACCAACAATGAGAACAGAAATTAGAATGTCTAGTGAGACACTGTGATGACTAACTGAACAACCTAGAAATATAAATGCTGCTTTAGCATACTTCTGTCCAAATGAAAAACATAATTTGAATATTAATTTATTGAAAAATAGCTTATACATTTCTAAAAAACTTATATTAAAGGGTACTTAGAAGAATTATTGAAAGAAATCACCATAAGAAAATAATTCCAAAAGAGAAATAATCGTGAATAAAAAATGGAGTAATATAATGATATTACATAGATATGGATAGTTGATGGTAAACTATTCCACAATACTTATAAACAATAATTACCCAATTCTTCCGAATGCAGACAGAACATAATTTTTCGTGACATTTTTAGATATTAACGGAAAACAATTATTTTCATGTTTTACATTAAAAAAATAAATGCATTTCAGTTTACTACAGTAATTCACAATGATTATACTGTTCTTTTAATGTGGCAACATGCACTATAAATCTTCTAGAAGAAGATATAGCAAGTAGCATTTCTGAAACATATTATACACAAATTTAAGAGACTAGTGTTCGACGAGCAATTTTTAAAAAATAATGTTTCCTTAGAATCTCCATTTCTGAAAATGATAATAGTTCTCATTTTATGGAAGAAAAAGTAAAATATAAAGAATAACTATTCTGTAGATAAATGAGCAAATGATAAAAATAAATCAGAACCACAAAATTTAAAGTCTTACTATCTTTTTATAAGAAATATAAAATACTCATCTGGGCTAACACACATTTCTTAAATATTATTAAAATTTTAACTTTCCTTTTCTGTAATCACAAAAAGAAAAGACTATATATTAGTAAGTACACATGGATATGAACCCTAAGAATTTAGACATAAAGTTATAAAATCTGGAAATAACATAACAAAAATCAGTGTGAAGTGGAAGTTTTATATTAGCCATCAAAAAATGTATATTTAATGACCCTAACATAGCTGTTGAGTAGGTGGAAGCTGAGTCCACTTGCTCTTGCCCCCAGCTCAGATTTTTGGGTGATCTTCCAACAGTCAACAGAATTTTAGTTTACGTGAAGTTTTGAAGCCAAGGAGTACATAGGACACTTTGTGCCACCCAGTAAGGAGATGTTATAAGTTGAAGGAGAATTACCCTGTGCATGGTGCCTAGAGCAGTGAAGAAACCAGACAGAAATTGCAGCTTTGAAGCTCCCTCCTGTCTCGGAGAAGGAGGCCCTAGTTCACACAAGGGTCCACAACCATTGCTGGGAGAGATTTGAGAGGATATATGGAGTCTGGAAGACCCAGGCTACACACACATGCTAAGTGAGCAGCACATCCATAATAGTAGCACCAACCTGGAGAGTTCCAAATCGGGACTCAATCTCCTAAAATGATCAGCTTGCTGCTCCTGGGTATGTCAGAGTCACCAAACAGTTTCAGCCAGCCCTGACTGTGAAAGACATTTTGCTTTTGGGGGAGGGGATACGCACAGAGAACCAGATAGGGACTCAGTACTGCGGTATTGGTACCACATAGTCTTTTAAAAGGGGAGATGAAAAGTGGCTAGGCAAAGACCTGGCATGCAGCTGCTATGCCAACAAAGAAACCAGATTGAAAGTGCACTTCATTCCCAGTAAATCCAGTTGCGCAGGGAGTTGAGAGACCTGAGCAATAACAGGTTTGCTGGGCTGGGTTAGGCTCAGGTAGCAGGCCATGGGTATGCACAGAACACACAGGTCTGGACATCGTTTCCTGCAAAGGCAGTGGGGTGGGAGTTAGATGGGCAAGAGTTGAGTGCAAGAGATTTTTTGCAGCCAGGAAGAGCCCCTCCCTGACCCCTGCAGAACAGAAACATCTAGGAACAGAAAGTAATGCCCATCCCGCTCCTGCAGAACAGTTTGACCAGACTCAGGAGCCTCCTCCTTGGCACTTATCTGCTGAGGAAAGAAAAGATGATGCCAAGGGTGGCTTTTCTGAACTTTTCTCAGCCACATCAAGACATGCTGCATGCTGGTTCCTTGGATTCTATTCCTCTGACACCATCTGGACAAAGAGTACAGAAATTGGCACAGCAAGGGGAATCCTGGGCCCCAACCAGCTTTGGCTCTTATACAGAGCTGCCATCAGTGCTAGTTAGGAAAGAGCTGGCACTTTTCCACTGACCCTTCATATGAAGTGGACAGTTAACTCATCAGAAACTATACATTATTGGAAATAGTCTGGGACAGACCAAGACGTGTGGCACAGAGGTGGGGAAACACACTCACCATCTTCCCTGAAGTCTGAACAGTACTTCCAAGGGGATATCTAAGGACCCATCATCCCAATTGCACCAGAAGCCCTCTCAGAAACAGATGGTTTGGTGTTGGGGCTAAGAAAATGGTAGGACTGAAGATAGAGGAAGATGGAAGTGGTTCCTGCAGTGCTTTCAGACGTTGGATGACAAGGCAGTGAGGACCATCCCAGATGCAGCCAAACCTGAAGGAGATGGACACAGACTGTGGATTGCTTGCAGCCCTGATCTTGCTGCCTAGAGCCAGATGGGAAGGCGCCCAACATTGCCAGAGTCAGATCCAGAAGTAGAAGCGTGCAGGCAAGTACTGAACTCTGCTGAGACAAAGTTCATCTCATTCTTTTTCATTGTTTGCATGGTTTTTTCCTTATGCATAGCTTTGTAACATTTTTTTAAAATTTTTCTTCAATTTTATTTTTATTCACTATCTTTTTTTATTTCAAATCTCATATTTCACTCTTGACTCTTCTTACTCCATCTTGCCTTTTCCCTTCCCCTTATGTTCTTATTTTCATTTTTAAATTTATTTTTCCCTTTCTTTGCCTCATTTCTGTTCCTTACTAATATTATTTCTCTTCCCTTGGTTCTTTCAAAATAATTTTTCTTTTTTTAGTCACCTCGTGTTGTTTTTAACTTTATCTCTGCTCATTTGTCATTGATATCAGTGTTGTTGTGGGGGGGTATTTTTGCTGGTGTGGGTTTTTTCTTATGTGTTGTTTTGTTCTGTCACCACCTGTACAACAGCATGGGAGATCAAGGAAAATGCACCACTGAGTCCCACTGGGCTCCTATGACAAATGGACACCCCACAAAGACAAAGAGTCAAAGCAGATTGTCCTAATACATAGAAACAAACAAGAATCTCCTAAAATGGGGAGACAAAGGAACAACCCCCAATCAAAAGGAAAGTAGAAAAACCCAGAAAAAGAACTAAATGAAATTGAGACAAGTATTTTATTAGATATAGAGTTCAAAGTAATGGTTATAAGAATGCAAAAGATATTTAGTGAGAACTACTAGGAACTTAATGGGAAATACATAAACATGAAAAAGGACACAGAAACCATGGATAAGAACTAGGAATAAATCAAATATATATATATACACACATATATACTACACATAGGTGTAGTATATGTTGTGTAGTATATATGTGTGTATATATATATATATATATATGTGTGTGTGTGAAGAATACACTAGAAGGAATTAAAAGCAGGCTAGTGAACCAGAGGATCAAATAAGTGAGATAAGGTAGAAACAAGCACTCAATAAGAACAACAAAATGAAAAAAAGACTCAAAAAAGAATGAATATAGTTTAAGGAAGTTTTGTGACAACTTGAAATGTAACAATATCTGCATAATAGGGATGCCAGAAGGAGAGAAAAAGGAGCAAGAGACAGAAAGCCTGTATGAAAAAATGGCAGAAAACTTCCCTAACTTGGTAAGGAAAAAGTCAAGCAAGTTCAGGAAGCACAGCGGGTCCCAATGAAGAGGAACACAAAGAGACACTTCATAATTTAAATGGCGTAATTCAAAGACAATGATAGAATCTTAAAGGAAGAAGGGAGAAACAGCTACCAGCATTCAAGAGAGCTCTAATAAGGCTATCAACTGATTTCTCAACAGAAACACTACAAGCTAGAAGGGACTGGCACAAAATATTGCAAGTAATAGAAAGCAAGGAGCTGCAACCAAGCTAACTCTATTTATCAAGGCTATCATTCAAAATGATAGATGAAATAAAGAACTTTTAAGACAAAAAAGAAAGGCAAGAGAGCAGAGCTCCACCAAACCAGCACTGCAAGAGATGTAAAGGGACTGCTAGAAGAAGGAGGAGGAAGAGAAAAAAGGAAGAAGGAAGAAGAAAAAGAAATAAGGAGGAAGTAAGAGAGGGAGGGAGAAATACAGGTACAAAAGGAAAAAATGGCAATGAACAAAGACCTATCAATAATAACCTTAAACGTAAATGGATTAAGTGACCCCCCCCCCCAAAAAAAGTCATAGAGTAGCTGGATGGATAAGAAAACACTACAAGAGACAGTGGCAGTCTTTAAAGATCACTATTATTAACAGCCAATTTTTTCCCTTTCTAGACTTCATATGATATTTAGGAAAATATATAGTTTATATATTATATATTTATATTATATATTATATACAAATATATCTTTTATATAAATGTTACATATAACTATATGTTATATATACATAATGACAAAACAAAAAATGTACATTTTAAAAGTATACATAACTTCATTGTCATTGTTATAAAAAATAAAATAGCACATATCCTTCAAATTTTCTTTAAGGCCCAATTAAATTCCTGATATTGTGTTTATCCCAATTTTCTTAAATGATTTTGTATACTTGTACTATATAGCACTAATTGTTGATATCACTTGGAGTACATCATCTTACAGTGCTTTTATTTTTTATGTTTGATGCACAGGACTTGTTTCCTCAAATACAACTGCTTTGAGGACAAATAAATTTCAATAGCTTAATATTTAGTGAAAGAACTTGAAAATTAATTATAAGATTTCAAGAGTACTTATTGATGACACTAAGAATTATTTTTAAGTTTAAGCTTGCATAAAATGTTAAAATAAATCTTTTGTAAATTGATCACAAAGTGAATGTAAAATAAAGGTTTGTTAAATCACAGGGTAATTAGTGAAATGATGGATAACTAACTATTGGCCATCTGCCTACAGTGTTTCAGAGTACATCAGAACATATGTACTTCACATTAACTGCATGTTAGCTGGAGACAATGGAAGTAATAAGCAAAAGTTTAAGAAGTGTTTAAACATATATCATCAAGTCAAGCAAAGTCAGACATCTCTCATTTAATCATTCATTCTTTACCTTGCCTTTGAGGTTAACTTTTCCTGGCAAGGAGCATTTTTTTATTTTTTATTTTTTTACAAGAAATGACAACCTATTCTACAGGAAAATTAAATCAAGCTAATGTTGAGAGGAGGTTAAGCAATGTGTATTTTTATCTTTTCAGCAATCAAAATAGTAGAATAAAATTCAGAGTGCTTTCCTAGAGTCATCACAGGTTATTTCATTTTCATCCTTATAGAGATCCTTTATGTGAGACACGTAGATTCCTAGCATGAAAATAATTTCTCATCATTATAATATGGTTGTTAGATGGGGGGGGCAGACTATAAGCTAGAGACAAAATGGAAAATAAGTGATCCTGACATTCTTCTGACTAGACAGACATTGTCACACCTCAATCGAGGATCTCCCATACAATCTCAAATTATGGAGAATTCTTCAATGAACGATATAAATGTTCCATTCTGTAACAACTTAACAACTGACTTTTCAGAAAGAATAGAAAAAACAATAAAAGGAAAATTGATTTGCACTGTCTGTAAGACTTAATACATTTTATCATTTTATCATCTCTGTCTCATATAATGATGTTTTTCTTAACAAGCCAAACTAAAGAAATGGTCTGTAATACAAACACCAGGTTCAGCAGGAACATTTAATTGCCTTTCATCCTTGCAAATATATTTCAACAGTCTTGTGATTCGAAGTTACAATTAGAATGCTTATCTTTTATTCTTTCAAAGGGAAGGTCATAGTTCTGGCAGAGAGGAACTGTAATGATTTTGCTTTCATTCTTTTTATTTTTTTGTATCTGTAGTATGTTTCACCCCCTACTGACATCTAATTGCAAATAAAATCTTTTAGGAATGTACTATGGGCCAGAAGTATTGGTTTGAAAATGGATTCTCACTGGTAGTTGCTATATTCAAGAATGGCCAAAACTTTGTATCTATATTAAAAATATCTTTGATATGAAAAAATTCACTGCAGAATGCAACTTAGAAAATTAATACATTTTGTGAAAGAAATTTAAGCAAGATGGTTAACATGTTAATCATGTAGCATCTCATAATTTTGTCAATTCATTATCTATGGTTTCATATATAAGAATTTTTTCAAAGTTAAAAATACAGCAGCAAATGAGTTCCTTTCTTTACGTTTAAAGATTTAACACCTTCATAAAATGAGTAACCTAAATACTGCACAAAACATCTTTCTACACAAAGACTATATATAAATTGAGGGAGCCAAAGGCAATTGTTTTTTGGTACCTTCTAAACAGCATTTCAGATACACATATGTTTAAAAATTTCTAACTGATTTTAAAAAGAACTATAAAGTTTTTATAAAGAGAAAAAATTATAATCAGTGCTGAAAAAGCATAAAATCCAGAATGAATGTAAACATGTCAAGTTAAACAATCAAGCAAGTAGGTGAGATTATATCGATACTTTTAGAAATGCAAGAAAAAATATTGATTTTTAAAAGAACTATTTAATGAAATAAGGTTAGTAATTCAAAAAGAAAGACAGGTGAACCAGGAATATACATACCATTTTGAGGAATGCAGTGAAGTAACAGAATTTTGAAGTTTAGATGGGGAACAAAAGAAGAGAACCCCAGGAGATAGGTTTTCAGAAAATGAAAAAAAAAAAAAAGTATTCAATTGAATAATATGTAGGTTGGGGCATTTGAGTAAAACTAACCAAATTTGAGTAAATTAATTATAGACTTGAGAAACTGACTTTAAAATTTATATGGAAGAACAAATGAACAAAGAATACAACTTTGAATAGGAAGAAACATCAAGAAATACATTAGCACAGAAATAGAAAAAATTACTAACAGAGCTCAAAAATAGACCTATGTACATATGAAAGCATAGAAAAATAATGGACAATTAAAAAAATGGAACTTCAGCAATTTCCAGTAAGGGGAGGGAATGGAATCTTATAAATTTTTCGTAATGGATATAAATTGAAACACCAAAAGCAAAATTATAAAACATTTAGATATGATATATGTGAATATATTTATTATGTCTGGCTAAGAAAAATCTTTTAAGTGGAAACAAAAATGACCACATCAGAGAAGAAATAATACATTTGATGTTAAAATTTAAAATATCTGTTAAATAAATAAATCATAACTTTTAAAAAGTCCATGTAAAAGTATTTCCTTAATATGTGACAAATGATTAGCATCTGTAAATATAAACTTATGTAAATAATATGACATACTTATTTATATATTATATAATATATATCCTTTTCCTTTTAAATAAATATCTTTTACAAAATTTTTACTCATTGTTTTAAGAAGCTATTTTATATGTTCAGCAATATCAAATTCAATGGTAAGTATTTTGAAAATTTGCATCATGCTATTGCTAGAAGCCAGTTTTAGTCAATCATTATACACTTCTACTAAATATCTAAGTAATTTTGCTTACAATCTGGTATCATGAAGGTAACATCAAAATAAATTGCTGATCTTTATGCATGCCTCTTTATAACATTAGTATTCTGAACACTAAAGCATAAGAATGTGATGTTAATTTTGGCCTGGTGGTAAGGTTAAAAAAGGAGAGCAGGTCACCTAAAGGATTAAAATGTTCAAAAGTGGAATGGTACAGGCCTGGTAAAACTTGATTTTGGTTAGAAGTTATGTCTTAAAAAAAAAAAGGCTTATCTGAATGTATCTTACGGAAAGAAAATCTATATATAATTATATAAATTATAACATGATATCTCTAACCATTATTACTGTTTGTTTGTTACCAAGGATTCATTTTAATTAACAGAAAACTAAGGGTAGAACCAAAATACTACCCCATAGCATTCTTAATGTGAAATAGAGATGTCCAGCAGAATAAATAACAAGAAACTTATGTTAGTAACTAGGCCATCTGGATTCTTCTCTCTCCATTGGGTATATAGGATATTGGAAGATTATATGGCCAGAGTTAAACAGCATATAGATGTTAGTTCATCTACCAAAAGTACTATGAAGAATTTTTAAAAATTGAATATGGCCAATGATTTAAGAATAGACTGTAGTGAAGGGTAAAACAGGGAGATAAAAACAGGGTCTTTGGTGAAAATCCAATTGAGATGATGATACTCAGCCCAAGTGAAGGCAGTGGAAATAGTTGAAAATGGTCAGAATCTGGAGATGTTGGAGACAATGAGTGTTGTTGGGTTGAGGGTGGGTGTTAGAGAAAAAGTGATTCTAAAAGGTTTGACCTAAGCAACTGGAAGGATTGTGTTATCAATAATACAATGGCAGCCAAGAGCAGGCCTGGATGACCCAATACAATTGTCTAATTTACAATCTCAGTTCTGTCACTCACAATGTGATTTTGAAAGTTACTTAACATTTTTTGTGTCTCCTTTTTCTTATATATCAAAAAGAGTTAGTGCCCTGACTGACATAATTCAGTGGGTTGGGCGTCATCCCACAACCCAGAAGGTCACCACTTCAATTCCTGGTCAGGGAGCATGCCTGAGTTGTGGGCCAGGTCCTTAGTTAGTGTGTGAGAGGCAAAAGATCAATGTTTCTCTTGAACATCGAGGGTTTGCTCCCTCTCTTCCTCCCTCCTTTCCCTTCTCTCTAAAAATAAATAAATAAAATATTTTAAAAATAGGAATTAGTAATATTACCACATAAAGTAGTTGACTCAATAAATTAGAAAATATATGTAAAATATTTAGAATAGTGGACACTACATAATATGCACTCAATAAAATAGATATTTTCTATTATTCTCCTAAATTGAACCTGAGAACAAAGACACTGGTTAAGATCCCCATGTAGAAAATGAAGTGGTTCTACTGTCAGATAAGAAGTTCAGATGTCACAATTCACAAGTTAAAGATTACTACATTTGAGTAAAATCAAGACACTGGATGTACTTACTGCTTAATCAAATTGTATGTTTGCTCAACCAACCTAGTAATTGGTTGCCATGAAATTTGCCTCCAAATGGACTGTGACTAAATGACATCAAAACGGATGGTTTAGTGGCAGAGTTTAGTCTCAATGTATTTAACAAAGTTACTTCTGAGTTTCCATTCTTGTGTTTAAAAACAAAATAGGTTTGAATGTTGCATGAAAATGGACTCCAGTCAATAAACCTGGTTTCCTTTTATGCCTTCACTACTTGCACATTATGTGAATTTCAGTTCCCTCATTTATTAAAGGAGATAATAGTGTTAAAAATCTCATAGCATTTTTAATGTATTAAATAAAGTACTATAAAGCATAGCATAATGGTAAAGGTATAGTAATTGTTAAGCATTATAATAATGATGATGGTAAGAATTCGTATCGTATCGTATTGGCAGCCGTCCGTCTCGAGAGACGATGGTGTAGCTTCTTAAGAGTCTATCTGCACCGCCGAAAATGGTTGTGCAGTCCGACTTGGGAGTGACACGGTATCTTTCTCCTCCCGTGTTGAATCGACATCTTGCGATGACGCTGGAGTGTCCTCTCCAGTGAAGCTGAAGCTACAGAGCCTGGGCAGGGTGATATGGAGGGTCTGCTGTTGCCCATGCAGCAGACCCCCCCCCTCTCTTCGCAGCTGAAGGGCCCAAGGGAAAGACGGAGTCAATACAGCTTGGCTTCAGGTGCGCCCCAGGAGTTGCCGGTGTTGACTACAACGTCAAACCGCCTTAGGGACTCCGGCACCGGATTTTCTGTCGGGGTTTACTCCCTTAGCCTTTCCCCTGAAGAGGTATGCCGCAAGGCAGCGGAGGTTTTTTGGAGTCAGAGTTTTCCTTCTCTGATGTGTCCTGACTGGAAGATCGAACCAGCGACACTTAGCTCGCAGGCCGACGCTCAATCCACTGAGCCAAACCAGCCAGGTAAGAATTATGATGATGATAAATAGAATCATGGTATATAGCTGTTCATGGATTAGTAATCAAAAATTACACTAAAATAATTTTCTGCAACATTCACTACTTATGTTCTAATAGCTGTTAAAACTCCAATAAATAAAGAAAATATCTATGAGTGTTCAATAATGGAATGAGATTCTATAAGCCATGTATAGATACTTTAGGTTTTTATGTGGCAGCTGAATAACATAGCTCTAGTTAATTACCCCATTCTCTTACTAAGAACAATAACAGAATCAGTTTCATGTATATGTTAGCATCCTTTAGGACTCCTTCATCTCTGTTTGAGACACTAGAAAGTAATGAGATCCCCAAAGAAAGCCTGAAGGCCTCCAATATAATCAGAAAGGAACAACTAGTCTCTTACTACGAAGTCTTGTAAAATAGCAATTTGTTCATTAATAATAGAAATAAAGCATCTTCACTTGAGGATTAATCTTCATCTTCCATAAAACAAAATCACCTTTTGTATTCACATGAAAAAAAAAAAAAAAAACACAAACTGGGCTATAGCTAGTGGAGTATATCTTGCATTGTACAGCAGCATTAATAGTGCTGTTAAAAAATAAATTAAAGAAAAAAAGAAAAAAAAACTTAATAGCACCTTATCTCATGGAGCACTTACAGGTAATCAGCAAAGGAAGAGGGTTTAGCAATGCAATTAGTGGCTGTTAAATTTAAAGAAAATTAGAGAAACTATTCTCTATTCAGTTCCTAGTCAACTTTGAGTCAGTGGGCTGAATTTTTAAAGGCTGGTTCATTAAGGGGCAATCACATAGATGCTGTTTTCTGAGTTAAGATAAAAGCCAGGCTATTTTATGCCTCTAGGCAACCCCAGTGGGACACTAAGGGATATTTCCCAGCACAGCACATTTATTTGATTTTTTGTTTATCTCTGAACACATGCAGGACTAGGTTCCTGAATATTAAATGTTTGTATCACAATTGAATTATATTTTTATTTGTCTTACCTTATACACTTTATATTTGTGCCACACATTATATTTGTAAAGAGGCCAATAATGATTTACACAGACTTTTACTTACATTACTCTAATGGATGTTATGTTAATGCAGTATTAACTACCTTAAAGATAGAAACAATTCTATCACCTATCATTTGTCTATCTATCTTTATCTATCCATCAGTTATCAGTTATCATCTATTTATCTTTTCTAAGTATATTTTATTGATTATGTTGTTACAGTTGTCCCCACTTTTTCCTTTGCTCCTCTCTGCCCAGTACCTCCCTTTCCTCCAGCAATCCCACCTCCTTAGTTCATGTCCATGGGTCATGCATATAAGTTCTTTGGCTTCACCCTTTCACATACTGTTTTAAACATCCCCCTATCTATTTTGTTCCTACCAATTATGCTTTTTGATCCCTGCACCTTTTCCCCTATTCTTCTTCCCTCTCCCCCTCCCAGCTGATAACCCTCCAAATGATCGCCATAACTATGAGTCTATTCTTGTTATGGCTGTTTGTTTAGTTTGTTTTTGGTTTGGGTTTTCTAGATTTAGTTGTTGATAGTTGTGATTTTGTTGTCATTTTAATGGTCATAGTTTTGATTTTCTTCTTTTTTAAAATAAGTCTCTTTAACATTTCATATAATAATGGCTTGGTGATGATAAACTCCTTTAGCTTTACCTTGTCTGGGAAGCACATTATCTGCCATCCATTCTAAATGATAACTTTATTGAATAGAGTAATGTAGTTGTAGGTCTGCTTTTCATCACTTTAAATACTTTTTGCCTGCAAAGTTTCTTCTGAGAAATCAGCTGATGTCTTATGGGAACTCTTTTGTAGATAACTATTTGCTTTTCTTTTGCTGCTTTTAAGATTCTTTGTTTATCTTGAACCTTTGGCATTTTAATTATGATGTGTCTTGGTGTGGTCTTCTTTGAGTCCAACTTGTTTGGAACTCTCTGTGCTTCTTGAACTTGTATGTCTATTTTCTTCACCAAATTAGGGAAGTTTTCTTTTATTATTTTTTCAAATAATTTTTCAATTACTTGCTCTTCCTCTTCTCTTCTGGCACCATTATGATTCAGATGTTGGTATATTTAAAGTTGTCCCAGAGGCTCCTAATCCTCTCCTCATTTTTTTTTTCATTTTTTATTTCTTCTTTTTGTTCTGGGTGAATGTTTATTTCCCCCTTCTGTTCCAAGTTATTGATGTGAATCCCAGCTTCCTACCCATCACTGTTGGTTCCCTGTATACTCTTATTTCATTTTGTATAACTTTCACTTCATCCTTTATTTTGTGGTCATACTCAACATTTCTCTGATATGAGCATCCTGATCTCCAGTGTTTTGAACTCTGCATATGATTGGTTGGTTTTCTCCATTTTGCTTAGTTCTTTATCTAGGGATTTTGTTCATCAGGGCCATATTTCTTTGCCTCCTCAATTTGGCAGCCTCCCTGTGTTTGTTTCTGTGTATTAGGTAGAGTTGCTTTGACTCCATGTCTTGGTAGTATGGCCTAATGTAGTAGGTGTCTTGTAGGATCCATTGACACAGCCTCCCCTATCACCCAAGCTTGGTACTTAAGGTGCTCCCTTCATGTGGGCTGAGTATACCCACCTCTTGTAGTTGAGCCTTGGTTGCTGTTAGCAAAATAATTGGAGGGATTTACCCAGGCCAGTCAACTACAAGGGCTAGCTATGGCCACTGACCACCAATCTCTGCCCTCTGTGGAGGAGTAGCTATGCGGGGGTAGGGTGGTGGTGTTCTGATATGGTCTGTAGCTATCCACCAAGTATGCTAGCCCTGGGGTTTCCCAGGTGGTGAAGGCCAAGGCCAGCCCCCACCTCTGTTTTACCTGGGACATCCTGCCTGAGCTATAAAGCAATCTGAGATGGCTGCCACTTGTGCTGGGCTTCGAGATTCCCAGGCAAAGCCAAGCTGGCTGTTGCTAGTGCCAGGCCTGGGGCTCACTGGGGCTCACTGGGGCTCACTGTTGCTTGTTTGATAGGATTTAGGAAGTTGTGAAGCCTGAGCCAAGACCAGCCATTCATATGGAAAATCTGCTTGGGTAAGACCATAAACTGGGTGGAGCAGAGTCTCTGGGGATTTTCAAGGCAGGTCAAACAGTGTTAGCCAGATTGATGGAGTCTCTGATATGGCACCAGCTTGTCGGCTCTGTGAGAGGAGGGTTTAGAAAAGAAACAATGGCCATTGCTACCCTTGATGCCTGACACTTCAGTTTTTTCCTGTATGTCAATGGTGCCTTTCAAGCTGCTACCTAGGTGCTGGAGCTCAGAGGGAGTGAGTCTGAGCAGGTAAGTCCATATGTGGGTTCTTTAAGTGGAACTGCTTGGGCTCCAGTAGTTTCTTTCACAGACTCAATCCCTGCTGGTTTTTGCAGCCAGAAATTGTGGGGACTTACCTTTCTGGCCCTGGATCCCTGGACTGGGGGTCCTGGTGTAGGGCTGGGACTTCTCAGTCCTAAGATAATCCCCCTAAATTTTTATCCACTGCACATGGGTGAGAGATGTGATCTTGATGGATGTAGTTGTCAGACTTTCATTCAACTTGAATTCTGACAGTTCTGGCTGATGGTTGTTTTATATTTTTGTTGTAACTTTGATGTGGTTGTTAATCTTGAATGGATCTCTATCTTTTATGTATACTCTCTCTTTTTATCTAAGAATCTACCCATTTATCCATTCATCCATCTACTTACACATTTATCCATTACTTATGTTCTGTCATCGACCTATCAAGCTATCTATCCATCCACCTTATCTTATTTATTGTCTATGTATCTATGAATTTTAAGTAACTATTTGAAATTATGTAGAAGAATTTGATATTGGAGACCTGCTTGTTAAACTTACTGTGCAATGTTCTATGAACCTTACAAAAAAGCAAAGATGTAAAATTAAAAAGATAATATATTGGGATTAACTCTCTAAAAGTCTTTCATTATTTTTTATAATATCCCAGCCTCTATATTTGAAGACTACATGGAGGAAAATTCTGTGCCAAATTTTTGTCCAAGATAGTGACTAGGAGGCTCCTGATTCACCACCTCTCATGGACATACTGATTCTAGAGTTACTCATGAAGAAATTTTCTCTGAATAAATAAATCTAGAAAATAGCCAAGTTATTCCTACATATTGGACAAACAAAAATGCCCACATTAAAGAGGTCTTGGCACACCCACAATTAATGGCAGTGAATAAGAATAGAGACAACTAAGAGGTTAGGCTGGGCTGAACAATAAGGTTCATCTGGGTTAGGGAAGATGACTGTTGTATGTACTATACAGAAGCTCACACAGAAGCAAAGGGTAAATAAAGAAACACAGAAATATAATGCAAACAAAGAACAAGATAAAACCCTAAACAGACTTTTAATGAAGCAGAGATAAGTGATTACCTAATAAAAAGTCAAAACAATAATGCATGAACAAAATGAAAGTTTCAACAAAGAATAGGAAATGTAAGAAAGTACCAAACAGAAATTATAGAGCTGAAGAATACAGTAACTAAACTGAACAATTCAACAAGGCATTCAGTAGCAGACTAGATGGAGTGGAAGAAGGCAAAGTCAGAGTAGTAGAATTCATCAATCAAAGCATAAAAAAGGAAAAAGAAAAAAAATAATAAAAATGGGTAAACATAGCTTAAGGAACTTATAGAACACCATTAAATGAACAACTGTTTGTATTATAGGATTCCCAAGAGGAGAACACAAAGAGAAACGGCAGAGAGTTTATACAAAGAAATAATAGCTGAAAACTCCCTAACCTGGGGGAAGAAAAGACATCCTGATTCAGGAAACTCATAAAACTTCCAAATAAGATGAATCCAAAGAGAATCAGAGAAAGACATGTTACAATAAAACTGTCAAAAGTTAAAGACAAGGTGAGAATCTTAAAAGAAGCAAGTGAGAAACAACTTGGGGGAACCCCTGTAAGAATATAAGCAGATTTTTTCCACAGAAATTGTGCAGGTCACATGGGAGAGGCTCAAATGTGTAAAAAGTGCTGGAAAGAGTGTCAAACATTCCAACCAGAAAAACCATTCTCAGAATTGAAAGAGAGAGAGTTTTCCAGAAAAGCAATGTCCCCTATTAGGGACTCATTCAAGATAAAGCAAAAGAATGCTAATTGGTATCAGGAAAACATAAAAGTATAAGTCTCAGAGGTAAAAATAAAATATAGTAAAATGTAGAATACTCTAATGTAATAATGGCAAGTAAATTACTTATTAATTTAGTATAGATGTTAAAATACAAAATAATAAAAATAACTATAACAGATATACAAGACAAAAAAATATGTAAATTGTTACATTGACAACATATAATTTGGGGGAGGAGGGGAATAAAAATGTAGACCTTTACATGTGTTCAAAGTTTAAAATAGACTGGTATAACTATAATATGTTTTATGAAAGCCTCATGGGAACCACAAAACAAAAATCTATAGCAGATATACAAAGGATAAAGGGAAAGGAACCTAACAATACTACCACCAAAATATCATCAAATCACAAAGAAAGAGTGCAAAGAAGAAAGAAGAACCAAAGGGATTATAAAACAACCAGAAACCAATGAACAAAATGGCAATGATAAGTCCACACATCAATAATTGCTGGGTTTACCAAGAATTCTGTTTAGTTTTTTTTCCATAAAATAAAAGACACAGTTTTTATTTTCACCAATAACTTGATTGATTTGGATATTTTCGAGTAAGTGAGCTATCTCCTGCATGGTGTAATGCTGATTGTTCTCAGTTAATGTTTCTAGAGTGATCGCTCTCAACTGCAACTGTCTCCCCAACCATGGAGCATCATCCAATGAGAAATCCACTTTTGACACATTTGATCAGTCATAACACCTTCTCCATACACTGCACATTTTCTTTTGCATTTCAGTTACATTTTTACCTTTCTTGAAATAACAAAGCATAATAGGCCAAAAATGTTTAGTATTTTCTTTCCTCTTCAATATTAAAATGGCTACACAAAAATTCACCAACTTTGAAAAGATTTTTTTTTAATGCATACTTATATGACAGCTGTCAAAACGCAATCTACCAAAATTGTTTCAAATCAAGTTAAGGGCAAGTACTGCTATAAGCATCATACGGGGGGAGAGGGGGATCTTTTTGGCCATCCCAATATTTTAAATGCAAATGGATTAAATTGTCCAATCAAAAGACACAGAGCAGATAAAAATACAAGACCAACTCTGTGCTACCTATGAGACTCACTTCAGTTTTAAGGAAACAGAGAATGAAGGTGAAATGGTAGGAAAAGATATCCCATTATAATGGAAACAAAAAGCAAAGAGGGCAGCAATATTACGTCAGACAAAATAGACTTTATGTCAAAACCTAAACAACTGACAAGAAGCTTATTATAATAATGGAATCAAATGAACAAAAGAATAAAACATTTTTAAATATTTATGTTTATATCATAGGAGCATGTAAACACATAAAGCCAATAAATATTAACAGACTTGAAGGGAGAAATTGCGATACAATAATAGCTGAGTATTTCAATTTCTCACTTTCAGCCATGCGTAGATCCATCAAGACAAAAATCAATAAGGAAACATTGTACTTAATCAACACATGAGACCAGACACCCTGAACAGGCATCTACAGAACATTTCATCCAACAGCAGCAGAAAATGCATTCTTCTCAAGTACACATGGTATATTCACTATTAAGAACACAAATCATATCAGACATCCTTCCAAACATAATGGTATAAAACTAGAATTCAATTCCAAGATGAAAACTGGAAAGTTCAGGGATATGTGGAGATTAAATAACATGTTACTCAAAAACAATGGGTCAAAATATCAAAATAGAAATAAAAAAATAATAGAAAACCCATGATCTTTCTGGACAGAAGTAAAAAGGACACCCTAGCTACTGGGAGGTAAGGAGGAGAGTACTGGTAAGAAAGAGCCCAGGTATTGAGAATTCCATATTTGACATATGGTGCTGCCCAAATTTATAGCTGACCCTGGTCTCCTGAGTGTATAGTGACAATTCTAACAGCGCAAGTAAAAATAAAATAATTTAACCAAAATTTAAGCTAATGTCCAAGAGACAAAATTTGGAGTTTATTTTTATGTGTTAAGAATGCTCTAATTTTATCTTATTTAAAAATGACTATCCAGTTGTTCTCAAATCATTTACTAAAAATATTATGTTTATCTCTATGATGTGATATTCCACCTATGTTATTTACTATATTTACATACATATGTGAATCAGTTTCTGGGGATTCTATTGTATTCCACCGGTTGTCTATCCATTTATGCTCTAGTACTACTCTTTCTTAAATATAAGGCTTTATAGTATGTTTTAAAGTCTGATTGGGCTATTGTCCTTTGGTATATTTTTTTTCATTTTCCAGTGATTTTTCTGGCTCTTTTTGCATGTTTATTTTTCCATATGAGCTTCAGCATCAACTTGTTTAACCCCATGAAAAAAGTCTGTTTGTATTTTTATAGGAATTGCCTGAATTAATTAATTAACATAGGGAGAACTAACATAGTGGTAATGTTGAGTCATCTTAAGTTAGAACCAGGAATGCCTATCCATTTGTTTATAAATAATATTCAGGAATTTTTAAAGTTTCCTTATAAAGACTTTTCACATTTCTTAATAAATTTACCCCTAAGTAGCTGGTCATTTTTGTTGTCACTATTAATGTGCTTTTTCTGGTGTTTAATACTTTGCTTGGTACATTTGCATCTACATTCAAAAATAATTTTTAAAACAACTTGAAAATTTTTCTTCACTTCAGAACTGTGCAACAATTTATAGCATAGTGGTAAGTAACAGGTCTGGTGGAATTGCTCTTTGAAAACACCTGTAATTCTGCATTATTAGGCTTTTTGGAGAATAAGAATCTCAATAGGTATGTGTGTGTGTGTATATATATATATATGTGTGTGTGTGTGTGTGTGTGTGTGTGTGTGTGTGTGTGTGTGTGTGTGTTTGGAGGGGGCTGATTTATTATATACTAAAGATTTGTTTTATGACATTCTGGTGGTTGGCAAATATATAATCTATAGCTTAGGTTAGCAGGTTGAAGAACTAGGCAAGAGTTGATACTGCAATTCAAATCCAAATGCCATCTACTGGCAGAATTCCCTCTTATTTGGTGGAAGTGGTGCATGGTAGAAGGTCAGTCCTTTTTCTATTCAGGCCTACAACGAATTGGATAGGCCCACCCCCTTAACAGGGGATAACCTGCTTTGCTCAAATTCTACTGATGTACATGTTAATCTCTTAAAAAAAAAAAAAAAAAAGAAAACCTTCATGGAAACATCTAGGGTAATGTCTTGACCAAACATGTACCATGGCCTAGACATGTTGACATAAAATTAACAACCACACAGGTTTTTTCTATATTTTCCTGATACATTTTTTCCTTTTTTCTTTTTTATTGAATTTATTGGAGTGACATTTGTTATTAAAGTTATATAGGCTTCAGGTGTAAAATTCTATAATACATCATCTGTATATTGTGTGTTCATCACCCTAAATCAAGTCTCCTTCCATCACCATTTATCCTTGTATATCCTCTTCTACCCACCTCCCCACATGGAAAAAGGTAGGTTCAAGCATTCTATCTCTAGTGGGATTACTCCAGGTTTTCAAAGGCAGTTGGTTACAGATTTGCAAAGTACTGTCTTAGATATTTTTTAAACGTCTTTTGTTTCAACTAGTATTTCATTTTCATCTTTTGTAATTTTGTATATTAGATATTCTTGCTTTTTATAACTGATCAATTAATACCTATTGTTTTTTCTCTTCTGTTAATTTTCCCTCCAAAGTAGGATTTTAACTCAAGGATGAAATCTACTGTGTTTTGATTCTCTATCCATTTATTTTTGCTTTTATCTTATTATTTTATTTTTCATAAAGTCTTTTGTTTATTTTGTTGATCTTCTACTTTTATTGCACCAGAAATTTAATTCTTTTTTTTTTTTGCTTCCTTTTTATAAAATTTAGTGGGGTGATACTGGTTAACAAATTTATACAGATTTCAGGTGCACAATTCTACAACACACATCATAATTCTTTATTTTCACTCTTTTATGTTCACTGATGAAGGTCTTATACTGTGTGTTCCTTGCGTCACTGCCTTAAAGGTATTCCATAAATTATGATGTCTTCTTTTTAACATTATTAAATACATTTCAAAATTTATATTTATTTCCCTTCCATATAAGAATTGTTTAACAAGAGAAAATATTATTTTATCTTAAAACTTCTAGTTTTGTTGCATTTAAGTGAGAGAGCACCCTTTACTATATTTTTATTTTATTCAGATTTTTAGGATTTCTTTGTGACATAATATATGATGAGTTTTATGTTTTTCATTAAGATCCATTTTATTGATTATATTGATAAAATCATCTATATCCTTTTTTTCTTTTTTTTTTAATCAAATTAAGCTGTCTTAGTCTGAGAGTGATGAGGTAAAGCCACCTATTATTAGTGTACTTCAATGTATGTTTTCTTTGATTTTCTACAGTTTTGCTTCATAAATACTGATAGTTTGAACACAGATATTCACTTCATAATGAGTTGTGGCTTTAAGCATTACAAATTGTCTTTCTTTATCATGTCTAATGCTTTTGGTATTGACTTGCATTTGATCTGATTTAAGGATTACAACACCTGATTTTTTATTGTCCCTATTTGTCTAGAATATAATTGTTCAATTATTTATTTTTATTCTTACTGAACTAATTTATTTAGGTGTATCTTTTATCTACAGCATATAGTTGATTTTTACTCTGTAAATCAAATTGGAAATCTTTTTCATTTTCAATGGGTAAGTTAAGTATAAACTTATAATTTTGTTTTTTGGATTTGGAGTAACATAAGAATCCTTGTTTATTTCTTTATTCTTTTAGAATTAAAGTGCAGTTTCCTTTGTGTTTTTATTATTTTGGGGTGGGAAGAGGTGTTCAGTGTCCACTGATATTTAGGATTTTTTTTTGTCTGGCAGGACTCAATTTTCTCCCTTCGCTATTTTTTTTTTTTTTTATGTTTGTTTTTTTAGCTTTATCACATGATTGATAAGAAAGGGTTTTTCTTTTTTTTCCCTTTTTCTCCTCTGGCTATCCCTTTAAAAAACTGGCACACAAATCCCTCATAATTTAAAGGCCCATGCCTGTAATTAGGCTCTCGTTTATAAAGACACATATACTGCCAGTGAGAGTGGACTTCCTCTTTCTGCTGGTTTTAGAGTAATTTTAGACCAGATGTTAGCTCTAAGCTGCTCTTCCTATCACTTTCCTTGGAAATCTCTTGCTTGCCAGCTTGCAGGAAGTATGTGAGAAAATACTTTGGGTGGTTTGGTGAATTTTTTCCCATTTTTTATTAACAGTTATTTTGAATCTTTTCCATTCTCTATTTATCTGTCCTTCTTTTTGTTAGTGTTGTTTTCTTGCATGTGGAGCCACCAATTTAGGTGGCAGCTGTTTTCTTCAGCTACCTAGAAGTCAGGAATATATATTTTAGTACTTTATGTTATGTTGTCTGTAGATTTCCTAATTGCACATTTTTTGATAATAGTTTTTTAGTGTTGGCTTCAAGGTTCACAGTCTGCATCCTTAACTTAGAGTTCATTTGTAGTCAATGTTGTTTCACTTCATATTCCACACACAATGCTATCCATATTTTACTTCACATTCTACATTATTTACATTGCATTTGACATTGCCCGTTTCCAACTTTACACCTCATCGCAAATAACAATAGACTGCCTACACTATATTAACTTATCTCACTCTATCATTTTGTTATTTTATTATATAATTTATCTCTATGTATATTACAAAACTTGTCTTTAAAAAAACTTGTAAGTCAGGAAAATAATAATGCATTTTCCTTTACATTTACTTGTGCTCTTTATTAATTCTCATAATGCAGCTTTTTATCTATTATCATCTGCTTTCTGTTTGAAGGATATCCTTTAGCATTTCTTATAGTGCATTTCTGTTAGCAATTAATTGTCTTAGAATTTGGTAATCTAAAAACATACCTTTTTTCAGCCTTGTTTCTGATTGATATTATTACTAAGTATAGAAGTGAGAGTTTACAGATTTTTTTTTCCCTTTATTTCAATCCTTAAAAGATCATTAATGTTTTTCTGTTTGTTTATGATGAGAGGTCAGACATCGTTATATATTTTCTTCTCTGCTATGTAATGTGTCTTTATTATCTTTCTGCTCTCGAGGTATTCTCTTTGTCTTTGGTTTCAGTAGGGTCTTACGTTAAATTCTGCCACTGAGGCTGATAATAAGTGCCACATGGCATCCTTTCTCGCCACTCATATATCTAGGTGTAGCTTTATGTATGTTTATAAAGCTTTCACTTACATATGTTTGTTTTTTTGCTTTGTTAGGTGATCTGTGAAAATCTCAAGCTGTTTCCGAAGCTTTACTTGGACTCAATTTCTAAATTCTCTCTCCCCATGAAGTTAGTGAGGCCTTGGCTTCAACTTCGTAAGTGGAGATTTAGAATAGGTCTTAGTTGTTATTATGGTCTTTATTCTGAAACTCAGTCTTTTTGATATTTCACCTGAATACTCAGGGTGCTAAGGAGGTCTAAAGGTGGTTTCTCCACTCTGGCTGGATTGAAACTCCAAGACCTCAAGCAGTTTTGTACTTTCTTAGTGCCTCGACCTTATAACAGCTGGCCCATCTGGGATAACTTCACTTGTGTGTGGGTAGCCCATCCTACAGCCAAGTACTACTGAGACCCTCACAGTAACTTTTGGGCATCTCCTCTTTGCAGCTCCCTCTGCGCTGGTTCCCTGATCTGCAGAATCCAAACATTTAAGCTCCTCTGATGCTGATGTATGCTTCCCTAACACATTTGGAACACTGGGCACAGATTGGACTCCAGCTTGATGCCCTGTCATCAGAAAGCTGTCCTCAGGCAAGGAACCAGGTCAATGTGGACTCACCTCGGGAGGTTTCCTTCTTTCAGAAATTATATTCTTGCACACACAATTGTCTAGTGCTGAAGAGACAGTTGTTTTTGTGTGTTTTGTCCAACTTTATGTTTGTTTATAATGGATAGGGTAGTCTGCCATAACTAGCTGTAGAAGTCACATGTTTAAATTACTATAAACTAATGTAAGTTATATGAACTTTGGAAATAATCATCTTTAGGTCTACAAAATTTACAGAGAGTTTTGTTTTCCAGAGTTTGTAAGTCAACTTTTATTTCTGAATGCTCTCTTTGTTTTAGGTACTCTCAAGAATTTGAGATAAAGAGATTTTAAAAAGGCAAAATATAGACATGGTCCCTTATCTTATGTGGCTTATATATGTGAGGAATAACAGATAATAAGCAAACAATTCAATATTCAGAACTTTGCAAACTGTTGGGAGGGAAGAATATATAATATTAAGTGCACATATTAAAAATATGCCTCAACAATTCTGTGATAGTCAGCAATATTTTTAAAGAAGTTATATTTGAGATAATTATATGTAAATTACAAGTAGGAAATACCTAGTCCAGGTGGTAAGAAGAGAAACGCAAGGTAATGACCTAAGGCAGAAGAGAGCAAAAGCATTTTTAACAAGGGTTTTAGAAAAGTCTATTGTACCTGAGCTGAAAATAGCAAGGTGGGTAATGGATAGGCATAAACAGGAACCAGATGATCAAAGCCAATCACATCTCAACTTTCAGATTTCCCACTTCCATCAACTTTCGGTTTCTTACATAAAAGTGTTTTTGTTTTTTTATTTTTTATATATATATATTTTTAGTACTAAACATATTTACTTAATGCTATATGGTAAACACTTTCAATTCTTATATTTTAAAATCATGGGCCCTAGCAAAGGACCTGGAATGTTCATGATTTTACAAAGCTACCTCACAAGTAAACACAGTAGGAGAAATGGTATCTTATCAGATATGGGTTTAGCAGTCAGAAGCACAAGAAACTTCCATCTGCTTCTCCTTCTCTAATCTTCTAGAAAAGTTTCTAAAGCAGATCTATGAAACTTAATCCTGACACATTGGCAAAAAATAAAATATTTTTCATGAGTTTAATATATATCTAAGAAGTTACACCTGCATATTTTATACGCACCATGGGTTTCCTACCTAAACTATTATAAAACCAAATGCTGCCTGTTTCTGCCTCCATGTTCAACTTTTTTCAGACCCCAAGCTTCATAATCCTGATGTATGAATTCCAAATACTCTCTATTTTCTAAAAACAATTTATAACAAGAGTCAGGGTTGTTTCTATATAGTATTTCCACATTCTGTTTGGTTCTGGTCTCTGGAGAATCCTAATACAACCTTTTTAGAGTTTTAGCAAAACTCTTCAGACTAATGATGACTGAACTACTCTTGCTCACTGGCCCATCCTTCAACAAGTGCTAAAGCCAGGCAGGTAGGGGGCTCAAACTGGACAACACTAGGTCATATGTTAATCTTTGTAACTTTGTAGAAAACCAGACTGGAATGCATAGACTGATAATGTAAGGTTATTCAAAATGTCTTGTCCCTGGCTGGTTTGGCTCAGTGGATTGAGCGTCGGCCTGCGAGCTAAGTGTCGCTGGTTTGATCTTCCAGTCAGGGTACATCAGAGAAGGAAAACTCTGACTCCAAAAAACCTCCGCTGCCTTGCGGCATACCTCTTCAGGGGAAAGGCTAAGGGAGTAAACCCCGACAGAAAATCCGGAGCCGGAGTCCCTAAGGCGGTTTGACGTTGTAGTCAACACCGGCAACTCCTGCGGCGCACCTGAAGCCAAGCTGTATTGACTCCGTCTTTCCCTTGGGCCCTTCAGCTGCGAAGAGAGGGAGGGTCTGCTGCATGGGCAACAGCAGACCCTCCATATCACCCTGCCCAGGCTCTGTAGCTTCAGCTTCACTGGAGAGGACACTCCAGCGTCATCACAAGATGTCAATTCAACACGGGAGGAGACAGATACCATGTCACTCCCGAGTCGGACTGCACAGCCATTCTCGGCAGTGCAGATAGACTCTTAAGAAGCTACACCATCGTCTCTCGAGACGGACGGCTGCCGACGATTCAAAATGTCATACATAGGAATTTAAAACTGAGTATATAAAAACCACCAATATCGATTATACTAAAATTATGTTTTATGATTCTGTGACTTAGATATATCCTCTCTGTTTTACCTAAAACATACTACTTTCTGCAATGATAACTTTAAGCAGAATCTGGTATCTAAAATTTTGAAAAATAGAGTAGGTAGAAATTCACCAATATATTAAGATGCATATGTAAACATAAATAGTTACCTAATGATATAACAAAGAAGTCAAGAATTAATAAATTTTATAAAGTGAGCATGTACACAATAGAGGTAGAGGTTGAATAAGTAAATACAGAACAATGTTTGTTTTTTTCAAAACAGAAACAGACTCATAGATACAGAAAACAGACTGAGGGTTGCTAGAGGGGAGGGGGATTTGGAGGCTGAATGAAAAAGGTGAATGTATTAAAGAGTGCATATTGGTAGTCACAGGTAGTCACAAGGGTATAAAATACAGCATAGAGAATATAATAAAAATATTGTAATAACTATGTATGGTGCCAGCTGGGTATGTGGAATATTAGTGAGACCACTTTGTAAAGTATATAAAACAGTCTATTAAAAAAAAATTCTACCAAGCCTTGGGAAACCTGAGTACTTTGATTAGGTCTAGTGTATGGGCTATAGTATTCTGAGAAAGTCACTTTGATTATTCTTAGTGTCTTTATTGGCAAGTTGAGAAATATAATATCTGCTCTTCTCATCTCTAGAGTCATTGAGAAGATTCAAAAATATATGCTACAATCACTTTGAAAACCATAAAATCCTATGCAAATGCTAAGTTATGTATATTTTGGAAGAAAAGTTCTGAACCCCTGTGTTATTATTAACCTAACATTTTACAGAAGAAGTAAAGTTTTAGCAGCTATACATAATGAGTTAACCTGTTGGGTCCAAATTCTGTTTCAGATTAAAGGTACCCTATAGCTGCACAGTTTTTATAAATATAGTACTTCAGAATATCAATTTGCTGCCATTAAAATTTACTCACAGGGAGTGAAATTCATCTACAGAAGAGTTGGTAATTCTCCTTTAAATGCATTTGGTTGTCATTAACAAATAACTGTACATGATAAAACTATAGGTTTTTCTACTTTTCTAAAAAGTTATATTTATATACACTGCATTTGAAAAACTCAGGTATTTAGTAATTAGACAAATAGTAAAATTAGAGAAAGAGACTCAATAGGTGAGTGAAGGGGTAAAAGGGCAGAAATTATTAAATTCAGGAAGTAACACTTTCAGAAAATTCTCCCATGGTAAATTATTCCTTCACATAACCATTCCTCATGTTATGAGTCACTCTGCCCTTCTCAGGTTTTCATAGGTTGTATTCATGACAATACACTCTGCTCCAACGTACAGAGCAGTAAAAACAAATGCAATGTGCTCTATTTAATTGAAAATGCAACATATTAATACACTAGCTAATAATTTTATTTAAATCATAGAAGACAGATATTTTATATTTGAAATTTCAAAATATCAGTATTGCTTTGAAAGAGTTCACTTGTTCAAAAAATTTAAGTTGAAAAAATGACCTCTGTAAGAAAAGTAAGAGAAAAAAGACACACACAGCAAAGACATTTAAAGTTACATTTTCATCTTATTTCCAAGGATATAAAAGTTCTGAATCTATAGGTTTTTCTGTCTGTTTATTTTGTTTTGTTTTTAATCATGTATATAGTAGTTTCTTAGCTCATCCTGAAGAAACTTGGAAATAATCTATCTTTGTCTTGTGGGATGAATGAATTCCAATCAATGGAAGAAACCAACAGTATTTTCAAATTTGATCTCAGCAAGTGTCAATATGCTGCAGCTGTTTTTCCTTGTCATAATTAATTCCTGTTGGAAAAGTTTATTACCAGGAGTTGGAAGGCTAATGCAAGAAGGCTTAGCTTCCTGTGGCCAGCTTTAGTTTGGAGCGTGTAATACTGCGGAATTCCAGGAAGTCAGAAAGCTGTTCAGAAATGATGGAGCAAGCACACAGAACACCAGAGAGAACAGTTTGGCAGTTCAACATAGCAGCATGCCATCTCCAATCTGAGTTACACACAAAATGAGAGGAAAAAGAAATATAAATATGTCTTTCTCCTTAGTCATTGACACTTTATTGACTATCTATTAAATACACTATTTATGTTTGCTCGATAATGAGAATTACAGTATGCTGTTGATATTGATCTTCTGGATGCCTCATATATTTCCCTCTGTTTTAGCCATATTTTTCTTTAATCAAATATATGTTTTATTATAAGATTAATTCACTATACAAATATGCCTTAGTTTAATGAACAATGTGCTCTCAGTGGCAACACCCTGAAATATCTAATCCTCAATATTGATTTCATCTCATCAGAAACCAACAGAGGTGAGGCAAAAATAGTTACAGTTGTTCATATGAAAATAATACAATCATTGATAAATAATGACATGAATAAACTGTTCCATGTGCTCATAACTAACTTCCATTTGATCTACTCTGTATAATTCATAAAAGATTTAGATTAAAGAAACAAGGGATAAAACAGAACTCTACTATAGCCATGGACAATTATAATTTTGTTTTTGGATATTCTTTCCACTGTTAAACAAAAATTTGGATTTGAAATGATGGCTGTTGCAAGTGTTCTCTGCTTCAGGTGGACAGAGCAAAGACAAATTCTTCAAGTTCCTGATTCTGGTTTTCTCTAATGATATACCAGGTAATTTACTGAGTTTAGCTCAAAACAACCAAAAAAAAAATCTTCAAGTACTTCTAAGAATTAACTAAGTATCTGTATAGCTAAGTCTCACCTTTTTTTTTTTTTCATTAAAGACTATAACCAGAAATGTAAAATAATTAATTAGGAAAACACTGAATGTGCTGATGTCCTGAGAGCTTTTTCAGTCTGGACATTTACACCTAAGAAGACAGGAAAGGATTAACAGCAGGTCAGTGATTCAGCCACTCTGGACTCCTGAATTGCTCAAGGAATTACTAGTATCAACCAGTCTTCCCTGTATACATGTGTTAATATTTTTCCGCAGAAAACTTTCAATGAGTCATTATCTTTTTTAAAAAAGTTTTTTAGAAAGACATAACTAGTCTCGCTAAATGGTGTTTTATAAATAAAATTTAAATTATGGGGCTTTGCTAGGTATAGGATGTGTCAGCTACATAAATGTTTTCATATTTGTAACTAATGGGATATAAATTAAGGAGCCCCAACACTAAAAGAGTTTCCTCTGTAAACCATTTTCACAGACTTTGTTGGGAACTCATCTATTAATCCCAAACTAACATTCTTAGAACATTATAGAGATACGTTAAAATGATGGAGAAACTCAAGGGTTTATCACTGGCCACACTGGAGGACAATTGAACACCAGTACATTAAATATCTTCATGTATTTAAAATTTTTAATACCTATTCAGTGATGTTCACTGTATAGATATAGGGATTGGTGGTTTTTCGTGGCCTTAAATGGGTTGCCATTTTCTGTGGAAACATAGTTACTCCGGTGAGACTGTTGTGATTGGCTGGCACTCAGAGGCATGTGGGAATGAGCCCACTGCTCACTGGCTGATGGTCAGAATTCACAGACTGCAAAAGCATGTTTGCTAAGGCAGGAGGTTTTTCAGCTGAACTTTTTAAAAACCAGTTCTTGTGGCTACTTGTTATTGTGGCATTGATTTTAGTCATGTCTAGAATATCTATACAGACTATCCATATAAGTTCTGACATGGTAATTTAGAAAAATGAGGTGGATCTATCTGTGTTACATATTATATATAATATATTACCTGTACATGTATATGTAATATAAATGTATTTGTACTTTCATTAAATAAATTCCTACTAAATATTCAAACCAATAAGGATTCTCCTTTTATTCTTATTCTCATTTTTTTTATTTTTCTTTATGTGTTATGCTATATTTTATTAAACTTTACATATACAGTATTTATTACTTCTGCTGAAAAAGATGCAACTGCTCATAAACTTTAAATTATTTACAGAATTTTATTTCTGACATAGCTGTTATCAGTTCTTAAAATCATTTCTGATTTTGGCTAGGCTTTGATAGGAAATGGGAAGGTTTTTTTTTGTTGTTGTTAGTATTACATTCCATATTTAAATCTAATTCTTGGGAATTCAACAACTTAAGGTACACTGTATAATTTTATGTTTATTTCTCGGTGATAATGCTCTATTTTTTTTATGTCTTTTAAAGGTGTACTTGTAAAACAAAGCACAACAATATCATATGGTTTTTCATACAAAACTAAAAACTGGGCTTAGTGGCAAGCCTTTTCTATTGTTACTTGAAAACCCTTAAATATTAAATGTCTACAAAAGCAATAAAATGATCACAGGATTATATTGTGATATTTAATTTTTATACATGTTAAATATCACTGATAATTAACTGTTAGAAGTTTATTTTGAAGTGACATTTCCTGGAATACCAGACCTTTACAACATAATTAAAGGTTTTCTCATTGTAATGGTGCACTATTATTAATATGAAAGCTCTTTAAAGTTGTGATTCTACTTTATAAATTATTATGTATGTATAATAATATATAAGCCATTTATTTTTGTTGTCTTATTATGAAATAGTTTTCCCAAGAGTTTGAGCAGTGATGTTTTCTTTTCTTGGAGAGTATAATAATATACTGAGGAAAATGAGTATTGGAAAAGTATTTTGAGCAGCCAATGTGTGCTTGAGAAAAATGAAGCATTCACTTATTCTAAAAAAGGCAAATAATCATTAACCAAAATAGTATTTATAAAACAACGGTGTATTTCTCTACCTTAATAAGATGGCCCCTAATGAAGAAATAGTGATGTTGCCTCTATGCCTGCCTTTCACCAGGATACTTCATCCCCTAATTAGCTGTTCTTACCTATTCCTACTGCCAGAAACATCTTCTTTATAAAGACATTTGCTTTGAATTCATTGTGAGGCTTAAGATAGTTAAAAAATTACGATCTATAGCATAGATGTATTCTACTGATGGAGATTAATCCAAAAAATCTCTTCTGATAGGAGGAGAAATTAAGACAAAACAGGAGAATGCTTAAAATATGAGTTGCCTGAAAATGAGGAGAGAAAGTGAGGACTTGGAACTAAAAGACCTACATCTATTATTTTGCCACATTAGGAAATTTCTATAAATATCTTATTTGTAATATTTTCCTTAGAGTATATATCAGAAATGAAAAAATTATGAATGGACAGAGATTTACTTCCCTTAGCTTAAACCATTGTTTGTTGAATCTAAGACATACTTTGTTTTTAACTTTAAATTTATGAAATTAGGATACATTTTATATTTTATTATAACATTATCAATAACATCTTACACTTGGTAAATATTATAAAAATGTATATGTAATTCATTTTACAGTGTCAGTTTGGAATAGTTTATTAAAATTGAAATAACTAACCCAAAGGAATCTTTCAATATTATACATGTGCCCTTCACACTTAGTGAAGTGGAAAACAGAAGAGAAAACTTTATATATATCATAGAACAAAGAGGAAAAAGGATTTAAAATTGGATTATGAGACATTTCAAATAAAGTGAGGAGTTCTGACGTATGTTTAATTGAAATCCTAGTAGGAGAAGAAAGAGAGGGTGATATTTATGCAATACTTAAGAAGAAAATATTTAGGAATTTTCCAGAACTGATTGGAGACCATCACTTATAGAGTCACAGGGTCCAGTAAATCCAAAGTAGGATGCATTAAAAAAAAAAAAAAAAAAAAGATCTGGAAAATCTTAACCAAACTACAAAAATCCAAAGACAAATAGAATACCTTAAAAGTGTCTGGAGTAAAATACACATCACCTTTAAAATAATAGAGTCATGCTAAAAGTCCTCTTTTCAACATAGGTAACAATAATGGGGAAGAGAAGGAAGCAGGATAACAGTCATAATGTGGGGAAAGAAAATAACCACTAGTGTATTCTGGTTGCATAAACTGGATGCTGTAAAAAATCACTTTTGCCTGCTCCTTTTTCTAAATATAATTAAATATCCTGGAAAAAAAAAAAGGTGAACTTACTAATAACTTCAGGGCTAAGGAACACCACAGCTGCACTCCATGCCCTGAGGTTTTTTATTGTTCTTTATTTATCTCATATAATGACAGTCCAGTCTCTCTTTAATAGATACAAATAAATAACACTACTTGAGAAGTAGAAGGAATAAATAAAGATAAAATGGAGAGTTTTGATTTTTCTAATTCTTAGTTGATATAAAGCTCACAGTTTCAAGTAATAATTCTTTTTTTTTCATTTATTAGTTACAGTTGCATAGGCAATTCCACCTTTGTATTTTGTTTTGCTTTTTTTCATACTATGTAGGCCCTGTGTTTACACTGTAAATTACTTTTATGAACTTTTGTTCCCTTAGGACAATGAACTTGAGTTTAAAGGATACAAGTGGTAGAAGTGGTCATGCCTCAAGGCCAAAAGACTCCAATACTGTCATAAATCAGTTTCTATCCATCCACTTGCCAGGCTATCATGTCACTCTCTTCAATCAGGGAATAGCTCTTGTGCTTCCTCCCAAGACACAACTCTCTTACCTGTCTGTTAGCGTCATTTATTGTAACCAGCCTGCAAGGCAGGATAGGGGAAGAAGGCAGGAAAGGATTCTTAGGGCCAATCAACTCATCTGAGTGCATTTCCAAAAGCTCCCCTGTATATCAGGCTACAGATGGTACTGCTCTGGGATGCTCTTTAACATTTAGATGGTGCTGCTTGCTGCTTTTGTTATCCCTCATGGCAAATCAGCAGTCAATCATTTGCTGAAGACAATGTGGGAGTGAGACAAGGTACATGCAGAATGTCTCTGTTCACATTATTTGGACGAATCTACTGACTTATTGTGAATCACATTATGTGTGAGTGTGTGTGTTATTACTAAACAGGCTGTCAGCTCCATCATCCTCTATATATCACCTTTGCATTCACCTTAAACAGAAAATCGATTATCTCTTCTTTTTCATCCACTTCATATTTTTTGTTCAATCACGGTATTCTATGCTTCTTCTACCTGCCTAATCATCTCTTGAATATACATGTTTTGCATCACTTTGAGGGAATATGGTGGTTATTGCAAGTGATGAATTGGAAGATATTTTATTTTGCTCTTTATTCTGTGGGTAGAAGCCAAACCACTGGGAAAAAGATGACCAAAATAAAACTTGTAGCTTCTTATAATATGCTCTGAAGAGCAAAGTCATGATAATTACCTACCTGCATGTCCTGTGAATTATGAGTTAAGTGCCAGACTTTTAAAGTTTTATTTTTAAGTTCCAGCTATTTCTTTTAGTACACACAGCTATTTCAGTGGATAGAGTTTTTATTCAGGTGGCATATTCATAAGTTATCAGTTTATGTGAAACAATTTGTTCTCACATATCACCTCTCTTTAAAGCATTTTATAAATTCTAGCTATTTGCCATGACCTCAGGAATTATTCAGCATCCTCATTTTTATCATATATAACCAAAATGTAATAAGGTTAAGATTATTTAATATAGACCTTACCATAGTTGGTAGTAGAGAGCAAAACAGCAATCCCCTAAATTTTATTTCTTAGGTCACATTTAAAAAAATAATATCTATTTAGTGATTGAGGAAAGCATTATAAATTTATTTTATCACAGAATTCTTGGAAATTGGCAACATGCATACTTACTGACTGATGCCTTGGCATATTGTTTGCTGCTGGAATCTAAATGGACTACCTAATCAAAGACTTCAAAGAAAATTCTCATATACAACTCACTAGCTCTAAGGCCAGTAATCATCTTGTACTCTAGCTCCACACCTTTGCCACTAGCCTTTCATTTTATTGATTTTTGAGGCCAATTGTTATTCACATAGATGGCTTGGAATCCTGTACCTGGATATAATTATGATCTCTTTAGTAATCTGTGTATTTGAACATGTTCTTAGATAATTCAACAAACTCCTTCTGTCCATTATAGCCATTTATCCAGTATCTCTAGGGGCAAGAAAAAGAATCATAGTTGTTCTAAGCTAGGGTGGTGGAACATTCTTTTTTTTTTTTTTTTTTTTTTAAGCAAACAATAAAAAATGTGTTTAGGCACAATTAGAACAATTTTCCCCTGGATTGCTAGAATGAATATCACATTTCTTTATCCTTCTAACTCTGTCACTGTAAGTGAAAACTTGCCTTAGTGATTCTATTTAACAGCCTGTATATTTTATTTTAGCAAGGTATTACTAAAGAAGCTGGCTGCTTACTTGTGCTTTTGACAACAGTTTCAAGGGCTTTGTCTTATGAGGCCCATGACAAATTTACACATTTCTATAATTCAGTATCAATATAACATTATTCCTAATAAAATAAGAGTAAACACTTGTTAACACTCAAAGCAGTAATTGTTATGAATCTCATATGCATAGTAATTCCAAACTACCAATTTAAGAAGGTCAACTGTTGTAATTAGGAGAAGAGGGAGAAGAAAATTATTATGTGAAAATACTGAGAACAACAGATTAAAGGACACAACACCAAATTAGGAATGTTACAAATAGTCTCACAGTGAAAGAATAAGGAATATTGAGGTGTAAAGAATCTGCCAGAGAATGTATGGATACATTTGAGCCCCAGAATGTTTTTAAGAAACATAACTTCTCTTGATTTGGTATATGAATGAGTCCTCCAGAGATATCTTATGCATTTCCTTTCAGTATAGAATCCTCTAAACAAGTGACTGAATTTCACAGCAAGAGAAGTTGGTGCTAAGAAATGTTCATACACCTTTGAGAATATAACTTATTTAATTGTTCTGATGAGAATTACATTATTATAATATATTTTCTTACTTTATTCAATATAACTAATGACACTAGGACCAGTTGGAGGACTAAAGCATTGGTTCTTTAACTCCAAGCATCCATTTCTCCATTCACCCATCCACAAGTGTATTTATTGCAGACAAAACAACTAGTGACATATTAAATACTGTGAAAAGGGTATGATTTCCTTCCCTAAAAATCTTTAGAGTTTAACAGTAAAGACAAAACTCACATAAAGAGTAGCTAGCAGTAAGTACATACTAAATTCCAAGATACAGATGAGTCATGTAGAGTTCAGAGAAGGAAAACCAGCATGAACACTCTCATGAAAGACAAATAAATTGAGTTTTTTTTCCTCTAGTGGATGTGAATGCAAGAGGTGGCCATATTTTGGAAACATGTTCCAGAGTAGAGGACAAATCTGATATTACAATTAGCTTCTCTTCGGTCAAGGTATTAATCCTGTGTCTTATTCTGGCATAGTCCAGTGGGCAGCTTTCCCCGGAAGATGGCTGTAGACATTATTATACACTACAAATAATAAGGCTTGTCTTACAAATCCTAGACTAACTACCGTATTTCATAAATGTTGAAGTACCATAGATCAAAGCCATTCAAATAAAAATCCCAGCATGTTTTTTGTCTTGTAGAAATTAACAACCTGGTTTCCTGATGATATATTGAAATTCAAAGAACTCATAGCAAACATTTTAAAATAAATGAAGTTGGTTATTTATATTACTCATCTTCAAGATTTACTATAAAGTAACAATAAAAATCACAATGCAATATGATCACAAAGACTAATGTACAGACCAATGGAACAGAATAGACAATCCAGAAGCAGACACCCAGTCCATATATATGATCTTCAACAAAAGTACTAAGGCAAGTCAATGAAGAATGTCATCTTCAAACAAATGATGCTGGGCAAATTGAATAATTGTATGCAAACAAATAGGTAAGCTGAATACAGAGAGGGAGATATTATTTACAGGACACATACTCACAAAAAAACTTCTTTTTATATATCTAAACAACTTTTATATCTCAATTGTATTTCTATATACTAGCAATTTCAAGAAGTAAGAGCAGGAACCTTACCAAAGAATATAAATGCAAGACAATATCACAAGGAAAATACTTTTCATCATTATTCATTAGAAAAATGCAAATTAAAGTTACAATGGGCTACCTGGGCACACTGACTAGAATGGCAAGAATTTAAAAGTTTGTCAGCTATCAACAGTTGCTGAAAATGAAGAGCAACTGCAATATGCATACACTCCTGGTATGCATTCACTTTGAATGACAATTTAAAGGTTTATTGTGAAGTTAAATATGCATTTACCATATGACATAGCAATGCCACTCCAAGGATGAAAATATATGTCCACACAAAGATTCATACATAAATGTTCAATGCCACTTTGTAAGAGCTAAAAACTAAAAAGATTCTAAATGTCTACCCTCTGATGAAATGGTTAAAAAAAACAAACAAAAATAAAACTGTGATATATTCATATCAATAAAATACTCATATCAGTAAAAAGAAAGAAACAACTGATACAAGCCACAATATTGATTCATCTTAAACACACTGAGTAGAGAAGCCAGACACAGTAAACTGCATCCTGTATGATTCCGTTCATAAACAATTTTTGAAATGCAAAACTACAGTGATCAGGTCCTGATCAAAGGTTGCCAGGATCTGACAGTGGTAGGGAGGGGATCAGGTGATTGACAGTAAAGGGGCATAAGGACAGATTTGGGAGTAATATTGTGATTGTGGTGGATATTGTAAGACTTTTTATAACCATCAAAACTCATAAAATGCTACACTTAAAATTAAGGTATTTTATAAATTTATACTTCAATAAAGCTCACCAAAGTAATTGAGAACAGAAGTTCATGATTATTTTTTCATTTTTAATAAATATTTACTTTTCTAATTTATTTTTGTCCATTTTTTTGGTATTTTTTCTTAAACACAGTCCATTTAATGTATAAACTTCTGGGTGCTGATCATTTAGTCAAATAACAAACAGAATAATTTCCTGCTCTTATTGTGATAATTTAAAAAATACCAACCATATAATTGTATAAACAGATATTATAATGTCAGGTAGTGATAAAAGTACTATAAAGAAAAGTAAAGTAGTGTAAGGTGATAGAGAGTGATTTTTCTAATCAGAGAAAGCCTGTTTGAAAAGCTAGTATTTGTATGAAATCCTGAAAAAAATGAAAGAGTGAGCTATGTGGCTAGCCAGGCTGGTGAAGGGACAAAATGCAAAGGATTTTAGTTACAATGTAGTTGACACACTCAAAGAATATTTAAAAGTCCATAGGGCTTGAATAAAGTGAGTGAGAGTGAATATGACCAAACAACAAACAAACAGAAAACCTGGAGAAACAGGCAGAAATCCTATCACATGGGGCAGTAGTGAAATTATTTTTTCTCAGTATGATGGGAAGCCATTTTGCCTTTTGAATAGCAGAATGACAGTGCGTGGAGTAAAAGATCCTTGGAGGTCAAGTGCAGAAGTGGGAGGTCAATTGGAAGGCTAGAGCAATACTCAAAGTGAGAAAACTTATCAGTAGAGGTTGTGAGAAGTAGCAAGATTCAAGATTTATTTTGAGAGTAGCACTGGTAGTGTTTGCCGATGTACCACATGTGATATGTAATGGAAAAGAGGCACAAAATACACCTCCATGAATTTAACTTGAGCAGCAAAGAGAAGCCAAGGATGGTGTTCTATCAGTTTTTCTCCCCACTTTCTTGTATCTTTAAAGTCTCTTTCTCTAATATCTGTTTTTTCTTAGCGTTGTCACAGATTTTAAACTTCTGCTATTTTAAAACATAGCTTTTAAAACAACATGCCTGCTATATAGCTTTGCATTGCTTTCAGTCTCACACATATACAAACTCCCCCTTTCTCTCGTACTTAAACTACTGAGTATTGTACACCCACTTGTTCCGTGTTTTATTTCAATTTTTTATCTTCTTTTCAATCCACTTATGCATTAATTTCACCTCTATCATTCCTAATAGTTCCTGCTAAATTGCTGAGAAGAAGTCCCAGTAAATTTTATAGGCCTAGTAGAAAAGGTTAAGAATGTTTTATTAAAAACATCCCATGAGAACAAAACCACATCCTCAATAATTACATTTAGTTCTACTAAACTTCCCCTTTAGTACTCAACATTTGGGTCTTTTGGTTTATTTGGATCTGATTTTCAGGACTTTGAGTTTGGTGCTTCTACCACTTACATTTAATATCTTGTTTCTACTTGTATGTTCAGTTTCATATAAAGAAACCCACTATATCTCCAGGTGAAATAAGTCAGTCAGTGAAACACAAATATCATATGATCTCACTTATAAGAGGACTCTAATGAGAAAAATAAACTAATAAGCAAAATAGAACCAGAGGCATGGAATCATGGAATAGACTGACAGCTGTAAGACGGGACAGGGGAGATGGGGACTGATTCAAAGGCATCAGTCAAAGAACATGCATGAAGGACACATGGACCTGGACAATGGTGTGGGGATTGACTATGGAAGTGTGGGGCAGGCTGTGTGGAGGGAGCTGAAGGGGGGGAAATGGGACATTTGTAATAGCACTAACAATAAAAAAAGAAAGAAAAAAGAGAAAAAGGACTGGTTACTAAAATTATATATATATATATATATATATAAATTTTCATATGTAGAAAAAATATAACTCTGTTATCAGCATATAAGACTCCAGCTTACCCTACACCCTCACAAACACAAGTTTTCATAAATCTAAAAGGATGTTTTTCCAGTAGGTGGGCAACATATAACATCTTTTTTAAAGGTGCATTTGTTCCTGGACTACTGGTGAAGTTACTCTGGTGATGAGTTCTTTGTTTTTCTTCTTTTGTGTATTCTATGTTCATATTGCCTGGTTTACTGCTGGGATATTTGAATGTGGATTTTTCACTTGTAAGGCTAAATTTTATATTAGAGATGTCAGCCTTTTTACATACATTATGTAAATCTTTTCCTCTGGTAGCTGTTTGCTTAATTTAGAAATAAAGTTATTTTAAATAATTTTGTGTCTATAGGTCATATATTTTAAATACAATATATATGATATGTTTTCCCATTAACATTGGTACACTTTTATATGCCTCCTTAACAGGAAAAGTAGAAAATACCGTGAGAGGCTTAATTAATATAAACCATCTTGGACATCTTGCAAATCTAAGTTGTGTTTCATCTTTGCCATAAATTAGTTGTGTGACTAAAGTAAATTACTTGTATTTCCTGAACCTCAGTTTACTAGTTATAAAAGTGGAAAGAATACCTCTTTAGGTTGTTGTAAAAAATGTTTTAAATAAGTTGTGCCAATTTGCTTTCTATGTGGATACAAATGTGTGTTATAACATGATGAACTTTAAGTTTTATCTAACTAGGTGCAATGTCTTTCTATTTTTACATTTCTGCATAACCAGATTACTTTAGAACAAGTTTCTTATTGGAGGTCACATTAGACTCTTGATATAAGTGAAAGGAATAGCTTCAAATATACTTTAAACTATACTTTTTAGAAAATACCTTTAATATAAAACTTTTATAAAATGACTGTGATAATTGTATTTTTAATTTCCAAACTAGTATATAAAAAATAAGCATAGTTGCTTCAGCAAAAATTTAATATTTATTATACAATGAGAAATATTAACAAAAATGAAAAGTAGCTTTTATCTAATATCACATTTTATGACTGATAAGTATTTTGTTGAGTTTGAAGTCACATCTTACCTCAACAGGGAATAAAGTACTAAATACTTAATGACACTGCAGGAAAAGAATTTAGCAGCTCTTTTGTTATGGACTTGCCACCCATGAATATAAGCAATAACAATTGTGAAAAAAAACTTTTTTCATATATCACCATCAGAATTTTTCCCCTACTAAAAGATTAAAGTGGTCAATGGAATTTAATTGTCAGCCCTTTCCACTTGCTGTCACATATGCTTTGTTTTTATTAAAATGTATCCCCTTCTTATCATATTTTATTTCAGAAGTCTAAGCCAGGTTAATTTTATCCTTGTAGTGAAACATAGATATGAATAGAGACGATACATGATTTCAAGTAACAAGAAACTAGTCTAACATGTTATTGTATTACCAGACTGCATGATTCCTGCTTTTTTGTATGTTAAGAAGATTAATTGTATGTATAAATGTAATTAGAATTTTAGTGAATCAGCCCTAAAAAAGTAATAAATGTTTAGCTAAAAAAATAAGCACATTTTTGAAAATCGAGGAAACCAATCACTTATGTTTCTAGTGGTCTATCACATAATACCCAATAACTTAAGTTCTTTTCTAAGAGGGTATTTGTCATAAAACAAAATATACACAGATTTTCAGATCATGAATAATAAGTATCTGTGTTATGGAACATAGAGGGAGCTGTTGGCAAAGGAATAGTAAACCAATGAAAAAAGCTACAGTAAATTTTTCCTTATAATTGAATTTTTGAAATCTTACTTCCAAGACATAAATGGATAGTTAAAAGTGGATGATAAAACATAGTTTAAGACAATATTTTTGGAAGAAATTTGTGATAGAAAATCACTTTTGTTTCTTTTAATAAAGATTTTTATGAAAAAAGGGGACTTTACTATCCAAAACAGGAGTAATTTTAAGAGGATGGAGTAAAATGTAATTTATTCTTTGTTGCTTAGTAAATTATGCCCTGCTCCTTGGATTTAAAATGTATACTTATTGAAATAAAAATCTAAATTAGCAGCAAGGTATTTACTTTTATAATCACTTCATTTAGTTGAAAGTTACAATTTAATAGTTTAAGTGATATAATACAGGCAAATATATATTTGCTAAGGTCAATATTGTGGCAATTCATGACAACATAATTTCCAAAATATTATTATATATATAAAACAAAAGAAAAGTTTTGGTTGATGACAGGTACTGAAAATAAACAACATACATAGTTGAACCAAAAATCTAATATGCATCACTTGGTTAGTTGTAAATTAAACCAACATGAATAATAGCATTTTCTAACAATATGCACTGTCAGTTAGTATTCAATTGTAAATTGTAAAGTGAAATCACATTGATAAATATGTTAAGAACACAATTTATGTGATATAAACAAATTATAACACTTCGGGAAATAGACAGTCTCCATTTGGAGCACTGAAAGTGGGCAGAAGGCAAGAAGATTTTATAAGATAAAGAATAAATAATAAAAAGGAAAAAATATCTGATTGGCTGTGCCACATAGTCAACCCTTTTTGGAGTGATAAAACTCAGAGTTGGCTTGACATTTGGATATTGGCTGACTAGGTACTGATTTTCTGGTCAAGTAGAGCAGAAATGTTAGTTTAACATTTTTCTTTTGTAAGGAGATAGAACATATCTTTTGACATGTTCCAGGTACTCTCTTTAAAATTCCAAGATTACTTTGAGGTCAAAACACTTTATTTTGAATTTGATTTTTTTAAGAGTTTGTCAAAAATATCCATTTAATCAAAGGGACAATTAAGATTTTCAAAGGCAAATACAGAAAGTTGATAGCTATACAACACATCTTAGCTCCTTTAATGTATAGAATACTAGGTTTTCTTAAGTAATCAGGGACCCAACAAAGACAACGTAAAACACAGTAAAATATTTTAGTGAGACAAAAAATAAAAATCTCTGCTTTCCAGGCAGATTACTTAAAATGTAAAGAAAAATTTTGTTTATAATTTTTTTATAACTAGAAGACCAATAATCTAAGAAAACTTCATGTTTTTACAAAGAGAAAAGCAAATTCTAAATTTCCACTAGTACACTTTTGATATTAAAACTCATTTTTAAAAAATTTAAATATATCAGTCTAATCTTAGCTAGCTTGACCACACAAAAAATTATATTCTCAAGATTTCTGTTCCATAAATCTTCTACAACTGTTTTGTGTATTCAGATTTTATCCTATGTTTTTAGTTTTCTTCTTTCTCATTCTAGAACAGTCATTGGTTTTACATATTTACAAAATTGTTCTCTACTTTCCTTAACAAATCACATCTCTAGAACTCTTTTTTTTTTTTAAATCAAAAATATATCCTATGTTTTCCTTATCATTGTAGTATTGGGTTGATCAAAAGATTTTTTTTTTTAATGTGATGGTTCTAGTAGCACTTAATTGTCTTTAACTTCATTTGAAATAATTTTGTAGATTATATTATGACAGCTGTCATATCAGGGTGTATTTAAGAAAAACATCAAAATTGGTGAATTTTTGTGGAGTCATTTTATTATTGAAGATGAAATAAAATAAGCAACATTTTCAGCATAGTACGTTTTATTATTTCAAGAAAGATAAAAACACAATTGAAATGCAAAAAACGATTTGTGCAGTGTATGGGGAAGGAACTGTGACTGAATGTCAAAAGTGCTTTGCTAAGTTTTGTGCTGGATATTTCTCCCTAGACAAAGCCCCATGGCTGGGTAGACCAGTTGAAGTTGATAGCAATCAAATGGAGGAATTAATTGAGAACAATCAACATTATAGCATGCAGGGGGTGGCTGACATACTCAAAATATTCAAATCAATCAAATAATTGGTGAAAATGATTTTATTTTATAAAAAATAAAACATATGGACACTTTGGCCAACCCAATAGTTTTAGCTGTGCATATTAATCAAAACCCTTAACCTTTAGAGTACTTAATTTCTAGCAATAACTAAAAAGGCAGTGGCAACCTCACAAGTTTTTAAATACATTTTATGACTTCTGGAAAAGATAGAGAAATAGGTAGACATGCTGCATCTCCCTCCACAACTAAGAAGGAATACAACTACCTCAAAACTAGACACAAACAGAAGGTACACAAAATTGAGCTGCATGGAAGTCCAACAAAGATATAAAAAAGAAATACTCATTCTGACAAGTAGGAGGGGCAGAACTGGGATGGAGAGGATGTGTTATGGAGGCGGTGGTGGCAACTGTGGCAGCATCAGTGACAGTGGCTGTGGCCAGCCATTGGAAAGTACAGTCACACATTAAAAAATGTAGAGAGGGACACCTGGGGAGCAATCACAGCACCAGACCAGACCACAGCTCACAGGTCCAAGGCCAGAGAAAATAAAGCATCATTGCTTCTGACTGTGAAAGCCAGTGAGGCTTGGGATGGAGGAAGAAACTGCCAGTCTCTCAGCAGAGTCCACCTTTTAAGAGGCCCCCATGGTCCTAGAAAGTCCTCAGACCCACCCACTCTGAGAACCATGGTGAGGCCAACAGCTAGAGAGGCACCAGTCCCATACAAGAAGTGGTGGAAGTGCCTTGAAAAGAGGCAAGTGCTGAACAAGTGGCACTGTTACCTCTCACACCCCTCTCCCATATACAGCACCACAACATGGTGAAAGGGGTCACCCCATACTGACAAATACCTAAGGTTCCACTCCTTACAATGCAACAGGTGTGACAGCTCTACCTAAGACACAGAGGCAAACACAGGAGCCTGTCAAGTTGAGGAGACAGAGAAGTATGGTCCAAAAGAGGGAACCAATCAAGGTTCCAGTAGGAGAACTAAGCAATGAGGAGATATCCAGTCTAACGGATGCAGAGTTTAAAACACTGGTGATAAAGATGCTCACAGACTTGACAGATATGCTTAGGTACAGCAAATGGTGAAGGGAAGGACCTGAGATTCAGATCAATGATTTGCAACATAAGGAAGAAATAGACAGTCGACTAGTACAGAGTGAAGAAACAAGAACTGAAAAAAATTAGGAGAGGATTAGGAACACCTGGGAAAACTTTAAACATGCCAACATCGAATGATAGGGATGCCAGAAGAGAAGAGGAAGAGCAAGAAATTGAAAACTTATGTGAAAAAATAATGAAGGAAAACTTCCCTAATTTGGTGAAGGAATTGACATACAAGTCCAGAAAGCACAGAGTCCCAAACAAGCTAGACCCAAGGAGGACCACACCAAGACACATCATAATTAAAATGCCAAAGGTTAAAGATAAAGAGAGAGTCTGAAAAGCAACAAGAGAAAAGAACAAAGTTTCCTACACAGGGGTTCTTATAAGACTATCAGCTGATGTGTCAAAAGAAACTTTGCAGGCAAGAAGGGACTGGTAAAAAGTATTCAAAGTAATGAAAAACAAGGCCTACAACCTAGATTACTCTATTCAGCAAAGCTGTCATTTAGAATGGAAGGGCAGATGAAGTGCTTCCCAGACAAGATAAAGCTAAAGGAGTTCATCACCACCAAGCCCTTACTATATGAAATGTTAAAGGGACTTACTTAAGAAAAAAAGGATAAAAACTATGGACTTTAAAATAACAAGTTCACAACTATCAACAACAGAACTTAAAAAATAAAAACAAAAACAAACTAAGCAAAGAACCAGAACAGGAACAAATCATAGGTAAGGGGATCATTTGGAGGGTTATCAGCTGGCAGTGGGAAGGGGTCAGAAATGGGGAAATGGTGCAGGGATTAAGAAGCATAATTTGTTGGTACAAAATAAACAGAGTGAAGTTAAGAATAATATAGGAAAGTATAAAGCCAAAGAACTTACATACACTACCTATGGACATGAACTAAGCGGGGTGGTATTGCTGAAGGGAAGGGGGGTACTGGGAAGAAGGGAGCAAAGGGAAAAGAAATTGGGACAACTGTAACAGCAAAATCAGTAAAATATACTTAAAATTCAATTAATTAATTTAATTTAATATATATATATATATATATATATATATATATATATATATATATTTCATGATTTCTAAAAGTACGAGGTCTCTCTGGAAAAAGTCCAGCCATTGTTAATATAATGAGAATGGTTTGCATAACATCAATATAATCTGGAAGCCAAGGAGAGTGAACTGGAATGCACATGAGTGAACAATGACAACTTCACTGTACTAGTCAGTAGGGACAGTAGATGCTGTTAAGTGAGCATGTGTACTGTGTGGCCATCGCATTCAAAATGACTAAACGAGTAGAGCAGCAATCTGCATCAAATTAAGCATTAAGCATAAACATTCATCCACAGAAGTTATTTGGATGATTTGAACGGCTGCAGCTATGGGTAACCGGTGATTGGCAGCTTCATCATGATACACACCCATTCATACATCATGTCTCATCCAGAGATTTTTGGTGAAACATCAGATCACCTCTACATCCAGATTTGTCACCCCGTGACGTCTGGTTTTTCCCAAAACTAAAATCACCTTTAAACGGGAAGAGATTTCAGACTGTCAATGAGATTCAGTAAAATACAACAGGGCAGCTGATGGTGACTGAGAGAGCTGTGTGAGGTCCCAAGGTGCCTACTCTGAAGGGGACTGAAGTGTCATTGTCCTATGTATAATGTTTCTTGTATCTTGTATCTTCTTCAATAAATGTCTCTATTTTACCTTCTGGACATAACTAGTATATTTCTCCTCATAGTAAATTTTCCAATGTGAAATAAAACATGTTTACTAATAAACTCAAATACTATCTTTAGTTGCTCTGTAAAAGAAAACCAAAGTACATAATCCTGTTTTCAGTAATTATGTTGCAGCCTTTTATCTTTTTTGAAAATGGTCTATATATTTAATGGATATCTATCATTTAACTTAGCATAACTTTAAAGTTTCAAGTTTCCAAACTGAGTTTGGAAACTAGTTTTAAGTAAACATAATTATTGAAGCATAATTATTGTTTAAAAGATTACTTGTAAACTTTTATCATGTATTCATATTAACTTAATTTACGTGTTTGCAACTATTTTATATATTTAGATTGCATTACCAGACTAAAGGGGTCCATTTGCCTGCATGTATCAAAGCCCATAGATACAAAGAGGAGCTTGCAGCAAAGCAAGTAAGGGTTTATTTTTAGGATGTGCCCCACAGCTCAAAGACCTGGCTCCTTGATGGCTTCCAGTGAATGGGTTATATAGGGGAATAATAATTAATCATGGTGTCTAAGGGACTCAGGGTTGTGGTCTCTACTGATCGATGGCACTAGGATAGAGGTTAGTTGATCAGTGCACCTGGTCCTGATGTCAGCCATGGAATCTCCTTATCTGGTTTCCCAGCTTTTTTGGTTCTAGAGCTGAAAAAGAACTGAGGCCTAGATGTCATCTCTAGTTTGACCAAAGCTCTTTCTCTGTGGTCAACAGAGTAAAGGCTTTGTTCCTAAGCTCATCTGATGCTGATCAGAGCCCCATTGTCCTGAGGGCTTAATGTTTAAAGGAGAAGGAGTTTGCTGAGTCAGCATGCTGGGTGAGGCCAATTTGAATAAAAATGAAAGACAGGAGAAAAGGTCATATAAAAGAAATATAGTTTCTTCTACATGGTTGCAATTACTCATGAAAGTTCAGGAGACATTAAACAGCTAACCACCACTCTCTAAACTTATATGTCCTGCTCCCAAATTCTGTAAGAGAGACGATATGAGCTTGTGGAGGAGAAATAAACTTTCCTCTACACTCAAGTTTCTTCTGTTTAGTCTAATCAAATTACATGAGACAGGTTAGAAAGAGAAAATAACCAAATTAATATATGGGAATACCACGTACCTGAGAGAGTCATAGAACCCACATACAGGGAGAGGTGCAAAAATAGAAAGGGAGGTTGAGGGATACATATAAGGTAATGTTACCATACCTTGCGGCATACCTCTTCAGGGGAAAGGCTAAGGGAGTAAACCCCGACAGAAAATCCGGAGCCGGAGTCCCTAAGGCGGTTCGACGTTGTAGTCAACACCGGCAACTCCTGCGGCGCACCTGAAGCCAAGCTGTATTGACTCCATCTTTCCCTTGGACCCTTCAGCTGCGAAGAGAGGGGGGGTCTGCTGCATGGGCAACAGCAGACCCTCCATATCACCCTGCCCAGGCTCTGTAGCTTCAGCTTCACTGGAGAGGACACTCCAGCGTCATCGCAAGATGTCGATTCAACACGGGAGGAGACAGATACCGTGTCACTCCCGAGTCGGACTGCACAACCATTCTCGGCGGTGCAGATAGACTCTTAAGAAGCTACACCATCGTCTCTCGAGACGGACGGCTGCCGACGACGACGACCATACAGCCATGTGGCATTTTGCTGCCCGCTGCCAATAAACTCTGGAGGCAGAGGTTTGGCGAAAAAAAAAAGGAATTTTTAGAGTTTTCTTGTTTGTTTGTGTTTTAATTTAAATGCTCTCCAGTACACTTTTGAAAGAATAACAGGCTTCTTCCTCAAAACCCATTCCCTTTAAAACACCCAAAGTCAAAAAACTCCACCCCATTGCCAGCTCAGTTCAAGGATGTACATGGAATCCTTTCTCTCATTTAAAAATATAGCATCCTTTGGGAAATACAAGTAGCTTAGGTGGTTCCCAGTCCCAGTTAGACTCCAGTCATCTTTTAGAGACTATGCAAGCTGGCATCCTTCACACAGTGGCACACTCCCTTTCCTCCAGACGCTCCCCGCTGCTTCTCCCGTAGGAGGAGACGGGGTGCAGGCTTGTCAGACCACGTGATCTCCAGGGCATGCCAGCCTGGGAACACTCCAGGCCCCAATCCCAGACCAGACTCACAGGGGAAGGAAAGAGCCGGAGATTCCCTGCACCCTCCGTTTTTTAAAGTCCTGGCCCAAAATCCCATGTGAGGTGGAACTGTCCAAATTTCCAGCCAATCCGGGCCAATGTTCAGCATGCCTGTCTCTGCTTCTCCTCCCACCCTCATGATTCAGAAGCAGGTAGAACGTTTTTTAGCGGCAAGGGTAACCACATCTCTGCCTAGGAGGGGCATCACCTTGTTACCCTTGTGTTGTGACCTTTTCAGCCTCACACAGGCTCTGTGTAAACTGCCCTCAGCTGTGTCACGCTGTGCTGCTCAGTTACTGGGGCAATATAGACTGGCGCACTGTTTACTGTTTTGGGGTACGGAATCACCCCCACACTGGTTTTAATCCCAGGTTGCCGTAGGCTCTCCCCAGTCTCAGGGTTCCCTCCTTTCTCCAGAGAAGACACGCTCTTTTGCTGTTTGCTGTTTCAATCTGCTGCCTTGGAGTTTTCTGGCACCCTTCCCAGTTCTCCAGGGAAGTCAGCCTCACATGTAGCATTGGGAATTCCCTGCTCCTCAGCAATCTGAGAGACCCCTCTGTTACAGTAATGCACCTTGGGGATTTCAAAGGTTTGTTGCAATTTGGGTTGAAAAGGTTATCATTGACAATCTCTTATGGGCACAATCTCTAAATTAAATTCTTCTAAAGGCAGCTAAGAAGCCTTTAGAACATCTTCAAAGCCTTTAGCTCAATAAAATCTGCATACCGCAGAGGAACAACTTGGGGTGACTAATTCTGGACCCCCACAAGCTTATTTGACTTAGGTAAACCTAGGTAAAATAAAAGTTGCATGTCTATATTATGTTTAATATTAACATCTCTAAAGACATACCTGTTTTAAATAAACAAACTAACTTTTATATCAAAGATTATATTTGATAATTTAAACTTTAAAAACATTTAAATTAGTTTTTATATCTCTGAGAGTATACTTGATTTATATGAATGCTAAATTTTAAGCCAATTAAATAAAACTTTTCACAAATATATTTTGGCTATGTCATCTGTTGGATAAAATATTATACATCTGTAATAGACATACATAACACACAAACAGACATAAACAGAGATCTTAGAGCTTTTGTTTTAAACTTTTTGGCATGAGACAGCTACAATAATTCAAGACTCACTAGTTTATAAAAGAACATATGGATCAAAATTGTATTCTCGGAAAACAAGTTGTTTACCTGCTCAGAAGGCTTAAACTTTTCACTAATATTCATGGCACATATTTAAAATTTTTTTCATAGCACTAGTTTTCAAAACTGCTTTTCTTTTTTTCCTTCTGAAAAGAATTACCTCCCTAAAGTCTGCATTCAAAGAAATGCTCTCCCCTTCTCTCTAAAGAAGATCAGAGGAACATAGAAAAAAACAAAGATTTCTCCAGAAAAGACTTTGTTTCCTAAATCCAGAGTTCTTACACCACCTACAAGCCTTTTGAGATGAATAGGGGAGGCCTGGGGACTGGTAAAAAGGATTGGTGGGCATTTTCTGTTCTTGCAAAGACTCAATTTTTAAGACAAGTTGTACAAGTTGTCCTCAATTTGTAGAGGACAGTCATTTTAATTCCTCAAAGACTTGGAGAGCAAACTGAATGATATCAAAAAGCTGACCCATCCATTCAACTACATTATCTTCAATTTGTTTCTTTACAACAGAAAGAAGATTTTCAAAAGATTCCTCTGTTTAGACTAAAGAGCTCCTTTTCTTTGAAATTGTTTCTTTCCCTCTGGGCATATAGTTTTATTTTAGATTAGGGGATAACTAAAAAAAATAGTTTCTATGAAGCTCTGTGTATCAAATTCCAATATGGCCAACTTCTAATCATAGAGCTACTTTAAAAACAAAATTCTTTCAAATATCTTGTCAGGTTTTATCCTGTAAAAGTAGCATTAAATGACACCATGGATGCAAGAGGTGTTCCCAAAAAGGACACCTAAATCCAAAGTAAGCCACTCCTAAAAATAATCAGAAGAGACTTAGACAAGTTAATATATATTCTGTATATGTATAAAAAAGTTTTGCCTCCCCATATTGTGCTTTTTGGGATATTGACTTTAAGCTGGTTATGAAGAAAGGAAGACCCAGAAAGAGTTTTTGATCCTTCCCCTTTCCTGCCTAAGAGATTCAGATAAAAAGGTCTTCTCCACAAAGGGAAACTTGGCATATTCACTTTAGGATTAAATAGGAAGTATCCAAGCGGGGTCTGCTAGTTAAATTTCTCCTTGTGTCCCATCGTTTCTGGATTATTCATGCTCACCCATTCCCTCTTTGTCACCTGAGAGATGGGGGACTGATCATACATACTTTGGTTTGAGAACCAAAGTTTTGTTTGACAACCAAGACATTTTTTCGTGAATAATTCGGTTGAGAACTCAATTGTTCAAGATAGGAGATGTTTGAGAACCAAGGTTTGATTGTATTTCATGAAGTAAACAGTCTCCATTCATATACCTGAAAAGGATGAGAAAAGCAAGAAACATTTATAGGATAAATAATAAAGAACAAGTAAAAGAAAAAAAATATATATGTATATATCTGATTGACTGTGACAGCATAGTCAACTTTGATTTTGGTGAGAAGGCCTAGAGTTGGCTTGGTATTTGGGAATTGGCTTACTGTATATACTGTAATGGAGCAAGGGTCCCCAAAGTCTCCATAGCCCATGGTTTGGGGATTGGGGAAAGGAGATAATATAGTTTTTAAGGTACTTTGCATATCTGTGGTAAATTGGTAAATAGATAATAGCTGTGCTTCAGGGCAAAAGGGCAGATGATAAGCTTAAGATACCAGCTCTTCCTGAAAGGGAGTGATGCTCTCCCCCAGATAAAAGGGCAGTGGTAGGCTTAAGATACTTTTCATAACAATGACTATGGTGCTCTGGGTCAGCATTTAAAATAAGGGCAGGCAGCCATAAAAAGAATAGAAGCCATACTGTCTGAAAAGGGGAAGACAGGAGTCAGCTAGAAGGTCTGGCGTGTAAAGGGGAAACTACATGGTTTGAAGTGAGTCCTCCACGAGGTCTGGAGTTAAGAAAGAGGAGACCCACTGGGAAACCTGTCTGGAGAGCATGTTAGCAAGGCTGATGAGGCTGAAATTGCAGTGACCTGACTAACCAAGCATGGATTAGTGAGAGATGCCTGAAATGCTGAACTGTGATCAGGAATACAGAGCTGTGAACTTTTGCTTTTCTGAAAGATGGTACCTCTGACTGGTATATTCTGAAACTGGCCTGGTTTGGAAGGGGGAGGCAGTACTAAGTGCTTTGGGGTGTTTTAAAGGGAGTGGGACATAATGCTAGAAACGCACCATTACTCTGAATCTGTAAAACTTTTAAATAAGCCCCCTTTCCTTTTCCACCGAACTTTTGTATTGAGAGTCATGCTTCTTGACAGTGGGCAATGAGACCCCATAGTTGTTCCAGAACAGCATGGGCTGGGGCTCTGTAACAATACATACTACATTTTTCATCAAGGAGAGCATTTACAGAGATACAAAAGTTACTTACATTTCAGATGGTTGACATGGCACTCTGGTTTGCAGGAGTACCTCCATCATGGGTCTAGAAAATTATTTGTACACTGGGTAACCCATTTCCAATAGTTTCTTTTAACTTCTGAGTTTATTTTTTGAAAAAGAAAAATGTAGTTTTTAAATATAGTCTTTTTTGCTCTCATTATTAAGCCTAAGTTTTGCATCTTGATTGGCTTTTAAACACATATCTGTTACTGGTGAAGTGGGCTCTTGATTCTTGACTCAACACAGGTATAATTTCACAACATGAGTCCTGGTGATTTTGAGAGTACATTTGTGAAAGCTGGCAGCAGTGAAACAAATGAAGGGCTTAAGATAAAATAGACAAGATCATAACAACAAGAATGAGCCTAGGCAGAAGAAATCAACCAACTGGGCTTCATGGACTCAGGGAACAAGGCAAAAAGAAGGGCCCTTGGGGAAAAAAAGCAAAGATATGTGCCTCAGGAAACAGGGGGAAAACTTATGGACTTGCACATGTGTGCACACAAGAGACACAGAGAGAGACAGACACAGACAGACAGACAAGTGAGTGCACACACTGGATTCCTTGCCTTAAGAATTTTTATCTGTTTTCTAAAGGCAGGAATTTTAGAGGAGATCACAGGGGAGTATCTCAATGGAGTATTCATCAGCTTTCTAGACGTTTTCTTTCAGGGTCATGGTCTCTACTAATTGGTTGGCACTAGGGTACAATGTTATTAGTCAGTGCAGCTGGTCCTCATATTAGCCATAGCATCATTTCATCTGTTTTTGCTGTTTTTCTAGTCCTGGAGCTGAAACACAATTGAGGCCTAGATATTATCTCTAGTTTGATCAAAACTCTATCTCTGTGGTCAACAGACCCAAGGCTTTGTCTCTAAGATTATTTGATGCTGATCAGAACCTCCTTGTCCTGAGGACTTCTTGCTTAAGGGAGTGGTGGTGGAAGGGAAAAGGAGACAGTTGAGTCAGGGTGCTGGATGAGGTCAGTTTGAATCAGCTTGTGTTTCAGTTTTCCCATTCCACTTGCCAAGGAATTTTCCTAACTTCTTACTATCCTGCCTCATATCCACACTAGCTAAGTTCATAGAGATGTTTCTCACTCTTCAAGCTGCTTATTATGCTCTTGTATGCATTTGTGTTTTATTCAACTCAATTGTTAGCATTGAGGTTATTACCTGTATATTTCTATTATAAAATTACTGCAGTAAACAATCTTGTGCATATGTAGTTCCGTATTATTGAATGTTTATCTTCAATATAAATGGCTTGAAATTATAAGTAGATTTCTCTATGTCCCATTGTTTCTGGATTGCTCATGCTCATGCATTCTCTGTTGACTGAAAGAATAAATGTGTATGTGAATTTGCTATCAATATTTATTACAAAATTCCCTTCCTTAAATGTTACAACATGTAATACACCATCAAAAATACATGATAGTGATCTTTTCTTGACAAATTTCTTTTCCTTTCTGTTAAACATTTTCTATGATAGCAGTGTCTAAAATTTGACAGCAATTAAAAAGATGGTTATGACTCTAACAACCTTTATCATTTACTTCTAAAAGTTTTCCAACAACATGAGCAACAAATTGTATGTTATGCTTTATTTAAAGTTTTTTAGAGCTATGTTAGAGAAAAATTAAATTAACTCAGAGGCACATTTCAGAACATTCATTTATTATTATTATACAACATTTTTGAAGCCATGTGCCAATGAGTATTTTCTCCAACAACATAGGAATTCGATCAAAATTCTTGGTATTGTGATACATAAATCAATGTATTTTTATCATAAATATAAAGATATGGTAATAATCATGAGCTGTTTGTAGGGACAGGTTACAAAAGTCAGCTTAAAAATCATGAGGAAAGATTCATGAGAAGAACACAACAGTCCTCTTAAGACTTTTGTCAGAAATGACCAAGAAAACATATTGTCACAAAATAGTATCACTGCTTAAGAAATTCCTTATCCACAGCATTCTAAATGATAAAGAGTAAAGAGGTAAGGCCCATATCAAGAAGACCATGTACTGATGCTAACAGATTAGGTGATGATGCAGAATTAAAAGTCCAAAGTACATGAATGACTTGTTAAGCAGTGGCACTTTCAAACTTTCTTAAAGTTTCAGAAACTAAGGCTAAACACATTATTGACATCTATCTCCTCAGGCAGTCTTATTTTTACGTCTCAGTTGTTCTGTTGAATTAGAACAGGAAAGATAAGATCATCAATAATGATATCCTAATTGTTGATAGCCTGCCATGATTTAACCAGTAGTTATAACAATATGAGCTTGCTGCTGTGGTCACAGACAAACGCTGAATAAATATTTCTCAGAGTGCACTAAATAAGTTTTTATGATATCACTTGGTTTAACAACTATTTTAAAATTTATTACATTTATTTTCCTCATATTATGTTGTTGACATAACTTTCTAGGCCTAAGGTAGAGCCAGTTCTACAAAAACGTGTCTGTGTTGGGGGGGCGGGGGGGCACATCAGTAAACCTAAACTTAGATAGCTTTTGTGTCCCTGTAAATGCTCCATTTGACCAGAAATATACCATATCTCGTTAACTGATCCCCAAAGGTCAACCCAACTCTTGGCCTTTACGCCCCAAATTAAGTTGACTCTGAGGCCTCAATCAATCAGATATTTTCAGTTTTTCACTTTCTTGCTCTTTATGTGTCCTGTAAAAGCTTTCTGTCTTTTGTTACATTTGTAGTTTTCCAAATAAAGACTGTCACTTCCTCAATGGTTAAAGTTTATTATTATCATCTAAGTTGTCTTCTTTAATCATTTTTAACACAGGGATGTGGGGAGTTAATAATGGCAAAGGGAGAGGAAGATGTGAGTTAAGACTTTTCTTTTTAAACAACTAAACCTTTCTCTATGATATAATGTTGGCTTGTGAACCAGGTTTTAAATATACATAATTAAATAAAATAAAGAAGAATGAAAATGTAAACCCTACCTATAAATACAAACAAAAATGAAAAAACATTGCTTTATGTAAAAATTCCACAGGAAAAATGTATATAATTTTTTTAGCAGAGTGCTCAAGTTGTACAAATTTAGTAGGACATATTCAATGAAGAAAATAATAGAAATAAAAACCTGAATTTCCCTTAGTAGGCTTATTGGTAATAGTGGTATTAAAATGATCAAATAATTTTGTATTCTTGTATACATTTTAGAATTGAGCAAGTGAGTAAATACATTAAGAATTCAGAGCCAGAATTTTCACTGTAAACAAAGGTAAGAGTGTGGCAACAATGAAGATGAAAAGAAAGCTCTGTGTGCTATAGGATTTGATCCAGAGATTTCCTTATAATCTTATGATTTTGTATACTTCCTAGCCTTGTTCAGTTAAAATTGCCTACATGTGTAAAACTTCAATACAATAGGCAGATAAGTTTTCAGGTGATTGTTCTAATATCAATTTCCATGTAGAGAAACCAGAGCCCCATGGACAAATGGCTAATATTAGGACAAAGCTAAAGACAATACAAGTTGAGCCTGTAACATCTTGTTGTGCCAGAAAGAAGGTTGGGGTGGGGGGGGAAGGCAGGAAAGACTTAGTTAATCAAATATGTCAAACGGAGAAACTCTCACAGGCTAAATTTAGACAATAAGAACAGTTAAGCCCTGGCTGGTGTGGCTCAGTGGATTGATCTCTGGCCTGTGAAGCAAAGGGTCACCAGTTTGATTCCCAGTCAGGACACATGGCTGCGTTGTAGACCAGGTCCCCAGCTGGGGGCGTGTGAGAGGCAACCACACATCAATGTTTCTTTCCTTCTCTTTCTCCCTCCCTTCCCCTCTATCTAAAAGTAAATAAATAAAATCTTTTTTAAAAGGGAGAGAAAATAGAAAAGAACATTTAAAAATTCTTGTAACAGATTACAATACAGAGAATATATTTAAGAAATCCATAAATCCAAAGCGACACTAAAAAACAAAAGGGCAAATGAAGAAAGCAAAACAGAGAGAGAAAACTCTTCCTGGCAGAAAAATGTTAGCTAATGCATTTGGAAGGAATACATGTAGAATTAAACAAAACACTCTTTTGCAACTTGGAATAAAATTGACTAAGGCAAGGGTCATCAAGCGATATTGAACTTTCGGGGTGGATGATTACTGAGTGACAAAATATTCTCACCATTTCAATGTAGTATGTTACTCCATCAGCTACTTGTTAATAACAAAGAGAAAACGGGACTTTTCACATGAATGTTTGGCAGTCGCCATCTTAATAGTTACTGGAACAAACTGATATGTCTTTTAATGAAAGTAATAGAAAATATACACGTCACTAATTGCCTCAAAATGCTGAGTCTGATCATAAGAAAATCATTAACAAATCTGGTTTGTGAAATAGTGGAATGATGACTACACTGACCCATTAATGTATTTATTCTATAATTAGTTAAGAGTACCTACTATGTGCCAATCACTGGTTTGGGCCAACAGCTTTTGTGAATGAGATATAATCTTGTTAGCACTTACCACTTTACTTCAAAATATAATATTTGACAGGTAGAAGGTTGGTAAGCATAATCTTTAGATTATGTAGTCAGGGAAGACCCCTCTCATGAAATAATATTTGAATAGGGACCATGTGACCTAAGTCAGGAGCATAGTTAGCATATTTGAGGAAGAGCAAGCAGAAGACTGAAGAAAGAGGAAAATAGTAGAGAATGAGGTTTCCAGGAATGATTTTATATAAGACAATTCATTTGAATTATGGTTAGGAATTTTTAAAATTTATTCTAAGTATAATAGAAAAGTTTTGGGAAGAAACATGCATGCCCATAAGAAATTCATATCTTGTGGATAAGAGAAAGCACAATTTAGATCTCTTAAAATGTTCTGTTTTATATAGATGTATGCTGACTCCCCAGGAATCAACTTCATCTTATGCAATTGAAGATTATCAGGGAACTACAAAAGAATCTGGAAGAATTCTTGAAAGGAACCATGTCTCAGACCACAAGTAAATAGAAGCTAGGGTACATTAATATTAATTTTTTAAATACTACATTCTTTGTAACTGATCCCAACCTCTCAAAAATCTCTTGTTTATACTAACATATTATCACTTATAATCATAGTATCTGAAATTGTTAGAAACTTCAGCTGAGTCCTTATTTTCACTATCAGTCCAATTTTAAGATATAAAAACATTCTTTAAATTATATCACACTAGAGAAAGTGTATAACTGAAATGGAATAAATAGCCACTATTGTTTGAAAGGAGAAAGGGTGACAGGTGGGTTCTTTCAAGACCACATTACACCAAGCACCTCATTTGGTATTTGGTAGTGCATGTGATTTGGGAAATGCTGGCAGGGGAGGAATTGAAAAATCTCAAAAAATGCTTAATTTCATTTTTGACTTAAGTAACCAGAGCCTACTCAAAGACACAGCCACTAGAGTGAAATTTTGCAGCTGAGAATTTCTTTCAAATATTTTCCATTCTGCTGCTAATGTTTTTGAAAGCAAGAAATCAGGCAGTTTGGTCAGTTCTTGTTTTAGTCACATCTGGGGGAAGAAAATCCCTGCACCTCCTGTCTGTCTTTACTGATGTCCCCAGCACAATGTCTAATGGAGTTCCCTAAATCAGATAGAAATGCGATCCATTTATGAGTTTTTCTTAAGGGTAACTGTGCCCTCAATCAATCCTTTAGTGAAATTTCACTGAAGTCAATGGAAACTGCACGAATGGATCAAGGTGGGATATATGGCCCCATGACTTTACTATAAATATAAACTCTGTGAAATAAAAGCAAGAGAAAGGGAAAGGAATGAGAGAAAATGTGATGAAATGGCCTCAGCTGAAAACTGGATGTGAATTAGGGATAAAATATAGAGACTTTCAGGATATCAGGTTCTATTTTTGAAGATGTAGCTAAGGAAATAAAAGTAGTTACATTCTAAAATGACTGGTATAGAATCACAAATATCACTATGGAATAAAGCAGAAGGTACTTTAGGACATAAGATTTGAACAAATTTAACATTTGGATAAATTGTATGGTGTAAAGTCAACATCAGACTTGTAGTATTTTTAGATATTATACTTTGAAAGGCCTCATAACTGTCTTATTTTAGATACAGATAACAATAGACCACATCTGAATTTTTCCTAACCTGGTTCATAATTCATATTCTCAACTGATCAGAGAAAGTTCTGAGCTTTTACTTTATCTGTACAAGATAGTTAAACTTTCTGAGTTCCTAATTTATTTTTTCTGAAAATACAAATAAGAATTTATTTACTGGCAGGTATATTGTCAGTCTACTTTGGTTGTTGTGATTGTTTTGGTAGCTTTCTTGCCATTTGAGTAAAACATATGTGTAAAGTACTCTGATTCTTTTGTTAGTACCTTTTCTAAATAAATGCTGTTTCTACATTTGTAAAGTGTAAGTTTTGCATAATGTCTTGGTTGAGTAAAATCAGAATCATTTCCACATTACAAAACCTTCAGGAAGAAAAATATGCTGTAGGAAATTTCCACAATTATTGAGTTTAGTTTGCAGGTAAAGGCTGCTGTTAATTTTACTCTTCAGGACAAAAGAATTCATTACCAAGAAACAGTTAAACCAATAGTCAAACAAACAAAAATAATAACTAAATCTCACTGCCTTCATCCATTCTATGATAAAATTGAATAGCAGAAGCCATGGTTTTCATATAGGATCTATAATATAATACTACAGAATTTTTGTCCCTCAGTCTAGAAATGTGTAGTTCATGGCCTCTGAGATTTTATCCCTAACTCTTTACAATCCTGATCCAGTTTTCCTTGACTGTGCATATTACAGTCTCCAACATTCCTGAGCTCTGATGGTCATTAAAGTGTATCACAGATTTAACCTTTTCACCAGACAGCCTTAGAATTGTCCAAGGTATTTTGGTTTCATAGACTTAAACAGAGTTCCATACTCAAAAGCAGTTTCTCTACCATTTGATATTGTGCCTGAAATGCCACATTAGAATTTATTTCTTGTAGGCTAAATTATTTTCACTCTCCAAAGAATTCTGTATTAAAATGCAGATAAGGCTAGGAGATGTAACACTTAAAGTTAGTTTCTGAAAATCAACAAATATTTTGGGAGATGGAGAGCAAAGTCTGATAAGAATGGAATAATGAATATGGCCTAAACAAATAATGGGTACTAAGGCACAGGAGAATGGCGAAGGAAATTGAAGGGGTGATGGAAGGACCCCCAAAACATACTTTATCTACCTCATAAGACAAGATATGAATGGTAAAGAGGGCTAAAACTAAAGGAAGAAGTTCATTACCAGTTTCAAATAACTACCATAAGACACTGTTTGCAAAAAGGAATTAAAAAACATGTTCATGAGATCAGTTAGGAAAAAAAGATTCTTGTACAAATAAGTTTGAGAAACCCTCATATTGTATCTCCTTCCTTTATCTTCATGATGAATATTATTGTGTTATGGGTTCTGAGGAGGTCATAGTAAAACTGGCTATTTGCATTTAACTCAGCTTTCCTTAATTTATGTACCACAAACTTTCCTTAACAAAAGCATTTTAGAAAGTTGACACCACACAAATACCAATATCATCATGATAAGCATTTAAAGTATATTGGAAAGAAACTTGCTTGGGAATCCAAAGGACTAAAGTCTAGTTTTGTCACTACATGTATTTCTGCCCTTTCCAATCTTCAGTTTCTACCTCAGTTAATGAGAAAATAATTTTTCTTTGCTCATCACTCACACTATTATTATGATAGCAAAGGAAAGAACTTAATATTCTGGAAAATGTACAGGTGTAAGTTATTACATAACTTTGATCTGATCTGTTCAAGCTGTGCACTATGAATTTCAAGGACAATCAAAACACCATAGAGCCCAACCAACAGAACCAAGTGGAGCTGAAATTCAAAATGAAAGTTTCTACAAGAAATTTTTAAAACATATTTTATTGATTATGTGGTTACAATAGTTCCAATTTTTCCCCTTTGCTCCCCTCTGCCCAGTACCCCCCTTCCCTCCAGCAATCCCAAGCCCCCTTAGTTCATGTCCATGGGTCATGCATATAAGTTCTTGGGCTTCACCCTTTCCTATATTATTCTTAATATCCCCCTGTCTATTTTGTACCAAACAATTATGCTTCTTAGTCCCTGCACCATTTCCCCATTTCTCCTCCCTCCCAGCTGATAACCCTCCAAATGATCCCCATACTTATGATTCTGTTCCTATTCTGGTTTGCTTAGTTGGATTTAGTTTTTATTTTTTAGATTCAGTTGTCGATAGTTGTGAGTTTGTTGTCATTTTAGTGTTCATAGTTTTGATCTTCTTTTTCTTAAGTAAGTCTCTTTGACATTTCATATAATAATGGCTTGGTGGTGATGAACTCCCTTAGCTTTACCTTGTCTAGGAAGCACTTCATCTGCCCTTCCATTTCAAATGACAGCTTCTCTGGATAGAGTAATCTTGGTTGAAGGTTGCTTTTCATCACATTGAATTCTGCTTGCCAGTCCCTTCCTGCCTACAAAGTGTCCTCTGAGAAATCAGCTGATAGTTCTATAGGCACCCCCCTGTAGGCAACTCTCTGTCTCTCTCTTGCTACCCCCAGGACTCTTTATCTTTCACCTTTGGCATCTCAATCATGATGCATCCTGGTGTGGTCCCCTCTGGGTCCAGCTCAACCAGTAGCCTCCATGCTTCCCAGACCTTTATGTCCATCTCCTTCATAAAATTTGGGAAGTTTTTCTAATTTTTTACAATTCTTGCTTCCTCATTCTGCACTGGTTGACTATTTTTTTCTCCCTTATGTTCCAAATCATTGATTTGAACCCCAGTTTTCTTCCTTTCACCATTGGTTTTGTGTGGATTTTCTTTCATTTTACTTAGCATAGCCTTCACTTCTTCTCTTATGCATTTACCATACTCAAGCATATCTGTCAAGCCTGTGGCCATATTTATTACCAGTGTTTTGAATTCTTCATCTGTTAGGTTGGCTATCTCCTTGTTGCTTAGTTCTCCCACTGGAACCTTGATCCATTTTCCTTTTTGGGCCATACTTCTCTGTGTCCTCATTCTTACAGGCTCCTGTGTTTGTTTGCCTCTGTGTCCCAGGTAAAGCTGTCACTCCTGTTATATTGTAAGGTGCAGAGCTTAAGGATTCCTCAGTACTGGAAGACCTGTTTCACCAAGTCGTGGAGCTGTATGTGGGGGAAGGGTCCGAGAGGGAACAATGCTGACTTGCCCAGCACTTGCCCCTTTTCCAGGCACCTCTCCCACTTCTGCACTGGACTGGCGCCCCTCTAGCTGCTGCCCTGGCCGTCATTCCCAGAGAGGGTGGGTCTACAGATGCTCTAGGACTGTGGGGGCCCTTTAAACAAGTGGACTCTGCTGAGTCCAGCAGTGTCTGCCTCCACCCCAACCCCCACTGGTCTGCACAGTCAGAAGCAATGACGCTTGATTTTCCCTTGTGCTGGGACCTCGTAAGCTGCGAAGTCCAGTGAGGAGCTGGGAACTGTCCCCAGGTATCTCTCCACACTTTTCAAAGTGTGTAAATATGCTTTCTGCCGGCTTGCCGCTGCCTCCACTGCTGCCGCCACCATACTATGCCCTCTCTGCTCTGGCTTTGCCCCTCCTACCTATCTGGATGAGTATTTCTTCTTCATATCTTGGTTTGCTGGACTTCCATGCAATTTGATTTTCTGGAACTTCTGGTTGTTTCTAGTTTTGAGGTAGTTCTGTTTCTTCCTAGTTGTGGAGGGAGACACAGCATGTCTGTCTATGTCTCCTTCTTGGCCAGAAGTCCAGAACAAATTCTTGAATCAAAATAAATTGATTCAAGTGAGAAGAGCACCAGGGTAACACAAACTCTTCCCTGGTCACCTCAGGCACTACTCCTCACCACAATTATGATGTTTCATTATTTCTGAAGGGATAGACTGATAAAACAGATGTACTCAAGTATCGCATGTTATTCCAGAGTGAATTTTCTTTTATTTTAAAAGATTGTTTTTATATCAGAAGTCACCAAGCAAGAAAAGCAAGGCATTAATATTTTTTAGTGAAAGTTGGAGTAGATATTTAGCCCAGAATTCATATTCCATTAACGGACTAAAGAATTAGAAATATCAATTTGGTTAATGATGTAACATTGTTTTAGACTGTGGAATAAGAAAGGAACTAATGAATCTTGAAACCCAGTTCAGAATAACTTATGCACCCCTATGTTCATAGCAGCGCTATTTACAATAGCCAAGTGTTGGAAACAGCCTAAGTGCCCATCTGTAGATGAGTGGATTAAAAAACTGTGGTACATTTACACAATGGAATACTATGCAGCAGAAAGAAGGAACTCCTGCCATTTGCGACAACATGGATGGAACTAGAGAGAATTATGCTTAGCGAAATAAGTCAGGCAATGGAAGAAAAATACCATATGATATCACCTGATACAGGAGACTAATGAACAACACAAACACATGAACAAAATTGAACAAGGAACAGAGTAAAAGTTATCAGGGAGAGAGGGGGGAGGGAGAAAAGGGGGGAAGGGGGGTAGGTAGGGGAAGGGTTTAGTAAAGAAATTAGTATAAATAACCCATGGACATGGACAACAGAGTGGGGACTAACTATGGGAGAAGGAGTGGGCTGGGTTGGGGGGAGCAATAGGGGAAAAATGGGACAACTGTAATAGAAAAACAATAAAAATAAATTTAAAAAAAAGAAGAAAGGAACCAAGAAGTGAGACCTTTTCTTGTGGAATAGTAAGGATTTCCTGAGGACATGTTAAGTTGTATCATATGTGTGTTTGGATATGTGATACAACTTAAACACAGGAGAGCTTGATCAATAGTGTAGAAAGATATTTCAATGGGATACCATTTTTGTGAAGGCCCAGCTCTTGAGACACTTTTCCTTGTGTGCTATAAAATAAAATTTATGTAGACTGGAACTTTAAACTATGCTTGTTCTATATCATAATGTCTTACATCACATTAAAGATGATGATATGGAGTAAAGTTTTACTTGAACCTAATGGATCAAGAGGGCTGAAAATTGAAGGGCTTGACCTGCTGAATATTATTCCATTCACAAGAAGAGACAACAATACAATTCTTGTACAGTATTCTCTTACTTATCATGGGTATTATGTTCTAGACCCCCTGTGATAGGTGAAAATCCGTGAAGTAGGAACCTTACATTTATTTTAGTATTTATATATATTTTAAGGCTTTATAAACCCTTCCCACACACTTATAAACCATTCCTAGTCCCTTATTAACCTTTCTCACTCCCTTATTAACCTTTTCCACACTTTTATAAACACTGCTGATGTTCTTAAACATATTCTACGCACTTAAACCTACATAGTTTTAACAACATACATATATAGTACTGCAAAATCCCACGATATAGTAAAAAAATCTGTGATAAATAATTAAATATAGTATTTTTAAAAATCCCGTGATATCATGAGGCCACGAAAAGTAAACCAAAATATAGAGAGGGACTACTGTACTGTAATTTGATAAAAATCATTCCAAATGACAATGCAGAAAATTTTAATATTGGAGGCAAGAGAGATGGCTATGAGAAAGAAACTATTTTGATTGTTCTACCATTTGGAGAAAGTCATTCATTAAGAAAAAGATCTGGATGGCCAGTATTGCCTAATTTACTGTTGTAGCATAATGTACGGGAAAATTCAGTAGTTCCTGATACATTAAAGGTGTATGCTACTCACTATGAACTTTGCAAACTTTATTAGAAATGAGGGAAATATAAAGATGTTTATTTGTTAAAATAAATGGTATTTATTGGAGGAAAAGAATGAAATTATGAAGTATAACATTAAAAACGAGCATAACAACTTTGGGCCACAATGGTGGATAGGGAGACATGCCCACCTCTTCACACAACCATATAAAAATTACAACTAAAATATAGAACAACCATCACTCAGAAACATCAGAAATTGAGTTGAATGGAAGTCTGACAACTACAGAATTAAACCATATCTATCCAGACAGGTAGGAGTAGTGCAGACTCAGAACAGGCTGGTCCCTCATGCATGTGTGGTGTATAAAAAATAGGGAGGAATATCTCAGGAGTGAGAAGTCCATGCTCCACACCAGGCCCCCTAGCCCAGGGTTCCAGAACCAGAAGGATAAGTCCTCACAACTTCTGGCTGCAAAAACCAGTGAGGACTGAGTCAGTGGGAGAACTGCTGGAGTCCCAAGCAGTTCCTCTTAAAGTACCCACACACAGACTACCTACTCAGACTCACTCACTCTGAGCTTCAGCACCAGGGTCACATCTTGAAAGGTACCAGGGTAGAGAGGAAGGAACTGAAGTGCCTGGCATCAAGGCAAGCAGAGGCAATGGTCCCTTTTCTAAACTCTCCCTCCAAACGGAGCCAGCAAGCTGGTACGATATCTGAGACTCCCACAACTGGCTAATACTTTTTGACCTGCTCTGCAGATCCTCTGAAACTCTGACCCACCAAGTTTATGGGCCTACCCAAGCTTCTTCCCCACATGAATAACTGGTCTTGACTCATGCTTCACAACTTCCTAAATCCTCTTAAACAAGGAACAGCTGACCTCAGTGAACCCAAGGCCTGGCACTAGCAGCAGCCAGCCTAGATTCACACTTTGTTTCACCTGAGACTCTTCAAGCCCAGCACAAGTAACAGCCATCTCAGATTACTTTATAGCTCAGGCAGGGTGCCCTGGACAAAACATGGGTGGAGGTTACCTTGGCCAGCATCACCCAGGAAACGCCAGGGCCAGCGCCCTTAGTGGACAGCTACAGACCATGTTGGAGCACCACCGCACTATCCCAGCACAGCTGATTCTCCATGTAGGGTGGTGGTTGATGGTGAGTGGTTACAGCCAATCCTTGCAGCTGACTGGCCTGGGTAAATCTATCCCATTGATCTACCAACAGCAACCAAGGCTCAAGAGGAGGGTGTACTCAGGCCATGTGAAGGGTGTACTTCAAGTACCCAGCTTGGGTGATAGGAGAGGCTGTACCACTGGACCCTACAGGACACCTACTACATTAGGCCACACTACCAAGGCAGGGAGTCATAGCAGCTCTACCTAATACATAGAAACAAAACAGGGAGGCTGCCAACATGAGAAGACAAATGAACATGGCCCAAATGAAGGAAGAGATCAAAACTCCAGAAAAAGAGTTAAATGAAATGGAGAGAAAAAAATCTATCAGATGCAGATAACCAGTATCAAAAAACAAACAAACAAACAAACAAACAAAAAAAAACCTGGCTATAACAATGCTCAAGGAATTTAATGAAGATCTCAGCAGCATAAAACAGATCCATTCAGGCTTGGCTGGTGTGACTCAGTGGACTGAGTGACAGCCTGCAAACCAAGGGGTCGCCAGTTCTGTTCCCAGTCAGGGCACAAGCCTGGGTTGCAGACCATGTCCCCAGTTGGGGGTGCATGAGAGGCAACCACACTTTGATGTTTCTCTCTCTCTTTTATAATAATAATGATAATAATAATAATAATTAATAATAATAAAATATCCAGTCAGGTATAAAGTATACACTAATTGAAATGAAGCACAATTTACAGGGAAACCATAGTGGAGTGGATAAAGCCGAGAATCAAATCAATGATATTTAGCATAAGGAAGCAAAGAAACAACCAATAAGAATGACAAGGAAAAAAAAAAAAGAATCCAGAAAAAGGAGGATGGTATAAGCAGCTCTGGGACTATTTCAAGAAGTCCAACATTTGCATCATAAGGGTGGCAGAACAGAAGAGAAAGAGCAATAAATTGGAAGTCTATTTGAAAACATAGTGAAAGAAAACTCCCCTAATTTAGTGAAGGAAATAGACGTGCAAGTCCAGGAAGCACAGAGTCCCAATGAAGACAAATGCAAAGAGACCCTCTCCAAGACACATCATGATTAAAATGACAAATGTTAAAGATAAAGAGAGAATCTTAAAAGCAGCAAGAGAAAAGAAGTTAGTTACTTACAGGGGAGTTCCCATAAGACCATCATCTGATTTATCTAAAGAAACTGACAAGAAATATTCAGTCATGAAAATCAGGGAACTACAGCCACGGTTGCTCTACCCAGAAAAGCTATCATTTAGATTTGAAGAACAGATAAAAAGTTTCCCAGACCAGAAAAAAAATAAAGGAGTTCATAATCACCAAACCATTATTTAAGAAAAAGATAAAAAAATGAACAATAAAATGGCAAAAACTACAAATCTGTCAATAATTGAATGTAAAAAACAAACTAATCAAACAAGGGCAGATATAGACTTACAGATACAGATAGTGTTTCAATGGTTACCAGATGGGAAAGTGGTGTGGGAATGGATGAAAAGTTTAGGGGATTAAGAAGTACAAATGGGTAGCTACAGAATAGCCAAGGGAATGTAAATTACAGTATGGGAAATGGAGTAGCTAAAGAGCTTATATGCATGACGAAAGGACATGAACGATGATGTGGGAATTGCCTAAGTGTGTGTGGGTGCTGGGTGGAGGGGGTGGAAAGGGGGAAATATCAGGACAACTGTAATAACATAATATATATATAATTTAAAAAATAAAACCAAGCATTAGATAAATGTAAGATGAAAAGTTTTATACTAATAAAATCTTTTTGATTTATCAATGATCAGAGGGAAAATGAATCTATATGTTTGAACTATAAATTATCAAGAGAAACTACAGAGCAATATCCTTTATAAATATAGATGTAAAAGTTCTTAAACTTTTAAGTAAAACAATTATAGTAGCATATAAAGAAAATTATATTCCATGATCAAATAGAATTTGTCCAAGGCAAGCAAAGTGAAAATCAATCATTGTAATATATCATATTAATAGAAAAAGGACAAATACCACTCAATCATCTGAATACATACAGAAAAGGCATTTGGAAAAACAATTAACTTTTCTTTTTCACTGTAAAAGCATAAGCAAATTAGCAATAAAAGGAAAGTTCCTTAACCTGAAGTATGGAATGTAAGTGAACTCGCCACCTATCACACTCAATGTCTTTCCTCTAAGATAAGAAACTAGACAACAATGTCTGTTCTTTTCACTTCTATTCAAGATTTTTCTGGACTTCTAGCTAAGGAAATTAGACAAGAATATAATATTAAGGCACCCTCATTGGGAAAAGATAAGTAAAACTATCTTTGCTTGTAGATGATGTAAAATTGTATTTTGAAAATCCTAAGAAACCCACTACCAAAATATTAGAACTATTAAATAAGTTCAAGAAGTCTCTATGGTGAAGTTCAATATAAAAAATATTTTTTATTTCTATGCAGTAACATTGCATAACCCCAAAATTAATTTAAGACAATTCCATTTACAATAGCATAAATAATAAAATATATAGGAACAAACTTAACAAAATAAGTACAAAACATATTTCAAAAATTACTAAACCTTGTATAAAGCAATTAAAGACCTAAGAAGAAACATCTAATGTTCATGGATTGGTAAATAATATTGAGGGTATTTATTTAATTTATGAATTTGAATAACTCACACTTCCCCAAGTTCAAAACTTAAAAAATAAGTTTTAGTAGTGACATAATAAAAACAAATCTATGGAATAGAAATCATATTCCAGAAATAAACTTTAAATTAATGATCAATTAATTTTTGACAAGTGTGTCAAGACAAATGGGAACAAAGCAGTCTTTTATTTTCATTTTTTTTATCCTTACCCAAAGATATATTTAATTGATTTTTTTTTAGAGGGAAAAGAAGGGAGAGAGAGGGGGAAGGAGGAAAAAGGAGAGAAAAAGAGAGAGAGAGAAAAACATCAATGTGAGAGAAAAGCATCATTTGGTTGCCTTCTTGTATACACCCTATCCAGGAATTGATCCCTCAACCTGGGTATTAGACCTTACTGGGAATCCAACACTTTAGGTCTATGGAACCATGATGTCCCAGCCAACTGAGCCACACCAGCCAGGATGACAAAGCAGTCTTTTGAACAAATGGTATTATGACAACTAGATATCATACACAAAGAATATGATTGGACACATCTCTCACACCATATATAAAAATTAACTCAAAACAGGATATAGAAATAACTAGAAGAGTTAAAACTCTAAAACTCTTATTAGAAAATATGACAGTAAATATTTTTGTTTTTTTGATAAATGGTATTGTCTTAGATATGACACCAAAAACTCAAACAATTTAGGGAAAAAATGGATACATTGGACTTCATAAAAATTAGAAAATTCTATAATTCAAAAGACAACATTAAGAAAGTGAAAAGGCAACCCAATGAATAGGATAAAAATATTTACCAATTACATATCAGATAAGAGATTCATATACAGATGATTTATATAAAGATGTCTCACAACTCAATAATAAAAAGCCAATTCATTATAAAATGACCAATGGATCTGAATAGGCTTTCCTCCAAAGACAATAACAGATCTTCATAAGTACATGAAATGATGTTTAATATTATTGATCATCTGGGAAATCAAAACAGCAAAGAGAGGCTACTTTATATCCACTAGGGTGGCTAAAATAAAGAAGACAGACTATAATAAACATTAACAGTGTGGCAGTTCCTCAAAATGCTAAACATAAAGTTACCTTATGAACAAGGAATTCCACTCCCAAGAGAAATAAATGAAAGTATGTGTCCACATAACCAGTTATATATGAATGCTCATAGCAGAATTATTTATTATAACCAAAAAGTAGAGGTAATCCACATGTCCATCAACTGATGAATAATAAATAAAATGTGGTATTATTTGCCAATACAAATCAATGAAGTATCGATACATATTTCTACATGGATCAACCTTGAAAACACATTATGCTAAGTGAAAGAAGCCAATCACAAATGAACGCGTGTAAGATTCCATTTATAAGAAATGTCCAGAATAGACGAATTCATAGACAGGAACTAGATCAGTGGTCCTAGGGTTTAAGAGAAAGGGAAAATGGGGAATTGCAGCTAATAATTATAGGGTTTCTGTTGGGATAATAAAACCTATTAATATTTGATAGTTGGAATGACTTAACTACTCTACAAATATACAAAAATACTGACTTGGATAATTTTAAATAGTGAATTTGGGGGTATGAAAACATGCTTCAAGGCAGGTGTTATAACAATTATCAAGAGAGATTAACTTCTGGTGTAAAAATGTCAAAAGTAGTAATTATTGCTAATAATTTTGGTATTTATTGATAACTTTATAGCAAGTTCTTTACTAGATATCATTTCATTTAATTATTGCAACATCTTACAAACATGAGAATAGGAGGTATGCTCATTGCTATGTGTTGAATTGTATCTCTTGCAAAATTCCTATGTAGAAGTCCTTATACTTTAAGTGTTAGTGTATTTGGAGGTAGGATATTTACAAAAAGTAATTATGTTAAAATGATGCTATTAGGGTGGTCCCCAATCCTATATGGGGGTGTCATAAGAAACATATAAATGGAAGACTGTGTGAAGACTCAAGGGGAAGGCAGCCATTCACAAGCCAGGGAGAGAGGCCTCAGAAAGAACCAATCCTACCAACAGTTTGATCTTGGACTTCTGCCTTCCAGAATGTGAGACAATACATATCTGTTGTTTAAGCTGCCTAGTCTGTGGTCCTTTGTTATAGCAGTCCTAACAAACTAATGCACTCATTTAACAGAAAAGTAAACTGAATTAAGAAGTGACTTATGAAAGGCCATTTATTGTTTACAGGATATCCTTTTACAATGGCATAAATTAGAGCTGCTGTTGACTGGGAAAATTATATCAAGCTTCCATACGTTATGGAAACAAAAGGTTGACAAAAGGTTTTGGGTGGTTTACTGTCTGAAGATATGGGGTGCCTCAATTAAGAATTTCTTTCCCTCTTATTTATCTTGCTCTAAGGTGTAATTCTTAAGTGAGTTCACAATAGCCTTAGGAGTTTGCAAGTATAGCATTATGATTCACGGCAAGATAAAACTAAGGGTAAATATCAGTTTATGAGGAAAGATTTAAAGACAGGCTGTCAATAAACAACTTCTATGTCTATAAATGCTGAAGAGAAAGATGACTAATTTTATATAGTTTTAAAATCTTCAAACATTTACCATCTTTACCATAGACTGAGAGTTTCTCTTCAAAATTGTCAAGTGGCAAGTTAGGAGACATTGAACCTGTTATGATTGAGAGACCAAATGTATTATTTTTCTGAGAATTCAGTGAAGGCAAGATGTTCAAGCAAATGCCAGCTTTACTAATATGGGTAGAAAGAATTTTTTTTGTAACTTATGGGTAATGCTTGTGACTTGTATGTATAGAAATTTTGCAGTAGAAAATTCTCAAGTGTTATCCTGCCAAAGCCAACCTTATAACCTGCTCAAAAATTTTGCTCTGATCCTCTGTAGATAAAAACATGAATCTTGAAGTTGAGTTAGCAAGAAAAAGTTACCTTTTATAGCTGCAAATTATTTAACTTTGAATTTTAGAAAATGTATTAGAAACTGCATAAGAAATATATATAATATATCAATGTTTAATATATGTGATATATAATTAATATGTAAATATAATTATATGTTCGTATATATTCATTGTTATTCATAATTCTAATACCTAATATAACTTATTTAATTCTCATAATAATACTCTGTGACAAATAGTATTATTAAGCTCTTTTATAAATGGGAGAAATTGAGACATAAATATTAAGTCAATTGTCTACTAAATGACATGGACCAAATTCAAACTTGGTCATTCTGATTTCACCACATGTGTTTTTTAAAAAAATCCAACTACATCATTTTCCACTTAAAAATATACAGCCTAAGAAGATTCCAATAATGAATATACACTTGTATCCACAGTAATTGTTATAAGGGTGCATGCATCATGGAGCAAAGAACTGGACTAGAGTCCTCACTTCATGACTTTGGAGAAGTAATTCCCGTCTGCATTTCAGATTCTTCCCTGATGTGAACATTAGTGCACAGCTTGCATCGTGTTTGAAGGAAAATATTTTGGCTCAGTCTGTGCCATAAGGTATGGGCTCATCACAAGAGAGTGAGTTTCTCCTCCCCTGTCTATAAACTTTAAATTTGTCAAAAGGAGTTTGAATGTAGGAGAGTTTTCTTCAGGATAAATTTTAAGAAAATCTTATAAAATAAAAGATTTCCACTTGATCCTTTTTAAAATAATAAGAATTTGGTTAGGTGGTGGATGAGATCTATTTAAGAGCTATACATGCACATAGTAGACATTCATTAAAATGAACAGTTTTAATTGTGAAAATTGTGACTTTGTGGGACACCTGCCAATTGCACATTTTACTCTGAAGATGTTAAGTAAATGAGTTATCATTTTGTCATTATTGTATAAGTTGAATCAAAAACACTTATAAGATACTAAACATAGATATATGTGGAAATCACATATAATGCAAACACATTGTTTACAGAAAATTGGAAATTAAATGATGTGCCATCACAGATAAAGATCTGCAACTAGGGTAAGCAAGATCAGTTCTCATGAATTCATAGGTCTGCTGGTGAAGACCAGCCTCTGCGGAAGAAGTGAATTTCTGTTAGTATCAACAATAGTCATAATCATAGATTGGATTGCTATTTACGGAAATATCATTGTATTCAAAGCTCTCCGAAAGAGCAGAGAGTAAAACTACATCAACCTTTCTTTTAAGCTGCATTCCCTAAAAAACAAAAGATTATCTTTCCAAAATAGTGTTCTTTGTGTTTGTTTGTTTGTTTGTTTAAGCACATGACAACACAGGTAATGTAACATAAGTCAAGACACTCCAACATTTAGGTCAGCTGTTCTGTTTCTAAGAATACTCTATCATGTTGCTATGCTTTTCTGGACTACCTCCATCCCATCCTCACCAATATCTTTTTGCCTGGCTTATTCAATATCTTATTTTGGCATTAGGTAGTATGTATATCTTAAATAAGGACTTTTATCAGCCAGGTCCTGTGTAAAAAAAGACCCAAGAATATAATATATTGGATATTTTTTCTTAAAATCACTGAAATAACACTCTTTGGTAGATTTTTTAAAATTACTTTTTGTTTGACACTGGAGAAGTCATTTCATCTCACAGAGTGCAGTTTTTTAAACAACCTGCAGAAAAGACTGTAAAAGGTACCTAAAGGTTTCTATATTTTTATGAACCATACTATACTGGGGTTAATAAAGTTATGTTTGATGGGAACAGAAAGAAATGTGCTCTGCTGAAAACACTGCAAGAACCACCCAGATTCCCATAACACTAATGATATCAGAAATAAGTGTAAGATGGTTGCTTTTCTTTGCTTTTAGTGTTAAGGGTAATGGGGCTTATGTTGCAATAGGAAAGAAAACTCCATAATATTTTCCAAGATATGAATGACAAGTAAAGAGTAGGTTCAGATGGGCCAATGGTCCACTAGGGCTTGAGCTGGAAAGAACGTTAGGTAATCAGTTATTTATTTTATTTTAATTATTTTTCTAATGCCCAACCACATTTCAGGATTCTGACTACTTTTTATCAATCTGGTTAGAGAATTGCTAGCATAGACACATATTTATAGAAAAATAATATTTTTACAGAGCTTAGTGTTTCTTTAGTTTAAAAGTCACAGGAACTAGTACAAGGGTGAAATAACAAAATTATGCTCATAAAGTGATAAAATGGTCCTATTTGTAAAACTAGTATAATCAAGGCATAGAAATAGCCAGTTATGTTGACCTCTCAACTTTTATTTTGGCTTTTAGTTTCAACTACCTTGATCATTCTAATTTACATTATTTCTAAAGTTACTATAAAATAACAGTGATTTTTTTCCCTTCTGAGTCATGCTCTGGTGGAAGTCCTAACGAACCTTGATTTATGAGGGAAAACTACAAAGAATTAGATTTCTGGCTAATTCCTTCACTGAGTCCTTCATAAAGTCTATTTATTTCTATATCAGTGACTAGTAAATTATGGATGCTTAAAACAAAACAAACAAACAAACAAACAAACAAACAAACAAACAAAAAACAGAGGACGTGTATGATGTCCAAGGAGGGAACTGATTCAAATGTGTACTTTTCAGATTTAAAATTCTTTCATGGAAAAGGAACATGTAAAGAAGAAAATAAAGAAATGGAGATGTTAAGTCACTATGCAAGGAATCAAAAACAGTAATCCTATGCTATAAGTACTTTTTGTTTTGTTTTTGTTTTTTTTTCCTTCACAAGACTATAAAATCTTTAAAAACAAAGATATAACAGACTATGTTTTTTCCATCAGGATCTATTACAGAGCTTAAGACCCAGTAGTAAGCTTTGAGATAATTTTTAATCAATATGTCAGTAATATGTAAGACTTGCAAATTCAGTGAAAGGGATTATAAACTCAATGTTGATTCAGCCTGACATGTCTCTTTCTCTCACTTTGTCTGTCTGGGTTTCATTTTTTACTTCCAACGATAACAAAGCAGCCCTAAAGGTCTCCAGTTCATGGTCTGACAATCCAAAAGAGTTCACATTAAACCAGGCCAAGTAAATGGCCTAAGCATAGCATATATAATGATATTCAAAGCACAGTACTGCTGCATCCTACTGAAAGAACAATAAAGCCTGATATTCACTTACCAGAGATATTATTAACTATCTATATTATCCTCTATTCAGATTATGTTTATGTATAATCCATTGAAGGGGTTTTAAAATATTTTTATTTTAACTCTCAGAATGCTAAAGGCCAAGAGATTTCAGTAGTTTGTCCTGTAGTTCATTCTTTTTTTAATTAAATCATTTTTATTGTTATTCTATTATAGTTGTCCTAATTTTTCTGTTTTTGACTTCCTCTGCCAATCCCACTCTCCACTCCCACAGTTAATTCCCACACTGTTGTCCATGTTCATGGATCATTCATATATGTTCTTTGTCTAAGCCTTTCCCTTTCTTTCCACCATTATCCTCCTTCCCCCTCCCCTCTGGTCACTTACAGTCTGTTCCAGGTTTTCATGACTGTGGTTCTATTTTGTTTGCTAGTTTATTTTGTTCATTATATTTCTATTATAGGTGAGATCATATGTTATTTGTTTTTCACCAACTGGCTTATTTCACTGAACATAATATTCTCCAATTTCAACCATGCTGTCACAAAATGTAGCTCTTTCTTTCTTTCTGCTCATAGTTTTCCATTGTGTAAATGTACCACAGTTATTTGATCCACTCATTCAATGATGAGCACTTCAGTTGTTAGCTAGCACTTGGCTATTGTAAATACCACTGCTATGAACATACAGGTGCACACATTTGTTTGAATTGGTGACTCAGGATTCTTAGCGTATATTCCCAGCAGTGGAACCTCTGGGTCAAAAGGCAGTTCCATTTTTACTTTTTTAAGGAAATTCTATACTGTTTTTCACAGTGGCTGCATTCTCACCACATCCTTGTTTGTTGATTTGTCGATGATGGCCATTCTGAACAGTGTGAGGTGATATCTCATTGTGATTTTAATTTGCATCTCTCTGATGACTAGTGATGTTGAGCATCCTTTCCTATGCCTATGGGCTCTCTGTATTTCCTCATTGGAGAAGTGTCTATTCAGGTCCTTTGCCCATTTTTTAATTGGGTTATTTGTCTTCCTGGTGTTGAGTCTTCTGAGTTTCTAATATACTTTGGAGGTCAAACTCTTGTCTGATGTACCATTTACAAATGTTATCCCATACAGCCATTTCTGTTTTCATTTTGATGATGCTCTCTTTAGCCATGCAGAAGCTTTTTAGTTTGATGTAGTCCTATTTGACTATTTATTTTTCTTTATTTTCCTTGGCCTAGGAGCTATATTCACAAAAATCACCAAAAAGGAAAAACCTAATGTCAGATAGAGTCCTCTATTTCCTCCAGGCATGATGTGGACTGCAGCCTTGCCTGTTTTTTATATATTTATTAGTGGTTATTAACTAGAAACTATTTTGAATAAACCCAAAAGTTTTAGCCAAATAAACAAACTGACTAGGCAGTAATGAAAAATGTGTTTAAGAATATTAAGGAATATTTGCTGAGTTACCTCATCTTTGCCTTCATTAATGATCATTGGACACACACATATGGGACCAGATTGCCAGAAAATCTTGTCAAAGTTAAGGCAAAGTAAGATTTACCATGCAAAATAGACTCCTTTGATCAGTCCTAACTGCCCGGCAGTACCTGGAAAATTGTCACTTAATATAGTGAACCTATCAAACAAATCATTTTAATCAAAATTTAGAGTCAGAAAATGTTACCTGTTAGACAAATAATTTTAAAGTTATTGAAATACTCTAATCTTAAAGAATTAGGTGATCTTTATGCTTAAAATCCTTGAATTTAAAGATGAATGTAGTATCATATTGACAAGTAGTTCAGAGGAAAAGCTTTCAGCTTGTGTTACCACTAGTTAGTTTCAGAAACAAAGTCTGAAAGTGAATTAACACAACACAGATAATATTTCACATAGGAACAAGCTTATCATGGTTTGGTGGGGTGGTGTTTTCCTTATCAAGGAACCAGATTTATGAACTAGTGATTCATCAAATAAAAAATATAGAAGCATAAACTCCATAATATTAATGATTGCCGTACTATTTCCCAAAGCTGTAAAATCTATATGTATATAGAAATGTTTGCACTTGTATTATATTTTAGCTATGAACAAATTAATGTGCAAAGATAGTAAATTGTTAAATAATTTTGTTTCTTAAGAATTTGGAAATACTGAAATTATTCTCTTAAAAATATATCCAGGTTTGCTTAATCTGGTGCCTTCATTTTCTTTCTAATAATTTCCCTTGTGGTGTTTCAAAATCCTTCCATTAACCCGGAGCAGCACTTGAAAAATAGCCTGGAGTTCTTCACTTTTGCTTTTAGATGGCAGGATTATGTATCAATAAGCTGCTGAGCAATTGAATAAAGTCTTCAAGAGTTTAAATGGAAGACTAAATGTAGCAACATGGCTCTACCATAAAGGTAACATTCAACGTTGCAAAAGGTAGAAACTGCATCTACCAGACAAGTGCTATATGAAATTGAGGGGAGACCCATTTAGGAATATTGCACAACCTGTGGGTTCTCTCAGCTCTGTATTTTCACTCTATGGTTACTGTGCTTCATTCTTGTCTATGAGGAAAATCTAGGCAATTTCTGAAGCATTTTAAAGTAGGAGGCAACCTAGCAGTTTAGTTGAACTTTCTTTTGATGCAGTAACATAATCAGTAGTAGTAATGCTTAAATGTTTATTTGAATAGCAGAACATTTCCTCCAAAATGAATTCCACTTATAAACTCTGTATGCTAAATAGAAAAGGTTGCATTACTCTGGCTAGGAGTAGGCGAAGCAACCATAATGTTCCTCTTTCCCACAACCTGCTCCGCAGAGGTGTGGCCCTCCCCGGTCCTGCAGAGCACAGTTTGAATGCCACTGTTCCCTGACATCCTGGAATGGTGCCATGAAACTTTGCTCAACACCTACAGTGAAAGTAAACTCACTATGTACTGAGGCCACCCACACTGATTAGAGGAAATTGATAGCTTTTGTGTTGCCCACCATATGTCAAAACACGCCTCTCTTTAACCTCCCACTTGTTTTGCCCTCCGTTGCTACTTATTCCAGTTATACAGACTTTTCCCAGTATGAGCTTTTAAAACATCTGGCAGATGTATTAGAGTTAATATAATATTTTTGAAACAACCTTCAAGAAATACTGATGTCCCTAAATATGTAATATTTATTTCCTTAACACATGCCAGGTGTGTTAAGGTGGGCTTTGTATGTGCTGTTCCAGGACAACCCAATGAATGGTACTGTTATTATTAAGGACATTATCAGAGGTTAGAGGGCCAAGTAAGTTGCCGAAGGTTATATGCCCACTAAGTGGGAAAGCTATAATTTAAATCATATGTTATGCTTTATAAATCAACTTTATTAACTTTTTGCAATATTGCCTTATGGTAAAATTTGGCAAATGTTTTATATGCACCTGAAAGAATGTGTGTTCTGTCATTGTTTTGCACATAATCTTATTATGACTCATTATTTTCAAAGGATCTATTTGCTACATTACTTGTCTGCTTCTTCTATCACTGTTTTTGAGAAATGGGTTGAAGTGTCTCATTATGACTATATGTTTTTGCTCATTATTCTTCTCTTTAATTTGGTCAGCTTTTCATTAATAGAGATTAAAGGTATGTTTTATTGTACTTGGGGGTGGTTTGGAGGTTGTGTTTCTTAAAATTGTATACTTAAGAAAATATTTCTTAAAATATTAGGGGGTATTATTTTGGATGTTCAAATCCTCCCACTGAATCTATGCAGATGAATACATAATTGATTTTAAAATAATAAATAAATAAATAACTTTTAAAAAGAAGGAGACTTCAACTTGTATCTCACAATATCTGGTATAACAAGAAACAGATCAGTAATGCAAAAAACAGATCCTTTGAAAATAGCGAGTCAGCTTGATAGATCAATCTATCTTTAAGTTTACTAATGTTCAATCATATTTGAACTTTTAGTATTGACACATTCAGAATTGGTAGCTACTGTATTTTGCTTTGGATCTACTTTTCCAATACCTAATAGTACTTAATTACCAGAGTCTAAAAATAGTGTTTCCATTGTAGAAGAATAAGTTTCCCAGCAATCTTAGATAGGGAAAACAATGATGCCTATCAGAAGGCCTGTTCTTTTATTTTTTTTTTTTATTATTGATTATATTGTTACAACAGTTCCAATTTTCTCCCCCTTGCTCCCCTCCACCCAGCACCCCCCTCCCCCAGCAATCCCCCCCAAGTCCATACCCCTGGTCTGTAAAAATTAACTATCCCCCCCCTCTCAAATATTAGGACCCTTTGTAATCTTGTAAAGGACAATGGGCGAAGGTCTCAAGCTCCTCTAGCTGCTTCAAGCTGGACATGGTCGTCGTCCTACCTACCCTTGGGTCCAGAAAACCCTAATAAGAGTGGGAGTGTGGAGGGGAGGGTGGCCTTCCCACATGGGGAAGGATTGTGCAGACTCCATCCAGGTCAGTTGGCTGTCTCCAGTCAACGGCGTGCTTGGTTTAACAGGCTGGTGTCCTTGTTGTGTTCTGGGGCAACAGATTTGGCGAAAAGGGTTAAAAGACATCATTCACTCCATAATTACTAGATGACAAAAGGCAGGGATTAATTTTTCAATGTTCCATATTAGGAAAAAAAAAAGGGGGGGGGGCTTCTTTGTAAGAAGGTGTGCTAGGCACATCTCACCTGTCCAAAACCCTTTTGCCCATTATGCTTAGTTTGGGCTGAGGTAAATAGTTTAGGTTTTCCCCCTCTCAGACCTCTGGGCCTTTTCTGTCCAAGCCATTAGGATAGAAAAGAGAAACCAGTTTTAAAGTGAAGCCCACAGACCACCCCATTCTTCACCAACCCAGCAATTTAGTTCAGCCAAACCGTTGAGTCTCAGGAGGCAGTGCTGCAGAGAGGATTAAGTGAGGCTTATGCGTACAGACAATCACTCAGGTAATGCGATCATAGGCTTATGTCCTTTGAAAACAGAAAACACGTGTTAATTTATGTAACATAACCCACAAACAAGTCTCTAAATCTGTAAGACTGTCTTATTGGGAAGACATCCAGTTGCAAGGCACTTGAAATTCTATTTGCCTGCAACTTGAATATCTTTGATGATATCACAGACATGGTTTAATTTTCAAGTGAAACCATATTTTAAATGAGAAGAAACTTTTAAGACGGTTAGTTGCCCTATTTTATAGTCTACTACTGATAATTGTGATTTTCCTTGAATAATAATTTTTCTCCCTAAGGTTACCCTCCTTGTCTTTAAAGGGACTACATTAAGTCCATTTTTAATTTATCCTGTTCGTTTGCATAAACATAACAAGAGCAGCAAATGATCACTTATGATCTTTAGTTCTGCTTTGCTGGAACGTACCCAAGGAATATTTGCGGTGACCCTCAGTCTGCTCTTCAGGGCACAGAAGCTGAGCCACATATCTGGCATTCACCCTTGCCTGTACAAACCTGTTTTTTCCAAGTCTTTCTGGTATTTCATTGTGTCTTAAGGTCCCTTCTAGCCATCTTTCAGGAAAACAACCTTCGTTCCTTGCCTGGAAAGATTGCTGTGGACCGCACAACCAACCATGGTACCAGGCCTTTTATCTCATGGGCTTTTATTACCTTTGAAAGTCATTCCCAGTTCCTCAGGGCTTTTTGGTAACATTCTGAGCCCAAGTATGTTTCCTTTAGGCTTGACATTCCAGTCAAAGACTTGGTCAAAAAAAAAAAAAAAAAAAGGAACCTCTATTAACAACTGGTTTTATTAGGTCTATGCAAAGAAACTTATGTCATTACTTACTTGTTTAGAATGCCAAACTCTGGAGGGATCAAATAGGGAGAAAAATATACAACGTGAAGAAAAATCTTTGTCTTAATATTCACTGAACTGGCATTTCCATTCTTCATATTTTCATTTTTCCCCCACTAAAAAAAATTTTTTTGTTTGTTTTTCCATTACAGTTGTCTCACTTTTTTACCCCTCTTGCTTCCCTGCACTTTGTCCCTCCCTTCCCCCACATTTAGTCTCCACTCAGTTGCCCATGTCCATGGGTCATTCATATATATATATTATTTTTTTACTTGACCCTTCCCCTTCTTACACCCTTCTCTTCCTCCTCCCACCCCCCCCTTGTTACTGTTAGTCTACTTCTTGTTTACATACCTCTGGTTCAATTTTGCTCATTTGTTTGTGTTGTTCATTAGTTTCCTGTAATAGGTGACAGCATAGGGTATTTTTCTTTTGTTGCCTGGCTTATTTGACTAAGCATAATTTTCTCTAGTTCCATCCATGTTGTTGCAAATGGTAGAAGTTCCTTCTTTCTTTCTGCTACATAGAATTCCATTGTGTAAATGTACCACAGTTTTTTGATCCACTCATCTACAGATGGGCATTTAGGTTGTTTCCAGCACTTGGCTATTGTAAATAGTGCTGCTATGAACATTGGAGTGCATAGGTTCTTTTGTATTGGTGTTTCAGGATTTTTTGGATATAATCCTAGCAATGGAATTGCTGGTTCAAAAGGCAGTTCCATTTTTAGTTTTTTTAGGAAATTCCAAACTGTTTTCCATAGTGGCTGCACCAGTCTGCATTCCCACCAGCAATGCACCAGGGTTCCTGTTTCTCCTCATCCTCTCCAGCACAAGTTGTTTGTTGATTTGTTGATGATGGCCATTCTGACTGGTGTGAGGTGGTATCACATTGTGGTTTTTATTTGCATCTCTCTGATGGCTAGTGATGTTGAGCATACTTTCATATGTCTATGGGCCCTCTGTATGTCTTCTTTGGAGAAGTGTTTGTTCAGGTCTTTTGCCCATTTTTTAATTGGGTTGTCTGTCTTATTGGTGTTGAGTCGTATGAGTTCTTTATATATTTTGGAGATCAATCCCTTGTCTGAGATGTCATTGGCGAATATATTTTCCCATATGGTTGGTTTCCTTTGCATCTTGCTGATGTTTTCTTTAGCTGAGCAGAAACTTTTTAGTTTGATGTAGTCCCATTTGTTTATTCTTTCCTTTATTTCCCTTGCTTTAGGAGATATATCAGTGAAAATGTTGCTACGTGGGATATCTGAAATTTTCCTGCCTATTTTTTCCTCTACGACTTTTATGGTATCACGGCTTACATTTAAGTCTTTGATCCATTTTGAGTTTATTCTGGTGTATGGTGTGAGTTGGTGGTCTAGTTTCATTTTTTTGCATGTCCCTGTCCAGTTCTCCCAACACCATTTGTTGAAGAGACTCTTTTCACTCCATTTGATGTTCCTTCCCCCTTTGTCAAATATTAGTTGACCATATAAACCTGGGTTAATTTCTGGGCTCATTTCTGGGCTCTCTATTCTGTTCCATTGATCTATATGTCTGTTTTTATGCCTGTACCAGACTGTTTTGATTACCGTTGCCTTGTAGTATAGTTTGATATCAGATATTGTGATTCCTCCTACTGTGTTCTTCCTCAAAATTGCTGTGGCTATTAGGGCTCTGTTTTGGTTCCATATAAATTTTTGAAGTATTTGTTCTAGGTCTGTGAAATATGTTGCTGGTATTTTAATAGGGATTGCATTGAATCTATAAATTGCTTTGGGTAGTATGGACATTTTAATGATGTTGATTCGTCCCATTCATGAGCATGGTATATGCTTCCATTTATTTGTATCTTCTTTAATTTCTTTCTTCAGTGTTATGTAGTTTTCTGTGTACAGGTCTTTTACCTCTTTGGTTAAGTTTATTCCTAGGTATTTTACTTTTCTTGTTGCTATGGTAAATGGGATTTTTCTTTCAGTTTCTATCTCTGAGTTTTTATTGTTGGTGTATAAAAATGCCTTTGATTTCTTAATGTTGACTTTGTATCCTGCTATTTTGCCGAATTCACTTATTAGGTTGAGTATTTTTTTTGTGAAGTCTAAAGGATTTTCTATGTACACTATCATGTCATCTGCAAATAATGACAGTTTTACTTCCTCTTTTCCAATTTGGATGCCTTTTATTTCTCTTTCTTGTCTGATTGCTGTGGCTAGAATTTCCAAGACTATGTTGAATAGGAGTGGAGAGAGCGGACATCCTTGTCTTGTTCCTGATCTCAGGGGGGATGCTCTCAGTTTTTGCCCATTGAGTATGATGTTGGCTTCAGGTTTCTCATATATGGCCTTTATTATGTTGAGGTATGCTCCCTCTATTTTCATTTTGCTGAGAGTTTTTATCATAAATGGGTGTTGTACTTTATCAAATGCTTTTTACGCATCTATTGATATTATCATGTGGTTTTTGTCTTTCATTTTGTTTATGTGGTGTATCACGTTTATTGATTTGTGAATATTAAACCATCCTTGCCCAGGCTCTGTAGCTTCAGCTTCACTGGAGAGGACACTCCAGCGTCATCGCAAGATGTTGATTCAACACGGGAGGAGACAGATACCGTGTCACTCCCGAGTCGGACTGCACAGCCATTCTCGGCGGTGCAGATAGACTCTTAAGAAGCTACACCATCGTCTCTCGAGACGGACGGGCATGGGCAACAGCAGACCCTCCATATCACCCTGCCCAGGCTCTGTAGCTTCAGCTTCACTGGAGAGGATACTCCAGTGTCATCACAAGATGTCGATTCAACACGGGAGGAGACAGATACCGTGTCACTCCCGAGTTGGACTGCACAGCCATTTTCGGCGGTGCAGATAGACTCTTAAGAAGCTACACCATCGTCTCTCGAGACGGACGGCTGCCGACGACGAAACCATCCTTGCATCCCTGGGATGAATCCTACTTGATCGTGGTGTATGATCTTTCTAATGTGTTGCTGGATCCGGTTTGCCAATATTTTGTTGAGGATTTTAGCATCTATGTTCATCAGCGATATTGGTCTGTAGTTTTCTTTCTTTGTTGTGTCTTGACCTGGTTTTGGAATTAGGGTTATACTGGCTTCATAGAACGAGTTTGGGAGTCTTCCCTCTTCTTGTATCTTTTGGAATAGTCTGAGGAGGATAGGAGTTAGTTCTTTCCTAAATGTTTTGTAGAATTCACTTGTGAAGCCATCCGGTCCTGGGCTTTTGTGTGCTGGGAGTTTTTTGATTACTGCTTCAATTTCACTAGCTGTTATTGGTCTATTCAGACTTTCTGCTTCTTCTTGATTCAGTTTGGGAAGACTATAGGTTTCCAAGAATCTGTCCATTTCCTCTAGGTTGTCAAATTTCTTGCCATACAGTTGTTCGTAATAATTTCTTATAATTCTTTGTATTTCTGTTGTATCAGTTGTGATTTCTCCTCTTTCATTTCTGATTTTATTTATTTGGGTTCTCTCTCTTTTTTTCTTGATGAGCCTGGCTAAAGGCTTGTCAATTTTGTTTATCTTTTCAAAGAACCAGCTCCTACTTTTGTTGATCTTTTGAATTGTTACTTTAGACTCTATGTCATTTAATTCTGCTCTGATCTTGGTGATTTCCTTCCTTCTACTTTTTCTGGGTTTTGCTTGTTGTTCTTCCTCTAGTTCTTGTAGCTGTAGGGTTAAATTTTTTATTAGAGATTCTTCTAGCTTTTTTAGGTAGGCTTATATTGCTATGAACTTTCCTCTTAAGACTGCTTTCACTGTATCCCATAGGTTTTGCATTGTTGTGTGTTCATTATAATTGGTTTCCAGGAACTTTTTGATTTCTTCCTTGATGTCATTGTTGACCCATTCATTATTTAATAGCATGTTATTCATTCTCCATGAGTTTGAATGTTTTTGAGTTTTTTCCTTGAGGTTGATTTCCAATTTTAAGCCATTGTGATCTGAGAAGACGCTTGATATAATTTCAATTTTCTTGAATTTATTGAGGCTTGTTTTGTGTCCTAACATGTGGTCTATCTTTGAAAATGTTCCATGTACACTTGAGAAATATGTATATTTTGCTTCTTTGGGGTGAAAACTTCTATATATATCGACTAAGTCCATTTGATCTAAAGTGTTGTTTAGTGCCTCAATATCTTTGGTGTTTCTGTGCTTTGAAGATCTGTCCATTGTTGACAATGGGGTGTTAAAGTCCCCTACAATGAGTGTGTTGCTGTCTATATCTTTCTTGGAGTCTTTCAAAATTTTCCTTATATATTTGGGTGCTCCTAATTTGGGTGCATATATATTTATAAGGGTTATATCTTCTTGATGGATCTTTCCCTTAAGTATTATGAAATGCCCTTCTTTGTCTCTTTTTATGGACTTTGCTGTGAAATCTGTTTTGTCTGATATAAGTATTGCTACCCCGGCTTTTTTTTCATGTCCATTTGCTTGAAATACTTTTTTCCATCCCTTTACTTTCAGTCTGTGTAGATCTTTTGTTCTAAGATGTGTCTCTGGTAGACAGCATATATGTGGGTCATTCTTTCTAATCCATTCAGCTACCCTATGTCTTTTAATTGGAGCGTTTAATCCATTTACATTTAAGCTTATTACTGGTAAGTACTTATTCATTGTTATTTTTCCTCTTTGTACCCTTGTTCTTCTCTGTCTCTCTCTGTTTCTTTATCTTCTTGGAGCAGACCCTTTAGCATCTCTTGCATTGCTGGTTTGGTGGAGACGTATTCTTTTAGTCTTCCTTTGTTTGAGAAACTCCTTATTTCGCCTTCCATTTTGAATGAGAGCCCTGCTGGGTAGAGTATTCTTGGTTGTAGGCCTTTGTTTTTCATTGCTTGGAATATTTTTTGCCATTCCCTTCTGGCTTGTAGTGTTTCTGCTGAGAAATCTGGGGATAGCCTTATTGGAGCTCCCTTGTATGTTATTAGTTGTTTCTCTCTTGCTGCTTTTAGGATTCTCTCTTTGTCTTTGAATGTTGGCGTTTTAATTATGATGTGTCTTGAGGTGGGCCTGTTGGGGTTCATTTTCATTGGGACCCTCTGTGCTTCATGGATTTGCGTGACTCTTTCTCTTCTCATGTTAGGGAAGTTTTCTGTCATTAGTTTTTCAAAGAGGTTTTCTATCCCTTGCTCTTCTTTTCTCCTTCTGGAATTCCTATGATACGGATATTATTACATTTCATGTTGTCCTGCAGCTGTCTTAGAGCCTCTTCAGTCTTGTTCAGTCTTTTTTCATTTTGTTGCATTGTCTGGGAGTTTTTGTGTACGTTGTCCTCCAGTTCGCTGATCCGATCTTCTGCTTCCTCTAGCCTGCTTTTAATTCCTTCTACTGTGTTCTTCCATTCAGAGATTGTATTCTTCATTTCCTCCTGGCTCTTATTGATAGCATCCATGTCCTTTTTGATGCTGGTATAATTCTCAGTAAGTTCCTTATAGTTCTTCTGGAGTTCACTGTAGTTTTTCTGGAGTTCTTTGTAGTTTCTGCTGATCTCATTTAGCTTCTCCATAATCCATGTTTTAAATTTCGTATCTGATATTTTGCTCCCCTCTATTTCATTTAGCACTCTTTCTGGGGATTCTACCTTTCCTTTTGATGGGGGGTTGTTTCTCTGTCTCCCCACTTTTGTGATTCCTTTTGTTTGTTGGTGCTTCTTAGAATGATCTGTTCTTCCTGGATCTGCCTCTGGTAGCGTCAGATCATGTATCAGACTGGCCCTAGGCAGCCTATTGGAGATTTCCAGTGATCTACTGCCTTTGTCTCTCTTCTTTAGTTGTTACTATACTCAATCTGTGGTTGGCCGTCAGTCTTAAGGACCGTGGGTGTGGCAACTTAATTCCTGTATGCAGGGCTTTTATTTCCCCTTAGTATGATGCCACTTGGAGGGGGATGGTCTGTCTGCTGTACTGGAGCTGAGTCAGCACTGGCTGGTCCTGGGAGGGGGTTAGTGTAGCTTCCACTTACTCCTCCGCCCTCCTGGATCTCCATCTGCGTTGTCCTTGATGATATTTCTTTAATCTGTCTGGTTGTATTTCAGCTACTTTTTGGTGAATCTTTTTCTCTGGTTAGTTGATTGAGAGTCACTCTGCCCACCTTGTCTTGAGATCTTTTGTGAAGGTGTCAGTCACTCACTCCTCTCCGCATTTGTTCCTGGATTCTGTCCTGAACAGGAGCGAGCTGAGAACACTGTCCCTACTCCGCGGCCATCTTGGTCCCCCCAGAAGGCCTGTTCTTGATGTTAAAATATCTCTTGATTGATGAGAAGGTATGAATTTAAGTAAAACATAGCATAGAAGTAAAATATAATTAAGAGGATGCCTATGGTTGTTCTATCTTATTGCTGCGTAAATATGGCTATTTATTATTACTGATCTTTCAATTCATAAAGAAGTTTTTATGGAAAAGAGGATAAAAGTACCAATTGATAATGGCATATTACTCAGACTTGTGGATTCTTTCTCTAGTAAGAGGAAAGAGGACAATATTATTGTCTAGAATATTTTGAGACCACAAAAACTTGGCTTATAATTTTCTTAGGTTTTGCAGAAATAGAGATGCTATTAAGTTGACATCTTCTTGTTCTAGTGACTAAGAATATACCAGCATTTTTATTACAAACTCATCTCTTATGAGGGAAATGTTTTGATCCATGGGGCAAATAACATATATTTGCCTCAAGCCTAAACAACAAAGCCCAGAATGCTTAAAGATAACATAAACTTTCTATTTTGTTCTTACCTTCAATATTATTACATCACTTTGGAGGTCTGTAAAGTAACCACAAAAGGCATTTTAGTCTCTTTTCTGCTTTCCATTCCCCAAAACTTGTGAATTTCTTTAATGTCATTTAAACAGAGATCACTGGCTTTATAATTAAATCCTTTTATCATACTTTCTGAAGGCCTGAAAATAATAATTATTAGTGTGAGATTATATAGTTATTTTTAGTATTTTAATAAGTTAACTTAACTTCCAAAAATAATATGACCTTGTGGTTTCCCTATCATATCTTCTTAACTCTCCCTATTGATCATGACCATCATATTGAACTCCATAGCAATTATTTCTTTGTTCTCCATTTTAAATAGTTTTATATATTTATAAGCCTTCTTTAAAAAAATTTTCTTAAAAAATATTTTAACATTATCTAAGTTACATTTATTTGTATAAAATATTTTAGGTTCTACAGTTTTCTTTTAATATTATATTATTAAGATCCATCTGGCTTTGTTTTTATTATAGTATATGTTAATATACAAGATTAGTAAATCCAATCTCTATGTTATAGATTTTGGTAGTTTTAGTTTTTTTTTTCTTGCATATGGCCCACAGTAAATATTTGCTAGTATTTTTCTTGAGTATAAAATGGGGTAAAATTAAGTGGTAATAATATATAGGAATGCTCAATTGCATTTTTAGAGAAAGAAAAGAAAGCCATAAATCGATCAAAGAATGCCACGATTAAAATAATAAGATTATTATTATAGGCACCGAACTTCCAGAATTTTCTGATTAAACAAAAGCTTCTCACATCCCCTCTTAAAATAAAGCTTGTTTACTTTATTTATTTATTTATTTATTTATTAATCCTCACCCAGGCATACATTTTTTATTGCTTTTAGCGAGAGAGTAAAAAAAATATATAAATGTCAGAGAAAAACATTGATTGGCAGCCTCATGGACACATCCCAGCCAGGGATTGACCCCCTGCGATCTAGGTATGTGCCTTGACTGGGAATTGAACCTGTAACCTTTTGTTTCATGAGACCATGCTCCAACTAACTGATCCACCCAGCCAGGGCTAAGCTCATTTTTAATGCCACAAAAGTAGTCACTTGCTTAAATGAAAAAGTAGTGTGATAAAAAGATCAAAATATTTTGTCAGTTAAAGCTGATTTAGAATTTTGTATTTTTGTAAAATCTTATTGTGTATGGTATGGGCTCCAGGGACAGAACTGTTTGCATTAAATCTCATACAAACAGCTTCTTTACTGCTGTTCACACAGTGGCTTTATCTGTAAAATGGAGGTTAAAAAAATGGGTCCAGTAAGAAAAAAACTAGAGCCACTACAATGTTTATGAAAATAAAAGTTTAATAGAGGGATTAGGGAATATAAAAACAAGAAAACTTGTAGGAGAGAAGATTTAGATAAGAAGGTTATAGCCCTAGAACCAGAGAAATAGCCCTGAGTGACTTCAGACTGATGTACTGTCCAGATGAAAAAATCAAAACTTCCACATAAATATGAGATTCCACAGTATCTGGCCCTACCAGTTGCGAGGAGGTTGCTCACAGAAATCTATGGGAAGGCAAAACCTTGGTGCCCAATTATAAAACAGGAGTTCCTGAAAAGATGTGATAAGCCAGAGCTTATAGAAATGTCTACAGAGAGGCTGCATTTGCCTACCACTACCTTCTAAGAATAATGGACTGTCTTGCTCTCTGCTTTCCAAATCTCTCAATTTCTTCTCTTTGGAAGACTCTAAGCCAGAATCCTCAGGAGAAAAAGATTCTGGGAAATATAGAGTTTTAGCTGCTCTTCTATAATGTTAATGGTACCTAATATGTAGAAGGTAGAGTTCATAAATAACATTCCGTGGTTTATAATATGGTCTATGGCAGCCGTCCGTCTCGAGAGACGATGGTGTAGCTTCTTAAGAGTCTATCTACACCACAAAGAATGGCTGTGCAGTCCGACTCGGGAGTGACACGGTATCTGTCTCCTCCCGTGTTGAATCGACATCTTGCGATGACGCTGGAGTGTCCTCTCCAGTGAAGCTGAAGCTACAGAGCCTGGGCAGGTGATATGGAGGGTCTGCTGTTGCCCATGCCCGTCCGTCTTGAGAGACGATGGTGTAGCTTCTTAAAAGTCTATCTGCACCGCCGATAGACTTTATGTATCACAGAAAGCTGTAAAAATAAATAAAATAATGTACATGAAGTACTAAGAATAATGACTGGCTCAAAGAATACTAAAACCATCATTTTACAAACAGTGTGATCCAATTAAATAACTTTACATCTTTGTACGGCTTTTTCCCCTTTCTTTGTCACAATGTAGAATACAGATAATGGGAAATTTGTTTTTTGTTTTTGTTTTTGTTTCTTACAATGAGCTCCTGGGCATGTTCATCATTTTAGGTTTAACTAGGACCCAGTATTGTGTCTGGGTATAGCAGGTATTTGACAAGCTAGTTGCTTCCCCTCATTTGTCCACTAACTATTTTATTTAATTATCTACAGGCCTGAGCCACTGCACTGGGCAGGTTGGGTATGAAAATTACATAAAGTACATTTATTACCATCGAGGAACTTACAATGCAAAAAAAAAAAATTTTTTTTCTAAAGAAGTTGGCCTGTTTTGTGCCCAGCACCCCTCCAAGCAAAGCCAGCACAGGTGGCTCTCAGGCCTAAGTTACAGCACTTTGCATAATATGAAGAGTAACATGTACATACAGACCTCAGTCTTAAAATAAATTCTTATTTTACAAAGGAACACACAGACACACACAAATGCCCAAGGAAGCAGTATACCATGGAGTTTTAGTTACAATTCTGGCGCCAAAGTACTAACAATTCCAGGTTTGACACTTATTAAGCATGCAGCCATGGGTAATTTATTTAGACTTATTCCACCTCTGCAACGTGGAGATGTTAACAACAACCATTTCATAGTATTATGGCATATGTTAAATTAATATATTTAAAATATACTTAAAAGGGTCTCTGGCACATAAAATTCACTAACAATCTTTTACTATTGTAATTATTTTCAGGGTACACTGATGTTACAGAAATAACACCCTTACCACAGTATGTATAGTCTATGCCATGTGACAAGTATGTTCAATAGGGATGATACATTCTGGATGGTGTTAACAGTCATTTATTCTGTCCAAGAGTCCTGAATATAAAGCAAAGAGAAAGAGCTGGAAGCAGATGGTTCAGTAGAATAATTAATAAAAGTAGAGAGAAATGGTAATGGAGACAAATAGATGAATAACTGAGTTGATAGTCAAAATATTCACTATTCATGGAGAGAAAAATGGCAAGAGGAACAGGTTTTCAGAGCTTCTCTTGTATAAAACTAATCTTGCCACTGATTGTTGAATGATAATGGCTTAAATTATCAATGAAGTCTGACTGCATCATTCATGAGGTCATTTCCAATTTTTCCTTGCTTTCTTATCATTTTGGGGGAATTCCCAATTACTTATGATGAATTCAGTGTTATTGTGTTTGTATCAACACAAAGATATACAATGATATTTAAAAGAAACCCACATTATTCAATGTACAATGGGATAATGTAAGAACAGAGAAGATACATACGTATAGTTATAAACATAGATATATTTCATTCTTCTTCTTCTGCCAGTCTCTCCAAATCACCACTACTGCCCACCCCAATAAGTTTACCCAACATGGATTCTGGGATTATTCTAAGTACATTATCTGCATACATTTAGTATGTTTGGAAATAAATGCTATTTCTAAATGGACCAATATGTTGATGGAACAAGAAAGGGCAAGAAGAGCTTTAGAAAAAGAAAGAAGATATTTAACTTAACATTTATAGGACTTCCATGACATTAATTCAGTTAAGAATAATGACTGTTGAGCTATTATTATTATTAATTTTATTCTCATTTGCCTAGGCTCTCCACCATTCAAATCTTAGTGATTATTATGAAATATTATAATTATAACAATACAGTTATAAGTTTTAATTATATAAGCATAACATTAATGAGTTCTTCAGTGATAGCATCTATACTGGAAAAATGGTAATGGGAGAGAGAAACTTGGATATCAGATTGAAAATGGCTTCTGAAATGGAAACAAAAAGTCTGTCATTTTAAACAAAGTTCTTGAAAAAACAAACACACAAAAGTTTCACCAAGAAGTAAAAAATAAAAAGCCCACCAGTGCATAACATACAATTAATTACGGTAATATTATTTACAGTTTAAAGTACTTAGAATCCTTTAGATAATAATTTACTTCTACAATTCCTATATTAGAGTTAATATGCAACTTAGTCATTCAAGATATATGATGATTCACATAATTGCAGAGCTATGTTCATATTATATTTAAGAATTTTCCTAAGTTCTCAGAATTGTAAATTCCTTTCTAACTGGCCAGTTAATGCATTTTCCCTCCTCTTTGTGATATTAAATATCAAATATAAGGTAGAGTTATTTGCTTTTATTCTAGTAGGTCATTTCTTTTAACATAGCTATTAAAAATCTCTTTTTAAGACAGTATAAATAAAATAAAATGTCAGTATTTCTCTGTGTGATACAGGAGAATTACTGGTACTTATACAGAAGAAAATTATAGTTAGTATTGCTATAGTTGGGTGTCATAGGTTAGGTTTCTTATTTAATGACTACTAGTTTTTTCTTGGCATTCTGATGATAATTTATTAGTAATAACAAATAAAGCTTTGTTTATAATTATACCTAAGAGAAGTGCTTCTTTTTTTACTGTGGTAACATACATAACACAAATTTACTGTTTTAATTTTTAACATACACAGTTCAATAGCATTAAGTACATTCACTTTGTTGTGCTGTGATCACCACCATCAATATCCAAAACTTTCTTACCCCCTTAAACTGAAACTCCATTTTTATTAAACCATAGATACACTTTCTCTCCTTCTCTAGTCCTAGGCAACCACCAATCTACTTTCTATCTCTTTGAATTTGACTACACTACTCATGTCATGTAAGCAAAATAACATGATAATTAATCCTTTTGTTTCTAGATTATTTTATTTAGCATAATGTCATCAAGATGCATTCATATTGTAGCATGTAACAGGATTTTATTTCGTTTCAAGACTAAATAATATCCCATTGGATTTACATACCATATATTGTTTATCCATTCATCCATCAATGGGCAGTTTGATTGTTTCTGCCTTTTAGCTATCATGAATAATGCTGCTATGAACATTGGTGAGGCAAATATCTGAGTCTATGCTTTTACTTTTTTGTATTTCTCTAATACTTCCATAATAATTCATGATGCTGAGCATCTTTTTATGTGTTTACTGACCATATGTATATTTACTTTGGAGAAGTGTTTATTTAAGTCTGAAGTGGTATTTTTAAATGAATCATATTTATAACTTTTGTTTTTGAACAAAGTGAACAAATTTTTAATAGGCATTGAAATGGTAATTTTTTAAAAACAATTGAAGTTAATGAAGCTATCCAAAAAGTTAAATATTTTTAGATTTACAAAAATTATTATTTTATGCTTTTCAGCTGCTTTTATTTAAAATAGCATTTTGAATAAAATATTATGAGACTAAAATGATTTTCAGAAACATTTAATAATATATACCATAATTACATTATATCATTAGGTGAAAGAGCTCCAAATTTCAATTTGGAGTTTAAATGGCATTATCCAAATTTTGTAAGGAAAAAGCATTCACAAAACAATTATGCTTCTAAGTACCCACAAATTAAAACTAAATAACACAATATAGTATGAATTATTTATAACTAAAGAATAATAATAATATTAAGTGTAATAACTGTGTGATACAAATAAAATTTAGGTAGAGGATAACGTGTGGCTTTAAATACATTTTTTTCTTTTTAAAAAATGTATGTTTCCTTTATCCACTGCTAATTTACAAAGTACCTAAAATTTCATGTTTTAGAAGTTTTCTAGCTTTATCTTAGTTTAGCTGGAAATAATATTGTACTTACCCCTTCAACAGAAAATGGCAGGTTACCTGTATAATCAATGCTTTTTCTAAATCAATTATTTTTTTCTGAATCATTTTTTTTTGAATCACAGAGCTGAAGTCCTAAGGCTAAGTATAGATAGCACCTTCAACAAAACACCAGTGCAAGGCTTGCTTACTTGGGGCAGATACTGAACCTGATACAAGCATCATCATCATCGTCCGTCTCGAGAGACGATGGCGTAGCTTCTTGAGAGTCTATCTGCACCGCCGAGAATGGCTGTGCAGTCCGACTCGAGAGTGACAATCCCTGCCGCACTTGTTACAGGTGAAGGCAGATGGCTGTTGTTGCTGCTGTTGATGCTGCTACCGCCTCGATCTTTTCTGGACCGCCTCCTTATTGCGCGCAGCCTCTGCGCGTGACGTACCTTGCCTGACCGCGAGCCTCCAGGCTAGGCGGTCGTCTGCTTGAACTTCCCATGTGTTGAGGTTGATGGAGCATTGTGTCATGTCCTTTTTGCAGATGTCTTTGAACCGCAGTTTTGGGCGCCCTGTCATCCTCTGACCTTCTGCTAGCTCGCCGTAGAGGAGGTCTTTGGGAATACGGCCTGCATCCATTCTTTTGACATGGCCGAGCCACCTGAGGCGTCTCTCACTAAGAACTGCATGCAAACTGCTCATGTTGGCTCACTTCAGCACCTCAGTGTTGGGGACCTTATCCTGCCAGGCGACATGCAGGACGCGTCGCAGGCACCTCATGTGGAAGCTGTTGAGTTTCCTTTCGTGCCTTGCGTAGGTGGTCCACGTCTCGCTGCCATAGAGGAGAGTGCTGAGTACGCAGGCTTGGTAGATGCACAGTCTGGTTTTCTCAGTGAGGCTGGAATTGTTCCACACTCGCCGGTTCAGTTTGGCCATAACTGTGGCTGCCCTGGCGATTCTCCGGTTGACCTCCAAGTCGACTGACAGAGAGCTCGAGATGGTGGACCCGAGGTAAGTGAAGTCGTTGACAACCTCCAGGGTGTATCCGTCGATGGTGATGCATGGGGGAGTCCCCATGCCTTGAGCCATAACGTTCATCTTCGTCAGGCTGATGGCTAGACCGAACTCCTTGCATGCGTGGGAAAGACAAGTGACTAGCTGCTGGAGTCCCTCTTCGGAGTGTGATGTCAAGGCTGCGTCGTCGGCGAAGAGCATCTCATGGATGAGCACCTCTTTGACTTTGGTCTTGGCTCGTAGACGGGCCAGGTTGTAGAGCTTGCCATCGGATCTGGTGTGAATGAAGACATACTCGCTGCAGTCCTTAAAGGCGTATTGGAGGAGCATGGAGAAGAAGATTCCGAACAGCGTAGGCACGAGGACGCAGCCCTGCTTTACTCTGCTGCTGACTGGGAAGGCCTCAGAGGTTGCGCCGTTGTAGGACACCGTGCTGTGCATGTTGTCATGAAAGGACATGACCACAGCAAGCAGATGTGGTGGACAGCCAATCTTCCGTAGCAAGCTGAAGAGTCCGCTTCAACTGACCAGATCAAACGCCTTCGTGAGGTCAATAAAGGCGAGGTAGAGTGGTTTATGCTGCTCGTGACACTTCTCCTGCAGCTGGTGTAGGGAGAAGATCATGTCCACTGTTGATCGGCCAGCTCTGAAGCCACACTGGGACTCTGGGTAGATGCGGGAAGCAAGGGTCTGCAGGCGGGCAAGAGCGACCCGGGCGAATACTTTGCCGACGACGCTGAGGAGAGAGATGCCCCGGTAGTTGTTGCAGTCGCTGCGGTCTCCTTTGTTCTTGTACATGGTGATAATGTTGGCGTCTCTCACATCCTGAGGGATGTAACCCTCCTTCCAGCAGAGACAGAGTAGCAGGACTGGTTTCCCGCTCTTTAGGATTTCTGGAGGGATTCCGTCGCTTCCTGGTGCTTTCCCGCAAGCGAGGTGGTCGATGGCTTTGCTGAGCTCTGCTGCAGTAGGTGGGGTGTCTAGCTCCTCCATGACTGGTAGGTCTGGGATGGCGTTAAGAGCAGTGTCTGTTACGGTGTTCCTCGTTGCGTACAGCTCGAGGTAGTGCTCAGTCCACCGCCGCATTTGCTGTTCTTGGTCAGTGATGACCTCACCTGTCTTGGACTTAAGGGGGGCGATCTTGGAGGGGATTGGGCCTGTTGCCTTCTTGATACCCTCATACATTCCTCGTGCGTTGCCTATATCGGCAGCTTCCTGGATGCTTCTGCACAGGTTTAGCCAATAGGTGTTGGCACAGTGGCGGGCGGTCTTCTGGACTTTGTTCCTGGCAGCCCGTAGAGCTTGAAGTGTACTGGGAGTGGGTGTGGCCTTGTAAGCCAGTAGGGCCTTCCTCTTAGCCTCGATCACGGGTTCCATTTCTTCCCAGTGAGCCTCGTACCAGTCAGCGTTCTTCCACTCTTTCTTCCCGTAAGCAATAATGGCGGAGTTGTATATGGCGTCGCGGAGACGTGGCCAATTGGATTCGATAATGTCATCTGCCGCCATTCCCTCGCCGAGTGCATCTTCCATCCTGTTGATGAATTGCTGGGTCTTAACTGGGTTGCTGGCACAACTGGTGTTGATGCGTGGGCGACCCTTCATCTTGGAGTGGTGCAACCTCTTCGGCATTATGCGCACCTTGCTTACCACGAGGGCATGGTCCGTGTCGCAGTCTGCACTGTGGTAGCTGCGGGTGAGGAGGGTGCTGCCAATATCCGTTCTTCTGGTGATGACGAGGTCAAGCTGGTGCCAGTGGTGGGAGCGGGGGTGCCTCCATGACACCTGGTGGATCTCTTTGCACTTGAAGAATGTGTTTGTCACGCACAGGCCGTGGTGACACGAAAGCTCAAGCAGTTGCTGACCATTCTCATTGATCTTTCCTCTCCCAAAGTTTCCGAGGCAGGTGGGCCAGACCATGTGGTTGGCTCCTACTCTTGCATTGAAGTCTCCAAGGAGATAAAGAGCGTTACTTCTGGGGATCTTGGATAACGCTTCGTCCAGTGCATGGTAGAACTGTTCTTTCTCTTCGATGGTGGCGCAGAGGGTTGGGGCGTACGCGCTAAGAATGCTGACTGGGCCAAAAGTTGTTGACAATCGGAGGGTAAGTAATCTCTCTGTGCCTCCTGTGGGTGGCTCTATGGAGTTAACAAGCGTGTTCTTCACAGCGAACCCAACACTGTGCTGTCTTGGTTGGTCCGGAGACTTCCCTTGCCAGTAGAAGGTGTAGTTGGTTTCTCTGATAGTTCCGTTGTCGGCCAACCGGGTCTCCTGTAGAGCCGCAATGTCGATGTTTAGTCGTGCCAGTTCCCTGTCGATGACGGCGGTTTTCCTGGCACCGTTGATCCACGGAAGGTCTGCAGTAAGTCCGGGACACATGGTCCTGATGTTCCAGCTAGCGAGGCAAAGAGCTGGAGGCTTCTTTCTTGTTGTTTGCTTGGAATTGCCTGGTGCGAGTGTTTTGTGGCCCACTTTTCAAGAGACGCCTCTCTGATCCCCACGCACCCAGTGGGGCAGGCGAGCCATGGCGAGACGGCACCTAATTGGCTGGGGGCTGCCCAGCTTGAGGCGGGCGGTAGCTGTCCAGTGAGGTGTGATGACCTCTCCCACCGTCAGAGGAGACCCCTGGCACTCGTTTCCTTCGCCAATTGGATGAGCTTATAACCGGTATCTGTCACCTCCCGTGTTGAGTCGACATCTTGCGATGACGCTGGAGTGTCCTCTCCAGTGAAGCTACAAAGCCTGGGCAGGGTGATATGGAGGGCCAGCTGTTGCCCATGCAGCAGACCCCCCCTCTCTTCACAGCTGAAGGATCCAAAGGGAAAGACAGAGTCAATACAGCTTGGCTTCAGGTGCGCCGAAGGAGTTGCCGGTGTTGACTACAACGTCAAACCGCCTTAGGGACTCCGGCTCCGGATTTTCTGTCGGGGTTTACTCCCTTAGCCTTTCCCCAGAGGAGGTATGCCGCAAGGCAGCGGAGGTTTGGAGTCAGAGTTTCCCTTCTCCTTAGCCTTTCCCCTGAAGAGGTATGCCGCAAGGCAGCGGAGGTTTTTTGGAGTCAGAGTTTTCCTTCTCTGGTGTGCCCTGACTGGAAGATCGAACCAGCGACACTTAGCTCGCAGGCCGACGCTCAATCCACTGAGCCAAACCAGCCAGGAGACACCTGATACAAGCACATAAGAAGAAATCAGTTAAAATTTTAAAATTAGCCAGGGATTGCCTAAGGCCAAGAATAAGCTAGCTTGAACAGAGCACCCATTGAAACCCCACATAATGAGCGAATTTGTACTCATAGATTTTTTCTCCACAAACCTCACCAGGCATTCAAGACTAGGAGAGTGCTAGCATGCCTATCTATGGGAGGCAAACAGCAGCAACTGCAAGAAAAGTGCAAAGACCTACTCATATTCATATCCTCTATCTCCCTTACAGAACAAAAGACTTAAGTCACTGGGAAAAGACCAGCAGTCTTGCAGCTAGGGTAAGTACATTAAAACCAACCAATGAGCTTAATAAACAACAATAATCCTAACATTAGATAAAGGGAAGAAAATGTCATGAACTCAGACCACTAAAGATTTCTCCTATTGAGGGAGAGATAATCAGTGAGAGGAATGAAGGCAAGTCACTAACTGAAGACTGAGGTAGAACCATTAAAAAATGGAAGACTACATTTACCCCCCCCCCACTATCATATTATCAAGCACTGAGTAACATCTAACATCAACCTACTACAGAAAGATGGGTAGGAAGATAAATAGAGACCTTCTCTGAGGTACAGTCACAAGGACTAGACCTAAAATGAACACAAAACAGATATTAAGTAAAATTGTCTAGCAGAGGAGTCCCCTCAATCATAAGATAATGCTAGAGGAAATGAAGCCTATGGTGTACTGAGGGCAACTATAACAAAACCCCAATTTAGCTCAATACTTGACCAAATTGAGTCAACAGCCCAACTAGAGTTCTATCAAAAATCAAGGTATGCACAACAGTGTCTAATGTTATATATAATATGTCGTTTCAGCAAAAAAAATAAAATATATATATATGGACCATAATGAACCATGATAAAGCAAGGTAAAAAAATGTGCTCAAGTGACATGCAGTCAGTGGAACTTGTCTCAGATGTGACTTAGATATTGAAAATCTCAGAGAGGGATCTTAAGAACAGCTATGACTCATATATACATAGAATAAATTGATGGTCACCAGCTGTGAGGGAGGTTGAGGGAATGGGTGAAAAAGTTAAAAGAGATTAAGAAGTACAAATTGCCAGTTATAAAATAGTCACAAGGTTGTAAAGTACAGCATAAGGAATATAGTTAATAATATAATAACCAAGTATGATGTCAAATGGGTGCTAGACTTACTGGGGTGATCACTTTGTAAGGTATATAAATATCTAGTCACTATGTTGTACACCTGAAACTAATTTAATATTGTATATCAACTTTAATTAAAATTTAAATTTTTTTAAATGAATAAAAATTGCTATGATTAAAATGAAAGAGCTTCTCAGTTAAAAGGATATACAGCTGCACAGATGGGGAAATTTCAGCAGAGAGATAGAGACATGAAAGAATTAAATGAAAATGCTAAAATGAAAAATATGGTAATCCAGGTAAAACATGTGATTGATAGGCTCATTAGTAGATTTAAAACTAAGAATTAGTAATTTAAAATTAGGTAAACAGAAATTGTCTAAGTCAAAAAACAAAGAGAATAAAAAGGTAAAAATGTTTTTTAAAGAATGGAGTAAGAAGAGATGTGAACAATATCAGAATGTCTATCTTGTGTGTACTTGAAATCCCAAAGGAAGAAGAAAGAGAGAATAGAGCACAAGAAATACCTGAAAGCATATTGTCTAATGATTTCCCCAAATTAACAAAAGATAATACACCATGTATCCATCACTCAGAAAATATTAGGTGGAATAAATAAAACATATCAAAACATATTTAAACTACCCAACATTAAAGATAAACAACATATCTTAAAGGTATCCAGACCCCCACACCCCAAAAAATACACAGTACATGCGTAGGAATAAAGAGAAGAGTTAAGCAAACTTATCATCTGAAACTATGCAAGTCAGAAGACAATGGAGCAACATTTTTAAAGCACTAAAAGACAAAACTTCACAAATCTATATGAACAGATTGATATTCAGCAAAAGCATAAAAAATTCCTGTAAAATGTTTAGAAAAACTCTCTTTCAATAACTTCTTTCTGATATTTCATTCAGTTTAACTCTAGCCCCTTCAGTATCCCTGACACCTGACAAATTTCTTCAACTTTACAAGATGGTTGGGCTCTGTTTGTGTACTCCTTGCACTGCAGATCCAGGATGGCCCCAGGCAAAAAGCTTTGTGCTACTGGGGCACCTCATTTGTTCTCTTTTTCTCAAGGATCACAATCTTGTGCAACCTTCAATGTCTGAAAACAGTGGTTTTCTATTTTTCTTTCTAGGTTTCTACTTACATACAGCAAGAGGATTTTTTTTTTTAATTGAATTTATTGGAGTGACACTGCTTAACAAAATTATACATGATTTGGGTGCACAACTCCACAACACATCATTTATACAATGTATTGTGTGTTTACCACCCAAAGTCAAATCTCCTTCCATCGCCATATACCCCCCCACACCCTCTTTTAGTTCTCCTCACTGTTCCCGCCCCCAGTAATCACCATACTGTTGTCCATGTCCATGAGTTTCTTCTAATTTTTTTCATTTTTGCTCAGTCCCTCCACCTTCCCTACCTAGTCCCCAACCCTATCTATGAATCTGTTCTCTCATAATTTGCTTATTCATGAGAGAGCAGATGACCACTTATTCTTTCCCATTATAGCTACATGATTAAGATTATCACAAATTTTAATTCAATTTAAAATTAAAAAAATTATTACTTATTTTCTTTACTTACACCTCATCCTGGCCACTAATATTATATATGAGTAGTAGAGCTGAAAGCATGCAGCTTGGTTGCAAGTCTGTATAAAGAACTCTTAGATAACAATTTATCTTATTCCTCTCCAAATTAAGAAACCATGTTTTTTCTACACAGGCTAGGAATGTTGGTTTATTAGTCTAAAGTATTTGGATGAGAGAGAATACGACAGCATCAATGACTTTTCATTGATCTGTGAATGCTTTAATCGTTTCTCACATTCCTGTCCTGCCCACCTTATCCCATGAGGAATACATTAGCCTAAGTCATGCTATAATCAGTTGTCACCACAAAAAAATTAATGACAGTTAATTGTGATTTGGGAATTTATGGGCCACAATTACACTGACCAGCTTAGTAGTCATCCAAATAGTGTTTTCTTTTCTTTTATCAATTTATGTTCTACAATACTTGAAGACTCTAACAATGCAGTTAGATTGATTTTTGATTATATGAAATTCTACAATGGGAAGAATATGATATTAATGTCGGAAAGATTTTAGTCCAATACCAGCTTATATTCATTTATTTATTTCTTAATTATTTGGTTTCTTCTTAGGTTACTAGTCTGTACAAGTGACATTAAATTTGTATTCTCATCTAAAATATTGATATAGCAATTCTGCCACTACAGTATATTTATTTATTAGGAAAACACCTAGCATAACATTGTGCCTATAATAAGCCAATAAGTTAACTCAAGCTCTATCATACCCTAAGTAGAAAGTTCTATCATTTATTCTGGGAATTATAGATATTCTTCTTAAAGAAGTTTTGGTGATCAAACTCATATTCCTTCAAAATGAACAGAAACAAAGAACTACTAGGTTATCTAGCATGTCTATTTTAAGTACACGATTGTATTTGTGGCACATACCTTGGCGTGGTCTGTTCAATTCAGATTTAAACAACTCAGGTGAAGAGATGCCCCACAGAGACTCATCCACTTTTTATCATCTCTCACTACTACGTAATTGTTCCTAAGATTCTCCCTAGATTTCCCTTTGCTCAGTTTTGTCTCATCACTCCTCATTAAAACAACATGACACAAGGCATAATAAGAACGGAAGGCTGCTTGATAGTTACTCATTTTAATTTTAGACATTCCACATTGTCACTGCTTTCATTTTTATTTAGAACAGCCACTTAAAATACAACTTCAACTATTTCACTGAATTAAAATATAAGGTTTCCAGTGGCTAGCTGACCCTAGTTTAATTTTCTTCCCTTTTAATAAAATGAAGAGATTGTCTAAAGTGCAACTCAGAATGCCTATAAATCTTTTAAATGCTTAAATCAGATGCAGAAGCATTGATTTTCTTAGATCTGATAATTTACTAAAGTATGCTTCCTCGTGATTTGACAGAGAATGTAGTTTAATTTTATAACCAGTTTGTGTGATCTACATCAGTCATGCTACTCCAATTTATTTTATTGTGCCAAGCCTTTAGAACGTGAAGGTGGCTGTTGTCTCTGTAGAATATGAAGACATTGATTCGTGGCTTAGAAACATTGTGATTCTATTTGTTGCAATCTATTGTTTGTTGCCTTTAGCCTATTCACAACAGTATCTTTGGTTTACATTGAGGTTGGCATCTTGAATGATTGTTATTATCAATAGACCAACCTGCTGTTTGACTCACAAGAATCTATTGCCAATGACCCAATTGCTTTAAAAATATTTCCAACAAATGATGTTGGGAAAAAATGGACAGGTATATGCAAAAAATAATAATAAAACTAGACCATCATCTAACACCACACACAAGAGTAAACTAAAAATAAATTAAAGACTTAAATGTTAGATTTGAAACCATAAAAATTCTAGAAGGAAACAAAGGCAGTAAAATCGCAGACATTTCTCAAAGCAATATTTTTTCTGATATATTTTGCCTTATGGTTTATATCACCTCAGGAAAGGGAAACAAAATAAAAAATAAGCAAATGGGACTACATCAAACTACAAAGTTTTTGCACAGCAGAGTAAACCATCCACAAAATGAAGAGATAAACCACTGAATGGAAGAACATAGTCTCCAATGATACATTAATAAGGGGTTAATATCTAAAATTTATAAAGAACTTATAAAACAACATTAAAAAATTCAATATAAAAAAGGGGTAAAGTGCCTACATAATTTCTCCTACGAAGACATACAGATGGCCAATGAACATATGAAAAGTGCTCAATATCTCTGAGAAATGCAAATTAAAATTACAGTGAGACATCACCTCACACCTATCAGAATGACTGTCACCAGTAAATCAACAAACAAGTGTTGGTGAACATGTGGAGAAAAGGGAACCCTTGTGCACTGCTGGTGGGAATGCAGATTCATGCAGCCACTGTGGAAAGCAGTATGAAGTTGCCTCAAAAATTTAAAATGGAACTGTTGATGACCCAGTGAGTCCACTTCTGGGAATATATCCTAAAATATTTGAAACACTAATTTGAAAGAATATATACAACCCTATGTTCATTGAAACATGACTTACAACAGCGAAGATTTGGAAGCAGCCCAAGTGCCCACTGGTAGATGTGTGGATAAAAAAGCTGTGGTACATTTACATAATGGAATAGTACTAAGCTTTAAAAAAAAAGAAAAAGAAAAAAACCTTATATTTTGTGACAGCATGAGTGGACCTGGAGAGTATTATGCTAAGTGAAATAAGCTAGTCAGGGAAATACAAGTACCTATACACTCATATATGGAATATAATAAACAGAATAAGCTAACAAACAAAATATAGACAGACTTACAGAGAACAGACTGACAGCTGTCAGAGGAGAGAAGGATTCACAGGCCAGATGAAAAAGATGAAAGGATTGAGCAAAGGGGGAAAAAAACTCATATACACAGACAGTATAGTGATTACTAGAGAAAAAGGGGGATGGAGGAAAAAGGGGTTAAAAGTGTGATAAATGATGGTGGAAGGAGGCTTGACTTGGGTGGTAAACACACGATATGTTATACAAATGATGTATTACAGAATTGTATACTTGAAACATCTACTTTTACCAACAAATGTTACCTCAATAAAGTCAATAAAAATTGAACAAAAATAAAACAAAATGAAAACATCTGCATGTACATAACTTGATTTTTGTATCTCCTTACAGGTGGAATAGCGATTACAGTAAGAACAAAAGGAAAGGAAAGGAAAGGAAAGGCAATGAAATGAAAGGAAAGGAAGGGAAAGGAAAGGAAAAGAAAGGAAAGGAAAGGAAAGGAAAGGAAAGGAAAGGAAAGGAAAGGAAAGGAAAGGAAAGGAAAGGAAGGGAAAGGAAAGAAAAGGAAAGGTTTGTACTGCCTGTCTGCCTTTCACTGGAGATTCAATTTTTTCTTTATATAATGACTCCCATTAGAACAATAAAATGGGGGGGGAGAAGATGGCGGAGGAGTGAGGGGAGGCTGCACTCTTGGGCTCCCGAAACCCATCTGTGGTATGGACTAATTGCAGACAGATCATCTCAGTAAGCTGCTGGACACTGGCAGGAGTCGAGCCTTGGCACTGCTGGATTAGAGAAAAACCATCTGGGAGTGACCTGTTTGGGGAGGATAGCGGAAGAAAAACAGATGAAACGGGACTCCTGACTGGGGTGGCTGCCCAAGCTGTGGCTGGAAGGACACAAAGGCTTTTTGGTGACCACAGGCTTCCCCAGGGGGGAGTCGGGAGGAGAGCGGATCTCTGCCTACTGGCAGAGACAGGACTCAACCAGGTGGCATTGACGCTGGAAGTTGGGGGACAGTGTGCTACTGTACAAGTGAAAACGTAATTTTTCCTCTGTATTTTTCTCTTGTGAACTGCGGAGAGGGGGAAAATGTTTTGGGGTGATAGGACATTCTTAAGGAGTGCAGGCACAGAAGTGTGCTTCCCCACTCCCCAACCCTCCCCTTGGGTCGTGGGGGCGCACATAGGGAAGTGCCCTCATTCACTGGCCCAGGTGTGCAGGGCTGCGCGTCCAGGTGCCCCTCGGACACACGCCAACAGACATAAAATCAGTGACCCAACGGGCGCAGGGAGGCCCACTGGACACACAGAAGACTGTGCGCAGTCGCCCCTGGCCAGCCCAGTGGGCGCCAGGCCGAAGTACCAGGCCGGAATCCGGAGCGCAGAGCACTTGCCCAGGCTCTGCGTGTGCCCGCTCAGGAGGTGTGGGAACGGCGGGCAGCTGCAGCGTGGGAACAGCGGGCAGCAGCGACTCACAGACACTCACGTCTACTGAGCACAAGTGTCTGCAGCCCTGCCCTAAGAGGCGAAAGACCAACTCCCGGAATGTGGCGCTGCAGGCCTGAAGCTAGCTCCCCAGCCGCTTGGGTGCACACCGGCACTCGAGCGAAAAACAAACAAACAAACTAACAAACAAAAAAACACCTCGCCAGCTTTCCTGGAGCGTGGCATGGCAGACCTGAGGTGGGCTCTTGGCTGCCTTGCATTGCGCCCTGCCAGCCACCTCGCGCACACCGCTGCTGCAAGGAATAGGAATCTCTAATCCATCACATTAGACCAGCTGTGGACGCAGAAAAAGAAGACCACACAAGAAGGCTGAACTGAGTAAAAACATTCCTTTTTTTTTTCCCCCTTTTTCCTCTTTCTTTTCTTCCTGAAAGAGGAGGGGAGGAGGGAGGAGGGGAAGGAAGGAGGAAAAAACAAACTATATCTCTAATCTGTTTTATATCATTTTTCCTTCTTATCCCTCTTCTTCAATTGTTATTTGTTTGTGGGCCTAGTTTAGCCTCCCTTTCACTCTAAATAAATAGAATATAACTACTATATAAATCCAATACTATATAATTCCACTTTCCTACTATATTCTGTACTCTTCCCCCTTTTTTCTTCTATAGTTATTAACATACAACGTAAATATTACCTACTGTCTTGCACAGTCTCAACTATTATTAACCTATTATCCCCTCTCTCAAAAATAATATTTTTCCTTCACTAAAACAACTCTTATCTATTCTTCCTATAGTGTAAAAGCTCTAATCTCTCTACATTTATATTAATACTGGCTCATTGGCTGATGATAGCAGGATAGAGGATGGGGGATATTTTTGAGGGTGCGGGTCTCCTGCTGGGGCTGTGTGTTTATGTTTTTAACAGCATCTCCACAAAAGAATTCGAGATAAAGTGGGTAGAGTGACTCTCAATCAACAAGCCAGAAGGAAGATCCTAACAAAAAAATCTGAAATATAACCAGACAGCATAAACAAATGATATAAAAGGTACCCCAAGAACATCAGACTCAGGAGATCAAAGAGACTGCACCACTGAAACCCCCAGATCTACCATAAAAAATCTCATACCACAAAGGTGGGAAGGCAAAGCAGACAAATCCAAATAACAAAAACAAACGAGAAGAATCCAACATGGTAAGGCACAGAAACAAACTCACAATGAAACGAAAAGAGGAATCCCCAGAAAGAGAGGTAGATGGAATATACATAGCCCAAATGTCAGACATGGAATTCAAAACTATGGTGGTGAAGAAACTCAATATGCTCGAAAACCTCAAAAACAAGTATGACAACCTCCAAGGGAGTTACCAACAGCTCCAAGAAAATTACAGAGAACTACACCAGCATAAAAAAAGACATAGAAACTGTTAACAATAACCAGGAAGAACTGAAGAATTCAATCTCTGAACTGAAAAACACAGTAGAATCAGTCAAAAGCAGACTAAACAAAGCAGAGGATTGGATTAGTGAGTTAGAGGATAATGTAGGTAATAATTCTCAAATGATACAGCAAAAGGAAAAAAGATTGAAAAAATATGAACAAGATGTAAGGGAATTACAGGATAGTATTAAAAGAAATAATATCAGGATCATAGGAATAAGAGAGGGAGAAGTAAAGGATCATGGAATTGAAAAACTGATAGGAGAAATAGTGACAGAAAAATTTCCGAACCTGATGAGAGAAAAAGTTATGCAAGTCCAAGAAGCACTGAGAGTTCCAATAAAGAGGAACCCCCCAAAACCCACTCCAAGGCACATCATAGTTAAAATGGCAACATTCCAAGACAAAGAGAGAATCCTAAAAGCAGCAAGAGAAAAACAGCAAATAACTTACAAGGGAGCTCCAATAAGGCTATCGACTGATTTCTCAACAGAAACATTACAAGCCAGAAGGGAATGGTCAAAAGTATTTCAAGCAATGAAAAACAAAGGCCCACAACCAAGAATACTCTACCCAGCAAGGCTCTCATTAAAAATAGAAGGTGAAATAAGGAGTTTCTCAGACAAAGGAAGACTAAAAGAATCGTCATTGTCGGCAGCCGTCCGTCTCGAGAGACGATGGTGTAGCTTCTTAAGAGTCTATCTGCACCGCCGAGAATGGCTGTGCAGTCCGACTCGGGAGTGACACAGTATCTGTCTCCTCCCGTGTTAAATCGACATCTTGCGATGATGCTGGAGTGTCCTCTCCAGTGAAGCTGAAGCTACAGAGCCTGGGCAGGGTGATATGGAGGGTCTGCTGTTGCCCATGCAGCAGACCCCCCCTCTCTTCGCAGCTGAAGGATCCAAGGGAAAGACGGAGTCAATACAGCTTGGCTTCAGGTGCGCCGCAGGAGTTGCCGGTGTTGACTACAACGTCAAACCGCCTTAGGGACTCCGGCTCCGGATTTTCTGTCGGGGTTTACTCCCTTAGCCTTTCCCCTGAAGAGGTATGCCGCAAGGCAGCGGAGGTTTTTTGGAGTCAGAGTTTTCCTTCTCTGATGTGCCCTGACTGGAAGATCGAACCAGCGACACTTAGCTCGCAGGCCGACGCTCAATTCACTGAGCCAAACCAGCCAGGGTCACTAAAAGAATACATCTCCACAAAACTAGCATTGCAAGAGATGCTAAAGGGAATATTCTAAGAAAAGGGAAGAGAAAAAACAAAAAAAGAGTAGAGGAACAGAGATACAAAAGAGAAATGAATAAATACATGTTAATAATAACCTTAAATGTAAATGAATTAAATGCTCCAATTAAAAGACATAGGGTAAAGGAATGGATAAGAAAACAGGACCCACATATTTGCTGTCTACAAGAAACACACCTCAAAACAAAAGATTTACATAGACTGAAAGTAAAGGGATATAAAAAAATATTCCAAGCAAATGGACCTGAAAAAAAAGCTGGGGTAGCAGTCCTCATATCAGACAAAACGGATTTCAAAGCAAGGGCAATAAAAAGAGACAAAGAAGGACATTTCATAATACTTAAAGGAACAATTCATCAAGAAGATATAACACTGATAAACATATATGCACCCAACATAGGAGCACCCAAATACATAAAGCAAATACTAGAAGACCACAAGAAGGATATTAACAACAACACACTCATAGTAGGGGACTTCAACACTCCATTATCAACAATAGGCAGATAATCCAAGCAAAGAAACACCAAAGATATACAGGCATTGAACAACACACTAAACCACATGGACTTAACTGATATATATAGAACTTTCCACCCCAAAGAAGCAAAATATACATTATTTTCAAAGGCACATGGGACATTTTCAAAGATAGACCACATAATAGGACACAAAACAAGCTTCAACAAATTCAAGAAACTTGAAATTATATCAAGCATCTTTTTAGACCACAATGCCTTGAAGCTAAAAATCAGCCTCAGGGAAAAAAATTAAAGACACCCAAACTCATGGAGGATGAATAACACGCTATTAAATAACGAATGGGTTAACAATGACATCAAAGAGGAAATCAAGAAATTTCTAGAAACTAATGACAATGAACACACAACAGCCCAAAACCTATGGGACACAGCAAAAGCAGTCCTAAGAGGGAAGTTCATAGCAATACAGGCATATCTGAAAAGACTAGAAGAATCTCAAATAAAAAACCTAACCATAAAGCTACAAGAACTAGAACAACAACAACAAACAAAGCCTAGGGCAAAAAGAAGAGAGGAAATCATCAAGATCAAAGCAGAATTAAACGACATAGAGACTAAACGAACAATCCAAAAAATCAACAAAACTAGGAGATGGTTCTTTGAAAAAAATAAACAAAATTGACAAGCCTCTAGCCAGGCTCATTAAGAAAAAAAGAGAGAAAACCCAAATAAACAAAATCAGAAATGAAAGAGGAGAAATCACAACTGATACCTCAGAAATACAAACAATTATAAGAAATTACTACAAACAACTATGTGGCAAGAAATTTGACAACCTAGTAGAAATGGACAGATTTCTAGAAACATATAACCTTCCAAAACTGAATCAAGAAGAAGTGGAAAGTCTCAACAGACCAATAACAAAGAAGGAAATTGAAACAGTAATCCAAAATCTCCCTCCACACAAAAGCCCTGGACCGGATGGCTTCACAGGCGAATTTTACAAAACATTTAGGGAAGAACTAACTCCTACCCTCCTCAAACTATTCCAAAAAATCCAAGAAGAGGGAAAAATCCCAAACTCTTTCTATGAAGCCAGTATTACCCTAATCCCAAAACCAGGTCAAGACACAGCAAAGAAAGAAAACTACAGGCTGATATCACTGATGAACATAGATGCTAAAATCCTCAATAAAATTTTGGCAAAGAGGATCCAACAATACATCAAAAAGATCATACACCATGATCAAGTGGGATTCATCCCAGGGATGCAAGTATGGTTTAATATTCACAAATCAATAAATATAATACATCACCTAAACAAAATGAAAGACAAAAATCACACGATCATATCTATAGATGCAGAAAAAGCATTTGATAAAGTACAACACCCATTTATGATGAAAACACTCAGCAAAATGGGAATAGAGGGAGCATACCTTAACATAATCAAGGCTATATATGAGAAGCCTGAAGCCAACATCATACTCAATGGACAAAAACTGAAAGCATTCCCCCTGAAATCAGGAACTAGACAAGGCTGTCCATCTCCCCACTTCTATTCAACATAGTGTTGGAAGTCCTAGCCACAGCAATCAGACAAGACAAAGAAATAAAAGGCATCCAAATTGGGAAAGAAGAAATAAAACTATCACTATTTGCAGACAACATGATAGTATACCTAGAAAACCCTATAAACTCCACTAAAAGACTACTTGATGTAATAAGTGAATTTGGCAAAATAGCAGGGTACAAAATAAATATACAGAAATCTAAGGCATTTCTGTACACCAACAATAAAATATCAGAGACAGAGGCAAAAAAGAAAATACCATTTACTATAGCAACAAGAAAAATAAAGTACCTAGGAATAAACTTAACCAAAGAGATAAAAGACCTGTACACTGAAAATTATGCAACATTGAAGAAAGAAATTAAGGAAGATACAAATAAATGGAGGCAAATACCATGTTCTTGGATGGGAAGAATCAACATCATCAAAATGGCCATACTACCCAAAGCAATTTACAGATTCAATGCAATCCCTATTAAAACACCAATGACATATTCCACTGACCTAGAACAAATCCTCCAAAAATTCATATGGAACCAAAAAAGACCCCGAATAGCAAAAGCAATCTTGAAACAGAAGAACACAGCAGGAGGAATCATGATACCAGACATCAAACAATACTACAAAGCCACTGTGATCAAAACAGTCTGGCACTGGCATAAGAACAGACATATAGATCAGTGGAACAGAATTGAAAGCCCAGAAATAAACCCAGGCCTCTATAGTCAACTAATCTTTGATAAAGGAGGAAGGAACATAAAATGGAATGAGAAGAACCTCTTTAACAAATGGTGCTGGGAGAACTGGACATGGACGTGCAAAAAAATGAAACTAGACCACCAACTTACACCACACACGAGAATAAACTCAAGGTGGATTAAAGACTTAAATGTAAGCCATGATACCATAAAAGTCCTAGAGGAAAACATAGGCAGGAACATTTCAGATATCACATGTAACAATTTCTTCACGGATACATCTCCTAAGGCAAGAGAAAGAAAGGAAAAAATAAACAAATGGGACTACATCAAACTAAAAAGTTTCTGCTCATCAAAAGAAAACATCAGCAAGATGAAAAGGAAACCAACCATATGGGAAAACATATTTGCCAATGACATCACAGACAGGGGACTGATCTCCAAAATATATAAAGAGCTTATACAACTCAACATCAAGAAAACAAACAACCCAATTAAAAAATGGGCAAAGGACCTGAACAAACACTTCTCCGAAGTGGACATACAGAAGGTCCATAGGCACATGAAAAAATGCTCAACATCATTGGCCATCAGAGAGATGCAAGTAAAAACCACAATGAGATACCACCTTACACCAGTCAGAATGGCCATCATCAACAAATCAACAAACAACAAGTGCTGGCGAGGATGTGGAGAAACAGGAACCCTACTGCACTGTTGGTGGGAATGCAGACTGGTGCAGCCACTATGGAAAACAGTTTGGAATTACCTCAAAAAACTAAAAATGGAACTGCCATTTGAACCAGTGATTCCACTGCTAGGATTATACCCAAAAAATCCTAAAACCCTAACTCAAAAGAACTTATGCACCCCTATGTTCATAGCAGCCCTGTTTACAATAGCTAAGTGCTGGAAACAGCCTAAGTGCCCATCTGTAGATGAGTGGATCAAAAAACTGTGGTACATTTACACAATGGAATACTATGTAGCAGAAAGAAAGAAGGAACTCCTGCCATTTGCAACAACATGGATGGAACTAGAGAGAATTATGCTTAGTGAAATAAGCCAGGCAAAGAAAGCAAAATACCATATGATCTCACCTAATACAGGAAACTAAAGAGCAACACAAACAAACGAACTAAATAGGCAAAGATTAGAATAGTCTAGAATAGGGGGGAGGGAGAGAAGGGGGATAAGTAAGGGAAGGGTCTAGTCAAGGAACGTGTATGAATGACTCATGGACATGGACAACAGGGAGGGATATAATTGTGGGAGAAGGGATGGGCTGGGAGGGGGGAGCAATGGGGGAAAAATGGGACAACTGTAATTGAATAACCAAAAAATAAAATTAAAAAAAAAAAAGAACAATAAAACAATTTACAACTTTAAGGCTTTTTATAACACTTCTCTTCCACAGCAGAATTCTTACACTTAATTGTCATGTACTTTAAGAACAACAAACTTTCTCTGTTACATAGGAGGCTGTATAATGCTAATTAGTTAATTAATTCATGGTAATAAGCTTTATAATGACATTAGGATGACTTCTGTGTGCCATAGTTTCCAGTTAAAAAGATGGGTGGGAACTCAGTTACCAGTTGTTTTCAGCAAATCATTAACATGAGTCTCAGATGCCCTTACTCTAATTTTCTTCAAGGAAAAAAAACCTTATCTTTCTTCAAAGCTCCCTTTTGAGATTACTTCCCTTAGAAAGTCTTTCCCCAGGTTCCACAGTTAACTTCCACTAATACTAAATAATTTCCTCTCCTGTTATTGCAAGCTTTTTGTGTACAGGAACTCTAATTTTGTCCTTCATTCATCTTTATATATGCAGCCTAAACACAGCATCTACTGCATGGCAGATTCTCCATTAAATAAATGAATTTAAACTCCATCTTGATAGCAATAGGAAAATCCATATATCACGAATATCTCTAGGGAATTCAAATAATTTGGTTCCAAGGAGACACTTTCAAAATAAATATATTCCCTAATAGAACAAGATTTCATAACATCCTGGCCTTCTTGGTTTTGTGTAACACCTTGAAAACTAAAATAAAGCATTCCCTTAACCCTTCCCCAGAATTCAGGTTGATCAGTTTTTCTGGTGGTTCTGCCATCTATTTTATGATATACTTATTAAGTGGCTTATTATATTGGATGAGTTTTTTTATCCTAATGACTTTTTGAGTAAATATTTATTCAACATTGATTTTAACTGTATTTTTAAAACATTACTATTCTAATACCAGTGAGAATGGTGAAGCATAACCATTGGTACTACTGGATAGCATGACAGAAAGTGGAGTGCAGAATTAAACCATGGCAACAGTGCTGAACTGAAGTTAGATCCCTGAATGGGTTGCAGATAATCCATAAATCCCTGGAATTGTGTTTTAAACTGTGTGATATAAGTTTCAATTATTTATCCAAAAATTTCAAAAACTATCACTAACCCAAGTACTTCTTGATATTTTCCTTATAATTCACCACCACAGACACCTGAGAATAAGTTGCTCATTTTTAATTTCCATAAATGTCCCATGCTTAGATCTGTTAAACAGACAAGATCAGGGAAAACATTTTTGTAGGAATATATAACGTGTTTAATTAATTATAATCAAATTAACAGAACCATGTTCTCTCAGAAATGATCTGAAATGTGGAAAGAGCTATATTACCCAGAGTTTTATTTATCTTTTTTACACTTTGTATATAGCAAAAGAAAATGATGGTGAGAGTAGATATAAATATAGATATCCTATGGTTTCCCATATGATTTGTTAAAAAGATCACACTATTCCTGATGAAAACGTTGGCATGATTGTCTAAAGTCAACTGACACTATTCTATTTTATTAATCTATGTGTTCGTTCCTATGTCAACATAACAGACCACCTTGAACAGTGCAGTTTTATAGCAAGCCTCAAAATCCAACTTCCTTTTTTATTTTTGCAAAATTATTTTGGCAACTGCATGCATTCTGTGTTTTGGTAAATACTTTAGATCCAGCATGAAAATGTCCACTGGGATATTATTGGGAATGCATTGATCTGTACATCTATTTGGAAAGAATATCTTAAAATCAGTATCTTCTCCTGTATTTAGATCTTTTATAATTCCTTGCAACAATTCTCTGCAATTTTATTTGTATAGGAATATAATTTATTGCTATACAGTTTGGAGGAAAAGTAGGTTTACAGTTGCTTGTATAGAAAATAATACAATAATTAATAAATAATGATACAGGAATAAACGTGTTTCATGTGCTTACAACTGTAAACTTACTTTTGCCCCACTCTGTGTCTTGTAACCTAGTGTCTTTTTTTGTGTGTAAAAAACTTAGAATGTTCTATGTACACAATTAATTTGTGACATTTTTCCCAATATGCACAAATTTTATCTTCATTTTTTCCACCTTAACATTCTGACTAATATTTATTAAATAAAAAAATTATGAAGTTACTTATTAAATAAAAGAACATGACAGTAAACATCCTAACTTTGTGCCCGGTTTAAAATATATTATTCATTTTTATTGTAGATGCCTTCAATCAGATTTAGAAATGTCCTATCCATTTTAATTTTATGCAGATTTTTATGAAAAAAATGAACATTAAATTTTCTCAAATCATTTTTGCACTATTGAGATTATAACTTTTTCCATTATTTTGTTACTATGAGGAATTGTAGTAATGGATTTTTAAATGATAAACCAAACTATGCATTCCCAATATAATCTCCACTTGGTCATGATGTATTCTTTTTGTATATGACTGAATTTGAATTCCTTATATTTACTCAAGGAAATATACATCTTCATTCATGAAGAATATTGGACTGCAGTTTATCTTTTATAATATCTGACCTGGTATGATGAGAACATTTTTCTCATAAAATAAGTGTAGCCTCTTCCTCTAGTTTTTGGAAGAGTTAAATAGGATTGGTATTTTTTTCTCTTAAACATTTGATAGAACTTGCCAGTAAAAACATCTGGTATTGGAATTTCTTTTGTAATAAGGTTTTCAATTACAATTTCTGTCATACCCATATCACTATTCAGATTATGTATTCTTTCTTAAATGTATTTGTGTATTTCAAAGAATATAGCTATTGCATTTGTTCTAAATTAATTGGCATAAATTTCTTCATAATATTTCCTCAATGCTATACAAATGCCTGTAGGTTCTGTAATAATAGTCCCAGTTTTATTTCTTATATTGGTAATTTGTGTCTTTGCTCTTGATCAGTCTAACTAGAGATTCATTAATTTTATTGATATTTTTTAAGATAAACATAATATATATGATTTCCTTAATTTCAAATATATTGAGATTTATTTTATGGTTGTACATATAGTCTAACTTTGTGAATGTTTCACAATCCCTCTACTTTCTTACCACTCACTGAGAGAATAATATCAAAATTTCTAGATTTAAATAAACATTCATTTATTTCATTAGTTCTATTAGTCTTAACTGTAAGTGGGTAGAAATGCTGTTGATAAGATACATGAGAATACGTATATTATAACATATATATATATGTTTAGAAAGTATCCAGCAGTGTAATATGAAAACTAGAGACATTTATTGAAGAAGATACAAGATACAAGAAATATTGTACATAGACAATGACACCTCAGTCCTCTTCAAACTAGGCACCTCAGGACCTCACACAGTTCTTCCAATTGTCATCAGCTGCCGCATTGTGTTTTCCTGAATCTCATTGACAGTCTGAGATCTCTTCCCTTTCAAAGGCGATTTCAGTTTTGAGAAAAGCCAGAAGCCACAGAGTGCCAAATCTAGGCTGTAGGGGAGCTGAGTCACCTGGGTGATTTGATGTTTCCCAAAAAATCTCTGCATGAGAGGTGAGAGACATGATGCATGAGTGAGCATGTGGTCGTGATGAAGCTGCCAATCACCAGTTGCACACAGCTGTGGCCTTCTGAATCATCAGAATAGTTTCCTCAGAGGAATGTTTAAGCTTAATGCAAAATTTAATGCAGATTTGTTGCTCTACTCACTCAGGTATTTTGAATGTGACAGCCACACAGTACACATGCTAACTCAATGGTGAAGTCATCATTGTTCACTCATGTGCATTTCAGTCCACTCTCCTTGGCTATCAGGTTAAATTGATGTTGTGCCAACCTTTCTCATTATATTAGCATTTTCCAAACTGACCTCATACACACACATACATACACACACACGTATATATATAATATCCCATAACATAGTGTACATATATATTTATAGTGTATGTAGAGAGATTATTTTATTCATTAATAAAAATATATAAAATATTAGTACTTATATTATTATTATGAAAATTAAAAATAGGATAACATCTAAAATAATTCAGTTATCATCTGGTAACCCAGCAATAAAGGTAATCATGATAAATATTACAAATTATTATTATATTTATTTTTAAATACAACAAATTTCTCAAGCTATTTTTCTCCTCTTAATTAAAAAGTTAAGACCACTTATAATATTGATTTTATGACATACATATGGAATCAAATATACAAATGCCTTATTATTGCATAGTTTTCAAGGAACTGAGACCAAGACAGTAAAAAATGTAGAATCCAATATATTTTGAACTTAGAGTAAATATAAACTAATGTAAGGTAAAATTTGTGGCTAGAAACAATTAATAAAAGGAAACCCAGATAGATTAAGTAAATGCAATGACATAAGAAAATATTAGTTTGTTCCAGCTGAGCCTAAATAAATAAATGCATAAATAAGTATATAACTTTATAGTAGTTCAAGGACAGAGATCAGACATCTAGAAATCATTAGTCATAGTCCAAGAGATGAGCAAAGTTCATGAAGTTGTCTCTGTGTAAGTGTCTTTAAAAGTTTCCTATATGAGGAGCTTTCTGGATTTCTCTCATTCTTAATGCATGATGGTGCAGATGTTTCTACCAGAAGACTAAAAATTATTGTGTGCAGCTTTAGAGAACAGAGCTATCATAAAAGCTCATTCAAAGTCTGAGAGTAATGTTTTGCATATTGTTCAGTCTCCTAAGTGCTTCATAGCAGTCTAATTGTCTGAATATTCTAGGCAAGAATATTCAAGCTTTTACAACAGTCACTTCACTACTACCTATAACATTTTCAATTTTCTGGAGATGTTTTCACTATGTTTATTTTTTCTTTTCTCTAAACAAAAAATAATTAAGAGAAAACATGGACTATAACTATATGGTATATTACATAAGCTTATATAAATAATTCAGTATCATTGTCCACTTTCAATTTATAATTAATAAATAGCTATTAAAAGAAATTAATCATCTTTTCAAACCATTGAACATATATTTTATTAATTTTATTGACAAGTTCCTTTTTTGAGTACTTTTTATCATTTAAGCTATTACGGTTGTCCTAATTTGTTTTTCCCCTTGCCTCCCTCTGCCTAGTACCCCCTTCCCCTCAGCAATCCTGCCTTTTAGTTCATGTCCATGGGTTGTGCATATAACTTTTAAAGCGATGAAAAGTAAGACATGCAACCAAGATTACTCTATCCAGGAAAGCAATTATTCAGAATGGAAGGGCAGATAAAGTGCATCCCAGACAAGGTAAAGCTAAAGGAGTTCATCATCACCAAGCCCTTATTATATTAAATGTTAAAAAGACATTTAAGAAAAAGAAGAGCCAAACAAAGAAGAGTAAAAAAGTTCACAAATTCTTGATAATAAAAAAAGAAATGTAATACAATTTGGCTATTTAGTATTTTACTGTTATCTCATCTGAGTAGTAATATATTTTCAGTTACATCCCCAAGAGCTCTTTTTGATTACCTGATTAAAGTCTCTGATTGTCTGTTTGAACTGTTAATAACTTGTGCGATTGGTAAAGTGTGTGCTTTTGCTGAGATGCGTAGTTTTCAGCTGGAAGAGTGCTTGGTAGTCTATATGGGAAGTACTTCTTAACAAAATATGCATATGAAACATTGGCAAAGGACAGAAAATCATTTGTGAGTATCTCTAGCAGAAAACAAAAAACAACTTGATCAAAGGACATTAAAAATTCAGAAAAGTTACTTTTTATTTCAGCAAGTGGTATATATACATTATCTGTCAGCTTCAGGAGAAAAGTTGAGGTAAAGGCATGTTGAAAGAAAAGTATAATGTAGAAAAAGAGGATGTGATGAAATAGGGGATATTAACTCAGAGTTGTTCGTGATCTGCTGCTGTTCTTTAGCTGTTCAAGATCACAAGAAACACTAGGAGTCAGTTTTCTTATTTTCAAATCAAACTGTTTTCTTGGCAAACTGTCTCTTGCCTTTGGATCTGGGTCAGTTAACACAGAAGTCATTTTCAGCTATCACACTTCCTCTTTTATGGGTTGAATTCTTTCTAATATCATGGATACAGAAACTTTGATAGCTGAAGTCTAAGGTAACAAATCAGTCCTCAAGAATTGTTGCTGGTTGGTATTTTTCATCATTTAGCATATTTAAGCTGCCAAGTAAAATAAAACAAACAAAAAGCGTCTGAGTTCCTTCAGGTATTTATTAGTACTTAATACAATATTTTGTAAGGCATCCATGATATGTTTCAGAATAATTTTTCCTACTCCATAATTAAATGACAGTACTTCATATTGAGATGCAAAAGTAAATAAATAGAAATCTTTAAAATGTATCAGGTTTCAGCCCTGGTCAGTGTGGCTCAGTTGGTTGGAGTAATGCATCGGCCCGTGGCAGAAAGGCTGTGGTTCAATTTATGGTCAGGGCAAATACCTGGGTCATGGCTTCGATCACCTGACTGGGCACTGGACCTGTTCCATCCCTGGTCTGGGCACAGGTCGTGGTCTGGACACCTACCAGGCAGGCGGTGGGGGTGGGGGATGGGAACTGGTCAGTTCTCTCTCACACGGATGTTTCTCTCTCTCTTTCTCTTTCTCTCAAAGCAATGAATAAAAAATGTACTCAGATGAGAATAAAAATAATAATAATAAAATAAAATGTAGTAGGTTCTCTCTTTAAGCTTTCTTATCTTGAGATATTATTTATATTTCCTTTTTGAAATGCACATTTCTATATCCAGAAAAAAAAGTTTTCTATTATGAGTGCATATAGAACAAAGGGACTGGCAATTTTATTCTAACGTTTGGTACTTAAAACTTGGTTCACAACAAACAGTATGGGAATAACCTAGAAGTAGTGAAGAATCTCAAAACCCACCAGGTGATTTATATGCATTGAAAAGTTAAGAATAACTCTTCAAGATCCACAATGTACTTCCTGATCTGGTGTCTCTCCTCATCAGTGAAAAATAATATCCCTTAATAAAACTTAAAGAGGGTTATTGAGCAAACTGCATCTGAAACTAGGGAGTTTACATTTCGTCCTTGATTCAGTCACTTAATGTGTGATCTTTCACAATGCACTTGATTTCTCTTGACGTAAGTCTTCATTAGTACATGAAAGAGTTGAACTGTACCTTATAGGTTCACCATTCTATAGATATTCAACAAATCAGTTTTAAGGAGGAGTAAATACCAATGTATAAGGCTGTGAGAGAACAGTGGAGAAAGTTCTTGCTGAAGTATTTACAATTCTGAACCTATGGGAGTTGGTCCTACCCAATACGAAATCAGCCTTCCTGGCAATTAACAAATAGAAGTTTTGTGACAATAAAGGAGACATGTACTGTTACATACTCATAGTCCCTTAAAATTCATGCACAGATGCTCACACAAACATGTTTTCCCGATGACAAAATCAAATGAAGGCCAAGTAGCAACCCGTTTGTTCTTCCTGTACTATTAGAGAGCTAGTATATTTAAAAAGCATTATAGATTTAACATATGCACATGCATTTATTCATGTGCATTAAATGGTTGGCAGCTCATCAAGTGTTCTCTTCTAAATCAAATGGAGTGATTTAAAAAAAAATTTAAGTTCAAAAAGAATGATTGCAAAAATAACACAGCGGTCCTTATGTTTAGGTTCTGATTGCTTTTCTCCTTGGGAGTCCTTGGGACACAGTCTAATTAAAATGTAAAAAATATATTTTATTTATTTCTTAGAGGGGAAAGGATGGAGAAAGAGAGGGAGAGAAACACTGATGTGCAAGAGAAATCGATCAGTTGTCTTTAACAAGCCCCCAACAGGGACCTGGCCCACAACCCAGGCATGTGCCCTGACAGGGAATAGAACCAGCAACTGTTCAGTTTATCAGCTGGCACTCAATCCACTGAGCCACATCTGCCAGGGATAATAAACTTTTTTATGAAAAAGCTTTCCATGGGTCATTCTGGGATTCTTTCTCTTTGCAGCACTCACACTTTATCTCAGGTGGGCGTGCTTATCCAAGAGAGAACTATGGAGTGAGGCTGCGCCAAGTCACAACCTTAGTAAATTGCTAGATTGAGTCAATAACTCATTTCTCCTACTTGTAGCCTTGTGCCTGCCCCTTATTCCACCACGCAAAGCATTTTCAAGACCTTGCACTCTTGTTGGCCATTTTCCTTTAACTTCTCTCTCTTTACTGAATACTTCTCATCAGAATTTAATTATGATCAATTCTTTGTGGAAACAAGTATTTCCACATGGCTGCTGTCCCATCTCCTTTATCTTCTCAGTTAATCTTTACAGAAAATCTTATTCAAAATGTGTGAAGTTATATAAATGTAGATGTATGTACCATTCATGTGTTTCTGAAAGATGCTCAATTAGAGGTAAAAAGAAAGCTAAATTTACAAATATAATCTATTTTGATTTTATTTCCTTTAAACATATTATGATTATTCTCTCTATTATATAATATCTCTAAATAAATAACTATATGTTTGAGACATACTCAGAAATACTTACTGATGTGACATACAAAAGAAAGAATTGGAAACTGTTTTAAGTAATTCATAAGTTCATGCTAAGAGCAAATCTTGTTTGAATATGTAATTATCAAAATATCCCCAGTGACTTTTGTCATCATTTTATTATTTTACTATATCCATCTATAGACACACATCACTCGTTCAGATGTGAATTGATTGCATATTGTCCATTATCTTTCATATGACCTTAAGGACCTTTTTGTTTTTGTTTTAGCGGTTATTATCACCGCATTTATGCCTCTTATTTGTAAGTTTTTCTGTGTTTAAATTTTTATAAATTTGTCAATTACTAGGGTTTCCACTGATAATAAGATTCTGTGCAAGATGGAGGAGGGAGCTAAATAAAAGTTCAAATACTGTATGGGTTCATTTAAATATAAAGACATTTTCTTATCGAATTTTTTCAATATTCCAAAAGTATCCCTTGTCCTATATGTGAAAATTTCTTTAAATTTTACTTTATATTGCACAAATTAAAATAAAGTTAAAGACCAAGAAAAGAAGAGGCATCTCTGTTTCTGATGTGATGATGGTGTTTGTGGTAGACCTAATGGTCGTCGTCGGCAGCCGTCCGTCTCGAGAGACAATGGTGTAGCTTCTTAAGAGTCTATCTGCACCGCCGAGAATGGCTGTGCAGTCCGACTCGGGAGTGACACGGTATCTGTCTCCTCCGGTGTTGAATCGACATCTTGCGATGACGCTGGAGTGTCCTCTCCAGTGAAGCTGAAGCTACAGAGCCTGGGCAAGGTAATATGGAGGGTCTGCTGTTGCCCGTGCAGCAGACCCCCCCCCTCTCTTCGCAGCTGAAGGGTCCAAGGGAAAGACGGAGTCAATACAGCTTGGCTTCAGGTGCGCCGCAGGAGTTGCCGGTGTTGACTACAACATCAAACCGCCTTAGGGACTCCGGCTCCGGATTTTCTGTCGGGGTTTACTCCCTTAGCCTTTCCCCTGAAGAGGTATGCCGCAAGGCAGCGGAGGTTTTTTGGAGTCAGAGTTTTCCTTCTCTGATGTGCCCTGACTGGAAGATTGAACCAGCGACACTTAGCTCGCAGGCCGACGCTCAATCCACTGAGCCAAACCAGCCAGGGGTAGACCTAATGGTACTGATTATCTTATTTATTTAATTCCATGAGATATTAAGTGAATATTGTAAAAATAGCTGTAACTGCATGAAAATACTGTTTTTAAACTAATAAGGATCTAAATAAGAATCTTACTAGATTTCTTTATTTTAAGGTAATAAAATAAGTTCCAGAGGTTAAGACGATGGCAAGGTTTAATTTCTAAGTAGAAGCAGAACCAGAAGAAACTCTAGACCTGATGATTCAGTTATGTGTGTCAACCTGACTAGGCCATGGTATGCTCAGATATTTGGTCAAAATTATTCTGGGTTTATTTGTGAGGGCATTTAGGGTAAGATTAACATTTAAATTCATAGAATAAGTAATTGGGTGAATCTGATCCAATCATTTAAGATATGAATAGAACAAAAAGTCTGACCTCCCATAAGCAAAAGAAGCTTCTTCCTGCCTGATGGTCTTCATATTGGAACAACACCATTGGCTCCCCTGGGTCTCTAGCTTGCCAGCTCACCATGAAGCTCTTGGAACTTGGCAGCTGTCATTATTTCATGAGCCAATTCCTTATTACAAATCTCTCTTTCTCTCTGTCTCTTCCCCCACCCCCCACTTCTGTCTCTGTCTCTGTCTCTGTCTCTCTCTCTCTCATCTCCTATTGGTTCTGTTTACCTAGAGAATTATAACTAAGTCAACAGGCATTGCATCACATTATAGAAAGGGCCCTTCCACTCTACGTTGCTCTTTGAAATTTAATGTTGGTTGAGGGAAGAGTACTACACTGCATACTCTAGACTCAATAAAGTCTTTACAGCCCTGGAAGACAATGTGTCCCAAGATGCCTTTAGGAAAAGTGGCAAGAGGGGATAAGTTGTATTGCACCTCTAGGATTAACCTGAAAGAATATGCAGAGCCTTTCTTTTGTGCAAGAAACACGCAATTGCATTTCAGACCTTTAGGCTGCTTCCTAATCAGTTTGTGTTAGATTGTAACTCTTATAAGTTTTAGAAATAGAGGAATGCTAGGAAAATTTTTCTAAATAAAATATACATTGTTTTATCCTTAGAAACATTAATCACAATTAACATTATTTTCCAAATTTAGAGCCATAGATTTTGGGTATATTGTATAATGTGTATAATATTATTTATATGCATTTATAATTCACAAAGATTTGAGTCGATCATATATTACTGATTTTCAATATATATTAGAATCTAGTAGGTCAGGTTGTTGCTCAGTTTAAGAGTCAGTTCAACAGTTATTTAAAAAATAAAAAGGCATTACCATAGAAACTGACATACCACGAACAGTGACTGGAGAATATTATGCTAAGTGAAGTAAGCCATTTGGTGAAAGACAAATACCATATCAACTTGCCTATAAAGAGTCAAATAAAAAATTCAGAGATTTATTTTTATAAAATAATTTTAGCTCGTCTAAGTATCAAGAGCTGTCATTCTGTGGCTTCTCATAAAACAGGACAATTTCTTATGTATATTTATGCCTATGTCAGGGAAGAGTGGCTGGATAAATGTTTCTTAATAAAGTAATCAAACTTTAGCCCATATCTTTCAACAAATGACTGACTGATTTACTTAAAAAATTTCACATTCTATGACATGTAATTCTGCCTTGAACACTTTATTTATTTATGTTTTTCTAAATGCATTAATGATAATTGGGTATTTCATTATAACCCAAATGTTTTATTTATCAAAATCCTACCCAAGAAAATGCAACCAACTTTTAATTATTTGACTTGTTAGAAAAAAATAGCAATAATTCAAAATTATGGATAGCTCTTGAAATCATGTATATAAGTATCACGTTGACTCTTATTGTCCTGAGAATATTATTTTAAATATTATGGCAATTATGCAAAAGGCCATGATATTGGAAGAGATTGTTAGTAAAGAAATGAGGACCACAAACTTATGCCCATCACTAATAAGAAGGTAAAAGATAAGCATAAGACCCCACACAGGAGAGGGACCAGAAACAATTAGTGAGATAATGGTAAATGAAAACAGCAATGATGTCTTGGAGTACAAAAAAGAATTCTATTTTTAATATTTGAGAAGTTTCCATACTGTTTTCCATAGTAGCTACACCAATTTACATTTCCACCAACAGTGAACAGGTTTTTTTCCCCCCATATCCTCACCAACATTTATTATTTTTTGTCTTTTTGAGAAAAACCATTCATTGGTTATTATGGAAGAGAAGTCGAGCTTTGCAGCTTACCCTTCCAGGCAAACATATCTTGTCTATAAAAGGTTGTACTAGAATTATAGTAAGGCACAAATGTGTGTGTGTGTGTGTGTGTGTCTCAGAAATAACATTTTCCACTATCTTTGTACTGTGGTAATTGTGATGCCTTATTTTATTGCATTATAGTTGCTCTAGCAATGAAGCTTTTATTTTATTTAGAGAAAAGATATGTAATTCAGTCATCTCTTAATGAGAATGTTTTCCTGGATTTTTTACAGTATTTTTATTTGATATTATTTTCATTCAAATAAGATAAATAGGAGTTTACATGCATGCAAAGATATGAGAACTTCTAGATTTATTTTCTACAAACCAGTCAGATAAAGTGAAAAAAAATATTCCTTATTTTTCAACAGAATTTTAAAAAGAGGCATTGGTGGACATTATCCTCCCTTTGTTGTGCTGCTTGAATTAATTTAAAATGTTTTGAATGAGCCCTTAAAATTTTAATGTAATACAAATTTCTACATTAATTTTAGGGAAATGTACACGAGGCTCTAACTGCTTTCTCTTTCCCTCACCCCAATATCAGCTAGGTAGGGAAGGTATCCTGTTACTTTCCTTTTTATAGTTGCAAATGCCAAAAAATTCAGTGATAATTTTAGAAAAGCTAATAGCCTCTGGAGGTGTAAGTGTTCTCAGTAGCAATTTGGACTGAAAGAGAATATACATATTGAGATTTGAACCTATTCAAACATCAGGGGATGCAAAGTTAGAATTCAGCACAGTTCTGTTCAGTGGGAAGATCTGTGTAATGAAAGAACAGCCCTTTACGGTTTCAATTCAGTAAGTCTTCAAAAAACTTTAAAGGCAGGGCCAGGTAAGCTTTGTAACGTCAAATAGTTACTCCAAAGTAACTCTTGAACTCTTAAATTCAGTTAGATTGAAAAAATTGGTTCAGGTTGTTAAATATGGAGAATAAAAGACAATGAGATATCAAGAAAAATTTATTGGTCCCAAGGAATAGGGAACTGATTACAAAGAAAAAATTCCCTAAATAAGATGCCAAAAGGGAACCTGTATAAGACATACTTAATGCTTAACAGAATTATGAGTTTTAAAATAAATATTTAAAGTAATTTGAATAGTACTTATCAAACTTATTTCTGATTCCATGAAAAGTTTCTGAAAGAAATATTGGAAGCCTACAAACTGAAAATTCTCTGCCACAGGAAGCAGTCTCCCAGAGTTTATATACCAGTGAATCCATCACTTAACTGGCCACATGACTGGAATGGCTGGATAGATCTATAACAGAATGGTGATGTTTTGCTGTACTAGTGTGTTATGGACCGAATGTGTGTGTTCCCCCAAGATTTGTATTTTAAAACTCTACCTGCTAAAGTGATGATATCAGGGGGAGGGACCTTTGGAGGGTAAATTAAATTTAAATAAGGTCATGAGGATGGGAATCTTATTATGGTATTTGTGCTCACAAGGAGAGACCTGAGAGCTGGCAATCTTTTTCTCTCCACCATGTGAAGTCATAGCAAGAAGGTGGCCATCTGCAAACCAGGAAGAGAGCTCTCACTGAAAACCAAATCAGCCAGTACCTTGATCTTAAACTTTCTCATTTCCAAAACTGTGAGAAATAGACATTTGTTGTTTAAGTCAGCTAGTCTATGCTATTCTGTTATAGTTGCCTGAACTGACTTGTACATAGCTACATATTTTCCTAGGTTAAATGTCAAGCAGCCATGCATTTTATTAATTCAGTCATTCCTGGTGTAATATAAGCGACACCTAAAAACATAAGGGAGTTATTTCAATATTCACAACTGGCATATAATGAATGCTCTGAAGGGAGGGTTTAGATGCAGTAGTGGTACTGATTTTGAATAACACATCCAAACAATGCACATGACATTGTGCAAATGATATTTCATAAGCCAAATGAGGAGAAAAAGAACAAAAGTGAAAATGAGAACCAGGTGTGCTGATCCAAAAATTGCATTTGAAGTCTGTGGGATGCAAATAGCAAGGCTGCTATTTTACATGCTCTGAAATAGAGAGCTATACTATCTAATTCATTGTTCAATGTGTCTTCAGTTCACCCCACAAATTATCAGTAATTACAAAAAGAAAACATTTCTCACATTATGAAAATCCAGGCTTTGGCAAAAAAGCCTCTGTCATGATCCAACCTGGTTCATCCTGCTGAAGGATTCATGTCAGTGTAGGAATGGCTTTGTGTTTTGAATCAGTGCTGTCTTCTCTTGACTGCTATGTAAGGAGTGTGTTTTGCCTAATTGTACATTTCCCAGTGTAGCCTAAGAATTAACAAGAATATCTAATTTCGGTTGGCTAACCTCATCCCAAGCCCACAGAAAAAAATGATCGTATAGATTCTTGTTGCAACTAATATTTTCATTTATTTGTTTCAGATATTATGAGTCAAAAATCTCCCAACTCAAACTGCTTTGTTACGTAGAAAACTTGCCATTCCTAAATCGGTCTGTTTTTCAGGGCCCTTTGGATTGCTAGAAATAATTCATAGTCAGTGTAAGTCAACAGATCTGCAGACCCCAGTGGGTTTCCAATTACCCTTTGCTTTTCCTGTATGACACAAACCTCAGGGATCAACTGCAGGTGATGTCAGTGAGTTTCAGAATTGTGCAAATTCTGTCGCTAGTCATATTTCCTAAACTCATTCCTGCTGTCTTTTGTCTTCCCCAGCTGTCCTTCCAATATCACACATATATTATTGCTCACAATTTCTTCTCTCTGCACAAAGGGCTATTGTCTGGTGTTCTCAAGTGAGAAATCCTTAAGACAAAGACACTATGTTATTTGCTTCTGTATCATTAGGTTCCAGATTAGTATTTGTACTGTAAGAGGTATATCAAGAAATAAATAAGTAAACTCCTCATATAATGAATGAATTAATGGAAACATGGGGGAGGGAAGAATGGGGCCAAGTCAGAAAGTCAGAAAAGCTTCTTTGAAAAAGTAAAGCTGTTATACAAATATAATGATTTGATTTTTTAAAGAAAAAAATTATGAGATGTAACTTGTGTTCATCCTTACACTAAAGCTGCAAAACACATAACCTCAATATGACCAAATCCCAAAATAAATTGATAAATATTTTATAATATGTGGAGACTTATAACTCTAAAAGTTAATGATAAACAATACATATAAGTAATTATCCTGGAAACACATTATTTGAAGAACCCAAGTAAAAATAATCATCTTTCAAATCAACAATTAGAAATAATATTTTTATTTTTTCTCAATACACACAGAATATTTGGTTAAATGAATCACGTAGTAAGAAGTTATTCAAAAATATTCAACAGCTTAGTAGTATTCAGCTCTTATTTTATGAATACAAAAAAATTAATAACAACTTATTCTAAATAATAAAACAATTTCAAAATTGATAAGCTTAAAAATAAAATTAATTTTACTACCTTGTAGTTTAATAAAAAATTAGAAAATAATAGAATGCTCTATATCAATTGTTCTAAATTTATATTTTCATCATTCCGCTACAACAAACCTCCTCCTAAAATCAAATGTTCGCACTACATGAAAGCATATATGTGTGTGCGGTGTATGCTTATACACACATTTGAAAATCTTACAAATTTACCACGGCAGTGTAATTTGAGTGTCCGAGAGTCTGAAGAGATAGGGGACTAATTTAAGTTGGCCCAACATTCCAGACTGCTTTTTTCCCCAAAGAATTTACTGATTTTAAGTAGTACATTAGGAGAGGCTAAGCAGATGTTATGAGGCAACATTTCTCACTTCCCCCACATCAAACCCAGTTTCAAGCTGCACAAGTTCTATTTCAGTCAAGAATGGCTGAGAGAGCGTGGGCTCCTTTACTCCACCCAATCTCTCCACTCATAATGTGGAAACTTTATCCCAAGCATGGAAGGTGGAGAACAATGATCCCCAATTACATCTGCCTGAATTTACTCCAGGATGAAGGCCTCACGCCATAATATTGGGGTGGCCAAGAAGTTCACTTAGTTTTTGCCATACAATGGTTCTAATAGTGCTTAGTTATCTCTAACTTCATTCAAAACAATTTGGTACTGCGACAGCTTTCACATCAGTATGCATTTAAAAAATCTTAACAAAGTTGGTGAATTTTTGTGCAGCCATTTTAATATTGAAGATGGAAGAAGATATGCAACATTTTCAGGGTGTTATACTTTTTAATTCAAGAAAGTTTAAAACACAACTGAAATAAAAAATAAAAAAAAAAGATTTGTGCAGTGTATGGAAAAGGTGACATGGCTGATTAAACATGTCAAAAAAGTGGTTTGCAAAGTTTCTTGGTACTGTTGACATTTTGGCCCAATAATTCTTTGCTGTGGGGCTGTCTTATGCACTGAAAGATATTTAACAGCATCCCTGTCCTCTACCCATTAGAAGCCAATAGCAGGAGATAGCCGGCATACTCAAAATATCCAAATCAATAGTTATTGGTGAAAATGAAAAATGTGTCTTTTATTTTACAGAAAACCTAAGTGGACTTATTAGCCAACCCAATATATGAGACATGCCGACCAGAGATTACCACCATGCCCAGCAACTTATTTTAAAGCAGGAATGTCATTTTGAGAGAACTGAAGCTCTGTTTCCATCCCAGCTCTGGAGAAGTGGTACAAAGGAAGAGGCAGACCATAACAACAGAGAGCTCTAAAGTTCTCTACAAGGAACCTAACATTTTACTTGGAACATCCCATATATGAAAAACTTCAAGTATAAGGACACCATTGGAAACAATGGAGATATTGATAGTAAGCAATGAAGAGGAGGCGGGTTGCTCCATGAAATAAATAGACTCAACCATAGATCAGAAATAAGTTTAACAGAAGAATCAGGGAAAGAGTGGGGAAGGGCTCCCTGGGGCTGAAGCGAGTCTCAAAAACTGGTTTCAAAGGCTGTCCCTGTAAAGGGGTCTGAATTTAATTGAATCATATTGTGCAATAATTTATATTTATAATGTGTTAGAAGCAATAAAACAGTAATCTGGGTGTTCTTGTAAGTGAAAAACTGGATATAATACCAACAATGGCAGACAACTTAACAGAAAGATCAGGGAGAAAAAAAAAATACAGTCAAAGGCATTCTTAGAGAATGTGCCAGGTTGTGCCCTCTAAGAAATGACATCAGAGGCTATAAATTGCAGGAGAAACAGATTTCACTGAAATATGCCAGCTATACCAATGAACAAACAAACAGCAAAACACCCCAAAACTACACAAGCAACAAGTCCTAGGGGATTATTATCCAAAAGTATTACAAAGTATTATCTTAAATAAAATTTTTAGCAAAAATTATGAAACATGCAATAAAGCTAAAAGGTGTGACCCATATAAGAAACTGAAAATATATGACCCATATAAAGGGAACAATAAAAACAAACGAACAGGCAATGGAACTTCCTTTGATAGGGCTGGGATGTTGCATTTTGCACACAAAAAACCTTCAAAGCAGCCATTACACATTTGTTAAAAGAACAAAAGTAATCTTGCTTTAAATAAGGAAAGAAGACACAATGACAATATCTTATTAAGTAGAGAATATCAATGAAGATATCATGAAAACTAAATTGGGGGTTGAAGATCAATCAGCATTGATTTGACCTAACAAAAGAAGAATCATGAAACTTGAGGATAGTTTTATAGAGATTATGTAATCTGAAGAACAAAGTTAAAACAAATAAAGAAAGATAAACAAAGTCACAGAGAAATGTAAGACCCATGTAAATACACCAAAATCATGTAATGAGAGTGCCAGAAGCAGAGGAGTGAAAGTAGAAAACAATATCCAATGATATAATGGGTGAGAAACATTTATATACAAATTCAAGAAACTCGGTGAACTATAAGAAGAATAAATGCACAGGCATTACACAGAGACACATTCTGGTAAAAATATTGAAAGCCAATGACAAAATCTTGAAAGAAGCAAGAGAAAAATAATCCATCCTGAGAAATGAAACATTAATAAGATTAACAGCTGATTTTTTAAAAATCAGAAACAATGAAAGCCAGAACACAGTGGGAGATAATATAGTCAAAGGCCTGGGAGTGAGAGAACTGTCAACCAAGAATCTTATATCCAACAAAATCATCTTTGTTAAGGTTTTTACATTTTTATTTTAGTAGTTCTTTTTTTTAAAAAAATTTTCATTATCATTTATCCTTCCTCTGCTCCCTTTGGCCTCCACCCCACTCACCTCTGCAATCACCACACTTCTGTCTGTGTCCCCAAGTTGTAAGCCAGCTCTCTATCTATGAGTCTGTCTCTGTTGTGATTGTTAGTTCAGCTTGTTCACTAGATTCCACATGAGTGAAATCATACAGTACTTGTCTTTTCCTAACTGGCTTATTTCACTTAGCATAATGTTTTCCAAGTCCATGCATGCTGTTGAAAAGAGTAAAATTTTCTTTTTACAGTTGAGCAGTACTCCATTGTGTAAATGTACCATATTGTTTTAGCCATTAAAAATGCAGACAAAATAAAGACATTCCCTGGTTAATAAACAAAAATCAACCCAACAGATCTTATTTATAAAAGAATCAACTTACAGTAAATACTGAAGGAAACTTCAGCCAGGCTGAAAGTAGGTGACTGAAGAAATAATTTGAATACACACACACACACATACACAAAATGCTGGTAAAGGTAATGATGTAGTTAATTGAGAGTATTGTATAACTAAAATAGAGTATAATTTCATATTTCTTCCTTTTTCTCTTATCTGATTTAAAAAGCAACTATATAATATGATATGTATATAGTTGCATTTTTTGAGTATAACATATAGATATCTAATATATTCACCAATAATAGCACAGAGGAAGAAGCAATTTTGTATTTAAGAAAATGACATGACACCAATACTGGAATATGGAGGAACAATCAAAGAGAAAAAGAAATAATAAATGAGAAGGTAACATAAAAAAATTTATAAACATGTACTATCTTCTTTCAACCTCTTTTTAAAAATGTATAATTATATAAAACAAAATTATGACAATATACTTTTGTTTTTTTAACATAGCAGTATTTACAACAAAACTGCACAAATAAGAGAAAAATTAAATAGAGCTGTTTAAGAAAAATACTTATTTACCTCACTGAAACTGAGTATAAATCTGAAGTAGAATTTAATAAGTGCATAGAATAAATATCAAGAAAAAGAACATTAGAGCAAAAATGTTTTAAATAACTCAAAAATGTAGTAAAATTATTAAAAGAATTATTGTTAATAATATTAATATTAACTATTGAATAATTAATTATATAAACTATAATAAATTATTAATTTACTTAACTAGAAAATATTCATCTAACGCAGAAGAAAGCAGTAAAGGAGCAATAGAAAAGGCATGATACTTTAAAAATAAATAAAATGACAAATGTAAATCTAACTATCAGGAAAAAAATTTTTCAAATAATTCAACCAAAAGGCATAGATTTAAAGGCTGCATCAAAAGACAAGATCCAACAATATGCTACCTATACAAGACACACTTTAGACTAAAAAATACAAAAGGAAGAAATAAAAGGATGAACAAAGATACACAAACATAAACACAGAAGAAGCTAGAGTGGCTATGCTATTGTGTGACAAAATAGATTTTAAAACAAAATCACTATTACTAGAGATAAAGAGAAAAGTTTTATACTAATAAAAGTATTGAAACATCAAAAAAGTATAATGATTTTAACATATATGCTAGTAATAACAGATTCTCAAAATGCATGAAACAAAAAGCTACAGAATTAAAAGAAAAAAATAACAACAGTAATAGTTGAAGACTTCATACTCCACTTTCACTATTGCATAGAATAAAGAGAGAGAAGAGCAACAATAGAAGACTTGAACACTATAAATCAATTAGACCAGAGATCTATAGGACATTCTACCAAATAAAGCAGAATTCACATGCTTCTCAAGTACACATAAAAAATGTCCAGTATAGACTACATGCTAGGCCATTAAACAAAAAGAAATACATTTTAAATTATTACAGTCATACAAAATGAATTCTATGACCACAATTAAATGAAATTAGAAATGACAAAGATAAAATCGAGAATTTCACCACCTTGTAAAAATTAAACAACGCACTCCTAAGTAACCAATGCATAAATGAAAAAAACCCAAAGCAATTGGGAAAATACTTTGATATGAATTAAAATGAAAATACAACATACCAAAACTTATAGGATGTAGCTAAAGTAGTGTTGAGAGGAAATTTTACATCTATAGATCTGTATAAGAAAAAGAAAGCTCTCAAATCAATGTGTCTTTCACTTTAAGATGCTGGGTTAAAAAGGAGCAAATTAGCCTTAAAACAAGCAGAATGAAGGAGATAATAAAAATTAGAGAGTATATTTTTTAAATGAAGAATATACAAGCTAAAGAAAAATCAACTAAACCAAAAGTTGGTTCTTTAAAAATATAAACAAAATTCACAAACCTTAGTTAAATTGACAAATAAACTAGGATAGAAGACCAAATTACTAGAATCAGAAAGGGAAGAGGGGGATATAACTATTAACCACAAAGAAATAAAAATGATCACAAGGTAATACAATGGACAAGATATAAAGACTGACTAAATAGAAACAAAAAATACTAAAACTGATTCAAGAAGAAATAGGAAATCTGAATAGACTCTGTCATAAAATAATTTTTAAAATTTCCCACAATGTAAAGCCAAGGCCTGAATGATTGGTACATTCCATAAAGCAGTGAATGAATTAAAAATTTTCACAAACTCTCCCAAAACTAGGAAAGGAAATATTTTTCGATCTATTTTGATGCCACCCATACCTTCTGAAAGCAAAACAAAGACACCACAAGAAAAAGAAGCTACAGATCAATTTATCATTTGAATATAGATTGAAATATCTTCAAAAATAGTAACAAATTGAATCTAGAAGACATCTAATAGGTTATATACCATGACCAACTAAATTTGTCTTATAATCACAAGATTGATTTAACAACCAGAATAAATTAATGCACTATACCATATCGATAAAGGAGAAAAACTACATGATCATCTTAGTAGATGCAGAAGAGTAATTTTCAAAATCCATTATCCTTTAAGATTAAAAAAGTCAATAAATTAAATATAGAAGAAAACTTTTTCAAACTGATAACCAAAACCCACCTGTAACATCACACTTGGTGGTGAAAAACTGAATGCTTTCCATCTAACATCAGGAAAAAGAAAAGGATATATGTTCTTATTTATTTTCAACATTTACTAAAGATTTTAACCTGGACTATTAGGCAAGAAAAGTAAATAAAAAGAATTGAAGTTTAAAAGTAAGAAGTAAAAGTACAATATCTTTATTTAAAGAGTACATGATCACCCTGACTGGTGTGGCTCAGTGGGCTGGGCATTGTTTTGCACCCTGAAAGTCTTGGTTCAATTCTGGGCACATGCCTGGATTGTGGGCAAGGTTCCCAGCTGGGTGGTAGGCTAGAGACAACTGTTCAATGTTTCTTTCCCTCCCTTTCTTCCTACCTTCCTCTCTCTCTAAAAAATAAATAAATAAAATATTTTTTAAAGTTTGTTAAAAATAAAACTACTTAAAAAATAAAATAAAGGGGACATGGTTTTGCAAACCTAAGGAATCTACTACTATATACTAATATTATATTATTTTTTGTTATAATACTACATGCTACTATAAGTAATAAACAAGTTCATAATGATGCAGGGTATGAGATCAGTATACAAAATAATCAATTTATTGCTATACACTAGTAATGAACAATATAAAAATAAAATTAAGAAAAATATTTTACTTAAAAAACACCAAAAAAAAAACACTTAGAAAAAATATAACAAAACAGACGCTTTTCTAAAAATTAGAAAATATTATTTAAAGAAATTAATGACAACTAAATAAATCTAAACAGAAATTAAATGGAGAATTACTTTAAATATAATACACTAAGTTAATTCAATAAAATAGATCTATAATTGTTAAAGTATTTAAATCCATAATTGAACATAGTTTAATAAAATATGGCCTAGGTAATTTTAAAAGTGAAACTTTGAAACTGGTTAAACAACAAACATTAAAGGAAAAGATAAGGCCAATATCAGAAAAAATAAAACTAAGATCACTCTGAAATTAATATTGTGATATTAATATAGACTTGATATCATAAGCAAATAGCCATGTATAAGAATAGAAAATTTGATGTCAATTTTAATTATGAAGTTAAGCTATAAATATCACTATTTTAATAGTAACAAAAAGTACCAACCTAAAATAATCAATCAAAATATAGAAAATTTATAATTGAATATGCAAGTGACCCATGAATTTTTTAATGTTAGAATATATATATATATATATATATACATATATAAACATATAAAGCAATGCTCAGCCTTAGAAGCCAAAGGCATACTGTTTCATAATCAAGAGACAAGTAGATTTAAGTATCAAGTTTTTATTGAAAATTTAGGTTATGGGATAATAAGGACTCATATTGCAGGTAGAAATATAAATTAGTACAACACTGTTGTGTATTTGACAAAATTGGGTAAAATTATATTTTGGGACCAGAGCACTTCCACTTCTATTTGTAGGCTACCAGAAAAACTCCTGCATATGCACACTAAAAATAGGTTTATGGAAGTCATTAGCATCTTTATATATAATAGCAAAAAACAAAACAAACTTTATCAACAGAAGAATAAGTTAATAAATTGTGATATATTCAAATAATTTTATAATACATAGTAATTATAATAAATGAACTAGAAATATGTATGTTGTTTCACTTAGAATGGTTTCACTATATAGCACTACAATAGTAATTAATATAAAATAAACATTTATTATGTTCTTGGTTTTCATGGATCGTGAAGCATTTCATTTAGACAAAACCTAGAGGAAATGGTTTAGCCCTTCTCTAACTTATCTGAGGTCTCAGTTGGTAGACTTGAAGGCTGAGGGTTATATTATCTAAAGGCATGCTCATTACAAAGTCCACCGACGCTTGCGTTGTCTGATCATCTCAGTTACTCTCCAAGAGGCCTCTCCATGAGTGTCTCCACATGGACTAATTTGGGTTTCCTCATTTAGTTGCAGGTTTCCCTTGAGCAAGCATCTTAAAATTGAGAGTAGAATGAAAGTTGAATCCTTCTTATGACCTACTTCAGAGCATCACTTCTGCTATGTTCTACTGATAAGAGTAGTCAAAAACTCCCACCAAGATTCAAGGAGAGAAAACCCCCAGACACCTCTCAGAAGTACATGGACTCATATGTGGAATCTAATGATCAAAATGAACTAACAAGCACAAGAAAGACTGACTCACGGACAGAGGGCAGACTGATGGCTGTGAGAGGTGGGGTGGGAGGACTGAGTGGGAAGGGTAGAGGGATTGAAAGAAAAGGAAAAAGAGAAAAGACTTATGAACATAGAGAACAGTGTGGTGACTGTTGGGGAAGGGGGATTAGAGGAAGGAAGGGAATTAATGATGGACAAAGACTTGACTTGGAGTGTTGAACACACAATACAGTGTACAGATGATGTGTTGTAGAATTGTGCACCTGAAACCTGTATAATTTTGTTAACCAGTGTCACTCCAACAAATTCAATGAAAAGGAAAAAGAACATATTAGATGGAAAGATTGTCATAGTTATCTATGAAAATAAAGCCTGCTGATTATCTCAATCAGCACAGATAAACCTTTTAGTGGAAAAAGCAAGTTGCAGTACAGTAGAATTTTATTTCTGTAAAATATATAAATGTAACATATATTGTATATATACATATGCATGCATATACTTAAAATGCATATGCACATATTTAAAGGAAAAAGAAATGCAGTGGAAATAATGAACAAGACATTCAAGAAAAAATGTTTTCTTTGGGGATGTTAGAGAGAGAAGTATGTAATTGTAAGGGAATATACAAGAAACACCCATAGTAGTATGTTTCATTTCTTAAGATCTTACATAGGTGTTCATTATAGCATATTACTATTTTTGAAAGATAAATTCCAAAGGAGTTTGAATTTAGCTAGATATGGGATATTATGGAAAGGGAAGTGTCAATGATGCATTCTAGATACAAACTTATAGATGTGATTGGATGGTAATATCCTTTCTCTAAGAGGTGATTTATATATATAAAACAATGGAGAAATATGAATACATCAATAGAAGATATGTAGTTAGACATAAAACTCTTGGGTCAGCCTTCTTTATGTCAATAAAATCTTACAGAACTTAGCTATTGTAAACAGTACTGCTGTGAACATAGGGGTGCATAAGTTTTTTTGAATTAGGGTTTTAGGATTTTTGGGGTATAATCCTAGCAGTGGAATTGCTGGCTCAAAAGGCAGTTCCATTTTTAGTGTTTTGAGGTAATTCCATACTGTTTTCCATAGTGGCTGCTCTAGTCTGCATTCCCACCAGCAGAGCAGTAGGGTTCCGTTTCTCCACATCCTCGCCAGCACAAGTTGTTTGTTGATTTGTTGATGATGGCCATTATGACCAGTGTCAGGTGGTATCTCATTGTGGTTTTTATTTGCATCTCTCTGATGGCCAATGATGCTGAGCATTTTTTCATGTGTCTATGGACCTTCTGTATGTCCTCTTCAGAGAAGTGTTTGTTCAGGTCCTTTGCCCATTTTTTTAATTGGGTTGTTTGTTTTCTTGATGTTGAGTCATATAAGCTCTTTATATATTTTGGAGATCAGTCCTCTGTCTGTGGTATCATTGGCAAATATGTTTTCCCATATGGTTGGTTTCCTTTTCATTTTGCTGATGTTTTCTTTCGCTGAGCATAAACTCTTTAGTTTGATGTAGTCCCATTGGTTTATTTTTCCCTTTATTTCTCTTGCCTTAAGAGATGTATCCGTGAAGATATTGTTACATGGGATATCTAAAATTTTCTTGCCTATGTTTTCCTCTAGGACTTTTATGTTGTCACGGCTTACATTTAAGTCTAAGTGCCCATCTGTAGATGAGTGGATAAAAAAACTGTGGTACATTTACACAATGGAATACTACGTAGCAGAAAGAAAGAAGGAACTTTTGCCATTTGCAACAACATGGATGGAACTAGAGATAATTATGCTTAGTGAAATAAGCCAGGCAAAGAAAGAAAAATACCATATGATATCACCTAATACAGGAAACTAAAGAACAACACAAACAAATGAACTAAATAGGACAAAGAGTAGAATAGTAGTCAATAGAGGGGAGGGGGAATGGAGAGAAGGGGAATAAGTAAGGGAAGGGTCTAGTCAAGGAACGTGTATAAATGACTCATGGACAACGGGGAGGGATATGATTGTGGGAGAAGGGGTGGGTTGCGTGGGGGGGAGCAAATGGGGAAAAATGGGACAACTGTAATTGAAAAACCAAAAAAATAAAAGGAAAAAATAATAATTAAAAAAAATGTTACAGAGAAATCACAAAAATCCTAGAAATAACTTTGGAATTTAAATAGTTTGTGTTTCACTAATATCATCTGCTCTACTGAACATTCAAAGAAACATAAAAGGTTGGGCATTCCTTTAAAAGTTTTATTTATAACATAGTCAACATTAATGTACATATGTCTGAATTTTAAAGGTCCCTGAAGAATAACTTTCCCCTACACAAAATATCTTTCCCAGCAGTAAGCATGATAATGAAAATCGAACCTCTATAGATAATTTCCTTTTTGTAGAGCTCTTACATTTTCCTTTTAAAACATTTTCTTTTAAAATGCAGACACCCAGGGGTAGAACAAACCTAAATGTGATAACTGTTTAGCCACACAAAGGTCACAGTGGAAGACACTCAAGAGTAAGATCACAGATGAATGGTTCTCAGTGGAAAATGACTAAGAATGCAGAGGTCAGAAGGAAAAGAAAGAGCACAGATTTAGAACATAGGAGCAGGTAAGTAACACAGTTTGACTTAAAAAAAATTTACAACTTTTCTGAAGGGAGATATGTTTCACAACTTTACTGTAGGATCAACACATGTGGCTACATAACATTTAATATTGCCAGTTCAAATATACAAATTGACTCCAGCAGTAGGAGAGACACTATTTCCTAAAAGCATTTCTTAGTGTAAAATATTGTTTAAAAAGCTTTTTGGAAAACTGTTTCAATCAATACACACCATGAGAAAATTACCCAAGAAATCTATATAAAGATGTAAAAACAATAGTGTTGCTTTAAAAACAAAAAGGAGAAAAATAATAAAGCATTCAGAATCTATTATGTAGGTCAGATACCTAGTATTAATTGGTTTCAAAGGGGTTTATGCTTAAAAATAGAACCCATCCTACATAGAGAAGATAGGTATTTGTTCTGTTTATATGTAAACTGGGACAGATTTATTTCTCTTAGATCTAGTAACTGGGATAAGAAAATAAGGACACACAAAAGAAGAGATCCACAAGCTGTATTTTTCTTTTAACTTTTATTTTTCATTTATTTTAAGCTGACCAGAGAGAGAGAGGAGAAAGAGAGAGAGAGAGAGAGAGGGAGAGAGAGAGAGAGAGAGAGAGAGAGAGAGAGAGAGAGAGAGAGAGAGAGAGAGAGAGAGAGAGAGAGAATGATTTCATAGCCACGGATGAGCAATAAAACAGCTATGAAGGAAGACATTTGGATAGAGACAGTTGTCCCTCCGTAATAATTTTCGTCTTTCTAAATGTATCTAAGATTGAAAATCTTTAGTCACTGAAGTATGACTCTTGAAAAATAAACTTGAGAAAGCTCAGGTTCTTTCACTTCCACATAAAGACAACTTCATGTTGGTTGGTCAAATAAACATTAATTATTTATACATAACTCAAACACTTTCATCCTTAGAGTGAATGCTTCTGTCAAATGTTGTGGAGTGTTGCTGACTATAATTTAATTAGACTTTAGTTTCATAGTTTTTCCATATTCAAAAAAACTTATATGTAAAAAAGTTTATATACATATTATACTATGTATCATTCCTCCCTTTACTTAGGATATTTTATGAAATATATTGCTGGATATCCTTTCCTCAATGATTTTTGCAACAGATTAACTTCTCCTTTTTAATCCCAATAATAATATGAGAAGAAACTGTGTGACATTTAGATTTTAAATTAACGAAAACCATAATTCTCAGGAGGCTGTTGCAGCTGGATGTGGGCAGGGTGTGAGTCCTGACAGCTGGCTCCTGAACACTTGGAAGCTACTTCAGGCTTGCAGACTGAGGCAGCTAGTGAGAACTTTTCAGTTTTGCTTTCCGTTTTTTTTTTTTTTTTTTTTTTTTTTTGAGAAATGTAAAAATTTTGTGGCATGCTTTTGAAAACCATCCCCTTTTGTGTTTTTGGGTGATATCTTGGTGGCTGGATTCCCTGACCATTAGCACATTTTCATAACCTTCAGAGGCAACTTTCTTGAGTTCTGCTCCTCCAACTCTTTTAAAACCTTTAAGCTCCTATTTTAAACCATTAAAACTCAAAACGTGTTTTTCCTACTGTCTTCCTGACAGAACAATGATTTTTCCAGGTCCTCATAAGGATGTATAAAATTCCTCAAGGGCCTTATTTAACGCATGTTAAGATACAACCAATTCTCATATTGACTTACTGTAGCTATCAGCAAGACCTTGCATCAGAGGGTAGGGAATGTCTCAGCTCTGAACATGCCCATCTATGTGCCCCAGGTACCACTAGGAGTCCATTCTGCAAACTATTGATATGTTTCTCAGACTTTTAATGGGATGTGATAATGTGTGACTGGGAGACAGAAAAGAAGGGGAAGTTCATTTTCCCTCTAATGGTAGTTTCCAGAAGGCAGACATGATCAGCAACTGAGAGTGCCTCTCAGTGTCTGAGTGCCCCAGCAGCACCAGTAGAGTTACAGCAGCACCAGGATGAGTACAACTTCCCATTTCTCAGACAAGGTCACCAGTGTGGTTCCAAAAGTAGGCTTATAACTTGGGTAGGGGTAGAGAGTGCAACACCAGGTTTGTGGGCTCCAAGGACGATAATAGCTTCATGAGTTGAAGATAACAAAATATTTAGGAAATAATTTATTAAACAAAAATAATTAATAACGGATGAACATTTAGAAAATAGTGGGTGATCTGGAGGTAATCACTACTAATATCTGTTGAAGAGCTACGTGACAGACAGGGAATCAGCCCATAAGCTTCAAGTGTTAGACTTTGCATACTATATCTATTCATGGTATCCAGATGGGAATCTTAACCATTTAAGTTAGGTAAATAACTCATTGTTCTGGTTCATTTTCAATCAATCTCATATTTTTTCCTGATTCTTCCATGCATGTCTGTGTTTTGAAAGGGCATACTTGTAACTGGTCCTGCAAATAACTGCCATTGCTCATGTTTTCTAATACAAACTGATAAAATGTCACCTTAATGTTATTCACTAACATGGGGATTCTGGAAAATATGAGCCAATTCTATGACATGGATCTCCTTCAGTGGGCTGTCAAACATCAGAATTCTGATGCTGACATACTGAGGGACAGACTCTAGACCCAGATACATTCATAATCTGGGGTCCTATTTGGGGTGAGCCAATAATCTCTCTCTTGGCAAAACTCTGACTTCACTGTAAGTAATTTCTTCAGAAATTAATAGAGAGCAATTGAAATAATGGATTAAACTTTCCCTTAATATGACTTCATTGTTTAAAAAATATATAGCCCTGGCTGGTGTGGCTCAGTGGATTGAGCTCCAGCCTGTGAACCAAAGGTTCTCTGGTTCAATTCCCAGTCAAGGCACATACTTGGGTTGCAGGCCAGGTTCTCAGTTGGGGGCATGTGAGAGGCAACCACACACCATTTCTCTCCCTCTCTTTCTCCTTTCTTTCCCCTCTCTTTAAAAATAAAATAAAATAATAAATATCTTTATAAAAATAAAATAAAATAAGTAAAAATAATAATAAATAAAAAATAATGTTAGTGGATGAGGAAGTGGAGAGTAAGAAATACAGCTCTTTAATATAGAGCTGCTACTGGTCAGTGCTGGCATTTTCCCACACAGTACTAATGACAGTTGCTATGCAATTAGTCTTTTGTCTGGCCATTGCTAGTATTCTTCCCATTATTTTTAACTGTTGGTGACAAAGTAATGAATGCATTATGGAAATTTATTTTAAAACAAAACATAGAAGGATACTTCTAAATACTAGTTTTTAATCTCTGGGGCATAGTATATGATCCTAAGAGAATATAGCAAATCCAGATTGAGCTATACCATGAAGTTTGAAGTTGAAGTTCAGCACACTTTTAAAATATTTTCCTTACCTACATGGTTTAAAACATGGCAATGATTTAGCAAGCATTCTTGGCTCCATCCCTCCTCTCCCTACACTAGAGAAAAACTAGTTTCTCAGGGAGGTCAGAGTGACCTGGTAAAGTTTACCTGCCAATTGAGTACCATTTAGGAAAGAAGAACAAGAAAGTCACAGACAATGACCCAGGCACAGGCCCTTTGCCTGTCAAACAAGGAGAGACAAGGATTAAAAATAAAACATACATCATGTAAGTTCAAGAACTCCTTTTGTGCTAAGAGATTTTGAAACCTGGAAATAGAAGCTTAAGTATCTAAGATGAAAATAGAAGTTCTGACCCAAGATCATTAGTATGACACTCAACTCATGACCAGAGCTCCCACAGGTTATTGTATTCAGTTTAACCAGGGTGAGAAGGGCAACGCAAGGCCAGAAGAAGTGACACTCATTCAGTTTAAACATAATTTAATTCTCTGAATGCTTTTTAACAGATTCTTTGGATTTAACATCTTAGAGCACTCTTACTGAATGCTGTTATTTTGGGAAAATAAAATTGCAGTTATTGCTATTTCCTGTATGAATTCAAGGATCTAAGAACCCAAGTAAGGTGCCTTTGGCCCTTCCATCATATAGTCTACATCAAAATATGAATGAAGTTGGTGAACAGTTTTAAAATTCTGTGTTCACGTGTTTTCAGATAGATTACCAGCATACACTTTGTATTAAAATAATTTAGTATTGTACATATATTTCTACTCTACTAAATGAATCTAGTGTTAGACTACCTCTTAAAACCATTTTCATCACCAGTACCTCAGGCTTTTCATTTTGTTTGGAGCATATTGGAAAGATACATAAAGAATTTGAGCATCTAAGAAATCATAGTTAAGTGCAAAATGCATCCTGAATGAGCAACACATATGGGTGAATTCAAATGTATTCTTAATTCTTTATAAAATATCACCACCTTCATCTGTCTTTGTAAATCCTTTATAAAGCAGCATGATCTAAGATAAACTATTCATAGGCACAAAGCAAGATTGGTTAGCCAGCTGTCAACTAGAACAGAAAAACGTTGAGAATCTTGCACTTTGTAAAGGTATATTTTACTTGGAATCAGGAGTCAAAGTTTTATTATTGAAAAGTTTGATAAGCTGTAATTTAATAAATGTAAAGGAAACCAAATAATTCCACAGATCAAAAGATAAATGAAAACAAGAACAATCCCAAGAATGGGGCATAGTGCTGACAATATTTGGGGATGCCCTCTACCTTACTTTTAAAATACATCCCAGGCATTTTCACACTTACTTACATTGAGATAAAAAAAACCATAAATCTTAAATCAGCGGTTCTCAACCTGTGGGTCGCGACCCCTTTGGGGGTCGAACGACCCTTTCACAGGGTGGCCTAAGACCATCAAAAAACACATATATAATTACATATTGTTTTGTGATTAATCACTATGCTTTAGTTATGGTTGGGGGTCACCACAACATGAGGAACTGTATTAAAGGGTTGTGGCATTAGGAAGGTTGAGAACCACTGTCTTAAATGTACAATTCATTGCGTTCTAGAAAATACGTACATTCATTAACTAATACCATAATCAAGATATAAAATATTTACATCACTAACACAAAATTCCCTTATGTGGTTTTCCAGCCAAAGCCCACAGATACTATTCTAGACCACAAAAATTCTGATTTCTATCACCATAGTTTTACTAGTTGTACAATTCATACAAATGCATTTTCTGTTTATATACTTCTGTATCTGGCTTCTTTTGTGGAATACCATAGTTGTTTGAGAACCATCCCTACTGTTGAATGTATCAAAATGTGTTTCTTTTTTATTGCTAGGTAATATTTCATTAAATAAATATTCCATGACTTACCTATCCATTTTATCAGTGTCAAGAAATGGAATGATATATTTCAACCTGGTTGCAAACTGAAAAATTAGCTTGCCACAGTTTCATAAACACTAATAAGACATGAGACTCTCAGATCAGTGATAAAGAATATTATTACTCATGGAAAAACAGGAAGCAGCATGAACTTAATGTTTGCAACAGTTGAGGTACCTCCCAGTCTCATGGGCATGACCTGGAGGTTGGTCCAGGTGGGTTCTGCATATACAATAGGTTTGTGTCACAGCTGGGGATCTCTCACTTAGGAACCTCTGATCTTTAAAAAAGATTACTTGCAAACTTTCCATATCTTTGCCTTATAGAGATATTATCTTTATTTTTCTAAACAAGAAACAAATCAATTTCTCTCCCCACCCAGAACAAAAGCTGTGATAAGACAGGCAAAAAACCCCATAAAGAATAGTCTCTCTCAGGAGATTCCTATGGGCCTGCATGGGTGATCGAGAGTCTCCACTCCCCATTCCTTCCCCCTTCCCTTTTCCCCCTCCCCTTGCTCCTACAGGCCCTTGAGTTGGTCTGGGAATTTCTTCTTCCCTCTAATACCCTTCCTCTTCTTCCCTTAATAAGCCTGGTGTATAACCCAAAAGAAAAAGAAAAAAAAAAAAGAATAGTCTCTCAATACCTGGTGATTTACAATTTAGTTGTTTCCAGTTTTGGACTATTATGTAAATACTTTAGGGTGGTCATCATAATCAATCATGTCATGTAAAACAAGTTTTATTTTTCCTTAAAATTTTTATTTGTTCCTTCTTTATTTTTTCCTTGCTAATTAAAATACTACAATGGCAAAGAATGATATTAAATAGGTATAGAACTGACTTTTCATAATTTTGTTTTCAATTTTAGTATAACTATGTTTAATAATTCATCATATATGATATTGGCTATATTCATAGATGCATTTTATCATTGTAGAAAACTTCTCTATTTGTTTCATATATTTATAATGAACAGATGTTGAATAGATGTTAAATTTTGTCAAATGCATTTCAGGAATCCCTTAGAATAATTATATACCTAAATATTTTGTTTTATTAATGTGAATTACAGTAATTAATTTTTTAATGGTAAGCCTCTTAATTAAAAAATACATTTGAACATGATATATTATCTATTGTTTATATTGCTGAATTTAAATGCTATTTTTAAATGATTTTTATAGTTATTTTCTTGATGGCTGTTGGTCTTTAATTTTATTTTCTTGTAATATCTATGTCAGCTTTGTCACCAGAAAAATGATGACCTCAAAAAGGGCTAAGAACTGTTTCCACTTCTTTTAATTTCTGAAAAGGTTTAAACGTGGAGTAAGATTGGTTATATTTCTTTCTTAAATATTGGATATAATTATAAATAAAACTAGCTTGATCTCAAGTTTTCAGTGCAAGGAGGTGTTTTACTGAAAAAATTAGGGACTTCTGGCCAAGATAGAGGCATAGGTAGACACACTGCATCTTCTTCCACAACTCAGAAGGAATACAATTACCTCAAAACTGGAGACAACCAAAAGTTCCAGAAAACTGAGCTGCATCAAGTCCAACAAACAAAGATATAAAAAAGAAATACTCATCCAGACAGGTATGAGGGGTTGAGCTGGGGAAGAAGAACACAGTATAGAGGCAGCAGCAGCAACAGTGGCTATGACTGCAAGGAAAGCAGATCCATACATTATAAAAGTTGGGAGAACTTCTGGCCAAGATGGAGGTCTACACAGACACTCTGGGTCTCCCACCACAACTAAGAAGGAATACAACTACCTCAAAACTAGAGTCAACCAAAAGTTCCAGAATATCAAGCTGCATGGAAGTCAAGCAAACAAAGATATAAAGAAGAAATACTCATCTAGACAGGTAGGAGGGTTGGAGCCAGGGCAGAGAGAACACAGTGTGGTGGCAGCAGCGGTAGCAGCAGTGGCAGGCCAGCAGAAAGTGCAGTCACACATTTTAAAAAGTGGGGAGGAATACTTGAGGAACATTCCCAGCTCCTGACCAGACCACAGAGCTCATGGTTCCAGTGCCAGGGAAAATAAAGCCTCATTGCTTCTGACTGTGCAAATCAGTGTGGGTTGGGGCAGAGGAAGAGAGTTCAGTTTCTCAGCAGAGTCCACTTGTTTAAAGGACCCCCATGGTCTGAGAACATCCACAGACACACCCACTCTTGGAACGATGGCCAGGGCAACAGCTAGAGAGGCCAAAGTCCCATACAGAAGTGGGAAAAGTGCCTGGAAAAGGGGCAAGTGCTAAGCAAGTGGCATTGTTCCCTCTCAGATCCCTTCCCCACATACAGCGCCACAACGTGGTGAAACGGGTCACCCTGTACTGATGAATACCTAAGGCGCTGCTCCTTACAATGTTACAAGAGCGACAACTCTCCCTAAGACAAGAGGCAAACAAACACAGGAGCCTGTCAAGATGAGGAGACAGAGAAGTATGGCCCAAAAGGAGGAACAGATCAAGGTTCCAGTGGGAGAACTAAGCAACAGGGAGATAGCCAGCCTAACAGATGCAGAGTTGAAAACACTAGTGATAAAGACGCTCACAGGCTTGACAGATATGTTTGAGAATGGCAAACACAGAAGGGAGTAATGAAGGCTATGCTAAGTGAAATGAAGGAAAACTCACACAAAACCAATGGTGCAGGGAGTGAAGCCAGGATTCAAATCAATGACATGGAATATAAAGAAGAAATAAACAGTCAATGAGTGTAGAATGGAGAAACAAGAATTGGAAAAAAATGAAGAGAGGCTTAAGAACCTCTGGGACAACTTTAAACATGCCAACACCCAAATCATAGGGTTGCCAGAAGGAGAAGAAGAGCGAGAAATTGAAAGCTTATGTGAAAAAATAATGAAGGAAAACTCCCCAAAATTGGTGAAGGAAATAGACATACAAGTCCAGGAAGCACAGAGAGTCCCAAACAATTTAAACCATAAAAGGACCACACCAAGGCACATCATAATTAAAATGCCAAAAGTTAATAAAGATAAAGAGAATCTTAAAAGCAGCAAGAGAGTTACCTACAAAGAGGTTTCTATAAAACTATCAGCTCACTTCTCAAAAGAAACTTTGTAGAGAAGAAGGGACTGGTCAGAAGTATTCAATGAAAAGCAAGGGCCTACAACCAAGATTATTCTATCCAGCAAAGCTATCATTTAGAATGGAAGGGCAGATAAAGTGCTTCCCAGACAAGGTAAAGCTAAAGGAGTTCATTGTCACCAAGCCATTATTATATGAAATGTTAAAGGGACATATTTAAGAAAAAGAGGATCAAAACTATGAACATTAAAATGACAACAATCTCACAACTATCAACAATAGAACCTTAAAAAAAGTAAAAATAAAAACAAACTAAGCAAACAACCAGAATAGGAACAGAATCATAAATAAGAGGATCATTTGGAAAGTTAAGTTATCAGCTGGGAGGCAGAAGGGGAAGAAATGGGGAAATGGTACAAGGATTAAGAAACATTATTGGTAGGTACAAAATAGACAGGGGGAAGTTAAGAATAATATAGGAAAGGGTGAAGCCAAAAAACTTATATGCATGACCCATGGACATGAACTAAGGAGAGTGGGATTGATAGTTTGGAGTGGGGTGGATGGGAGCAAAGGGAAAAGAAATTGGGACAACTGTAATAACATAATCAATAAAATATACTTTAAATTTTTTAATTAAAATATTAATTTCTTCAATAAATAAAAGACTTCTAAATTTTTTATTTCTTTTGTGAGTTTTAGTAATATAATTTTTTCAAAATATTTGACCATTTCATCAGCATTTTCAAATTCACTAGATGAGAGTTGTTCATAATACTAATTTCTTATATTTTTGATATTTTTATAATCTGTTTTGATAGTCCTCTGTTATTCCTAATTTTGATGATTTGTGTTTTCCCATGCATTGTCTTTTTCACCTTAAGTATTTATCAATTTATTAACCTTTTTTTAGAAAGAGTAGCTTAGTTAATTCTTCTATTCTTAGCTTGTTTTTCTTCATTCTGTTCTTACATAAATATGGTCAATTGATTTTGAAAAGAAGTAAACTCAATACAAAGCAAGAATAATCTTTTTTATTAAAATATATTTGAAATATAACATTGTGTAAATTTAAACTATAGGCTGGGATTAAATGTTTTTAAAAGATAATCGACTGCTATGCTGAATAGTCAAAGAACTCTTAAAGCAGAACAATAAAAAAAAAAATAACATCCCAACTTAATGATGGTCCAAAGATCTTAACAGACACCTACCAAAGATGATATACAGATGGCAAATAAGCAGAAGATAAAATGCTTCACATTATGAGCCATTAGGTCAGTGCAGATGGTTTGGTGGTTTGAGTGCCAGCCTGTGAACCAATAGGTCTCTGGTTCAATTCCTAGTCAGGGCACATGCCTGGGTTGTGGGCCTGGTCCCCAGCTGGGGGCATGTGAGAGACAACCAATTGATGTATCTCTTACACATTGATGTTTCTCTCCCCCTCTTTCTCCCTTCTGTCCCTTATATCTAAAATAAATAAATTAAATAAATAAATAAATAAATAAATAAATAAAATATTTTAAAAAGAAATACCACTACACACGTATTAGGATGACCCAAATCTAAAACACTGACAACAAATGTGGCCAAAGATGTGAAGCAATGGGAACTCTCATTCACTGCTAGTGGGAATGCAAAATGGTACAACTACTTTGGAAATCACTTTGGTTGGTTCTTATAAAACTAAACATACTTCTAGTATGTGACCTAGAAATTTGTGTTACTTGGCATTTATCCAAAAGTATTCAAAACTTACATCCACACAAAAACATGTTCAGGAATATATATGGAAGCTTTATTCATAATTGTCAAAACTTGAAAAAAATCAAGATGACTCTCAGTTGGTGAATGAATAAGTAGACTGTGGTACATCTTGATAATGCAATATTTTTCAGTGCCAAAATAAAATGAACTATCAAACCATTAAAAAACATGAGGAAATCTAAATGCAGTACACTAAGGAAACAAAGCCAGTCTGACTAAGGTACATACTCCACGATTTTACTATATGGCATTGTGGAGAAGGCAAAACTATGAAAACAGTAAATAAAAGATTATTGGTTGCTAGTGGTTGGGGGAAGGGGTTAATGAAAAGAATGAATTGGTGGAGCACAGAGGATTTTTAAAGTAGTAAAAATACTTTGCTTAATACTATAATGATTGATATATATCATTATATATTTATCCAAAATCATAGAATGTACAACACCAATAGTGAACCTTAATATAGATGATGGGCTTTGGGTGATTATGATATGTCAATGTAGGTTCATAAATTATAATATATGTTCCACTCTGGAGAGGATGTTGATAATGGGGAAAGCTATGCAAGTGTGGGGGCCGAGGGAATATGAGATATCTTTTTACCTTCCTCCTTATTTTGCTAAGAACCTAAACTGCTCTAAAAAATAATGTACCTTTAAAAAAGAGTAAAAATACATTTTAAAATTCATATGAAGTTCTTTAAATGTCCATTTAACATATTATATGAGAATATATACAGGGCCTTAAAACTCTTCAGAAAAATTAAGAAACAGCTCACAAAAATCAATATAGTATCTATCTGTAGTAGAGAAATGAGAAATATAAAAGAAAAGGCATGCAAGAGAAGCTATTTGGGTGTTTGTAGCACTTTTTATTCTTGTTCTGACTGTTGGTTACATGGCTGTTTGCTTCAAAATTCTTATTTAAACTGTACATATTTGTATACATATATGATATACATTATAATAAAAAACAAAACCTCAGCACCAGGTAGCTGATAGAATACTGATACATCATTATATTTTATAACTGAGGCACCTTTATATTATGCTTTACAAAGTGCCATTCCAAAAACACACTATCAAATTTAAATGCAGAGCAATAATGATAAAATTGAGCAATAGTTGATCTAGCTCTCAGTTTGTCAACTTTTCCATAGTTAGCCATGAAGCCTGTGATGAAATGTAACAGTAAAATGGGGTGTGTGACACTTAAAAGGAAGAAACATCTCTATGGGCCCTATTTCCTCTCCTCTTTTTAGAAAAATCCTTATTTCTTATGAAAAAACAAATACCACTGTGTGATAAACCATGAAGTTCTAGGCATAACAAACTCACATTTGCTGAGTCTCAGACTGTTTTTATTAGCTATGTGTTTAGTTTTCTTACCTGAAAAATGAGTTGCAGAAAGAGTGTTACAGACTCAGAATTCCATTAACGTTATGGAAAGATAAGTGTACCCACTAGTGAGATGGAAGACAGTTAACTATAACTAAAGTGTTCACAATACTTCTCACATAAATTCTTAAGGTTTCATATTCTACTCTTTTGAACACTCATAATGTAGGGGTGCTATTCTTATTTGACTATTATTTTATCTATCATTTCCTAATTCATCCCTGGTTACTGAATTTGCTGATGAATTTTTCCATATGCTTTTTATTTATATTTTTAATTTCTAGAACCCACAAAAACTGTGTATTATGTTTTATAATTATGACTTCTTTTCTTCTGATAGTGGTATATTTTATGCATTATGAATTTCATATTTATGCATAGTGTAATACATAATATAAATAGTATATTGCATACCTACATATATTGCAGATAATGGTTTAGACACTAAAGATACACAATCCACAGGATATAAGTTTTTGTCCTTCTACAGATAAGACAAAAAGTAGGCAGTGAAATCAAAGATTATAATAGATAATAATGTAGTAGTCCCTCTTTATATCACGGTTCACTTATGGCAGCCTCATTGTATCGCGGGATTTTAAAAAATATTATATTTAATTATCGCAGATTTTTTGCTCCATCGCTGGATTTTGTGGTATTGTATATGGATGTTGTTAAAGTTACATAGGTTTAAGCGTGTAGAATATGTTTAAGAACATAAGTAGTGTTTATAAAAGTGTGGAAAAGGTTAATAAGGGAACGGGAAAGGTTAATAAGGGATTGGGAATGGTTTATAAGTGTGTGGGAAGGGTTTATAAAGCCTTAAAATATATATAAGTGCTAAAATAAATGTAAGGTTCCTACTTCACGGATTTTCACATATCATGGGGGACAGAGGAGGTCTAGAATGTAAAACCCGCGATAAGTGAGGGAATACTCTAATTCAATCATGAATAGAAGCATAAAAATATGATAATTAGGCCTGTGGAATTACCTTGGTTTTGAGGGTTTAATATTTAAACTAATGCTTGAGTTTAATATTTAAATATACAAGTTATGCACCAATCTAAAAGGACAGCTCGTGTTAAAGCTTTAGGGGTGGGAGTGATTTTAACATACTCTAGATACCAGATGACCAGGATGGTTGGAATAAGCTAGTAAGGAAGACAACAATAAGAAATAAGAACATGGGAATAGTCAAGACTTGCAGTTGTCACCATAACGGGGAGTCCTTAAGCTTAGAAATAATTGACCTTTGAGTTGAATAAAAACTTGGAGAAACAACAAATGGTGTAGTTTAGTCCTGATGATTTATTTTTGTCCCCAGTCTGTGAGGATGACCTGTGCTGTATTCCTTTTCTGGGCTCAGACAACATGACCCACTTTGGTTTATTGACAGTAGAATTGCATGTTACCTGTACTAGTTTTGACAGTCAGCAACTTTGAGATTGATATAAACAAATAATTACCTTTGAAAACCTCTTAAATCTTTTCTGAAGGACAATACAGTTGGTTCCCTATTCATAAATCTATACATTGATCCCTATGTATTCAAAGACTGAAAACCACTCTGAGAGCTAATATAAAGGAAGGACCAATGGATAGTCTGTATGCAAATGTCTGGGCATTCAAATTGATCAGTCTTATACAATTGCCAGATCCCTGAACTGAAGGGTGAACATTTCTTATCTTGCTTGCAGGGTTTATAACATTCAAACCTGTTTGTTCTATGAAATAAAGAGAATAGAGGAAGCCCATCTCACGCTAGGTATAGGTTCCACAGTCAGAATGCAATGCAAATACATCGATAAGACTAGACTGTTCTTACTCCCAATTCTATGACTCCCAACCATAGTATGGGGTATTGACACCATACCCAACATTCTTGATAGTATTATTTCCAATGTGGCACCCGTCTCTTTGATTCAACCAGATCTTTTGTTACTTTATCACTGACTTTCTCTCTCACTTGTACCTTTAATCTTTATCTTTTCATCATTATTTCCCCTTGGCTTTCACATAACTCTTCAGACTGTCTCTCAGAAGGTTACTTACTGCAAGTTATCTTGCCGTCTCTTTATCTTCAAATACAGTGAAAGAATAATCTCTGTTCTCAGCTCTCACTTTTTCACCTTCACCTAATACAAACTGACTTTTGCTATGCTACTATACTGAAACTTGAATTTCAGTGTAAGAGTAATTTCCTAAACATGTATTGCAAAGGCCTAGTCTCAAGCCCTCTCCTATATGACCTCTCAGAAAAGTTCTATGCTGTTTTCATGTGCTTCCTTAAAAAAAAAAAAGTTTTAGGTTTCCTTTTCAATGTGAGTATTCTCCACAGCTCAGCATTTGTCCACATATTTCTAACTGTCCATACTCTTACCTTATATTCTCATCCACTGACATCTCCAATAAAATCCATTCATATGACACCCAAATCTGTATCTTCAAACTACAGAACTTCTAGAACCAAATGAAATGCACATTAGCTCTTTCTAAATATTACATATTATATAATGCTGTAAATGACCTCAGGAAACAATATTAAAGTTAAACTTACTGTCTTTCTCTTCTATATTCTGTATATAGTGCCAGGCCACCATCATCTATACATTCCTCCAAGCAAAAATTCAGAGGATAAACTTTCACCATTTCATCTTTTTCACCCCTCCATTAAACAGGATAACACTCTAACGCATTTGTCTCCATAATGACTTTCATATTCAAATAATCTATTTCTTTTTCCTGATCCTACTTATGACAATTTATACTTAACTCTGGAAAAAGTCCAGCCATTGTTAATATAATGAGAACAGTTTGCATGGCATCAATGTGACCTGTCAGCCAAAGAAGAGTGGACTGGAATGTGCATGTGTGAACAATGACAACTTCACTGAACTAGTCAGTGGTGGTGGTAGATGCTGTTGAGTGAGCATGTGTACTGTGTGGCCATCGTTTCAAAATGACTGAGTGAGTAGAGCAACAATCTGCATCAAATCTGTGTTAAGCTTGACCATTCCTCCGTGGAAACCATTCAGATGATTCAGAAGGCTTTCAGGGACAATGCAATGAGTGCAGCACAAATAAAAGTGTGGAACAAATACTTGAAAGATGTCAAGAATCTGTTGAAAAGTATCCATGTTCTGGAAGGCCTGCAACAAGCAGAACACCTGAGAATGTTGAATGTGTATGAGCTGCAATCAACAAAGATCAGAGAACTGTGTGAGGTCCTAAGGTGCCTACTTTGAAGGGGACTGAGGCATCATTGTCCTATGTACAAAGTTTCTTGTACCTGGCATCTTCTTCAATAAATGTTTCTATTTTTATATTACATGGCTGGATGCTTTCTGGACAACCTTGTATTCCTACACATATATTTTTTAACTTCCTTTTCTTCTTATACTCAATTTCTGTTTAAAGTTATCTTTCTGAAAATAAATACATTTTGAAATTTGACTACCTGCTTAAAAACAATGACTCTACTATTTGCAGACGAATTTGCCTGATATTTCAGGCATTTTTTAGTTAGATCCCGTTTTTATTCTAATCTCTTCCCCTAAATCTGCCATTCCTATGTCAAATCATATTTCCAGCCATGTAGGCATATATACAATTCCCCCAGCATGCCAAAAACATTTAAATATGAAATGGGGGGGAGAGTGTCTCTTATTATTGAAATTCTCATGGTCCATTCATGGAATATGCTCTTCCATTGTTTTGAGACTTTATTCCCTTGTGTTTCAGACTGTATCTCAGTGATTTGCACTTAGATGTTGCTCCAATAGTTGGTCTTGGAAATACTGAAAAGGTTAGAAAATTTTTACCTTGTATTTTTTAATAGAAAGAAAAGGGTATGGGAGATGATAATACTTTTAAACAAACAAGTGGGACATTTGTTATGGGGTCAACCTATTTAAAAATATTTTTTATCAAATGTGAAGTCTCTTTATAAAAAACATTATTACATTTATTCCTAACACTCTGTGATTCTACCCATCAGTATTTTTTTAATATTCACATTTTCTCAGATACTGTACTATAATTTCATGTTTTCCAATATTTACTCCTGGAATTTTCCAATATTCTCATGCATGGTTATAAGATCTTCCAAAGAAAGCAATTGCTATACTGTTCAGTTCTCAATTTAATCCTCAGTAATGATGATGGCACTGCTTTTATAAAACTCCAAGGTATTGCACTCTGCTTCTGATATTGTTGCTCTTAAATTTTATTGAGCCAGTTACTTCCAGTGTCTAAGGAGAGAGCTAGGCACTTTTAGATGCTGCATTAACACTATGAGGCTACCTTACTTGATAGCACCATAATGCATTATCAGCTTTTATTGAACTTGTAGACTACTTAGCCTATTCCCTCAGTATAGTTCTTTCATGTGAAAGCCTGCTGTGTCTGGTTTTGTAGCCAGCAATGCCATCTTACTCATTCTAATTCATATAAGTAAACTGAAAAATAGACTATAACATACATAATGCATTTCCCTTATTACCAATAAGCATTTAAAATAAATGACTCACAATTTTTGTTCATTTGAATACATACTACATGCTACTTTATTCTATTACAGCTCTTTTTTATTATTTTTAGAACTTCTGTTTTTGAGATAGATTGGAAACAGCTCCTGTAATTGTTAGAGGAGGTGAAAAGGTATTGGTGCTGTTACCTTTTGTTTCGCCACACCCAGATTACTGCATAATTAAATAGTTTTATTAATTTGAATAATAGTTTTGTTTAATGTTCAACATTAGGAGTGATCATGTGAACTATGTCTCAGGTCAATCCCACTGTATTGTTGAATCTATAAAATTTATCTTGGAGCTGTTTAGTTCTTCATTTACCATGACCTGAGACATTCTTCCCCACTTTTCTCCTCCAGTTTTGCTGGGAGTCAATGGCAGGCCCTGTAACTAGAAATTCGAGATGGAAACTGAAAACCAATCTGCTTTTAACCTGTGTGCCTAGGAAAAATAAGAGCAAGTGAAATATTTTCTATTCTGATGTATTGATAAATCACCCCAAAATGACTAGAGTAGCTCAAGATGACTAGTTACCAGTCAAATGGCTTTATAAACTATCAACCTCACCAAGTTTGTGAGGTTGACCTCCAGTCAGGGCACATGCAAGAATCAACCAATGAATGCATAAATAAGTGGAAAACAAATCAGTGTTTCTCTTTTTTCCTCTCCCTCTCTCTTTTTCTCTCTCTATCTCTGAAATCAATCAATAAAAAAATTAAACTATCTTCCCCCAGTTTCTTTATGTCACAGTATGTTCAACTACCTCACGTTTCTAGAACTAGTAATAACATTATCTGAGATATTCCCTATCTCTATTTGTGTAATAGAAGAATGATTCCTAATGATTGAATTTTTAGATTCTGTTGTAGGACAGAAAATAGATCACTTTCTACTCTAGAATATTTTGTCCAAACTTTTAATGAAACATCACAGAAGAGAATAAGTACATATTTATTCATTCTTATTTTTCATGCTACGAGTTCTATGTTTAATTTAATAATGTTAACAACTCACTTTGTTTAGCTTAATCAGATATTTATTACGAGATCACCAACCTTTCAAAATTTCAAAATTAGTATTTTTATTTCTATTTACATAATATTAAAAAACTCCAAAAAGAAATAAAAATCACAACCTAGCAATGGCACTGCAATATCATCACCTTACTAGATGTAACTTAAACAACATATATATGCCTTTCTCACTTAATAATGTATTACAAAATGCATGCCATATAAATGTATTTACACAACACTATTGTTTTAATTTGAAATTAACAATATGAGAAAATAAATATATATAAAGTATGACGAGTTGTCCCAGGACTCCAGGATAAGTAAGTCTAATAGGGTTGGTGTTATTAATTTTCCTTCTCCCTTTTTTACTTTTTGCTAAACATATAATTCATTAAGTTTTTAATACATATTTTATTTTATTTTTATTATTGACATTATTACAGATGTCCCTTTCCCTGCTCTTTGCCCACCTGTTCTCAGCCCATGTCCCCTCTTCCCTCTGGCTCTCACCACAGGGTTGTCTGTGTCTGTGAGTTATGCATATATGTTTTTTTTTTTGGCTAATTCCTTCACTTCCTTTCATCAGTGTATGCACCTGTGTAAACATAACCCTATTTAAGATGTAGAAATTATCTATCTGCACAAAAAAATCCCCTATGGCCCTCTTTAGTTAACCTCTGATCTGATACCTAACATATAGCTTAGAATTGTCCATTTTTAGGACACCATATAGTGAAAATATACAGTAAATATTCTTCTGAGTCTGGCTTCTTTTGCTCAAGATAATGTTTAAGAAAATTATACATGCATTCATTTCTTTTCCTATGTTAATGGTATTTCATTATATGAATACACCCCAATTTGAATATTCATTCTCATGTGGAAGATCCATTGTTTAGCAGTTTATATTTTATTTACTTTTAAAAATTTTTGTTTGTTTTTTTAAAATTTCTTTCTTCTTCTTTTTCTAATCTTCACATGAGGATATGTTCATTGATTTCAAAGAGAAAGGTAGGGAGAAAGAAATGAAGAAAGAGAAGAGAGAAAGAAATATCAATTTAAGAAATAAACATTGACCTGTTTCCTCCCATGCCTGCCCCAACCAGGTATTGAACATAAAATGTAAGTATGTGCCCTGACCAGGAATCAAATCCACAACCTTTTGGTGTACAGAATGATGCTGCAACCAACAACCACCTGGCCAAGACTGTATAACAATTTTTAATAAAATAAAATATATATGTACCCAGCAATTATGGTGGTATATTTATATATGTTACTCAAGAAGAAGTAAAGCATATGTTCAAAAATTAATTACACAGGAATATTCATAGCAACTTTACTCATAATTATATCATCATAAATTTGATGTCAACTTTTTAGAAAATAAAATGAATGCTTCAATAAATGGTGTTGGAAAGATTGGACAGATACATGCAGAAAAATAAATTAGATAATATTCTTACACCACACACAAGAATAAATTCAAAATGGACCAAAGGCTTAAGTGTTCAACCCCAAAACATAAAAATCCTAGAAGAAAACATAGGCAGCAAAACCTTGGACACTGCTCATAGCAATTTTTTTATCAGATACATCTCCCCAGGCAAAGGAAACAAAGCAAATGGGACTATATCAAACTCAAAAGGTTTTGCATAGGAAAGAAAATCTCAACACAATAAAAAGACAACCCACAGAATGAAAACATGTTTGCCAATACATTTGAAAAGGAGTTAATATCCAAAATTTATAAAGTACTTACAAAATTCAACACCAAAAACAAACAACCTTATTAAAAAATGGGCAAAGGACCTGAATAGACAGTTCTCCAAAGAGGACATACAAATGACCAAGAGACATATGAAAGTATGCTCAATATCAATGATTAACAGAAAATGCAAATTAAAACCACAATGAAATACCATCTCACAGCTGTCAGAATAGCTATTACCCACAAGTCAACAAACAACAAGTGCTGGCAAAGATGTAGAGAAAGGGGAACAAGTTTGCACTGTTCGTGGGAATGCAGATTGGTGCAGTCACTGTGGGAAACAGTATGCAAAAAATTAAAAATAGGTCTTCTTTTTGACCCAGCAATCCCATTCTGAGAATATATCCATAGGAAAGCAAAACAATAATTCAACAGAACGTAATCTATGTTCATTACAGGGTTATTTACAACCGCCAAGATAATGGAAGCAGCCCAAGTGTTCAACAGTAGATGAGTGGGTCAAACAACTATGGAACATTTATACAATGGAATTCTACTCAGCTGAAAAAAGAAGAAAATTTTACACATTGCAATAGTATGGATGAACCTGGAGAACATTATGCTAAGTGAAATCAACCAGCCAGAGAAAGACAAATACCATATTATTTCACTCATATGTGGAATCTAATGAACAAACTGAACTAACAAGCAAAATGGGGGTAGACTCACAGATGGAGAAGAAATAACAGCTAGTGGTGGAGTGGGGTATAGGGTAGAGGGATTGAGCAAAATGGAAAAAGAATTCATGGACATGGACAACAATGTATGATTGCTGGGTGGAGTGGTGTAAAAGGGGACTAAATGGTAATGGAAAATATGCAATAAAGATTAAATTAAAAAAAAATAAATGAAAACAATGTACTATAAAATATAGGTTTGAATGCATTTTAAATCTTCTGAATTTTGATTTAAGATTCTCTGAAGTAATATCAACCAACATTTTCTATTATAGTGTATCACTTTCACTTTGTTTTAACATGTCACAATTTATCATATAATTATCTTCTGGGCATCAAATAAATTGATGAATATGTAATATATGTCTATTTATTGACATTTTAAATAAAAGTACAGTGTGTTTTCTTATTTATAAACACATTTCTATATCTGATTTATTTTTAAGATAAAAACTTAAGAGTAGAATTTGCAGGAGGAGGCAAAATGCAAATGAATTGGTAATGACTGCTAACTTATTCTTGAAAAGCCTTCACCAAATTATCATCCAACCAATAGACTATGGAATTTAGATCCGTTCCACCTTGCTGATGAGCTTGTTAAGAATTGCACTTCCTATTTTTCTCAATAAAAATAGGTGGTTGCAATTTAAAAATATTTTTATTAATAATAGCATTTAATATTCTATGGTAATATTAAATATATGATTACCCATATCTTCTTCTTGTTCTTTGCACATTTTATTAATGTTTAATTTTTATGTAAACATTAAATATCTGCTCATGCATGCCCTATGCATGCTTTTAGTATAGCTTTGCTTGGTTTTAACATTTTCTTTTTTTTTTAAATGTGTTTTATTGATTATAATGTTACATTTGTCCCAATTTCCCTTCTCTCTGCTCCCCTCCACCTGGTGGCCCCCCTCCCTCCAGTTGTCCCCCCCTTTTAGACCATGTCCATTAGTTGTGCATATAGTTCTTATCAACCTCTGTCTATTCCATTCCCTCCTACCATGATCCTTAATTCCTATATTATCTCCCTCCCTCTCCCCATTCCCCCTCCCTGTTGACCTCCCCCCAATATGTTCCCCATACCTATAGTTCTTTTTCCACTCTCGTTGCCTGTTTAGTTTGCCTTTGTTTCAATTCCTTAGCTTCTGTTGTTGTTTCTTGTGATGCAGTTTTCATTTTAGATTTCATAGTTTTGATCCTCCTTTTTCTAAACCAGTCCCTTTAACATCTCATATAACAGTGGTTTGGATCTAATGAACTCTTTCAGTTTTGTTTTGTCCTGGAAACACTTTCTCTGCCCTTCTATTCTGAATGACAATTTCACTGGATAGAGTATTCGTGGTTGTAGGTTTTGGATTTTCATTACTTTGAATATTTCTTGCCAGTCCCTTCTTGCCTGCAGGGTCTCCCTTGAGAAGTCAGCTGATAGTCTAATTGGGACCCCTTTGTACATGATTCTTTTCTTCTCTCTTGCTGCTTTTAAGATTCTCTCTTTATCTTTAACTTTTGACATTTTGATTATAATGTGTCTTGGAGTGGTTCTCCCTGGGTCCAGTTTTTTTGGAACTCTCTGTGCTTCCTGGACCTGTAAGTCTATTTCCTTCCCCAAGTTTGGGAAGTTCTGCTTTATTATATTTTCACTTAATTTTTCAATTTCTAGTTCATCTTCTTCGCCCTCTGGCAAACCAATAATTCTTGTGTTGAGCCTTTTATAGCTGTCCCAGAGGTTTCTGATCCTCTCATCCTTGCTTCCTGTTTCCTCTCTCTGCACTGGTTGACTGTTTGTTCCTTCTCTATGTTCTGGTTTGTTGATTTGAACTCTGGATTTTTTTCCTCACCATCTGTCTCGTATGTGGTTTTGTTCCTTTCATTATGAGTGTTTTTCAATTCTTTCTCATCTTTTTCCAGATCTTTTGTTAATTCTGTAAGCCACCTGATAACAATGGCCCTGAACTGAGCCTCTGACAGGTTTCTTATTTGTTCATCTGTCAGATTCTTCATCTGTTGCCTGGTGAGCTGCGCCACCGGGATTTCTATAGTTGTCTGCCTCATTTTGACAGATGCGTTTTGTTTTCTTGGGCTGGCTAAAGGGGGCAGTGCCTGTGTAGTCGTCACAACCCAGCGACCGGAGCCGTTCTGCAACCTTTCTTGCTGCGCTGTGGTGCTTTGTCATCACAACCCAGCGACCGGCGCCTATCCGCAACCTATTTCGCAGCCCTGTGGCGCTTTGTGTGGGGGCGGGGGTCCAAGATGGATTCACACAGTCATTCCGCTAGGAGACCGGGATCCATCCTCCCGCCCCCCTGGGCCTCACTGTTCAAGGCGATGTGGTGGCTGCTTTCCCCAGCATTGGGGTTGCAAGCTGCCGGGGTTCGACTGCAGCCGGGATTGTTCTCCCTGCTGCTGGGATTGTTCTCCCTGCCGCTGTCCCTGGTGCAACCGCAAACAGCACCACCCACTTTCGCTCTTCCTACCTGCCCAAAGGGCGCTGCTGGTTTATAACTTCATACGTTGAGCTTCCGTGTAGTTTTATTTTCTGGAATTTCTAGTTACCTTTTGTTTTGAAGTAGTTGTATTCCTCTCTAGTTGTAGAGGGAGACCGAGCGTGTCCGTCTAAGCCTCCATCTTGGCCGGAAGTCTGGTTTTAACATTTTCAAATGAAATAACAATGATATAATATATAGTATTTCTGTGAATTCCTAGTTTTATATGAAGTTATATTTTAAGATTTATCCATGTTGATTTATTTTATGTTTAATGCTGAATTTTATTCCATTGTATGGATATGCCAACACTTTTTTTTTTTTTAATTTTATTAGCAATAGTGTCTGGATGGATTCCAAATTCTTTGTTTTTACTTTAAATATTTTTTTCAGTTACAGTTTACATACAATATTGTATTAGTTTTAGGTGTACAACTCAGTGATTAGACCAAAGGACACATACGATTAAAATAAAGGAATGCAAATCCCATGTTTTTAAAAAATGCTGCTACAAACTATAAATTCCATATTTTCTAGTGTTCATGTGCATGACTTTCATTAGATTATTTTATTTTATTGCTCTCTTCATAGCATCTTTTAATAAAATAAGTTCCACTTTAATGTAGTTGATTTTTACCAGACTTTTATTTGTAGTTTTCATTTCTGTGCCTTGTTCAAGAAATCTTTGTCTGAAATTCCACTTCTGTTTAAGGTACACAGATCATAACCATATAGAGCAACAAAATATCATGTTTGTAAGGATACTGGAGAGTTGTGGATATAAAAAAAATGTAAAGAAACTAATTTTAAGAAGGATAGAAATTTTCAAAGTGAGTCCTATATAATCTTATATTGACTGTAAAACTTCATAAACAATATAGTGATATTGCTATAGTGATAGACATATAGACTCATAGCATAGCTCATAAATAGAATTACAGATATAAAGTAATTTAAGTGTTTGTCAAATATACTCATACAAGTTAAGAAGTTATTTCCCATTAACTGGATGTCTGTATGAAAAAAAATGTATCTTTTACTACCAAGAAACTTACCACTACTTAATTTTTTACTAAAAAATTAATAGGGATGAATTATAGATCCAAATATAAAGTCAAAATTATAAAGATTAATGAAGAAAACATGGAATACTTTATGATCTCAAGAATAAAGATTCAAAATACAGTAAGCATGAAAAATTAAAATTTTTTATCAGAAATATAAATTTCTGTTTATCTATAGCCAATATGAATAAAATTAAGAAACAAAAAACTGTCTGGGGATTTTATATATATATATGTATATATATATATATACATATATATATATATATCAAAGGATTTCTGTCTAATATATTTAAAGCACTTGGGCATATAAATAAGAAAATACAGGCCATCATCAACAAATCAACGAACAGTAAGTGCTGGCAGGATGTGGAGAAAAGGGAACCCTAGTTCCCTAGTTGATGGGAATGCATGCTGGTGCAGCCACTATGGAAAACAGCATGGATTTTCCTCAAAAAACTAAAAATGGAACTGACTTTTTAAAATATGTTTTATTGATTATGCTGTTTTAGTTGTCCCAATTTCTTTTCCCTCTGCTCCCCTCCACCTGGTGGCCCCCTCCCTCCATTTGTCCCCCCCCTTTTAGTCCATGTCCATTGGTTGTGCATATAGTTCTTTCCAACCTCTTCCTGTCTACTCCATTCCCTCCTACTATGCTTCTTAATTCCTGTACCATCTCCCTCCCTTTCCCCCTTCACCCTCCCTGCTGACCTCCCCTCGATATGTTCCCCATACCTATAATTCTTTTTCCACTCTCGTTGCCTACTTAGTTTGCCTTTGTTTCAATTCCCTCACTTCTGTTGTTGGTTGTTGTGATGCAGTTTTCATTTTAATGTTCATAGTTTTGATCCCCCTTCTTCTAAACCAGTCCCTTTAACATCTCATATAATAGTGGTTTGGATCTAATGAACTCCTTCAGTTTTACTTTGTCCTGGAAGCACTTTCGCTGCCCTTCTATTCTAAATGACAGTTTTGCTTGATAGAGTATTTGTGGTTATAGGTTTTTGCTTTTCATTACTTTGAGTATTTTTTGCCAGTCCCTTCTTGCCTGCAGGGTCTCCTTTGAGAAAACAGCTGATAGTCTAACTGGGACCCCTTTGTACATGATTCGTTTCTTCTCTCTTGCTGCTTTTAAGATTCTCTCTTTATTTTTAATTTCTGACAATTTGATTATAATATGTCTTGGTGTGGTTCTCCCTGGGTCCAGTTTTTCTGGAACTCTCTGTGTACTTCTTGCACCTATAAGTCTATTTCCTTCCCCAAGTTCAGGAAGTTCTGCTTCATTATTTTTTCACATAATTTTGCTGCACTGTGGCGCTTTGTGTGGGAGCGGGGGTTCAAGATGGAATCCTGCTGTTACTCTCCCCTGAGAGATCGGGATCTTTTCCCCTGCCCTCTGAGCCTCACCGTCCGAGGCAATGGGGGGACTGCCTTTCCAAGCATTGGAATCGTGAGCTGTGGGGTCTCTACTATAGCCGGGATTGCTCCCCTGGCATTTCACAGTTCTGCCACTAACCCTGCTGCTACCACAGACAGGACCGTGGTTTCTTGCCCCTCCTACCCATCCAGATGAGTACCGCTGGTTTATAACTTCATAGGCAGGGCTTCCATGTAGTTTTATTTTCTGGAATTTTTTGTTATCTTTTGTTTTGAGATAGTTGTATTCCTAGTTAGTTGTAGAGGGAGACCAAGCATGTCAGTCTAAGCCTCCATCTTGGCCATGGAACTGCCTTTTGACCCAGCATTTCCATTGCTAGTATTATACCTGAAGGATCTTGAAACACCAATTCAAAAGAACCTATGCATCCTTATGATCATAGCAGCACTATTTACAATAGGCAAGTGCTGGAAACAGCCTAAATGCCCATTTATAGATGAGTAGATCAGAAAACTGTAGTGCATTTACACAGTGGAATGCTATGCAGCAGAAAGAAAGAAGAAACTCCTACCATTTATGACAACATGGATGGAACTAGGGAGAATTATGCTTGGCAAAATAAGCCAGGCAATGAAAAACAAATATCATATGATATCACCTAATACAGGAAACTAATGAACAACAAAAGAAAAAATTGAATAAGAGGCATGTAAACAAGGAACAGACTAACAGTTACCAGGGAGAGGGAGAGAGGGGTGTTAGTAAGGGAAGGGTCTAGTCAAGGAACTAGTATAAATGACCCATGGACATGGACAATGGGATGTGGATTGACTGTGGGAGAAAGGGTGGGCTGGGTTGGGGGAGGGGAGCAATGGGGGAAAAGGTGGGACAACTGTACTAGAAAAACAACAAATAAATATATTTAAAAAACAAAACAAAACTTGGAAGCAGCCAAGGTATTCTTCAGTAGTTGGATGAATAAATAAATTGTGGTCCATCCAAACTATGCAATATCATTTGTGCTAAAAAAGAAGGGCGATCAAGTCATTGAAAAATATGGAAGAAACTCACATACATATTACTAAGGGAAAGAAGCCAAAGCCAACTGGTCCAGGGCTTTTGTGTGCTGGGAGGTTTCTTTTATTACTGCTTCAATTTTATTAGTTATGATTGGTCTATTCAGGCTTTCTGCTTCTTCTTGGTTCAGTTTTGGAAGATTATATGTTTCCAGAAATCTGTTCCTTTCAACTAGATTGTCAAATTTCTTGCCATACAGTTGTTTGTAGTAATTTCTTACAACCCTTTGTATTTGTATGGTATCAGTTGTGATTTCTCTCCTCTTTTGTTTCTGATTTTGTTTATTTGAGTCCTCTCTCTTTTTTTCTTGATGAGCCTGGCTAAAGGCTTGTTGATTTTGATTATCTTTTCAAAGAACCAGCTCCTAGTTTTATTGATCTTTTGAATTGTTTGTTTAGTCCCTATGTCATTTAATTCTGCTTTGATCTTGATGATTTCCTTCTTTCTGCTCACTCTGCACTTTGTGTGTTGTTGTTGTTCTAGTTCTTGTAGCTTTTGGGTCAGATCCTTTATCTGAGATTCTTCTATCCTTTTTAGGTAGGCCTGTATTGCTATGAACTTTCCTCTCAGGACTGCTTTTACTGTGTGCCATAGTGTGTTCACTACCATTTGTTTCCAGAAACTTTTTTATTTCTTCCTAGATGTCATTGCTAATCCATTTATTATTTAATAGCATGTTATTTAGTCCATGGGTTTGAATGTATTTGAGATTTTCCCTGAGGTTGATTTCCAGTTTTAAGCCATTGTAACCTGAGGAGATGCTTGATATAATTTAAATTTTCTTGAATTTGTTGAGGCTTGTTTTGTGTCTTATCATGTCATCTGTCTTTGAAAATGTTCCATGTGCACTTGAAAAGAATGTATATTTTGCTTCCTTGGGGTGAAAAGTTCTATATATATCAACTAAATCCATTTGATCTAGAGTGTTGTTCAGTGCCTCAATATCTCGAGTGTTCCTTTGCTTCAAAGATCTGTCCATTGTTGACAATGGGGTGTTAAAGTCCCCTATGAGTGTGTTGCTGTCAATATCCTTCTCATAGTCTTCCAAGGTTTTCCTGATATATTTGGGTGCTCCTATGTGGGTGCACATATGTTTACCAGGGTTATATCTTCTTGATTTATTGTTCCCTTAAGTATTATAAAATGTCCTTTTTTGTCTCTTTTTATGGCTTTTGCTGTGAACTCTATTTTGTCTGATATAAGTATTGCTATATCAGCTTTTTTTCATGTCCATTTGCTTGGAATACTTTTTTCCATCCCTTTACTTTCAGTCTGTTGTTTCCCAGTTTTAGTAATTATAAGTAAAGTTGCTATAAACAATCATGAGCAGGTTTTGTGTAGATATAACTTTTTAGCCCTTTGGGGTAAATACAAAAAAGCATAATCACTGGAATGTGTGGTAAGAGTGTATTTAGTTTTGTAAGAACGTGTCAAACAGTTTTCCAAAATATACCATTTTTCATTCCCACCAGCAGTGAATGAGAGTTCCTATTGCTCAACATCCCCAGTCACATTTCTTAGTATTTTAGATTTAGCCATTCTAATTGATGTGTAGTAGTATCTTGTAACTTTATTTTCATTTATCTGATGACCAATAATGTAGATCACCTTTTTCATATGCTTATCTGCCACACTTTGGCTAGGTGTCTGGTCAGATCTTTTGCCCATTTTTAAAATGTAATCTTTATTGTATTTTTTAAATTATCATTTAGTCCCCTTACCCTTCCACCCATGTTCAAGTACTCTTCTAGTTTTCTGAGAACCCCAAGAACTCATCATTGATAGTGTCAGAATTTATGAAGCTCAGTTGCTCACAATCACTGATTTTACTTTCTTCGCTATCTTCATACTGACCCAAGATTCAGTAGTAAAGTGGGACATTTAAGTGTCCCCAGGGGTTTCACGTGGGCCCACCGCTTCCTTTTCTAACAGCTATTGCCACCGCTGACAGGTCAGGTAATACACATCATGGTCTGTGAAGCAATATTTATTCCATTAGACACACAGACATTTCCCCCCCACTTTTGGGGGAAAAAATTGCATCTGATGGAGCAAAAAAAAAAAAAAAAAAACAGTAATTTTATCATGTATTTTAAGGTAAGCCAGTTAAACATGTGTTTTATAAGAGAATAGATATGTGTTCTCATAATTTTTATTGAATGCTAGATCACTAACTTTATAATTAATTTACTGATGTACAAGTAACATCCATTGATTGTCTAGTATATGTCAGAAAATGAGCTAATTGCTTTACACACATCATTGCCTTTAATCCTACAAGAGCACTCTGAGGTATACATTATTGTTGCAACCATTTACTAATGAGGAAGTTGAGGTTAGAATAGGTAGGCACTTGCTAATGTCACTTAACTGGAATTTAGAACAAGTCTGTCTGACTCCATGATGTAACGCTTGAAAACCAAAGGCTGCCATGGACATTCATAACTATACTAAACAACTTGTCCCATTTCCTGCTGATGAGATTGCCCTCCCATGCTCTAATTATTATTACAACCTTGTAATGGCTTTGTTTTAAGAAGCCGCCTTTTGGTTTAAAGAGTTTGACTTAACAAGTGGCCGACGGTTAGTCTTCTGTCATTCTCCAACTAAATGGGAAGTGGGCCATAAACTATTGAAATATTCCTCATCATTTTTACTCAACATCCTCCCGCCTCTCCTCCACATATATATGCCGGTTCTCTGACTACTCAGTTGGCATCATGTAACAAAATGTTCCATTTTAAAGGAGTTACAGAATTGCAAGTAACTGAGCAGTCCTTAACCTTTCCTGACTCATCACATAAGAATTTTCTTCAATGACTCACTCTTTTTAATGGCAGAAAAGTTGGGATTTCAATGAGCAGTGAGCAATACTTTACTCATACTCTATTCTGTAAAACTGTCCATGCACTTTCTACTGGCACAAAAGCACAGGCAGACAGCAGAATAATTCAGCTTGTCACATTAGTTTTGCTCAGTCACTGTACAATCTGGTGGTGGTTTTTGGAATTGGCAAATTTAAGTGTGCCACTGTTATTCTTGCAGTTTCTCAGCTCATCTTTTATCAGAGGAAGATTGTCAAGGGAGACACTTGGTGCATGCTTCTTCCTGAGTCCTGTTTGCTCCACATCCAGGCTTCTCACATTCAAGAATTCTGCAGAGGATGATGCTGTTGGTGTTGACAACCCAGCTTGCTATTTACTGACCTGTGGCTACATAGCCTAGAGAAGTCAGAAACTGTACTAGATAAGGAAAGGTACTTTTATGGGAAACACAAGTCTAATTGAGAAAAGGCCAAGGACAGCAGCAATGCCCTCTCCCTCTGACCTTTGTGCTCTCTTAGGAGTTGACAATTGGGTGAAGATGCCACACTCACAGGCATAACATATGGAAGCACTCATTTCTTTTCTTCCACCCTCCATGTTGAAAGTTCCTTCTCCTCTCTCTTTCCAAGTACTAGTAATGATGTGAAATCCTAGTACAGTAATTCATAACACCCAATTTGCACACTAAGCTACAAAATACCTCAAATAAAAACAGTACTGGGTAGGATACAGTTTGGTCGTTTTTATCTCAGTAATAAAAAAAAATGGTAAATCTTAACATACTCTCACCCTTCTTAAGATATAACTAGGGACACAGCTTCTTCCAGGAATCCTGACCTACTTAAGGTCAGTCATTCGTAAGTAACCATTCACAAGAAAGATAATTAAATGCTCAAGTCATCCATCCTTGCTGTGGCATCTGTTCAGCTAATTTTGCTCTAAGCATTTGAAGTAACCTGATCTTATAAAGAAGGTCACCTTATGTTTCTTTCTCTCAACTTAATTTAATATTCCATTCCATTTACGGTCTTTATTGTGTTCTAGGTTAGGGCACATACTAGCAGTCTCATTCTATAGGAGGAAGCAAGAAAAACAAAATGAGTGAGATTTGAAAAAATAGCTAATGAAGTAACCAGAGATATAGTTGAGGTTTCTTGATGTTCACCAAGACTGCAAATAATATAGTCTTAATAAAACAAATGCTGTAAGCCTAATAATACTTTGATGTCCTCATATATATAAAAATAAGGTATATAATTAGGCAATAAGGTTTATAAGAAAGTATTAGGCGATAATAAGAAGGTACTCCCACATAGTTACTTTTTCACATTCTTAAATAACTCCCTAATTTCCTTACTAACCATAAGCCATCATCGCACAAAGTTTTCCATTGCTCCATGTTGCGAGTGTTGGAGGTTAATTTTTTTTTAAAGGTGTTAGTAACCTCAGTGTAATCACTTCTGTAGATTCAGAGAAGCTGGTGACGTTTATTAGCAGGAGTCTGGCTTTAAAAAAAATAGTCTTCATTAATGTTGTCTGAGAGCATATCTAGTTATCACAGAATTTCTTTTGTGTCAAATGAATCATTTTGTTTTGTATTTTCTAGTTTCTCCCCAACCCTTGCACTTCACTTAAGTGTGATTAATTCCCATAACTGGCTATATTTGACCTTTGTGAGAGAAAAATCTGGAGAGCTTCACAAATACCAAAGTCATGAAAATCTCCTTAGGTTATATATTATCATAAACAATCCAACAATGGATTTTTTAAATCAGCACTTTATATTCATTGATGAGCAAATAAATAGCTAAGAATTCTGAAAAGCCAGTGTAGTATCACTTGACCCTAAGTGACTTCCTCTTCAACTCAATATTTAGAGTACTCTATTCACAATTGTGTTTCCTCCTCCAAATTACTAATTATTATATTATGGACATGGATCACTGATCAATATTTAAACCTATAATTTAAATGTATTAGCATCAAAGGCTTTCTGTGTAACAAAAGTGGGTACAATGGATGACCACTTCCTAAAGAGAAACATATTTAATGTTACTGCTTTAAAAGTGTAGTTCTAATAGCAGCAAAATATTTACCAGAAAACTGTATTACACTAACTTCATTTATTTTAATGCCCTATGCATATTATATGATTATTTATTAGTTTGCACTCAGATAGGTTGTCTATTAATATAGTAGTTTATCATGGCTAGAAATAATAGCTCCATTAGAGAAAACCCATATATCCTCCTATTATATATAACAAAATATAGTATTTTTGTTTTTTAAACAATTTGGTAGTTTCTTTTAATTTATTAATTTTTAGAGAGACAGATAGAGAAGGAGAGAGAGAGAGAGAGACATCAATTGATTTGGTTGATTCTTGTATGTGCCCTGACCAGGGATTGAACCTGCAGCCTGGTGTATCAGGATGATGCTTCAACCAATTGAGCAATCCAGCCAGGGCCAACATATGGTTTTTCATCAAGAATTTTATTTGCATTCTGATCATGCATCAAGCTTAGTAATTAATGCCAGTTTGTGAAACAGGGTTCATCCCCTGCTTTTAAGCAGCTTACAACCTTAAATATTGGTCTCACTTAAAACTATATTTTTTCTCTTGATCAGCACATATAATAAATATAGTAATTTATTTTAATTTTTTAAAAATATTTCAATAACAGTTGATCTACAATATTATATTAGTTTCAGGTATACAACCCATTGATTAGATATTTATATGAGTTACAAAGTGATCATCTCAGTAAATCTAACATCGATCTGACTCCATACATAGTTATTACAATATTATTGAATATATTTCTTTTTTTTTCAGATTTAATGTGTTTTATTGATTAAAATATTACATTTGTGCCAATTTCCCTTCCCTCTGCTCCCCTCCACCTGGTGGCCCCCCTCCCTCCAGTTGTCCCCCCCTTTTAGATTATGTCCATTAGTTGTGCATACAGTTCCTCCCAACCTCTCTCCGTCTATTCCATTCCCTCCTACCTTGATCCCCAATTCCTATATCATCTCCCTCCCTTTCCCCATTCCCCCTCCCTGTTGACCTCCCCCCAATATGCTTCCCGTACCCACAGTTCCTTTTCCACTCTCGTTGCCTATTTAGTTTGCCTTTGTTTCATCTCCCTAGCTTCTGTTTTTTAAACCAGTCCCTTTAACATCTCATATAACAGTGGTTTGGATCTAATGAACTCTTTCAGTTTTATTTTGTCCTGGAAACACTTTCTCTGTCCTTCTATTCTGAATGACAATTTCACTGGATAGAGTATTCGTGGTTGTAGGTTTTGGATTTTCATTACTTTGAATATTTCTTGCCAGTCCCTTCTTGCCTGTAGGGTTTCCCTTGAGAAGTCAGCTGATAGTCTAATTGGGACCCCTTTGTACATAATTCTTTTCTTCTCTCTTGCTGCTTTTAAGATTCTCTCTTTATCTTTAATTTTTGACATTTTGATTATAATGTGTCTTGGAGTGGTTCTCCCTGGGTCCAGTCTCTTGGGAACTCTCCTTGCTTCCTGGACCTGCAAGTCTATTCCCTTCCCCAAGTCTGGGAAGTTCTCCTTTATTATATTTTCACTCAATTTTTCAAGTTCTAGTTCATCTTCCTCATTCTCTGGCAAACCAATGATTCTTATGTTGGGCCATTTATAGCTGTCCCAGAGGTTTCTGATCCTCTCATTGTTGCTTCCCATTTCCTCTCGCTGCATTGGTTGACTGCTTGTTCCTTCTCCATATTCCAGTTTGTTGAAATGAACTCTGGATTTTTGTTCCTCACCATCTGTCTCGTATGCGGTTTTGTTCCTTTCGTTATGAAAGTTTTTCGCTTCTTTCTTATCTTTTTCCTGCTCTTTTGTGAATTCTGTAAGCCACCTGATAACAATGGCCCAGAACTGAGCCTCTGACAGGTTTCTTATCTGTTCATCTGTCAGGTTCTCTATCTGCTGCCTAGTGAGCTGTGTCACCGGTATTTCTATAGTTGTCTGCCACATTTTGACAGATGCGTTTTGTTTTCTTGGGCCGGCTGTCGGGGGCAGTGCCTGTGTACGCGTCACAAGTCAGCGACCGGAGCCTGTCTGCGACCTATTTCGCAGCCCTGTGGTGCTTTCTTTCATTGGGGGCGGGGGTCCAAGATGGATTCACACAGTTATTCAGCTAGGAGACCGGGATCCGTCCTCCCGCCCCCCTGGGCCTCACTGTTCAAGGCGATGCGGTGGCCGCTCTCCCCAGCGCTGGGGTCGCGCACTGCCAGGGGCTTGACTGCCGCCGGGATTTTTCGCCACCCCGCCGCTCCGCAAACAGCTTTGCCCTCTTTAACTCTTACCTGCCCAAATGGCACCGCTGGTTTATGACTATATTTCTTATATTGTACTTTGCATCCTCATGACTGTTTTGTAACTGCCAATGAGTGCTTCTTAATACCTTCACCTTTTTCTCCCAGCCTCCCAAATGTTTTGGCAATAGTCAAAATGTTCTCTGAATCTATGAGTCTGTTTCTATTTTGTTTATTCTTTTATTAAAGCAAAAACTTCAACAGTCTGATTAACCAGCTGAACCTACAGCAAAAGAGGTAGTAAGTGAACTAGAAGAAAGGGCTGAGGAAATTACTAAGAAGGCAATGGAGAGAAAGAAACAGAAAGAAATGGAATAAAATGAGTCTACAAAGATTGGAGTTTTGGTTATGGTTTCAAAAATGACATAAATCTTGTATCAAGCTAAACAACCTGTAGATAATTTTAAAATATTGTGAAAATACAAATATATAAGAAAGGAATAAACTTCAAAGTGACCAAAAACATATAGAAGGGAAGAATTGACCTTCCACAGGGTATAACATTGTTCTATAACTTTTCCACTGGGGCCACTCTCTGGACTATACCTTTTTTAAGAGTCGAAGTCAGGACTACTATACTATAACATTTGGGAATTAAAGGAGAGAATCTTCAAAAGAAAGAAGCCTCATAAGAAAGTTCTAAAACTGGCAAATAAATTCTCCTCACATTCTTGGCTATTTCTTAAGTTTTACATAGGTGAAATCATCTGAAGCATCTCATGAAAGCAACAGTCAGAAGACTAATAAAATGGAGTGGACATTAAAAGTGTTGCCTACCACAATAGACAGGAGTTTGAGTTATTTAGAGGGACTCAGGAAACACCTTGGACTTAAATTAAAATTCCAACAGTGCCATATCTTAGGAGCAAGGATGACATCCTTGGATAAAGACAAAACTAATGCTTACAAAACCAGTATACTCACTGGAAATAACTTAAGAAAAATTAAAGAAAAGAAAAATGTGATTCAGGATTAAGGGAAAAAGAAACCTATAGAAGTGGGTCCTCAGGATGACAACAATGTTAGCAATAGAAGTTAAAAGTCAAAGAAGCTACTATTAATGTTAAAAAAGATAGTCAAATAAGTAAAAGTATTTTTCAACAGAGAGGTGAAAATACTTTTTAAAATGGGAAAATGATGATGGTATATTTAAAAATATCTTATATGTATTCTATATTTTGTGCATATACATAGATCAGGTATGCACCACATATAAGGCCTGTCCAGGAAGTATCCAGCCCTGTACTATGAAATATAGAAACATTTATTGAAGAACATACAAGATACAAGAAACACTGTATGTAGGACAATGATGTCTCAGTCCCCTTCAAAGTTGGCAGTGTGGGACCTCACACAGTTCTCCTAGAGTCTCTTCCACTGTTCAAAACACTGCAAAATCCTGCATCACCATCAGCTGCCCTAATGTATTTTCTTGAATCTCTTTGACAGTATCAAATCTCTTTTACAGTATGAAATATCTTTCCTTACAAAGATGATTTTAGTTTTAGAAAAAACCAGAAGTTACAGGGTGCTAAATCTGGGTTGCAGGGGGACTGAGTCATCTGGTTGATTTAATGTTTTGCAAAAAAAACCTCTGCACAAGGCTTGATGCATGAACAGGTGCGTTATTGTGATGAAGCTGCCACTCACCAGTTGCCCACTTCTGTAGCTGTTTTTGTCATATTGCATCATTCAACCGACAAAAAACATTGAGGTAGTACTTCTTATTAATTGTTTTGCCTGGAGGGGTGTGCTCACAAAGGACAGCACCTTCCTAATCGAGAAAGACAGTTAACATGGTCTTGATCATGTGAAGAACCAGGCGACTTCCACTGGGATAACTAGGCCTTCATTTCCAGATCATAGTCATAGAGCCATGATTCATCTCCGGTTATGACCTTCATTTTTATTTATTTATTTATTTATTAAAATATGTTTTATTGATTATGCTGTTACAGTTGTCCCAATTTCTTTCCCCTCTGCTCCCCTCTGCCAAGTGGCCCCCCTTCCTCCAGTTATCCCCCCACTTTTAGTCCATGTCCATTCATTGTGCATATAGTTCTTCTCAACCTTTTCCTGCCTATTCCATTGCCTCCTACTATGCTTCTTAATTCCTGTACCATCTCCCTCCCTTTTCCCCTTCACCCTCCCTGTTGACCTCCCCCTTATATGTTCCCCATACCTATAATTCTTTTCCCACTCTCATTGCCTACTTAGTTTGCCTTTGCTTCAATTCCCTCACTTCTGTTGTTGGTTGTTGTGATGCAGTTTTCATTTTAATGTTCATAGTTTTGATCCTCCTTCTTCTAAACCAGTCCCTTTAACATCTCATATAATAGTGGTTTGGATCTAATGAACTCCTTCAGTTTTACTTTGTCCTGAAAGCACTTTCTCTGCCCTTCTATTCTGAATGACAGCTTCGCTGGATAGAGTATTCGTGGCTGTAGGTTTTTGATTTTTATTACTTTGAATACTTCTTGCCAGTCCCTTCTTGCCTGCAGGGTCTCCTTTGAGAAATCCACTGATAGTCTAACTGGGACCCCTTTGTACATGATTCTTTTCTTCTCTCTTGCTGCTTTTAAGATTCTCTTTTTATCTTTAATTTTTGACAATTTGATTATAATGTGTCTTGGTGTGGCTCTCCCTGGGTCCAGTTTTTCTGGAACTCTCTTTGTGCTTCCTGGACCTATAAGTCTATTTCCTTCCCCAAGTTCAGAAAGTTCTGCTTTATTATTTTTTCACATAATTTTTCAATTTCTAGTTCTTCTTCTTCGCCCTCTGGCAATCCTATTACCCAAATGTTTGATTGCTTATAGCTGTCCCAGAGGTTTCTGATATTCTCCTCATATTCCTCACTTTTTGTTTCTTCTTTCTGCACTGGTTGTCTGTTTATTCCTTCCCTATGTTCTGGTTTGTTGATTTTATCTTTGGATTTTATTTCCTCACCCCTTGTCTTATATGTGTTTTTGTTCATTTCAGTATGAGTAGCTTTCATTCTTTCCCTGTCTTGTTCCAAATCTTTTGTTAATTCTGTAAGCCACCTTATGACTATAGTTCTGAACTGAACCTCCAATAGGTTTTTTGTTGTTGTTGTTGTTCCTCTTTTAGGTCTCTCATCTGTTGCCTGGTGAGCTGCGTCACTGGGATTTCAATCATTGTCTTCATTCTAACAGATTTGCGTTTAGCTTTCCTCCTGGGCAGGCTATAGGGGGTGGAGCCTCATGCACTTGTCACTGCCTGGCAACCAGCAGTGACTGGCGGCTCTGCAGCAGTTTGTGTGGAGGCAGGGGTCTAAGATGGAATCCTGCCATTACTCTCTGATGAGAGACCGGAGGATCCTTCCCCACAGCCTCACCGTTCAAGGCAATGGGGGGGTCTGCCTTCCCCAGCGTTGAAATAGTGAGCTGCCAACTCTCGACTTCAGCCAGGATTGCTTCCCTGGTGTTTCTCACAGTCCCACCGCTATTCCCAAGGCTACCGTGGACAGCTCAGCTTGACCCTACCGTCCCGATTCTGATCTCTCCCCTCCTACCCATCCAGATGAGCACTGCTGGTTTATAACTTCATATGTTGAGCTTCCATGTAGTTTTATTTTCCAGAATTTCTAGTTATCTTTTATTTTGAGGTAGTTGTATTTCTTCTTAGTTGTAGAGGGAGACCAAGTGTGTCAGTCTAAGCTTCCATCTTGGCTGGAAGTTCCAGTTATGACCTTCTTGAAGAAATCTAGTTCATTGATAGTGGTTTGAATGAAGTCATTAACAACTGCAGCATGATGTCCCTTCTGCTCTAGCAGCAGAAGCTGAGAACAAATTTTGCCATGACACATTTCATGCCAAGATTCTGCGTCAAAATCTCAGACAGTAGATTTGGGACTTCCCAGATCAGCTTCCATTTCTCACACTGTCAGTCCCATCTTTGTTGATTGCAGCCTGCACACATTCAACATTCTCAGGTGCTCTGCTTGTTGAACACCTTCCAGAGTGTGGATCCTTTTCAACAGATTCTCAACCATCTTTGAAGGGTTTGTGCCACACTTTTATTTGCGCTGCACTCATTGCATGTGGCCCTGGCTGGTTTAGCTCAGTGGATTGAGCATCGGCCTGCGAGCTAAGTGTCGCTGGTTCGATCTTCCAGTCAGGGTACATCAGAGAAGGAAAACTCTGACTCCAAAAAACCTCCGCTGCCTTGCGGCATACCTCTTCAGGGGAAAGGCTAAGGGAGTAAACCCCGACAGAAAATCCGGAGCCGGAGTCCCTAAGGCGGTTTGACGTTGTAGTCAACACCGGCAACTCCTGCGGCGCACCTGAACCCAAGCTGTATCGACTCCGTCTTTCCCTTGGACCCTTCAGCTGCGAAGAGAGGGGGTGTCTGCTGCATGGGCAACAGCAGACCCTCCATATTACCCTGCCCAGGCTCTGTAGCTTCAGCGTCATCGCATGATGTCGATTCAACACAGGAGGAGACAGATACCATGTCACTCCCGAGTCGGACTGCACAGCCATTCTCGGCGGTGCAGATAGACTCTTGGGAAGCTACACCATCGTCTCTCGAGACGGACGGCTGCCGACTGCCGACGACGACGACTCATTGCATCATCTCTGAAAGCTTCCAAACCAACCAAATAATTTCCATGGAAGGATGTTCAAGCTTAACACAAAATTTAATGCAGATTTTTTGCTCTACTGGCTCAGTAGATGGCCACACAGAACACATGCTCATTCAGCATTATCTACTACCCCCACTGAAGTGAAGTTGTCATTATTCACACATGCACATTTCAGTCCACTGTCCTTAACTGCCAGTTTCCATCAACATTGCACAAACCATTCTCATTATTTTAACGATGGCTGGATTTTTTAAATTAGACCTGATATATATATCAGATATATGTATGACAGTGTTAATAGCAGCAAACAGCTTACAGACAGCTACCTTCTCACTGTGTTCTCACATAGTCTTTTCTCTGTGGACACCTCTGTTATCCCCTCTTCTTATAAGGACATGAGTCCTATTAAATTAGGACTCACCTTTATGATCTTGTTTAACCTTAATTATGTCTTTGAATGTCCATCTCTAAATACAATCACATTGGGGGTTTAAGGTTGAACATATATATATTTTTTTGGCAGGGACACAATTCTGTCCATACATGGGGGCAGGCCTGGAGCGGCACCTGGGACTTTATAATGAAAGATCTCTTTTTTCTTTATCAATCCACAGGGAAAGTTGCTAGCTCCTACTATGGAAAGATGGGTAATGCCTACACAATAAAAATATGGAAGGACATCCACCCAGATGACCTTATTCCATTTTCAGTGTTTCACATTTTCTCAACCAGAGCTTTGATCTAAGCATAACAAAAGTGTCTGTTGAAAGTCTCCAGAAATTTTTCCCTCTTTTTTTTCTTATCCCCTGTCTGTTTCTCATTCATGTCTGCCATTCCACTGTAGGATATCAGGACCTGTTTCCATACTAGTAAAAGGGCCCTTTAACTTTCATATCGGCCTCTATTTGTTCACAGCCTTTAGTTTCTCATTATTCCTCTTCAAGACCGATACGATTTGGCAATAATCTGCCAGTTTTGCTGTTCTTACAGGCATCATTTATCCTATATCTTTTAAATGCCTGCATCATGTAGCCTGAACCATTTCACCTGAAAGGAAATTTCCCCAGTTTTTCCAGGTTATTGCTTATGGAATCTTTAACAATCAGACCTTCATCTCATTTCAGGGACTATCAGTGCTCAATGTAATATTTGGGATGTTGTTCTGTTTGCTACTTAGACAGCAAGTAAACTAATTCTCAAGTAACATCTTACTGCCTGATTGCTCAGCCACTCTTGTTATTACCTGGATTAATTCAGGTCCTCCAAGAAGCAGATACCAAGAAGAGCATTAAAATGTGCAGAAGAGCCCTGGCTGGTGTGGCTCAGTGGATTGAGCGCCAGTCTGTGAAACAAAGGGTCACGGGTTCAATTCCCAATCAGGGCACATGCCTGGGTTGCGGGCCGGGTCCCCAGTAGGGGGTGTGTGAGAGGCAACCACACATTGATGTTTCTCTCCCTCTCTTTCTCCCTCCCTTCCCCTGTCTCTAAAAATAAATAAATAAACAAAAAAAATGTGCAGAGGATGTATTAGGAGCAGAGGATGTTTAGGCACTAAGAAACTTCTCGGTGTTATGTGGTGAAAGAAGAGGACAATGGAGCAGGAAGAGTCTAACCTCCAAACAAGCATAGGTCATGCTGATTGGGGGTTCTGAGCCAAAATTGCTCTCTAAAGGCATCTAGCATCTAAGAGTGGTCCACACTACTACCTCTACCATGCTTTGCCTCTGACAAGCTTGTCTGGGAAGAAAGCATGGTCTCCACATGAATGGTGGCAGATCTATATGATGCCAGTAAACTAGGTAGCCCCTCCTGAACCTCTGTAGCTCAGAGCATTCCATAACCCTCACAAAATTGCTTGCAAATAATTCATATGGTACAAAGAAATAAAAAGATTTTAGAGTGAAAAAAATAAGATGAAGTTGGAGATAAAATTAATAGGCAAAAATATGTCATAAAGTACTATGCCATAAAGTACTAATATTTGAAACAAAGAAGAAAATATCATCAGTTATGTAATTTAGTTTGGCCAACCAATGAATATATTTAAGTTGCTCAGAGGAATTAAAACTATTTCTAAAGCTAAGATACTAGACATAATCCACAAAATGAATATTATGAACTAAAAAAACACTTCAAGACATGTGGAATGAAATGGGAAGATGGCAGTGGAGTAGGTAGTGGTGTTGTCTGCTTGCTCCCATTGCAGAAGGACTCAGAGTGCAAACACGGAGAGGAGTGAGTGTCTATTTCAGACAGCATGAACAGGGAAGGGAGTGTGGGAACGGCGTGAAGGAGGGAAGAAAGTTTGGCTTCGTTCTCCAGGCTGAGTCACCAGATTGAGTTGCTGGGCCTCCCAATCCAGCTCCTCTGCCTCACCTCACCCAAAAGGGGCAGCTGCTGGCCAGCTCATTAGCCAGGATCTGCTTGGAGGCTTTCCCCTGCCAAGGGCGCACCCACCAGCAAAGTCCCAGAGGGAGTCAGTGAGAAGGTTTGGCTGAAACAGCCTGAGGCATGGGAAGACAAGGAACAGCCTGGACTGTGAGAAACTGTATGAACTGAGTCTAGGTGGAGACTCTCTTGACTGGCAACCCTGGGATGAAAACTCTGTGCTCTGGGCACTTGCGCCAGGGCCCCACCAAACAAAGGGGCAGAACTGAACCACGGAGAGGGGTCCATACAGGAAAGCTGCGGTGGAACTGCAGACTCAGTAGGGACCCCAGTTGGGCAGGTAGTGCACACAGGCATACAGACAGGGACACAGGCAGTGCTGCAGCTTGGGCATGGACAGAGAGAGAACTTGAGGCTTAGCAGAGATAAGTGGCATGCACACACTGGCCCACCAGCAGAATAGCATTTCTAGACAAGCCCGAGGAGGGCTGAGGGCGCCGCAGCACTGGGGGGGAGGAGACTCAACTGAGTGCGGCTCACAGCAGAGTACTGGCAGGCCCATGAGTGAGACACTAGCAACCCCAGAATCAAGCTGGATCTTCTCACAGCCAGCCAGCCAGAAAAGATTTGAAGCCCATGGAATTTGCACCAGAGGTGGATCCAGAAAAAGAAGACTACGCCCAAAGGTTGAACTGAGTAAAAACTCTTTCTTTCTTTTTTTATTTTTTCTCTTCCATTTTTTCTCCTTCCCTCTTTTTATTTATTTCTTTTCTTAAAAAAAAAAAAATAAAAAAAACTCTTTCTTTAACCTGTTTCCTACTTTCTTTTCTTCCTATCCTTCTTTAATTTGTGTTTGTCTGTCTTGTTTATCCTCCGTCTCACACTAAACATATAGCATATAACTGCTATATAAACCTAATGTTATACACTTCCACTTTCTCACTTCTTTCTGCATTTTCCCTTCCCTTTTTAAACATACAATGTAAATATTACTTACTGTCTCACATAGCCTTGACCCTACTTGCTACTATTATTATTCTATCATCTTCCCATTCAAAAATCATCTTTCTTTCATTTAAAACAACTCTTATCTGTTTCTCCTATAGTATAATAGTCTTAACGTCTCTACATTTATATTAATACTGGCTCATTTGCTGCTGATAGTGGGATTGTGGGTGGGGGATATTTTTCAGGGTGTGGGTTTCTTGCCTGGGTTGTGTGTTTATGTTTTAACAGCATCTTCACAAAAGAACTCAAGACGAGGTGGGCAGAGTGATTCTCAATCAACTAGCCAGAGAGAAGGATCCACCAAAGAGTAACTGAAATAAAACCAGACAGCTTAAACAAACAGCATAAAGGGCATCCCAAGAGCGTCAGGGTCAGGAGATCAAAGACACTGCACCACTGAATCCCCCAGGTCTTCTATAAAAAATCTCATACCACGAAGGTGGGAAATGAAAGCAGACAAATCTAATAAACAAAAATGAACAAGAAGAATCCAACATGGGAAGACACAGAAACAACCTCCCAATGAAAGAAAAAGAGGAATCCCCAGAAAGAGAGATAGATGGAATAGGCATAAGCCAACTATCAGACATGGAATTCAAAAGAATGTTTATAAAGAAGCTCAACGAACTTGACAATCTCAAAGAAAACTACAACAAACTCCATGAAAATTATAAGGAACTCCAAGGAAACTACAAAGAACTTAAGGAGAACTACACCAGCATAAAAAAGGACATAGAAACCTGTGTTGACTAAAGTATATATGTAGCACATTTATAATTGCCTAACCTCATCAAATAACAAGATTTATAGTATCTAAATAAACAAATTACCCACCCTGGATAGTGAGGCTCAGTGAATTGAATGCCAGCCTGTGGACCAAAAAGTTATAAATTCAGTTTCCCAATCAGGGCACATGCCTGGGTTGTGGACCAGGTCCTCAACTGGGGCTGTAGAGAAGCATTGATCAATGTATCTCTCACTAAGAGATGTTCCTCTCCCTCTCCTTCTTCCTCCCTTCCTGTCTCTCTAAAACAAATGAACATAATATTAAATAAATGAATAAATAAACCAACGAACAGTCTTCCATGTACATAACTGAAAAAATATTGTATAATAACTGAAATATAAAATCCTGTGCTGCCAATAAATAGAATATATGCCTGGCTTTACCAACAGCCAAGTAAAGGTCAAAAACATGATTAAACAACTCACCTGTGCTTAGAGAAGTTGTTGAGGCAGTGTGGGAGAGCAGGGCACAGCAACAAATTGACCAATACATAGTTAAGGCCTCGTACTTGTTTTCTTTCTTTTTCCTTAGAGCAAGATTGCAATAACATTAACTTGAAAAATGTTAAAGTGCTACTAACCTCATACTTTGAATGCCACACTTAGTGAACATATAACTTCCAATAATGTGCTGTCTGGGTTTAATCCTTTAAAATAAACAGGTTACAAAAGTACTCCCAGGTAATTTAAAGGATTGATGTACTCTGCAAGGTGGTAAAATTAAGCTTATGAACACTTACAAAAAGTCATTTTGACTTTGGGATAATTCATTTAAAATAATTATTTCTAATAGTAATTATGTAGAAGTGCTCTTAAAGCTATCCCAAATTTTTGATTATATAACAATGTCATATTAATTCAAGTAAATGCCTTTACTGTTTCTGTTTTTTAAGAGGACAGAGAAGGATTCTTAGCTCACCCAAAAGTAATATAAAATTGTTAAGATTCATAAAAATAAAGGAGGACAGAATTGTCTAATTCCAAATGGAAATTATTATCCAGCACATTAAAAAATGATTCTTACTGACCCTGATTCTCATTGTATTATCAAAGAAATATTTAATTTCAATATTAAAAATTAGACTAATGTGAGTTTACAATGGATTTTTTCCACCCTTGAAATTTTAAATCATCAGTATAGTAAAATTAATGATAAAAATCTACCATTTATTGTGTAGTTCTATGCAGTAGACACCGTGTTAACCACATAAAGAAATATCTCATTCTCAAAGACCACTTAAGTAATCTTGCAGACATTTTATAAAAGAGGAGCCAGAACCATGAGGGGAATCTGTATCAAGGTATGTTCTGAATGTAGCACTGCTAACAGTAACAGAATCAGGAGCAAGTTCCATGCAGGTCATGATCCCGTAATTTTTCTTTATTTCGATGTCTACCAATCCAAGATATCATAGACAGGAAAACTGTGGGCCAATATGTTATTTTGCTTAATACAATTTTTACATGTTTCTAATTATACATTCTAGTTTGGAGCATTTAAAAATATTTTCTGGAATTATTATTTCCCAGAAATAGCCTCATTTTGTGATAATTTTTGGGATTGTGGTCACATTAACTCTTCTCATCCTTCTTAAAGTTACTAATATTTTATGACTTCAGGCCAGAGGAGTGCCAAAATCATAAAGTAAAATATTTTGACTGGAGAAATTATATAGATCCTCTTGATATGTATGCCCATCTCAGTCAATATCGGTGGTAGCCTGCTGCTCTCCAGAATAGCTGACCTCTGTGAAATCTTTCTAGCCACTCTCTATCATATGGCGAGTAGCAGAAGTTTTCATCCCTCTAAGTAAAACAGAATTGTGTTTCTTCTGGCAAATAAGTTTAAGTGAGTCTAATAACAGACAATACCAAATCTTTGCTCATCAGTCATACCTATGGTATTTAACCAGAATTTCCAGATCCTATTCCTTGACAAACTCTCCTTTTTGCAATAGACATGATTAAAGAGATTAAAATGAGCACAGTGAGTGAGACACTGCCACTTACAAGTTAGAAATTTTTGTGTAATATCTGTAACTTTTGCTCATTTGCCTTGGAACTAAGAAGAATCTAGAAGGATTACTATGTCTCCTTTGTCTTGACATCCACATAAAAGTGTTTGTTATGTTAGTGAACTTATTAGGTAAGTGATTTTATTGGTAATGTCTTTTACATACGAAATTGAATCAATGAAAGTTAAACTCATGAGACAGGTGCTGATGAGAAGGAAAGTGGTTTATTACTTGAAAGACAGGGAACTCATGTCCTCAAAAACCTATATTCACATCTTAGAGCAGGCACAGGTTTTTATAAGTAGGGGGAGAGAAGGCAGAACAAGAAGATCTGGAGGAGAGGCTGTGGAAGTGCAGGCAGTATCTCTGCTAGTCCTGATATGGATCTTTAATGTCAGTATCCTGGAATTGGTAGACACCAGCCAAGTACCAGCAGTTGAGCAATCTGCATCATCCAAAGTCATGGTCAAGGCTGTTTCTTGTACATGAAGAATCAGAACTGCTGATGCCTGCAATATGCTTACAAAGACACTGTCAATATGTGAATTCTTTTTATCATTTTGTTGGTACATTTTATTCTACTTCTAATTAATGGTAAGTCAGAGTAGTATAAACTTAAAGATATTTCTAATAGCATCAAAATCTGAAATATCTATGGATAAATCTTATTTATAAGACCTGTATACTGAAAACTAAACAATATTGTTGAGAAAATTATAGAATACATAAATAAATGGATAGATAAACAATATCCAGGGCTTGAATATCACAATAACATTAAGATGTAATTACTCCACGAATGCATCTATATATCTGCTCAATCCCAATACAAATTTTATAAAGTGCCTTGTGTAAATTGAAAAGGAGATGTCAAAATTTATATTTAAATACAAAAAACTAAAATAGTCAAAATAACTGAGGATTCACATTAATGGAACTTGGGATATATACAAGGATTGTAACAAAAACAATGTAATATTGGCACAAAGAAATTGATTTATGGGACATAAAAAGGGATATGCACTTACAAGTTCACTTGATTTATTGCCAAAGTTACAAAGGGGTTTCATGTTATTTTTAGGTATTGGGTTGGCAAACCCCCTGGCTGGTTTGGCTCAGTGGATTGAGCGTCGGCCTGCGAGCTAAGTGTCGCTGGTTCGATCTTCCTGTCAGGGCATATCAGAGAAGGAAAACTCTGATTCCAAAAAACCTCCGCTGCCTTGCAGCATACCTCTTCAGGGGAAAGGCTAAGGGAGTAAACCCCGACAGAAAATCCGGAGCCGGAGTCCCTAAGGCGGTTTGACGTTGTAGTCAACACCGGCAACTCCTGCGGCGCACCTGAAGCCAAGCTGTATTGACTCTGTCTTTCCCCTTGGATCCTTCAGCTGCAAAGAGAGGGGGGGTCTGCTGCATGGGCAACAGCTGGCCCTCCATATCACCCTGCCCAGGCTTTGTAGCTTCACTGGAGAGGACACTCCAGCGTCATCGCAAGATGTCGACTCAACACGGGAGGAGACAGATACCGGTTATAAGCTCATCCGATTGGCGAAGGAAACGAGCGCCAGGGGTCTCCTTTGACGGTGGGAGAGGTCATCGCACCTCACTCGACAGCTACCGCCCGCCTCAAGCTAGGCAGCCCCCAGCCAATTAGGTGCCGTCTCGCCATGGCTCGCCTGCCCCACTGGGTGCGTGGGGATCAGAGAGGCATCTCTTGAAAAGTGGGCCACAAAACACTCGCACCAGGCAATTCCAAGCAAACAACAAGAAAGAAGCCTCCAGCTCTTCGCCTCGCTAGCTGGAACATCAGGACCATGTGTCCCAGACTTACTGCAGACCTTCCGTGGATCAATGATGACAGGAAAACTGCCGTCATCGACAGGGAACTGGCACGACTAAACATCGACATTGCGGCTCTACAGGAGACCCGGTTGGCCGACAACGGAACTATCAGAGAAACCAACTACACCTTCTACTGGCAAGGGAAGTCTCCGGACCAACCAAGACAGCACGGTGTTGGGTTCGTTGTGAAGAACACGCTTGTTAACTCCATAGAGCCACCCACAGGAGGCACTGAGAGATTACTTACCCTCCGATTGTCAACAACTTTCAGCCCAGTCAGCATTCTTAGCGCGTACGCCCCAACCCTCTGCGCCACCACCGAAGAGAAAGAACAGTTCTACCATGCACTGGACGAAGCGTTATCCAAGATCCCCAGAAGTAACGCTCTTTATCTCCTTAGAGACTTCAACGCAGGAGTAGGAACCGACCACATGGCCTGGCCCACCTGCCTCGGAAACTTTGGGAGAGGAAAGATCAATGAGAATGGTCAGCGGCTGCTTGAGCTTTCGTGTCACCACGGCCTGTGCGTGACAAACACATTCTTCAAGTGCAAAGAGATCCACCAGGTGTCATGGAGGCACCCCCGCTCCCACCACTGGCACCAGCTTGACCTCATCATCACCAGAAGAACGGATATTGGCAGCACCCTCCTCACCCGCAGCTACCACAGTGCAGACTGCGACACGGACCATGCCCTCGTTGTAAGCAAGGTGCGCATAACGTCGAAGAGGTTGCACCACTCCAAGATGAAGGGTCGCCCACACATCAACACCAGTTGTGCCAGCAACCCAGTTAGACCCAGCAATTCATCAACAGGATGGAAGATGCACTCGGCGAGGGAATGGCGGCAGATGACATTATCGAATCCAATTGGTCACGTCTCCACGATGCCATATACAACTCCGCCATTATTGCTTACGGGAAGAAAGAGCGGAAGAACGCTGACTGGTACGAGACTCACTGGGAAGAAATGGAACCCGTGATCGAGGCTAAGAGGAAGGCCCTACTGGCTTACAAGGCCACGCCCACTCCCAGTACACTTCAAGCTCTACGGGCTGCCAGGAACAAAGTCCAGAAGACCGCCCGCCACTGTGCCAACACCTATTGGTTAAACCTGTGCAGAAGCATCCAGGAAGCCGCCGATATAGGCAACGCATGAGGAATGTATGAGGGTATCAAGAAGGCGACAGGCCCAATCCCCTCCAAGATCGCCCCCCTTAAGTCCAAGACAGGTGAGGTCATCACTGACCAGGAACAGCAAATGCGGCGGTGGACCGAGCACTACCTCGAGCTGTACACAACGAAGAACACCGTAACAGACACTGCTCTTAACGCCATCCCAGACCTACCAGTCATGGAGGAGCTAGACACCCCACCTACTGCGGCAGAGCTCGGCAAAGCCATCGACCGCCTCGCTTGCGGGAAAGCACCAGGAAGCGACGGAATCCCTCCAGAAATCCTAAAGAGCGGGAAACCAGTCCTGCTACAGCCGCTCCACCATCTACTCTGTCTCTGCTGGAAGGGGGGTTACATCCCTCAGGATATGAGAGACGCCAACATTATCACCATGTACAAGAACAAAGGAGACCGCAGCGACTGCAACAACTACCAGGGCATCTCTCTCCTCAGCGTCGTCTGCAAAGTATTCGCCCGGGTCGCTCTTGCCCGCCTGCAGACCCTTGCTTCCCGCATCTACCCAGAGTCCCAGTGTGGCTTCAGAGCTGACCGATCAACAGTGGACATGATCTTCTCCCTACGCCAGCTGCAGGAGAAGTGTCACGAGCAGCATAAACCACTCTACCTCGCCTTTATCGACCTCACGAAGGCGTTTGATCTGGTCAGTCGAAGCGGACTCTTCAGCTTGCTACGGAAGATTGGCTGTCCACCACATCTGCTTGCTGTGGTCATGTCCTTTCACAACAACATGCACAGCACAGTGTCCTACAACGGCGCAACCTCTGAGGCCTTCCCAGTCAGCAGCGGAGTAAAGCAGGGCTGCGTCCTCGCGCCTACGCTGTTCGGAATCTTCTTCTCCATGCTCCTCCAATACGCCTTTAAGGACTGCAGCGAGGGTGTCTTCATTCACACCAGATCCGATGGCAAGCTCTACAACCTGGCCCATCTACGAGCCAAGAACAAAGTCAAAGAGGTGCTCATCCGTGAGATGCTCTTCGCCGACGACGCAACCTTGACATCACACTCCGAAGAGGGACTCCAGCAGTTAGTCACTTGCCTTTCCCACGCATGCAAGGAGTTCGGACTAGCCATCAGCCTGATGAAGACGAATGTTATGGCTTAAGGCACGGGGACTCCCCCATGCATCACCATCGACGGATACACCCTGGAGGTTGTCAACGACTTCACTTACCTCGGGTCCACCATCTCGAGCTCTCTGTCAGTTGACTTGGAGGTCAATCAGAAAATCGCCAGGGCAGCCACAGTTATGGCCAAACTGAACCGTCGAGCATGGAACAATTCCAGCCTCACTGAGAAAACCAGACTGCGCATCTACCAAGCCTGCGTACTCAGCACTCTCCTCTATGGCAGCGAGACGTGGACCACCTATGCAAGGCACGAAGGAAACTCAACAGCTTCCACATGAGGTGCCTGCGACGTGTCCTGCATGTCGCCTGGCAGGATAAGGTCCCCAACACCAAGGTGCTGAAGCGAGCCAATATGAGCAGTTTGCATGCAGTTCTTAGCGAGAGACGCCTCAGGTGGCTCGGCCATGTCAAAAGAATGGATGCAGGCCGTATCCCCAAAGACCTCCTCTACGGCGAGCTAGCAGAAGGCCAGAGGATGACAGGGCGCCCAAAACTGCGGTTCAAAGACATCTGCAAAAAGGACATGACACAATGCTCCATCAACCTCAACACATGGGAAGTTCAAGCAGATGACTGCCTAGCCTGGAGGCTCGCGGTCAGACAAGGTACGTCACGCGCAGAGGCTGCGCGCAACGAGGAGGCGGTCCAGAAAAGATCGAGGCGGAAGCAGCGTCAACAGCAGCAACAACAGCCATCTGCCTTCACCTGTAACAAGTGCGGCAGGGATTGTCACTCTCGAGTCGGACTGCACAGCCATTCTCGGTGGTGCAGATAGACTCTCAAGAAGCTACGCTATCTCTCTCGAGACGGACGGCTGCCGCCGCCGACGACGCGGTTGGCAAAATGTTTTTTTTTCCTGTAAGATGGCTCTCATAGCGCTGAGTTGTATTTAACTTCATTTGAAACAATTTTGTTAGATTGTATTATGATAGTTGTCATATCAGTGTGCATTTTGAAAAAAAACTTATCAAAATTGGTTAATTTGTGTGTTGCCATTTTAATATTGAAAATGGAAGGAACTAAGCAACATTTTTGGCATATTATGCTTCATTATTTCAAGAAAGGTTAAAAACACAACTGAAATGCAAAAGAAGATTTGTGCAGTGTTTGGAGAAGGTGCTGTGACTAATCAAATGTGTCAAAAGTGGTTTGCAAAGTTTCATGCTGGAGATTTCTTGCTAGACAATGCTCTAGGGTTAGGGTAGCCTAGTTGAAGTTGATAGCAATCAAATTGAGATATTGAGTACAATCAACATTACACCATGCAGGAGGTAGCCAACACACTCAAAAATAGCCAAATCAATAAAGTTATTTGTAAAAATGAGAAATCTGTCCTTTATTTTACAGAAAAACCTAAACAGACTTTTTGGCCAACCCAGTATTTACCTAAGAGAAGTAAAAACATATTTTTTATATAATCTTGTATATGAATGTTTATAGTAGCTTTATTTGTATTTGTCAACTACTAAAAACAACCGTAACTATATAGGCTAATGAGGTTTACATGATATAGTAACTGGTGAGTTGTATCAACCATATCTCCCCTTCAGTACCACAATGCCTATTATTCCATCTGCCTAGACTGTTAGCTGCTGCAGACTCATTGCTGAGTCCCAGTCCTATAAATTTCCAGGGCATAGACCAAGGGTAGCTGCCTTGCCTCAGAAGCTGGCTTGCCTCAGTAGATGCCTAATTTAGTAACTATCTGATAAAGGACTAAAAAGACTCAGTATCTTTGCCTCATATTGAGACAAACCAGAAAGCTCTTGAACTCCAGGAATCCCCAGGATAAGCTGAAGCTTCTGTTGTAAATACATCTTATTCTCCATCTGCCCAATCTTCTTTCCTTCATTCTCTCACATTTTGTCCCTGAGAGGATTCCCCCAAATAAATTTTCTACATGCAAATATATCTCAGATTTGGCTGAAAATATGGTTTTCTTAATGACTGTGTTACATATATCAAAAGTTACTGGAGACTTACACATGGGATTTGCACTGTCCCAACTCAAATGGCACCTATGTCATTTCTATCCGCAGCCTGTTGGCCAGGGTTAGCCTCACAGCCCTGTCTAACAGCAAGTGAGATGGGGAGATGGTGAATGTGAGGAAGAGAAGAAATAGTCAATAAACCTCTGCATACACTATACTTCCTTGTGTCTAGGGACAATTCTCTTTCTTTTTATTGAGTGTACAAATATCAGGGTGGGGGGCAAATGTAAAGTATATGATTGTCTAACTATTATGCTATTTACCTGAAGCTAATACAAAATAATGTTAAATGTAAACTATGTTTGAAAAAATAAAGTTAAAAATATTTTAAATTTATTTTTAAATTAAATTAATATTATATAGGTTTCTAATTAACCAATGTCATGCCAATCAATTCATTTAAAAATAAATAAATTTTATTGTTATTTTCAATTACAGTCTACAGTCAGTATTATTTTGTATTAGTTTTTGGTTAAAGCATTGTTGTTAGACCATCATATACATTACAAAGTAGTTCCCCCAATATTTTTATACTCACCTGAAATAGTACCTAGTAACTACAATACTATTTACTATATTTCCTGTGGTGTACTTTATATCTCTGTGACTATTTTGTAACTACCAATCTGTACTTCTTACTGCCTTTACCTCCTTTACCAATTCTCCTAAGCCCCCTCCCCTCTAGCAACCATAAGTTTGTTCTCTGCATTTGCCTGTTTCTATTTTGTTTGTTTGTTTACTTTGTTCTTTATATTCCACATACAAGTGCAGTTTTCTTTCTCTGTCTGATTTATTTCATTTAGCATAATACATGGACAATGTCTATTTCCCTGTTGAATCTTTAGCATTTAGTGAAACCCCTGGCACTACTAGTCAGTGTTCTGTATATATTTTTCATTAACTAATGCATGCAATACTAATAGAAATCATTTATCATTTCAGTTCAATGGAAAAGACTTCCAAAAAAACTGTGATGTTATACAACTATGTAATTTCTAAAGTGATGTGAGAAAAAAAGATTAATTTTAAAGAAAATATAAAGAAAAATAATTTTAAATAAGTAGAACTGAGGCATTGGAATGTTATTTATTTATAACTATATGCTTGAAGTAAGATCGGAAATTGAGGTTAAGTCACCAAAAGAGGTGATAATTGCAATTGTGGTAGGTGTATACAACTGCCAAAGTTATAGAACTCACAAAAGCTGCTGGTTCAAATGTATTATCAAGTTAGGCAGTTACTTGTGCATGCCATAAGTACAGAAATGTATTAGCTATTCACAAATGAAATATAGTTTTGCTTTATTAAAAATGATGAAGTACCCTTGAGAATGGATTTATCACATTCACAATATTTATGAAAAAAATGATTTCTCTTCAGCATTTCCTGATTAACACCACTTGACTGGAATCACTCCTTTACTCAGCATTTCAAGTACTTATCCTTTATATCAAAGCTAATTTGTTCTTGTTTGTATATTGCTGGATAGTGTTTTAAAACTATGCCCACACGTGTGCTATCTATCCAAAACTAATTTTCAGTTTCTAAGAAACTCTTTTTCAATTTGTTTTTTACTTTCACTCAATTTTCAATTTTATATACCCATGGTTCCTTTGTGCCAGACACTATTACAAGTACTTCAAAATATTATTTCAATTATTATATTGAAGCTAAATATTTATTTTTAACAATATGTCACGAAAATAGTGTGCCCTTCTCAGTGCATCATATTAGGATGTACATGATGCTGATATGTCTTATTAGTGGTGAAGTTAATGTTGATCATCTCATTAAGGTGGCTTTGTCAGAGTATCTCCACAGAATATATACTGTTTTTCCCATTGAAACTCTGCAAGATCCCATCTCATCTCAAAGTTTTACTCACTAATTTGTTCTCATTGGCTCTGATCTATAATAATTATTGTTCTGGCATTCTAATGTGGATATTCTATTTTTCTATTCTTTTTACATTTATTAGTTGTAACTCTTTTAAAGGAATAACTGTCTTATCCTTCATTTAATTATTCATTCAATTATTTATTTACTTCAGCATAGGATTATAGTTATTTATTTTATTTATTGGTTATAATCCATTGCTAATGCTATTTTTTGTGGCCCAATAAGTTCTAGGTTGGGACCTTGGAAACTTTCAGGTTGTCTCCCTTGCCCCTTTGACATGTGCCATATTCTTTTTTTTTAAGTATATATTCTTATTTTTTGGTACCACATGATGCTTCAGACTCATTTACCAATATACCTTGCCCCAGATCTGGACTATAATACTTCTCCAAGGTTTCTGTTATTGGCAAATGGGACTTAGAAACATCTGGCAGCATGATATGCTCATTGCTATTGAGGTGTCATTGCTGCTAGGCTTTCTTTGTTGACAGAGCTTAGGAAATGTCAGTGTATACTAACCCGTGTTTACATATACATTCATATTTATTCTATACTTCTGTATATTTGTATGTATGTATCTATCAATCTACCTATACATCCACATTTTTTTAAAGTACGTTAATTCTGATACTTCCAATTCAATTCTAACATGGAGTTCATTCTAGCCCTTTCACTTTTATTATTTTTCACTTTTCTCTCCAAGAATTCTGGCTCTAATTTCTACAATGTATGTACTTACTTGTTCAAACCTAGTGCCTCCCTAAACGTTTTAGGATCATTAACTCATACTGTGGTGAGAAACTATTATATGACTTGGAAAATTTGTTTACAGTACTTTTTGTCTTTAGCCTTTTGTTACCCAATCAAAATGTTTTACAAAGTTATATATGTTCTTTTTCTCCCCCTACATTCTCCTTCAGTATATTATTGTTATTCATTTGTAACATGATTCATTTGGTATAGTTTGTATTCTGTTTGGGTTTTCCTCATATCTTATTTGATTTTTATAAATTTACATACCGTGAAATTCACTCTTTGTGATATACGGTTCTATTGGTTTGAGTAAATGTACAGGACTGTATCCACTGTCACAGTTATGATACAGAATGATTTGACCAATTCAGTATATTCTATTGTGCTGACTCTTTGCAATGAGCTCCTCTCTCCCTTCCAACCCTTAGAAACTGCTGATCCAGCTTATTGTTGTGCATCCCATAATTTTTCCTTTTCAAAAATATTATATAAATGGAATTATAAAGTATATAAACCTTTGTGTTTGGCTTCTTTCACTTAGCAATATGCATTTAAGATTCATTATGTTTCTACTTGAATCAACAGTTTGTTTTTATTATTCAGTAGGATCCCATTGTATCATGAAGCATGCTTTCTTCTTCCATTCACTAGCTGAAGGTTATTTTGGCTGTTTCCAGTTTTTACTGATTATGAATAAATCTATTATAAACATTCAGTGCAGGCACTTTGCATGACCACAGGTTTTCATTATCTTGGGAAAATGTCTATGACAACGAGGGCTTAGTTTTATGGTAATTGTATGTTTAACTTTTTTCCCATTTTTTTTTCTTTTGTTGATTCTAGGAAGAGGGGAAAGGAGGGAGGAAGGGAGGGAAACACAGATGTGGGAGAGAAATATCTTTTGGTTGTCTCTTGCACGCACCTCGACTGGGGAATGAACCTGCAACCAGGCATGTGTCCTAACTGGGAACTGAACTCATGTTATTTCAGTTTTTAGGAAAACACTCAGCCAACAGAGCCACACTGGTCCGGGCTTATGCTTAACTTTTAAGAAACTGTCAAACTGCTGATCACAGAAACTGCCATCCCACATTTCTCCCAGAAATGTATGAGAGTATCACTTACACTGGACTAGTTAATTTTGTATAATTTACTGGTATTTAGAATGTTTAATAATATTTATTGTAATTAGTTTAATTTTTGTCTCTTTAATTAGAGTCTAAAAAAATGAAATGGGATCCTCCAAACTTGGCATCTATGGCAAAATCATTTGGTGGGTTTGTTTCTAGAATAGCAACTTATGCCCTTAGTAATTTACTGATTACACTTGATACCTAATCTGAGTAATGACATCTGTATAGAGATGAGAATTGTGGAAAATCAACTAGATAAGAGGTACTCTCCAAATGTACAGCTAAAACAGTCCCTGGGAAATGAATACTTTTGTTGAGACAATTTGCTGACCCACATATTCAATATTTGCATAGAAAAGTATATTAAAGAGGCTAATTAATACCCAAAGCTACACAGTTAAAAAGAGATAGAACTGAAATTGGTATTAACAGCTCTTTGAGACACTGGGCATGCCTAGCTATCCAGGCTGACTTGGGTTCAAACTCTTAAGGGATAACAACTATTGCTTTGAAGATATATTTTCCAGTATTGTTTTATTTGGTTCCCAGTTGCATTCTGCCTGCTAAGTGAGTCACTTTTAGTGAATATCTGAGGTTTAATGCTTTAATATGGATCATAATGTTTGTTCTGAAAGTCATCCTGAAATAATGGCCAATGTGTGTTAGCACAATCAAGTTCTATGAACATGTGAAAATCTGATGTCTGCTTAGTTAACATGTTTCCCTGGCATATAAGTAAGAAAATTCTATAGTATCTGAGTCCATCAGTGCTTTGAACAGTATCAAGTGTTGGAATAAGAACATTAAAAATGATACATTATTGGATTCAAAGATAGATGAGCCCATCAGAGTTCTGACTTTCTTTTTAATAAATGAAATGGAAAAAGCTTATAGTGTTTATGTATATATCTCAAAAAATTTGCAAATTAATTATTTTAGAAATATCTTACTATGCTTATTTCCCACTCAAAACCCTGTTCTATGGTCTTGTGCTGTTTTCTTAGAATAAGACTTGAGACTCTACTCCAGGGTTTTAGAGAAAGTACAGACTCCTTCACTTTGTTTAACTTGGAATAGGAGAAAGTATCAAGTTTTAACATTTAGAAATGCTTCATCTTCTGGCATAAGTAACTATTAGGGTTAGTTTGTTTTTATAATTGATAAAATTGGTGAGATTTAGGGATCATGGTGGTGAAGAAATAATTGCAGGGCATTCAATTAAGTGGAGAGGCAGAGTTCTCAAATAATTCAATCTGAAATGAAGAGTCTTACAATAATTTTCTCCTCCTATCCTTACTAAAAAAGATAAACAATTGTCTGTATTTTTCTTTCTCTTCACCTGCCTCTCAAAATACAGCAGGTTTTCTCATCACAATTGTATTTCACAGGAAGGGTGTGAAAATAAGTTAGTTACCATTTGTAAAACACTTGGAAGTCAGAGGTGCTATACTCGATGATAGTGAGAAGATAGAAGGAAAATAGGTGACAACTTGTTTAAAAATCTGCCATTGTCCATTTATAGATAACTTCAGAATGGCTCATGATAAAGTCTTTACCCAAAGGTATCATGAATCTATTTGCACAAAGTCACATGCTGAGTATTGCATAAAGCCTGTCAGACAGCTTTTACAGCACTCTTTCAAAATGGCAACAGTTGCACCGAGGAACATAAATGAGGCTACACTGCTATGCTGACATGCCTAAAAGAACTGAGAAAAATTTATGCAGGGCAAAATAAACTTCCTGCAATTAAAAAAGAATGAAGACAGAAATTAACAAATTATACTTTCCCACAAGTACTGCAAATTCAATGGGTCCCAATGTGGCTTCTGCTTATTCTCTGAGGCTCATATCTTGAATACTGTCTTCACTATCCACTCAGCCTTCCAAGTCATAATGGAGAACTCAGTCACTGGCACATCACCAGCCTCCATCAGAGACAATGGCCACGGTCTTTTACTGTATCTTACTGGCAACTCTATGATAACTTCCTAACTGACACCTTTACCTTCAGCCTTATCTAACTCTCCAACTTTACAACTCAACCTAATGACTGTCATCAAAATTTATCCTCCCACACATGCATGCACATGCACACACATATGCCATTCCTGATACCATCTTCCATAGAAAAATGACTCTGTTGCAGATTTTGGCCACTAGAATCAAACCCAGGAATCCAAGCATTGCAGCCCAATCTACTCGAGCTTGCTAATTATCCTCTAGAACTTGATCTCATACTCCTCTTCAACTGTGGGCTAAGTTCTATGGTAAAGACAAATATGTCATGCTTTGCTGATACCATCATCTCTGCACTGACTCTTTTTTCTGCCTATAATATTATCTTCTCATTTTCCCAAATAGAAAACACAACAACAATAAAACCAAAATATTTTTCTCATTCTAGTTAAGTTGGATCATTATCATTTTGTGTAGTTTTGCAGGACTGTTTTTCTTCTCCTTTTTATGTATTTTCCTCTGTCATTTTGAGTGTTGAATTGTGTTGCAGTTATTTATTTATTCATTTATTTATTCTTTCCTTTAGTTTTGTACTTATTCACTTACGTACATGTTTATTTATCTTTCTGGTGCACCACTGCAAGTTCTGTAGCTCCAGAGTCTATTACAGGGCCAGACACATAGAACAGCAGAGGTGATAGCTGAGAGTGAGGAGAATTTTAATAGGAGAAGATCTATCTGGTTGAAGCTCCAATTGGTGAAGGCTATGGTTTACCCAACTAAACTTCCTCTGTTTTCAGTTAGATTCCTGGAGTAGCTGTTCTCAGATGGGGAGAATATACAAAGCAAACTGAACCAAAAGGCAGAGAAGTGAACTGTAGCAGAGGTTGTAGTGAGCTCACAAGGGACCACCCACCTTTAGGACTGAGGAATTCCTTTCACCAGCTTCCCAGACTGCTGTCTGTTGACCTCTCTCAGCCTGGTTTTTGCCCCCAAATTCTCCTCAGCTGAAGGGAGCTGCCTTACACAGGCTCCATGCCCTCTCTAAAAGCAGCTCGCATCTAAGGCAGTCCACAGTCCCAAGCCCCGTACCTCATTCAGAGACATAGACATCTCTGAAGGGATACTTCAGCTCAGGTGTTACAAGAGAGACTGGATCAGAGACCTGTGACTCCATGGTTGTTCTACTTCTCTCCCTGCCCATCTTTCTCTACTAACCCATCTGCACACAAGTGTTCAACTAAGAGTATATTTCATGTGGAACCTGGCCTACAAAGGGAAATGGAGGTTGTTACTGACTGGCACGTGCACGATAGTGGAGAAAACATTTAAAAATGATGTTTATCATCCTCAATAGATTCTGTGAACTTAAATGAAATGATGTATAATGAAGCCAACTTTACCATAAAATAATTGATATAAAAAGTTAAGTTGATGATGTCTACTTATATGCAGGTGACTTATTGGAGAATGACCTAACGAAATGACATTGAACAAAATTACATTATTTGAAGACCTGCTTTACATATTCTTATTATTGATCAAAATAGGGAAGAGATATTAATAAGCACACTTTTGATGATAAACTTCTGCCTTTTATAGTAATGTCTAACCTTCTCATTTTACTGAAAACTGAGGCCAATAAATAAAAATAATAACTTTTTAACTTTACCATGTCAGTTAGAGAAAAACTAAAATAGAGAAACAGTTTTTGACATTTGAAAAAGTCTATACTATTTTTCTTGAATAAAGGGTCTCAAATATAACTACTTCAGAATCACAGAACTTAGTTCTTTCAGTTTGGTTGTCATTTTGCTCTAGTAAAGATTTCCAGACACACCCCAAGCATATTGAATCAAAATCAGTTGTGGAAGTTTCCAGAAAAATGTATATTTTTCAAAGTTGCACAAATAATTCTGATGATCAGGTAATATTGGAAAATGTGATCTAGAGAGTCCCTACCTAGAGAGTTGTGTGGGTTTCCTCAGGCTTCCTTAACAAAATGTTATACTATAAACTGAGTGGCTTCAAAACTTATATTTATTGTCTCACCATTCTGGAAGCTAAAAATGTGAGTGACATCAAGACATTGGCAGGATTGGTTCCTCCTGAAGGCTGTGGTGAAGCTTGTGAAGGACAAGCTCTTCTCTGCCTTCCCTCTAGCTTCTGGGGGTTTGCAGTTTTTCTCTCTGCATGTGTGTTTGAATTCAAACTTTTATTTTTATAAGGACTCCATATTTTAGGCCTGCCCTACTCCAGTGTGACGTTAGTTCACAAATTTAAATCGGCAGCAACTTTATTTCCAACCAACGTCAATCCTGAGTATTATATGAATTTGGGGAGAAACAATTTAACCTATTATAGGAGTCTAAAATTCACAACTATCCCTGTATTACTTGATCCAAAAAAGGAAGAAATAAAAAAGTTAATAGGTAACTTCCAGCCAAAATGGAGGCATAGACAGACATGCTGCATCTCCCTCCACAACTAAGAAGGAATACAACTACCTCAAAACCAGAAACAACCAGAAGTTCCAGAAAATCAAACTACATGGAAATCCAGCAAACAAAGACATAAAGAAGAAATACTCATCCAGACAGGTAGGAGGGGCAGAGCAGGAGCGGAGAGGTGGTGGCAGCAGCAGTGGCAGCAGCAGGCCAGTGGAAAGTGCAGTCACAGGCTTTAAAAAGTCAGGAGAGACACCTGGGAAATATTCCCAGCTCCTCACCAGATCTTGCAGCCCACAGTCCCAGCACCAGGGAAAATAAAGCCTCATTGCTCCTGACTGTGTAGACCAGTGGGGATTGTGGCAGAGACAGAAACTACTGGTCTCAGCAGAATCCACTTGTTTAAAAGGTCCCCATGGTCCTAGAACATCTGCGGACCCACCCACTCTGGGAACTGCTACCAGGGCAGCAGTTGCAGGGGTGCCAGTCCGGTGCAGAAGTGGGAGAGGTACCTGGAAAAGGGCGAGTGCTGGGCAGGTGGCATTGTTCCCTCTCAGACCTCTCCCCCACATTCAGCACCACAACGTGGTGCAACAGGTCGCCCTGTACTGACGAATCACAAAGGCTCCGCCCCTTACAACATAACAGAAACAACAGCTCTACCTGGGACACAGAGGCAAACAAACACAGGTGTCTGTCAAAATGAGGAGACAGAGAAGTATGGCCCAAAAGGGGAAATGGATCAAGATTCCAATGGGAGAACTAAGTAATGAGGAGATAGTCAACCTAACAGATGAGGAGATAGACAACCTAACAGATGCAGAATTCAAAACATTAGTGATAAAGATGCTCACAGGCTTGACAGATGTGCTTGAGTACAGCAAATGCATAGCATAAGAGAAGAAGTGAAGGTTATGCTAAGTGAAACAACAAAAAAAGAAAATCCACACAAAACCAATGGTGAAGGGAAGGAAACTGGGGTTCAAATTAATGATTTGGAACATAAGGAATAAAAAAACAGTCAACCAGTGCAGAATGAGGAAGCAGAATTGAAAAAAATGAGGAAAACTTCCCAAATTTTATGAAGGAGATGGACATACAGGTCTGGGAAGCACAGAGGGTCCTGGGTGAGCTAGACCCAGAGAGGACCACACCAGGACGCATCATGACTGAGATGCCAAAGGTGAAAGATAAAGAAAGAGTCTTGGGGGCAACAAGAGAGAGGTGGAGAGTTGCCTACAGGGGGTGCCTATAGGACTATCAGCTAATTTCTCAGAGGACACTTTGTAGGCAGGAAGGGACTGGCAAGCAGTATTCAATGTGATGAAAAGCAACCTACAACCAAGATTACTCTATCCAGCAAAGCTATCATTTGGAATGGAAGGGCATATGAAGTGCTTCCCAGACAAGGTAAAGCTAAAGGAGTTCATCATCACCAAGCCATTATTATATGAAACGTCCAAGGGACTTACTTAAGAAAAAGAAAATAAAAACTATGAACACTAAAATGACAACAATCTCACAACTATCAACAACTCAATCTAAAAAATGAAAACAAAATCCAACTAAGCAAACCAAAATGGGAAAAGAATCATAGGTATGAGGACCATTTGGAGGGTTATCAGGTGGGAGGTTGGGGGAGAAATGGGGAAATAGTGCAGGGACTAAGAAACATAATCGGTTGGTACAAAATAGGCAGGGGGATGTTAAGAATAATATAGGAAAGGGTGAAGCCAAAGAACTTATATGCGTGACTTATAGACATGAACTAAGGGGGATGGGATTGCTGGAGGGAAGAGGGGTACTGGGCAAAGGGAATATCAAAAAGGAAAAATCTGGAACTACTGTAACAACATAATAAAATATACTTTAAAAAAAAGCTAAATAGGTAAGCTAAGAGAGTGGAAATTTGTGGAGAAAAGGATTTCCTTTGTTGTACTTGGTTTCTGATTTCAAGCTTTAGATATATCAGTATAAGGTTGTGGGTGGGAGGTTTAGGCTCCACCTCAGACTGAGATGGATTTAATTCTACTCTTTTACATCTTAGTGGAGACACTTCATTCTCTTTTTGCACCCATTGCTATTACCACCAAAGAATACCTCACCACAATTCTGTTACATTAGACCCCTAATGGCAAAGATTTGGTCACTTTGATTATTTATATCAGTCTTATTCCTTTAACATTTTTATGATAATTTTTATTTTTTCTTTCAGCATTCTATAACTTATATAAGTCAACATTTACTAATTATTCAGTGTTTAAAACTGAGCTGTACAAATTAGGACAGGAGTATATTATCTTAATTTAATTTCAGTGATTTTACTAACTAAAGCAAAAGGTTACAGCCAATAAATATTTGTGCCGTTGCAGAATTGATATAAGTGATTATTAAGGTCATACACACTTACTTGAAATAGCTCTTGGACTTTTTTTGTTCTAGTTTTCTAGACTGTTTTTCTGAATATCACATAAGATAAATTTTCATTGCCTCCTGGACCTGGTCAAATAAAAAGGGATGCTATCATTTTAGGAAGATAATCAATACACTGACATTTTTCAAGAGTGATGTTTTATAAAAATTTAAGACCTAAATAAATAGGCAAATCCTAGCATGTAGGAGCACCTCTATAATTTAAGAATACTTTTTCTAATGGATCCCAAAAGAGTTTATTTTAATTAGTGGCATACTCATAAGCTAAACACTATTGAAGACCTTTCCAAGACTTCTGTGGAAGGAAATTGTTAACTTATTATCTAATTCCTTGGAGGCAAGTAGCCAAATTGTGTTTTAGAAAAGGTTAAACTAAAGGAGAATTTAAGAAACAAGTTTTGTTTGTTCTATTTATAGACAGTTCTGTGCAGAAATTTGTCATTCTTCTGCAGATAAAAATCAGATTTGCAAAGATCATTGTAGACTTCTTAAGAAACACATTTTCAACATTTTATTACAGCATTGCATTAAGTCTTCCTCATCCTGTCAATGAAAGGAAAAGCAATCTCTTTTGGGATTTGCCTTATTGGTCCTCAACTTAAATAGTTCAGTTCATCTATAGATTCACTGCAGAGCTTGGTTTGTTATCAAATTTTGCAGAATTGGTGCACAGTGGTGAGAAGAAAGATAATAAACCTGACTAATTGTTCTCATAGCCAGAGGTTGTTCATCTCCTGGGATCTCTTTTTTTTTTTTTTTTACAGATTTAATGTGTTTTATTGATTAAAATATTACATTTGTGCCACTTTCCCTTCCCTCTGCTCCCCTCCACCCGGTGGCCCCCTCCCTCCAGTTGTCCCCCCCTTTTAGATTATGTCCATTAGTTGTGCTTACAGTTCCTCCCAACCTCTCTCCGTCTATTCCATTCCCTCCTACCATGATCCCCAATTCCTATATCATCTCCCTCCCTCTCCCCACTCCCCCTCCCTGTTGGCCTCCCCCCACTATGTTTCCCTTACCCACAGTTCCTTTTCCACTCTCGTTGCCTGTTTCGTTTGCCTTTGTTTCATCTCCCTAGCTTCTGTTTTTTAAACCAGTCCCTTTAACTTCTCATATAACAGTGGTTTGGATCTAATGAACTCTTTCAGTTTTATTTTGTCCTGGAAACACTTTCTCTGTCCTTCTATTCTGAATGACAATCTCGCTGGATAGAGTATTCGTGGTTGTAGGTTTTGGATTTTCATTACTTTGAATATTTCTTGCCAGTCCCTTCTTGCCTGTAGGGTTTCCCTTGAGAAGTCAGCTGATAGTCTAATTGGGACCCCTTTGTACATAATTCTTTTCTTCTCTCTTGCTGCTTTTAAGATTCTCTCTTTATCTTTAATTTTTGACATTTTGATTATAATGTGTCTTGGAGTGGTTCTTCCTGGGTCCAGTCTCTTGGGAACTCTCCTTGCTTCCTGGACCTGCAAGTCTATTCCCTTCCCCAAGTCTGGGAAGTTCTCCTTTATTATATTTTCACTCAATTTTTCAAGTTCTAGTTCATCTTCCTCATTCTCTGGCAAACCAATGATTCTTATGTTGGGCCTTTTATAGCTGTCCCAGAGGTTTCTGATCCTCTCATTGTTGCTTGCCATTTCCTCTCGCTGCATTGGTTGACTGCTTGTTCCTTCTCCATATTCCAGTTTGTTGAAATGGACTCTGGATTCCTCACCATCTGTCTCGTATGTGGTTTTGTTCCTTTCGTTATGAAAGTTTTTCGCTTCTTTCATATCTTTTTCCTGCTCTTTTGTGAATTCTGTAAGCCACCTGATAACAATGGCCCAGAACTGAGCCTCTGACAGGTTTCTTATCTGTTCATCTGTCAGGTTCTCTATCTGCTGTCTGGTGAGTTGTGTCACCGGGATCTCTATATTTGTCTGCCACATTTTGACAGATGCGTTTTGTTTTCTTGGGCCGGCTGTCGGGGGCAGGGGGCAGTGCCTGCGTACGCGTCACAAATCAGCGACCGCCGGCGCCTGCCCGTCCGCGACCTATTTCGCAGCCCTGTGGTGCTTTCTGTGGGGGCGGGGGTCCAAGATGGATTCACACAGTTATTCAGCTAGGAGACCGGGATCCGTCCTCCCGCCCCCCTGGGCCTCACTGTTCAAGGCGATGCTGCGGCTGCTCCCCAGCGCCGGAGTCGGGCACGCCAGGGGCTTGATTGGAGTCGCGCACGCCAGGGGCTTGATTGCCTCCAGGATTTTTCGACGCCCCGTCCCGCCGCTCCGCAAACAGCTTTGCCTTCTTTAACTCTTACCTGCCCAAATGGCACCGCTGGTTTATAACTTCATATGTTGGGCTTCCGTGTAGCTTTATTTTCTGGAATTTCTAGTTATCCTTTGTTTTGAAGTAGTTGTATTCCACTGTAGTTGTAGAGGGAGACCTAGCGTGTCCGTCTAAGCCTCTATCTTGGCCGGAAGTCCTGGGATCTCTTTTTAAGTCAAATTGGGAAGGTGGATGGAATAACAATGTTAGGAAGCTAATACTATAGCCATTAAGGTATTTATTTTTATCATCCCTTCCCCTTCTTAACACATCCCTACTGTTTTCCTCCCATAAAAACTCATAGTACAAAGTCATATGGGAAAAAAAGGTAATTAAAAGCTGATGAATATATTTCTCTCTCATTCTCTACTTGGTGATACCACTTGTTTTGTGTGTATCAGAGCACTTGAAGTGGACTTCCTTCACCTATGAAGAGGCTTTTGGGGATAGTGAGAGCTTTCGTCATTGCACTGAATGCTCTTTGGGTTTCTGATTCAAATATACAAGTTTCTTCAGGGGTGTGAATCCCCTGGGGTGTGAAAGGCACTGACATTCCAAATTACAGAATGTTGGCTTTTACATGTTTTTATCAATGCCTTAAGAAATTCTTCCAAAAGGCTTCTTTATCCATTTAGCAAGTCTTGCCATAGTTATTTGGTGTCAATGCAGGCAGGCTATGCAGAGACCTGAAGCAGAGATGACAAACTGTTTATTCCTGTTAAATGCAGATATGGGAAATAAGCTAAGCAGTATTTAGGAAAAATTTCCAAAATTGAAGGACTCTATAAGCCTTTAAGCCCTAATCTTGTAGCCAATAATATTATGCAGGTGCAAGCTGACAGAGCAATTCTTCTTGCAGGAAATTACACAGTGTCCTTTAATTTAACTCCAGTAATTATTGGATCATATTTCCCAAACCAAGGATCATTTGATCCAGAGAAACCTTGGCTTCTCACCATGTATACCTCCGCAGAGCTCTAAGAACAGAGACTCACAGCCTCCATTTACAAGATCACAACTCTTCTGGCTGGGGTGCATTTCATTTGGCATCTTAATCATTAGCAGTAAAGGCTTTCTGAGTCTGACTAGGATCCCTCTGGGACCTCGATAAGTGTACATTGATACAGAAAAATAAAGAAGAGAATGGGAAATGAAATTTTTGAATGAGGCTGTCACAAGCATTGCTGAAATGGAAGTCAGGGCCATTCTAAAAGGCACTGGATGAAGAAAATGGATCACAGGGGAAGTGAGGAGGGAAATCAATGTACAGTAAAGAGTGAATATACAGAAGCAGCTACTTCAGCTTTCAGAATCTTCCCAAACTAAGAAAATAGATGTATTCCATTTCTTTGAAAAATTTCACATGAGTACACTAATTAAAATCAATCAATCAAATGACTGTGCTATGGTAAGGCATATTAATTCTGTATTTAAAAGTAATGCAAAATAATATTCTATGTAAGTGTAACTAACATTTTATTATGCACTTTAAGAATGTAAATTTATCTTTAATTTATCTATTAATCTCACTGATTATTTTTTAGTTTATTTTATGGGCTCTAATGTACTCTCCATGTCCAGTAAGTTTTGAGCGTCATACTGTCATTTCTTACTCATGTGTTGAGCTGAGGCTGATAGTCTGGAAGCAAAAACAGAGCTTGTATCTTAAGCAATGTCTCCGATCCAGTTAGTAAATATACTTTTTTCAAAATTAAGAAAATCCAGAGAAATCTGGATTTGCAGCTCTCTCTCTTTCTCTCTCTCTCTCAGTATTGTTCTTTCTGTTTATTTTACAAGCTTTATTGCAGTGTAATTGATATATAATATTATATAAGTTTAAGGTGTACAGTGTGTTAATTTGATCATATGTTACAAAATTATTACCAAGGTAGCCTCAGCTAACAACTCCATCATGTTATATAATTATTTATTTTCTGTCATGAGGACATTTAAGATCTACTTTCTTAGAAATATTCAGGTATTTAGTAAAGTATTATTAACTGTAATCACCATGCTATATATTAGACTTTCAGAATTATGCATTTTAAAACTGGGAGTTTGTGCCCTCTCACCAACATCTTCCCATTCTTACCCCCCAATGCCTTGTAACAGTCATTATACTCTCTGTTTCTATGAGCTTGACATCTTTAGATTCCAGATATAAGTGATTACATCACACAGTATTTGTCTTTCTCTGTCTGACTTATTTCACTTAGTGTAATACCCTCAAGGTCCATCTATGTGGTCAAAAATGACAGATTTTTCATCTTACTAATGGCTAAGTAATATCCCATTATATCTATATAACACATTTTCTTTATCCCTTCATCTGTTGAAGGACACATAGGTTGTTTACATATCATAACTAGTGTGAATAATACTGCATGAACATGGGAGTACAAATATGAATCCAGAAGTAGGGCTTCAGGATCACATGATAGTTTTATTTTTAACTTTTGAAAAAAACATGTATGCTGTTTTCCCTTTACATTTCCACCAATAGTGCTTACGTTTTCTCTTTTCTCTACATCCTCACAGTTATTTCTTGTCTTGTTGATAACAGCTATTTTAACAAGTCTAAGATAATATCTCATCGTAGCTTTGATTTGCAGTTCTCTTATAATTTAGTGATTTTTAGTCTGATTTCACGTACCTGTTGGCTAGTTGTACGTCATCTTTGGAAAATGTCTGTATGTTTCTCTGCCCAATTCTAAATCAGATTATTTTTCTGGAATTCAGTTGTATAAGATCTTTATATATTTTGGCTATTAACTCTATCAAAGAGATAATTTGAAAATATTTTCTCCCATTTCATAAACTGTTTTTTATTTTCTTGTCTCTGTTGCTGTGTAAAGTCTTTTGCTTTTTGGTATCTTAACTACAAATTGTTGCCAAGACCATATCAGGGAACATTTTTTAATGGTTTCTAAGAGTTTTACAGATTCAGGGCTCATACTTAAGTCTTTAATCCATTTCACATTAATTTTTGTGAGTGGTGTAAGATTAAATTGAACACAAAAATATTAAAATAATTAATAAATACTGAAAAATAGTATTATGGATGGACATATCTTGCTAGTTATAAAAGTTATTAAAACTCAAAAACTGAAATAATGTCATATTTAAACATATATAAACAAGTAGTATAAAAATGGAGAGTTCATAAATAGGACTAATTTTTTTAATAAAGATGATATTAAAAATTCCTAAGTAATCATAAACAACTTATTAAATTGTTTCAGAAACTGTTTTTTCTGTAAAGAAAAAATATTAGAACTCTATATATTATATACATATAATCTGTAAAGTTAGTTTTATGGGTTAAAAAACAAGAAAAGTAGTAGAATAAGCTATAAATTAATAATTTATAATATTCATAATCAAGTCACACAGTCCATATATCACAGAGAGAAAGATTGCTTGGTACAATTATATAACTTTAAAAAACTCATGTACAACACAACATTAAGAATTTTTAAAAACTGAATAACACAATGTAAAAAATATTTGCAATTGAGAAAAGATTAATATCTTTCATGTTACAATCTTCAATGAGAATATGAATATAATTGACAAAGCACGATATAAAATTTTTGCAAAACTTATAAGGTAGAAAACAGTATTATCGTATGGTGAATCGTCGGCAGCCGTCCGTCTCGAGAGACGATGGTGTAGCTTCTTAAGAGTCTATCTGCACCGCCAAGAATGGCTGTGCAGTCCGACTCGGGAGTGACACGGTATCTGTCTCCTCCCATGTTGAATTGACATCTTGCGATGAAGCTACAGAGCCTGGGCAGGGTGATATGGAGGGTCTGCTGTTGCCCATGCAGCAGATCCCCCCCTCTCTTCGCAGCTGAAGGATCCAAAGGAAAGACGGAGTCAATACAGCTTGGCTTCAGATGCGCCGCAGGAGTTGCCGGTGTTGACTACAACGTCAAACCGCCTTAGGGACTCCGGCTCCGGATTTTCTGTCGGGGTTTACTCCCTTAGCCTTTCCCCTGAAGAGGTATGCCGCAAGGCAGCGGAGGTTTTTTGGAATCAGAGTTTTCCTTCTCTGATGTGCCCTGACTGGAAGATCGAACCAGCGACACTTAGCTCGCAGGCCGACGCTCAATCCACTGAGCCAAACCAGCCAGGGTAAGTATGGTGAATACAGATATAAAAATAATTATCCTCAGAAATCATCAATGGAAAAAGATATATTTTCAGCATGAGATAGTCAATAACAAAAAATGTTATACAAGAATATGGATCTGTATTCTTAATTATTGTTGGTGAGACAAAAAGTTGTTATTATTTTGGTAGGAACTTGACAGTATCTGTAATTTTGTAAAGTTCATTACCTATCACTCAACAGCCCAGTCTAAAAATTTTCATTAAAACATTTTAAAAAACCAAAAAAGTTTTAACAACTTAAATGCTTATCAGCAATAGAGGTGTGACATACTTCATAGAGCATCCATACCACAGTCATTAGAAAGAATGAAGTAAACACACCTACACTAGTATGCCAACATGGAGAGAGCTGTAGGATATATTAAGTGATTAGAAGGCAAAAGCCAAATGGCAATTTGATGTACATGTGTTATATATGATGTCTGTCTGGAGAAAAGTCCAGTCATTGTTAATATAACAAGAACAGTTTGTGTCTGACATCGATGTAACCAGACAGTCAGTCAAGGAGAGTGGAGTGGGATACACATACATGAACAATGACTCCTTCACTGTACTAGTCAGTGAGGGCCGTAGACAGTGTTGACTGAGCATGTGTACTGTATGGCTGGCACATACAAAGTGACTGAGCGAGTAGAGCAACAAATCTGTACCAAATTTTGCATTAATCTTGAACATCCCTCTGCAGAAAGTATCTGGATGATTCAGAAGGCTGCAGCTATGGGCAAATGGTGATTGGCAGCTTCATCATGACAACGTGCCCACTCATGCATCACCTTGCATGTAGTTTTTTGGGAAAACGTCAAACCACCCAGGTGACTGCACCACTACAGCCCAGATTTGGCATTCCAGGACTTCTTGCTTTCCCCAAAACTAAAATCACCTTTGAAAGGGAAGAGACTTCAGATCTTTGATGAGATTCAGGAAAATACAGTGGGGCAGCTGATGGCAATTGGGAGAATGATGTGACATCCCAAGGTGTCTACTTTGAAGTGGACTGAGGCATCATTGTCTTATATACAATGTTTCTTGTATCTTCTTCAATAAATGTCTCTTTTTCATAGTAAGTGGCTGGATACTTTCTGGACAGACTTCATATATACATGTATAAATTTATAGTCAGGGAAATAGGAAGATAAATACTAAATTACTGGCAGTGTTTAACTATCAAGAGGAGTGACAGTATAAAAGAAGAATTATATAGTACTTGTCTACTTTTTTTATACATTGTGATCTAAAAATATCAATTGTGTTTAGCAAAGCAATAATTTGATTTTAGTTGGGGACACAGAAGCTCAATTGTTGATTGAAGAATAAATAAGAATCAAGTAATTGGAGTAAGTGAGTAAAAATATTTAATCTGTAAATGTAGTGATAATAAAAACAGTGCAGTAACTAGTAGGTTTTTATGTATTTTAAATGAAAAAAATTATATTTGATGTGTTTGTTTAGATTGTGTTTTAAAGCTGAAAATGTGATTACTTAATACATGTTTATTATTGTTACATGCTCTAACTTAAATTTCTTTGCAATTATTAAAAATAGTGAGAATACAGCATTAAAAACTGAACACCAGATTTTTGTCTACTACATTCAGCTCCCCAGAACTACAGAAACATACAGAAAATAAACCTGTTTAATGCCTGACTTGTAAATATGCCATTTTTCTGATAGACATTATTAATCTTTACTTTTAACTTTGATGCTAGATTGAGTTTCTCTGTCTCAACTTCCTTTTCTCTAAAATTAAGCATTTTAACAGCAGTGATGTCTCCATAAGGATTGAGAAGGATGGCACAGAATATAGGATATTACTCAGTCTTTGAGATGCTTAGGCTGAATATTATACTGTATTTATAAAATTTTCTCTCAATCCCAGATTATTCTCTTCTCTGTTCACAGATGTTTCTTGCTATTTGATGTGAGCTTTGCAAAGGAAAATGGTTATTTATAGAGTAACTAGATTACTTCAAATCAAACTTATTTGTAAAAAGAGCAGTTTAGTTCAGGTTGAAGTATTTTTTCTTTCTTTTCTTTTTTGTTTCTGTTTTTTCTCATTGCTTGCAGATACATACACTTGAAGACTATCTATCAAGAGATAAGCTGATGTTTGTGAATAAATGAATTAAAAAATTAGACTCCAAATGCCAAAAGTATAAGGATGTGAATAAACAAAGTGACTTGTGGATTTAATATAACTAGTTTGGGTGTGTGTTTTCCAATCTATTATGTATTTTGTATCACTTGGATAGTTGTTAGTGACATGCATTTTTCAGTGGCAACAACTTGATAATTAATGCAATAAAGATTGAGGATAATTAGCAGCAAGTAATCTATGTATTGAGCTTTCTTTTTGTCACATGAAGCTGCTCAAATATTAACCACAGATTTATAGATGATGCATCATGCAGAACAGTATGGCTGCATTTTTCTGCTTTTTTTTTTTTTTTTTTTTTGGCATATTTTACTAATTTGCATAGGTGCAGCTTCTGTTGTTTTCAGGCTGGGGAGTCAGAGCTCCACAATCAGAAGTAAAGATGGAAAGGCTGGTGTTTTCTTCTCTCTGGAGTAACCCTCTGGCCTCCAGGTCGTTCTTTTAAAAATAGGTTCCTGCCTGCCTTGTGCCATTATTATCACAGATACAATTCCCATCCTGAATGTCAAGAACTGAAATCAATTTTTTGTATTAAAGAGCAGTTCAGGGGGGCACAAGTTCCTTTTATATAATTCACTGTAGTATACGTCATCTTTAGTTGTTTAATGTTTACATAAAGTATAATTGACAAACAATATTATATGAGTTTTGGGTGTACAACATAATGATTTGGCAGTTGTGTATACTGCAAAGTGATCACCATAATACATCTAGCCATCCTCTGTCACCAAAGTTACAAAATTTTTTCTTGTGAAGACAAGATATAAGATATATTCTCTTAGTAACATTCAAACTTGCAATATAGTATCATTGGCTATAGTTACCATGCAGTATGTTATATCCCCATGACAATATTTTATGTATAAGAGTCTGTACCTTTTAATCCCTTTCATCCATTAAACTCTCCCTCTGACAACCACCAGTGTGTTTTCTCTGAATTCGGTTTGATAATGTCTTATTTGTTCATTTACTTTTATTTTAGGTTACACATATAAGTAAAATAATATGGTATTTTTAAAAATTTATTTTACTTAGCATAATAACGTCAAAGTCCATCCATGCTGTCAAAAATGGCGTTTTTCTTTTTTTATTTTAATGAATGAGTAGCATTTCATTGTATTTGAATACAACATATTCTTTATCCATTCATTCATTCATCAATGGACATTTAGGTTGTTTTTATATTTTGTCTACTGAAAATAATACTGTAACGAATATAGGGGTGCATATATCCTTTCAAATTAGTGTATTGGATTTCTTTAAATAAATACCCACAAGTGGAATTGCTAGATTATATGGTAGTACCACTTTCTATTTTTTTAATAAATATTCATACTGTTTTCTATAATGGTGGCATCAATACACATTCCCATCAGCAGTGTGTGAGGGTTTCCTTTTCTCCATGTACCTACCAACAGTTGTTATTTCTTGTCCTTTTGATAATACCCATTTAAAGTGTTTGGGTGTGGTTAAAATGGGCAAAGGGAATAAATAGATACAAACTTCCATGTGTGAGATGATATCTCATTTTGGTTTTGATGTGCATTTCTCTGATACTTAGTGATGTTGAGCATCTTTTCATGTACCTGTTGGCCACCTATATGTCTTTTTTGGAAAAAGTTCTACTCAGATACTCTGCTCATTTTCTGATTGATTTTCTTGTTGTTATTTTATACATTTTAGATATTAAGCCCTTATAAGATATATAATTTGCAAATATCCTCTCCAGTTCTGTGGGTTTCATTTTTATTATTTTAATGCTTCCCTCACTATGTAAAAGCTTTGTGGTCTCATTTGTTTATTTTTGCTTTTGTTGCCATTGCATTTGAAGTTAGATCCAAAAAATACGTATCACCAAGAACAAGGTCAAGAAGCTTACCATCTATGTTTCCTTCTAAGAGTTTTATATGTTCTGGTCTTACATTTAAGTCATTAATCTAGTTGAAGTTAATTTTTGAGTAGATGTATAATAGTGGCCCATGACATCAGAGAGCATGTTGCCTTGAGCTTTGTTCTTCCTCAAGATTGCTTTGGCTGTTTAAGACTGTGATTATCTACAAATTTTAGGTTTATTTCTCTGAAAAAATCATTGGATTTTTTATAAGGGCTTTCATTGAATCTATGTTACTTTGGGTAATATAGATATTTATACTCTATTAATTCTCAAATCCATGAACACAACATATCTTTTCTTGTATTTGTGTCTTCTTCAATTTTTTAAATTGATATCTGTTTTCAGTGCACATGTTTTTCACCTCCTAGTTAAATTTGTTTCCAGATGGTTTTTTTTTTTCTCATGCAATTGTAAATGGGATTTAAAAAAATTGGTTTTGAGAATTTGTTGTTAATACGTAAAATCACAACAGATTTTTGGATATTGACATTGTACACTGCAACTTTAATAATTTTGCCTATTAGTTCTAATAGTTTTTGGCTAGAGACTTTAAGGTTTTCTATATATAAAATTATGTCATCTACAAATAGTGACAGTTTTACTTCTTCCTTTCTAATTTGATACCTTTTATTTCTTTTACCTGCCTAATTACTCTGGCTAAGACTTTGATTAAAATGCTAATATATTGAATAAAAATGGCAAGTGTAGGTATCTTTATCTTATTTCTGATTTCATGTTAAAAGCTTTGAGCTTTTCATCATTGAGTATGATGTTAGCTATAGGCATGGGCTTGTCATGTATGGCCTTTATATGTTAAGGTGCATTCCATCTATACTCACTTTGTTGAGAGTTTTCATCATAGATGAATAATAAATTTTTTTCAAATGCTTTTTATGTATTGAGATAATTAATTGATTTTTATATTCTTTATTTTGTTAGTGTGATGTATCTCTTTGATGGATTTGAGGATTTTGAACCATCCTTTAATCTTCAGAATAAATTAAACTTAATTATGAAATAATATCCTTTTATTATATTGTTGAATTTGGCTTGCTAATATTTATCTGAAAATTTATGTATTTATGTTAATCAGGGCCATCAACCTCATGTGTGTATGTGTGTGTGTGAGTGTGTGGTATCTTTGTCTGGTTTGCACATCAAGATAATGCTTCCCATATAAAATGAATTTGAGAGTACTTTTTCTTTCTAAATTATTGAGAAGAATTTGAACAGGATAAATATTAAGCCTTCCTTGAATGTTTGGTAGATATCACCAGCGAAGCCATCTGGTCCTAGACTTTTGATTGTTGGAAGCTTTTAAATTACTGATTCAATCTACTTATTAGTAATAGATCTATTCTGATATTCTATTTCATAATGATTCAATGTTGAAAGATTGTATGTTTCTAGGAATTTTCCCCTTTCTTCTAACTAGTCAATTTTGTTGGCATATAATTGTTCATAGTAATCCCTTATGATCTTTGTTATTTCTTTTGTATAGTTTACAGTTTCTTCTCTTTAATTTCTGATTTTATTTATTTCTACCTCTATTTAGTGAGTTTAACCATAAGTTTGTCAATTTTCTTGATCTTAAAAAATAGTTCTTAGTTATATTGATCTTTTCAATTATCTTTTAAATCTGTTTTTCTTTTACTTCTGCTCTAATTTTTATTATTTTTTCCTTCTACTACTATTGATCTTTGTTTGGATGAGTATTTCTTCCTTATATCTTTGTTTGTTGGACTTCCAGGCAGCTTGAATTTCTGGAACTTCTGGTTGTCTCTAGTTTTGAGGTAGTTGTATTCCTTCTTAGTTGTGGAGGGAGACGCAGCGTGTCTGTCTACACCTCCATCTTAACCAGAAGTTCGAGCTGGGGACCCATTGATTTTTTAAGCCACATGTCTTGGGGGTTTGTCTCTTTTGTCCCAAAGGTTTGGGTGTCTGATGTTGTGCACAGACCACTTGCTCTTTAGAAAAAAGCTCCTTATTTGTTAATGTTTGTTTGTTCATTTGCTTGCACTCTCTCCCAAATGTGGGTTGCTGTGTCAGGGGTAAAGTCTTCGGCAACCATGTATTTCTCGTCCTACCAGTTTTTTGTTTTCGTTTTTATAATTAATTAATTAAATAGTTAGTTATTTTTGTTCATTTATTTATTTATTTTTAGAGAGAGGGGAAAGGAGAGAGGAAGAGAAACATCACTGTGTGGTTGCCTCTCACTCACGCCCCCAACCGGGAACCTGATGTGCCACCTAGTCATGTGCCCTGACTGGGAATCGAACCAGCGACACTTGGCTTGCAGGCCGATGGTCAGTCCTCTGAGCCACAGCAGCCAGGGCTCTCATTCTACCAGTTTTGATGTGGCCCTTTTATCCTTTGATATGGAGTAGCTTATCGATAGATTTCAGCTTATTTCCAGAAGTAATTGTTCCAAATGTAGTTGTAAATGTACACAACATGTAAATATGTTGTGTACATTGGAGGAGATGAGTTCAGGATCTTTTTACACTGCCATCTTGAACTGTTCCCTCCATAAAATTTTTACTTTGGGTTCTTATTAGAAAGAATTTAAAAATAAGGCAATAAAAGTAATCTTTGTGCCATCCTATCTTACCTCTATGTATGCCCTATTATCCCTGTCATTTTGACAGCTAAAATAAAAACTAGAAGGAAAGTTCATTCATTCACCCACAAAATGTAAATATCTCATGGGGTTGTTGTGTCAATTGAACTTGTATTTAAGATGACATTATTTGGTCGTGTATAATAGAGAAAGACATCTGAACTGTGGACTTTCTACTAACAAAAAAGAAATGGCACAATATGTTAAACAAAAATATATCTTTCTTAATATATTATTTCATTGAGCCTAGAGTTGCAAATTTTTCTCTCAATGCAACATTAACTCCAGAACATAAAGAGGAAATGTAGTAAATTTCTTTCCTTTTTAATAAGTTTGTGTAATAAAGATAAAATAACTAAAATTATGAAGATATAATCTATTACTGCGTTATTATAAGTATGTCTTGGGTCACAATGGTTATGTCAATAAAATTCCATCAGAATTGTGACACAAGTGAACTATAGGTTTGAATACTTTCCATTTAGTTTTGAATTTAAACAAACTATAAAGAGAGTTTTAATGATTATTTAAGCAGCCAGTTTACATTATCTGTGTGCCTTATAACTAACAGAATTATTGTGGTTACAGGGACTTCTATCTTTTATTATAACTAACCAGAGATATTTCTAAGCTAGTAGTTTAACCTACCCCTATAGCTAAATGTCATTACTAGCAGAGAGACATGCTGATGCCATTAAGGAAAATAATGATGTCAATGAAAATCTTGAGTTGTGCTCTAGATTCCTGGAGTGTTGTACATCCTGTAAGCATCATTACTTTTCTTTAACTCTTTTTCTTAGATTATATAGCATTATGGCCATGATGAGAACTTCTACCATTGACATTCGTGGATTTATTTACTCATGATTTTATCTTTTAGTGTCTGCAAGCCATGTCCTAGCTGTGTGAAAGTGAAGAAAAATAATATTGCAAGAGGAAAGAATAAATAACAGTAGCATATAGCAGACAAAAGAAAGTCAGGCCATGGTGCACAATTATGTATAGGAAAGAAATAATATTTTTACTCTACCACACTGCCTCTTTGACAACTTCTTCAATGCCTTAGGACATTTATCAAGCAAGGGGACCAGATATATAGATGTTTTATTACTAACTCAGTCTATGTTGGACTTTAATATTTCATTTCTCTGTTCATTTTATTCATTCTAGTATGATTATTATATTTCAAGTTTTATGCTCCATTTTCTTTGTTATTGATTAATGTCTCAAATATTTTTAAAGCCCTACTTCATGCCAGATTTATCATAGAGATGAAACAGGGTGCCAAATGGGGGTACCCAGAATATAGGAGAAATTTCCCATGGTTGTGGGAAGGCGGAGCAGATGATAGACATTTAACATATTTTCACAACAATGACAAGTTGATAGCTGTGTCCTTCCAGAAGGAAAGCAGACTACAACCCAGAGTGAAAGGTCTGTGTGACTTTCAGAACAAATAGGGACTTGTAACATAGCTGGGGGAAGCTTATACAGTGCCTGCATGAGATGCAAGGAGGCAGAGGACCCTGTATCATGGGGAACTCTTGCCTTGACAAAGATAGCAGCCAAACAGAAGGTAAAACATATAGGGGAACTGTCACAAGTCGCATATTGTATGAGGGGACATATATGAGGTAATTTAGGAAGTTCTGGGTCAGCTTTTAAAAATAAGGATGGGCTGAGAGAAAAGGGGTAGCAGCCATGCAGTTTGAAAGAATGTAGAGTAGCTCTTCCCATTTGCCATAAGGTCTGGAGTGCAAGGAGGTGCCATGCTGTTCAGAGTAAGTAGATGCCACACAGTTTTGGATTAAGAGCTGGTGTATGAAAAGAGGAGACCCACTGGGAAACCTGCCTGGAGAACTCAGCCACAGAGCTGATGGAGCTGTGTGTGGACCTGTCTAACCAAGTGCAGATTAGTGGGAGATGCCTGGAATGATGAACTGTGACTGGGAACACTGAGCTACAGACTTCTGTTCTGTTTTGTTTTGTTTTTAAACATGGTACCTCCGACTGGAGTATTCTGAAATTGGCCTGGTTTGGCAAAGGGAAGCATGACTATATGTTCTTGGGTGTTTTAAAGAGAGTGTGGGACTTAACAGCAGAAATCTGCCATCATTCTCAATCTGTATAACCTTTAAATAAACAACCCCTTTCCTTCTTCACCAAACTCTTGCATTGGGGGTCACACTTCTTGGTGGCAGGCAATCGAGCCCCACAGCTGTTCAAGAACAAAATAGGTGGGGTTCAATAATAGATACAATGTATCTATCATAGAATTATAGTTTCTGCATTTAAGGAGTTTACAGTTTAGTAGAGGAGGCAAATACAAATTAAATATTTATAAAATTTAAAAAATTACATACTAAGTGCTGTGAAAAAAAGTCATAAGTAAAAAAAATTATCCGTGATAACCTGTTCCAGTTGCAGGAAGCCACGTTTAAGTTTGGATATGTAAGTGTACAGTGATTGAATAAGAAATGAGGAGGAGAGCAGCATAGTATAGATCAAGGGAACATCCTATGTTAACAGTGTTGCTGGAGAGTCAGTATGTTCCATTCAGGGAATGAAAGAAGATCAGGGAAACTGGAACCCAGATAAGAAAGACAAGAACAAGAGATGGAGCTAAAACATTAGACAGGAGATAGAGTTGTAAGGCCTTATAAGCCAGTGTATGAATTTAGTCTTTTTTTCTAAGAGAAGTGAAGGGGTTATCCAGAATGAACATATTTGTTTTTTCTTAACTTTTTCCTCTACCTACCTATGTGGCAAGTTTCTCACTACCTCAATTTGATTCATGACCTGTACCTAGATTTAATAAAATGATTTTGACTTTCTTTTGAATTTTTAGTGAGTTTCTAGTCAATCTGCCTTTAAGTATACTGACACTTTTAATGCCTTTCCAGAATTTTTGTTTTATTCATCTTTGCTACCACTATTGTTTTTTAAATAGTTTTGTTTTAAATTTAATCTTATTAAAGATGTCATAGATTAATTTCTTCACATAATACTTCTTATCTTTCACAGAATTTGTTTGTGATTTTATAATAATAATATATTACTTTTCAAATTAGTATTCATTTTTTCTATTTTTAAATTGTTTTTCTATTAAAGTTGTCCCACTTTTCCCCCATTGCTCCCCGCTCCCAGCCCACTCCTTCTCCCACAGTAAATCCCCACCTTGTTGTATATGTTCTTGGGTTATTTATACTAGTTCCTTTACTAAACCTTTCCCCTACTTACCCCCCTTCTCTCCCTCCACCCACCCCCTTGGTAATTTTTACTCTGTTCCTTATTTACATGCCTCTCATTCAATTTAGTTCCTTTGTTTGTGTTGTTCTTTAGTTTCCTGTATTAGGTGATATCATATGGTATTTTTCTTTCTTTGCCTGGCTTATTTTGCTAAGCATAATTCTCTCTAGTTCCATCCGTGTTGTCGCAAATGTCAGGAGTTCCTTTTTTCCTTCTGCTGCATAGTACTCCATTGCGTAAATGTACCACAGTTTTTTAATCCACTCATCTACAGATGGGCACTTAGGCTGTTCCCAGCACTTGGTTATCGTAAATAGCACTACTATGAACATAGGGGTGCATAAGTTCTTTTGAATTGGGGTTTCAGGATTCTTTGGGTATATTCCTAGCATTGGAACCTCTGGGTCAAAAGGCAGTTCCATTTTTAGTTTTTGAGGAAATTCCATGCTGTTTTCCATCGTGGGTGCACCAGTCTGCATTCCCACCAGCAATGCACCAGGGTTCCCTTTTCTCTGCATCCTCACCAGCATTTGTTGTTTGTTGATTTGTTAATGATGGCCATTTTGACAGGTGTAAAGTGGTATCTCATTGTGGTTTTTATTTGCATCTCTCTGATGGCTAGTGATGTTGAGCATCCTTCATATGCCTATGAACCCTCTGTATATCCTCCTTGGAGAAGTGTTTGTTCAGGTCATTTGCCCATTTTTAAATTGGGCTGTCTGTCTTCTTGGTGTAAGTTCTTTATATATTTTGGAGATCAATCTCTTGTCTGAGGTATCATTGGCAAATATGTTTTCCCATATGGCTGGTTCCCTTTTCATTTTGCTGATGTTTTCTTTTGCTGAGCAGAAACTCTTTAGTTTGATGTATTTGTTTATTTTTCCCTTTATTTCCCTTGCCTTAGAGAATGTATTGGTGATCAGTATTAATTTTTAGACACACATTTAAATCTTCATACTATTCCAGAGATTTAAACCATAAAATACTTTTTTTTCTTTTTTCACAACTTTGATAAAATCTGTTTTTTTAAAAGTCTGGGTATCTACTCTATGAAAATAATATAATAATTCATTTAGAATTTATTGTTTTACATGCAAAGGAGACAGATTAGTGTTTTTTTAGAGCAATTGTCTTTCAAATAAGTTCATTTGCTTATTTTAAACATGGAAGGACAACATGGAAGTCTCTTCCTCATTTTTGGAAAAGACTTAACTTATAAATTAGAACTTTTCTTCAGTTAAGGATTCCTGTCTTTGAATTTATTTATACTTTTGTTTTTGCTCATTTGTTAGCAAGATATGTATGCAGAAAAATAGATACAGGTATTTTTCATGAGAATCATGTTTTCTTAGTTATCTTTTTTTTTGTTTTTTTTTTTTGGTAATATCTGGGTCTATTTTTTGTATCAGAGAAAGACTGGTCTCACAGAGTAAATTTTAAGAATGTGTACTTCCTCCCAGTTTTTGAAAGTGTTTACATAGATTTGCTATTATTTCTGCTTTAAATGTCTGGTAGAATTCAACTTTATAACATTCTGTACCTGGAATTTTTTTTTGTTGGGAGGTAGGTAGCTTTGAATTTGAAGGAGAGTAGAATATAACACCTCAAAATATGCCTTTTTGACATAGGGATTATTTTAGACAGATTCTTTTTTAAAAAGAGCAGATAGCTTTTATATATACAAATGCTGTATTGCAGAATTGTTTACCTGGAACCTATATAATTTTATTAACTAATGTCACCCAATACATTTATTTAAAAAGAAAACTAAAATTATTCTCTAAAAGAGCAGATATTTAAAAAGCTCTGAAAACAAATTAGAAGTTACCTTTTTATAAGAGATATTTACATTTATAAGGGAAAGCTCTATTTTTATGGGTGTCTCCCTAGAGAGAATGATCAAATTCTAGAAACTGTAATTAATGTGTTAGCATAGGTAGCTAGATATTAGTAAAGGAAGGAAGCAGAAGCAATCAGATATCAAGCCTAATCTACTAGGGGGCTGAATCAGACAATAAGCCTGCTTCACCAGGAAGCTACAGCTTCACACACTCCCCAAGAAATCACTGCATTGCCCTGCCAAGGGGATTCATACCCCTCCATATCCCCTTCTCCCATGTAGGGAGGAAGGATCAGCTTTCAACCTCCCCAGGGTACTGGTCCATTTCCCAGACTATGTAGGGAAGGAATAAAGAGGAGAAATTGCTCTGTTGTGTGCATGCCCAGTAGAAGCCAATATGGCACAGGGAGAGGTTGCTCTACTATGAGGCATGTGTCCTGGGAGCCAGGATGATAACTATAAGATGTAGAGCCTAGTCTGGGAAAGGGGTCAGATTTGATCATGGAAACAGAACCCCAGGAAATCTAGGAAAGAGATGGAATGGGGGGAGGGGACCACCAGAAGTTCAGGAAAGATTGCAAAATTAATTGGTTAGTTGAAAAAGAGCTCGACCCTTCCCAAACCTGAGATAATATAATCCAAGCTTAACAGCATTCTCCCTCTTTCTCTTGCTCTGTCTCACCTAGTAACACAAACTCTCTCGTTTTGTTTGTGTGTTCTCTCTCCATAGCAGCCATGCAAACCTAGCAGCTACATGGCCAGCAACCACAGGACTCCAAGTTCAGGCTCCAAGCACAAGCCTGGGCACAGCAACACAAGGCCGGCTGCAGCACAACCAGGAACTGACTAAGCTCGCCAGTAGGGGACAGAGGCTAAAACGGACAGCACAGAATTTTTCCTCACTGGCCTTTGTTCTGGGCCTGATGAAGACAACGTTGGACTCTTTCAACATAGGGATAGGCAGAGATGAGCTATTGGGAATATGGGCACAGCCATTTGTTTCAACTCAATAAATCTTACCTCTAAACCTCACCTTCTCGTGTATGGGTCCTTGAAAACACTTTTTTCATGACTCCGTGAAAGGACCCCATTTCCATCAGTGACAAATGAAGAAGGCACTGACAAATATGCATAACAACCATAGCCTTGTTTACTGTACTTTTCTGGTAATCTCCCACAAGTGGTTCCCCACACCCAGCATCATTTTTATGTTTATCTGAAGACATTATTTAAGTGATTGCTTGGCCCATTCCGAGGAGTTACTAAGTTTTCCTTGTCTCTCCCATGATATAAAAGGTATGCACACTATTAAACTTCTTTTTGTTTTGTTTTTTTCTTCTATTAATGTCTTTTATTCTAGAAGGGTTTCAGCCAAGAACTAGAAAGATAGAGGAAAAATTACTTTTCTACCCCTTAAATTTATATTATTTAATAGATACAGGGTTATTGAGATTTTTTTTTTTTTTGGTTGTTTTCTGAGTTTTGGTAGTTTGTATTTCTTAAGCAATTTATCCATATCATCTAAGTTGTTTAAACTTTGTGGTACAAAGTTGGCCATGATATTCACTTAGCTTTTTAATATTTTTAAGCATGCCAGCATGTTAAACCAAGCACACCATTGTTTGGGGACAGCCAACTGACCTGGAATCTGCAAGATCCTTCTCCATGTGAGAAGCCCACCCTCCTCTCCACACCCCCATTTTTATTAGGGATTTCTGGACCCAAGGGTAGGTAGGATGATGACCATGCCCAGCTTGAAGCAGCTAGAGGAGCACGAGACCTTCGCCCATTGTCCTTTATAAGATTATAAAGGGTCTTAAGTCTGAGAGGTGGGAATTGTTGCTTTTTATCGCTATTAAAATAATTAATTATTTTTTAAAAACTCTAGTGTTGTTACTTTAGTCATTATTGACATTGTTACTTCATATTTTAGTATTTTCTATTTTTTTTTCTGATTTCTTTAAGACTTGTCAATTTTACTAATCTCCTTAATCAGCTTTTGGTTTCATTGATTTTTTTAATTGTTTTTTTTATTATATGTTTATGCTCTTATGATTATTATTTTCTTTTCTCAATTCACTTTGGGTATAGTTTACTCTTCTTTTTTAGTTTCTTAATTTGTAACTGAGATAATTATGTAAGGTAGGATAGATAGCAGACCAAGACAGGGAGGAGGAGGGATACATGTCCCACCCACTGACTCTGAAGTCCTTGAAATTTTATGTATCGTTTCCACTATCTGGGAAAGAATGCCTTTGAAACTGTATATTTATCCCAAGCCTGAAAGATGGGAAATGGTCCATAGTGTCCAAAGGAAGAAGCTCATTAACACCTTTGGGTATTCATGCCTGGGTCCTGGAAAGCTAGCACCACCTTTAGTTGTCAATCAATATGTAACTCCTTCACCCCATCCTACTAACTATGTAAGTCCTCAGACCAGTGGATTCCCTCCCTCTTGGCTCTCTCTGGCTGCCAGCTCTCTGGCCACTTGGTCTCAGGCCACACTGGGTCTGACTCTAGATATTGCTCTTGTTGCCCCTGTCTTGCCACCCCTGCTCTTGCCTTTCTCCCCCACCTTAACAAGGCTTGTTCTCTTTCATGAGAGCATATAACCAATAAACCCTGCTTGCTTACATGATAATAGACTCACTTAGCTATAATTTTTCACTGCATTGGTTAGAAGAACTGAGCTTCTGGGAGTTTCTCCCATAACAATTGCTGTATTTATTGTACCATAAGATGCACCTAGGTTTAAAGGAGGAAAACAAGAAAAAAAAATTCTGAACCAAATGGTGTACTAAAATATTTAATAAAATATAACAGAATAATATTTCAACCATTTAAAGTGAATAGCAGTCAACAGTGGTATTAAGAACCATCATCACTGTTATTAATGAATGAGAAGAGACTTTAAGGTTCAAGTACTCTTCTAGTTTCTGGGTATCCCAAGAACTCGTCATCGCTAATGTCAGAATTTATGAAGCTCAGTTGCTCACAATCACTGATATCACTTTCTTCACTATCTTCATATGTGATATTATCTTCAGTTCCCTCTAAGGCATTGCTAATGTCACATTTTTTGAATGACTGTACAATGGTTTCATCCTTCACTGAGTGCCATGATGTTTTCACCCATTCACAAACTTGAGTGATAGTGGGCCTCTTCATTTGTCCAGTAGGTGTCAGATCATGATTCCCAGCAGCCATCCATTTGTTCCACTCTTCTCGCATAATGACTTCAATGGTTTGTCGATGGAAATGTCGAGAGGCTGTGACTGGCTGGTAAGACCCCCAGGAATTACAGCTAGATGAGTCTTCACTCCTTTAATGCTCTTTTTTGTAGTTTCACTAAATGTGCTCTAACCTGGTCAAGTACTAATAAGGCAGGTTTTTTCCGAAGCCCTCCAGGACATTTGGACCACACTTATTCAACCCATACTCTCATTCCATTTTCGTCTATCCATCCTTTCTCATGAACATGCACAACAATTTCTTGTTGGCATCACTTCTTTCGGAAAGTTTTTCCTCCTGAAAATTAACATTGGTGGCAATTTGGTGCTGTCTGCACAGCAGGACAACAGAACCGTGTAATGGGTTTTCTTGTGTCCTGAGGTTTTCCTGGTTATGGTTTTGGCACCTTTCAGATCACTGTCTTATACAGCACCAGCCACCTTACCCTCTTGCATAAACTGACCGTTTTTCTGGAGCCACAGATAGGCACTGAGATGGTGTGAGGCCAGGGAATTACAGAATAGGAACTAAGGAATTAAAAAGTACCTCCAGCCTTCCAAAATCTCCACTTCCCCCCACTTCTCCCTTGACAGTTAACCTGGTTCGGGCATTCAGATTAAAAAAAGCTCATTGCTTCTCACCCCCCCACTACCCATTTTATGACAAAAAGATGAGCTTTTTATCATTTAATGCTCTAACTGGGCTAACTGCTGAGAGAGAAGTGGGGTTTTTGGATGATTAGAGGTACTCTTTAAGGTGGGGCCTTTGAGAGAGTTAAGAGGTATCACTAGTTGTAACAGTCACTGAGAGTATCACTATCCTGGTTACAGATTCTGGTGGCTATCCCCAGTGCCTATTAAGGCTTGTGATACCCCTTAATCTCCTCAATTCCAGTGTTATTATTAGAATAGTGACCCCGCGATAACTCCCTTTATATACTACAAACTTCGGCATTATGGCAACTCACCCAGTTACTGCTGGCCTCCTCATACAGAAATCTGGTATGCACCAGAAACAGTATGAAGGTAGATGAGACAACTGTAGCATCTAACAAAGCCAGTAGCCAGCCAAGAACATGTTACTTCAGCTCCACCCAACTGCCTCTTGTGATTGGCAGAGCTTAAGACACAGTGATTGGTGATTGGAGGCGGTTCGACTGACACGGACCCCAGCCAGTGTCAAAGACAATTGGCAATTGGCACTATGCCTCATACCTGTCATTAGCCTCAGCTTATCTAACAGGTCAGCGGTTGTAGCTGGGAGTGTCAGGCAGCTCTCTGCACTCTTTCAGGTCCCGGGTGATGTGCAGAGGTGGAAGGCAGCTGACCAGATGCCCCAAGATTCAGCAATAAAGTGGGACATTTAAGCATCCCCAGGTGTTTTGCGTGGGCCCACTGCTTCCTCTTCTAACAACTGTCACCACCGCTGACAGGTCAGGTAATACACATTACGGTCTGTGATGCAATATTTGCTCCATAAGATGCACAGACATTTCCTCCCACTCTAGGGGGGAAAAGGTATCTTATGGAGCAAAACTATGGTAATTTAAGCCTGTTTTTCTTTTCTAATATAATCATTTTAGTGCCATGAATTTTCTTTTAAGTTTTGCTTAACTATGTGGATCCTGAAAAGGAATTTATCTGCTGAGGTAAGCTTTCCATGGTCAAAGAAGACTCAAATTTTAAATATAATAAGAGCCAAGTGGCCATTTGTTGACAGGAAATTTTTACATAGTCTGTATCATGGGAAGAACCTCAGACTGAACTCTTGGCTTTGGGTACTATGCCCACTTTTTTACACTATCTGAGGCAACCACTGCAGGGAAGCCCTGGTTTTATTTTTCTACCAAGAGACTGAGACAGGCCTCATCCAATCGCAACTGCATAGTTTGAATTCCTAATTTACATAAAATGGACCTAACTGGGAACCTAAATCTCTGTCTCCCGGGCTGCTGCATTTTTTGTTAAAAAAAAAATGCTTTTTATTTTTTTATTATACTCTAAAATTAATTTTGGTTTACAGCTGCCATCTACAAATTTCAACCTCTAGTACTTCATTTTGAAGTAGTTTAAAATAATTTTTAAAATTTCTCTTTTGATATTTTCTTCTACTTAGAAATTATTTAGAAATTTGATATTTAGCTTCCAAATACTTTCCATGGGTATTTCTATTAATTTGTAGTTTAATTCCATTGTAAGAAACATTACATTGTAGTATTCTAACTATTTTGAATTCATTGTCATGTTGTATGTCCCAGAATATTTCTATTTTGTTAAATTATCTGATTGTACTTGGATAAACATGTATTATGCTATTTTGGGGTGAGTGTTCAAAACACTGTTTAGGTCAAGTTGGTCAATAATGTTGTTCAAGTATTCTATTTACTTACTGACTTTTGGTCTTTTTGTTATTATTAAATATTGAATAAGTACTGAAATCACTAATTATACTTGTGAATTTTTTCAATTTGTTTTTGGTTCATGTTTTCTGAATGTTGGGGCATTATTTGAGGTTTTTCCATAACCTTCCCTTACACTTTTATTTATTTTTTTAATTTAATCTTTATTGTATGTTTTTCCACTACCATTTAGTTTCTTTATACACCTTTCCTCCAGCAATCACCACACCGTTGTCCGTATCCATGGGTCATTTTTCTTCTTTGCTCCATTCCTCCACCCCCTAACCTCCCACCACACCCCCACTTAGCTGTCATCTTGCACTCCATCTATGAATCTGTCCCAATTTTCCTTCTTAGTTCAGTTTGTTCATTAGATTTCACATATGAGTGAAATCACATGGTAATTGTCTTTTTCTGATTCGCTTATTTCACTTAGCATAATGTTCTCCAGGTCCATCCATACTATTGCGAAGGGTAAAGTTTTCTTATTTTTTATGGCTAAGTAGTATTCCATTGTGTAAATATCCTAGTTGTTTTATCCACTTATCTACTGAAGGACACTTGGGCTTCTTCCATATCTTGGTGATTATAAGTAATGCTGCAATGAACATAGCGGTGTTTATGTTCTTTCCAATTAATATCTTGGGTCTCAGAAGTGGGATCAATGGGTCAAAAGGCAGATCCATTTTAAATTTTTTGAAGTATCTTCATACTGTACAGTCCTATTTTTGGATTTTAAGCTATTGTCTTTCTTCCTCTATGTCTTCTTCTTGTGCCATCTGTTCTTTGTTCTTTCCCCCCTTTTTTCCATCCTACTTTTGAAATATTTTTTATGATTTCATTTTATTTTCTTCCCTGGTTTATAAAATAAACATTTTCTTTCCTGTTTGTTGTGGTTACTTATGGGGTTATAGCATACATTTTTAATTTATCACAATTTTCCTTTAAGTAATACTTCACCACTCCACATACAGCATGAAAACCTACCAACATCAATGACTATTGTTTTCCTCCTGAGCATTGTGATATTATTATTATTAAAATTAAAATTACTTATATATGTCTTACAGGCCACACAGTATATTGTTATTTGTGTACTTAAATTATTTTTATAGAAATTTTAAAAATAATAACTATTTAAAAATATTTACCTATATAGTTACCATTTCCTTTGCAATTAATTCTCTGTATAGACCCATATTTTCATCTGGTTGTCACTTTCCTTCCACTTGCAAAACATCCTTTAACATTTATTTTGATGCATTTATGCTCATGCTAACTTATTTTAGCTTTTATATATATAAAAAATATCTATCTTGTCTTTGTAGTTCAAAGATATTTTTGTTGGGTATAGAATATTGAGTAGTGAGGTTTTTGGTAGTTTTTTTTCTTTTTTTTTCATTCTTTAAAGATGTGACTTCACTGTATTCTGGTTTACAATTTTTTTTATGAGACATCTGTTGATTTTTATTTTTGTGCCTTTGGAAATTATGTTTTTCTCTCTCGGTTTCTGAATTTTTCTCTTTATCATTTTTACCATGAAGTGAATTTTTGTCTTTCTTCAAATTCCTATAAGAAAGATAAAGAAATGGTATTACAGGAACAGAGGTGAGGTTTTGTGGAAGTTATGTTATAAATGATAAATACAAAAGAATATGATGGAGAGGGTGCAAGGTACTGGAGAACTGGAAAGCAGACATCTTGATGACAATACAGGATTAACTCAAATATTATAACATACTACTTTATCAGCTAGGTTGTGTGAGAGTATACAAGTTAAGAGGTACCATTATAGTTGCTGAAAAAAATCAGGAAGGGCTTAACAATTCTGCTATACAGCAGAAGAAAAAGTCATAAAGTTTTAGCATATATGGTTAAAAAACTGATCTTTTAAGGAAACTTCCCAAATTTATAGTAATATATAGATTGGCACTTGTCAGTTAAACAAGAATGTAGAGGTAAGTTGGTTAACTGCAATATACAGAGTAAAAGCTGTTGATTTTGTGAATTATGAACAACAAGAAATAGTTTTAGGATAGACTTAATTTAAACAGAAAGCAATGACTAACAACTTGATTATGTGATAAGACACTTAGTGAATTTTTTTTTAACTAAGAGTTGAGAATAATAATAATTAAAAAAAACATAAAACTAAAATATAACTTATTTGTAACTTTGTATACACAACCTCATTCCCAAAACCTTATATAATATCATTATGTAGAAATAGAAAATACTCTAGGACTTCTAAATGAGAATAAAATACAAGCAAATGTTACTGTTCTAATTTTGTCTGAAACCAAAGAAGAATAATGACATGTATATTTTAAATTATTAAATTGAATGCAATAAATTATAGGCCGCTAAGGCTAAAATCTCTGATTAATACAAATCCAGCTCTGGCTGGTATTACTCAGTAGATTGAGTGCTGGCCCATGAACCAAAGGGTTGCCAGTTTGATTCCCAGTCAGGACACATGCCTGGGTTGCAGACCAGGTCCCCAGTTGGGGGCATGGGAAAAACAACCACATGTGGACATTCTTCTCCCTCACTTTCTTCCTCCTTTGCTCTCTTTCTAAAAATAAATAAATAAAATATTTTTTAAAATCTCAAGTAAGCAACTCAAATAGAAAGCTTATAGAAAAAAAAATGTGTTTTTTTCAAGGACATAAAGGAAATATATAAAACTGGTGAAAATGTTTTTATTGGTGATCAGAAACAGAAACTACTGTTTATTCCTAATCTTTCATCTGTATAGATTTTACATAATCAGTCTTAGTTTATAAATATAAGATATATTTGACAAAGGAAACCTATCTCACTAAGATAAATACATTTCAAATCAACACTATTGTATGCTTTGCTTTAGATATACTTGATATAATTAAATATTAAAATATCAGTTGTTTTCTCTTAATACTTTTGTACATAAACGTAAAAGAATTTGTATCATAAAGGAATTTATAATCATTTTTAAAAAAACAAGAAATCTACATTTTTTAAATGTAACAATACATAAATGTCAATGAGAAAATAAATTTATTGTTGAAAACAGAGGGAAGTAGATAAGGGTTTTATTCAAGTGACTAAAAAGTCTTATAGTTACAGAACAATATAAAGACCATAGGAAGATTTGGAATGAATATCCTGTGACCCAAGTTTATAGATATTGTCTAATAAACTAAGACGGCCATGTGTTGATGAAGAGAATTTTTTTACTATTATATTATAGCATGAATGTATCTCCTATTCTCATTGGCTGCTGCACAGATGACTGATGTAAGTCCAGAAATATAAGCTTAATATAGTCAGGATGGATGATAATGGCTTCAGAAAAGATATAACAGTACACATTCAACTTTATTCTTGATTATTTTATATAAATTAAATAATCTTTTAAAAGAATTCTATGATGCAGTCTATCAAAAAGTGAAAATGTATTCTAAATGGTAAATAATGTTAATAATTTTTTATTGAATTGACAGAAAGGGAAATACATAATCAATTATGAGTTATGTTGCTTTTATTTATGTTCCTACTTGTGATTGATCTGCTTCCAATTATTAGCAAACAAAATAGAATATTTTGCAAAAAAGAATTTGGGAAGTCAGGATGAGCAACTCTAGCAAAAGTTTTATCATGAGCCCTAGATAAGTTACTTAAAATGGAAGCGTGTGATAAAAGATACAAATTTTGAAGTATTTATGACTGTCTGAAACATGATGAAAACCTGTATGTAGAGAAACCAATATTGGCAGTGCCTAAGATAAGCCTGTATTTGAGTAAATGAACACATGAGGAACCAGAAGTCTGTCCTACATAGTAGAAGACTACAGTCCAGGTAAGCTGGGGGAAAAAAAAGATCTGAAACTTTCTTTATTTGAGCTGCTCTTTCATTTCTCTCCGCATTAAAAATGCCTGCAATGTACATTATCATATGTGACATAACATCTTACAATACATAAAATACAGAAAGAAAAATATCTGTTATGAGAAAACTACTGGCTTCTTTATAATTGGTAGTTGCTTTGAACAATTGGTAATTTCTTGCCCTGCTTTCTCAAGGTGTTCTTTCATTTGTAGAATTTGACACTGCTGCAACACTGAACCACAGCCACACATTCATGCTTGATCTATCCTCTACAGTATGCCAATATACTCAGTACTCGGGGACCAGAGCACCCTTACTGTATACAATAACCGAGAACAGGTCATTCCTGGGTGGAACTGAGTGAGAATGATGATTGCAAATACAATTGAGTTCAAAATGAAAACGCTCACATTGTGCTTTTTAGGATTTAATTGCTGCTAAAATAATGCTATCACTTGAAATTTTAGATGTTCTCCTCTAGCATGGCAAAAGAAATATGAGTTTTAATATCAGCAACACTTTGAAGTTAAGCAATCACCATCTCCTCTGTCCTCGCCCAAGGTGTTCATGGAATTCGAAAGCACATTTTTGCAGTTAGCCTCACCGTGACCTAAAAAGGAGAGAGCTGTGGATATCCAGAAAAAGGCAATAAAACAGAGGGAGACAGAGATTATAAAGAGCCAGTGTTATTTTCCTTTAGCTTTATGAAGCTCCTAGAGTAAGGTTTGACTCAGTAAGACTGATCGTTACTATTGTAACATTTGTTAAGGTTGGAGTGTAAGCATATTCATAGATTATGTCTTCATTAAAATATTTTCTTTTGATCAATAAACAAGAACAATTTTAAAAATCCATTAGCATGTTTAGACCTGGGAAAAATACAGAGAACTGTTTCAACGTTTCCTCTACACTCAGGAAGACTATAACAAATTACGATATTATACAATATATAACTTGGGAAAGAGCAGTTACAGATAGATGTTGGTGGGGACATGGAGGAAAGAAAACCCTTGTGCACTGTTGTTGGGATTGTAAATTGGTGCAGCCACTTTAAAAAACAATATGGAGGGTCCTCAAAAAATCAGAAATAGAACTCTTATAGGATGCAGCAGTCTCACTTCTGGGTATATAATCAAAAGAAATAAAAACAGGGATAATACATCATTTCTTAATAAAGGCAGTAGAAAAAGTCATGATTGTGCCTAATATTACTTAATTACTCTTCATACAAATGAAAACATACTAATTCCCTCTGCAAAATGATTTATAAAGTATCATGTCTCACATCCACCTTTGTGTGATTTTTCATGTATCTGTATTATATACTCCTTAGGCTATCCTGCAACATAAATCCTGACATATAAAGTTAAATAATATCAACACACCTTATGTAAAGGGGGTGGTGAGAATTTTGAAAAATAAAAAGATTGATAATATATACAGAAGTATTTTTTACAGAAATAAGAAAGCAATCATTGTAACTTATAGTTTTCATTTCTGCACTAATCACAATTCATAGCTGGTATTTAAAACTCTATTCTTCTACTGCCTATTCATATTACCCTTGCTTATAAGAAGCAGTCAGGCAGTCCAGGTCCCTTGCCTAGTAAGGAATTCCAAACCTTCATTTATAAAGGATCTGAAGAGTTGCAGTCCTTCTTATTGCTGTATTTTCCCATTAACTTTTTATCACAGAACATGGGGGTGGCAACCTGGGCCTTAGAGAATCTCTTGCATTTAATAATATTCTTTTCTCACCATCATTGTGTTTCAGAGATCCATCTCTTTTTGACAGCCAGGGATCAATCACCCTCATCATTAAAATAATCTTTTTCTGTGGTTTCACTGGCATGAAGAGTGCAATATAACAAGTTTCCCCATTCTACCTCCTCCTGGTGCTAGTTTCATGGGACCATTGAGTACAGTTTATAGAAAGAGGGGAAATTGTTAGTGGGTTACTTGGAGTAATAGAGGAAATATTTCCACCTCCAACTCTTGATTTCCCAGACCTATGAACTTGTTCCAACCTTGCAAGATGTTAGCACTATAGCTGGATCAACAAAAGACCGTTACACCATCCTATCAGTGCAGTGACTTCAGAGTAACAGAGAACCTAGTGAGACAAACACCAGCTCACTGCCAGAGTTAATTGTCTTGAAAATAAGTTTATTTTTCTTAGTCAATGCCATGAGGAATATTATGATGGTGAATAAGTATTCCCTTGCATGATGGGAGTGATGCAAATAATCAGTTTCATTCAGCAACTGAAAATGGTGCCATATCAGGGCTCAAAATTGGTCTCTGTTGTCAGGTTGGTCAGTCAGCATCAGCTGAAGTCAAATCATTTTTGATGAGTAGAAGTCCATCTTACGGAATCTCTACATAACTTCCATCAATGCTACCATCGTCACTTTGTTCTTTAGCTCATCATGATAGTGGTGGCTTGGGAAAGAAGCTGGCATAAACAGAATGATTCATCTTATTATCCTGATTATTAAAATTATATTCCACTGGAAATTCACCTGGGATGTTCAGAGGGGACACACTCAGTGCCTATGGAGGAATCCATCTAAGACCTCTTCCAAATGTTTTCTCATTATCAGTTTTCCAAATGTGTTTCTTCCAACCCCTGACCACCTCGTCAAATCATTAGCCACTATTTGTGAATTGCTGTAGATCTATGCTTTTGGTCAATTCTTTCAGATGAAATGGACAAAATAAATTTCAAAGGGTACTTTTTGAAATTCAGCTGACAAGGAGTTTTCCTTCCATGCTCTTATTTTGGTCACTCCAGATTAGGGCTTAAAAGTTGCCACTCACTTCCAAATAGTGCTTGTATTAAGTGTAGAATCATCTGTAAACTGTACCCACATTATTTCTTCCTTAGTCACTACATCAAAGAAAACTCTCCATCGTGACATAAAGTACAGATTGAAAAGAGGCAATGTAGCAACAGCAGTAGGTCTCTGGGTACTACAGCCATTTTCTAAGTAAACTCACTAATGCTTTCAGGACCTGTTAAAACATGACTGTCCATAGACTACTTCCATTTGATGATGGAGTGCTCATGTACACAGCCAAATGGACAATGATGGGTTAGAGTGCATGTAAAATAAGAGGTGCTTTGTATATTTTGCCTATGCTCTATAAGGTTTTTTTCCTGTCACATTTTTTCCTAGCTAGTTTTGTGATCTCTATATTCTGGAAATCAATGCAGACTGGATAATCAATTTTTGTGCTAGCAGAGAGTAAATATGAAGGCTTGTAAATTCTTCTCCCTCTGCCACTAAACACACAAAACCCTCCAATGTAAAATTCAAGCAAGACATTACTTGGAATGCTACCAAATCAATTAAAATTTCAAACTCTTCCCGCGGGATAATTTGATATCTTTAAATTATAATAAATCAGTTTCATCTAGAGGTAAATACATTGGTTACATGCTGAGGTATAGAAACAAAGGGTTGATAACATTGAGCTGTTCTGCTATTTCATTTAGAGTGTGTTGATTAATAACACATTCTACCACACTCCTCTCTTCTAATGCTTGCTTTTTATACCTGAAAATTCAAAATTCACAACCTCTCCATGGCTGCATGTGATAGAATATTTCCTGCTTCAACTTCAGCTTTTTCTGAGTCCTAAGTTGTGACTTCATCTCTATGGTGTCTATTTCTTTGTATTTTTAATCACTACAGTCCAATTTTCTTTCTGTTTTCCAGAAATTATTCAGAACAGCTATTTCGCTGGTCCCTCTTTTTTTATACACACTGTAGCTATATATCTGCTTTTTATACATTGTCATAGTATGGGGTTACAATGGCAAATGAGCGCAAATGTAGCAAATTCTTAGTCAAGTTCCTTAAATCAGATGTGTGTGTATTAATACTCTTATTTAAATTTTTTTTTTATTTTAGAGAGAGGGGATGGAAAAGAGAGAGAGAGAGAGAGAGAGAGAGAGAGAGAGAGAGAGAGAGAGAGAGAGAGAGAGATTTGTTGTTTCACTTATTTATGTTTCATTGGTTGATTATTGTATGTGCACTGAAGGAGATCAGACCCACAACTTTGGCATATTGGGATGACACTCTCACCAACTGAGCTACCTGGCCAGGGCCATACTTTTTGTAACATGAAGCTGAAAAGAAATTTGGAATCTTCCTATACCACTTGTAAATTATGTATCCAGATTATCTTGTCATGTTAAAACTTATATAAAAGTTACTTGCTTCAGAGTCCTAAATTCTCTTAACATATAAGAGAAGTATGTGAAATCCAGAATCCAGCTATATAGGTTTTGACTCTTCTTCAAGTATATTTTAATTCCTGTTTCTTCTGATACTCCCCTTTTCAGATTCATGCACTATATTAAAATATTAAAGTGTTTGCCCTTATAGAGGTATGTATTTTATAAATATGTATATATTTTATTCCTAAGCCCCTGTCAAATTTAATCTGCTTATTTTGGGGCCTGTTACTAAGAAATCCCCTTGCCCTGGCAGGACATGTCACCCACACCCATACCATCTACAGTTTTGGAGATTTAGTATATTCCATTAGCTAATACTTTGCATATTCTGAGAAAACTTTGTGAAATACAGAATGTATGACCAAATACAATGAGTTATATAAAATTTTAGAGTTGAGAGGAAAGGAAATGTCAGTTCTGGCTAAAGACTCTGTAATACGAATTAATAATATGCTTGACTTATAGTCCATTCATGCTGTGTGAGAAACACTGACTCTCCTAAAAATTCCATCATCTGTGTGAAAACTTGAACATTTATTCATAGTGTGTTAAAGAAAATTGCTATTTTAAGCTAGTATTATATAGATTTACTTCTCATACTTCTGACACCAACTTCCTCATTTATTCTACACTTCCAAATAATGATCAAGCAAAGTTTTCTTTTAAGCCCCAGTGTAAAAATTGAAGAAACATTTTCAAATAGGTCAACTAAGATGTGATTGTGTGATATTATCACACCACACCTTAAGTTTAATTTCTTTTTGAGTATATTTTATTGGTTATGTTGTTACAGTAGTCCTAATTTTTTCCCTTTGCTCACCTCTGCCAAGTATCCCCTCCCTCCAGCAATCCCACCCCCCTTAGTTAATGTCCATGGGTCATGCATATAAGTTCTTTGGCTTCACCCTTTCCTATACTATTCCTAACGTCCCCCTTTCTATTTTGTACCAAACGATTATGCTTCTTAATCCCTGCACCATTTCCCCATTTGTCCCCTTTCCCCCATCCCAGCTATTAATCCTCCAAATGATCCCCATATCTATGATTCTGTTCCTACTCTAGTTTACTTAGCTGAATTTTGTTTTTATTTTTTAGATTCGGTTGTTGATAGTTGTGAGTTTGTTGTCACTTTAGTGTTCATAGCATTGATCTTCTTTTTCTTAAATAAGTCCCTTTGATATTTCATGTAATAATGGCTTAGTGATGATGAACTCCTTTAGCTTTACCTTGTCTGGGAAGCACTTCATCTGCCCTTCCATTCCAAATGATAGCTTTGCTGGATAGAGTAATCTTGGTTGTACATCCTTGCTTTTCATCACATTGAATACTGCTTACCAGACCCTTCTTGTCTGCAAAGTGTCTTTTGAGAAATCAGCTGATAGTCTTATAGGCACCCCTTTGTAGGCAACTCTCCACTTCTCTCTTGCTGCTTTTAGAATTCTCTCTTTATTTTGAAACTTTGGCATTTTATTTATGATGTGTCTTGGTGTGGTTCCCTCTGGGTTCAGCTTGCCTGTGACTCTTTGTGCTTTCTGGACTTGTATTCTATTTCCTTCACCAAATTTGGGAAATTTTCCTTCATTATTTTTTCACATAAGTTTTCCATTTCTTGCTCTTCCTCTTCTCCTTCTGGCACCCTTATGGTTTGATGTGGCACATTTAAAGTTGCCCCGGAGGTTTCTAAGCCTCTCCTCAGTTTTTTCAATTCTTGTTTCTTCATTCTGTACTGGTTGACTGTTTTTTTCCCTTCCTTATGTTCCAAATCATTGATATGAATCCTGATTTTCTTCCTTTCACCATTGGTTTTGTATGAATTTTCATTCATTTCATTTAGCATAGCTTTCACTTCTTCCCTTAGGTGTTTGCTGTACTTAAGTATATCTGTCAAGCCTGTGGGCATCTTTATCACCAGTGTTTTGAACTCTTCATCTATTAGGTTGGATACCTCCTCGTCGCCTAGTTCTCCTTCTGGAACCTTGATCCATAACCTCTTTCAGGCCATACTTACCTGTCTCCTCATCTTGACAAGCTCCCGTGTTTGTTTGTCTCTATGTCTTAGGTAGAGCTGTAGAACCTGTTACATTGTAAGGGGCGGTGTCTTAGGTATTCATCAGTACAAGGCAACTCATTTCACCACATGGTTGTGCTGTGTGGGAGGCAGTGGTCTGAGAGGGAACAATGCCACTCACTCAGCACTCCTCCCTTTTCCAGGCACTTCTCCCACTTCTGTATGGGACTTTGGCCTCTCTAGCTGTTGCCCTGGCCATCGTTCCCAGAGTGGGTAGGTCTGAAGACGTGTTAGGACCATGGGCACCCTTTAAACAAGCAGTCTCTATTGAGAGACTGGCAGTTTCTGCCTCCACCCTAACCCCCATTGATTTGCACAGTCAGAAGCACTGAGGCTTAATTTTCCCTAGGGCTGGGACTGTGAACTGTGCAGTCTGGTCTGGGGCTAGGAATGCTCCCCAGGTTTTCCTCCTGACTTTTTAAAATGTGTCACTGTGCTTTCCGCGAGCCTGCTGCTGCCACTGCTGTCACCGCAACTGTTGCCACCACACCACATCATCTCTGCCCTGGCTCCACACCTCCTACCTGTCTGGATGAGTATTTTTTCTTTATATCTTTTTTTTTTTTTTTTTTTTTACTTTCATGCAGCTCAATTTTCTGGAACTTCTGGTTGTCTCTAGTTTTGAGGTAGTTGTATTCCTTCTTAGTTGTGGAGGGAGACACAGTGTGTCTGTCTAGGCCTCCATCTTGGCTGTAAATTTAATTTTTAATCATTTTTTCTTGCTGCAATATTTATACTCTGTCATGAAAGCAGGAGTCCTTTCTTTTCTTTTCTTTACTTTTTTTTTTTTTTGTATGGCATAACTTTCCAGAAATAGGAAGAACCACTATGTTTTCATAGGGGGATTTCAGGACTGTATTCTTTATATCTTAACATCAGCTTTCACTGAGCCATCAGATATTAGATTTCCAAAGAATAAACAAGTCATGTTACCAGGTAATAAATTAATTTATCAGAGGAAACAACTACCACAATTTTAGCTTTTCATCAGATGCTCCCTTAGCCTGAATTGTGCATGACCTAAGGTACCAATATGGTTGCAGGCATATGAAAATGTACCCCTGAGTCAGTCAGTCATTCTCCTTCACTGTGCTACCACTTGAATTAACATCGCATAGCATATCTTGCCTTTGTTTTCACAATCCCTTCCTTTACTCCATCTCTTTAGCTATAATAAAATAAAAAATTTGACCTTTGTTTTTAAAGTAAAAATACTGTTAAGTCAACATTTAATAATCTAATTTCTATCACTAGTTCAGAACTTACTAGGTCAGTCTCAACAGTGAATAGAGAAAATTAAGTCAGGTTAAGAAGATATAAGTGATTTTCATTTTGCTCAATATATTTTACCTTTATGCAGAAATTATATGTCTTAATAAAATAATTATGATTATGTGTAAATATTTAGGTGCCAAGATGTTCACTGTGGAATTCTGACAATTAGAAGTATTGAAAATATACAACCTAAATATCAAATTTGTTATATGTGTGCAGTACATATATAAGTGATAGATACTATAAAAATGTGTCTATTGAGAAGAAAAATTATACTCTCTACAACATAGCTAAAATAGAACAAAAACAGGTTGTACCCATTACTATCATATTTATTGTAAAACCTTACACACAAACATGCTCACACACTAACAAACATACATATTTATTATAGACAAAGATATACTACAAATTATTAAACTGGCTAATGTTATATGAGTTAGACTACTGGATAATTATTTCTTCTTTCATATCTGCAATTATATTACTACTAATAGTAATTTTTTAACTATGTTTTTGGTGGTTTACATAGGAGGCTTCTAGATTCTAATGACAAAAAATAGCAAACATGCTTAATATCATGATGACTTTCTAATGGCACAATTGTTATAAGTTTATCTATTTTATTCAAAATAGTATATAAAAGATAACCATCTGTACCTAAAAGCAGTTCAGCTACATTGACCAGAATACACAGTGAAATATTGAGGTATTAATATTTATTCAATAATTAAGGACAAGAAATGATATATGACATCAAACATTTAACATAGCAATGATGCTATACTTAAAGATTTTTTTATCACCAAATTCATAATATATTTAATTAATGGTTACTAATGGTATTCTTTCTATAAGTGAGAAATGTAAGGTTTTTGATGCCTTATGGCATGACTTATTTCTGTGCAGAAGAGATCTTTCTGCTTATTTTATTTATAAATGAATATATAATAATTTAAGATGTACATTAAAAACTGATTTTTCTTTAAAATTTTCCTTTTTTATTCCAAATCATGTTGCTATATTGATATATTAGCAAATTTCAACATCTTTCAGAGGCTATTATTTAAATTCAGTCCCATTTAAAAGTTTGATTAGCCCTGGATTGAGTGCCAGCCTGTGAACCAAAGGGTCACTGGTTCAATTCCCAGTCAGGATGCATGCCTGGGTTGTGGGCCAGGTCCCCAGTTGGGGTCATGAGAAAGGCAGCTAAATATTGATGTTTCTCTCCCTAGCATTCTTCCTGCCTTTCTCTCTCTCTCTCTCTCTCTCTCTCTAAAAAGAAAAAAAAGTAAAACTTTTAAAAATAGATAAAATTTTAATTAGTTATATGTCATAAACAATTTCATCTCATTTATAAATTTAATACAGTAACGTTCATTTTAAAGTACTTCAGTGGTCTAAGTGATAAAATTTCCAAGTACTCCAGTAATTCTTTTAGACTTGTGAAACTAAACTTATAGTTATTGAGAACAAGTTATATTAAATTCTCAACAATATATTTCAACTTGGTATTTTTACTTACAATTATTAATCTAGATCCATTATGTTCTAACAACTTTAATTTGGAATCACAGAACTCCTTATAACTCTAGCAAGCTGAACCAACTTAAACATTATAAGTGAATAAAGTGTAAATAAGCAATTAGTTTTACATTAAAATATACATTAATAATATGTATCTGGTTCTAAATATTTAGTTAATTATAAAGCTTCCTGGAGTAATGGATCTTAAATTTCTATGAGGATAAGTTTTTCTCTCCTAATGAAGTTTACTTATTAAACAAAATCTTTGAAATAGGTATGACTAGGGTGATTCCTTTCCTTTAACTTAACAGTCTATAGCAGAAACTTCATAACTCAAAATGAGATTACTCTTGGGGATTTTGAAACACATTGCTCAAACCCTTTATCTGGTCATGGATGTTTGCAAGATACAGAAATTTTTACATATTTTTAATTTGCTGGAACCTTCTTGGCAGCCAAGATAATTTTTATTTAATGTTATTTGAACTAGATGTAATTCCAATTTTTCATATATTCATGGCTGATAAGAAAACACAATGACAAACATTAAGTGACATCTAAATAAATTCTGATAATTTCCAAAATTGTGTGGATCTTTTATTTCCAGGTGAATTATTTAACTCTAGTAATTTAAGACTTAGACAAAATGTCAAGAGATAGAGCTAATAATTTTCAACTAAGATGTATAAAGTTGGAAAGACTGTCATTCCAGAAATAACAAGGACAAGTTAGATAATTTAGAAGAGCATACTTTCTTGAAAGAGTCAAAGATTCTCACGAAGCAACCAAAGGGGAAATGGAGAGTGAACACTGACTCACCCCTGGCAGAGCATGAGAAAAAGATATATCTGCATAGAGACTGGCAAGGAGAGTTTAGGTAAAATTGTTAGTGAATTGTTAAAGGTCATCATCAAAGTATAGAATTCCTGAAAGCTTATGCAGAAGAATCATTTACATCCACTTAAAGGTTCTTCTTCTTTACAGGCACACCAAGCATCATCGGCAGCCGTCCGTCTCGAGAGACGATGGTGTAGCTTCTTAAGAGTCTATCTGCACCGCCGAGAATGGCTGTGCAGTCCGACTCGGGAGTGACACGGTATCTGTCTCCTCCCGTGTTGAATCGACATCTTGCGATGACGCTGGAGTGTCCTCTCCAGTGAAGCTGAAGCTACAGAGCCTGGGCAGGGTGATATGGAGGGTCTGCTGTTGCCCAGGCAGCAGACCCCCCCTCTCTTCGCAGCTGAAGGATCCAAGGGAAAGACGGAGTCAATACAGCTTGGCTTCAGGTGCGCCGCAGGAGTTGCCGGTGTTGACTACAACGTCAAACCGCCTTAGGGACTCCGGCTCCGGATTTTCTGTCGGGGTTTACTCCCTTAGCCTTTCCCCTGAAGAGGTATGCCGCAAGGCAGCGGAGGTTTTTTGGAGTCAGAGTTTTCCTTCTCTGATGTGCCCTGACTGGAAGATCGAACCAGCGACACTTAGCTCGCAGGCCGACACTCAATCCACTGAGCCAAACCAGCCAGGCACACCAAGCACTGCACAAGGAAATGTGGGAGTATAAATTTTGACATAGAAAAAATGTTATGTTGTAGGGCAGGCTTCAAAGAAGGGAGCAAAAACCACTGTGGAAATGACTCACAGCCACAACCACTTCTGTATTCCTAAGAAACACGAGCCATCATCTACTCAGGAAGGGGCAGAAAACCCCATGGTCCATAGAGGAAAAGGAGAAATTGACTGTGGCTATGGGAAGGGAAAAGAAAAACAAATTATCATTGAAGGAGATGCAGACAATTTCCTGGCTCAGACCACTAGAAGTCTCCAATGGCTGAGGGAGTGGCAAAACTGTTGGAAAAGTTGAGAAAAATAAACAGAACAGAGCATTGAAGAACTGAAGAAAATGTCAAATGATCTAACATACATGTCATTGGAATATAAGAAGAAAAAGAGAGAATGAAACAAAAATATCTGAAGAGATAATAATTAAGAATTAAAAAAAAAAAAAAAAAAATGAAGGCACACAATCCCAGATCTGAAAGCTCAAAGATCCACATCAGGGTAAACACACACACATGCACACACATTCACTCACATTTACATAGACACATGCACACACAAATGACACATACCTGGACACTTTATATTTTAATGACTGAAAATCAAAATTAGTAAAAAAATCTTGAAAGTATTAAAAAACACAAGGAAAATACAGAAGGGCAAAGAAAGTATTTACAGTCCAGTCCACTTCTTATTAGAAACTCTGGGAGCCAGCAGTCAAGTACTAAAAGAAAAACATTTGTCAAATGTGAATAGTTGTATTTGGTGAAAATTTCTCTCAAAAATAATGGGAAAATATAGACATTTTTAGGCAAGCAAACACTGACAGAATTCATCCACAGTGTAGAAATGCATTACAAAAAAGTTAAGGAAAGTTCTTACGACAGCAAGAATATATCAAACAGACACTACTATAAATAGATCTACACAAAGAAACAGCTATCCCTGGACATGACTGAAATAATGGTAAATATGAAATGATTTACTTATTAGTAATTATTTTATAAGCAACTGTTCTATCTATCTAAAGCAAAAATAATATCAGTGTACTAATGTATAATTGATTAAAAGCATATGGGAAAGAAAGATTAATAGCAGTTCCATTAATGCAACAAAATATCTATAGATAAAAATTCAGATTAAATGATTATGAGGATTTAAAACTGCAATGAGAAGCAGTATAATACTATTTAAAGTTAAACTGTGATTAATTAAAGATGTGTGTAGTAAATTATACAAAGGAACATGAGTGGTTTTAAGTGGTTAAAGAACTCTTCTCTATCTTAACTGTGGTGATGATTATTTGATTTTGCCTTTGTACCATTGATATAACTGTACACCAATGAGATTACACTTCTGTACATAATTAATACCTCAATAAACCTAAAAAAGTAACGTTGGGAGGAACATGTTTGACTCTTACTCTCAAAGATATTGTGTATGTTAATATCATTGGTGGGGCTTAAAACTACTTTGATCAGATTTATGGTCTTTATCTGGAAGATTTTGAAGAATAGAATATTCTACCTGGAATCTGGAGTCCAATATCCCATGTTCCTTATTAAATACACTTAAAATGCAGAGGGAGCTGGTGGAGAGCCTTTGAGGACACAAGAATTCTTAGACATAGCTTAAAAAACTGTCTGGGGCTCAAAAAGCATATTTCTTTAATTATATAATATTAATAATTTTATAAGATGCAAAGGTATAATAGTAATAAAAGTATGCAGCTGGACTATAAAATAGCTATTATGACAAGTATGATCCTTTTAGTTTCTCCATACTGTTTCTCTTAACTCAGTTGCAAACACTGTCAGAAAACCTGCTCTTTAAAAAGCACACAGGAATGAGGAAAATCTGAAAGGGGTGGGGTGGAGTAGAAGAAAAACGATGGATCTAATGGAAAGAGATGGGTCTTGATTTTACTTTACTCTTATAAGCACTATCTTTTATTGGAGAGGTTCTGTGGGAACTGTGGTGTTTAAATCTAATAGGTATGGTTTGATTAACATAGATTAGCAAGAATTTTATTCTGTCTCTTCTGACATGTAAGAGGCCAAACTACTACAAAAATCTAAAATCTAAGCAGGTCTTTGGTTAAAACAAATATTCTAAGCCAATTTTTCTGTTAAGGGAACAAATGTGGAGAATATGTTCCATGACCCTTAGTGGATGCCTAAAACCAGGGATGGTATTAAACCTTGGATGTACTATGTTTTTGCTTACATATACATACCTCTGATAAAGTTTAATTTATAAATAAGGCACAGTAAGAATTAATAATAATAATAAAATAGGCACAGAACAATATACTGTAATAAAAGTTATATGAATGGTTTGGGGGCTGTTAATAAGTAAAATAAGGGTTGCCTGACCACAAGCACTGTAATACCCCAAAGGTGGATCAAATAACCCAGATGGCTACTAAGTGACAAATGGGGGAGTACAGTATACAGTTTGAATATACTGCACAAAAGGATGATTCGCATCCTCCATGGAACTGAGAGGACTTCCATGGGATCTCATATGCTACTCAGAATGGCACACAATTTAAAACTATGAATTGTTTATTTCTGGAATTCTCTCTTTAACATTTTGGACTGGTTGACTGCCAGTAACCTACATTGTGGATAGAAAAACCTTGGAAGGGGTGTACTGTACTCAGACTTCTTTCTTCTTTCTTTGGTGGGATGTCTAGCCTACCATGATTAGGCCCTGAGCCAGTCTCAGTGGAGGGAAGATTTTAGTTTTCATTATTGTATCCTCAGTACCTAACAGTCTCTGGCACAAAATACACATTGAATCTATTTTTACACATGAGTAACTAAATAAACAGAAAGATGGATAAAAGCTACTCTCAGTTGGAGAATGGGAAACTAATATTTAGTAGCGAACACCAAGGAAGTAGTCATCTTCATCACATGCTTTGCAATTGGCTGAAAGTCTTTGGTGTTCTCAGTAAAACATCTGCAGGAGTCCTAAATGATACAGTATATTTAGCCCTCTTTGAATGTATGTCTCTAGTTATGACAATCAGATGGCAATTATCACAAATTGTTTTGAATAGCATACTTACCCTATAGAAATATCTAAACATTCTTTGGTTCTCTTTCAAAGGGACAGAATAAGAAAAAGAGATCTTGGCTTTTGAATCAAGCAGACCTAAATTCCAATCCCAATACCACTTCTTACTAGTTACAAAACAATGAACAAGGTATTTATCCTCTCTGTGCCTAGGTTTTACTCATCTGTAAAATAGAGCAGATAAAATCTACAAGGTGATTAAAAAGATTAAAGATAAATATTTAGAGTCCGTCGGCAGCCGTCTGTCTCGAGAGACGATGGTGTAGCTTCTTAAGAGTCTATCTGCACCGCCGAGAATGGCTGTGCAGTCCGACTCAGGAGTGACACGGTATCTGTCTCCTCCCGTGTTGAATCGACATCTTGCGATGTCGCTGGAGTGTCCTCTCCAGTGAAGCTGAAGCTACAGAGCCTGGGCAGGGTGATATGGAGGGTCTGCTGTTGCCCAGGCAGCAGACCCCCCCCTCTCTTCGCAGCTTAAGGATCCAAGGGAAAGACGGAGTCAATACAGCTTGGCTTCAGGTGCGCCGCAGGAGTTGCCGTTGTTGACTACAACATCAAACCGCCTTAGGGACTCCGGCTCCGGATTTTCTGTCGGGGTTTACTCCCTTAGCCTTTCCCCTGAAGAGGTATGCCGCAAGGCAGCGGAGGTTTTTTGGAGTCAGAGTTTTCCTTCTCTGAATATTTAGAGTACTTAGAACAGAATCCAGATACTTTAGAATTGAAATATGTCCTGCACATCTTCACATTCCGTCAGTTAGTTGAAGGTCTGTGCTCCAAATATACTTCTTCAGTGTAGAGTCAAGAGTAAATCTGCCTCCCCTAATACTTGTACTCTGCAGCTGAAAGTGGTCATGACCCGATGACTGTATTCTAGTATAGAAAAATGTGTAATAACTCTGGCCACAGAAAATGGGACAAAAGAAACTAAGAACATTCTTTGTTCCTTTGTAGGTAATCATCTTGTCACTGTAAGCCTAGAATTGGATTATCCTTCCTTATAGATTTAGCATGAATAGCTACAAAAAGTAAGTGGCCATAAACTTGTCAAGGTTTTTTGTTCATTTGTTGTTTTTAATGACAATAGTCTCAAGGGCTTAAAATGTCCGTGAATCTTGATATGCTTCTTATGCCAAAGATTTTCCTTTCTTGTTTTTTTCTTTAAATATCCAGAAGAATAATTGATTCACTCTTAAGTTACCTTTTATAATGTGTCTATCATGTTTATTCTATCCATATAACATATATAGGCCACGTTTTATAGATTTTTTCAGAAACAACTATACATAAGTAATATTTATCTAATCTGATTTTTTTTTTGCTTTTTTATATGAGTGAAGTTCTCTAATAAATATATTTAAAATTTGTCTAAGAATTTTAGAGGTATTATATATATTATTTACTTTTTAGGTAATATATGGTGGAGATAGAATGTAGTATGAAAGTAGATAGAATATGAAATCTGTTATCCCTTCAACATTTTCCTATTGGTCTGGGACAATGGAGTGTGTTCCAGCATATCTTGAGTTGCTAGTCAATGGGATTTAAAGTCAATTAATATTAATCCAGATACACAATCTAAATGATGTTCTAGACAAACAATTCAATAGAACTTCTGTGATGACAGAAAGATTCCATGTTTGTTCTTTCCAATAGGTTAGCCACTAGCCACATGTGACTAGTGATTACTTAAAATGTGACTAGTGTGATTGAAAAACTGCAATTTATTTATATTTCAATTAATTAAAATGTAAGTAGCCACATGTGATAAGTTGTTTCATGTAAAACATCATACAACTAGATTCACCTTTATTTCAATATTTATTTAAATCGCATATGAAACCAAATGAGCATTCCAAGAGATGTCTTTCATTAACCCCTGCTATTCACTCAGGTATAGAAAACAAAAAAAAAAAAATAAAACAAAACAAAAAACAAACAAACAAAGAAAAGGATTAAAATGTGTATAACAATAAAATTCCTTTTTATACCACTGGGAAAACAAGCTCATTGTTAATTGAAACATATGGAATAAACATTTATTCTTTATCTACTTTATGTTAGATACTGTGCAAGAATCTGTGAAACCAAATATAAGGCATAAACTCTTCCTATGAAGCATAACAACTAGTGAGGAAACAAACAAATAAGCAATTATAATGCAGAGTAATAAGTATTGCAGAAAAGCTACATACTCATTGCTATTGGGATGTAGAAAAGAAAAAATTAAATTTTATCTAAAATTGGTAAAAAGTATTTATTTGTGAGCAAAGCTTACAAGTAGAAGATTTAGGACAGGGCAAGATACCTATGTTTTAATCCCTAGATGGCCATATATCATGCGCTAAATCACTGTTATTACTGCATTTTCCAATGAGCTTTGGCCATTCAGCAACTACATATACACTCTGAGAATGAAGAAAGTTGGAATTATTTTTTTCTGGGTTTATGAAGTAGTGCTCCTTGTTCTTATGTAAGAGAATGTTTTCTTTATTACACAATAAACATTTTAAAACAAGTTAATTTGGAAAAATTAGCATTTAAATATATTTTAACAAACCAAAGAAATCTACAACCATGCAAATACACACATGCACGCATATGTTATAGCCTTATTGAAGTACACTATACATACCATGAAATACCATAAAATGCATGTATTTCAGGGTACAAAGCAAATTTTTAAATAAACTTATAGAGTTGTGAAACCATTAAAACAATCCAGATTCGGACCTTTTTTATTTAATTTTGATAGTATTTTTCTATTACCATTTATCAGCCTTACACCCTACTCCCCTTATAATCTCTACACTGTTATCCATGTCCATGAGTCCTTTTTCCTTTTTGCTTAATTCCACAACCCCCTAAACCCCTACCATAGCTGTCATCCTGCTCTTTATCTCTGAGTCCATCTATATTTTGCTTGTTAGTTTAGTTTGTTCATTAGATTCTACATACAAGTGAAATCATGTGGCATTTGTCTTTCTGTGAATGGCTTATTTCACTTAGTATAATATTCTCCAGGTCCATCCATGCTGTTGCAAAAGGTAAAATTTTCTTCTTTTTTATGGCTGAATAGTATTCCATTGTGTATATGTACAATAGTTGTTTTATCCACTCATCTACTGATGGATACTTAGGGTGCTTCCAGATCTTTGTAACTGTAAATAACACTGCAACAAACATAGAGATGCTTATATACTTTTGAATTAGTGTTTCATGTTTCTTTGAATAAATTCTTAGAAGGAGAATTGCTAGGTCATAAGGCAGTTCCATTTTTAATTTTTGAAATATCTTCATACTGCTTTTCACAATGGCTGCACTAATCTATATTCCCACCAACAGTGCAAATCCTTTCTCCAAATCCTTGCCAGCAGTTGTTTGTTGACTTATTAATGACAGTCTTTCTGACAGTTATGAGGTGATATCTAATTGGGGTTTTAATTTGTATTTCTCAGATGATTAGTGACATTGAGCATCTTTTGATATGTCTATTGGTCATCTGTATGTCCTCTTTGGAAAAGTGTTTATTCAGGTCCTTTGCCCATTTTTTAATTGGATTGTTTGTTTGTTTGTTACTTTGGTGTTGAGTTTTATAAGTTCTTTTTAAATTTTGGATATTTATTCCTTATCAGATGTATCAGCAAATATGTTCTCCCTTCCCGAGAGTTGTCTTTTTATTTTGTTGATGGTTTCCTTTGCTATGTAAGAGCTTTTTAGCTTGATGCAGTCTCATTTATTTATATATATATTTTTGTTTCCCTGCCTGAGGAGATATATCAGAAAGAAATATTGCTATGAACAATGTCTGAGATTTTGCTGCCTGTGTTTTCTTCTAAGATTTTTATGGTTTCAGTTCTAGAATTAAAGTATTTGATGTATTTTTAATTTATTCTTTTGTGTGGAGTAAAATGGTGATCTTTCTCTTTCTTATTCAACATGATACTGGAAGTCCTAGCTACATCAATCAGACAAGAAGAAATAAAAGGTATCAAAAGGAAAGGAAGAAGTAAAATGGTCTTTCTTTGCAGAATAGAGAATCCTAAATTGCTATCAACAAACTACAGAACTGATAAATGAATTCAGCAAAGTAGCAGGATACACAATTAATATACATAAATCAGTTGTATTTTATGTGCCAATATTGTATTATCAGAAAGGGAAATTAACAAAATGATCCCATTTACAATTGCTTCAAAAAGAATAAAATACTTAGGAATAAATCTGAGGCCTGTACTCAGAAAATTATTAGACACTAAAGAAAGAAATTAAAAAAAATAAAAATAATTTGAAGCATATGCCATGTTCATGGATAGGAAGAATCAACATCATTAAAATGCCTGTACTACACAAAGCAATCTATATGTTCAATGCAATTCTTTTTTTTTTCTCTTTTCTGCTACTGCCTCCATGCAATTCTGATTGAGATACTAATGATGTATTTCAGAGAACTAGAATATTTCAAAAAATTTATATGGAACCACAAAAGTCCCTGAATAACAACCATGAACTTGAGAAAGAAGAACAAAGTTGGAGGAATCATGCTATCTAATATTGAACTATACTATAAGGCCATAACCATCAAAACAGTATGGTTCTGGCATAAAAACAGACACATAGATCAATGGAACAGAATAGGGAACTCAGAAATAAAACCACACCTTTGTAATCAATTAATATTTGACAGAGGAAAAGTTGGAGAGATACACGCAAAAAAATGAAACCAAATTCAGAACTTTTGAATGAGCCTAAATATTTCCCATGAACAACAGGTTTTCAGCCTACCCCCTACTTCTTTTTAATCCTTAACCAAGGATATTTTTATTAATTTGAGAGACAGAAAGACATATCAAGGTGAGAGAGAAACATCAAAACATTGATCGGCTGTGCCCTATATTTGTTCTGACCAGGGTTTGATCTCATGACCTAGGCATGTGCCATTACAGGAATTTGAACTTGCAACCTTTTGATGTACAGGAAAATACTCCAACTGAGACACCTAGCCAGAGCTTCCATCCACCCTTATTCCCATTACCCCATATTAGACAATCACTGATCTGGCCTCTATAAATTTGGAGCATTGGCCTCTTTTTGTAGCATTCTATATAAATGGAACTTTAGTTGATATAAATGTCTTAGTTGATTCAGAAAAATTTGAAATCACTAACATGCTTAGGCAGCCATGGGGGAAATGCAGTGACTTGAGGAGAAAGTCTTGAATTTGGAGCGGTCTGCTGCATCTTGCCTGTCATGCTTGGGGAAGGGGGTAAACTCAACTTCCCAGCTTGTCTTTTCTATTTGTTGAGTGTTATGACTAATTGCTGCAGAGAGATGGCTCATGTTCAGTGAATGCTATCTGTATTCTCAAACAAATACCTGTGTATTTGAGATGCTGTTCTGTTCTCTCTTGGCAGCCTTAGCAATCTCACCATGCTGGGTCAATAACTAGATACTAGAAGAAAAAGGTGGGAAACAGCAGTATCCAGAGGTTGCGTGGTCTCCTCAGAATGCACTTACTTTATGCTAGAGAGTGCTTTCTTTAATAGAGTCTTTTAAAAAACATTGATTACCCACACCCCCACACAAGCACACACAGACATAAAAAGTCTAGTGCCACTTACATAAGAATAGAAACTTAAAGTTCATTTTGGAATTAATTTTTCTTCTTTCCTTCCTTGCTAAATAAAAGCATGTAAGATATGTTAAACGAACGTGTGCCCTACTGTGAGTTTCTTTGCAACAGTTTTTAAAGCCTTTTTGAGAGAGGAGAAAGTCATGATTAGTGATTTGTGATTTAGTTCCAGTCTGATGAGCAAGGATTTAAGTTGCAATTTTTGCCATTATGAATTAAATGCCACAGTTCATTAGAGTGAAGCCAGTTCAGTCTATTTCAAGTTTATATCCATGTTTCTGATATTAAATCCTTTCCTCAGGATTTATTAACTTGGCATCAAGATGCCCCAAGTGTATCTTTTTTTCAATTAAAGAAGAAAATATCAGAGCAAAACTTACTCCATTGCATTAATGTTCAAGATACAGGTGTGAGCTAGAGAAGCAAAATAATCTCTTGGTCTAATACTAATGATTTTAGAAGTATCTTAAAATATAAGATGTTAAGGGTTAGCAGGCATAAGCCAGCTTTTGCTTGTACTTATGAGTGTAGGACAGGTAAACTACTTTTCTGCACTCTCCAAAAAGATGCTAATTTTATGAGGCTCTCTTATATTACAAAATTAAAATGTAAATGTGTCATACAAAATTATTTTTAACTATTTGATAATACAGTTAGACAATTATTTAAAATTGTATATTTTTCATGAATTTTTATAATTTTAAGCATAAAACAAATTTTAATCTGGCTGGCTCATGCAAGATACTTAATATATATTATTGACTAAATTAGAAACTATTAAGGATATAGCACCCTTCAGACCTATAATTTGAAGTTATTTCTTAAAATTATGTATAGTAATTACTCCTTACATATTATAATGTATTATATTAAATTATATAATATATTACTATCTTAATATTTGTCTTCTAGAAACAATAGGAATTTGTATGAATACATAAAAATATAAAATACTTAATGACCTGAAAAAATTTTAAAATGCATTCATGTGATTTTCGAGTATAATTAGTATATCAAAAGAGATTATTTAGAAAAAATTGATCATCTGATTCCTGTGACTTTGCTTATCTCGTTAGGAACACTTCTTGAAAGAGTTTTTTTGTATTTACTTTTTCAACATTTCATCTCATTTTCTTTCCATATCTCTTTTCAGACTTTCATCTCAAATATTTTTATCAAGCTTACCAAAATCCTCTCTCCTGGTAAATTCAGTAGGCAGTTCTAAATCCCCATCTTACTCTTGTATTTCTCACAATTGATCATTTCATGTACCTGAAACAATTTTTTTACATGGTTTCTGGACAAACACTTTTATTTTTCTTTTAACATTGCAGTTGTTTAAGTGAATTCGGTGCTGGTTTGGTCATCTATTTTAGATCTCTACATTTCTGATCTATACATTTTGGTGTGCCCAGGGTTTCCTTCTAAAACCTATGTCTGCTATGATTTATATCATTACACAGATAATCTATCAAGTCCTATCAAGTCCCAATGCCTCAAATGTAATCTACATTAATATTACATATTATTATAGGTTAAATTTTATTTTCCTCAAATTCATATTTGGACATATATCATATCAGATTAAATCTGTATTTGTTTGCTAGGGCTGCCATACACTGAGTGGCTTAAAAAATGGAAGCATATTGTCTCACAGTTTTGGAGGCCAGAGTGTCATTTTATTTTGAAATAATTTTTTGTACTCCCTAAATGAGTTGCTAACTTTCTGAAGACACATTATTTTTAAATGTATTGGTTAAACTTTGTGGGGTCCTTAAAGATGTAATTAAGTTACAAATGAGATAATAAAGAAGTGGTCTTAATCCAATAACACATGCCCTCATAAAAATAGGAAATTTAGACAAAGACATAAACATTGGGAGAGAATTACGTGAAGGTGGAGACAGAGATGGGGTTGGGGAGGCTTGTGCAAGCCAATGAGTACCAAAGACTGCCAGCAACCACCAGAAACTGGGAGAGGCATGAAACGGGTTATTCCTCATAAGTTTCAGAACCATTCTGCTAATGACACATCAATTTTGGACTTCTGGTTTCCAAAATTATGAGACAGCTAACTGAGACAATTATGCTGAAGTCACTCAGTTTGTGCTACTCTGTTATGGCTTCCCTAGCAAACAATATAGATTTGATCTGCAACAATATACCAAAAAGTTATATTTACAGTTCCATTACTGCCCTCAAGGAAGGAAAACTCTGACTCCAAAAAACCTCCGCTGCCTTGCGGCATACCTCTTCAGGGAAAGGCTAAGGGAGTAAACCCCGACAGGAAATCCGGAGCCGGAGTCCCTAAGGCGGTTTGACATTGTAGTCAACACCGGCAACTCTTGCGGCGCACCTGAAGCCAAGCTGTATTGACTCCGTCTTTCCCTTGGACCCTTCAGCTGCGAAGAGAGGGGGGGTCTGCTGCATGGGCAACAGCAGACCCTCCATATCACCCTGCCCAGGCTCTGTAGCTTCAGTTTCACTCGAGAGGACACTCCAGCGTCATCGCAAGATGTCGACTCAACACGGGAGGAGACAGATACCGGTTATAAGCTCATCCGATTGGCGAAGGAAACGAGCGCCAGGGGTCTCCTCTGACGGTGGGAGAGGTCATCGCACCTCACTGGACAGCTACCGCCCGCCTCAAGCTGGGCAGCCCCAGCCAATTAGGTGCTGTCTCGCCATGGCTCGCCTGCCCCACTGGGTGCGTGGGGATCAGAGAGGCGCCTCTCGAAAAGTGGGCCACAAAACACCCGCACCAGTTAATTCCAAGCAAACAACAAGAAAGAAGCCTCCAGCTCTTCGCCTCGCTAGCTGGAACATCAGGACCATGTGCCCCGGACTTACTGCAGACCTTCCGTGGATCAATGGTGCCAGGAAAACCGCTGTCATCGATAGGGAACTGGCACGACTAAACATCGACATTGCGGCTCTACAGGAGACCCGGTTGGCCGACAACGGAACTATCAGAGAAACCAACTACACCTTCTACTGGCAAGGGAAGTCTCCGGACCAACCAAGACAGCACGGTGTTGGGTTCGCTGTGAAGAACACGCTTGTTAACTCCATAGAGCCACCCACAGGAGGCACGGAGAGATTACTTACCCTCCGATTGTCAACAACTTTCGGCCCAGTCAGCATTCTTAGCGCGTACGCCCCAACCCTCTGCGCCACCATCGAAGAGAAAGAACAGTTCTACCATACACTGGACGAAGCGTTATCCAAGATCCCCAGAAGTAACGCTCTCTATCTCCTTGGAGACTTCAACGCAAGAGTAGGAGCCGACCACATGGCCTGGCCCACCTGCCTCGGAAACTTTGGGAGAGGAAAGATCAATGAGAATGGTCAGCGACTGCTTGAGCTTTCGTGTCACCACGGCCTGTGCGTGACAAACACATTCTTCAAGTGCAAAGAGATCCACCAGGTGTCATGGAGGCACCCCCGCTCCCGCCACTGGCACCAGCTTGACCTCGTCATCACCAGAAGAACGGATATTGGCAGCACCCTCCTCACCCGCAGCTACCACAGTGCAGACTGCGACACGGACCATGCCCTCGTGGTAAGCAAGGTGCGCATAATGCCGAAGAGGTTGCACCACTCCAAGATGAAGGGTCGCCCACGCATCAACGCCAGTTGTGCCAGCAACCCAGTTAAGACCCAGCAATTCATCAACAAGATGGAAGATACACTCGGCGAGGGAGTGGCGGCAGATGACATTATCGAATCCAATTGGCCACGTCTCCGCGACGCCATATACAACTCCGCCATTATTGCTTATGGGAAGAAAGAGCGGAAGAACGCTGACTGGTACGAGACTCACTGGGAAGAAATGGAACCCGTGATCAAGGCTAAGAGGAAGGCCCTACTGGCTTACAAGGCCACACCCACTCCCAGTACACTTCAAGCTCTACGGGCTGCCAGGAACAAAGTCCAGAAGACCGCCCGCCACTGTGCCAACACCTATTGGCTAAACCTGTGCAGAAGCATTCAGGAAGCCGCCGATATAGGCAACGCACGAGGAATGTATGAGGGTATCAAGAAGGCAACAGGCCCAATCCCCTCCAAGATCGCCCCCCTTAAGTCCAAGACAGGTGAGGTCATCACTGACCAGGAACAGCAAATGCAGCGGTGGACCGAGCACTACCTCGAGCTGTATGCAACGAAGAACACCGTAACAGACACTGCTCTTAACGCCATCCCAGACCTACCAGTCATGGAGGAGCTAGACACCCCACCTACTGCGGCAGAGCTCAGCAAAGCCATTGACCGCCTCGCTTGCGGGAAAGCACCAGGAAGCGACGGAATCCCTCCAGAAATCCTAAAGAGCGGGAAACCAGTCCTGCTACAGCCGCTCCACCATCTACTCTGTCGCTGCTGGAAGGAGGGTTACATCCCCCAGGATATGAGAGATGCCAACATTATCACCATGTACAAGAACAAAGGAGACCGCAGCGACTGCGACAACTACCGGGGCATCTCTCTCCTCAGCGTCGTCGGCAAAGTATTCGCCCGGGTCGCCCTTGCCCGCCTGCAGACCCTTGCTTCCCATGTCTACCCAGAGTCCCAGTGTGGCTTTAGAGCTGGCCGTTCAACAGTGGACATGATCTTCTCCCTACGCCAGCTGCAGGAGAAGTGTCACGAGCAGCATAAACCACTCTACCTCGCCTTTATCGACCTTACGAAGGCATTTGATCTGATCAGTCGAAGCGGTCTCTTCAGCTTGCTACGGAAGATTGGCTGTCCACCACATCTGCTTGCTGTGGTCATGTCCTTTCACGACAACATGCACAGCACGGTGTCCTACAACGGCGCAACCTCTGAGGCCTTCCCAGTCAGCAGCGGAGTAAAGCAGGGCTGCGTCCTCGCGCCTACGCTGTTCGGAATCTTCTTCTCCATGCTCCTCCAATACGCCTTTAAGGACTGCAGCGAGGGTGTCTTCATTCACACCAGATCCGATGGCAAGCTCTACAACCTGGCCCATCTACGAGCCAAGAACAAAGTCAAGGAGGTGCTCATCCGTGAGATGCTCTTCGCCGACGACACAGCTTTGACATCACACTCTGAAGAGGGACTCCAGCAGCTAGTCACTTGCCTTTCCCACGCATGCAAGGAGTTCGGACTAACCATCAGCCTGACGAAGACGAATGTTATGGCTCAAGGCACGGGGACTCCCCCATGCATCACCATCGACGGATACACCCTGGAGGTTGTCAACGACTTCACTTACCTCGGGTCCACCATCTCGAGCTCTCTGTCAATCGACTTGGAGGTCAACCGGAGAATCGCCAGGGCAGCCACAGTTATGGCCAGACTGAACCGGCGAGCGTGGAACAATTCCAGCCTCACTGAGAAAACCAGACTGCGCATCTACCAAGCCTGCGTACTCAGCACTCTCCTCTATGGCAGCGAGACGTGGACCACCTACGCAAGGCACGAAAGGAAACTCAACAGCTTCCACATGAGGTGCCTGCGACGTGTCCTGCATGTCGCCTGGCAGGATAAGGTCCCCAACACCGAGGTGCTGAAGCGAGCCATTATGAGCAGTTTGCATGCAGTTCTTAGCGAGAGACGCCTCAGGTGGCTCGGCCATGTCAAAAGAATGGATGCAGGCCGTATCCCCAAAGACCTCCTCTACGGCGAGCTAGCAGAAGGCAAGAGGATGACAGGGCGCCCAAAACTGCGGTTCAAAGACATCTGCAAAAAGGACATGACACAATGCTCCATCAATCTCAACACATGGGAAGTTCAAACAGACGACCGCCTAGCCTGGAGGCTCGCGGTCAGGCAAGGTACCTCACGCGCAGAGGCTGCGCGCAACGAGGAGGCGGTCCAGAAAAGATCGAGGCGGAAGCAGCGTCAGCAGCAGCAACAACAGCCATCTGCCTTCACTGTAACAAGTGCGGCAGGGATTGTCACTCCCGAGTCGGACTGCACAGCCATTCTCGGCGGTGCAGATAGACTCTCAAGAAGCTACGCCATCGTCTCTCGAGACGGACGGCTGCCGACGACGACGACGGACTGCCCTCAAATTTATATGTAATTTTCTACTTGGATTTCTCATTGGCGTCTTATTATTTTCATCTCCTGATTCTTCCATTCCCAACCCAATCTTGTTTCTTCCCAGTAATTACATCTTAGTAAGTGATACTCAACTATTTTGTTAAAAATCTTGACATCACACTTCCCAAAGACATCAAGAGGCCCTGCTGGCCATAATAGCAAAAGATGTTTTCACTTCAACCATCTCTCACAGTTGCAGCTCTAGCATCACCTCTGCCAATGCAACTCAACACCAACCTAGTTCATGTGCCATTTTGTTCACCATGATTCCTAAAAAAAGAAAAGGAAAAGGAAAAGAAAGTAAGAAGCACTATTCATGCTCCCTACCCATGTTCCATTCACTTTATAGCCACATTTTCAAATGTGCCGAACACATTCCTACCGTGGGGTTTTCACATTTTTTTGTTTTATCTGCTGTTAGGCACTTATCCTAGCTGTCACATAGCTCATCCTCTCATTTCATTCACTTTTATGTTAAAAGTTACCTCTGCAGATAGGACTTCTCTGATGTCCCCATCACCAAAAAGCACCTTGCTGATAGTCTATCACTTGTCCTACTTTAGTTTTATGCCTATTATTATCTGATATTTTCTTTTTATATAAGCATTTATCTCAAAATCAACACTGTTGCCAATGCTGCCCCCACCTTACCCCCAACTAAAATGTAAGCTCCATAACTGGTAATAGGAATTTTCTGATTTTGCCTATCGCTCAACGCTTAGCACCTAGGACACTCAAAAACAAACAAGCAAATAAGACCTTTGTGAAATGAATGAATGCATGAATTTGATAGTTGGCTAATATTCTATGGCTAAAAGTCAATAGGTAATCAATGTTTGCAGTATGTGTGTCTTTTTGTCATTAAATAAATCTCAGCAGAGGTCAAATGAAAGAACTAGAACTTTATATGCAATTGACAAGATCTCCCACCTCCACCCCTAAACATGCACAGTCTCAGACTATTATATACCTGGAGACCATTCAAGCTAATTTCATCACAGTCACCCCAAGAATCCAAAGTCTCCCAAAACATCCTCATTATTTCATGTTCAAAAACTATATTCAACCTATGGTGAAAAACTGGGTTCAAGCCCTTTGCTAACCCAACCTTAACTTCTCCACAGCATCTGACACCTTTTCTCTGCACCTGCCTGACCTCATAGCCAGCCAGTGATTACTACACTTCAAAATGTTCTGTTCTCTTCTCTGAACATCCCTGTACTTTCTGCAGCACTTCATTTTCCAAAAGTACTTTCTTGCAGTGAATATTCTTTTTTCCTAATCCCTTCTTAAGTCAGACCTGGAGGGTACTGGACATCTGCCTTCCTCCACTTTGCCTCTTGCCAGCCTTTCTCCTCCCAATAAAGCCAACTTGGAATTTTATGTCATCTAATTACATTGTACATTGTGCCATTTTGTTGCAATGGTCTTCCAGGCTTTAGGGAATTTCCTCTTCTTTAAAGAATTTAGCTCCTAACACACTGTCAGTCTCTTCGATAACTTCCTTTTATTACTTACCTTTTTTTGTTTGTTTGTTTGTTTTATTGTATATTTAATTGCCATTTAACCTCCCTACACCCCCTCTTCCCTGCAATCACGACACTGTTGTCCATAGCTATGAGTCCTTTCTCCTTTTTGCTTGATCCCTTTACCCCAATACTACCCCCCTCCCCCAATAGCTGCCATCCTGCTCTCTGCATCTGTCTCTATTCTGCTTATTAGTTCAATTTTTAATCCATTTTTAATGACTTCTTGTGTGTTGTGTAAGCAAGTGGTCTAGTTTCGTTTTTCTGCATATATCTATCCAATTTTCTCAACACTATTTATTGAATAAACTATCTTTAATCCATTGTATATGATTGCTTCTTCTGCCAAATATTAATTAAATATAAAGGTGTGGGTTTATTTTTGGGCTGTCTATTCTGTTCCACTGATTTATATGTCTGTTTTTTTTGCCAGTATGGGCTATGACCTTATAGTGTAGTTTGATATTACTAGCATGATTCCTCAAAGTTTGTTCTTTTTTCTTATGGTTACTGTTCTCATATGAGGCCTTTTGTGGTTCCATATAAATTTTTTAAATATTTGTTCTAGTTCTGGGAAATACATCATTAGTATCTGGATAGGAATTGCATTGAATCAATAAATTGGTTTGGGCAGCATGAGCATTTTATTGATGCTAATCTTTCCTATTGATGAACATGGTACTTCCACTTATTTATATATTTTTTTCTTTAATTTCTTTCTTCATGTCTTATACATTTCCGAGTACAGGTCTTTTACATCCTTGGTTAGACTTATTCCTAGCTATTTTATTCTTTTGAAGAAATTGTGAGTGGGTTTTTTTCTTAATTTCCCTTTCTGATAGTTCATTATAGGCATATAAAATGTAACTGATTTATGGATATTAATTTTGTATCCTGCCTCTTTTCTGAATTTATTTATCATTTCTAGTAGTTTCTTCATGGAATGTTTGGGGTGCTCTATGTAGAGTATCATGTCATTTTCAAATAAAGACCGTTTCACTTCTTCCTTTCCAATGTTGATACCTTTTATTCCTTCTTCTTTGATTGCTATGGTTGGGACTCCCAGCACTACGTTGAATAGCTAGTACTGCAACAAATGTTAAAAATCTTGCTTTTAGAGGAGGAAGAGAAAAAAGTAAAAGAAAACAGAGGAAAGTAGTTCAAAAACAAAATGTCAGTAAATACATATCTTTCAATAATCACCTTAAATATTCATGGCTTAAATGCTACAACCAAAAGACATAGGGTAGCTGAATGGATAAGAAAAAAAAGACCCATATATATGCTGTCTCCAAGAGACCCACCTCTGATCAAAAGATACAAACAGGCTAAAAGTAAAGGAATCAAAAAAGATATTACCTGCAAATAGAAAGGAAAAAAAAAGCTGAGGTGTAATACCTACATCTAACAAAATAGACTTTAAAACACAGTCTATAGTAAAAGACACAGATGGACCTACATAATAAAAAAGGGAACATCCCAACAAGAGGATATAATCCTAGTAAACATGTATGCACCGCAAACAAGAGCACTTAAATATGTATAGCAAATATTGATGGACATAAAAGGAGAGATCAACAGAAATACAATCATAGTAGGAGATTTTAACACCCCATTGACTCCAATGGATAGATCTTCCAGACAGAAAATCAACAAGAAGACAGTGGCTTTAAATGACACACTAGATCAAATTGATTTAATTGATATCTTCAGAGCATTTCACCCCAAAACAGCAGAATATACATACTTTTTAGGTGCCTGTGTAGAATTTTCTAGGATAGTCCACATGTTAGGACACAAAACAAGTCAATAAATTTAAGAAGATTAAAATCATATCAAGCATTTTCTCTGACCACAATGCTATGAAACTAATAATCAATCATAAGAAAAACACTGAAAAATATACAGACATGGAAGCTAAATAACATGTTATCGAACACTGAATGGGTTAACAATGAGATCAAGGAAGAAATTTAAAAATACCTTGAAACAAATGAGAATGAGAACACAACAACCCAACATCTGTGGGACACAGGGAGTCCTAAGAGGAAATTCATAACACTACAGGCCTATTTCAATAAAAAGAAGAAAAAGCTCAAATAAACATAACTTTATGCGTAAAGGAACTTTAAAAAGAACAACAAAAAAGCCTAAAGTGAGTAGAAGGAAGAAAATAATAAAGATCTGAGCCAAAAAAAAAATTATACAAAAGATCAATGAATACAAGAGCTGCTTCTTTGGAAAGATAAACAAGATTGACAAACCTTTAACCACACTCATCAAGAAAAAAAGAGAGAAGACCCAAATAAATAAAATCAGAAATGAAAGAAAAAAAAAATAACAACTGATCCCAAGGAAATACAAAGTATTATAAGAAAATATTATGAACAACTCTATGCCAACAAACTGAACAACCTGGATGAAATGGATAAATTCCTAGAAACATACAATCTTCCAAAACTAAATCAGGAAGAATCAGAGAATCTGAATTAACAGATTACACCTAGTAAAATTTTAAAGTAGTAATAAAAAAAACTCCCAACAAACTAAAGCCCTGGACCAGATGGCTTCACAGGTGAATTTTATCAAACATTCTGAGAAAAACTAATACCTCTCCTTCTCAAACTATTTCAGAAAATGTAAGAGGAGGAAAAGCTGCCAAGCTCATTTTACAAGGCAAGCATTATCTTAATTCCAAAACCAGATAAAGACAGTACAAAAAAAAAAAAAGAATTACAGGCCAATATCACTGATGAACATCGATACCAAAATTTTCAATAAAATGTTAGCAAACCAAGAACAGTAATACATCAAAAAGATCAAACACCATAATCAGGAGGGATCTATTCTGGGAATGCAAGGTTGGTACAACATTCATAAATCAATAAATGTGATTCACCACATAAACAGAATGAAGGATAAAAATCACATGATCTTATCAAAAGATGCAGAAAGAACATTTGGTAAAATCCAGGACCCATTTATGATAAAAACTCTAAGCAGATTGGGAAAGGAGGAACATACCTAAACATAATAAAGGCCATATATAATAAACCAACTGCCATCATTACACTCAATGGACAAAAATTACCAATATTCCCCTAAGAAGATGAACAATACAGGGATGTCTTCTCTCACTTACCATACTTTCAATAACCCATCCTTCTGTTTCTTAACCTAATTTTCTTTAATAATTCTATTCTCTATCCCAAGTAGAGCAATTATTGTCAAGGTCTTATGTAAACCGAATAACTGTGAAAACATGCAATTTTTGTAACTTCAATTTCAAACATTCTACTTTCCAAAGAAATAGACAAAAATCTACTTTTTTTCCACTCCAACTTAATTTCTTAGTGACTCTGGAAAATAAGTTTGGAGTTAATCTTGATTCTCTTTACCATACCCTACAATTACATTTAAGATCCAAGCACTACTCATCACCTTCAACTGTAATAACTGCTCACTCTTTGTAGTTTTTATAATTGCATTAAAAATAAAATCATCATTTAATTTTCACTGATAATCCAATTTTAAAATTAATTTGAAGAAAATAATGGTTATGTATTTTTATGCAATGTATATAAACAAAGGCATAGAAATAGAAACACATAGGGTGGATATGTAGAGTAGATTCATGTATCTGTAGTGAAATAAGTCTTACTGAATTAAAAGCATATATTCAAGTTTGTGTTAGAACTAAATAAAGAAATATATTTTGTGTTTAGAAGTTTTAAATGTAGGGAAAAGTAACTCATTTCTGAAGCAGGGTATTACTTACGAAATTGACTTATTGTGTAATAAGGTCTGACAGAGGTGTTTTCAGAGTTTGTTTATTTTATTTTAAAGCACTGAAAAAAATTTCTTTATGGTTAATTTCACAGAAACCCGAGAGTCACAATGCTACATGAGAAAGCTTTTCATTAACTAATGGACATAAATGGTTAGAAGGTATAAATAATACTCTGGGAGTTTTGCTAGGGAAAACTGGTTGTTTTAAAAAAAATCATATTGATTTCTCCTAGTCAATAGAGTAAAACAAATAGTGGCCTGTACTTCACTTAACAACTCAAAATTATTGGTTGTATACTAAAAGAAATTGGCTGAGACTGTGCCTCTATATTAATCTTATTTGTAGTATCTATTTTAGAGTCTTAAAGCAAACATTAAAAGGTCAAAGCATATTTGAAAATCACTAGTAATTTTACAATCATATGAGCTGCTTGGCATCACTTTCTTTATGTGTCTATAAATTAACACGGTGATTAATCTACATCTTTGGTCTTTCTTGTTTTAATGAGACTTATCACAATAATGAGATATTCAAATATAAGAATCTAATTAATACAATGACTTTTCTATTTCTATACAATCACTTTTTGAAAGTATTTTAACTGATAAGCTCAACAAATTATCACCAAAACAAATACATTTAAAATCCAACATTTGCATCAAGAAATAGTATCACAGAAGCCCCTTTCACACTCCTTCCCAATTACTTGTTTCCTGCCACATAAAATAACCATCATGTTAATGACTTCTTAAGTTTTCTTTATAGTATTCCAGTCAGTGGGAAATTATGTTCTCACACATACTCGCAAGGAATATATTTCAAGGACCCACTCATGGGAGATTGTGGTGTGGCATGGTTTAGTCATGTGGAGATAGAAGCTGCCTCTGGGGTTCCTATGTCCCATCTTCCTCCATCCTACCATGGAAAATCAGGGCCAGAAACAGAGTCAATATCCAGATATTCTGTGCCATATCAAAGTACAGTCCAGTTCATCATCCAGCTAGCTTCATGTGTGTTTTCAGCTTTAGTCCATTTCAGGCTCCCTCTTGGAACTAGTGTGTGAAGCCCACATGGCCATGGCCTGCTAGGGCCACATGTGCATGTACTCTGAGAAAGAGAACACGTGAACAAACGGACTAGTGAATCATCAGGTGGACAAGAGAGCAAGATCACTTGTTCCCCTGGAATAGGTGCAAAAGTAATGCCCGACATTTTTAAAAGAAAGTTTTAGATAGTATTTATTAAATTTGAGCCTCTTATAATTTTTTGATGTCACAGTAAATACTTTATACCTTATTTTTTCAGATTATCAAAGTATTGTTCATAATTGTCTGCAATATTTGCATCCATGTTTATCCCATCTAAATACCACATTAGAAATGTTTTACTCTATGAGTTTCATAAAGGCACTAATGCAAGTACAGCAGCAAAGGCTATTCAGAGAGCTTATGGGGACAATGCAGTGACTGAGAGAAGTTGCAGGAGGTGGTTTTCCCATTTCCGAAGTGGGGATTTCAGTTTGAGAAATGAGCCAAAAGAGGGTCATCCAAAAAAAAAACTTGATTCTGAAATGTTGGAAGCTGTTGTCACAGAAAACCCCACCATTACCCCTAGGGAACTTGCAGAACAATTTAATGTAACCCATACAACCATGCTGCACCAGCTGAAAAGGATCAGAAAGATTTCAGTAGTTGAAAAAGGGTCCCACACGAACTGTCTCCAGAGAATCTGCAAAAGCATGTTGCTTGTTGTGAATCATTGCTTTTGTGACACCTTCAGGCACCATTTTTAGGTAGGCTTGTTACAGATGATGAAAAGTGGATCCTTTACGATAACATTAAATGCCACTGATTGTGGATCAGTCGAGGAGGAAGTAGAGTTCAACAACCAAGAGGAGAACTTCATCCAAAGAAGATCATGTTGAGTGTATGGTGGGATATGGAAGGAATTGTCCATTATGAACTCTTAGACAACAATCAAACAATTACTGCTAATCTTTACTGTGAACAACTTTGTCATTTGAAAGCAGCTTTGAACCAAAAGTGACCCTCCTTAGTCAACAGGAATGGTGTCATCTTCCATCACGATAATGCTTGTCCTAATACAGATTGACTCACCAAAAATTTCTTGAAAGTGGTTGTTTGGGAAATATTTCTTCATCCGCCATATTCTTCTGACCTTTGCTCCTTCTGATTATCACTTGTTTCAGGGACTACAGAACCATTTTGATGGTCTTAGGCTGACATCAAGAGAAGATGTTGAAAATGAGTTGGATTTATATTTTGCTTCAAAACCTAAAGAATTTTACAAGTGTGGCATTTGAAAGCTAGTTGACAGATGGAATGAGGTTCTAGAAAGCAAAGGAGGTTATGTTAATGAATAAATATCTTCATAATAATGGGCTTTTTAAAATAGACCTCGAAATTGGGCATTATTTTTGTACCAACCTTATATTAGCTTGGGCTTGGGGCAGATCAGGTGCTTTTTCAAAAGAACCAATTAACTTACCAAAGTTTCATGGACTCGGGATGGGTTTATACCCCCTAGTTAGAGTGACAGGCCTCTGTGGTCTAGCACATCCCCTATAGCCCCCCCAAAATCCAGAACCAAAGTGGGGAAGGCAGAGTATTAATTACTTCAGTGCAGCACAATGCTGGAATCCCCCAGGGTGTGAAGCTGCAGCTTCCTGGTAAAGCAAACAGGTTCCTGTTTCTCTGTTTATTAAACTCAATGTCTAGTTCCCTTCACTTTCTGTCCTTTACAATATCTATCTAAACACAGATGGCAACAGCTTTACCTGTAAACTTACATAACACAAAATTGTACTCTAGTTTTGCCTGTTTAAAATTTCACAGAAGTTGAATTACATAAAACGTAATCTTTAAAATGGCTTGATATTATATTTATGGAAATTACCCTTCACTTGGGGAGTTAGTTCATTTTAATTGCTATGTAGTGTTCTGTACAATTATAGAACTTTTTTTTTTTTACTGATGTTAGATATTTGGATTTGAATTAATTAAGATTGGCTGTGTTATGCCAGGAAAACAGAATTCTATAAATCTCAGTGGTCTAAGTAAGCAAGGAGTTATTTTTCACTCTTGCTTTATGTCCTCTGCAGATTAGCTGGTGACTCATCACTTGAGTTATCATCCTTACTCCAAGATACAGTCAGACAGAACAGCTCCTGTCTGGAATGTTGCCTACTGCAACAATCATGAGGAATGGGGAGGAAACTGACAAAGCACACACTAGTTCTTAAAGCTTCTACATGGAAACGACATATGTCACTTCTAATCACATTTTATTGACCAAAACTGTCACACAGTCTTGCATGACTTCAAAGGGCAATGAAAGTAAAATCTTCCTTAAAGAATATGAACTTGATATTGGAGAGTAATATTTTTCCAGAGGTGATACTTGTTATCTGCAAATACTTGGTTTATTCAAACGTATGTAATCAGAACACAATCACTTTCACCCTAATGGAAACAATCCAAAACTTAAAAACAATCCATATTTTACACTCAAAGTAAAAGATCTCTGTATAATGTGAGTTAATACCTATGTCAGGTCAGGATGTAGTGTTGCTTCATAAGAGAACTAAAAAGAAGTTATGTATTCATCCAACAGCAGCTGAATATAGACTTTTCTCAAGTGCACATGGAATATTCTCCAGGAAAGATCATATGACAGGTTACAAAGCAAGTCCTAGTGAACTTAAGAGTAGAATCATATCAAGTATCTTTTCTAATCACAATGATATGAAACAGAACTAATAGCAGAAGACTAGAAAATTCACAAGTAGGTTGAAATTAAGCATACACTGCTGAAAAATCAATAGATCAGAGAGGAAGTTGAAGGAAAGAGAAAAAATCTTGAAGCAAATAAAAATGAAAATACAATATACCAAAATTTATGTAATGCACCAACTGCAGTGCTAAGAGGAAAGTGCATAGCAATAAATGCCTACAGTAAGTAAATTAAAAAAAGATCTTGAATAAAAAATCTAACTTTATACCTCCCAGAACTAGAAAAATATAAGCTCAGAGATAGAAGAAAGAAGAACATAGCAAAGACTGGAGCAGAAATAAACAGAGACCAGACAAACAAAGGGATTAATGAAACTAAGAGCTGCTTTTCTCAAAGGATAAACCAAATAGACAAATCTTTATCTAGGCTAAGAAAAAGAAGACACAACTAAATAAAACCTGAAATTAAAGAGGAGACATTGTACCGGATACCACAGAAATAGAAAGGATCAAAAGAATCTACTATAAAAAATTATATGGCAACAAATTGAACAACCTAGAAGAAACAGATAAAGTCTTAGAATCATACAATCTGCCAAGACTAAATCATGAGGAAATATAAAACCTGAACAGATCAGTAATGAGGAAAGAGATTGACTCAGTAATTTAAAATTTCCCAACAAAGAGAAGTTCAAGACTAGATGCTTTTCCCAGTGAATCTGACCAAACATTTAAAGAAGAATTAATGCCAATGCTTCTCAAACTCTTCCAAAAAAAAAAAAAAAAAATGAAAGAATAGAAAACACTCCCAAACTTATTTTCTGGTACAATATATCTTCTGTATATAGATATAAAAATTCTCAACAAAATCTTAGCAAACTAAATTCAACAGCATGTTAAAAAAATTGCACACCATGAAGAAGTGAGATTTGTCCCTGTGATGCAAGGATGGTTCGAAGGGCACAACTCAATAAATGTGATTCACCACATTAATAGAATTAAAGATAAAAAATATATTATCATCACAATAGGTGCATAAAAAGCATTTAACAAATACATCTTTTCATAATGAAAAACAATCAACATTGGATGTAGAAGGAACATACTTCAATATAATAAAGACCATATATGACAAGTCACAGCTAACATCATGCTCAATGGTAAAAAGACTAAAGACTTATCCTCTAGGATCACAAACAAGATGAGGCTGCTCTTTCTTACCACTCCTATCAACATAGTCTGGGAAAGTCCTAGCCAGAACAATCATGTAAGGCGACAAATAAAACCGATTCAGATGAAAAAGGAAGATGTACATAAACTTGTATTTGATTGCTAATGTGTTCTTATACATAGAAAATCCTAGACTCCCCTATTCCATAAATGCAACTTGGTCAGATATAATTCCTGTAACAGTTAACAACTATGGCTTAAAAGAACAGACATTTATTTAGGTTACGAATTTCCTGAGTTGTTCTATCCTGGGATGGGTTTGACTGATTTGAGCTAGGCTCTCATGTATCTGCATGTAGCTTTTAATTGTCTGGGCACGCAGCTTCCTAAATAATGTCCCATATATGGCAATAGGCTAGCTTTCAACTGAGACAATGGAGTGACTTAGCCATGTGTAGCTCATCAACCAGTGGGTGTATCCAGGTTTGTTCATGTAGAAGCAGGCTAGCAAGAGGAGCAAGATGCAATGCTCAAGAGCTTTTTAAATTTCTGCTTGCATTATATTCGTCAATGTCACAACAGCCGAAGCACGTTACATGGTCAACCTAGTTCAGTGAGTTCTGTGTTCCTCTTGATGGGAACTGCTGAAAAATAATGTGATTATTTTTGAAAACTACCACATTATTGTATTTATATACAATATAAAATTGGTTTTTATATACAATATCAAATTAGTATTTCCTCAGAATTTTTGAGTTAAGGTTAATACAGAGAATGGGCTTGTATTACTTCATGATTTGTGGAATGTTCCTGATTTTCTACTATCTAAAACTATTTACATAATGTTAGCATTATTTTTTAAACATTGGAATATATTTGCAGTTTAATTTTGGTTATCATTTTTTAATGTTTAACTTCATGTATTCTTTACTTTTAGATGTATAACTTGGATATACCACAAAGCTGGCTTTTAAAAATTAAGTCTGTTTTTATCTTTCTTGTGGGACATTTATTATTCCTTTTTACTTTTTATATAATTACTGGCATATTGTACTGAAACTTTCTCTGTTCCTGTTTGATCTTGATTTGTCTCATTGATTCTGTTATTTTTCTCTTGTTCATGGTCTTCTGTTGAATTGGGTATTTTCTATCTTATTCCTTCTTATTTTTTCCACTACTTACTTGGAAGTTATAATCTTTAGTCATTTTAGGGGTTACCTCAAAGACTATAACATGCATTTGTCAATTATTAGATTTCAAATGTAATCTGTAATTTATTCTATTCTTAGACAATATAAGAATTTAGAAAAGTAACTCAATTAGCAGCACCCTGTCCCCGCTTTCTGATTTTACACTTTTGTAGTCTTGTATTGTAGATACCTAAAGAAATTAGTATTATTTTTCAGTTGTATTCATTTATATTTATATACACACATAACATTTTTAAACATGACAGCAAGATTTTATTGGGGTTATGGGAATTAATACACCCTTGGAGACATACAGGGTGGGCAGTCTCTAGCAAGAACTGCCAAGAGGCTCCTCTTGACTCTCCATATATTTTCTTGGCATTCAAATCATCCCACTCAACTTTCTGTTTCTTTTGGGCTTGAGTGGGGCCCTCCTCCCAATCAATCCCTTTCCTAGGCCTTTTTATATTTAAACACATACACATACCATTTTTTTTATTTTCTATTCCTTCTTATATCTCTAAAATGCCATGTGGATCCTTCTTTTTTCTCTGTAATTAAAAACTCTCTTTGCTTTACCTTTACTGCATGTCTGCTAATTATGAATTATAATTTTTGTCTAAAATACATTTTACTTTCATTCTTCCAGAAATTATTACTTAGAATTATGCTTTGTAAATTATTTACTTTATGTTCTTTGTCTATGTCTTTCATTATGTTTGCTGAAAAGTCAACTAAAGTTAACTAAAATTGTTTCTCATTTGAAAGTATGTAATCTATTTTTCTCTGGCTGCTTTTAAGATATTTTCCTTGTCTTCAGTTTTGGGCAATTTTCCTGATATGCTTAGTTGAAAACTTTGCTCTTCCTCTTCCCTCCTTCCCTAATTTTCTCCTTTCTCTTTTTTGTAACCTTCTTGGAAATCATAGAATATCTTATGTTTGTAATATGGTGATTTTCATCAGTTTTGGAAAGTTGATAGTCTTTATCTTGGTAAATATAATTTTTATTCATTTTTTCTAGACTCCAAATTATACAAATCTTAGAGATCCTCACTATACCCTCTATTCCCAACTCTATTGTATTTTTCAGTTTTTATTCCATCACATTTTATTGAAGTTCTTTTCTTCTGGCCTGTCTTTTGATTTATTTTCTCTTTGACTTTTCTAATCAGTTTACATTTATCCACCTATACTTTAGTTTAATTATTCTATTTTCCATTTCCAAAGTTATAATTTTATATTTTGTAGTTTTTACTTTTTGTCTGAAAAATTTAACACTATATTTTATCATTTTTACATTGTAAGTGTAACAATTTAAACTCTGAGTCTATCATTTCAATTTCTAAAATTTTAAAAAATCTATTTGTATTATATATTGTTTTTGCTATTTCTTTATATTGTTTGTCTTCTTGGACATATGGTTATATTATAAAATTGTCATATATTGTATTTTAAAACTGTGTTTAGAATAACATGAAAATTAGGGTAATTTTTTATCTTACCCCAGGGAGTAAATATATTGGGTTTTCTCGGGTAGCTGGGAGCTAAAGACATTTAGGTTACTTCTACTGTAATTTAAAGAATGAAATGATTCACAGCAAAGTAGTAATGACTCCAAAAATTTATGTTTTTCAATGTAACTTGTGGTCAATATTCCAGATATTCTTAAACTCTCATGAGAGAGTGACTGAGAGTATCTGAAATTCACCCTCATCTCCCAAAAGAAGTAGGATTAATGAATGACTGTACATCCTGGTTTGTTCCTCTGATTTCAACTTTTGTTGCTCTTAAAAGTATGCATTTTAAACTAAACATAACAAAGCAAGAATATTCACTGTGGGAACCAAGCAGGAATGCCTTTATACAAATGCATTCTCCCTGCAGGAAAAGTATTTGCTGTTCCATTGGATCACTGTGAGGCTCATTTAACACTGTGTAGCAAATCTTTTTTTGTTCAGAAAAAAACATGAAGAGCCTTAGGTATATTCTTTAATAGAAATATTTACAATAGTTTAGGATTTGCAAGTTAATGGAATAAAATCTCTCTCCCAATACTGTTAACTGAGAACCAAGCCTACATCAAAATGGCTTTCTTATAAGGTTTTTCATATGTTAACAAGCATCATTACTTCAGAAATTTGATTTAGGAAACTCAGAGAAAAAAAACAAAAGACCACAAACTACACTTAGCATACAAATACTAATAATATGAAGAGCAATGTCTAACAGAGGGATGTCCTTATTATCAAAGACTGATTTATTATTGAACATTTATTTCAGAGAATTATAAACACTTCAGGACCCAGGAGAGCAACAGCGATTTTTATTTTGTTCGTTTGGTGTCTCCATCAGCGGGTACATAGCAGATTCTCAACAAATTTCAATAACTGGCAGGAACACTGGCTATCTTCTTTTCATCAGGAAGAACAGCCTTCCCAACTCAGACAGAAGGGTGTCCATCTGACTTTTAAAGGCCTCTAGGAAAGGCATGTCACTGCCACCTCTCAGAAACTGTCCCATATCTCACAGAGTCCAGCTGGGCTCCTGAATGCAGTCTGTTCGCCAGCTGCTACTGCTTCCCACTGATCTGGCCAGAAAGCACTGGCTATTTTCCACGTCAGCAGGCTGACTCCTTAATCATTTCTAGAACAGCGAAGGGGGTGTTGGGAAAAGACTGTCTGAGCTTTGTTGCAAATACTTAAACATATCTACTTCAAAAGAATTGGAAGATTAAAAACAAACCATCCATCAAACGACCCTTAAACAAATTTCACCTGATGTATTTGGACATATCTTTTCAGAATAAATACAAGGAGATGAAAATAGTATTCTTACTTAGTTTCTACTAGGATATCAGTTTTCACAATATGTACTATGATTATTTTCTCAACATTTTCTTTCATTAAGGCAATAGAAGTTTCTTGTTTGCAGTTTAGAATTGAAATGTAAATATACTATAATATTAAGTTGATGTAGGTTTTTAACATTATTGTTTTGCCATTGAAAACATGATGTTCTCTGTCTATGAGATTCTGAAAAGCAACTTCAGAGATTTCCAGATAAATAAATAATGTGTATACTTTAAAAGGACAACAAGTGTTAAAATATATATAACCAGTTTTTACTAGTTATAGAGCCTGTTTTTTACCCCAAAAGATGTTGAGACATGAGAAAGTTTTTATTGGAGAATAAAATAATTACCTTTAACAACAATCTTTTCAGTTTAAATGGTCTTTTCGTTACAATATAAGCTTTATGCATATAGGGTCTTTGTTTTGTTCATTGATGTATCTAACTGCTACAACAATGCTAGGCACATCATTAGCTCTCGATACATATAGAGAACTCTGATTTTATTTGACCATTTATTTCTCACAAGTGATTAATGGTATTATAACTTCACAAGATAGTTACCAATCTCAGGACACTATTTCCTTAAGATAAAAATCTGAGATATATATCTAAGTTTAGTTTCATATGTATCACAATATTTTTAAACGTTCTTAAATATTATTATGCCATTAACAGTGTTGAAATACTGTTAAGAGCTATCAAGCCTCATACTTTCAAAGGCAGTTGGTCTTTGAATTGATGGTGCCTTCATCAATCAATGCTACTGTCTTAGATAAAAACTCTTAATGGGAAAATACTATGTATTTCTAACTGGTATGTTGAGCACATAACCTGTAGAATATGATGAACACAACTTCATTTCCTGTTTCTTCCATTACTGCTTTTCTTTTTTGAATGTAGAAGCTTTTATTCCAGTGATCAAAAGGACACAGTAAATGGAATCTATGCTGATTAAAATTAGGCATTTACCTCTACCTGAAATTGCTGTTAGTTTTGACAAGACAAATCTTTAAAACTTATTTTAAGGTAAAGCATGTAATAATTTATAGATCATTTTTTAAATTACTCATCCTAACATTGCTGGCCCACCATCTGAACACACAATAATGGGTGAGTATAGCCAATTCCATCATCTCCAATATTGTGCCAACTTCTAAAAATATAAAATTATAAATTTAAACATATTTGTTTTACATCATCATTATGAATGATTTGTCAAAGCAGTACAAAAGAGCATATTTTACTTCACAGTTAACTTGATGTATAATTTTCAGTATTTGACCTATGGCATGCAGGCCTCCATTTCTGTTCTTGCTTTAGTCCCGCAGTGTTAGGGGCCATATGACTTTCCCAGGTTGAGAAAGTACTTTTAAACTGCCTGCCTTTGAGTAAGGGGGCAAATTGCTCTTTGGCACCTTTTCTGAGATAACTTCCTTCTCAATAAGAGAACTGCTCTATCAGCCCAGGTAGGAACATCATGAGAGGAGGAGGTTTTTACTTGACATAGTGGCTTTCTGTTCTCAGAGCCTGACATCTTTTTATGTCCTGGGGTGCTCTCACCCATAATTCTCACACAGTAGCAAGACTTTACATTCCATAGGCTGGCTGTTCTCTACTCAGGTTCTCCAAAGATGCTACCATGTAGAATCCTACTGTTGAAATTCCATTAGTCCTCAGATAAGCTTCATAGGTGGATTTTTTTAAATGTCTGTTTCTCCCTACACTATGGTTGCTCTGGCACATTCTGGAATTGCTCGTAAAGCTGCTTTCTCTAAAAATTATTTTTCCACAGTTTTTTCCTACAATTTTTCATTGATCTGGTTGAAAGATTTATGCCTCATGCATTTTAATAACTGACATTTACTATATTGGTTATATCATATTACTGATATACAACTGGATTTTAAAATCCCATAATATCTGTTTATTAAGTTGTTACATTCACTTGATACTTAATTATTATTCTAATGCTAATATTCCTTATATAAAATTATAAAAAGATAAACCTAGAAACATCAGCTTGAAAGAAAACTAGAAAAATTCAGAATCCAATTCAGTTTGTAGGTAAAAATTTAAACTTTAACTAGAGTCCCATATTTACATCTGGATATTGTGAATTATAATTTCTGTCCTCTAAATCACCCTCATTTTATCAAAGAGACTGAATTAAGTCAAGTTTCAATTTGGTCAGACTATTTTCTTAAAAGTACAGCAAGAAGAGTAATTGATCATATAGGATCTTTCTTTTAAATCTTCTTTGCTGGAATTTCACAAGGAATCTTCAGATTGAGCTTTTGGTCAGCTTCACAGGTCAGAGAAGCCAAGCCACGCAGTTGCCATCTGGTTTTGCCTGCAGTACCTATAGGTCTGGGTGGATTCCTCAAGTTCTTAAGATCCTCAAAATGTCTTGAGGTTCTTCCTTGTCATCTTTCAGGAAAGCAAACTTTGTTCCTTACCTGGAAAGGCTGCCATGAACCATGTGACCAAGCAAGGTACAAGGCCATTTCTGCAGTGGGATCTTATTAGCTTCACAAGTCGATCTCAATTCCTCAGGCTTTGTGGTGACTGCCAGAGTCCAGGCATGTCTCTTTTGATCATGACATTCCAGCCAAAAACTTGGTTAATAAAGCCACAACTGGACACCGGTTCTATGTGTCCTATTATAAAGAGAACAGATTCTTATTGGATTTATGCAAAAAGGTAGGGAGAAAAATATAAACGCTTTAATATTGCTTATAAGGGTAATTTATCAAATTGCTCTAGTGAAAAAAAAAAACGTTTCATTATATCTGGAAAACAAAAAGATTTAAAAATAACACCTTTTTTCTTCACAGGCACATGTCTCCTAAACTCTAAGGCAATAAGCAGTGGCAGCTTGTCCCAAGCTAATCCCCTGAATCTGTCCCCAAAGTCCCCCTTTACTCTGACTTCCCAGTGAGTTAAGGTAACCCAGCCTAGGCTCCCCTGTTGCTTCTTGTACACGGAGCCCTTCCTTGTTTCACTGTCTCCAGCTTTAATAAATGTGTCTTCACAGTTGGGAAAAAAAAGGGGGGAAACAAAAAGATACAACTGGACAAGTTCTTTGAAAATAATTAGGTTTCTTAGCTGGCAGTGTCTGTGAATGGAACCCACGGAACCCAGGGCACTTGATAGAAATACTTACGACTAGGCCCCACCACTAGAAATTCTGTCCCTAAGGTCCAGAATGGGGCCTACTCCTCAGTTGCTTGAAAGCTGCACAGTTAATTTTGAAGCCATCCCAGTTTAAGAGATTGCTGATCTAGTTTCTTCTCATTTTACAAATAAACAAACTGAAGTCCAGGGAGATAAAGAAAATGAATTGAGTAAAGTTGGAGTTCGAAACAGATTCCAACTCCCAGTCCCATTTCTTTCCTCTACACTAAATGGTGATTTGTCAGTCCTTTTGATAGTATATTTTTGTTTACTGATGCTATTATGTCCCATCAGGCAGCAATTTAACAAGTAGGAAAATACTCCCAAAAGAGTGTTAGAGAAAATCAGCCTATTAGGAGAGAAGGATAGATCCACCATGTTGTTCTAAGATAGAAAAACAAGCAGGTCCTGAAGAAATACAGGTAATTCTTCCAATCTATAAAGAAGTACTACAGGCTGTCAGCATTTGCAGTATCACCAGATGAGTAATTCTCTGAGCTCACGGCTCACAAAACAAGTTACCTGTTACAGCCTACTAGTAAAGTAGTACCTGAATGCTAATCTATAGAATTTAACTTGCAATTAATTTGCATTTTATTGTTTTGGTCTCATAACAGTAATATTACAGGTGGAGGCAAAGTTTTCAGGCTGATGAATTTTTACATACCAGCATTATTGGAAGGACTTAAAATGCACCTAAATTGCACCAAACACTGACGTACTTCAAATAGATCCTTAAAGTTGAAGTGTGTACTTTCTCTTTTCACAAAATTCCCTCAGGAAACTTATGAAGAATTATCAGGACTATCTTAATGTCTAAAATACCACCCATATATTTGGGATAATTCCTAGAAGCACTAACAGCTGTTTGACAGCCTAAAATGAGAAAAATGGGCCTGGGTTGTTTGCTAAAGCTTATTTTTTAAAAGAAGTTGACAGATACATTTTTAAATTTTCTTAACAATAATATTTATCAAATTCCAAATAAATTTATACTTAAAAATTAAAATTAACTTTCAGATTTGAGCAAATAAAACACAACCCCTGTCAGGGCACATGACTAGGTTGTATGTCAGGTCCCCAGTTGGGGGTGTGAGTGAGAGGCAATCACACAGTGATGTTTCTCTCCCTCTCCTTCTTCTTTCCCCTCTCTCTAAAAGTAAATAAATAAATAAAAAACTAACAAACAAATAGGTAAGTTATTTTTTTTAAAAAACACACAACCAAATTCAGTAATCCCATATTTCTTTGGTCCTCATGAGTTAATATACATTCAATCTGGTTAGATGGACATTTCTTTCATCATGGAAACTTCAATTTGAGAGAACTTAAGAGTTCGTCTTTTCAATTTTCTATCCAATGCAATAATGTGATGTATATGTTCTCCCTAAACCCTGATTTCCTACAAAAAAGCATGCATTAGAATAATGGCAAAGCAAACTGGGTTAGACTGTTTCAACCATAAGAAAGGCTAGGATGGGTGAGTTATGAATACAAGCCAAAAATGTGCCAAGATCTGTGCAATGAGCTCTTCAAGGTCTGAGTGGGAAGCCTTAAGTAGATGAGGGGAAGATCAAGAGAAAAGTGGACTATTCTTCTGGGGCTGATGCAATCTTACAAACTGTCTCAGTTTACTCTGTCTTTTTTGTAATCTAAAACCATTAAGCTCCTTAGAAAAGTCACACAAGAAACAATGCAACCGCCATCTTACAATGAGGCTATTCTACACATGTAAGGGGGATTTTACTATTTACCATCCTGTTTTGTGTTACAGAAATGTGTTACAGTGAAAGAGGCTGCATAGATTTCTATACCCTGTGCCAAAATTACTATTCAGCCTCTGTTTAAACATTTCATAATTTTTATTCAGTTCTTGCCAATGATGCTCAGCTTTAGTTATTAGAATATTCTTCCCTTTTTGAGCCAAAATGTGCCCCATACTGCTGGTTCTAAGTGTATCCTCTATAGTAGCATAAACTGCTTTTCCCTTGAGAAAGACTTTCAATTATTTGAGTAGAGCTTGTTCCTTATAGGTATTAACTTCATGTGTGTGTGTGTGTGTGTGTGTGTGTGTGTGTGTGTGTGTGTGTGTGTGAGTGGCTTTTAGATATAAGCTTTAGGTGGGTATAAGGTGAATTAAATAAAATTACTATCTAGTCTGTTAGAATTTATATAAATCCTGCGATTAGGATAACTCCTATTCTTTAAGTATAGGCTAAAATTTTTTTCAAACATTTTTCTTAAACAATGGAAAAAAATCTCTAAACTGTTGATTAGGGCTTCTAAAAGGAATTCTAAATGATTGAGCCATGTTATATACCACACTCCTTACTTAGGTACCTGCCTTTTCATGATAATTCCCTGAGATGTAGAGTCTTCTATTACTTTCCATACAGATTTTCATTACATAGGCAAGCACTTCATGCTTCCTAATTCCTGAACTTTGTCAAAAGTTATTAACATTCAGTTCTTTCAATTTTCCTACATGTACTTAATCTCTCCTTTGACAAAACAACTTTCTCAGTTTTAATTGATGGAAAGTGTCTGAATCATTCATTTGTTCAATAGGTGCATATTGCATACCTTCTATGTACCAGATACTTTTCAAAGCACTGGTGATACAGGCTGAAGAAAAAATCCAACAACATTCCATCTTCATGAAGCTTATGTTCTAATGAAGAGAGTAACAAACAAATGAATAAGAATACATGGTGTGTTTAATCAAATATACATAAGATTCAATTGATTGTGAGACACGTCAGAGCTTTAGGTTTCTTATGTACAATTAAATGGTAAGACTCCATAGATTTTGAGTCACATCTAGTTTTAGAGGTGCTCATGTGTGAAAAAAAAAGAAAACTCCTTGTAATGAATAAAACACATTATAATGGCCAGACACTTTAAGGAGTTTGAAACTTTAAATAAGATGATCAGTCCTAAAGCCCAACAGTCTTAAGCAACTTTCACCTACCTACTGGACTTTGCAGCCTAAAGGTCATGAGAGTATTCAAACTCAGCATGTTTACAACCTGCTCTTCATTAAATACCTGATGTCAGTGAGTGTCCTTACCATTAATCACATATATCTCTTTTCTTTATTCTGAGTTATCAGAAAGCCTTTTCAATTCAATCTAAAATGTTTCCAGTCTCCTGGGTTACTCCCAGCCAGTGCCCTGGTTCATGACTTCAATATCATATATGTACCTCAATTCTCTTTATATTCTGCTAACTGGTCTCCTTGGTTCAATTTTTCTGCCATATCTAATCTATATTTATTTATTTCTATATTTTCAATTCAAATTGAATCATCCTTATTTTCAAAAAAACTCCACAGGTTATCTTTTGCTTAAGTAAAAATGTTCAATTATTTTAGCACATGGCATTTATTACTCCTTATGACTGAATTTCAGCCTGTTACTCTAACCTTATCTGTTTCTACTCCCTTCCACTCTTCACAATATGTTTTGGCTGTACAAAATTATTTTCTTTAGTCCAAAGATGGTATTTGCTTATGAATATTTGAGCTTCTGTTCATATTGTTATCCTTGACTTGAATTATTACTTCCCTGCCACCCCACCAACATTTTTCTGAATATTTTATGAGGTAAGTCCTTTTCTTACCTAACAAGGAAACACAAATACTTCAACTTTGTCTAATTCCAGCATTTTTTTCATACTGCTATTTACAACAATTTGTTATATTTCCCTGTCTCCCTCAATATATTGCAAGTTTCTTGATAGTGCTACTTATCATTGTGTTTTGAAACCAAAACTTCTGATTCTGAATCTTGATTTTATTACCTACAAATTATTTGACCTAAAACTTCTCAAACCCTATGAATCAGTCTTCTTATCCATAGAAATGGTAGAGAAAACAGAGAGAAATAACCAACTATGGAGATTAGGACGGCTAATGTACTTATTGGTTACTAAGGGCAATGTCTTTTAATTTTAATAAGAAATTTGTAAAATTGTCTCTTTAACCTATGGATGTCTGATGTGTGACTAGGTGAGAGAGAGAAGGGAAAGAGTAGAGTGTATTTTTTTTTTGTAGTAACACTAATGTTTCATCTAAGAATCAGTATAAAGGAGATAACAAAAATAAAAGTTAAAACACTAATGCATAACATATAAAAATACAATTAATTAAACTTCTGTTTCACAAATGAAACATTAGAGGACTATGTAAAATGTAATCAAGGATAAAAGTAAATTAAATTTAAAATGAGATGAATTGTAAATTCAAGTATAATAAATTAAAAACAGAAGTTATAAATAATAGATCATCCTATCACTAGACAATTCATAGATTAGTTAATTGTCAGTTGAAATATTATATATTTTGCAATATAATTAAATATATAGACCTGTACTTAGGTCTAGACTACAAAAAGTATTTCTGGCTCTCTTGCCACATATATCAGAGCAAGTCTGTAGATACTGGTTTCACACCCATCAAGCTAATTCTGCAAGGAGGTTAGCAAAAGTGCTTTAAAAAATAAACTGCCCTATACGCAGCATTTTGCCTTGGTGAGATACACATAAGACTGGGAAACAAAAGGACTTTAAAGGTATATTGCTCTTCTCTGCCCATTTCTCAACTGCTTTCAGACTAAAGTCATTAGGAGTGCATCTCCCATTTATGATTAGAGAAAACCAGTTCATTATACATTGATCTATATAAAATCTCCCAGGTTACTTGCCAGTTCCAAGCATGTACCACTCCCCTCACCTTTTACCTCTATTCAACTCAAGAATTCATTTTCAAAAAGCAAACTGTTGACTGTCTTAATATATTGCATGTGGGTTAGCTAGCATTTAAGAAAATAAAAGTTAGAATGTCTGGCAGAACCATCATTGAACACAACCAAATAATGTATACTAGAGGCCATAACAGCAGAAGCCACAAATGTTAGAAATACATCTCATAGAACTAACTATTGGTTTTAAAGATAGGCTAGAGCTTACAAGCAGAGTCCTAAATCCAAATCTGAACAACTCATTAAGAAATCATCTAACCCAGATTTTCATTAGTGGTATTGCCTCTTGTTTGGTCCTACATAATGCCCTGGTTGGTTTAGCTCAGTGGATTGAGCGTCGGCCTGCGAGCTAAGTGTCGCTGGTTCGATCTTCCAGTCAGGGTACATCAAAGAAGGAAAACTCTGACTCCAAAAAACCTCCGCTGCCTTGCGGCATACCTCTTCAGGGGAAAGGCTAAGGGAGTAAACCCCGACAGAAAATCCGGAGCCGGAGTCCCTAAGGCGGTTTGACATTGTAGTCAACACCGGCAACTCCTGCGGCGCACCTGAAGCCAAGCTGTATTGACTCCGTCTTTCCCTTGGACCCTTCAGCTGCGAAGAGAGGGGGGGGTCTGCTGCACGGGCAACAGCAGACCCTCCATATCACCCTGCCCAGGCTCTGTAGCTTCAGCTTCACTGGAGAGGACACTCCAGCGTCATCGCAAGATGTCGATTCAACACGGGAGGAGACAGATACCGTGTCACTCCCGAGTCGGACTGCACAGCCATTCTCGGCGGTGCAGATAGACTCTTAAGAAGCTACACCATCGTCTCTTGAGACGGACGGCTGCCGACGACGAGTTTTTTGTTTTTAATATTACTGCTGAATTATGATGCTTATATTCTTTTGACAGTTTGGTTTTATTTTATGGGCTAGCCTTCATAGGCTATTTTTCTACTCATTAGCACTATACTAGAATCAGGTATTTAGGTTACATATATTTTTTTATTATTTAAAGTACTAAAAAGCTATGTTAACCACAAAAAATACCTGAGAATATTTATTTGACAACATGTTTACCCAATTGTGTTTTCTAAAAGTAAACCATTGAAAGAGCAGAAAAGTTCTTCCAGTTTACTGAAAATTTTGAGCAATATTTTTAAATTTGCTATTTCTCAATCAATATAATGCATGCATATAATTTTAAATAAATAGAACAGAAAGTTTTAATAACACAACCAGTTTAATCTCCCAGAAAAATATTCTTTTTATTTCTGTTTATATTTTTGGGGTGTAATAATCTATACACCTATAAATAATATACCTACAGAAATTGTTTCAGTTAGTAATTAAACTTGATTGTTAACAACAAAAATAACAATGGTTGAAACAAAGTAAGAATGTATATGTATACTGATATAGACTGAATTGGGTTTGACTCACCCCAAATGTATCTGTTGAATGTAATTGCATTTGGAGATAAGGCCTTTACAGATGATTAAGTTAAAGTGAGAGCGTTAAGATGGGCCCTAATTCAACGTGACTGATGTCCTAATAAGAAAAGATTAGGGCCCTGGCTGGTGTCACTCAGTGGATTGAGTACCAGCCTGTGAACCAAAGGGTCATGGTTTGATTCCCTGTCAGGGCACATACCTGGGTTGTGGGCCAGGTCCTCAGTTAGGGGTGTGCAAGAGGCAACCATACATTGATGTTTCTCTTCCTCTCTTTCTCCCTCCCTTCCCCTATTTCTAAAAATAAATAAAATCTTTTAAAAAAATGATTAGGAACTTCTGGTCAATATGTCAGTATAGGCAGACATAGCTTACCTCTTTGCATAACCACATCAAGATTACAAATAACTTTCAGAACTTTCAGAAATCAAGTTGAATGGAAGTCTGACAACTAAGGAATTAAAGAAATCACATTCATCCAGACAGGTAGGAGGGGCACAGATATGGAACAAGCTGGTCCCTCACACAAGTGTGGTGGATAAAAATTCGGGAGGGATATCTCAGGAGCAAGGAAGTCCCAGTTCAACATCAGGCCCCCCAGTCCAGGCTTTCAGTGACAGGTAAATACGTCCCCACAACTTCTGGCTGCAAAAACCAGTGGGGATTGAGTCAGTAGATTGCTTTATAGTTCAGGCAGTGTTCCTCTGGCAAAACACAGAAGGGGGCTGACCTTGGCCTGTACCACCTGAGAAACCCCAGGGCCAGTGCCTCCAGTGGACAGCTACAGACCACATTGGAACATACCACCTTGCCCCAGCACTTGATACTCCATGGAGGGTGGAGGATGGTGGTAAGAGGTTACAGTCAATCCTTATAGTTGACTGGCCTGAGTAAATCTCTCCCATTGATCTGCCAATAGCAACCAAACTCAACAACAAGAGAAGGGTGTACTCAGCCCACATGAAGGGTGCACCTTGAGTATCCAGCTTAGGTGGTAGAAGAGACTGTGCCACTGGATCCTACTCCAATAGGCCACACCACCAAGACACAAGAGTCAAAGAAGCTCTACCTAATATATAGAAACAAACACAGGGAGGCTGCCAAAATGAGGAGACAAAGATACATGAACCAAATGAAAGAACAGATCAAACCGCAGAAAAAGAACTAAATAAAATGGAGATAAGCAATCTATCAGATGCAGAGTTTAAATCAATGATTTAGAACATAAGGAAGCAAAAAACATCCAATCAGAACAACAAGAAGAAAAATATCCAAAAATTTAGTAGTAAAAGCAGCCTCTTGGATAACTTCAAGAAGTCCAACATTCACATTATAGGGGTGCCAGAAGGAGATGAGTAAGAACAAAAAACTGTAAATCTATTCAAAAAAGTAATGAAAGAAAAGTTCCCTAATTTGGTGAGGGAAATAGACATGAAAGTTTAGGAAGCTTCGAGAGTCCCAAACCAGATGGATGCAAGGAAGCCCACTCCAAGACACACCATAATTAAAATGCCAAACATTAAATATAAAGAGAATCTTAAAAGTAGCAAGAGAAAAGAAGTTAGTTGCCTACAGGGAAGTTCCCTTAAGACTTTCAGCTGTTTTCTCAAAAGAAACTTTGCAGGCAAGAAGGGACTGGCAGGAAACATTCAAAGTCAGGAAAAGCAGGGACCTAAAACCAAGATTATTCTATCCAGCAAAGCTATCATTTAGAATGGAAGGGCAGATAAAATTCTTCCCAGACAAGGTAAAGCTAAAGGAGTTCATCATCACCAAGCCTTTATTATATGAAATATTAAAGGTACTTACTTAGAAAAAAGAATATCAAAACTATGAACATTAAAATGACAACTATTAACAACTGAATCCAAAAAAAAAAAAAAATTAAGCAAATAACTAGAACAGGAACAGAATCCAAGTAATTTTAAAACATAGTTATAGAGTGAGATTTTTTTACTATTTAATGCTCAGCACTCTGAAAAATATATTTTATCTCTCTCTTTTTAAAGGTTGAAAAGGTGTAGTAGGAATAGCATCTTTTGAAACTTGCCCATGGAGCATAAAACTAATGATCCAATATCTCTTTGAATTCTTAGAGCAACTTGTGTATGTGATATTTCTTCATAAAAAATAATATACATAATAGTTTTGTTTCTTGCCTCTGTTTTTATTTGTGAAATGTGAAATGCATTTGGTCTTTTTTATGTTTCCTACTACAAAAAGGACTTCACATTTTTAACATTTTATACTGTCATTAAAATATAAAAGAAATTAAATTATTTACTAAATTTGACCTCAGACTTTAAGATGCTGGCCAATAGGATAAATGCATTATATGTGTATGCCTTTATATATATAGACTGCATACTAGTTTGGATAATAAAAACAAGAAAACGTATAATGATGAAATATCATAATTTATACTCAAAAGTTGGTTTGAAATACAAAGAAAACCTGGAATATGTTTGAAACTGCATCTCCCTTATTAATTCCTAGGTACATTATTGCTTTCTTTTTCTGATAGACATTTTTTTCCCCAAGAGATAAACAGATCTGCTTCATAACCATGGATGAATTTCCAGAGTGGTTGTATATTTGGTCTCAATTTCATCATCTGTAAATGAGATGTAAAGATCTAGGGAAGATATTCAGCAGCTATGATAATATATTTGTTATTGACTAGATTTTTTATACGTATCGGATTTTTACATCCATATTTATCCATATGATATCTCTACAGGATTGGCCATATATTATAATTTTAATTAAAATATATGTATATTAACAATATATTAAATATAAATAAATAATTGAAAATATTATTGGACTCAGAGAAAAAAAATTGCTTGTCAGACTAAAAATGCAACAAAATAAACAAAGTAAAGTCTATTTTCTATAAGATAGGGAGCAGCAATATCTGTTTTCTTACCTCAAATAAACTGATTTACATTCATAAGGTACTTTTGCTTTCACAGTACATTTATTCATAAATGTATACATTATTTTACTGAACAAATATCTGCTATAAACCTATAACTTTGCAGCCATGGTGCTTGTTGCTGAGAATGCAATGACTAGCAGTACTCTATTTTTATGGTGCTTACCATGGATTGCATGAGACAGATATGAATCCATTAAACAAGAGTATAGGTATTACGTGAGATATGTGCCATGATGAAAGGGAATATGATCCTTTGAGATTATGGAACAAAAGAAATTAATCTAGACTAGGGACCAATAAAGGCTTCTCAAAGAAAAGAAAATTCAACCTGAGCTATTAAGTATAAATAACTGTTAAATAGGAAAAGAGTGATCATGGAAGAACATTCCAGGCAGAAATAGAACAAGTATTAAGAGCTTAGGGAAGGAGAGAGCATAGTGAATTGGAGAAAATTCTGAAATTAGTTCATTTCAGCTGGGCACACAGAACCATGGGAAGAAAGGAAGCCAATTAAGGGAAGAAAGGAAGGGAGGAGCAATGCTATTCAGTGCCTTTAAACATTATGAGGATTTTGTTCCAGTCTTAGAGCAAAGAGAAGCCATTGAACCATCTGAGTCAGATCTGAGCTTCAAAGGGAACACAAAACAGTAACCAACTTTTGTTTCAGTCTAGCGAGAAATGATAATAACTTTAGATATGGTGGTGGCTGTGCAGATGGCAAAAAGAGTTGGATTTAAAAGAGGTAGAAGATAACATTGAGAGGACTTATAAATTGTATATAGGGCATGATGAAGGAGAGAGAGGAGGACAAGGGTGAATCCTAGATCCATGTTTGCACAACTGTGTGAGTGGTGATGCCAGTCTCTAAGATAGAGAACAGTGAAAGAGGGTCAGGCCTTTCAGGAAAGATTGTGATTTAGATGCATGAGTTTGAAGGGCTTTAAGTATCTGTATCAGCTAAAGTCTGTTCAGGAGACAGACATCATATCAGTAGTTTCAACAGAGAGAACTTAATATAAAGAATGCTAAACTAGCTGTAAACTTATTAACTAAAGAATATGTAAAGAAAAAAAGACATCACAGAAATGACTACTATCCTTCTAGCTGAATGTATAAAGGGGACACTAAGAAAAATGTATACTCCTAGAGGAGTTAGATCTCTGAGAAGGAAGTGCCTCAGTTGACCTGGAGCGACTGTTTCTGAACTGAAAGATGAAGCCCCTATTAGCCTGGGACACATCTCTGAAAAGCAGGTACTGGAAGTTGGTTCTGGTGCCTCTGAGATGAAGTTCTTTCTGCGTGTGTTGGAAAATATGCAAACAGTTACTATTTACAGGAAAGAACCGCTGTTGCTGGAGTAAAGAATCAACAACGTTGAGAGTAACCTCAAACAAGAAGGTTATAGACATTGAGCTTCACTGTATATGTCTATTGGCCATCTATACGCCCTCTTTGGAGAACTGTCTACAGTAGTCCCTCTCTATATCATGGTTCACTTATTGCAGCCTCACTGTATCGCGGGATTTTTTAAAATATGTATTATATTTAATTATTTATCGCAGATTTTTTGCTATATCATAGGATTTTGTGGTACTGTGTACATATGTTGTTAAAGTTACATAGGTTTAAGAGTGTAGAATAAATGTAAGGTTCCTACTTCGCGGGGGGATCTAGAATGTAATACCCATGATAAGTGAGGGAATACTGTATTCAGATCCTTTGCCCATCTTTTAATTGGAATGTTTGGTTTTCTTGAGGCTGACTTGCATAAGTTCTTTATATACACTATTTTGGATATTAACACTTTATCAGATGTATCATTTTAGTGCTATTTACAATAGTCAAGATTTGGAAGTGGCTCAAGTGCCCATCAGTAAATGAGTGAATAAAAAAGCTGTGGTACATTTACACAGTGGAATACTACATGGCCATAAAGAAAAAGGAAAGCTTACCTTTTGTGACAGTATAGTTAGACCTGGAGAGTATTATGCTAAGTGAGATTAGCCAGTCGGAGAAAGACAAATACCATATGATTTCATTTATATGTGGAATCTAATGAACAAAATACACTAACAAAATAGAAACAACTCATAGATACAGAGAACAGACTGACAGCTGTCAGAGGGGAGGTGAAATAGGTGAAGGGATTATGCAAAGAAAAAGAAAAAAGTGAAAAGAAAACCTCATAGACACAGGTAACAGTGTGGTGATTACTAGAGGGAGAAGAGGCTGGAGTTAGGTAGAAGGTAAAGGGAGGACAAATGGTGACAGAAGGGGATGAATTTGGGTGGTGAACACAATATGATGTACAATGGTATATTATGAAACTATACACTTGAAACCTATATATTTTATTAACCAATGTCACTCCCAATAAATTCAGTAAATTTTTTTCAAAGAAGGTTGTAGAAACTAAGTTTCATGGGCCTTTCTCTATGGCATTCATATGGAGTCCAGCTGATCCCCTGTGAGTGTCCATCAAAGCAAACACACATAAAGAGAGAGAAAGAGATTGCCACTCTTCCCTGAACCTTTGGTTTTCCCCTAATATCCCTACTTACAAAAGCTATGAGGAATTCAGTTGGCCAAGAATAAATGTACTTTCAGAGTCCGAATCATAGTATCACAAAGTAGAGCACGGAAGAGCAAGTGCAGAGCCGAGAGGCAACAATGTAATGTTTGACATAACATCTAAGTGGACATGACAATCAGGCCAGTGGATATATGATCCTGGAACTCAAGTGATGTCCGGCATATATCTTCAGAACATTGAAGTCATGATGACTGGACAACCATGGGATAAGACTGCCTGGAAAGGAAGAAAAGAATGACTTGGGCTACTGTGTCTTGAGGAAATTGATGCCTTAATAGCTGAGGAAAATGGTCCACTGAAAACTGAAGGAGTGACCATAGCTGTGAGAGAAAATAGGGGAAGAGAATAGTGTCAAATTTTTAAAATGAAAAGTACTGTTTAAGGACATAGGGAAGGTTCAACGTTGTTTAATGCTACTGAAGAGTCAAGTTAAATGATGAGCGAAAAACAACTTTTAGATTTCCTTTTAACCTTGCCGCTGCAGGGAGGAACAACTGGTCCTGAGGAAATGTGTGAGTGCCTGGTTGTTTTTTTGTTGGTTGGTTTCATTTCAGTTTTTGTATTTGTGTATGTGTGAGTGTGTGTGTTTGCATACCTTTGTTATCCTTTTTATTCCCTTACCGTATGAAGAGCACTATTTGACTGAGTAGCTCACTCTTTTTGGAGAGAGCAGTGACCAGGATTGGGAGTCCATGTTTCCTTCCGAGCAGCTGTAGTTTGTGTACTCGTTAATATACTTTGGGTTCCTGGAGTTGGAGCCATTTTTTCCCCTTGTGCTCAACTTGTGCTAGAAGGGCCACCTTGACCAGATCTGGTGTGAGGGTGTCTCTATTCTGCCGTAGTTTGGGATGTCAACCTTGTACTTTTGAAAGGGTGGTGTGTGCCCTTTGCACTATAGAAACTATGGCGTCCAGGTGGAGTCCCAATGACTCTGAGCGCCCTAGATCTGCGTGTAACCAGGCAGTGGCAAAGCTGTGGTGACCTCCTCCATTAGCAGGTGAGGGCAACATGGTCTGTGGTTGGCATGGGCATAGAGGCAAGTACTCTGTGGAGGGCACTGTACTCAGTCTGCCAGAAGAGGCGAATGAGGAGGATGCCTGTGTGCTGGCGGTGAAAGGCAGGCAAAACGGACGGCACCAGTTGTTAAGAGGCAAGTAAGTGTCCAGTCAGGTCCTCTGCTGGCATGGTACACCACGTTTTCTGATTTCAGAATGAAACTGTATGTTAAGGTTGCTGCAGCCTTGGGCCTTGGCAGAGGTCAGATTGGGGGCCAGGGTTCTGTTCCTAGAAGCCTGAGTGGCTGCCTGAGGCCCTTAGGGATCGTGGATGGCTCTAGTTTTGCGGCACCGCGCGTGAGCAGTTGGCTCCGTCCTTATGGGTTCCAGCGCTTCCTCCTGGGCTGAGCATCCGGGCCAGAACACGACCCCCCCACACCTGGCTGGAGCTCTGTGACCGGGGCCTGCCACACTGTGACTCTGATGGGGAGGTGTAAAAAAGACTTTGCAGCTTGGGGATTGCGTGACAGTTGGTACGACCTGACTTCATTACAGAAAGCCCCCAAAAAGCGATCTTCCCCATGAGGCACACAGCTGTTTCTCATCCCAGGACTCCGCTGCCCGCCGAGTCCCAGAGAGCTCAGGAGATCTCACGCGCTCAGCCTGCCCTGGGGGGTTGCGGATTCGCCCACGTGGCCTCAGGCATGATTTGCTCTGTCTTGGAGGTGCCCCTGAGGCTCCACAGAGCCCACCCCATCTCCTCCCAGCCTGTGCCTAGCAACTTCAAAAAACTGTTTTGGTGGTGATGTGAGCCCAGGCTGACTCAAGTGAATAGAGAGAGGTGAGTCGAGTTGAGGAAGCAGGAAGTGGCGAAACTTTTTATTAAATACTGTTGTGAATGAAAAAGACAAAGTGGTAGGTGATAGGATTATGGAATCGAGAGCTTTCTTAGTTTGATTTTCAAAATGTGATAAACTTGACTAAGTCTATCCATGTAATGAAATTATGCAAATGAAAGCAGTTACACAGAGAAAATAAAATTGAAAATGGAAGGCACCTGAGAAGGTTGAGGGACCTAGAAACGTAAGGCGAAATGGGATGGAGGAGTAGGAAAAAATGCCTATGCTTATCTATTGTTATTATTAAACAATTGCTTTTAAGTAAATTGATAAGAAAGAAGACATACATTAATACTGTATTTTATAATTACATAATTACTTTTACTTGTAGTCTGTTTTTTCACTTGGATTAGAATTACCATATAGGGTGACTTGCTTTCAGCCTAGGAACTTCCTTTAAGTATTTCTTGTAAGGGATATCTGGTATCAACAAATCCTCCGTGTTTTTTTTTTTTTTTTTAAATCTGTGAATGACTTTATTTTGAAAGATACAGGATTTTATTTCAATGGACAGAGGATTTTTGGTTGAGGGTCGTTTTCTTTAAGCACTTTAAAGATGGTATCTAACTGTCTTCTGGGCTGTATGGTGTTTATGAAAAGTCAGCTGTTGAAATTAAATATTCTGAACCTTATTAAAGCACTTCACATAACCTTTCACGTTAATTTTAAAATTAATGTTGAAAACAGAAAGCACTGTTTTTCTTTCCAAATATAACACAAATTGAAACATCAAGCAAAAGAATGTTAATAGTTTATATATATATACACACACATATATGTATATATATATATATATATATATACACACACACACATTCAACTTTTCCCATCAGCCAAAAGATACAAATTCTGCTTTCTAGACTTTTTGCAGGTTGTTTTTCCATGAGAAGTTTTTAAAACTCACAAAACAGTAGAAAGTGTTATATGAAATTGCTGAAGACAGTTCCACAAAATAGATGCATAAACATATAGAAATACTATGTTTCTTCAAATTTGTTTCATGGAAAATTAGTACTGCCCAAAGCTCATTAAGATAATTACTGGTTAAATACATTTGGATAATTCTACTTCTTCAATCTCCTTTGATATTTCCTTATTAAAGGTTCTACAAAGTATCACACTAATAATTCTATTTAACTTTGTCTTAGACATTAAAAAAAAACATTTGGGTAAGAATGCTTTATTTATAGAGTATATTAATATTCAGGGAGGTAGTGTTCTGTGGACCACACTTTGGAAACTGCTGCCCGAGGGAATAGTCAATTAGCAAGCTTTAGATTGGATATCCTAACACACACTATCATTTGAAAAATAACATTCTTTCAATGTTCCTGGTTTCACACATTTTTCTTACTAGGTTATATGCAAATTTTTCTTTAAATCACCCCTTTATTTCACTTCTACTCTGATAATTGATCTATATTTACAGATAAATGCAAATCAACTGAAAATCTGCTGCAAAAATATCATTCTTGCCCTAACTTCCTTAAGTCTCACTGATCAATGACAACTACATCTTATTTGGTCCACTTGTATGAAAGACAGTCATAATGGTTTGTTCTATCTGTTTCATTATGTCTAAGTTTTTATCTTTCAAAGTCATCAATTATTTTTTAACAATAAAACAAATTATAAAAATTTATATTTTCACCTTTACCTCTAATTTTATTTAATATGCTGTAGAGATGTATGAAATTTGCAGATTCCAAATACAGTGATGCCTTCTTACTGTCAAAATGCAATTATGCAATTAGTTGGCTATTATATTACAGTGTGATACAGGTTTGGTCCACATCTTTTCTGCTACTGGCAATATGGGAGTGGTCTCCTTTTGCACCCTCTTTCATTATGTTTTATTATTTAAGCCAAGAGGATGATGACTCAGTGGCTGTTCTTGGCAACTCTAAGACACAGATGCTGGGCTCTCATGTTTATCTTTTTTCCAACAGGATCAGTATGGCAATAAGTGCCTCATTTCTTGGGTAGGAGCCAGTTAAACTTTCTACTAGGCTCACTTGATAGATCTTTGTGGCATCCACAAATTTACCTTTGTGCCAGTTACATGTTAAATGGCAGATTATCACTTGTGATTATTTTTGATGATATGATTCTTTCAGAGTGATTTTAAATGAAAAGATTTATTTTATTGGCTAATCCCAGTTCTTTTTTCAATGTACACTGTAGCCTACACTTTATGATAGTTATTCCTCTAAATGTTTTACTGGTAACAAGTAATGAATTAAATATAAAATGGAGAATTAAAATTTGAAAATTAAAAAAGTTCTGTGACATAAATGAATAGTTATAATAGTTATAATATTATAATTAATTTATTTAAACTTAATTTATTCATTTAAACATTTATACTCCTTGGTGTAATGATGATATGTGGACTTTTACATGGGAGATCAGCCATACCAATTAAAAAAAGGGAGATACAGAAACATATTACCAAAAATGTCCAATTGCCATAAGTGATCCTGGTATTAGAATAAATGAATAAGTAAAATGTGAAATGGTGACACAAGGAGAAAAAAATGCTAATTTGAAGGCTTTACTATTGGGGCTGTAAAAAAGTATATCAGCTAGAGGAAGTGGGGAAGATAGATTTACTGAATGAGAAAGCAGAGTTGTGGGTGTTTCAGATTATATTTCTATGATAGGCTACTAAGGTTTGAAAAGAGCTTATAAACAACCCTGAGCAAAGTGGATTTCCTGATGATCTTGTAAGTAGTGGAAACCAGTGAAAATTGTGGCAATAACGTTTCTATGTGTGCTTTAAAAAACAACTGTGGGAGTATGGGATGCAGATTGCTTTTAGGGGATACAAGCAGGAGATATTCCAATTATGAAATGATTTCAGCATTCCAGGGTAAAGCTAATAAGGGTTTCAGTTAAGACAACAGTAGTGGAAGGGGTAATAATTAGCACAGGTTCCAAAAATATTTGAGAAAAATAATTATATTACTAAGGATAGCCTACTGAATGCATCTCATAACACCTTTTTTTCTTCTCATCTCCCTGATAAAACAACTAAAAACATAAAAGAAACCTAGGGGGAGACACAGGAATAAATTAGAATATTTCTGAGGCCTTGAATTTTCTAGAGAAGAAAACAGCAAAAGCTGTTGTGTAGGAGACCTGTTAGAGAACAGGGAGGCTGTTTGGGACTGCTGGCAGCAGTGTCCTCAGAGGAAGAAAGCGCTGTGCACTGCCAGTCCCCTAAAAGACGCCTGTCCTCACCCACTCCCACCCCTGTTCCTAGCTGCTTCACACTAGGGAGGTCTCAGACTTGGGAGCCAAAATTGAACAGAAGCTTTAAATTTTGACACCCATCTTTCATTTGGCTTACCAGAGCAAACATTAAAGTAGTATTAATCTTTGTGCCTTTATCATTGTTGCAAAAGCCTCCTAGAAAACAGAAAACTTTGCCTAAAAACAAACAGAAAAACCTTGAATCAAAGTGAAAATAAAAACAAAATTTAAATCATTAAAAAATTAAGTGGAAACGTAAACCACATAAAAATATACAGTATAGAGGTAAAGTTGTTTTAAGAGTCGTCGTCGTCGGCAGCCGTCCGTCTCGAGAGACGATGGTGTAGCTTCTTAAGAGTCTATCTGCACCGCCGAGAATGGCTGTGCAGTCCAACTCGGGAGTGACACGGTATATGTCTCCTCCCGTGTTGAATCGACATCTTGCGATGACGCTGGAGTGTCCTCTCCAGTGAAGCTGAAGCTACAGAGCCTGGGCAGGGTGATATGGAGGATCTGCTGTTGCCCATGCAGCAGACCCCCCCTCTCTTCGCAGCTGAAGGATCCAAGGGAAAGACGGAGTCAATACAGCTTGGCTTCAGGTGCGCCGCAGGAGTTGCCGGTGTTGACTACAACGTCAAACCGCCTTAGGGACTCCGGCTCCGGATTTTCTGTCGGGGTTTACTCCCTTAGCCTTTCCCCTGAAGAGGTATGCCGCAAGGCAGCGGAGGTTTTTTTGGAATCAGAGTTTTCCTTCTCTGTGTTTTAAGAGTAACCATAGAGAAATAGCTCTATTATTAAAAGAGAAACACCTTCAGTGATGTAAATATATAACATGCCAACAATGTTATTATGTAAACACAAACAAGGCTGACAGTGATGTAAAGTGATGTATATATGCAACATAAAAAATATGTTATGTAAAGATAAAAGAAGAAAGAAAAAATTAGTAAAGTATTAGCAAATGAAGTAAAAGAGGATAAAAAATGTAGGAAAATAAATTTCAGCTCTTTAACGACAAGCTAGAAAAACACTTGACAACCCTGATAAAGCAAAAACAAATCAAAATAAACGAGTTTAAGAATATAAATTGGTATATAATCACAGATATAGGAAGTCTTAAAAGTATTAGCAAAAAATATTACATGTAATTTGATGGCAATAAGTTTGAAATCTAGAGGAAATTTCAAATTTTCTTGTAAAATATAATTAGCAAAATTGACCAAAGAAGAGTGAGATAATATGACAAACCAAGTATACTATAAATTGGAAACATTGATTAAAATATAGAGAAAATAGAAGGAGAAGGGTGTAATGCTCAGATAGTTTTGTAGCTAATTTTTATTCTAACTCAAATACATATATCTACAAGGTCTGTCCAGAAAGTATCCAGCCATGTACTGTGAAAAATAGACACATTTATTGAAGAAGATACAAGAAACATCGTACATAGGACAATGACGCTTCAGACCCCTTCAAAGTAGGCACCTTGGGACTTCACACAGCTCTCCCAATCGCAATCAGCTGCGCCATCCTACTTTCCTGAGTCTCATTGATGATCTGAAATCTCTTCCCTTTCAAAGGTGATTTTAGTTTTAGGAAACTATAAGAAGCCACACAGAAAAAATGTCAGTTCCCCAACTCATTTGTGAAAGCCATCATATCTCTATAATAAAATATATATTTTTATTTGTAAATATAAAGATGAAGTGTCTAAATAATATTTGAACAAATCACAATATGCCATGTTTAGGTAGAGTATTTTAGAAAGGAAGATGTTTCAACATTAAGAAACATAGCTTGTTAGCTATAAAAACCAGTTCATACACAAGACAATGAGAAATAAGCAATTCCTTTAAAAAATTATTTAAATTATTTTTTTAAAGTTTACCGTGGTTTGTAGCAACAGGATGCATTTTGTGACAACAACAGGTTCAGACTGAGCAAATTCAATACTGTGTTCCACAGAGCTGCACCAGTCTGCATTCCCACCAACAGTGCACTAGGGTTTCCTTTTCTCTGCATCATCGCCAGCATTTGTTGTTTGTTGATTTATTAATGATGGCCATTCTGACTGGTGTGAGGTGACATCTCATTGTGGTTTTAATTTGCACCTCTCTTATGGCTAGTGATGTGAAGCATCTTTTCATATATCTATGGGCCATTCTTATGTCCTCTTTGAGATGAGTCTATTCAGGTATTTTGCCCATTTTTAAATTGTATTTTTTTATCTTCCTGGTGTTGAGTTCTTGAGTTTCTTATATATTTTGGAGATCAAACCATTGTCCAATGTATCCATTGGCAAATTTGTTCTCCCATAGAGTCAGCTCCCTTTTCATTAAAAAAAAATATTTTAAAGACTTTATTTTATTTTTAGAGAGAGGGGAAGCAGGGGGAGAAAGAGAGAGAGAGAAACATCAATGTGTGGTTGCCTCTCACATGCCCCCCAAATAGGGACCTGGTCCACAACCCAGACATATGCCTGACTGGGCATTGAACCAGCAACTGTTTGGTTAACAGGCCAGTACTCAATTCCTGAGCCATACCAGCAAGGGCTTTCTTTTCATTTTGATAATGATTTCCTTAGCTCTGTAGAAGCTTTTTATTTTGATGTAGTCCCTTTGTTTATTGTTTTTCTTTATTTCCCTTGCCCTAGAAGCTATATAGGTGAAAATATTTGCTATGTGGGATATCTGAAATTTTCCTGCCTATGTTTTCCTCTAGGGCTTTTATGGTGTTGCAACTTATATTTAAGCCTTTTATCCATTTTTAATTTATTCTGGTTTATGATGTAAGTTGGTGGTCTAGTTTCATTTTTTGCATATACCAGTCCATTTCTCCCAGCACCATTTATTGAAGAGGATATTTTAACTCCATTGTATGCTCATGCCCTCTTTGTAAAATATCTATTGACCATAGGGACTTGGGTTTATTTCTGGGCTGTCTGTTCTGTTCCATTGATCTATATGTCTGTTCTTATGCCAGTACCAGACTGTTTTGATTATAGTAGCCTTGTAGAATAGTTTAATATAAGGTACTGTGATTCCTCCTACTTTGTTGTTCTTTCTCAAGATTACTGAGGCTATTCAGGATTGTTTTTGCTTCTAGATAAATTTTTGAAATGCTCGTTCTAGATTTGTGTAATATGCCATTGGTATTTTAATAAGAATTGCATTGAATCTATAGATTGCTATGGGTAGTATGGACATTTTAATGATGTTAATTCTTCCAAATCATGAAAATAGTATATGCTTCCATTTATTTGTATCCTCCTTAATTTCTTTCTTTAGTGTTCTATAGTTTTCCAAGTACAGGTCTTTTACCTCCTTGGTTAAATTTATTCCGAGGTACTTTAACTTTCTTGTTGCTACAGTAAATGGGATTTTCCCCCTTGTTTCTCTTTATGATATTTCATTGTTGGTGTATAAAAATGCCACCAATTTCTGAATATTTACTTTATATTCACTATTTTTGTTATAGAACGGGGGTGTCCAAAAAAACCCCAGAGCTTGCGGCTGGGGAATGGAGAAAAGGAAGCAGCTTTTAAGTTGCCTTTGCATGCCTGGGGCTAGTGGCTAGTAAGTTTGTTATGCAAATGGCTTTGATACTTCCAAGGCCCAAGAAGATGGGAGGGGTCTTGGACCATGGGATGGCACTGAAAGAGCTTACAGAGCCTGCGTAAGGTTCTGTGAATGGTCAGAACTGGTTGCCATGCCCACTGCATCAGAGGACACAGTCAGAGATTTAAAAAGCAGCTGCAGACATTTTAGCTCTAGCTCTCTCCATGCAGTTTGGTGAAGGGGCTTTTGCCATGTGGCTTTGAGAAGCTAGGTTCCCCATCCGGATTAAAGAAGTTGAGTTCTACATATGGTTTTGAGAAGGTTCTCTATGCTGTTTAGAGAGGGAAATGCCATGCGGCTTTGAGAAGGCGGTTCTCAATGAGGCTAAGAACCACGTGGTTTTGGATTGAAAGCTGGTGGGCACCACAACACAGAAAGACCTCCCCAATCAGAATTGAATGATTGGCAGCTACCGGTAAAGCTGAACTGTGTTTAGAAAGTAGGGAAACGGTATCTCTAACTTTTCTAAAACTAGCCTGGTTAGGTAGGGGGAGGCAGAACTATGTGTTTGTGGGTGGTTTAAAGAACATAAGACAATGACAGAAATCCGCAAATAATCTAAATCTATATAACTGTTAAATAGACAATTCTTTTTCTTTTCACTAAACTCTGGTATTGAGAATTATAATTCTGGCGGCGGGCAATTGGGCCCCTAACTAAATGGCCTGTGGGTTCTGTCTCAAATCGGAGCAGCCCAGACATTCTGTTACATTTTGACAAATTCACTTACTAAGTCAAGTAGTTTTTTTGTGGTGACTATAGGGTTTTCTATGTACACTATCATGTTGTCTGTAAGTAATAACCGTTTTACTTTCTCCTTTCCAATTAGGATGCCTTTTATTTATTTTTCTTGTCTGATTCCTGTGGCTAGAACTTCCAGTACTACATTGAATAAGATTGGTGAAAGCATATATTCTTTTCTTGTTCCTCATCTTATGGGGAAAGCTTTCAGTTTTTGCCTGTTGGGTGTAATGTTGGCTGTAGGTTTCTTGTATATGGCTTTTATTATGTTGATGTATGCTTCCTCTATTCTCACTTTGCTGAGTGTTTTTATTATAAATGGGTGCTGGATTTTATAAAATGCTTTTTCAGCATTTATTGATATGATCATGTGATTTTTGGCCTTCATTTTGTTTATGTAGTGTATTACGTGTATTGATTTATGAAATTCTATCCTTGCGTCCCTGGGATGAATCCTACTTGATTATCATGTATAATCTTTTTAATGTATTTCTGAATCCAGATTGCCAGTATTTTGTTGAAGATTTTAGCATCTATGTTCACCAGTGAGAATAGACTGTAGTTTTCTTTCTTTGTTGTGTCTTAACCTGGTTTTTGGAATTAAAATGATACTTGCCTCATAAAAAGAGTTTGGGAGTCTTCACTCTTCTTGAATATTTTGGAATAGTTTGAGGATAGCAGTTAGTTCTTCTCTATGTATTTGGTAAAATTCACTTGTGAAGGTGTCCCATCTAGGGCTTTTATGTCCTGGGAGTTTTTTGATTACTGCTTTAATTTCACTAGATGTTATTTATTGGTCTAGTTAGACTTTCTGCTTCTTCTTGATTCAATTTTGGAAGATTGTATATTCCTAGAAATTTGTCCCTTTCACACAGGTTGTCAAATTTCTTGTCATATAGTTGTTCACAGTAATTTCTTGAAATCCTTTGTATTTCTGTGGTATCAATTGTAGTTTCTCCACTTTTGTTTCTGAGTTTATTTAGGTCCTCTCTCTTTTCTTCTTGATAATTAGAGACTTGTTGATTTTGCCTATCTTTTCAAAGAACTTGCTCCTGGATTCATTGATCTGTTGAATTTATCTTTTAGTCTCTCTGTCACTTACTTCTGCTCTGATCTTTATTATTTCCTTCCTTATACTCATTTTGGTATTTGTTTGTTGTTGTTCCTCTAGTTCTGTACATGTAGGATTAGGTTGTTTTCATGAAAATTTTCTATTGTTTTTTACATAGGCCTAGATTGCTATGAACTTCCCTTTCAGAACTGCCTTTGCTGTGTCCCACAAGTTTTGGCCTGTTGTGTGTTCATTTTCATTTGTTTCCAGAAGCTTTTTGATTTATTCCTTGATCTCATTGTTAACCCATTCGTTATTTAATAGCATGCATTTCAGTCTCCATGAATTTGAATGTTTTTGAGTATTTTCCTTGAGGTTGGCTTCTAGTTTCAAGCCACTGTGATCCAAGAAGATGCTTGGTATGATTTCAGCTTTTTTAAATTTGTTGTGGCTTGTTTTGTGTCCTATCATGTGATCTGTCTTTGAACATGTTCCAAATGCATTTGAAAAGAATGTGTATTTTGCTTCTTCGGGGTGAAAGGTTCTGTATATATCAATTAAGTCCATTTGATCTACAGTGTTGTTCAATCCACAATATCTTTGTTGATTCTTTGCTTGGAAGATCTATCCATTGTTTCAATGTGGTGTTAAAATCCCCTACAATGAATGTGTTGCTGTCAATATCTTTCTTAAAGTCCTCCAAGAATTTTCTTAGATATTTGGGTGCTCCTGTGTTGCATTCCTATATGTTTACAAGGGTTATATCTTCTTGATGACGTATTCCCTTAGGTGTTATGTGGTGTCCTTCTTTGTCTTTTTTTTTTAATGGCCTTTGTTTTGAAATGTATTCTGTCTGATATAAGTATTGTTACCACAGCTTTTTTTTTTTTTTTTTTTTTTTCATATTCATTTGCTTGGAATATTTTTTTCTATCTCTTCACTTTCAGTCTGTGTAGGTCTTTTGTTTTCAGGTGGGTATTTTGTAGACAGCATATATGTAGGTCATGTTTTCTCATCCATTCAGTTACCCTATGTTTTTACCTGGAGTGTTTAATCCATTTACATTTAAAGTTATTCACAGGTACTTATTCATTGCCACTTTTCCACTCTGTACCTGTGTTCTGCTCTTTTTTCTTCATCTTTTTAAAGAAGTTCTTTTAGTATCTCTAACAATCTTGATTTGGTGGAGACGTATTATTTTAGCCTTCTTTTCTCTAGGAAACTCCTATTTCTTCTTGCATTTTAAGTGATATCCTTGCTGGGTAGTTTCCTTTGTAGCCCTTTGCTTTTCATTACTTAGGATATATCTTGCCATTGCCTTCTGGCTTGTAGTATTTCTGTTTAGTATTCACCTGATAGGCTTATTGGAGCTCCCTTGTATGTTATTGGTTGTTTCTCCCTTGCTGCCTTTAAGATTCTCTCTTTTTCTTTAAATGTTGCCATTTTTTATATGATGTGTCTTGGGGTGGGCCTCTTTGGGTTTATCTTGATTGAGATAATCTGTGCTTCCTGGACTTGATGACTTTTTCTCTCAACAAGTTAGGGAATTTTTCTGTCATTATTTTTTCCAACAGGTTTTCTATCCCTCGTTCCTCATCTTTTTCTTCTGGTATCCCTATTATATGGATATTATTACAGTTTGTGATATCCTGTGTCTCCTTTAAACCCCCCTCATTCCTTTTTCATTTTGTTGCTCTTCTGAGATTTTTTTCTACCTTGTCCTTCAGTTTGCTTATTTGATCCCCTGCTTTATATAGCCGGCTTTTAATTCCTTCTACTGTGTTTTTATTTTAGGTATTGTATTCTTCATTTTCTTCTGGCTCTTATTGATAGTTTGTGTCCTTTTTCATGTTGGTGGAGTTCACAATAAGTTCTTTGTAGTTTCCCTGAAGTTCTTTGTAGTTCTCACTAAGCTCCTTCAGGATCACTATAATCATTGTTTTGAACTCAGTGCCTGATAGTTTGCTTGCCTTGCTTTCAGTTAGCACTCTTTCTAGGGATTCCTCCTTTATTTTCTATTGGGGATTGTTTCTTTGTCTCCACATTTTAACTGACCCTTCTCGTTTGTTTGTGCATCTTAGATTGATCTGTTTTGACTCCATGTCTTTGTGGCATGGCCTTCTGTGTTAGCAGACCTGTGGGACTCAGTGATACAGTCTCCTTCATCTCCTTAGCTTGATGATCCTAGGATATCCTTTATGCTATTTTTGTGGACTCTCTGGTTGTTGTTGGATTATTCTTTGGTGGGTCCTTCCTTCTGGCTGGCTGACTGACAGTCACTCTGCCCACCAAGTCTTGTATGCTGTTGTATAGGCACTGCCAGAACAAAATTAAACAACCCAAGAAACAAACCTGCAGCTGCAAAAATAACCCCCACCCACAACCACAGTTTTAACAGCAAATGAGTCAACATTAATAAAAGTGTAAAGGGATTAAGACTATTATAAGAAATGAATAATAAATATGATGTGACTAACTGAAGTAAAAATGATTTTAAGAGATTAGAAGGAGGAGTACTGAATAAAGACAAGGGGAGAGAGAGAGAAAATAAAATTTACATCATAAATAAAAAAAGGGAGTGATGGAGGCAGAATGGATTAAGAGAAGGGTTTCAACAGAAATTAAAGAAATATGTATAATGAAAGAGAAGAAGAAAGAAGAAAGTTTTAAAAAGAGGAGCCAAATGAAGGAAAAGATTCACCACAGCAATATCAAAAACAGAGCCAAAATTAATATAGATGAGGTGGGAATAAGGGCAAAAAGAGAAAGAAAAGCTTAAGAGATGTCTAGAGGAAAGAGAAGTGATTTTGAGAGGATAGAGGGAAACAGAATACTAAGAGTGAGAAATGAAAACCAAACTAAGACAGGAAAAAATTTAAATTTAAAATGAATAAAAAGCAGGAAAAAGGCAAAATGGAATCAGAGAGGGTACCAGTAAAATTCTGAGATATGAAATATAAAAATAAGATCTAGAAATAAAATTGATGAAATGCAACAACCACCATCATATTCACAACCAATGAGCAAAGATTGATAAAGGTGGAGAGAGACTAAAGGTATTTTAAGACCTGGAAAAAGAATGTGAGATGACTAATGATAAGAAAAGTGGTTTTGAGAGGCTAGAGAGGGGAAAAATAGTAAGAGTGCAGAATGGAAACAAGTTGTAGCAAGAGACGAAATAAAATTTAAAATGAAAATAGAACGGAAGAAGAAGGTAAAATAGATTAAGGGAAGGGAGGAGCAAAATATGAGATTTGAAATAAACTATAATATAAAAACTAGTGACCTAAAGGCACAAACTTGAAGGATAAGAAATATATGTTAAAAAAGAAGGAAAGAAAATAACGCAGATCTATAAGAAGACCTCAGTAGAATTCATCTCAGTAAAATCTAGCTTTACCACTGTCTTCTCTTTCTGGATCCACCCCTGGTGATGTCAGATAGTATCCCAGTCTGGGCCTAGGCAGCCTGTTTGAGAGTACCAGTGATCCAGTCTGTGGATGTCTCCTTCTCTTGTTAATATAGTCTATCTGTTATCAGCAGTTAGGCTTAAGAACCACGGTTGGGCAGAGTAAATGCTGCAGGCAGGGCCATTGCTTCTTCTCAGGCTGATGCTACTTGGAGAGAACTGCTCCGCCTGAGCAAATTGGCTCCTGCAGTATGGTAGATGAATCAACACAGGGATCCTATAGGCTGCTCTCTCAGTTCTCTCCCCAAAGCCACCATCTCTAAACTCTCCTCAAACTCTAGTCCATTCTTCCCTCCACCCCTTTGCTGGAGCCCAGGGTAAGTGGCTGCAAATGAAATTTTGTGTGTTTGTCATTTATAAGTCTCTCTGCATCTTCACCTATCTCTCCTTGGCAAACAGAAATTCTGCCACTTTTCACAGCTAGGTGTTACCTGGGTGCCTTTGACATATCATATAAAACAGCAAATACTCAACTATTTCTGTTCCAATAAGTATGAGAAAGAGAAGCCTGCATATGATTATAGACCTAGAAAACTCTAAATACATAATTAAAAACTAACAAGCAGTCACCTTTTAGAATTAGTAAGAGATTTTGATAAAGCACTTACATACACATTATGAATATGTAAAAGTCTAGAGGTCCTATATTAACAATCAGTTCTTTGAAATGGAAATTGGGCAAAACGGAGACCTTAGCTCAATAACATCAAAAAATCAGAATAAAGAAAAGAAAGGCAGGGAGTTTATTATAAAGATAAACACCAAACTTTATTGAGGAGTAAAAAAAAAGGCTGAATAATTAGAGAAAAATGTCATCTTTCTGGAAAGAACACATATTATTAAAAATGCCAATCCTCTACAAGTTAACTATTTCAGTCAGAATCCTAAATTGTGATTTAACTAAATGGAATGACATTTAGGTTCACATGGGAAACTACAAGTGTGAATTTCACAGAATAATTTGGAAAAATGAATGGTAGTAAATGGAGAGTTTCCCTGCCAAATAATTAAGTTTATTGATTTCAGTCAGTTTTTGTAGTCATGAGCCACAAAAGCCAGTATATCAATAGTAAACTATAGGCAATAGGAAATTAATTTACTAATGATATTTGGTAGCACATAACATCTTAAGGAAGATAATAGATTTAGAGGCTATGCAGCCAGGATTGTCTGCCAAAATGTGTTGAAGTCCCACTAAGAAACCACAGCTACTGTAACAGGAACAGACATACCACAACCAACAAAAATAGGGGGATAAAAATTCATGTCTGGGACCCACAGAGGCCTGGATTGGAGTACTAAAAACTGTAATAGTTAGAAAAAAGAATTCCAAAATAGATAAGCCCTTGAGAAGTAACAAAACCTTTGAATCATTGTAGTTCTTAAATTGAATAAAGCTGATATAGGTAGTCAGTGTCCCGAAATGCCTGCTAGAATTGTAAATACACATTTCTCTATACAGAAACATATTTTTCTGGGGCTCAGAATATTTTTTTGGTTACTCATATGCTATGTCTAATGCCCAACCAAAACTAATAATGTATATGAAAAGACAAGACTATATGACTGAAAACCAAGAGAAACTAAGACAAAAAAAGAGCAGTTTTCAAGTGGATAATACTTTGAAATAACTGTACATAATACATATTCAAGAAAAGAAGACATATGATTAAAACTTTTGGCAGAGAACTGAAAAGTAGAAAAAATAACAAAATATAAATTTTAAAACATGTGAAATCTAAAGGAGCCAAACTCATATAAACATACAGTAGAATGATGGTTTCCAGGGGCTCAGAGGTAAGGGAAATGTGGACATACTGGTTAAATGGTACCAATTTTTATTATAGATAATTAAGTTCTGGGGAACTAATACAGAGCATAGTGATTATAGTTAATAATAGTGTATTATATACTAAAACGTTGTTAAGAGAGTGGATCTTAAATGTTATCACCACAAAAAAAAAATAGTAACTATATGACATGATAGAGGTGTTAGCTAATTCTATAGTGGTAGTAATCATTCTGCAGATACGAGTGTGTCAAATCCACACGTGTTATATACCATATTGTATACATCAATTATATCTAATTAAAACTGGAAATAATACAATAACCAAAATTAAGAATTTCAGGAGAGGATTTAGTAGTGTTTATAACAACTGAATAAAAAATTAATAAGTAAAAGAGAAATCAGAATAAAATATCCCCAAATAAAATGAGAAGTAACTTATGGGGGGAAAAAAAGAAATGAAGGTCAGAAATACAGGGGCAGAGAAGATCTATCAGTTGTATAATTAGACTTTACAAAGGAAGAGAGAATGAGGCAAAAGTAATATATAAAGAAATAATGTTTTCATCCCCCCCCTCAAAATATTATGTCACAGATTCAGAAATGCCTGTGAATAACAATTAAGGTTTTAAAGTCTTTATATGCTAACCTAAACCATTGAAAGCTAGACAGAGAGACAGTCAGAGAGCAGTCAGATATATAGACAGATTACCTTCATAGAGCAACAAAACATTGTTGACTAATTTCTCAAATAAAATAGTGGAAATCAAAAGACAACAGAACAATAACCCTGAAAAGAAATTGCCACCACAAACTCTAGACTGGAAAAAATACCCTTCCCTCCCTTGTAAAGGCAAAATAAAGAAATACTTAGAGAAACCAAAACTAAGAGAATTTTCCTCCAGCAAACATATACTAAAGGAAGTATTGAAGAGTGTTTCTCAAAGAGAAATAAATGATCCCAGATAGAAGTTCAGTGATGTAAGAGAAACAAAGAACAAAAACAAAATGGATATTAGGTCATCAAAATAAATATTGACTATATAAATTAATAATAGTAATATCTTTTGGGATATTATATAAAATTTAAATACAAAAAGCAACAATAACATATTTTGTTAGCATATGGAATATGTACAGTTTTCTAATAGTCTTGCATTACTTGACAAGAGGCAAAATAACTAGTTTATGTGTATATGAGATTTTGATAAATCAAGATAATATTTACTCTTTTAGTGTAACCACTAAAATAATAATAAAATACAAAAATTTCAACTGAATATGAGGGAAAAATTAAATATTAAAGAAAATAGTTGATTAACAGGAAGGAAACAAGAGAAAAAACATAGACTAGATAGGACATAGACTAGAAATCAAATTATGAGATAGTATATTCAAACCCAAATATATCAGTAATTATATCATTTTTAAATAAAAGAGTGTCCTAAATAAAGGACAAAGATTATCAAGCTGGGTAAAAAATTAAAACCTGTCATGGGTTTCTTGGATGAAAAGCATCTGAAATTTAAACAGACATAAAGTGGAATTATACTTTGCAAACATATAACCAAAGACATTAGTGTAAGTATATTAATACCAGACAAAGAAGAGTCAAGGCAAAAAATTATACTTGAGAAACAGAGGGACATTTCCTAGGATGAAAAATTTCATTTGCCAACAAGATATAAAAATTATAGTTTTTCATTTTCCTAAAATATAGCATAAAAGATATAGAGCAAAAATTAACAACTAGGAGAAACTAACTCATAATGATAATGAATATATCTCCTTTTCATACAGACAGGACGAACTGACCAAATAAATCACTAATGATATAAAAGCTTTAAACACACAATAAGCTCTACCTATTGGAAATTATTATAGACCACTGCATCCAGCAACTAACAATCAGAAACAGAAAACACATTTCTTTCAAGGGCACATAAAGTATTTTTAATTAATTCGCCATGTGCTATGTTGCAAAGCAAATCTCAGCTGATTCCAAATGATTTTAAAAACTCATAGTATGTTTCTAACTATTGCATAATTAAGCTAGAATTTAACCATAAAATGCTAAAAAAATTTATATGTTGGGAAATTCAAAACCAAAATTATACCTCAAAATACCCACGGTTCTTTTTTTTTTTTTTTTTTTTTTTTAGTCACAGACCTAGAACAAATACTCCATAAATTCATACGGAACCAAAAAAGACCCCGAATAGCAAAAGCAATCTTCAGACAGAAGAACACAGCAGGAGGAATCACAACACCAGATATCAAACAATACTACAAAGCCACTGTGATCAAAACAGTCTGGTACTGGCATAAGAACAGACATATAGATCAGTGGAACAGAATAGAGAGTCCAGAAATAAACCCAGGCCTCTATGGTCAACTAATATTTGATAAAGGAGGAAGGAACATAAAATGGAATGAGAAGAGCCTCTTTAACAAATGGTGCTGGAGAACTGGATAGGGATGTGCAAAAAAAATGAAACTAGACTACCAACTTACACCACACATGAGAATAAACGCAAGATGGATCAAAGACTTAAATGTATGCCATGACACCATAAAAGTCCTAGAGGAAAACATAGGCAAGAAAATTACAGATATCTCACTTAACAATTTCTTCATGGATACATCTCCTAAAACAAGAGAAATAAAGGAAAAAATAAACAAATGGGATTACATCAAACTAAAAAGTTTCTGCTCAGCAAAAGAAAACATCAGCAAGATGAAAAGGAAACCAACCATATGGGAAAACATATTTGCCAATGACATCACAGACAGGGGACTGATTTCCAAAATATATAAAGAGCTCATATGACTCAACATCAAGAAAACAAACAACCCAATTAAAAAATGCGCAAAGGACCTGAACAAACACTTCTCCAAAGAGGACATACAGAAGGTCCATAGACACATGAAAAAATGCTCAGCATCATTAGCCATCAGGGAGATGCAAATAAAAACCACAATGAGATACCATTTTACACCAGTCAGAATGGCCATCATCAACAAATCAACAAGCAACAAGTGCTGGCGAGGATGTGGAGAAACGGGAACCCTACTGCACTGTTGGTGGGAATGCAGACTGGTGCAGCCACTATGGAGAACAGTATGGAATTACCTCAAAAGATTAAAAATGGAACTGCCTTTTGAACCAATGACTCCACTACTAGGATTATACCCGAAGAATCTTGAAACACCAATTCAAAAGAACTTATGCATCCCTATGTTCATTGCAGCCCTGTTTACAATAGCTAAGTGCTGGAAACAACCTAAGTGCCCATCTGTAGATGAGTGGATCAAAAAACTGTGGTACATTTACACAATGGAATACTATGTAGCACAAAGAAAGAAGGAACTCCTGCCATTTGCAACAACATGGATGGAACTAGAGAGAATTATGCCTAGTGAAATAAGCCAGGCAAAGAAAGAAAAATACCATATGATATCACCTAACACAGGAAACTAAAGAACAACACAAACAAAAGAACTAAATAGAACAAAGAGCAGAATAGCAGTCAATGGGGGGAGGGGGGAGGGAGAGAAGGGGGATAAGTAATGGAAGGGTTTAGTCAAGGAACATGTATAAATCACTCATGGACATGGACAACAGGGAGGGATATGATTGTGGGAGAAGGGGTGGGCTCTGGGGGGGAGCAATGGGGGAAAAATGGGACAACTGTAATTGAAAAACCAAAAATAAATAAAATAAAATAAAATAAAAAAAACAAATGATACAAGTAATAAAATAGTAGAATTATCAGAAACAAATACATATAAATTCAATAAAGAGGATTAGCAAAGTTAAATTGGTTTATATAAAACTTAGACAATATTAATATTATCTGAAAGACTAGGATAAAAAGTGAATTTAAAAAACATAAAAGGGTTTTGTTAGTTACAAAAGGGAATACAAAGACTAGATTATAGAGAAATTAAAGCAATAATGAATTGGTTTAATGAACAATTTACGCCAATAAACTTGAAAACTAAATGAAACAATAAAACTCCTGAGATATATAACTTATTAAAACTGACAACAGAAGTTATAGAAAATCTGCACACTGTAATAAATGGCACATAATTATATCTCCAATAAAAAGCTTCCGTAAAAGAAAGCTTCAACATATATGTCTTAATCAGTGAATGTTTAAGGAAAAAGTAATGCCTAATTTATAAGTACAAGAAAACATGAAATTGTTACTGTGATTAAAAACATGATAAGGATGAAAAGAAAATTATAGGCCAATCCCAATATTGAAATAGAATTAAATATTCTAAGAAATATTTCCAAATTAAACCAATAAATATATAAAGAACAATATATATTTAGCAAACAGATTTATCTAAAAAAATGAAAATTTTATCTAACATTGTAAACTCAATTAACAATTTTCCACCAAAACAATTCTCAGAGTGCAGTCTGTGGAGTCTTTTGTGGGCTAATACAGAGTACAGTTTGTATGCTGGGATCTTTGACTTTGTGTGTGTATACATGTATGTGTATGTGTGTATATATATATATATATATATGTATTTAATTTCCTCTTCATCTTTTAGTCTTTGGTAAAAGAATGCAAGCAAATTGACTTACAGGGAAATGCTAATGCATATATTCATTATTACCATTTTTGAAGGAAAAGAATGTCATCAGAAAAGATTTCCATTGTTCTAATCTAGCTGATCTATGATTTTCAAAAAAGGAACAGTGAAGAAAGTCATTTTAGTTATTAACAAGCAGACTTTATTAAGAAGAAACTATTTACGCACCAAGTAAAGCAAGACTTCCATTTTGCTGCTCTTCTAGGTATTTTGGAAATGTTCAGTTCAAACTCAAGTTGCTAATGAAAATTTAGACCGTACAATAACACCTGATAGAGTTTTTGATCCTCTTATAAATTTTCATAAACTTAGTAAATTGGACTCTCCAGTTATTCTTCTAAACAGACTCCCCAGTTAAAAGCAACATCACTCTGTAGGACAGTTCACATCATGTAGCATCTATCCTTCTCCAGCGTTCAAAAGTCTTCAAAATAGTGGAGTTCTCTGGGACCACCCTCCATCCACTTACAGGTCCTTGAATGACATTTGGTCACATTGGGACCCTATCAAAATTTGTTCCAGGAAAGCATCAAGGAACAGGCCTAACAACTTGAGAAGTCTTTTGAGCCTAATAATGAGACTCCTATCAGAACAGTCTTGGCTGTAAATCTTGCTTTGAGGTTGGATGAGGCTTTTTTTTTTGGCAGCAAAAATGAGAGTAGGTGCAGATCAGTTGATGTTATGTTCTATTTATTTTCTGAAGCAAGGTGGGAGAATGACAATATCAGAAAGGCCAGTTTACTCACTGAATCATACCCTATATTTTATCCTTCATAAGGACTTTTCCCTTTTGGATATATCTTGTTGGCTATGTCTAAAACAAATCAAAATATAACAGGAAAACAATTATTTAAAAAAACTACCAAAAACAATCTTAAAACTTCCACACACCTCCACCCATATTAGGCTTCTTATTCCCCTAATACCTGGCCAGCACATGGAAATGAACCTATATTTTATTGACATTAGATAGCTCAAGACAGTGATATAATAGGACTAACTCTAATTCATACTAATAGCTATTCATGTTCTTCACTTTTATTTCAAATCTTCTCCACTGTACCTTTATACTTCATATTTCATATAAGTCTGAAGCAGCTTAATTTATATTTTTTGCATTTTTTGAAAAGAACAGAACAACCTCATTTTAGTATTTAAATATATGTGTGTTTGTGTGTATGTATGGGGGAGGGGAGGAGAGAAAGAGCGAGAGCAAGAACACACATGTACCTAGGTGGATATTTCTTTACCCCTGTAATTCAAAATATTTTTCTAGTGTGCATGGATTTATGTATCTTTTTTATTGATTTTGCCAAATTCAGTAAAAGATGTTATTCATATATTAATATTTTTCAACATAGGAAAGTTTCTTTCAATTATTTATTTGGTCATTGATTTTGTTTTCATTTTTTAAAATATTTTTCATTCCAAATGTTTCTCAGAAACCATTATAACTCAGAGATTGATTTTTATCTGAGTATTTTATCACTCTTCTTTTTGAATTGCCTCAAAACTGTTGGTGATATTCCCAAGTTATTCTTCCCATATCACAATTTTGCTTGTCTGCAATATCAATTGAGGTCTCTATTGCAACCAAGGTAATTTTTAGTTCTCCCATTGTATATCAAAATGTCTTCAAACTACATTTTATCCCAGATATGACCAGGGATGATCATGGACAGGGAGATGCTTCCTGAGAAGCAGCATCTGGAAAAAACCCTGGGAGAACCTAAGAAATTCCTTCAAATGCCAGTGGGTTCTTATTATTTATGTCTAGAAGGATCAATGAGGCACTATGGACCTATAACCCTTCTCCCTTTCTCAAAGAGAGATGGTGTAGTGTTTCTCTTCTCGCTCCTCTGTTATATGTGACATGCATCAGGAGCTGCTTCTGTACTTCACGCAAAGCTCCTAAGCTTAAAGCTGAGAAGTAACACCATTTCCTTCAGGGAAGAGTAGGTACATTTTATAAAGATAAAGGTACATTTTTTCAATGGAACATTTAGGAAGAAGTATATGAGTTAAAGAGAGCAAAAATGCTGGGATCTGCAATATATTTGTTCAAGAACAACAGGAATCCACATATTCTGCTTTTGCTAATAGCTGATTTTCATTTTCCAAGTCCCCTCTTCTCAATCAACATGGTTTCAATGAACCCATGGCAATAATGTCATTCAAACTTGATTAATCAGAGTCTCATAGCCCCCAGGCCACAGTGATTGCTTCAGAGATGGGCACATTATCTTTTCAGAGATTATAAATCATCATAATAATTTCGCTGAACTCTCTGGAAAAAAAAGGCTAGGAGTAACTATGGACTTGAAGCTGAGAAGAAAAACTAAGCACTTCTGCCACATTTTGCTAGTACATGGAGTTTGAAACCAACATAGAAAAAAAAGAAATCAAGTCCTGAATGTCTGTATGAACCATAAATTAAATTATTTGAACCCATCCTACCCTAAGGCTACCCACAAGAAACAATCAACCACCTCTTTCTTCAGCAAACATTGAATATATATTTACTGTCTTATATGAAGACTCTTAAGTAACATAGTTTAGAATATGACAAGAGAAATATAAACAAATAAGAAAGATAACTCAAGTTCAGGTGTAAGCCATGTTTTCTGATTCAGCTGTATTAGATATAAAGTGTATACACAAACCCAGTGCCCCCCCCCCAAAAAAAAGATAAATTTTCCAGATTGGGAATTACATATTATATGATTATGTTCTCTACCTCATGTGGAAGTCACATATTTGTAGGTTAGTCTATGACATATTACCCTTAAATGTAGCATATTTCCTTCCTGTTTAACCATTTAAGTCTTCTACGTGGGGATTATAAATAGCAAGAATCTTGCAAGGACAGACCCAGGAAAAGATTAGTGCTTAACTAGTAGACAAAGGAGAAGCTATCAGTCAGCCAGCCTTGGGGTGGTATTTTTTATTTGTTTGTTTGTTTGTTTGTTTATTACAATAACTAGAGAATTTATTAAACCCACAAGTCACTCTACTTACTAAATTACAGTTAATGGGAGTGGGTCAAGAGGTGGGAGTACTGAAAGTAAGATAGGTTTGCTAAGGAGGGAAGAAGCACCCAGGCCCACCCCTGTCTGGGACAAGGGAGGAGAGCAGAGAGGCAGCATCAGTGGAGGGTGGAGGACACAGCAGTGGAGGGTGGGAGAGAAGGGCCGGGCTGCACAGGGAGGCAGCTGGAATTGGGAGGGTGGCAAGTAGGGAGGAGGGGCTACAGGGGCAGAGGTGTGCAGAGCTCCTAGCTCTGCTGGGCAAGGGGCATCTTCATGCTGGTGGTCTTGGTGCATTGGGTCTGGGTGTGAAACCTTTCCACCCACAGGGACCCCCTCTGACGAAGAGGGCCAGGGACTTAAGACGGGAGTGGAAGGTTTCTTTCTGCTTCTGCCTCTACCCGCCCCTCCCTTGACAGGGGCCTTCAGCTGGCTGAGGTGGGGTCTGTCTGGAGCCCCAGGAGCCCCCAGAGGGCAGGGTCCATTATGTCTCAGGGAAGCAGTGATAGACTTACTGTAAATGCTAGAAGACAGAACTTCCAAGAAATATTCTTTGGTTGTGAGGGGGATCTGACCTAATATCCCTCAGTCCATTAACTCTGATCTGTATAACAAAGCAATTTCCCTTACTCTACCAATTTTCCATGTGGGTCCCTTCTAAAAGCAGCCTGCTTTTTTGTTTTTAGTATTTTATTGTTCTATTACAGGTGTCCCAATTTTTCCCCCTCTGCCCTCCTCAACCCACCCCATTTCCTGCTCCCACAGTCAGTCCCCACCCTGTCGTCCATGTCCATGGGTCATTCATACTTGTTCCTTGATGAGTCCCTTTCTTTCCACTCTATTCCCCTTCTCCCTCTGCTCAACAGAAATTTATTTGTCACAATTCTAGAGGCTTCAAGGTGCTGATCTATTTGGTTTCTGGTGAGAACTGCCTTCCCGGATTGTAGATGGCCACCTTCTAACTATATTCTGACGTGGTGAGGGGAGAGCAAGAGAGAAGCTCTCTGTCATGACTTTTTATAAAGATACAAACCTCATCCTTCAAGCCCCACTCTCAGAACCTCATTTAACTGTAATTATCTCCCAAAGACCCTATCTCCAAATCTCATCACACTGGGGGTTAGGAATTTAACATGAATTTTAGGACACAAACAGTTCATAACAGTGTTTCAGTAATGCTTGATTGAAGAATCCAGACTTATTTAAATGTTCAATAAAAGCAGAGATCCATAGACACTTTTGCTTAATCCATTCTAATATATCCTCTTATATCATGATGAAACAAATCTCCAAATCACGATAGATATTTAAGTGATTCGTATGCTTAATAGGATGAAAACATTGCCTTTGGAACCTGTGCCTGAGCTATTAGGTTCCCAGTCCTATTTATTTACTCGTTTTAGCTCCTTTGCTGCCTTCCAGTCTAGAGAGTTCCAGAAAGTATATCTGCCTGGCAGCCTAATTGTCTAAGTATTGATAACTTTAGCTATACAGGTCATAAGCTCCAAGCATGGGTAAGGAAATTGGGGAAAGCATTTTCCCCAAAAGCATTCAAATATTAATCCCATGATTGACTCTCATAATTATTAATCAGTAACTTCAAAAAAATCAGAAATTTAAGGGAAATGATATCCTATGTTTAATTTAGACATTGTTTGCATTTTGATTCCTGAAGTACTGTTTGAAGTCCAGGATGAGAGGGAGTTTTAGAATTTTATCAACTTGTAAAATATGCTCTTTCTCTCTCACATAAAAATTGCAAATGTTTTATGATACATATGTACTAGCTCATCTTATTCCCATTAACAATCAACCTGAAGAGTGCTGCTTCACAGAGCAAGTAAGGAGCATGTTAAAATCCTGGGGCTCAATAATAGGGAATGCAGAAGGCGACATTGCTCTATTTATATTATTCTCTATTTTAGGCTTTATTTCTTTAACTCTATTTAATTCAAATAATTTATCATTTGTAAATGTGTAGGGGAAAACAAATTTTAATGACATTCACTGAAAAGAAGAAAAACATATCTGAAATTTTTTCTCATAACTGTATGAGTAAAAGGTCTAAAGAAAACAAATTTGCTTTCATATAGATATTTTAGTAAATATTTTAACTTATGCTTCAATAGGTATTAAAGAGTACCTGTTTCTTTTTTATCTTTTGGTATTTAAATGGTGTGAACTAACAGGAAATATATATTTTTTCTGTTTTTTAAAAAGTAAAGTGTTCAGAAAATGTATTTTCCAATCAACATATGGGTTATATTTTTTCTGATTAAGACTAATAAAATTTCCCAGGCTCTAGTCATGCCTCTTGAATCAAAAAACATTGGAAATCCCTGAGAAATTAAGATTTTGAAAGGCTTCTTGTGCCTAATATACACTTTTGTTGCCAAATTGAACTTTATTAAATTGTTTTTACCCTGTACGTTTGACTTGTGCTTTTATATAACAAGTTAAAGAGAAAAGGTAAATAGGACATTTTGAAAAAAAATAATTCAAGATTTGATATGTATTTAGGAATATGTACTTTTAACTATATTATCAAAATTGACTCTCACATCAACCCTCAAGTTATAGAAATATTTTAAAGTAAGTTTAAAGTGAACCTCACTCTAAAATGCAGATAAAAATATTACATGGAATTATGTTATATATAAAGACCCTCACTAAATATTTCATTTAGGACTAAATGTCTTTGGCTGTTTTCAGGAATTGGTGTTGTTATTTCAAAATCCTGAAATTTTCATCAAAATGTTGATGGTCATTGGCCTGCATATGTAGGGTAGGCTTATTCTTTGGTAACACCCTTATAAAAGATTATTCATAAAGATTTGTTTCAACAAATACCAGTTAAAAACTGAAAATTTTATATATTTCATTAATTATTACCTACTAGACCAAAACTCAGGCTTTTTAATAGAATAGATTGGATTTGTTGGTCATATAAACCACAGGTTTGATCTTAGTTTGGGCTTTCCCTTTCTTAATGTAAGCAATGACCCCACTAATATCATGATATGTCTTATAACACATATATAAGCAGGCTTTCTTGCCTATCAATAAAAATTTTTTCCAAGGTAATGAAAGAAAAATTATATTGTTCTAAATTTACTTTTAGTATATTTGTGTGAAAAGATCAGTTCAGATTTTGAAAGGTAAGCTGCTGGGTTAGGTAAGTGTGAGTTTATGTCTCTGTGTATGTGTGCACACATATACATGGTCTGTCTGTAAAAGGTTTGGCTATTGTTAACATAATAAGATGATTTTCACTGCATTGATGTAACCTGGCAGATGAGGAGAGTGGACTGGAATGCACATGCATGGACAATGATGACTTCACTGTACTAGTCAATGAGGGTGGTAGACGCTGTTGAGTGAGCATGTGTACTGTGTTGCCATGGCATTCAGTGATTGAGTGAACTGAGCAACAAATCTGCATCAGATTTGGCATTAAATTTGAGCATTCCTCCATGGAAACTATTTGAATATTCAGAAGGCCGCAGCTATAAGCAACTGGTGGTTGGCAACTTCATCACGACAACACACCTTCTCATGCATCACGTTCATGCAGAGTTTTTTGGTGAAACATTGAGTCACTTAGGTGACTCAGCCCTTCTGCAGCCCAGATTTGGCACCCTGAGACTTCTGGATTTTCCCAAAACTAATATCACCTTTGAAAGGGAAGAGATTTCAAAATATCGATGAGACTCAGGAAAATATAATGGGGCAGCTGATGGCGAATGGGAGAACTGTGTGAGGGCCCAAGGTGCTACACATGTACATATACTCGTATAAATGTATATTCTAGATTATTCATTTCTCAGCCTTTCTGAATTTAAGATTGATTATTTACGGTCTTCCCCACTTTTTATTTCTTCCCCAGGATTTTATCATGATTAAATAGATTTTTGAAGACTGATATGCATTTTGAAGGGAGAAGTTATGTATAGCTAAAAATATTTCACATTCTTACTCAATTTGTATAGAACAGAGGTTATTTTATTTAATTACTGTCATATTTCCAAGTTGGCTAATAGTTCCCTCATTTCTCCCGCCAAACATGAATTATTCCTGGGATCCTATTCTGTATTGTCAAATATTGTTAATAGCCCATTAACCATCAGAAACACAAAGGAGTGCTGTTGATGCCTATGGTCTGAACTACTTAGATCAGAGTTATAGATTTCAAAAATTTAGGTGACTTGCTTGTGATTCAAAGTATCCCTCCAACTGCTTAGCTCCAGAGAAGAAGGGCGGGCATAGATCCAGCAGATAAATTTGGTTGGTGTCTGAAACAGAATATGCAAATTCCTTGTGATATAGCGCTACATGAAGGGTCAGAAAGGAGCAGAAGAAAAACAATTCTTGTTATGGACTGAATGTTTGTCTCCCCCCAATTCCTGTGTTGAAGTCCTAACCTCCAATATCATGGTATCAGAGAGAAAACCTTTGGGAGATAATTAGGTTAGGAAGAGATAATGCAGGTGAGGCTCTCATGATGGGATTAATATCCTCGAAGGAAGCTAGCTTTCTTTCTGCTGTGGAAGACACCAAGAAGGTGGTCATCTTAAGCCAGGAAGAGACTTCTCACCAGAACTCAACCATGCTTGCACCTTGATAAAACTTTCAGCTCCCAGAACTGTAAGAAATAAATTTCTGTTGTTTAAGTCTATGGTATTTGGATGTGGCATCCAGAGCTAAGACAGCCCTATATCAAAAATAAATAAATAAATAAATAAATAAATAAATAAATAAATAAATAAAGGAGAGAAACAGAATCAACCATTTCTGTTTGTGGGTAACTCAAATCTTCTCTTTTGAAATGTAGATACAGAAGTTTCCTCAGTCTGGGAGAGTGCTAAGAAGGGGAAGAAGCCCAGAAAACAGCAGTGAAATGGATTACCAACTCTCTGTTGACAAGTAACTGTGCCCCAATACTTAGCAATTGGAAGAGGGACAAACGATGGAGCAAGTGGGTATAGATTATTAAAATTCCCTCAAGTCAAGCAATGTAGGGACTGCATTGGTCAGCAGTGCTGAGAACTATGGTATGTTTGAGAATCTCTTTCTTCTCACTCTGTTTACTGGCAAACGAAAGAGCCTGGTTATAAGTGTGGCTTAAGGAAACATACTGGGAGGAGGGAACTCTATTGTATTTTGTTTTTCTTGCCCAGTTGTGTTAGTCACACACTCCCCACTGGTCTTACCTGGGTACTGTCACACTTGTTTAAAGCTGAAACTTCCCAGAGCTTGTGTCATTGAGATCCTCTTGCCAAAGTGAACTCAGCATTTCTCCTTAAATGTTATCAACACCCCACCCCAAAGACAAAGACAAGTCATTTGTTAGATATTGTTAAAGGCCAAGAGTCCTTTTAGCATACAGTAATTTCATCTTGCAGACCCTTTATGGGCTTTCAATGTGTTTCCTTATAAAAATCCTTAGAAACAAATTAAAAGACGATGGTGTTTGGGGCTAGAAAATCATGTTTTCGCTTTTGAATAGCAAAATTACAAAAACACAAGAAATGACAATCCATCGAAGGCTTTAAAAATATATCTTGCAATTGTTTAAATATTTAAAATTATATCTTCTGTAAATCAATATATTGGTTGGTATTAGTTCACGTTAAACAGATAAGAGTATTTCTAAAATCTCATACAACAGTTCTTCAGGAGCTTCTGAAAATAAAAATAAATATGGATTGTTTAGCTAAAGTTCAGATAAGCACCTGAATGTCAAGTCCTTATCCCACTGAACCTTTTATAATTAACCAATCTCTTCTGCATGTGTGATGCAGGTGAAGTGGGCCCACGGTGAACTTCTCTGAGAACTGAATAATCTCTTTTCACTCTGGTCTTCAGTGCTCGTTAGTTCTTTGTACCCTGGCTTGTTTATACAAAGGTACCTTGCATAAAGAAAGCCTCAAAACATCAAAAAAGAAAAAGAAAAAAAGAAAGAAACAGAAGTATACAGTTAAAAAATTTTTTTCATTAGCACACTCTGTCTATACATAAATCCACATAAGTCCAAAGGAATGGATTATATATATATATAATTTATATATATACATATATATAAATTATGTGAGTTCGTTTTAATTAAAGGGAAATGTAGCCTTTTGATCTATGGAATAAACAATCTAACAATAGGAAAAATGCAATCTGTCGAGACATATTTGAGTTATTTTGCAGTAATTGGCTTGGCAGCAGCTTCAGTCACAAATTTCTGTTTCACAGATTGTCCTCAAATGAATAAAGGTTTGCTTTGAAATGTAATTAATATTACTTTCAGCTGCAAGACATTCTCAGGTTGTCAGAGGAATTTGAAGGAGGTAGCTACAAAAGTGAACAAAATAATAGTGAAACTGAAAAGTAAATTAAGGCAAATTAGTGAACACAAAGTAAACTGGACCAATACAAAATGTCAGCATCGTGACTAGAGTTTACCTTCAGTTCCATCTCCTACAGACATTAAAATGATGAATATGGCTAAATAATTCACAAGGTGTCTATTGACTGTGATTACCTCATTTTATCAATTAAACACGAATGAGTGTAGGTTTCATTTATGTATTAATCTTAAAATGTAAAAGCTATTTATTATCTAGTGATATGGGGCAGACCTGAAGGAACAGGGGCTCCATTTAGGGAGACAAATCCCATAAATTTAACATGAATTGACCATTACTACTTCCTTGCCTGTAATGATTAATCATCTATTTGCTGCAAGCCTTTATATAAATATTGAATTTTACTGGTGAAAGGCATAAGTCCTAGTTATGTGTTCAATAACTAATGCTTTAATTACAAGATATTTCCCTATTTTCTGTAAGCCTAACTGTTCTATCTTCATACAGACCTATACAAAACACCAAGAACAAATAAGAACATATTTGCTGTTAACCATCCTCAGAGATGTCCTACTACCCTGTGTATTTAAAACACCAATGCTCGTGATATATCAGCAATTAAATATAAGTAATACTAATTGCACATACTGGTGAGATCCTAAATATCATTTCTCCTCACTTTGATTGGCAAATTTTTAAATATATTTGTATTTATTAGCTGTGAAAGAGTTGAATGTGGTAGTTAATATATAGTTAGAAAAATATTGCCATTTACAAATAAGAATATATGGTTTATTAAAGAATAACCTTAACGAATTTTTCAATCTAGTCTACTGAAATCAGAGAGACAGTTTCTTTTCAGCCTTACAATATATGTTATACAGGTACTATTTTTTCACAAATATTCAGAAATTTGGTGTTTGTGCAGAGACTGTTGGTATGAGAAAATTATTTTATGTTCAGATATCTAGAGTGTTTCCTTTTCACAATTAACCTGTCTTATGGTAACATATTTCTCACTTATTATGTGACCTACAATTAGTTTCAACTTGTGATACCTGGAGAATTTGATAACACAACAAAGTTTGGGGAGGATATTTTGAAAATAAAGGAAAAAGGGAAGATTGGATATGTGGCTTTACTGTATATCCTAAATCTGGCTGGAAGACCAGCTTTTGAACAAGCTGTTATTTTCCACATGGGAGTAGCATTGCTACAGTAAAATGCCAGATTTCATCCATCATAATGTCATCGCTCATATTAAAATGTCTTCAGGGACTGAAGGGAGGGATGGGCAAAAGACATCAAATCAATTTTCAGTCAATTGCTATGGTTTTCAGAAACTAAGCCCTATGTGATAGTGTTATAGCTGCACAAAGGGAGGTTATAAATAAGGTCCATACATCAAGGGAGGAAGTAATTTAGAAAAAGAAAGCTGATTTGACTTTTGTGTGAGTCTGAACATATGGTTAGGGCACAGCTGGGTTATCATTCTATATGTTCTTATAAGAGAACAGAACCAAATCAACACTTTAGAGAAATTAGCTAATCTCCAGGCTTGAAACCATACATTTTGGGGGATCAGTTGATAAGGACTTGAGGTTATTTTGCATTTGTTTAAGTTATTATTTAATTATTAATAAAAGAAAATCTAGTTAAGCATTATTATTTGGTGACTTTGCTAGTGAAGAACTAACCTCTATATGGATGTGTCTTTTCCTTGGAGGCTGGGGAAGAGGAATTGGCCCAATTAAGAGACCTGCAATGCATATATAAATCTTCTTCTACTATTTTGAGCAATTTATTGTTAAATTTATATGGTGTAAAGTGTTGCAACCTATATTTGGCAATATTGCCTCTCCTCTGTAAACAGCCTGTCTTTTAAGAACTGAATCATCACTAAAAAATGCTTGCATGGAAAAGTTGAGAAGGGATGGATGGGGGAGTACCTTGTGGTATTTCCCTGAATTAATAAACTGAAGAAAAAGACATGAATAATGTTACATGATCTTCCCAGCAGAATAAAAAATGATATCCAAGTATTTGTGATATTCTCATTTCCTGCTCAGACTTTAATTATGAAAATACAGAAGATATCTTCCTTGTAAGCTGTAAAATCACAGTAAATCAACATATAAAACAAAAAATACTTTCATGTTCCTAATATACAATTTTGGGTTTCTAATTTGGGGAAATAAAGCTTTGTAAAAGTATTAATCTTCAAATGCTCAAATTGTTATGTGTTGGAAGAAGCAGTGTTTCAGTGTCCTGGTTATCAAAGTAAGTTAGTACACATTCCCAACCTACTGAAGGACATAATGTGGTGACATTGATAACATACTAGCAGGTATGCAACACCATATACATTATGGAAGTTAGAGTGTAAAAACATAGTATAACTTTTAAAACTATAGTATGTGCATAAATGATTAACAAAGAGCCTAATATGGGGAAGCGACAAACTACACAAAGATTGAGAAAATAAACTGCCTCAAATTTTTGCAGTAAGCAGCCTAGTTGGAAATAATAGTTGTACTATTCAGCTGTGCTTGGAAAAATATGTTTCTTTTGAATTTTCACTTATACTTTATTCACATGCAAATCAAGAATTTCATAGAGTCTTAGAGGTCAAAATCAATCAAGAAAGTCCAAATAGTTTCAAGTCAATGGAGATGTCTTATTTAACTGGATACAAGCAAGGTTCTATTATTTATCAGGAATGAATGCTTGATGCACCATTAACATTAAAGTTGTTTTTGCTTTGTTTAGTTATGCAGTTATTCAATTTTCAACTTTAGTAGGTTGATGAAATATTATTTTAGTTTTGTGTTCAACAGAATAGATTTGTTCAAAATGCAATATGTATGTGTGTGTGTGTATGTATATGTATATATATATATGTATATATATATATATATATATGTATTTACTAGTAACATAATACACTGAATTAGACAAGCTTACGCTATTCATTGGTTTAGAGAAAAGAGTGATGGGAAAGAAACAGAGCTATTTTCTAGAAGACTTTTATAAAATTCCCTGACCAGAATGAAAGTAAATTAGCAAGCATCTGATTATTGCTGTATAATTTTATTATAACATTCATACCTTGTTTTTGGTAGGTAGCAGGAAACTCATAGATTACTGAAGCCACCATAATCTTACACATTCATCTTCTGTCTTAGTTTTAAAAAAATGAAGGAAGGACTTACAGTCAAGATGGAGGTATAGGTAAACACGATTTGCTTCCTTGCACAACAACAGCAAAATTTAAAACTAGACTACAAAACAAGTATCACCCAGGTCATCAGAAAATTGAGTTGTATGGAAATCTGACAACAAAGGAATTAAAGTTAAGTCACATTCATCTAGATCAGCAGTTCTCAACCTGTGGGTCGCGACCCCTTTGGGGGTTGAACGACCCTTTCACAGGGGTCGCCTAAGACCATCAGAAAACATATATAATTACATATTGTTTTTGTGATTAATCACTCTGCTTTAGTTATAGTTGGGGGTCACCACAACATGAGGAACTCTATTAAAGGGTCGTGGCATTAGGAAGGTTGAGAACCACTGATCTAGATGGTTAGGAGGGGCAGAGAAGCATGGAGAGGTGTGGAGAGGTGTGGAGACATGCAAAGGGCAGTCCCCCATACAAGTGTGGTGGATAAAACTCAGAAAGAATACCTTGGGAGTGAGGGATCCAAGCCTTACACCAGACCACGAACCCCAGGCTTCCAGTGCCAGGAAGATCAGTCCCCACAACTTTTGGCTGTAAAAACGAGTGGGGGTTGGGGTAATAGTAGAAACCGGGATTCTCGGGAGTCTCCTTTTAAAGCGCCTACAACAGACTTAGGATTTATGCAGACTCACTGCCTCTGGGTTTCAGTACCGGGGCAGCAGCTGGAAGGGCAGTGGTGGCATACAGAAAGAAATTGAAGTATTTAGTACTGGTAGTACCGGGGCAAAACAATACATCAGGGGCCAGGCAGTGGCATTGTCCCCTTTCTGAGCCCTTCCCCACACAGTGTCACAGATCAGCAACACCATATCGAAGACTCCATCAACCTGGTTCACAGAGGTTGTTCCATGCTGGCGATTACCTGAGCTTCTGCCCCATCCAAATTATGGGTGCACTTTTCTACAATAGGCCACACTACTAAGACAGGGAGTCAAAGCAGCTCTACCTAATCCAAAGAAACAAACAAAGGGAGGCTGCCATAATGAGGAGACAGAGAACTATGGCCCAAATGAAAGAAAAGAACAAAACTCCAGAAAGAGAACTAAACAAAATGGAGATAAGCAGTCTATCAGATGCAGAGTTCAAAATACTGGTTATTAGTATCTTCAAGGAACTTATTGCGTACTTCAACAGCATAAAAAAGACCCAGGCAGAAATGAAGGTTGCACTAAGTGAAATAAAGAAAAATTTACAGTGAACCAACAGTGGAGTGGATGAAGCTGAGGATCAGATCTATGATTTGGAACATAAGGAAGAAAAAAAAAAACATTCAATCAAAACAGCAAGAAGAAAAATCAATCAAGAAAAACAAGGATAGGCTAAGGAGCCTCTGGGACAACTTCAGATGTACCAATATTTGAATCATAGGGGTGCTAGAAAAAGAGAAAGAGCAAGAAATTGAAAACTCGGACTCAAGGACATGGACAACAGTGTGGTGATTGCTTGGGGTACAGGAGTATAAGAGAACTAAATAGTAATGGAAAAAACACAGTAAAGATTAAATTTTAAAAAAACATTAAAAAGTATTTTTAAAAATATACTTGTAATTGCTAAACTGAAAAAAAAGGAGCGAGACAGAAAAGTTCCCTAATCTGGCAAAGGAAATAGACATAGCAGTCCAGGAAGCAGATTCACAAGCAGTTTAGACCCAAAGAAGACCACACCAAGATACATCATAATTAAAATGCCAGAGGTCTAGCCAAAGAACTTACATGCATAACCCTTGGACATAAACTAAGGGAGGATTGCTGGAGGGAATGAGGGGTACTGTATGGACAGGAGAACAGGGGGAGAATTGGGACAACTATAATAGCATAATCAATAAAATATATTTTTAAAAAACAATGAAGGAAGCATTTAGCCAAGAGTCATTACAGAGTAACGTTTTGTTAAGTACTTGCTTTTTAAAAATGATGAAACCTCATATAAATTGAAAACATTATTTATTTTATATTATATTATTATTTTATTGTTCTCAATTAATAATGTATCCATATAATTAATGTTTATTTTCAAATCATATGATTCATTTATCTAACAAACAATTATTGAGAATTTGCTGTGCAAGATAGTATAATATATGCTAGGGCTACCATGGAATAAGGAGCATTATTATTTTATTTCAAATTTATTGAGCATAACAGATACTTTACATACCAAATTCAGTTAAAGTTTATAACATCACTATGAATTAGTAACTATTATTATCATTATTTTACATATGGGGAATACAAGTCTTTAAGAGCTTAAAGGATCTTTCTTGCCTAAGGTTACAGACAGTAACCAGGGAAGTAAATCCAGGACTTCCTGACATTGAGTACTTGGTCATCCCAGCTCTCAAGGAGCCATGTGTAATGAGATAAGGGTTATAAAAGGAATATACATTTCAAACTGGAGCATCTTGGTAGACATAATGGGGGAAAAAATCACATTGAATGTGGGTCATGCACTTTTAAGGAAGTTTTCGTAACTGTCACTGACATATCTTTGAGAAAACTCCACATGTCTTTCTATGTTTCTATTTTTTCACCTGATATATGGAAATGTTTCTTTTATCTCTTTATTATGGAAGAATGTTGAATGATTAACTGCAGTCTCTCAAGTGCCTTTCTTTATGATGAAGAACAGCTGTAATTCCTGGCATAAGAATTCTTCTTCTGTAATAGTCCCATTTCAGCTTTAGGACTCTGCTATATCTTTCTGCTTATTATTAAGTAGCATCTAAAAGATACGCACCTGTGTGGAGACATGCTGGGTCTCACATGAATTTAAACACCTAACTTCTCCCTGGAAGTATAAACTAGCACCTCCTAATCACACAAGAACACAGTTTATTCCCCATGACTTACATTAATAAGCTTGTGTCCTATTAAACAATAATATGGCCAATAGAATAAAAAACATTGAATTGAGAATCAAAACCAAATGAAACTATGACAATTGCCCAAAGTTTGGAGTGAATGGAACATTGTATTATTGTTTGATATGATATAATATAGGTAGGTGGTTTATTTTAATGATTTGGGCTCTGAGAGAATGTAGCTAAGTAGTTAAGAAGGCAGAGAATCTAGAGTTCAGTTTTTCTGGTTTGGATTTTAACTACATTGTTGGTTACATAGGTGATCTTGGACAAATTGCTTGTCACTCTAACCTCACATTCTTCAATATGTAAAGTAGGAAAAAAATAGTATCTCCCTCATGGTTGCTGTGAGAATTAAGTGAAATAATGTGCATAAACCCTTTAGATGAATGCCTGAAATGCAGTTAACACTTGAAAAATAGGGGGGGATACACTTAGCTATCACGGATCAGCAATTTAAATGAAAAGTTGCAATATCCAGACTTACCGAGCTATGCATGCTTAAAATGGATGGCTTTGCATCTGAGAAGCAGGAAACATAGTTTGGGCAGTAAAAGGAATGGGGCAGATGGATTTCATCTTCATGATGTATCGTTTGTGCCAGTGGAGCATTTGAAAACTAAATGTCTCACTCTGAAAATTTGCTCTCTCTTTTCTTTGTTTTGTCTCTTCTGTACTTTTTTATTCATTGGAGTTATCCTGTCAACTCCCATTCTTTTCTCATCTTCTTGTTTCTCTCCTTTGTGCTTTTTTATCACTTTTTGCACCTCCTCTCTTCTTCTTTTCCATCCCATGCTTTTGTTTTACCCTTTTGTCTATTTTTTAATATCAGTACACTCTTCTTTCTTTTATTCTCATTCTGTTATTATCTTTCTTTTTTTTTTCTCCCATTTTCTCTTCTTTCTATTTTTACTGTATTCTACTTCAGTATTTTTCTTTATCTAATCCCTTTATTATTCCCATGTATTCACACATGTAATCAATCATATAAAGTGCTTTGATACTTTGGGGAAAAGGTAATACTTTTGAAGTGTTAACTCTGCATTAACACCACCTTTTCTTTCATTCATTTGTATCCTGAGAGTTTCCTCCCTTCTTAGCACTATAGAATGAGAGGCCCCAAAAGTGACTAATTTTTTACTTTTATGTTCAAAACTTCCATTTAGCAGTGAAAGAGGGAGGAGCTGAAATATATAGCCTTTGAGTTCTAGTCAAGAGACTTCATATGGGGGAGAAGAGTAACAAAAGTTCTAAGAAGCAAGAAAGTTGGGTGTTTGTGTGGCTGATAAAGGGAATTCTGTCATTCCTTCATCTTTTTGGTGTAGAAGGAAACCGGAAAAGGATGATAGATATTCCTTAAATATACACAATGAAGAGAGGTAGAGATAATATTTGCTTCCTGTTTGGAAATCTGGGAGGCATCCACTTTTTTTCATGTGTCCTCCACCATAATATCATGACTCATAGTAGGAAATTAATCACTACCTTGACTTCAGAGACAGAACGGTGTTGAGGAGCTCCATCATGTCCATGTGTTATTGTCAAGCAGCTAAACATGTCTAGTGTCCAGAAAGACAAGGATGACAGCCACGTCAGTATATGGATAGGAAGAAAGCACAAGAGAATCATGGGTCCAGAGAGTTGTCAAGTCTGCAAACAGAGGCTATTAAAGGGTAGGTTGGGAGAAACAAGATGGCGGAGGAGTAAGTGGAAGCTACACTAAGTTCCTCCTAGAACTAGTCTGGATTTACAATGTAATTTTGGAGAAATCATCTGGAATAACGAACCGAACACCAGCTGGAGAGAAGTCTTATAACCACGGAGAGACAGAAAAGGCCGCTACATCACAACGTGACCGGTAGGGAGTGTGGAGACGTGGAAGGGCTGGCTGGGCTCCCACGGGTGGCAGCTGAAGGGGCTGAGAAACAGCTCAGCAGCCGGGGATTCCCCCTGAGAAGGGCAGGGTCTAAACCCCCAGCTGGGCTTCCCAGCCTACAGCGACAGAGTGGAAAGTAAAATAGTATCAGCTGTGAAAAGCGAAAAGCCACAGGCTTTCTTGCTAGCCGGAGAGAAACAGCAGGAGAAAAAGAGCTCTTAAGTGGATCACATACGAAAATATTTTGGCCACCACTTACCCTGGGCTCAAGCAGAGGGAAGGCAGAGAGGACTGGAGACACTTGGGGAGAATTTGGCACGGTGGCTTTGAGGGGAGAACTGGAGGAGCAGCTGACTGGGTCCCAGTGCTGACTCATCCCCAGCACTGCGGGTAGACCATTCCCCTCCAAGTGGCGTCAGCCTGAGGGGAAGCAAAAGCCCTGCCTACAGGAATTAAGCTGCCACACCCACAGTCCTTAAGCCTGACAGCTAATCACAGATTGAATAGATTAACAATCAAAGAAGACAGACAACAGCAGTAGATCCCTGGAAGTCTCCAACAGGCTGCCTAGGGCCAGACTGGTACATGATCTGACGCCACCAGAGGCAGATCCAGGAAGTGCAGATCATTCCAAGAAGCACCAACAAACAATAGGAGTCAAAAAAAATGGGGAGACAGAGAAACAACCTCCCATCAAAAGGAAAGGTAGAATCCCCAGAAAGAGTGCTAAATGAAATAGAGGGGAGCGAACTATCAGATATGGAATTCAAAACATGGATTATGGAGAAGCTGAATGAGCTCAGCGGAAACTTCAAAGAACTCCAGAAAAACTACAAGGAACTCACAGAAAATTACGTGAGCATGAAAAAGGACATAGAAGCTATCAATAAGAGCCAGGAGGAAATGAAAAATACGATCTCTGAATTGAAGAACACAGTAGAAGGAATTAAAAGCAGGCTAGAGGAAGCAGAAGATCGGATCAGCGAGCTGGAGGACAACCTACACAAAAACTCCCAGACAATGCAACAAAATGAAAAAAGACTGAACAAGACTGAAGAGGCTCTAAGACAGCTGCAGGACAACATGAAACGTAATAATATCCGTATCATAGGAATTCCAGAAGGAGAAGAAGAAGAGCAAGGGATAGAAAACCTCTTTGAAAAACTAATGACAGAAAACTTTCCTAACATGACGAGAGAAAGAGTCACGCAAGTCCAGGAAGCACAGAGGGTCCCAATGAAGATGAACCCCAACAGGCCCACTTCAAGACACATCATAATTAAAATGCCAACATTCAAAGACAAAGAGAGAATCCTAAAAGCAGCAAGAGAGAAACAACTAATAATATACAAGGGAGCTCCAATAAGGCTATCATCAGATTTCTCAGCAGAAACACTACAAGCCAGAAGGGAATGGCAAAAAATATTCCAAGCAATGAAAAACAAAGGCCTACAACCAAGAATACTCTACCCAGCAAGGCTTTCATTCAAAATGGAAGGTGAAATAAGGAGTTTCCAAGACAAAAGAAGGCTAAAAGAATACATCTCCACCAAACCAGCATTGCAAGAGATGCTAAAGGGTCTGCTTTAAGAAGATGAAGAAACAGAGAGACAGAGAGGAACACGAGTACAAAGGGGGAAAATGACAATGAATAAGTACTGAAAGAAAGAAGGAACTTCTACCATTTGCAACAACATGATTGGAACTAGAGAGAATTATGCTTAGCGAAATAAGCCAGGCAACAAAAGAAAATTACCTTATGCTGTCACCTGTTACAGGAAACTAATGAACAACACAAACAAATGAGCAAAATTGAACCAGAGGTATGTAAACAAGGAATAAACTAACAGTAACAAAGGGGGAGATGGGAGGGAGAGAAGGGGTAAGAAGGGGAAGGGTCTAGTCAAAGAACATGTATGAATGACCCATGGACATGGACAACTGGGTGGGGACTGACTGTGGGGGGGGGCAGGGTGCAGGGAAGCAAGAGGGGGAAAAAAAGTGAGACAACTGTAGTGGAAAAACAAACAAACAGAAAATTTTTTAGTGGGGGGGGGAATAAAAATATAAAGAATAGAAATGCAAGTTCAGTGAATATTAGAAGGACAAGGATTTTCCTTCCGATAAGACAGTCCTACAGATTTAGAGACTTGTATGTGGGTTATGTTACATAAATTAACATGTGTTTTCTGTTTTCAAAGGGCATAAGCCTACAATCTCATTACCTGAGTGATTATCTGTATGCATAGGCCTCACTTAATCCTGTCTGCATTGCTGCCTCCTGAGACTCAATGGTTTGGCTGAACTAAGTGGCTGGGTTGGTGAAGAACGGGGTGGTCTGTGGGCTTCACTTTAAAACTGGTTTCTCTTTTCTATCCTAATGGCTTGGACAGAAAAAGCCCAGAGGCCTGAGATGGGGGAAACCTAAAATATTTCCCTCAGTCCAAAATAAGTATAATGGGCAAAAGGGTTTTGGACAGGTGAGATGTACCTGGCACACCTTCCTCCAAAGAAGCCCTTCTTTTCCCTAATGTGGGACATTGAAAAATTAATACCTGTCTTTTGTCATCTAGTGGTTACGGATTAAATGATGTCCTTTAACCCTGTTGCCCCCAGAATACAACAAGGATGCCAGCCTGTCAAACCAAGCATGCCGTTGTCCAGAGACAGCCAACCAACCTGGAGTCTGCACGATCCTTCCCCTTGTGGGAAGGCCACCCTCCCCTCCACATCCCCACTCTTATTAGGGATTTCTTGACCCACGGGTAGGTAGGACGACGACCATGTCCAGCTTGAAGCAGCTAGAGGAGCTCGAGACCTTCATCCATTGTCCTTTATAAGATTGTAAAGGGTCTTAAGTCTGAGAGGGAGGAATTGTTATTTTTTATTGTTAAAATATTTAACTAATTAATTAATTAATTTTAAAAAAAGAAGAAGAAGAATATATGAAAGGGTGAGGCGGGAGAGCTTGTATGTACGACCCATGGGCATGGACTTGGAGAGGGGATTGTTGGGGAAGGGGGGTGCTGGGCGGAGGGGAGCAAAGGGGAAAAAAAATTGGAACTATTGTAACAATATAATCAATAAAATATACTTAAAAAAAAAAAAAAAAAAAAAAAAAAGGGTAGGTTGTCCACTCAGTAAACATGGCAGGATTTGCACATTTAGACACTGTAGATATTTGTACTCATAAACAAAGACCATACAGAATAAATTTTATATCTCAGTGAAAACCACTGTAGGATGGATCAAGGTCAAGCAGTGCTCTTTACTCTTGTGAATGTCTTCCCACTGCATAAACCCCTGAGGTTAGAATTAATCCCAAGGAGAAATAGACCTGAGAAGAACATTGCTGAATCTGACAGAACATACCAAGACATGCTGAGATTAAGTTTTAGCTGTGAAGCTGAACTGGAAATTCTAAATGGAAATTAATGCAATTGGAGTCACACTAAGATTTGTGACTTTAGAAAAGCCAGCAGTTACATGACAGTCACCCATGGTTACCTTGGAATATTGTAAATAAAGATCTGTTTTTCTCAACACTAATTATTGCGTCTTACACCAATGCACCATGTGAACAAGCCCCCCTTTGCTCAGTCCCCAGTGGGGATATGTACAAGAGGCAAATGATCCATGTTGCTCTCTCACATCGATGGAATAAACTTGCAACCAGGACAACACCCATCCAACTGAGCCACACGGGTCAGGGCAAAAACATGTTTTTTGCTGTTTCTCAGATTGATGAACACAAATCGTAATTCTAATTTCTTTTTTTAATTAAGTTATTGGGATAACATTTGTTAATAACATAAGTTTAAGGTGTATGATTCTGTATTAAATCATCTGTTTCAGGTGTACAGTTCTATAATATGTCATCTGTATCAATTGAAATAGTACTGAACTTCATGATGTTGACAAATGTTTACAATAGAAAGCAGAATTATACCCATATCATAATTTTTCATGCAATTCCCCTATTTGAGAAAGTGCACTCCATTAAAAATTACAGCAGGACTATAGGACCATTCCAGACACATCAGTATATATGTCCATCCTCTGTTTAAGAAACATTTACACTGTGGAAAATCTATAGTGATGGTTCAGACACAAAAAGAAATAGTGGTTGGCATTAAGGAATAGCAATCAAATTTAAAGTTTCTTGAATATTATTTATACAAATGCATTTTTTTTGCATCTTGCATTTTTTATAATTTTAAGGCTGTAATATTTAAATTCAAATAATTTAAATAAATTAACTTAACTTTAGGGTATGTTAAAAGGTGGTATGCTAAGGAAGAATTTTAAATAATAACTTTCTATTTTAAAATATTTTCTCCCTTATTAACACAGGAAAATTCTTATTTAATTGTCCAAGATAACAAATGTCTATTTTCTTATATTTTATATGTGCCTGTGTAATTTGTTGTCTTAAAATAAAGTTTTATATTATCTTATCTGTAACAGTTATTTGAAATTCAATACAATATTTGATTCTTACAGACTTTTTTATGTCAAAGAAACATTTATTTCAGCTTTAAAACAAATTACTGATTGAAACTACTGTAACTGGGATGGTAAAGCATTTAAATATTTTAAATCTTTGTATCACCATAGTTTTCATGTATACATTGTGACAATTCTTATGTTTCCATCCTAGAAAAGATTGATTTGTGTTCTATTTGAATGCATTTTTCATCATTATTAGCAAGATATTGATTGCTGTGATAATAAGCATTTTCAGGAGGAAGGTATTTTATCACTGAGATTGTAGCAGCCTTTCTCACTTTACTGAAAGTCCCACTTATGAGCTCTGGGATATGTTTTATAATATAACCTTCTTAATCTACAGACAAGCAAAGAAATACATGTCTCATGTCTTCCCTGGGGACTCAAATGTCTCTTTAATAGAGAGTTTATAGAAGATACTTTCCAAGCATTGTGTTATCATAAGAAGTGGCAAATCAGACATGGCTTAGAAGAGAGGAATGATGGTTTCTTTTGCTTATTGGTCATTATCTTAAAATCTGATGTTTGTAGGTGGCAGCAAATTTAACGTATAAGAATAGGATCTCTTTGGGAAATCTCATCAGTATTTGCATTTCAAAATCACAGCCTCCCTACCTCCCTTAGAATCACACAAAGTCATTGTCTTCAACTCAGCTTGATAGCTCTATTCTTTGTCCCTCCCAGCAGCATGGTGGCCTACTCCTTGCCAGCAGTTAGCTCTTATGCTTTGTGTTATTAGCAAAGTTATTTCAGTTGGTCTCTGATCGCACTGTTTTCTCTCGGTGTGCTTCTTCCACCTAATTGTCCATTTACTTGCCCTTCAAATGCTTCTTTATACACTGCAGAGGCCTGCACTTGCCTGTCCAGTATGGAAAATTTTACCTTCCCTGTCCTGTTGTCATGTTCATGACTTAGCATGCAAGGCAGAGTGTAGCACTGAAGCCTTTACCATAGAACTCTTAAAAGCATGCGTGTGGATTAAAAGTGAGCAAGTGCACCTTAAAAATGTTTTGGCTTTCAATATTTTTAATTTTGAGCAGCCAGGTCCAAACCTGCAACTCTTGGGATTAGAAAGTTTTGTATATGAGAATCGTTTTTAAGCATATTGATTTTCTACTCTCCTAATCTCCCAATTCTATGAAATTCTTCTATTTTCATCTACCAAACCCTGTTCACCCTACCACATTCTTTTCAATATCTATAGAAGAATGCAGATGAATTTAGCTTGGATGAATATGGAGTTGATGTTTGGTTCAAGAAACAAATTTTATACCTAGTTTTTTAAGAGCACCATTACATGTTACAAGACTAAGTTCCTACTTGGATATAAGTACCCTGAAGTCTGGGCTTTTTGATTCATTTATTCACTTGTCTATCTTAGTGACTACACTCCTACCTGCCACATAGTAGTTGTTCAGTAAATATTTGTTCAACAAATCATTCTTCATTATCTGTCTAACCTAAATCATATAAATCGCACACATCAATTTCAGTTCATGATACCCATCAAAGTAGCATTAAGTGACTATTTATACAAAGTACTATTTTAGGAATACAATAAAAACTAGACCTAGTTATTTTCTGTGTATTATCTGTTTACCATGTAAAATGGATAGTCATATTAAGAAAAAGGGAAATAAGCACTGAAGAAATAAAAATATTTCATTGGAATTTGGTAAAAATATAATTTACTTATGTATAGGTAAATTTTGTAATGTGACATATGAAACATGCATTAAATGCCTATATCCACACAGGAAAAGTGAATGTGTTCACTCTTTCTTCACACTGCTGGAGATCCACTCAGCATGGATCACAGGTCCCTGGTGTAAGATAAAGCAATCTGATAGGGAATCTCACCTCTTCTTTATCATTCACAGTTTATTTCAGAGCTTAAAAAAAGTTAAACTTATATACATATATCTCTAGTTGCTGAACGGAAGTAGTGGGGTAAAACAGACCACAATACATGCAATTGTACTTTCTAGGCAAAATTTTCAGAAAATATCCTAAATCATTTGTCTGGTAGGGAAGGAAAAAGTAACCTAACCAGGAGAACAAAAGATCACTGGATAGGAGAATGAGAGAACAATGGGGTTGGGAATAGGAACTGGTGGAAGCAATTGTTAGATCATTCCGGTAGTCCTCAGTCACCTCATTTATGACACTAAGAGAATTTGAGGGAGACCACAGGGCTTTTCTGAATTGCCTGAATACTACTGATGAAGATGATCCTATTAGTTCTGTCTTATGAAAGGCTGACAATTTTATTGTTGACACTATTACAGATGTCCCTCACTTCCCCCCTTTTTTGCCCCCTCCACCCAGACTCCGCCCCCCCACCACATTGTTATCTGTGTGTCCATGGGCTGTGCATACATGCATGTATGTTCTTTGGCTGATCTCTTAGCTCTTCATTTTGAACTTTGAGGAATTTGGGGGCTTAATAAATCTTATCTCCACAACCATGGTATCTGCTAGAGCAGCAAAACCCTGTGTAGAGGACCTTTGGAGAGCAATTCATGACCTAACTCTATCCTAATAATGTGCCAGGATCTTGATGGAAGGGACTGAGAAGAAGTGAATCTTTCAAATACACGGCACTAATCTCTCATTAAATTCTCTGTTGCCAATATGTTGAGGTTTATTAGTTCCTTTTAAAACAAAGCACCATGAGTTTAAAAGACTCAGTGATAACTATATTTGAGAAGAAGGTATATTTACTTTTACACAAGAGGTTGTGTGTGTATGTGTGTTCTGAAAAGACACAGCTAAAGAGATTATTTTCTGTTGAATAACAATTCAAAAAATGAAACTGAAACCGCATTGTATTGTGAAGAAAAGACCCCTTTGTAATGAAAACAACCCTCCTGAGCCACTTACTAGAATATCCATCCAAAATTCATTTACTAGTCCAGTGGTTCACAAACCAGTTGCAAGGAGCTTTTTAAAAATACTTATTTCCAGGCCTCAGCCCAGGACAATTAAATGAGACTATCTTGATGTGGAACCCCCCCAGATAGTATTTTTAGAGACTCCTCAGTAGTTCTGATATATAGCCTGAGTTGGGAAGAATTGATCGGACCCTTTTCTGATCTATAACTTTCAAAAGAATAAGTATTCCCAAAGTTTCTGGAGCAGCTGTTTGCATTTGGGAATATATTTTCTCAAATGAACAATGTTGTCTACTGTGGTTTAATTCCCTAGGCCTTTCCATAAGAGCCTAATTAAGCACAATGTGTCTGAAGCATAGTACTCTGTTAATGGAATGATAGAATTTAATCAACATGTATACTAATGTTCTTGCAAAAATAGGCTCTGAATTCTAAGTGGTTGGAAAAGAATAAAAACAGATCACTGCCAGCAACCCAGTCAAGAAAGACCCATTGCACTTACCTCCTCTATCCCCTTCCCCTACCGGCCTGCCCTTGTATCCCATAGTTGTGAGGAGAGTAGAGGAACCCAACAGTTAACCTCTCTTGTCTCTGTTTTTCCTAGATCGTGTAAAAATTAATCTACCAGCTCCCCTCCCATGGCCACAGCAGCGCTGCTTCTTACCAGGACTTCTTTCCTTCTAGGGATACAGATATGGGACCAAATCCCCTTGTTGTGTGCCTGTGTGTGTGTCTATTTGTTTGTTTTCTGCTCTTCTACACTTCTTTACTGCCTTTTTATAAGTGATGGAGTTGTTTTCTGATAGCAATGCAAGACAGATAAGGGACAAAATGATTTCTTCCTATGCTCATTTCTCCCCATAAAATCTGTGCATGTAGACATTATAAGTACAACACCCTACATATAATTTGTCTTCCAAAGTAGAACAACTTTGAAAGTAAAAATGGTGTTAAACAATTGCACTGGGAAACAGAAGTAAATCAGGACAGCCCCCTAGGTTACTCAAAATATTGAGACAAATTTATTTGCATTTTATCACAGGCACTCAATGCTGGTAAGAGCTTTGAAATAAAGTGTAGGAATGAGGTTGAGAGGGGAGTGTAACTCCAGCAGTCCTGGTGTGGGGTGATGTTCAGCAATGAGATAAGGTGAATGGGTTGGGGAGGAAGGAGAAAACCCTACCCAAGAGTAGTTGGAGTAAATGTAAATGAAGAATAAAATGTCCAGAGGAGTTGCTAGAGACGAGAAGTGAAGTTTTATAGTCACTGAGTCACTGAGAACTTTTGGTTATTTTAGAGGAGAGGGGCTTTATTTTGTGAAGGATAAAAATGGGTTATAGAAATCAAGTGAACACTGTTCACAGAACATGAATATTGAAAAAGCGAATATATACCACTCATGTTTGTTCAAAAATACTAAATTTTATTAAGCTGAATTGTTTCTATTATTTTGATGTCTCCCTGTACTCCTTTCCAACTGTGTGCTACTGGTTTGCAGTATCTGGTGCCCCCAACTCAACCGAGCAAGAGTCCATCTCTACTATGTGAACATCTCTCAGAAGACATCTCTACCCCCTTCAACATAGCAACGGTGAAAAAAAAAGGAATTAGAGAAAACAGTATGTGAAATTTCGACCTTGTGGTTGAACATTGATTTTTTTTTTTCATTTACACATGTTTCCCTCTGGGAATCTCATTCACATGCCACTTGGAAGAATTACTTATGCACCCGTATGTATGTACTAGGATTTCTAATGCCTTAAATTTTTGAGCAGACTGATATTATGTCCAATCTGAATGATCTTGTCATTATTTTCTTTCAGTTGGAATTTATGATCTGATGAACACTTTGATACCTAAGGAATGTTTGAGATTGAACTGAATTACTCTATTTTTTGGTCCCACTTGTAAAAATACTCCATTTACAACACAAACAATAATTATTAATATTAGAATGACTAGACACTATTATTTAACCTGATTAGAAATAATCTGCCTTAAAAACCCAACATTTTCATACCATATCAATTTTATTATATTTTTAATAGAATATGTCAAATGAATACAAACGTCCAAAGAGACAGATTGTACAATATTTATTTTAAAACAGTTATTGAGCCCATCCTATTTGATAGACACTTTAAACTTTATAGCTGTTTTATTTCACCTTCATGACCAATCTTTGAAGTGTAGTTAAGAAGTCACCAAAGAACAGTAATCAAGGAAGGGTTGGCATGATCACATACATATACACAAAAGATTTGGAGGTAAGGTAGAGTGAGTATGGGGAGGCCATTTGTGGAGACTATGGCAGTAGTTCAGGTGAGAATTTTTAGTTACCTAGACTAGGGCAAGGAAAATGCTGGAGAGCAATAGACTGCTTTAAAGATAATTTTGAAAGGACATGTGCTGTATTTGTTATTAGGGTAAGGGATTGAGAATAGCGTTAGTTATTGTGTCTTACATAAGTAAATTGATAGCGGTTCCTTTCATATATAGGAATGTCTACAAGAGGGCCAGATTGTGACCAGTTTGAAATGGGTGATTCAGGGAGTGATATTGTCTCATTTTAGATGCACTGAGTTGGAAGTGCTTTCTAAATAAATAAGAGTACCACAACAGTATTGTTGGATATATGGTCTAAGCTTAAATGAGAAGTTGTTCTGGAGATTATAAATATGCAAGTTATCCATGCACTGATAGTAATTAAAGCCAAGGGTGTGAACGATAGTCTCTAGAAATGAAGGGTAAAATAAGAAGGTAAGAGGGCCAAGTATGGCTGGAAGGATGCAAACATTTAATGTTAGGTGGTAAAGATAAAACTTGACAAAGGCATAGATAATGAGTGGCCGATGTGGTAGGAGCCACCAAGAGTGAACAGTAATGTAAACTGTGGACTTCAAGTGATTATGATACATTAACGTAGGTTCATCAGTTGTAACAAATGTACTACTCTGGTTGGGAATGCTGATAAAGGAGAAGCAGTGAGGGTAGAGTGGGGAGAAAGCAATATATGAGAAATCTCTACACCTTTCCCTCAATTTTGCTGTGAACCTTAAACTGCTGTACAAATAATAATAAATTTTTAAAGATCTGAGGAGACCAAAAATGTATTGAGTTGGATAGCCAATATAAGAGAGTGGTTTTCAGGAAAGACTTCATAGTGTTGGTTACTATTCAAAAATCAGGTAAACTGAGGACTAAAAGTTGTTGAATGGAGTGATATGATCAGGGGGAAGAAAAATTGGGAACATTGAAAAATGCATTATTATGTATTCCCAAAGTTTTATAATCTGTTTTTGCATTTTATATTGCACTTGTCAAGATATTTGCATGTTGTTAAATGTTTTTTTCTAGCAGAGTGCTACCATAGTTTATTAAATGCATTTCATATTTTTGGCCATTAAGATTGATTCCAACATTTTTGCCACTATGAGCAATCCTATAAGGAGCAACCTTATAACTCTTTCTTTATTAATATAATTATGTTCTTGGTCTATATTTCTAGGAGTGTAATCAGTAGGTTAAAAGTTTTTCTTTTTAACATAGGAATACATAATCACTGGAATGTTATTACCAAACCAGTCTGAGACTAAAACTGCATAGTCTCCTAATGTCTTTCCTCTGATGAATGGAGTAAACTTAAGTGATTTTTTTTCTTTGATTACCCATATTTAATTGGTTCAGACATGTCTTCAAGACTACTTTCAGTTTAATCAGAGTATAAAAACCTTACTTCTAAAAAACAAAAATGTGTTAATATTTAGTTAGCACTTTGTTGCAGGAAATATGTTATGTATATAGATTAAATAGATAAATAAAGATAGATAATAGATGATAGATACTCATTTACTTCTCGTAAGGTCCCATGTTTTTTCCTTTTATTATTTCTCTTTAGCTATTAAGCATAGTAGAGTTAGACTACTTTTGCAAAGTAGGTTGAGTAAGTTCTCAGGTTCAATTCCAAGGGAAAACTTTAGAGGATATAGGCCTTAGTAATGGTGACATCCTAAAGGTGGAACATGGAGTTAAGCTAGGGTTGGGGAAGAACAGTAAATAGGCCTGTGGTCTCTGCAGAATATCCAAGGCCAGATGATTTTGTATAAAATTTTGTATTTTACCATGTGTTTCTAATGTAATGTCCTTTCTAATTTTCAAAATAAACTATTGGAAAACATACCATGCTTTCCACTAAGAAGAAGGAGAAGGAGTCAGAGGAGGAGAAAGAGAAGAAGAGGGAGCAGAAGGGGGAGAGAAGGAGATAAAGTTGAAGGGAATGGGCACTTGCTTTATTTAAAGCACAGTAATTATAAAGTAAAGAAATTGAAACGGTATAAGGGATTAAGCAGCATTTTTCTAACAAAAAGAAATGGCTTAGAGTATGAGAGTTTCTTCTGAGAGAATGTACTTACTTTCCTGGGTAAAAACCAAAGTTGAAAAGCAAGAGATAGAAGGCTTTCACTTCTATATGCAGATCCACATCTTTTTAAATGGAAAGTTAAATATTGGTGAGAGAGTCATTAGGAACAAAGCAAATAAGATCTTTTGGATAGAATAGAGATAGGTACTAACAGTTTTTTGCCAACCACTTAAAAATAGGAGATGCAGCCTGTCTAAAATAAAAATTGAAAGAAATTATTTTAAATACCACCGTGATAAATTAGATTTTAAGGTCTTTATGATAATTATAGACAAAAGATTCTGAGATTAGCTCCTGAGAGATAAATCCAATTGATTCATGGTAAAATGCAGTGTTTCACTGTATGCATCTCATTTTGGTATTATCAAAACCATTTCAACCACATATTTATATCTCTCATCATTCCTTCTTAGGTTTCAAAGTCAGAAATGGAGTCAATTATTTTTCTGAACTTTATGAAACTGCTTTATTTGTTTTTTATTTTCATCCTAGAACACGTTATTTTATTTGTACCATGTTTCTGTATTGGTTACTTGTTTTGATCCAGTATACTTCCCATAGTGGCTTTCCTCTGTTGGAATTTATATGTGACACTTAAGAGCCACAGAAAGTATAGGGGACCACTTAGTTGAAATTGTTTTTACTCATGTGTTAAGTGAAAGATTTTGATTAGACGTTTTCTAAAATCCCTTCTAACTTGAAAAATGATATGATTCTTTTTTTACTTTATTTTTTATTGTTTACACTATTACAGTTGTCCTCACTCCCCTCTTTCCCCCCACTTCCACCCAGGTCTTACACCCTGTTACCTCGCTGCCACCAATGCACTGTCATTTGTGTCCACAGATTATTCTCATAAGTTTGCTCTCTTTGCACTCTTTATTTTTTAAGTACTGCTTTAACACTAATGATAGAAGTGCATGGCATATAATTTCCAGTGTAGAATTTCATCTTGTTCATTCCCCATTTAGGGCTATTAAGTCTTGACTGATTTGCAGTGGAATTGTATTTCAGGTATAACTCACTTAGTAATAGAAATTGGAACGTGGTTTCTGAATCTTATCTGTATGTGTATATTTTATATACTAATACTAACATTATGATAAAATATATGATTGCTACAATTGTCCTATAGCTCAAAATCAGCCTGATCATTATTGATATTACTAATTTATATAGACTTATATTTTGCCTTCCACTTGAAGGACAAATTAACTGTAGTTTAAATTGCCATTTTCACTTTGAAATAAAAATAAATAGCTTGTCTTTCATCTCTGCATTCATCTTGTGAACATTTGCTGTCAGAGAGTGACTTCCTTACATAGTGAATGTGCTTGATTTGCTTCCAAATCATGCTCTGTGAAACTGAATTTGGTTTCATAATTTCAGACTGAACAGAAATAAGATGAATCTTATCTTCTCTATCTTGAGAAAACTAAATTTGTTAATCCTCTGTGCCATAGAGTTAAATCAAAAGACTCAGACTTGGAGAAATTATAACAGTAGTTTCTGGGAACATAGCCTTTCTGATTTCCTTTTTCACTATGTTACTGACACTTTAAATGACCTGAAGTAAGTAATGCAAATGCATCATTTCCCTTTAATAAGTGAATATTACTATGGAATCTCTCAGGGATTTGTATAAGTTGTTAATTTTTTTGAGAGCCTTGTGCATGAAGGGCACTTAAAAATTACATTTACTATATAATCAAATTTGAAATATTGAAAATTGGAAACATGGGATATTTCACAGGATTGTTATAAAACTATGATTTTTTTCTCATTCCTTCCTACCACCTCCTTTTACTCCCTATGAATCATCATAGAGGAAAAGAGTATTGAAAGTACTGTGAAAAATATGAAGTATGCCAAGCTGAAAAACTTCCCTAATAGTAATTCCAGAATGTAGTATAATTATTAAGCAAAAACTAATAATGACTTAGCAATTAAACTAGTGATCTTAAGAGAGGTTCTTCACTAAAGAAGCTTCTTGCCGTAATACCTCCTTTGGAAAAATCCTACCTTCAGAGAGGATGGTACTATCACTTTTATAATAAATACCTAGCCTTAGCAGTCAACTTTGGTAAATGACAAATAATTTAAGATATATGGCTTTACCAACTATTTAAGCCAAAGTTGAATGGCACTGGAATCTGTGTCTTTCTAAGTCATGTGACAGGTAGGAATGAGAACATCAAAGGTTCCAGGAGGTGTCAGACAGCCCAGAGCAGCCCTGTTGTCTGCATCCTGTAATCTGTAGAATCATATTGTATCATCTGTAGTTCAAGCCTCTGTATTTTCACTATACTGGGTGCCTACCATGTTCTAGACCTTTAGGAAAAGCCCCTCTTGCTACACAATCAAACGGCTTCTTCTTTTTTAGTGTATTGTATTAATCTGTCAGGAGTGTTGGATGCTCTCTGCCACTTCCTACTCATGAGGCACCACTGTCCTTGGCTTTTCTAACTGTAATTGTCTCCTATTTTGTTCTTAACTCTATAACTGCTGCTCACAGGTTTTTTCAACCATATACTCTTCCTCTGCAACCTCGTGCCCGTGGGCTATGCTCATATGCTGCTGCTAACTCTAAAACTGATGCATCCAATACTAATCTGTGTCTCCAGGTGGATCTACCTATCCATCTGCCCATCTCTTTTGATATCCTGTGGGCACCTCACACTCAAGGTGCTCACTAATCTAATCCTAACTGCCCTCTTACTTTTCACCAACCATGAATCTCCTCCTGCATTCACATCCAAGTAAACTACCTCCCTCCCTTCCTGACAACACAGGCACTCGTTTTTGTGACCTTCTTCCCCTCCACTTACAACCTTGACTGGTCTGTCACTGAGCACTGTCAGTCCTTCCTTCTGAATTCCTGTGGAAGGCAGATCAAAGACAAAGAAGCTCTGGAGTAAGACTCCCTGGGTTCACATCCCAGCTTTAGTCTTTGGAGAGGCCTGAGTTTGACCCAATTTTTTCTTTACAATTGAGTCTTCTCAACTGTAGAGAAACAGTACCTTAAAATATAGGAACTTCGTGAGTGTGACAATTTGATGAGACAATATAGGGAAAATGCTGATCTAGCCTGTGATACATACTAATGCATGTAAATTGTTTTTATCACTAGCCCCACTCTCCATCTTCCCCCAGTCCTGCCCTCGAACCCCTGCCCTCTAACCATGGGTGTTCCAAGGAGGGCCACTTCAGATGCTTCCCCATTGACCTCCTGCCTCCAGGATTCAATCTATTTCCACCCTGCAGTCAGAGGGGACTTTCTAAATATAGGGATATTGCTCACTTCCCTGTATAATACCCTTTGTTTACTTTTCATTGCTCTTCAGATTACATCCAACTCAACACTGTGCCTGAGACTCTTCATCACCTGACACTCTAGGTTTCAATTTCAGCTGCTAGAATAAATGATGCTCTTTCTTCCTGCCCAGTCTTGCACTGCTTTTCTCAATGTCAGGAACATTTTCTTCACTTTCTTCCTCACCCAGGGCTGAACCTTTGCATCCTTCCACTTAGTCACTTTCCTCATTTTCAATTAGGTGCCTCTGCTCCATGTTCTCTAGCACCAGCATTTATTAGAGCACTTGTCTGGTGGTTCTGGAATTTTTAAAAAATAACCTCTCCTGAGATTGTTCTGTTCAGTTTCTATCTCCTGTGCTCAACCACTGTCTTATACAAAGCAACATTTATCTTACACAGTATCAATTACCTCCAGGGGTGACATAATATGTTTACAGCCTTCACTGGACCTCCAAAATATATACAGACTGGACCTCCAGGAACATATACAGACTGGCTCCCAGGAACATATAGGCCTTGTGCCCCTGAAATTTAAAAATGTTTGTTATACTTACCATATCTTTTATTTTTGACTTTGAATCAGTTATCTGACTGGAAGACAGTTCTCTTCTTGTTACTAGCTCACCAGTTCCCATCATTAGAAAGGAAAGAGGGGGAGGGAGGAGCTTCAATTAATATAGCAAGCTTGCAGACTCTGAGGAACCAAGAATACTCCTGTCCTGATGAGCAGATGCAAACCTCAGTATCTTATTTTTGGGTTTAGGAATCTGGCCAATGAAAGAGGCAGAAACACTAGCAGTGTCATCCAGTACTGAGAATTTAAAAAAAAAAAAAAAGTGCCAAATGCAACAGCCTTTGCAAGCATCAAGGAAGGAAAAAGAAAACAGATTAGTCTTTTTAGCAATAATAACACATGCATAGAACAACATTGACACAAATATGCCAAAAATAAAAGTGTTTAAAAGGTATTTTCCTCAGGAGACTACTTCTATATGCTTTAAATAATTCTAATGTGTAAAATAAAAGTTATACTTGAACTTCCTATTATGTTGTTGTTGTTTTTTCCTTAAAAACCCTCAAATTTCATTTGAGAACAAACTGGATTTTTATTACCTGACTGGAAGAGAATATTTTAGATATTTTTCAGCTCCATTAAACATCAGCTCTGACTAAAAAAGCATATGCCTAGGTGGGTGTTGATTAATGGTGCTAAAAACACTTTGTGTAGGATTTTATGCTAATTACCCTTTTTACCCTAATTCGTGTCAGTTTTAACAATCTAAATTAGCATTTTCTCCAAGGACTCAGGAATGTGAGAATTGTGAAATTGGCTCAGTAAGCTGAGTTAGCAGTGAAAAAATTGAGATGTTCTATATTTCTGTATTAACATCTGCTGCTAGTTCAAAGCATGATCCTTTCAAAATGATGAATACATTGAAAAAAAATAGGAGAGGTGGGAGAGGTACAGCATACTTTATATTTTTAAAAATTGTAGTATTTGACATTGTCATCAACAGTTCCATGTAATCATGGCTAGAATAATTGATTTTTTGGTATACAATGTCTGAGAAATTGACTGCATTATTGCAGATACAAATATTTCTGCTTTTTTGTTATTTTGGCACTTGTATGATAAAACACACTCTAAAAGACATTTATTTGGTTAAGGAAAAAACATCAGGTTAAATCCCAGTAAAAAAATTAACTTTTATTTTTTTTATTTTTCAGGTAGCTCAAATAGGAAGCACATGCATTTCCAGATTGTTCTTTTAAAAATAAAATGCCTAATTTCTTCAAGGAGGAAGATTTATAATAAACTTTTATTTCATAGAATAAGATGTGGAGTTAGACATTTAGAAAGTAGATGCAGTAGTTGTCAACTGCATGTAAAAGAATATTCATCACTTTAATAATCTATTCCAGGTTTGGGAATTTATCCAGTTTCTTGTTATTATCATATTCTATGAGACCTAAGACATATACCAAAATGTTAAGGTGACATTTTATTTGAAGAAAAACTTTTCAGCTTCAGATGAATACTCAGCTGCTATGAAGTCAGATGTAGAGCCAAGTAATTTCTTCATTGTGCACATATTGTTGATGAAATCTGAACTATAGAATAATTCTCAGTTCATAGTGCTCAAAACATGGACGTGTTTCCCAAATCTGAAATCTGTTACTGCTGACAGTTAAGAGTTGAAACATGGATGCTGGTTGATTTGGATCATTACCTAGTTCTAGTTTCTCTAGCATTCTGAGGAATACTTAAATGGTGGATCAATACTTCTCTATATTCTACCAAGTTCTAGCATTAAAAACACTAGTATAGAGCTGCTTAGAGAGGCTGCAGAGAATCATCTGCAGGCTATTGTCTGCTTAAAACTTCCTGGAGAATCTACTGATTCAGTGAAAGTATGAAAGGCGGGCTCTGCATGGAAGTAGATGGGCACACTTGAGCAATGCCCAGTTGTATTGTGTTCTAGCATTCCTCATTTGCCTTCCCTTCTCAACAAAATCACTTGCTGTTTTACTCCTCTACTCAGGTTGATTGATTCGGGCCTTATGAGCCAAAAGCAGGGAGCTGTCTATATGACCACCAGTCCCACAGGTGACATCGGCACCGAGAAATAACAGGGAGTCAAAAGGTGGCTGCTATTCACTAGGCTTTTTATTAATACAGATTCAATACAAATCCATACTAACCTAATAACAACAATAATCATTCAGATGCTATCTGTAATAACATCACACAAGGGAATTCAGGGATAACAAACCCAAGTCCCAGAGTCTCAGTCTATGGGTCCAGGAGATAGCATCTTACAAGGCAGAATCTCCAGAGCCAGTGGGCAGCATGGCAAAAGAGTGCTTGGCCCAGCAAGGCAGAGCCTTAGGTGCCACAGTAGTCAGGGGATCAGTGGGGAGTGGAGCAGCACCTTGGTGTGTGGAGCTCAGCTGTGTCAGCAGGAGTCTGAGTTCCCCAATTCTTAGACCCTCGAGGGTCTCATGTACTCCACCCTTCTGAGTCTCTCAACAAATACCTTGATTTCTTGATAATTTGCTGGAGAATTTCTGTTGGGCTCATCCAGGGGTACTCCACCTTTACAGATCTGTCTATTCAGGTCATGTGTACAAATTACCTTGAATACTCCACCCTACCAAGCATTACTTAGGTAGTTTCTTCTTGAACCAGACTCTACTGCACATGCTCTAAACATGGCCTCTTAGTTGACAAGACTGATGCTATCTTAGTTCAGTCCTGCTCTCTACACACCATTCTGTATAGTTGGGTTTTTCTTTCCCCTTTCAAATAATTTTCATACATCTCAACAATGTTGTGCTCATATTATAGAATAGTCACAATACAGGAAATTTAGGTCATGCAAAAACACTTTATGAAAGATCAATTTTAAAAACTGAATGTAAATTTGTAAGTGGTTAAGTATTTAAGATCATATTAATGTTTAATAATTCCACTTAAGGACCACATTTCTGCTATGTTATACTTGCCAAGATTTTTTTTACTCTTTGCTCATTATTTTTGCCTGGTTTAATGATAGCTTTTGTAAATGTAAAGCTTTCCTTGGTATAATATTGCCTGTTTTTTTAACATTATCTTTAATATTTTATAGCATGCTTTTTCCTAAATTAACATCATATCATGGTAGTTGTTTGGCCATCTTGCATCTAATTTATGTTCCAGTCTTACTGATTTCCAGCTTGCTTGCAGCACAACATCCGCCACTTAACTTATCTTTGGAAGATGTTTTTATAGGATATAAATATTTTATATTGTAACAGAATGTTCAAATAATAATCACCAAAATAACTGAAAATGTTGATGCTGTTAACAGTAGTATTTTTCATAAGCTACTAACAATGAATGTTGCAAACACAAAGTTTCTATTTACTAACTGAAGTGGAACCACAAAAAATGTAAGAACAGTTTAATTAGCTTTGAAATTATAGAGTTCTTCATTTTTAAAAACATTCTCATTTGAGGACATAGTCATTGATTTTTAAAGAAAGGGGAAGATATAGAGAGAGAAAAAAAGAATCAATGTAAGAGAGAAACATTGATCATCCACCTCCCACTGTCCCCCTGACCAGGGTTTGAACCCACAACTCAGCTATGCTCCCTGACCAGGGATGGAACAGGTGACTCTTCAATGTATGGGGTGATGCTCTTACCAACTGAACCATATCAGCCAGAGCTTAATTTTTAAATATTATGGAATTTTATACTCTAAATGAGTCTCTGAAGTGATTATATCAATATTTTATGTAAATAATTTCAAATACAGGGGATAATAATGAGAAATGGTGTGAAGCACCTAATAGTGTCCTGTCACAAGAGACGTGCCCTTGGTTTGTTCTCTGAGCTTCTCCTTCCACTGCCACACTGGCATTTCCCTTAACCACACTTCCCAGACCTTCCAACCAAATGTTTATGTTTCTCCCTACCTCACCCCTCACCTTTTCTAGTCCTTCGTAGTAGCCTCCTGAAAGGTCTGCCTGACTGTAATAATCTCATCTTGATCTCCTCACACCATCTTCAGAATCAATTTGCAATCAGGTGGACCTTTCCACAGTGCAAATATGACCATGTAACTCCTCTGGCTTAATGCATTTTAAAAATTTTTTCATTACTTATATGACAGAATTCAGTCTCCATGGCATGACATCCAAGACCCTTCATGCCCATTCTCTACTTGATTCCTTGGCTCATTCTTTTTTCCCTTTGCCTGGAACAAGCATTTTTTCTTTCTGAGACTTGTGAATTCTTGTCTATACTCAAAGAATCAGTTCCTCCAAAGAACCATTCTTGATACTCCATAGGCACAATTGTGCTCCTTGAAATCTTATATATTCCATAATTATGGCATTTGGGCAGTTGAAAGAAATGTGTTGCAGGCAAATGTTTGCAATCGATCTGATTAGAGCACTTTGAAAGAATTATCTACTTACCCATTTTACTTTCCCAGAATCTATACAGAGTGGAGATTTGTTTTGGAATGAATGAAAGATAGAATAAATGAGTGAACTTGATTTCTTTATTTCACGGTCTTGGCAAGCTACAATACATGTGGTATCTCCCTATTTTTACTTATGTGCTTTGGGGCTGCTAGGTATTTCAATAGTAATGAGTTTGGCCCCTGTTCATTCTTTCATTAAAATAAAGCAGGCTTCCTGCCAAACCTGACTTTAATCTTAAAAATCTCTGTCTTCAGAATAAACGTTTGCCCTCTTGCCTGGCTAGAAAAACTTCAATCGTTTTGCTTTTATTTTGAGGAAGAATTGTGCTATCACTTTTCATATATAAAGATTTCAAAACCTCAGGATCTTATTAAAAATTGGATCACAGACTTTATAGGGGGTTTGATAAAACCATCCCCAAATAAATACCAAAATACTACTTAATGCAGTTATTCTAGTTAGGCATCAGAAATTAAAATTTTATTACATGCACAAGAGATTGATACCTGTACTGTGCCCAATGGCTTGAAAAATGCTGTGAAAAAAAAAAAAAAACTGAACTACTCTCTGTGCCACATATATCTAATGAGGAAGAGTTATACATCTCCAAACTATTTTTCATCATTTTTTGCTTAATTTAAACTATATTCAGAACTGTACAAAGTGTTGCCGTCATTTCTTTCACCGAAGTCTTTACATGTCTAAAGTCAATGCTATTTCTTTCAAATTTGATCTTTATTAAATATATCTGATTTACATTCTGCAGGCTTGAGAAAGGTCAAATTAATTTCATCATAGTTCCACTTTCCATTTGCATCTGTTAGGCAGCATGGTACTGCTATTATAAATAAGGCACCCTCCTAAGTAACAACATAATGTCTTAAATTATATTCAGCGCCATAAAAAGATTCTGGGTTCCATTCTCATCAGGCTCTCTGTTTCTGGCATGTCACATATGGCCCCTTATGAAATTTGTTCTGATACATCTTTATATTTCCAAGAATTGTGTATCAAAAGTTGATTTACAAGAAAGAAATTCAAAGAAGAGCACAGAAAATCACATATTCACTAATGAGATACAAGATATTGCAAGAGTGAGCTAGATTAAAACTCCCCATGTCCATGTGTACACGAATTGTGGTTTTGTAGAAATTTATTTTTTTCAGTTACTGGTGCCTATCTACTGGAACCCATTTGCTTTGCCTAAAATCATTGAGGTATTAAAACCAAATAAAATGTCAAAACACTTGGTGGGTGGGATATGAATAATGCAAATGTAAGCATCCTATATTTGGAGTATAATCAACAAAATCTCAAAGTGGGTATTAAACTTTAAAAAATTGCCCACGATAAATAGTAAAAAAGGAAGAATTGGTTCCCACTGGGTTTAGATGTTTTTTAAACTCCAAATAAGTTTTTCTTTTGTAATTATGTTATTTTTGCCTCACAGTTTCTTACTGGTTGTTATATGAATCTAGATAAATTATGATCTTCTTATTTCATAGCAGTTTCATTATCTTACAAAACTTTTACACTTTCTAAATATTCTTCAGGAGATTGTCTTGCATGTTTTTAGTATTAAGACAATCATTTGAAAACAATGTCAAATTTGTCTTTTTTCCTTTCATCTTTTTAAATCCAATGCCTAGAACAGCCAGAAAAATAAATGCTAGTATTAAACACAGGTGTTTGGTTCTTGTACATGACTGCGAATAAAATGCTTATATCATCGGTAAAAATATGCTATATTTAATTTAGATAACCTTTCAAGGAATAATTTTAAGGTCACTTCTATTTCTATATGCTAAGTCTTTCTATCACAATTTATTCTGAATTCCTCTATTTTTATATGCTAAGTGAAGAATGACTATGAATTTTAACAAGTGCCTTTCAACAATTATTGTGACATAATACTATTTCCCCTTTGATCAAAGACAAGAATAAGCTATAAAAACAATAATAAAGGAGAGAGAGAAATATGTACATGACAGAGAGGTCCACAAAAGAGGACTATCTTCTACCTGAGCAGGAATGGTGGTGGTTAGGAAAACCTTCATATCAGTGATTAATTAGGCCTATGTCCTATGTCTTTGTAATTAAATGTATTGGGGTGACATTTGTTAATATGATTAACTTTATTTTTGGAAATGAAACAATACTAATTTGCCTGGACATGCTCCCTTCTACTCTGATTAGTTCTCAAGTGGAGTAGGGGAAGACAAAGTTAAAGGAGAAAAAAAATCAGAGAAGCCTTGTACAATAAAATTGTGTTGCTGTATAGAACTCAGGGCCCAGAAATGAGAATGTCTCAAGGACACCAGAAAGTACCCCAAATACCTAAATATGCCACATATCTTACCATCATAGCTACAAGCAGGAATAATGTTAAATAAATGGATTTCTGGAGCACTGTGTCTATTTTTAAGGATAAAAATTCAGTTGTCACTAGGGACAAGAAAGAATCTTTGAGAATATGATGTAGCTTGCAAGTTGAATTAGTTTCCTAGAAAGAAACTTTGTCATGCTATTGGGTACTTGTAGCCATTCCCAATTATTTTCATGCCCAACAGACACTATAAACCGAAGAAGGTAATTTGCACTGCCACTTGGCCAAAGCCTCATATAATTTGCTGAAACTGCCTATGCTTCCTTTCCTCATAATAATGGGGCCTGAATCCTGCCCTTTACAGGCACAGTGGAAGATATTTATGATTCCTAGAGCACCACTTGAAAGAAGATTCTAGAGGAATAAAAAGCATTGAAAACCACTTGCAGACCACTTACCAGACTCTATGTAGGACTTTTTTTTTTTTTTTTTTTTTAACTCAGACTTCCTAGGATTCTGCAGTTTTGGATTTAGAGTATTTCAGTCAGGTTTTCTGTTGAACTTTGTCAGGGATATGCATTTCTATTTATATGCATACTTAAATTGCCTAATAGTATGTGTCTAAAATAGTCAATACATGTGGACACAAATTTGGGAGGTACATGAAGAATAGTAGCATGGATATAATTTTGGAATCCCAAAGTTAATAATGTATAAGCATATAGTCAAAAAGCACTATAAAATGTTGGACTCTGTTTATAAACATATTTTTGAAAATTAAATCACTTCTGTTTTTTATACTAAATAAAATTAATTTGACTCTGACATCCTATCCTACCAGTCTTCAAGGGCATTCTATTAGTTATTATTGTGGCTTTCTCTTCCTAGAAAATCAGATTTTGAGAGGTTCCCTGTCCCACAGTTCCCTCAGCGCAGATGGAAGAACTGACTCAGAAACGAATTGTCTGAGAAGAGAGAAGGGCGAGTGTCTCTCATAGGAAATCACTGATCACTCCTTTCTCAGTTAGGGTTTTTATTGAGTTTGCTACAGCCTGCAGACCTCCAACAAAGGGTTGGGAGTAAGAACAAAGGGAAGCATAAATCAGCACAGGAAGACAGGAAGCAAGACTATGAGGTGCCAAGGCATAGCATAGAACTCCAGAAGCCTCTCATTACTGAAACGTTTTGTTTTCACATTCTACTGATAAGAATTTGGGGCTACACAGAGCAACCAGCCTTGTCAGCTTCAAAGAGCATATTGCATCCTTATTGTACTTCTAAAACCCCCTGGAGTGTGGGACTGGCAGCATGGTATGTGGGGCACATTTGCCAGCCGGTTAAGTCTTACAGGTCCATACTTCTTGTCCAGGCTCCACTCAGTGGCTACAGCCCTCTGTTCCATACATTTTAGGCCAATATGGAACCCCAAAATTGGAAATGAATGAAATCCCCAGTTCATCATGCTTTCTGCTGACATTCTTTTTTCCCCCCATTCTTTCAAGTTCTAGAACCCTTGAGCAAATAGCATAGAACTTAAGAGTACAAATTATTCTATACTTTGAATCTAAACTGTAACACAAAATAACTGGGAAACCTTAGCAGAGTTACCAAATGTCTCTCTCAGTTTTAGTTAAGATAGCCTAATGGCACATTGTAAAACTTAATAAAGTCACTTCTATGATCAGGTGCCTTGTCAAGTGGAGTGGGAGCTCATTTTCCTGGAATAGCCAGGAAAAATCTTTCTGAAGGTAAGAAGTTAGAGATGGAAACTGAATGAAGAATCTTTTTAACAGATCTAGAGGACATTGTATCAAACAGAGAGAGAAGAGAACTTGGCAAAACATGATGTGAAAATGGGATTACAAATAGAATTAGAGTGAAAGGGTCCCAGGGTAAGTGTGGAGAAATAATCAGGAGCCAGATCATATAGTAATAAAGTGTGCTCATTTATAAATCAGCATTTGTTGTCTACCAACTATATAGACAGAGCTGAGTTGACTACTGGGGAATGCAAAAGAATTAAGAAGTAAATTGAGGAGGCTGAACTTTTACATGTAATTATAAAAATTAGATGGCAATTCAATAGTTCAAGTTTTTATACCCAGATGCTTTCATTTGAAACTAAAATTAAAAATCAGACATGTCAGTTTTGTTAAAAGTCACTCATTTATTCTGTTCTATCACCGTAAAATAATGGTTGTAAAGGAATTGAACAGTTATTCTTTTTAGATCACTTGTAAGACATTTAAATCAAATGTGAAGGATCCACTGTAAGTACTTGCCTGGCATCTATAGTGATGCACAGCTCCCTTCTTCCCAAAGTTTCCTTCCATCGCGGAATCTGTCACAGTTAACACCCAATAAATGTGTTTGAGAGAAGGAGTGAAGGTACAGAATTCATCTTCACTGAACCCCTTGATCAACTTTTTCTTATATCTATAAAATTCACTAAATTCAAAATTCTAATTCTGAATATAATTTCTCTGTAATTCAAGATCAATTTTGGGAGGTGGAATTTAGATTTTTGGTGTTTCAGTTCAGTGTTTGGGAATTTGAGAAGATGAATTCACAGTTCCGCTGAAGGGGACACTGAGATTTTAAGGGATCTTTATTCCAGTTGATAAAGTAGATAGCTACAACCTAGTATCCATATGAAAACGAGCCTAATTCCTGACTTTGTTTGAGGTGTATGGAGGCATTGAATTACTTAGTGTGTCCCTAGTGGCCCCTGTCTTTCTCTCGCCCTGGGCCCAACTCTCTCCCTTAAATTATCTCCTCCAAGGATTTTGCCTATAATTTGCTATCCCTTTTAGACCTATAGCATTTTATTTTCCCTCTGAACAAGTCCCTTAAAATGTTTGTTCCTTCAGTAATTATGTAGTTCATCATTTAATAATGATGGAAATAATTCTACTTTAGCATATAGTGCCCACTCTGGGATTGACAGTAAGTAAAACCAGACACACTCCCTGAACCACTCTCCATGCTTATAATCTAGAAAAAGAAGTAGAAATCATTCCAATAGTAAGTGGTATAAAGGAAAACTATTTGGCATTATGAGAGTATGTAATCAAAGGATCTGAGCAGCATGAGATGCCATGGAAGGCTTCACTGAGGAAGTGGCATTTGAATTTTACTGTATTTTAAATATAAATAGATGCCCAAGTATAAAATATGAACAGTTGAGCTGATTTTTAAAGTGTGTTTCTGGACTCAAGTTTCATAGTCATCAAGAAATAATCATAGAAAATAAAAAAGAAATAATCATAGGATGGCAGTCTAATTTAGTGGCTATGTATTGTGGCTTTGCTCTCAAGCTGTGTGCCTTTGAATAGTTGACTTAAGTTGTCTCTGGGTCCTTTATTCATCTCCAGAAAGACACAAGGGTGGACTTCAAGACTAAATGAGATGATGTGTAAAAGGCTTGGCACAGAGCTCCAGAACTGTGGATGCAGGATAAATAGCAGTTTCTTTCACCCTTCCTCCTTTGTAAAAATGATATTCATTCATTAACTTATTTAACTACTTATGAACTCCTAAAGATGCTGATTTCCATGGAGGAAGAAACCCGTGTTTCCATTTTACAGTTCTCAGCACAGAAAAGTGGCTGTATTCTCCACATGTTTATTTATTTGCTTTAATAGAATAGAGTCAGGGACTCATACTAAGGGTGACATCTTAAAATGCATTAAAGGAAAAGTAAAACACTAATTATTTCTAGGACAAAAGTCATGACAACAAATAGAAAGTTGACACTTTAAAAAAGGCCTGATATATGAGGACATCTGTAGAAGTATTGCTACACATACCTAAATTGCCCTACTTCCTTTAACTAGGTATCCTTGACTTTGAGCTTTATTTGAACTGCTTACTATAATTTTTGGTTTTAGATAAGTTGGCAGGTTATCTCTGTGTCTGCTGTATTACTATATTTTCTATACTTACTGACTTTTAAACATTCTAAGAAAATGAGACCTATTCTTAATATTTTTATAAATAGTGGCAATGGTGTTTTACTGTGTCCACTTTATTGTTCAGCTGAACTATTTCCTACTCTTTCAAGTGAGATTAAATAAAAACATTGGAGAAGAGAGACAGGGCACTTCAACTAATGTTTGTCATAGTGATCATTTTCTAAGAGCAAGTTGTATAAAGTACATACAAGACAAAATATTATGCAGTACCACTTCTTAAAATGATGGGGAACAAATTCTTAATGGAATAAAGAGGGCATCTGAGAGGATGCCTTTCACCTGAACTTTGTAGTTTTACAATCTAGGTTTGTTGCATGGGCAACAGCAGACCCTCCATATCACCCTGCCCAGGCTCTGTAGCTTCAGCTTCAGTGGAGAGGACACTCCAGCGTCATCGCAAGATGTCGATTCAACACGGGAGGAGACAGATACCGTGTCACTCCCGAGTCGGACTGCACAACCATTCTCGGCGGTGCAGATAGACTCTTAAGAAGCTACACCATCGTCTCTCGAGACGGACGGCTGCCGACGACAATCTAGGTTTCATGTGCAGTATATTTACTTACTTTCATAGTTACATGATTAAGATGAGATTTCTATCCTTATAGATTAATCAAATGTTTTTTAAAAATCTAATTGAAGTTTCAATGGCAGTGATATGAGGCTTTTTTATTTTATTTTACCTGCTAAGGAAATAGGGAAGAAATTGTCAACACTCTCCTTAAAATACTCTTCAAAATGAATCTAAAAATCTCCCTTTCTTTTATTGAAAGCACATTGGGGTTTCATTATTTTGTCTCTTCTTCAAAATGTGGAGGTTAAAACAAGGTAGAGTATTTGAATAGCATCTGGCCAATATGTAATCATGTAGAAAGGGATGGTAAGCCCCTGAGATCTCTGTTCCAACGTGCCTACATATATTGCTGACTACTCCAGTGATATCCAAATGGTGTGTGGGCTTCCCAGGATGCACACTGAATGATTCATCTGCGTTTGGAAAACTTTTTAAAGTTCTTTTTAAAGGACATATTAAAATTAAACTATAATTTGCATCCATAGAAATGCACTCATATAGTTTGATTAGTTTTGACAAATGCATATACTTGTGAAACCCACACACAACCACCAAAGTGTTGAATATTTCCATCACCCAACAGAGCTGCCTATGCTTATTTTCAGTCAGATATGCCCCGTCTCCAGCAACCACTTTGCTAAAGTATATCACCATAGATTAGTTTGGTATGGTTTCAAACCTCAAACAAATAGTACCATAGACTCCCTGTTCTTTGTGTTTTTGTTTTTTGTTGTTTTTTCCACACAGCATAATTTTTTTCTGAGATTCATCGCTGTTGCTGTATATGATAAAAGATTTTTCTTATATTGCTGAATAGTGTTCTATAACATGCCTAAACTTGGTCATATATCTATATATATTAGGGTTTAAGCCTGACATTTTGAGGTTTGATTTTGGTTTGCCACATCTGCTATTTATTCCTCTGTTGCCCCTTTTCTGTCTGTCAATGGGTGAATTAAGGTTTCATTGTTTGTTTTAACATTTTACTGTATGTCCTCTTTGACTTTTTATAAATTTGGAAATAATTATAGATTTACAGAAAGCTAAAAATTAAAAGATCCTGTGTGACTATTACCTGATTTTGTTCAATAAGGACATCTTATATAATATAGCACAATATTGACATTGGTCAATATAGTCCATCCATAACCTTATTCAGATATTATCAATTTTTAATGCACCTGTTTGTGTTTTTTAGTGTAGCCCTGTGCAAATTTTTCACATGTGTAGGTGAGTTTAACCACCTCCACATTCAGTACACAAAACTGTTCTATCGCCACAAAGATCCCTCATCTTACTCCTTTATAACCATATCTATCCCCTTCTTCCTAACCCTAACCCCTGGCAATCACAACTGTGTTTTGTTATTTCAAGAATATTACATAAATTAAATTATACAGTATGTGACATTTTAAAATTTGACTTTTTTTTATTCAGCATATTTGTTGAAAATACCAGTTTGTTTGTTATAGAGTATACATGCATATATGTAATCAATTGAAAAGTATTTGTTTTGATCAAAGCATATGGTAATTCAGATAAATTAAGCAAAAGATGTTATTACATATAAAAATAAATTGTATACTTTCATAGCTGAAAACAAGATTAAATTGTGCTGTTGATAGTCAATTCCTTATATTTTTGAGTAACATTTCATTGTAAGGATGTGCCACTGTTCAACCATACATCCTTTGAAGCACATTTGGATAATTTTGAGGTTTTGGTTGTTATAAATAAAGGTGCTGTGAACATTAATGTATAGGCGTTTGTGTAGATATAAGTTCTCATTTCCTGGGATAAATGTCCAAGAGGGTAATTGTTGGGTTATATGGAATATGTAAAACAGCCAAACTATTTTCTAGGGTGGCTATGCTATCTTATATTTCTAGCAACAATATGAGAAAGAAAAGTTTTCACATTCTTACCAATATTTGCTGCTAATGTAACTTTTTAAAAAGGTTACCTGTTCTAATATATGTATTATGATACCTCATGGCAGTCATTTTTTTAAACCACCCAAACTGACCTTTAATAGTATATATTTTACAGTAAATGAAAAAATATAGTTTAAGAAAATCACTTATAATAATAAAAAAAAAGTCACACAATCTACCAAGGAAAAAAAAAAAAGAGTAACTTTCTGAAATAAAAATTAATGCCCAAATACATGGCCTTGGTCCCACGTATAAATTAGACTATAGCTTTTAGGAGTTGCTAAAATAATATTTATTCCCATAGTGTATTTATATTTATCGAATGGCTAATAATGCTGAAGAGACTTGTGTACTTATTTGCCACCTGACTATTCTGTTTGATAAGATATCTGTTCATGTATTCTGCCCATTTTCTAATTGGATTTACTTGTTTCTACTGTTGTGCTCTGAGAATTCTGTGTATATTCTAGATATGAACTCTTTGTCAGATACTTGGTTAGCAAATATTTTATTCAGGTCTGTAGTTGTCTTTTCATTGTCATACCATGGTATGTCTTAGAGCTAAAGTTTTTAATTTTTATAATGTTCAGTTTATTGATTTTTTTCTCTTATGGCTTATTGTTTTGGCATCTTGTCTTTGGACTCTTTAGTAAATCTTAGGTTCTAAACATTTTTTATTTTTCTTTCTGAAAGTTTGATAATTTTATATTTAAATCTAAGAATCATTTTGAGTTAATTTTTGTAATAAGATATGAGGCTTGAGTCAAGGCCTATTTATTTATTTATATATTTATACCTATGGATATTCAATAACTTTAGCACCATTTGTTGAAAAGACCATCCTCCCTCCCTTGAATTGCTTAATTGCTTTGCGCCTTTGATGAGCCATTTGACCATATATGTGCAGGGCTTTTTATGACTATGCTGTTCCATTGACCTATCACTCCACCAGTACTACATTGTTTTGATCAATGTAGTAATGAGTAGTCAGTATTTACCGTGGTTTCAGTTACCTGCAATCAACTGAGGTCTGAAATATTAAATGAAAAATTCCAAAAATAAATAATTCATAAGTTTTAACTTACATACTGTTTTCAGTAGTGTGATGAAATCTCGTGCCATCCCACTGCAACATAAATATTTCCTTTGCTCAGAATATCTGTGCTGTATGTGCTACCTACCCATTAGTCACTTAGTAGCTTGCATGGTTATCAGATATACTGTCACAGTATGCAATGCTTGTATTCAAGTAACTCTTATTTTATTTAATGATGGCCCCAAAGCACAAGAATACTAATTCTTGCAATTTGGATATGCAGAAAAGAAGACATGATGTATTTCCTTTAAGTGAAAAGTTTAGTATGTTCAATAGATATTTTGAGAGAAATGGTATTCATATAACATTTATTATAGTATATTGCTATAATTGTTTCATTGTTATTATTTATTATTGTTAATCTTTTACCATACCTAGTTAATGTTAAATTGTATCATTGGTATGTATAGGAAAAATATAGTAAGTACAGAGTTCAGTACTATCCATGATTTCAGACATCTGCTGGGGGTTTTGGATTAGATCCTCTGCCAATAAGGTGGTACTACTGTATATATACATGCTGATATCATACTGACTGATTCTTTGACTTTCTTCTTTTTTCGAAACACTTTTGGTTATTTTAGTTTTATTGCCTTTCCATGAGAAATTTCAAATAAATTCGCCTATATCTACACCATAAGTTTACTGAAATTGTGATAGAAATTGCAGTAAATGAGTACATCATACTATGAAGTAGGAGTACAACATGCTTACTATGTTGACTTTTCAATCCATGGACATGTTATGTCGTGCCACTTATTTATGTGTTCTATAATTTCTTCCTCAGTGTTTTATAGTTTTCAGCATACCAGCTTTGTGCATGGTTAGCTAGATTTACACCTAAATATTCTTTTATTTATCTTTTCAGGAAACAGCTTTTTAATTAATTTTCTCTCTTTGATTTGTTTGTTTCTTATTCCACTGATTTGTACTGTAATTGTTTTTTCTTTCTTTCTGCATGCTCTGGATTTATTTTGCTTTTCCTTTTCTAGTCACTTAAGATGAAAGTGTATATATTATTTTTAAATTTTGTTTCTATTGTAAGTGTTTAGTATAATACATTCCCCCCTCAGTATTGCATTAACTACATTTCACAAGTTTTATTAAGTTCTGTGCATGTTTTATTTCCCTTGACACTTCTTCTTTGACCTATGAATTTACTGGCTTGTTGTTTGGGGCTATCAGGAATAAAGATACTATAGATTAATGGACATCCATATGCAAAACATGAGACTAGACACTGACCTTATATCTTTTGAAAAAATAGCTTAAAATGGATTATAGGCTTAAATGTAAAACAAAATTATAAAACTTCTAGAAAATAACACATTGGAAAATTTTGATGGGTGTTGGTTCATCAGTGACATTTTAGATACAACACCGAAAGCATGGTCCATGAAGAAAAATTTCAGTTAGACTTCACTAAAATTAAAAACTTCTCTGCAAAAGGCATTATTAAGAGAGTAAAGACAAGACCGATAATGGAAGAAAATACTATCAAAGCACATATCTAATAAAGTACTGATATACAAAATACATAAATAAATCTTAAAATTCAACAAGAAAACAACTCACACCTCACCAAGGAAGGCATATAGATGGCAAATAAGCATTGAAAAGATGCACCACTTCATACATCAACAGGAAATTTCAAATTAAAATAACAGTGAGCTAGCACTACACAGCTATAGAATGGGCCAAATACTGAATGCTGACAATACCAACTGCTGGCAAGGATATGGAGCAAAAGAAACTCTTCAATAATTGTTGGTGGGAATGCAAAATTGTACAGACACTTAAAAAGCCAGTATGGCAGTTTCTCACAAAACTAAATATAGTCTTACCAAACAATACGGCAATCATGTTCCTAGGCATTTATCAAAATGAATTGAACACTTAGGTCTCCACAAAAGTCTACATATACACACTAATAGCAAATTTACTCATGATGTCCAAAACTTAAAAGCAACTAAGATGTCATTCAGTTGGTGAATGAATGAATAAACTATAGTAGACCCACACAGTGAAATATATTATTTAGTGCTAACAATAAATGAGCTATCAATTCAAGAAAAAAACATGGAGGGACCATAAATGCATATTGCTAGAATGAGAGAAACCAATCTGAGAAGGCTTTCTCCAGCACCCCATCTGGGATAATATATTGCATCATTTTTTTAAGTCTTTCGGTCCCTAGACATTCTTCTCTCTTCTTTCCACATTTGAAGGCATTTCTTGTTTATGGTCAAGGTGTTTGAGTTGTAAGAGAGAGAAGTATCATGGAATGGGGTTATTCCAACTTATCCAGAACTGTACATTTCTTTAGTAATTTGTTAGTCCTGACTTTCTTGTTAAATTTTAGAGGCTGCTCTGGTGATTACAATATGCATCTTTAAATTGTCATGGTCTATCTTCAAAGAATATTTTGCTGATTAATTAAAAAATATATAAATCTTACAACAGTATGATTCTGATTACCAATCTCCCAGTATTTATACTCTTGTTATTATATACTCTTCTTTAAATGTTAAGTTGAAAAATATGATTTTAAATATTTTAGTGACTAGCCTTTTAAAGAGATTTAAAACTATCTGAATATATATATGGGTAAATGTTTGAAGTTCTTTATATTTTCCAACATATCTACATTTTCTTGTAATATTTCTATTCTGACCTACAAAAGCAAGAATCTCTCTGCTGAGATTTTTCAGCAGCTTAAAGAATGTTTCATTTTCTGTAAGTGATATCTGCAGAAGATAAACTGTTTCAGTTTTTGTCTTTTTCAAAATGTCTGTATTTTACCTTTACTTTTGAAGAATTTTCTTTCTGGTGTAGAATTCTAGGTTGACAGCTTTTTTTTTTTTTTCTTTCTTTATGTGGTTTCATTGTCTTCTGGGCTTTATTGATTTTGATTAGAAAATGGCCATCATTTTTATTGTTGTTCCTCAGGGTTAATATGCTTCACTACCCTTTATCTCTAGTTTTCAGCAGTTTAAATACAATACATGTTCTTTTTATTTTCTCACTTTGGTTTTGCTGAAATTCCTGGGTCTTTGTTTGATACCTTTTATTAATTAAACAAGTATATTGGCCATGGCTCTTTAAATATTTTTTTCTGTCCCACTTTACACTTTTTTTTTTTTTGGTTGTTGACCCAGTAACAGTACAATACAATAGACCTTTTGATATTGTCCTGCATATCTTGGATGACCTTTTCCATTTTTAACACTTTTTTATCTTTGTATCTAAATTTGGATGACCACTCTCTCCTACTCAGCTTAAGAACCTTCAGAATGCCTAGAGTTTCTCTGATTTTTTCTCTCTGTCCTCAGAATTCACCTGGCCTCTGAACCTGCACTTCAGGTGAGAGTGGGTCTCTCAGCTTTTCTGCCCTCTTGTAATCATGATCATGATTGCTTGGTGAAGGCCATGAATAATATTTGTCAGTTTGTTCAAATTCTCTTAGCCTATGGGGATCCAAACAATCATAAACTGTAATCCAGTTCATCCTTGGCCTTTAATCTTTATTAAAATTTGGCTGTTTTTTTCTTACCCACATCTGTGGTAGGTCCTTCTTGCTCCCAATGTTCCAATAAGAATGACAGTGGCCATGGGTGTCTTTCTAACAGGGACCTTTCATTTTCTAGATTGTAGTTTATCAGTGGTTTCTTAGGTCAAGTTCCCCGAAACAGACACTTGGAGGTAAAGTTATCTGAAAGTGATTTATTAAAGATGTCCCCTGGGGGGAACCAGTAGGGAGTAGGGGACATGGGACAGGGTAGGAATGAAAATCAGGCAAGGGTATGATTTCAGGTAAAATTCCAGTCTCATCCTGGTTCTGGAAGGAGAGCCCTGGACCATAAATTATGGTTCAGGGTTTTTCCTGACTGGAGGTAAGGGTGCTGGGCTTTTCTGCTCTAACCCGTTTAACTGTATTCTTCAAGGGGTCCAGGATCCAGACTCCAGTGCTGGCCAACTCTTTGAAGGCTAGGTGTTCCCAGTAGCTCAAGGCAAGTACTCCTAAAATAGTTTCAGGTGTGGGCTATTTGAAGCTAAGGCATTTAGGCACGAGAATAAAGTCTACAGAATAAGTAAGTGTCCCAAGGAAATCTGGGCACAGTATGGATTGTACAGCTAACAATAACCAACTTGATAACCGAAAATGAAACAGGTTAGACAATGTAAATGACCACTGCAGACAATAGAGAGAACAGGGAACAGTTCTGACAGAATTAAAGTTTGGGATGAGAGGTATTGGAAATGGAATGTCTACTGATATATCAGTTAAAATTTATGAGCGCCACCCATGACTCATCAGTAGATAGCAAATTTGTACTTTGTTTTTCTCCCAAAATGTTTTTATACTCTTATAAATATTATTAAAAATAACCAAAGTATATAAATTTATCTCATTGACTAAAAAAGAAAAGAAACATCTTTGGCCAAACTAGTAGGTTTCTCTCTTTAAACATGCAAGGCTTTTAAGAGAGGAAAGGTATCCTGGATTAGGGTCAATTTTAGTCAGTAACCAGTCAGCTTAGTTTTAGACTTCTGGTTTCTTACTGGTGATGAGCTAATGCAATTAAGTGCCTGGACCTTGTCATTTCCTTCTTAATAGGCTTCTGGGTTTGCCTACAGCTTCCTTAGCTGGAGAAGACTGTAATTCACTTGACATCAGTGGTTTATTTATAGAAAATTGGCTCAGGAACTGCAACCTGTATAAAACTGTTTTTTTTTTTTTTTTTTTTTTAATTTCCTGTATAAAGATGTGTTTGCTGAAAATCTGTATGTGTTTGAATAGTAAAGTGCAAGTTGACATGCTGCTTCCCTTTATATGAGGTTAATATTCCACGTTCATAAAATGGTAAGATAAGTTTTAACTCTCAAAGTTAGTTCTTCCGCAAGAGGTTGTAATTAGTTTTTGACTTTTTGCCCTTGTTACCTTCATCTTGACTCTATATCCTGTTTCATGTAGATTTTTTTTTCTTTTGAAGGCTAGCTCTTATATCACCTTTTCCTAAAAAAATTGGGTTTGCCTCTTAGCTAAATGACTTTCTGAGTATGACTGACACATGCTTGGCACATTTTCTCTTAAGTTGCACTAGCTAAAAGCTATTATTCATAAAGTTAAGAATTAGTACCATTGTGCTTTATCTTCATTATGTCTTTGTATCATTTAAAGATAACATTTAACACTGTACATCTCAGGACTTAAAAACTGACAAATATTGTAAAATACAGTGATTCTTTGAACTCACAGGTTGGAATTTCAATTGATTTTCTTATTTTAAGGTTGATTATAGTCATTAAAGTGAAGCAATTTGCTCTTACTTTCAAAACATTTCTTATTCTAAAGCCAGATAATATTTTCTCTCCTTCTTTGTCTAAATGTACGTAACTATACATAAAATATACTTAACATCCATGAAACATGTCATTCATTTTTATTCAGATTATTATTAGCACAGTTCTGATATTGAGGCCCCACATATATTTGGACTGTTTAGCAGGTTTGAGTCATTCCATCTCTCTCCCACTTTTTAAATTTAATCTTTTTTTTTCCATTACCATTTAATGCTCTTATATCTCCCTTGCCCCATCAATCACCACACTGTTGTCCATGCCCATGAATCCTTTTTCCTTTTTGCTCAATCCCTCTGCCCCCTACACTCCCCTGCAGCTGTAATCCTGCTCTCTATGAGTCTGTCCCCATTTTCCTTGTTAGTTCAGTTTGTTCATTAGATTCCACATGAGAGGAATCATATGGTATTTGTCTTTCTCAATTATAAGCTTGTCTATTCTCAATTAGAAATCTTTTATCTATTTATTTTATTTTTTAAGTTTTATTGTATTTTTTATTTTTATTGTTGACACTATCACAGCTGTCCCCCACTTTCCCTGCTTTTCCCTTCTTTGCCAAGCCCCAACCTTTACGACATTGTTGTGTGCTGATGGGCCTTGCGTATGTTCATATATGTTCTTTGGTTAATCTCTTCCAGTCCCCCTTACCCTTTCCCAAATGAGATCTATCAGTCTGTTCTGTGTGTTCATGCCTCCGGTTTTACTTTGTCAGTTTATTTTATTCATTAGATTTCACATATGAATGGAATCATCATATGATATGAGTAAAATCATATGGTACTTGAATTTCTCCGACTGGTTTATTTCATTTAGTATAATATTCTCCAGGTCCATCCATGCTGTCACAAACAGTAGGAATTCCTTCTTCAGAGCTGTGTAGAATTCCATTGTGTAAATGTTCCACAATTTTTTTAATCCATTTATTTACTGATGGGCACTTGGGCTATTTCCAGACCTTGGCTATTATAAATAACATTGCTATAAACATGGTGGTGTATATATTCTTTCTGATTGGTATTTTGGGATTCTTATGATACATTCCCAGAAGTAGGATCACTGGGTCAAAAGATAGTTTTATTTTTAATTTTTTAAGCAAACTCCATACTGTTTTTTACAGTGGCTGTATCTGTCTGCATCCCCACCAACAGTGCACAAGGGTTCCCTTTTCTCACCAGCAGTTGTTTGTTGATTTATTGATGATAGCCATTCTGGAAGGTATGAGGTGCTATTTCATTGTACTTTTAATTTGTCTCTCTCTGATGATTAGTTATGTTAAACATTTTTTCATATGCCTATTGGCCATCTGTATGTCTTCTTTGGACAAGTGTCTGTTCAGGTCCTTTGTCCATTTTTTAATTAGATGTTTGTCTTGAGAAATCAACCCATGTCTTTAAGGGCAATTAATATTTGACAGAGGAGGCAAGAGCATTCAATGGAGTGAAGGCAGCCTCTTCAATAAATGGTATCAGGAAAATTGAACAGGTACATGAAACAAAATCTAAACTCGATCACCAACTTATACCATACACAAAGATAAACTCAAAATAGATACATGAGTTAAATGTAAATCACAAAACCATAAAAAGCCTAGAATAAAACATAGGCAATAAAATCTCAGGCATCTCTTGTAGACATTTCTTTGCCAATACATCTCCTAGGGCAAGGGAAATAAAGGAAAAAATAGAGAAATGGTACTGCATTAAACTAAAAATCTTCTGTAAAGCAAAAGAAACCATAAACAAAATAAAAAAGGAACTCACTGTATGGGAGAATATATTTGCCAATGATATATCTGATAAGGGATTAACTTCCAAAATATATAAAGAGTTTACGCAACTTAATGCCAGGAAGACATAATCCAATCAATTATAAATATTAAATGTATGCAAATAACATCCTATCTCAGCCTACATGTCCTCCTTTCTAAGTGAGGATAACAAAAGCACCTATCCACATGTCTCTGGGAGACTAATGATATAATGCCTGTGAAAATGGTTGCCTCATGGATAGTAAGGACTCATAAATGATAGCTATTATTATTCTAGTCAAATTAATCTTTAAATGAAAACAATTTAAATTCTACTCAATCTAGAAAAATATGTGTTACTAGACATTAATATAAATATATTTTACTGTATATTTCCAAATACTATTGACCTATTGACACCATTTATTCAAGAGCAATCTATTGTATGTTTTTGGCTCCTTTGTTGAAAATTAGTTGCCCATATTTGTGTGGGTTTATCTCTGGGCTCTCAACTCTATTCCATTGTTCTATGTGTCCATTTTTCTGCCAATACCATACTCTTTTGATTACTGTGCTTTTATAGTATAAGTTAAAATCAGGGCATGTGATACGCTTGGCTTTGTTCTTCTTTCCTCAGGACTTTTTGAACTATTTTGGGTCTTTTGTGGGTCATACAAATTTGAGATTTTTTGTTCTATTTCTGTGAGAAATGCCATTGGAATTTCTATAGGCATTGCATAAAATCTATATATTGCTTTGGGTAATATGGCCATTTAAACAATGTTAATTCTTCAAATCATGATCATAGAATATCCATTTCTTTATTCCTGCTTCAATTTCTTTCAGTAACGTCTTATAGTTTTCAGTGTATAGTTCTTAACCTCTTTTGTTAAGTTTATTTCTATTTATTTTATTCTTTCTGTTGTCATGTAAATGAGATTGTTTTCAGTTCTGTTTTTGATATTTTGTTGTTAGTACAGAGGAATGCAGATTTTTGCCTATTGCTTTTGTATCCTGAAACTTTACTGTATTTGTTATTTTTTCTAATAGTTTTTATGTATATACAGTGAAATACTATTCAAATGTAAAAAAAAGATGAACTATTGCCATTTGTGACAACTTGGATGGATCTTGAGAGTAGTATACTAAGTGAAATGGAGAAGGACAAGAACCATATAATACCACTCATATGTGGAATATAAAACAAAAAGCAACACATGGACAAACAGAGCAAACAAACAAACTCCTAAATACAGTCAAAAGAATGGTAGTTACCAGATGGGAAGGGTAATGGGAGGAGGACAAGGAAGGTAAAAAGGGTCAAATACAAGATGACAGAAGGATAGTAGACGTTGGGTGGTAAGCACACAATAGAGTATACATTTCATAGTATAAAGTTGTACAACTAAAATTTATATACTGTTACTAACCAGTGTTATTCCAATAAATGTAATAAAACAGAGCAACCCATGATTTTTACTCCCTAAATCTGAGATTTGGGCTGCTCTATTTACATCTCACAGTATGCCTCAACTATCTGTGTGATTAGATTCTCTTCCTTGAGATTAAATGAGTGATAGCTACACAGTTTGGGTGCTCTCTTGAATGATAAATATGTAGCCTTTTAATTGTTGGGTAGACATAGATGCAAGCATTGATAAATCTGAGTTGCAAAGGGAGATGAATAAGATGGGAGTACAGGGGAAAGCAAAGTCAGGATATGGAAAAAGTGCAGTCTGTGTTGCTCAAGACTTTGCTGATTCATAGTTCTAGATCTCTCAGTGCCTCCTGGGTGCCCATAAATGAAGCACTCTGCTTCCTTCAAATGCTCTCCCTCCACTCTCAGCCTTTGCTCTTTTCCTTTCCTCCTCCTCCTCCTTCTCTTCTTCTTTCTCCTCCTCCTCATTCTATTTTTCTTCCTCTACCTCTGCCTCTTCCCCTTCATTCTTCCCCTCCTCTTTCTCTTCTATTGTTTCACCTCCTTTTTCCTCTTTGTTATTCCTCTTCCAGCTCTTTCTCCTCTTCCTTCTTGTCTTCTCCTTCTTCCCTAAGGCTAAGTTATATGTTTGTGTTACTTGTGTTCTTGCAATGCACAAGAATTTAAGATAGTTATTCTTGGTTAACCAAGAGATAGTTTGAAATTTTACAAGTAAATCTTTAGAGTAAGAGATTAGATTTACATTCAGAACTTATCCAAACTAACTGAATGCCTTGTGTGGATTAAGAATTTTTATATATTTTAGTCAACACTACTAGCTACGCTAAAGGATGCCATTCCTACTTTACAGGGAGGAAACATAAACTAAAAGATTAAGTTATTTTTCCGAGGTCACATACATGCTATGTATGATTCAAATTCTGGTGTCTTTTCCACTTAATTTTCTTGCTACTCCCCTTAAGGGCTCAGTAGTCCCAGAACATGGATTTTATAAATACCTCTCTTAATTTTATATGTATAACACTTAGACATGCTTATCATTCAAAGCAAGTCGTGAGCACACCTTTTTTATTCACAAAATTATAGGAAATATCACTTCCGGTATTAATATTAAATCTGAGTCAGACCTTGTCATAAAGCTGCCAAAGATCCCCTTTCTTCTCTCTTGCTGTCAAATCCCTTAGGATTAAAACTGATTTCCTTAGGTGACCTTATAATGGTGATTCTTCTGCTTGGCTTGTAACTGCCAGAGTTTCATAGTGCCAATGGTTCAATGGATCCATCTGACCCATTTAATTATATATTTGTTTATTTATTTCTATTTTATAGTATAATCAAGATAATCAATCTGTTATTTTTTATTAACATTGACCATCTATTTGCTTTGTAAGTGTTGACAGTTAATAGATAAGCTATGAATAGAGCTTTTTAATAAATCTTAAACTTTATTATATTTTTTGGTTAAATCTACAGAGGAAATGAAAATATGTCCAGCTGGTAATCAATCTACAATATTCCTAACATAATACAGTGATATGTCCAACAAGGCTAATAGGACAGAGACCAGGCTAAAGTGTAATCCTCTAAATGACAAACACACCCTGTTTTAAAAATCACTACTTTTTTTTCACTGTTTATAACACTAGCCCATCTTTTTGCACCTCAAAAAAATTATTACTATATCACATTACTAAATTGTTCCAGCTTCTGGACAACATCCAATCTTGAATAGGACCCCACTTCCCTACTCCTTCTTCAGAATTATCTAGCACAAGTCCAGACTTTCCATACCCTATTTGTTTCACAAGTCATTCAGCTCAGGGTCATGGTTAGTGTCATCTGTATATTTACCTGGAAGAACTATTGTTGTTCTGGGGGCTGAATTCACACAGATAGCCTGGTGTGGGAATGGGGTAGAATTTGGAAAGAAATTTGAGACTATTTCCAAGTGTCCTAAAATTTGAGTTTTTAAGCTTCCAGGAGCAAGTGACAGGTTCTTCAGGTTGGTTCTCTGAGAGGAAGTATGGTGCATTTACTCAGCATCAGGGTGTTGAAAGAAATTAACTAAGACATGCCCACCATTCTAAATGACCATATTTCATCTATTCTAAAATGTTAACCATTATAAAATAAACTTTTATTTTTTTGCAAAACTAAGAAAAATTATTGGCTGCCAAACTATGGAATAAATCTTTCTTACCCCTTAGAATTTTTTATTTTATGCTTAATCAAAGAGCTACTTAATTTAGACATAATTGATTACTATTATTATATAATTTTTGTATATATTAAATGGAAAACATAGAAAAATACATTAGCTAGGGGTTCCCAAACTTTTTCACTTTAAAAATTCAACTTTTCTAAACCAACTTGGGGCTCAGGGGCATTAATATCAGTGAAGTTTCTTTATCCTCATGTAATATAATCCTCTTTCCTATTAAGGTTATTGGTGCAGTGTTTCTTAAATGATCCTGACTATTATTTTTAATTTTCTGGCTGATGCCTATTCTACAAGCTGAAATGCTGGTACTTTTTTTTTTCTTGCAAGAATACATTGATAACAAGTATATCCTGACTAGCCACCAGAGATTGTAAAATATGTCCCAGTTCCAGAATGTTATACTATTTTTAAAAGGTGCATTTTAGTATCAGTGAAATATGGTATTTATTTTCATTCCTGACATTCTTGCTATAAGGTGTAGTGGTTCAGAGAAAGAAGGTTCAGACAAGTGCATACATTTATTTAACATGCAAGCAAAGGAAAAACAAGCAAATGAAGCCCTTGTAGGTAACCTGGAAGTCAGCTAACCTTCTGGTAGAAGTCATGAGACAAAAATCCACTGATAAGTAGCTACACAGAGGCCACAGAAGATCAGAATTCCAATGTAGGCTTCCATTTCAAAGGTTAGAAAATATGAATTACTTACACTCTTACGCAGTATTCAGACCAGGATGGTAGTGCTCCTACAAAATTTTTATCCAAAACATATATCTTTACATCATTATATTTTCACACTTAAAAAAATCATTTATAACATCCAGAATGCTAATAAAAATACCACTGCTGCCTTGGCAATTAGAATACAAATGTTAACTAAATTCTACAAGGTTATAATTTAAAGACAAATTGCATACTATTAATGTGGGAGAATTGTAAAGAAAATTACAGACAGTGAAAAAGATGTATAATTTGATCAGTATCTTTTCTTTAGTATAATGGAGATGTATAGCTGGTGGAAACATCATCCTTTGCAGCCTCCTTTCTCTAGTTTACTAAATACTATCAAATGTTGATCAAATTATTTAAAATTTTTTTCTCTTTGATTCTTTCTTAAACTGCAGTCAGTATTTTAGGAGAATAAATTGGCCCTCTTTCCTGTATATTTTATATAAGAACCTAAAATATAAAATATATAAAAACAAGTATACTTAGCATAAATAAATACTAAATAAGAGACCTGACATTATAAGTAGCTTACTGACATATTAAATCAAGAATTGAGGTCACGAGAGCCCAACATTAGATTTATACAATTATTTTTATTATTTTTGTACTTCTCCAAAGTGATTTTATTATATCAACCACAGGGCTCTGGGACATGAGCCGTGCACAGCAAACCACAGAAGGTGTACTGGGAGGCAACGTGGTCTGTGACAGGAATCTTTCCTCTGAGGAGTTAAGTTAAAGCCTTTCAGCTTCGTAAGCACAGATGACAAAGGATCTGTTGGAGCATCACTCTGTTCTTCCAGCAGACCTGAAAAACACACTACTCTTCCTTGCCTTTAGAAACAGAAACGTCAAACCCTCCAAATCACAAGCATGAATTATTTCCCCAAATCATCTTATGTCATATATATTAGAATATGCTTAGGAAACAAAATCATTTTTGGCAATTGAAGGTTTTATATGAATATATATATGTATGTATTTTTTTTTCCTGGTATTTTAAAACCAGCAAAAACCAGCATAGTAACCCAGGCCTGGGGCATTCTTGGCTCAAATTTAAAGAATGCATAACTTTCATAGATTTCAAAAAAAAAAAAAAATCTTATAAGCCATTGCCATTAGACATTTACTTATAAGGAAGAAGAAAATGCCCTCCTTCAGAGAAAAATAGACATATTTTTGCTTTTTCCTGCTTGGTAAGCTCCTTTATTAAAATATTTTTATTTTACTTCCAAAAAGCCAAGGATTATTCATACGTTCTCAATTTTCAATGTCAGTATATACCTACCTCATAATGATTTCTAGGTCAACCATTCTAGTTACGGTTTGCCTCTAATAGGGCTACTCTTCATGATTTCCAGCCTTTTTGTCTAAAAGCATTTCACTTTTTACATCATTGTTTTCTCAAAATGTGATATGTGTTAAAACTTGTATTCCTGAATGCTTTTTTATACCAAATATGTCAGAAATGCTCTAAGTTAGATTTCCTAAAGACTTCCCCGACACTTAGTTCTTCCCACTAAGGTCTGAAACTGCTTAACAATTCATTTCAATCCATCAAGTGAATTATATATAGAAACTATATATTTTACTACCAAAATATGCCCTTATCTCATTCCCTCCTCTGCTTCTTTCTCATCTTTTCTTATTTAGATGACTAAAGTGTTCATTTAATCTAATTTAACTATTTTTTACATTAATTTTTGACCTTACTCATTCCAATCCATTCATTAACACCATGATTCTGAACTAGGGATGATTTGGCCCCTAGGTGACATTTGATCATGTGTAAATATATTTTTGGTTGTCACAGTGGGAACATAGGGCTACTACTGGCATTTAGTGGGTAGAAGCCAGGAAGCCTGCACAGGACAGCACAACAAAGAATCACCCAGCCCTAAGTGTCAGTAGTGCTGAGGCGCGGGGCTGAGAAAGCTGTGCTCTACACTGTCCGCTTCCACCCTTTCCCTGTCTACACCTACTGTACCTGGTTTTTTTTTAATGGGTCTGTTATAGTGCCCTAATTACCTTTGTTATACAATTGTTTTTGTAATACTGTTTTAAAAATTTGTTTCATGAACTGCCTTCCCATCAAAAATATAAGCATTTGATGCCTAGCATCTAACATAAAAGTGATTCTAACATTAAATTAGTAACTATGCAAATATTACTTCTGTTGCCCTTGGAGAGCCTCACAAAATGCTGGAAAAATCCTCAAAAATACATTTTGTGTTTTGTTGAATTTCAGTGGTGTACCACATCTCAGAATAGCTCAGAGTGAACCATTATGGTCATAAGAATGTGATATATCTGTTAGTATTTTTTTTATGTATGAGCACCATTTATCCTTATTATAGATTGAAAGCAATAGTTGAAAACAATATTTGAAACTATTTTAGGTCATTTCCAGTGAAGTAAGTCAGACCTGCCACACATTTGGCCTGAGAATCAGAGTTATAGAACAACAGATAATAGAGTTAGAAGGTGCTCTTTTAATAGACCCGCATAATTTTTCTATGAAGAACTTCAAGAAAGTTTGATTTTAGAGTTCCTTCAAAGCCCATTCAATATTTTTATTTTACTCTGAACCTACTTCTTTATTATTTCCTGCCCAATAATAATTATTACATTTTTTGTTCCAGGTATGTATTGCTGCATAATAAACTATCCTAAAATTCAGTTGTTGAAAATAAGAGTCATTTATTTTGCTCATAGATTTTCATTTTGACAGATTTGGTGGGAAAGACTTAGCTCTGTGCAAGGCAGCTTCAGCTGAGGCCTGGGGAATCTGCTTCAACAAGTTGGTACTTACTAGCTCTTGTCTAGAGGCTCAGTTAGGGCTACGAACTGGGGCCTCTGTTCTACTTGATGCAAGACTCCATGTGGCCTGAGCTCCTTCTGCTTTGGGGTCCAAAGGTGAGCTTCCCAAGACAGAACCATATAGAAAGCTCTGTTGCATTTTATGATCTAGTTTTCAAAGTAATAATGATAGTTAGTGGAGGCCATCAAAAACCATTTTTTCAGTTTCAAGGGGAGAATACTTACACTCCACCTCTCTATAGAGGAGTGGCAACGTTCAGGAAGAGCATTTGGGACAGCTGTTATGGCCTTTGGGGAAAAATATCTGCCATACATTCACTATTATTATTAAGGAAATTGTTACCTATTAGGGCAATTCAGATGTTTTGTAAAAGTTGTTTTGAACTCCTATTCTCTGAACAGCACCGGTCCTTCCTCTCACCCAAGTACGGCCACCTAAGTGTTTTTTCCCACTTAATCAGAGATGTGTGGAGTATATTTACATGATCTTATCGGGTATTCTGAAGAAATTTTGGATAGATACCTGGTGAAGCTTCTCCTGCTAATGGTGGTGGCAAATTATCTGCTGGCAAACACTCTGTGAAGAGAAGAAAGGATGTTTTGCCCCTGAATCTCTTCTCTTACAGTGACAAACTATGCAAACACTTAATTAAGTGAATTCAATACCTTTTTAACTATTTTCAGGCTATTACAAGAGCTTAAGAATCTTGAATTTAGGGTTTTGTGTGGTTTCAAATACCAAGGGAGGGAAGCTGGGGGGGGAATATCAATGTTTATCAGAATACAAATATTCTGTTATCAGAATACAAGTTCACCATGGCATTAGACAAAGCCACTTTCAGTTTTCTAACCCATTCAGGCAAACTGACTAATACCAAAAAAATAGTGTATTTACAAAATGAACACACCATGCGCAGCTGTGCAAGCAGTAGACTATTTCTCTAAACAGATGAGTTAAGTTTTGTCTTTTGGAGTGAATTTGATACCTCCTCTGGCTTGGATTACCTCTTTAGGCCCAAACAACTTCATAATTCAGTGTATGAATTTCTAAAGTGATGGCTAAGTACTTCAGAGTACTACTATGTTTGAAGCAGGATCTTCCTTAAAATAAAGATATTGTCAGAATAATTAAACAATAAATACATAAGAATTTTACAAGGGGATTATAATTATAAAGATTTGTAGATTCTTGAAGTAGAATCAGGGCAGAAACCCCCTAAAGGCACAAAAACTTCTAAGTCACTTATCATAATATCTATTCATTTTTCCTTAAGACACTATTTAGATTGTGCAAGACATCTTTCTTATGGTAGTTTCAACAAACTCTCCCAAAATAATTCATTCCAGGCAATATATATATATATATAATTTATACTTCAAGAACATTAATTTTTTTGTAAAGAAAAAGCATACTTCATTTAAAATTTATAATTAGTTTATTATGGCCTATACATATGACATATATGTGTGGTATAAAGACTGCTCAACAAATACATGTGCATACAATATCTAGCTAAATAAATAGAACACTGTCAATATGGTAGTCCCTCTCTATATCGCGGTTCACTTATCATGGCCTCACTGTATCATGGGGTTTTTTAAAAATATTATATTTAATTATTTACTGTGGATTTTTTGCTATATTGCAGGATTTTGCAGTACTGCATACGTATATTGTTAAAGTTATATAGGTTTAAGAGTGTAGAATATGTTTCAGAACATAAGTAGTGTTTATAAAAGTGTGAGAAAGTTATTAAAGGAGTAGGAAAGGTTAATACGGGACTGGGAATGGTTTGTAAGGGTGTGGGAAGGGTATATAAAGCCATAAAATATATATATAAATACTAAAATAAATGTAAAGTTCCTATTTTGTGGGTTTTAACCTATCACAGGTCAGGGGGTTCTAGAATGTAATACCCGCAATAAGTGAGGGAATACTGTATTGTTGAAAATCCCCTATAGACATATTTTGGATTTTATGCCAGTCTTTCCTCTCAGGAAGCAATTACTAGATAGGTTGTGTAAATTATTGTCTATAAAAAGTAATTTGATGATTTTTTGTTTAGTTTTGCTCATTTGTGACCTAGATAACAATGAAATATATACACATGTATTCCAGTAGGCATCCAGCAATATAATATGAGTAATAGAGACATTTATTGAAGAAGATACAATACACAAGAAACATCGTACGTAGGACAATGATGCTTCAGTCCCCTTCAAAGTAGGCACCTTACGACCTCACACGGTTCTCCCAATACCATCAGCTGACCTGTCATATTTTCTTGAATCTCATCAATAGTCTGAAATCTCTTTCCTTTCGAAGGTGATTTTAGTTTTGGGAAAGCCAGAAGTTGCAAAGCCAGAAGTTGCAGAATGCCAGATCTGAGCCTGAGTCACCTGGATAATCTGATGTTTTCCCAAAAAGCTCTGCTTGAGATGTGATGTATGAGTGGGAGCATAGTCATGCTGAAGCTGCCTGTCACCAAATGCCCATAGATGCAGATTTTCTGAATCATCCATATAGTTTCTGTGGAGGAATGTTCAAGCTTAGTGCAAAATTTGATGCAGGTTTATCACTCTACTTGCTCAGTTGTTTTGAACATGACAGCCACACAGTACACATGCTCACTCAACAGCATCTACTGCCCCCACTAATTAGTACAGTAAAGTCATCACTGTTCACACATGTTCATTCCAGTCCACTGTCCTTGGCTGCTAGATCACATCAATGCTGCACAAACTGTTCTTGTTATATTAACAATATAATTCTTTGACTTTTTCTTTAACATCATAAAGTATATAAGTATAACTTATTTGTTGTGTCATATTCCTTTGCACGACTGACAATTATGCTACTGCTGGCATTTGAATTGTTTTCAACTTTAGGTCTTATAAATGATGTGAGTATGTACAATGTTTAATATGTCTCCTTATGGAAATGAGGATGCTTTTTTTTTCAGGGAACACTTGGAGGAGTTTATTGGCCCTATTCTAGTGACAATCAAACATGTTTGCATTCCCAGCCTTCAAAAGTCTTTCTAGGAAAGGACATTGATGTCGAGGAACTTACTTAACCCTTGGAAACTCCTTGGTGACTGTGTGATGGAGATTACCTCATCATTTGGTCTCTTTGACAGAGGAGACACTCACTGTATCTTAAATGTTTGAGGTAAGAATTGAACAAGCTCTTTCTTGTGTGTGTAGTGGGGGAGGGGGTCTGCAAAATTGATTACTCTTTTTTTCTTGCAGCAGTTAGTGATACAATTATTCTCATTAAAGTTGTGACTTCTTATGTTGTTCACAAACTGGCCCACTCTCAGTCTCCTTTGTTGGATAAGTATTAGTTGGCATCTAGAGAGAAAATAATGAGCCAATATAAAATATCTGCCAAGTTCTTAAGATTAAAAGTCCATGAAATAGGTATAAGAACCTGCTGTACCTCTGGGGCAGACATCTTTTTGAGGTGGGAAACCTGGACAAGGTGGTAAGTACAAGCAGGGATGGTCTCCAGTGAAGATCAAGTGTGAATATAAGTTTCTTTAGGGCATTCATCTGGTAGTTAAATTGCTGGTCCTAGATTATATATCTATTTAGTTTCACTTAGTAAAACTTAATGGCTTTCTGAAATATACATAATTTATACTTTTACCAGGAGGGTATAAGTGTTAGATATTCTTCCCAACATTTATTATTATCAAAATTTTGTTTTTGTCAATCTGGTGTGTGTGAAATAAACAAATTTATTATTTGAATTTCCTTCATTATTTGGCTCAGTGGATTGAGCGTCGGCCTGCGAGCTAAGTGTCACTGGTTCGATCTTCCAGTCAGGGCACATCAGAGAAGGAAAACTCTGACTCCAAAAAACCTCCGCTGCCTTGCGGCATACCTCTTCAGGGGAAAGGCTAAGGGAGTAAACCCCGACAGAAAATCCGGAGCCGGAATCCCTAAGGCAGTTTGACGTTGTAGTCAACACCGGCAACTCCTGCGGTGCACCTGAAGCCAAGCTGTATTGACTCCGTCTTTCCCTTGGGCCCTTCAGCTGCGAAGAGAGGGGGGGTCTGCTGCATGGGCAACAGCAGACCCTCCATATCACCCTGCCCAGGCTCTGTAGCTTCAGCTTCACTGGAGAGGACACTCCAGCGTCATCGCAAGATGTCGATTCAACACAGGAGGAGACAGATACCGTGTCACTCCCGAGTCGGACTGCACAGCCATTCTCGGCGGTGCAGATATACTCTTAAGAAGCTACACCATCGTCTCTCGAGACGGACGGCTGCCGACGATTAATCAGGTGAATATTTTTTCAAATCATTTATTCCCATTTTGTCTCCTAAAAAATGACTGTTTAAGTCCTTTGTTGATTATTTTTTACTTAATTATTCTTGTTTATTTTTATAGATTCATTGAGATTTCACCAGTGTTCTTAATAATGATCTCTTCCAAAGTTATAGCTAGTAATTTCTATCTCTTTATAGTGATGATATATTTGATGTTACAAAGACATGGTTTTATGTTTATTTGAAAACTTAAAGGTTTTTTTTTAATATTTAAATATTTATTTTATCAGGGTTTGGTCTGAGAGTATAATTTGAAGTAGATATTCAATTTCATGTTTTTCCATACAGATAAGCAATGTTTCAGCAATATTTATATTGAAAATTTTTTTTCTCTTTGACTTAAAATGTAGGTTTTGCCAAATATCAAATACAATGAACCTATGGGTCTGTTTCAGAGGTCTCTCTTAAATTTAATTAGATTTTTTTCAGCACTACTACATATCATACTATCTTAATCACTTGAAGTTTATTAGTCTTAATATCTGAGAGTATAATATTCCTCAGCTTGTTCTTGCAGAGTCTCTTAACTATTATTAGAATTGTATATTTCCATATAAATTTTAGAATTGGTTTCTCTGGTTTGATAGAGAAAGGGGTGATTATAATTAGATTCACATTGTATTGAATCTAGATCAATTTTGGGGTAAAATTGACAGGTAATAAATACTTAATTTTCCTATTCATAAATATGGTTCTTGATGGTTTAGGATTTTAATTTTTTAAAATTTCTTGAGTTTGTTTTTTTACAAAATTATTTACACTTAGATAACATATATAATATAAATTACATACTTGGTGCTGTCATGAGTTATATTTTATTTAAAATGTAATAGAACAACAATAAAAAAGGATTAAAAAATCAAAAATCAAATATCTGTTGCTATAAATACAGATTATTTTCACATAATAATAAATATGCAGCAACATTTCCCCTCTTTATAATTTTAATCATTTGTTTATAGAATCTTTAAATTCTATAGGATATATAATTTGTGTAGAATTTATATAGTCATGTTATCTGCAAATAAAAACTAATTATTGCATACTTCATTTCTGTTAGCCTTAATTTAGGGCACTGACTAGTAGCTCTAGTGTTATACTGAATAGAAGTAGTAATAGTAATCATTCTTACTTTATTTCTGATTTTAAATAACTTTCCAAAAGATTTTGCTAAGAGTATAAAATTTCGTGTGAATATTTTGTAGCTATCTTTTATTGAGTTAAAGAAATTGGCATGTATTTTGTTTTGCTAAAAGTAGCTTTATCCTTTGAATGAATAAATTTTATTGATTTTGCTGTTCTGGTTTTGTTTTATTTTTTTGTGTTTTTGAAAGGATTATGGATTTTTAGCCTTACTATGTTAATGTAGTGAATTAAATTGATAAATATTCTAATATTGGATCACAATCAGCAATAGGAAAATCCCAACTTAGTCCAAATGTAATAACTCTTTAATGCATTTTTAGAGAATGTTTTTTTATCTTTAGTATTGATGAATCAGATTGCCATGTTTTGGTAACAAGTCAATTTTAACCTGATATCAAATTCACTAGCATCATAAATAAAGTTTAGAAGGACACTTTTAAATGTTTTTTCCAACATAATTATCTGGATTTCTATTCTTGTGGTTGTTTTTGGACAGTACCAACTACCAACTGTATTTACTTGATATTTATAGGATAGTTTATTGAAAAATTAAATACAAATTCATCACATGCTCAGAAGATGCATTAAAAAAGATTTAACAAATTTTGGACAATAAACACACCTTAACATATTTAAAAGAATAGAAATAATATAAAGTATGTTTTTAGATAAAAAATAAATTAAGGTATAACAGAAACGTAGCTGGAAAATTCAAAATATTTGGAGATTGAAATACATACTTCTATACAATATATGTTTCAAAGAAAAAATTTTCAAAAGAAAGGTAAAATTATTTTGAATTAAATTAAAAATAAAATAATAACGGATTTCTCAACAGAAACATTACAAGCCAGAAGGGAATGGTCAAAAATATTTCAAGCAATGAAAAACAAAGGCCTACAACCAAGAATACTCTACCCAGCAAGGCTCTCATTCAAAATAGAAGGTGAAATAAGGAGTTTCTCAGTCAAAGGAAGACTGAAAGAATACATCTCCACCAAACCAGCATTGCAAGAGATGCTAAAGGGAGTGTTCTAAGAAAAAAGAAGAAAAAAACAAGAGAGGAGAGGAACAGAGGTACAAAGGGAAATGAATAAATACACGTCAATAATAACCTTAAATGTAAATGGATTAAATGCTCCCATTAAAAGACATAGGGTAACGGAATGGATAAGAAAACAGGACCCACATATTTGCTGTCTACAAGAAACACACCTGAAAACAAAAGATTTACACAGACTGAAAGTAAAGGGATATAAAAAAATATTCCAAGCAAACGGACTGGAAAAAAAAGCCGGGGTAGCAGTTCTCATATCAGACAAAATGGATTTCAAAGCAAGGGCAATAAAAAGAGACAAAGAAGGACATTTCATAATACTTAAAGGAACAATCCATCAAGAAGATATGACTTTGATAAACATATATGCACCCAACATAGGAGCACCCAAATACATAAAGCAAATACTAGAAGACCACAAAAAGGATATCAACAACAACACACTCATAGTAGGGGACTTCAACACTCCATTATCAACAATAGACAGATCATCAAAGCAAAGAAACACCCAGGATATACAGGCATTGAACAACACACTAAACCACATGGATCTAACTGATATATATAGAACTTTTCACCCCAAAGAAGCAAAATATACATTCTTTTCAAGTGCACATGGGACATTTTCAAAGATAGACCACATGATAGGTCACAAAACAAGCCTCAACAAATTCAAGAAAATTGAAATCATATCAAGCATCTTTTCATATCACAATGCCCTGAAACTAGAAATCAACCTCAGAGAAAAAAATCAAAGACACCCAAACTCATGGAGATTGAATAACATGCTATTAAATAATGAATGGGTTAACAATGACATCAAAGAAGAAATCAAGAAATTTCTAGAAACTAATGATAATGAGCACACAACAACCCAAAACCTGTGGGACACAGCAAAAGCAGTCCTGAGAGGGAAGTTCATAGCAATACAGGCATATCTGAAAAGGCTAGAAGAATCTCAAATAAAAAACCTAACCACAATGCTACAAGAACTAGAACAACAACAACAAACAAAGCCTAGGGCAAGAAGAAGGAATGAAATCATCAAGATCAGAGCAGAACTAAATGACATAGAGACTAAACAAACAATCCAAAAGATCAACAAAACTAGGATCTGGTTCTTCGAAAAAATAAACAAAATCGACAAGCCTCTAGCCAGTCTAATCAAGAAAAAAAGAGAGAAGACACAAATAAACAAAATCAGAAATGAAAGAGGAGAAATCACGACTGATACCTCAGAAATACAAATGATAGTTAGAAATTACTTCAGACAACTGTATGACAAGAAATTTTACAACCTAGAACAAATGGACAAATTTCTAGAAACATACAACCTTCCAAAACTGAATCAAGAAGAAGTGGAAAGTCTCAACAAACCAATAACAAAAAAGGAAATTGAAACAGTAATCCAAAATCTCCCTGCACACAAAAGCCCTGGACCGGATGGCTTCACAGGCGAATTCTACAAAACATTCAAGGAAGAACTAACTCCTATCCTCCTCAAACTGTTCCAAAAAATCCAAGAAGAGGGGAAAATCCCAAATTCTTTCTATGAAGCCAGTATTATCCTAATCCCCAAACCAGGTCAAAACACAACAAAGAAAGAAAACTATAGGCCAATATCACTGATGAACATCGATGCTAAAATCTTCAATAAAATATTGGCAAACAGGATCCAGCAATACATCAAAAAGATCATACATCATGATCAAGTGGGCTTCATTCCAGGGATGCAAGGATGGTTTAATATTCGCAAATCAATAAATATAATACATCACCTAAACAGAATGAAAGACAAAAATCACATGATCATATCAATAGATGCAGAAAAAGCATTTGATAAAGTACAACACCCATTTATGATGAAAACACTCAGCAAAATGGGAATAAAGGGAGCATATCTTAACATAATTAAGGCCATATATGAGAAGCCTGAGGCCAACATCATACTCAATGGACAAAAACTGAAAGCATTCCCCCTGAACTCAGGAACTAGACAAGGTTGTCCACTCTTTCCACTCCTTTTCAACATAGTGTTGGAAGTCCTAGCCACAGCAATCAGACAAGAAAAAGAAATAAAAGGCATCCAAATTGGGAAAGAGGAAGTGAAACTTTCATTATATGCAGATGACATGATAGTATACCTAGAAAATCCTATAAACTCCACTAAAAGACTACTCGATATAATAAGTGAATTTGGCAAAATCGCAGGGTACAAAATAAATATACAGAAATCTAAGGCATTTCTGTACACCAACAATAAAATAGCAGAGACAGAGATAAAAAGGAAAATACCATTTACTATAGCAACAAGAAAAATAAAGTACCTAGGAGTAAACTTAACCAAAGAGATAAAAGACCTGTACTCTGAAAATTACATAACATTGAAGAAAGAAATTAAGGAAGAAACAAATAAATGGAAGCAAATACCATGTTCTTGGATGGGAAGAATCAACATCATCAAAATGGCCATACTACCCAAAGCAATTTACAGATTCAATGCAATCCCTATTAAAATACCAATGACATATTTCACAGACCTAGAACAAATACTCCATAAATTCATATGGAACCAAAAAAGACCCCGAATAGCAAAAGCAATCTTGAGACAGAAGAACACAGCAGGAGGAATCACAACACCAGATATCAAACAATACTACAAAGCCACTGTAATCAAAACAGTCGGGTACTGGCATAAGAACAGACATATAGATCAGTGGAACAGAATAGAGAGTCCAGAAATAAACCCAGCCTCTATGGTCAACTAATATTTGATAAAGGAGGAAGGAACATAAAATGGAGTGAGAAGAGCCTCTTTAACAAATGGTGCTGGGAGAACTGGATAGGGACGTGCAAAAAAAATGAAACTAGACCACCAACTTACACCACACACGAGAATAAACTCAAGATGGATCAAAGACTTAAATGTAAGCCATGACACCATAAAAGTCCTAGAGGAAAACATAGGCAAGAAAATATCAGATATCTCATGTAACAATCTCTTCACGGATACATCTCCTAAAGCAAGAGAAATAAAGGAAAAAATAAATAAATGGGATTACATCAAACTAAAGAGTTTCTGCTCAGCAAAAGAAAACATCAGCAAGATGAAAAGGAAACCAACCATATGGGAAAACATATTTGCCAATGACATCACAGACAGGGGACTGATTTCCAAAATATATAAAGAGCTGATACGACTCAACATCAAGAAAACAAACAACCCAATTAAAAAATGGGCAAGGGACCTGAACAAACACTTCTCCGAAGAGGACATACAGAAGGTCCATAGACACATGAAAAAATGCTCAGCATCATTAGCCATCAGGGAGATGCAAATAAAAACCACAATGAGATACCATTTTACACCAGTCAGAATGGCCATCATCAACAAATCAACAAGCAACAAGTGCTGGCGAGGATGTGGAGAAACGGGAACCCTACTGCACTGTTGGTGGGAATGCAGACTGGTGCAGCCACTATGGAGAACAGTATGGAATTACCTCAAAAGATTAAAAATGGAACTGCCTTTTGAACCAGCGACTCCACTACTAGGATTATACCCAAAGAATCTTGAAACACCAATTCAAAAGAACTTATGCACCCCTATGTTCATTGCAGCCCTGTTTACAATAGCTAAGTGCTGGAAACAACCTAAGTGCCCATCTGCAGATGAGTGGATCAAAAAACTGTGGTACATTTACACAATGGAATACTATGTAGCAGAAAGAAAGAAGGAACTCCTGCCATTTGCAACAACATGGATGGAACTAGAGAGAATTATGCTTAGTGAAATAAGCCAGGCAAAGAAAGAAAAATACCATATGATATCACCTAATACAGGAAACTAAAGAACAACACAAACAAAGGAACTAAATAGAACAAAGAGCAGAATAGCAGTCAATAGGGGGGAGGGGAGAGGGAGAGAAAGGGGATAAGTAAGGGAAGGGTTTAGTCAAAGAACCTGCATAAAAGACTCATGGACGTGGACAACGGGGAGGGATATGATTGCGGGAGAGGGGGTGGGATGGGTGGGGGAGAGAAATTAGGGGAAAAGGGGAGAACTGTAATTGAAAAACCAAAATAAAAAAAAAAGAAGTAACATAAAAAAAAATAATAATAATAAAGGTTAGTGCAGAAATCAATGAAAATAGAAACCGAAAATCAATAGAGAAAAACAAAAAAGTTAAACTATTTAAACATAGTTATAAAATTCATAAAACTACTCAGTCTAACAAAGACAAAAAGGAGGAAAAGTTTAATTGCTGATATCAAAAATAAAAAATATTTTCATCACTCTGATCCCATGTACATTACAAGAATAATAAAAAATATAATGGATAACAACATTTCACATATGTGATAACAGATTAAATGGAATAATTCCTTGAAAGACACAGACTACCAAAAGTTACATAAGAAGATATAGGTAATATGAATAAACCTGTATTTATTAAAGAAAATCAATTAATAATAATCTTAAATAAAAAATAAAGAACCAGGATCAGATGGGCCCAGGATTCATTCACTGGTGATTACTAGCAAGCATTTACAGAATAAATAACACTGGTTCTCTACAATCTCTTTCAGTAAATAGAAGCATAGGGAACATTTCTTAACTTATTTCATAAGGTTGTTACTACTCTAATATCAAAATAACATAAAAACATTACAAGACAAGAAACCTATAGTGCAATATATCTAATAAACATAGATGTAATACTTTTCAGAAAATATTAGCAAATCATTTTCAACCATGTATGATAAAAAGAAATACACACCATGACTAAGTAGAACCTATTCCAGTTATGCAAGGCTGGTTCAACATTTGACAATTAATTAATGTAACCATAACACAGCGGGCTAGCGAAGAAAAATTATATGATCATATCAATAGATGCAGAAAATGTATTTTATATAATCTCGCAACTGTTTTATATTAAAAACTCTAAAAAAAATAGGAATAACCAAAAACATCTTAAGTTTCATAAAGAATCACTACAAAAAAGGTTGGCTAAAATTATACTTAATTATGAGAAAGAAGATGCTTTTCCTCTAATAATGGAATCAAGAGGAGGATGTTCCCTTTCATCATTCTTTTTTAACATCGTACTGGAATTGTAGCTAGTTCAATAAAACAAGAGGAGGAAATAAAAGTATATAAATTCAGAAGAAATAAATAGAAGTGTCTCTATTCACACATGTATTTGTAGAAAATCCAAAAGGATCAACATAGTGCTCCTGGGCCTTATAACTAATTAGAGCAAGGTGGCAGGATACCATGTTAATGTGTAAATGCCAGTTACTTTCCTGTGCAGCTAGCAGGCCAAGTTTGCTTTAATTTTGCACTTTCTTATTAAAATTTATTATTTTTATTTATTTTTAAATTACATTTACATTCAATGTTATTTTTTGCATTAGTTTCAGATGTACAGCATAGTGATTAGACAAAAAAGTTCCTCTGATATTTCAGGAACCCGACTGACTCTATACATAGTTATTGCAATATTATCGATTATATCCCCAATGCTGTAACTTACATTTTTGTGACTATTTTAAAGCTACTAATTTCTGATTAAAGGACTGTCTTTAGAGCTGGCAGTTGTTTGGATTCTGGTGATGAGCTCTGAAATCTTGGAATATTCTTTCTGATTAGAATGCTTTTCTATGACTAAGATCTGGAGTCATGCTGCACTTATTCGATCAAATAGTTAATGTTAAAAATTTGTGTTTTATATCACTTTTTGTGTGCCTGAGGCTGTGGATCAAGTGGTACCAAATGAATCAGATAATCTATGCTACAAATGTGATTTATGCTGAACAAATGTTTTGCTCTTGGGAGCTGGAGTATGAGCAGCTAAGGTCAGTCTTGCTGGTAATCCTACCTATGTGACTTACCCCAGTGAAACACTGAACACCAAGCTTGCTTGACCTTACTTGACTGACAACACTTTGAATATGTTGTTGTATGTTGTTCCTGAGAAAATTAACTTCACAGATAAGAAAACTCAATGTTACTTACCAGTCATTTCTTTCCAACTTAATCTATAGACTCAATATAACTCAAAAAAAAATACCAGCAGATTATTTTGTAGATATATACAAACTGATTTTAAAGTTTATATGCAAGGAAAAAATACCCACAATCAGCATAATACTTAATAACAGCAAAGTAAAAGGACTGATACTACCCAACTTACAATAAGCTGCAAAACAAGGTGTCATGTATCAAGACGGCATGATTCTGATACAAGAAATGATGAAATAGAAAACCCCAAAATAGATTCACACTAGTATAGTCAACTGAACTTTGACAGAGAAGCAAAGACAATGAAGAGATGATAGACTCAAAAAAGATACTAGAACAATTGGACAATCATGTACAAAATTAATCTAGACACTTAATTTTCACATTTCACAAAAATTAATTCAGAATATAAACTAAATATAGAGTATGAACTGTAAATTTTCTAGTATATAGTTTAGAAGAAAATCTAAGTGACCTTGGTTTTGTGATGAGTTTATAGATACAACATGAAAAGCATTATTCATAAAAGTATATATGAAAGGCTTTGGGAAAATTTTCAAAAAAATGAAGGAAATTTTATCCAAGAAAAATTACTTAAACTCAAGGTCGGTGGTATTTGAAAGAAGATCTAGGTCTTCTCTCCCACCTGCCAGCTCAGAAAGATGTAAACTCTCCAGACAAGTACATCTAAAAACAGTAGATTTCCACTACCTCCATTTCCCAGATGGAGGACTGTCTTCCCAGATTATTGCCATCAGCATTTCCTTTTTTTTTATGTTTTATTTTAATTTTTTAAATTGTTTTTCTATTACGGTTGTCACATTTTTCCCCCTTTGCTCTCCCCTGCTCCACCCACCTTCCCCCTCTCCCACAGTCAATCCCCATTTAGTTGTCCATGTACATGGATCATTTATACTTGTTCCTTGATTTGACCCTTCGCCTCTTTTACCTGCCATCAGCATTTCTCATTCTTCTCCTATATGCCTGTTGCCATCTATAGGTTCTGGGTAAATGCAGCTAAAATATTGAAGCTTCTTTCATCTGCCTAGCCTTCCCCTCCAATTTCTAACACAGAAGTCTATCCTGCGTAACATAGATGAGAACAATAGGACCCAATAGCCTTTGCACTGGCATGTAGGGTGGGAGTTCCATGCTAAAACAAATAATCCAAGGAGATCTTTGTACTGCAGCACTCCTCACCCCCCAAATGTTCAGCTCTTAAACTGGAGTGTCACTCAGGGGCATGCACACAATTGTCCTTTCCTCCAGTGTCAGACTTTGCTCAGAGATTTTTCTAGTGACAGAAGCAGGCCATAGAACATAAAAGTTTTGAATCTCGTCATAAAGGAACTAACTTAATTTACAAGAGTGTGGACAAGTTCAAGCCAGAAGGCTCTTTCTAAACAATGGAACTTGTGTTGAAAGCAATTTGTAGGAAATTGTTTGATTTATTGAATTATTAGGTAACACTGTATGTAGGCCAGCTTGTTTGCAAGAAAGAAATGAGGGAAAGAAACAGCTAGGAAGAGTTTTCCTGAGTTCAGAAAAATATTTCGAAATACTGACCTCAGGAACAGTCTTTTTAAAGGAATTTAGTTTGAATAGATTAGTCTGTGAAGCAATTTTTGCCTAGTATAGCAACTAGTTGGCAATTAGTGGGGCTTTATGCCTGTGTGTATAATAGAAAAAGATAATCAAAGAGAACCCTGCCAAAACCACTGTCAAGCCAGTTTGACTATGAGCTCTGGAAATGGGGTGGGGAAGTGGATATGTGCAGGGAATAAGTACTAAGAATTGCTACAATATATCATATAAAATGTTTATTTTCCAAAAAATATATATATAAGACATGAAAATAAATAAATATTATATTGGGTGAAAAAAGAAGTAAAAATAAAAACTTCCAGAGAAAGCAATAGATGTCAGTTTTAACAAGTGAATGACTTTAATTTAGCCGTTATAAATATGTTAATAGAAAAAACAAGGAATTAAAATGTAAAAGAGAGTGTAGTGGCTGTGTAACACATCAAAATGAATCTATCCATAAAGATATAGACATTATTTTAATAATAAAGTTGAAAGTTTGGAATTGAAATACATAATAAGTGAAATTTAAAAAGTCACTAGAGGGAGGTCCATCAGTAGATGTGACTTGGCAAAATAAAAAATGAGCAAACGTGAAAAGAGATCAATGGAGATTATGGACTCAGAACAAAGGGATACAACAATGAAGAGAAATGAACAGAGTTTCAGAGAAATATGGGAGACAGTTAAGTGTGCAAATAATGCGTAATGTAATGCAGGAAGAGAAAGACAAAAACTATTCAAAAAATAACGGCTAAAGATGTCTCAAATTTTTTTAAATATGTGAATCTACACATTTAAGAAGCTCGATGAACCCACAAAAAAAGATAAATAAACAATGATCCACAAATTGGCATTTCATAGTGAAAAATGTTGACAACCAAAGATAATATAAAAATCATGAAAGCAGCAAGGGAAAATGACTCAACAGCTAACTTCTTAGCAGAAACAATGAAGGTCAAAAAGAGTAAGATTGCATATTTACAAAGCACTGAAAGAAAACAAAATAAACCAAGAACCTTATATCCAACAAAACTATCTTTAAAAAAAGATTAAGTCAAAATAAAGACATTCCAAGATACCCTGGCTGGGTAGCTCATTTGGTTAAAGCATAGTATCAATACACTAAGCTGTGGGTTCACTCCATGGTCTAGGCACATACAGGAATCAACAAATGGATGCATTGATGGGTGGAACAGCAAATTGATCTCTCTCTCTCCCTTTTTCTCACTGTAAAACCAAAAAATTAAAATTAAAAGACATTCCAAGATAAACAAAAAAGTTGATAAAGTGTGTTATATAACAGGCTTACAATAAATACTAAAGGATGTTCTTCATGCTGAAAACAAATGATTTCACATTAAAAATTGAATCCACAAAAGAAAATGAAGAACAATGGTATATATGGATAACTACATAATATATAAACATGTTTTTTATCTTAATTGAAGATAAAAAACAATTGTGTAAAACAATATCTAACTGTATTGTTGGGCTGGTAACATATAGAAATATAACATATTGAAAATAATAGCATAAAAACAAAGAGAACCAGAAATGGTAAATAAGATGTAAAATATAGCAAACAATAAGTATATACTTGCTCTCCTATCTTTCTCAGCTTCTTTAATAGATGTAAAATTATATAAATGATGTTAGGGTATATCAAATGGCACAGGGGGTCTTGTAAACACTCTAGCAGTTCCTCAAAAGACTAATCTTAGAGCTACCATATAAGCAATTCCAATCGTAAGTATAGTACTCAAGAAAAATGAAAACATGGCCATGGAAAAACTTGTTCATGAATGTTCATAGCAGCATTATTTATAATAGCCAAAAAGTTGGAAAAACCAAATATTTATCAAGTGATGGCTAAATAAAATGTGCTATTTTGTTATAATGGGACATTATTCATCCATAAAACAATGTTTTGATGCAAACTATAATATGAATAAATTTTAAAAATGCATAAGTGAAAGAAGCCAGTCACACAGAATCACATACATACTTATATTTTCATTTAACTGAAATGCCCATAGTAAGAAAATCTATAGCAATGATTAGTGGTTGTCTGGGGCTGGGGAATGTCAGGAATTTTGGATAAGAGATGGAGGGATTCTTTCTAGAATGATGAAATTATTCTAAAGTTAACTAAAATTAATATGCTATTTTGCATAAATAATTGATAAACCTTATACAAGAATATTTATTACATTGTGTTAAAATGGACTACTAATAATGCTGTAGCTACCAAAATCCTTCTAGAAGTAAATGTATAAATAAATCAGAAGATTTAAATCAAGCATGACTTTTGATGAGATATTTCTAATTCTAATAAGGAATTATTCAGAATTATAATCATGGTTACACATTCAAAAGTATATATATAATAGTATTCATCTTTATCAAAAATAACTACACAATTATTCAGCCCAAAGATATATAAATAGTTTAGTAGAAATTTTTTTTAATCTCACAAAATGCTGGTGAAAAATCAAATTCAAAATTTTATATAAACTTTGATCTTAACATTGCATTTTAAGAGGAGAAAAGTGTAAACAGAGAATCAGGAGGAAGATTGAGTTTTCTTTTTCTTTTTTTCATTTCAAAATTTTTCTTAAATTGGTACATTAGGCTTCCATTACACAACATGACAGAATTACTAAAAAGTTACCAAGGCAGCAGTACTTCAAGTTCATTACTATATAATTTATATATTTTACTACATGTTTATAAATATAATCTCAAAGGAAACTATAATTCCTAAATATTCTAATGCATTTTTTATTTCAAAAGGTCATAGGAAGTGAATTGGAACCTCATTTAATGAGAATTTAATGGAGCTTACATTGTATTGTGTGTGATGTATAATAAGTAGAAGGTTAGACACCCCCTCAGTGATCTTGTAAACAGGATGTACAAGTAAGATTCCACAGAGAAAGCAACTAAAAATCAATGATGACGTAGATTAAGATGATAATGTATTTGATAGTAGAGGTACAATAATCATTCAGAAATGAGCATAGTATTAGAGGCTAAGATTTTGGACTTCTTTAAAAAGTATATATAATTAGGGTAGAGAGAAGTTAATCAAATACTAGAGTAAGTGGGCTGTGCTGAAGTGGAAGCATAATGATTAATATGTTACAAGTGCCAACATCAATTAAGGTTCAACTACAAGAGGACAGTGTACACAGCCCATATAGCATGTGCACCAGGAATGCCCAGCTTGGGTGATAAAGGAGGCTATGCTGCTGGACCCTACAGAACACCTACTACATTAGGACACTCTACCATGCATGGAAAACATGGTGACTCCACCTAATACATAGAAACAAACACAGAGAGCCTGCCAAAATGAGGAGACAAAGAATCAAAGCCGAAATGAAAGAAGAGAATGAAACTCCAGAAAAAAACTAAACCAAATGGAGACAAGCAATCTGCTATATACAGAGTTCAAAACACTGGTTATAAGGATGCTCAATGAACTTAGGCAGAACATTAACAGCATAAAAAAGGACCAGACATAAATGAAGGATACACTCTGAAATGAAGATTATTTACAGGGGATCAACAGTACAGTAGGTGAATCCAAAAATCAAATTAGCAATTTAAAATATAAAAAAAGCAAAAAATACCCAATTAGAACAACAGAAGAATAGAAAAATCCAAAAAAAAAAAAATGAGAATAGTGTAAAGAGACTCTGGGACAATTTCAAGAATACCAACATTTGCATCATGGGGGTGCCAGAAGGAGAAGAGGAAGAGCAATAAATTGAAAACTTATTTGAAAAAATAATGAAAGAAAACTTCCCTAATTTGGTGACAAAAATAGACATACAAGTCCAGGAAGCACAGAGAGTCCCAAACAAGTTAGATCCAAAGAGGACCACACCAAAACACATCAAAATTAAAATGCCAAAGGTAAAAGATAAAGAGAGAATTTTAAAAGGAGCAAAACCAGAGAGTTACCTACAAAGGAGTACACATAGAGGCTATATTCTGATTTCCCAAGAGAAACTTTGCAGGCAAGAAGGGACTGGCAAGAAGTATTCAAGGTGATGAAAAGCAAGGACCTAAATTATTTTATCCAGCAAAGCTATCATTTATAATGGAAGGGCAGATGAAGTGCTTCCTAGACAAGGTAAAGCTAAAGGAGTTCATGATCACCAAACCATTATTACATGGAATGTTAAAGGGACATTTAAAAAAAAATCAAAACTTTGAATATTTAAAAGGCACAAATTCATAACTATCAACAACTCAATCTAAAAAAAAAGTATAAGTTGTCTGCTACAGAATAGTCATGGAGTTGTGAAGTACAGTATAGTGAATAAAGTCAATACTACCCTAATAACTGTATGGTGTCTGATGGGTGTAATATTTATCAAGATGATCACTTGGTAAGTTATGTAATATCTAATCACTAGGGTATATACTTGAAACTCATATCATAATGTATGTCATCTATAACTTAAAAATAACAAATGATTTAAAAATGAAAAATAAAATTTAAGGTGATGGGAACAAATATATAGTGTATGAAGAACATAAAGAAAGTAGAACAGATATTGAATTTATTCCAGGGTTATTAAATTTTTATTAAAAGTTAATTATAGTGAGTGTCAGGATTAAGCCATTTATTTAAAAGATTATCACTTCCTATTTATGAAAAACCGTGTTCAATGTGATGAGGTTACATTGATTGTAAGATGTGCTGAGAATGCTTCTGCCTCTTAGTTTCTGGATAAAGTTGAAAGAGAAATACATTGAGAAAGTATATAAAATTCTTCCCTAGATAATAATATACAATTATAAAGTAGAAAATATTTTCTAGCCATTATCCAAGCTATTATGAAGTCTGAATGAGTAAAACTTAGGTAATGTTTAGTTATACAAAGTCCAGTAATAGTATTTGAAATGTAAGGTAACATTATTTATCACCTAAACCCAAAACACATATGTCTTCATTCTTCATTTGTGCTTTATCTAAAGACCAACCCAAGAGCATATATAAAGTTTGTCTCTGGAGTTAGGGTTGTCAGATAAAATAAAGAATGCCAATGCATTTTTAATGCCAGATAAATATTTTTATTATAGGTGCTTTCTAAATATAATATGAGGCATACTTTAAATATTCAACATTTAATAGGATTACAGCAACAACTCTCTACAGAAACTTTAATAGCTTATCAATTTTTCTTATCACATATGTATTCTACCATACAGAGATCTTCGAAAACCAGTAAACCATAGGAAAATAGGAGGCAAATTATCACATTCTTTGTAGATTTTAACTCTGTATTATCAAATTGTTTTAGTACAAGCAGTGTAATGTGGCATGCTGGAATAACTGCCAATAAGTTCTCTGTAGAATAAAAAGGCATCAACAAAACATTTCTCTTGAAAACATATCCTGAAATCTTCAATAGTGTAAAGATATCCAGGCATGGGTTAAATTATACCTGATTGACCATTTAAAATGTCTCCAAGAATAATTTCATCCCCTGTCTTCTCATTAAATAAGGTGACATAAATTTTTATTGGGATTTTACTTTATAGAGATTATAACAATAAACTTCAGTATAGATTTTTTTTATTTCTGAGAGACTTTAAACAAGAGATGTCAAAAGCAGTAAAATACATGCTAGCTTCAATACATTGCCTAGGTTCACCATATTAAAAATGCTATGACCCAATTATTTTATCTCTAAAAATAAATAGTAATGATTTCTTTTAATGTCTTATTTTGTAACGGTAGAAAAGAAAAAAAAAGAAAAAAACAAAGTAAAACAAATATCTCTAAACTGTGTTTGTATAGCCCTAAACATCACTGCAGAAAAGCATTATTTATATTTGTAACATGGCTTTATAACACCAATTTAGCTGCAAGAAAAAAAAATATGTATATATAATCTTATATGGCACTTTTACTTCAGAGAAATACATAGAATTTGTGTATCGCTGAGTAAAAAAACAAAGGTTTTTTAAATTTTTTGTTTTTGTTGCATTTTTTTTTTCTGGTAGTAAAACTTGCTATTAAGAATGCTTAATTTTATTGGAAGGCATGGATTTTAAATGTAACCAGAGTCACAGCTGAGAAAAAGGCAATATTGTACTTGGAAATATATATGGAACACTTGTAAAATGTGAGACCAATTTTAAAATCACATTATGAGAAAAGGAAAAATACAGGAATCATTTATCCGACCACTAAATGCTCTTTCAGCCACACAACAAAAACTCGGATATAGGGATAATTACTAGTGATTTTCCCATACCCTTTTTCCTTACTTTTATGTTTATTATGACTATAAAAAGTATCTGCCTTCTCTGTGTATTGGGCAAGAGCTTCAGAGGATGCTACTAAACACTTGGTACTGTCTCAAAGGAGCATGGCACATTTATTTTGAATTTAGAACTGGTTCTGTTGGAATTTTGCCACTGTTTATCTGTTTTATTTATTTTTTATTCTGTGCTACATTAACCAATTTTCTCCTTTTTAAGCTATGTGGCTCTTACCCAAAACCTTTTCAAAGAGAAAGAAAAAAATAAGGGCTCCTCTGGACTCTTCATTACATTACAGCTTCCTTCTCTTTTTAAAATATTTTTACTTAAGTATAGTGGTATGCAATCTTATATTGATTGTATTAGTTTCAGTTACACAACATAGTGATTCAGATAACCCCACTAATTCTAGTAATCATTTGTCACTGTGCTTCTTACCCAGTCTTTCCTTTGATTTTCCTTGCCTCTGTACAACCTTTGACAAGAAACTTATTTATCAGTGTTCTAATTTCCCCCAATATATGGTGGAGTACTAGTTTTCTCAAAATGTTAATAGACACTAAGTAAAAAGGGTTCTAGGGTCAAATCAATAGATAAATACTTGAAAATTTATAATGGGAGTATTTTTCAAATTTCAGAACTTCTCATTTCTTCAACTTCTCTATCTTATGTATTATATATTTGTATACTTTTTTATTTATTATGTTTTTAAAGTATTTCAATATGGTGTATTTTGTATATTGTTAATTTCTTGCATCTTCTTAATGCAACCAGTCTTCTGAATTTTCTATTTGCTATTTACCAGCCATTTTGTAAAAGAAGTTTACTAAATGCTACACAACTTAAAATATGTAAAATTTGATTTTGCTTGTTTTCAGTTTTATAAAAATAGCATATAATAATAGCCTTCTGAACTTAGCTTTTTTCATTTAATGTTGTTTTCAATTATTGTTTCCAAGATTTATCTATGTTATTCCATATATGAATACATGCTCATTCACTTTCTCACTTGTATAAAATTTTATAAATTTTTAAATGTTTTTTTAGAATATATATTTTGGATATGCTTATATTATTCAATATTTTACATAACATTGCTATATACCTTCCTGTATATATGTGAACCAACTTAACAATTTAAAAAACAATGCTTAGAGTAGGAAATTTGCATATTCATTTTTAAGGGTCTCTGCTTACAAAGAAATCTGTAACAAAAGCAAACATTTTAAAATGTAGAGGATGTTTGTGTTTGAATAATTATTTGTGCTCTAAATCATCATTTCTCTTTCCTTAATTATTTCCCAGCTACTCTTACTTGCTTTTTCAAATAAACTATTGATGTATAATAAACTTAATAATAAACTTTTTTTTCTATAGCATATTAAGAAAAACTCTTAAATGACAAGGAATAACTAGATACTGACATATTTGCTTGTTGGGAATACAAAATGGTATAATGTCTGTCTATAGAGAGAAGTTTGGTAAAATATAACAAAACTAGATTTGTATTTATCATTTATCCCATAAAACTTATATCTAGACTTCCGGCCAAGATGAAGGCCTGGACTGACATGCTCTGTGTCCCTCCACAACTAAGAAGGACTATAATTACGGCAAAATCAGAAATAACCAGAAGTTCCAGAAAATCAAGCTACATGGAAGTCCAACATATGAAGTTATAAACAAGTGGTGCTCATCTGGACAGGTAGGGAGGGCGAAGCTGGGGCAGAGAGGTCAAGCTGTGCTGGCAGCATCAGCTGCAGCGATAGGTGGCAGGACTGTGGTTAGCACAGACACCCATATTTAAGGGGAGGCAAGAAGCACCTGGGAGTGACCCTAGCTGCAGACCAAACTTGTCAGCTCACGATTCCAACACCGGGGAAGGCAGACCCTCATTGCCTTGGACTGTGAAGCGCAGAGAGCTTAGGGATGGAGGAAGAGGCTCCTGGTCTCTCAGTGGAGAGTGAACAGCAGGAATCCATCTTGGTCCCCCGCCCCCACACAAAGCACCACAGTGTGGTGAGATGGTAGCCTGGTAGTAATGAGTGCATGGAGCTCTACCCCCTTTAGCATAGGAGGGATGACAGCCCCTCCCGGGAAGGAAAAGTAAACAAACCTGACAGGATGGCAGGGATCATGATAGAGATCCCAATCATACAGCTGACCAGACAGCAAATACATGATTTATGGGACCAGCAGATAGATAATCTTTCTGAGGCTCAGTTCAGAGCTATAGTTATAAGACAGCTTATAGAACTAACAGCAGATCTTAATCAAGACGGAGAAGGAATGAAGGCTAGTCCTGCTGAAATGAACAAAAACACATATGAAACAAGTGGTGAGGGGAGGAAAATCAGGGATCAAATCAACAAATCGAAACATAGGGAAGGAACAAACAGTCAACCAGTGCAGACAGAGGGAACAAAAAGTGAGGAAAATGAGGAGAGGCTCAGAAACCTCTGGGACAGCTATAAACAAGCCAACATCTGAATTATAGGATTGTCAGAAGGTGAAGAAGAACTAGAAACTGAAAAATTATGTGAAAAAAATAATGTAGCAGGACTTCCCTAACTTGGGGAAGGAAATAGACTTACAGGTCCAGGAAGCATAGACAGTTCCAAATAAACTAGACCCAGGGAGAACCACACCAAGACACATTATAATCAAAATGTCAAAAATTAAAGATAAAGAGAGAATCTTAAAAGCAGCAAGAGAAAAGAAAAGAATCATGTACAAAGTGGTCCCAATTAGACTATCAACTGATTTCTCAAAAGAGACTCTGCAGGCAAGAAGGGACTGGCAAAAAATATATTCAGAGTAATGAAAATCAAAAGCCTACAACCACGATTACTCTATCCAGCAAAGTTGTCATTTAGAATAGAAGGGCAGAGAAAGTGCTTCCAGGACAAAGTAAAACTGAAAGAGTTCACTAGATCCAAACCACTGTTATATGAGATGTTAAAGGGACTTGTTTAGGAGAAGGAGGATCAAAACTATGAACATTAAAATGAAAACTGTATCACAACAACCAAAAAACAGAAGCTAGGGAATTGAAACAAAGGTAAACTAAGTAGGCAACAAGAGTGGAAAAAGAATTATAGGTATGGGGAACATATTGGGGGGAGGTCAGGGGAGAGGGGGAAGGGGGAAAAGGAGGGAGATGATGCAGGAATTAAGAAGTATAGGAGGGGAGAGTGGAGTAGACCGAAATGTATTGAGAAGAACTATATGCACAACCAATGGGCATGGACTAAATGTGGGGGGCAACTAGAGGGAGGGGGGTCACTGGGTGGAGGGGAGCAGAGGGAAAAGAAATTGGGACAGCTGTAACAGCATAATCAATAAAATATCTTTAAAAATTTTTAAATACTTATATCTAGAAATATACCTGAAGGTATTTCTTCACAAACATAAAGCAACATACAAAACATTATTTTAATAAATAAAATATTAGAGGCAGTAATTGAATGAACTATGACATATACCAACAGTGAAATATTATGCAAATATAGAGATGTATAATTATAAGATGAAAAGTATCTATAATTTATAACTGATAAGTAACAAGTGCAAAAATTTTATAAAGCATGCTAAATTTGTGTAGAAAATAATATATATATTTTAAATTAATGTTTGCTTATATTGATAAAAAAAACAAAACAAAACATGAGCTAATGAGAAAAGAATCTAATGAGAATATTGACCTATGGAGGAGAGTTAGTAAAAAAATGGAAGATAGGGATAAGAGTGATACTTGATGAGCTTACATGTTCTATAGTTTTGAATTTTGAAACTTGTAAATGTTTACAACTTCAAAAATTTAAAACATAAAATCTAAGTAATAGTATAAAAATAATTATTTCTGATCATGTTAAATTAACTGGTATTTCTTACCCTAAAAACTTTTTATGGAAAAATATGAAGTAACTTTTCAGAAACTGGAAATAGGCTTAAGGTTTTGATCCTTGACATAAAGGAAACAAATGAGCAACTCATGATTACTTGACTTCTTCCTGGAAGCATTCTTTAGACTTCTTTGAAGAGAGAGAAGTAGATACTGATCTTCCTGCACTGAGGAACTAGAGATTGGCATTCTGGGAAGCTGAAGCAGATGGAATTTGCGGGCAGAGTAACACAAAGAAATAAGCTATATAGATAAAGAACTTTGGACATCTGCATAAAGGTTTCCTTGAGTCTGTTGCTAAATATTAAGCTGCACTTGTATAGAGTGAACCTCCACAAATTTAGGTGAAGATCTATGTACTTAAGAGCTGTAAGCTGAACAATTTCTAGAAATCTTATAAAGCTCTAAGACTTTAAGCTCAAACAGCCAGGATTGAGAAATCTCTTTGAACACCCCAGTACTCAGCCAACACAGAAAGGTCATTACTTAGAAATGACAAAATTTCCTAGAGTAAAGGCTATTTATAGATTGCTTTGGGAAGTATGGACATTTTAATGATGTTAATTCTTCCCATCCATTAACATGGTATATGCTTCCATTTACTTGTATCTTCCTTAATTTCCTTCTTCAGTGTTCTATAGTTTTCTGAGTACAGGTCTTTTAGCTCCTTGATTAAATTTATTCCTAAGTACATTATTTTTCTTGTTGCTACAGTAAATGGGATGTTTTTCCTAGCTTCTCTTTCTGATATTCCATTGTTGAGTACTAAAATACTATCGATTTCTTAATATTGACTTTGTGTCTCATCTTTTGTCAAATTCACTTGTTAGGTCAAGTAGTTTTTTAGTGGAGACTCCAGGGTTCTTTATGATCATATTGTCTGTGAATAATGACAGTTCTACTTCCTCCTTTTCAATTTTGATGCCTTTTATTTCTTTTTCTTATCTGATCACTATGGCTAGAACTTCCAGAACTATGTTGAATAAAAGTGGTGAAAGTGTACACCCTTGTCTTTGTTATGGTCTTAAGGGGAAAGCTTTTATTTTTTCCCCTTTGAGTATAATGTTGACTGTAGGTTTCTTGTGTATGGCTTTTATTGTGTTGAGGTGTGTTCCCTCTATTCCCAATTTGCTAAGAGTTTTTATCATAAATGGTTGCTGTATTTTTTCAGACACCTTTTCAGAACCTATTGATATTATCATGTGATTTTTGTCCTTCATTTTGTTTATGTGGTGTATTACTTTCATTGATTTGAAGATATTGTACTATCCTTGCATCCCTGAGCTAAATCTCATTTGTCCATAGTGTATGATCTTTTCAGTATATTTCTGAATCTGGATTGCCAGTATTTTGTTGAGAATTTTAGTATCTATATTCATTAGAGATATTGGCCTATGGTTTTCTTTCTTAGTGTTTTTCCTGTTTTTGGAATTATGATGATACTGACTGCATAAAAAGTTTCCAAGTCTTCAGCCTTCCCTCTTCTTGAATTTTTTGAAATAATTTAAGAAGGATAGAAGTTAGTTGTTATGACTGAATGGGAGAACATACTTGCCAATGATATCTCAGACAAAGGTTTGATCTCCAAAATATATAAAGAACTCATATGACTCAACACCAGGAAGACAAGCAATCCAATTTAAAAAATGAGCAAAGGATCTGAATAGACGCCCCTCCAAGGAGACCTTACAGATGGCCCATAGACATAGGAAATGATGCTCAACATCACTAGCCATCAGAGATATGTAAATTAAAACCACAATGAGATACCACCTCACACCTGTTAGAATGGCCATCATTAACAGATCAACAAACAAGTGCTTGCGAGGATGTGGAGAAAAAGGAACCCTAGTGCACTGTTAGTCGGAATGCAGACTGGTGCAGCCATTGTGGAAAGAAGTATAGAGTATCCTGAAAAAAAAAAAAATTAAGCTCCCTTTTGACCCAGCAGTTCCATTTATGAAACTATATCCTAAGAATCCCAAACACCAATACAAAAAAATGTATGTGCACTCCTATGTTCATAGCACCCTTATTTACAATAGCCAAAATCTGGGAACAGTCTAAGTATCTATCAGTAAATGAGTAGATAAAAAACTGCAGTACGTTTACACAATGGATACTACACAGCAAAAAAAAAGAAGGAACTCCTACCTTTTGCAGCAGCATGGATGGAATTGGAGAATATTATGCTAAGTGAAATAAGCCAGTTGGTGAAAGATAAATACCATATGATCTCACTTATCAGAGGAACCTAATGAAAAACATAAACTAATGAACAAAACAGAACCAGAGGCATGGAACCTAATGAAAAACATAAACTAATGAACAAAACAGAACCAGAGGCATGGAAACAGGGAACAGACTGACAATGGCCAGAGGGGAGGAGAAAGGGGATAATGGTGGAAAGAAGAGGAAGGGACTGGACAAAGGACATGTATGAATTACCTATGGACATCAACAACATTGTGGGTATTGGATGTTGGGAGTGCAGAGGTGGGATGGGTGGAGGAGGGCAAAGGGTGAAAAATTGGGACAACTGTAATAGAATAACAATAAAAATGCTTTAATTAATTTTAAAAAGCTATTCTAAACCCTGATCTAAGACTCCTTTTTTTAATAACAAAAATGGCTTTTAATACTCCTTGTGATATAAAGTTTATGTTATCCATCACACTTTCTTATTTATTGATTGATTGATTGATTGACTTACTTACTTACTTACTTAATTGTAATTACAGTTGTCCCAGTTTTCTCCCCATTGTTCTTCACTGCCTGCCCCACCCCACTCCCACAGTCAATTCCCACCCTATTGTCCATGTTCATGGGTCATTTATACTAGTTCCTCAATTAGACCTTTCCCCCTCTTTCCCCCCATATCCCCTTAAGATTGCTTTAACAGCTTGATTTTCAAACAATTTAAGTGTCTGACAAATTCTTTTCTCTTTTTTTACCTTTGGACCCCTTCCACTCATTTGTCACATCCCCCTCACCTCCTGCCTCTGTCAGCCACCAATGTTTTCTATGTATCTATGAGCCTAAGTTTTATTTTGTTTTGCTTTTTAGATTCCACATATAAGATAAATCATACAGTATTTGACTTTCTCTGTATGACTAATTTCTCTTCACATAATGCCCTCCCAGCCCCTCCAGAATTTTTTTTTATAATTTATTACAGGAAGACAAAAACACACAGATATTCAAAGAGGTAACATTTTTTAAAATATTGGGAAAATGCCACTCAACATGGAAAAGTCAATAAATGGTAAAAGACCCAGAAATGACAGAGATAATTGAAATAGAGGACAAGGACTTCTAACTTGCTACCATAAACATACTCAAGAATTTAAAAAATAATGAATATAATAATGAGAAAATTTGTAATACAATGAAAAATTCACTGGGTAAGATTAAAATTCAAAGAGATATTACAGAAGTAATGTTCATATGTACATTTGAATACATAGCAATAGAAAATATCCATAATAAACTTAGAAAAATAAGTGTTCCTCTGTTTATAATTGAATTAAACTAGAAATCAATAACAAAACGATACCTGAACAAAAATTAAATATTTAGAAATTAAATAACACTTATCTAAGTAATCCATGAGTAATTCTGAAACTATTTTGTGTGTATTAAGACATAGTGAATAAATGAACATAGTAAAATTTTGCTGTGAAAGAAGGAAGATTCAAAGGCAGAACACTGAGAACAAATCCTATGTTATTTGATTTGAATTTGTGATACCTATAAGTACTTAAAACTGTATTTCATAGCTCTATTTTCAGAGCTCTAGTGTGATGGCATCACAGGCCATCAAATCTTAATCTTGACTACTCAATCTGTAAGAGTTACCAAGCAAATCTAGATCTTGATTTCTAAGCAGAAACCCCATCTTATATGGAATCTGTGCTTCTTGGAGAAATAGCTTGTTTTATGTCAAGCTGAATCTTGGACATCCTATTTGCAATTAATGGAGAGATGTCAAGAGAACATGTACTAGTTAAAAGAGCCTCACATTGCTCAACTTTGTGACAAACTGAGCATGAAAGAATAATGATATTGTAATATTAATGGAATACATATATATACATATGTGTATATATATATATACATGTATATACACACACACACACATATATATATGTATATAAATAAATACAGAAGCCCATAGTTACAAAACCAAAACCAAAAAGAAAGGAGATGCCAGTAAATAAATAAAAGCTAATTGATAGCATTAGAAAATCATCATCATGCAATTACCAATCTAATTCTATTCAGCTAATCAAATGTTTGCTAAGAACTCTGGATGAAAAATTTTGGGGTAAAAAGATATTCACACAGCCATAAAGTGTCATTCCATGAATAATACATTAACTAGAAAGGGAAAAGGTACTTTAATAAATTCTGATAATTACCACCTTCACCATTTATTTATGGCATTTATTATTGCCAATAATGTGACAAACTCTCATCATGTTTCTGGATATGGTGTATTTGCAAGGATATGTTACTTAGTCACCTTGCCAGAATATAAATCTGGGAAATATTATGAGGGGAAAAAATCAGACAAATCAAGGAAATTCGGTACACCTTCTCTGGTGTATAAAAAATTCAGTGCCATTAACAGAGGAGGAGTTATTTAGATTACAACCCAAAAGCAAAGCAGGATCCTTGACTATATCCTAGATTGAACCAATAAACAAATAAATGACTAAGGAAATTTTAATAAAGAGCATGTATGAAATGATACTTTGTTATTAATGCTGCATATTTTGGTTGTGATAATGGCATTGTGGTTATGTAGAAAACTCTCCTTAGTCTCAGCAAATACGCACTGAAGTCTATAAGACTAAAGTATCATTATATTTGAAGCTTACTTTCAAATTATTCAGTTATCCAGTCTATAAGTTCTAGGAACATGGAGGTAGCATGTATACATCAAGTGACTACTGAATAACAATAGACAACCAATTTGATATTAAGGGAACGTGACCTTCTCCACTGACTGCAAAGAGATATATTGGTGTTTTCTGATGAGTTTGTTTAATAAAAACGTTTTGTTTATACATACTAGATAATTTTATATTACACAATCTTCTGTGTTAAGTAGTTTAATAATAAATATAATTTGAACAGACGATCTTTGTGGCCTTTATTTTACATTATTTGTTATAGCCAGTGAAATGAAGGTAATGCACTTCACTATATATTTGGGCCCTCTTTAGTTTTATATGTATCCATTGAATTTTACATTCTTCGCTGGTCTATCCTCCCCTACACAATCTAGCAGAAAGGCCTTCCCTCAAACCTACTTGACATGTAGTTTCCTCCATATCAATTAACTATAAGTTCACTTTCCAGTGCACATGCCAAAACTTTGCACTTTTCTTTTTATAAAATGTATCAGGTCAAGTCTCAAAAGATATCCAGAATCTAACCACATTTTACCACCTCTATGGCTTCCATTACTTCTCTGAGTGCATTTCCTCGTTTTATCCCATATTTTGTTTTGCTCCAGGTATCTTGACCTCCTCACTTATCCAAGACCTTTCCCAGCACATTTTTGCTTTGAGACCTGATGGTTGGACTTCCCTCTACCTGGAACATTATCCCGCAGGTATCTATATGGCTTACTTTTACTTCTTTCAAAGTTCTGTAAGTCCCTGTTCAAAAGTTAGTTTTCTTGGCTGCTGTATTTAAAATAGCAAACCTCCAAGGATGCCTTACCACCTATCCATTTCTGATTTTTTTCCCATAAAAATAATCACCTTATTATATGTGATATAATTTTTTAAATCTATTTTTAACTGCTTCTCTCCCCCCGTTAGAATGAATGTTCCATGCATGTAGGGAGTGTTACCATTTTATTTATTGCTATATTCCTGGTACCTAAAACAGTACTGGCATATTAATAGGCAGTAAGCAGGAACTATTCAGTGAGTAAATAAATGGTTAATTGAATATTGAATATATCAATACCTGGAAATGTTTATATTTAAAATCATTGTACCTGAACTCCTATAGACTTCATGCATAGGAATAATCTTAAAAGGACTAACAACTATAGGTCTACAGGAAAAGAATATTTTTCTATAGACTATGCTAAAAATAAAGTAATACATTTTATTCTTTACTTATTTTCATTTTCAGTTGTTAGAAATTAACATGTATATTAACAAGAATTTTAATAGAAAAACAAAAGACTAAGTGAGAGAAATATTTTTAAGACCATAACTGATTGTGAGAAATTTACCTTGCATGTTTTAAAGTCACAGGAAAAAAGTTAAATCAAGTAACACCAGTACTATCCCAGAACAGTTGAATAAAGAAATTTTGCAATTCATTAAAGGAATTGTGATACCATTGATTCAACGTATAGTTATGGAGCACCTACTATATCCCAGTTGCTATTCTAGGTGCCATTCATATTATGCTAAACAGGACAGAACGATCTGTGATGTCTAGAAAGCCACATTCTCATTTGGGCATGTACAGTATAATAGATGTGGCCTACTGTCCCCAAAATAAATTACCTGTGTTACCATTTGGAAAGAATTGTTTACCACAAAATAATTATCTTTGTTATGTTTGTTTCTATTTGGAGTAACACTACTAAGCATGATTAAAGCAAAGATATGAGTGTGTGTGCGCATAAACTCCCCACCTCCAGAAATGACACAGGCAGGGCACCATCAATGGATACAATTATGTAAAACTCGTCTTCCATAAAAAAGCTATGGTGATTTTAAAATAACTTCACTTAAAACCATCTCCCAAGAGCTTATGGTAGTCTCTCTGTCTCTGAGAAACTTGAAAAGTAACAAGCAATTATTTATCACCCTTTGTTGTAGGGGTCACTGAGCAAATGAACACAGAGGCTCAGGGGCCATGCCTTCCAGTCCTGTTACAATGGTTCCATCAGCAACATCCTGTCACTGAAGCAGCACCAGATATTAGAAATATAACTGCCGTGAGCTTTCCCTGACAGCACACAAGAGAAGGAGCAGTTTTTACTGAAATTTCAAGGGTTAGAAAATAGATCTTGAAGTCAAAGTCATGGCATGGATATAATTTTATTTTATTTAACTTTTCTACTGAATGAGTCTACACACATCGGAGCCATCCAACCATAAGAGACACTTCACTCTTCAGAAAGAAGACAAATCAGGCACTTTTTGAAATAACAGCAGTACCATTTATAAAGAAATATATATGTATATATACACACACATATATGTATTCATACGTGTGTGTGTGTGTGTGTGTGTGTGTATAAAATAGGTGCTTACATTTTACCATCTGGCTTTGTAAAAGGAAGAAAGCTGTTTCCCTAAGATGTGGGGTATGTTCTAGTTGGTACAGGCCTGTGACAATTTCAACTTTACATTTCCAACATAAGAAAAAAACTTTCAATTGTAAGTCCTGAAATGTCAGCTGATTTTCTTGGAAGGAAAAAAAAAAGAAAAAAGAAAATCACTTGTTATTCATGCTTAAAAAATAAATTATTGCTACTGCATTTATCTGCTAGTTCCTCATATTTTAAGAGCAATACAAAAGCAGAATCTATTGCTTGGTGTTTGAACTTGCTTTGTTTATGAGATAGTATTTTGTAGATGAAGAAAATCTTTCTGAGGGTATTATGAAAAAAGTAGATTCTTACCTTTTGATATTCTTACCAGTCTATCAAAAAATTCTACAGTGAGTCTGAACCTTTATAGCTGAGTACTTTACTACAGACAAATGAAGAAGGTACTTATGTTTGATTGCAGAAAGATACCCTGAGAAATTACAAATGAAACGCCATTTTTATGCACATTGGCAAGTCTGGGTGCTTGGCTGTGTTAGAGTGTTAGGGTAATACTATACAAAATACTATACCTGCAAAACATATTTCCAAAGACAAACCTACTTGAAAGGATACATTACCAACATTTTGACTAGTATTCCTTTATACCTTTTAAAAGAACAGATTGCTATAGTCCATTTTGTTCATTAGATTCCACATGTGAGTGAATAAGCAAAATAGAAGACAGACTCATAGATAGAGAGTAGGCTGACAGCCCTAATTTGTATTTCAAATTGAAGTAGGTGGCATCCCATATTCTCTCATAACATGACATACCTGTATCTCTGCAATGCCATACACTGCTCTTACCTTCCTGTGGTAGTTTGGATTTAATAATTTGTTGCCTCCACCTGGATGCATTCATTTACACAAGCTCAGTAGTAAAGATGTGCCAAGCACATAAGAGGCAGCATAACATATTGAACAACAGCCAAAATATCCAGTTCAAATACTATTTCCAAAATATTTTATCTTTATGACTTTGTGAAAACTACTTAATCTCTCTTTGTGTTTCAGTTTTTTTTTTTATTTTTAGAGTGTGAATACTAATAGTGAAGATTAACAACCTTTCGTACATCTCTGGCTGGTGTGCCTCAGTGGATTGAGCACAAGGGTCACAGGTTTGATTCCCAGTCAGGGCACATGCCTGGGTTGTGGGCCAGGTCCCCAGTTAGGGGGCATGCAAGAGCAATGACACATTGATGTTTTTCTCCCTCTCTTACTCCCTCCCTTCCGTTCTCTCTAAAAATAAATAAATAAAATCTTCAGAAAGAAAACCATCTTTGCTACAAAAAGGTAAGCAGTTTAGTCAACAAAATTGAGTTTATTAAGAATGGCAGAGGAATTGCAATTTGCTACTTGAAAATTGTGGTGAACCATAGGCAAGTTCAGAGAACAAAGGGAAAAGCTATTCTTTCATAAAAAAGAATATGTTGAGAAGGGCTTTTTTGAATGACAGCTCATTGGAAGAGAGTGAGAGTTTGGAGTGGTAGCTTCTCATTGTTTGGGTTGTTGCTGGACAAAATTGAAAATCATCTTTCATTCTGCTGGGGTATGTAAAAGTAAGCCTCTTTTTGCTATGGTATATAAATTAAATTCTGATGAATAGTTCCTCAGTGAGAACACACAATCTATTGCTTCCTGACTTCATTTTAAATTTGGTTTTCTTTATTCACCTTAGCTTATACAGCTTTTGTCATGACTATGAGAGTATAAATTTAAAACAGTGTTTGGACAAGTCATAAGCACTAAATAAAGGATTTTTTTAAATTTAAATATCAATGATTCTCAATTCAAAGTGGGGGCTTTTTAAAATATCAATGTCCATAATAAAAAAATGTTATGAAAATATAAATTAAAAAAGAACTGAAAAACACAAACACATGGAGACTAAACAGCATGTTACTAAACAATGACTGGGTTAACAGTGAGATCAAGGGAGAAATCAAAAGATACCTTGAGACAAATTAAAATGAAAATGCAACAACTGAAAACCTATGGAATACAGTTAATGCAATTTTTGAAGGAAAATTTATAGCAATACAGGTTTCCCTCAAGAAAAAAAAACAACATTTTAAATAAATAATTTAACTTTATACCTAAAACAGCTAGAAAAAGAACAACAAACAAGTCTCAAAATTAGTATAAAGGAATTATAAAAATCAGAGTGGAAATAAAATAGTCTTAAAAAACAATACAAAATATTAATGAAACCAAGAGCTGGGTCTTGAAAAGATAAACAAGATTGATAAACCTCTAACCAAACTAAGTAAAAAAGAAAAGGGACATGAATAAATAAAATCAGAAATGGAGTAGGAGAAGTGGCAAAGGGCATCATAAAAATGCAAAGGACTATAAGAAAATATCATGAATATCTATATGCCAAGAAACTGGACAATCTTGAAGAAATTGATAAATTCCTGGGAACATACAATCTTCCAAAACTGAATCAAAAAGACCAGAAAATCTGAACAGACCATTTACAACCAATGAAATTCTCATACAAACTAAAGTTCCACCAAATGATTTTACAGGTGTACTTTACCAAGCATTCAAAGAAGAACTAATACCCACCCTTCTCAAACTATTCAAAAAAAAAAAAAAATCAAGAGGAGGAAAGAATCTGTCACTGTTTTTCTTGTTTAGTTAATTTCATCCATTAGATTCCACATATAAGTGATATTATTGTCTTTCTCTGATTGGCTATTTCACTAAGCATAATGCTCTCCAGTTTCCTCCATGCTGTCACAAAAGGTAAAATTTCCTTCTTTTTTTATGGCCAAGTAGTATCTTATTGTGTAAATGCACCACAGCTTTTTTATTCCACTCATTCACTGATAAATACTTGAGTTGCTTCCAAATCTTGGCTATTGTAAATAACACTGCAATGATAGTGACAAATGCATAGATAGAGAGTAGGCTGACAGATGTCCCACTCAGAGGTGGAAGGATTGAACAAAAAAGAAGAAAAAGAAAAAGAAAACTACTCATGGGCATAAACAACACTATGGTGATTGCCGGGGGAGAGGGTTTTGAATGAGGTATAGGAGAGCAAGACAATTATAGGCCAATATCCCTGGTGAACATAGATGCTAAAAACCTCAAGAAAATATTAGGAAACTAAATTCAGCAATACATTAAAAAGATCATATACCATAATCAAGAGGGATTTATTTTGGAGATACAATGTTAGTACAATATCTGCAGGTCAATTAATGTGATACACCACATAAATAAAATAAAGGATAAAAATCATATGGTTATATTAATAGATGCAGAAAAAGGATTTGACAAAACCCAACACTCATTTATGATAAAAACTCGTAGCAAAATGAGAATAGAGGGAATATATCTAAACATTAAAAAGGCCATATATGACAAATGTACTGCCAGCATCATACTCAACAGAGGCAAGTTAAAATCGTTTCCCTTGAGATCAGGAATAAGACAATGATGTCCACTCTCACTGCTCCTATTCAACATGGTACTGGAAGTTCTAGTCACAGAAATCAGACAAGAAGAAGAAACAAAAGACATCCAAATTTGGAAGAAAGAAGAAAAACTCATTATTTTCAGATCTCATTGTACTGTATATAAAGAACCCTAAAGAGTCCACAAAAAACTACTGGAACTGATACATGAATTCAGTAAAATAGGAGAAATAAATATTAAAAAATTTGTTGCATTTTTATACACCAATAATGAAATATCAGAAGCAGAAACTAAAAATATTCTCATTTAAAATTGCATAAAAAATATAAAATACCTACAAATAAATTTGACAGATGAAGTAAAAGACCTATACTCAGAAAAAAAATAAGACATTGATAAAAGAAATTGAAGAAAACACAAATAAGTGGAAGCATATACTGTGTTTAGGGATAAAAAGAATTAACATCTGTAAAGTATCCATTTTACCTAAAGAAATCTACAGATTAAATGCAATCCTTATCAAAATATGGATGGTGTTTTTCAGAGAAATAAGGTATAGGTACTTGACCTTTCTTGGGGATTAATTACTTCGTAAATCAAAAGCATTTTAGTTTGATGTAGTTCTAATTAGTTTACTTTTTTCTATGTTTCCCTTGCCTTGGACGATATATCTAATAAAATATTGCTACAGATAATGTCTGAGATTTTTCTTCTATGATTTTTATGGTTTTGGTCTAACATTTTAATCTTATCTATTTTGAATTTATTATTTTGTGTGGTGTAAGAATGTGGTCTAGTTTTATTTTTTCTACATGTATCTATCCAATTTTCCCAACACCAATTATTGAATGAACTATCTTTAGTCCATTGTAAACACTTGCTTTCTCTGTCAAATATTAATTGAAGATAAAGTCATGGATTTATTGCGGGGCTCTCTCTTCTGTCCCTTTGATCTATTTTTATGCCAGTACCATTCTGTTTTGATTGATATGGCCTTTTAGTATAGTTTGATATTAGGTATTATGTTTCCGTCAACTTTGTTCTTCTTTCTCAAGATTGCTGTTGCTATGCAGGGACTTTAGTGGTTTCATATGAATTTCTGAAATATTTGTTCTAGTTCTGTGAAATATGCCATTGAAATCTTGAAAGGAATTGGATTGACTAGATTACTTTGGACAAATGTATGGACATTTAAATGATGTTAATTCTTTCTATTCATGAATACAATCTGCGCTTCCACTTATTTGTATTTTCTACTTCTTTCTTCAGTATTGTAATTTTCTGAATACAGGTTTTTAAATCTTGGTTAGGTTTATTTCTAGGTATTTTATTATTTTTGAAGCAATTGTGAATGGGATTATTTTATTTCCCCTTCATTAGTTTTTATTGGTATATAAAAATGAAATTGATTTCTGGATAGTATTTTGTATCTTGCTACTTTGCTGAATTCATTTACCAGTTCTAGTAGTTTTTTGGTGGAATCTTGGATGGTCTCTATGTGCAGTACCATGTCACCTGCAAATAAAGACAGTGTTACTTCTTCCTTTCCAATTTATTTCTTCTTCTTGTCTGATTGCTGTGGCTAAGACTTCCAGTATTATACTGAATAAGAGAAGTGAAAGCAGACATTCCTGTTTTGTTCCCAATATTAAGGGAAACACAGTTGTTACCCATTGAATATAATGCTGGCAGTGAGTTTGTCATATATAGCCTTTATTATGTTGGATATGTTCCCTCTACTCTCACTTTGCTGAGAGTTTTTATCATAAATGAATGCTGGAATTATCAAATGCTTTTCCTACATCTTTTGTTATGATCATGTGGTTTTTAACCTTCATTTTGTTTATGTGGTGAATCATATTTTTTAACTTGCAAATGTTGTACCAACCTTGGATTTCCAGAATAAATCCTACTTGATCATGGTGTATGATCTTTTGGATGCATTCCTGTATTTGGCTTGCTAATATTTTGTTGAGGACTTTTAGCATCTATGTTCATCAGGATATTGGCCTATAGTTTTCTTTCTTTCATTTTTTTTATAGTGTCTTTATCTGGTTTTGGAATTATGATAATTCTAGCTGCATAAAATGAGCTTAGGAGCTTTCCCTCCTCTTGAATTTTTTGAAATAGTTTGAGAAGGCGAAGTTAGTTCTTCTCAGAATGTTTGGTAAAATTCACATGTGAACCTCTCCCAGAGGGAAATTCAGAGCCCAGAGTTTGGGACTGCCAGAAACCAGTAGGGTGTTTCTGTGGCTCTCCCACGTGGGGGAAGCACCAATCTGGTTCCCAAGAAAGTGTATGGAATGACCAATACCTAAAAGACACTCTGTGACACCCCCTGAGTATGCTTATGTTGCTGTTTTCTCAGCAGGGGTTAAGATGCAATGTGGAGGGATAAAGTTGCAAGGTGGGGCAAGCAGTATCCTACAGGGTAGGATAATTGCTTTTCCCCTGTGATTGGCTTGCTCTTCTCCAGAAAATGGCTGCTGTGGTATCAAGGTATGTCTGGACACAGAATCCTCCAGGCACTCTCCCAGGTGTCTCCCCAATGCTTCCCACTCCAGTCTCTCCTCAGATGACTCCAGCCTACACCACCTTCCCTTTGCTATAGCCCAAGGTGAGTCTGGACTTCGCTTCTCTCAGGCGGAAGCTCCTACAGCCATGCCATACCCCCAGCCTGTACCTGTGGGAATGGGGCCATCCCCTTTCATGTCTCCACCCCTTCTGACCTTGAGGTGGTTTCTGCCTGCACTTGATTAAAATTCTCTTCTTCAGGTAGTTTTCAGTTGTTTATTTTGATGGCTTTTCCCCTCTTTATTTTTATTTCCTTTTTGGTTCTGGGAGGAGGTACAAGAAAGATCCTCCTGCTCTCCCACCATCTTGCTACCTCCCCTCGGTAACGGTTGCTTTCTATATCAATCCATTCCCACAGCAGAAATCCTTTTAGACACTACCATAAAGTCTCGTGTTAGACTTTGTTCCTAGTACTTTTGTACATTTTCATCCTTCTAAAAGTTGACTTCTCTATTAGTTACCCCACTTTATTTGAATTTACTTTTAAAATCAAGAAAAACATTCTTTCCCATAGCAGATATTTACTTAAAACAAATTTACTTAAAAGTTAAGATTTGGATCATTGTGTTCTCTCATGTCATTCCACACATTCTCCAGGCATTATTACATGGGAAACTTGTTGTCACATTCTTATACTTAAAAGCAGAATACCATGAGTTAACTTTGTACCATTTCAAAGAGCTTTCATTTCTGCAGGGAAAAAAAATGTTTGAATTATCCACAGAAAGATTAGAATTATCAGGATTTTATTTTTGTCATGACTGTGATATTCCCCCCCATTCCATTCCATGTGACGATGTTTCTCAATTCTGATACAACTGACATTTTGAGAAAGGGGAATGATTTCTTGTTGTAGAGAGCTGAGCCATCCTATGCTTTGTTGAGTTTTTGGTAGTGCCCCTGGCCTCTGCTCACTGGATGCTACCCATGCTACCCAATGGTGAAAACCAAAAGTGTCTGCAGACAATAACACATGCCTCTGGGAGGCAGATTTATCTATAGGTGATAGATAAATAGATGACAGATAAATCACCACTCCTATATAAAAATTAGAATCTAAAGGAAATGATAGTTGTAGGTCTCAATTCCATTCTGACATCATCTAAAAGGTGTGTTATAGCCAGAGAGAAAATGCTTATGAGAGAAAAGAGAAAGCTGTTTATTAAATCCTGTAACACCCTAGAAACCAAAAAGCATTCCCGTTGGAATCTTGAAGTGCTCAGCACACAGGGAGCACAGCTCAGGCATCCATTTTCTTTTTACTTCACTGAAGACTGAGAACTGGAAGTTTCAGTGGGCAGAGTGGTCAGCAGAGATGAGTACCCATGGGTTGTCAGATCAGCAAAAGTGAGAGGTGGCTCTAGGCAGACCCTGGAGTAGCTGCAGCAGTAGTAATCAGCAGCAGGGAGTCAGAAGCCACACAAGCATTAATGGTGACACTGGGAGATAGCAAATAACAGACAGAATGTGCCTAAAGCTAAGTTTCCAAGGCACCTACAAATAATAGTGACTGGTTGAATCTTAAAGTGGCCGAAGTGATATGTGGTTTCAGAATATGCTTAGATCAGAAAACATGATTTGTAGCAAGAGCAATGCTAAAGGGGGTAAGCAGCTTAAATTCACAGGACACTAAGGATAGGTGTGACTCACCTCTTGAAATAGCCTAGCTATATTTGAAGAGCAAGATAAGCTACCTTCAAGAGGGATTAACTCCTGAGTGGGTAAGTAGGAAAAATAAAACAGTAAAATTTGGGCATTAAAATTAAAATTGGCTTTTAAATCCATAAGCTAGTAAGAACTAGTAAATGTAGGGTTATGTGCAAAGCAATGAACTATCATTTAAATAGTTTGTAGATACCTTATGTGCTACAAATACATAAATTCAGTAATTCACACTAGTAATAAAAAATGAAGTCCTAGAAAAAATTTTAATGACTCTTTACTACCAAGAAAAACTCAAAATTGATTATCATGAGTTTTTTTCCCCTCATTTTAATAAATTTATTCTTATGGTTGTTAAACTTACAGTTCTATTCTATCAGTGTCTGTTTGAAGTTCACTTGGTCCTTTGAATGTACAATGCAATTTTTTATCAGTGATTACACTATTTATGAGACTTGTCATACATAGTTTAATATTTGATTAAAGTACAATGATTTCAAATATGGAATATTAAGAAAATATACTAAAGTGTTCAGAGACGTTAGGAAAACCACAGCTAATCAACCTCTCTCAGCATATAGTATCAACTATTTAGTGGCCTAATAGGAATCTTTAACAACTAGTGCAAATCTTATAGATGCAAATGGTGATGATGTCAGACTTCCTGATATGGCACAGTGATTGTACATAGTTACTTTCTCTCCTTCAAATGCCATTAAAATGACATACATTCATGAAGGCAAAGAAAAAAGGAGTTGAGATAATAGCAGATAAGCGATTTCAACTGTTTGCAAGATGTACATGAGATGGAAGAGCAATCACTTTTTTGGGTAGAGGAAGAATGTATGACCTAGGTGACTGCAAAGGTTGGTACCATTAAGAGACAAATCTCCTTTCTCCCATAGAATCTCCCAAATTCTTGGGAATTGTAGACTCAATTTACCTTTGGAGTGTAGGTCAGGTACTAAATTAAAAACAGGGCCACCTCTATCATGGCAAATACATGTGAATACTTTTTTATGTGTATGTTATTTTTAAGTATATTTTATTGATTATGCTGTTATAGCTGTCCCAATTCTTTTCCCTTTGCCTGCCTCTGCCTGATACCCAACCACCCTCCAACAATCCCCTGACCTTAGTTCATGTCCATGGGCTGTTCATGTAAGTTTTCTGGCTTCACCCTTTCCCATATTATTCTTAACATCTCTCTGTCTATTTTGTTCCTACCAGTTATGCTTCTTGATCCCTGCACCTTTGTCCCATTTCCCCCCCTTCACTCTCCCAGCTGACAGGCCTCCAAATGATCTCCATATCTATGATGCTTTTCTTATTCTAGTTGTTTGCTTAGTTTGTTTATATTTTTTAAGACTTGGTCATTGATAATTGTGAGTTTGTTGTCATTTTACTGTTCATAGTTTTGACCTTCTTTTTCTTAAATAAGTCCTTTTAACATTTCATATAATAATGAAGTGATGATGAACTCCTATAGCATTATCTTGTCTGGGAAGCACTTTATCTGCCCTTCCATTCTAAATGATAGCTCTGCTGGATAGATAAATTTTGTTGTAGGTCCTTGCTTTTCATCACTTTGAATGCTTCTTGCTAGTCTCTTCTTGCCTGCAAAGTTTTTTTTTGTTTGTTTTTTTTAGAAACAACTGATAGTCTTATGGGAACTCCTTTTTAGGTAACTCTTTGATTTTTCACTTGCTGCTTTTAAAACTCTCTCTTTATCCTTAGCCTTTGGCATTTTAATTATTATGTGTCTTAGTGTGGCACTCTTTGGGTGCAACTTGTTTGGGACTCTCTGTGCTTCCTGGACTTGTATGTCCATTTCTTTCAGCAAATTATGGAAGTTTTTTTTTTCATTATTTTTTCAAATAATTTTTCAATTTCTTGCTCTTTCCCGTCTCCTTCTGGCACCCCTATGATATGGATGAATACTTTTTAAATAGTCTTGTAAATTTTTTAAATCTGTAAGGGAAATGTTATATTCAGCATAGATGACCTAGCCAATTTTCACCTACAGGCACTTTTATTAACAACAAACACAGACTATCAGTCATGGACTTGCTTGCATGTCCTGAGGAGAGACTCTACTCTGTAAGAAGAGAAATATACGCTGACTTGGTAACTTGGTTCTCTAATGTGATCTGTACAGATTAGATATGGTTGTACTTGAGTTAACCATGACTGTACAAAATCAAGCATTCTAGGAACAAGGCTTCTCATAATATTTACCAAATGAGCTCTTGATTATTAATAGGTTCCCTGGATAGATCAGGAAGCCCTGACCATCTGCCCCCAGAATGCAGCCACCTCAGCAGGTGTCCAACCACGAATTAGAAGCCAGCCTCATGTGCATTTGGGAAAGCAAGATGATTGTCCTAGCTTGACCATTTCTGAATGAGATAATTATGGTAGACCCACCAGGACTATAGAAATGGTAGCCTTTTGCAAGGAACTTCCTCAGGTAACCAATGGGAGTTTCCTTTTGTCAATACTTACCTTTCTAAACTGATGTTGCAACAGATAAAATAAAATTCAGCCTTACCCAGATTCAGTCAGCTTGCCTCCTAAGAGTACTTCAGCTCCTATGAATGTGCCTGGATCTTTGTTCTTTAATGAATACAAGAGGTGACTAGAGGCTATATAAATAGAGAAATAGATGGTGGAATATATATATATAACTAATACACCATATATTACTTGCTTCAAGGCCTTATTCCTTTATTATGACTTTAAATAAAAAAAGAATCAGAGTGGGGGAAATACACAGGATTGGTTGAAACATGGATATGCAATGATTAAACCAGACAGTTTCTGCTTCTGCTAATGAGACATTGAAACAACATGAATGAAAGATTTTAGGCCTTGGTGATATGTGATGCAGGGTAGTGAGAAGATATGGAGAAGAAGAAACAGGTATTAAAAATAAAAATTAATTTAAAATCTACATAAGCAAATGGGTACCAGCTCTTTTGCTCTGCCCATTTCTAGAAAGGAAGAAGCTAGGATTATAGTTCATTTTAACCAGGGCATAGCATCTGAGGACCACACTAAACTACCCCAGAGAAAGGGACATCTATATATTAAAAATTGATTTTATCCTCAGTAAAAAAGGTAGCTCATCACACAAACTACAGTAAACCCAAAAATTAGTAAGCCGTAACCTCTTATACAGAAAGTCTAATCATAGTTTTAGTGTATCATTCTTTTAAAAGGATTTCCCTTATAAAACCCTGGAAAGATAACATAGGAGAAAACTTGGATGACATTGGCTATGGTGATGCCTTTTTCTTTTTAACTTTATTCATTTTTAGAGAATGGGGAAGGGAAGGAGAAATTGAGGAAGAGAAACATTGATGTTGAGAGAGAAACATCAATCAGTTGCCTCTCAAAAACTCCCTGACTGGGAACCAAACCCACAACCCAGGCATGTGCCCTGACCGGAAATTGAACCCATGACCTTTTACTTTGCAGGATAATGCCCAACCAACTGAGCCACACTCAGGGTGGTGATGGTTTTTCAGGTGGTGGTCACCAAGACACAACCCATGAAAGAAATAACCAATAAGCAAGATTTCATTAATCAAAATCTTCTGCTCTGTGACAGGTAACATCAAGATAATTAGAAAGACAAGCCACATTTTGGGGTGAAATGTTTGCAACAGACACATCTGATAAAAAATCATCATCCAAACTATACAAAGAAAACTTAAAGCTCAGCAATAAGAAAGCAAAAATCTCAGTTTAAAAATGGACTAAGACCTTAGTAAACACCTAACCAAAGAAGATACAAAGTTAGAAAATAAGCATATGAAAAGGTGATTCACATCATATGCTATCAGGAAAATGCAAATTAAAACAATGAGATGTCAGTATACACCTATTAGAATGGCCAAAATCCAAAACACTGACACAACCAAATGCTCACAAGGATGTCAAACAATAGAAACTTTCGTTCATTACTGATGGGAATGCAAAATGGTACAGCTACTTAAGAAGACAGTTTAGCAGTTTCTTATAAAGCTAAACATGCTCTTACTATATGATTAAGCAATCCTGCTCCTTGGCATTTACCCAAAGGAGCTAAAAACAGGGTTACACAAAAACCTTCACGTGAATGTTCATAGCAGTTTGCCAACATTGAAAGTAACTAAAGTATCCCTCAGTAGAGGAATTGATTAATAAACTGTGATATATCCAGAACTCAAAGTATATCCTTCTAGATTCCCAACTTCTACTGAGTATTTCTTATCATAAATTAAAAAAACTGCAAACCACAATATAGGATTATAAACTATCAGAACATCATTTTACAGAAAACAACAGTGAACAACACTGGAGATTTATGTTTGTCTCACATTTCTTAACTCTCTGGAGCAACTAAAATGTTGTAAATTATATTATCAACATACATATATGTTGCATTTAGTTATACCTGAATGTCCATATAGTCTTCATTTATATATAGTGACTTAGTGTGAGATATATAGTAGAATCCACAGAATTGTGTACAGTAATTCTTAGTACCTTGTGTACAATAACCTTTACAATATGCCATCTTCCAGTTTAGTGTTCTCTGCTGTGATTTTATGTAGACTAGATCATAGGTAATTCAGGAACAAATAGTTTGTTTTGATCCCATCACTATATATTCTATATGACTTATAAACATTTATATCAATTATTATTTTGTTATTTAGTAAAGTTTTGAAGGAATGATCTAACACAAAGGAATTGAATTGATAAGACAAAGTAAATAGAAAAGTTAAAAAATTAAGTAAATCTAGTTTAAATAACAGAATAAAGGTTTAGGACTTCCGGCCAAGATGGAGGCTTAGACGGACACTCTAAGTCTCCCTCTACAACTAGAGAGGAATACAACTACTTCAAAACAAAGGATAACTAGAAATTCCAGAAAATAAAACTACACGGAAGTCCAACATATGAAGTTATAAACCAGCGGTGCCATTTGGGCAGGTAAGAGTTAAAGAGGGCAGCGCTGTTTGAGGTCACACCGGGAGCGGTGGGCGGCGAATCCCGGCTGCAGTCAAGCCCCAGGCGGTGCGCGACCCCGGCGCTGGGGAGAGCGGCCGCCGCATCGCCTTGAACAGTGAGGCCCAGGGGGGCGGGAGGACGGATCCCGGTCTCCTAGCGGAATAACTGTGTGAATCCATCTTGGACCCCCGCCCCCAAAGAAAGCACCACAGGTCTGCGAAATAGGTCGCGGACAGGCAGGCGCCGGTCGCGGATTTATGAGGCGTACTCAGGCACTGCCCCGGACAGCCGGCCCAAGAAAACAAAACGCATCTGTCAAAATGAGGCAGGCAACTATAGAAATCCTGGGGACACAACTCACCAGGCAGCAGATAGAGAACCTGACAGATGAACAGATAAGAAACCTGTCAGAGGCTCAGTTCTGGGCCATTGTTATCAGGCGGCTTACAGAATTCACAAAAGAGCAGGAAAAAGATAAGAAAGAAGCGAAAAAATTTCATAACGAAGGGAACAAAACCGCATACGAGATAGATAGTGAGAAAAAAAAATCCAGAGTTCATTTCAACAAACTGGAATATGGAGAAGGAACAAGCAGTCAACCAATGCAGCGAGAGGAAATGGGAAGCAACAATGAGAGGATCAGAAACCTCTGGGACAGCTATAAAAGGCCCAACATAAGAATCATTGGTTTGCCAGAGAGTGAGGAAGATGAACTAGAACTTGAAAAATTGAGTGAAAATATAATAAAGGAGAACTTCCCAGACTTAGGGAAGGGAATAGACTTGCAGGTCCAGGAAGCAAGGAGAGTTCCCAAGAGACTGGACCCAGGGAGAACCACTCCAAGACACATTATAATCAAAATGTCAAAAATTAAAGATAAAGAGAGAATCTTAAAAGCAGCAAGAGAGAAGAAAAGAATTATGTACAAAGGGGTCCCAATTAGACTATCAGCTGACTTCTCAAGGGAAACCCTACAGGCAAGAAGAGACTGGCAAGAAATATTCAAAGTAATGAAAATCCAAAACCTACAACCACGAATACTCTATCCAGCGAAATTGTCATTCAGAATAGAAGGACAGAGAAAGTGTTTCCAGGACAAAATAAAACTGAAAGAGTTCATTAGATCCAAACCACTCTTATATGAGATGTTAAAGGGACTGGTTTAAAAAAACAGAAGCTAGGGAGATGAAACAAAGGCAAACTAAATAGGCAACGAGAGTGGAAAAGGAACTGTGGGTACGGGAAGCATATTGGGGGGAGGTCAACAGGGAGGGGGAATGGGGAAAGGGAGGGAGATGATATAGGAATTGGGGATCAAGGTAGGAGGGAATGGAATAGATGGAGAGAGGTTGGGAGGAACTGTATGCACAACTAATGGACATAATCTAAAAGGGGGGGACAACTGGAGGGAGGGGGGCCACCGGGTGGAGGGGAGCAGAGAGAAGGGAAATTGGCACAAATGTAATATTTTAATCAATAAAACACATTAAATCTGAAAAAAAAAAGAATAAAGGTTTAAATAAAAATAGAGACTAACAAGTGCCTGCCATCCTAACAGAAATACAAATATAAAATTATATCTTTAAAAACAAAAGTACAACACATTTCTAAGACACTATATGGCTTAGGAATATTTTTAATGTGTCTATCTGCAAATAAAAAGCTTCTTAAGTTTAAGGAATTAAAATCTGAATCTTTACATAAAGAGCAAAATCTATGTTCAACAATTCCTTCCTAGGGTTCTGGTAGGCATATAAAATCTGAATATACAAGATTTATACTGCAGACTATTATAATATCAATGAAGATTTCAACATCTATAAAGCCAATAAGACCATTTTAAAAGCTTCATAAGTATAGTTATGGACACAATCAGGTTACAATCTGTATTACAAACAAGAGTTCAGTATGAAATAACCTAATAAACTTTAAATGTGGGCATATAATCTTACTTTCCAATATAATAAGAGTTCAAACACCATTTAGAGAGTTTTAAAAACAATTATTCACAGAGGATGTTCTCAATGTGTGTAATGAGTTCTATAATTATTTCAGAGTCCATTAAATTACATTATAATAATATCACTTAAAAAATTATTTTACACCAAAAGGCAGTTAAAAATCGGGAATATAAACCATGTGAAAAACCAGGGATAATTTAAGGATGATGAGCAGTCACCAGAATGATCTCACAACTACCCCTGGATCACACAATGGGTTTTTATCAGTCAATATTAGAAACCAAAGTTCCTGGTATCAAAAACATTGTTTAAGTAAGACTGTTTTGTACTCATTTATGACATATGTGGTTGCAGAGAAAATTTGATGTGTTCTTCAACCTTAACTTCTTTACCTTTTGGGCACTCTACAAGAGTATATTTCCCAACTTTCCTGGCAGTGCAGTGAGAAAGATGACTAAATTTTGAGAAATGAAATGTGGGTAGATGACGTATGTCATTTAAAGGCGCTTTCCTAACCCTTCTCAAACAGACCTCCAGGCTGCCTGCATGCCTTTTTCTGTAGAGCCAGTGGTGGAAGGAAGGTTCCTGGGTGACTGCAGCCCCATTTCCTACTCAGCCTGCCACTGTGCCACCTGCATTGTACTCTGATGTGAGCAAGAAACAAGGCTTTATTGTATTAAGCCGAAGTTATTTTGAGAGTTGTCATTGAAGTTAGTCTAAGCTTACTAGTAAGTATCTCATTATTTTTAATAGAAAAATACTTTTAACATGTTAATAGAAAATAAATACCTTAATACCCACTGTGAGGCTATAAGCAAGAAGATGGACAATAACAAGTATTGGCAAAATTGTGGAGAAACTGGAACCCTCACACATTGCTGGTGGGAGTGTAAGCTGGTGCAGCCGCTATGGAACACAGCTTGGAAGTTTTTCAAACATTTCAGTAAAGAGTTGCCACATGACTTAGTAATCACACTGCTAGCTGTATACTCAATTTTCTAAAATGTCTATAGAAGTACTCACAAATGTTTGTAACAGTGTTATTCATAATAGCCAAATGGATAAACTAAGTGCTGTGTATTCATACAATGCAATAGTATTTAGCAATAAAAATGAAGTATTCAATTAATTCCAATATAGATGCACTTCAAAAATGTTATGAAAGAAGCCACCATATATAAAATATCTAGAACAGGCAAATAGAGAGAGAGAATACACAAATAGTTACTTTGGGATAGGGATGGGGAATGGGGAGTGACACCTAATGGGTGTGGAATTTCTTTAGGGGAAGTGGAAAGAAAATGTTTTATAACCAGATTGTGGTGATGGTTGTTCACCAAAACATTTAATTGTATACTTGAAATGGGTAAATTGAATAGTATGTGAATTCTATTTCAATAAGACTCTTTTAAAAAGGAAGGAAAGAGATAGGGAACATTGTCAATTATCTGGATGATTAGCCACTCACTGAAATACAGCATATTGAAAAGCTAATGTTTTATTTCTCCTGTTCTTAAGAAAGGACTTAAAATTAGGGGTTTTCTGACTTCAGTTATTCCATTTTCTGTGGCAACTTCTCAAGTAGGAAACCTGAGGTGGGGGGAGAGAAAAAGTATGGTCTCTGTTAAGAGAAAATATACTCGTGGACAATGTGTCCAGAAGTTAAGGCTTAAGAGTGGGGTGTAGCTAGTGAACATCTTGTTTTTTTTCTTTGTTTGTTTGTTTTGTGGCAGGGAATGACAGGTTTATGTGTAGCATTGGTAAGACTGGAATTTGATGACCAAATTCTTTGTTCTTTTTCCCTTAAATATTCAATATGAGTATAGTATTAATGGCATTTGGGAGCAGTGGAAGTATTCCAAGAATTTGAATTGGTGGCCAGTAGTTACATAAAAGGATTTCTGATGTTGACTTGAAAGCTATTATTGAAACTAGAATGGCATAGCTTTAAATTGGACTGACTCAGAAGTAAATATAAACCAAACATTTTTTTAATAAGAAATGGGATTCTAAAATAAGATTATATTTTTCTAAGTAATACATATATTTGACATGAGTGTATTTCTGCACAAAAACTACTCATACCTAAGAAAATATTTATATGCCAGTAAATATGTTTTATTAGGAAGCTCGTATTGGTTTTCAAAGGTACTCGCTTTTTTAATAGGGCAAATTAACAGGGATTTAATCACTCAGCTAACAAGTGATGAAATCAGAGCCTTTAATGGAATTTACCATACAGGTTAGAACATGTTATAGAAAGATTCTGAATATTGCTGTTAACAACACCTCCCTTCTTTATACATGCATGCCTGCTTCTCTTATCAAAAAGTGAAGTGTATTTCCCACCCCTTGAACATAGCCTGGAAATATGACCTGCTTTGACACTGCCTAGCTTTTAAGGGGCCTGGCAGCTTCTGCTTTTGCTCTGTTTGGTGAAGTGGGTTGCCATGATGTAAAGAAGCTTGAGCTAGATGATTAAATGATGAGACAGGAAGTAGAAAGAGTGAGAACCCAAACAGAGAGATACTGGGCACCAGGCATGTGAATGAAGCTTTTGTGGATCTTCCAGTCTGCTGCAGCTAATGAAGTGCCCGCAACAATGCAAACTGGAGCTGAAGACCTACCCAACTGAGCACTACTTGAGTTTCTACCCCAAAGATTTATAAGAAATAATAAATTATTGTTGCATTGTTTAAAGCTACCATGCTTTGGTGTTACCCAGATTTAGGTAACTAGAAAACACCTGATACCAGAAATAGGTTGTCACCATAACAAAATCCTAAACTATGTGCTGATGGCTTTGTTGGGGCTAGGGGATTAAAGCGTGAAGAAAAGTGAGAAGATTATTCATGGGGGTTTGGAATACAGTGAGCAAATTGCTCTTGGAGAATAAAGAAAGGATATACCCCTACTGTAACACAGAAGATAAAAAAATACAGAAGACATACCGAATGAACATGTGAATCCAGTTAAGATTTCCAGTCAGCATGTAGTGAGTAGGTAATTACAGCTACCACCAGGTAGGGTGTCAATCATGCCTTGCTGAGCCCTACCTAAATTGCTAACCCACAGAAATATATGAAAAAATAAATCATTGTTGTTTTAGGCTACAAAACTTTGGGGTTATTTGTCACATAATAATAGTAACAGAAACTGACCATCAACAAAGCCCAACTAGAAGAATATTTTCAGAATGCTGGTCCCCAAGATTGGTCTTCCAAAAATAGATGCATACATGCATACTCTCTACATTGCAAAGACCACCAGGCACTTAAAAGTTGCAAAATAATAACAACAACAACAACAACAAAAAAAAAAACCATAAAACCTTACAAGGAGCAAATAAATTGTGCTTTTGATAGTTCATACCCATAATCATGGTTCCTAGGTGACTTATTCATGACAAACTCTCTCCCATTCCTCTCTTTTGAAGAACAGAAAAATATTTCAGGAACCCTTCAGGCCTCAAACACATTCTGAAGGCCTTTTGGGACAGTTTGACCCGCTTCTTTAATTTCTTGTGAAAACCTTTTTGATTGTCTATGTTTTACTTTGAGAAGAGAAGGAAGTATTGTATGATAGGTACCACTGTACCTTTCTTCCTCAGGCAAAATATGTGCCGAGGATTTGCTTCCCACAGTTGCGTTATCTAAATGAGTGTCCTAGATAACCGTCATAATTTTCTCTGTGATTTCTCTCGCTAAAGGGAAAACCAGAAGTGAAAGGATTTCCCTGGTCTCCCCTAACTTGTAATTTACCCTGAAAGCTATGATGACACAGGTGGTAACGCTTTCCCATCGGATGGTCCTGTACTTTAAGTCTCATAGCTGTGTGATCTAAATGAGCTATGCCTATTCTAAAGAAAAGAATTGACTCAGTATTAGCATTTGTCCATACAAACTAATTTCTGACTGTGAAATTATTTTTAATTTTTAAAATGAATACATGGAAAAAGAAGGAAGAATAGTAGGAAAAGAAGACACTGAGAGGAAAAGGTCCAAATACTCTGCTTACTCATTTTCGCTTCATATTTGCAGTCATTTAAATGAAAATGAGGTCTGGTGTTTTCCTCCATGGACTAATTCAGGGTTCCCCAACCTCTAGGCCCCAGGTCCAAATCTGTTAGGAGCCAGCCCACACAGCAGCAGGTGAGCTTGAATGTAATGCGCTTGAATCATCCCAAAACCATCCCCCCACCCCCGGTCCGTGAAAAAACTGTCTTCCACACAACTGGTCCCTGGTGCCAAAAAAGGCTGGGTACTGCTAATTGCTGTTGGAAAATTTAAAATCTCACATCTCTTCAGTCTGGTCTGATATAAAGGGAAGGCTACGAGAAATAGAAAAACCCCATGTTGTATTCTTGTTTCTTCTTTTCTAGAATATAAAACATATTTCAAAAACAGATAAAGAATAAAATTTTAACATGGTGCAAAGTTGCCCTTACCTATAAGTGTAAATATTACTTTAGTATTTAGTAAATATGTAGTTAAAGAGAGGCATTTTTGGAAAAATATAGTGTCTATGACAAAGTAACACCTGAATTAGAAAATACAGAAAATTAGACATAAAGAAAACAGGAGTCATCAATTGCAAAAAGTTAACCAACAGGAAAAAAATGATATTCTAACAGAAAAATAGTTTACAGAGGCTTTTTTATTGGAGTAGCAAGAACTTTAATTATTTTGAAAAATGAACAACTACTTTTACCGAATGGCAGATATCACAAAATATTAAACAAAGGAGGAGTTTGTTAAATGTGATAGTTTTTAACTGAATTTGAAGAGTGACATAAATTCTTTTAGGCCCAGCTCAAATAGTAATATTGCCAGATGTTGAAACAAGAGTCCAAAAATATATTTGAATGATTTGTAGCACAAACACACTTATAGATGATGATACAATGTCCCGTGTCAATATTTGCTTTCTAAACTCTTAAGACTACATGCAAGATAATATTCTTTGACTGAGGACCATCTCCTTACATTTAATGTATTATTTACATTTCTCTTAAATCTGATAACAAAGGAGAGAATACAGAATTTTCAGGGAAATTAAAAACAGGATTCATAGGGAAGAAATATTCTTGCTGAAGGTGGTTCAAGGAAGAGAAAATGCAAGTAGGAACATAGCAGGAGGTGATAGGAAGGCAAAGGCATGGAAAATAGTATGTACAATATTTTTTGTTCAACCTGACTACTTTGAGAAAAAGGTAACAATATACACATATAAACACAAATTTCCTCTATAGAAAATAAGTACAAAAGTTGAGCATCAATGATTGTCAACCATGGTTCATGGGTTTTCATAGATATATGAGGGGGACACCAAAAACACTGGAATTATCTTCTGAAGGGCAGGCCTTCTGTAGTACAGGCCTCCCCCACTACATGAGTGTTCTAATAACCCATGTGCAGCAGTGTACCAGCTTGCGTTGTTGTGAAAGGCTGCATTCAGCTTCAGTGAATTTTTTTTGAAGATTCTTTCAACACATTTGCCCATTTCATGGGTGATTTACAAGTGCACCTGCCCACACCACACTGGGTGTTCCCCAGTTTTTGAGGAAAAACAGCATGACCTCTGTGCCTCATGTTCCCTATTCACCTGATCTTGCCCCCAGCAACTTTTTTTGTTGTTGTTCCCTGGGTGAAAAAGTTCTCAAAGTGAAACATTTTGCCTGTGTGGAAGAGGTAAAACAAAAAATGGCAGAAGCACTAAAAGGCATCAAAATCAACAAGTTCAAAACTGTTTTGAGCAGTGGAAAAAATGTCTCAGGTGTATCACATCAAATGGAGACCTCTTTGAAGTTAAAATCTATATACACACTTTTTATAAATAAATTTGGTTTTTTTAGTGCCCCTTCACATATGAGTATAAATCATAGAAAATAGATCCAGATATAACCAATAGTCTCAGCCTCTTACTACTAATACCCATAAGAGAAAGAAACTTTAAAATACAGCAATGAGGTAAGAACACCTCATAGATGTCTTTTTGTATTTTTAAGGCTCTGGCAGGGACATTTTATTTTTTGGTTAAAGCCAAATTTACAGAAATGCCATAAAAACAAACATGTAAACAAGGTATCAGAACTTTGGTTCACTGAAACATCTCACACCGAAAGCATCTGAGGTACAAAGGCACCTTCCTAGGTGCCAGACAGCCTGACTCTGCAGCAGCCACTCTGATCTGAGACAGCACAGGCTGACCATAAAGCCTGGGACCAAGGTCACCGAGGTCCCTTCCCTGTCCGCTTGGTCTGCTCCAGACAAACTTTCACTACTCCAAAGAGTGTGTAGCAATAGAAAGCTAGAAAGGCAAGGATTGGAAATAATACATAAAAGAAAAGGCATAAGTGAACCACCTACAAATGGATTAGCAAAACATGGCAACCTAATGCCTGAAGATCTGGGAGACTTTTTGGTTGGGGATCTTGAAGGGATTTGGGGGGATCCTCAAAATGATTGGTTCAGATGCTATAAAATTTTTATATGATGGTTGTATATTCTAGGTTGCACTTCTTCACCTGATCTACTCTCACAGCAAAGTGAAACTAAGATGCTCACAGTAGGAATATAAAGGTTTTCCTGCCTACAAGTCTCTTAGGAGCAGCCTATTGGAAGCCTTTGAATAATTTCAGCTTATGGAGAGACTGTTATAATAAATTGTGTTTTACATGTTCAAAAGAAAACTTCAAAAGAAGGTGTAACATAATTGAGATATGATAAATTTGACAGTGTCATTATCAGAGTTCCACTGACAGCTTTTTGAAGTAAAAAAAAAAAAAAAATCTTCCTACATAGGTACAAAACCTCTTATGGCATTTAAACAATTTCACCCAATTTATTAATATTCTACAACTGCCCCTTCATTCTGAAGGTTACCCAAGTGAAATGGTTTTCATGATATTTGTGCTTTTAATCTTTTGAACAAAGACATTCAATATAGAGAAAATTAAAAAATTTAAAGGATGAGATGAAAGGTAAAAAATATGAAAAGATGGTCTGATGTTTGCCTTCTGCACATCGATGTCTCACCTTGCATGCACGTTAGAATGAACATCCTCCACTTTGAATATCATTGCAGCAACGTATGTGAAAAGCAGATAAATGTCATTAAAAGCTTTCTTAAACTTAGCATAAAACCATTTTTTCCAAGTGAATTATTCTTATTTTTAGCCTTTCCTAAAAATAGAGTATCCCTTAATTTAGAAATTCATCCCCTCTACATATAGGATGCTGAATCTCACATACTAAAAATTTTTATTTTTTCTTCTTGGAGCTTTCTGGATTTCTGAGGCTTTTTAAAATAAATAAATAAATAGTGCAAATGTCCAATAAGCAACAAAAAACACTTAACAAGAATTTAAAATAATGTGTTGGCAAGTAAATCTTGAAAAGAAAAATATGTCATTAAAAACAATAATACAAAAAAGAGTAGAAAAGAAAACAACACCAAACTTAAATTATATAAAGAAAATCCGAATTTAGATCCAGATTCTTATTTTTTTTATTTTTTAAAGTATATTTTATTGATTATGTTGTTACAGTAGTTCCAATTTTTCCCCTTTGTTCCCCTCTGCCCAATACTGCCCTTTCCTCCAGCAATCCCAACCTCCTTAGTTCATGTCCATGGGCTGTGCATTATAAGTTCTTTGGCTTCACCCTTTCCTATATTATTCTTAACATCCCATTGTTTATTTTGTACCAATCAATTATGCTTCTTAATCCTTGTACTGTTTCCCCATTTCTCCCCTTCCCTTTCCCAGCTGATAACCTTCCAAATGATCACCACACCTATGATTATGTTCCTATTCTGCTTTGCTTAATTGGATTTAGTTTTTATTTTTTAGATTCCATTGTTGATAGTTGTGAGTTGTTATCATTTTAGTGTTCATAGTTTTGATCTTCTTTTTCTTAAGTAAGTCCCTTCGACATTTCTTACAACAATGGCTTGGTGATGGTGAACTCCTTTAACTTTCCCTTGTCTGGGAAGCACTTCATCTGCCCTTCCATTCTAAATGATAGCTTTGCTGGATAGAGTAATCTTGGTTGTAGGTCCTTGCTTTTCATCACATTGAATACTGCTTAACAGTCCCTTCTTGCCTGCAAAGTTTATTTTGAGAAATCATCTGACAGTCTTACAGGAACCCCTTTGTAGGCAACTCTCCACTTCTTTCTTGCTGCTTTTAGGATTCTCTCTTTATCTTGAAACTTTGGCATTTTATTTATGATGTGCTTTGGTGTAATCCCCTCTGAGTCGAGCTTGCCTGGGACTCTTCATGCTTCCTGGACTTGTATGTCTATTTCCTTTGCAAAATTTGGGAAGTTTTTCTCCATTATTTTTTCACATAAGTTTTCAATTTCTTGCTCTTCCTCTTCTTCTGGCAAACCTATGATTCAAATGTTGACACGTTTAAAGTTGTCCCAGAGGTTCCTAAGCCTCTCCTCATTTTTTTCAATTCTTGTTACCTCATTCTGTACTGGTTGACTGTTTTTTTCTACTTTATGTTCCAAATCATTGATTTGAACCCCAGTTTTCTTTCGTTTACCATTGGTTTTGTATGGATTTTCCTTCATTTCACTTAGCATATCCTTCAATTCTTCCCTTATGCATTTGCCATACTCAAGCATATCTGTCAAGCCTTTGAACATATTTATCACCAGCATTTTGAACTCTGAATCTGTTAGGTGGGCTCTCTCCTCATCTGTTAGGTTGGCTATCTCTTCATCACTTATTTCTCCCACTAGAACCTTGATCCATTCCCCATTTTGGACCATACTTCTCTGTCTCCTCATCTTCACAGACTTCTGTGTTTGTTTGCTTGCCTCTGTGTCTTAGGTGGAGCTGTCACTTCCGTTATGTTGTAAGGGGTGGAGCCTTAGGGATTCATCAGTACAAGGCTACCTGTTTCATCACATTGTGGTGCTGTATGTGGTGGAGGGGTCTAAGAGGGAACAATGCCGCTTCTCCAACACTCGCCCCTTTTCCAGCAACTTTTCTTACTTCTGTATGTGACTGGTGGCTCTATAGCTGTTGCCCTGGCTGTTGTTCCCAGAGTGGGTGAGTCTGTGGATGTTCTAGGACTGTGGGGTCCCTTTAAACAAGTGGACTCTGCTGAGAGACTGGCAGTTTCTGCCTCCACCCCAACCCCCACTGGTTTGTACAGTCAGAAACAATGAGGCTTGATTTTCCCTGGTGCTGGGATTGTGAACTGCACAGTCTAGTAAGGAGCTGGGAACGTGCCCCAGGTGTCTCTCCTAACTTTTTAAAACGTGTAACTGCTTTCTGCCAGCCTGTATCCTCTCTGGCCTGGCTCCACCCCTCCTACCAGTCTGGAATGTATTTCTCCTTTATATGTTTGTTTGTCGGACTTCCATGCAGTTTGATTTTCTGGAACTTCTGGTTGTTTCTAGTTTTGAGGTAGTTGTATTCCTTCTTAGTTGTGGAGGGAGATGCAGTGTGTTTGTTTATGACTCCATCTTGGCCCTGTTCTGAGATCCAGATTTTTAAAGCAGTGCACATGACTTTGAAATGTCAAGGGGAAAGGAGTTAAAATTCAACAGGAAGAGAGAGGAAAGCGTTATGACAAAAACTTGGCTCAGTCATAGTTTTCCCACAAGCTGTATTTTACAAGTGATAAAAGTTAGTGAAAGTTGAATGTTTTAAATCCATACTCTGTATATAATATCTTAATTGGATACACTTTTATGAATATTACACTTAGATTTTGCAACTCTGAACACAAACAGTCAAAGCAGGTATCAGCAGTAAAACAAAAGAAAATAAGTAAATCTGTCTATTATGGGGTTTAAGTTGCATTGAGTGGTTCACTAATCTGACATAATCAAGCAATGATATTAACATCATTTGACACAATTTTAGAATATGAAATATGGTTCACCAGTTTATTAATTTTTCTATCACTCATAAGACCTATGGGAGTAAGTATTCCATTATATATTGTCATTTCCCAAATTGAAAGATTTAGATGAAGTAATTTAATTATTACTCCTCCTGGCCAGTCCTCTCTTTAGCCTGATTCTTCTCCTTGATCTCACAATACTAATCAATATATTTAGGATAATCATCCATAAAATCAAAATAATTCTCTAAAATTATGACTGCATTATCATAATATATTCCTGATATTTATTAATATATATTTATTCAACAAATATTTATTGGCATTATTGTGGTTCTAGCACTTTGTGTTGCACATTACCAGCCTCGCAATGAAATTTGGATAAGTAAAGAAGCAAAAAAGTATGTCTTGAATCCATACCCTATATGAGCTCTACAGAAACCTGAAGATTCTAGAAAATAACTGTTAAGTAAAATATGATAAATTTTGAGAGTTTTATATACACAATATCATTTAAATTTTGCTTGTGAGAGCTTGTAATCATTTGGAAGAATCCAGCATGGTTAAGTGGAAAACATGACATTAGATATTGGTGCTAAAGGAAAATTCAACTTGATCAGAGAGGAGTTCAAAGTATTTTCCAATAGAAAATGAAAAAAAGGGGGGGGCTAAAAGTGAAAAGTCTGCTGATGTCATAGAGAATGGACCAAGAAGACTGAACAATTTGATTTTGTAATACATAAAAAGTTCCTGGGGGAGGGCAATGGTAATTGTGAACCTAGAAAGTTAATCTGGCAGAGACATATAGGGTTAACAGAAGTGAAGAGACCTATTAGAAATCTATTGCTTTTTTCTAGGTAAGAGTAAGAGCTCCAACTGGAATAGTGGTAATAGAGACTGAATTTTTTAAGATGGTGTAGTTGGAAAACATTCCCCCAAACTGTATTATTAATAAGTAGAACAGTGAAAAATTTGACTTTCTCATGGAGAGGTTAGAAAAAGTAGCCTATCAATATAGTAATTCCCTAAGCACAATTTTAGTGACATCCAAGAAACCAGTCTGAATGAATTTAAGCTCCAGTCTAATATTCTCAACATCATAAAAACATAGTTCTGCCCTATTTTTTTCTCAATAGGAGGAACTCCTTTGTTTACTAGTGTCCATTATAATTCTGAAAAGTATTCCAACCTGCAATATTAATTCCAGTAGCCTAAAAAAATAAACCTTTGAGTTTGCATAGAGGCCATAAATAAGTAACTGAAAAAAGGCTAAATAATAGGAGATATTTGCCTCAGACCTCCTAGAATTATAGCAGAAAAGACAGCAATGATTTTCTGTTTTCATCAGAATCTTTCAAATGAATAGTTGCTGTCTTTACTGATCGTGTCATTGCTAAAGTTCTTGAGGACTTCAGTGTTAGAAACAATTATACTGTCCTGACACAACTGGAAATAATGAAATGGTGAACCATATGGGATCTTGGTTTAAAAAACAGACTATGCGATCTGTCCAGAAAAAGTCTAGCCATTGTTAATATAACAAGAATGGTTTGCTCGGCATCATTATAACCTGGCAGACTGGAATGCTCATGCATGAACAATGATGACCTCACTGTACCAGTCAGTGAGAGTGGTAGACACAGTTGAGTGATCATGTGTACTGTGTGGCCATCACATTCAAAATGAGCAATAGAGCAATGAATCCACATCAAATTTTGTGTTAAGCTTGAATATTTCCTCCATGGAAACTATTTGGATGATTCAGAAGGCTGCAGCTATGGGCAACTGGTGATTGGCAGCTTCATCACAACAACATGCCTGCTCATGCATCACATTCCATGAAATTTTTTTGTGAAATATCAAATCATCCAGGTGACTCAGCTCCCATACAGCCTATATTTAGTGTCCTGCAACCTCTGGCTAGTCCCAAACTAAAATTACTTTTGAAAAGGAAGAGATTTCATACTGTCAATGAGATTCAGAAAAATACTACTGGGCAGCTGAACTGTGAATGGGAGAACTGTGTGAGGTCCAAAGGTACCTACCTACCCTGAAGTGGACTGAGATGGCGTTTTCCTATGTACAATGTTTCTTGTATCTTGTATCTTCTTAAATACCTGTCTCTATTTTTTTTATTACTTGGATGGATACTTTCTGAACAGACCTCATCATATATTAAGATATTTTTTTAAATAACAGTAAATATTATGTGTAGGTACATGCACATATATGTTTAAACACACACACACACACACATATATATATATACACACACATAAATTCAGATTAGATATATACTTTTGCTATATAAACATTTAGGAACTAGTGATTTGTATTGAGAAATAATTGGCATAAAGCAGTATATTCAGTTTTAGGTGCACAATTTAATGATTCATTATATCACAAAATGATCATCACATTAAGTCCAGTTGACATCTATCACAACACATAGTTATAATTTTTTCCCCTTGTGATGAGCACTTTTAAGATCTACTCTCTTAGCAACTTTCAAACATATTGTACACTGTTGGTAAGAATGTACATTGGTGTATTCACTTTGAAAAAGAGTATGGTGGTTACTCAAAAAAATTAAAAATAGAACTACTATATGATCCAGCAATTCCACTTCTGGGTATTTATCCAAAGGAAACAAAAACATTAACTTGAAAGATATCTGTACCCTCAAGTTTATGGTAGCATTACTTACAATAGCCAAGACATGAAAGTAACTCAAGTATCTATTGATGAATGAATGGAGAAAGATAAGGTGGTGTTATGTAGAATGTAATATTATTCAGCCATAAAGAGAAGGAACTAGTGATATTTGTATTGATTTAAAGAATTAATATTATTCACGTTAAAATCATTGTTTGTACTTATAAAATTGGGTCGTGGAAAGCTGATATTAGTATTTAAAATCCGATTACATGTTTAAAACATTATTCAGCTTGATAATTTATTAAAGAAATACTAACAACAGTGGACACAATTTAAAAACTGGAAAATATAAATGTTGACAAAATGTGGAGAAGCCAGAGCTTCAATTGATGGTGAGTGTGTAGTGTAAATTATATGATTATTTTACCAATCTGTTTGATGGTGTCTCCTAAAGCTGAGAATATGCATATTCTATAACTCTGCAGTTCCAATCCTAGGTATATACATGGCAGAAATAAGGGCAATGTTCTTCAAAAACACATGTAGAATGTTCAAAGACACACTGGTTTTAATAACTTACCACATGTTTGACCCTACCAAAATGACCAATAATAGCAGAATGAACAAACAAATTCTGCTTATTCACACAATAGATTATCTGACATTAAAAATGAATGGGCTATAATTACATGCAACAAGATGGAGAAATCTGGGACTTCCAGCCAAGATGGAAGCTTAGACTGACACGCTCGGTCTCCTTCTACAACTAGAAAGGAATACAACTACCTCAAAACAAAAGATAACCAGAAATTCCAGAAAATAAAACTACACGGAAGCCCAATGTAAACCAGCGGTGCTCATTGGACGGGTAGGAGGGGGAAAATCGAGTGGTGCTGTTTGTGGTAGCAGTGGGGACAGAGGCAGGGGGAGCAATCCCAGCTGCAGTTGAGCCCAGGCAGCTCATGACCCCAACGCTGGGAAAGGCAGCCCCCCAATTGCCTCAGACGGTGAGGCCCAGAGGGTGGGAGGATGGATCCTGGTCTCCTAGCAGAGAATAATGGCAGGAATCCATCTGGGAACCCCGCCCTCACTCAAAGCGCCACAGCATGGTGAAAAATGTTGCAGATCACTGCCGGGCATAGGGTAGTGATGAATACACAGGGCTCCGCCCCCTACAGCCTACCCAGAAAGCAAAGCAAAACACAAATATGTCAAAATGAGGCAGACAACTATAGAAATCCCAGTGACAGCTCACCAGGCAGCAGATGAAGAATCCAACAAACAAATAAGAAACTTTTCAGAGGCTCAATTCAGAGCTATAGTTATTAGGTGGCTTACAGAATTAACAAAAGATTTGGAACAAGACGGGGAAGGATTGAAAGCCATTCATACTGAAATGAATGAAAACACATATGAGACAAATGGTGAGGAAATAAAATCCAGAGATTAAATCAACAAACCGGAACATGGCGAAGGAACAAACAGTCAACCAGTGTGGAAAGAGGAAACAGAAAGTAAGGAAAGTGAGGAGAGGAACAGAAACCTCTGGGACAGCTATAAAAGATCAAACATATGGATTATAGGATTGCCAGAGGGTGAAGAAGAAGAACCAGAAATTGAAAAATTAAGTGAAAATATAATAAAGCAGAACTTCCTCAACTTGGGGAAGGAAATAGACTTACAGGTCCAGGAAGCAAGGAGAGTTCCAGAAAAACTGGACCCAGGGAGAACCACTCCAAGACACATTATAATCAAATTGTCAAAAATTAAAGATAAAGAAAGAATCTTAAAAGCAGCAAGAGAGAAGAGAAGAATTATGTACAAAGGGGTCCCAATTAGACTATCAGCTCCCTTCTCAAGGGAGACCCTGCAGGCAAGAAGGGACTGTCAAGAAATATTCAAAGTAATGAAAATCAAAAACCTACAACCACGAATACTCTATCCAGTGAAGCTGTCGTTCAGAATAGAAAGGCAGAGAAAGTGCTTCCAGGACAAAGTAAAACTGAAGGAGTTCATTAGATCCAAACCACTGTTATATGAGATGTTAAAAGGACTTGTTTAGGAGAAGGAGGATCAAAACTATGAACATTAAAATGAAAACTGCATCACAAGAATCAACAACAGAAGCTAGGGAATTGAAACAAAGGCAAACTAAATAGGCAACGAGAGTGGAAAAAGAGCTATAGGTACAGGGAACACACTGGGGGGAGCTCAACAGGGAGTAATGGGGAGAGGGAGGGAGATGGTACAGGAATTAAGAAGCATAGTAGGAGGGAATGGAATAGACAGGAAGAAATTGAGAATAACTATATGCACAACCAATGGACATGAACTAAAAGGGGGGACAACTGGAGGGAGGGGGGCAGAGGGAAGGGAAATTGGGACAACTGTAACAGTATAATCAATAAAACATATTAAAAAAAGATGAGGGAATCTAACAAACACTTGACACTAAAGAGTGATTGTTTGATTTAACTTATATAAACTATACAATAGAAAAAAAAACAACCTATGCTACAGAAAGTCAAGGATAGTTGTTACCCTCAGTAGATACTGACTAGATTAGTATGAAGGGGTCTTCTGGGGTGATGATAACAATTTGTTCTGTTATAATAATCTATGGTCTTAATTTCATATACATATGTTATATATGTATACATAATTTTACATACATAATATATAGTCTAATTATATAGTCTTGATTGTCTTCATCTGTATTTATAAATATGTAAATTTATATGTAAATATGTAAGATTTACAGGTTATTATTAAGTAATTTAACTTTTTTCTATCTTCATCCAAGAACATTATTTCATTGCTTTTAGAGAGAGGTAGAGAGAAACATGGATATGAGAGAGAAACATCTATCAGCTACTTCCTGTACATGCCCAAACCTGGAATCAAAACTGCAGCCTGATTATGTGCTCTGACTAGGAATCAAACCCACATCTGTTTGGTTACAGTAAGATGCTCCAACCAACTGAGCCACACCAGTCAGGGTAAATAATTTAACTTTTAGTGTCCATTGGGAAGACTATAGCTTCAGTTAAAAACTATGTAGTTGACACTTATTTCATGAAAATTAGATTCAATAGCATTGATAAATATATTAATCAGGCTCCTTCAGAGAAACAGAACCAATAGGATATACAGAATTGGCTTACATGATTATGGAGGATGAGAATTCCCACAGTCTGCTGTCTGCAAGCTGGAGACTCAGAAAGCCAGTGGTGTAGTTTGAAGTTCCGAGAGTCTGAGAGCTGATGGCATAGATTTCAATTCAAGTTTGAGAGTCTTAAAACCAGAGTGCCAAGGGCAGAAAAAGATGGATATTCCATCTAGCTTCCTAGTCAAGCCAAGAATGAAAATTCAACCTTCTTCACTCTTTTTGTTCTGTTCAGCCCTCAAGGAATTGGTTGATGCACACTCATATTACCAAAGGTTGTCTGTTTTTCTCAGTTCTTCAATTCAAATACCAATCTCTCCTGGAAACATTCTCACAGACACATCCAGAAAAAATATTTAAACAAATACCTGGGCATCCCATGGCCCAATCAAAACATATCATTGGAGTGAGTAAAATATCCTGTTAAAAATTAGCATTCTATTTATAACTAGAAATTAATTATGAGTGTAAAATTTATGAACATTTAACATGTAGATTTAATGTATCATTTTTTCTTTTCCCATAGAATATATTTGTTTCTTATCCATAATGTATACTTATGTTCATTTAATATAACATATAGTAAAAACAGAAAAATAAAAGTAAAAAATAATTCAGTCACCCTGAGAACAATAGTAAAATCATTTAGGTAAATAGACATATCAATCTATATACCAGTATTCACTCACTTAAGATATTTATTGATTTTTGAGTTTCTGCAAAGCCATGTATCAGATACTTCAGATACGATGATGAGTAGTAAGAGATACCACCTGAACATCACTAGCCTACATTCTATTGGGAGAAGTAGGAAATATTCACACAATCACCTAAAAGTATACCCAACATTATAATCATGATGAATGTTAGGAAAAAGAGACAAATGCTATGAGAGAAAACAAAGAGGCATTTGATTGGTTAAATTTGGATATCTAAGTTGTGATCTGAAAGAATAAGAGAGAATATTTTAAAGGGCAGAGAAATAGAATGTCAAGCCCACTTCCAGGAAAAGAAGAGGCCACTGTAGATGGAGCACAGGGATCTGAAGCAGTGGTTGTCAAACTACCACACATCAGAATTTCCTAGGGAGCCCAGTAAAATACACACAATTGGTCATCCCACTCCACCAGTTTCTGATTCAGTAGGTTTGGGTGGGGCCTGCAAGTTTGCATTTCTAATGACTTTCTAGGTGGTACTTATTTGCTGGTCTGAAAATCATACTTAGGAAGCAATTAATCTAGGTAGAGGAAATGTGCTACGGCATCAGGCTTAGTAGGAGCCAGACCATGTAAACTTTAGAAGTCTTGTTAAAAATCTTTAGAGGACGTGTTAAAAAAATTCTAAAGACAAGGAAGACACTAAAGTTTTTTTAGTATTGGGTTGGCATGATGCAATATATGCTTTAACTACATCATTCGATACTGGCTTGACACATGAATGAAAGCTCCGGGAATCAGGAAGCTGTTGTAACACTCTAGGTGGGGGTTGATAGTAGTTATGATAATGATGACAGATATAGAGAAATGTACGTAACAGAGAGATTTTGTGATCAATAGGATATGACCAGTAAAGGAAGAGAGGGACTAAGGATGACTCCTAGATTTCTAGTACTCATAGTTGAATGGTTGAAGATGTTATGCACAGAAGTAGACAATATTGGATGATCATAAATCATTTAATTTAGTTTTGATCAAGTGAAGCTGAAATGCCTTTGGGATGTCTAAATGAAGATATTAGGCATGCAGTTTTGCTCTACCAGTCCAGAGTTCTGAATGTTCAGAGACTTAACATACATAGTTAGGAGTCACTTGCAATTTGGTTGTTATGAAACTGAGTTGTTCTAGAAAGAGAATGTAAAGGAATAAGAGAAGAGGGACTTAGAATGAGGCTAGAGGAACTTCTACATTCAGCAGCCAAGTAAAGGTGATGAGCCAACAAAGGAGAAAGAAAAAATTGCCTCCTGAGATGTGGGAAGAAACCAGGAGTGTGTGTAGTGCCTCAAAATTCAAGGAAAGAAAAATGTCCAGTAAAATGAAGATTTTTCAAGAAATGTGTCAAATGATGGAAAAAATAGGATAGGGTAGTAGCAGTAGAGGAAATTGGAAATGAGCAAGATTGATTAGGATCAGAGAAATAAGCATGTTGGAAAGCAGGTGGGACAATCCTATTCCAAGGGAGAGTTAAAGATAATGGACCTCAGGAATGTTATTCTCTCTCTCCCTCTCTCTCTCTCTCTCTCTCTCTCTCTCTCTCTCTCTCTCTCTTTCACTCTCTCTCTCTCTCTCTGTTTCCCCTGACTTCACAGTGTCCTTCCTCCAAAATACACACATGTATGTATGCATGCGCACACACACACAACACACACACATTAATGTTGCTGGTGTAAAAGGGTATATTGTTTAAAATTGTATTTTATCCCTGGTTTAGTTGAATCTTTTTAACATACTACTCATTACTCATTTGCATTACTTTGCGCGTGTGTGTAAATTTCCGAATAATATTCTTAGTGTATTATTTTCTATAGAAGTAGTAAACTTTTATTTTTTGTGAGAACACATTATATATTAAAGCTCCTTGTTTATGTTTATTTATATTATAATATTTAAACTTTTTAATTTTTCCTTGATTATTTATATTGCACAATTCCTAAAATTTTCATTTATTCAAAACTGTCCATCCTGTCCTTTTCGTCTCTGACTTTGGTGCAAAGCTAAAAACACAGGCCACATCAAAATTATGTAAATATTCACAAATATTATAAACATTTTAAAACTTCATTTTTATCTTTTGAGTTTTGACTTCAGTCTGTATTTATTCTTCCAAATTGTGTGATAAAAATTTTGCTAATTTTTTTTCTTATAAATGATTAAGCAATTTTTAAATACTGTGTATTTTTAAATGTCTATTCGAAATGTTCAAAAGGTAATGTCAAATGTTAAACCTACTTTGTCACTTTGAATTTTTCTGTGTTCAAGTCAATGTACCTATGATTTTAGAAGATCCCATTCTGGAAAATGAGTCAATTCAAAACTTGAGTAATGTTCACAATATATATTTTTTTCTTAGCCCAATTGAATTACTAATTTACCTTACACACACACATGCATACACACACACACACACACACACACACACACACCCCTACCTTAAAAGTTGACCTAGGTTGTAGTTACCCATCTGTTTAAAGAAATGTGCTACATGGAAAATTTTGTCTTTCTGTTCTGGTTATACATTAGCAATTCAGAATATATATAAGAATATATGTTGACTCTTGATGCTTTTAGAAATTACTTTTCTTCTTTAGAACACGTTTTTGTAGCTAAATAATAACAATTTGTTTATTTTGGAATAAAGATGTTTTAATTCCAAGAGTATAATACAAAGGATATATTTTTAGCAATCCTACTTAGAAAGATATGTTACATTGACAGTTTCCTTTATTTTCCTCTTTAAAAGGTATGACATTTAAAATTATACAACGATAATAAATGATGCTTATATAAGATCCAAGAATTACTAATGTGTGTGGAGTGGAATGTAAAAGACCATCTTTTTGCCCTTCCCCTTTCTTGGTATATATCTAAAGTTCATGACTAACATGTAGATAAACCATTTGCTTTTTTTTTTTTTTTTACATAAATGAAATTGATGTGGATACATTTTTTTTACTCAGTAATGTTTCTTAAGGATTTACTATGTGAGTTAGACTGTCTACCTTATTTTTTTAATGGCCACATAATAGTCTAGAGTTTCTTAATTTAGCTAAAACTGTAAGATAATATTGATGAGTTTTGGAACTTTTTTCTTTCTCCATTATAATATTGCAACAGATATGTAAAGATTCTGAACTTCCTTCCTGATTGGTCTCCCAGAGGCTGCTCTTGTTCCTCAGCGTTCCTTCTCTGAGCATGGCTTCCCCTGTCATTCCTGGGTTGGCCAACAGCCCCTGCATTGTCAGGACTTTCATCGCCTCTCTGACTCTCCTTCTTTCCTTCCCCTCACTCAGCTGCATTTGTGTTTTTGACGTTCACTGAGCACCACAGTCATGTTCCAGCCTTAGCATCTTTACCCATATTGCATGGAATGATCAGTCACCTGATATCTAAGTGTTTTATTTTTTCTTCTTCTACAAGTTTTTCTCAAATGGTATCATGGTGAGTCCTTACCTGACCATCCCATCTAAAATCACAACACATGTCCTTAATCATTTGTAATCTCATTTTCTGCAATGTTATTTTTCTCCTTTAGCACTTAAGACCTTATGTATTATAGATAATATATGTGCCCTGTTCATCTTGTTCACTGACTGTTCCTCTCAGGCAGAGGCAGAGATTTGTCTTTTTTGTTTCTGCTCTGTCTCTTCTGTATCCTAGTATGTAGTTGTCATTCAATATATGAATTTTATTTGTGTGAATTTTACTATAAAATAGATTCCTAGGAGTGAAAATTTTGATAGGAAAAGTATGGTCATTGTAAATCCTGATGGTCCAGCACTGTACTGTCAATTACATTTACACCAGTTGTTATGAGGGTAAGCATTCCTTCATATCTTTGCCAATAATGGATATTTTAAATCATTTTAATTTTTATTTAAATAATATAAATTATATTTACTGTTAAAATAAATATATGATTACTTATGAAGAAGAGAATTTCACATATACTTTAACTCCTTTCTGTATATTACATTAGTTGCTTAGTAATTTGCCTTTTTTTTTCTCATTTTCTTTATTGGAACTGTTTACACATATTTGGGTATAATTCCTGTGGTCAATATATAGTTTGTAAATACATTCTCCAATGATAATATATGCTTTTAGTATTATTATAGTTTTATTCTTCATAAAGAAATTTCTAATTATTTGGATTTTTTCTTTCATAAATTCAATTTTACATTTTCCTCAGGAAAGAGTTCCCAGTTCCAGAGGTATGTTTTCTTTTAATGCTTTTATACTTTACTGTTCTGCATTTAACTTTTATACAGTTCTGGACTTTGTTGTTGTTTTTGGAGGGAGTAGATATATGAATGATATGGCTTCTTTGCTAAAATTTTGTAAATGAAAGATTATCTCAAAATGGTATTTTTTCCCTCAGTATGCTTAAAGGATATTAGCTATCCGTGTTTTCAAAAAGCAATAAGTATATCCTACTTAAAATTTTTGGATATTCTAAGGCACTGATATTACATATACTGTGGTAGAAAAGGACATTTTATTTTATATACATTTGAAAATATTTTATGAAAAGATATTCTTTCTTGCTGAATTCCATGCTTTTGACAGCTGAACAGAACTTCACAAGCCAGGCTGGCCATTAGTACTTTGATTTTTGCAATGCCTTTCTTTATTTAATAGGCCTGAAATATTGATTAACATTTACAGATTCAATTTCAAACATTTGCCAGAGGTTAGGGAGAGCCCAGAGTGAGCTGTTCGTGCCAGTCAAATTCTAAGGTGTAATGAAATTCCCCACATTGCCTGTCAACTTATCCTCTGTACAGGTCATTTCCCACATGGTCTCTGGTGTTGAAAGAAGCCATTTCCACTTCAAATATTTTGTAGACAATGGGGGGAAATGATATGGCACTAATATTGTGTTCTTTATCCTGCTGTGGAGAATTGAATAGACTCCATTATATAGTAATGCTCCTTTGAAAGAGCCTTATCTGCCTAGAAGTGTTCATGGGCAACTGCAAGGACAGCCACAACATTTCAGGTGGATTACAGCATTTCACTAGTGTTTTCAGGCACTGGAGAGTCACAATTGATTAAAGACAAAATTCCTGAGAATTTACTTCAGTTTGTTGACCCTGCATACTTATTGACACAGTCATGTGTGGGATGAACTCTAGTTCCTTTTTTCTAATCAATTGCTTTTCAATACTTTCTTGACACTTTTAAAGATACCAACTAAAAGATCTTAGAAAAAAATCCAGGACTTTATTCAGTTATCCTTAAGATCACTCTCATATCATTGATTGGGGAACTACAAATTCATTTCTTTCTTCTCAATAAATTATGTAATTAAAAATTTCATGTTTCAAAGATATTCTTATTCTTCTTTGCTAAAATTATAATAAAACATACATGTGACTAAGTTATATGGTTGTGGTAGAAATGCTGGATCTCACAGAGAGTCAACTATTTAAGACATGGATCACTTTGGGGGATATCTATAAATAGGCAAGCAGAATTTCTATTTAAAGAGTAGCTAATTAATATAATATAGTTTATAACCAAATAGGATTATTTATTTAAGAGGGGAGAAGTATTAAAAAATAACCCATCAAAGTAAAAGGGATTTGTTTTATTGGAAATAGTGTAAAAGGGCATTTTACATTCATTTTGCAGAATCAAATTGAGTCCATTATTTTAAAGTGTGTGTGCATGTACTTATGTGAGTGCCGCATTAATTTTCTTAAAGGAACCATTTGGAAAGATTCAGAGGAGCTCTAAAATTGCTATGTGCTTCTTTCCTTTTACTCACGACTCTTTACTGAATGACAAACCCTCTGCCAATTACTTCGAGTATTTGGATTTAGTGTTGTGGTTTTTGTTGTTGTTGTTGTTGTTTTTAGCTTCCCTGGACTTGGAGGTTGGAGTGGATTCTTAAAGTTACAGGTGAATTGTGGGCTTTCTGCTGGCACGGCTGAACAAAGGTGTTTGTGTCCATCTGCCAAAGGTGTTCAGATCTCACTAGATTTAAAGATTCAATTAATAGTATTCCAGGCAAGTCAGAAAATCCAGCAAAGAGCTTTTGAAGATACAAGCCCACAGAGGCAAAAGCCAACAAAAAAAATCAACAAAAAAATTCCCCAAGGAAGCGTGGGGCTCAGTGTCTCTAGTCCCTGCAAGGAAATGACAATTTATAAACCAGCAGAACACCACTCCTGCATTTGATGGGAACAAGAATGTAGGAAACAGGAGAGTATGAATTTCCGAAGAACAGGGCATACTTCCAAAGTAGATCAGAGTAACAAGAGAAATTGAGAAGGCATGAGGCAAATCGTTATTAGATGCCACCCTCTTGGAATGTGTGCTGCTCTGTTTCAGAGGAGAGTTCTGTCGCTTTGATATCTACCACCTACGTTGGCAAGGCTGTCTTATTCCACCGCCTCCCTTCTGTAATGTTTAGCAAAAACATCTCCAATTTTAGCTTGGGCAGCAGTTCATGGGAGCATTTGCCAAATTGTTTATGTTAGTAAAAATTAAGAAATCTATGCTCCACATAAATATTGATTTAAGCAAAGGAAGTTAGAAACTTCCCATTTTCTTTCATAAGGAAGCAAAAAGCATCTTCTAATATTAACTTTTCTTAAGTGCTAATCTCTGAAAAATATAAACTTCTACCACCAACACACACTTACCATCAAAAAAAAAAAAAAGGAAAAAAACACAAGCGAACACAGAAATAAGTATAATAAAAACTATCAATCATTCCCAAGTTATATTTTCTTCTGGTATTTTGCCTGTGTGGTATTTGATCTTGCCTGTAATACAGTGGATGCAATTTTAAGTATGTTGACATTATCAGATCCCAAGTCACCTCTGACTACAGTTATACTATGGGCATGAATTCTGTTTTGCCATAGGCAAAATACTTAAGTAGGCTACAATTGGATAACTGGGAAAAGGTATATAAATTGAACATAATGAATGCAAATTGATGGTGTCAAGTGTATTTAACCAGGGATAAAATAAGATGGGAGGAGCTTGATTTTGTTTGTTCATTTTTTTAATATTTTTTTTAGCTTTGTTTTGTTATTAACTAGTTTCAAAAATAAGTGAGCTCCCTTACCTCATGGGGTGGTAGTGGCAGCAGTAATGGCTGTGCCAGGGGAAACTGGATTTCAAGATGTATAATCTTCTCTACACACTTACTACATATTCCTCTGGCCAAGGGCAATTATCTTTTCACCTCTATATCTAAATTTCTTCATGCCCATAATCATCAAAAGACAGAAATAGACAAAGGTCATATTCAGGGAATGAGGAAAGCACAGGGAAAATAAAAATACCACTAGAGATGCTATAAGGAAAAAAGGCTTATCTTTAAACTTTTATCATTACTGCAGCACAGAAAAGTTTACTACTGTGAAATCACTCACTCCAGCACTGAGTTAGACCTTAATGAACAGAAAAGAGTGCTCCTAATTTAAGGGAGTTAGTCATGCGTGGGTGTTTTATTGTCATTCAAGGGGCAATTTAAATACACAATGAAATAATGAACAACAGCTTAAAGAAATCAATTAAGTTGATATTTTCAATTAGATTTGTACCTATTAATGTAAGCCAGAACTTCATCATAAAGGGAAGCAGGTTTCCATGGTAAAATACATGTATGTAAATGTTAAACAAACAAACCATATTTCTGTAGAATTTATCAAAGCTTTTTTTTTTTCAGATTTAATGTGTTTTATTGATTAAAATATTACATTTGTGCCAATTTCCCTTCCCTCTGCTCCCCTCCACCCGGTGGCCCCCATCCCTCCAGTTGCCCCCCCCTTTTAGATTATGTCCATTAGTTGTGCATACAGTTCCTCCCAACCTCTCTCCGTCTATTCCATTCCCTCCTACCTTGATCCCCAATTCCTATATCATCCCCCTCCCTTTCCCCATTCCCCCTCCCTGTTGACCTCCCCCCAATATGCTTCCCGTACCCACAGTTCCTTTTCCACTCTCGTTGCCTGTTTAGTTTGCCTTTGTTTCATCTCCTTAGCTTCTGTTTTTTAAACCAGTCCCTTTAACATCTCATATAACAGTGGTTTGGATCTAATGAACTCTTTCAGTTTTATTTTGTCCTGGAAACACTTTCTCTGTCCTTTTATTCTGAATGACAATTTCGCTGGATAGAGTATTCGTGGTTGTAGGTTTTGGATTTTCATTACTTTGAATATTTCTTGCCAGTCCCTTCTTGCCTGTAGGGTTTCCCTTGAGAAGTCTGCTGATAGTCTAATTGGGACCCCTTTGTACATAATTCTTTTCTTCTCTCTTGCTGCTTTTAAGATTCTCTCTTTATCTTTAATTTTTGACATTTTGATTATAATGTGTCTTGGAGTGGTTCTCCCTGGGTCCAGTCTCTTGGGAACTCTCCTTGCTTCCTGGACCTGCAAGTCTATTCCCTTCCCCAAGTCTGGGAAGTTCTCCTTTATTATATTTTCACTCAATTTTTCAAGTTCTAGTTCATCTTCCTCATTCTCTGGCAAACCAATGATTCTTATGTTGGGCCTTTTATAGCTGTCCCAGAGGTTTCTGATCCTCTCATTGTTGCTTCCCATTTCCTCTCGCTGCATTGGTTGACTGCTTGTTCCTTCTCCATATTCCAGTTTGTTGAAATGAACTCTGGATTTTTGTTCCTCACCATCTGTCTTGTATGCGGTTTTGTTCCTTTTGTTATGAAAGTTTTTCGCTTCTTTTTTATCTTTTTCCTGCTCTTTTGTGAATTCTGTAAGCCACCTGATAACAATGGCCCATAACTGAGCCTCTGACAGGTTTTTTATCTGTTCATCTGTCAGGTTCTCTATCTGCAGCCTGGTGAGTTGTGTCACCGGGATTTCTATAGTTGTCTGCCTCATTTTGACAGATGCGTTTTGTTTTCTTGGGCTGGCTGTGGGGGCAGTGCCTGTGTACTCGTAATGACCCAGCGACCGGCGCCGTTTGGCGTCACAAATCAGCGACCGGCGCCTGTCTGCCCGCGACCTATTTCGCAGCCCTGTGGTGCTTTCTTTCTTTGGGGGCGGGGGTCCAAAATGGATTCACACAGTTATTCAGCCAGGAGACCGGGATCCGTCCTCCCGCCCCCCTGGGCCTCACTGTTCAAGGTGATGAGGTGGCCGCTCTCCCCAGCGCTGGGGTCGCGCACCGCCTGGGGCTTGACTGCCCCGCCGCTCCGCAAACAGCTTTGCCCTCTTTAACTCTTACCTGCCCGAATGGCACCGCTGGTTTATAACTTCATATGTTGGACTTCCGTGTAGTTTTATTTTCTGGAATTTCTAGTTGTCCTTTGTTTTGAAGTAGTTGTATTCCTCTCTAGTTGTAGAGGGAGACTTAGCGTGTCCGTCTAAGCCTCCATCTTGGCCGGAAGTCCTCAAAGCTTTTATTTACTCTCTTATTAAGAGGGAGTATATCATAAAGAATTTCCCTGTGACTATTTGTAATTACCAATTTGTTGCTTCCTAATTCCTTCATCTCATTCTCCCAGACCTCCAACCTCCCTACCCTCTGCCTACCACAAATCAGCTCTCTGTGTCTATGAGTCTGTTTCAATTTTGTTTGTTCATTTATTTTGTTCTTTAGATTCCATATATAATGAAATCATATGGCATTTGTCTTTCTCTGACTGACTTCTTTCACTTAGAATAATACTCTCCAAGTTCATCCATGCTGTTACTGGAAATAACGAGGGGAATACTATATAAATATATGATTGTCTAACCATTAAGCTGTATATCTGAAACCAGTACAAAATAATATTACAAGTAAAATGTAATTAAAAATGATTTTTAAAAAGAATTTCCAAAATTTACCAGATCATAGAATATTGTTCCCCATAAAATCTATTAATGGCTCAAGGTACGTCTCCGTTCAACAGAGTAAATTTTAGAAAATGTTAAAAAGATTTATTCAAAGCAGCTGTTTGATTTCACCTGTATTTTTCAGGAAATCAGAAATCAAAAAGATATAGGATCCCAATGAAAATTTGGAACAAGTTTTGTTATGATTTTTATTCTCTTTTTCGTCACTTTATTTTCGTACTTATTTTCTTGTGGGGGGGTATATTCTTAAATTATTTTTATTTTGTTTTGCTAAACAAGGTTTTAAAATTATGTTTTATTTATTTAAGAAGAGATCACTGTAGTTTCACCTTATTGGAAAGGTTTTAAGGCTAATACTTGCTCTTGACTATTACAAAGACCTAATGGGATTGCATATGGAAATGCTATGTGTATCAAAGATAATCCTAAAATGAAAATCGAGGACAAAAACAAATATTAACTATATTTATCTCTCTCTCTCTCTCTTTTTTTTTTTTTTGTAAACCCAGATGGGTGATAATAGGAGAAATCAGGATCCATCTGATTTCTCTGGTCCCATGACCCTACATATACACTTACTACACAATGGACTTTGTCTAGACTTAACCATTTGCTGGGTGCAGACTTTCAAGTGACGTCTCATCTGACAGCTATAGGATTTTATAAAACTCTACCATACTCTCTCCTTTTCTGTGCAGGATAAAAAGGGAAAATGTGAGTGACAAAATCAAAGAATATTGTATTAAAATGTCATAAATATCTGTTTCATTGAATGCTAGAGCAAAAAAAGAATTTTTTTTCATTCAACAAGTATCTCTCTTAACAAGCAAGTGACTGGGTGCCCATTGGAATCCCTTTGAATGTTACAGAAGACTGCCCATGCTCAAGGTAGAGCACAATGTTGCCTTTGAGTGAGACAGAAGACAGCTGTGCTGGGATGCGCTGGGCCATGCTGGGTTAGGCTGAGCAGTGACAGGGAGATTGCTAAGGAAGTGATACTTCTCTGCATCATGCATTTCAGTATAAATGTGGATATTTTCTGTTTGTCAGTAGAGGTTTTTGTTTTATCAGAGAATTAATACTATGTGTAAGAAGATCAATAGTTACAAACTATCTTCAGGCTCTTGATAAAACCATTTGAGAAACAAGGAATGTAAACCATGTGATGGCTTACCTGGCCATGTTGGCATCACAACAGGGACAGACAGCAGCTGGGTTCTACATATCTTCTTCCCAGTTGGGCAAAAGCCCACAGCTGACTGTCAGAGGTCAGGCAGACACATGTCCTCAAAGTCCACTGTGGCCCTGAAATAATATCTTCTTTGTTAATTTAAAAATTACCTGTTGTTCTTGTTTTTGTTTGTGGTTCCTAATACAAGATTCAAAAAATATTTTTTCTGTCTCATCTACTTAAGTCAGACAGGTGGCCAGAAGTGAGACTCCGGAGAGATTAAAATAAGTGACCAAATCTAGAATCAGTTTGAACAGCAGGATCAAGCCTCCCAGCTCATTACTCTGCAAGCTGAAGGAAATAATTTCATTAGTGTCCAAGTCATTAGCATTAGATCTGTTTCTGGTGTTGTTTTGTTTAAAGTTGTTTTATTTTATAAAATAAGCAAACATAGAGCTCTTAATTCTTGGTTTAACATATAAGTAATAAGTCTAGGATTTATTAAAACATTACACACCTTATGTCTTATTTCATCAGTGATGCTGTGCACATTTGAACATCCCAATGAAAAAAAAGTACCATATTTTTCGCACTGTAAGATGCACCTGACCATAAGACGGACCTAGGTTTAGAGGAGGAAAACAAGAAAAAAATATTCTGAACCAAATGGTGTACTAAAATTTTTAATAAAATATAACAGAATAATATTTCAACCATGTAAAGTGAATAGCAGTCAACAGTGGTATTAAGAATGATCATCATTGTCATTAACAAATGAGGGGAGACTTTAAGGTTCAAGAACTCTTCTAGTTTTCTGGGAACCCCAAGAACTCATCATCACTAGTGTCAGAATTTATGGGTGCCTTTAAAGCAGGCATTGAGCGAGTTAAGAGGTCTCACTAGTTGTAACAGTCACTGAGAGTATCACTATCCTAGTTTTAGGTTCTGGCAGACTACCCCCAATGCCTGCTATGGCTAGTGGTACCCCTAATCACCTCAGTGCCTGTGTTACTACTAGAATAGTGACCCCAACATAACTCCCTTTATATACTACAAACTTCAGCATGTGTGGCTGCTCACCCAGTTACTGCTGGCCTCCTCACACAGAAATCTGGTGTGCACTGGAAACAGTATGGAGGTAGATGAGACAGCAGTAGCATCTAACAGAACCAGTAGCCAGCCGAGAACATGTTACTTCAGCTCCACCCAGCTGCCTCTCGTGACTGGCAGAGCTTAAGACACAGTGATAGATGATTAGAGGTGGTTCTATTGACACAGACCTCACCCAATGTCAAAGACAATTGGAAATTGGCACTGTGCCTCATATCTGTTTTTAACCTCAGCTGATTCGACAGGTCAGTGGTTGTAGCTAGAAGTGTCAGGTGGCTCTCTGCACTCTTCCAGGTCCTGGATGATGGGCAGAGGTGGACAACAGGTGACCAGATGCTCCAAGATTCAGCAGTAAAGTGGGACATTTAAGCATCCCCAGGTGTTTTGCGTGGGCCCACTGCTTCTTCTTCTAACAGCTGTAGCCACTGCTGACAGGTCAGGTAGTACACATCATGGTCTGTGATGCAATGTTTGCTCCAAAAGATGCGCACACATTTTCCCCCACTTTTGAGGGGGGTGGAGTTCGTCTTGTGGAGTGAAAAATACAGTCATTCCCGGAGAAGAATGGCTGAGAAGCCAGGGAATATGAGATGAGTGGATGGAGGAAAGTCTCAAAAGAAGGAGGAGGCCAGAGTGAAAGACGGCAGCAGTTGGGGCAGTGGGGTGGGGGTGGAATAGTGGGAGATGTGTCATGGTTTACTATGATCCACAAGTAATTACTGTCTCTACTATGTATGTGCATGCATTTCTTTAGTTACTTTAACTACTATTTTTGTATTTCAGGAATTTTTTTAATATATCGATTAGATCAGTTTGATTTTGTACATCTCTCACATGTTCACTTTATACTTTACCTGTAAGTTCTTGGTGAGGTTTGAAAGTTTATCATTTACATCAAAAATTATTTCCTCTATCATATTGTATCTATGGTGGTATCCTTCCCAATTTTTATTTGTCAGTTTTGTTTCTCTTATCTTCCAAATTTTAAATAATGTTTTTCTTGAAAATGATGAAATAGTTGAACTGATATATTTTCTCAAGTTTTTTAGACTTTTCTTAATTAATCTATGTGTTCTGCTACATCCAATACATCTCTGACAGAGAGCTGGATTCCCTTTGTTTAACGAGATGTCCCCCCTTTTTTTAATTTCACTTTACTTATTATTGATGCAGTGGATTACATTGTCTTCCCATCTGGTAGGAAGCACAGCTGGACTAGTTTTTATTCAACAGAGACCCTTCCTAGAAAAAAGAAAGAATCTTATCTACACTCTACTCTCATTTCTGACCTTTGTGCCTAGTGTTCTCATCTGATCCCATAGGACATGCCACAAATTTCCTGACTACATTGTCACCACCCACTCCAGAAGTCATTCCAAAGTCTAGGTCTCCTATGCATGGTGGTGAAAGAAGCTTGGCCAGGCCTTCTTCACACAGTACATTCTTTAAGAAATATTTTTATTTCCCTTAGCTTATGGTTGGTTCTTCATTCTTCCAATGTCATGGTGTTTGAGAAGCGAAGGAATTTTTTTCTATGTCATCTCTATTTATTTCCAGTTAGCCATCTATGCCTCTCATTAGATTTCCATCTTTATTCAATCTAAAAGGCATTTTAAAATTCTGATATGTTGTAGTCATTTTTCCTTATCCCCAGTCTTTCTTTAGACTATGAGTTGTGGAGGAGATTGGGTGCTGAGACGTGCTGGCTAATTGCCACCAGAATTATTTCCTACCTTGAAATTAGATACCACTCCATTCCCCTTTCTTCTATAATTGCTCTGTTATGGATTGAATGTTTGTGTCCCTGCAAAATGCATATATTGAAGCTCTAACCCATGTGTGATAGTATTTGGAGGTAGGGCCTTTGGACTAGCTGGTTTTAGATGAAGTCCTAAGAGCGGGGCCCTTTCTCCATGTGACATGATGATACTTCGCCAAAGCAGCCATCTGCAAGCCCAGGAAGAGATCTTTCCCTAGAACATAATCATGCTGACCTCCTGACCTCAGACCTCCAGCTTCCAGAACAGTGAGCAAATATATTTCTGTTTCTTAGCTGCTCGGTTTTTGGTATTTTGTTACTGTAGCCTGAACTAAGTCATGTTTCTTCTTTGTCTCTTTTTCATTCAGTTAACGAATATTTGTTTAGCCTCAAGTATGCTCCAAGTCCTATTCTAAGCAAGGAACACAACAAGAAAGAAAAGAAAAACACCTGACCCTTATGGAAAGTAAATTGTAGGGATTGCTATATAATATATGGTGACACAAACTATGAAAAAAATACAAAGATGAAGGGAAATGGGAATTCAGAGGGAGACGATTTTTGCCTAAGTGACATTTGCATAGAGAAATGAAAAATGGAAAGAAATAATGAGGAACTGATGGAAAAGAAGTTTCCAGAAAGAAAGAGCAGCAAGTTTAAAGGACTAGGGGTAGAGACATCTGTGGTGTGTTCATAGAGCATCAGGGAGGTCCATGGATGTGCAGTGGTATGAGAGTAAGTAGTAGATGGGTTAAGGGGGGTAGTTACCACCAACCTAATTTCCTGAAAGGAAAGTGTGATAATGCTGTTGCACCTTTGATCAAACTGTCATTGGTTTGAAATTTTCTGAAGAGTAAATTTCAAATTCTTTACCTTGACATTAAAAGTCTTGCTTAAATTGGTACTTCCAGTATGTTTAGGCTCACTTCTTCACCCTGCTCAATTCTCTATTCTGGTTCATTTTACCATTTTTCTAGACAATCCTGTGCAGATTCCTAACTCTTGATGGCTTTCCCATAATTCTCTTTATCTACCAAAGCTGGTTTTATCCTCATGGGTCCAGCTCAAATGCTACCTCCTTCTACCTGACACCTTCCTCCAATGATCCTGGGCAAATTTAATCAGCCCTACCTCTGTGCTTCCATAGCACTTTGATTTTATCTACATTGAAACATTGGTTTAACTATTACCTACACTTTAATAGTTACATGGATATTTCTTCTACTAAATTATAAGCTTCCTAGGCCAAGGCTCACTGCACCTCTAAAGTATTTATTTTGTTAATTATTTAAAGATAACTAACTCTAAATCAATTAATTTATAATATTTCATAAAGAAATTGGGCAAAATTTGTCCCAGATTATTTGAGAATTTACTTCCATAAATAAAGGATCTGTAAGCTGGTGCCATATCTTAGTTATTTCCATCATTACAGTGCTACATTCACACAGACAATTTCAGAGTTGTGAAATCTGACTATAGATACTTGGCTTTGGTGGTCAAGGTGATTCACACTGAATAGCACACTAGATTACCCGAGGTTCCATAATAAATAAACTGTTCATATCCCCTGTCTCTTAGAAGCCCATTTAAAAAAATTTATAACATTAACAAATCATTTGAATTCTTCATGCTTCCTTTATTTAATTTTTAATTACATTTATTGGGGTGACATTGGTTAATAAAATTATATAGGCTTCAAGTGTATGATTCTATGATACATCATCTGTATATTGTATTGTCTGCCCACCACCCAAAGTCAAATCTCCTGTCACCATATATTTAATCCTCTTTACCCTTTACAACCACCCTGGTAACCACCATACTGTTGTCTGTTTCTCTGAGTTTTTGTTTATTTATTCTTGGTTGTTCATTTTGTTCATTTGTTGCTTTCATTTTTATATTCCACATATTAGTGAAATAATATTGTTCTTGACTTTTTCTGTCTGACTTTATTTAGCATGATATTCTCAAGATCCATCCATGTTGTCACAAATGTCAGTATTTCATCTTTTCTTATGGCTGAGTAGCATTCCATTTTATAAATGTACCACATCATTATCCATATAGGAAAATAATTTTCAACAAAGGACCTAAAAACATGTAATGGAGAAAAGAAAGCCTCTTCAATAAATGATGCCAAAAAAATTGGAAAGCCACATGCGAACAATGAAACTAGACTACTATCTGTCCCCACGTATTATACAAAAATTCACTCAAAATGGATCAAAGACCTAAATATAAGACCTGAAACAAAGATTACATAGGAGAGAAAAACATAAGTACTAAGCTTATGGACCTTGCTCTTGGAGAAAACTTTATGAATTTAACCCCAATTACAAGGGAAATAAAGGCAAAAATAAATGAATGGAACTATATCAAACTAATTTTTATTATAAAAGAGGTAGCTTCAGGAATTAGCATCTGAATTACTGTAACTGAAGATAACCTCAAAGGAATATTATTCACAGCTTCCAAGTAACTAAAGATACCAATAGCTTAGATGGACTAAATATAATTGGCAACTCTAGAGAAGTACTGCAGATACTGAAGAAGACACTGGCCACTGTTTCAGGAGAAGCATGTTCTTTGAAGAATTCCTGCGGCCTGCCATCTCACTTCTCCTCTACCAAGTATTCAGCTAGAATGGAAAATGTTTGTGTACTAGCTCTTACCTCTGTTCAAATAGGAACAGAGCCATCTCTGGAGGTTTTGGCACTGAAACTAACAAAAACCACCACAACAAAACCAAGCAATAGTTCTTGATTATAAAATTTCACTTCAAAACCCATCTTTTCTTCATGAAAATCTATCTCAGTAACCTGGATTGGACACATGGCAAGTTGTCATTGGTGGCATTAGACTTTTGTTCATGTGATTTGAGTTTGTAGTGTATGTAATCCACTGACCATTATTGCATGACTCTTGCTCAAATTTTGTTTGGAAATATGACCAATGATCTAGTTATATCATGGAAAAATTGAAAATTGTTTTGAAATAATATCTGTCAAGAATAGTCAAAAGGAAAATGAAGCCACAAAAGGCACAACCTTATTCCATCCCTCTGGCTCCTCTAAAATCATCTCTTCCTATTATTTTCCAACACACACACACACACACACACACACACACACACACACACTCACACACATCCTGAATGGCTAAAAGATTTCACAAAAATGTATTTGAGAGTCAACAGTAGTGGGAAAAAAAATGTGTTTTGTCAGAGTTTCATTTAAAAAAGTATTAGTTTTCTTCTACAGCAAACTTAAATAGGCTGCTGACAAAAAGAAAATGTAAACATAATTCCAGCAAGCCCAACAAATTCAAATATGTTGGTCTCTATTAAATATTCAAGAATAGTCCAATTTATACAAAAATGAAGAAATTACCTTTAAAAATTACCAATCTAAGGATGATAATTATAAACTTCAGTATTTGATTCTTAATTTGGGGCTTACCCTGGAGGAGTCACATTCCTTTTCTAAAAGACTCTCCTAATGTTTTATGCATCATATGTAAGTTTAACTTTTCAGAAATAAAAGCTTCTTGATAACATTAAAAATAAGCTACTATGAGGTTGGAGGACACCTTGAAAGGATCTCTGAACTGAAAATAGTTTTTATATATTATAGTGTTTGTTATACTCTATAACCTCCCTGGGATTTAGTATCTTCTAAAAGGAGGTATTTGAATGAGATGTTTTCTATAATCTTATGAGCTCTAGAACTTTATTTTTATATAATGGAATGGAAACTACATATAATGGGAGACAATTCTAGTATTAGAGATAATCATAAGACATCAATATATATGACATCAATACCATCTGCGAATTGTTAGAAATGCACATTCCCTGGCCCCACCGCAGACCTACAGACTCAGATACTATGTGGATAGGGCCCGCACCCAGTTTTACCAGGCTTCAAAGTGACTCTGATGCCTGCTCCCATTAAGAACCACTGATCTGAGGAACACATTTCAGCTTTCAGATCTCACACTGCTAACGTCACAGTGGTGGTGGTTAAATAAGATTTCTACTCATTCTAGGATAAAAGGGGCCAGATGGGGTAGATGGGGAGAGGAATAGCAGATCAGCAGCCCCTGGGACAAGAGAACTCTGGGCTAAGTAAACTTCAGAGATTATTTAGAAATACACCTATGCTTGTTTCATAACTCACACTGCTCCCTGGTATTGGAACAAATTTGTATTAATATAGCACTAGAAAATTAATTTTCCAAATGCAGTCTGAGTATCTCTTGCTATTTTTAGTTTCTGTTAGGTGCTCAAGCAGATGTCATCTCACTTTCAGATCTAGTCATTAATAGTTTATTCATATAGTTTTAAAAATACAGCAGGTCCTGGCATAACATCTTTTTGTTCAATGTTATTTTATTAGTGTTGATGTGATGCTGTAGAAACTTAATTCAACTCTTGTTTATATCAATTATCCTATGTTAAAATTGGTTTCATTATACAGCCATGCTTCAGATACTGTAGGTTTGGTTGCAGATCACCACAACAAAGCTAGTCACACAATTTTTTTGGTTTTTGGTGTATACAAAAGTCATGTTTACATGTACTGTAACTTATTGTGTGCCATAGCATTGTCCAGAAAAAACTAATGTACATACCTTAGTTAAAAATTTGTTATGTTCATAATAGCACTATTTACAATAGCCCAGTGCTGGAAACAGTCTAAATGCCCATCAATGAATGAGTGGATAAAAAAACTGTGGTACATTTACACCATGGAACACTATGAAGCAGAAAGAAAAAAGGATGGAACTGGAGAATATTATGCTTAGTGAAATAAGCCAGGCAACAACAACAAAAAATAGGGATGGAACTGGAGAATATTATGCTTAGTGAAATAAGCCAGGCAACAACAACAAAAAAAAATACCATAGGATATCACTAATACAGGAAACTAATGAACAACACAAACAAACAAACAAAATAGAACCAGAGGCATGTAAACAAGGAAAAGACTGACAGTGACCAGGGGAAGGGGGAGAGAGAAGGGGGGAAGTACAGGGAGGGTCTAGTCAAGGAATAAGTATAAATGACCCACGGACATGGACAGCAGGGTGGGGATTGACCATGGGAGAGTGAGTGGTGGGGCATGGCAAGGGAGAGCAGTGGGAGAAAATGGGACAACTGTAATAGAAAAACAATAAAACTAAATTAAAAAAAATTAGTTTATGGGTAAAACATGCTAACTATCATGTGAGCTATTTATAATCTTTTAGTAAAAAAAAAAGCACAGTACCTTTGAAACACAATAAACAAACACAACAGAACAAGATATGCCTGTATATGGTTTTGCCACAGTTCCAAGAACCTATTGACAAAGTTAAGTGAGGACTTACTGTGACAGACTGGTCTTGTTGGGTTCTCACTTGAACCTGGACTTAACCTGGGAAAAAGTTTTGCTGGATGCAGATGGTTAGGTGGTCCTGCCACTGCCTATGTCAGATCACTCTACTGTTTTAAGTTTTACCCCTTTTGATGCTGGAAGTGTATTGCTTAATGGTTGTTGGTCTGATTGAAGCGTTTTTATTGTCACTTGGTGGGCTTCCCACTTTGGACCAAGGCCATAGAAAACTGTGCATTCTCTGTGTCTGCTGAGGCTCCAGCATGGCTCGTCTCAGTGCCCAGTATTGCTGTGGCTGTGGAGGCCCCTTTGGTCCACTGCAATTTGTCCCTCCAGTGCATTCTTTTAGCAGCTCTTATAAGCTTCTGCTGTGTCTGCGTAGTGCCCACATACCCTTAGTGTTTCATTAGCCTCCCATATGTTCCGCCCAAAGCCAGTGGACTTAGCTTCAGCTCACTCGGTGGCCCATGAGTTTGTTCTTGGGGTTGATTATTTTGTCAGTGGCACAGACTGAGTTCTGCAGAGGGAATGCATCCTCCAAAAGAAGCAGTTTTTAAACCTATGCCATTTTAACTAACTTTGGGTAGAGCTGTCTGCACCTCTAGTATATTATTTCATATTTCATGTCACATCTGTTTACTTGGGGAAAAATGTGTTAATGTTTAGTTTTTCTGGGATTAGGAAAATAGATAAAATAAAGTGTGGTCATTGCTTAGCTTTGTCAGCCGAAGTTGATTATATGTGTGTATGTATGTATATATTTTCCTTTCTCTTTTGAGAACCAGCTAGTAATAAGGCAATTCAAGATAAAGATTGTTTTGAGGAAGTAAAAGAGAGGAAAACTGTAATATCTTTTGTGAGCTACATTTACCCCAAGGCATTTATCATAAAATGCACTTTGTTTCTGATTACATCACTCTGACAGCTGGGATGAGGAAGCAACCACATAGGGAAATTGTCAGACACTATCACAGGCTCCTCTGGCTTGTATCAGTTTTATCTTTTTCCTTCTTCTGACCAGAAAAATCTTGGTTCAATTCCATTTGAATGTCAACAATAAAAACATAGCAAGGTCTTCATGAGTAAATGTTCAAACTTCAGGGGAAAATAATCAAAGGGCCAGTTATTCCTATGCACTTGCCTAAAGATGTATAACACTGTTTGATGTGCATACACAGTTTAATATGACCTTCTACAAAGCTAAAATGATCAGAACAAGAAAACTCACCATTTGAAATATTTGGGAAGAAAGTTTTATATCATCCTTTTGTGACGATAGACAGTTTTTCTGGTTTCCTAAAACAGGCTCCTAAGTGTAATTTAAAGAAAATAAATATGACAGTATTAGGTTATCAATCATTTCTAATGATCACTTTGATTTTAACAATGAGGGAACAGAGACACAGGTGGGAAACAAGTCAGAGGTGACCTTGTAAGTTGTTAGTACCAGATGGAACAGATTCCCAAAAGGCCTCTTCTTTCTATGCTTCAGCTGCTAGCTTGTGTAAGCTTTTTATTTTAGTTGTGTCTGGTCTATACCTTTTTTAAAGCACATAATAGCATGCAACCCAGCAGGGTTTGAATGTGATTAGACCTGATTGAAGCTCCATTAAAACTGGAGACATGTTTGAATGACATGCGATTTTGTGTGAGTGCCCAATGTAGATCCCTGTGTGTTTGGCTCTGTGTTTGTACTTATTTCTTTGATTCCTAAACCAGTTTCTTTTCAGAAGAAAATGTGCTTTCCAGAAACAGCTAATAGGATGCTTCTAAGGTCACATTCTACTTTCAGGACCAGCGAAGAACAGTGTGTGTTACGGATGAAGTGAAAAACATCATTGCTGAGTTTGCCAGGCTCTGTAAGCTCAGGCCAAGATATTACCTTTGATTTTGCTTTTCAGTTGTTAATTACATTTTCTTTATTTTTTTCTTTGTTGACTACCTTACAGGTTTTCTCTACCAGTCAACCTTGATGCAGTCACCCACAATCTCTCTTTGCACTTTAAAGGTATAATGGGCTCATCAAACAAACCTTCTACTGCCTTTTTGGACTGGAACCTGGTTCTGTTATTACAACTCATCTCAACCAATTCAAGGCAATAGATGTTCATGTATTGCACAAAGCTGCATGCCAGCCACTGTTTGAAGACTGTTTCTTTTTTTTTTTTTTTTTTTTAATTTTTTTATTTTGGTTTTTCAATTACAGTTGTCCCCTTTTCCCCCAATTTCTCTCCCCCACCCAACCCACCCCCTCTCCCACAATCATATCCCTCCCCGTTGTCCATGTCCATGAGTCTTTCATACAGGCTCTTTAATTAAACCCTTCCCTTACTTATCCCCCTTCTCTTCCTCTCCCCTCCCCCCTATTGACTGCTATTCTGCTCTTTGTTCTATTTACTTCCTTTGTTTGTGTTGTTCTTTAGTTTCCTGTATTAGGTGATATCATATGGTATTTTTCTTTCTTTGCCTGGCTTATTTCACTAAGCATAATTCTCTCTAGTTCCATCCATGTTGTTGCAAATGGCAGGAGTTCCTTCTTTCTTTCTGCTACATAGTATTCCATTGTGTAAATGTACCACAGTTTTTTGATCCACTCATCTACAGATGGGCACTTAGGTTGTTTCCAGCACTTAGCTATTGTAAACAGTGCTGCAATGAACATAGGGGTGCATAAGTTCTTTTGAATTGGGGTTTCAAGATTCTTCGGGTATAATCCTAGTAGTGGAGTCATTGGTTCAAAAGGCAGTTCCATTTTTAATCTTTTGAAGTAATTCCATACTGTTCTCCATAGTGGCTGCACCAGTCTGCATTCCCACCAACAGTGCAGTAGGGTTCCCGTTTCTCCACATCCTCGCCAGCACTTGTTGCTTGTTGATTTGTTGATGATGGCCATTCTGACTGGTGTAAAATGGTATCTCATTGTGGTTTTTATTTGCATCTCCCTGATGGCTAATGATGTTGAGCATTTTTTCATGTGTCTATGGACCTTCTGTATGTCCTCTTTGGAGAAGTGTTTGTTCAGGTGCCTTGCCCATTTTTTAATTGGGTTGTTTGTTTTCTTGATGTTGAGTCGTATCAGCTCTTTATATATTTTGGAAATCAGTCCCCTGTCTGTGATGTCATTGGCAAATATGTTTTCCCATATGGTTGGTTTCCTTTTCATCTTGCTGATGTTTTCTTTTGCTGAGCAGAAACTCTTTTGTTTGATGTAATCCCATTTATTTATTTTTTCCTTTATTTCTCTTGCTTTAGGAGATGTATCCGTGAAGAGATTGTTACGTGAGATATCTGATATTTTCTTGCCTATGTTTTCCTCTAGGACTTTTATGGTGTCACGGCTTACATTTAAGTCTTTGATCCATCTTGAGTTTATTCTCGTGTGTGGTGTAAGTTGGTGGTCTAGTTTCATTTTTTTTGCAGGTCCCTATCCAGTTCTCCCAGCACCATTTGTTAAAGAGGCTCTTCTCACTCCATTTTATGTTCCTTCCTCCTTTATCAAAGATTAGTTGACCATAGAGGCCTGGGTTTATTTCTGGACTCTCTGGCTTTGTAGTATTGTTTGATATCTGGTGTTGTGATTCCTCCTACTGTGTTCTTCTGTCTCAAGATTGCTTTTGCTATTCGGGGTCTTTTTTGGTTCCATATGAATTTATGGAGTATTTGTTCTAGGTCTGTGAAATATGTCATTGGTATTTTAATAGGGATTGCATTGAATTTGTAAATTGCTTTGGGTAGTATGGCCATTTTGATGATGTTGATTCTTCCCATCCAAGAACATGGTATTTGCTTCCATTTATTTGTTTCTTCCTTAATTTCTTTCTTCAATGTTATGTAATTTTCAGAGTACAGGTCTTTTATCTCTTTGGTTAAGTTTACTCCTAGGTACTTTATTTTTCTTGTTGCTATAGTAAATGGTATTTTCTTTTTTGTCTCTGTCTCTGCTATTTTATTGTTAGTGTACAGAAATGCCTTAGATTTCTGTATATTTATTTTGTACCCTGCGATTTTGCCAAATTCACTTATTATATCGAGTAGTCTTTTAGTGGAGTTTATAGGATTTTCTAGGTATACTATCATGTCATCTGCATATAATGAAAGTTTCACTTCCTCTTTCCCAATTTGGATGCCTTTTATTTCTTTTTCTTGTCTGATTGCTGTGGCTAGGACTTCCAACACTATGTTGAAAAAGAGTGGAGAGAGTGGACAACCTTGTCTAGTTCCTGAGTTCAGGGGGAATGCTTTCAGTTTTTGTCCATTGAGTATGATGTTGGCCTCAGGCTTCTCATATATGGCCTTAATTATGTTAAGATATGCTCCCTTTATTCCCATTTTGCTGAGTGTTTTCATCATAAATGGGTGTTGTACTTTATCAAATGCTTTTTCTGCATCTATTGATATGATCATGTGATTTTTGTCTTTCATTCTGTTTAGGTGATGTATTATATTTATTGATTTGCGAATATTAAACCATCCTTGCATCCCTGGAATGAAGCCCACTTGATCATGATGTATGATCTTTTTGATGCATTGCTGGATCCTGTTTCCCAATATTTTATTGAGGATTTTAGCATCGATGTTCATCAGTGATATTGGCCTGTAGTTTTCTTTCTTTGTTGTGTCTTGACCTGGTTTGGGGATTAGGATAATACTGGCTTCATAGAAAGAGTTTGGGATTTTCCCCTCTTCTTGGATTTTTTGGAACAGTTTGCGGAGTATAGGAGTTAGTTCTTCCCTGAATGTTTTGTAGAATTCGCCTGTGAAGCCATCCGGTCCAGGGCTTTTGTGTGCAGGGAGATTTTGGATTACTGTTTCAATTTCCTTTTTTGTTATTGGTCTGTTGAGACTTTCCACTTCTTCTTGATTTAGTTTTGGAAGGTTGTATGTTTCTAGAAATTTGTCCATTTCTTCTAGATTGTCAAATTTCTTGTCATACAGTTGTCTGAAGTAATTTCTAACTATCATTTGTATTTCTGAGGTATCATTCGTGATTTCTCCTCTTTCATTTCTGATTTTGTTTATTTGTGTCTTCTCTCTTTTTTTCTTGATTAGACTGGCTAGAGGCTTGTCGATTTTGTTAATTTTTTCAAAGAACCAGCTCCTAGTTTTGTTGATCTTTTGGATTGTTTGTTTAGTCTCTATGTCATTTAGTTCTGCTCTGATCTTGATGATTTCATTCCTTCTTCTTGCCCTAGGCTTTGTTTGTTGTTGTTGTTCTAGTTCTTGTAGCATTGTGGTTAGGTTTTTTATTTGAGATTCTTCTAGCCTTTTCAGATATGCCTGTATTGCTATAAACTTCCCTCTCAGGACTGCTTTTGTTGTGTCCCACAGGTTTTGGGTTGTTGTGTGCTCATTATCATTAGTTTCTAGAAATTTCTTGATTTCTTCTTTGATGTCATTGTTAACCCATTCATTATTTAATAGCATGTTATTCAATCTCCATGAGTTTGGGTGTCTTTGATTTTTTTCTCTGAGGTTGATTTCTAGTTTCAGGGCATTGTGATCTGAAAAGATGCTTGATATGATTTCAATTTTCTTGAATTTGTTGAGGCTTGTTTTGTGACCTATCATGTGGTCTATCTTTGAAAATGTCCCATGTGCACTTGAAAAGAATGTATATTTTGCTTCTTTGGGGTGAAAAGTTCTATATATATCAGTTAGATCCATGTGGTTTAGTGTGTTGTTCAATGTCTGTATATCCTTGGTGTTTCTTTGCTTTGATGATCTGTCTATTGTTGATAATGGAGTGTTGAAGTCCCCTACAATGAGTGTGTTGTTGTTGATATCCTTTTTGTGGTCTTCTAGTATTTGCTTTATGTATTTGGGTGCTCCTATGTTGGGTGCATATATGTTTATCAAAGTCATGTCTTCTTGATGGATTGTTCCTTTAAGTATTATGAAGTGTCCTTCTTTGTCTCTTTTTATTGTCCTTGCTTTGAAATCCATTTTGTCTGATATGGGAACTGCTACCCCGGCTTTTTTTTCCAGTCCGTTTGCTTGGAATATTTTTTTATATCCCTTTACTTTCAGTCTGTGTAAATCTTTTGTTTTCAGGTGTGTTTCTTGTAGACAGCAAATATGTGGATCCTGTTTTCTTATCCATTCCGTTACCCTATGTCTTTTAATTGGAGCATTTAATCCATTTACATTTAAGGTTATTATTGATGTGTATTTATTCATTTCCCTTTGTACCTCTGTTCCTCTCCTCTCTTGTTCTTTTCTTCTTTTTTCTTTGAACACTCCCTTTAGCATCTCTTGCAATGCTGTTTTTGTGGAGATGTATTCTTTCAGTCTTCCTTTGTCTGAGAAACTCCTTATTTCACCTTCTATTTTGAATGAGAGCCTTGCTGGGTAGAGTATTCTTGGTTGTAGGCCTTTGTTTTTTATTGCTTGAAATGTTTTTGACCATTCCCTTCTGGCTTGTAATGTTTCTGTTGAGAAATCAGTTGATAGCCTTATTGGAACTCCCTTGTATGTTATTTGCTGCTTTTCTCTTGCTGCTTTTAGGATTCTCTCTTTGTCTTGGAATGTTGCCATTTTAACTATGATGTGCCTTAGAGTGGGTTTTTGGGGGTTCCTCTTGATTGGAACTCTCAGTGCTTCTTGGACTTGCATAGCTTTTCCTCTCATCAGGTTCGGAAAATTTTCTGTCACTATTTCTCCTATCAGATTTTCAATTCCATGTTCCTTTTTTCTCCCTCTCGTATTCCGATGATCCTTAAATTATTTTTCCTAATGCTATCCTGTAATTCCCTTACATCTTGTTCATATTTTTTCAATCGTTTTTCATTTTGCTGTATTGTCTGGGAGTTTTTCTCTACATTATCTTCTAACTCACTAATCCGATCCTCTGCTTCGTTAAGTCTGCTTTTGACTGATTCTACTGTGTTTTTCAGTTCAGAGATTGTATTCTTAAGTTCTTCCTGGTTCCTGTTAACAATTTCTATGTCTTTTTTTATGCTGGTGTAGTTCTCTGCCAGTTCCCTGTAATTTTCTTGGAGCTGCTGGTAACTTCCTTGAAGGTTGTCATAGTTGATTTTAAGGATGTCGAGTATATTGAGCTTCTTTCCACCATTGTTTTGAATTCCATGTCTGACATTTGGGCTATGTCTATTTCATCTATCTCTCTTTCTGAGGATTCCTCTTTTCTTTTCATTGAGGGGTTATTTTTGCATCTTACCATATTGGATTCTTTTTGTTTTTATTTATTTATTTATTTATTTATTTATTTATTTATTTATTTATTTTTGGGGGGGTAGTCTGCTTTGACTTCCCTCCTTTGTGGTGTAATATTCTTTATCGAAGGTCTGGGAGTTTCAGTGGTGCAGTCTCTTTGATATCCTGAGCCTGATGGTCTTGAGTTACCCTTTATGTCGTTTGTTTATGCTGTTCGGTTATATTTCAGATGTTCTTTGATAGGATCTTCCTTCTGGCTACTTGGTTGAGAGTCACTCTATCTGCTTTGTCTTGAGTTCTTTTGTGGATATGCTGTTAAAGACATAAACACACAGCCCAGGCAGGAGACCCACACCCTCAGAAAGTATCCCCCACTCTATCCTGCTATCGTTAGCCAACTAGCCTGTATTAATATAAATGTAAAGAGATTTGAGCTTTTATACTATAAGAAGAATAGATAAGAGTTGTTTTGGGGGAGGAAAAATATAATTTTTGATAGAGGGGTTGATAGATTAATAATAGTTGAGACTGTGCAAGCCAGTTAGTAATATTTACATTGTATGTTAATAAAAATAGAAGAAAAGGATAGAAAAATACATAATATAGTAAGAAAGTGGGATTGTATTGTATTTGGGTTTATATAGTAATTATATTATATTATTTAGTGTGATAGGGGGGCTAAGCTAGACACACAAATGAATAAACCACGATTAAAGAGAAAGGATGAGAAGGAGAGGTTATATGCAACACGTTAGAGATAAAGTTTGTTATTATTGGAAGAGGTGAAGGAAAAACACCCCCCCCAAAAAATCCCCAAGAAAATAGAAGAAAGAAAAGAAGAGAGAAAGAGAAGAAAATAAAAAATTTACCACAAACCCCCCCCTAAAAAAAACCCCAAAAGGGAAGAAAGAAAGGAACAAAGAAAGATAGAAAAGAAAGAATAAAGAAAGAAAGAAAGAAAAAAGAGAGAAAAAAAATTAAAAAAAAATATATATATATACCCCCCCAAAACCCCCCCAAAAAAACCCCAGGAAAAGAATAAAGAAAGAAGGAAAGAAAAGAAATAATTAAGAAGAAAGAAAGAACAAGGGAGAAAAAATTTGGAAAAAAAAAATTGATGTTTTTACTCCGTTTTAGCCTTGGTGTGTTGCCTTCTTTTACTGGGTCCACAGCTGGTCTAGTGTGGCAGGTCAGAGGTTCTTGTTTTTTGCAGGACTGGTGTGCACCCCCGGTTGCCACTATGGTGCGCGCCCCTGGTTGCCGCTATGGTGCGCGCCCGCGGTTGCCGGCACGGCGCGCTCCCTTGCTGCTTGCTGGAGCCAGTTGAGGTGCCCTTGCGTGCAAGCCCCTGCGCTCTCGGGCGGCCCGAGAGTTTGCCCCTCGGTTGGAGCCCACTGCTGCCGGGCCGCGGCGGTTCCGCGTTCGTGCCGAGGTGTCCCTGCCTGCGCGGGCGGCCCGAGAGCTTTCCCCGGGATTGGCGCCAACTGACCCTGGGCTGAGGTGCTTTTGCACTTGCGCGCCGCCCCGTGCCCTCAGTCCCGCTGAGCCGAGCTCCGGGAGTTGGTCTCTCGCCTCTTAGGGCAGGGCCAGGGGCACTTGTGCTCAGTGGAAGCGAGCTTCCGTGGGTCGCCGCCTCCGCTGTTCCCGTGCTGCAGCCGCCCGCCTCCCCTCACCCGTCTGGGTGGGCACAAACAGAGCCTGCGCTAGTGGTCTGCTTTCCTGCCTGGGGCCCTGCGCCCACGGGAGCTGTCTAGGGGTGTCTGTGCACAGTCCTCTGCGTGTTCAGTGGGCCCTCCCTGTGCCCGTTGGGGCACTGATCTTATGTCCCTTGGGGAGTGTCCGAGGGACACCTGGACTCACGGCCCGCGCACCTGGGCCAGTGAATGAGAGCACTTCCCTATGTGCGCCCCCGCGACCCAATGGTAGGGTTGAGGAGTGGATGAGTGGGCCTCTGCGCCTGGGCTCCTCCAGAATGGCCTACCACCCCCAAACTTTCCTCCCGTCTCCACCGTCCACTAGAGAAGAATATAAAGGAGAATTATGTTCTCACTTGCCCGGCAGCACGCTGTCTCCTGTCCTTCAGCGCCAATGCCACTTGGTCGAGTCCCGTCTCTGCCAGCCTTGAAGACTGTTTCTAAACTCCAAGTCTAGGTTATTCCTTCAAAAGCTCACACATTACATATCTTCATCACATATATATAAATTAATGTATGAATATATTTTTGTACATATTTGGTTTATATTTTAAAGTATATTACTAGTTGAGCTGAAGTGTTCGGAGGCTGCATTATTACAGACACTATTGACTAGACCATCTATAGTATCATTTCTAACAATGTTATAGGGAAAAAAAAAACTTTCCCACATCATGACCTGGCTTTAGATAATATGAACATTTCCTTAATAGCCAAAACATTAAATTTAAGATTGTTACTATAAAATACTAAGGAATGAGTTGAGTGTTAAATTTACTATAATATTGGTATTTAAATGAATTGAGGGATAGTCAACTAGAAAACATCATTTGTATGTGACCAATAGCTCTAAAATCATACCATGTTAAGGTTTAATCAGAGGAGGCCAACTAGAAATTGTTGACTACCTTTTATGTTTCATGCAGCTCCAGGTTGCTTCCCTTTAGAATTCTTACGTCCAATATCCACATTTTAGAGTGATATTGATAGTGGAGTCAAGAGCATTGATCCAATTTTTTACACTTGAGTTTGGAGTAAAGCATGAGGACTCTTGATACCAATCTAGTGCTCTACTTGCTATTGTGTGTACCACCTTTCATCACCTCTATTGTAGATGAGCCTAGTGGGACTCTTATTTTGAAACTTTCTTTTATGAATTCTTTTATCTACTCTATCTCCAGTTGAAGATTTATCCCATCTAGAAATCACCAATTTTTATTTTTTTTTTATTCAGAATAAGTCAGAATGACTTCATTTTGACCACTCACATGAAGATCAAAATCTTTCTAACTTGGCCTATACCATCATATCTATACATGGTTATAGCATCAGGAAATTATAGAACCAAAGGAAAATCTTTATAGAGGGTATGGTGCTGAAGGTCACATTTCTGTGTGCTTTTAACATGTAAAGTTCTTCTTGTTAAGTATAAAATGCTGCATATGTACAGAGAAACTTGTCAGCTAAAAATGCTTGAGGCTTTAGTCTGCATTTCAACAGGATGTGTATGAGCAGATGTTTATTTCAACACTTCATCAGTGGAGCCATCACTGTTTATTTGCCTAAAGAGTGAGAAGATAATGACCGAAATGGATGAAGGTTTGAACAATGAGAGACACAATGTTACCCAGATGAGTAAAAGAATCATTTTCAGTGTGATTTTTTTTCATGTAGGTAGTAATTTGTGTTCTTTGAATAGATGATTCTTTGAAAGCTTTCTTTAAAAAGAGAATGCAGAATCGATCTTTATTAATCCTATAAGGACTACTAGTAATAAAGGGGCCTTAATTTTAGGATTCAGAAATATCAGGGTGCAAAGACATCTTTGAAGTTAGAGATATAACTGATTTTGCAGATAAAAGGGGAAATGAATATTAATTCAGTGCCTATATCATGTTGTTTATATATCAAACAGTTTCATGCATGGCATTTTATTTAACATTTATAACATTGTTGGGTTTCTTTTTGTTTTGTTACTTTTATTTTAACTTGAAAACCAGAAAGTTTAAATAACTTATAAATATTCACAAAGCTAATAAGGGGCATATGTGGGACTCCAGGGGTTTGTAATTCCTCATTTACTACATTATGTCTCCTTCACAAAACATTTTAGAGCTAGTCCTACCAACAAGAGGCAGGAGACTGCTTTCTTCTTGGAAGGAAGTAGAGAAAGCTGCAGTTAGAGTCAGGGGTGATATTCTAAATGCATAATACTGCACAGACTAATTATATTAGAAAGCATACTAACATCAAACAACTATAAAGATGTACCAGTTCTTTCCAGAGGGGGGGCAGAGAGAAAGAGTGAAAGAGAGAGAGAGAGAGAGAGAGAGAGAGAGAGAGAGATAGAGAGAGAAACACCCAGAGGTTCAAAATCACTGTGCTCCCTTTAAAGAGCACCTGTAGATAAAATAACAGTTTAAATAACCTGATATTTTCATCATTGTCCTATTTTTCTGTTCACTGTTATTCAGTATACTTCTTTGATTTGTATTTATCTCTACAAAAATTGGCATTTTCTTTATTCCCAACCTCTGACCTCTTCATTTGTATTCTGCTTACCTGCTACTTTGGGAGATCATCCTTTCTTGAGGAAAGGTGACTCCCAAATTTTTCAATTCTTTGTTTCTTCAGTTGAGCATACCTACTTTTCACATAACCATGTCCACAACAGACCTGCTCCTCCTGTATCGCCTACTGCAGCGATGTGCTACCTGGTTATCATTGACCCTCCTCACTTTCAGGCTCATTTCCTATGAGCAATCACTCTTTTAGTTCTGCTTTGCTCAAACTCTACACCCAAACATCTGTATCTTTAGTGTCAGAGCTTTGGACCTTTCCTTGTCATCACTAACTTGGATAATTTCAGTCATCTCCTTATGCATCTTGTTGTCTCCACTCTGGCTCAGCTCTGTTTTCCATACTGCTGCAGGGGAGCTTTCTTGGAAGCACAGAAACAATTAGGTGAAACTCTTATTTTCTTCCCACTTTCCTAACAGTTATTGTGACCTAGAGGGGAGTTTGTTTAGGTTAGCTTCTTCCATTTTATTGGGAAAAAACTTAGTTTTAACATTAAAAGCTATGAGTAATATTTCTGAATGGATAAAAAATCAGAATATTTTCACTGCATTTGTCAGATAAAATGCACCTTAGCAATAGCACAAAGAAAACATCATGCCTATAGAGGAAATTAATCAGCCCCAAATTTTTTAAATAATTAAATGAGGAGCCTATTGCAGAGTTAAATTGGAAATCTAGTAGAAAAAAAGGCAATATCTTCTAAATTTAACTTAATTGAACTAGATTATGCTGAATTCAAACTGATTAGGCCGAGCCTGACATAATTATAAATTTTAATAATAATTAATAATGTTTATTGAACACCTACTTGATATAGGGTTTGACTCAGTTCCTTCCCCTGGTTTATCATCCAAATGAGAGTGGGAGACTAAAAGTCTGCTGAAAAAGTAAAGAAGAGAAATGGACCTCTGGGAAATGAGATCTAATAGAACTGATCCTGTTAGGAGTGTAGTGCAGTGTTTTAATGGAAGTAGGTAACCAAACAGAACATTGGATTCTTTGTAATCATTGAAGGGATGAATAAGGCCCCAGAACTTCATCCTTGGAAGGTAGTTACTGATGAGGTGGAAAAATGCCGATTTCAGTAGAAAAGAAAGTATAAAGTGAAAAAGATCCAGGATGTTATGAACCAAGAGGAAAACTGCATATATCATTTTATTTGGGGGGGACACAAATATTTAATAACTTTATTAATAGTAATTTCTTATATATTTTTGCAATGACTTACTCTCCCTAGACATTAATCATATCATATGGATATGGTACATAGATTCTTTTAAAAATTTTTGTATTAAAACGTTTTTTTACAGTCATTTGAAGTTCACAGAACAATTTGAGCAGAAAGTACAGAAATTTCCCATCTACCCCTGCCACAACACATGCATAGCTTAGCCCATTATCAACATTTCCACCAGAGTGGTGCACTTATTACAATTGATGAATCTACATTGACACATTTTAGTCACCCAGAATCCACAGTTTACATTACAGTTTATTCTTGGTATTCTACATTCATGAATTTTTTATATTCTATTTTGAATATGAGAAAAATCAAGTTAATTGATTTTAGCTTTTAAAACTAACTTTATTATTTTTTTTGTTTTCTAATAAACATTATTTTGAGGCATAATTAAAAAGCAAGTAGGATTATTTTTCTTTTACCTATTATAAATGCCTCAAAAAACATAATTCCAAAGAATAATTCTGAAACTGTCCAAAATAATAGCAACATTTTTGAAATAAGTAGCTTTTCCAAATACCACATCAAAAAATAAGCTTATCATGTCATTACATAATCATAACTTTCAAAGATAAACTTCCCAGGAATAGGAGTTTTTTAATTGTTAATATTTGTCTCTTTCTCCTTACAGATCTTCTTTGTCACTAGAGGGATGAGCTTTCTCTTTAATTTGATTTCTTTCCTCTTATGAGTTATATGGGAAAGGTATACCCTGCTTTTCCCAGTTTTGGCTGATGATCTTTCAGCTATTCATTAGGGAACATGTCAACAGTTTATTCGTTACTAGTGTCAGTCATTGATTTAGATAGACTATGTTTTCCTCTTATAAATGGAAGGATTCAGTAAACCAAATATATAATAGCCATGTAAAAAATGCTGTGGTTCTACAGCAGGTACACTTCCCTCTCTCCTCTTAAGAATAAAGATACACTTCCCTACTCACAAGAGGTTCCTTAAGAATTCAGAAAAAAAATACAAATTTAGGATAACAAAAAAAAAAATCAATCCCTTCTCAAAAAACACATCATGATTTCTAACAGTAAGGAAATATTGTATGTATTAGAAATGTGATGATCTAACTGAAATTGTGTATGAAATGAAGTATGTGAATCATAGACTCCTAGCTCTATCCTTCCAATGGTATGATTATAATTTTTTAAGATTAAAATTAAATACCAAAAAGTAACATAGGAGGAAAACTAGATAATTTTAGCATTGACAATATTTTATGATACAACATCGAAACCACACTCCAAGAAAGATTGATAAGTTGGACTTCATTAAAATAAAATATGTCCACTCTATGAAAGACACTGTTAGGGGAATAAAAATAAAAGCCACAGACTGGGAGAAAATATTTGAAGAACATGCAAGGTCTGTCCAGAAGTTATCCTTCCATGTGATATGAAAACTAGAGACATTTGTTGAAGAAGATAAAAGATACAAGAAACATTGTACATAGGACAGTGATTCCTCAGTCCCCTTCAAAGTAGGTATCTTGGGACCTCACACACTGCTCTCAATCGCCATCAGCTGCCCCATTGTATTTTCCTTAATCTCATCAGTGGTCTGAAATCTCATGTCTTTCAAAAGTTGTTATAGTTTTGGAAAATGCAGAAATCACCAGGTGCCAAATCTGAGCTATAGTGGGGCTGAGTCACATAGGTGAAAAAACTCTGCATGAGATGTGATGCATGAGTGGGAATGCTGTCATGATGAAGCTGCCAATCGCCAGTTGCCCATAACTGCAGCCTTCTGAATCATTCTAGTAGTTTCTGAGCAGCAATGTTCAAGCTTAACACAAAATTTGATACAGATTTGTTGCTCCACTCACTCAGTCATTTCGAATGTGATGGCCACACACAGTACACATGCTCACTCAGTGGCGTCTACTGCCCACAGTGAGTAGTATAGTATCATCACTGTTCATGCATGTGCATTCCAGTCCCCTCTCCTTGGCTGCCAGGTTACATTAATGTCATGCAAACCATTCTCATTATATTAACAATGGCTGGACTTTTTAAGGACAGTCCTCGTGTATCTGAAAGATAACTATTTTTTAAAGTATCCAAAGAGCTCCTAAAACTCAACAGTAAGTAAACAACCCAATTAAAATGAGCAAAAAGATCTCAACTCGTATGTCATTAGGGATTGGAAATGAATACATCAGTGTGATACCACCACAAACTTAGTAGAATGACAAATGTTCAAAACACTGATTGTATCAAATGCTGGTGAGAATGTAGAGCAACGGAATTCTTATTCACTGTTTTTGAGAAAGCCAAATGTTAAAGCCACTTTCAAAAAATGCATGGCAGTTTCTTACAAAGCTAAGATAGTCTTACCACACCATCCAGCAATTGAGCTTCTAGAAAAATCTGCACATAAACTTATAGAAGCTTAATTCAAAATTGCCAAACTTGGAAACAATCTAGATATCCTTCAATGCATGAATAAATAAATAAATTATAGTATATACATAATGGAATGTTATTCAGTGATATGTAAAAATGGTCTATTAAGTCACAAAAAGACATGGAGGAACCTTAAATGCATGTTACTAAGTGAGAGAAGGCAGTCTGTTTGATTTCAAATTGTAATGGTTTAATGAACTAAAAGTGTTTTTCTTACATAAAGAATGTAATCATTAGTATGTATGGGGGAATGAGTTGTAAGATTTGAATAAGTCATTCAAGGGCCCAGTCTGATGAAGATTTTGTTATTTTCAACATGTGGCTTCTACAGTCACCATGTGTGTTGCTATCCATCCAAAGCATAACAAAACAGTGAAAGAGTAGTACATGGAAGGAGTTTTGAGACAGATCCATTGTCCTTCTCCCTGTATTTCACTGGCCAGAATTTACTCACATGGGGACATCTAAGTACAAGGGAGGCTGGGAAATAATGAGGGTAAAAGAAGTAAGTGTGCTGATAAATAGAGATAGAAGTAGGTATAGATAAAACTTCCCAAGTACATACATGTTACTCGTTACATACATTAACTAATGGTTGTAGTAAGATGATTAGAAGGGAATTGTACTGGGGATATATACAATTTGATTAATGAAACAAGTGACTATTTCCATGACAGCATGTCTTGTCCTGAGGAATATGATTAACACAGCTCTCTGTAGCTGAGATAAAAATACATATGAAAAAGAGAAAGTTAGTTAGGGTAATACTACTAAAAATGCATAGATTTTTTTCTCAACTTGTTGAAGACAGACATCTTAGGATTCTCTCTATTATTTTAAGTTCCATCAGTTTTTTTCTTTCCCAGGAGAGCTAATTTCTCACTGCAGTCTTGAATCATGACAGATAATTAGGAAATCTGGTTAGGCTTTTGCGGTGTCATATTTCTGCAATTTTTGTATTGTTAGAAAATAGCTTCAGGGGAGACACATATAAAAAAGAATAATAAGGGCAAGAGTGCATTAACCTAAAGTATAATTTTATTGTTTTCCATCTGTTGTAATTATGAAAATAAACTCTTTTGTACTCTGATCATCAGGATAAGTCATCAGAAAGATGCTTGTGTCTTGCTATGTTATCTTATTACCTGTTAAAAATAAGAACATCTTATCTGTACAGCTTTTTCTTTTTCCTCAGGAGCAGAGCCATTGCAATCCCATTAGAAGAGTTTTTTTCCCCCTAAACCAACATAGCTTGAGGGAATTGTATTTGTTTCAACCAATCATTACTGCATATGGAATTTAGATTTGCATTTGCACGGATTTCCAAGGTGACTGAAAGCATTGTTTTAAGAAAAGAACAACTTAAATATCATGGATATTTGATTAAGAATAATGTATGTGCTTTATACTGAGAGAGTTAAAATACTCTATAAGCATCATTCAACTAAATTTTACAGTGGCAAACAAACTGAGTCAAGAAATAAAAGCTCCCTTCTTCCTCTTTCTGACACTCCTTTTATCTAAGCTGTTGAAATTATCCTTAAAACGATGTCATTGCACTGAAGATTAACTGCCTTAAAGTTTATTATCTCTAACTTAATAAAGGGACCTTTGATATGGATGATGTAAAAAATAAAAACCAAGGTTTTCCCTATATCACCATTTTTATCTTTTCTTTAAAAAAGCTATGAAAAATTAATGGTTATTGATTGACTCCTATTTCATTGTACAGCGCATGTTCAATAGATTTTATTTTTAGAGCAGTTTTGGGTATATAGAAAATTGAGATGAAAAGATTTCTCTTGTACCCCCATTCCCCAGACATGCATAGACACCCATCCCCATTTTCAGCACCCCACCACCACCAGAGTGGTGCATTTGTTGCAACTGGTGAGCATATATTGACACATCATTATCACCCAAAATTTATAGTTTACATTAGGACTCTCTCATGGTGTTGTGAATCATGTGGGTTTGAACTAATGTATAATGGCATAAATGTAATGTATAGTATCATACACAGTAGTTTTACTGCACTAAAAATCCTGGGTTCTCTACCTTTTCCTCTAACCACTAATAATCACCGATCTTTTTATTATCTCCAAAGTTTTGACTTCTCCAGCATGTCTTACCGTTGAAATCATACAGTATGTATATAACTTTTTGTATTCATTTCTCTCATTTAATAATCTTCATTTTAGTTTCCTCTTTGTCTTTTTATGGCTTGATATCAAGCTCATTTATTTTGAGTGCCAGATAATATTCCATTGATGGGTTGTGCCATAGTTTATCCTTTCACTTAAAAGTATCTTGGATACTTCCAAGTTTTTACTGTTATGAATAAGGCTTCTATAAGCATCTGTGTACATACAACCAATTTTTAATCATTAGTGGAAGATGGAAGGAATAGAAATGAAAAGATAGATTTTTGAAGAGGTTCTAGAAATTATATGAACCAGGGATTCTCTCAAATCTAATTTTCAGAAGTCTCTTGAGAAAATTTTTTATAATACAGATTCCTCTACCTACTGAATAAAAATATCCAGAGACAAGGCTGAGGAAACTATATTTTCAACAAGTTTCTTAAATATCTCTAGTCATCAGCCAGATTTGGAAACCACTGCTCCTGGCAACTCATTAGCTTTAAGAAGATATGACACAGAGAGTTTAAATCATACCACTGGGATGTGGCAGAGTCAGGGCAAGAATAAAAAAGTGTTTTTCCTTTACTCCCCAAATATTACATTAATTAGGCATGTGAGAGCAAGGTGTTTTTATGTTTTATGTTTTATTTTTTTTGTATTATGCATGATAAAAAAAATAAAAAACTTGTTGACTTTTGCCCTGGTTGGGTAACTCAGCTGGTTAGACCATCATCTCAATATATCAAAGTCGAGACATGAATCTCTCTCTCTCTCAAATCAATATTTTTTTAAAAGTCTTGACATTATAGAAATGCATTTTTTCTACTTTTACAATATGTGAAGGCCCAAGAAAGTATTGAAAACTCAACCTTAAAATCAAAGTGCTCTGAATGGACTTAAACTCTAGCAGAATAAAATATTGTGAATTTTCTTTCTTGTGGCCCCTTAGTCAATCAGTCAATCTATGAAGAAGACTGCTTAAATATTTTGATTTTCAACAATTCTCAATTTAGAGTATTTGAGTAAAGGGTACCTGCCACTTGAAATTCGCATGAGTTACATTTCCAGAGGATTAGGTGCTGAGGGGATTTACCATGAAGAAGCCAACTGGTAGCCTAATGGAGGTGTGATTAAAGTGCTTTTCATATTTTTGTGATTTCACAATTTCCTCTAAAAAGAAGATAATCAGTCAGAAAATACCTTGCTGTCTGTTTGAGCTCTTATCCCCAGCCCCCAAGAACCCACTATAGTTTGGTTTTATAGTTTTAGCTGATTCCTATGATGTTCAATAAGTGTGATTTTTTAAAATTTTATTATATAATGTATATCTGTCTATAATATATGTATCTATGTTATATTGACAAAGCAATATAATTTTCATATTTTATAATAACAGAAAATGTTTCTTCTATGAATGAATGACTCAAATTGACAGATAGTTCAGAAATGTATTCATGGCAGTCAAATCTTGACTGCAAACTCCTTGTATACCTGTTTATGACTTTAGACAATCTAACCTTTAAAACAATCCCAGTTTTGAGATGAAGTAACCTACAGTGGTAGATTAGCATAGGGACGCTTTTAGATATAAAATCTTCCAGGAGAACTAGTGCCACCAGATTTTTTAGAATATGGTGGTGGTTCAGGCATAATGTTTTTACATTAGGACTCAAATTAAAAAAAAAAAATCTTTATAAAGATATTTGCTGTTTCTAGCTTTAAGTTAGGTCTTAAAGACAAAGATGAGGGATAATTTGTATTGATTTCTTTATACACTTCCTTATTTCTGCAAAGAATTTTTGGAGGTTTACAAAACTGCTTGTGATAAATTGGAAAACTATAACTATAGTCTTTCAGCAAAGAAATATAAACTGGAGGTCAGCTTTGCAGGCGTAGTGTGGAATGCCACGATTAATATTCTTAAGGAGTGTTTGGACAATTCTGACCAACGACTAAACAAGATTTCAGGGCTGAATATATGATGCCATAATTGCAGGTCAAGACTTACAGATTTTAGTCTCCAAACTGAAGTTTTATCAGTGTATATAAAAAAAGCATGTCATACAGGCACTAGAGGAATTTTTTCATTCACTTGGGAGAAGATAGAGTCTCATTGTTGTTCTTACTGGTTTTGGTTTTGGTTTACTTTTAATCAATGGTATTCTTTGTTACATAAATCCTGTGCATGATGAGAACAGTGAAGCTTGGGTAATAAGCAAAAGGACCAGCTGGCATTTTATCCCTAAGCTTAGTCATAAGGTAAAAGGTCACTCAACATCCAGTGAAAGGTCATTACTAAGAAGTGATTTCTAGTCACTGGAATAGAAATACTCAAGAGAGTGCCCTTTAACATTTTGGAAAGTTTCTTTTTTAGTGGGTGATAAAATGTCTCAACTATGGCTAACTTTTGTGACAGGAGAACCAGGTAAAAATTGAATAGCCTCAAGAAGGCTTGAAATTTTTACTATATTTTTGAAGTCAGCACATCACTTTCTCTTCTACATGAAATAATCATTCACCCAAATGTCCAGCCTAGGAAAGATGCATGTAAATTTGACAACTCTTTCTTTCTCATCCTACACATTCAGTAACCATTCCTATCAGTTCTATGTGTTTAATGCTTCTTATTTATGAGAAAGTAAGTTTATCATTCTCTACCATTAAATTTTAGTTTATTGGAATCAGCACAACAGGTTGGCATGTAAACTACTCTTTACACCGATTGCCGCTGCCTATATTTTGCCTTTCAAAATCCAGTGACATGATTTGATGATGGTAGATCTTTGGGCAGTCTGACTAATTAGGTTAGGGAAGTAATACAACCAGAAAAAGTCCTGTCATTGTTAATATAATAAGAACAGATTGTGTAGCATTGATGTAACCTGACAGCCAAGAAGAGTGAACTGGAATGCACCTGCATGAACAATGATGATTTCACTGTACCAGTCAGTGGGATCGGTAGATGCCTTTGAGAGAGTGTGTGTATTGTGTGGCTGTGGCATTCAAAATGACCGAGCAAGTAGAGCAATGAATCTGCATCAAGTTTTGCATTAAGTTTGAATGTTCTTCTGCAGAAATCATTCAGATGATTCAGAAGGCTGCAGCTATGGGCAACTGGTGATTGGCAGCTTCATCACAACAATGTGCTTATGCATCAGCTATTATGCAGAATTTTTTTGTAAAACATCAAATCACCCAGGTGACTCCACCCCTTCACAGCCTAAATTTGGTGTCCTGTGACCTCCAGCTATTCCCCAAACTAAAATCAACTTTGAAAGGGAAGAGATTTCAGACCATTGATGAAATTCAGGACAATACAATGGGGCAGCTGATGGTGATTGGGAGAACTTGTGAAGTCCCAAGGTGGCTACTTTGAAGGAGACTGCAGTGTCATCCTATGTACAATGTTTCTTGTATCTTGTATCTTCTTCAATAAATGTCTCTATTTTTCATTGTACATGACTGTATACCTTCTGGACAGACCTCATATGTGAAGCAGTAAGTGATATTTTTGTTTTTGTTTTTATTTGTTGCTTAGTATTAGGAGTAAAGAATTCATGGCTTACATAGAGAGTTTTGCATAATTACACAAAATTTGGCTATGCTATTTCATGGTGTGCCCCATGTTGCTTTGTAAGATAATAGTGTTTAACTCCTCTCACCCACCCTGCCTCTTCTGTCTTTAAGGCTCCTGTGTGTTCTTTGAAACCTGTGGACTCAAAGTCAGACCCATTGTTTCATTCCTTGGAATATTGTGTTCATGATTCTTCATAGCATCCAGTAAGTGCAATGTAGCCCTGAGCAGTAAGATCTAGAAGACCTCTCTGATCTGGAGGTCATTAAAATATGCTGGAAAACAGAATAGAAGCCTCTGAATTCTTTCCTGGTGTCCTCCAACACTGATACTAATGGGAAAAACTCATCCTGCACAGATGATTTGGGGAAGGGACACAATTAGGGTTCTTCTCTTGCAACATCTCACTCCTCCAACTTATGCTATTTCTTGCTGAACTGAGAGAAAAGCCCCTAGAAATTAGATATATAACAACATAAAATAGAATCATGGATTACCTGTTTTACAAATATAACTGTAGGAAAAGAAGAAGGAGAACATTTATGTGTTCAGAACTGACCTAGTACCTGAATAGGACACAGGTAGAATGTAACCTGGGGGCATATATAGGCCAAACACAAATTAGGCATATTTAATCTATTCCAAAAGTCCAGGGGGTATCCAAAGCATCTTAACTGTGGACCACTTTGCTCAAGACAAGGAACACTATTTCCATTTTTTTTAACATTTCAGAAAATAAACTCATTAAAAATAGGTCCATATTAAATTTGTGAACTTTTATTTGCTCCTGTGTTTTTCCCTTTCATTGCTGTACTTCTTCAATACCATACCTATGTTCTATTTATTGTATTCAATATATAATATATTAACATATAATATATAATATTTGTATACTTGTGTATTTATATACATTATAGCTTACATTGATATATATTTAATATACACATGTATATAATGCATATAAATATTTTATAGTGAACAACTGTAGAAACTAAGTAATACAGGTCATAAAAAGTTATGTAGATCTTTGAAGTCATAGCTCTCATAATTTTAATAATCACTTTTTTAATTTAAAAATTCTACCCTTTCATTTTGTAAGCTGTAAAATAAAAGTAATAGTTCTACTCAGAAATGCCTTTAAAGATGTTGACAGCTACTATAATCACTGGCATCCATGTTGAGTCCAATAAATATAGAAGTGACAAACAATATTGGAAGCAAGAATTTCCAGTTTTTAGAGCTTTGTGAATAATTAGACAAATAGCTATCTCTTAAATATGCGGCTTTACTCTTTTGAGGACAACAGAAATGTTTATCAAAAATAAAACTATACACTGTGTGATGACTGAAGAATACCTACATAATTTTCTATTAATGCTGAACTGTTTTAAGATATGAAGGTATTTACAATGAGTATTAATTGTATTAAAACTCAGAATTAAATGTATAAAAGAGTACTTTAATATTTATTACAGATGACCTTTCCTTTTAATTTTTATCAGAATGCTAGTTATTTTCACTAAACAAAAATAGATTGCATAGTAGAGACTTGCTGAAATTGAGAGACTGAAGATTCCCTTATGCTGGCTGATTGTGCAAACAAATGTATTTATAATTACGTAATAATGGCCCTGCAGTAAGCGAAATGTTTCCAGTGCTCATGTGTGATACTTTAGCTTGGTTAACAGTCCAGAAAAAACTAGCCAGTCTATAACATTTATAGAAGAGAAGTAGATGTGAGATGGGGAATACTATAAATCCTAATTATTGTTTCATTTTTTTCCCTCTCAGTGGTCTCTAGATTTTAAAATGTTTTATTCTGACTAAAATTTTTAATACTTTATGATAATCTTATTTTGCTTATAGGGCAGGATCTTTTGCCCCATCCCTAAATACCATTTCTGTGGTTCTCCCGAGAAGAGTGACTCTTTGGCACACATGACATTTGGGAAAATGAGAGAAGTTAAATGCATGAACTTATATTTTAGAATTCAAATAGCAAGGTGTTTTGGGGGGTGGATACTGAGACAAACAAGCCTCCTGAGTCCAGAATGATTACTTTCACTGTTTCATAAAAATAACTTTAGTAAGAATACACTTATGTTTCTATTTTTATCTTACTTTTTCCCATACTTAGTTATTTTTCATTATTCAACACCTGCTTAATCTATTCTAATAAGCAATGTTAATAGATATAACAAAGGAATTATTTTGGAAAGTGTATGTGACCACTAGATAGTACAAACATTACATTTTGTTTTAGGAGGTACATGTATATTATGCTTAACCATGACTCTCTTTATTCAAAATCAGCAAACTGATGCTTAATATAGAGAATAATAATTTGTTCATTTAAAAATTATTCTCAAAGTAGTAATAAATAATAACTAAAGTATGATCCAATGTAGGATTAAGAACTATTTAATGTAGAATATATCATAATTTTGCTGCACATACATAATGTTTCAGATATAATCTATAGTTCTATCCATACCATACATTTATTCATATGATGATCTACTTTTATAAATAAAATTAATGTACAATTTCTAATCTTTAAAAACAGAAATTCATCACATTTACTTTTCTGTATATTAAATCCTTCTTTCTTCCTGTGCTTCCCACCCATAGTTTTTAACTTCTTAAATTTTTTTCTCATTTCTTTCTGAAAGATGAAGCTATTCAATTCTGAACAGTAATCTTCCTTCAGATTTAAGTAACTGGAGAGACGACTATGTTTCAAAACCAAAAGTCATAACTTAAAAAATAACAAAAATAACTTTTATCCTTTAAAAGAGTACTAAATCTAAGCAGGAATATTACCAGAAGAGCAAGAAGTTACTTCTAGTAAAATTAAACCTGGCACCCTGGAAAGTACAGAGTATTTGGCCTGCCAAGAATTTCTTTACAGCTAGTGAATCTGTGACAGGAAGTGAGATTTCAGAAAATCTTCTTCTCATTCTAGAGTTCTGCCATGACTTGAAGACTTAACATATTTTATCTCATTTGAAAAATATTAGTTATGTGATATTGTGTAGTTTTTATGAGCCATTAATAATCTGTGTTGGTTGGATTAATTAAATAATTACAAAAATATCTGTGTGTTTGAACATCATAAAATGGCATTAAAGCTTCAAGACATCAGAAAGTGTTGCATAATAACATAATAACCATTTAAAAGGAAACTTTCAGAATAGAATATGAAGTCTGTCACAAGGCTGTCACACTGGAATAGTCTGACTTTTTTTTAAAGTATTTTACAGCTCCGTAAAGAGCTATGAATCCTGGGTCTGCCAAAATAGATTAAGCAGTTGGTTCACAAGATAAGAGCTCTACAGGGAAAACATTTAGGGTCCACTTAGGTTTGGATTTTGGCAAAACTAACTGGAAAGGAGGTGCATGATGCCAGCCGATTGGGTGGGATTTACAGTGACTTTTTGGGCACTCGATAAGTGCTAAAATAGCACATCATCTCTGAGACTTCATCTCTGAGCCAAGCAGCCATTCAAGTTGCCCTTTAAGTGTCACACAATTATTTTCATGGACTCTTAGAGTCCCACCGGGTCATCTTGCTATCTTACTAACAAAATTTAGAATGCCCTTTAAGTAACCCTGACAAAGGGCTACCCAGCATTTTATTTAAGCCCTTCCAACCATGGGGAGCTCACTACTTCACAAGGCAAATTATCTTTTTAAATCAATTTTTAAAAAGATTCTACTTTATATTAAAGTGATTTTACTTATGATTTATATTGAACTGGTTATAGCTTAGAGTTCTAACTAAACATCTTCCAGTACAAATGAAGGTAATACACATACATGAGAAACCTTCAAAGGTTTAAAGGCATCCCGGGGCTTAAATGTTAGCCCCTCTGCCTTCTAGCTGTGTGAACTTGGGTAATTTTTAAAATGCTCCATCTTTATTTCTCTCACTTCTAAAATGATAAGGAATAATAAGAGCACTTATTTTATTGGTCCAGTTAGAGGATTAAAAGCCTGACATATAGTAAGTATTGAACTAAGTGTATACTTCATCTACTTAATTTTTCAATAGCTTCCTCCTTATATCTGGTGCTAGAGAAACAACATTTCTCTAAAAGAATGGGGTTTTCTTTGTAATGAAGTAAAAAATAATTATGCAACAACAATAAAGTGCACTGAGTGCCCTGAGAGAATGCCCGCAGTGCTGGGGACTATGAACAAGACAACAAACAATTCAAGTGGGGATCTAGGAACAGTTCCCAGCAGAAGTGCTGTTGAATCGACCAAGTGAAGAAAATGAAATTAAAATGGTTCTAAGTAAATGGAATAACATGTAAAATAAACTAAGAGGTAAAGCAAAGAACAAAGATTTCAGAAATAAAGCCTGTTGAGCATGGCTTGTGTACAGTATGTTAAGCTATTAGTGTTGATAATAATAAAGCTGAAGATTTAAGGAGAGGCCTTGTAAGCCATTCTACCTACTGGGATAATGGGAAACGATTGAAAGATTTTTTTAAAGCAGTGATAAGATTTGTAGTAAGAAAAAAACATGAAGATTTTTCAGATGAATTGATGCATTATGAAAGAATGAAGTTGTCAAACTTTACAGTCCTGGTGGTGTCCAAGTGGCGTACAGCTTGGGACATTTCAGTGCCATAATATATATACACTATTATCTTTTGAAAAAGTCACATATCACGTACATCCAAGTTATTTTCAGGACTGTCCCAGTTTACACCTCTAGCCAGAGCTAATATTCTTAGTGCCCTCTTTCAAAATTGTCCCAGATTATATGAAAATTACATAGTTCTTTATTATGCTACTCCTTTATTCTCTTCCCAGTAAGCTACTGGGTGGAATGGAAAAGCTTTCCATATTCTAGTAACTGTTTGTTTGGTGATTAGATTGTCCTTCTTTCAAAGAACAAAACATCTTTTCTATTGTGCCAAAGCTATTTTTCTTTTTAATGTTTGATGCTGAGCTTTCTATAGTAGAAAATATTTTCTTAGGAAACTTAGCCGTACTAGGTAATGCCTGATTTCATGTAAGTGCAGCTATAGCCGTGGGAGAGGATGGCCAGAGAAAATGGAAGAGAAAATCAGTGGAGAAGTCCTTAACTATTGGATAGATATTGGAGTATTTGGGATAATGACAAGTTTTAGGGTAGAAGAAAAACCAGAATCTGGTGTTTAAGTCTTTAATAAATAAGAAACAGTGACCAAAGTCTTGAAATTGCAGCAGTGAAAAGGGATAGGGGACAGTATACCTAAAGATGTGTTATGCACAGAACAAGGAATTTAACATATGGATTGGGGGAAGGTGACCTGGAAAGAGAGGCCGACGGTGAGGAATCCTTGAGCCAGATCAAAGTATCCATTCATTTCTCATGCTTGGCTCTATCATCTGTGAGGTGAGCAGAAATGCAGAAAGTATTGAGGTCCTCCTGAAATGAACATAAAGCCTAGCAAATGGAGAAGTGAGGTCTTCTTGCCCCTACTGAGTGAACATGAATATGTTCATGATTTGCCACAGTGTGGACATAAGAGCAGAGGTGAGGATTTGTAAAGTTTCACAATTTGGTCCTTGCTTTACTACTATTTATGGAAAGTTTCATAATTAGTGGCATATTTGTAGAGATTTCACCATTTACTCTTTACAACTGTGAAAATAGAGTAGGCTGGTTAGCATTATTTAGAAATGAGGAACCTAGGTTTCCAAGAAGGTAACTAATTGCCAGCTAAGAGGCACAGAGAGGATTTGAACATAAACCTTCAAACTGTCAACCCCATGCTCTTTTCACTATGATTGTTTTATCTAAGTAAAAACAGTGGTAGCATTTCAGATCCATTTCAGTTTTAGGTGACATCTAATTCACAGCATCTCCCCTTGGGTGGTTGACCCCAGTATGCCAGGATGTGACTTTGCAATGATTTCTGCTGGGATGGCACCTCAGTGAATTTCTCTGCCACCCAGTGGGCCACAGAGCACCCTCTTGAGGAAAGCTTGTATTGCAGTCCAAGGGTATCAAGGAAGGCAGGGTGATAGGTTTTCCTAGAATTGTTTTTCCTGCTTTAGGTAATCTGCCTAAGCCCTACAGATAGTGACTGTTCTTTTTATTTTTCTTTATGCCTTAGTTTATATATATTTTATAGTTAGTACTTATTTATACTAAATTTTTATTATTGAAAATAATTAGTGGCTTCTGCCTCCTGATTGGACCCTGACTAATGATATAAGGGTCCAGCTGAGATTGTCCCACCTTCAGCATCAATATTTGAACTGTATTTTTTTCTTCTATTTACTTCTAATACTTTGCTAGCAACTGCTATGCTACTTCTGATAATTATTATTTTTGTTGTTATTAGTAATGCCTGTATTACCCACTATATAATGAGGTTAAGAAATAGACTGTTCGATTATGGAGAGTCCTCAAAAAATTTAAAAATGGAATGGCCTGATGACACAGTGATTTCATTTTGGAGTATGTATTTGAAGAAACCCAAAATACTAATTTGAAAGAACGTATGCATCCCTATATTCATTGCAGTATTATTTACAGTAGACAAGGTATGGAAGCAACCCAAGTGTCTATTAATACATGAGTTAATAAAAAAGCTTTGATACATATATACAATGGAATATTACTAAGCCATAAAAAAGAATGAAATCTTACCATTTGAAACAGCATGGATGAACCTAGAGAATATTATGCTCAGTGAAATGTCAAGTCAAAGAAAGAAAAATGCCATGTGGTTACACTTACATGTGGAATCTAAAGAACAAAATAAACAAATAAAATTGAAACAGACTCGTAGGTACAGAAAAGAGACTGATGGTTATCATAGGGGAAAGGGTTTGGGGAATTGGTAAAAAATGTGAAGGGATTAAGAAGTACAGATTGGTAGCTAGAGAATAGTAACAGGGATGTAAAGAACCGAATAGAGAATATAATCAATAATATTGTAATAAGTACATATGTTGCCAAGTGGGTTCTGGCAATATTGGAGGGAACACTTTTTAAAGTATATGATTGTCTAATCACTCTGCCACTCTTATGTACACCTGAAACTAATACAAAATAATATTGAATGTAAACTAAAATAGAAAATAAAAATTTTAAAAAAGAAATAGACTGCTGTGTTTGTCTGCTTTCTTTTTTCTTTCTTTCTTTTTTTCTTTTTTCACTCCTTCCAAACCTAGGCACCTAACAGAGAGCTATATTCAAAATGATATTCTCAACAAATATATGTTGAAACATAAGTTCAATGCTAACCAACCTGACTTCCTACAGAGCACATTTTACTGACTATATACATCTCCTAGGCTTAATTCCCCTCACACCTCTTTGTCCACAATGTTTTTTTTTTCTTTTAATATAGAGAATTCACGGCACATTTTCACATACAAAATTCATCCCATGCTTGATTGAGGACATAACATAAAATTGACCACTGGGAATTGTCTGATTGTCCTGTAGAGTCATCTGACCCTGACTTCAAAATGCCCCAGAATAAATTTAAATCAGCATAAATTTACCAGCTAAAGAAATATTTCCTGGGAAGGAAGGGGAATTTGGTGAATAAAATTGAGGCTGCTTTTTTTGGCTCCTATGGTCTGATTATGACAAATTTCCAAAGTTGGTGATTTTGCCTCTGAGAAAATCCCCAGCTTATTTGCAGAGGAAGAATGATGACCCTGCTAAGTGAACACAAGTGATTCCCTTTTTACAGAGAGGACCTCTGAATTTCAAAGATAAAATTTTCCCAGGGCGCACGTCTTGCACCCACCCAACAAATTATTGAGGAGTAGAAACTTTAACTACTTCCTCTTCACTTAATCCATGTGAAGAAAATTGAATATAATGATTCTTTCTGGGGTACTCTTGGTCATATTTAGAAAGTATTTGTAAAAACATCACAGGATCTTGAAGTGGGAAATACAGTATGATGTTTTTCCCCTGACTGATCTGCATATATTCACCCTAACCCATTGTATCGCCACATGGAAATTTTCCTCTGTAGTTTAAATTTTGACTTTGTCTTTGGTTAATTTCTTGGGCACAAATTGCATAAATTAACCCATGCATCTAGAGATTAACGATTCCTTATATGCATGGATTGTATAATAATTGAAGAATCATCCTGCAATTGGCAAAGATGTACTGTATGTTGATGTATCTCTCATATCTCCTCTCAACTCCATTGGTAACCCGCCTCCCATATACTAATAGATATTTTAACTTCCTGAGGTTAGGGACTCTGCTACAATCATCTACTATACTCAGCAACTATAATGGTACATATCATACAATATGTATTTAGTTGATTGTGTGTTGGCTGGGTTACTTCATTTATTCTTTAGTTATGCATTGATGTTAACAGTATAGGGCAGCTAACAGAGAAGGGCGTCAAGTCCTCAAACAGCCAGTTCAGGTTTTTGTGCATGATATCTTCATCAGTAATACATTAAACTCTCTTTTTAACTATTTATAAAGGTAGCTATGAAAATACTATCAAAATTTGAATATGATGTGCTATACACAAAGTGGTATTTTCCCACTGGGCTAACTAGAAAACATCTTTCTTGATATGTAGTTTTAAAAAATGTTCTTTAGAGGAAATACCTTTCCATAGCTCTGACTTCAAAATCCTCCTGCCCTTATCTGCTTCAGAATATTTCTCCTCTGATAGGAGATTTACCAAGTTTGTATTCATTTGTTATTTCCTGTCTATTTTTCAATTCTGGTCCTTAAAAGAATTGTTACTATCTTATATTAGCCTTGATTGGTATTTATAACACCCCCCTCTCATACATTAATATTTGATTTGTACTCACTCTTGGAGCACTGAAAAGACATCACATTGAAACGGACCTCACATCAATATTTACAGTCACTTTGGTCTCCTACACATTTGAAATGATGTCATGTCATTTATCTTTTTATTTTTATTTTTTTGTCTTAAATTCCTTGCTAATTCTAGACTCATGAGGCAATGATTATATCTAAACAAATCTGAACTCTAAATACCTCAATAATTTCAAAACAACAAGCTCTCTTTATGTTATAATAATAAAATATCATGTTCCCAGTATCCGTCCCCTTGGCTCTACCTATGACACCATTACTTTCTTATCTAATTCTTTGGAAACAAAAACTCCCCAATCCCTAGTTCTCTGATGACTGTCAGAAATTTCTTTTATTTTATATATTTTTGCAGAATATTGTATGTAGTGAAAGGGTTTTATTTTTTTCTTTTTTTTATATATAAGATTAAATTTGACTAACCAGCTATTGAGCTATGCATTCCTGCTCTTGTGTTTGTAAATACCAGAAATAAAATTGCTTCTACTTTTTATAGTTCTCAAACATATCAGCTTCCCTTCTAGAAGACTTTTCAAAAATAATTGCCAGTGTTTCAGTAACTTCATTAGTTAATCCTTTAACACCACAGTGACTATGTCATCTAGAACTTTGGAAATGAGACAATTCAGCAATCTGGGAGGAAATTGTGTCATCATATTCTTTGCAGGATCTTAGATATTTTATTTTTCATTTTTGCTTTCTTTACTACTTTCATCAAGTTCTAGTTTTTCCCACTTCTTTGCAAACAGATTTCTCCTACTTTAATTTTTCTCTCAAGCATGTGTTTTCTCAGGCCTTCAACACTTTTTGGACTTCCACCTCATACCTTTTTCCCCCAGCTAATTAAGTAAACAGTTTCAGATTTTCAGCCACTAACGTCATCAGTAGAGTATTTTTGATGTGTCAAGTTATCTTGAAAAAAATTCTGCATTTTTTAGACAGTAGCATGCTTAAATTTCCCCTAGATAAGAAATAAAATGAATTTTTTATAATTTTCATGTGACTGTTCATGTAGTAATCTTTTAAATAATTACTTTACAAAGTTATATATTTTCTTGCTGCCATACTTTTGAGTATTTTAACCAACAACTGTGAATTATGAGCATTAAACCAACAACTATGAGCTATTTGAATAATAAAAATATCATACATTAGAAAAAACAACCGAAATTTATGTTTTCACTGAATATTTGAACATATTTTAAAATATTACTCATATTTTAATGTACACATAAAATTATAACTCGTTTAATTTGGTGTGTACATATAAGCAGAATAATCTAAAATACATAATTCAAAGAAAATGCAAATCTACTGCATGCTAAAATAGACCCTTACTATTAACTTTCAGACTGAATATAGAAAATAAAAGCATTTATTTTAATATTTTGGTAGAATTTTTTACATTTTTTACTTTCGTTTAAGCTCTAGAAAGTGAACTATTTATTCTTAGAATTCATTTTGGATGATTTTAATTAATTTCTCTTCTGTGATGTAAAAGTAGCCTAAATAGAACTGTTGAAAGCAACTAAGATAATAACTAGATTTTTAAAATATCTCACACCATTAATGAATGATTTATACCACAATACATAACATTAAACCCCTGGTTTGTCACTTAAAACTGTGTAACCAGTCTAAAAGCATGCATTCTCTAAGGGAAACGCACATAAAATTCTAAATGTGAAGAATTTATGGATTTTCATAAACTTGCTAAATAACTTTTATATTTTTATTTAGTAGTAATTTAAACTTAGAAGTTGTGTTGCAATCTTTTTCATTATTATTCTTTCCTATACCTTCTTTCTCCTCCACCACACCCTGCAATTACCACACTGTTGTTCAAGCTGAGTTTTTTTCTTTCCTTTTTCACTGTTTTGCTGATCTTTCCACCTCTTAAACCCACCCCAGAGCTGTCATCCTGCTTCCTATGAATCTGTTTCTGTCATACCTATTAGTTCAGTTTGTTCAGTAGACGCCGCATATGAGTGACATCATATGGTACTTGTCATTCTCTGACTGGCTTATTTCACTTAGTATAATGTTCCCCTGGTCCATTCATGCTGTCGCAAAGGGTAAAATTTTCTTCTTTTTTATGACCGAGTAGTATTCCATTGTGTAAGTCCCATAGTTGTTTTATCCACTTATCTACTGATGGCCACTTGGGCTGCTTTCAAATCTTGATTATTGTAAATGACACTGCAATGGACATATGAGTGCTTGTATTCTTTTGAATTAGTGTTTTAGGTTTCTTGGGATAAATTCCCAGATGTGGTATCCCTGGGTCATGAGACAGTTTCTTTTTTAATTTTTTGAGGTATCGCCACACTGCTCTCCACAGTGGCTGCACCAGTCCCTATCCCCAACAACAGTGCACAAGGGTCCCCGTTTCTCCATATCCTTGCTAACAATTGTTATTTATTGATTTATTGGTGATAGCTGTTCTGACAGGTGTGAGGTGATATGTCATTGTGGCTTTAATTTGCATTTCTCTGATTATTAGTAACATGGATCATCTTTTCAAATCTATTGTGTTTGGAGAAGTATCTATTTAGGTTCTTTGCCCATTTTTTAATTGGATCATTTGTGTTCTTTGTGTATGTGTGTGTGTTATTATAAGTTCTATATAAATTTTTTATATTAACCCCTCATTAAATGTATCATTGGTGAATATGTTCTCTCATTCAATGTTTTATCCTTTCATTTTGTTGATGATTTCCTTTGCTATGCAAAAGTTCTTAGTTTGATGTAGTCGCATTTTTTCTCCTTTGTTTCCCTTGCTGAGGGAGACTTATCAGAAAAAAATATTGCTAAGAAAAATGTCCAATATTTTACTGCCTATGTTTTCTCCTAGGAATCTTATGATTTTGAACCTAACATTTAAGTATTTAACACATTTTAGGTTTATTCTTGTGAGTGACCTAAGAAGGTGGTCTAGTTTAATTTCTTGTATATATTTGTCCAACGTTATCAACACCGTTTATTGAATAGACTATCTTTAGCCCATTGTATGTTTTTGCCTCCTTTGTCAAATATTAATTGACTATAAAGTTATGGTTTATTTCTGGGCTCTCTATTCTGTTCTATTAATCTGTCTGTTTTTATGCTAGTACCATGCTGTTTTGATTACTATGACCTTGTAGGATAGGTTGATATTATTTAGTTTGATTTCTCCAACTTTCTTCTTCTTTCTCAAGATCTCTGTTGCTATTTCAGGTTTTGTGGTTCCATTTTTTAAAGAATATTCTAGTTCTGTGGAATACACCATTGGTATCTTGATAGAAATTGCTTTTAATCTGTAGATTTCTTTGGGTAGAATGGACATTTTAATAATGTTAACTTTTTCTATCCATGAACATGAAAAATAGTCTCATTTATTTGTATCCTCTTTGGTTTCTTTCTTTAGTGTCTTACAATTTCCCAAGTACAGGTCTTTTTTTATCTTCAGTTAAATTTATTCCAGGTATTTTATTATTTTTGAAACAATTGTGAATGAGATTGTTTCCTTAGTGTTCCTTTGTGATAGTTTATGATTCGTGTATAAAAATGCAAATGATTTCTAGATACTTATTTTGTATTCTGCTACTTCACTAAATTCATTTATCAATTCTAGTAGTTTGGTGGGATCATTATGTTCTCTGTTGATATATAGTATTATGAAACCTGAAAACAATGACATTTTCACTTCTTCCTTTTCAATTTGGATGTATTTTATTTCTTCTTCTTGTTTGATTTCTCTGTCTACGACTTCTGAGATTATGTTGAATAAGAGTGGTGAAAGCAGACTTCCCTGTTTTGTTCCACATCTTAAGGGGAACATGTAGTTTTTGCCCATTGAGTATAATTTTGTGTTGCAATCTTAGAATTTCTATCCATTTTTCTTTTTAATCAACTGAAACCCATTTAGAAATGTTATTAGTTCTATTTCTTAAAGCTACATAAAATTTATTAAATTATAAGATTTAAAAATTAATGTTTCTGTGTTGACAATTGTTAATTTTATGATAAATGGCTTTTATCTCAAAAAACATATTTTCATTTTATTAAGTGATTTTGAAGACACAAAGGTTCAAACCAAAGGAATTAGTTTCACCACCAAGTGGCAATGGTATTTTGTCTACAACAGGATTTTCTAATGTTAATAAACTTTATTTTTATTGCAGTTTTAAAGTCACTGTAAAATTGATTGGAAAATTCAGAGTTCCTATATGTCCTGTCCCCCACACATGCACAATCTTCCCCATTATCAACATCCTGCACCAGAGTGGTACATTTGTTACATCAATGAATCTGCATTGACACATCAAAATCACCCAAAGTCCATAGTTTGTATTAGGGTTGTCTCTTTGTGGTTTATATTCTTTTAGTTTTGACAAATGTATAATGACATATCCACCATTGTAGTAATACTTTTACTATCCTAAAAATCCTCTGTGTTCTGCCTGTTCATCCCTCTTTCCCTCCTAATTCTGGCAATCACTAATCTTTACAATATCTCCATAGTTTTGCCTTTTTTGAATACCAGAAAGTTGAGCCATGCAGTAGGTAACCTTTTTAGATGGATTCCTTTCACGTAGCAATATGTATTTAAGTTTTTTCCCATGTATTTTTATGATTTGATAGCTTATTTCTTTTTAGTGTTGAATAGTATTTCAATGTCTGGATGTACCGATTTATCGGTCCACCTACTAAGAAACATCTAGGTTGTTCCCAAGTTTTGGAAGTGATGAATAGGCTGCTATAAACATTTGTGTGTTTTATTATTGCTGTTGTTTTCAATTTATTTGAGTAAATACCAAGGAGTATAATTGCTGGATTATATAGTAAGAGTATTTTTAGATTTGTAAGAAACTTCCAAACTCTTCCAAAGTGGCTATATTATTTTACATTCCCGCCAGAAGTGAATGAGAGTTCCTGTTGCTTTACTTTCTCTTTAGCATTTGGTGTTTCAGTGTTTTGAATTTTGGCAGTTCTAACACATGTGTAGTAGTATCTTATTGCTTTTTTGATTTGCAATTTCCTAATGACATGGGTGTTGAACATCTTTTAAAATGCTTAGTTTCCATCTACATATTTCCTTTGGTGAGGTTCATTTATTTTGTCCATTTTGAAATCGGATTATTTGTTTTCTTATTGTTGAGTTTTAAGTGGTCTTTGTATAATTTGGAAACCAGTCCTTTATCAGATGTGTCTCCTGAAAATATTCTCTTCCAGTCTATAACTTGATTTTTCATTCTCTTGATATTCATTGTATTTGACATGGTAGAAGCTTTTAATTTTAATGAAGTCAAGCATATCCATTATTTTATTGTGGACCATGTTCTTGGTATTATACCTAAAAAGACATTATCATGCCCAATGTCATCTATATTTTGTCTTACTTACTAGGAGTTTTATAGTTTTTCATTTTATATTTATGTTTATGGTCTATTTTGTGTTAATTTGCGGAGGGTGTAATGTCTGTGTTTATATTATCTTTTGCATGTGGATATCCAATCATTTCCATAAAAACAATTCCTTCCCTTTCCTTTTCCCTTTCCCTTTCCCATTCCCTTTCCCTTTCAAAATCATGAGGGGACTTTTTAAAATATTTACTGAGAAGACCTAGTACAGCTCCTGGAGGTAACATTCACAAAAGTGTGGGAGCTCCCCTATGACTGGGTCCCCCTGGAAAGTTTAACTTTCAGACTTGTCCATATTGAACCTCCAGTAGGTTATCAGTGACAATTTAGGTTTCACTGTCCAGCACTGGTTCCCGCAGAAATTTTTCTTGTGGGTTCCTACTCCAGTAATTTGTGGTTCTCTGTGTTAACCTGTTCCCAATCTTGTGGCATCAGTTTTTCCTTGACTTCATGGCTCTGACAGATCTAAGAAGGGTTATTCATTTTCAATTTGTTCAGATATTTGTGTTATGATAGAATGGCAACTTTCAAGTTCATGACATGCTGGTCTAGAAACCAGAAGACAGAAAGAATTTTTTGTTTGTTTGTTTGTTTAATGTGTATCCTTAGATACTGTGAAAACCCTAAACCTTTTTTCCTGATTTTCTGTCAAGAGGACTTGAGCATTTACTTTGTAGGATGTACTTATTATGATAGAATTTCAGGTGTCATTAAAAAAACTTTAATATAAATATCAAATATTGTTCAACGATCAATTGGGAAGCAGAAATAAAAATAATTATACCTGTTTACATGTTTTGAGTGAATTTTCTGTGACAAGCTCTGTGCTACTTTTATTATGTTTTGGTTTATTAAAAGTAATAAAGCATAAAATGTATGTAGTATTATTATCTGGTAATGAACCTGAGATTTGTTTACTTTCTTTGGGAACCAGAAGACTGACTTATATTTCTGGGATGCTCTTGTAAAGACTTACGTAAACGAACCCCCAAAATTACCACTGCTTTATTGGAATTCTAGGGAAGCAGATGAAAATAGTATGTAAAGAGCACTTATATAATACATAGTGCTATGTGATGGCGCTTTAGGGAATATAGTCGTCGTCGTCGTCGTCGTCGGCAGCCGTCCGTCTCGAGAGACGATGGTGTAGCTTCTTAAGAGTCTATCTGCACCGCCGAGAATGGCTGTGCAGTCTGACTCGGGAGTGACACGGTATATGTCTCCTCCCGTGTTGAATCGACATCTTGCGATGACGCTGAAGTGTCCTCTCCAGTGAAGCTGAAGCTACAGAGCCTGGGCAGGGTGATATGGAGGGTCTGCTGTTGCCCATGCAGCAGACACCCCCTCTCTTCGCAGCTGAAGGATCCAAGGGAAAGACGGAGTCAATACAGCTTGGCTTCAGGTGCGCCGCAGGAGTTGCCGGTGTTGACTACAACGTCAAACCGCCTTAGGGACTCCGGCTCCGGATTTTCTGTCGGGGTTTACTCCCTTAGCCTTTCCCCTGAAGAGGTATGCCGCAAGGCAGCGGAGGTTTTTTGGAGTCAGAGTTTTCCTTCTCTGATGTGCCCTGACTGGAAGATCGAACCAGCGACACTTAGCTCGCAGGCCGACGCTCAATCCACTGAGCCAAACCAGCCAGGGGTAGGGAATATAGTAACATGTAAGATACTATCTTCCCTCAGGAATTTACATTCTAGTGGGAGAGACTTGATATAAACCTAAATATCTACAATCGTAAATGAAAGTGGCAATGGGCATAAGAAAAATAAAACTGGAGGGAGCTATCCCCCTCACTTGAGTGGCTGGAGAAAAGGGATTAGCCAAGATGAGGTAACTGAGCCAAGTATAAGAGAGAGAGGAGAGTGGGAGGGAGTGAAGTCACTCTATGTGAAGGCAAGGTGAGAGCAAATGTTTGAGAGGAAAGCACACTGTGTGCTTAGGAAATAGCAAGTTAGTAACATTGATTGGAGTCTTGGTTGTCTACAGAAAATGTCAGTGGCAAAGGGGAATCAGCAGATAGCAGGAAAATGATGGTGGCCTAGAACACCAGGTGAAAACATTTAGATTTAATTTACTTGGCACTGTAGGGCCACTGGAGGGTTGCTAAAGTTTAGCAGGTATTCAAATATATATACTATTAGCAGACACTTGACTGGTAATTCTCCCACAATATCACATTTGGAGAAACTGAGAGTGAGAGATGAGTTGACATGGCCAAAATTACCCACAGTAAGAGCAAGAGGACCTTAAATGTTCAGGTGTACTAGTTCACAATTTTCAAAAGCAATCCCAAAGGTCCATGGCCTATGGGAAATTGTGGTTTTTATAAGGCAGTTATTTTAATAACAGGTAAGGAGGCTCTCGTAGAAGAGCCAATCTCTCAGCATTTTAAAGTCATCAAAACTTTAACAGTCTCGTTTTGTTTTTGCAATGACACTGAAAGATAAGCATTATTGAATCCATTGAGTAGCCAAGAATGATATTTGCTGTAGTGAAATGTGTGAATTTGGATATTGGGGAAGATCATGAGTTAAATCTCTCATGAATGTCAAGGAAATACTTTCTTGGGTCCCGCTGTTATCCTTCAAGCTTCTTTTGTCACAGTTTCTCCTCCTTTGACCAGTTCATTGTTCCTTAAGATAATTACTTACGGAACTGTGTGAGACATGCATTGGTGTTAAATGTGAGAGTGAGTGAAACAGATGATTGATGTAGCCTGCTCTGATAAATAGCCATGCCTTTGTTCATACTATTCTCTCTGCCCCAACTGCCTTTTTCATCAAATTTACCAAACTCCTTCTGACTCTTCAAATGCATCTTCCTCCATTTTGGACATAACTTCTCTCCTCCCAACTGCAGAATACTCCAAAATAGGGCAGGATGTCTTAATTATTATTTTATACCCCATTGCAGACCCTGAAACAGAAATTCAAGTGCAATTTCTTTACTTGAAAAGTAGAAAAAATATTGGTGTGGGAGTGGGGAAGGAATACAGAAACAGGAAGGCAGCCAATAAAGGGTACGTTGTTAGGTCAATTTGTCAGTAGGCAATGGGAATTGAATCCACAGGGAAACTTTAGGAAACAGTATAAAACACACCCCTCAGATTACACCAATTCAGAGGTATGTGAGCTGTAATTTTATATAGCAATTTCCATCAGTAGCTGATAAAGGGCTACTTCCAGGGTGTGAGTTCCCTGGCACCTCTGGCCTGCAGGGCATGTGGGCAGAGTACCTGTGGTAATTGACAGAAATAACCCAGGCACAAGATGTAGATTCTGCAGTTTGACATTAGCCAGATTTTACTGTCTTGGGAGAGGCTGAGGGATATGGCAACATCTGATGGAGATGGTGGTTGTTAGTAGCATAGCAAACAACCAAATAAGAAAAGTGCAGGAGGACTGAGAAGATGGAATTGGGCCACCTGTTCTCTGGCTGAAGATAGGTAATGAGTCTATGCCTCTGTTGGGGTGTCATGTTCCAGAAGAGAGAGCCCCTGTGCAGAATACAGAAATGCAAAATGCCAGCTTTTTGTAGAGAAAAGTTTCTTCTAACCCACTTGTCAGTGGGACAAGAGCATTGGGTTGTTTTTAACAGTGGAGCTGGTAGGTTTGTGTCATCCCAGGCTCAGTCCATGATCTTTCCACTGGACAGCTTGATTAATTTTGAACAAATGTTCACAGAAAAGTCAAGCAGAAATGAAAGGGATGAGAAGAGCTAATGAGCCATAAAATATATTGAACCTGCCTGCAAATGAGTCTGGTGCTCCTTTTCCCTTTAAATAATAATCATTTGCATTGATTGAAAATTTCTGGTCATCATTTAGATAGTCAAATTTAGGATTTTACTTCTCTGTATTCATAGAATCATCCACATTAGCCTCTTTGATTCAATTGGACAAATATTTTTTAGTCGTATGTGACTATTAAAGTGAGGAAATGAAGACTACTCATCATTTATAATTCTGAGTTTTGCTAAGCAGTGTTATAGAATTTTATCTTTGATGTCAAATGGACTTAAAATTTTTATTCCCAACCAACCATTAAATTAATTACTTGCTGTGTAATTTTAGGCAAGTAAATCAAACTCTCTAAATCATGACTTTTTAATTTATAAAATGGCTAAACTGATGGTGATACTTATCTCATAGACTCATGAGGATAATAATACATGTTGAAGCAATAATGCATATTGACGATTATTGCCTGAGATCTAGTAAGAGCTCAATAGTCTTAATTCTAAAATTTACATAGTTGTTATAGTTGAAATGGTGGTATCCATGCTTGTATTAATCATGGTGTTGCTCATATGCTCTTCCCTTCCACTGCTGAATGCACTGGAAAGATAATGGGTTTTGAAGAGAAACAACCATGAATTTAATTCTACTTATGAATCCAGTTGTGTGTATGTTTGAGTGTTGGTAAGAATTATGCTAGGAAATTATTACAAAACCCTAAGTACTATTTGGAACTGAATAAAAACTGACAGTTCAATACATATGAGCCTTTCTTTTTTCAGCCTAAGTAGATCCAAAGGCAAATGGTTTCTATGAAGTATTAAAATATGTTTTTATTAATTTTTAATAATTCCAACATGAAAGGAATATTTGAAACTTTTCATCTCTACTATATGCCATTTGACCATGGTACAAGGCAATCTTTAAGTGGTGGTTCATTCACTAAAATAATTTTAGCCTCAGAGACTATGACTTGAGAAACAATTTGTGAGTCTGCAAGTTATGCCATTAACAAAATTTAAAAAACTTAATAGATAAGACAATCGCATCACCTTTAGGGGAAATAAAGGAGGTAAATACATGTAATTTGGAAATAAAGTTCAAGCAAGCTCAGAAAAATTCCAGGTCTAAAACCATTATCACAATGTGAAACATGTTTTTTTCTAATCTGTAACTCTTTGGGTGGGAGAGCAGTTTTTGACCCTATGTCATCACTTCACATGACATAAAATACTTAACTATTTGTGAAGAAAAGTTGGCAGTGGAAAAATTGTTTTGTTCAGGATTACAGAGGTGGATAATGTTTTGTGAAAGTAAGGACTTAGATGATTCATTGGATGATAGAAACTCATACTCAGGTGTACCCAGTATATCTCATAATTTCCGTGTGTATTTTATATGCTGTGATAAAAGCTGCCTTAATATTTTCATGGTAGAAGTTGCTAGCAATATATATTATAACTTGATGTTTTTTGAAAGCTATACTTTATTATTACACATTTTTGATATAATTATTACAAAAATATTTTAATTTATTAAAAATTTAACTGTTTTATTCTTTAAAGTGTTTTCTAGCAAATATTATTAATACAAAAGGGGACCCAAAAATGAAGAACTTACTTATAAAAAAATCGTGTATTTATTCTTGCATGTCTAAACTTCAGTCACCTTTAAAGGACCCTTCATTCGATACAGTACAAAGGGATCACCCATAAAAGGAATTATCTTCTGGAGGGCAGGCCCCTTGTGGTACAGGCTTCCCCTGCTAGGTAAGTTATACGAACCCATCTCTATAAGTGTACCAGCTAGCATTATTGTAACAGGCTGCATTTGGCTTCAGTGCATTTTTTTGAAGACTATTTCAATGCATTTGCCCATTTCATGTTGGGTTATTTATGAGCATGTCTGCCCTCACCACACTGACTCAGCAGATTTTTACCAAAAACCAGCATGACCCCCATACCCCACCCTCCCTATTGACCCAATTTCTCTGAAAGAGAATTTTTTTGTTTCCCTGGATGAAAAAAGTTCTCAAAGGGAAATGTTTTGTCAGTGTGGAAGAGGTGAAACAAAAAATGACAGAAGCACTAAAAGGCATCAAAATCCACAAGTTCAAAAACTGTTTTGAACAATGAATAAACATCTCAATAGGTGCATTGCATAGAGTTCAAAGTAATGCTTATATGGGTGCTCAAGGAACTTAATGAGAACTACATCGGTATGAAAAAACAACAAAGAAACTATGAATTAGAAACAGTTGAAAATGAAAAATGCTGTATGTGAAATGTAAAATACACTAGAAGAAATTAATAGCAGGGTAGACAAAGAAGAGCGTTGAGAAGAAGAAATAGAGAGAGAGAGGAACACAGGTACAAAGGGAAAAAATGGCAAAGAATAAGGACCTATCAATAATAGCCTTAAATTTAAATTGATTAAATGCTCCAATCAAAAGATATAGGGTAGCTGAATGAATAAGAAAACACAACCCGCATGTATGCTGTCTACAGGAGACCAACCTCAGAATAAAATATTTACACAGGCTGAAGTGAAGGAATGGAAAAAATATTTCATGCTAATGGAAGCAAATGGGAAGTTGGGGTAGTAACATTTTTTTTTATATATACATCAATTTTTATTTGCTATGACCATTTTTTTTAATGTTCAAAGTAATTTTATTCTTTTTTTTCAAATTAATCATTTATTGATTATATTGTTACAATAGTTCCAATTTTCTCCCCTTTACTCCCCTCCACCCAGCATCTCCCTCCCCCAGCAATCCCCCCCCCAAGTCCATACCCCTGGTTCGTAAAAAATAACTATCCCTCCCTCTCAGATATTAAGACCCTTTGTAATCTTGTAAAGGACAATGGGCGAAGGTCTCAAGCTCCTCTAGCTGCTTCAAGCTGGACATGGTCGTCGTCCTACCTACCCTTGGGTCCAGAAATCCCTAATAATAGTGGGGGTGTGGAGGGGAGGGTGGCCTTCCCACATGGGGAAGGATCGTGCAGACTCCAGGTCAGTTGGCTGTCCCCGGACAATGGCGTGCTTGGTTTAACAGGCTGGCATCCTTGTTGTGTTCTGGGGGCAACAGATTTGGTGAAAAGGGTTAAAAGACATCATTCAATCCATAACTACTAGATGACAAAAGGCAGGGATTAATTTTTCAATGTTCCACATTAGGGAAAAAAAAAAAAAAAGGGCTTCTTTGGAGGAAGGTGTGCTAGGCACATCTCGCCTGTCCAAAACCCTTTTGCCCATTATATTTAGTTTGGGCTGAGGGAAATAGTTTATGTTTCTCCCCTCTCAGACCTCTGGGCCCTTTCTGTCCAAGCCATTACGATAGAAAAGAGAAACCAGTTTTAAAGTGAAGCCCACAGACCACCCCATTCTTCAGTAACCCAGCCACTTAGTTCAGCCAAACTGTTGAGTCTCAGGAGGCAGCGCTGCAGAAAGGATTAAGTGAAGCTTATGCATACAGACAATCACTCAGGTAATGCAGTCATAGGCTTATGCCCTTTGAAAACAGAAAACACATGTTAATTTATGTAACATAACCAACAAACAAGTCTCTAAATCTGTAAGACTGTCTTATTGGGAAGACATCCAGTTGCAAGGCACTTGACATTCTACTTGCCTGCAACTTGAATCTCTTTGGTGATATCACAGACATGGTTTAATTTTCAAGTGAAACCATATATTAAATGAGAAGAAACTTTTAAGACAGTTAGCTGACCTACTTTACAGTCTACTACTGATCATTGTGATTTTCCTTGAATAATGATTTTTCTCCCTAAGATTGCCCTCCTTGTCTTTAAAGGGACTTCATTAAAGTCCATTTTTAATTTATCCTGTTCATTTGCATAAACATAAAAAGAGCAGCAAATGATCACTTATGAACTTTAGTTCTGCTTTGCTGGAACTTACCCAAGGAACATTTAGGGTGACCCTCAGTCTGCTCTTCAGGGCACAGAAGCTGGGCCACATACCTGGCATTCATACTTGCCTGTACACACCTGTCCTTTCCAAGTCTTTCTGGTTTTCCATTGTGCCTTAAGGTCCCTTCTAGACATCTTTCAGGAAAACAACCTTCGTTCCTTCCCTGGAGAGATTGCTGTGGACCGCACAACCAACCATGGTACCAGGCCTATTATCTCACGGGCTTTTATTACCTTTGAAAGTCATTCCCAGTTCCTCAGGGCTTTTTGGTAACAACTTGAGCCCAAGTATGTCTCCTTTAGGCTTGACATTCCAGTCAAAGACTTGGTCAAAAAAAAGGAACCTCTATTAACAACTGGTCTTATTAGATCTATGCAAAGAAACTGAAGTCATTACTTACTTGTTTAGAATGCCAAACTCCGGAGAGATAAATAGGGAGAAAAATATACAATGTGAAGAAAAATCTTTGACCTAATATTCACTGAACTTGCATTTCCATTCTTCATATTTTCATTTTTCCCCCACTAAAAATTTTTTTTGTTTGTTTTTCCATTACAGTTGTCTCACTTTTTTCCCCCTCTTGCCTCCTTGTACCCTGCCCCTCCCTTCCCCCACATACAGTCCCTACTCAGTTGTCCATGTCCGTGGGTCATTTATACATGTTCTTTGACTTGACACTTCCCCTTCTTACCCCGTTCTCTCTCTCCCCCCTTCCCCCTTGTTACTGTTAGTCTACTTCTTGTTTACATAGCTCTGGTTCAATTTTGCTCATTTGTTTGTGTTGTTCATTAGTTTCCTGTAATAGGTGACAGCATAAGGTATTTTTCTTTCATTACCTAGCTTATTTCACTAAGCATTATTCTCTCTAGTTCCATCCATGTTGTTGCAAATGGTAGAAGTTCCTTCTTTCTTTCTGCTACATAGAACTCCATTGTGTAAATGTACCACAGTTTTTTGATCCACTCATCTACAGATGGGCATTTAGGTTGTTTCCAGAACTTGGCTATTGTAAATAGTGCTGCTATGAACATTGGAGTGCATAGGTTCTTTTGAATTGGTGTTTCAGGATTTTTCGGATATAATCCTAGCAATGGAATTGCTGGTTCAAAAGGCAGTTCCATTTTTAGCTTTTTGAGGAAATTCCAAACTGTTTTCCATAGTGGCTGCACCAGTCTGAATTCCCACCAGCAATGCACCAGGGTTCCCATTTCTCCGCATCCTCTCCAGCACAAGTTGTTGTTGATTTGTTGATGATGGCCATTCTGACTGGTGTGAGGTGGTATCTCATTGTGGTTTTTATTTGCATCTCTCTGATGGCTAGTGATGTTGAGCATACTTTCATATGTCTATGGGCCCTCTGTATGTCTTCTTTGGAGAAGTGTTTGTTCAGGCCCTATGCCCATTTTTTAATTGGGTTGTCTGTCTTCTTGGTGTTGAGTCATATGAGTTCTTTATATATTTTGGAGATCAATCCCTTGTCTGAGATGTCATTGGTGAATATATTTTCCCATATGGTTGGTTTTCTTTTCATCTTGCTGATGTCTTCTTTAGCTGAGCAGAAACTTTTTAGTTTGATGTAGTCCCATTTGTTTATTCTTTCCTTTGTTTCACTTGCCTTAGGAGATATATCGGTGAAAAAGTTGCTATGTGGGATATCTGAAAATTTCCTGCCTATTTTTTCCTCTAGGACTTTTATGGTATCACGGCTTACATTTAAGTCTTTGATCCATTTTGAGTTTATTCTGGTGTATGGTGTAAGTTGGTGTTCTAGTTTCATTTTTTTGCATGTCCCTGTCCATTTCTCCCAACACCATTTGTTGAAGAGGCTCTTTTCACTCCATTTGATGTTCTTTCCCCATTTGTCAAATATTAATTGACCATATGAACCTGGGCTTATTTCTGGGCTCTCTATTCTGTTCCATTGATCTATATGTCTGTTTTTATGCCAGTACCAGACTGTTTTGATTACCGTGGCCTTGTTGTATAGTTTGATATCAGGTATTGTGATTCCTCCTACTGTGTTCTTCCTCAAAATTGCTGTGGTTATTTGGGCTCTTTTTTGATTCCATATAAATTTTTGAAGTATTTGTTCTAGGTCTGTGAAATATGTTGCTGGTATTTTAATAGGGATTGCATTGAATCTATAAATTGCTTTGGGTAGTATGGACATTTTAATGATGTTGATTCTTCCCATCCATGAGCATGGTATATGCTTCCATTTATTTGTATCTTCTTTAATTTCTTTCTTCAGTGTTATGTAGTTTTCTGAATACAGGTCTTTTATCTCATTGGTTAAGTTTATTCCTAAGTATTTTATTTTTCTTGTTGCTATGGTAAATTGAATTTTTCTTTCAGTTTCTATCTCTGAGTTTTTATTGTTGGTGTATAAAAATGCCTTTGATTACTTAATATTGACTTTGTATCCTGCTATTTTGCTGAATTCACTTATTAAGTTGAGTAGTTTTTTTGTGGAATCTATAGGGTTTTGTATGTACACTATCATGTCATCTGCAAATAATGACAGTTTTACTTCCTCTTTTCCAATTTGGATGCCTTTTATTTCTCTTTCTTGTCTGATTGCGGTGGCTAGAACTTCCAAGACTATGTTGAATAGGAGTGGAGAGAGCGGACATCCTTGTCTTGTTCCTGATCTCAGGGGGAATGCTCTCAGTTTTTGCCCATTGAGTATGATGTTGGCTTCAGGTTTCTCATATATGGCCTTTATTATGTTGAGGTATGCTCCCTCTATTCCCATTTTGCTGAGAGTTTTTATCATAAATTGGTGTTGTACTTTATCAAATGCTTTTTCTGCATCTATTGATGTGATCAGGTGGTTTTTGTCTTTCATTATGTTTATGTGGTGTATTACGTTTATGGATTTGTGAATATTAAACCATCCTTGCATCCCTGGGATGAATCCTACTTGATCGTGGTGTATGATCTTTCTAATGTGTTGCTGGATCCGGTTTGCCAATATTTTGTTGAGGATTTTAGCATCTATGATCATCAGCGATATTGGCCTGTAGTTTTCTTTCTTTGTTGTGTCTTGACCCGGTTTTGGAATTAGGGTTATACTGGCTTCATAGAATGAGTTTGGCAGTCTTCCCTCTTCTTGTATCTTTTGGAATAGTCTGAGGAGGATAGGAGTTAGTTCTTTCCTAAATGTTTTGTAGAATTCACTTGTGAAGCCATCCGGTCCAGGGCTTTTGTGTGCTGGGAGATTTTTGATTACTGCTTCAATTTCACTAGCTGTTATTGGTCTATTCAGACTTTCTGCTTCTTCTTGATTCAGTTTGGGAAGACTATAGGTTTCCAGGAATTTGTCCATTTCCTCTAGGTTGTCAAATTTCTTGCCATACAGTTGTTCGTAATAATTTCTTATAATCCTTTGTATTTCTGTTGTATCAGTTGTGATTTCTCCTCTTTCATTTCTGATTTTATTTATTTGGGTCCCTCTCTTTTTTTCTTGATGAGCCTGGTTAAAGGCTTGTCAATTTTGTTTTTCTTTTCAAAGAATCAGCTCCTACTTTTGTTGATCTTTTGAATTGTTAGTTTAGACTCTATGTCATTTAATTCTGCTCTGATCTTGATGATTTCCTTCCTTCTACTTGATCTGGGCTTTGCTTGTTGTTCTTCCTCTACTTCTTGTAGCTATAGGGTTAAATTTTTTATTAGAGATTCTTCTAGCTTTTTTAGGTAGGCCTGTATTGCTATGAACTTTCCTCTTAGGACTGCTTTCGCTGTATCCCATAGGTTTTGGGTTGTTGTGTGTTCATTATCATTGGTTTCCAGAAACTTTTTGATTTCTTCCTTGATGTCATTGTTAACCCATTCATTATTTAATAGCATGTTATTCATTCTCCATGAGTTTGAATGTTTTTGAGTTTTTTCCTTGAGGTTGATTTCCAATTTTAAGCCATTGTGATCTGAGAAGATGCTTGATATAATTTCAATTTTCTTGAATTTGTTAAGGCTTGTTTTGTGTCCTACCATGTGGCCTATCTTTGAAAATGTTCCATGTGCACTTGAGAAGTATGTATATTTTGCTTCTTTGGGATGAAAACTTCTATATATATCGACTAAGTCCATTTGATCCAGAGTGTTGTTCAGTGCCTCAATATCTTTGGTGTTTCTTTGCTTCGAAGATCTGTCCATTGTTGACAATGGGTTGTTAAAGTCCCCTACTATGAGTGTGTTGCTGTCTATATCTTTCTTGGAGTCTTTTAAAATTTTTCTTATATATTTGGGTGCTCCTAAGTTGGGTGCATATATATTTATAGGGGTTATATCTTCTTGATGGATTTTTCCCTTAAGTATTATGAAATGCCCTTTTTTGTCTCTTTTTATGGCCTTTGCTGTGAAACCTGTTTTATCTGATATAAGTATTGCTACCCCGGCTTTTTTTTCATGTCCATTTGCTTGAAATACTTTTTCCATCCCTTTACTTTCAGTCTGTGTAGATCTTTTGTTCTAAGGTGGGTCTCTTGTAGACAACATATAGGTGGGTCATTCTTTCTAATCCATTCAGCTACCCTTTGTCTTTTAATTGGAGCGTTTAATCCGTTTACATTTAAGGTTATTACCGATAAGTACTTATTCATTGTCATTTTCCCCCTTTGTACTCATGTTCTTCTCTGTCTCTCTCTGTTTCTTTATCTTCTTAGAGCAGACCCTTTAGCATCTCTTGCATTGCTGGTTTGGTGGAGATGTATTCTTTTAGCCTTCTTTTGTCTTGGAACTCCTTATTTCACCCTCCATTTTGAATGAGAGCTTTGCTGGGTATAGTATTCTAGGTTGTAGGCCTTTGTTTTTCATTGCTTGAAATATTTTTTGCCATTCCCTTCTGGCTTGTAGTGTTTCTGCTGAGAAATCTGATGATAGGCTTATTGGAGCGCCCTTGTATGTTATTAGTTGTTTCTCTCTTGCTGCTTTTAGGATTCTCTCTTTGTCTTTGAATGTTGCCATTTTTATTATGATGTGTCTTGAGGTGGGCCTGTTGGGGTTCACCTTCATTGGGACCCTCTGTGCTTCCTGGACTTGCATGACTCTTTCTCTCCTCATGTTAGGGAAGTTTTCTGTCATTAGTTTTTCAAAGAAGTTTTCTATTCCTTGCTCTTCTTCTTCTCCTTCTGGAATTCCTATGATACGGATATTATTACGTTTCATGTTGTCCTGCAGCTGTCTTAGAACCTCTTCAGTCTTGTTCAGTCCTTTTTCATTTTGTTGCATTGTCTGGGAGTTTTTGTGTAGGTTGTCCTCCAGCTCGCTGATCCGACCTTCTGCTTCCTCTAGCCTGCTTTTAATTCCTTCTACTGTGTTCTTCAATTCAGAGATCGTATTCTTCATTTCCTCCTGGCTCTTATTGATAGTTTCTACGTCCTTTTTCATGCTCGTGTAATTCTCTGTGAGTTCCTTGTAGTTTTTCTGGAGTTCCTTGTAGTTTCCCTGGAGTTCTTTGTAGTTTCCGCTGAGCTCATTCAGCTTCTCCATAATCCATGTTTTGAATTCCATATCTGATAGTTCGCTCCCCTCTATTTCATTTAGCACTCTTTCTGGGGATTCTACCTTTCCTTTAGATGGGAGGTTGTTTCTCTGTCTCCCCATTTTTGTGACTCCTATTGTTTGTTGGTGCTTCTTAGAATGATCTGCACTTCCTGGATCTGCCTCTGGTGATGTCAGATCATGTACCAGTCTGGCCCTAGGCAGCTTGTTGGAGACTTCCAGGGATCTACTGCTGTTGTCTGTCTTCTTTAATTGTTAATCTATTCAATCTGTGATTAGCTGTCAGGCTTAAGGACCATGGGTGTGGCAGCTTAATTCCTGTAGGCAGGGCTTTTGCTTCCCCATAGGCTGATGCCACTTGGAGGGGAATGGTCTACCCGCAGTACTGGGGATGAGTCAGCACTGGGACCCAGTCAGCTGCTCCTCCAGTTCTCCCCTCAAAGCCACCGTGCCAAACTCTCCCCAAGTGTCTCCAGTCCTCTCTGCCTTCCCTCTGCTTGAGCCCAGGGTAAGTGGTGGCCAAAATATTTTCGTATGTGATCCACTTAACAGTTCTTTTTCTCCTGCTGTTTCTCTCCAGCTAGCAAGAAACCCTGTGGCTTTTCGCTTTTCACAGCTGATACTATTTTACTTTCCACTCTGTTGCTATAGACTGGGAAGCCCAGCTGGGGGTTTAGACCCTGCCCTTTTCAGGGGGAATCCTCAGCTGCTGAGCTGTTTCTCAGTCCCTTCAGCAGCCACCCGTGTGAGCCCAGCCAGCCCTTCTGCGTCTCCGCACTCCCTACCGGTCAAGTTGTGATGTAGCGGCCTTTTCTGTCTCTCCGTGGTTATAAGACTTCTTTCCAGCTAGTGTTCAGTTGGTTATTCCAGATGATTTCTCCAAAATTAAGTTGTAAATCCAGACTGGTCCTGGGAGGAGGTTAGTGTAGCTTCCACTTACTCTTCCGCCACCTTGGATCTCCAGGTAGTAACGTTTTTATCTGACAAAAGGCTTCAAAACAAAGACCATGACAAGAGACTATGAAGCCCACTGCATAATTCTTAATGAGTCAGTTCAGCAAGAGGATATAACCATATATGCACCCAATATAGGCACAGCAAAACATATAAAGAAAATGTAGGAGTATTTTAGGAAAGACATAGACAGAAATACAGTCATTGTAGGAGACTTTAACACTCCACTGTCAACAATGGACAGATCTTCCAGGCCAAAATTCAGCAAGGATATAGTGGCATTAAACAACGCACTAGATCAAGTGAAATTAATTGACATTTACATAAGACTTCATCCCCAAGAATCAGAATATACATTCTTCTCAAATGCATATGGGTCATCCTCAAAGACAGACCACATGGTAGGCCACAAAATAAACCTTAACAAATTCAAGAAAATTGAACTAATATCAAGCATATCCTCAGATCACAATGGCTTGAAACTAGACATCAAACTCAAGAAAAAAACCTCAAAAACATTCAGATGCAAGGAGCCTAATAGCATTTTATTAAATAACAAATGAGTTAGCAATAAAGTCCAGGAAGAAAGAAAAGAAACATACCTGGAAACAAATAAGAATGAGAACACAACAACCCAAAACCTATGGGGCACAGCAAAAGCAGTCCTGAGAGGTAAGGTGATAGCATTACAGGCCTACCTAAAGAAGATACAAATATCTCAAATAAACAACCTATTCCTACACCTAAAATAACTAGAAAAACAACTAACAAAGCCCATGAAGTATAAGGAAGGAAATAATCAAGATAAGAGCAGAAATAAGTGACATAAAGACAAAAAAAAGAAAGTAAAACATTTCAGAAGATCAATAAATCCAGGAACTGGTTCTTTGAAGAGATAAGCAAAATGGACAAACTTTTAACCTGACTCATCCAGAAAAACAGACAGAAGACTCAAATAAATAAAATCAGAAATGAATGAGGAGAAGTAACAACTGATACAACAGAAGTATAAAGGATTGTAAGAAATTACTATGAACAACTATATGCCAACAAATTGGACAATCTGGGGAAAATGTATAAATTTCTAGAAACATAGTCTTTCAAAACTGAATCAAAAAGAAGCAGAAAGCCTGAATAAACTGATAACAACTAGCGAAATTGAAGCAGTAGTCAAAAAACTCCGAGCACACAAAAGCTCTGCACCAGATAGCTACACAGGTGAATTTTACCAATCATTCAAAGAACTAACACCTGTCCTTCTCACACTTTTCCAAAAAATTCAAGAAAAGGAAAGACTTCCAAGCTTTTTTTTACAAGGCTAGTATTATCCTAATTCCAAAACTAGGTAAAGACACAACAAAGAAAGAAAATTACAAGTCAATATCTCTGATGATCATAGATGCTAAAAATTGTCAACAAAATAGTAGGAAACCAGATTCAGAAATCCATCAAAAAAATCATACACCATGATCAGGAGGGATTTATCCTGGGAATGGAAGGATGTTACAATATTCGCAAATCGATAAATGTGATACATCAAATAAACAAAATTAAAGACAAAAACCACATGATGATATCAATAGAAGCAGAAAGAGCATTTGATAAAATCCAGCACCCATTTATGATAAAAATCCTCAGTCGAGTGGGATAGAGGGAGAGACCTGAACATAATACAGGCCATATATGAAAAACCTACTAGTAAGATATTGCATTTCATATTGCACAATGAGATCTTAGCTTAATTTAAAATCATTTTTTAAAATAGGCTGATATTGAGACTAATGGCTACCATTATGTCTTTCAAACAGATCTGTTTCCTCAGTTTTCAGTAAATTCTATAATAAAGCTACTTATCAATCCAAAAAACTAGAATTAAAACTCAGGTTGTTTCTTTCCAAAATCAATGTTTTTTCACTTGTACTAGGAAAATGAAGAGAATAGTTATTTTTTCAAAGTCTTTCACAATTAAGAGGATTATATAGCACATGTTTGTGTATTGTTTCTGTTTGTCTCTGTCTCGGTTAGATATATTAACACAAAAAAACATACATAAGGAACCCAGATGCCTTACCTCTATGGAATGCAAACATTAAATCAAGGCAGACTATTTTTATTTACTCATGAAGAATACTTCGGGGTTTTAGAAGATGAGAATGATATAACAACAGATATTACAACTATTTACCTCTGCTTTACTTCTTCCTTTTGGTGTACAATAGGTTTGTACTTCCATATCTCCTTCCATACCCTGACCTTGACATTAGTGATAGCTATGGGACTAGCTTTATTCAAAAAAAATGTGACTGAAAATGATGTCTGTCACTTCAGGGCAGAAGCATTCGTGCTGGTGAACAGATTTCCACCTTTCCTCTGCTCTTGCCCTGGCTATCATGAAGCCTATCGTGGTGTGGAGAAGTAATATTGATCCACCACATGGAGGTCACCTGTCCTAGTCAGTGGCCTCCATCCACAACAAATCTTGCCTGTATAAGTAATTAACTAACATTGTCTTGAGGTCTACAGATTTTTAAATTATTTGTTATTGCAGGATAATTCAACTGATCATGAACAATAAATATGGACATGAAATATGATTATCTATTTGTCTTCAAAGTAGCTCTTTGAATATTGAGTAGTCAATACTTGAACACAACATTCAAACATTGCAATAAAAAAGTAAAATTTCAGTTTTAAAATTGCTTACACAATCTCCCTTCAGGCAGTACTCTAACTATAGAAATATGCAGGAATATAGATTCATGGTTGAGTTTCTCATCTCAAAGTTAAAGGTCAAACCTCATAATTCCATTATCAAAATAGAAAGACAAATAATAACTGTCTCACAGGACTCTAAATAGATGAAAGCTATCTTTTTAAGTAGTGACAATTTAGAAATGTTTCCATCAAATCCTTAGGATTTTAAAATGAGTTTTACAGAACATTTAAAGTTTTTTTTTTTACTTTCAATGTACAAATAATATTTTCATAAATAAAATGAAGCTTCTGTGTATTGTCTGTTACAATATAATATTAAAATGGTGGTTTTTTTTTTTTTCATCATACTGGGAAGTTGTATTTGGAATATTCTTTCTTAAATTATAGACTATCTATATTTAACATTCTTGTTGTAGAGCTCTCATTAGCATCTCAGAATATAGGTAGTTACCTCTTGAGCAGCTGAAATGGAAGTACAGTGACATTGCCAAGAAATTAAAACACCAGGGACAAGAAATGTAAATAGTAGTTTCAAATAAGAGTCCCACATCAGATGTTGATATACAAGTCTTGCTTTGCCATTAAGCTATTTTTTAAAATAATGATAACTATATGAAGCCTGCTCCAAGGTTTATTACCATAAAGACTGATTTATTTCATTATTTAGGATTCCTCTTTGACAGTGTTGAATAAGCTTATTAGATTTTATATAAAATGAAAAAATTCTTATTTTAGCCAATTTTTTCTATAACTAAGATTTTCCCCATGTATGATAAATATAGTTTAGAATTCTTTATTTCTAGTCAAAAACATTTGAAACTTAAGAACTCAACAATTAGTCTTTTTGTATTTTCCAAAGAAGTAAATTTGTAAGAAAGGAACATTAAATACTTCATTCGTGTAGTCAAATATCTTTCTCATTATGAAAGTAAAGGATGCTTAATTTAGCACATTTAGAAATTAAAGGAAATTATTTAAGAAAAATTAAAAATACTAAAAACATAATAACACCCAGTACAAACTGGGCACTTATTCCTCATTAAACCACCTATAATAACATTATTCAGGAAGACACAATTGGTATTTCCATTCAGGTTGATCTAATCTATACTATAGATTTGTGCCTGCAGTATTTTTTTTTGAGGACAAATTCTATTCATTTAATTATTAATAATTTAATTATTGTCTGAAATCATGATTTTGAAACTTACAGTATTGCATCACTTGGTTTACCTAAAATAGTATGTGAATTTGTTTTTCTATTCTTAATATTTAGCATATATTATTTTATGTTTATAATTAATTTTAGATAATATCTTATATATTTACTTTTGAACACTATTAAACAATTCATAGATGATTATGAAAACTGTAATCAATGAACTTGAAAAACTAATATTATAAAATGTATTCCCAATTTGCTTTTGAGAAAGATAGTTTATTTCCCCATTATTTATAATTTATGTATTATCCATTTTATTTATAGTGTTCTAAGGATTTAAGATATGATGGAAAATAAGATAGGACTAGTTATGCACCAAAATTTGGTTTCTGGTTATATTTGCCTAAATTTTGTTATTTGACTTTGGCTTTGTCCATGAAATGTTGAATATGAATACATTATTCAGTGTCATATTGGCCACTTCCAAACTTTATTGAAATCCGTGATTGTCTTATTAGGTAGATTATCACCAATATTTAATCAGTTTAACAATGTTAGTGCCAAGATATGTCATTTGGCTCTATTGTTAATATCTGGATTTCAGTTTCAAATATAAATAAGCCTCCAAGATATAACTTAGAGTGAAAAAAGCTCCTTTATAATGTATGTATTGAATTAGAGTAGAAATCAAGGACATTTAAAACAAAAACCAATAGATAAAATCAATGCAACTAACAGTAGATTGTTTATAAAGATCAATGAAATTGTTAAGCCTTTAGGCATAACAAGAAGTTAGGCATAAAAAAAGGTTGTCACTACTTATCCCACAGCCTCCACGCCCCTTGTCATGATAGGAGGCTTGAATAGGGATAGTAAGCAAGACAGTGATGCACTGGGGAATTCTGTACCTGAAACATGTATACTTTTGTTAACTAGTGTCACCCCAAGAAATTCAATAAAAAGGAAAAAATAAATACTATGTATAATTATACCAATACAAATTTTAAAACTTAGAGAAAAAGTAATTATTTGAAGGATAGTTACCAAAACTCACAAAATATAGATAACCTGAAAAGCCATATACCTATTTTAAAAACTGAATGAATAATAATCTTCCAAGAAGAAAGCACAAAGCCCAGATAGTTTCACAGGTGAATTCTACCAAATATTAAGTGGGGCAAAAGTAGGTTTACAGTTGTGAGTAGGCAAAATAGTTTATTCGTGTACTGCTATTTATTAATTATGGTATTATTTTCCATATGAACAACTGTAAACCTAGTTTTCCCAAATGCCCTGTATTTAGAAACTAAGTTATATCAACTCTAAGCACAGGGAACATTTCTTAACATGCTCTCTGAAGCCAGTATTACTCTAACACTAAAGCCAGACAAAGACATTACAGGAATGAAGAACTATATATATGCAATAATTATTAACAAAATATTAACAAATTAATCCATCATTGTATAAAAATCCTTGTACCTTCAACCTAGTAGGATTGATTTCAGATGTGTAGGTGATTTCAATGTTTAAAACTCAACTAATGTAATACACTACATCACCAGCCTAAATAAGAAAAATCATATGATAATATCAATTTATTCAGGAAAAGTGATTTCAGAAAAATAAGCATCCATTTATAATAAAGAATTTTAAAAAACTACAGCTAACATAGTAGGAAGTCAAATACTATTAAGCTTAAGTCAAAAACATAAGGCTGTCCTATTCAACATCATAATGTAATGTAATAAGTAATAATGTAATAGTTAATGTAATAAGAAAAGGAAATAATCTATGTACTAACTGGGGGAAAAAAAGACACAACTAGTTTTTAAGCAAAAAAAACTGATTGGGTGTGTAGAAAATACTCCAAAATACCAGGAAAAAAATGTTGGAACTAATGAGCAAGTGTGGCAAAGTTACAGAATACCAACTTACATTAAAAAAGTCAATTTATTGCCTATATAACAACAGCACACAAATGAAAATATAAATTAAACAAAATGTCATTTCCATTAGCATGAATAAAATGAAATACTTAGTTGTAAACATTTATGTACAGTATCTACATGTGGAAAATTACAAAACTCTAATGTAAATAATTTTTAAAAGATCTAAATAAATAGAGGAATATTCTATGTTCATGGACTGGAAGACTCAGTGTTGCTAAGATGTCAGTTCTTCCTAACATGCGCTATAGATTCTGTGCAATACCATTCAAAATTGCAGAGAGCTATTTTGTAGATATTGAAAAATGTATTCTACATATATATATATTCTATATAGAAAGTTAAAAGACCTGGTAGAGGTCTGTTGAAGATCTATAAAGATCCAAGTTGGAGGACTGATATTATGTGACTTCAAGACTTTAAAGATACAATAAACAAGGCAATGTGGTATGACAAAAGAACAGAATAGATAGCATTGAAATAAACCCACACAAACATAGTTACCTGATCTCAGGAGAAGGGGCAAAGGCAATTTGATGGAAAATGACAGTCATTTCAAGACATGATGCTGGGACATTTTCATATATAAAAATCTAATCTCAACACAACTTTACACTTTTTATAAAAATTAACTAAAATAGATCATAGACTATACTGTTGACACTTGAAGAAACAGAATGGACCCCAGTAAAAATTTGGTTTATATGTCAAGATTGATGAAGTCGTACATACACCAAAAGAATATAAGAGACTACCCAGCTAGCCAACTGGTCTGGGAGAGGGGTGACCTTTAGCACCATGGCATTTGTACCAATTCATTTTTGAGAGTATGGGGACAAAAGAGGTCACCCACTCACACAAGCAGGAAGAGTATACAATGTGAAAAAATGTAAGGCATCTCAATAAGAAGGTATGAGAAAGGACTTCTGATAGAATTTGGGCTTAGGTTAGGCGATTTTGGTAAACATTCAAGGAAGCATGGATTTTCTCTACATTGGTGATATCAAGAAATGGGGATTAATTCTATTATTGAACATATTAATCAATCTTATCTGGAAAAAGGACAGACTAGAGCAAGGTCAAAACCATAATTGCTAAAGAAGCAGCAGTTGCTGATATTAGGCAGAAGACAGGGATATTTACTATTTTGTAGTGTACACCGTGACCTTGTTTATGTCTGGTTATAAAAATATGAAGGATCTTGAGTTGGTCTCATTTTATCATGGTCACATAGTAGCCTTGTCTGATGTTGTTCTGTGAAGTTGTTTATGTTCGACAACAGAACACCAAGGCCCAGCTATGAGTGAAATATGAAATACAATTGAAACACACATGCATAATACACATTATTATTTTTTAAAAAACACAGTTAATTTCCAAATTAGGACACACCTTGGCAAAATATATTTTAGACACATTATTAGTTAAGAAACTTTTATTAGAGGATATTCAGGCTTTTAGACACTGAAAGTTTCTTCTGCTACTACTATGCAAACTTTATTGACATAATGCTTTCAGTGTGTGAGTTGCAATCTGCTGATTTCATTTGCTCTCTGAAAGGAGAGCACTTGTTGCAGAGCCATATCGGGAAATTGTGAGAGGCTATAGTAGGACATTTTGAGTATCTTTTCAAAAGAAATAGAGAAAGATGGAAAGCTTTTAATAAGTATGTGAAAATAAAAAGAATTTTAGTTTAGAAAGAGTCCTGGATAGTTAGAAGAATGTGTTAGAATGGAGCAAAACCAGAAACAAAGTCAGAGTAGAAGGCTAGACATGATGCACTACCACTGTAACAGAGATAACAGCTTTATCATGTAGCTATAATAGTATATGGCAAGCAGATGTTTAAAAATGAGGAGTAAGAGAGAAGGAAGACTTAATGGTGTTTCTGTTTTAATATTAATCTTCTATAAATATAACTTCACTTAAGTGATCATAATGGTGAAGGTTGTAGAAGGCCAGTGACAGCTGTTATTTGAAAGCAGAATTGTCATTATATTCCATCTTGCTTATTTTTCATTCATGACTATTGCTTTCCTCACTTGTGACCAGTAAGTCATTCCAAATTATCTGTAAACTGTGCGTTAGAGCATCTACTTGTCCATTTTGATTCATGAATTAAATGAACCATTGTTCAGTTTATGGGCTGAATGTCTGCAGTGCTTCTCTCATTTAAGCAGGACCATCTTCCAGCAGTAGTGTTTTCCATTGAATAAACAGATTATCAACCAAAACTGAGTACAGCCCTAATTCTCTTATTCAGAAGTGAATGCCTTCTCCTTTATCAGTGCTCAGTGAGTCAATTTCCTGTTCTTTCTTTCTTTATCTTTCTCTCTCTCTCTTTCATTTTTTCTTTTTCTTTTCTTTTCTTTATTTTTTCGTTTGGTATTTAGTGGCTGCAGCAAAATGGTATGAATAAAAATAAATAAATGTGCTCTTGAATAGCCCTTTTTGAAAATGTCCTGTCTTGTCAATTTCTGGAAAGGGTAAAACAACTATCATCACTATAACATTGTGTCTTTCTTTAGTATGGGAACACCCCATTTAACGGGAATGAATGGAAGCCCTGGTGAATAAGAAAGCAGTTAAAAATCAGGTCCCCGATCACAGAATTTTATGGTAAATCACAATGAAATGTCAAAGGGACTTACTTAAGAAAAAGAAGATCAAAACTATGAACACCAAAATGACAACAAACTCACAACTACCAACAACTGAACCTAAAAAGTAAAAACAAAATCCAACTAAGTAAACCGGAATAGGAACAGAATCATAGGTATGGGGATCATTCGGAGGGTATTCAGCTGGGAGGGGGAGGGGAAGAAATGGGGAAATGGTGCAGGGATTAAGAAACATAATTGGTTGGTACAAAATAGACAGGGGGACGTTAAGAATAATATAGGAAAGGGTGAAGCCAAAGAACTTATATGCACAACTCATGGACATGTTCTAAGTGGGGTAGGATTGCTGGAGGGAAGGGGGGTACTGGGCAGAGGGGAGCAAAACGGAAAAAAATTGGAATTACTGTAACAACATAATCAATAACATATACTTTAAAAAAAATTTCCAAATCTCTTAAAATGCAGAAATACTGCTCTTACGATGAAAGTTGCCTGGGGAAGTGTAAAAAAAATGCTACTACAACTGTTACAGGAAGAACAGCAGTAAACACTACTATGAATGACATTAGGAAACAGAGGAGGGCACACACTTTGAAACACTGGAGAGGAAGAATCTAAATATTATTGACTGATTAGACTGTGAGTGTCCACATATGTGGGGGGACCCCCAAAACACCTGTAATTTATTTATAAAAATTGTGTATTTATTTTTACATGTTTAAACTTCAATCACCTCATAGCACTCTCCATTTGATGCAATCACCTATCGATGTCGATTCAACACAGGAGGAGACAGATACCGGGTCACTCCCGAGTCGGACTGCACAGCCATTCTCGGCGGTGCAGATAGACTCTTAAGAAGCTACACCATCGTCTCTCGAGACGGATGGCTGCCAACCATGGTAAATCACAAGAAAAAGAGTAGCATCCCTAACAGAAATTATGAGAATCCCTGTAAAACTGCCTAAATGGAATTATGAACTTATATGTGCATCCCCCAGGGAAAAAATTACAAAAAAACAAACAAACAAACCAAAAAAAATAAATAAATAAAAAGTGCTGTTTTTTAATTCATCCATGATAACTTGGGATTTTGAAATTTGGTTTCTTATGAAATGGTAATTTATTAAAATATTGAATAAAAGGGAAAAAGAGTTTTATAAATCTAAGAGATTAGGGGTCAGTTGCAGATGTTAATAATAACAATAAAAATAGAAATAGTTTTTATTTTATAATGTGTTGGGCTCTGTGGAAGGCCCTTTATAGATGTGATGCTATAATTTGCCAGACAATCATGTAAGGTTTTATAGAAGATAAAACTGAAATTGAGAGAAATTGAGTAAATTTTTCATGTAAAGATCACGTATCAGTAAATGATGTTCCTAATTGATCTATACAATTATGGTTTTCATCCTAATTCATGCCAGTTTATTGGTATTCAGACAAATTTAACTGGAATGGTTACTTAATTTAATAAATATTTATTGAGCATGAAATTTATGCTAAGTACTGGTCACTAAGGATTTCTTAAATGAAAAGTATGTTGCAGAGACTAAAGCAGTTTCAATAAAATGCTGTAAGTAACTGAGTCGATCTCAGTTCAGATGAAATCATTCATGAGAAACACTAGACATATGTAAAACCTGTACTAGAGGAAGTGAGCGCTTTGCTTCTGCCCAAGTTCTATGTTCCTAGTTGCTTTCCTACAGTGACTCACTTTGGATAAAGCTGATCTATAGCACTGAACTGTTGTTCTGTTTAAGAGACAGGGATAATGAAAACAAAAGAAAACTGCTCCCAAAATAAGCCTAACTGATCTGGATGCACAGTGTTACTTTTCCCACACCCAAATCGGCACAAATTGCAGTGTTCCCTTATTGCTTTAATAAGACAAAAAAATTACATGAATAAAGCATATTTAAGTACTAAAAATACTACTGAATAGTGTCCCAGTGTCAATTTAGAATTAGTTTTCCCCAGCTGTCATGCAAAAATTCATTGTGTGAAGGGGTTAACCAGTACTGGAGCTTCCAATTTCCTTTCTATTAACACTACTGTGCTGCAAACCAGTTTGGTGAGATTCAAATACCAGTGTTTCCACATCAGTGCTCTCCCTGTTTTGATCACAGAAACCTCAGAAGGCAGCTCTCCTGCTTCTCAGAGAAAAGATCGCCTCTTCTGATCTGCCACTTAAAAGAGAAAGATATATTCCTTCATTTTCTGGTTTATTTCAAGATGTAGCATTTATATTCTAATAGTGAAGGTCTATAGAACTCTGATGTGAATATTTTTTCCCTTCCTGACATAGTTATCTTTTTATTGCTGGTCTCAATCATTCTTTTTCCTTTCCTCGTGTAATAAAAACAAAGCACTACCTGCCCCCCACACCTCAAAAAATGAGATTTGAATGACTATGTTCTCAAAATGTTTCTTTAACACTTCTTTTTGTATTTTAATCAATTTGGAGCTGCAAAAATTGAAAGCTTTGATTTTTATAGTGCCATCTTCAAAAGCCAATTTCTGACATTAAATGGAAATCATATCCAACATAATGGGTGGCTTAATACAGCCTATTATGTTTATAGAAATCTCTAGTTTTATTTCAGCAGTTTCTTCTAGTTTTATGTGCATGAAATAAGCACAGCATTAGAAACAATGTTTAAATTCCAAGTTCCTACTAATTCTTAAAGGAAAAGTAGTCATTCTACTTTTCCTCTGTTATTGATACTTATTTGCAAAAATTTAATTTTAGCATATATTGGCTATTCAGTATCTTCTTTATACTATGATTAGATTTGACTAGTATCAGAAAAGTGTTTTTAGAATGAATCATCATGTTCATACTTGAGCACTTTAAGTTAATGTGTTTGATTTTTCTTTTCATAGTTTACATTATATGATTATTTAAATATTAGTTTTAATTTACTAGGTGGTATAATATCTTATTAATACTAGCTATTTTCATTTGGAATCTGAATAATATATAAAATTCCATTTACTTCAACACATACTTAGTAAAAACAATATTCAATCTTTAGAAACATGTTATAGACAAAGGAGAAAATACTTTTCACTTTTTTAGCCTCATAATCTTGCAGAGACATACAATATACACATAGAAGTACATATGTACAAGTGAATGTGTACAAGTTAGGTTTCTTAGATGTCAGAAATAGCAATGAACTCAGAATTTTATATATATAACGAAGACCTCAGAATTCATAGGAATGGGTTGGCTATTTCGAGTAGTAGTTATTAATGAAACATCCTTTTAGGCAGCTGTCAGGTTTAAACTTTCTTCAACCTTTTCAATATCTGATCGCACACATTTCTTGGAATAAATGTGTCTCACTTGATTTCTTTGCCCATCATTGGCCAAGAAAGTCAGGGTCCCATATTAACAGTTTCAACAACAGTGCACACTGGACTTCAATCTTGCACAATGGCATACTTACCTTATGAAAGACTAACATTCCCAGCAAGATATAAAATATGAAATATAAATATGACATATAAAAAGCAAACTGCAAACGAAAATTTTGAGAGCATCCTAGAGATCTGCGAAGGCAGTATACCTTGAAGAGACACAAGATTGAAAAGCGCAAGTACTGCAGCACTATTTTTGGAACATTCGATAAGGGGCTTTGACTTTGCTTGTCCAATGATAGACAAAAAAATCATGTGAGACAGAGTGAGTCCCAGAAATGTGGGTTTTGACCAGGGTAATAGAAAGAGAACATGGGGATGCAAGCCTACATCCTTAGATCCACATTTCCTCTGAGGAAACATGCTGATTCTTGATGGAGATTGCAGGTGGCTACAAGACTAAAGTTAAAGGTTACCTAAACACTGTGAAGAAGCAGAGCACTGGCAGTATTTTAAACCATCTTAAGGAAGCAGGAAAGACAAATGTGGAGTTTATGGTTGCCAGAAAAGTCAGACCCAGAGACACTAAAATCCTGATAAAAAGTGATGTGCAAAGAAATGAATTTTGTATGTGGAAGACTCTTGTGTGAGAAATTTGCCATATTCCTAAAATGCACAGAGGAAGACACTAACAATCAAATTAAATCTTTTTATAGTTTCATGCTGTAAAAGACAGGAAAAGTTGACTTCAGAGCCAATTAATTGATTAGAAAAATAAATAAATAAATAAGTATATTAAAAGCAAAAATCTAAATACATTACTTTGAAGCAAATAAGAATCAGGAGACAATTAGTGTGCTAAAGATAGATACACAGAAATTATTTAAGCTGGAGCATAGAAAGCACAAAAGAAGGAAAACTTACAAAAAAAAGCTACAACTATGCACAATTTAGTAAACCTTCTAAGCACTAAGAAAAATCTTAAAAACAAATGGAGTAAAAAGGAGACACTGCTTTCAACGAAACAGAATTTAGACCCATCTGACTACCTAAACAAAAGGGAGAAAATCAGAAGATAATAGAATGTTATCCTTAAAGTGCTAAAAGCAATGACTGCTGTCTTCTAATTCTATACTCACCAAAAATATCCTTTAAAAGAAAAAGCAAAGCAAAACAAACAAAACAAAAAGATTTAAAAGCAAATTTTGGCCAAATTAAAAATGAAAAAAATCACATCTACAGATTGAAAAAAATATTAAAAGCAATTATTTAGGTAGAACATAAATCTTAGAAAAATGGTAATGCAAGGAAAAATAAAGTACAATGGAAAGGGTCAATATGCAGTTAAATAAAAATAAATATAAGGAGTAACAATTTTGGCTTGTGGGTTTTTTAACTGGAGTGATAAAGAACATAATGTGATTGTCAGAGGTTGAAATTTGACAAGAGATGTGACCAAGAAGTAGCTTGAAGAAAATTCTGTGTTGTAGAATGGTTCTGTATCTTGAGTGTGATGGCAGTTACATGAATCTATGCCTGTGTTAAAACTTACAGCTTTGTACACCAAAAATAAATAAATAAATAAATAAATAAATACATAAATAAATAGGACAATGACTGTATCTACTTAAATAAGACAATGACTGTATCTACTTAAATTGTAGAAGTTAAGCCCCTGGCCGAGTAGCTTAGTTAGTTAGAATGTCATTCCCATGTGACCAGGTCGAGGGTTCTCTCCCCAGTCAGGGCAGGTACAGGAACTAACCAATGAGTGCATAAATAAGTGGAACAAGTTGATGTCTCTCTCTCTCTCTCTCTCTCTCTCTCTCTCTCTCTCTCTCTGTGTGTGTCTCTCTCTCCCCCTCCCTCCTTCCCTCTCTCTATATAAAAATCAATAATAAATTTTTTAAATAGAAGTTAAAAAATTGTCAATTATAACAAAATGTGTGAGAGGACAATGTAATTAGAGTTCTAAAGCTCACAAATTGTCTGAAAAGTGATAAAAACACCAAAGTATGCTCAACTGTAATCAGTTAGAAATTGCAATCTCTAGGGTGTGTTGTAAAAGGATAGTAAAATAATGTAAAATCAATAGGTAATAGAGGAAATAAAATACTGAAAGTAATTAATTAATGAAAAAAGGAGTAAAAGAGAAAATAAAATGAAATAAATGAAACAAATAAAAAACAAATAGGAGGAAGAAATAACCACAAATACACCAGTAATAACATTTTGTCTGAATGGGACAAATAGTTCAATTAACAAAGATTATTGGAATGGATGTTGTTTGTGAAAGCCACACCTCAAATGTAAGAACACAGTAAAATTAAAAGGGTGGAAAAAATAGACCATGTAAACAATAACCAAATATAGTTTGTGTCCCTATAGTAATAACAGACACACTACAATTTGATGCAAAAAGCATTACTAAAAACAAAAGGAAATATTTCATAATAAAATTGGATCAACATACCAAGAAGCTAGACAATTCTGAATTTTATGTACTTAATAATATAACTTTGATATGTACACAGGGGTGGGCAAAAGTAAGTTTACCGTTGTGAGTACACAAAACACAGTTTACTCTTTTATTATTTTTTTATTAATTATTGTTTTATATTGCATGAAAACAAGTATAAATGTACTTTTGCCCCACCCCTGTGTATAAGACAAAGCTGATATAACAACAACAACAAAAGTACTTTAAACCACAGCAGCAGTGAAGACAATAACACACCTCTCAAAATGGCTGATAGAGTAAGATGACAAAATGAATAATGATATATAAGCTCTGAAAGCATGATTAACAACTTCGACCTAGTTGACATCTGTACAGCTTGGTTGCTGTCACCTTGGCACCATTATTAGCAATCCCATTTTCCAGAATACGGTTCCCTGTAACATTTCAGGTTGTTTTTTCCACATACAGGAACTTGGGGCAATTTGGAAGTCAGGAGTGAAATCAACCAGTTTTTAGAAAATCATGGCCATCAGGTGCCTGCAGGCTTTCAGATCTCTCACAAGTCCACACTTCATTGTCTCTGATCATAGAGTTTTCTGATGGTAACAGCATTCTTTCCTTCTCCGGGGCATTAGACTGAGGTTTTATCAGTTTTCCAATCTTCATTCAGCCAGTACTCCTACATTTGTGTAAACCCTTTCCCCTTATTGTTTTCTTCATTCCCCTCATACTTTTCAGTAAATGCTGCCTGTGATCTGCTTAGATAACCTTTAGGGTCAATGCTGTCATTCACAGATGTTGTAACTGTTGGCAGCTATGGTACATGGCTTCTCCCTTCTCTGAAGAACTGCCACCACCTGTGGATGATGTTTACCCCCAAATTCCTGGGGTGGCCTTTCCCATCTGATTTAAGGAAATATAACCTGGGCCTACAGAAAAGGGACTTCTGTAGTATTATCTTGTATCATGCATGGTGTAAGTGCTAGCCATTATTAGAAAAGGATGGGCCACTTCTTTGTATCCAGGAAGTCTAGGGGAATGGCAGAGTCAACACCTACAAGGACATTCACCCACATGGCCTCATATAAGTTTCCAGGATCCAAAATTTTTCCTACCAAGCTCTAATCTTCACACAACTGACCTGACTTAACTGAAAATTTGAACATCTCTGGAGTGCTGTTCTTACAGTTAAGTGTTCAACATGCTGTTCATCTGTGCCTGCATTTCCAATATAGGCAGTAAGGGCCTTTTATATCTATCACTGGAGCTCTTTAGCTCTTACACTTGGCCATTAACAGCTGCTTGTTTACAGCCCCCAGTCTCTCATTATCCTTCTGCAAGGAGTCAACACAACTTGGTAGTAAACAGCCAGCTCCCCTGCACCTATAGTCTTTCTTTCATATATTTCAAATGCCTGTATTATTGAGTACTTGCGACAACATCCCTGCTCCTCTGAGATAATCTCTCAGGCCACCACTGGTGATATCTTTGACAGTCAAGTTACTATTTTACCCTGCCTATGCCCATGCCCCATTCCACCTTTGAGCCATTCTTAAACACCCATCTTACTGCCTGTTTCCTCAAACCACTCTCAGTACCTCTTATGTTAGCTCAGATTCTCTGAGAAGCAGATTCCAAAATGAAATTAAACATATGAGTATTCTATTGGGAAAATGCCTGCATGAGCAAAATTGGAAGGGAGCCAGAGAAATTTAGGAGAGTTATCAGACCAGGATGTAATTCTGACCCCTTAGGAAAGAGAGGAGAAAAAAGCTGGATGGATGTAACCTAGACTGCACAGTCACAGAAAAAAAGTGATGGACAGAGATATAGGGAAATCTTTAAGCCAAATATGGCTGTCAGAATCTTGTCATGTTTGTCTCGGTATCCCAGTGGCAGTCATTGACTGGAAGTAGCCAATGACAATCAAGTAAACAGTAATTGGCCACATTAAAAATATACACTGCAGTTCAATGAGGGGAAGGTGGTCTAATCAATAAATGATACTGAATAAATGAAATCTGTATATGGAAAAACTTCACCTCTATTTTACTGCACACAAGATATTTATCTCTAGATATATTATATGTCTATAATGTGAAAAATAAAACTGTAAAGTACTTGGAGGAAAAGCATTGACCAGAAGTAAGAACTATTACAAAATAAAACACTAAATATAAAGGGGAAAAAAGTACTAATTTAAGGGTCAGAAGTTCTTTCCATGAAGCAACATTAGGAGAAAAAGTTCAAGACACAGAGTGAAAATAGATTTTTATACACTTATTTTTAAAGGATTTATGTCCATAATATGCAAAAATCTCATATATTTATGAATATAAAATGTCAGTAATAAAGTGGACAAAACAATTTTAAATGGTCAAAAGATATGAGAATTACTTTGCAAATAATAGAGAAGGATATATAGACCAAATGAATTATATAATATGAATAGGTGTTAAGCTTCATTAGACATCATGGAAATATCAATTAAAATCACTACAGACTCACCAAATAATTAAAATTAACCCTGACAATAAAAAATATTCACAAATATTTGCAACCATTGGAACCCTTATACATTGTTGGTGGAAGTGTAAATTTGTCAAACCAATTTAAAACATTTGATACTATATCCTAAAGCTGAAGATATACATGTCATGTTACTAGGCATTTTTCTATTATTCGTCGTCGTCGGCAGCCGTCCGTCTCGAGAGACGATGGTGTAGCTTCTCAAGAATCTATCTGCACCGCCGAGAATGGCTGTGCAGTCCGACTCGGGAGTGACATCGTATCTGTCCCCTCCCGTGTTGAATCGACATCTTGCGATGACGCTGAAGCTACAGAGCCTGGGCAGGGTGATATGGAGGGTCTGCTGTTGCCCATGCAGCAGACCCCCCCTCTCTTCGCAGCTGAAGGGTCCAAGGGAAAGACGGAGTCAATACAGCTTGGCTTCAGGTGCGCCGCAGGAGTTGCCGGTGTTGACTACAACGTCAAACCGCCTTAGGGACTCCGGCTCCGGATTTTCTGTCGGGGTTTACTCCCTTAGCCTTTCCCCTGAAGAGGTATGCCGCAAGGCAGCGGAGGTTTTTTTGGAGTCAGAGTTTTCCTTTTCTATTATTAATACTGCATATACAGCATATAACAGAAACATACACATTTCACCAGAAAAGGAGTTTAAACATATTGACTAAAAGCATTTTTAGCAACAGTTTTCAAAAACTAAACCTAACCTAAATGGATACCATCAAAAGAATAAATTGTTTTTGTATTAGTTTCCTGTTGCTTCTGTAACAAATTATCATAAACTTAGTGGCATAAAACAATTTAAATGATTATCATACAGTTTTGGAGATCAGAAATCTGAAATAGGTCTCACTGGGCTAAAATAAATATGTTGGCAGGGCTGTGTTTCTTTCTAAACACTTTAAGAGACCATCTGTTTTCTTTTCCAGCTTCAAATGTCAGCCACATTCTCTGGCTTATTGTCCTCTCCCATCCTCAAAGCCAGCAATGGTTGGTCTTTCTCATATCCCATTTTTATGACACTGAATCTGCTCCCCTCTTACATATTTAAAGACCCTTGTTAGGATGTTGGGATGATGCAGGATCATTTTCCTATTATAAGGCCAATTATTTAGCATCTTTATCTGCAAACTTAATTCCCCTTTGCCATGTAACGTAACCTATTCTCAGCTTCTGGGGGCTGAGATATACCCATATTTTGAAGGTCATTATTCTGCTCACCATGATATGTATTCATAAATTATAAAACAATAGGGCAAGGAGAATGGGAAATATGCTATGAGCAATGAGGTGGGTGAATCTCACAACCATACCATAAAGTAAAAGAACCCATACACAAAAATGGACATATTATGTTATTGATTCTGTTCAAACAAGGGACTGTCCAGAAAAAAATTTAGACATTGTTAATATAACAAGAATGGTTTGCATGACATCCATGGAACCTGGCGGCCAAAGCATGTACATGTGTGAAAAATGATGACTTCATTATACTAGTCAATGAGGTGGTAGACACTGTTGAGTGAGCATGTGTACTGTGTGGCCATAGCATTCAAAATTACTGAGTGAGTAGGGCAATGAATCGGCATCAGATTTTTCATTAAGCTTGAACATTCTTCCACAGAAACTATTCATCTGATTCAGAAGGCTTTTGGGGAAGATACAATGAGTGGAGTGCAAATAAAAGTGTGGCACAAACACTTCAAAAGTGGTTGAGAACATGTTGAAAGGGATTCACATTCTGGAAGGTGTTCAACAAGCAGAACACCTGAGAATGTTGAATGTGTATGGGCTGCAATCAACAAAGATTAGGGACTTGCAGTGCAAGAACTGGAAGCTGATCTGGGGATTCCAAAAACTACACTGTCTGAGATTTTGACACAGGATCTTGGCATAAAACATGTCATGGCAAAATTTGTTCCATGGCTTCTGCTACCAGAGCAGAAGGAACATCATGCTGCAGTTGCTAATGACCTGATTCAAACTACTGCCAATGAACCAAATTTCCTCAAGAAGGTGATAACTTAACTAGAGATGAATCATGGGTCTACGGCTATGTTTGTGATGTGGAAATGAAGGCCCAGTTGTCCCAATGGCAGTCTCCTGGTTCTCCATGCCTGAGAAAGTGTGGCAAAGTCACAGCAAGATCAAGACCAAATTAACTGTGTTTTTGGATTGGGAAGATGTTGTCCATCATGAGTATGCCCCTCTAGGTCAAATAATCAATAATAAGTACTACCTCAGTGTTCTTTATTAGTTGAATGATGCAATACAATGAAAATGGCTGCAGCTATAGGCAACTGGTTGATTGGCAGTTCCTTTGTGACATTGTGCCCGTTCATTCATCACATCTCATACAGAGTTTTTTGGAAAAACATCAAATAACCCAAGTGACTCAGCCCCCATACAGTCCAGACTGGTATCTGTGACTTTTGGCTTTTCCCCAAACTAAAATCATCATTGAATGGGAAGAGATTTCAGACCATTGATAAGATTCAGGAATATACTCTGGAACAGATGATGTCAATTTCAACAAAGGATTTTGCAGTGTTTTGAACAGTGGAAAAGATGCTAGGAGAACTCTGTGAGATCCCAAGGTGTCTATTTTGAATGGAACTGAGACATCATTGTCCTGTGTACAATGTTTCTTGTGCCTTGCATCTTCTACAATAAATGTTTCTTTTTCATATTATATGACTGGATACTTTCTGGACAGATCTTGTATATGGTTCAAAAGATAGGCAAAACTGTTCCATGTGTCAGAAGTCAGAACATCGTTACCATTAGGGGACAGGTAGCGCCTGTGACCAAAAGGACATCTGAATGCTGTCAATGTTCTATCTTCTGCTTTGGGTGTTGGTTATATATGTCTGTGTTCAATGTATGAAAACTTACCAAGATTATGTCTGTGTGTGTGTATAATTATTTGTTCACTTTCTGTATAGATAATATATATCCATGAAAGTTTACTTTAGAAAATAATATTAACAGACTTCATGCAGTTCTGGCTGAAGAATTTCCCAAAGAAAGATATGGGTGCTGTTATCAAAAAAAGGAACAACTATTCTAGGTAGACCAACCAGTTATACTCATGTTATATATATTTTTTAATGTATAAATATATGTATATAATAGGTTCATATATAAAATAAATAATAAAACTAAGCAAACCCAAACAATATTGATAAATTACAAAATAAATAATATAGTAACCATTGGGACTGAGTTTGGGATATGGAATCAAGGGATAATTTTCTTGAAATCAGTGCCTTTGAATTTTGAGAAATACCTGTTAGTGGTGTAGATTCATAGGGGAGGTGCTCTGAACAAGGAACAAACAGGAAATTGATTTGTCTTATATGCAGCTTGTGTGACACATTTTTTGGAGAGCAATTTGGCCATATGCAGCCCTTTTAGGGGTAGCATGTATCTAACTCCTCACCCCCTAACTCACATTGTAGTCACAATGAACTACTTTTAGATGCATGAAAAGCCTACGTCATAGCTTTATTCAATACTATGTACCATCCTTTCTCTAACATGTAATGGCCTGTGTTCTCAGTTTATATTTTTTTAACATGTCATGACTGTCTGCCTAAATCTATGATGTATTTGTTTGGATTTTTTCCTGAAAAATAGTATCTTCTTATGAGATCTGTTCAGTACATCAGGCAGAAAATAATTAGCTAAAGCTCCAACTCCAGTTTTTAAAAAGCAATGTTAAACACTAAACTAAACTAGAAGTATATCTAATGTGACAAACAGGCCAGAAATTTTTTCTCAGTTGGAAACAGCTGCAAAATAATTCCAAAAACCAATATTTTTTATAGCAGAAAATACCTAAAGGAGATTTAGTGGCAGTGATGGAGTGTCTCAGAATTAAAGAGAAGTTTAGGGGCCCCTATTACAGGGAGATTTTCTGTAACTTTCTAAAGGAGTTTTTGGTGTCTGACCTGCTACCTTGACCAGCAGGGACCCCACAACGCTAGGCCTGCTGGGCAGTGCCTGGGAGAGGGTGGGGCAGGGAGTAAAATCTCCTCTGCTTGTCACAGTACAGGGCCAGAATGGGGAAGAGCATTCCCCCCACAGTCAGTGCCTGCCTGGGAGGAAAGGGACGCTTAGTACTCTCACACCTAATTCAGCTAAATTAATCAAGAATTAGAAAAAGGCTATGATTAGGGGTGGGGGGACAAGAATGGATAGCTAGAACACAGAGAATTTTTCAGGCAGTGAAACCACATATGATACTCTGATGGTGGGTCCATGCCATTATAAATTTGCCAAAATGCATAAAATGTACAAACTAAAAATGGTCCCTATAGACTTAAGATGATAGATAATGCTGTGTTGGTGTAGGTTCATCTCTTGTAATAAATGTACAACTCTGTTGGCAAATGCAGGTAATGGAGGAGGCCGTGTACATCTGGGGCAGGGGTTATGTGGGAAACATCTATACTTTCGTCTCATTTTTTTTCTGTGAACCTAAAACTTCTCTGAAAAGTTATTTGTCAAAAAAAAAGCTATGTGGATTTAATAATACATCCTGTTGACTGATAATACATGTAATCTATTATAGCTTCTTGAAACTGAGATTTACAATGAATTGTTTCTTTGTCCTATGGAGATTATCTTTTTTTAAATTTTAGAAGCTTCTTTTATCATAATAATTCTTTTTTAATATAATTATTACTTTCTTTACTTCATTTTCATTTCTTCCCCAAAATCCTCTGTTCGAGTTATAATATTTAACACTTTAAAATTTAAATAGTAAGAACCCAATAGACCCCAGTAAAAACTTTACCTTTTTACCACTGTGCTCTTTTTATTTTTAATTTTAATAAACTCCCTTTCTATTGGTTTTTTTGTGTTCTTTAGATGAAACATGCAACTTGTGTGAAACGATATTAATTACCTAGAGATAAATTGATACTAGTAATTCAAATAAAATCTGTTATATAAAGAGATCTATATTCCTTCGAATGACAAAAGCATGTGAAAAAATATGAAAGAGGGAACTAAACAGAAGATCCAGAGATTTCAACTGAATTTTTATCACAGCCTCTGAGAAATATTATCACTTCTCAATTGAATGTGGAGAAATGCTGTCTGAAGAAAGAAAATCTTAGTGAAGACTATTCCTTCAAGTCTAAGTTGAGTATGCTGATCTCCATCTGTTCTCTAATGAGGCTGATGATAGGATAAGAAGAAAGAAACACTCTTATGTGACAATAGGGAGAGAGAAACATAAGAAAAGTGTTTGATAAAGAAACTATTTTATAAAATCAAATTATATCAATACCTTAAATTCCTTAATATCCCTTCTAGCTCTAAAGGGTAAGATCAGTCAAAAAGTTTGATTCCCCTAGAATACCATATTGTTGAAAGAATCCAATTTATTTTTGGCCTTGCCTAAAATCATATGCATTCCACTCTAGGCATTTAAATTTTTTTCCATATTTTAGAATTATATTATCTTTTTTAAAAGCAAAAAAGCCTACATTTCCCAGTTTCATTTGATTAATGAGATATTTGCTTGATAATTACAGAAGACTAGTGAGAATATAGCCATTAATTTGATTTATAATGAATAAGTATTAAATAAGTTTCTGTTCTCTACATACACATAAGATCAAGCTAATGAAATTTTTACATTAATACTGCTATTTATAAATACTCATATTGGTATTTATAATGATGCTAGAATTACATGGTAGCGGTAGCCTCATAGGACTTTATAAACTAGTATCTAATTCTTAATCAATTTATATTTTACTTTTATTAATCAATAAATCAGTTTATTATTAAGAAAAACAGACTTTATTGACCATTAAACATACATGAACAAATCTTATATTAACATCTACAATGAGTTGATATAATTTTCTTATCTACATTTATAAGTCATTATGACTAAAGGACTAATTAAACATTATTTTTAAAATCTACCATTTGAATAAATTTTCATTAATTTATCAGTCTCCAAAAAAATGTTTTAAAATAACTAATCCTCCTTAAATATTTTGAAAAAATTTATACCAATGGTATTCAGTTTTAATTACAATTTATGCCTTGTGTTTAAATTGCAATTTAAACTGTTTGGTTTGTTCTTGAAGTTAATTAACTAATTGAGAGACTCGTTCTTGGTATAATTGAGATAATAGAGCAGATGTGGAAATTTATTGTCATCTCTTGGAAGCGTCCCAAACTTAGACTTTTTCTCTTTGTCATGTTTAACTAACCTTTAAAACCATGTGATTCTTCAGGGTGAGAGATGTCACTCATTTATGTTTCCAGTGGACAGTGAGCAAATGTCATGATAGACAATTGTGAGTTTATTACATTCAAACCTTTACATTTGAATTAATACTGATAGTACTTTCTACATAAGTTTTGTCATTAAATGCTAGCATCATACAAGTAAAAGAAGTATATAGGGAACATATTTTCATCTTAAAGACATTAAATAGTAATTTATTTTACTCAGATTTAATTTGTCATTCAATTGTTCAATCCTATTTCTTTCAGGTAATAGAGAGTAAAAGCAATGAGTCCTACTATGTGGATGTTAATAATCACACATTTGACATGTTCCCTGCACAAAATTCAAACTGTCACTCTTTTCTTTCTATTTTCTCTCTTGGAAGGTATCTTAATGAGGTGTGGTGGAGCAACTCTTTAACTATACATGTTCCTCATTATTGAAAAGTTGTAAGTAAGTGTTTATTTCATATTGGCTTTATGGTCGTTATACCACAAGGTGCTTTACAGGTATCATTTTATTTAACCCTAACAACAATATATACTATTTTGTAATAGCTTTATATTTACAGTTGAAGAAACTGGAGCACAGAAAGGATAGATAATTTGTCCAAGGTCCAATAGGGAGTAAATTTGCAAACCAGGAGTAGTCTAAATTCAGAGCCCAATAGTTATATATATATATATACACACATGTCTGTGTATATATATACATGTCTGTGTATATATATGTATATATATATACATGTCTGTGTATATATATGTATATATATATACATGTCTGTGTATATATATGTATATATATATTTGAGAATATGTATTTGCATAAATATGCATAATCTTTTACATTCTGATCCTTTTACTTACAATGACAAAACAGACAAAAGACATTCAAGTGGTTCATAAAATGGGTGGAAAGTAAAGACTATAAAATCACTAGTGCATATAATGTAATTCAATATTTCAGTAATGCTTTTCAATAATTCAACTTCTATGCAAGAAGAAATGTGGCTTTAACATATAAACTTTCCAGATTCTACATGGCCTAGTGGTTTATGTAAAATTTTTAGGCACTAAAAGTATATTCTTAACAATGTCAAGACCATTGACAAATAATTTGAATATTTGCTAATTAAAATTCCAGATATATAGATGAAAGTTTACTATTGGTAATTATAAGCCCCTGTAGTGAGCAATTAATCTTTTATAGTATTAGTATTAGGAAAAATTATAATGCTCATTATTTTGCAGGTGGAGCAGGTTACAGCAGATTTTCAATATGAGCACGTTATTGTTTAGTGGAAGAAGTTTGATCTTTAGAATAAATATATATATTTAAATGCTATAGATAGTGGAATGCTATATTTGGTCTGTTGTTTAAAGCACAAATGTGTTAGTTATTGAGTACCTAAGAATGATATGAAGAGGAAATCCTCATTCAGCCCATAGCCACAACAAAGAAACTGATTTTCTGACAGTACTGGATTTTAATCAGTTAATATTGCTTGTTTTTAGCTCAGGGAGAAAATGATTTTTTTCTATGTAAACTAAAGGGTTTCATAAATTAAGTATACTACATTTCGTGCTTAATCACTAAACCTAAAATACTTAGAAATACCTTGAAAATCAGCACCATGGACAGCACACCCCTCCCCAGGAGGATTTCATTATAAAGATGACTGAATGCTACAGAGGGCTCTGAAGCTTAGGCCATTTAAGTGCTGAATCACCATCAAAGCAAATTCATTAGAGCTGGTGGAGAGCAGATACACAAAAAATAAGCCAAAAGTTATGTCATAGTGACCATTCAAATGTTTCACTTTTTTTCACATGTTTCAAACTGTATTATTTTTCCTATCGTCCCTATTACATGTGGGTCAGTGCCTTAAAAGCCACTAGTGCTGAAGCACAAATTTCAAAGAGTAGATCATGATTAGCCTTTGGTTTTCTATTTGTAGCAGAAATGAGCTTATCAGTGGTTTGTTAGCATGCTTTGACACTCCTGCACTCCTGTTTCACTGACATACACTAGACGGGCATCCAGAGAAACTCTTCTTGGGCATTCATGTGTATCAGGTTTGGTACTCTTACTGTCAGCTTGATAGGCCCACTAAATAACTGGGAACTGATCCAGAAGCAACATTTGTTCGTTCTGTACAATTTGTTAGAGGATCTATGTGCACCATACTGGATGACAGCTATTTTAGGGAATAATGATTACACTCAAATATAATTGTCTTTCCACTGCCTCTTCCCATTAGCTAACATTTTCTCTCTTTTTTTCCTTTACCTTCTCTCAGAACATTTATTGTATTTTTTGCACTATAAGATGCACCTGACCATAAGACACACCTAGATTTAGAGGCGAAAAACAAGGAAAAAAATATTCTGAACCAAATGGTGTACTAAAATATTTAATAAAATAAAACAGAATAATATTTCAGCCATGTAAAATGAACAGCAGTCAAGAGCGGTATTAAGGACCATCACCACTGTCATTAACAAATGAGGAAAGGATTTAAGGTTCAAGTTCTCTTCTAGTTTTCTGGAAACCCCAGGTCTGTGATGCAATATTTGCTCCATAAGAGGCAAAGACATTTCCCCCCACTTTTTTGGGGGTGGGGGAGTGCATCTTATGGAGCAAAAAACATGGTAATCTCAATTACATAGGCAAAAAAATAAGTTTTTTCCATCTAATATGTTTATAACCATTAAGTGATTTACTTTTATGGAAAATGTGTGTGATCAATCTTATGAAACAAGCAGTGACTATAGTAACAAAGACAACTATATATTATACATTTTTCACAAAGTCACTGCTATAAAGTCATTTTACAATACATTGTAAGTTTACAATGCATTATTACAATACACTTTATAATATTTTACAATATATTTTTATTTATCTTTCAACTCTGTAAAGAATATTTTGGCATAATATGTTCATTTTATTCATGCTCATCATTTTATGATTAATTTTTACATATTTCCCCATACTTGTTTAGTACATCCTGTGACATTAAATCTTTCTGCAATCTTTCCAATTAGTTTGCACACATTTAAGAACCAAGTTAGCTCAAAATGAATCATATCCTAATCAATTATAATACATCTTCTAATGGTTTTCCCTCTAATTAAATATTGAGTCATTATACTTATGTAGATATGTGAGCCCCATACTCTGCTTCTGAAGCTTAAGGAAGAAAAAAATTGACAGTCTCATTCTACACATTTTTCTGATGAGTTACCTCAGATTCAGAAGACAGCACAAGCCTCTGATATGTGAATCCAGAAGTTCGTGGAAACTACAAATATGTATTGAAGTTTTTTCTTCCTGATTATATGTTATATATTATTGTAAGGTAGATTTATGGAAGCAGGTTTGTCCAGAAGCAAATGGTATATTTTTCAGGAGTATGATTTAAACCTAATAGGTCTGAAGAAGTTAAGTTTTAAACACTCATTTTCATATATTTGTGTGGAATAATAGTATCTAATTTATGTCTTTTGAGAATAAATGACATAGCACTATAAAGTGCATATCACCGTATCAGATACATGTTTATAGCTGAGTAAATGGTAATAATAAGGAAAAAATGACTAGAATTAAAATCTTTCTATGGTAGTCCAGCCAGAACACTGTACTATAGTGTAAGTACACTTTGCTCAAAAATAATCTCTTGAGATTATACTCATATTTTAGTGAAACTAAAATTGGTAGTTGCTAGATTGACTGCTCAAGACATATGCAATCTCTCTAATTCTTCAAATAATATTTGGGATTATCACATATCAGATAATTGATCATTTGGAGAGAAAAAAATAGTTAAAAGAAACTTACTTTAGAATGTCATGAGACAAAGGCATAGGAAAGCCATACTTTAAATGTTTTTCCTATGGATTTGGTACATTAATACTGATTATACTACCTACATGTATGAGATAATTATTCAGCAACTTTAAAGCTCTGACCCCAGAGTTCAGTTTAACTTCCTATGAGGGCTGCTTGTAAGGCTTTATTATAGTATGATTATGATATAATTTAAACTCTAAGTACATATATTACTCAGAAGGCTATGCTTTATAGACATTATTACAGGCTTGAGGAAAAAAGCAAGATAGAATTATCATCTGAGAAAGTGGGTAGTTATTTTTTAAATATAAGTGAACAATAACAACATGTTTATTTTTAATAGGAAAAAATATCACTCAACCTTAGTTTCTGTTCACCTGGAAAAGCAGATTTGAAAATGCTTATTATTTTAAGAGATGATGTGTTCAATTAACTTTTATTGCTAAAGAGGTGATAAAGGATAAGAAGAAAAATCATAAAGGAAATTAAATGAGCATTTTTTCAGGTGTCAGGACCCATAAAAGACAAAATTGAGTCCTTCAAGGCATTTTACTAAATGAAAAGATGGCGGTTCATTGAACTCTATTTTTTTCTATTATATTTTATTGATTGGCTATTAAAGTTGTCCCAATTTTTCCCCCTTTTCTCCCCTTCCACCCAGCTCCCCCCACTCCCTCAGGCAATCCCCACACCATTGTTCATATCCATGGGTCATGTGTACAAGTTCTTTGGCTTCTCCATTTTCTATCCTGTACTTCACACCTCATGGCTATTTTGTAACTACCTATTAGTACCTCATCATGCCCTCACCTCTTCACCCATTCCTCCACAACCCCTCCCATCTGGCAATTATCAAAATGTTCTCTGTATCCATGGTTCTGTCTCTGTTCCTCTGGTTTGTTCAGTTTGTTTTTAGATTTATGTTGATAGATATATATTTATTGCCAAAACTATATTGTTCATATAGTTTTGATCTTTTTCTTCAATAAGTCCCTTTAGCATTTCATGTAATAATGGTTTGATGATGATGAACTACTTTAGATTTTTCTTGTCTGGGAAGTTCTTTATCTGCCCTTTGTCTCTAAATGATATCTTTGTTGGGTCAAGCAATTTTGGCTGTAGGTGCCAGCTTTTCATGACTTTGAATATTTCTTGCCAATCCCTTCTAGCTGGCAAAGTTTTTTTTGAGAAATCAGCTGACAGTCTTATGGGAACTCCCCTGTAGGTAACTATTTGCTTTTTTCTTGCTGCTTTTAAGATTCTCTCATTATTTTTAAGTTTTGGCATTTTAATTATAAGGTGTTTTGCAGTGGACCTCTTTGCATCCAACTTGTTTGGGAATCTCTGTGTTTCCTGGACTGCAAGTCTATTTCCTTAACGAAAAAGTTCCAACATTTGCATCATAGGGGTACCAGAGGAGAAGAGAAAGAGCAAGAAATTGGAAATGTATTTGAAAAAAAAAAGAAAGAACTCTTTTTATTTTATTTTTTTACTTTGATTTTAAGATAATTATAGATTATTTTGTACCCCTCACTTAGCTTCTCCCAATGGTTACATTTTACATAATTATAGCACACTATAAAATCAGGACATTAGCAATGGTACAATGTGTATGCATAAGCCCATGCCATTTTGCCACAAATGCAGATTCATGTAATGACCATGTCAATCAAGAAACACAACCATAGAACATTTTCTACAAACCATCCTCAGGCATTCTCATTCCTTGTCCTACTTCAACATCCATTCACAAAAAAGAGAAGAAAAGAAAAAATAAAATAAGGAAGGGAAGAAAAAAAGAAAGAAAGAAAGAGAAAGAGAAATATTTATACTGTTAGTATTCAAAGATATTTCACTTTCTTACTTTAGAACCATGCCAAAATAAGGGAAGACTTCCAGAAAATTCTGTTATGTTGTACAAGGACACACTTATTTATGGACCTAGATATTCACTTATGTTATAGAAACTTTATGCCCAGCTCTGTGTTCTGCCTAATAATCCCATTCATGATAAGTTATATCATTATGTATCTAGAAGTTTCATGTCCATTTACAAATGTTGCTAATAGGTATAAAATATTAAACTATTTTCATCTAGCAACAAAAGTTTGAGTGAAATTGTATTAGTAGCAAGATAGTCACTGTATGTGTCCTGTAAAATTGTCCTTTAGAATATTCTAAATTTTATCTGATTAGAGGTAAAAATTGTGGAACTAAAGAATCAATTATCATTCAGGGGAATCATTTTGCATGAAATATGTCAAACATACAAAGATTCTTAGAGAGGTTGAATACCTGAAGGAAGAATATATTAAAACAGTTGTATTATATTTTAATTCTTATTCTATATTTGAAATTTTACTTAAAATGAGGAGTAGAATGGACAAAAGAAAAATATAACATCAAAACAAAATCTCAATAGATATATTCAGCTCTCAAACCTTGTAGGAAACTGCAGAAAGAGACATCATAATTAAGTTACTTACTGCCAGTGGCAAAAAGAAAACTTTAATGGACACATTACATACAAAAGAACAAAAAAAGAATGACCACATATTTCTCCTTGGAAACAATGCAAATAAGAAAGCAGAAGAACAACATCTCTACATTACTAAAGTATAATCAGTCTAGAATTTCACATGCAGCAAAAAGATTTTTTCAGAAATGAAGATAAAATGTAAACTTTTTTAGACATAGATAGAAAGGGCTGAAAGAATTAATCACCAGCAGACCTGAAGTATAAGAACTATTCATTGAATTTCTTTAGACAGAAGGAAAAAATGATATCATATATAACTATAAATTACATAAAAGAATGTGAGGAACTAGAATGGTAGCTACAAAGGTAAATATAAATGTTTTCATTAAATAAATGTTTTAAAGAGAAAATTAACTTTAAAATACAAATAATAACAATGTGCTGTGGGATTTAAAAATGTGTATAAGTAAAATGCAGGGCAACAGCACACAAAGGTTAACTAGGGAGAAATAAAAAATGTGTGTTTGAAAGGTTCCTATACTATGTGAAGAGGTATAATACCACTTTTGGTAGACCTTCATAAGTTAAAGATGCAACCGTGTAGCCTACATCAACTATTGAAATTATGCCAAAGAAAGATTTGTAGCTAATAAGACAACAAAAGAGATAAAATTGAATTATAAAAAATGCTCAGATAATATAAAAGAAAGCAAAAAGGAAGCATAGGGAGCAAAGGACAGATGAGAAAAAGAGAAAAGAGTAAGAAGAAAGATATAATCCTGATGGATCAACAGTCACTTTTTAAAAAATTTATTTATTGTTTTTCTATTGCAGTTGTCCCACTTTTTCCCCATTGCTCCCCACCACCATCACCCACCCCTTCTCCCACAATCAAACCCACACTTTTATTCATGTCCATAGGTCTTTCATCCTAGTTCCTTGACTATTAAATGTAAATAGTTTAACTGTCTCAATTAAAGTAAGACATTGACAGATTGGATCTTAAAAAGTAAAAGCCTGATCCAACCATATTTTGTCTATTTAAAAATAAAAACTCACTTTAAGTATAAAGACAGACACAAATAACATAAAAGTAGAGCATAGTAAAAGATATACTAAACTAACACTTCAAAAGTATGTGGAAGTATCTATATTAGTATCAGATTTCAAAGCAGAAAATATTAACAGGAAAAAAGAACATTATTTCATAATGATAAAAATGTCAATTCACCAAGAGGAAATAATAATTCTAAATTTGCATGAAATTGATAATAAAGCTTCCAAGCTCATGAAGAAGAAAAAAAAAGTTAGAACATCAAGAAAATTAGATAAACCTATGTTTCTCCTTCAATAATTGATAGAACAAGTAGAGAGTAAATCAATAAGAATATAGAAGACTTGAAGAACACTATCAATCAACCTAACCTAATTATCATTCATAAAAGACTTCAACTAACAAAATCAGAACACACATTTTTTTCAAGGCCACAAGGAAAATTTATAATGATCAAGTATTTTTTGAACCATAACGAGATCTCACATTTTAAAAAATTCAAGTCATAAAATATATATTCTCTTACCACAATACAAATAAACTCGAACTAAATTACAGAAAGATATTTTTAAATCCCCAAAAACCACAATAACGAAATAACATACCTCTAAATAATTCCTAGGTTGAAGAAGAAATTCCAAAGAAATGAGAATTTTTAATTAAATGAAAACAGGCCACAAAATATGTGGGGTTCAGCTACAGAAGTGCTTAGAGGAAAACTTATAACACTAAAAAGCCTATATTACAAAGAATGAAATGTTTAAATCAATTAGTTCAGTTTCTACCTTAAAAAATTAGAAAAAAATAAATGAACCCCTAAATGATCAGAAGAGTGGAAATTGTGATGCTCAGAGGAAAAGGCAATGAAATGGAAAACAGAAAATGTAAATGAAATGAAATTCTGGTTATTTGAAAAAGTAAAAATTAATGAACTTCTGCTAGACTAATCAAGACAATAAAAGTGAAAATACAAATTATTGATATCAAGAAGTTGTTTGGGTGACATGAAAAAAGCATCTACAATGGTTCAAAGATAATAAGAAACATTATGAACAGCTTTATACCAATAGATTCCACAAATTTGATGAAATGAACAAATTCCTTGAAGGATGTGAACTACTCGTTGAAGAAAATTTAGCTGATCTGATTAGCCCTTCTTCTATTAAAAATCTTAAATTTATTTTAAAAGACCTTTTCATGACAAAAACTTCAGGCACAGAGGGCATCAATGATAATACTAACAAACTTTTGAGGGAAAATATGATATGATTTCTATGCAAATTCCCCCGTAAAATTAACAAGGAGGGAATACTTTCCTCACTTATTCTATGAAGTCCATGCTTGGAGACCGAAATAAAACAAAGACACTATAAGGAAAAAGAAAACACTAAAATTCAATAGCCCTCAAGAAAATAGATAGGAAAAAAAATTAGCAAATAAAATACAAGAATATATAAAACTAATATGTTATGAATGAGTGTAATTTATCCCAGAAGTATGGGTTTATTTACTATTTTAAAAAATAAATTAGTGTAATTAACCATATTAAAAGACTAAGAAAAGAAAAGTATTTGAACTTCTCAAGAGGTAGAATAAACATTTGCTAAAATCCAACACTACTTCCTAATAAAACCTATCAGCAAACTGGAAATAAACAGAAACTTTCTCAACTCAATAAAAAACATCTGCTTGAAATGTAGCTAACATATACTTAATGGCCAAATTCTGAAGGCTTTTCTTCTACAATGTGGAACAAGAATAAGATGTCTACTCTCATCACGTTTAGTTTTATATAAATTTTTTAAATATTTGTTCTAGATCTATGAAATATGCCATTAGTATTTAAACAGGACTGTGTTGAATGTATAGACTGCTTTGAGTAGTATAGACACCTTATTGATGTTAATTCTCCCATCCATGAAAACAATGTATGCTTCCAGTTATTTGTGTCTTTCTTAATTTCTTTCTTCAATGTTCTATAGTTTTCCAAGTTTATCTCCTTGGTTAAATTTATTCCCTGGTTCTTTATTTTTCTTGTTGCTATAATAAATGGGATATTTTTTCTAGTTTCTATCTCTGATAGATTGTTGTTGGTGTACAAAAGTGCCATTGACTTCTGAATATTGACTTTGTATGTTGCTATTTTTCCAAATTCACTTATTAGGTCGAGTAGTTTTTTGGTGGAGATTATAGGGTTTTCTGCATACACTATCATGTCATCTCCTTTCCAATTTGGATGACTTTTATTTCCTTTTCTTGCCTGATCACTGTGGCTAGAACTTCCAATACTATGTTAATAAGAGCATTGAGAGTGGACATCCTTGTCGTGTTCCTGTTCTCAAGGGGAAAGATTTTAATTTTTGCCCACTGAGTATAATGTTAGCTATAGACTTCTCATACATGGCTTTTATTATGTTGAGGTATATTCTCTCTATTCTCATTTTGCTGAGTTTTTTTTTTTATCATAAATGGATGCTGGATATTATCAAATGCTTACTCAGAACCTATTGATATGATCATGTGACTTTTGTCCTTTTTTAAAAATGTGGTGTATTATGTTTATTGATTTGTGAATATTGTACCATTCTTGTTTCCCTGGGATGAATCCCACTTGATCATGGTTACCTAACTTGGGGAGACAAAGAAAGAACTCTCAACCAAAAGGAATGGAGGAATCCCCAGAAAAATAACTAAATGAAATTGAGGCAAGCAACCTATCAGACATAGAACTCAAAATAATTGTAATAAGGATGCTCAAGGAACTCAGAGAAAACTACAATGAATTTAGTGGGAACTCCAGCAGCATGAAAAGGGATGTAGAAGCTATGAACAAGAACCAGGAGGAAATGAAGAATACAATATCTGAAATTAAAAATACACTAGAAGGAATTAAGAGCAGGGGAGATGAAGGAGAGGACCAAATCAGTGAGTGAGGAGACAAGGTAGAAAGAAATACCCAGTCAGAGCAACAAAATGAAAACAGATTCAAAAAGAATGAGAATAGTTCAAGGGAACTTCAGGGTGACATGGAACATACCAACATTCTCATCATAGAAATATCAGAAGGATAAGAAAAGGAGCAAGGGACAGAAAGCCTGCTGGAAATAATAATGACAGAAAATTTCCCTAACTTGGTTGAAGGGAAAGGCCACACAAATTCAGGAAGCACAGAGGGTCACAACCAAGATGAACCTAAAGAGACTTACTCTAAGACACATGATAATTAAAATGGCAAATGTTAAAGAAAAAGAGAGAATCTTAAAGGCAGCAAGGAAGAAACAGCAAGTAAGATACAAGGGAATCTCAATAAGGCTATCAGCTGATTTCTCAACAGAAACACTACCAGTCAGAAGGAATGGCATGAAATATTCCAGGTAATGAAAAGCAAGTACCTACAACCAAGACTACTCTATCCAGCAAGGCTCTCGTTTAAAAAGGATGGTGAAATAAAGAGCTTCCTAGACAAAAGAAAGCTTAAAGAGTATGTCTCCACCAAGTCAGCACTGCAAGGGATACTCTTTATCATTTCTATTCAACAGTATAGTGAGTTTCTAGCATATACAATAACACAAAAATAAAAGCCATTTAGATTTGAAGGGAATAAAAAAAATTGTCTTTTTTTCAGAGACATAATTATCTCTGTAGAATATCTGATGGGATCTAGAAAAACAATACCAAATCTAATTAGTGAGTTTAGAAAGATTGCAGGATTCAGTCAGTATACAGAAATCAATTGTATTTCTGTATACCAGTAATAAACAATTGGAAATTGAATTGAAAATATTATCACTTATAAGGGTAGATCTCATGTTAAGTATACTTAACACACACAAAAATTAAAGATAAAAGACTAATTCACTACTTTAAATACTTTAAATATATATATTTCTACCTTTGTATAAAAAACACATGTATTACTTTTTAATTGGTAACAATTTATTTTGAAAATAATGTTCCTATTAAATAAAAAAGCAAACCAGTTACTACTGTATCAAAAAATAAGAAATACTTTGAGAAAACATTGTCAAAAATATGCAAGACCAGTGCACTAAAAACTTCAAAGTATGAAGAAGAAAGTTAAAGAACATATAACTAAACTAAGCAATATATAATGTATATTGATTGAAATATTCAATATTATTTAGCTACCAATTGCCCCAAAATTGATCTATAAACTCAGTGAAATCCTGATATAAAGGTAAAATTGACAAGCATGTTCTCATATTCATATAGAATGCAAAGGATTTAAAAGAAAACAAAACAAAAAACAAAAAAAACAACTTTGAATAAATAGGATTCTTTCTAACTTTAAGAGTTGCCATGGACTCTTGACATGACGATATACAAATAGATCAGTAAAAAATAATTGAGTCTAGACATAAACTTAACATGGATTCAATTAATTTTAGATAAAGGGATATAGTATTTTAGTAAAGAAAGGGTAGTCTTTTCAACAAGTAGTACTAGAAAAATTGGACATTCAGTTTTAAAAGAATTGTCCATGCTTCTCACTACATGAAAAATAAATTTCATATATATTTGTACAGTAGTACCTCTCTATATCGTGGTTCACTTATCGTAGCTTCACTGTATCGCGGGATTTTAAAAAATATTATATTTAATTATTTATCACGGATTTTTTGCTATATCGCAGGATTTTGTGGTACTGTATACATATGTGGTTAAAGTTACGTAGGTTTAAGAGTATAGTATATGTTTAAGAACATAAATAGGATACAAGGGGGGAGGAGGGAGGGAGAGAAGGGATAAGAAGGGGAAGGGTCTAGTCAAAGAACATGTAGAAATGACCCATGGACATGGACAACTGGGTGGGGACTGACTGTGGGAGAAAGGGTGGGCAGGGAGCAGAGAAGCAATAGGGAAAAATGTGGGACAACTGTAATAAAAAAACAAACAAACAAAAAAAAACACAAGTAGTGTTTATGAAAGTGTGGAAAAGGTTAATAGGGGAGTGAGAATGGTTAAGTGTGTGGGAAGGGTTTATAAAGCCTTAAAATATGTATAAATACTAAAGTAAGTGTAAGGTTCCTACTTTGTGGATTTTCACCTATCGTGGGAGGGTCTAGAATGTAATATCTGCAATAAGTGAGGGAATACTGTATATGCATGTATATATGTATATGTATGTATCTCTCATGTATATTATATACATATTTTTCTCCCATTGTCTTGTTTTCTGTGGAAAACTAATACCTCTGTATGTTATCAATTTTTTGGCTGTCTACTAGATCACCTCTATAAGCATGTAAATATAGTATTATTTCCTCACGCTAATATACACTTCTCTTAAATCTACTTTCACCTCCATCGACTCCCTATATTTCCTATCCATTTGAAACAAAATTTCTGCAGGAGTTGTCCATTCTTAGTCTCCAATTCCTCTTTGATTCTCATGTAAATCTACTCTGGTTAGGCTTCCACACATATCACTGAATTTAAAGTGTTCTTGTCAAGATCATGAGTAATTTCCACACTGATAGATTCAAGAGTCACTTTTCATTTTGTTTTTTAATACATCAGAAGCATTTGACAGGAGTGTACTCCTTCCACCTGGATACATTTTTGCAGCTTAGCTTCCAAAACAGTATATCCATATGTTCCTTTTACCCAGACTGTTTATTTCTTCTCAGTGTCCATTGCTATTTTCCCTCTTAGTCCCAGATTCTTAATAGTAGAGTATCATAATAGTTAGTCCATAGTATTCAGGTCATTGAATGCTTTTAAATACCAAGCATTTCACCACTGTCAGATGGCTAGGTATAGCTCAGACCCTTTCACTGTGATTCCAATTCATATATCCAATTGTATAGTTGATATCACCTCTTAGATATTTAATGCGCACCTATAATTTGACATGTTCAAACCTGCACCCTTGATCTCCCCATACATTTGCTCCACTGAGAGAACCTTCTGAATCAATTCAGGGTAAATATATCATTTTAGAAACTAAGATCAGAAATCTCACAGTCATCTTTGACTTCACTCTTTATTTTTTATACCATATTCAATGATTTAGGACATCCTTTTAACTACACTTTCAGGATACATGCAGAATTGGGCCTCTTCTCAATATTTCCATTGTTAACCACAGCTAGGCATACACTTATTTACTTTGTTTGACTTAAAGAACTTATCTGTATATTCCATATAATAATAACTCTTTAATGTTTTTATCAACATTTTATTTATACCTCTACCTATCTATATTTATATATATAACTTTAATAGATTCAAAATTATATATTTTTAAGTTTTGCCTTTTGTGGCTTATTCAGAAAATATTCCTATATCTGATTTAATAAAAGATATTTTCCTGTTTATTCTTTAGATTTTAAATATTTGCTTTTCATAATTATGTCTGTAAACCACTTAGAATAGTTTTGTTTGGTGTGAAATAAAGATCCACTCCTCATCCAAAGTAAAAGAAGTATTGAACTATTTTTCCTTAAAATGTTGTATTGTAATACCACTTTTAACTTCCTAGCCCAGACCCTCTAGACAGCAAAGCTTGGGCCAGAACTAAGGGGAAACACTTTTTTGCAAGATGCAAGCTGAGGTAATGAAGGTGAGAATAAGATGAAAGTGAGGTAAGGAAAGATGTAAAGTAACGCCATACAAAACACATTGTCCTTTGGTTAATGCTGCTTCCAATGAACTGCCAAGGTGCACAACTGCCCCCAGGCTGGTCTGAAAAGGCTGCAATATCAATTACCTTGGAATTGTCCAAAGGAGAGAGGAGGAGAGAAATACCTGCCAGCCTGCCCTCTTTCTTTTGTTGGTTCATTGGTCAATGCTCACACCACAGGGAGTAACCCTCCCACCTCATATATGGCTTACACCTCCAAACCCTCAGAAACTTTTCAGAAAGCCAAATTCTGTGCTCCACAGTAGGGTATATAATCCCAGTTCAAAAAAAGCAGACTAGTGGGGAGAGTGTTCAATGGAGAAAAAAAAAGAAAAATCAAGGAATTCTGAGAAGTCAAACAAGACTGATGTCAAAGGCAGTAATAATTTAAGGTACCCTATATGTTTGTATTTGCTTCTGAGCTTACTATTCTATCTCACTAGTCTGTTTATCTGTCCCTGGAGCAGCATCAAACTGTTTAAATACCGTGGTTTTACAATAAATTGTATGTCTGGTAAATGACAATAAACCTTACTTTTTACGGGCTGATCTTTCACATACATTAATCAGTTTGTCAGGTTCCAGAAAAGTAAAACTATTTGTTATTACATCATATTTATGATTGAAAAGGACCATCACCTTTATGAAGCAGAATCTTTTCATCCTTGAACACAATGTTTCAGTTTTCTTGTTCTTATTCTTAACATCTGGAATATTTAGGTTAGATTTATGTTTTATGGGTCTTTATTGTTATTGTGAAGGGAATTTTTTTAATTCAATTTTTAGATTGGGTTGTGCTGATATGTTAGAACACTATTGATTTGTGTAGGTTAATCTTTACCTAAGAAGCTTACTGAACCCTCATTATTTTTTCTATATTTTATACATGTTCATTTGAATTTTCTGTCTAGAAAATCCTCTGTGAATAGCAGTTTGGATTCAGACTTTCAAATTTTTCTAACTACTTTTTTTTTTAATTGTATTGTCTGAGACTTTCAGCACTATGTTGAATAAACGTATTGACAGATATGTTTGGTTTGTTTCTGTATTTATTTGGTCTTATGACTTCTAATGTTCCACTATTAAGGATGATTTTGATAATATACTATATTAAAGGTAGTTTCCTTCTAGAGTAGTAAAAGTCCGATTTTCATGAATTTTTAATATTATCAAAATTCTATATTTTTTGCATGATCAAATATTTCCCATTTGACCTACTAGTGTGGTAAATTACATTAAGTGATTTTGTAATACTTGAATGCTTTCCCAAAAGAACCCTATATTTTATGTTGAATTAAGGAAAATAATTTTTGAGATTCAGTTCTGGAAAAATGTTATTCCTTTGAATATTAATTATGTGCCTCTGTTACTCCATAAAAATTCTTATATAAGCAAACACCCAGCTTTCTTATTTCATCCTGTTTGTTTCTTAACTACAGTTTAATGTTTTTCAGCTCTTTATATTTCTGATATTATTCTCAATGTTTTGCTTATACCTGTCTCTAAAGTCACTAGCTTTTTTTCAGCTGTGTCTAATTTATTTAATTCATGCACTTTAAACTTTTGATGACTTTTTTTTATTTCTTGAAGCTCTGTTTGATTCTTTTTCATATATGACTCTTATTTCTCATTATTTCATTGTTATTTCTATTCATTTTTAGACCTCTTAAAAAGCTAAACTTTTAATTATGTTAAATCTTTTTATTTGCAAGATGCAAGATGAGGTAAGGAGAATGAGAAAGAAAAAAGAAAGTTATGGAAAGAAAGATGTAAAGTATTTCACTATTAGAATACTTTTGGATAGTATTTCATTAATGATAGATCACTGGGTTCAAAATCTCTTATGTCTGCTCATTCTCCTTCCTAGTGGATGTTTTCCATATATGGTTTATAATTTTATTGTAAGATTTTCAATAGGGATTAATATTTCTCTTTGGGAGTTCCACATACTCTAGGTTATAATGTATATTTTCAGCATTATTTTGATTTACTCCTGATAGGGATGTTCATTTGACATTGTTTCAAATTTGATGGAATATTGACTGCTGACTTGAAATTTCCATGCCAATGTCAATATCTTGAAAGTATTGGTATATTTTCTTGGGAAATACAAAGGCCAGCATTGTTATTGCCTCTCTGAGCTAATGGGAGGTATTTTCTAACTTGCTTTTCTTGGACCAAGTCAAACCTTTGAGGATTTCAGCATACTGAAGTACTTAATTACAACTATCTATGTTCTGACACCTTAAGGACTTTGTGGAAACACCCAGCCCCCAGATCCTTCAACCTGTATATAAGTCGTATATACCACTATACTAACAAAACCTCAATTCAAGCACTTTATACTGTATGAGTTCCCTCTTTGCCTTTTCTTATTTGTTTGCTATGTATTTAAAATCACTGAGCTCATAATTTATCCATCATTTCTCTGTGTTTATAGTTGGGAAGGATCCACCCCACTGTTGCCAAAAGCCCTAGTCTATTCTTTGTCCCTCAACTTTCCTGATAATTTAGACACTTGACCTCACTGTGTTCACATCATTTCTTAACCCTCATTTTATTTATGAATGTTTCCTTAATTGTTATATCCAAAATAGAGTATTTCTGCCAATAAGGAGACACTGATCTTATAACTTTTAAAATTACATATTTTTATTGTCTAAAATATAAGCTTCTTGAGGGGAAATAACACTGTCTCATGCTTCTATAGCTTTATCTCATCTAATCACAGTTACTTAATTAATTTTTTTTTTTTGGTAATATAAACATGAAGAAAAAAAGGTATTGGGGCTTTTTTTAAGTGTCAGATAATATCCCACAATATTGCAAGTTATTAATTTAAACCACACATAGAAAAACCTGGTATGACAGCCATGAAATGGACAGCATTCATACTGAGATCAGACTTTTCCAATTGCAGTCACACTCCCAGCCAATCCTACTGAGTATGTCAGGGGCACTAGAGCCTGGCCATTCATGTCCAACATGGGGCTCCTCTACTGGGCCAGTTTTGCTCTGGGGCTCATTGACCTGTCTGAGGCTTTCTCAGAGTTACACTGCAATCAGAGGCTCTTCTTATCCAATTCCTCTCCTAATACTCCCCCAATATTCTCAGTTCCTAACATCTTGCCCTGCAGTAATACATACACAATAAACATTTGTTAAATGTCTTAAATTAATAGGTAATTTTATAACTATTGTAAAATATTTACAAGGCTGGCCAATTAGTGGAAATCAGTCTCTCTGTACTATAACAAACTGATCATTGTATTAGTTGGGGTACACTCTAAATTGCTATAATAAAGACATCTTAAAACATAGTAGATGAAACAAGATAGAAGTTTGTCTCTCTCACCAAAGGTAAAGCCTCAAGGACTAAAGGAACAGCTTTGCCATCTTAAAGACATGGCTTTAACTCTGGTCAAAATAATCTCTTCAATCCTTCATCTCTCTAGCTAGCAATATGGAGAAAAGTTTAGAAGGCAGTACACACCCACTTGTTTCAATGGCAAGACATGAGCATAGCATGTAATTTATTATTTATTCCTCTGCCTAGGACATCATTACATGGGCACACCTTGCTGAAAGAGAGGCTAAAACATATAGTACTCAGCTATATGGCCATATATCAGTTAGGTCTATTTCCTGTGCAATCAAAGGAGGGTGGATATTGGAACAAGAGAATGAATATTGAACTCTTCTAAATAAAGTGAGTAAGAAACAGTAGATCAGGGGCAAATTAGTGAACTACCTATTGCTATTTTTTTAATTTAAATATTATTTATGCTATTACAATTGTCAAATTTTTTCTTCCTTGCCTCCCTCCACCCAGCCCACCCCAATTCATCACCAATCCCACACAGTTGTCTATGTCCATGGGTTATGCAAAAGAGACTTGTACTAATCTCTTCACTTTCTTGCACACATTTCGCATCTCCCCTCTTACTGCTGTCAGTCTATTCCATGTTTCTATATCTCTGATTCTATTTTGCTCATTAGTTTATTTTGTTCACTAGATTCCATTTATAAGTGAGATCATATGGCATTTGACTTTCACCAACTTGCTTATTTCGCTTAGCATAATAGTTGCCAGGTCCATCCATACTGTCGCAAACAGTAAGAATTTCATTCTTTTTCACTGCTGTGTAATATACCATTGTGTAAATGTTCCACGGTTTTGTTTTGTTTTTTAACCCACTTATCTTCTGATCAACATTTAGGCTACTTCTAAATCTTGGCTGTTGTAAATAATGCTGCCATGAACATAGGGGTACATGTATTCTTTTGAATTGGTTGTTTCATGATTTTTAGGATATATTCCCCTCAATAGAATTGCTGGGTCAAAACATAGTTCCATTTTAAAATTTTTGAGGAAATTCCATACTGTTTTCCACAGTGGCTGCACTAGTCTGCATTCCCACCAACAGTGCACTAGGGTTCCCTTTTCTCCGCATCATCACCAGCACTTGTTATTTTTTGATTTATTAATGATACCATTCTGACATGTGTGGGGTGATATCTCATTGTGGTTTTAATTTGCATCTCTCTAATGGCTAGTAATGTTGATCATCCTTTCATATGTCTATGGGCCATCTGTATGTCCTCCTTGTAGAAGTATCTATTCAGGTCCTTTGCCCATTTTTTAATTGGGTTGTTTATCTTCCTGGTGTTGAGTCATATAAGTTCTTTATATATTTTAGCAATTAAATATTTGTTGTGCCTTTACCTGTTTTTGAAATTAGGATAATATTGGCCTTGTAAAAAGAGCTTAGGCATCTTCCCTCTTTTTTAACTTTTTGAAATAGTTTAGAAAGGATAGGTGTTAATACTTTGAATGACTGGTAAAATTCACATTTGAAGCTATCTGGGAGTTTTTGTTATCAGTCTCTTCAGGTTTTCTGTTTCTTCTTGATTCAGTTTTGGAAGAATGTCTTTGTGGGGTGGCCTTATGTGGTAGAAGTCCCAGGGGACCCAGTGGTGTAGTTTTCATGATCACCTGATAAGGATGCTCTAGGATTGTCTCTTTTATGGGTTACGTGGGCTCTCCTTTTGTATTTGGGTCTTGACTGTTGTTGGCCCGTTCATTGGGGAGATATCCCCTTCATCCAGCTGACTGAGAGACTCAACTCTCACCACATCTTTTATGCTGTTACGTATACAGGTACTGCCAGAACAAAAGAGATCAACACACACACACACACACGAAAACAACACAAGCAAACCACTCAAACAACAAGAGCAAAATCAAAGACAAAGTAGTCAAGAATAATAAAAGTGAAAAGAGAAATGGAATAGTAAAAGAAAGACCAAAGTAAAGTAAAGTGATTATGAGAGGAATGAAGGCAGAGAAACAATAAGGGTACGGAATAGAAAGAGGAAAACAAGAAAAAGAACAAAAAAAAAAAAAAAAAAAAGAGAGAGAGAGAGAGAGAGAGAGAGAGAGAAAGAAAAACAAAACTAAGAAAAGAAAAAATGGAGTAAGGAGGAACTAAGTAAAATAAAATATATTAAAGAATAGAGAAACAAAAAATAAGAAGAGAGAAACAAAAAATAAAAAAATGGCTATGAAAAAGAGAAATAACAAAAATAATGAAAAAGAATGAAGTGGAAATCATCTCAGCAGAGTTTAGTGCCTGCCTACTGGGTTCTTCCTTTGGATAAGGCTCTGATGTTGTCTGAAACTGGTGTAAACCAATGTCAGGCGCTGTCCACATCTAACCCTCAGCAGCTTGTTCAGATCTACAAGCAGTTCACAGTTTGTGTCTGTCTTCTCCGAGTTTGGCTGTGCATAGGATGGGCCAGGCTATGTTGCTAGGCTGGCTTTTATCAGCACGGAACCCAGGGGAGGATCAGCAAATGCCCCAAGGCACCACAGGATCCACTTCCACCTGCCTCTTCCTGCCTGACTGCAGTCTTAGACTGGTTGCTGACCTGTGCCTGAGAGGGTTTCTGGCAGAATCCAGGGGTCCCCTTGGAAGGTGCCATTGAAACTTCAGGGAAGATGGTATGTGTGTTCCCCTGCCCCTAGCCACACCTCTGACTCTGTCCTGGTTTATTTCCCCGAATTCCGCAGGGCAGAGCTCCTAGTAGGCAAGTGGGTAGGCTTCAGAGCCCAGACTTTCGGCCTGTAGGAAACCAGGAGGGTGTTTCTATGGTTCTCCCGTGCTGGAGAAGTGCCGGTTTGGTTCCCAGGAAAGTGTGTCAAATGGCTGCACCCTAAAGCCAGTCTCTGAGTCTATGTATGCTGCTGCCTCCTCAGCAGGGGTGAAGACGCAGGAGGCGGGGAAAGAAAGAAAAAAGATCGACGTAGGGTGGGGCAAACAGCATTTCAGAGGGTGGGGCAAGTGGTATCCCACGAGGTGGGGTAATTGTTTTCCTTCTGGGAGGAGCTTGCGCTTTCCGGGAAAGAGGGCCATTGCAGCCGTACTGAGGTCTTTCCCAGCACAGATATCCCGGCAGCCGCTCCTGCACGCCTCTCCCCAAGCCTCCTATTCCAGACTCTCTTCGAGCAACTCCCGTCCACACTGCCCTCCCTTTTCTCAGTCCAAGATGATTGGCAGCAAATGGATGGAGAACCTGTGCTTTGGGCCCTCACAGATATATTGGCTTTGTCTCCAGCGGGTTCCGCCTTTTCCGGGCAGACAAAATCCCTCACAGCCTTTCACTACTGCGTGCTACCTGGGCAGCGGATCCCAGCACTGGCGCTCTGTGCTTGGCAGCCTAGTCCGGGTTCCAGGTTCACTCGCCTCCAGAAAACTCCTACAGCCGTGCCGCAACCTCGGCCTGTTGTACGTGAAAGCAGGGCAGTCCCTTTTCTTTTCCCCACCCTTCCTACCATTCTTGATTTGGTTTGTGCCTATCTTTGCTTAAGTCTCATTTTCAGTTAGTCTTGATTATTTATTTTAACTGGCTGTTCCCCTATTTATTTTTATTTCCAGTTTGGTTCTGCGAGAATGTGCAAGAAGGAGCGTCCTTCTCTGCTACCATTTTGCCTCACCTCTACTTAATATATTTAAGCAGAAACATAGCACCGATTTGCAACGGATAATATAAAATTAATTAATTTTTTCCAGTGGGAAGTTCAAATGCTTTTATGATTCTGTTTTAATTCTGGTACCATGTAAGATGTGTGCAATAGGCACGTACATTACCAGCATCTTCCCACACTGTAAACTCTGTGAGTGTAAGGATAGTGTCTATATTGAAACTGATTCTATGACAGCACTTAGAAAAATACATAGTAGATAATAGATTGCTGATGGATAAATATATATTTATTGAAAAAATGAATAATGACTACTAAAAGTTATGGACTTGAAGCTAAAATGACTACAAAATATACCTGTTTCAATAAGAGCAATTTTAGATATACATTCAACACTAAAATGCTCAAATTTTGAATTGCAAAATATTTTACTACAGCTAGAAGAGTAGTGCATAAACATGAAACACAAATCTATGTTTAGTGTATTTTTTGTCATTTCTCAAAGCTTATAGCAGTTCTTTCCCAAATTCACAGAAATGATCAATCTTGTTTTTTTCAAATTCAAAATGACTATAAATTTATTGTTATACATTACTATCCCTTACTTGACTTTGAGTCTTTGTTCAGCTTATAAATTCAAAGTTATTGTGTAAATTAAAAGTAGTCTGAAAGTAAATAACTTAAAATAATGTCATATCTCTAGATGAGAACATTTTCAACCTTCTCTATACTGTATATCTCAATCTCTGGTAATTAAGATTCTTCCCACTTTTAAGACTTACCTGGGGGACTGGGTGGCAGAAGATAAACATTGATAATTGCATATTCTCCCCTCCCCTTCACCACTTCCCCATCCCTAACCCACACACATACACACATACATATATTGTGTCTCTTTCTCTCTCTCTCTCCCTCCCCACTTTTCCTCCTTGTTATCTCTACCCCTACCAAATCCCTTCCACTTATCCTATTTATATGCTCTTCCCAAATCTTCCTCTGAACTATCACCAATGTTTCCTTATTTGTCAAGCCTGAATTATTCAAGTATTTTCCTAAGTATAGCAGTAATTGGATATGCAATCTGTAGAAATCACATGGAGAAGTAAGGAAAGAGCAAATAGAGATCATGGGAAATAATACTTTTCTACATCTAATAACTAATAAATAACCCAGAAACAATTTTCTTCTTATGTTTTTTCTATCTTTTCTCCATCTCCCATTTGTTTTGATAAGGTTTTTAAAGAATACATAGTTAAATTTTTATCAAGCATATTCTAGTATATCATACACTCATATTAATACATGTGTTGTTATTGTATCATCTATAACACATTGGTTCTGTTATTCTGATAGATGAAAAACAACTATGATTTTTTTTGAAAAATTCATTCTCTACACAAGTAATAATATAGACTCAGATATATCTTGAAGCAGCAATTTTGATTTTTATAGCAGAATCTATTTAACATTTTTAAATGACTTGTCTGTTCCAGAATAGAATATTTGCTCATATCTCAGTAAAACAGAATAGTTATTGTAGAGGTCCCTCATGAAAAGCTAGAGGCATACTTTGATGTCAGTAACATTTTGAGAAAGAGATGAAATTGGAGAGCAGAACGTATCATTCAGTAATAGATTGAGAGGCTACCTATGGCCTAGTGAGTAGAGAAATTGGTTATGTCACTTCATGTGCACAACTGATATCTTAAGTCACTGTTCAAAGAGCCCCCATTTTTCACTACACTAACTTGACTCCTATACTTATTTAACATTACCCCATTAAACCAACACTTACTTTTGTTATATTTGACCCATTAATTTGATGATTGCATATATATCAGTGGGAGAGTCACGTATATCATCAAGATGTGCTCTCAAATGTAATCTGCAAGAATATCTTGTGTCTAAAAGCAACATCTTGATACCTTTCCTTGTCCTTTATATCCCATATCTATGAAATCTATGTAGACCATAGCTTTATACATCCAGCTGACAAATAGTTCATGAGACCTTAGTTAAATTATGTAATTTTCATGAACTCAATCCTTCCTCTGTAATGTGAAGAAGCTAGACTAAATGATTGTTAAGATTCTTTCAGCTGTTCATTTCCTTTCCTTTAAAAGAAACCCCTGGACCAAGGGCCATGAAGTATGTCACATGTGATACAACATATTCCTTGAAGTTGGAAACATTTCTGGTGAGTCAAGTAAGGACTGGAAGCATATTCTTCTCTGATTTATAATTCTCCTGAAGTCTAGAATAATAATGACATGTAGTATTTCAGAGAAACACAGAAAAGGCAAACCTTCTCAGGCTTATCCTACAATGAGAAGGAGGGTAGGACAGTATTTCCTCCCTCTGGAATACTTTAAGGCCAGGGATCAACCTCATCCCATTTCTCCCATATAATTTTTATTAAAATGTCCTACCAAGATATTCCCTAACCATCTGTCACTTGATCTTAGCATTAGTCATACTACAATGTAGTATTTTTCTATTTTTATTTTGGTAAAATAAACAAAATTTACCATCTTAACCATTTTGAAGTGTACAGATCAGTGGTACTAAATACATTTATAACGTGCAGCAATTGCCATCTCAGTAACTCTTTTCATCTGTAAATTTTAAATTATATACCTATTAAACAATAACCTCCCATTCTTTCTCTCCACTGCCTTTCACAACAATCATTCTACTTTTTCTCTGTGAATTTGACTACTCTAAGTTCTTCATATCAGTGGAAATCATACTCTGTTTTTCTGTATGTGTGACTGGTTTATTTCACTTAGTACAATGTCCTCAAGGTTCACCCATGTTGTAATGTATTGCAGAATTTCTTTTTGTTTTAAGGCTGAGTAATATTCCATTGTATATTTATATCACATTTAGCTTATCCATTCATCTGTTGATGGATAGTTGGGTTGCTTCCACATTTTAGCTATTGTGAATAACACTATTAAGAACTCAAATGTGCTTTAGAACGGATGGCAGATAAAGTGCTTCCCAGACAAGGTGAAGCTAAAGGAGTTCACCATCACCAAGCCATTATTATATGAAATGTCAAAGGGACTTACTTAAGAAAAAGAAGATAAAAATTATGAATATTAAAATGATAACAAACTTACAACTATCAACAACTGAATCTAAAAAATAAAAACAAAATCAAACCAAGCAAACCAGAAAAGGAACAGAATCATAGGTATGGGAATCATTTGGAGGGTTATCAGCTGGTAGGGAAAATGGGAGAAATGGGGAAATGGTGCAGGGATTAAGAAGCATAATTTGAGCCCTGACTGCTGTGTCTCAGTTGATTAAGTGTCGGCCTGTGAGCCAAGTGTCGCTGATTCTATTCCCAGTCAGGGCACATGACTAGGTTGCACATCAGGTCCCTAGTTGGGGCACGTGAGAGGCAACCACACAGTGATGTTTCTCTCCCTCTCTCTCCTTTCCCCTCTCTCTAAAAATAAATAAATAAATAAATAAATAAAATGTAAAATATAAAATGTAAAAAAAAAATAGAAGAAGCATAATTTGTTGGTACAAAATAGACAGGGGGAAGTTAAGAATAATATAGGAAAGGGTGAAGCCAAAGAACCTATATGCACAACCCATGGACATGAACTAAGGAGGGTGGAATTGCTGGAGGGAAGGGGGGTACTGGACAGAGGGGAGCAAAAGGGAAAAAATGGGACTACTATAACAACACAATCAATAAAATATACTTTAAAAAAAAAGAACTTAAATATGCAAATATCAATTTGAGACCCTTCTTTCAATTATTTTGGATATACACCCAGAAGAGGAATTATTGAGTCAAATGATAATTCTAAGTTTAATTTTTTGAGGAAATGCCATCTTGTTTTCTACAGTGGCTACACAATTTTACATTCCTACCAACAGTGTACAAGGGTTACAATTTTTCCACACTTCCCCAATACTTACTTTCTGTTTTTTGACAGTGGCCATCCTAATGGGTATGAGGTAGTATATCATTAGGCTCTGATTTGCATTTTTCTAATGATTAGCAATGTGGAGCATCTTTTTATGTTCTTATATGCCATTTATATATCTTCATTGCAGAAATGTCTTTCAAGTTTTTTGCCTGTTTCAGTTGGGTTGTTGTTGAATTTTAGCAGTTCTTTATATATTCTGAATATTAATCCCTTATCAGATACATACTTTACAAATATTTTCTCCTGTTTTTAAGTTATGTTATTCTACTGATGTTGTTTTTTGATGCATATTTAATTTTTTTTCATGAAGGATAACTTTTCTATTTTTTCTTTGGTTGCCCATGGCTTTGTATCAGAGTGATGCTGGTCTCACAGAGTGAATTTGGAAGTGTCCCCTCTTATTATATTTTTTGGAAGAGCCTAAGAAGTATTTATATTAATCCTTTCTTAAATATTTGGTAAAAATTCACCTGTGAAGTCATGTTATCGTAAACTTTATTTTGTTGGAAGATTTTAAATTGCTCTTTGTTATTGGTCTATCCCTGCTTTCTATTTTTTCTTGATTCAGTCTTAGTTGTATACTTCTAGGAATGTATTTATTTCTCCTAGGTTGTCAAATTTTTGGCATTTAATTGATCATATTAGCCTATTAGGATCTTTTTCTCCCACTGTGGTATTAGTTGTAATGCCTCCTCATTCGTTGCTAATTTTTTAAATTTATTTTCTATTGTTTTTCTATCACAGTTGTCCCATTTTTCCCCCTTTGCTCTTCCCTGCTCCACCCACCTCCCCCCTCTCCCACAGTCCATCCTCCATTAGTTGTCCATATCCATGGGTCATTCACACTAGTTCCTTGATTACATTTTTTCATTTATGATTTTATTTATTTCAGTCTTCTTTCTTTCATGCTTGGTTAGTCTATTCAAGGATTTGTCAGTTTTATTATTTTCTCAAAAACCACTCTCAGATTCATTGATTATTTTTCTATTGTTTTCTATTTTCTATTTCATTTATTTTTGCTCTGATCTTTATTATTTTCTTCCTTTTGCTAAATTTGAGCTTAGTTTGTTCTTTTTCTAATTCCTTGAAATATGGGAGATCTGTCATCTTTTTTTAATGTAGACATTTATCACTATAAATGTTTCTCCTGGTACTGCTTTAGCTGTACGCCATAGTTTGGTATATTGTGTTTCATTTTTGTTTGACTCAAGGTATTTTTTAATTTTTAAAATGTATTTTTAATTGAATTTATTGGGGTGACATTCATTAATAAAATTATATAGGTTTCAGGTTTACAATTCTATCATACATTATCTGTATATTGTATTTGTTCACCACCCAAGTCTTCTTCTTTGCCCCAGAGATTGTTAAGAGCACATTGCTTGATTTCCTGTTTTCTATTTATTATTATTTCTAGTTTTATTTTCTTGTGGTTGCAAAAGATACTTGGAATAATTTAAATCTTTTAAATTTGTTAAAACTTGTTTGTCACCTAGCATATTATCTGTCCTGAAGAATATTTCATGTGTACTTGAGAAGAATGTATATTCTCCTGTAGTTAGGTGGAATGTTCTTTACATATCTCTTAGATCCATTTGATTGTTATTGTTGTTCAAGTCTGTTTCTTTCCTTCCTGATATTCTGTCTGGATAATCTATACATTATTGAAAATGGAATAGTGAAGTCTTTCTCTTAACATTACTGCATTGCTCTCAATTTCTCCCTTATGATTTTTCAACATTTCTTTTATATATTTTAGTGCTCTGATGTTGGGTACATATATGTTTATAATTGTTATATCATCCAGGTGAATACCCTTTTAACATTATGTAATGATCATCTTTGTCTCTTGTAACAGTTTTTAATTTAAACTCTATTTTGTTGTACACTTGCAACAGCATGAATGAAACTGGAGGACACTGTTCTAAATTAAGTAAGCCAGACCCAGAAAGACAAATGCTACAGAATATTTCTTATACGAGCAATCTAAAGTAGTGAAATTCATAGAATCAAAGGGTAGAATGATAATTGCCAGGAGATGGGAGGAGGAAGGGATAAGGAGATATTAGTCATTCTGTACAAAGTTTCAGTTCTGCAAGATGAATAAGTCCTAGAAATCTACTATAAAGCAGAGTTCCTATAGTATACTGTATTGTATTCTTTTAAAAATGCTAAGCAGGTTAATCTTATGTCATGTGTTCCAGTCACAATTAATAGTAATAATAATAATAATAATAGAATGGAAGAAACTTTGGAGGTGATAGCTGTGTTATGACATAAATAATGATGATGGTTTCACAGATGTATGCTTATCTCCAAATTCATCAAGTTGTGTACATTAAATACACATAACTTTTTGTATGTCCATCATATCTCAATAAAGTGGTTTAAATTTATAAATGAATAAATGAAATTTTAAAGTGATATGAAAGACACATATGTTCTCATGCTCAGGGAGTATGCACAGCTAGCTTTCCTATAGATAGTTACTGCACTCAATGATTCTAGCAGCAGGGATTCCTACAGAGGGAGGTAAGGGGTTAGAGATGCCCTGAAATATTTCTGGTTCCATATTAACTGGTATTGTTTTTATTTTATTTTCCCCAGAGGGATATAAAAATGAACTACATTTCAAGAGTCTCACATGAAAAATTTCTAGCCAGTACCCAGCACCATGAAGCCTGAAGCAGCCTGAATTGCTGGACTGATGGAAAGGTAACCCCCAGGATCATCCAGACTAACAGGCAAGCAACTATGAAAGCATTGTACCAAATGGTCATTTCTAAAGCAAAACTTTTTAAGAGAACAGTGGAGATAAGGGACAGTTTTCTACAGGACACATATCTCAAAACCATGGAATGTGAGATCTAAAGGGGCCTGTAGTTTACTTAGAAACACTTCACAGTTGGTGCAGACCACAAGGCATAGCCGGTAGATGCTTCATCCCTGCTATCTTCAAACCAAGCTAACCGTTTATACATATTGGCCATTCCATTTATTTGATGACTAGATTATCCTACAATATTCTTGTGTTTTTATGCTTTATAAATTAATTTTGTAGTTAATAAAATTAAGGGACTTGGAAGTAAGGGGATTTCAAAATATCCAAGATACTATGCCAATTCGTGTGACAATGAAATCAAATATTTGTGCCCTTTTCATTACAGTACTTTGTCATGTTAGTTTTCCATTAAGTCATGGACAAAAAAATATATATTTTTATTTTTTTGTTTTGGTATCAGACCTATGCTTAGAGTAGAAAATACAATATTTATACTTTCTGGAGTTAAGAAACAAGATACTTATCTTTTGTTTCTAGTCAAGCAGTTTATTTTCTTGGGAGAATTCTAAAGTCAAATTTCGTCTAAAATATTATTAACATACTGGTTGTTCTGAAAAATAAGTTCTTAAGCAATTTGATTTGAAACATGTTCTCTTGAGAGATTGCTGCCCCCTGACCAAAAGGGGTTACCGACTCAAATTCCTGGTGCCCACAGGCTAAAATGCGTCCTCCAGTTTCTCCTGAGCCCAGATTTTTATTGTGCCATGTGTCACAAAAATTGGGTATTTTATTCTCTAACAACTCAGGCCATTAAAAAAATTCTGAACGTTTTTCTTTATTTCTTTTTTTTTTCCTTACACAAGCACTTCCTTTACTATTGTCAGTTTGTCACTCTTCTAGCATTAGCCTTCTTTCAGCTTCTCTTTCTTCCATCACAAAAATCAAAGAAAGCATTTCTTGCTGAGCTGAATTTCTTCATGCATTGGGATGGTCTACCTGTATTCCCTCTTTCCTTCTAACCCTGATTATAAAGTTCAGGTCTTTTTCTTATTATTTGTCAAAAAGTTAATCCAAATTAGAAATATCAAATATGTTTGTGAAGAAAATTATAAAACTGAAATAATAGCCTAAATAGTGTAAATCATTTCAAATTCATGGTCATGTTACATTTAATGAACTATATAACCATGTACCCAGTTTGAATTTGGAAGTAAAACTACTCCACCAATTTTTTCTTTAATTACAGAGACTTACCTATTTTCCTTTTAAACTACATAACAAAACCCATTAAGCACAATTTCTGTTACAGATTTCAAAAAATATGCTGCTTGTTTACTATCTTTTAAACCATTAAATGGGCTTAAGATAATGAAGAGGGAGATATCAGAGTTATCAGGTGCTGAAAATAGTCAGGACATTTCCTCCTTTTATTGTAGCTATAAACCATTCTGAACTTTCTACACTAGTCATAAAAGAGATCAGCCTCAATCCCTGGGACTGGCCTTTTTATCTCAGCATCCATGAAGTACCCATTCATTTAATGAAGAACAATTAAAGGATGTAAATATTTTTTCCTGTTTATGACAGAGAATAAGAAGTGTAAGAAATCAATAGCAAGATGGCCTTACTGGAAATATATGGAAACAGTAATCTTAACCTAGAAATGATAACTTTCACATTACAGTCAGGGACAAGAATAGGTTGTCTGTTTTCATGATGGTTACTATATATGACACTTACAAATTTTCAAAATATTATAAAGCATGAAAATTAGATTTTAACATGGTAATTTTAGAGATAAAACTGCCATTTCTATAATTGCATGTATATAGAAAACTCACTATTGGAGAATTCCATAAAGTGATTAGTTAGAAAACCAATGTAAAATAAACAATAGGCCTCTGTAGTCCATCAAATCAATTGGACATATAATAGTAAATAAGCACATTATTTATAATAACAATTTTAAAGTATGTAAAGATAGTACATCAAAAGTTTATAAAACCTTTATAAAATATATATTATGACTAAAGTGTATGGAAAAATATATGAATATGTGAAAAGAGAAAAATGCTCATGAATTAGAAGACTTGATATATAAAAGATTTTAATTTTTTCAAAATAACCTGGGAATGCAATGGAATTCAACTCCAAGACTTCAAAAAGAATTTTTCATGAACTTGCAAAGCTAACTAAAAAACATATATGTAATATTAAATATAAAACCTAGTCAAGATTTTGAAAAAAATAAAACAGTAAGGCAATGCTTGCTCTATGAGATATGAAAATATATCATAATGCTACATGTGACATGAGCGAGTAATATTTGTGCAGAAATAGATGTATATCACTGGACCAAAATAGGTATTCATAAGTAGATGCATTGCATCTACATATACAAGGTGTGTCCAGAAAAAGCCAAGGCATCATTAATATAACAAGAACAGTTGCATGACATTGATGAACCTGACAGCCAAGGAGAATGAACTGGAATGCATGTGCATGAACAATGATGACTTTGCTGTACTAGTCAATGGGGGCAGTAGACACTATTGACTGAGCATGTGTACTGTGTGGCCATCACATTCAAAATGACTGAGTAGAGTAATGAATCTGCATCAAATTTTGCATTAAGCTTGAACATTCTTTCACTGAAACCATTTGGATAATTCAGAAGGCTGCAGCTATGGGCAATTGATGGTTGGCGGCTTCATCATGATGGCATGCCTGCTCATGCATCACATCTCATGCAGAGTTTTTTGGCAAAACATCTGATTACCCAGGTAACTTAGCCCCTCTACGGCCCTGATTTTGCACCCTGTGACTTCTGACTTTTCCTAAAACTAAAATCACCTTTGAAAGGGAAGAGATTTCAGACCATTGATGAGATTCAGGAAAATACAATGGGACAGCTGATTGCTATTGGAAGAACTGTGTGAGTTCCCAAGGTGTCTACTTTTAAGGGGACTGAGGTTTCATTGTCCTATGTGTAATGTTTCTTATGTCTTGTATCTTCTTCAATAAATGTCTATTTTTTTACAGTACATGGTTGGATACTTGTTTGACAGACCTTGCATACATACTTATATGTATATGTAAGTTTGGAATATGAAAATGATGACATTACAAATTACTGAAGAAAATGACCTAGTCAATAAAGGGTGTTAGACAATTGACCCTTTGGTGTGAGATAAGGATCAAATTTTATGGGGATTTTTTTCCAAAGACAAAACTAAATTCCAGTTAGACCTAAACATAAAAATAAAGTCAACACAAACAAGAAAAATAAAACTATGAAAGTATTATGAATAAAATATGGAATAACCAGAACATGTACTCCATAATGAAATCTTGACACATTTATTTTATTCTTAGTTATCCTGAATCAATCTGATACATTTGACGACATCATAGAGAGCAGGCTCACAGTTGTAGGGGGTGGAAGGCTGGTAGGGGGCTGTAGGGATTGAGCAAAAAAGAAAAAAAGAGAAAAAACTCATGGACACAGACAATGGTGTGGTGGTTGCTGGGGAGGAGGGGTAGAGGGGGATAGAGGAGGGTACAGAGGAGGGTATAGGGAGATAAATGGTGATGGACAGAGACTTGACTTGGGATGGGAGATGCACAATACAGTGTAAAGATGACATACCATAGTATCATGCACCTGAAGCCTGTATAATTTTATTAACCAGTGTCACCCCAATAGATTCAATAAAAAGAAAACAATATATAAGCATTTTGCAACAAAATACGCCATTAGTGAAACAAAATACAAGGAACGAACTAAGAGAAAGTATTTGTAATATATAAAACAGAGGTAAATACTATAAATATATAATTAATATATTCATACTGGTTAATTATGGAAAACTCTGACTCCAAAAAACCTCCGCTGCCTTGCGGCATACCTCTTCAGGGGAAAGGCTAAGGGAGTAAACCCCGACAGAAAATCCGGAGCCGGAGTCCCTAAGGTGGTTTGACGTTGTAGTCAACACCGACAACTCCTGCGGCGCACCTGAACCCAAGCTGTATTGACTCCCGTCTTTCCCTTGGACCCTTCAGCTGCGAAGAGAGGGGGGGGGGTCTGCTGCATGGGCAACAGCAGACCCTCCATATCACCCTGCCCAGGCTCTGTAGCTTCAGCTTCACTGGAGAGGACACTCCAGCGTCATCGCAAGATGTCGATTCAACACGGGAGGAGACAGATACCGTGTCACTCCTGAGTCGGACTGCACAGCCATTCTCGGCGGTGCAGATAGACTCTTAAGAAGCTACACCATCGTCTCTCGAGACGGACAGCTGCCGACGATGACGACGACGACTGGTTAATTATATATAAAAGATATATAATCTAATAAACATGTTAAACAACCCAGCAGAAAATATGGTAAATTTTGTAAGGAAAATAAAAAATTATAACAATGCCAAAAAGAAACTTCAATTTAACTAATTACTAAGGAAATGCAACAATAAAAAGTATCAACTCACAAATAAATTAACATTTACAAAAATGGGTAGTAAATGAACTTCTGTAGAAAAAAACCCACATTATAGGATGCTATACAGTAGTCCTTAAGAGTGAGGTAGTTTTATAATGCAGACATAAAAGGATTTCAAGGGAAATAATTTAATCTAAAATAAGTCAGATTCAATATATTCTGGGTTAAATTTTTTTCTACTATGTTATATTGGAAGTATGAACAAACAAATGCAGGAGCTCAGGGGATGAATTTTATCTCTAGAGGACTGCAGAAGATATAACCCTATAGGCCATTGCTAAATATGAGTATTTGACAGACAGAAAAATGGTGAATAGGACTTCTAGTTAGAGGCCATATTCTGAATCCAGACTCCTAAGATTGCTTTCTTAATCTTCCCTGTCAATCCTGCCAGCTCATCCATAATCAGTCCCCAGCCACCATCTTCTCCCAGGTTATGCTCTTTCATGCCTTCTTGCCTTGAACTAATCTATTTCCCTCTACTTAATATACTCCTCCATTTATTCCTTCCTATTTGCATGGTTAATTCCCTCTTCTACTTTCCTAAGGCTTTCTTTATAAAGCTTTTTTTGACCTCCATCAACTTTCTCTGAGCTTTCTTAGTTCCTCATGCTTCTTTTTCCATAGACTTTATTCTACTGTTTGAGATTTCAGATAAAAATGGATTAAACATTGATTTTTTAAATAAAATCAGTAAAATATTGTTAATAAAAATTAATTAATCTCACCATGTACCATGTGCATGGTTATGTGTTTTAATGAACAAATGTAGAAAGTAAAATATTAATTAAAAAATCTGAGCAGTTCTGTAAAACTCATGTTAACTGTGCAAATGATGTCATCTCAGAATTAATATAGGAACACTATATACCACCTAACTTCCTACTTGAATTAATTCCACATAAAGACATATTTATGGTGGACACACATAGTCATAAAGATTATTTTTTATTCCCCTCTGGAAATCCTGGTAGACTGCTGATGTCTCATCCTCTTGTTACATTTACAAATGTGAGGAAAAAAATGTAATGAAATTTATAAGGTAAAACTTATGGATTTGCAATGTCAAGCACAACAATTTAAAAAATACTGATATTCTCTCTTGGGCATTAGGCTGCAAAATTAAGGATAAAACTGTTTCACAAGTTTAAAACAAATGAAGACAGATCAGTATGTATATTATTTTCTTCCTGTTATCAAGATTTGAAAAAAGTGAAATCTGTTGTTGAATATATGAAAAAAAGGCAATCTAACTTTAATCATAACTGAAAAAATTCATTATATATAATAATATATGTAAATGGATCTAATATAATTAGTATAGCATTGTATCACCACTAAATAAGGAATAGTCTAACTAAGGAAAGGATTTCAAAGCCATGTGAATAGAAACAATGGATGACAAGGCAAATAAGAAAGCTGTGTGAAAGAAAGAAAAATAATTTGAATGTATTGGTATGTCTTATTTATTTCAGGCTTCATCAGTCCCTTTCAGTTAGCTTATTCAGTTTAATCTAGGTTGATGTTTAGGGTACTGAGACACTAATGTAATCTATGTGGACTAGGACCACTGCCATCAGTTGCGGCTTTGGATAGACGTGATACATAAACTCTGCAAATCTAATGACTCCCTATTCTTCCATGCCCTTTTAATGAGGAACAGAATAAAATTCAGATCCCCACCTCCCAGGAAATAGCCATTAATTACTGAAGTATAACAAAAATTTCTAGATTTAGATGATTAATTTCTGCATACAATTAATGTTTTGAGCTAGTCATGTCACACCTCAAAGAACTTGTATTTGCTTAACGTGTTGGCAGTGTTACTGTAACAGAACCCCTGGGCTTCTCTGATTTGAAACAGAACCCACAGGCTGTTCAGTTAGGGGCCCGATTGCCCACTGCCAGAATTATAACTCTCAATACCAGAGTTTGGTGAAAAGAAAAAGAATTGTTTATTTAATAGTTATATAGATTTAGATTATTTGCGGATTTTTGCTGTTAAGTCTTATGTTCTTTAAAACACCCACAAACACATAGTTCTGCCTCTTCCTACCAAACCAGGCTTCTTTTAGAAAAGTTAGAGATACCATTTTCCTACTTCCTAGACACAATTCAGCTTTACCAGTAGCTGCTGATTATTCAATTCTGATTGGAGAGGTCTTTCTGTGTTGTGGTGCCCACCAGCTTTCAATCCAGAACCGCATGGATTCTCAGCCTGCTTGTAAACTGCCTTCTCAAAGCTGCATGGTGTTTCCCTCTCAAAACAGCATGAAGAACTTTCTCAAAACCTCATGGAGAATTCAGCTTCTTTAATCTGCATGGGGAGAGAGAGCGCCTTCTTCCTGCAAACTGCGTGGATCTCCTCTCCTCAAAACCGCACGGTGAGAGCCCCCGCTAAAATGTCCGCTGCTGCTTTTTAAATCTCTGACTGCGTGGGTGGCAGCCAGTTCCGACCACCCACAGAACCCTACGCAGGCTCTGTCCGCTCTTTCAGTGCCATCCCACGGTCCAAGACCCCTCCCATCTCCCTGGACCCTGGAAGTTTCAAAGCCACCTGCGAAGCAAAGTTACCAGCCAGCAGCCTCAGTCATGCAAAGGCATCCCAAAAGCTGCTTCCCTCTCCCCATACCCCAGACACAAGGTCTGGGTTTTTTTTTTTTTTTTTTTTTGGACACCCTCATTCTGTAACATTACCAGAAGAAGACCGATATTAAAATCGATTCTCCATGGTGCCCTGGGAAAGGAATTTCAGGGACCCATGCATAGGAGGATTTGAGTGATAATGGCAAGATTAAAGCACTCTTCAAAATTCTGCCCCACTTCACAAGGCAGTTCCCTGGTGGATCTAGCAGCAGAAGCTAAACGACGTTGTCGATCTTCCCCCAGTTACACCACACCCTGTGTCTCACCCATGACCAGGTGGTTCAGCTCTGTCTCCCTGTGGAGGTCCAGCTTCCCCAGCAGAAGACCTGCACTTGGGCTCACTAGGCCCAAGAAGGTCGACAGGGCTCAAGGCTGCATCACGCCAGCAACCAAGGCTGACCTTGGGCAAGTTATTTTATTTCCCTGTGCCTCATTCCCTATCTGCACCTCTGCTGCCAGCAACTCGAAGACACCAGGGCCATGATGGGTGCTGTGCTGGGGCCTCTGTTAAGCTTCCCTGTGTTTCCTTTGGCTTGATAGAGAGCAGGCTTTCTGTCAGACTATCCAGTTTCTTTCCTGACTTTTCCTGGTCTTGAGTCCTTATCCTATCTGATCTTTTTCCCCAGATTTTCCCAGGTTTGTCTCCTCCCCTTTATGGTAGCCGTTTTGGCTTCTACTGCACATGCGCTAAGTAAAGAAACTTCCCTTCACTATTTCTCCCTCCCCCTGTTATTTGGGGGAACTGTCCAGTTGTTCCCGTTTGGTGGATTAATTCCTGCTATGCCCTGAAATGTCTGTGAAAGTGTCATTTCCTGACTTTATCAGGGTCAGCCAGTTTTCTCTCTTCTGTTTTGTTAATACCTAACTAGCTGCTTATGCTAACACAGGTTTCAGTATACCTTTTAGGTGTCTCAGTTAATACAATACATCACTAACAGAAATGTTTCAATTCAGACAGATGGGAAATTAACATGTTGCTAAATGAATGACATCCACGATTTAGTGAAACAAAACAAACAAGTAACAATTTCAAAACAGTGATTTGAAAGAGTTATTTATTGATTTCTATTGTTAAAGTGAATTCCAATGTACAAAATACCAACTCAACAAAAATCAATAACTCCTTTCTCTTCACAGTGTGCCTTTAGAAACATCATTCGGTTTTCCAAAGATCAGATGTTCAATTCAGGACACGTTCCTAATAGCTGCTGCCTTAGTTAAGAGGACACGATATACATTGGCAGAATAAATGGGGATATTCTAACTAATGGTAATGTTTGTACATTCTCATATCTAGTAATTAGGCTAATTCTGATAGTGAAGGAATAAATAAAGACTATTTAAAGCTAGTATTTTCTTTCACTCCCAAGTTTCAAGCTATGTGAAAGTGTCAACCCTTAATATGAAATGGATTTGTCATTTTTAGCTTTAATTTTGTGGGGAAGATAAAGTGTCCTTAAGATGAAAGAGTTTTCTTTATTATTTGGCTATTAAAACAACAGAGAATTCAATAGCCCCTGCTTCACTAAAAACTTCAGTCACATTGCGAAATTGCTTTAGGATCCTTCCTGGTTCTGGTCTCATCTTTCAAAGAAACATACCCATTGCTAACTCATATTGTAGAAGATTAAATACGGCTTTTTCAATAAGCCCTTCTCCTTAACCAAAGGCATTATGCAAATAAAACTTGTTACTACAGAAGTACTTTAATGTCACTAGTAATTATGTTTATGCACCATCAGAAATAGTTACTTTAGTTTCACAATATATCTGAAATGTCATTCAGTATTAAATATGAAACATAATTGAGAATGTTTATTTTCAGTATTTAGTCAAGAAATACTATAAACCATTAGTTTTTTAAAATTGTCACAATTTCACAAATATGAAAACACATTTTCCTTTTACTTTTCTGCCAGCTCTGGTACTTTTCCTGAAAGAATTTACAAAGAACAACCTAATCACCCTTTTTTTAAAATGTGTTTTATTTTTATCTGCTCAACAATCTAAAAATTCTTTCAATTTTTCTGTTGCAAGGAAAATTTAATGAGGCATATTTGCTTGTTTCCATGGTATTTCAAAGGAGAGGATTACTAGCTGAAGGCAAAAGGATGTATACAAAAAGAAAGAAAAAAAGAAAAATATTTTAAAAGCCTTTGCAATAAGAGAGAAATTTTACTTTTAAAGTAAATTCCATAGGGCAGTATTTTCCCATTTATACAATGCCAATTATTTTGAATGTTATTTAAAGGTTTTCCCCCCCAAAAATGGGGGTAACAATAATTTTATTGTATAATTTCATTGTATAACTAAATCCGTCATTACAGAATGTAGAAAACATCTCATCTTTATAACCAGTTTGCATTGTCTTTAATTTGATAACTAAGTATGCTGGGCTTTTTGTGTGTGTGTTACAGAAATTGTCAGTACCATGTTAGGTTAACTTTGAACTCACACACTTGCAATCCAATCACACTTACAAGAGATTTTTCTGGGAGTAATCAGCTAACATATATTATGCTACCCAGGCTCTTTTTCACCTCCAAAGTATATATTGGTGATTCGCTTTTTTAATTTTATAAGTATTTTGATAAGGTATGAAGTTTAAAAAGCAAAGCAATTAATTCGAAGATTTCTATAACCACTCATGCAGGGATATTAGAATATTACATTTATAAGTTGTGATGATAATTAAGTACTATTTTATTGTCATCCTCAATCTCTCTTTTACTATTTCAAATTGCGTGAATAAGAGATCATATGTAAGTGGAGGAGCAGGTGATTAACTTACCTATGTCTGAAACCATAGGTCCTGTTTTATCATCGCTGAATAAAAGAATGCAGAGTTTGAGAAATGTTATTTTTTGAAGGCAGTTCAATACATCGACAATGGATAATATATCAACAAACAGAGTATAAATCACTAGCAAATGTCAATTTTATAAAGCAATCTGCACTAGTGTTACAGAGCAGTGTCCCCAAGGAGATGGGAGGGGCTTTAACCCTAAAATAGTAATGAAAAGCTTACGGGGTCTACGGGGTCTACGTAAGATTCTACAAGTGGCTGCAATTAGTCACCCTGCCCGCTGCATCACAGGATGCAGCCAGGGATTTGAAAATAAGGCAGCAACCATTTTAGAGAGAGGGGAGAGGAGATCCATGTGGTTTGCAAGGAGGGCAGAGGAGAACTCCATGCAATTTACACGGAAGCTGGGAACTCCATGTGGTTCTGCATTAAGAGCTGGAGGACACAGCAACACAGGCAAAACCTCCCCAATCAGGCTGGAATGATTGGGAGCAGCTGGTAAAACTGAACTATGGGAAGTAGGAAAACTAAACTGGTTTGGTAGGGGGAGGCAGAACTATGTGTTTGTGGGTGTTTTAAAGAAAATAAGACTTAACAGCAAAAATCTGCAGATAATCTAAATCTATATAACCTGTAAATAAACAATTCTTTTTCTTTTCATCAAACTCTAGTATTAAGTTATTTTTCTGGTGGCAAGAAATCGGGCCCCTTATAACTGAACAGCCCATGAGTTCTGTTTCAATTGGGGCATTCCATAGGTTCTGTTACACTAGTAGAAAGAAACCTTAAATTGAAATTAAAATGAGTTGGTTTTTAATCCTAAATCTGCCATTAGTAAAATACAGTCTTGAGCCTTTGGTTCCTCATTTGTAAAATTGTAATGGACTGGATGGATGGATTGACTGGTTGATATTTAAAATATGTTTAAATTCAGGCTAATACAAACTATAGGAAGGGTAAGCGTCAGTAGGCCTTACCTATCTGGTTGTTGAATAGCTGTGAGATCAAAGGTTAGGAAAGAAATAAAGGCCACAGAGAGAGGAGGCTACACAGAAAGTGGAGTGTTATACCTTGATCTTATCCTTGTGTGCAGTCAGAAGCCCCCAAAATCAGCAAGAGAAGAAGTGAAGACTGGCTGGCCAATGATTCAGATTTGTTTGTGAAGATGGGAGCTACTCCACAAGATGGAGTCCAGAGAAGCCAAATTAACTTGAGGTAATGCCAGTGGGGATTTCAATACCAGACAAACAGGCGCTTAAGTGGTAAAAACAGAATCCATTCATGAACTACTACAATATGGGAAGAGAGACATCAGTATAAAACTGGGCTCAATTCCAAATACAATAAGAACACATGGGGCTTTATAGAGAAGGAACAAAGTGATAGGGTCAATGGATGAGAAGTTACTAAGAGGAGACATCCAGGGTAGGGGGACTCTCACTAAATTGACTTAACAGAATTCTTGCTGAAGGCAGGCCAAGGTGATTAGACATCATCTGGGGTTTTTTCTATCAGCTGTGGAAAGTGGTCAGGCTTCTTACTAAAACTGAGGCATGCAGATGCAGTAATAAAGGGAGTCAAGATTGAGGCCTAGCTGAGGAAAGAGTGGTCAAGGACAGTGTGTCAGTAATAAGCAGTGTACACAGAAGGATGCATAGAAGCACAAGAATCACTAAGGTCACTCACCCCAATGGAGGTAATTCCAACCTCAGAATAGAGACTAAAATTGTTTTAAGAATGAAAAAAATAAGCAAATATGTGGGTCCGATAACAATTACACACAACAAACACATAGACATGTATTTCTGCTCCTGTTGTTGTTGCTGCTGTTTCTCCCTAGCAGAAGAAATATTGTTTGTGGGCTTTACAAACAAACATCCAGGAGCTCGCTGCAGAATAGACCAGTGCTCATTTGAATATTTTATATAGTTTTTTGTCTTTTTAAAAGGCTAAGGTTTTCTTGGTTTGTTGAAATACTCTGAGGAAGAAAGAAAGAGAAAAACTCATTCAACTAAAGTGTTAAATATTCTCTACCATTTAGAGCTAGCAACTTCTCGGCATGGGTTGAGCTGAATTTCAAAACCATTGTCATTCCTGAGACAACCTGTAGTTTTAAATGACTGGGTTGTCAGCCTTTCAGCTCTCTGCATTTGCCTTTTCAGCTTTAGTGAATAGTAACAATTACATTGCAAACAGCATGTTATTTCCAACTGTTTTTTTTTTTTTGACAGGAATCTTTGTGATACAAATATTGAAAACTTGAGTTAGTTCGCATGATTCGTTTTTTATGTAAATCTTAATGGTTGAGCTTTTTTTTAAGTCTTCAATAAAATGAGTCTTTAAAATAGTATTGACTTATTATTGTCACATTAAAAAAAAAACCTGATAAACACAATACTTAAAAGTATGCGTACAGATTTGGAAACAATTTCTAATGTACAATTGTTAGGTTCACATGGCAAGACTTCTTAATGGTTAGAATTCACTGGCTGGAGGAAGTTATGCTATGTGGAAAAGGGAACCAAGGGGATTATACTTTTTTTTTTCTCCAAAGAACTTGTTGCTATGCTTGTGTTCTTAAAAGGAACAGATTGGTTCATTTTATGTATAATCAACTGGAGATATACCTGAAAGAAGACAGACTTTAAGAAAAAAGAAAGAATTTTTGTATTCTATGTGGGGAAACCTGAAAAAAAAAATGGAATTATTGTATCTTATGGAGGGCAGACCTCTTGTAGTACAGGCTTCCCCTGATAAGTGAGTGCTCTAGGTATCCATCTGTATCAGTGTACCAGCTGGCATTGTTGTGAGAGGCAACATTTGGCTTCAGTGAATTTTTTTGAAGAATTCAATACATTTGCCCATTTCATGATAGGTGATATATGAATGTACCTGCCCACACTACACTGAGTGTTTAGCAGTTTTTGACTGAAAATGGCATAACCCACCCTCACTCCACCCCTAATGCCTCACCCTCCCTATTCACGCAGTCTCCCTCCAAAGAATATCTTTTTTTGTTTGTTTGTTTCCCTGGATGAAAAACGTCCTTAAAGGGAAATGTTTTGCCAATGTTGAAGAGGTGAAAAAAAAAAAAAATGGCAGAAGCACAAAAAGGCATCCATCAAAATATACAAATTCAAAAACTGTTTTGAGCAGTGGAAACAATGCCTTGATAGGTGTATTGCATCAAATGGAGAGTGCGTTGAAAGTAACTGTGGTTTAAACATGTGAGAATAAATACATAATATTTTATAAATAAATTCCAGGTTTTTCAGGTCCTCCTTCATAAAGTCCAGTAAGCATGGGATAACACTATGATAAGCCAGACCCTTGAAAATGTTTATCTTTCAAGTTGGTTTAAATATTTAGCAACTACTGCACTTTCAAAAATCTAAGGAAAAACCAGTAAGATCAAAACCTGTTTTCAGATTTTAAAAAGTACTCTAAAATATCTAAAATAGACTTTTCTTAGTACAAATTCATTGCATGTAGCTTTTGTATAGTATATGTGTAGTAATCTGTTTACCAATGTGTAATTCAAATATATAGCTATAGATATAAAATTAGGAGATTGAATTGAATGTATCATAAAATCCTTTCCATCCTTAACATTGTGGGTCTAGTAAGTGTTTACTGAGCACAAGGCATTGCTCTTTGCAAAATGGGGCATAACTGAATGGTGGATCAAAATGTTTCAGCCATGGGCCAAGAGGACCTTAAGGTTTCCCTCACCATGACCAAACTTTAGACAGGTTTTCACCTGAGTATAGGTCCCTGAACTCCCTTAAATTACAGGGTCATTGCAAATAATTTCACTGTCCCTTTGAGATGTGTATCTTTCAGCCTTTTTCAGTTTTATAGACCAAGAATGCCATTCTCAAGGAACTGGAAAACAGCTGTTGGAAATGTAATTATAAAGGAGTTAACATCCTTTGATAACTATTATATTTCCCATTCTCTGTGGAAGGATAGGATCCTAACTTTTATCTATGAAAGAAATTCCAAACCTAAAGATAGGTTTAAAGAGCTTATTTAAGCCAAAGGCTAAGGACCAGACCCAGAAGCAAAATCTCAAAGGATTGTGAAGTCTGCTTTAAAACCCCCACATGGCTTTCTCACACAATTATACCCTGAACTACCCTTACGGCCTATCAATAACACCCCAACCACTGATCTACCCGCCTTTTCCAGACACCCTTAACCAAAACCTCATTGACATTTTGCGTTTTTCTTCCCTTTTATATGAAACAACTAAGAATATTATGGAGGAAATGGTCTCTTAGACAAGAGCCAGCAGTAAACTTAGCTTTGTTGTTAGCAGATTGTATTAATGGTCTTAATGGGAGAACCTATAATAAGTACCACTAAAAGCCAGGCTCTCATCAATGCTTTCCTGACCTGGATTCCTGTTGTAGCCACTGAGCCAATATCCTGATCTTCAGCTTTTCATCACTCTGAGATACTTTGCACACTATAGTTAGACATATTACACAAAAAATTGGGAAGATTTTAGCCACCAGATAAAATCCAATTTTTGCTCTTTGATTTGAAACATATCTTCAACGCCTTGTTCAGATATATTGTCTATCATTCCCTGGTAGTCAAACTCAATTTTAAACAGAATGGTCTATTCAGTTTTCTCTGTCTCTGTCCTTCTCCTCATTTTCTGACATTTTTACACTATTTCCTCTCAACCCCTATTTGTATAAATACTACTCAAATTTCAAACTTAATTCATACTTAAATTAATCATTTCTTATTTCATCTGTTTATATTTTCTATGGTCTGGATTCTCTACCCTTTCTGGAAGTTTGGTATGCAAATCATTCTTATCACACAGGTGGCCCTTAATTTTCTCTCTGTGTTGTAAATTTTAGTTTTGTCTGCTCAGATTGAATGGTTTCTTGCAGGCATGAATCAGGCTTTGTATTGTTTTTTAATTTTCTACAACAAACCTGCAAAGTGCTGGAAAAATATCATTATATTGTCACCAGTGAAGGAGTTCTTGCCCCCTTCAAAATAGAAATCAAGAGAGGAGGCAAAACAGATTCTAAAGAAGAGGTTTACTAAAAAACAAGGTGGACGAAAACAAGAAAGGAAGGGAGCTTGATGCATCAGGGGAGTGCACGCTAATGAAGAATGGCTTCCTGAACTGCTGCCCGGTCCAGCTTACTCACATAAGGCAGGTTTTTCACACAGGCCCAGAGTAGACGTCTTTGCTTTCTAGGTTCCCCCAGTGGGTTAGCATTGACTAGTGCAGGTGCAGATTGGAGCTCTTTGGAGAGTGCCTGAAAAGAAACTTTAAACTTATCTAGGAGAGGCTTTAAAAAGTAACTACAAAGCATTCCCATCTGTCGAAAAGAGGCTCAGCCTGTCTCAATATCCCCAAATAACTTTCTGGCCTTACGTGCTTGTACCTTCAGCATCATCCAGTTCTTTCCACCTTAGTCAAACTCTTGGTAATAACTATGCAAAGAATAACTCATGTTGATTCCTAGTGCTGCTGATGTAATCTTACCTACTCTGTCATACCAGTTACTATTATCAAATGCAGAAGTAGGTAGTTCCAAAGCTTATCATTTATTTATCTCAGGTATTCTAATGATATTTTTAGCAGCTTTATACAATAACAACATGTATTTAAATTGTACAGTGTGATAAAGTTTTATATATGTATACATCTTTGAAACCATCATTATAGTAAAATATTAAACGTATTCAGTGCTCTAAAGTTCCTTCATGCCCTTTTGTAATTCCCTACCACTTCTCCTCAACCTCTTGCAACAGTTGACCTGCTTTTTGTAACTATAGACAGGTTTAGAAATTTATATAAATAAAATTAAAGAGCACCTACCTTTTGGGGGGTTAGCTTCTTTCACTCAGCATAATTATTTGAGTTTTATCCATTTTGTTTCATGAATTAATAGTTCATTATGTCTCACTGCTAAGTAGATATTTATGTTAGTTATCAATATACCAATTAGTTTTACCATTGAACTGTTGATGAACACTTGTATTATTTGCAGTGCTTAATTTTTTCAGATTAAGCTGCTATGAACATTCTTGTGAAAGTCTTTTTATTGATATATGTCTTTATTACCCTTGGGTAAATAACTAGGTGAAATCATCTGGTAAGTGCATGTTTATTGTTTTAAGAAACTCCCAAACTATTTTCTAAAGCAGTTATATAATGTTACATTCCCACCAGTAGTGTATAATAGTTCTAGTTCCTCCAAATCCTCACTGACACTTGGTATAATCATAGTTTTAAGTTTAACCACTCCACTTGATGTGTGGTATTATTGATGGTTTATTTACATTTACTCAGTGACCAACGTGTTGAATATTATTAGAAGCATTTATTTGCAATTCATATCTTATTTGGTACAGTGTTTATACAAGATCTTTTCACATTTCTTAAAAGAATTGTTTGTGTTATTATTGAGATTTGAGAATTTTATATTTAATCTGGTTATAATATATCACATGCAATTTGCAAATATTTTCTCCCAGTCTGTACTTTATCTTTTTATTCCCTTAAGCATTGTAAGCCAAAAGCAAGATATTCTAATTTTTAAGAAGTTCAATTTATCATTTTTAAAATTTGTTGAAAATATTCTTCTTTCTCCACTGAATTGCATTGGCACCTTTGTCAAAATGACCATATGTGTGTGGGTCTGTTTATAGACTTTATTCTCTTTACATCATTGCCACAGTCTCTTGACTGATGTAGCTTCTTTTATAAGTATTGAGGTCAGGTGGTATATATCCTCCAGCATCGTTATGGTCTCTCAAATTTGTATTGGCTACTCTAGGCTATTTTCATTAACTTATGAATTTATTATTTGTCATATATTCTACAAAAACTTAGTGAGATTATGATCACTGTTGTGTTGGAAGATCAATTTGGAGAGAATTGATATATTAATATATTAAATTTTCTGATCTATTAGTCCTCTCTATTTTTTGAAGTCATATTTATTTCAGTAATATTTTTAAAAATTTTAATGCACAGGCATTTTACATCTTTATGAAATTTATTTCAGAGCATTATATTTTTAAATGTTATTTTAGGTATTATTTTTAATTTCTAAATGTTAGTTGCTAGGATATAGAAATATAATTTTGTATATTCATCATGTATCTTATACCATTGATAAACACATTTATTAGTGATTCAGTAGAATTTCTCTACATATGACCATGTCATCTGCAAGCAGAGAGAAGTTAAATATTTATTTTCATATGAGATACTTTAAATTTATTTTCTTCTTATACCTGCTGGAACTAGAAGTGGGCAGAGTGCCTTGTGTCTAATATTGGGGGATAGGCATTCAGTCTTTTAACATAAAGTATATTGTTAAGTGGTTTTTTGTTTGTTTTGTTTTTTGTAGATGCTCTTATTAGGTTGAAGAAATTTGCCACTATTCTTAGTTTAATGACAAATTTTATCAAAAATAGACATTGGATTCTGTCTATTTTTTTCTGACACCTAGAGAAACTCACATAATTTTTCTTTTAACATGGAGAATACATTGATAGTTTATGGTATGTTAAACCAAACTTGTATTTTGGGAGTACACGCCTATTTTGTCATGATATAGTGTCATTTCTATATATTGTTGGATTTGATGTGTTATGATTTTGTTTAAAAAATGTGCATCTATGTTCATGAGTAATATTGGCCTGAAATTTCTTTTCTTGTCATTTTTTGTCTGGTTTTGGTTTTAGAGTAATGCTGGCTTAAAAAATTAGTTGAAAAATATTCTATCTTCCTCAATTTTCTGGAAGTATTCGGGTAAAATTTGTATTATTTTTTACTAAAAAGATTAGTAGGATACACAAGTGAAACCATGTGAGTCTACAATATTCTTTTTTGTTTTTTTGAGGTTTTTGAAATTCAGATTCAGCTTCTTTAATAAAAATGAAACTAATTTGAATATCTGTTCCCTCTTGATTTAGCTTTTATAGTTTAAGGAATACAAAAAAGCTATGGTATATATATATATTTTTTAATTTTTTTATTTTGGTTTTTCAATTACAGTTGTCCCCTTTTCCCCCAATTTCTCTCCCCCACCCAACCCACCCACTCTCCCACAATCATATCCCTCCCCGTTGTCCATGTCCATGAGTCTTTCATACAGGCTCTTTAATTAAACCCTTCCCTTACTTATCCCCCTTCTCTTCCTCTCCCCTCCCCCCTATTGACTGCTATTCTGCTCTTTGTTCTATTTACTTCCTTTGTTTGTGTTGTTCTTTAGTTTCCTGTATTAGGTGATATCATATGGTATTTTTCTTTCTTTGCCTGGCTTATTTCACTAAGCATAATTCTCTCTAGTTCCATCCATGTTGTTGCAAATGGCAGGAGTTCCTTCTTTCTTTCTGCTACATAGTATTCCATTGTGTAAATGTACCACAGTTTTTTGATCCACTCATCTACAGATGGGCACTTAGGTTGTTTCCAGCACTTAGCTATTGTAAACAGTGCTGCAATGAACATAGGGGTGCATAAGTTCTTTTGAATTGGGGTTTCAAGATTCTTCGGGTATAATCCTAGTAGTGGAGTCATTGGTTCAAAAGGCAGTTCCATTTTTAATCTTTTGAGGTAATTCCATACTGTTCTCCATAGTGGCTGCACCAGTCTGCATTCCCACCAACAGTGCAGTAGGGTTCCCGTTTCTCCACATCCTCGCCAGCACTTGTTGCTTGTTGATTTGTTGATGATGGCCATTCTGACTGGTGTAAAATGGTATCTCATTGTGGTTTTTATTTGCATCTCCCTGATGGCTAATGATGTTGAGCATTTTTTCATGTGTCTATGGACCTTCTGTATGTCCTCTTCGGAGAAGTGTTTGTTCAGGTCCCTTGCCAATTTTTTAATTGGGTTGTTTGTTTTCTTGATATTGAGTCGTATCAGCTCTTTATATTTTTTGGAAATCAGTCCCCTGTCTGTGATGTCATTGGCAAATATGTTTTCCCATATGGTTGGTTTCCTTTTCATCTTGCTGATGTTTTCTTTTGCTGAGCAGAAACTCTTCAGTTTGATGTAATCCCATTTATTTATTTTTTCCTTTATTTCTCTTGCTTTAGGAGATGTATCCGTGAAGAGATTGTTACGTGAGATATCTGATATTTTCTTGCCTATGTTTTCCTCTAGGACTTTTATGGTGTCACGGCTTACATTTAAGTCTTTGATCCATCTTGAGTTTATTCTCGTGTGTGGTGTAAGTTGGTGGTCTAGTTTCATTTTTTTGCAGGTCCCTATCCAGTTCTCCCAGCACCATTTGTTAAAGAGGCTCTTCTCACTCCATTTTATGTTCCTTCCTCCTTTATCAAAGATTAGTTGACCATAGAGGCCTGGGTTTATTTCTGGACTCTCTATTCTGTTCCACTGATCTATATGTCTGTTCTTATGCCAGTACCATACTGTTTTGATTACAGTGGCTTTGTAGTATTGTTTGATATCTGGTGTTGTGATTCCTCCTGCTGTGTTCTTCTGTCTCAAGATTGCTTTTGCTATTCGGGGTCTTTTTTGGTTCCATATGAATTTATGGAGTATTTGTTCTAGGTCTGTGAAATACGTCATTGGTATTTTAATAGGGATTGCATTGAATCTGTAAATTGCTTTGGGTAGTATGGCCATTTTGATGATGTTGATTCTTCCCATCCAAGAACATGGTATTTGCTTCCATTTATTTGTTTCTTTCTTAATTTCTTTCTTCAATGTTATGTAATTTTCAGAGTACAGGTCTTTTATCTCTTTGGTTAAGTTTACTCCTAGGTACTTTATTTTTCTTGTTGCTATAGTAAATGGTATTTTCCTTTTTATCTCTGTCTCTGCTATTTTATTGTTGGTGTACAGAAATGCCTTAGATTTCTGTATATTTATTTTGTACCCTGCGATTTTGCCAAATTCACTTATTATATCGAGTAGTCTTTTAGTGGAGTTTATAGGATTTTCTAGGTATACTATCATGTCATCTGCATATAATGAAAGTTTCACTTCCTCTTTCCCAATTTGGATGCCTTTTATTTCTTTTTCTTGTCTGATTGCTGTGGCTAGGACTTCCAACACTATGTTGAAAAGGAGTGGAGAGAGTGGACAACCTTGTCTAGTTCCTGAGTTCAGGGGGAATGCTTTCAGTTTTTGTCCATTGAGTATGATGTTGGCCTCAGGCTTCTCATATATAGCCTTAATTATGTTAAGATATGCTCCCTTTATTCCCATTTTGCTGAGTGTTTTCATCATAAATGGGTGTTGTACTTTATCAAATGCTTTTTCTGCATCTATTGATATGATCATGTGATATTTGTCTTTCATTCTGTTTAGGTGATGTATTATATTTATTGATTTGTGAACATTAAACCATCCTTGCATCCCTGGAATGAAGCCCACTTGATCATGATGTATGATCTTTTTGATGTATTGCTGGATCCTGTTTGCCAATATTTTATTGAGGATTTTAGCATCGATGTTCATCAGTGATATTGGCCTGTAGTTTTCTTTCTTTGTTGTGTCTTGACCTGGTTTGGGGATTTGGATAATACTGGCTTCATAGAAAGAGTTTGGGATTTTCCCCTCTTCTTGGATTTTTTGGAACAGTTTGAGGAGGATAGGAGTTAGTTCTTCCCTGAATGTTTTGTAGAATTCGCCTGTGAAGCCATCCGGTCCAGGGCTTTTGTGTGCAGGGAGATTTTGGATTACTGTTTCAATTTCCTTTTTTGTTATTGGTTTGTTGAGACTTTCCACTTCTTCTTGATTTAGTTTTGGAAGGTTGTATGTTTCTAGAAATTTGTCCATTTCTTCTAGATTGTCAAATTTCTTGTCATACAGTTGTCTGAAGTAATTTCTAACTATCATTTGTATTTCTGAGGTATCAGTCGTGATTTCTCCTCTTTCATTTCTGATTTTGTTTATTTGTGTCTTCTCTCTTTTTTTCTTGATTAGACTGGCTAGAGGCTTGTCGATTTTGTTGATTTTTTCGAAGAACCAGCTCCTAGTTTTGTTGATCTTTTGGATTGTTTGTTTAGTCTCTATGTCATTTAGTTCTGCTCTGATCTGGATGATTTCATTCCTTCTTCTTGCCCTAGGCTTTGTTTGTTGTTGTTGTTCTAGTTCTTGTAGCATTGTGGTTAGGTTTTTTATTTGAGATTCTTCTAGCCTTTTCAGATATGCCTGTATTGCTATAAACTTCCCTCTCAGGACTGCTTTTGCTGTGTCCCACAGGTTTTGGGTTGTTGTGTGCTCATTATCATTAGTTTCTAGAAATTTCTTGATTTCTTCTTTGATGTCATTGTTAACCCATTCATTATTTAATAGCATGTTATTCAATCTCCATGAGTTTGGGTGTCTTTGATTTTTTTCTCTGAGGTTGATTTCTAGTTTCAGGGCATTGTGATCTGAAAAGATGCTTGATATGATTTCAATTTTCTTGAATTTGTTGAGGCTTGTTTTGTGACCTATCATGTGGTCTATCTTTGAAAATGTCCCATGTGCACTTGAAAAGAATGTATATTTTGCTTCTTTGGGGTGAAAAGTTCTATATATATCAGTTAGATCCATGTGGTTTAGTGTGTTGTTCAATGCCTGTATATCCTGGGTGTTTCTTTGCTTTGATGATCTGTCTATTGTTGATAATGGAGTGTTGAAGTCCCCTACTATGAGTGTGTTGTTGTTGATATCCTTTTTGTGGTCTTCTAGTATTTGCTTTATGTATTTGGGTGCTCCTATGTTGGGTGCATATATGTTTATCAAAGTCATGTCTTCTTGATGGATTGTTCCTTTAAGTATTATGAAGTGTCCTTCTTTGTCTCTTTTTATTGTCCTTGCTTTGAAATCCATTTTGTCTGATATGAGAACTGCTACCCCGGCTTTTTTTTCCGGTCCGTTTGCTTGGAATATTTTTTTATATCCCTTTACTTTCAATCTGTGTAAATCTTTTGTTTTGAGGTGTGTTTCTTGTAGACAGCAAATATGTGGGTCCTGTTTTCTTATCCATTCCGTTACCCTATGTCTTTTAATTAGAGCATTTAATCCATTTACATTTAAGGTTATTATTGACGTGTATTTATTCATTTCCCTTTGTACCTCTGTTCCTCTCCTCTCTTGTTTTTTTCTTCTTTTTTTCTTAGAACATTCCCTTTAGCATCTCTTGCAATGCTGGTTTGGTGGAGATGTATTCTTTCAGTCTTCCTTTGTCTGAGAAACTCCTTATTTCACCTTCTATTTTGAATGAGAGCCTTGCTGGGTAGAGTATTCTTGGTTGTAGGCCTTTGTTTTTCATTGCTTGAAATATTTTTGACCATTCCCTTCTGGCTTGTAATGTTTCTGTTGAGAAATCAGTTGATAGCCTTATCGGAGCTCCCTTGTATGTTATTTGCTGCTTTTCTCTTGCTGCTTTTAGGATTCTCTCTTTGTCTTGGAATGTTGCCATTTTAACTATGATGTGCCTTGGGGTGGGTTTTTGGGGGTTCCTCTTGATTGGAACTCTCAGTGCTTCTTGGACTTGCATAGCTTTTCCTCTCATCAGGTTCGGAAAATTTTCTGTCACTATTTCTGCTATCAGATTTTCAATTCCATGTTCCTTTTCTTCTCCCTCTCGTATTCTGATGATCCTTAAATTATTTTTCCTAATGCTATCCTGTAATTCCCTTACATCTTGTTCATATTTTTTCAATCGTTTTTCATTTTGTTGTATTGTCTGGGAGTTTTTCTCTACATTATCTTCTAACTCACTAATCCGATCCTCTGCTTCGTTAAGTCTGCTTTTGACTGATTCTACTGTGTTTTTCAGTTCAGAGATTGTATTCTTAAGTTCTTCCTGGTTCCTGTTAACAATTTCTATGTCTTTTTTTATGCTGGTGTAGTTCTCTGCCAGTTCCCTGTAATTTTCTTGGAGCTGCTGGTAACTTCCTTGAAGGTTGTCATAGTTGATTTTAAGGATGTCGAGTATATTGAGCTTCTTTACCACCATTGTTTTGAATTCCATGTCTGACATTTGGGCTATGTCTATTTCGTCTATCTCTCTTTCTGAGGATTCCTCTTTTCTTTTCATTGAGGGGTTATTTTTGCGTCTTACCATGTTTGATTCTTTTTGTTTTTATTTATTTATTTATTTATTTATTTATTTATTTATTTTGGGGGGGTAGTCTGCTTTGACTTCCCTCCTTTGTGGTGTAATATTCTTTATCGAAAGTCTGGGAGTTTCAGTGGTGCAGTCTCTTTGATATCCTGAGCCTGATGGTCTTGAGTTACCCTTTATGTCGTTTGTTTATGCTATTCGGTTATATTTCAGATGTTCTTTGATAGGATCTTCCTTCTGGCTACTTGGTTGAGAGTCACTCTATCTGCTTTGTCTTGAGTTCTTTTGTGGATATGCTGTTAAAGACATAAACACACAGCCCAGGCAGGAGACCCACACCCTCAGAAAGTATCCCCCACTCTATCCTGCTATCATTAGCCAACTAGCCCGTATTAATATAAATGTAAAGAGATTTGAGCTTTTATACTATAAGAATAGATAAGAGTTGTTTTGGGGGAGGAAAAATATAATTTTTGATAGAGGAGTTGACAGATTAATAATAGTTGAGACTGTGCAAGCCAGTTAGTAATATTTACATTGTATGTTAATAAAAAAAGAAGAAAAGGATAGAAAAATACATAGTATAGTAAGAAAGTGGGATTGTATTGTATTTGGGTTTATATAGTAATTATATTATTTAGAGTGATGGGGGGGGCTAAGCTAGACACACAAACGAATAAACCACGATTAAAGAGAAAGGATGAGATGGAGAGGTTATATGCAACACGTTAGAGATAAAGTTTGTTATTATTGGAAGAGGTGAAGGAAAAACACCCCCCCAAAAAATCCCCAAGAAAATAGAAGAAAGAAAAGAAGAGAGAAAGAGAAGAAAATAAAAAATTTACCACAAACCCCCCCTAAAAAAAAAAAAAGGGAAGAAAGAAAGGAGCAAAGAAAGATAGAAAAGAAAGAATAAAGAAGAAAGAAAGAAAGAAAAAAGAGAGAAAAAAAAATTAAAAAACATATATATATATATACCCCCCAAAAACCCCCCAAAAAAACCCCAGGAAAAGAATAAAGAAAGAAGGAAAGAAAAGAAATAATTAAGAAGAAAGAAAGAACAAGGGAGAAAAAATTTGGGAGAAAAAATTTGGAAAAAAAAAAAAATCGATGTTTTTACTCCGTTTTAGCCTTGGTGTGTTGTCTTCTTTTTCTGGGTCCGCAGCTGGTCTAGTGTGGCAGGTCAGAGGTTCTTGTTTTTTGCAGGACTGGTGTGCGCCCCCGGTTGCCGCTATGGTGCGCGCCCGCGGTTGCCGGCACGGCGCGCTCCCTTGCTGCTTGCTGGAGCCAGTTGAGGTGCCCTTGCGCGCAAGCCCCTGCGCTCTCGGGCGGCCCGAGAGTTTGCCCCGCGGTTGGAGCCCACTGCTGCCGGGCCGCGGCGGTTCCCAGTTCGCGCCGAGGTATCCCTGCCCGCGCGGGCGGCCCGAGCTCTTTCCCCGGGATTGGCTCCTGCTTTCGCTGGGCCGCGGCGGTTCCCCGTTCGCGCCGAGGTGTCCCTGCCCACGCGGGCGGCCCGAGCGCCTTCACCGGGATTGGCTCCTGCTTTCGCTGGGCCGCGGCGGTTCCCCGTTCGCTCCGAGGTGTCCCTGCCTGCGCGGGCGGCCCGAGCGCCTTCCCCGGGATTCGCTCCTGCTTTCGCTGGGCCACGGCGGTTCCCCGTTCGTGCCGAGGTGTCCCTGCCCACTTGGGCGGCCCGAGCGCTTTCCCCGGGATTGGCTCCTGCCTTCGCTGGGCCACGGCAGTTCCGCGTTCGTGCCGAGGTGTCCCTGCCCGCGCGGGCGGCCCGAGAGTTTTCCTCGGGATTGGCGCCAACTGACCCCGGGCTGAGATGCTTTTGCGCTCGGGCGCCGCCCCGTGCCCTCAGTCCCGCTGAGCCGAGCTCCGGGAGTTGGTCTCTCGCCTCTTAGGGCAGGGCCAGGGACACTTGTGCTCAGTGGAATCGAGCGTCCGTGGGTCGCCGCCTCCCGCTGTTCCCGTGCTGCAGCTGCCCACCTTCCCTCACCTGTCTGGGCGGGCACAAACAGAGACTGCGCTAGTGGTCTGCTTTCCGGCCTGGGGCTCTGCGCCCACGGGAGCTGTCTAGGGGTGTCTGTGCACAGTCCTCTGAGTGTTCAGTGGACCCTCCCTGTGCCCGTTGGGGCACTGATCTTATGTCCGTTGGGGAGTGTCCGAGGGATGCCTGGACTCACGGCCCCGCGCACCTGGGCCAGTGAATGAGAGCACTTCCCTATGTGCGCCCCCGTGACCCAATGGTAGGGTTGAGGAGTGGATGAGTGGGCCTCTGCGCCTGGGCTCCTCCAGAACGGCCTACCACCCCCAAACTTTCCTCCTGTCTCCACCGTCCACTAGAGAAAAATATAAAGGAGAATTATGTTCTCACTTGCCCGGCAGCACGCTTTCTCCTGTCCTTCAGCGCCAATGCCACTTGGTCGAGTCCCGTCTCTGCCAGCGGGCAGAGATCCGCTCTCCGCCTGACTCCTCTCCGGGGTAGCCTGTGGTCGCCAAAAATCCTTTGTGTGCTTCCCGCCACAGCTCGGGCAGCCGCCCCAGTCAGGAATCCCGTTTCGTCCCCTTTTTCTCCGCTATCCTCACTAAACAGGTTGTTCCCAGATGGATTTTCTCTAATCCAGCAGTGCCTTGGCTCGACTCCCGCCAATGTCCAGCTGCTCACTGAGATGTTCTGTCTGCAATTAGACCAAACTGCAGACGGGTCTCCGGAGCCTAAAACCGCAACCTCTCTTCACTCCTCCGCCATCTTACCTCCTATGGTATATTTATACACAATGGAATACCACTTAGTCATAAAAAAGGATATCTTACCTTTTGCAACAACTTGGATGGACCTGGAGAATGTTATGCTAAATGAAATAAGCCAGTCAGAGAAAGACAAGTATCATATGAGTTTACTCATAGGTGGAATCTATTGCACAAACTGAACTAACAAACCAAATAGAAACAGATTTATAGATAGAAAATAGACTTACAGTTGTCAGAGAAGAGAGAGGTTACAGGACTGGGCTAAAAAGGTGACAGTATTAAGCAAAATTTTTTGAGAAGGATTTTTTTTCCACTTTACGTTGTCAAAGTTATTTACCATGGAGTTGTTCATAATATTTCAGAATTATCTTTTTGTATCTATAGACTGTAGGGATGTCACCACTGTCACTTCTGGTACTGGTAATCTGTCTCTTATCTTAGTGTTTCCCACATAGATATTGATTATTTTTATTGATCTGATCAAAGAACCAGCTTTCGGTTTTATTCAGTTTCTCTAATGTTTTTCTGTTTCTATTTAATTGACTTCTGCCCTAATATTTGCTGTTTCCTTTTTCTCCTTACTTAGGATTTAATCTACCTTTGCTTTTCATTCTACTTTGCCTTCAGGTAGAAGCTGAGGATATATTTTTTATATAAGTATGTTTTGTTTTTCTTTATATTGGACTCAAAATACTTTCTGATTTCCATTTTGATTTCTAAATTATTTAGAAGCATGTTACTTAGCTTCCAAACATTTCAAATTTTCAAATTTTCTATTATTTATTCCCAACTTAATTTTATTGTGGTCAGATGACATATAAGGTTTGAGTACTTCTACATTTACTGAGACTTGTCTTATGAATGTTCTACATACATTCAAAAAATAATCAATTCTTGTTTCCATCAACTCTGCTATTTTGGGATTGGATATTCTGAAAACATCAACGAGCTCAGTTTAGTTATTTTTCAAGACTTCTATATTTCTACTCATGGGCTGTATGCTTATTTTGTCAGTAGTTGAAAGTAGGTTATTAAAATTTCTTAGTGTAGTTGTAGATTTGTCTATTTCTCCTTAATTTCTGTCAGTTTTTACTTCACAAAGGTGGTACTTCGTTATCATGTCAAAAATCTTTAAGACTGTTGTGTCCTCTATAAGAAAAAGCTCCTTTATGAAATGAAGGATAAATATGAAGTGTCCATATTTATCCTTAGTAATATTATTTACAGTAAAAGATACCTTCTCTGATATTAATAGAGCCATTCCTACTCTTTTTATTTGTGTTTTCCCAGTATATTTTTCTTACTCTTTTACCTTAACCTATTTGCATTTTTATATTTGAGGTCAACTTTTAATAGGGTCTTGCTTTTTAGGAAAAATAATTACTTAATGCCTTTTAATTGGAATATACATACAATATATATTTATTGAAAATCTTGTATTCAAATTTTTGTATTTGTTTTAATTTTCTTTATATTTTCCTCTTTTATGAAGTTACTTTGAATATTTCTTACAATGCATTGTGTTATTTTAGTGATTACTTTTGGATTTGTATTACATGTCATTTACTCATCATATGTGGTAGTAAGAAAGCACCAAACTGTCTTTCAAAGTGGCATATTGCAATCCCACCAACAATTAATGAGATTCTTTACTTCACATCCTTGCCAGAATTTAGTGTTATTAGTGTTTCCCATTTTAGCTACTCTAATTGCTATGTGGTAGTGTTTCATTGTTGTTTTAATTTGCAGTTTCCTATGATATGAATCATATTATCATATGGTCATTTGGCATCTGTATATCTTCTTTGGTAAGGTGTCTGTTCAGATTTCTTGCCCAATTTTTTTTTTTCCATTCTGTGGCTTGTTTTCCCATTTTCTTGGTCCATTCTCTTTTATAGAGATTCAACAATCACAAATACAACCTTTTGTTTTTACCAATATAATAGGCAATTCTGGTGTTCTGTATTCCTTGGGATAGATCTATATTTTTATCTTATAACATTTTCCTTCCACCTTTATTCTTTTACACAGTGTACCACTGATGCTGTTCAATTCTTTCAGCTTTTGTAGGACTAAAACTGCTTATTTTGTTTTTATCTGAAAGATATTTGCATTGGGAATAGAAATCCAGCCTGATAAGTATTTTTTTAATCACTTCACGACTTTGAATTATTGCTGTATTGTCAACTGACGATCATTTTATTCTGAGGAAAAGTCTGCTATTTTTCTGATAGTTGTGTTTTGGGGTCATTGAGTTTTTGAATCTGTATGATGATTATTTTTGTTAAAATTATAAATTTAGGGCATTGTTTCTTAAAATATTAATATTCTCAAACATTTTCTAGGTTTCTTTTAACCATATGAAATACAGTTATAACTATTTTAATGTTCTTGTCTACTTAATCTATCATTTGTGCCATTTCTGAGTTGGTTTTTATAGACTATCATTTCTCAATTATGAAAAATATTTTTCTGCTTCTTTATTTTTAAACATATTTTATTAATTATTCTATTACAATTGTTCTAACTTTTCCCCTTTTCCCCCTCCACTCAGTACCCTCCATTCTGCTGGCAATTTCCTCCACTTAGTTCATGTTCATGGGTCATGTATATAAGTTCTTTGGTAACTCCATTTCCTATATTGTCCTTAACATCCCCCTGTCTATTCTATATTCAACAATGTGTACTTCTTAATCCCTGCACCTTTTCCCCCACTAACCCCCTTTCCCCTCCCAACTGATGACCCTCCAAATTATCTCCATAGCTATGATTCTGTTTCTGTTCTTCTTGTCTGCTTAGTTTTTTTTAGATTCAATTGACAATAGTTGTGAATTTACTGCCATTTTAATGTTCATAGTTTTGATCTTGTTTTTCTTAAATAAGTCCCTTTAACATTTCATATAATAGTAGCTTGGTGATGATGTACTCCTTGAGCTTTACCTTGTCTGGGAAGCACTTTATCTGTGCTCCCATTCTAAATGATAGTTTCAGGGATAGGGTAGTCTTGGCTGTAGGTCCTTGCCTTTTATCACCTTTAATACTTCTTGCCAGTCCCTTCTTGCCTGCAGTTTCTTTTGAGAAATCAGCTGACAGTCATATGGGAACTTCTTTGTAGGTAACTATCTGTGTTTCTCTTGCTGTTGTTAAGATTCTCTCTTTATCTTTAACCTTTGGAATTGTAATTATAATGTGCCTTGGTGTGGTCTTCTTTGGGCTCAACTTGTATGGGACACTCTGTGCTTCCTGGACTTGTATGTCTATTTCTTCCGCCAAATTAGGGAACTTTTCTTTCATTTTTTTTTCAAGTAAGTTTCCAATTTATTGCTCTTCTTCTTCTTCTTCTGGCACCCCTAGCATTCAAATGTTGGTGTGTTTGAAGTTGTCCCAGATGTTCCTTACAATATCCTTGATTTTCTGTTTTGTTTGTTTTTGTTCTTGTTTTTTGCATTCTATTTTTTCTTCCTTAGGTTCCAGATCATTGATTTGATTCTTGGCCTCATTCACTCCACTATTAATTCCATGTCAATTTTCATTTATTCACTTAGTGTAACCTTCATTTCTGCCTGGGTCTTTTTTATGCTATTGAAGTACCCAATGCATTCCTTGAGCATCCTAATAACTGGTATTTTGAACTCTGCATCTGATATATTGCTTATCTCCATTTTGTTAGTTATTTTTCTGGAGTTTTTCCTTTTCTTTCACTTGGGCCATATTTCTTTGTCTCCTCTTTTTGGCAGCCTCCTTGGGTTGGTTTCTATGTAGTAGGTAGAGCTGCTTTAACTTACTGTTTTAGTAGCATGACCCATTTAGAAAAGAACACCCATAAGTTGTATGGCACAGAGCCTTAAGTAATCACCAGTATGTGTCAATCTGTGTGAACCAAGTTGATGGAGTTTCAGAAATGGCTCTTTTGTTTGACAACACACTGAGAAATGCAAGGCCTTATCTCATTTGTTTCTTGTCTCTCATAAATCATTGTACTGTTACCTGATGCCCAGTTTCTTTAAAATCATTTTTCTTATATTTGACCATTTTTTTCTTAGTTGTCTTTGGTGGAATGGTAAGTCTGACCTGTAAGTTCATCTGAGTAATAAACATAAATGTCTCTATTATTTTTAAAGTCAATTCAAGTTGTATTTCTGTCATGCCATGCTAATTACTTTACCTTGAATTTTACTGTGCTTGGATATTGATGTAAACATAAAATATTGAAATTCTAAAAATGCAACCTCTGAACATACTTTACTTTCAAATTATAATAGCCTCAATCTATTGACCTTCACTTTTTTAAAATAAATACTTATATGTGCATTTAAAAGAATTAACTAAAGCCAAGTTTAAGCACTTGGGTTTTTCTCCTTTTATATGTAATATTAAAAACTTAATTTCTGATAGGGTTGTGGCTTGTTATAGGTTTTTACTATTGATAAATTAGTTGCTTTTTTTGGATGGGACAATTTCTATGAAGTCTTCTCTCAAGACTAATGATTTTTGAGGCTGTTTCAGGATCTTTTACACTCTGTGATACTAAAACTTGTCTTGTTGCTAATTTTTATACTTTCACATATAACTTTTCTTTCCCATAACAAATCTAATACAATAAATTTTTAAGTCTTGTCTGTGTACATAGAACAAATAATCCCAAAATTTTACATCAAAATATTAAACTTTCTTGTCAATATTCACAGCACTATCACACTTGTAAAGATAGTAAAGATAGTAAACAGAAAGTCAATGTCCAGAAATATCTACCAATAATTAAAATATAAAAAGCAATTCAAAACATATTTTTCATTTAATATATAGTAGATTAACATAGAGTAATAATCAACACTTGAGTATTTTGATTGGCAAGCAGATCTACTGACAACCAAATCAGCTTCACTTATTTATCTTCTCCTCCCTTTCTTCCTTCTTTCCTTCCTTCCTTCCTTCCTCCCTTCCTTCCTTCCTTCCTTTCTTCCTTCCTTCCTTCACTCTTCTTTCATTCCTTCCATTCATCTTTAGGGGGATGTTTGGATAATGGTGCTGAATTATAATGATAAATGATAATGGTAAAGAGGTAACTAGTAGATTTTTATTATAACAGAAATAATAGTGGAAAAGATTTACTTTAGATAATTTCTTCCCTCCTTTTTTTCAAAGGATGGTGCTAGGAATGATTTTAAACTCCTGCTCCTCAATATATGTCTCACAAATACATACACAGTGAAAAAATTCACAATTATTCAGATAAATGAGGTCATACAATTCCCACTACTATGTGGTATTTTAAGACTTAAAAAATAGCTCAAGATTGTTCTCATTTAAATTATTGAGATCTATCTCTCATCTTCACTGTGCTTTGTACATACACATATATCTTGATTATTTATTGGGGCCAATTTTACTCCTGTCAGATTAAAGTTTTCTAATTGATTTGACTGGTGATCATAAATTTCTTTATAATCTTACACCCAGACAGTTATCAGGTACTAAAATAAACTTTCACAAATGACAAATCTGAAAACCTTTTCTTTTCTAATAGCGGCTAAGCTGAAACAGACTTTGGATTTAATTAGCTCTAAACTTGGTTGTGCACATGCACATGTTAATATATTTATATAGAAGATCTCCACTATTATAATTTTTTAAAGTTTTTATCCACCAAGCAGCTTTGTGAAACAGATGCTGTTTATTATGTCTTTACCTTCTCCAAGCTAATGTTAATTTTAGAAGTACATGAGAAATGTTAACTCTAAAAGCTATAAGCTTTTGTCAAAATAAATGTGGCCAAGAAGAAATCAGAATATCACAGAAATCTATTGGAAATATATATACTCATTTGTTCTTATATAGTCTCCTTTCTGCAGAGATGTATATTTATGAATGTTCCTTGTTTTTGTCCTTAGGTATGTATAAAATATATCTATATCCATCAGTCTGACAAACGTATTGCTTTATACACTAAAGGGGAATTTTATCAGGAGAATTTTAATAGCCTGTAGCTACTGAACACAGCTGGTGACAAGCCATTTCTTCTGTTATTAACCACAGCTTTAAAATAGCTTTCAGTACAGCATTCAAATAAATCAGAAAATTCGGGTACAATATGTATTTTTCATTTAAAATAAGGTACAGTTTATGGAACAAAAATACAGATGTTCTCAGCTTAATTACTGAATTTAAGCTGCAATGAATTAAGATATTTCATAATTCTTATATCTGACGGTCTGAAGAAATCCTTAAATTTAAGTATAGAAAATAAAGATGTTTTAAAGTTTTACCACTCATGGATCTACAATAGGTTAAGTAACTTTTACTACAACCTTTCACATTAAAAGTACAACTGTAACCTCAAATTTCCCAAAAATGTTTTCCTGTACTATTGTATAATTCTTTAGTATATTGTTTAATCTACTCACACACAAAAAAATCCATGACATAGGTAATCTTAGCAATGTTCTACTAATAAAAAAACTAAAGCTTGGATAGAGTCAGTATGTTGACCAAGTATATACAGCTAACATTTGAACTAGGACATGTCTCCTAACAAAGTTTTTTCTTTTCTTTTAATTACAGAATATGCTCTCTCTTAAGTAGTAGAAGGTCATGGTATCAGTGAGGACTTTTATTTAGTAGGTTGTAAAAAACAAGGACTCAAATATTTCCTGACAGATATTTAGCATTAAATGAAATAAATAATGGATAAATAAATTGAACATCAAGAGGAAGTGATACACTTCTGCCCTGGCTGGTATGGTTCAGTTGGTTGAGTGTTATCCTGTAAACTGAAAGGTCACAGGTTCGATTCCCAGTCAGGGCATGTACCTAGGTTGCCTGTTTGGTCCCTAGTCAGGACACATATGAGAGGCAACTGATTGGTTTCTCTTACATAGATCTCTCTCTCTCTCTCTCTCTCTCTCTCTCTCTCTCTCTCTCTCTCTCTGCCTCCCTACTCTCTGTGCCCCCCATTCTCTCTCTCTCTGCCATCCATCTCTCTTTCTCTCTCTTTCTTTCTCTCCAAAATCAGTGAGCACATCCTTGAGTGAAGACAAAAAGTAAAATAAAATAAAGAAGAAGAGATACACTTTTGCGCTTCATAAAATTTTCCATTCTTTTTCTCCTCTTGACTTTTTACTCTATGGTATTTAATAGTCCAGTATATCATTGTAAGAAAACTAAGGAGAAGTTTATAATAATAGTTATCAAGCACCCTATATATTGATAGCACAATTTATAAACCCATTTTAGTTCAGAGTATTTTCAAACCACTATGCTTGACAAACTGCCTTGCTTTTTCAGAATCAACAACTAAGAGAGTTTGTAGATTTTTATGGTAATAAATGTAATTTAAATGTCCACGATCAGCTGCAATATTGCACAGAGATTTTAGTAAAATAGTTTTTTTTACTTTCTATTATATTCTTTAGAGTACCTTAATTGAAATTCCATTATGACTTTCTTGAAATTTGGTTCAAATTAGATTATAAAGCCAGCTAACTGCATTAATTAGAAGTACTTTTATACTATTTCAAAGTTGCAACTGTATTTCAAATGCTTATTTTTATGTGTTGAATATGAAGATTAGATATAACCTCATAAAAAAAGAAAAAACCTGAGTGATTTCTCTTCTTTTGAATCTTCTGACTCTATAATTTATTTCTTTTCTAACCAGATACATATCTTAGGGATAATAATTTCTTCCAAATAATCAAATAATTATATTTGCTCAGGTATCTTTTATTCAATAATTTCCAATTTTAAAACTAAAATTTTATACGTTCAATTATTCATTTATAAAATATTATTAAATACCTACTATATGTTCCTTCTGGTACTAGATTCTAAGAATGCAATGGTGGATCAAAACAGACATAATCTTAATTGGGTTGATCAAGAAGATATTAATCAACTAATGATAGAAATGTATTATGATAAATTATGTCAACTGCTTTAAAGAAAAAGCACAGGTGTTCTAGGAATATAACATCAGGAGGCATTATCTGGTCTGGTATGGGATGAGGAAGTGGGGCTGGCAAGTCTTCCCTGAAAATGATGCTGAAACTGATTATATATATTTAAGGATGTGTAAGAATTAATTAGGCAAATAAGATGAGAAACAATAAGAAGAAACTGTATAAGCAAAGCCCCATGAGGTAAAAAAGACCATTGCTGGCTTAGAAGAAAAGAAAGTGATTTGAATGAGCCAAGAGAGGTGGAGCGAGACTGGATTACATAGGATTTTGAGGTTATTCTAAGTTTTGGACTCTGTACTTCAAGAGTATTGGGAAACTATTGAAGAATTATACCTGAGACTAAATAAACATCTAGATTTTTTTCCTTATAAGGTTGTTACAGAGCAGAGTTTCCCAAATTCCCCAGAGCCTGCAGTTGGGGTTGGGGGAAGGGAACAGCTTTCAAGATACCTTTGCATATCTAGGGCTGGTAGCTAGTGTCTTAGAACCAAATGGCTTTGGTTCTTCCAAGGCCCTAAGGAGATGGGAGGGGTTTTCACCATAGAATGGTGAGAAAAGAGCATACAGGGCCTGTGCACGATTCTGAGAATGGTCAGAACCTGTTACCATGCTCACTGAGTCACAGGCTTCAGTCTGGGATTTAAAAATAAGGCGGCAACTATTTGGCAGAGAGAACCATGTGGCTTTGAAAGGCAAAGAGAGAACCATGTGGTTTTGAAAGGCAAGGGAGAACAATTCATTCTGAAAGAAGGAAGGGAGGCCATGTGGTCTGGGCTAGTAAAAACACCGGCCTGCTGCTGCTGCTGTCATCGTGCCGACTTCAGTGGACTCCAAAGCCTGGGTTTTGGGACTTTTGGAACTCAGAATAGGCAGAAAGGATTCTGTTAAAACTTGGGACTTCACCATGATCCAGTGCAACATGGTGCATGCTTTCCTGGACTAGTATATGGGGGCTGATGACCTCATACATACCCCAGATCCTGAAGGAGAGAGTTGACAGATAAGGAATGGGGAACTTCCGGGGATGGTTTTGGCTTATAGACTTTTAGGGAGCAATGGAAGTGCTGGGTCTCATGGGAGAACAGGGTTCTGAGCAGGAGTGCTCATAGCCTCCCCACCCCAGGTTGGAATATTGTAAATAAAGACCTGTTTTCCTCAAGATTAATTGTTGAGTTTTACACCAAGGCACCATGTGGAAGAACCCCCTGTTTGCTCAGTAACAAGGTGAACCATCTCACAATCTAGAAAAAGAAATATTTCCTTTAGCTTTAAACTTTAAAAGTTGAACATGGCAGAATTTGTATTCAACTTGGAGTAAATATTGTACTATTGTTCCATAAATGAGTAATGATTAGTACCCCCAAAGCACAAAATTTGCTGCTATAGTGTAGCTTAACAAATATTACTACAGATCTGCTTCATGATGGCTATAAAATATGAGCATTCTAAACTAAATCCTATCACAGATAATTTATTGGCCCTACTCCCTATGACCTTGAGAAATGTGACTCTCAATGAAGATCCAAAAGAGTAGTTAATTAAAATTCTAGAAGGGTAAGTGTTGAGAATATGCCATCTGCAGACACTTGGGCTTGTCCTTACTCTCTTGACAAGTTATTTTCCATTTATCTAATGTATCTTCAAAAAAGTTTTTCTAATTCTTTTTAACTTTCTGCAAATATATTCCCTCTCTTAATTTTTCTATACTTTGGTCTGATTTTGACTTCTCATTTCATTAATTTTCTCAATTTAAACCTATTTATTTTTAACAAAATATTTCACGCAAAAACAATGTTAAATAAAAGTTAAAATGGCATTTAGCACCAAAGGTAATATTAAAAAATATTAGTCTTTTTTTCCCTATTCTGCTATCCATCCTTTCATTCCCCAATACAAAAAAATTATATTAACAATTTTTTAATTGCCAAATTTCCAAGTAATAAGTGTATTGATCTGGCATATTCTACATACAGTAAATATCAACCTCCTCTTTTCACAAATGAAGATTTTGTTACACACCTCTGTGTTCTTCCTATACTATACTACTTATATATTTATAATTTTTATTGTATTAAAAAATTGCCTCATTTTTGCATTTCCATTTATACATAACTTTCATTTACTTCTTTTTAGTCTCCTAAATCACTTTAGTACATTCTATTGCAATTTTTTTAATTTTTGGAGCATTTCTGGCTGATTTCAGGACAAGTAGGTTGATTCTCCTTTAGAATCTTCTACCTGCAGATGTTTAGGTTTGTGTGACACATGCACACCCATGTGCATGAGCACATGTGTGCACACTCACACACACATATTGGAAACCAACACTCATCTTCATTCTCTTCAGGTGCTCTCCTCTGCTGCCAGAGGCTGGAAGCTGGCTGGAAATGACATTTTCCAGAATTCTGTAGTAGCAGTGTTCTAATTTACATTCCAGCAATTAGAGCCATGTGTCCAAGTTTCTCAAGTGGAAGAGAAGCACACGTCATCGTTGTGGATGCGTGGGTTTTGCAAGTGACAAACACGAAGTGTAGTGCATGGTCTCCTGACATTCAAGCACAATCATGCACTTCAGTGCTGAAAGCAGTTGATTCCTGATTTTTCCCTTATTGTTGCAATTTTCTTGTTTCCTTAAATTCTTAATGTAATGGATTTACCTGACCTTCTCTGGGCTCTTAAACATTATGAACTTCTACTTCCCTCCATGAAATCACTTCCTGAGTCAAAATTATACATTCTTCCTATTTGGTGATTTCTCAGTTTTTCTACCACATTTTCATGTTATATATTATGCTTTGTTTTTTTACAAAAAATTACTAATTTTGTCAAAGATTGAATTTATTTTCTGGTTCTCAAACTTTTAAAAATTATTTTAGCAGTGATCTTTTCAAAGATTAACTGAATACTAAATATGTGCCAACTAAGAGAATATTAAAAAATCTATAAGCCATTTCATCACTCACTGTATTCATTAAGCCTCATATATATATAGCCATGGCTGGTGTGACTCAGTGGATTCAGTGCTGGCCTGTGAACCCAAGGGTTGCCAGTTTGATTCCCAGTTAGGGCACATGCCTGGGTTGTGGACCAGGTCCCCAATTGGGGCAGTGTGAGAAGCAACCACATACTGATGTATCTCTCCTTCTCTTTCTCCCTCCCTTCCCCTTTCTCTAAACTTAAGTAAATAAAATCATTATTAAAAAATAGCTTCACATACCAAAAATAAAGTGGGAGACCAGGTAACAATTCTAGTAAGTACTGAAGGAATTTATGGAGAAAAGAGTTCAGTGTGCTCAATACATAGCCAGGAAGCACTGCAGAGAGCAGCTGGGACCGAAACTGGACCCTTGATAAGAGTATTTTTGGGATAGGTGGAGAGAAGGAAGAATATGAAAAGTGGGGAAAATATGAGTGAAGACTTGGAACTAGAAGTAATTATCATAAGTTAAAAATAGTGAGGATGAGATGGAAAGAGAAGTAAATTATAGACCACTTAGATATGTGAGGGCTAGATTGCTGATGGCCTGAGAAGCCAGGCCAAAAATATTTTTATAAGAAATGGAAGTTGAGGGTTATCAATAGGAGTAGATGGCATGGGAAGAATATATTTTGAAAAAACTGGTTTACCTTCTGAGTCAGCTGTCACTGATACCAGCTATGCCTCAAAGGCTGTGGTTTCATTTAACACATGTTAAAGTTTACCACCAAGAGAGAGGCATAACTAGGCAGTGTGGGTCAGGCACCTAGAACCCCAGAGGTGTTATTACAAAAAATAAAATGTGCAATGGGAAGGTGGGCCAAAAAAAAAAAAAAAAAAAAAGACATTTGTCTTACACTACATGTCCAATGATGTATCCAAGAAACCTAAGAGACTTCAGAAACTGGAGGCTAAGACATATTATAATTGTGATTCTTTATTGCCATAATGACTACTATACAAGTTGTTTCTGTTGTGTCTTTTTCAACAGAAACAACTCTATATTCCCTATTGGACTAATTCTCGGTCCCTAACAAATCCTCTCTAGTGTCCATAAGAGCTATCATAGTCAGTATCATACCTACTAGCTCAAAAAATAGACCACACAGAGGTTCCTAACTGCAACTCCTGTTAGGAACTCAGGAATATAAATCAAAGGGGAAAGAGATGTATCAAAGATGTAACAAGAACTTCCCGTCTGCATAAGAATGAAAGAAACAGGCGAAATAGAGCTACTGGTCATTTAAGGATGAGGTCCTACATTTAGTTTTACTCATGTTAACTTGGAGATATTAGATGATAGCAGGATTTCTAACTATAATAATTAACATTTGTCCTGAAACTTGAAGGAAATAATGGAAGAAAATATTGTGATAGGTGGATGGAAAGAATTATTCCAGAATGACGATTCTCAATGAATGCCATACTGCCCAATGCTCATTTTTTCAGAACAACTATTTTGTAATGCCTATATACTATCTTGAAATGAAATACATAGAATATAGCACCTACCTATAACCATTTTAAAATTAATATAACTATAATATAAAGTAGCAATAAAAACAAATAATAAAATGTACATCTCCACACCCAAATGCTTATGCAGACTACTATAGAAACAACAAGGAAGTATTTAAATTGCTTGCATTGGTATGTCAAATAACCAGAAATGTGGTAGCTTCATACTGGCAAATACAGGTATGTTATTTTGGTTACTTAAGTGTTGGGAGAATAATTGCCATCATGGGCACAATTTTCTGGAAATGGAGAACAATTCTTGATCAAATCCCAAAGAAAAAATATTTATTTCTCAGTTTACATGTCAGTTACATTTTTGTAAAGTTTAGTATACATGAAAAGCATATAATATTTATAATATAGTATTTACATGTATATGGAGTTAGATTCACAATTATAATGAGCTTTGCATCTACATAAACATCTAGAAGGACATGAGAAGGTCTTGTGTGATGTGGGAAACCATGTACTTTAGGGCATCTAACATTACTGCATGCCCAATGTAATTACTATTGACCACAAACATGAGGACAGTAAAAAAGCCTCCACGAATTCCAAAACTTTTCCTGGGAAGGCATGCCACTTCACTTTTTAATCTCTTCCTGGGACATTGGGAGAGTGGGCAGAGATGAATATGATTATATCCAGGAAATACTTAATATGATTATTGAAACTTAAAGCACATTCTCTAAAGTATTTTTCCTGGGATGTTTGCTTTTCCTTTTTTCTAAAGTCCCTTCACTCACATAATTTTTTGCTCCTATATAATATTTCTCAGGCTTTGCATTTTGTCTAGACCAAATGCACCAAAATAGGATTACTGGGTCAAAAGGTGTTGAAGCTGGAAGGGTCTTTAGAGATACCGTCATTTAGAACCAGAGAAAGCAAATCCAAAAATTACATAATTTGGCCCAGTTGTAGGCAGAATTTCAAGTGGAAGAACTTAATTTTTTAAGCTGATGGTTCATGGTATTTTTAGCCACATATTTGAAATATAGTTTTACTTATTTCTGCAACAATGAAGAAAATCACAATAATGTTTTAATAATTATGGAGCATAATAATACATAAAACTTCTAATCTTGGCTATGACTCCACTAATTCTGAGGCCTGGTTGTGAATGCTCTACCCAGCTGGTGTCTAGTAAACCTTTTCACATACTGGTATGTATTTACCTAAGCCTTGCACAACTTCCTAGTTTCTAGTGTACTTTTTTTTTTTAATCCTCCTCACCTAAGGACATAATTTTTATTTTTTTAGTGAGAGAGGAAGCGGGAGAGAGAAACATCGATGTGAAATAGAACATTTATTGGTTGCCTTCTGCATGCCCTCTGACCGAGGATTAAAGTTGCACTCTAGGTAAGTGCCCTGACCAGGAATTGAACCCGCAACCTTTCAGTGCATGGGGCAATGCTTCAACTAACCTAGCCACACCAGCATGGCATTGTGCATCTTCTTTCTAACACTTATTCATGAATAAGTTTTAGCCATATAGCCATAGTTGGTTGTAGTTTCCTTGTTGGTTTGATAATTACTTGTATATTATACCAAAACAAAATTAAATTATTCATTCTATGAAAATGAATATGAATTTACTATATCAAAAACCTCTAGTATTTATTTCCTTCATTTATTGTATCATGATATCATAATCTTTTTCCTCATTTGAACCATAATCCTGGAGTGTGATTATATACTGTGTCCCCGAATTAGAAAAAATAAATATATTTCAGTGTACAATGGCATTTTAGAATCACAAATTACAGAATATAGATTTCCCATTGATAGTACATATATATGTATATACACACGTATATATCTATATACGTGTATATACATGCATATTATGTATATATAAATGCATATGTATATAAACATACAGGTATGTAAATATGATGTGCAGGGACACACAGTAAGGAAATTATATCTTAGTCTCAATTTGCCACTGATTGCTAATCCAGAGCTTTTTAACCTTGCAAAGAATCCCAAGGTACTTTTTGGTCACACTTGTTGAATTACACAGTGTGCCCCATAAAGGTCTTTTCATTAGAATGAATTGTATTGAAAGTTGACGTAACCAGAGATCTTCATTTCAACATATATGTATATAATGTCAAATAGCCAAACCCTATAGAGGAACAGCTACCCTCTATAGCTTCTACATTAGAAAAGAAACTTCTATGTGGATAAAGAGATTCCCATTCAGGATGTTTATAATTTACAGAAGAAGCATATTATGTCTATAATTTATCTTGATTTTAGTTGTAAAACAAATATGTTTTTCCATTCTATTTCCATCTCACCTTTGCTTAAACCCCTTATCTTTGTTTACTTTTGACATATTTTGTATGAATGTTTTTATAGTAATAGGGAAAGCTGGAATATTCATGTCAGACCTACAATTTGCCATTCTGGGTTGATTTATCACTGTGTCAAAACAGTGTGGGGAAAACTAGAAACACAGCCTATGCAGTCTGGTAGCTATGAACACCAAGTCCTGGTCTCAAACTCCACCCAGAAAAAAGCATGAAAGAATTTTGCTTAGGAATTTTTTCCTCATTCACACAGTGTCCCCTTAATGATACCTCATTGATTTTGTAATGTTTAATTTAAAAGGGCAGTCAGCCTAGTACATAATCTTGTGTCCAATAAAGGCAGGGTTATTTATATGGCAAAGCACCAGATGAAATGTAAAAGTGCTAATTGACTAATAAGTATATAATTCAAGAAAAAATAAAACTAGGAGAGCCCATGTAAGCTCCAGCACAGAAACATCCCATGGGACTGTGGCAAAGATCACTTTGCTTTGAAATCAAGCCTACACAAATTATACAGAGTTCTCAGTGTTTGGATTTGTTTTTAAGAACTTAGCCCCAATGAGAATTTATTCCTGCTTTCTGACCAGAGAAGGAAAGTATTCTCCCTATGCTTTTTATAATAAACTGTCATTTATTTAAATAATAAAGTGACAATAATAAAACCTTGAGTTCCTGGTCCGAGTGCTGGAGGCCAACTACTAGGGCGTGTCGGTGCTCAGCAAGGCTTCAGGCAACTGGAACTGAGACTTCACCTCTACGCTCTTCTTTGCTCTTCTTCACCAGCACCGTGCTCTCCACCACCAGTGGTGCCTGGTCCTGATCAAGCTTACGCTGGGGTCGTGTCCCAGGTTTGCTCTGCCATCACAGCTCCTCGCCTTTGAGAAGAAGATTCATGCTCACGATAGTAGCACATTCCCTGTGGAGACACAGACTAGAAATGGAAGTTTGGCAAAAAAATATGTTTTTTTAAAAAAAGGAGATCCAAGATGGTGGAGGAATAAGTGGAAACTACACTAACCTCTCCCAGGACCAGTCTGGATTTACAACTTAATTGTGGAGAAATCATCTGGAATAACCAACTGAACACTGGCTGGAGAGAAGTCTTATAACCATGGAGAGACAGAAAAGGCCGCTTCATCACAACGTGACTGGTAGGGAGTGCAGAGACGCGAAAGGGCTGGCTGGGCTCCTACGGGTGGCAGATGAAGGGACTGAGAAATAGCTCAGCAGCCGGGGATTCCCCCTGAGAAGGGCAGGGTCTAAACCCCCAGCAGCACTTCCAAGCCTACATCAACAGAGTGGAAAGTAAAATAGTATCCAGCTGTGAATAGCAAAAAGCCACAGGGTTTCTTGCTAGCTGAAGAGAAACAGCTGGAGAAAAAGAGCTCTTAAGTGGATCACGTACAAAAGTATTTTGGGCTCCACTTACCCTGGGCTCAAGCAGAGGGAATGCAGAGAGGACCGGAGATGTATGGGGAAAATCTGGTGCAGTGACTTTGAGGGGAGAACTGGGGGAGCAGCCCACTGGGTCCCAGTGCTGACTCATTCCCAATACTACAGGCAGACCATTCCCCTCCAAGTGGCGTCATCCTGAGGGGAAGCAAAAGCCCTGCCTACAGGAATTAAGCTTCCACACCCTTGGTCCTTAAGCCTGATGGCTAATCACAGATTGAATAGATTAACAACTAAAGAAGACAGACAAAGGCAGTAGATCCCTAGGCCCAGACTGGTACAGGATCTGACACCACCAGGGGCAGATCCAAGAAGTGCAGATCAATCTAAGAAGCAGAAACAAACAAGAAGAGTCACAAAAATGAAAAGACAGAGAAACAACCCCCCCAATGAAAGGAAAGGAAGAATCCCTAGAAAGAGTGCTACATGAAATAGAGGGAAGCAAACTATCAGGTATGGAATTCAAAACATGGATTATGGGGAAGATCAATCAGATCAGCGAGCTCAAGGAAAACTACAGAGAACTCCAAGGAAACTACAAGGAACTTACTGAGATTACACCAGCATGAAAAAGGACATAGAAGCTATCAATAAGAGACAGGAGGAAATGAAGAATACAATTTCTTAATTGAAAAACAAGTAGAAGAAATTAAAAGCAGGCTAGAGGAAGCAGAAGATGAGATCAGCGAGCTGGAGGACAATTTTAGACAAAAATTCCCAGACAGTGCAACAAAATGAAAAAAGATGGAACAAAAATGAACCGGTATTAAGACAGCTGAAAGACAACATGAAACGTAATAATATCTGTATCATAGGAATTCCAGAAGGAGAAGAAGAAGAGCAAGGGATAAAAATCCTCTTTGAAAAACTAATGACAGAAAATTTCCCTCACATGAGGAGAGAAAGAGTCACACAAGTCCAGGAAGCACAGAGGGTCTCAATGAAGATGAATCCCAACAGGCCCACCTCAAGACACATCATAATTAAAATGGCAACATTCAAAGACAAAGAGAGAATCTTAAAGGCAGCAAGAGAGAAACAACTCATAACATACAAGGGAGCTCTAATAAGGCTATCATCAGATTTCTCGGCAGAAACACTACAAGCCAGAAGGGAATGGCAAAAAATATTCCAAGCAATGAAAAACAGAGGCCTACAAGAATACTTTATCCAGCAAGGCTCTAATTCAAAATGGAAGGTGAAATAAGGAGTTTCCAAAACAAAAGAAGGCTAAAAGAATACATCTCGACCAAACCAGCATTGCAAGAGATGCTAAAGGGTCTGCTTTAGGAAGATGAAAAAAAAAGAGAGAGACAGGAACACAAGTACAAAGGGGGAAAATGACAATGAATAAGTACTTATCGATAATAACCTTAACTGTAAATGGATAAATGCACCAATCAAAAGACATAGGGTAGCTGAATGGATTAGAAGGTATGACCACATATATGCTGTCTACAAGAGACCCAACTTAGAACAAAAGATCTACACAGACTGAAAGTGAAGAGATGAAAAAAAGTATTTCAAGCAAATGGACATGAAAAAAAAAAACTAGGGTAGCAATACTTATATCAGACAAAAGAGATTTCACAGCAAAGACCATAAAAAGAGGCAAAGAAGGACATTTCATAATACTTAAGGGAAAAACCCATCAAGATAATATAATCCTTGTAAACATATATGTACCCAACATAGGAGCACCCAAATACATCAGGAAACTCTTGAAGGACTTCAAGATAGATATTGACAGCAACACACTCATAGTAATGGACTTTAATACCCCATTGGCAACAATGGACAGATCCTCGAAGCAAAGAAACAACAAGGATATTGAGGCATTGAACAACACTCTAGATCAAATGGACTTAGTTGATATATATAGAAATTTTCACCCTAAAGAAGCAAAGTATACATTTTTTTCAAGTGCACATGGAACATTTTCAAAGATAGAACACATGGTAGGACACAAAACAAGCCTCAACAAATTCAGAAAATTCAAATTATGTCAAGCATCTTCTCAGATCACAATGGCTTAAAATTGGAAATCAACCTCAAGGAAAAAACTCAAAGACATTCAAACTCATGGAGAATGAGTAACATGCCATTAAATAATGAATGTGTTAACAATGACATCAAGGAAGAAATCAAAAAGTTTCTGGAAACTAATGATAATGAACACACAACAGCCCCAAACCTATGGGATACAGCAAAAACGGTCCTTAGAGGAAAGTTCATAGCAATACAGGTCTACCTAAAACAGATAGACGAATCTCTAGTAAAAAATTTAACCCTATAGCTACAAGAACTAGAGGAAAAAGTACAAACAAAGCCCTGAGCGAGTAGAATGAAGGAAATCAAGATCAGAGCAGAATTAAATGACATAGAGACTAAACTAACAACTCAAAAGATCAACAAAAGTAGGAGCTGGTTCTTTGAAAAGATTTAAAAAAATTGATAAGCCTTTAACCAGGCTCATCAAGAAAAGAAGAGAGAGGACCCAAATGAATAAAATTAGAAACAAAAGGGGAGAAATCACAATCAATACCACAGAAATACAAAAAAATTGTAAGAAATTATAATGAACAACTGTATGGCAAGAAATTTGACAACCTAGACAAAATGGACAAATTTCTTGAAACATATCATCTTCCAAAACTGAATCAAGAAGAAGCAGAAAGCCTGAACAGACCAATTACAACTAGTGAAATTGAAGCAGTAATCAGAAACTCCTGGCACACAAAGCCCTGGATCAAATGGTTTCACAGGTGAATTCTACAAAACATTTAGGAAAGAACTAACTCCTATCCTCCTTCAGACTATTTCAAAAAAATCCAAGAAAAGGGAAGACTCACAAACTCATTCTATGAAGCCACTATTACCCTAATTCAAAACCAGATCAAGGTGCAACAAAGAAAGAAAACTACCAGCCAATATCGCTGATGAACATAGATGCTAAAATCCTCAACAAAATATTGGCAAACTGGATCCAACAACACAGTAGAAAAATATACACCACGATCAAGTTGGATTCATCCCAGGGATGCAAGGATGGTTTAATATTCGCAAATCAATAAATGTAATACACCCCTTAAACAAAATGAAAGACAAAAACCACGTGATCATATCAATAGAAGCAGAAAAAGCATTTGATAAAGTACAACACCCATTTATGATGAATACTCTCAGCAAAATGGGAATAGACGGAGCATACCTCAACATAATAAAGGTCATATATGAGAAACCTGAAGCCAACATCATACTCAATGGGCAAAAATTAAGAGCATTCCGTCTGAGGTCAGGAACAAGACAAGGATGTCCACTCTCTCCACTCCTATTCAATATAGTGTTGGAAGTTCTAGCCACAGCAATCAGACAAGAAAGAGAAATAAAAGGCATCCAAATTGGAAAAGAGGAAGTAAAACTGTCATTATTTGCAGACGACAAGATAGTGTACATGGAAAATCCTATAGACTCCACAAAAAAACTACTCGAACTAATAAGTGAACTTGGCAAAATAGCAGGGTACAAAGTAAATATTCATAAATCAAAGGCACATCTTTACATCAACAATAAAGTTTCATAGATGAAACTAAAAGAAAAATACCATTTACCATAGCAACAAGAAAAATAAAGTACCTAGGAATAAATTTAACCAAGGAGGTAAAAGACCTGTACTCAGAAAACTCCATAACACTGAAGAAAGAAATTAAGGAAGATACAAATAATAGGAAGCATATACCATGTTCATGGATGGGAAGAATCAACATCATTAAAATGTCCATAGTTCCCAAAGCAAATTATAGATTTCATGAAATCTCCATTAAAATATTAATGACATATTTCACAGACCTAGAAACTCTTTATTTGATGTAGTCCCATTTCTTTATTCTTTCCTTTATTTCCCTTGCCTTAGGAGATATATCAGTGAAAATGTTGAACAAATATTTCAAAAATTTATATGGAATCAAAAAATAAGCCTGAATAGCCACAGCAATATTGAGGAAGAAGAACACAGTAGGAGGAATCACAATATCTGATATCAAACTATACTACAAGGCCATGGTAATCAAAAGAGCCTGGTACTGGCATAAAAACAGACATATAGATCAATGGAACAGAATAGAGAGCCCAGAAATAAACCCAGGTCTATATGGTCAACTAATATTTGACAAAGGGGGAAGGAACATAAAATGTAATGAAAAGAGCCTCTTCAACAAATGGTATTGAGAGAACAATACAGGAACATGCAACAAAATGAAACTAGATCACCAACTTACACGGTACACCAGAATAAACTCAAGATGGATCAAAGACTTAAATGTAAGCTGTGACACCATGAAAGTCCTAGAGGAAAACACAGGCAGGAAAATTTCAGATATCCCACGTAGCAACATTTTTACTAATATATCTCCTAAGGCAAGGGAAATAAATGAAAGAATAAACAAATGGGACTACATCAAATAAAGAGTTTCTACTCAGCAAAAGAAAACATCAGCAAGATGAAAAGGGAATCAACTGTATGGGTAACTATATTTGCCAATGATACCTCAGACAAGGGATTGATCTCCAAAATATATAAAGAACTTATACAATTAAACCAAGAAGACAGACAACCCAATTAAAAAATGGGCAAAGGACCTGAACAAACACTTCTCCAAAGAGGACATTCAGAGGGTCCATTGACATATGAAAGAATGCTCAACATCACTAGCCATCAGAGAGATGCAAATAAAAACCACAATGAGATACCACCTCACACCAGTCAGAATGGCCATCATCAGCAAATCAACAAACACCTTCTGCTGGCTAGGATGCGGGGAAAAGAAAATTCTAGTGCACTGCTGGTGGGAATGCAGACTGGTGCAGCCACTGTGGGAAACAGTTTGGAATTTTCTCAAAAAACTAAAAATGGAACTGCCATTTGAACCAGCAATTCCATTGCTAGGATTATATCCAAAAATTCCTGGAACATCAATTCAAAAGAACCTATGCAGCTCTATGTTCATAGCAGCACTATTTACAATAGCCAAGTGCAGGAAACAACCTAAGTGCCCATCTCTAGATGAGTGGATCAAAAAACTGTGGTACATTTACACAATGGAGCACTATGTAGCAGAAAGAAAGAAGGAACTTCTACCATTTGCAACAACATGGATGGAACTAGAGAGAATTGTGCTTAGCAAAATAAGCCAGGCAATGGGAAAAAAAATACCTTATGCTATCACCTATTACAGGAGACTAATGAACAACACAAACAAGCGAACAAAATTGAACAAGAGGTATGTAAACAAGGAATAGACTAACGGTAACAAGAGGGGAGGGAGAAGGGAAAGAAGAGGATAAGAAGGGGAAGGATCTAGTCAAAGAACATGCATAAATGACCCATGGACAACTGGGTGGGGACTGACTGTGGGAGAAGGGGTGGGCAGGGTGCAAGGAAGCAAGAGGGAAAAAATGTGGGAGAACTGTAATGGAAAAACAAAAAAATTTTTAGTGGGGGGAAAAATGAAATTATAAAGAATGGAAATGCAAGTTCAGTGAATATTAGAAGGACAAGGATTTTCCTTCATACTGCATATTTTTTTCCCTATCTGATCCCTCCAGAATTTGGCATTCTGAAGAATTAAGTAATGACATAAGGTTCTTTGCATAAAACTAATAAGACCAGTTGTTAGTAGAGTTTTTTTTTTTACCAAGACTTTGACTAGAATGTCATACATAAAGGAGACATGCTTGGGCTCTGGTTGTTACCAAAAAGCCCAGAGGAACTAGGATTTACTTTCGAAGGTAATAAACGCCCACAAGAAAAAAGGCCTGGTACCTTGGTGGGTTGTGCATTCCTCGGCAGTCTTTCCAGGGAAGAAATGAAGGTTATTTTCCTGAAAGATGGCTGGAAGAGAGCTTAAGGCACAATGGAAAACCTGAAAGACTTGGAAAAGACAGGTATTTAAAAGCAAGGCTGAATGGCAGGTATGTGGCTCAGCTCTTGTGCCCTGAAGGGCAGACTGAAGGTCAACCTAAATGTTCCTTGTGTAAGTTCCAGCAAAGCAGAACTAAAGATCATAAGTGATCATTTGCTACTCTTGTTGTGTTTATGCAAATGAATAGGATAAATTAAAACTGGACTTAATGCAGTCCTTTTAATGACAAGGAGGGTAATCTTAAGGAGAAAAATTATGATTCAAGGAAAATCACATGCTCAGTGGTAGACTATAAAGTAATGCAGCTAACTGTCTTTAAAGTTTCTTTTCATTAAAAATTTTTTTTATTTAAAAGTTAAACTGTCTGTGGTATTATCAAGATGCTTAATTTACAGGCAAGAAGAATGTCAAATGCCTTGCAACTGGATGTCTTTCCAATAAGACAATCTTACAGATTTAGAGACTTGTTTGCAGGTTAGGTTCCATAAATTAACATGTGTTTTCTGTCTTCAAAGGGCATAAGCCTATCATCTCATTACCTGAGTGATTGTCTGTATGTATAGGCATCACATAATCATGTCTGCATTGTTGCCTCCTGAGACTCAACAGTTTGGCTGAACTAAGTGGTTGGGTTGGTGAAGAAGGGGTGGTCCGTGGGCTTCATTTTAAAACTGGTTTCTCTTTTCTGTCCTCATGGCTTGGACAGAAAGAGTCCAGAGTCACAGAGGGGGGAAACCTAAAATATTTCCCTCAGCACGAACTAAATATAATGGGCAAAAGGGTTTTGGACAGGTGAGATGTGCCTAGCACACCTTCCTCCAAAGAAGCCCTTTTTTTACCTAATGTGGGACATTGAAAAATTAATGCCTTCCTTTTGTCATCTAGTGGTTATGGATTGAATGATGCCTTTTAACCCTGTTGCCAAATCCGTTGCCTACAGAATACAACAAGGATGCCAGCCTGTTAAACCAAGCACAGCATTATCCGGAGACAGCCAACTGACCCGGAGTCTGCACGATCCTTCCCCATGTGGTAAGGCCACCCTCCCCTCCACATCCCACTCTTATTAGGGATTTCTGGACCCAAAGGTAGGTAGGACAACACCCATGTCCAGCATGAAGCAGCTAGAGGAGCTCGAGACCTTCACCCATTGTCCTTTATAAGATTATAAATGGTCTTTAGTTTGAGAGAGAGGGATTGTTATTTTTTATTGTTTAAAAAAAATATTTATTTATTTATTTATTTATTTATTTATTTAAAAAAGAATAATATAGGAAAGGGTGAAACTGGAAAGCTTGTATGTATGACCTATGGGCATGGACTGGGGTGGGGATTGGGATTGCTGGGGGAGGATGGTGCTGGATGGAGGGGAGCAAGGGGGGAAAGATTGGAACTATTGTAACAATATAATCAATAAAATATACTTAAAAAATAAAAATAAAGCCTTTATCATAGGGTTATTATGAATATTGATAAAACAGGTATACAAAGTGCTTAGCATATTGCTTGACACTGCATTTAATAGATGGTTGTCATTCTTTTTCTTCTCTTTTATTTGTTCATTCAACGGAAAATTATTGAATGTCTTCTTACTGCTGGGTGTTGGGTTTCAGGCAAACACCATTGATTACAACAGATAAATTCCATGCTGTAGGTAGGAAGGGGGTGGGAATCATAAACATAGTAAGCAGAGACCTGAAGAATGGGAAAGAGGGAGTTCTGCAGATATCTGGGGAAGAGCAGTGTAGCCAGATAGAGAAGAAGATACAAAGGCCCTGAAGCTGAATGGTGCTTTTATGCTTGGAGTTCAAGTCAACATTCAACTAAGTCAAAAGAATGAAGGGGGAGAAGGAAAAAGGGAAGGAAGAAAATTTTTGAAGGAGGACACTGAATTCACAAATAGCTACAATATATTGGTCACTTATAGGTGCTCATTTGGTGCAGAATATGTGCAAATAAATATTTTGAATAAAAATTTAAATAGCTGCTATATAGTGAGTACTTGCTACACGTGAGATACAGTTCTAAACGTATTTTGTGCAATAGCATATAGTTTTTGAAACTAGGTTGATGAGCAACAACCTTATCATTAGTAAAATGTTATAAATTTTAAAAAGATAGGTTGGTAATATTTGTTAAACAGTCAATAATCTAAATGTATGTTTATTTACATGAATGTAAATACTTTTTTCTATTTTTGACAGTCACTAAAAAATTGTCAGAATTGCAAAAGATATCATTTCAGCCATATACTTGCCCAAAACTCTCATGACATCCTACCTTCATTGGCCCAAGTCAGGGCATCCTTTGTCCAGTGAAGAGTTTGAATTATATCTACTAAGGAATCTAAAATAAAATTATCTACCTTTACTCTAAGCAGTTCCCTTGTTTAGCTTTCATAACTTACAAGAGAAAGAAGTCTATTCTCCAGAATCATCACTGTATTGTTGTTGTTTCAAACTTTTTCTTCTCCTTTACTCTTAGGTGAACCCTGGCATATGCAATAACTTGGTCCTTCTGTTTGTTCTTACACTATCTCTTTGAGCTAGCCTTTCTTCACCAATCCTACTGCCTTTAACCAAGCACAAGATTGCTTCAATTTGTCACCTTGTAAATTATCATACTTATATCCTCTAAGGGCAAACTGCTTCTAATTCATTAATAATCTATTCAATACAAACAACAGCTTCCAATTTTCTATTGAATTTTATATGAATTCTTTATGTACTCATTTTTCTATCAGTGGGGAGTGCTAATTTGTGTCTAGGTTCAGCAGTAGTTATAAAGATAGGGAATTATACCAGGTAATGACATAAAAAGCTTTGATTCTTAAATCGATAGCAGGGCACATGTTGAATGGACACAAAGAGAAACAAAGCAGAAGAAAGAGTTAGGACACTGTAGTAAAAGTCCTAAAATCAGCGAAATTTTCTAATTTAGTAACCACATAATTATTGGGTTGGCCAAAAAGTCCATTTAGTTTTTTTTTTTGTAAAATAAAAGGCATTTTCCATTTTCACCACTAACTTGATTGATTTGGATATTTTGAGTAAGCTGGCTATCTCCCACGTGGTAGAACATTGATTGTTCTCATTTAGTGTCTAGATTTGATCACTATCAACTTCAACTGGTCTACCCAACCATGGAGCATTGTCCAGCGAGAACTCTCCAGCACGAAATTTTGCAAACCACTTTCGACACATTCAATCAGTCGCAGCACCTTTTCCATACACTGCACAAATATTTTTTTGCATTTCAGTTGAAAATATTTTAAACTCTTGAATGCTGACTAGATCAGGGTTTCTCTAAGTTCTAAACTTCTAGCTATAAACATCTATGGTCATACCTTGAGAGGATAATCAGAAAACGCTCTCAAAAGTGTCTTCTGAATATGTTCAGAACCATCCTTGATGGTTCATAATAAGTAGCCATCAACAGATGATTGGCTAAATAAATGATGGCATACTATTATTATGGAAATAATATGTTATTTTTAGTGACTATACTGTATCTATTAACTGCCATTCATTATTGAATGCAAAACAGTTTGCAAGTCATGATTAGCATGACCATATGGAAGGCTATTAACCACAGTGAAAATTTCAGTCATCTCTGGAAAGAAGGATTCCAGATAAATTCTAATTTCCTCTTTATATTTTCTTCATTGTTTGATTAATTTTGCAATGTCCCTGAGTCAATTTTGGATTCAGATAAAAGGGTTATCTAAATGTTGAAAAATATGAAATTGACTAGATTAGATTATCAAAATAAGCATAAAATGTAACCCTGTGATTATGTATATGAATGCACTATACCTCTAGGTATTTCAGAGCTTCCTCACTTATCTACACTTAGAACAACAATCTCATTTCATTCAAATATTAGAACATTCTAGTGGTGAAGGGAGAATGGGTAATGCAAATGTTTGTCTGATATCATGATTATAGCTGTCTTGTCTGAATTTTTTAAAACATGCAGTCATTTTCCAAAGCAATGGAATAAAGTCAATGAGAGAAAATCTGGTTCTCAATATACTAATCTCACACTTCTTTTTATTTATTGGTCATAACAGGCAATTATCTCATTAAGAATATTTCCCTGGGTTCCTCCTGTGGAAATGTGAGTTGCTTTACTTCTTCCCTCTTCCTTACTAAGTGCAAACTGCAAAAGACTCAGAATCATTGCACCCGAACCCAATCAACAGAGCCCTTTTCAGTTTCAAAGTGGGATGGTTTAGCTGTTCAGTCCCCACTACTTGAAAATTCTGTATTCCCAATTTAGAGTGTCAAAAAGATATGGCTAATTATTCTCATAGCAACGATAATCACACCAATTATGATTCTTAAAAGAACTGAAGAGACAAAAGTACAGATAAGACTCATGAAGAAAAGTTAGAGGGAAAAAGGTAATTTCAAGTTTTAAAAACCTGAACCTTCACAGACTTTTCCTTTTGAAAAGAATGTCAATTAAAAATGCCTGAAAGGATCAAATTATTCCTGTTAAATCTATTGGAGGTGGGTGAGCCTTCACTTCTATCATCGTGGTTATTTCCACTCCTGAGGACCACAGCTAGCTTCCTGTTTGTGGCGGTCAAATCCCTTCTTCTTCCCCTTCAAAATTTTTTAAAAAAAAAGAAAAAGAAAAAGAAAAGATCAGTAAGCAACCCTAAAGAAATGAAAGTTATGAAAGAAAATATATTATTCATTCATGAGAATTTATCTTTGGGTAACTTTATGAAAGCTAGTGAAAGAGAGAAAACATCAGTTGTAGCTAAATGTTTTTATCCACAGATGTACACAAACATGTTTCTTTCTTTTTTATTTCTAAAAACAGGGAAAACTTTTATTATGCTGCACTAGTAATCATAAGGCAAGAAAAAGCATCTAAATTGTACTTTCAATCCATTCCTCAGTATTTGATAAATCAGTAAGCAACAGTTATTTTTTTATTTCAAAGTTGTGTTTTGTATTTTATGTCAATTATAGGGATCAAAACAGGGTTTGATTTAATTTACAATCTGCCCAGCCTGCAAAAAATATTCATATACAATCAATTCTGTACTAGAATCTAAACAGTAGGAAGGATCACAAAGAACATGAACATGATGAGCTTGTTGAAACTGTATATTATCAAGAATGAAAAATCATTTCTCTTCCCTTTGTCCTCTATTTCTATAGGAGGACACTAATTTTCTCTGGTGGTTTCAGGAAACTGCCATACTAGAAATTCTTCATTAGAGAGGATAGATTATATAAAAAGCAGAAGAAATGTGTATATTTTGGTCTTATTTCAGGCTGCTATAACAATGTACCATAGACTGGATGGCTTATAAACAACAAAAATGTATTTCTCACAGTTCTGGAGGCTGGAAGTCTGAGATCTAGGAACCAGCATGGTAGGATTCTGATGAGAGCTCTCTTCTGGTCATGGGCTGCTGGCATTTCATTGTACCCATACAATGTGTAAAGAAAGCCAACTAGCTTTCTGACCTTTTCTTATAAGGGCACTAATTCCATTCAAGAGGGCTCCACTTTCATGACCTAATCACATCCCGTAGGCCCCACCTCCAATGCCATTGCTTTGAGGACTAGGATTTCAACAAAGGAACTAGAGTCAGGGAAGACAGAAATATTCAGTCCATTCTCTTTTTGGAATGAGGTAGGTAAGAAATAAGTGAATGAATGAACTTGTAAGAACTTGCCTCTGACAAGAGCATGCATCATGGACAGCAGTGAGTGCAGATGGAGACAGAGATGCCCAGCATCATTGTTAAAGATCTCTGTAAAAAAAATTGAAGGGTTTAGTTCATTTAGGCAGAAAATGGGCTACTTCTCTGTTATTTAAGTTGCAATGATTTTATCCCATGTTCTTTTAAAGCTCTGGGTGTTTTCTGGATAATAATGCCAAGGGACTATGCCGCCATATGGCTGAGATGCAGGCCTTTCTGAGAGTGTCACCCAACGGAGTTTGCTGAGGACCCAGCCATGGGCACGCCACTGTTCTCTCTTCCTCTCCGCCAGCTCCTTCACTCCCCCACACCCCACCCTCCTACCACTCTCCCTCAAATGTTCTGTAGCTGTCAGCTTTCTTTATAGAAATAAGTGAAATTATAATGAGACAAGAGTTAGACGTGTGGGAGATGAAAAGAAAGACTTTAAGGAAATTTTTTTAAAAGGAATCGCTGCACTCTTTGAAAGCTTTAAGAGGAAGAAGGAGATAGATAAAGGGGCCTATCCTGCCCAGGAAGCTCTCTCCTTGTACATTTAACTTTCAAAATGTCTCTGATCATTTCCCAAGGAGCTGGTGCTGAATTAAACTGCAATATTTCACCGTGGGAGCTGAAAAAAGTTGAGGCCCAAGGGGTCTTTCCTTCTGGCCTGAATGACCATCACCTCTGAGTTGTGACTGGTGACTCCTGGCTCTTCATGATGTTTTTCCGGGAGCACAGATGCTGCAGTTACATAAGAGGAATAATTCTTGAGGTCTAATGTACAGTGTGATGACTATAGTTACTAATACTGTGTTGTGTACTGGAAATTTGCTAAAAGAGTCCATTTCAGATGTTCTCACCACACATACAAAAATATATATGTGTGAGGAAATGGGTAAAACACCAATAACATATCCATTTCCTCACACATTCACCTTGTCATGTATATGTATACTAAAATGTTATGTTGAACTACTTAATTTACATAATTCTTAATTCAATTTTTAAAGAAATACATTTATATGTGTATATTTAAATATGTATATGTACATTAAACATAATACATAAAATTTTAATGTATAGGTATATTACATATACAATTTTCATGTATGTGTATTAATTAAAACATCGTTATACTCCTTAAATTTATACAATTCTTATTTAATTTTTAAAAATAACTAAATCTTTAATAAATAAAAGGAGAGAACCAACATCTTCCCACTTCTTGATTTTGTAAGACACCCAGTGGTTTGCTGTATTCAGAGAGGATAGTCTGGCTCTGATTGATAACAGAAATTGCGTCAGAGAGCCTGACTTTTAGAGCTTTAAAATAACTTAGAGATAATAATCGTAATAGCAAGCATTTGTATAATGCTGAGCATTTTACAAAACGTATTACTCTTTATCTCCTTGGATTTTTTCCTCCAACAACCTTGTATACCTGTGTCATTATTATCATTTTACAGATGACAGAATGATCGAAGTCACATAGTAAGTGGTAGAGCCATGTCTGAAACCTAGCCCTTCCAAGTTAAAATTTCCCATTTTATGGGTGATACAGTTTAGGATGGAGAAGGTTAAGTGACTTGCAGAAAATCCTATGACTAAATTTAGAGGCAAAGCAAGCGCTAGAACCCCTGGCTTCCTGATCCTGATCACTGGCAGCCAGGCCTCTAAATTCTGGCTCAGGGATTGTTCTGATGTGACTCCAGATGCTGTTTACTGAGATAAGGAAAGTTTGAAGTGGAAGATTACAGGTTTAATTTTGAATATAATGAGGTTGGCCTGTCTGTAGTGGAGTTAAATGAAATTTCATCAGGTATATGGAACTAGTGTTCATGGGAGCTACTTGGAGAGGAGATAGAGACTTGGAAATCATGAGAGTTGGAGAGAAATTGAATCCAGAGGAATGGAGAGAAATACCCAAGGGAGTGCATTGAGTTAGAGGGGAAATGGATTTAGAATTCAGTGCTGGGAAATCATACCATGGGCAGAAGGAAATGTCTTTCAATGAGAAGAAATAAACAGATAACTGGCTAAATTGGAAAAGAGTTGTGATCTGTAACCATTATTTTTTTTAAATATCTGCAAATTAAGTTTTAGCGACTCCTTGGGGAGCAAAGCATGACCTGAAGTGCCATGAGTAATGCATTGTAAATTCCCAGGCTTTGCCTTGATTTATTGTAATGAAAAGACATACCTGGAAAAGCACCCAGGATTGGAATATGGACCGTAATTCTATACTGTTCTCAATCTATTCATCACATGCACCAATGAAACTAGAGTCAAATGGGTTGTAATTGCTTTAGCCCCCCTGCCTCTATCAAGACCTAAGTGAGGACACTGCTCTCATCAGTTCCTGCAGCATCAGGCAATGTTTTGTCTATATTTGTCTCTCTTCCTGCCAGAGCTCCTTGCTGAAGAGATCAAAAAGCCATTGCTGAAGGTAGCTCTTCCAGCTCTACACACTGAAACTCAGGAAACAAACATGGGAAGGGCTTAAGATTTGCCAAACCCTATGGTGGAGTTCACTTGAGCCGATACTTTATTTTAATCAGATGACTCCCTTGCGTCTCACCTTAGTACATAGCTCATAGTAGCAATATGGATCCCCCAAAACTGCTAGTTCAGACACACACTGAAAGCTCTGACTGGATACTTCTCTTATTCTAGTGTACTCTTGTCCTGGTGTTACACATGGGTTTTACAGAGGCCTTTCTAAGAGTTGCTGGCACTTTCTTTTATTCTGGGCTTGTGAAGTGATTCATGTCACAAAATTAAGTGAGAGGTTAAGCCAGGCTTTTTTTTTTCTTTTCCCTTTTTGGCCAACCTAGACTTTTCTCATTACACAGATCTCATTAACAAACCGCATGGATCCCACAAGCATGCAGTTCCAGGTGGAAAAGTGCTAGGCTGCTGCCTGTCCTGGTCAGCATACAGCCCTTGTTTCTGCAAGCTCAGTGCCAGTTTTTGGAACTTGCTGTCTCCTCTGAAACTCAGAGAGCTAATTTTACCAGCAACATCTCCTATTCCTCAGTGGCCAAGATCCTCCAGATACAGCCATGAAGTTCTTCCCAACGATCTGGCTTACTACCTTCATTTTCCACAAGTACCTCTCAAAGCCTTGGGATGGCTCCCTCTCTTAGATTCTCTCAGGGGCCATAGACTGATCTCAGGTGTGTTGGGGAATAGGCGATGATAAATCCATGCTATCATTCTTTCTCTGTGGAGATGTGCATAATTTCTCCTGTTGTATTTCAAACTACTTCTGGCATATTGTCTTTACTGAGACATTTTTTAAAGAGAAGGGAATTAGGGTTCACAAATAAGGTTACAGTATAGTTATGGTGGAGCCGGGTTTTGTGATGTTGTGCCCTGTGCTTTGGGTGTGGGCACCTGCCTTGATGAGGGTGTGCACAAACTTACATTGAGTCATGCTACTTATTAAAATTGTGCAGTTGGATTTAAACTGTCATAGTTTGGGTAAAAGGCCTTATATCAGGCACAGGTACTTTGACCTCAGGGGCTGATTATACTTTGTCCTCCACAAATAAGTGCCTATTTCTGTACCAGGAGAAATTTAAGGAAAGGCCCTTGGGCCTCTTCAAAGCACAGGTCACAAATCAAAGCCAAAAGTAAGGTAGTCTAAGTCAAGAAGCAGGTAGTGAAGGGAGTGGTCTTGAAGGCTTTGACTTTAAAAATGGAGTCACATGGGTCATTAGCAGGCTTAAACCCTGTCTTCAGTGTCAGGACGCCAGAAGAAGACTGACTCAGTTTATCACCTTAGTTTGCTTTAAGGAGACATGCTTAGGAGTACTAGGTAGTTGGTATCCAGAGTGGATATTTTATCAACACCCTTCCTCTTCATGAGAAAATTATTTTCTGTAATAATGATGTAATATTCAGTATAATAACTATTTTTGTTCTTTACTTGTAAAACAAACAACAAATCAAAAGGAAGAATAATTTTCTGTTTTAAAGATACTTAAATTCAACAAAATAGTATATGCACAAACTAAAGTTTACTCTTACTAATCAAAAATATTACATCTCACAATTGACATTCTGTTTCATCCTTGCAAGCATTTACCACAAATTAAAATTTAAGTGTTTGCACATACAGAATCAAAGAAACTGAAGTTCGCCTCTGCCTTTGCTATTACTGTGCATTCATGTTTATCAGAATCTGTGGTTTTATGTGCAGGAATATGCAATACCACAGAGATATTTCAGGTACAAATTACACCTGCTACAAACTTGAACAATTTCAAATATTTACACATTTGTTTTTGAAATGAATGTATGTGAGTCTTTCTATGTAAGGGACTGATTTCACGTGAGGGTGCTCAGAATTACCTTCCAGGTAAAATACAATGTTTATTACAGAATAAGCAAAACTATGCAAATTTGAAATTTATGTATTATTAAAACTTAATAGTAACAATCACCTAGAACTTATATCAGCAGGAGATTTTATCAGAAAGAAATATTTTATTACTGACATTGCTAAGAATTGCTGATCAATGGTAATAAAAGAAGCAGACCCTCAAAGAATCCTGAAACACCAATTCAAAAGAACCTATGCACCGCTTTGTTCATAGCAACATTATTCACAACAGCCAAGTGCTGGAAACAGCCTAAGTGCTCATTGGTAGATGAGTGGATCAAAAAACTGTGGTACATTCACACAGTGGAATACTATGCAGCCAAAAGAAAGAAGGAACTCCTACCAATTGCAATAATATGGATGAAACTGGAGAGTATTATGCTTAGTGAAATTAGCCAGGCAGTGAAAGACAAATACCATATGATCTCAACTAATACAGAAAACTAATGAACAACACAAACAAATGAGCAAATAGAACTAGAGGCATATAAACAAGGAACAGACTGACAGTGACCAGAGGGGAGGGAGGAGAGGGAAAAGGAGAGACATAAAGGGAAGGGTCTAGTCAAGGAACTAATAAAAATGACCCATGAACATGGACAACAGGGTGTAGACTTACTGTGAGAGTGGGGGTGAATGGCATAAGCAGGAGCAATGGTGGGGGTGGAGGGAAAGTTGGACAACTGTAATAGAAAAACAATTTTTAAAAAAGCAGACCAAGTTTTATAGTAAGTTTTATTATGGCTCTTAATTTTCTTAAAGCATCTTGCTATTGTTTGAAACCAGGCAGTCTGACTCTACCACCCTGTTATTGGTTTGTCAGCTGTTAAGGAAGCATTCTGTGGTAGGGAAAGGAAAGATTTTATAAGCATTTTGATCATTAGGAATGGGGAAAAAAATTGTTTCCTATTTTTAGGTTAGTTTATGTGTCTGGGTTGTGAACACAAAAATAAAAATAGTAGAGTTGTACTTTTAAATGATTAATTCCTGACCTAGGGAGAAAATGTGGATGGGGCAAGTTTGTGGAGGTCTCCCCGATCCAGCACTTCTATGCTTATGTAAATAAGTTTCCCAAGTCTGGGGTTCAGTATTTGCAAGCATCCCTAACTAACTAACCTACAAATGTGTTTTCCTAGGGGTGTCATATCAATTCCTGATCTACCAAGACAGGTGATATATTGCCTCCAACTTTACCCCTATATTTCCTTTCTGATCTATTCCTCGGCTGGACAAGAAAATCTGTTTCTATTTAGGGAGGAGGGGCTTCAGAGACATAGTCACTATTACATCCAAGATTCGTTTAACTAACCATGCAAAAAATGTAGAATCTGCTCTTTCCACTCCAATTAAAACAACTCAGTCAGAAATCCCTGATCAATGAATCTCTATTGGTAAATTTAGTCTGATCACAATAATACTTTACCCTCTTTGCTTGAATATATTTTCATATGCATTCCTCATATTTTTTGTGGAGGTAAAACAATAATAACATTTTTATAATGTGGAGATTTTCCACTTTCCCCTCCCACTCCTGGCACACACCGGGATCTGGTTCTAATCAATAGTCTTGAAACAATGAGAGCTGATTACCACCAGGGCAGGAACAAAATTGGCTTCTCCTGCAAGTGACCACAAATACCGTCATTCTTAGTCTTTGGAAAGATAGATAAATGACCCCAGATGAGAGAAGGGATGCTGCTTATTTTACATAAAGAATTAGTGAGTGTTTGGGTGCTGCCAAGGATGGGGACAGGAATACCTCAGGGAACTCTGAATTTTCTTAAGGTTTCCTTAGGTACCATTCCAATTCTCAAGGTCTTACATTTTCCTAGTAAATGTCCTAAAATTCTAATGGCAGACTTTATAAAACTATAAATTTAAGTAAGCTTATAACCCTGGAGTCTATTGGATTAGCAAAGAAATGAGAGATTCTTTTAACACAGTGATAAAAATAAATTCCTCTTAGCACAGTCATAGAAAATCAATCTGTAACTTGTTTGGAGGACTTAGAAACATCATAGTGGCAATTCCTTTTTTTTTTTTTTTTTTTTACTTTTTGGCACTTTGTTAAAAGCAGCTCTCTACCCCATCCACAGTCCAGAATCCAGCCATCCCTTCCTAGCAGAGTCCACTCAGTTCCCCAAAGCTTCAATGGCACTTCATTTCAGGTGACTGTAGGTGATAATTAAATTACTTCTTCACCAGTACTTGCCATGAAGTGCCAAGGTCGGATTCCCTAATAATTACTGATTTCTATTGCCTTCAGTCCTAACCGGCTAGAACACCACTCCTGGCTCTCCTCTGTAATGGTAAGTTGTGTGCAGCCACTCCTGCAACCAATGTCTGTCAGTCTGAAAAGAGGTTTTGTTGCTAGCAATCAAAACAACTTGGATGATTCAAGCAGAAAATAAAGGTTCTGAAAGGCTGTTAGGGTGTTCACAGACTTACTGGGAATGCTGGGAAACCAACCAGAGAAAATTAGGGAAAACAGAGGAACTCTTGATGAAAATGTTGTCCAGGTCTTTGGGCAATGCTGTGGGTCCTATCTGCTGTCTTTCCTGAAAACATGATACCATAGCTGCTTTGTGCATCATGTATTTCTAGCTCAAAGTTCAAAGTATGTCCAGTTGGTCTGAACTAGGACATAGGCCTATGATCTCCTGTTCACCACTTTAATTGGTGTTGGCCTAGAGAAGCTGCAAAGGTAAGATATTTGAGTTCTTATTTTCTTTAGCAGGAGGCAAATTCTGCTCCCCACAAGACCACATAGAGCAAAGAATTCTGTAAACATCTGGAAAAGGGCTGCCAAAAGCCAACCAGTGATTACTACTGGCCACCTTCTTAGGACCCTTCCCAGTCCCTTTTATTAAGGGCTCCACTGAGGACCCTCTTCACCAGATTTTCCTATGACTGACTTCTCCTCATGATACATATCCTACCTTCAATGGCATCTTTTGAATTTGACATTCCTCAGCTATCCTATGTAAAGGAATGTCACTGCCCTTGCCTAGCTCCATCAATCACTCCACCCCATTATTACTCAGATTCCTTCTCATTATCTGAAATGATCTCATTTAAGTTTTTAAGTGTTTATTTTCTACCCTTCCCATCTAGAAAAATAAGTGTCATGAAGTCAAAGACCTTGTCTGTGACCTTATTTGTTTTATTTTTACCACTTAATCCCCAGCATCAAGAATAGTGACTGTCACATATCAGAGTTCAACTGGTATTTAGGGAATAAATAAATTAATCAAGATTCCAATCTGAAATAGGTAAAGACCCCTGTGGAATCCAAGGCCTGGAAAGAGCTGAGATATGGGACCTCCCATAACTGTGGTGTGTATTGTGATTTGCTTTTCTACTTCCCAAAGAGAGTACTCAGCATGGGGCATCAGCTCCGGAACTCAGCCTGAATCTAAATAATGCATGATTGTGAGAGACTTTGAAAATATAAAAGACCACATCAATGCTAAGACTTATTCTCAGTGTGTGTGGATTATTCTTCAGGCAACACTTTCTGGCCAAAGTACACATTTTATGTGATGTTGAGATCCCACTGAGTAAATCACCACTTCAGCATATGCTGATTTAAGCAATTTTTGGTTGAAAGGATGAACTCTGCCTGCCTCTATGGTATGTGCATTTGACATGCACTGGGCTATGTTATACATTTCAATGTCTGGGGTTTTAGCATTTACCTCAGGGAATGGAACATAAGTCCTGGTGTCTCTGAAAGGGCCAGAAATCATAAAACATCCTAAAGGTGAGTCCCAGTGATTCTGAGATAATAGCAAAATTCCCAGGCATATCAGGAGAGAACAATTCTCATACCCTGCTGCTAGTTTACACACATATCACTAAGTAAGTGATAAATTGTATAAAACAATTGTCTTGGCTTTGGATTCTGAATTTGACCAAATGGCAGTAGTGTGTTGTTCAAAGACCCAAGACTGCAGTTATGAAATGAGAGTCCTCTAATTTCTGCCACTGTGAACTGCAGAATATTTAATAAAGTGATACTTAAGGTCACATGGTACTAATATTCCTGCTCTTCAGGTTCCAGGAAATGACCTCTATCTTGCCTATGTGACAATGTTGGTGAATTCCTGTTCGTGATTCTGATGTAAAACTTGATTTGCTTTTGAAAACCATTATGCATAAATGCTATTTTTGATATTAATTTCTTCCCCTGTGAATGATAAAGGCAATCTCTTTCTAGAGGTTTCTCCCTTCGGAGAAGTATTATCCATTAACTAAAACCAGGTCAATATTTTAGATTTCCAATCTGGACTGTTTTTGTCAGTTTATAAGTATCCAATGATATGAACTCAGGCAATGCTGTTTGAAATCCCCTTCTGATCACTGCTTCCTTTAGCTCTGATCCAGGAGAGACTTGCCATCATCTTTAAAAATTCCTCTTTTTTGTTAGCTCAGCAGAAAATTATCTCCATTCTTATTACTTTGCTTTATCAGTGATTACAACCTAAGCCCCTGATGTCACTGTCAGGAGCTCCTGATCAGCATTGGTTGATTAGTTTCCAGGAGAACAGGGGTGAGGGCATTGTGAGCAGCTCTGGTTTTGCTTTTAAGGGGAAGGCAGCCAGCTTAGCTGCCAAGTTGATAAGGAGCAGAGAACTGGGCAACCTCCAAGCAGAAAACTCAGAGTCTTAAAAATTGCTAAGGCAGAGAATGGCCTAAGATGCATATGACTAGTTCTGAGCATATGGGCTCAAGTCAGAGAAGAAAATTTTAGGGAAAACTGCTTTCTTATGCCAATTAGAAGCCCTTATAACATTCATTTGACTGGCAAACCTACATTACTTGATATTTCTAAAATACATGTCTCTCACATATGGCATAGGATATTTTTACCCTGAAATCCACATTATCTCAAAAGGGAAGTTATAAAGATAGAACCATAGCAATATTTCTGGGGTAAAATTTAGTCATTCTGAGACCACATCTTCTTGTATCTCTCCATATTCCATTCCCTATTCACTCCACTGAGAACTGTGACCAGTCTTCCCCTTACCTGCTCCCAGTATTTGCAATGATTTAATTAAAATTATCAAATTCACTGAACATGCATCAAATTGCCATTTCAATAGGATGCATGAAAAAATATTGCTGCAGTGAACTGAAGTGCTAAAAAGTTTTCAAAATGGTGAAGCTTAGAGATACTGTAAATTCCTAACACTTGGTGTTGTTTTAAAAATAAAAATCTAAATGGACATGGAAAGATACCTTGCCCCTCCACGGACTCTGTGATGGAGCTGTTCAACTCAAAGCTAAGGTCATATCCAGCAGTAGTATTATATGGGTATACAGCTTTTCCATAAAAAAAACCACAGTTTAATAATTATTTAACTTGCTGTAGAAATGCAAACAAAACTCAGGCTTTTTGGTGGCCCCTACAGTCTCACATTAGGTTTCTCAAGGAGACACTGACTCGCCTCTGCTAGTTTTACTCCCTGTGACTCTGGCAGCATTTAACCAAGGCCACACCCAACCTGGATGCTTCTGACCACCTTGTTCTCTCCCTTACATATTTGTAATCACTGTTATTTTGATACTTACCTGAATTTCCTTGTATGTGTTGATAAAAGTATGCTCCTCTGTGGATGGAAATGTAGAGTCCATTCCTCATTTTCTGGGTTCTGGGAACAGAATTGGATGGTATCTCAGGAGCCCTATTGGGTGGTTATATGATAAAGAACAGGCAGCTTTCCTAGCATCAGTGCAGGGAAGCATGGCCTCCTCCCCTTCATCCCATTAGGCTAGTGGAAAAATGGTTTATCGCAGTGGGGAAGGGCTCCATGTCTAATACTGGATGCCTGGTTTAACTCCAACTCCACTGGTCTTCTAGTTTAAGCAGGTGACTTGAACTCTGTGTTGCAATTTTCTGAAGTACAAAACGGAGATGATAATAATAGAAACTGTCTTAAAGTTGGGGTGAAGATTAAGTGGGTTAAAATATAAAAGTGTTTAGAACAGTGCCTGGCACATGGTAAGCATGATATAAGTGTTTGCTATTATTATTATGTGATACAGCAACATTTTACTTAAGTCAGTCACTCAAGGGCAGAAGTCACTCTTACGTTTATAATTTATTTAAAGTCTATCATAAATAGACATTTCACTTCATTTGTACTATGACTGTAAAGGTAGTAAGTAGGGAGACAATTTTGCCCCCATTTTATCCATGAAATATTTCTAACTGTAAGCTTTGAAGTTAAATAAAGTAATAAAGTTATATAAATATTTAAGTTTATTGAGTGCCTACAACTTGTCAGACATAGTCCCATGTCCAAGGACTAGAGCTGAAAAGCTATTCTGAAGTGCATGTTCTTAATAATTGTATATTGAATTAGAAATACATAATGTGGACAAATTGCTAAGGCTGCCCCTTACAATGTAACAGGAGCGACAGCTCTACCTGAGACATGGAGGCAAACACATACAGGAGACTTCTGGCCAAGATGGAGGCCTAGACTGACATGCTCCATCTCCCTCCACAACTAAGAAGGAATACAACTACCTCAAAACCAGAAATAACCAGAAGTTCCAGAAAATAAATGGAAGACCAACATATGAAGTTATAAAGAGTGGTGCTCCTTCGGAAGGGTAGGAGGGGAAAAGCCAGGGTGGAGAGGACAAGCTGTGCTGGTGGCAGGATGGCAGTAAGAACAGACACCCCATATTTAAGGGGAGGTGAGAAGTACCTGGGGAGAACCCCTGGCTGCAGACCAGACCCATCGGCTTACGATTCCAGCACCAAGGAAGGAAGACCCCCACTGCCTTGGATTGTGAAGCCCAGAAGGGGTGGGGATGGAGGAGGAGGCTCGTAGTCTCTCAGCAGAGAGCGAATGGCAGAAAGCCATCTTAGACCCCCACCCCCACAGGAAACACCACAGTGTGGTGAGAAGGGTTGCCCAGTTGTGACGAGTGCATGCGGTTCTGCCCCCTATAGCATAGCCCTGCCCAGGAAGCAAAGGTAAACACAAAACTGTCAGGATGGCACAGATCATGATAGAGATCTCAGTGATGAAACTGACCAGTCGGCAGCCGTCCATCTTGAGAGACGATGGTGTAGCTTCTTAAGAGTCCATCTGCACCACCGAGAATGGTTGTGCAGTCCGACTCGGGAGTGACACGGTATCTGTCTCCTCCCATGTTGAATTGACATCTTGTGATGACGCTGGAGTGTCCTCTCCAGTGAAGCTGAAGCTACAGAGCCTCAAGAGATGATGGTGTAGCTTCTTAAGAGTCTATCTGCACCGCCGAGAATGGCTGTGCAGTCCGACTCGGGAGTGACACGGTATCTGTCTCCTCCCGTGTTGAATCGACATCTTGCGATGATGCTGGAGTGTCCTCTCCAGTGAAGCTGAAGCTACAGAGCCTGGGCAGGGTGATATGGAGGGTCTGCTGTTGCCCATGCAGCAGACCCCCCCTCTCTTCGCAGCTGAAGGATCCAAGGGAAAGACGGAGTCAATACAGCTTTGCTTCAGGTGCGCCGCAGGAGTTGCCGGTGTAGACTACAACGTCAAACCGCCTTAGGGACTCCGGCTCCGGATTTTCTGTTGGGGTTTACTCCCTTAGCCTTTCCCCTGAAGAGGTATGCCGCAAGGCAGCGGAGGTTTTTGGGAATCAGAGTTTTCCTTCTCTGATGTGCCCTGACTGGAAGATCGAACCAGCGACACTTAGCTCGCAGGCCGACGCTCAATCCACTGAGCCAAACTGACCAGACGGCAAATATCTAATCTAACAAAGCAGCAGATAGGAAATCTTTCTGAGGCACAATTCAGAACTTTGGTTATAAAAATCCTTACAGACCTAACAGCAGATCTTAAACAAGACAGGGAAGGAATGAAGGCTAGTCCTGCTAAAATGAACAGACACATATACAAAACTAGTGGTGAGGGAAAGAAAACCAAGGGTCAAATCAACAAATCAGAACATAGGGAAGGAACAAACAGTCAACTAGGGCAAAAAGATGAAATGAAAAGTGAGGAAAGTGAGGAGAGGCTTGGAAACCTATGGGACAGCCATGAGCGGGCCAACATCTGAGTCATAGGGTTGCCAGAGGGTGAAGAGGAGGAGCTGGAAATTGAAAAATTAGGTGAAAAAATAATGAAGCAGGACTTCCCTAACTTGGGGAAGAAAGTGGACTTACAGGTCCAGGAAGCACAGAGAGTTCCAAAAAAATTGGACCCAGGGAGGATCACGCTAGGATGCATTATGATCAGGATGTCAAGAACTAAGGATGGAGAGAGAATCTTAAAAGCAATGGGAGAGAAGAGGAGAATTATGTACAGGGGGCTCCCAATGGGACTGTCAGCTGACTTCTTAAGGGATACTCTGCATCCAGGAAGGAACTGGTAAGAAATATTCAAAGTAATGAAAAGCAAAAACCTGCGGCCATGATTGCTCTATCCAACAAAGCTGTCATTCGGAATAGAAGGGCAGAAAAAGTGCTTCCAGGACAAAGTGAAACTGAAGAAGTTCATCAGATCCAAACCACTGTTATATGAAATGTTAAAGGGACTTGTTTGGGAGAAGGAGGATCAAAACTATGAATATTAAAATGAAAACTGTATCACAACAACCAACAACAGAAGCTGGGGAACTGAAACAAAAGAAAACTAAGAAGGCAACAAGAGTGGGAAGGGAATTATAAGTATGGGGAACATATTGGGGGGAGATCATCAGAGAGGGGGGAGGGGGAAAGGGAGGGAGATGGTACAAGAATTGAGAAGCATGGTAGGAGATAGTGGAGTAGACAGGAAGACGTTGAGAAGAACTATATGCACAGCTGATGGGCATGGACGGGGGGGACAATGGGGAGGAAGGGGGTCACTGGGTGGAGAGGAACAAAGGGAAAAGAAATTGGGACAACTGTAACAGCATAATCAATAAAGCATATTTAAAAAAAGAAATATATAATGCAAGGAGATATTTTATTAAAATTCATGTGATATAACAGTTGTTTAACCTAGCCATAATGGCATAGGAAAGGTTAGAGTGAGTAAAGACTTTTAACTTGGGAAATAAGGGAGAGATTCACAGAGGAAGTGGTATTTTTGAATGGCCTTTGAAGAAAACGTCAGATTTCTCTAAAAGAAGAAAGAAGCAATAGTATCTGGGAAGACATGATTGGTGACATCTAGCTAGATTTTCTCTCGTGACAAGTCTATCTTCATCAGCTAATAATGCCTATCATTTCTGAGAGTGCTAAGATTGGGGCTCAGTCACACCTACCTCTCTTAGTGCCCCAGTCACGGGATTCTGAAGGCTTCATGAAGATGCCCTAGGGTTGTGATCCTGGGAAGAGTCCTATCACCTAAGAGAGCAGTCCTTTCATTCATGTGGTCTCATCTAGTCCTCTGTGGCAAGGAAAAACATACTTACACTAACCTCAACCCAGCAAATGACAGCAAGAGGAGAGATATGCATAACTCTAGTCATAACAAATTCAATTACAAAGACTTAAAGGTCCACCAAGCATTGCCTTTTTCAGGAATTCATTGGCTTCCATTCTCTCCTACCTGTCATCAGTGATGCTCCATTTATATCCATCTTCAGCCTAAAATATTTGAATACACCTGATAATCCAAGAGAGTACTATCTGTAGTTAGCCCTGTTGCCTTTGAAATAGAAATGCTTACACCTAAAACATCCTGTTTGTCATGGTCTCCAAACTTTTGTTCTAGTCTTCCTTCTCCAACAGCAGAAACAAAGGAAAACCATTTGGGAGCTATTTTTAAAATATCAAAATTGTCACTCTCCTGACTGTCAATGCATAAGAAAGTCTAAGATTGAGTTTCTTTAAAATAGATTCAGTCTACTCTAATTCATTTTGTTCCTTTAGAAATTATTCAAGGGAGAAAATGTATTTACCTTTCTTCTTTTTTGTATTGTGTATTTTTTAAAAAGAAATTATGTTTTCAGAGAACTTCCAAAAGGTATTAAAAAAATTAAGAGAGGGATATAAAGATTTCCCATATACCCCTGCCCACACACATGCATAGCCTCCTCTGTTATCAGCATTGCTCACAAGAGTGGTACTTTTTTTAAATGAGGATGAAGCTAAATTAATTCATCAGAATCACTCAAAGTCTGTAGTTAACCTTACAGTTCACTCTTGGAGTTCTGTGGATTTGGATAAATATATAATGAAATGTGTTTTTTATTAGACCACCAAACAAAGGATTTTCACTGCCCTAAACATTCTCTGTGCTCTCCTGATTCTTCTTTTGTCCCCCCCCCCCACCACAAACCCTGGAAACCACTCTTCTTTTTATTATACTCACAGTTCTGCCTTTTCCAGAAAGCCATACAATTGGAATAATACAGTACCTAGCCTTTTTTTAGACTGGTTTATTCCACTTAGAAACATGCATTTAAGCTTCCTTCATATATTTTCATGGCTTGATAGAGCATTTCTTTTTACTGCTGAGTAAGATTCCATTGTCTGGTTGCACTATAGTTTATATAATATATTCACTTACTGAAGAACAAATTGGTTGCTTCGAAGTTTCCACTATTATAAATAAAGCTGATATAAACACCCAAGTGCAGGTTGTTGTCTGCATGTTCTTTCATTTTATTTGGGTAAATACCAAGGAACGCATATGCTGGATTGTTAGTTTTTGTTTTTTTTTTTTGTTTTTTTGTTTTTTGTATTGATTGTATGTTGAAATGACTATATTTGGTATATGTTCATATAATACAGTATGATAAACATTTTATTTCTTTTAACTTTTTAAGAAATATGCCTCCTAGAAAATGTTAAATTGCCTGTGTGTCTCACATTATACTCGTAAAGGACTGGAATGTGTCAGAGAGCCTAGAAAAGCAGCTGTACACTGCTTTCATTACTAATGCTCTTAGCAGCTGATTGATTTAGACATCAAGGATAGTTTACAAAAACATAACTTAAGCATAAACCTGGATATCCTGCCCGTGTTTCCAAATAATCTCCGAGAGTCCTAGGAAGCCTCTTAGTTAATTCTATTCAATTATCTTCATCTCATGAAGACATCTCAAACTTGAATCTCTGATTTAAGTTATTAAGTGTGGCAGACACATAGACTAACTGTACTTACAGTGTCAACTCTCTTCTTACTTGATGGTTTACACTCTCAAGTCTAAACATTAAAAAAACTCTTACTCAGGCTCCCCGTGTAACTCAATATGCCCAAATAATACAATTTCATCCAGTGAGACATGGCCATAGCCTACTGAAGTATATTTTAGTGAAGTTCTTCATTTTCTGACAAAAAAAAGGGCAGTGGCAGACCCTGAAATTCCTTCTCCTCTTCTTTCTTTCTCTATTGCAGATGTACTGTTTAACGCTTTTGCATCCAAGTTGGGCCTGGGAAGGAAAGTCCAAGAAATCACATAGATCCTGTGTCTCTCTCTTTTTTGAACCACTGAGTCAATAGCAAGTCACTTAAATTTAGGTTAGTTGTAATATGTAAAAGTAATTTTCTAGTTGCATAAGTTGCTAAAAATTAGAATACTTGCAGCTGAATATAGTCCCAACTGATACATTGAAGCAATTATTCCTTGAGTGTCCAGATTCAGAGGCTTGCTGCTATCATCACTGTCTCCCCTTCACCAAACAATCAAGTCTGTCACTGAGCCCTGCCACTCATCTACTTTGTTAGCTCTCCCAGGCACTCCTGCCTTCTCAGTCTCATTCTTGACCCCATAGTGCAATTCCTCATTATGTAATTCCCAGATAAAATTAGAGATGCCACTTTCCTCTTCAAGGACTTAAAAATGATTCTCCATTTTTAAAGGACAAATGACCTAACCTGGCAAATAATTCAAGATGGGTCCTCTACAATCTGTTCATATTCTACTTTCCTTGACTTAACTCTCCCCCTTAGCATATGTATACTTTTTTCCATTCATATCATATTTCTTAGGAGTCTCCCTAAATATATATATTACTCCTCCACATTCTTAATTATACCTCTCTCTGTTTGGGACACTTTGCTTGTCCATGGCATTGTGGAAGTGAGTCCGTATTTTAAAAGCCAGATAATATGTTACACTTTCCTAGTCATGTCCTCTGATCTCTCTCCAGTCAGAAGTGCTCTCTCCCTTCCTGTAGCTCTTGTGATCATGCACAAATTTTACTCAGGCCCAGGAATATGTAGCAAACACTATGCAAGGTGATAGGAATTGAACAATGAGTAAGACACATTTCGAGCCATTGATATGTGGAGGAGACATTAAAAGGTCATTTCAAAATCACAAAGGTCACTTAGCACAACCTTGAAGGGTCAGCCTTTGAGAAGGTGAAGCCTGAGTCAAAATGAGGACTTAATAACCAAGTAACAAAGCAGGGAAGGTCATTCTAGACAGAGAAAACAGTCTAAACAAAAGCAAAGAGACAAGAAACACTATATGGGTTAAATGAACTGTAAACACTTTGCTGTTGCTGAAGTTCCTTTCACTCAAGGACTAAGCTTTATAGAGATGAAGGGTGACTGGATGGACTAAAATGTCCTCAGGTTTGTTTTGGTGGCAAAAATTGTTACAACATTACAATTTTTCTTATGACAGGGCTCTTAGTAATGTTTAGTGTAATTTTTTTAAAAATGAAAATAAAATACAACATGACCAGTACACATAACTTGGTAAAATTGTCAATCTATCTTTTCTTTTTGTATTATTCTTCTGAATATGCTTTATGGAATTTAATCTATGGTGGATATTTATTATAATAAAATAAGAAGAAATGTGCAAATATGTTAATTCTTATTTACTCAACTATGTGAGGGTAGAATAGGTATAATAATGAAGAGATCATATTGTTTAATTCTTACACTGTCATGTGGGCTTGATATTGAGAAAAGAGTTGATTCATTAAGGTTTCAGGAACTGTGGTAACAGATCAAGTCTAAAATCTCAGCTTGTTAGCATAATAAACGTCTGTTTTTAGTGTACTTAATGGGTCAATGTGAGGTTTTTCTACTTGAATGATTCTCCTCCAAGTAGTGATTTGGAGTTTGCTCTCACTCTACATTGGCTCTCCATCTTCTTCAACACCATGCCCAGGACCATCATTTTACTATTCTTGCTGGTTAGAAAAGACAAGGGGCATTGGGATCTTGTGTAGGTGATCACTTCCACATACCACATTATTTCTGCTCACATGGTTTTAGTTGGAACTCCCTAAGTGTAAGGAAGTTTTCGTTATGTAATTACATTCTAAGTCTAGAAATACAGAAAGTGAGTTTGGTGATCAGTAAACAGGCTGGGGCACATGGGAGCATTAATAAGTAAATTAATTTATTCCAGTAGATAGGTGATGGGTTTGTGCTAAGAATTTAAGGGGTTCATTGTATAAAAAGAACAAAACTATATTTTACACTTGTATCTCTTTTCGCCTCTAAAGGCATTTAATTTTATTCATTTATTGATCCACTCACTTGTTAATTTCAACAAACATCCACTTAGTATGTAACATGACCTAGGCAATAATATCAGGAGCAAGTACAAAGAGAACATATTAGAGACATTGATATTGAATAATTTGTCTCTCCATCTGCTACAGTGCTTGTTCCAAGTAAGCGCTCACCAACTTTGTTCATTTGTTAAATTAATTATTCAATAATTGATCAATAGTGCAATTACAAAATGCACTATTAAGGGCTGCAATGATTACCACAGGGGTGATGGAAAGGACAGTATTGTATATTGTATAGGTCTATCTAAATGCCAAAAAGCTGCCCAGGGTGTATTTTGGCTCTTTGCTGGAGAGATAAAAACTTCATATACTGATTTGCTTCTGCTGTTCATTAATTCCTTAGCTAAATACAAAAGCACCTAGAACCATGCAAAATACCAAAGGAACACTCAATTATATGCTACTTAATGAGAGTGATGACAATAAAAGTTACAGGTCTGGAAAATGAATAGCAATGATATGATCCCATTTTAACAACCTGGATGGTTCTTCAAAATTGCTATACTTTGGAATCAGGCTTTTTTTTTTTTCTTTCTTTTTCTAAAGAGCATTTTCTAAAGTAATCAGAGAATTAAGGACATCTAGTATGATACTTTTAATTCTTTTATTGATAATAGATTCTTTCTGAAAGACACTGGGTGTTATTGAGGGAACAAACCATAAAGAGAAAAATGTCAATTTGTGTCAAAGGAGATTAGATCAGTCAATTTATCAGCTTAAAATGTTTTGCAGGCAGGGAATATCATGAGAGTAATAAGTCAGCAAAGAATATTTCTTTAAAATGGCACAATAAATTTATGTTTTGGCATACTCTCTTGAATGTGTGTGTGTGTGACAATAATAGATACAATCTCAATGAGATAATAAATAGATTATCTCTATCCTCATAAAGTGAGAGAGACATTTCTGTGAACACAAAGATTGCCAAAAACTGAAAGCTGTAAGAACGGCAGTGGCAGCTAGAAGCGCGGCTCCTGTCAGAAAACAAAAGCTTGGTGTTTTCGATGAGATGGCTTAAAAGATAAAGACCTACCTGTAAAGCCAGGGTTTGGGTTGGTCATACACATGAAAAGCTGGGTAACAGCCACTGCATGGCTCCATGATGCTGTGGGGAACTCTGGGACTAAGTAGGCTAGAAGACAAAGTTGAATTCTGATAACACGAAAGTGGGACAAAATGGCATTAACTTTGTGAATAGGTTTATAAACACTCCAGTATCATTGCAGAGAAGGATCCCCAAACCTAGTTCTTGCCTGGGAGCTACATACAGATAATCATGTGGAGGAAACAATCAACATATTAGATGAGAAAGGGGATACTGAGAAAAAACAGACAAAATTCAAAACATTGCTTTCCATTTGAATGAGTTTTTAAGCCAAAATTTCAAATATATGAAAAAAAAAAAAAAAAACCTAAGATATAACATTGCAGAATTAATCATAAGGACAGACTTAATTTCAGATACAGTATTTTATATATAGGATTTTAAAAAGACTTTAAAATTAAATAGGATTTTAAAGCTAAAAGTGATAAATGAAATGACTCCTTATATAATTATTTACGTATAAAATGAGATTTTGTTTCTTATAATCAAAGGTCATGGGACAAAAACAAATTTTACAAGAACTTTTAAAAAACTATTTGTATATCAGACATGAAAAGCATAATCTTTGAAATTAAAAATATTAGCATAAAACAATGTGCCAAATGGAGTATTTATGAACTGGCAGATTTCACCCAAAATCCAGGAGAGTTAAAAATGAAATTAGAAATGTGAAGGAGTAATCAATTTCTATGGAAAAAAGAACAGATCAAGATGTTCCAGCACTGGGGCAAAGGGATGAAGTGCACTCTGGCTGGAACCAGTCTGGGACTGTAGGCAGGCTGCAGTGGGGCTGCAGCTCCCCTTGGCTGCCACAAAGAAGGACGTCTGCATCTTGTTACTTGGTGAGGGTGGGGAAAATGGCTCTGATCAGGCCACTGGTGGGCAAGGAGTTCCTGGAAGAGGTTCCACCTTGGGCAGAAGATATGACCATTCCCAATGTCACCCCAAGAAGGAGCTCATCGATATTGTGGATTCCTCAGAAGCTGGGCAGACAGTGGCAGAGCTTCAGGACAAGACTCACAAGGCAAACGTGGTATGTGTGGTGTGCAACGTGTCTGAGGCCAGCATAGAGAAGATCTGAAGCAAAAAGATCCCACTGGTGAATGGAGAGGCTGAGAAGTTGCCCAAGGTCCCATCATCCTGGTGGGCAACAAGTCAGACCTGTGGCCAGGGTGCTCCATGGAGGCTGTGCTGCCCATTATGAGTCACTTCATGGAGACTGAGACCTGCATCAAGTGCTCTGCGAAGAACTGAGGAGCATCTCAAAGCTATTCTACTGGGCTCTCTATTCTATTCTATTGATCGGTGTGTCTGTTTTTATGCCATTACCATGCTGTTTTGATTGCTATGGTCTTATTGTATAGTTTGATATTAAGTAGCATGATTCCTTTAACTTTGTCCTTTCTCAGCATTGCTGTTGCTCTGTGGAGCCTTTTGTAGTTCCCAATAAATTTTTGAAATATTTGTTCTAGTTCTGTGAAATACAACATTGGACCCTTGATAGGAATTGTGTTGAATCTATAGATTGACAAGTGCTGGAGAGGATGTGGCAAAAAGGGAACCCTTTTTCACTGTTAGTGGGAATGCAGACTGATACAACCACTGTGGAAAGCAGTATGGAGATACCTCAAAACATTTAAAATGGATCTGCCTTTTGTTCCAGCAATCCCATTTCTGGGAATATATCCAAAGCAACCCAAAACATTAATTTGAAAGAACATAAGCACCTCTATGTTCATTGCAGTGTTATTTACAATTGCCAAGATATGGAAGCAACCCAAGTGTCCATCAGTAAGTGAGTGAATAAAACAACTATGGGACATTTACACAATGAAATACTATTTGGCCATAAAAAGAGAAAGTTTTACCCTTTGCGACAACATGGATGGACCAAAAGAACTTATGCTAAGTGAAATAAGCCAGTCAGAGACTGGCTTTCACTTATATGTGGAATCTAATGAAAAAACTGAACTAAGGAAAATGGGGACAGACTCATTGATGGAGAGCAGGGTGACAGCTAGTGATGGTGGGGGGGTTAGGGGGTGGAGGGATTGAGCAAAAAGGAGAAAGGACTCATGGACATGGACAGCAGTGTGGTGATTGCTGGGGGAGGGGGTATAAGGGGGTTAAATGGTAATGGAAAAAAATACAATAAAAATATTTTAATGAAAATAGTGAAATAGGTAAGAAGCAGTGACATTACATATAGGTCATGACTATCACAAGAGAATTAAAAAGTATTAAATAAAAGTCAAAATACAATTGACTTGACGTCAATTTGGCAAAAGTTTTGTTTAAAATTTTGGTGAACAATCCCTTTTTTAAGGTTACTGTTTGTATTTCCTTTGTCAAAGGCCAAACTGATTACAAAAACTAAGATAAATCTGAATAGTTAGCTGTGTGTCAACAGAAATGGAGAGATGAAGGGACAAAGGGCAAGGCTATGCAGATATGGAAAAATGCTTTGGAAGGACTCAAGGAAGTTAATTAGACAAGATACTGTATCCACAGTTTGTTATTCTTGTTGGACTTATGCATAATCATAACCCACATTTCAGTACACAGAATTTTAATACTCTATTTATCTCATTCAGTTTTCTTCCACTTATCATTAAAAGAGGAAAGTTTTATTAATCCATTTTCATTCATGATAATTATGGCAAAGCAGACACTATAGATGTATTTGTTTATAAGGTATAATATGATTTCAATAATAACTGTAGCTTGTTCTTATATGTTAAACAAAACTATAGTTAGAATTATTGGATAATGTAGTCTTAATAAATGGAGTGTATCTTTATTAACAATTATCCAAGTTTTTAATAAGTACCTACTTATGGAGGCTGTTTTTCTCTTTAATACATTTACATTATAAAAAATTAATTTTCTTTTTATTATATTGCACAACTTATGCTTTTCCATATTCTGCCACAATTATCTTTGTTTCTTATAATTGGCTTAAATTTATATATGAAGCTGATGTTGTATAATAGAACATCAGTCTGAAAAGTTTTACCTAGAACACTCTGGAATGTCTTTCATCCAACACATGTAAGTAAACAATTAATAATTAGTTTTAAAACAAATGAAGGCATTGGTTCTACATTTATTTAAATAACATGTTTTCTGCATTATATACCCCATGTGTTCTTCTCAGTGGGGAACAGAAATCTCTTTATCTACAAGAATCATTGTTACATATTTTTACCTTTTACCATTAATCATGAGGTAAAATTAGCATGTGAATTAGATTAATAATAATCTAGAAGAATATTGACATTTATATTATCAGTCAAAGCCTCACTTTTATTTACCATGTTCTTCCTGGGAAAGACCCATATCTATCCCTATGAAGCGTTCAAACTTGTGAACAAAAATTCCCCAAATTCCCTTTTGTCTTGCCCTGCACACTTAGTGTCCAACAACCACTGTCTGCTAGGCCATCAGCTACCTTTAGCTTTTTCACTCTCCACTAAAAACTATTACTGTTCTGTCTTGGTGAATGACTCTGTGACTCACACAAGGAATGTTTACACTTAAAAACGGCATCTTTATTATGTGACTTTTAATGTCACACACCAATATCTAGTACCAAATCTTCATTATTTTTTATGTTTAGTAGAGATGGTAGATGTGTAGGAAATGCCACAGAGAATGCTCCACATGGTATTTCTGTTTAGTTTTGGAGTCTATTATTTGTTAGTTTTACCATCAAAGGATAATAATTGTAGACAATTATATTATTTTTCCTAATTATTTCTGTTAAAGGTTATATTTTATGAGACAGTTTGTTCAGATTTGAAGCATAATGGACAAAATAACTTTAAGAACCCAACTTAGTAAGTTGAAAAACTGCTTTTTCCTATTTTATGTCACTGCAAAAGAATACTTCTGAAAGAATAAGGATTGAACTTTGGACTTTAAAATAAGCTACCATGCTTCAATAGAGTGGTTTGAGGCATAGTGAATTAAGCTTAATAAAGGCTTTCAAATCCTCAGTGTACAAGTAATGAGTGTGCCGGAACATTCTAGTGAAAGGGAAATTTATGTTTGAAACAACGGGCTTTTTTTCCCTTTGTGGTTTGAATTATTTTCAATTGTTATGGTGAAAATAAAAATGCCAGAAAAAAATTATGTTTAGCTTGGAAGTTGGTGTTCTGGAAACCAGGGGACTGATTAGCAGAATATCTTTTTTCCTGAAGAATGTCGCATTCCTATGTATAGTGTATATAAAATGCATGAATTGCCTTTTCTTTCACCCCCTCCACCCCTGAGAAGGAGGGGGCAGGTGAGGGGGTCAAAAGTAATTAGATCTTCCTGCAAAGCTCTCTTTGGAAAGACTGATATAGCCCTCAGATGGGCTTTAAGGCTGACTGGCAGGGCTGACTGCTCCGAGATGTTGGTTCTAATCAAAAGTAAATAAAATCCCCCTTCATGAAGGAATTATACTTGAGTTTCCTCTGTGATAAGTAGAACTCTTTAATAAAATTTAAACTATTAAAGTAAAACTTAACTACTTGTCACCTTAAAATGAGGATTCAGAACTTTTGTGAGCATGCTCGCAAAATCTTATTTGCTATTTCCAGCCTCTTCCAGCATACCTATTGCAACATGAAACTTTCAAGAAAAGAGGGCAGGAAAAACTAATTTCCTTATGACTTCTAGGATTTTTGAGTGAAGACTTACTCATTCATCCTTGATCTTAAAGTATTCGTGCAAATGCACTGTACTTTTTATGAAACGTCTCCTTTTTATGGATTACTCTCCTCTAGTGGACATTAAACCACATGGTCTTCATATCATTTGTGGAAAATGTGTAAGGTATTTTTGCAAACAATTATTGACACTATCACATATACCAATGAACATATAGATAGTGCAGAATTACAAGTAACTTTTTAGCCATCAAAATGACATTATCTAATTAGTGCTTATTGATAGCTATTAAATTTGTGAATAAGGACCTAAACATCACTTATACCTATCTTCACTACCAAAACCAAGATTTCTTTTTATCCTTACCTGAGAAAATTTTTCTTTTCATTGCTTTTATAGAGAGAAGGGGAGGAAGGAAGCTTGAGAGAGAAAAACCAATGCAAGAGAGAATCATTGATTGGTTACCGCAACCAGGGATTTTAGGCGCCTAGACCAGGGATTGAACCTGCAACCCAGGTGTGTGCCCTGACCAAAAATCAAACCTGCGAGCTTTCAGCTACAGATTATGCTCTACCCAACTGAGCCACAGGGGCCAGGGATAAAAACCAAGATTTTCATCTCAGAGAAGGAAAGGATAGGTGAGTCAGTATTTTTCATTTTGCTGTTACAGACCCTCTAAGATAAAATCTATCTCATTTATTCTTCTTCACTCTTCCCCTAGATAACCTTTCTTCTTAAATTTAATAATTATTTCTTAATAGCTAGTAACTATAAAACACTGTATTTGACATTACAGGAAATATGAAAACAAATAGAAAGAGGTATCTGCTCTATAACAATTAACATTCATTAGAAGGCTATTTATGTGAACTCATTTCTCTCCATGATGGAAATCATCCATGCTTACCTAACTTGTTCAGTTTTCTTGCATTTGTCTTATTACAAACACCCTCTTCTATATTCTTACATTTATTAATCATGCTCTCTTGAAATGGCCCAATGTTGTCTAAGTGTTACCCTTTTAAATGCCAATTCAAGTCTCACCCCCTCTTTAAATCTTTATTTACCTGGACTAATCATATCTTCCTCTTTTCAATAAAAATTGATTTTAGGTATCACTCTGTTCTGTGTTATTACATCTTTTATAAAGACCCTGTCTTTACAAATTGATTATTAATTACTTACAAGTAACCTTGATTTTTTGCTTTGAGAATTTTTAGCAATAGGAGAGAATTTAACAATGGAAACTTGAACCACGGAATGCAGAAAGGATGTCGTATTAAATTATGCTTCCTCTTCCTTCATGATCTGTTGATGACAGAAATGCCTGCTCCAAAGATTTCAGATTCCATTATCACATATGTGATGCTTTTTTACAGTTTCACACACAATTTCTTAAATGAATGTTTCATAATCAAATGTAAAATTTTAGCAACCTGTCACCAGGTGGTGACAAAGTCACAATGGTGCATAGTTGCAGCAATCCCAAATAGTGAATCATAAACACACTTGACTGCTTAATAACATTACACAATCATATACACATGTAATTTAAGATTCTTTTCTAACTATTTTTCTCTTCTAAATTCTGAAAGCCACCTACATTCAGATCTTCTATTCTCTGGCCACATAAGACATGCAACTCATATACATGCCAATTTCTCCTATCGGTCTTTTCTCAGAGAGACCTGAGTGTGTCAAGAGTTTGGCCTCCATTTTTTCTCTCCGTTGAAAATTACTGACACATTGTGGATTTTTGTGAAAACTTTCCTTCCTTCCTTTTAATGCCAGCAAAAAAGATAAAACAGAAAATAATACATCTTTATTCAAATTTTCAAATAATTTTAAATTTCATGGTTATTATTTAACAATTAAAAAAAGAAATTCTGCCTCCTGTTTAAGGCCTCTTACTCCATAATTCTGTCTCACTCTTTCAAACTTACCTCCATATTGCAACATTATCTAAGCCAATTAATATGACTCCAGTTGCTATCCTCTAAAGGTATCCCATATTTTTCAGACAGATACCTTTATAATGCTTGTATATCCTATGTTTTCTGTGCCAATCAGAATCTTACCATAATTTCAAGTACTATCCAAATGTCACCATCTACATAAAACTTTCCCTGATGGCCACTGTTCTTTGGGATTCTTCCCTCTCCTAAATGCTTATATCAGTTTGCTCATTTCCTTTTAAAAAATAATAATAATTTATTTGTTTGTTTATTTACTTATTTATTTTTAGAGAGAGGGGAAAGGAGAAAGAAAGATAGAGAAACATCACTGTGTGGTTGCCTCTCACATGCCCCGAGTTGGGGACCTGACGTGCAACCTAATAATGTACCCTGACTGGGAACTGAACCAGCGACACTTGGTTCTCAGGCTGACGCTCAATCCATTGAGCCACAGCAACCAAGGCAGTTTGTGTGTTTCTTTATGGCACTTACAACAGCCTAGTTAGTATTGTACTTATTTTCAAAGTACTGTTTTACTTTCTGTCAAACTGAAAGCATCATATAGCATAGTCCAAGCTCATTATCTCTACATTTTTGCTATGCTGGTAGGTCTCTCTGTATCTGGCTTTGTCCTGCTTATCAAACAGGAACCCATTGATCTGGTATGAACAGAACTTATTCTATTATATAGGCTATCAGTTAGCTTTTGAATTGTCTTGGGTTACAGACACACATTTTTTCAAAGGAAGATAATTAAAAATTAGAAGAGGAATTAGAGAAGTCTTCATTATGTATACACACACTAAGTGTTAAACTGAACCTGTTCAAATACAAGGGTATACGATTTTGGACAATTATTTTAATATTTTTAAATGTTTCATGCTAAGTAGGAAAACAGAGACAAAAAGAGATCTTGTTTTTTAGGCTTTAAGCTAATCAGAACTTTACTAATGATTTTTTTTTCCCAATGGGAATTTGGAGAATAGTGTGTGAAAGGCCAGAGGATAAAACCAAAAGGCATAAAGAAAAATTTGGGTGGGGTGGTGGGAGTAAGATAGCACTAAAGTGATACACTAGATGGAAAATTTTTTAAAAGTTCACATAAATGAATTAGTAACTGAAGGAAATTACTAAGGGTGAGCTTAAGAAGCTTGAATTATATGTGGAAGACAAGTGGGCACAAGTAAAATGATTCAAAGAAAAAATTACAAATTGAGTGGGAGAAATGTGCAATTTAGCACTAAAGTATTTTAAGTACATTGGAATGAAAGGAAAAAAGAAGTCTTATGAAGCTATAAAAAATGAAGTTTCTTTAATAAAAATGTGAAAAATCACACATAGAAAATGGTTCATTGCAGAATGAAGGGTGAGCCATGGATCTCTAACAGTAATCTCAGTATGTTGACCTTTGTAGATGGAAGAACAAATAGGAAATGGCAAAGGGCAGCCACAATCAGCACAGAGGGAGGCAAAAGAATATAAGAGCCATAGATGTAAGCTACTATTGTGCAAAAACAGCTTTAAAATAACAAGAGCCACAGCACTAGGAAAACAAAACTAGGTATGATGTTTTAAATGGCTAAAATTATATGCATCTCCACTATAAAATTCTTCAAGTCTTCTGGGACCAAAGAATATATCTATCAAACATACTTTTTTAAAGTATATTTTATTGCCAACAATACATTTAAGAATTTATTTTAGCAATTACATATTTACCTTTATATATTAGAATAAGACTGACTTAATTTTAATCACAGCTCAGCCACCTTCTATCTTTGTGACTATGTTCAAGCCACTTAATTTTTTCTATTTTTATTTACTGGTAAAATATGAGTAGCCTGACTTACTGATCATAATATTTGGAGGATCAATTAGGTGAATCAGCTGGCACTGAGCACAGAGTTTGTGAACAAGTAAACCTTCAATTAATTTAAATATGCTAGTACAGTCTATGACTTTTTGAGTTCAGCTCAAGCTTCAAACTAGGCTTTCTAAAAATTTAAAGGTCTGCTTTCTTCAGCAGTCTATAAATCTTTTCCACTCTCACCCTCCAAAACAGCGTCCACACCACCACCACACCCAATATTACCATTAATTAGTCAAGAGTAGAGATATTTTCTTGTCCAGGAACAAGATAGTTCTAATCGAATAAAGAAGAATCAATTTAGGATACAAAATCAGCAAAGCAAATAAAACAGAATGAGATCAACCAGGACAAATTTCCATTTTCAATGTCTATATATAAGCTGTTGTACCATGATGAATTACTTATTCTTGAAAACCTGTGGTGTATGGGTGTGTTTGAACTCTTGTGAAAACAATCTTCTGATTCAAAGTTAAGTGCTTAAAAGACTCATCATGCAGCCTTATATAAACACCAATGAAACTGATGAAATGCTTCATAGTTGCAATGGTTTCTAGTTTGGCTCAAACAACTCGCCCATTAAAATTTGTTGAACCAAAACTTAGCAGCTGTGATGCCATCTTGTAAATGCTTCAGTGATTCCATAAACAATATTTATTTTTCTTTCACTTCCTTCTTTCAATTTTTTCTAAATGACATATGGTGGATATTCTAGAATGTAATTAAGTAAGATAAAAAATAAGATTTGAATGAGCTTAAGAGATTTCTTTGAAATGTGTGTGCTACTTCAGAGATTTCAAACAATTTAAATTGAAATGGATTTAATTCATTCAAATTTCTTCAGTATCCATTGTTTGCAAAGTATTCTCTTAGGTATGATGGAGTATACAGATATAAGAATGATGCAATCCTTGCCTAGAGTCAGCATTTTATAAATAATAATAATACTATGTTATAACTAGGTAGTCTAATTGAAAAAATAATGGAATTATTTAATATTAAGAGACTGAAGAAGTAAAACTGTATGATAATATAATACATGTGTATAAAATTCAACTCACATTTTAAAATATCTTAGCAATTACAGAATGTAAAAGGGAATTACTTAAATTAGTAATGATCAATACCAAAAATATACAACAGACATCATGTTTAATAATGAAGCATTAGAGACAACCTCTTTAAAAACTGTATAATAAAACATGTCTGCTATTGCTATTCCTTTCAGCGTTGCACTGAAAAAATCTAGCCAGCACTATAGGACAAGAAAATTTATTAAAATGATGATAAATTGAGAGAGCAGAGGCAAAGTGTCAAATTCCCTAAAGAGGAGCATTAGAGAAATTATTAGAATTAATAATTCCAGAGACAAGGGAAAAAATGAGGTAAGCTTACAGCCTAAAGATAGTTTATAGAAATCAAAACTGGGAAGGGGGACCCAAGCAGATATCAGCACCCTTGCTGAGGTGAAGAAATAAAATTTGGAACTCAGGTGGGCCAAGGCAGCTAAACATGGCAAGGCTGAATTGCAGAGAGGAGGGGACTGCAGAAGGAGCGCAAGACATCTTTCTGCAGAGCATCAGCTTTAATTGTTCAGATAAGTGGTAATCGGTGCATGTTTGCAAGGAAACTATCACAAGATGGGATAAGAACCATCTGAAGGGAGTAGGCTTTCACAAAAGTTGTTTACACTGGACCACAATCAAAATTTAAAAACACACACACACGCAATACATAGGGAATCATGTAGAGTACTTAAAGTAGTGGCTCCGTAGTGAGGCTAAATTAGCTTTAGACTGAAGTCTTCTCTGCTTCATCTGATAAGGCTTAAAAGAAAATATCAAAAAAGATCTAGCTCTTTAGAAGTAAAATTAAAAACCATGAAGAGAAGTAAACACATATGACACCATGAAGAAAAAAATAAATCAAAACTAAGTCAGACTTCTTCTGGTATATCATGTAATGAGCTTGAAACTGATAATGAACATGTTTTCTCAGGTTCATTAGAGAACTGAGGTCACTGGCAAATTTCTGCCTCCAAATCAGACACAGCTGAATAGACAGAATTACAGCTTACTAGAACAGAAGTTTAGAAAAGGAATCTCATTACAATAGCCAGTACCAGATTCCTTTTACCCAGAACATCATCAAGTCCAGCTTCCCATGAACCAATTACAAGGCATATTAAAGACAAAAGAACAACACTTAAAGAGATAGAACAAGCATCAGAACCAGATTCAGATATGGCAGATGTTAAAAACAGAAAATGTAAAAAAAAGAAAAGAGACAAAGAGTGGAAAACAACACCAGAAAAAGAAACAAAAAGCAGGAAGGAATAGAAAACAGTAATACATAAGGTAAAATAAATTTAACTATATTAATGATCATTTTAAATGTGAATAAATATACCAATTAAAAAAAAAAAAAGATGGTCAGAGTGTATTAAAAAAAAATCCCAGCTATATGTTGCTTGCAATAACATGCTTTATATTTTTAATGAATTCCATAAACATGTATTAGAATGAAAGGGATCTCAATAGATCATCTGAGTTGGCTTTGCGGCAGTTTAACAAGCAGAGAAGTAACATGATTTTCTCAGCCACACAGCTAGAGAATGCACTTAATTTGCATTGTGCATTAGGACACCTTTCTCTAGTAGGGCTGACTCAGAGCCATTTTATTTATTTATTTTATTTTATTTTTATTTTATGTTTTATTGATTATGCTGTTACAGTTCTCCCAATATTTTTTCCAACTGCTCCCCTCCACCCAGTGGCCCCCTCCCTCCAGCTGTCCCCCCCTTTTAGTCCATGTCCATTGGTTGTGCATATAGTTCTTCTCAACCTCTTCCTGTCTACTCCATTCCCTCCTACTATGTTTCTTAATTTCTGTACCATCTCTCTCCCTTTCCCCCTTCCCCCTCCCTGCTGACCTCCCCTCAATATGTTCCCCATACCTATAATTCTTTTTCCACTCTCGTTGCCTGCTTGGTTTGCTTTTGTTTTGATTCCCTAGCTTCTGTTGTTGGTTGTTGTGATGCAGTTTTCACTTTAATGTTCATAGTTTTGATCCTCCTTCTTCTAAACCAGTCCTTTTAACATTTCATATAATAGTGGTTTGGATCTAATGAACCCCTTCAGTTTTACTTTGTCCTGAAAGCACTTTCTCTGCCCTTCTATTCTGAATGACAGTTTCGCTGGATGGAGTATTCGTGGGTATAGGTTTTTGATTTTCATTACTTTGAGTATTTCTTCCCAGTCCCTTCTTGCCTGCAGGGTCTCCTTTGAGAAATCAGTTGATAATCTAATTGGGATCCCTTTGTACATAATTCTTTTCTTCTCTCTTGCTGCTTTTAAGATTCTCTCTTTATCTTTAATTTTTGACAATTTGATTATAATGTGTCTTGGAGTGGTTCTCCCTGGGTCGTTTTTCTGGAACTATCTGTGCTTCATGGACCTGTAAGTCTATTTTCTTCCCCAAGTTGGGGAAGTTCTGCTTCATTACTTTTTCACATAATTTTTCAATTTCTAGTTCTTCTTCTTCGTTCTCTGGCAATCCTATTATCTGAATGTTCAATCGCTTATAGTTGTCCCAGAGGTTTCTGATCTTCTCCTCATTTTCCTTACTTTTTGTTTCCTCTTTCTGCCCTGGTTGTCTGTTTGTTCCTTCCCTATGTTCCGGTTTGTTGATTTGATCTTTGGATTTTATTTCCTCACCACTTGTCTCGTATGTGTTTTCGTTTATTTCAGTATGAGTAGCTTTTGTTCCTTCCCTGTCTTGTTCCAAATCTTTTGTTAATTCTGTAAGCCACCTTATAACTGTAGCTCTGAACTGAGCCTTAGAAAGGTTTTCTATTTGTTCCTCTATCCTGTCTCTCATCTGCTGTCTAGTGAGCTTCGTCACTGGGATTTCAATCATTGTCTGCTTCATTCTAACAGATTTGTGTTTAACTTTGCTTCCCAGGCAGGCTATAGGGGGCGGAGCCCTGTGCACTCGTCACTGCCCAGCGACCGGCAGCGATCAGACCGGTGGTGATCGGCAACCTTTTTCACTGTACTGTGGCGCTTTGTGTGGGAGCGGGGGTCCAAGATGGATTCCTGGCATTACTCTCCGCTGAGAGACAGGGATCCATCCCCCCGTCCTCTGGGCCTCTCCGTCCAAGGCAATGGGGGGTTGGCTCTCCCCAGCATTGAGATTGTGAGCTGCTGGGACTCAGCTGCAGCAGGGCTTGCTCGTCTGGAGTTTCTCTCAGTCCTGCCAATAACCCCACTGCTACCATGGACAGCACCGCATTTTCTTACCCCTCCTACCCATCCGGATGAGCACAGCTGGTTTATAACTTCATACACTGGGCTTCCATGTAGTTTTATTTTCTGGAATTTCTAGTTATCTTTTGTTTTGAGGTAGTTGTATTCCTTCCTAGTTGTAGAGGAAGACCGAGCATGTCAGTCTAAGCCTCCATCTTGGCTGGAAGTCTACAATAACATGCTTTAAATAAAAAGACACAGATTTAAAAGAAAGGAAGAGATGACTATATTCCATGCTAACATTAATCAAAAGAAAGCTGGAATAGCTACATTAGTTTCAGACAAAGTCAACTCAGAGCAAGGGAAATTAGCAGGAAAATTAAGATCATTACATAGTGATAAAAGAGCCATAACTTCAAAAAACTTAAAAATTCTTCATGTGTATATGCTTAACAAGAAATCATCAAAATAAGTAAGGTAAACATTGACATCGTCGTCGTCAACCGTCCGTCTCAAGAGACGATGGTGTAGCTTCTTAAGAGTCTATCTGCACCGCCGAGAATTGTTGTGCAGTCCGACTCGGGAGTGACACGGTATCTGTCTCCTCCCGTGTTGAATCGACATCTTGCGATGACGCTGGAGTGTCCTCTCCAGTGAAGCTGAAGCTACAGAGCCTGGGCAGGGTGATATGGAGGGTCTGCTGTTGCCCATGCAGCAGACCCCCCCTCTCTTCGCAGCTGAAGGATCCAAGGGAAAGACAGAGTCAATACAGCTTGGCTTCAGGTGCGCCGCAGGAGTTGCCGGTGTTGACTACGTCAAACCACCTTAGGGACTCCGGCTCCGGATTTTCTGTCGGGGTTTACTCCCTTAGCCTTTCCCCTGAAGAGGTATGCCGCAAGGCAGCGGAGGTTTTTTGGAGTCAGAGTTTTCCTTCTCTGATGTGCCCTGACTGGAAGATCGAACCAGCGACACTTAGCTCGCAGGCCGACGCTCAATCCACTGAGCCAAACCAGCCAGGATAGAACATTGACATACGACAAGGAAAATTAGATGAATCCAGTATTATAATCAGAGACTTCAACTTGCCTCTATCAATAACTGACATATCTAGTAGGCAGAAAATTAGGAAGGACATACTTGAACTCAACAATACATACCATCGATCAACAAGATATAAAAGATGTCTAGAGACTACTAAATTCAACAACAGCAGAATACACTTTCTTCTGAAGCTCACATGAAACATTAACTAATATAGACTTCATTCTGGGACACAAAATGTACCTTTAAATATGTAATAATATAGAAGTCATGAAAGTATGCTCTCAGACAAGAATGGAATTGAGCTAGAAACCAATATCAAAAAATAGCTGGAAACTTTTAAATATTCGAAGGTTAAACAATACACTCGTAATTAACACATGGGTCAAAGAAGTCTCATGAGAAATCTAAAAATATATTAAACCAAATGGAAATGTAAATAAAATATCAAATTTGGGTGATGTTGCAAAAGAAATCCTTAAAGGGAATTTATAGCAATAAATGAATATATTAGAAAAGAAGAAAGATCTAAAGTCAATAATCGAAACTTGCACCTTAAGGAACTAGAAAAAAAAAAGCACATCAAATACAAAATATGCAGATGAAAAATATTTAAATAAAGGTAAGATATCAATGAAATTGAAAACAAGCAATAGAGAAAAATTAGTACATCCAAAAGCCAACTCTTTTTAAAAAGCAATAAAATTGATAAACTGCCATAACCAAAAATAGAGAGAGAGAAGGCACAAATTACTAATATCAGAAAAGAACAAAGGAGCCATCACCCCTTAGAGATTTAAAGGATAATAGAGTAATATTGTGAACAAATCTATGACCATAAATTGATAAAATAGATAAAAGGGAGAGATCAATTTCTTGAAAAGATATAGTCTACAAATACACTAGAAAATAAATGCCATTTGAATAGGCTTTTATCCATTAAATAAGTGGAATCAATAATTAATAACTTTCCCAAAGACAAAGCATTAAGTTAGGTGAGTTCCCTGAGGAATTTACCTAAAAATTAAGGAAAACATTATGTCATTTCTCCACAATTTGTTACAAAAAATGTAAGCTGAGGAAATGCTTTCTAAATAATTGCCTGAGGCCAACATTGTCCTAATATCATAACCAGATAATCACATGAAAGGATGGAAAGCTATAGAATAATGTCTTTCATGAACACAGATTTAAGTTCCTCAACAAAATATTATTAAATTTAATTCAACAATATAGAAAATAACTTATGTACCTTGAGCAATTAAAATTTATTCCAGGTATGCAAAGCTGGTTCAACATTAGAAAATTAATTAATGTAATCCATCACATTAACAAGCTAAAGAAGAAAAATTATGATCATGTTAAAAGATACCAGAAAAAATGCATTTGGCAAAACCTAGCACTCATGGTAAAACCTCTCAACAAACTAAGAATAGGTGGAAAATCCCTCAGCTTGATAAAAACATCTACAAAAAACCTACAGCTAACATAACATTTAATAGTGAGAAATACGATGCTTCCTGCTAATATAAGGAACAGGAAAGAATGTTCCCTCTCTCCTATGCTTAAAAAAATACTCAAAGTCCTAGCTAATGCAAGAAAACAAAAATAGGATATAAAAAGTATACAGCTTGAGATGGAAGAAATACAACAAACTTTGCCTGTAGATGACATGATTGTCCATATAGAAAGTCCCAAAGAATTAACAATAGCAAATAAAACCCTCTGAGAACTAACAAGTGATTAAAACAAGGGTATAGGATATGAAATAAATAAGAAAGGCAATTTATTTTTTATATACTAACAATGAATGGCCCTGGCTGGTTTAGCTCAGTGGATTGAGCGTCGGCCTGCGAGCTAAGTGTCGCTGGTTCGATCTTCCAGTCAGGGTACATCAGAGAAGGAAAACTCTGACTCCAAAAAACCTCCGCTGCCTTGCGGCATACCTCTTCTGGGGAAAGGCTAAGGGAGTAAACCCTGACAGAAAATCCGGAGCCGGAGTCCCTAAGGCGGTTTGACGTTGTAGTCAACACCGGCAACTCCTGCGGCGCACCTGAAGCCAAGCTGTATCGACTCCGTCTTTCCCTTGGACGCTTCAGCTGCGAAGAGAGGGGGGGTCTGCTGCATGGGCAACAGCAGACCCTCCATATCACCCTGCCCAGGCTCTGTAGCTTCAGCTCCACTGGAGAGGACACTCCAGCGTCATCGCAAGATGTCAATTCAACACGGGAGGAGACAGATGCCGTGTCACTCCCGAGTCGGACTGCACAGCCATTCTCGGCGGTGCAGATAGACACTTAAGAAGCTACACCATCGTCTCTCGAGACGGACGGCTGCCGACGACTAACAATGAAATCTGGAATTTGAAATTAGAAGCACATCCTTTACATTATTACCTGAAGTGATAAACTTAGGTATAAATCTAACAAAATGTGATCGATATTTATGTGAGAAAGATCACAATGAAATAAATTTAAAAATAACCAAATAAATAAATGTTCTATGTTCTTAAATAGGAAAACTTGATGTTATGATAGCAATTTCTTACAACTTGATCTATTTCAATAGAAATCCCTGTAAAAAAATCTCAGCAAGTTAGTTTATAAACATCTACACATTGCTTCAAAAGTTTATATGTAAATGAAATTTTTCCGTAATAGCCAAGACATCATTGATGGAAAACAAAATCAGAGCACCAAGCCTATCTGACTTAAAAGGTTTACTATAATGCTATAGTTATAATAATATAGTTATCAAGACAGTGTGGTATGGTGAAAGAATAAACAAACATGTTAATGGAACAGAATAAAAAGCCCAGGCATATTCCCATACAAATACTGTTGACTTATGTTGGACCAAGAAGCAAAGACAATTTAATGGAAAAATGATAGCTGAAACAGCTATACACCTGCATGTAAAAAAAAAAAAAAAAAGAAGAATTTAGATACACTTACACCTTTCACAAAAATTAATTCAAAATGTGACGTATACCTAAATAAAAATGCTATAAAGCTCCTAGAAGACAACATAGGAGAAAATTTAAGTTTGGCAATGATTTTATAGATGCAATACCAAAAGCATTAGTCCATAAACAAAAATATCAATGTTGGACTTCATTAAAATTTGAAACTCTCAATCAATTAAAGAAATTGTTAAATGAATGAAAATACGATCTACAGACTGGGAGAAAATCTTTACAAAACATATATTTTATAAAGGACTGGTATCAAAAATTAAATTAAATTAAATAAACCTAAAATTTAGTAATAAGAAAACAAACAACTCAACTAAAAAATGGGAAGAACATTTATACAAACACATAAACATATCACCAAACATATACAGATAACAAACAAAGATGTGAAAATATGCTCAATCTCATATGCCATATGGAATTACAAATTAAAAGAACAATGAAATACTACTATACACCTACTAGAATGGCTAAAATCTAAAATATTGACCATAACAAAAGCAGGTGAATATATGGAGCAACAGGAACTCTCATTTATTGTGAGCAAGAAGGCAAAATGGTATGACCACTTTGGAAGAAAGTTTGGCAGTTTTTTACAAATCTAAATATGTTTTCATACCATCTGTCAATCACCTTCCTTGGTAGTGACCCAAATAAGTTGAAAACGGATGTCCACACACAGACATGCACATGGATGTTTATAACAGCTTTATTTATAGTTGCCAAAACTTGGAGGCAACCAAGATGTCCTTCAGTAGGTGAATGGATAAGCAAACTGGTATATCCACTCAGTGTAATATTATCCACTGTTAAGTAGAAATGAGCTGTCAAGCCATGAAAAAACACAGAGGATCCTAAGTTCATATTGCTGAGTGAAAGAAGCCAATCTGAGAAAGATATATACTATATGATTTTAAATATATGGTATTCTACAAAGGATAAAACTACAATAACAATGAAAAAATCAGTGACTGTCAGTAGTATTTGATGGAAGAGGAAGGGACCAATATAGAGGTCACAGGGTATATTTATGGCAGTGAAACTATTCTCTATAATGCTCTAATAGTGAATTCTTGTCACTGTACATTTCTCAAAACTCATAGATTTAACAACACAAAAGTGAATCCTAATGGAAACTGTGGAATTTAGGATATAATAATATATCAATACTTTTTACTCAAATTTTTTTTCATTCAAACCCTGCTCTAAAAAATAGTCCATTTTAAAACTGACCTAAGAATACCACAAATGATAGGACTTGTAGACAAGAACATTAAAATAAATATTATGATTTAGTTTATGTTTATAAACATAAAGATTGATTTCATCAAGTAGAAAAATAGAATTTATTGTACAGTATTAAATTTAACTTCAATAGATAAAATGTAGTACCTGAGATAAACAGATATACTACTTCAAAAGATAAACAAAAAGTTAGACCTGGAAAATACTAGTAAACTTGAAGATGTAAATAAAAACTATCCAAAATTAAACAAACAAATAACAAGGAGAACTTCATAAATTTTAAGTAATATAATGGGGCTTAGGAAATAAAAAATAAACAGAAGAAAATTGAAAATAAACCAGAAAGTGATAAAGCAATATGTCTACTGATATTTCAGGCCAAAGTTATACCCCAAGAAGTTCCAAATATTCAATTTCTTTTTCCTATACTTTCTCTAGGTAATATAGATTCCTCTGTCCAAAATGTATTAATTTTTAAAAAATTGATTATTTTTTTAAGGCAACATCACTGGGAAAGGAATTGTCTTAATATTTTCAGTGTGGAGGAGTCATCCATGACTGGGAACTTTTGGCTGTACCTCTGCCGATAATAATTAATGGATATAAGCACAGGAACAAGAAATGAAAAAGAAGTTGGTGATATAAATGTCAGTTTCCAAAAACTGAACAAAGTTGCCTTCCCTTGCATGTTTCAAAAGTTTGATTACAAAACAGGGTCTTCTTTTCTTTTTTTCTTTTTTCTTTTTTACTTTATAATTTATTCTGTAGTGTTCACTCCAGCCATTTTTTAATTGGATAAAAGCCATTTTCTCACAGAGAAATGCTTAGTTTAGTAGCCTGAATAACATTCAAGTTCATGGTTGCTGACTCTGCTGCAATTTAAACAACTCTTTTGCAGTGTTACTGTCCCTGCTTTCTGTTGATATTATGATCTACTGGTGATTTATATTTCTGATGGTACTATAAAGTCAGGCAGAAATGTGCTTTTTAAGATAGTTACTATAGATGTTTTATCATTTACGATATTAAAGAAAATATGACAAAAGATAAGGTCCCCAAGAACAGAATGAAACAGTTGACGAGTTTTATAAAATTACATTATTTGGGAAGATAGACATCTGGGAAATATTTACTGATTGGAGAAATGAAAAATGTATATACAAAAATTTAAGAGGTACACATGATGGGGTGAGTCTAAAAAAGATCACAGATTAAAAAGGATGGTGTTACAGAGATTAGAGGCCAGACTATGCATTGGAAAATAGGTGAAGAAAGAATTATTTACAGGAAGAAAATCCCAAAATGATTGGATGTTACCTTCGGCCAATTCCCAAACTGGAGCTAAACTCAATGTCAGTATTGACTTTTAATTTCCCTTACCCACATATTACCCAATTAATGATCGATTTCTTTCAGCCTCCAAAATGTTTCCTTTTTTCCTTTTTAAAAATCCTTTTGTCATAGTCATATTTCAGACACACATCAGCATTGTCTGGTATGAGAGCAATGCAAATTTTGAATAGCTGACACTAACCTTATAATTTGAAAAACAGCCCTGCTATAGTTTCCAAATGCATCTCTCTCAAACTCAAATTCTCCATGTAAAAATACTGATAGCTCCTTCTCTTTCTTTTTCTCTTCCCCTCCTTGTTTACCTATGCTTCAGTTCTTGAAAATTCACATCTAAATCCATTAGGTGTAACCAGCATGGTGAGGATGCCTGAGGGGCAGTGGGACATTGAAGAGGAGTGGGAAGGGAGAGGGAGCTGAACAGATCTAAGGGTATGTTAAAGATTGCAGGTGAGTGTTGGAGCTGTTGGGCAGCCTTCTGTGGTATGTCAGAACCCCAAGGGATGAGAAAGACATCCACATAAGGTGTAGGGCCAGAGGACAGACATGGAAACCAGGGCAGAGTGAGGATGAAATCTGTGTGGGGCTGGGAGCAGGAGGAGATTCTGCTACATGATTTGGAACAAAGTAAGGGAGATGAACCTGGGGAAGGCTGGCCACCACAGACATTTAAGACCAAGAATGGTGACAGGGACTTTGTTATCAGGGACTAGACTGGCCCTGTGTTTCTGAGCCAAGACAGAGTGAGGGGAGCTTCATGCTCATGAGTGGTGGTGGCAGCCCATGGTTGGTGTTGAAGCCAGAGTAGGGTGAGGATATTCCTCATGGGGTTGGTGTGGGCAGGCTTGATGGCAAAAAATGATTGGTACATACAGAAAAAATAATCAAATGAGTAAATAGAATAATGAGCACCATGCTTATTAATCATAGAGAATTATGAATAAAGAAAGGGGGAGGGTTACAAATAGAGATCAAAATATATGTATGTACATATGTACATACATGCACAGATAAAGTCACACATATGTTTCCTAGCTTTGTCCACTGAAGGGATCAAGGAGTAGCAACATCTCAGTAGCAATGAGCAAACCTTGTGCTTGGATCTTCATTACTACATAATATTGACTTCTCAAAGGAACCAGGTTGATTCCAGGTATGGGGAGGAAGATTGTGAGATGATATTAGAATATCTTGTTTCTAAAATTATGGAGGTAAGTTCTCAAATAATGACAGGAACAAATAAAAGGATGTAGTTACCACCTTGAAAGACTTCCCTCTGGTTGGAGCATCAAAATAAATAATAACACGATAACACATAAATAAAATGCATAAAATAGACTCCAAGAACAAATTAAAATTTGATAAAAAATGGGAAATATACATGTCTACAAAAATTTTATCAATTACATAGAATGAAAAAGTAACTTCATAATTGGTAAGCTTGGTAGGTGCCACCTAAATGCAGTGATCAAAGTTAGTGTCACCAATTTGGGGACAACCCAAAATCATGTGTGCCACATGATAAGATGCAATGCGAAGAAGCATGTAACTTAAGTAAAATTTCTGTCAATGCTGCATAACTTGACTATAGTCACAAAGATACATCAGGGAGAACCCAGCTAGGAAACATTCTACACAGTAACTTTTCCATACTTTTCAAAAGTGTGAAAGGCAGGGAAATAAAGGAAAGACTAAGGAACTATTCCTTATCATACATATGCATGTTTTAAAAATTAGCACTTAACCCTGATATTACATTGCAATAATTTGTTTGTGACTCATTTAGATTTTTCTCCCCTAGAACATAGTTTTTTTAAGAGACATTATTATATGTCCAGTGCTCACTGCCTATGATACCTGACACATATTTATTCAAATATATTTTGAATAAATGAAGGAATATTCTGTGCCAACCAAATGTTTTCTGTATGTCACAGCTATCAGCCATTCAATCTGTGCCAACAATATTTTAATTATGTTGGTAGATAGATGAACAAAATGTGACTATAGAAAAACTTTTTAAACATAAATAATATTTTATAATATACTTAATACTTTCTGGTTGAAGATGATAAGCAAAGCACTTCTTTGTCTCTTGACCTGCTGCCAAAACCTGCTATCTTCTAAGTTGTTCCTGTAGAGGATAGTTGAGGCTATGATGGTGAAAACTTGGGTTAAGAAAAAGCAGGAAGAATAGGTGAGCAGGAAGAGCTGTCATGCAGAAGGGACTTCTGGCCAAGATGGAGGCCTAGACAGACATGCTGTATCTCCCTCCACAACTAAGAAGAAGTGCAACTACCTCAAACCTAGAGACAACCAGAAGTTCCAGAAAATCAAGCAGCATGGAAGTCCAACAAACAAATATATAAAGAAGAAATACTCATCCACACAGGTGCGACAACTCTAAGATACAGAATCAAACAAACACAGGAACCTGTTAAGATGAGGAGACAGAGAAGTATGGCCCAAAAGGGGAAATGGATTAAGGTTCCAGTGGGAGAACTAAGCGACGAGGAGAGAGCCAACCTAACAGATGTAGAGTTCAAGACACTGGTGAATAAGATGCTCACAGATTTGACAAATATACTTAAGTATGGCAAACACATAAGGGAAGAAGTGAAGGCTATGCTAAATGAAATGAAGGAAAATCCACACAAAACCAATGGTGAAGAGAAGGAAATTGGGGTTCAAATCAATGGTTTGGAATATAAAGAAGAAAGAAAAACAAAACAAAACAGTCAACCAGTACAGAATGAGGAAATAAGAATTGAAAAACATGAGGAGGGGGACAACATTAAACATGCCAACATATGAATCATATTGGTGCCAGAAGGAGAAGAGAAAGAGCAAGGAATTGAAAGCTTGTGTGAAAAAATAACGAAGAAAAACTTCCCAAATTTGGTAAAGGAAATAGACATACAAGTCCAGGAAGCACAGAGAGTCCCAAACAAGCTAGACCCAAAGGTTCAAGATAAAGAGAGAATCTTAAAAGCAGCAAGAGAAAAGCAGAGTTACCTACAAAAGAATGCCTATAAGACTATCAGCTAATTCCTCAAAAGAAACTTTGCAGGCAAGAGAGACTGGTAAGAAGTATTCAATGTGATGAAAAGCAGGGACCTACAACCAAGATTAGTCTATCCAGCAAAGCTATCATTTAGAATGAAAGGGCAGATAAAGTGCTTCCCAGGCTACATAAAGCTAAAGGAGTTCATCATCACCAAGCCATTATTATATAAAATGTTAAAGAGACTTATTTAAGAAAAAGAAGATAAAAACTATTAACATTAAAATGACAACAAGGTCACAACTATCAACAACTGAATCTAAAAAATAAAAACAAAATCAAACTAGGCAAACAACCAGAACAGTAACAGAACCATAGGTGTGGGGATCCTTTGTAGGGTTATCAGCTGGGAGGGGAAAGGGAGAGAAATGGAGAAATGGTGCAGGGACTAAGGAGCATAATTGGTTGGTACAAAATAGAGAGGGGGAAGTTAAGAATAATATAGGAAAGGGTGAAGTCGAAGAAGTTACATGCATGACCCATGGACATGAACTAAGAGGGGGTGGGATTGCTGGAATGAAAGGGGGTACTGGGCAGAGGGGAGCAAAGGGAAAAAAATTGGGACAACTGTAATAGCAGTCAATAAAATATACTTAAAAAAGAAAATTTGGGTTAATAATGAAACTATTGAATTACATCTGCATTTGAGAGCTTCTTGGGGAATGTGTTTACTATGTCTCCACCTCAGTTTGGTGGAGCCTGTGTATAGCAGTTGATGGATGTAGGCACTGACTGAACTCAACTCTCCTGCCTGGTGCTACATGAAAAGATGCCATATTGGAGCAGTGTTATTGGTTTTATGACACACCAGTGGTTATTTTAAAGAGTAGTATACCACAGAAGAAAGAACTTTTTTCTGAGTAGAGAAAAAGAGTCCATTTTTGATGTTACAAACAATGTAGAAAATGATTTCATTCATGAGATGTAGAGGAATGAGCTCTCAAATTGTTGGTTATTAAGATATGAGTTTCTATATGCTCATTAATTTTCTAAAGTTATTTAGAAACCTTCCAGGGTTAAATTAAGCTCACATTGTAAGCCATATCCTGTGGGAAGAGAGTAGGGACCCAGGAGATTAGTTCCATTTATATAACTTAGGCGTTTGCTGTCAGCATTCAGTTTGAAGTCCAACTCTACTGATTATTACTAGTATGAATGTTTTAGAAAAACTCTGTGCATATGCAAAAATGAAGGAGATATTTCTAAATGCAAGTGTTGTATGGATTAAATACAATAGAGGCAAAGCTTTAAAAGGAGTGAAATATATTCCTCATGTTATTTTACAGAACTTCAGGAAGCTTTTATTTGCAAATGAGAAACTTTTCTTCTGGTTTAAAAATTATATTCATCTATGTATATTTTTATTATGTGGCAAATCTTTTTTCCCTGTTTTTGTCTTTTTCTAATAATTCTCTAGTGATTATTTGACTTTTCTCTATGTATACATTTACATACATATATGTGTGTGTGTATAAATATATATGTATGTATGTGTGTATATATATATATATATATATATATATATATATACACACTCCAAAGTTATAGCAACACATTTAGGCTTGTACAGTCAAACTCTTGAGATAATATTGAAAGGGGAGAGGAGAGAGAGAGAAAGAAAAACAGATTACCATAATGTTGATTTTTAGAAGTCTCAGAAAGGCAAATCGTGTTGTAATAACAGCAAATTGTTTTGTGGCCTCTATGAACAAGAAAGAAACCCATTTCTCTGTTGTTATCAGGGACATCATGAGTAATTTTTAGTAGTTCTAAACTAAAGATGAAAAGAGGTCCCATTACCCCTTGAGTATTAACTTCATAGGTTGACATCATAGGGATTTTGTTGATCTGCATAACAGAAAACTTCCAAGCCTGTTTTTATTATTATTTTTTTAAGGCAAATAATATGTATTCATCAGGTATATCATATTAAGGAACAGCCTCAAAATCTCTGTGGCTCCAAACATTCAAATTATTTTTTTGTTTATTCAATTACAGTTGCCCCAATATTTTTCCCTTTTGTCCCCCTCCACCCAGCCCATCCCTCTAGCTCACCCTCTCCATTGTCCATGTCCATGGGTCATTCATACATGTTGTTTGACTAGTCCATTCCCCTTCCTCCCACCATTATCCCCTCCTCCTCCCCTTTAACAGCTATTAGTCTGTTCCATGTTTCCATGTCTCTGGTTCTATTTTTCTCTTTCGTTTATTTTGTTCATTAGATTACAGCTATAAGTGAGATCATATGGTATTTGTCTTTCACCAACTGGTTTATTTCACTTAGCATAATAGTCTCCAGTTCCATTCATGCTGTCACAAAAAGTAGGACTTCCTAAAAATTTATTTCTTGTTTTTGGTCTTCTATCTTAGTCCCCAGGGCAGAGTCTCCATTTGGTGTCTCCCCATCATTTTATTATATTAACACATGCATGCACAGTCTCTGATCCAAGAGAAGAGAAAGATGGGAGAATTACTTATCGACACCCACACTTCAAAGGATCAGAGAAGCACAGTCTTGTGTGTCCACAAATAGAAAAACCAGCAATCTTACTGAGTAGCACTAAGGACTACCATGATGAGCATTGTAACTTAAACAGTTTGCATCTTCAATGACATCATAGACTAATAGAATAGGCAATGTGATATTAGATAAACCTGTAATTTGTGTAATATTTAACTTTATCTCTGTAATTTCAATGAAGTGATGCTTTGTTTCACTAGCAATGACTTCTGAACAAAATTATTTATTTTTATTTCTGAAGGTCTTCTAAATAAAAATTTTAAATTATATTGACTCAGTTGAGTAAGTCTACATATACTGGACATTCATTCTCCTAATAGAAAAAAATCCCTATAATCTCTTTTTCAGTCTCCACTATCATTAAACATCAAACATTACAAAAACATTGTAATTTTGGGTATTCTATTCTTTGAACAGTAATAGAAAACAAAAGAAATCTCAAACTTTACAAATATGTTGCCAAAACTTTTTAGGGGTCAACCTGATTGACAGAAATGCAATTTAGATAACTGCTGCTTATAGGAAAGATACATATTTTATTACTTAAATATCATTTTCGTGCAGAAAGTAGAAAAAAGTAAATCACATGCTTATTTGTAAAAATGTGAACATTTGAAGTAATAAAAAATCATTTCCTTCTCAATGTTCAATCTTATAGTTTATATGATTATAGACATTGAAAATAAATATGAAATATACTTAAGCTATACATTTACAATTTATTTTTGAAACCAGCTGTGTCTTTATATTCTACTGGCATTAGAAGTGAATATAAAAACATAAACCCTAGATTTAAGGAATGGTAGTAACAAGAAAGGCATCATTGCTTCTTTGTTCTAGATACAATGTACTTTCCAAAGTCATCTCACACAGCAAAGGCATTTCTAAGTCTTGGTCCATTATTCAGAGGCAACATGGCTCAATCTGAAATAACATGCTGGAAGATCAAGGACTGTGAGTTCTAATGTTATATTGAAAAAAAACAAAGATGTTGCTTGGGCTTCTTATATACCTTTAAAATGTTTCTTTAATATTGTGTTCCATTTATTCTTTCCTCTTTTGTTGTTCAGGTGGCATTTATCATATGGGTCACAGATACAAAAGTAAAAGTCAAGGCTGTCCCAATGACAAAGACACCACACAAACACGTGCAGATGGATCTTGCAGAGGCAGCCGTGTCCTTGTTAGATTAACACCTGGAAGATTCTCAAAATAGTGGCAAAGTAAGTTTGGCTTAATAAAAGGAATAGGCTGTGATTAAGAAAAAAGGCTCAGAAAGCTGTGGTAAAGGCAGTGTGTTATTACAAAATTGAAACTGTGGGGATATTTATGTACTACTAATTTGAAATGGGGTCTGAGGATATGCCCCTTTGGAGATGTCAATTTCCTTCTAGAGTTCTCTAAAACTGTCAGAATAACTTATTCAAATATCAGGTTTCCTTTTCAGACCATATGCAGATTTCAATGTGTTCTGCTGAGTTATATCTGTAAGCATACATCTATTTTTTTTCCTCTTCATGCTTGGTGTTGGCTTTCAACAGTCTTTCATGAAATTAAAAATAAAGAAACTATTCAAGAAAGACAAAATTGAAACAGAGCCAAATAAATACTGAGTAGAAATGAGCTTTAATGGTTTCTAACAGATGAGAGTTGGAGTTACTACTCTGATTTATAAGGAAAGGCCAAAGCACTCTCTCCTTCTAACAATTTTTATAGGCAGTAGAAATTTACAAAACCATAATATGCATCTTGAAATGATTTTCTTTGTTACTTTTGAAGGCCTCCTTTATGACACTAAAATATAATTAAATTCAATTGCAGTCATATATATTTATCTGTCTTGGACTGATAATAAGTTTTATTTAAAAGGATCCATGGTAAGCATTCTGGTGTTACTTCAAGTAATATATGTCATGGGAAGGAAGTATATTATGTACATATGATATAAATTACAAACAAGAACTTCATCAGTGTAACACTTTATATTTTTTAAAGTATTTATATGACTCAGTCTATTTTTAATTACAAAATAAGTTATTTTGTAATGTCAAAAGAAACTCTAATCTGAAATAATTTAGGACTATAAGCAATAGGAAAATCAATGATCATATGCATGTAAATGCTATGATTATCATGTTTGTTTCAGCCTCCTTCGGGGAAAAAAACAAATTGGTGTAATTAAATGATGGATAAGTTTTATTTACTCAGTATCTGGTCCCAGTGGAGTCATATCAAATTTCTCAGAAATTTTTTTAATGGACTAAATTGTTCAATTTTATCTTATCTGAATAAATGTCTTACTTGTATTAGTACCAGTTCACTGAAAAAAACTAATGCAGGTTTATAAAATTTTTGTCAACATTTTGGCTCTTTTTAATCAGTGAACATCCATTACAGAACAGGTTTTCTAACTTTTTCCACTTGATTACTTTTCCAGAAGTATTAAAGCATTAAAAGTATTTTTATGAACAATTTTAACACTGTAAATGCTTCCATAGTTACAAAATAAATTTCATTGCTTAGAAATGCCTAGGTCATGAGTCTTCCCATTGAAATTCACAGGAATTTGAAAGACAGCAAAGTTTGAAATGATTCTTGCTAATGAAGTAAGTTTATGTTGTTTAGGCAGCTATTACCTTCACAGGATTAAAAAATAATTAATGATAAAAAGCATTTTTAGAATAGTAAGCACTCAACAGTTATTAATTCTTTCTTTAGGCCTGGGAGAAAATTGATTAATCATCTTCTAATCCAATAATGTTCCAAATGTAGTAATTTCATTGTAACATCTCTGAGAGCTATCTTAGAAATCAAAGGCATCCTATTTCAATCTTCTTGTTTTTGAAATGGAAAAGTCTGGTCCTGTTGAAGTGATTAGACCAAAATTGCATAGCTAATAGCTGAGAGAACACAAGAATCTAAGTTTTTTTAAACCATATCTACAATGCTTTTTCAAGTCAAATGATGTTGTGTCCTTTGTCTGCTTTTTTTTTTCAAGACTTAAAATAAAAAGGTACTATGAAAACTATGCAACCAAATAGAAACAATGATCTGTGTTTCATTTTTATTAAAAGTATATATACTGCCTTTCTCAGCATTTGACAAGAAATAGCTTTGTTCCGATGCTGTCTGTCACACACATGCACATGTGTGCACACATACACTCCAATACAGGCTCACATGGCTTCTTTCTTGGAAGGCTGTAATACCCTTCTTGTTGAACTCTGTATTTAAGCTCATCACACCATACTTCCTGCTTCTTGCTCTCAGCTAGCTCCCAATCAATGCTTTCTCCCACACTACTTCCAATAAAGTCTATCTAGAATAAAAACTTGACCATGTTTTCTCTCCAATCAAAATCCCTCAAGTGTCTCACACATAGAATATAAAATTCTTTCTGATAAGGCCATTGACATGTTACTGAGCCTAACTTTTTTTCCATTCTCTCCTTGATTTTTGAAAGAGATTTTTATTTTGGAGTAATTTTAGATTTACACAAAAATTGCAACAATAGCACAAGTACTCATAGACCCCTCACACAGTTTTCCCTAAGGTAAACATCTTACCTTACCAGGGTATAGTTAACAAAACTAGGAAACTAACATTGACACATGACTATGAACTAAATTCCAGATTTTATTCAGATTGTACTAGTTTTTATTTACCTAATATAATTTTTCTGTTCCAGGATTCAATCCAGACTACTATATGTCATTGTTTTATCATGTGTCCTTAATCACTTTGGATAGTTTCCCAGTCTTTACATTTTTGTCTTGACCTTGACAGTTTTGAGTACTAGTCAGGTATTTGTAGGATGCTTCTTGACTTGAGTTTAGTTTCCCTCATGATTAGTTTGGGGCTATAGGTTTGGGGAAGAACAGCAGAGATGAAGTGTCTCCCATCACATCATATCTGAATGTTCATGATATCAACATGACTTAGTTAACTAGTGACTTGGTCAAGGTAGTATTAGCCAGGTTTCTCCACCATAAAGTTACTGGTTTTTTTTCCTATCCATACTCTATTCTTTGGAGTTGGAGAGTGTATTTATACATACAGAGTGGTCCGTTTTCTGCTCTACAGACTACTGAGCACATTTATGTCTCATGACCAAGGCCTAAAAAGAACAGTGACATTTTGTATCTGGGAAGGGTAAGAGGAGACCCCTCTTTTCATCCCAGTCTTCTGTGGGCCTCGGAGAGTGAACAAGAGAGCATCCTGTGTTTCAGTGGCTGCACCTGGGGAAGCCTAGAGGCAGAGATGAGCATTAGCTGTGTAGGTGCTCAGCTGGCTGCTCAGCCAAATGATGGGAAACCCAACTCAGGCAACAGATAGGAATCTTTGCTTTTGCAAAGCTGAAGGGAATCAGTGTGTTTCTCTGAAGAGGGGTTCTTCAGCAATGAAGATGCAGAGTGGGGTTGAATAACACACCCCTCCCAAAATTTATACACATACACAAAGAGAGCTTCTGCAGCAGAGGCCGTCAGCACCAGATGGAACCAGCCAGGCCAGCAAAGTCAACCACCAGGGGGGGCTCCATCTCCCCAGCTGTATGGTATATACCCTGGCCAAAATTATATGAGCACCATTCCAGGCTGAGCTTAGAAGAGAAGAACTGGACTCTAAACTAATTATTGCATGGAAGTTTTAAAAATGACAGGACTGTAGGGCAAGACATCAGTAAAATAATTACACTTGCATGTGTATTTCCCCACCAGATTGTTTATTCCTTGAAGTTACAAACTATAGTCTTTATTTTATATCCACAGCCTCTTTTAAGACTTGTCAACCTTAAAGATAAGGAGCTAGTTCTTCCTCCTCCAGAATGTTTGGGATAAGTGGAGGGTTTTTTTTGTTTGTTTGTTTGTTTCCATTTTGGTTATCACAATGTCTAGGGGGTGCTCAAGGCATTTAGTTGGTGGGGTTCAACAATTATAAATGGCCTGCAAGATAGTACTGTACAACAGATGGTTGGATGAATAAATGAATGAATGAATGAATGTATTGATCCATTGTTTTTAAGTGCAAAAAAAATTCTAATAACTGGAAATATGGCTTCCAGAGCAAATGAGAAATATTTTAAAATCTTGAAAGCTCAAACATTGATAAAAAATAAAGCCATACTTTTGCAAAGGCCAAAGAGGTCATCTACCATCTTCTATAATCCAATTTTAATTAATTTGTTTACTAAAAACAGAGCATATTTTAATCAAATAGAATTACAAATCTTCTTCTTTAAGTATACCTTCCATATTAATCTTCCCATAGTAATAGCTCAAATGCACACTGTCCTAAAATTGGAATTTCTCTTCAATGTGCCCCTTTCTTTTTCATCTAACCTCTTTTTTGATATGATTTTCAATGCTATTCTCAATCCACAATCTAACACTACTCTAAGGTTGCTATTAAAAAGCATGGATCTAAATAGAGTATGGCTCTGTATTATTTTTGTTACCCAACGCACTCATCTTATTCCATCTGCATGCTTACCGGAGCCTCTGAGAATTATAATTTTTAATGCTGCACTTAGTGAAATGTGCTTAAGGAAGGATGTGGCTGCCTAACCATACAGTGGTAGGGAATAGAGGGAGTCAGAAGTTGACATTTCTTAACAAAGTCACTACAGTCTTCTATTAAGTATCAATGCCTTGTTTTTTTTGTTTGTTTGTTTTCCTGCCAAAATTATGCATGTATGTGATTCCAGCTTTCTTTACAAGGGGAGCCATGACCCCCGTAGGGCCTCCATCTGTCTGCTTGGAGCAGGTGGTGTAGCAGTTCACCATGGTTATAGCGTGTTAGAAGATGTGCTGACATTGATTCCAAGCCTTCACATTCAATTATTTTCTTCAATCTTGATTACCTATACATTGAGGGAATCTGTGATATAAAAAGAAAAAGAAATTTTCTATGCTTAAAGTATGCTATTACATGAATGTAAACTAATGATATCCAGGGATATCAGGAGGTATGACTTCTGAAGCAGCATTTAAATAGCAAACAGTATTTTAAATATTTCTATAATACAAAATAGTCAACAGGTCTTTTACCTGACCAATAGACAACTCCTCCATCTCCAAACAAGTATTTCCTTTCTTTTCTTTTCCTTTCCTTGTCTTCCTTCCTTCCTTCCTTCCTTCCTTCCTTTCTTTCTTTCTTTCTTTCTTTCTCTTTCTTTCTTTCTTTCTTTCTTTCTTTCTTTCTTTCTTTCTTTCTTTCTTTCTTTCTTTCTTTCTTTCTTTCTTTCTTTCTTTCTTTCTTTCTTTCTTTCTTTCTTCTTTCTTTCCCTTCTCTCCTCATCTCCTCTCCTCTCTTCTCTTTTCTTCCTCTCCCCTCTCTCTCTTTCTTGGAGTTAGAAACTTAACATTTTTTTCTTTTTGCCAGAACCTGAAAGTCAATATTCTTAGTCAAATCTGATTCAAAACATGATTCGAAATAGCATGAGTATTGGCATATTGGGACATTTTAATTTCTAAAAGTTCCAGCTTAAATTTTAGCCAAAAAAAAAGGGGTGGGGGGGTTCTGTTGGCACTTCGTAGAAATGTCACAGGTTTCAGAACAGCAGCTGAAGTAGAGAAACAAATGGGGACCCACCACCACCAAAACAATAACAGCAAACAGCTATTGAAATATTTTGATATCTAAGTAAGGCTCAGCTTTTTATTTTTTAAATTGCAGCAGGAGAGCTGTCTCAATTTTACAGGCTATAAGTGGATAAAAGTAAATTTGGAGAAAGGTGGAAATTTTCTTATTCCCTGGTTATAAAACCAGGCCAGTGAGAATATTTTGCATTATCTTAAACCCTTTAATTCCCTGCCCATGGCTGTCAGATGCCCCTCACTGGTGAATTTGCATTGCCATTGGGAGTAGGCAGTGTGCAAACAGGGCTCCTCAAACACATTCCTCCTCCACAAAATGTCACGCTGGGGAAAGGAAACACAGTGGTCTAGTTCATAGCTTAGAAAACTCTTGTCACAGTCACGTGACCACTAGCTATTCTCCATCCCCCTAACAAGTTTATATCTGGAATATTCTAAGAACCTACATTTTTAATGCTCTGTCCTCCCTGTTCAAAACTACTTTTGGACATAGTATATCACAAGCCATGATTTGTTTTTCTTACATTAGAATGTAATTCATAGTTTCTATACCTAGTTCCTCGTCTACTGGAATGCTTGAGAAAACTTCCAGTATTATTTTTCTCTGAAAGTTTACTTTTGTAGTATTGTCTTGTCTTGTCTGTCTGCTTTTGAGTTGGATTTGAGTCTGGTTTCTGGTGTATAGTGTCTGTGCATGTCTGTGTGTCTGCATGTCCATGTGTCTCATCAGCTATGGGTAGCTGTGCCTCTGTGTCTGTGTGTCTATGTGTTTTTCTGTGTGAGTGTGTGTTTGTGTGTGTTGTGTGTGGCAGTGAATGAGGGACATCAGACTGGGGACACATATGAGAATATAAATCACATGGAGATATCCCTCAGGTTTTCTGTATGATGATCTGGTGACCTGAAATGTCACAAAGCTCCCAAAACAGATATTCTTCAGTTGAGCACATAAAGAAATGAATGGCAAGGTGCTATTTTCTCAGCCTAGAGAAGTGGTTACATTTCCCAGTAGGGTATATTGTAATGACTCAGGTGCACAGTGGTTTTCTTAGGAGAAAATGCTCTGGAAAATTAACACTTTTTGACAATATAAAGACTAACACCCTCAATCCTTGCCCTAGAAGGGCATAGGACCCTGTGTGAACATGGGCTGCTCTGAATCTCAAATAACAATCTCTCTGATGTAGTAATATTGCTGCTACCAAGTACTCCAAGAGCATGGGGCTAATTATATGGTGTCAGATGGTAGGTGTGTCACTGGTAAAATTTTCAGAGGCACATCAGTGCAGCTTTCTACAGCATAATAGACACTGATTAGCCAGCCGTGCGGCGAGGCAGCAGAGTGCTCTGCCGCCAACTGTTAGCTGCAAGTGCTGAGGCTGACTTGAACTGCAGAAAAACACAATGACTCTCTGAGGTAAGGTGGCTGCAGCCCCAGTATCTCTCACAGGATTTATTTAGCTCTTGCTCTGGGAAAGGATGGGTGGGGAAGCCACTGCAAAACTCCAATTTGAGCAGAGAGCCCTTTGTTTGCTGGACTCACTGACAGGCGATGCTGCACCTGGATGGGGTGCTCAGGCAGGACTGTACAGAACCCACACAAAGTCTTCAACAGATGTGCAAGCAGGGCTGCAGAGTTTTGTTGTTACTGCTTCTATCTACAGATGACGCTCCTGACCTCCCAATATTATAACACCCCTGTCCAGCATAGAACCAGGGCATAATGTGGGTAGGGGCTGACTATTTTTCCCAAGTATTCTTGACAAGTCACCCAGCTGTGTGCAGTTCTTCCTTTGTGAACTTTTTTCCTGATTCACTCCTTGCCTTCCATTGCCAGTTTTGCCCTAAAACAGGCCCTCCTGCCTTCAGGCTAGAATTCTAGGCCCAAGAAATCAACTAAACCTGGACCTACAACTGCCAGAACACAGTGCCATAAATAACAGGTATCAAATCTGCCTCCTCTGCATTTCAGGCTGTTCATCAATTATCCGCTGCCCCTGCCTCTGCTGCCTCATCACTCCCTAGTTCTCCAAACAGGGCTTCAAATACTGATAGGCTGAATGTTTTCCTCTTTTGCACATGGTTTCTTTCTTTTCATTTTGTGCCCCTGCCCTTGCCTCTCCTGTCCACACTTGGAATGTTTGCGAGTGAAGAGCTTAGCATAAAGTAAATGCTTGAATCACAGTAACATAGCTGGATGTAAACACAGGTAGCCTGATTTCAGAGACTGTAACTGACAGGCAAGTATGTAGGCAGGTGCATAGCTGGCTACCTAGCTACATAGAATGTATATATGAAACAAAGTAGATGTAGTAGATATGATATACAGTGTTATAAAATTAAAAGTTTAATTGGTTCTATCTCTTTTATAAATGTCATAAATAATTTATAATTTCCTAAGGTAGTCATAGGAAGTCATAATCATTATTTTGGATAATGTCTTGTATGCACTTCAATATAGAGAGCTTTAGATAAAACATTGAGATATTTGGGAAAAAATAGAAGATGGATTTATTTTCTTTGTCTTTAAAATCAGCCTTGATGATAAATGATAATAGTTCAATCTTCAAATAAATGAGTAGTAAGAATCTCCTGAAATGATGCTTTATTTTTATCCACCAATTTTCTTTTGAAAATACTTTTTTTCTATGGCTCAATACTACAGAAGACCAATAATTGCCTCAGTATTTTTTTTTTCAATCTTCATTACTACTTTATATACTTCTGGTGGTCATTTGCATTAGGATAAACTAGAGTGAAATAACAAAGAAACCAAGACAAGGAAGCAGTCCGGATGACAGAAATGTTCTCCATGTGACCATACAGGGATCCAAGCTCCTTCCATCTGTGGTTACTCCTGTGGGAATAATACATGATGGTCCACAATCAGTGGGTTTTATGGATCATACCTAGATGTGGCACATATCATTCTTGTTGATATCTCATTTGAGGGCCCTAATTCAGATGAACACATCTAACTGCATGGAAGATTTGGAGATGTAGGGATCAACCATTTTGGCTAGCTAGCTACTAGCCTCTGTTGAGTCACCTACAATGTTCTTGTAATCTCTTCAATATTCCAAGTTTTCTTGGTCAAGATCCTCTTCCATCTTAACCTTCTCAGTGTTAGACAGATTCCAAAGGCCTTTTTGCACAGATATGAAGCTTCCTTTAAACATCTGGGTGAAAAAGCTGTGATTCTGACTCAAACAGCCATTGCTGTCCTACTACTCATCATGGCCAGCTATTGCCTTTGTTTGATCAATTCACTCCCGAAAATCAGGTTTATTCACAAATAGTATTCATTCAAAAATGCACAAATAGAGCATTAGGGACAAGAGCCTTAGCTCTTCTTCTTATTGAACATGCTTATTCTTGAGGATATTTTTAAGGTGCCAATATGATTATAGCTCATTCAGGATAAAGACCATTTCTTTATCATTACTAGAATACCTTAATTATTATAGTTGTTGGTTCTGATTCAGTAGAATGAATACTAAATTAGAAATTAAGAAAGAGTGAGCTTATTTTAGTTTCAGATCTTCCATTTGTTTGCCATGGAAATGTAAAAAAGTGATTGATTTTTCTTAGCTTATGTTCCCTCATTTGTAATTTGTAATTCATTCCCTGGAATATGCCCCTCTGATTTCACAGTTATGGTGGGCAAGGTATGTGAATGTGCTAAGAAAACTACGGCTCTGGTGCCAAGAGTGGTAATTTTGGTTATATTCACAAAAGATAACAGATCAACCTCTGTTGAGCTTCTAATTTGTTCAGGTTCTGTACAAGGCACTCTAGAGTGATAAACATGAATTAGGAGTCATAAGTTAAATGTATAAGATAAAAGAAACAGGCCCAAAATATGATAAAAGATAAAAGATAGAGACTCAAAGGAAATATGAAAGCAATTGCAAACTAAAACAGCTTTGCAGAGTTGAAAAGGTGCTGGAGATAATCTTTTGATCAGTGTGGTGTGGAATGGATTAGGAGAGACTCTCTGATCACCTCTGCTGCAGTTTGTGATGCATGCCTTGAAATAACCAACATGTCTGGAGTTGCCAGTCCCACACTGAATTCCCTGTGTGCATCATTTAGTTTTTACAAAGTCAGTAAGGGAATTCCTTAAAGGACCCAAGCCCTGGACCCTCAGTGAGTATCATCAGGACAGGGGTGAGACCAACTTATTATGTGAAAACTATATTTTTGCTGTAACTGAGAGTCCATGTATTTATAGAAAAACTTTCCAAACATCCATGGAGCTTCAAAGGTCATGTGGCATTGTGATGTGTACAGTACAACTTGCTTTGCCTATGAGTTAAAACACAATTCACATAGTTATAAAAATGTGCAAAAATTTGCCCCTTGGGCAAATATGAAAGCAAAGTCAGGGAAGTAGCCAAGATCACACAAATCATCATACAAGGCTAAAGTATGGCTAACTAATCCATGAAATAACTAGGTGATTTTTATAGACGTTAGGATACTGTTATAGTGCAGGAACAATTTACTATAATTATTGCTGACTTATGTCTTTTGAAGGTTCTGTGATTCTTTTAAGTGTACTACTAAGAATTCTAGTATTTGAGAGTGTACTGCCATTGTGGAAAGACTGAAAATAACCACAGATATTAAAAGAAAATGATATTAACATTTAATAATAACACTTTATTGGTTAGTCTATACAGCTGCTGGACCAAATATACACAGCGTGGGGCAGAAGTAGGTTTACAGTTATTAGTACATGAAACAAAATTTATTCTTGTATTATTATTTATTAATTCTTGTGTTATTTTCCATACAAACAACTGTAAACCTACTTTTCCACACCCTGTATACACACACACACATACACACATATGTATGTATGTATGTATGTATGTATATTTAACACAACAGAGGGTTAGTTCTTATTGAAAGTCCATTGGGGCTACTAGAATGGAATGTGGACTGTTTCAAGTAGCTTTTCAGGTACTCAGGCTATAATTTGTCTTTTATTTAACATTTATTGAATTTATTGGGGTGACATTGGTTAAGAAAATTATATAAAATTCAATTGTACAATTCTGTAATTCATCATCTATATATTGTATTGCATGTTTACCCCTCAAAGTCTAGTCTCCCTCCATCACCATTTATCCCCTCTTTACCCTCTCCTATACCTCCCCCAACCCCCTTCCCCTTTAGTAATCACCATACTGATGTCTGTGTCTATGAGGTTTTTTGTATATTTTTGCTTAATCCTTCATCTATTTTACCTAGCCCTCCCCCCAACCACTCCCCCCAACAGCTGTCAGTCTATTCTCTATTATGTTTCAAGGCATGGCTTCCAAGGTTATTCTGAACATTAATATCTAACCAGATGATACAGAGGTTTATATGGGATAGTTTTATGAGTCAGACCCAAAAGTACTGTCACTTGCTGTCCATTCCATTGGTCATAACTCAGACATATGACCACATTAACTTCAAAGGATGCTTTGAAATTTTACATATCTGTGCAACCAAAAAAGGAAATAAAGTTTTAAAGATGAACTGATTAGGGTTTGTTTGATATAGGAACTAACATTTACTTAGTCCTTGTACCGTTATAGGTCTCTTTCATCTGCTTTGATTCTTTGGATTACAAATGAGTAAAAATCCACAGTACTCCAAATTCAAGTCTTCTAACTCCAACTCCAAAGCCCACTTTCTTTCTGTGTACTATCCCCAGTACTTCCCCTAGCTACATGCTTTAGTTAGAAAGAAAAATATAAAAATTAATGAATCCGGCCTTAAAATTTCTTAAAAGAAGCACATAAATAAAGCTGCTTAGGACTAATTACAGAGCAATGAGTCATCAAATACAATCATATATATTAAGAGGCCAAAAATAGTAAGATTTGATCACATAGTCCATCAAAAGCACCATTGACATAGTATTTACTTAGTCTAAAACCTGAGATTTCTGTCTAAGTTTTTCAATAAGATTTTTTGAAATGGAATATATTCTAAACATAACTCTGAAAGCTATTTCTTGTCCTAGTCCTGAGAACGGATTCCACCAAAAACTGCTTCTGTGCCTGGGTTCTCATATATCCTCCAGCAGAGAGTCATGGAGCACACTGCAAGGAGAACAGTTCTGGAGGAAGAAGCAAACTAACAAACAAAGCAAACACAAAAACCTTATGAGAAAAAAATAGGTTTAACAGTTTTAGATTCAACCAATGTATATTGAGTACCTTATAGAAACTAGAGTCTGAAGATAATTTCACACATATTTTGTTTGTTCAAATAAAATTATTTAGAAGCAAAACAGGATTTGTATTGTCTGGAGATATAAATTATTTATGTTTTCCTTGGATCTTTTTAGTATGGGCAAATAATATCTGGCTTTAGTAATTTTTGCTGGTTATTGCAAACTTTATAAAAGTTGGCATTATTTTTTAATAAAGCCATAGATCATGGGGCAGGAGATATCAAAAGCACATCTGCTTTAACCATCTACCTTCAAGAAAAAGTGTAGTTTCTCTTCTCACTGTAGCTGTGAGGGAATCACGTTCTTAAGGCTCAGGATCTTCTTGTGGTACCAGAGAGTACTGATAAGCCTTCCCGATTTCTGGTGCCAATTAGCAAATGTGCATTGTGTTTTCTAAACTGTAGTGCACAGTGTAGATACCAGGTGGTATCTGACCACCAATGGACAGAGGAGACTAGTGACACTCATAGTGACAACAGCCGGATCCTCTAGGTGTCAGAGTCAGGTAGGAGACCGTGGAAACCTAGACTCATCACTTCCAGGACCACCTTGTTTTTGACCCAAACCTTAATTGGTTTGTATTCAAAGGACTGGAACAGAATTTTCACAGATTCTTTTGATCTTTCCCAAGATTAAAGTGGACAAACTATCAACCAGAATCATTTTGTTCACTGGATAAAAGAAGCAGCTGCGACAGCCTTTCTATTATACTGAGCAGCTGGCCCATGAACCATTGTTTGTACATTTAAATCACAAAAATTTCAAGGGGCCCCAAATGAACTCTATTTGGTAAGCACTTGAATGGGGTGCACACATGCATTATTTAGGATATTGATGGCACCGATTCATATGTGGGGGTAAGCTCTAGGAATTACTGTAGTATGACTTTTGTCCTATGAATTCACTTGCCCTGAAAATTCACTTCATGTTCTGGGAAAAATGAGCCAGTAAAAACTGGGATACAGAATTTTTGGCTAAACAAATAGATTCTTGAGGTAAGGTTTTGAAATAAATGGGGAGAAATAGCACTTTGGTTAAGTGTGCCAAAAGCCATTGTGACATTAGTGGCATTTTGATCAATTGAAATAACAAAGAAATTAACACCTGCTGTGTGTTACAGCAGAGAATAAGGTAAAATTGCCTTCCTCTAAGAAGCCTCTGCCTTCCACAAATGCTGTCTTGGAGGAGAGACACCAGGGAAGAACAATGTGCTTGTATGCAGTTCACTTACAGAAAGAAGAGGCCTGCAGAACATGCCTACTAATTTAAATATACATCTATATCCATACTTGTACTCTTCCATGAAAATTTTGGTCTCAGAGGATGACATTTAAAGGCTAAGCTCTGTTGGATGTTTTCTCTCTTAGATGTCTCATTTCCAATAATTTTTTTTTTAAATATAGGCTTCTTCTATGTCAGTAACCAGCGCTTCTTGAAAAACTGATGTTCTGGACTGAATCGTACACCCCCAAATTTATTTGTTGCCAGTCATAAACCTCAGTATGTCAGAATGTAACTATACAGGGTTTGGCAAGATTAGGTTTACAGTTGTGAGTATAAGAAACACAGACTTTATTCTTGTATTTTTATTTTTTAATTATTTTTATCATTTGTCTTCTTATTAATATTATTATTTTGTATCCTTACTTATGATTTATATTTTAGGTAATGATGGCTGATAAATTAACCTACTTTAACCACACCTGTGTTTGGAGAATAATTAAGCTAAACTGAGGTAGTACGATGGGCAATATTTCAATAAAACTTGTGTTCTTATAAGAAGAAGAGATTAAAACACAGACATGCACAGAGAACAGAACTTGTGAAGATAAAGTGAGAAGACTGCTATGTAAAAGTCAAGGAGAAAAGTCACAAAAGAATCTAATCCTGCTGACCCCTTGATCTCAGACTTCTAGTCTCCAAAAGAGTGATAAAATTAATTTCTATTGTTTAAGCTACCCAGTTTGTGCTACTTCGTTATGGCAGCCTAGCAAACAAGTGCACCTGAATTCTCAAGAAGGACACCATATCTGAAGCCATCAATTTGTTCTTTTGATTGAAATGATTGGCATTATTTGAAAGATACCTTGTAGGTATGCAGGAAGATCCTTGGACACATAAGTGAAAAGTTGGTATTTTGCTACCAAGATGTAAGCAAATTACCAGATTCTGTTATCTCCTTCCTGAAAAAAAAAAAATATCCCCATTATGCCAAAAATCATCATTGAAATTTTGGAGTAAGAAGGAAAATAAAGAACAGTATGAAATTATCAATTTTATTAACAAGAAAAAGACTAAATTTTGCATTTGGGTTGAAAAAGAACAAAACTCTTTGAATCAGAAAAGCTGAAGTTTTGCCTGGAGTCTAGCATTACATAATTGCTGTTTTTAGATAAGATTTTTCATCTCTGGGCTTCAGTTTACTCTCATACCCTTCAAACTGTGATAGTCTTTAATTTCTGATTTTACCCTTTTTACAAATGAATAATAGGATCTAAATACCAGGTTAAAATTTGTACACTATTCTACTACTGCATACCTGCTAGTCTTAACGGAAAGAGTAGGCACACATTTCTGTTTTATTTTCCCATATTGGTAGTCCTATGTTTTATAACAATGATTTATTACCTGATTTTTACTATTATATTACCCATATTAGCAAAGTGGTGAATAATCATTAATGTAGCTCACCAAATATTTCCTCTTCTCCTAATTTCAGGTACATGGTAGATTCTTGAAGCAAAAGAGTTCAAGTGGGGCCAGTGAAGTTTAAGTGGAAGTAACGTGTGGTACTTTATTTAATTTCCAAAATATAGCTCACCAAAGCCTTTTTCTTTCTACCATGGACTTGGTAAGGATCAAGATAGTGACTGTTCTATTAGCCTGTATTTTGGATATTTATTGCTACTCAAACAAATCATCACAAACTTCATAGCTTTAAACAGCACAAATTTATTCTCTTGCATTTCTGGAGGCCAGAACTTTAAAATGAGTATTAGAAAACTAAATATTAAGATGTTGGAAGGATTGTTCTCCTTCTGGAGACCCTAAGGAAGAATTCATTTACTTGCCTTTTCCAGAATCTATTGTTGCGTTCCTTGACTCATTATTCTTTCCTTTATCTTCCACATCATCAGTAAGACATCTTCTCCGTCCAACTCTGTTTCTCTCTGCCTTTGTCTTGTTGCCTTCTCTCTTCTGTCTGTAGTCAAATCTCTCTTCGTCTCCTCTTATAAGGATACTTGTGATTCCATTTAAGACCCACCTGGATAATCCAAGACAATCTCCTCACCTCAAGATCCTTAATTAATCACATCTACAAAGACCCTTTTTTACATAAGGTACCATTCACAGAATTCCAGAGATTTGAATTTGGATACCATTGGGGGACAGTATTTAGCCTACCATGGACATGTGGTGTAAGCAATATGAAAACTATATTTCTATAAACCACTAGGATTTGAGAGTTTGTTGTTGTTATCACAATATAACAGAGGATATACTGACTGCTAATGGTATAATGTAATTATCTTTGATAATTTTACTTTTAATGGCTGAATCTTTTTAAAAATCCTGTCATATAACTGTATCATAGCTAATTTAATAATTACTTGATAAGAATTTAGTTGTATCTAATGTGTCGATAAAGAACCTAATAAATAAATTATTATGTACATCTTTTATTACCCTCTTAGAGAAAAGTTCTAAATAATGAAGTCCTGGATCAAAGGCTATACATATATACCTTTAACGATGTTTCACCTATGGTTAAAGGGCTCCCAGAAATGTTATGTCCATTGACACCTTACCTGTAGCCTTGGAGGAGAACCACTATTTCTTACCCTCTCTGAGGGAGGACTTTTGAAAGATAGCAAGATAGACTTCCCATAAGAATTTTAACTAGTTCAATCAGATAACTTGGGAAGTTAAACTGCTCGATCCTATGTGTGCTTGTTCAAGTCTCTTGTTAATTAGAGTGAATAAGATGTGTGTGGGGGTCTATTTCATGGTTCTGTTTTTAAAAGACCTATATTGATATGTTTTTCTGTATATAGAAATGTGAGGAGTATTAGGATAAAGAGGATGTGGAAGAGGATGAACACCAAATAGAAATGACTGAGTATATAGCCTTGACTGATTGAATGGGAAAGCAAAGAGAAGTACACATACTTATATTTTCTTTTTTTAAAGTATATTTTTATACTTTACTTATTTGTTTTTTTGTTTATTTATTTATTTTTAGAGAGGGGGGAAAGAGATAGAGAGGGAGAGAAACATCACTGTGTGGTTGCCTCTCACTTGCGCCCCCAACTGGGGACCTGACGTGCAACCTAGTCATGTGCCCTGACTGGGAATTGAACCAGTGACACTTGGCTTGCAGACCAACACTCAATCCACTGATCCACCATACTGATCATTTTTTTTATTAGGAAAGGCTTATGTTGCAAATGTCAACTATGTTTTCAGTGGCTTCTCTTCTTTCCCCACCCCTTTGTAACTCTTGAATGCCATCCACTTTTGTTTGCAGTATTGGTTCTCTGATGGGAAGAGGAGAACTCTGTCAGGCCAATGGAGTGGTGACTTTCCTTCCACCCCATCAATCATTGGGGTGGAGCTGACAAAGCACAGCAACTGAGCCTCCATCCCAGCAGGAACTAAGCTTATCATCTGCCCAAACACCTGATCTCAACTTGCCAGGGCTGAGACAATCCAAGAGCCCCAGGAAGGCAGATGTCAAAAGGACAAGCTGCCAGGTGGAGAGGGTAATAATTTTTCCATAAATTGACTATTTGTGCTTCCGTCCACCTCCCCCATCCCTGTCACACTTTTCTATTTAGAACAGTCATTTCAGCCTTAGCCTGATTGATCACCTGCCCCCTTTGTTAGACCCGGTGAGCCATTTGGCGGGGATGGCAGGGGCCATCTGTGCTGTTAGAATGAAGCTCTTTTTCATTGCTTACCTGTCTCCCATTCCAGTGATTCTTGGCTCAGGGAAGTCAGGTGCCTCACTTTTCTGGGCTTGTTGCCACCAACTGGGTAGGTTTCAAATCTTGGGCTGGCCTTTTAAAAAGGAGAATCTATAGGGGATTATACTTTCTTGACAATTTCCTTTCCATTTCCAGAATACTGAAATTTACTTGGCTGTTCTCCTAGGCTTGCTCTAATGAACCCTCCACTTTAAGGATTAGCTCTTATCCTCAAAGTCTGGTTAGCCAAGGCAAATGAGATTTCATGTAATCTGGACAATAGGAGGTTATGAATGGACTTGTCTCCATTTCTTGGAAGAAAATATATAAAAATATGCTGAGGAGTGGAATTAAGAGTATTGTGCAGGGGTTTCCAGTTTTTTTTTTAAATGCATTTTATAGATTATATTGTTACAATAGTTCCAATTTTCTCCCCTTTACTCCCCTCCACCCAGCATCTCCCTCCCCCAGCAATCCCACCCTCAAGTCCATACCCATGGTTCGTGAAAAATAACTATCCCTCCCTCTCAGATATTAAGACCCTTTGTAATCTTGTAAAGGACAATGGGCGAAGGTCTCAAGCTCCTCTAGTTGCTTCAGGCTGGACATGGTCGTCGTCCTACCTACCCTTGGGTCCAGAAAAAACTAATAATAGTGGGGATGTGGAGGGGAGGGTGGCCTTCCCACATGGGAAAGGATCGTGCAGACTCCAGGTCAGTTGGCTGTCCCCGGACAACGGCGTGCTTGGTTTAACAGACTGGCATCCTTGTTGTGTTCTGGGGGCAACAGATTTGGCGAAAAGGGTTAAAAGACATCATTCAATCCATAACTACTAGATGACAAAAGGCAGGGATTAATTTTTCAATGTTCCACATTAGGAGAAAGAAAAAAAAAAAAGAATAAAGGACTTCTTTGGAGGAAGGTGTGCTAGGCACCTCTCACCTGTCCAAAACCCTTTTGCCCACCATACTTAGTTTGGGCTGAGGGAAATAGTTTAGGTTTCCCCCCTCTCAGACCTCTGGGCCCTTTCTGTCCAAGCCATTAGGATAGAAAAGAGAAACCAGTTTTAAAGTGAAGCCCACAGACCACCCCATTCTTCACCAACCCAGACATTTAGTTCAGTCAAACCGTTGAGTCTCAGGAGGCAGCACTGCAGAGAGGATTAAGTGAGGCTTATGCGTACAGACAATCACTCAGGTAATGCGGTCATCGACTTATGCCCTTTGAAAACAGAAAACACATGTTAATTTATGTAACATAACCCACATACAAGTCTCTATATCTGTAGGACTGTCTTATCAGAAAGACATCCAGTTGCAAGGCACTTGACATTCTACTTGCCTGCAACTTGAATATCTTTGATGATATCACAGACATCGTTTAATTTTCAAGTGAAACAATTTTTTAAATGAGAAGAAACTTTTAAGAATGTTAGTTGCCCTACTTTATAGTCTACTACTGATCATTGTGATTTTCCTTGAATAATGATTTTTCTCCCTAAGATTACCCTCCTTGTCTTTAAAGGGACTACATTAAGTCTATTTTTAATTTATCCTGTTCATTCGCATAAACATAACAAGAGCAGAAAATGATCACTTATGATCTTTAGTACTGCTTTGCTGGAACTTACACAAGGAACATTTAGGGTGACCTTCAGTCTGCCCTTCAGGACACAAAAGCTGAGCCACATACCTGGCATTCATCCTTGCCTGTACACACCTGTTTTTTCCAAGTCTTTCTGGTTTTTCATTGTGCCTTAAGGTCCCTTCTGGCCATCTTTCAGGAAAACAACCTTCGTTCCTTCCCTGCAAAGATTGCTGTGGACCGCACAACCAACCATGGTACCAGGCCTTTTATCTCGCGGGCTATTACATTTGAAAGTCATTCCCAGTTACTCAGGGCTCTTTGGTGACAACCTGAGCCCAATTATGTCTCCTTTAGGCTTGACATTCCAGTCAAAGACTTGGTAAAAAAAAAAAAAAAGAAAAAAAAAAAAAAAGGAACCTCTATTAACAACTGGTCTTATTAATTCTATGCAAAGAAACTTATGTAATTACTTACTTGTTTAGAATGCCAAACTCTGGAGGGATCAAATAGGGAGAAAAATATACAATGTGAAGGAAAATCTTTGTCCTAATATTCACTGAACTGGCATTTCAATTCTTCATATTTTCATTTTTCCTCCACTAAAAGAAAAAATTTTTGTTTGTTTTTCCATTACAGTTGTCTCACTTTTTCCCCCCTCTTGCTTTCCTGCACCCTGCCCCTCCCTTCCCCCACATTCAGTCCCCACTCAGTTGCCCATGTCCGTGGGTCATTTATACATGTTTTTTGACTTGACCTTTCCCCTTCTTACCCCCTTCTCTCCCTCCCACCTCCCCCCCTGTTACTGTTAGTCTACTTCTTGTTTACATAGCTCTGGTTCAATTTTGCTCATTTGTTTGTGTTGTTCATCAGTTTCCTGTAATAGGTGAGATCATATGGTATTTTTCTTTCATTGCCTGGCTTATTTCGCTAAGCATAATTATCTCTAGTTCCATCCATGTTGTTGCAAATGATAGAAGTTCCTTCTTTCTTTCTGCTACATAGAACTCCATTGTGTAAATGTACCACAGTTTTTGATCCACTCATCTACAGATGGGCACTTAGGTTGTTTCCAGCACTTGGCTATTGTAAATAGTGCTGCTATGAACATTGGAGTGCATAGGTTCTTTTGAATTGGTGTTTCAGGATTTTTTGGATATAATCCTAGCAATGGAATTTCTGGTTCAAAAGGCAGTTCCATTTTTAGTTTTTTGAGAAAATTCCAAACTGTTTTCCATAGTGGCTGAACCAGTCTGCATTCCCACCAGCAATGCACCAGGGTTTATTTCTGGGTTCTCTATTCTGTTCCATTGATCTATATGTCTGTTTTTATGCCAGTACCAAACTGTTTTGATTACCGTGGCCTTGTAGTATAGTTTAATATCAGATATTGTGATTCCTCCTACTGTGTTCTTCCTCAAAATTGCTGTGGCTATTCGGGCTCTTTTTTGGTTCCATATGAATTTTTGAAGTATTTGTTCTAGGTCTGTGAAAAGTGTTGCTGGTATTTTAATAGGGATTGCATTGAATCTATAAATTGTTTTGGGTAGTATGGACATTTTAATGATGTTGATTCTTCCCATCCATGAGCATGGTATATGCTTCCATTTATTTGTATCTTCTTTAATTTCTTTCTTCAGTGTTATGTAGTTTTCTGAGTACAGGTCTTTTACCTCCTTGGTTAAGTTTATTCCTAGGTATTTTATTTTTCTTGTTGCTATGGTAAATTGAATTTTTCTTTCAGTTTCTATCTCTGAGTTTTTTATTGTTGGTGTGTAAAAATGCCTTTGATTTCTTAATATTGACTTTGTATCCTGCTATTTTGCTGAATTCACTTATTAGGTTGAGTAGTTTTTTTGTGGAGTCTATAGGGTTTTCTATGTACACTATCATGTCATCTGCAAATAAAGACAGTTTTACTTCCTCTTTTCCAATTTGGATGCCTTTTATTTCTCTTTCTTGTTTGATTGCTGTGGCTAGAACTTCCAAGACTATGTTGAATAGGAGTGGAGAGAGCAGACATCCTTGTCTTGTTCCTGATCTCAGGGGGAATGCTTTCAGTTTTTGCCCATTGAGTATGATGTTGGCTTCAGATTTCTCATATATGGCCTTTATTATGTTGAGGTATGCTCCCTCTATTCCCATTTTGCTGAGAATTTTTATCATAAATGGGTGTTGTACTTTATCAAATGCTTTTTCTGCATCTATTGATATGATCATGTGATTTTTGTCTTTCATTTTGTTTATGTGGTGTATTACGTTTATTGATTTGCGAATATTAAACCATCCTTGCATCCCTGGGATGAATCCTACTTGATCGTGGTGTATGATCTTTCTAATGTGTTGCTGGATCCGGTTTGCCAATATTTTGTTGAGAATTTTAGCATCTATGTTCATCAGCAATATTGGCCTGTAGTTTTCTTTCTTTGTTGTGTCTTGACCTGGTTTTGGAATTAGGGTTATACTGGCTTCATAGAACGAGTTTGGGAGTCTTCCCTCTTCTTATATCTTTTGGAATAGTCTGAGGAGGATAGAAGTTAATTCTTTCCTAAATGTTTTGTAGAATTCACTGGTGAAGCCATCCGGTCCAGGGCTTTTGTGTGCTGGGAGTTTTTTGATTACTGCTTCAATTTCACTAGCTGTTATTGGTCTATTCAGACTTTCTGCTTCTTCTTGATTCAGTTTGGGAAGACTATAGGTTTCCAGGAATTTGTCCATTTCCTCTAGGTTGTCACATTTCTTGCCATACAGTTGTTCATAATAATTTCTTATAATCCATTGTATTTCTGTTGTTTCAGTTGTGATTTCTCCTCTTTCATTTCTGATTTTATTTATTTGGGTCCTCTCTCTTTTATTTATTTATTTTTTTTTTATTTTTGATGAGCCTGGCTAAAGGCTTGTCAATTTTGTTTATCTTTTCAAAGAATCAGCTCCTACTTTTGTTGATCTTTTGAATTGTTGCTTTAGACTCTATGTCATTTAATTCTGCTCTGATCTTGATGATTTCCTTTCTTCTACTTGATCTGGGCTTTGCTTGTTGTTCTTCCTCTACTTCTTGTAGCTATAGGGTTAAAATTTTTATTAGAGATTCTTCTAGCTTTTTTAGGTAGGCCTGTATTGCTATGAACTTTCCTCTTAGGACTGCTTTCGCTATATCCCATAGGTTTTGGGTTGTTGTGTGTTCATTATCATTAGTTTCCAGAAACTTTTTGATTTCTTCCTTGATGTCATTGTTAACCCATTCATTATTTAATAGCATGTTATTCATTCTCCATGAGTTTGAATGTTTTTGAGTTTTTTTCTTGAGGTTGATTTCCAATTTTAAGCCATTGTGATCTGAGAAGATGCTTGATATAATTTCAATTTTCTTGAATTTGTTAAGGCTTGTTTTGTGTCCTACCATGTGGTCGATCTTTGAAAATGTTCCATGTGCACTTGAGAAGTATGTATATTTTGCTTCTTTGGGGTGAAAACTTCTATATATATCGACTAAGTCCATTTGATCTAGAGTGTTGTTCAGTGCCTCAATATCTTTGGTGTTTCTTTGCTTCGAAGGTCTGTCCATTGTTGACAATGGGTTGTTAAAGTCCCCTACTATGAGTGTATTGCTGTCTATATCTTTCTTGGAGTCTTTCAAAATTTTCCTTATATATTTGGGTGCTCCTAAGTTGGGTGCATATATATTTATAAGGGTTATTATATCTTCTTGATGGATTTTTTTCCTTAAGTATTATAAAATGCCCTTCTTTGTCTCTTTTTATGGACTTTGTTGTGAAATCTGTTTTGTCTGATATAAGTATTGCTACCCCGGCTTTTGTTTTCATGTCCATTTGCTTGAAATATTTTTTTCCATCCTTTTATTTTCAGTCTGTGTAGATCTTTTGTTCTAAGGTGGGTCTCTTGTAGACAGCATATATGTGGGTCATTCTTTCTAATCCATTCAGCTACCCTATGTCTTAATTGGAGCGTTTAATCCATTTACATTTAAGGTTATTACCGATAAGTACTTATTCATTGTCATTTTTCCCCTTTGTACTCGTGTTCTTCTCTGTCTCTCTCTGTTTCTTTATCTTCTTAAAGCAGACCCTTTAGCATCTCTTGCAATGCTGGTTTGGTGGAGATGTATTCTTTTAGCCTTCTTTTGTTTTGGAAGCTCCTTATTTCACCCTCCATTTTGAATGAGAGCTTTGCTGGGTATTGTATTCTAGGTTGTAGGCCTTTGTTTTTCATTGCTTGGAATATTTTTTGCCATTCCCTTCTGGCTTGTAGTGTTTCTGCTGAGAAATCTGAGGATAGCCTTATTGGAGCTCCCTTGTATGTTATTAGTTGTTTCTCTCTTGCTGCTTTTAGGATTCTCTCTTTGCCTTTGAATGTTGCCATTTTAATTATGATGTTTCTTGAGGTGGGCCTGTTGCGGTTCATCTTCATTGGGACCCTCTGTGCTTCCTGGATTTGCATGACTCTTTCTCTCCTCATGTGAGGGAAGTTTTCTGTCATTAGTTTTTCAAAGAGGTTTTCTATCCCTTGCTCTTCTTCTTCTCCTTCTGAAATTCCTATGATATGGATATTATTACATTTCATGTTATCCTACAGCTGTCTTAGAACCTCTTCAGTCTTGCTCAGTCTTTTTTCATTTTGTTGCATTGTCTGGGAGTTTTTGTGTACGTTGTCCTCTAGCTCGCTGATCCGATCTTCTGCTTCCTCTAGCCTGCTTTTAATTCCTTCTACTGTGTTCTTCAATTCAGAGATTGTATTCTTCATTTCCTCCTGGCTCTTATTGACAGCTTCTATGTCCTTTTTCATGCTGGTGTAATTCTCCGTAAGTTCGTTGTAGTTTTTCTGGAGTTTCCTGTAGTTTTCCTGGAGTCCTTTGTAGTTTCCGCTGAGCTCATTCCGCTTCTCCATAATCCATGTTTTGAATTCTGTATCTGATATTTTGCTCCCCTCTATTTTATTTAGCACTCCCTGGGGATTCTACCTTTCCTTTCGATCGGGGGTTGTTTCTCTGTCTCCCCATTTTTGTGATTCCTTTTGTTTGTTGGTGCTTCTTAGAATGATCTGCTCTTCCTGGATCTGCTTCTGGTAGCATCAGATCATGTATGAGACTGGCCCTAGGCAGCCTATTGGAGACTTCCAGGGATCTACTGCCTTTGTCTGTCTTCTTTAGTTGTTAATCTACTCAATCTGTGATTAGTCTTCGGGCTTAAGGACCGTGGGTATGGCAGCTTAATTCCTGTAGGCAGGGCTTTTATTTCCCCTTAGTCTGATGCCATTTGGAGGGGAATGGTCTGTCTGCTGTACTGGGGCTGAGTCAGCACTGGCTGGCCCTTGGAGGAGGTTAGTGTAGCTTCCATTTACTCCTCTGCCCTCTTGGATCTCTGTCTGTGTTGTCCTTGATGTTATTTCTTTAATCTGTCTGGTTGTATTTCAGCTACTCTTTGGTAGATCTTTTTCTCTGGTTAGTTGATTGAGAGTCACTCTGCCCACCTTGTCTTGAGGTCTTTTGTGGAGGTGCTGCCCCTCTCCGAAGCCCAGGAATGAAGAACCGAGGCAGTGACGGCGGCGGCGGCTTCGCCTGCCTGATCCCAAATCCAGGGGTCTGAAAATTCTTCCTGACCTGGGGGCGGCCGTGCCAGCAGAGGTAGGCAGTCTGGCACTGGGCAGAAGACGCCGCTAGGTAATAGGAGGTGTAGAATGCTTGAAAGGGCCAGTGGGGGGCGGCGAAAGAGAGCAGGGGCTGGGTCCAGGGGAACATAGAGGACCCTCCGCCCGGAAGTGAGAAGAAGGGAATCCTTTCACGGGGAGGCGCAGTTGAGGACCGGTTTCCAGGTTTTAAGATACTAGTAACAGATACTCAGGCCTACAGTATACCCTCACCCTATTATAGGTTTTCTTAAATCACACGCTTTCATTTTATGTGAAAAGCAAACTTTCTTGAAAAACCAAAGTCCTTCACTTTGGGGGCAAATATAAGGGAGCCTGTTTTATAAAAATGTACCACCTGGGAGAAATTATCCCCATATAACCCAGAAACTACAAGAGTTCAGCAGTTTTCTACCATGGACTGAGTTTCTCTTTAAAACTATTGGTAAAGATCAGTACAATTAGTGGTTAAATTGGATTATTTTAAAATATAAAAGCTATTTGTTGGAGTGGGAGCACAACATGAAGACAACTGTTATAGGGCATAGCACAGTAACCCAGTTTGGAAAAGTAGGTTCATGACTTGTATCTGTCTCATGGGTGCTTTTAACAGATTCCTTAAGTTGTATGTCCCTTTCTTCATTTACACTTAAGCCAAGGGAAAATTTTTCTCTTTTCCTTAGCTTGTAGCAATATCATATACTTAAAAGTAATGAATAATTATGAAGACCATTGCAGTATTATAAAAGTGAAAAGAAAATGTAATAAATCCTCATTTATCTGCACACTTTTAATTTAGAATTTGGTGCAATATAGAGTGACACACATCTAAAATTTACATTTGTGTTGTTAGAGAATAAACAGTTTGCTAAGCAGAAAGGGTAAACAGAATTATTAGAAGAATCTACTTACAAAATACATATAATTAAAAGTTCTTGAGTAATTATTTAGAAGTAAAAGATGAATACATTCAAATTAACTGCTTATTGGCACAACCATACCTTAAAAAAGACTAGTAAGGTAGCATATTAGTTATAGACACTTTTTAGTGCTTTTTCCCTTTTCATATCTATAGTTTACAACTTGGCTATGATGTGAGTCAAAAATTATATTTTGGATGGAACTGGAGAGTAGTATGCTTAACAAAATAAGCCAGGCAGCAGAAGACAACTACCATATGGTATCCCCTAATACAAGAAACTAATGAACAGCACAAACAAATGCGCAAAATAGAACCAGAGGCATGTAAACAGGAGCAGATGAACAGTTACCATGGGGGAGAGGGCAGAGGCAAAGAGGGGAAAGAAGGGGAATGGTTCAGTCAAGGAGTTAGTATAAATGACACACGGACATGGAGAACGGGGTAATGGGATGGGGATGGACTGTGGGAGAAGGGGTGGGCAGGGTGAGAGAGGGCAATGAGGGGAAGAGTGGGACAACTATAATGGAAAAAAACAATAAATAAATTTTTTAAATTATGTTTTTATTTTTTTTTCTTAAAGTTAAAGAACGTATGGCTCACATTGTAATGAAGGGCTACCTGTAAACATGCACTGAATATCTTCTCAAACAACACATTATGGTACTATGAAAAAGGGAGCATTTACTTCTCACCAACAACATTTAAGATGGACTTTAGAAATGAGTAAAATTTCAGTCACATACATGGAAAAGAAAGTTTTTTGAGGGCACTGCATAAAACCAAAGCAAGCAAGGGCATGATATGTTCAGATACTTCCAAATAGGTCATCATTGTGTAATAACAAGGTACAATAATGTAAATAATCAGGAACAACTTTGAAAAATATAGCATGTGGCATAGATCTGCTCTGGGTGCCATGATATAAAGGTTAGAATCTATTCTGATGAATGTGAGACACCTGGGTATATTTAACAAGGGAAATGATATACTTAGGTGATTTTGAAAGAGCTTCAGGGTGAGACTTGAATATGACTTCACATGTGGAGACGAGTCTGGGTTTTGGGTTAAGGTCAAGGATGGGGAATTAGCAGTGATAAATATTGCAGACTCAGCCTGGTAAAGTTTAAAGGTCTGCTTTGGCAGCCACATCAAAGAAGCCTTAAAGTGAAGCAGCCTATCAAAACAACAACATCCAAATTCCATGTTTCAATTTCTTAAACTCTGAGAAATAGTTGAGAACTTGTCTGCATAGGTATCAAGGGAACTAAAAATATAACCTGTGGTCACTAAGTTGAAGAATAGTCTTTGAGTCCCCAAAATGTGTTAAATTAGAAGAGAATATAGAGTTGAGGGCAAAGCAGAAAAGCCATAGCAAGAGGGAGGTAAAGAGGAAGAGTTAGTGAAGGAACCCAAGAAGGAATCCATAGAAGACAATTAAAAATATAAGGTGCCTGGAATGTTTATAAAGGCAAAAAAAAAAAAGATTATTTGTGGGGAAAAATTCTCAAAAGTTTCAGATGCCACAGATGAGGATTAAGCCATTGGTATTTGATAAATATAAAGGTAGCAATCACCTTCAAAAGCATCATTTCAGAGCAGAGCATGAGAAGATAAAATAGGTAACAGAGGGCAGAGAAAACAGTAAGGGGTTGAGTGAGAAGCACCATAGAGAATAGGCTCAGTTAGTTGGAGCATCATCCTGTAAACTGAAAAGTTGAAGGTTTAATCCTCCAGGACATATACCTAGATTGCAGGTTCCATCCCTGGTTGGTGTGCATATGGGAGGCAACTAATTGCTGTTTCTCTCTCACATTGATGTTTTGCTTAAGATTGAAGAGATCAAAGACGTAGTTCATGAAAATAAGTCCCATGGAATATAAGAGTAGATGGCTTTAAGAGTTCAGGTGCAGGTATAAATCTTGGAAAGAAAAATGGATTCAAATTTTTTGGAGATAGAAAAAAAGATAGTATTATTGAAGCTATGGAGTTTTGAAGTAATAACAAAAATAACAAGGAACTCACATAAGTTGTCATCTTTTTTTGTTCTTCACGGAAACTGAAGCTCCATCAATGGAAACGAGTGAGAGTAGGGTCATTTTGGCATGTAAGAAAGTGTAGAAATATTCAGACTGTAGAATGGGCTAGGGGATTGACTAAGGATAAAAAGAAGTATTGTCTAGTAGTATCTGAAACAGAGCTGATATCGAATCACATGTTTTTCTTGTGTTTCATTATGCATATTGATTTTTTCTTCTTATAAAAGTAAGACATGCTCAGCATGAAAAAGTGTAAAAGATTCACTACTAAAAATTAGTTATTTTATGTCTTATTGTATCTTTTTTATCTATTTATCAATGTGAGTGGGTATCTATGTGTGTGTGTGTGTGTGTAAGGATGACTGTATATTGTGAGGGTCAAGGCAGGAAAAAAGATGGCACACTACTCAAATGTGGTAAAAGGGGAGAGTCCAGTAAGGGTTCATTTACAATGATGTTGGTAAGGTAAAGAGAAATCAAGGAAAATTGGTTAAGTGTCCTAGGGATGAAGTACCCTAGAGCTAGCCACAGATTGGGGAGGGTTGGACTGCTGAGAGGGAAAAGGAAGAGAGCATTAGTGAAAACCTAGTGAGGTCTGCAGCTTTGGAGAGGGCCATTCAGTAGGAGTTGTGCTCCCTGACAGATATTGAGACTGGCTGATCTAATCCAGGCAAGCCAGTTTCCAGTTGGGTAGAGTTGATCTAGGGGTACCACCAGACAATAGAGAATAAATTGTGTGTTTCAAGATTAGAATTCAGCATCTCTGAAGCAGAAAGAAAGAAATAGATTGAATTTATCTAGTGTTTTGTTTGTTTGTTTGTTTTTGACCAGTTGGAATCTCCTCTTTTTATTGCTGTTTATGTAAATGTTTTTAGAACTTCTTTTTTAACTTTATTTTTATGGTTGACACTATTACAGATGTCCTCATTTTCCCCTCTTTTGCCCACCTGGCCATCATTACACTGTTGACTGTACCTATGGGTTATGCATATATGTCCTTTGGCTAATCCCTTCACCTTTCTTCATCCAGTCCCTCCTCTCTCCTCTCCTCTGATAGCTTAAGTCTGTTCCAGGTATCCATACCTCAATTTATGTTTTGTTTGCCAGTTTTATTGTTCATTAGATAACTTATATGAGTAAAATCATATGGCATTTGTCTTTCTCTGACTGCTTATTTCACTTAGCATAATAATCTCCAGGACGATCCATGCTGTCACAAAAGGTAAGATTCCTTTTATGTTTATGGCCAAGTAGTATTCTGTTGTATAAATACCACTGCTTTTGTATCCACTTATCTACTTATGGGCACTTGGGTTGCTTCCAGATCTTCGCTATTGTAAATAACACTGCTATGAACATATATTCTTTAGAACTGGTGTTTTAGGATTCTTAGGATATATTCCCAGGAGTGGGATTGCTGCATCAAAAAGAAGATCCATTTTTAGTTCTTTAGGAAAATTCTATACTGTTTTCCACAGTGGCTGCACCAGTCTGCACTCCCATCAACCATGCACTAGGGTTCCCTTTTCTCCACATCCTCGGCAGCACTTGTTGTTTGATGACAGCTATTCTGGCAGGTGTGGGTTAATATCTCACTGTGGTTTTAATTTGCATCTCTCTGATGATTAGTGGCATTGAGCATTTTTTCATATCTCTTATTAGCCATTTGTATGTCCTCTTTGTAGAAGTGTCTATTCAGGTCCCTTGCCATTTTTTAATTGGATTGTTTGTCTTCCTGGTGTTGAGTTGTCTGAGTTCTTAATATATTTTAAAAATTAACTCCTTATCAGACATATCATTGGTGAATATGTTCTCCCATACAGCAGGATCCCTTTTCATTTTGTTAATGATTTCTTCTACTGTGCAAAAGCTTTTTAGTTTGATGTAGTTCCATTTGTTTATTTTTCCCTTTATTTCCGTTACCTGAGGAGACATATCAGTAAAAATATTGCTACGAGAGATGTCTGAATAGGGTGTGTGTAGGGAAAAGCTGTAGGATTTCAGTGGGAGGCAAAGGAATCTAGATGACTACAAGATAAGCTTGAATAACACAGATCATAGTTCAATAGTGTTCAAGAAATAATTGTTCATGTTTTATAAGACCAGATTTTTTTTTCTCTTTATCATGAAATGGAAGGAGTAGCGATTGCCTGCTGGACTTAGAAACTGTTTCACTGAGATGTACATTTTCTTGGATTTTTTGGAAGAAAAAGTAAAGAAAGCTGTGATATGAGGCTATTTAAACAACGCAGATCAAATGCAAGTGAGACTCTGACTATTGCTGTAAATGCACTAATTTTTTCATATTTTTTCTTAATCAAAATGTGTCTTACAACGTAAATAATGTTTTTTCTTCTTCCAAAAAACTTTTTATATTTATATTAGCTCTTAAATCAGAGACACATTAACATATAGGAAATGTTGTGGTGGAAATGTTATTAAAAAAGAAAAACAAGAAAGACTGAGGTTGACATAATTACTAAGAAAAACTTTCAATCAAAATGATTCTGAATTTTTTTTTGGCAGGTGCTTATTGATGTAAATTGAAAGGAAGAGGTAGTGAGCAGCTTGCCACTTAAAACTTAATTAAATTAAGACAAAATTAGTGCAATCTTTTAGAGTTCTTAGTAAACAAGGGACAAAACTAGCTCTAACCAATGAGAGTAATGAAAAAAATGAGCAGCTTAGCTTAATTTTCAGTTTATCACTTCCAGCTCAAATGAGAGATGAGAAAAGGAGATAAAGAAGAACTCCCTAAAGATTTCTGGTGGCATCTTTGAAATTGCATTAGTTATATTTATGCCATCACTACCTACCACTGTAATATCCATACCCCATAACCCTATAGTTTTCAGTAAATTCCAAGTTATCAGCCTGCATCTATTAGAAGTGTAAAGAAAGCTTGCTAAAGAAATTTAAGGCATATGGACCTTGCTGGAATTGATATATAGTTGCTACAGAGACCTAGGTTTGAAATCTACTGGGAACTGTGGAGTAGATGTCATTATTCTATTCTCTTTAATTAATCAGGTTTTCTTATTCTGTTCCAAATCCTGAAAAACTAGCTGGTTTTATGGTTGCCTTATATAAAATATGTTTTAGTCCCACAATATGAGCATCCGTTATAGACTATAAGTAGACTTAAAAAATGTATCTATGTTAGTCTGTAATACCCAGAGTTTAAATGACTTATACATAATAAAAATGTATTGAGCATTATTTCAAATGTTGCACTAGGGTTGCAGAGATAAAATGCAGTCTCTCCTGGTAGTGGAGTATATATTATTATGTTATATTATTAGAAACAGTTATGTAAATACAAAAATGTCATACAAGGTACCACATGCCATAATTTCAGCAGAATTCAAGGTACTCCAGGAGGATAACCATGGAGGAAGTTCCTGCTATCTAGGAATACATGCAGAAGCTTCTTAAATGGAATGATACCAACTGAGTCCAAGAAGACCTGAGCAAAGGATGGTTTTAGTTTTTGCTTAAATTCTAAGATCAGGTTTATATTCTCTTCTATCTCTGTGTACTGGTAAAAATTCTCACTCAGACTTTTTAAAAGTGAGTCAGACAATTACTCCAAAAGCTTTTTAACATAAATAATTGCACTTAAGCACAGGTCTACTAATGCCAAAAACTGAAACATCTTGAGAAACACTGAAATAAAAGTTGACGTTATTAAATTATATTTAACACACATGCATTGGAATCTAATGTGCAAACGTCCTATTAGGTTGTGTAAATGTATTTATACAAAGGCAAAATACCTTGACTTTAGGATGCTTTACATTTGAAAAAGTAACATGTACACACACGCTAATAAAGTCTGTTTCCAAATAAGTCTATGAGAGTATTTATGTGCAGGTAGAAAAAGAACCAAAATCTAGTCAAAGAAAGAAAAAAATTTCTCTTGAAGAGAACCTCAGAAGTGTTTTAGGAAAAGTAAGTATTTCTATTCACATAGCTTGAGTTGTTTTCTGAACCATAGTGACCCAATTTTACCAGTGATGGATTGTCCTGGATCAACTGTGAAGAGATCATAAATTCATAAATTGAGCATCATGCACATGTGTACAATCCATAAAAATGCAATAATGTGATGCTCCCATACATGAATAAACTATGACTTTGATTTTTTTATCCTTTTAGCTAACTTATGTCTTTTGATTAGATCATTTAAGCCATTTACATTTTAAGTGATTATTGATAGGTACATATTTATTGCCATTTTTTACTTTTAACTATATTCCTTTCTCCTCTTTGTCCTCCTCTTCCTCCTCCTCCTTCTTTTCATTTAAAAAGCCTTTAATATTTTTTGTAATTCCGGTTTAGTGGTGATGAACTTCTTTAGCTTTTGCTTGTCTGGGTAGCTCTGTACTTCTCTTTTAATTTAAATGATACCCTTGCTCAGTAAAGTAGTCTTGATTATAGATCCTTGCTCTTCAGCACTTTGAAATTTTTATACCAATCTCTTCTGACCTAAAATGGTTCTGTTGAGAAATCAGCTGTCAGTCCTATGGGAACTTTCTTGCAAGTAATCGCCTGCTTTTCTCTTGCCACTTTTAAGATAGTTTTTTAAGTATGACATGTCTTGGTGTGGGCCTCTTAGAATTCATTTTGTTTGGGATTCTCTGCACTTCCCGACCTTGTGTGTCTTTTCCCTTCACCAGGTTAGGAAAGTTTTCAGTCAATATTTCCTCAGATAGATTCTTGATCCTTTGCTCTTTCTCTCCTCCTTCTGGTACCCCTATGATGCAGATGTTGTTATGCTTCATATTATCCCAAAGGTTCCTTAAACTAACCTCATTTATTAAAAATTGTTATTTTATTTTTTGGTGCTCTGATTGGGTGGTTTTTTTCTACCTTGTCTTCCAAATCACTGATTTGATCTTCTGCTTAATCTTCAGAGTATTCTTCATTTCATATATTGTTTTATTCATTTCCATCTGATATCAAGATAGCAATGGCATTCTTCACAGAACTAGAACAAATATTCCCGACTTTTTTATGAAACCACAAAAGACCTCAAGTAACCATAGCAATCTTGAGGAAGAAGAACAAAGTTGGTGGGATCACATTACCTGATATCAAACTATACTACAAGGCCATAGTAATCAAAATAGCATGGACCTGGCATAAAAATAGACACATAGATCAATGGAACAGATTATAAAGCCCAAAAATAAATGTCTTTATGGTCAATTAATATTTGACAAAGGAAGCAAGAGCATACACTGGGGTAAAGACAGTCTCTTCAATAAATGGTGTTAGAGAAATTGGACAGATACATGAAAAAAACAAAAATAGACCACCTTCATACACCACACACGAAAATAAACTCAAAATGGATTAAAGACATATGTTAGACTTACCCCATCCCAAAATAAAGGAAACCATCAACAAAAGAAAAAAAAAAAAAGAACCAAACTCAGAAACCTCCCAGCAGTAATTAATAGGTAAAATAAAAGGGTGAATTAAATAATTATTGTTAAATAACAAAATAAGTTTATAGAAGTCTACTTTTAATGTAAAAAACTTTAAAAATTGTTCCTTTATTGTTTTCAACTCCATATGAATTTTGCTAACTATGTAGCCTCAAAAGTATGTTTGCACTGCGCTAAATAGGTCCTTCCAGTAAATAAAATATGGTCTTCCCAAGATGCAATTGGATATTATATTTCATTTTGAATCATTCATATACATCCCTCCACATCTAATTTGCCACTACTCCCCCCTTTTTTCTCCCTTTGTCACCCACATTTAGAATATTCTGCATTTTATATATTTTGCGTCTCACTAGGCAATGAAAACATCAAAGGCAATAAACAGTATCTCACTTTTTATATTCCCAGTTCATTGCACAGAATAGGTATCAGAAAGTATTCAATTGACTAAATGAATATTTCAATTGTTAACTTAGGAAAACTGTATTAATGAAATGAAATTAATTAATTAAAACTCTGAAACATATCTGAAATTTTCTAAAAAGAAAAAATATGCCTCCATTACCAAGCTTGTCCTTCATTTCCTTTTATGAATATGCCATATTCCTGTAATTAAGCTTAAATCTTACTTGTTTATAAAAGCATTTAGTAATTTTAAAAAGAGAGAGAAGACTATTTTAAGCAAAAGAATAAAGGACAACCATCTGCCCATTAACAGGCAATAAACAAATAAATGTTTGAACAAAAACTATTACCTTCACTTGTCTACTACTAATAATAATTGTAAACATATAGTGTACTTTGTGGCAGAAGCATCTAAAGGTTTATATGTATTATTTCAGTCCTAAGAAGTAGATACTATAACAACCCTAATCTGCAAATAAGGAAACTGACATAGAGAAAGATTTAGCAATTTGCCTTGAGGTCACCTAGCTGATAAATGGTAGAGATAAAATTTAAAGCTGGGCAGTTTACCTCTATAGTATATGGTGTCAACCCAGAATTAGGTTTATTGTTGTCAAAATAGTCACTCCTTTTCCCTACCAGATCCATTTTTATGGCAGGATTATTTCTACCTCCCTGAAGTTATGTTTGGCCATGTGATTTTCTTTGACCAATTAAATGTGAGTGGAAGTGATACATGCCACTTCTGAGAAGACTTAAGAAGCATTATGTAGTTTCTTCCCCCATTTTCCCTGCTTCTTAAGGACAAGCAATATCTTAGATAGGGGGTGGGTCCTAGAATGAAGAGTCAAAAGTAACCCATGATGAACCTTTATTGTTAGAGCAAAATTACTCTCCTGAATGGTGCTGCTATGAAATACCTCTTTGAGATTATGATTTCAATTCCTTTTGCTGTATACCCAGAAGTGGAATTGGTGCAGAATGCAGTAATCTTATTTTTAACTTTTTAAAGAATTGCCATGCTATTTTTTTGTATTTTCACCAACAGTGTAGAGGAGGATCCTATTTCTCCACGTCTTGAGCAACAATTTTTTTCTGCTTATTTTTCTCAGTAGCCATCCTAAATGTTATGAAGTGGTATCTCATTGTGATTTTTATTTTCATAATGATTAGTGTACATATCTGAAAATAGCTTTAGTCATAATTTTTATTCTTCTGCCTTCAAACCATCTATCTTTCTCTCTATTTCTTTACCTAACTTAACAGAATCTCCAAGTTCAGTGTTTAAAATCTTGGCAACAAAAAATCCTATAACTGCTTACTACTGCACACATGGACTCTGGGAACTTCCTAACAAAACTGTAAAAATATGACTGTCATTGTGAAGTGTGTTACCCTCCACATCTTCTGAAAGTGGCTTCATTCTCTTCAGTGACTAGCACTTTTCAGATATCAGATGTGCAATCACCCATATTTATTATTTCAAATTCAGGAACATATGGAAATGAATTTGTATATCAGCAGGCTCAAAATTCAGTAAAATCTAGCTTTGCTCCAATATTTGTTGCTTCTGATGTGTTGGTCAAGAAGAAGGTCTTCTGCTTATCTGATTCCCAATTAATGCTTCTGCAGAAGCTGCATTTTACTCAGCACATTATAAGTGTGGTTACAAAATGAAATATTAGCTCTGATACTTTGTGTATACATAATGATCAGATAAAAGACAGTTTACCTGATGTGAAAAGTCAGGCTTTTTAAAAATTATTATTATTTCATAACTTCTCTTTGAATTTGTTTCTATTTAGAAAGTGAGGTCTATACTCCTCTCTGTGGGAACTGATGTAAATTGTGTCTGTGTTTTTAATGACTTAAATGTTTTAGGGCAGTTTTAGGTTTACTACAAGTTTGAAAGGGAGGCACAGAGTTTCCCATATATCTGCTCCTATCAACATCATTCACGAGAACAGTACATTTTTTACTAAAGATGAACTTACACTGACACATAACAATCACCCAAAGTCCATAGTTTACAGTAGGGTTCAACTTGGTGTTTTACACTCTTTGGGTTTGGACAAATGCATAATCACATGTATCCACCATTATGTCATACAGAGTATTTTCCCTGCTCTAAACTTTTTCTGTGTTCTGCCTATTCATTTCTACATCTACCCTCATCCCCTGAAAAAATTACTCTTTTTATTGTCTCTATAGGTTTGCTTTTTTCAGAATGTCGTCTAGTTAAAATCATACAGTATGTAGCCTTTCAAATTGGTTTCTTTCGCTGAGGATTATGCATCTAAAGTTTTTCCATATTTTTCATGGTATGATAGCTCATTTCCATTGTTTAGATATACCAAAATGTATTTATCCATTCACTTGCTGAAGTACATCTTATTTGTTTCCAAATTTTGGCAGTTATGAATAAAGCTGCTATAAACATGTGTTAGGTTTTGTATGAACATAGTTTTCAACTCCTTTGGGTAAATACCAATAAACACAATTGCTGGATTGTATGGCAAGAGTATGTTTAATTTTGTAAGAATCACCTAACTGTCTTAAAAGTGGCTGTGCTGTTTTGCATTTCCATCAGCAATGAGTGAGTGTTTCTGGTGCCCCACATCCTCATCAGCTTTTGGTGATTCTCCGTGTCCTGGATATTGGTCCTCCCAATAGGAATGTATTGGTGTCTTACTGTTGTTTTGATTTGCAGTTCCCTCATGACATATGATGTGGAATTTCTTTTTATATGCTTATTTGCCATCTGTATACCTTCTTTGGTAAGGTGTTAAGGTCTCTGGCTTATTTTTAAAAGGACCATTTTCTTACTGTTGAGTTTTAGGAGTTCTTTGTCGTCGTCGTCGTCGTCGTCGTCGTCGTCGGCAGCCGTCCGTCTCGAGAGACGATGGCGTAGCTTCTTGAGAGTCTATCTGCACCGCCGAGAATGGCTGTGCAGTCCGATTCGGGAGTGACAATCCCTGCCGCACTTGGTACAGGTGAAGGCAGATGGCTGTTGTTGCTGCTGCTGACGCTGCTTCCGCCTCGATCTTTTCTGGACCGCCTCCTCGTTGCGCGCAGCCTCTGCACGTGACGTACCTTGCCTGACCGCGAGCCTCCAGGCTAGGCGGTCGTCTGCTTGAACTTCCCATGTGTTGAGATTGATGGAGCATTGTGTCATGTCCTTTTTGCAGATGTCTTTGAACCGCAGTTTTGGGCACCCTGTCATCCTCTTGCCTTCTGCTAGCTCGCCGTAGAGGAGGTCTTTGGGGATACGGCCTGCATCCATTCTTTTGACATGGCCGAGCCACCTGAGGCGTCTCTCGCTAAGAACTGCATGCAAACTGCTCATATTGGCTCGCTTCAGCACCTCGGTGTTGGGGACCTTATCCTGCCAGGCGACATGCAGGACGCGTCGCAGGCACCTCATGTGGAAGCTGTTGAGTTTCCTTTCGTGCCTTGCGTAGGTGGTCCACGTCTCGCTGCCATAGAGGAGAGTGCTGAGTACGCAGGCTTGGTAGATGCGCAGTCTGGTTTTCTCAGTGAGGCTGGAATTGGTCCACGCTCGCCGGTTCAGTCTGGTCATAACTGTGGCTGCCCTGGCGATTCTCCGGTTGACCTCCAAGTCGACTGACAGAGAGCTCGAGATGGTGGACCCGAGGTAAGTGAAGTCGTTGACAACCTCCAGGGTGTATCCGTCGATGGTGATGTATGGGGGAGTCCCCGTGCCTTGAGCCATAACATTCGTCTTCGTCAGGCTGATGGCTAGTCCGAACTCCTTGCATGCGTGGGAAAGGCAAGTGACTAGCTGCTGGAGTCCCTCTTCGGAGTGTGATGTCAAAGCTGCGTCGTCGGCGAAGAGCATCTCACGGATGAGCACCTCTTTGACTTTGGTCTTGGCTCGTAGACGGGCCAGGTTGTAGAGCTTGCCATCGGATCTGGTGTGAATGAAGACACCCTCGCTGCAGTCCTTAAAGGCGTATTGGAGGAGCATGGAGAAGAAGATTCCGAACAGCGTAGGCGCGAGGACGCAGCCCTGCTTTACTCCGCTGCTGACTGGGAAGGCCTCAGAGGTTGCGCCGTTGTAGGACACCGTGCTGTGCATGTTGTCGTGAAAGGACATGACCACAGCAAGCAGATGTGGTGGACAGCCAATCTTCCGTAGCAAGCTGAAGAGTCCGCTTCGACTGACCAGATCAAACGCCTTCGTGAGGTCAATAAAGGCGAGGTAGAGTGGTTTATGCTGCTCGTGACACTTCTCCTGCAGCTGGCGTAGGGAGAAGATCATGTCCACTGTTGATCGCCCAGCTCTGAAGCCACACTGGGACTCTGGGTAGACGCGGGAAGCAAGGGTCTGCAGGCGGGCAAGAGCGACCCGGGCGAATACTTTGCCGACGACGCTGAGGAGAGAGATGCCCCGGTAGTTGTTGCAGTCGCTGCGGTCTCCTTTGTTCTTGTACATGGTGATAATGTTGGCGTCTCTCATATCCTGGGGGATGTAACCCTCCTTCCAGCAGAGACAGAGTAGATGGTGGAGCGGCTGTAGCAGGACTGGTTTCCCGCTCTTTAGGATTTCTGGAGGGATTCCGTCGCTTCCTGGTGCTTTCCCGCAAGCGAGGCGGTCGATGGCTTTGCCGAGCTCTGCCGCAGTAGGTGGGGTGTCTAGCTCCTCCATGACTGGTAGGTCTGGGATGGCTTTAAGAGCAGTGTCTGTTACGGTATTCTTCGTTGAGTAAAGCTCGAGGTAGTGCTCGGTCCACCGCCGCATTTGCTGTTCCTGGTCAGTGATGACCTCACCTGTCTTGGACTTAAGGGGGGCGATCTTGAAGGGGATTGGGCCTGTTGCCTTCTTGATACCCTCATACATTCCTCGTGCGTTGCCTATATCGGCAGCTTCCTGAATGCT